>NC_140592.1:582391941-585281215 GCF_964204655.1 Triturus cristatus
GGGATCCACGCAAGCCATACCTCCCTGGAAGCCGCCGGGTGTCTAGTTTTCAAAAATGCCTGGGTTTGGTAGGTTTCCCTAGATGGCCGCCGCGCACCGGGCCAAAAACCAAAGTGACCCCCCTTGCAAAACCAGGTGGTTTGGCGATAGGCCATTTTGATGTCGCCTCACTACGTTTGGGGCCCTTGCCTGCCGCGGGTACTTGGGCCTCCCACACAAGTGAGGCACCATTTTTACCGGGAGACCTGGGGGAACGCTGGGTGGTGGTAAATTTGTGTGAGCCCGGTGATGCCAATACTTTCCCACCCCAAAATGTGTGAAAAAAGTGATTTTTTGAGCAAAAAATGAGGTTTGCAGGGGATTCTGGGTAAGGAAACGTTGGGGGATCCACGCAAGCCATACCTCCCTGGAAGCCGCCGGGTGTCTAGTTTTCAAAAATGCCTGGGTTTGGTAGGTTTCCCTAGATGGCCGCCGCGCACCGGGCCAAAAACCAAAGTGACCCCCTTGCAAAACCAGGTGGTTTGGCGATAGGCCATTTTGATGTCGCCTCACTACGTTTGGGGCCCTTGCCTGCCGCGGGTACTTGGGCCTCCCACACAAGTGAGGCACCATTTTTACCGGGAGACCTGGGGGAACGCTGGGTGGTGGTAAATTTGTGTGAGCCCGGTGATGCCACTACTTTCCCACCCCAAAATGTGTGAAAAAAGTGATTTTTTGAGCAAAAAATGAGGGTTGCAGGGGATTCTGGGTAAGGAAACGTTGGCGGATCCACGCAAGCCATACCTCCCTGGAAGCCGCCGGGTGTCTAGTTTTCAAAAATGCCTGGGTTTGGTTGGTTTCCCTAGATGGCCGCTGCGCACCGGGCCAAAAACCAAAGTGACCCCCCTTGCAAAACCAGGTGGTTTGGCGATAGGCCATTTTGATGTCGCCTCACTACGTTTGGGGCCCTTGCCTGCCGCGAGTACTTGGGCCTCCCACACAAGTGAGGCACCATTTTTACCGGGAGACCTGGGGGAACGCTGGGTGGTGGTAAATTTGTGTGAGCCCGGTGATGCCACTACTTTCCCACCCCAAAATGTGTGAAAAAAGTGATTTTTTGAGCAAAAAATGAGGTTTGCAGGGGATTCTGGGTAAGGAAACGTTGGGGGATCCACGCAAGCCATACCTCCCTGGAAGCCGCCGGGTGTCTAGTTTTCAAAAATGCCTGGGTTTGGTAGGTTTCCCTAGATGGCCGCCGCGCACCGGGCCAAAAACCAAAGTGACCCCCCTTGCAAAACCAGGTGGTTTGGCGATAGGCCATTTTGATGTCGCCTCACTACGTTTGGGGCCCTTGCCTGCCGCGGGTACTTGGGCCTCCCACACAAGTGAGGCACCATTTTTACCGGGAGACCTGGGGGAACGCTGGGTGGTGGTAAATTTGTGTGAGCCCGGTGATGCCACTACTTTCCCACCCCAAAATGTGTGAAAAAAGTGATTTTTTGAGCAAAAAATGAGGTTTGCAGGGGATTCTGGGTAAGGAAACGTTGGCGGATCCACGCAAGCCATACCTCCCTGGAAGCCGCCGGGTGTCTAGTTTTCAAAAATGCCTGGGTTTGGTTGGTTTCCTTAGATGGCCGCTGCGCACCGGGCCAAAAACCAAAGTGACCCCCCTTGCAAAACCAGGTGGTTTGGCGATAGGCCATTTTGATGTCGCCTCACTACGTTTGGGGCCCTTGCCTGCCGCGGGTACTGGGGCCTCCCACACAAGTGAGGCACCATTTTTACCGGGAGACCTGGGGGAACGCTGGGTGGTGGTAAATTTGTGTGAGCCCGGTGATGCCACTACTTTCCCACCCCAAAATGTGTAAAAAAAGTGATTTTTTGAGCAAAAAATGAGGTTTGCAGGGGATTCTGGGTAAGGAAACGTTGGGGGATCCACGCAAGCCATACCTCCCTGGAAGCCGCCGGGTGTCTAGTTTTCAAAAATGCCTGGGTTTGGTAGGTTTCCCTAGATGGCCGCCGCGCACCGGGCCAAAAACCAAAGTGACCCCCCTTGCAAAACCAGGTGGTTTGGCGATAGGCCATTTTGATGTCGCCTCACTACGTTTGGGGCCCTTGCCTGCCGCGGGTACTTGGGCCTCCCACACAAGTGAGGCACCATTTTTACCGGGAGACCTGGCGGAACGCTGGGTGGTGGTAAATTTGTGTGAGCCCGGTGATGCCACTACTTTCCCACCCCAAAATGTGTGAAAAAAGTCATTTTTTGAGCAAAAAATTAGGTTTGCAGGGGATTCTGGGTAAGGAAACGTTGGGGGATCCACGCAAGCCATACCTCCCTGGAAGCCGCCGGGTGTCTAGTTTTCAAAAATGCCTGGGTTTGGTAGGTTTCCCTAGATGGCCGCCGCGCACCGGGCCAAAAACCAAAGTGACCCCCCTTGCAAAACCAGGTGGTTTGGCGATAGGCCATTTTGATGTCGCCTCACCGGGTACTTGGGCCTCCCACACAAGTGAGGCACCATTTTTACCGGGAGACCTGGGGGAACGCTGGGTGGTGGTAAATTTGTGTGAGCCCGGTGATGCCACTACTTTCCCACCCCAAAATGTGTGAAAAAAGTGATTTTTTGAGCAAACATTGAGGTTTGCAGGGGATTCTGGGTAAGGAAACGTTGGGGGATCCACGCAAGCCATACCTCCCTGGAAGCCGCCGGGTGTCTAGTTTTCAAAAATGCCTGGGTTTGGTAGGTTTCCCTAGATGGCCGCCGCGCACCGGGCCAAAAACCAAAGTGACCCCCCTTGCAAAACCAGGTGGTTTGGCGATAGGCCATTTTGATGTCGCCTCACTACGTTTGGGGCCCTTGCCTGCCGCGGGTACTTGGGCCTCCCACACAAGTGAGGCACCATTTTTACCGGGAGACCTGGGGGAACGCTGGGTGGTGGTAAATTTGTGTGAGCCCGGTGATGCCAATACTTTCCCACCCCAAAATGTGTGAAAAAAGTGATTTTTTGAGCAAAAAATGAGGTTTGCAGGGGATTCTGGGTAAGGAAACGTTGGGGGATCCACGCAAGCCATACCTCCCTGGAAGCCGCCGGGTGTCTAGTTTTCAAAAATGCCTGGGTTTGGTAGGTTTCCCTAGATGGCCGCCGCGCACCGGGCCAAAAACCAAAGTGACCCCCCTTGCAAAACCAGGTGGTTTGGCGATAGGCCATTTTGATGTCGCCTCACTACGTTTGGGGCCCTTGCCTGCCGCGGGTACTTGGGCCTCCCACACAAGTGAGGCACCATTTTTACCGGGAGACCTGGGGGAACGCTGGGTGGTGGTAAATTTGTGTGAGCCCGGTGATGCCACTACTTTCCCACCCCAAAATGTGTGAAAAAAGTGATTTTTTGAGCAAAAAATGAGGTTTGCAGGGGATTCTGGGTAAGGAAACGTTGGGGGATCCACGCAAGCCATACCTCCCTGGAAGCCGCCGGGTGTCTAGTTTTCAAAAATGCCTGGGTTTGGTAGGTTTCCCTAGATGGCCGCCGCGCACCGGGCCAAAAACCAAAGTGACCCCCCTTGCAAAACCAGGTGGTTTGGCGATAGGCCATTTTGATGTCGCCTCACTACGTTTGGGGCCCTTGCCTGCCGCGGGTACTTGGGCCTCCCACACAAGTGAGGCACCATTTTTACCGGGAGACCTGGGGGAACGCTGGGTGGTGGTAAATTTGTGTGAGCCCGGTGATGCCACTACTTTCCCACCCCAAAATGTGTGAAAAAAGTGATTTTTTGAGCAAAAAATGAGGTTTGCAGGGGATTCTGGGTAAGGAAACGTTGGGGGATCCACGCAAGCCATACCTCCCTGGAAGCCGCCGGGTGTCTAGTTTTCAAAAATGCCTGGGTTTGGTTGGTTTCCCTAGATGGCCGCTGCGCACCGGGCCAAAAACCAAAGTGACCCCCCTTGCAAAACCAGGTGGTTTGGCGATAGGCCATTTTGATGTCGCCTCACTACGTTTGGGGCCCTTGCCTGCCGCGGGTACTTGGGCCTCCCACACAAGTGAGGCACCATTTTTACCGGAAGACCTGGGGGAACGCTGGGTGGTGGTAAATTTGTGTGAGCCCGGTGATGCCACTACTTTCCCACCCCAAAATGTGTGAAAAAAGTGATTGTTTGAGCAAAAAATGAGGTTTGCAGGGGATTCTGGGTAAGGAAACGTTGGGGGATCCACGCAAGCCATACCTCCCTGGAAGCCGCCGGGTGTCTAGTTTTCAAAAATGCCTGGGTTTGGTAGGTTTCCCTAGATGGCCGCCGCGCACCGGGCCAAAAACCAAAGTGACCCCCTTGCAAAACCAGGTGGTTTGGCGATAGGCCATTTTGATGTCGCCTCACTACGTTTGGGGCCCTTGCCTGCCGCGGGTACTTGGGCCTCCCACACAAGTGAGGCACCATTTTTACCGGGAGACCTGGGGGAACGCTGGGTGGTGGTAAATTTGTGTGAGCCCGGTGATGCCACTACTTTCCCACCCCAAAATGTGTGAAAAAAGTGATTTTTTGAGCAAACATTGAGGTTTGCAGGGGATTCTGGGTAAGGAAACGTTGGGGGATCCACGCAAGCCATACCTCCCTGGAAGCCGCCGGGTGTCTAGTTTTCAAAAATGCCTGGGTTTGGTAGGTTTCCCTAGATGGCCGCCGCGCACCGGGCCAAAAACCAAAGTGACCCCCCTTGCAAAACCAGGTGGTTTGGCGATAGGCCATTTTGATGTCGCCTCACTACGTTTGGGGCCCTTGCCTGCCGCGGGTACTTGGGCCTCCCACACAAGTGAGGCACCATTTTTACCGGGAGACCTGGGGGAACGCTGGGTGGTGGTAAATTTGTGTGAGCCCGGTGATGCCAATACTTTCCCACCCCAAAATGTGTGAAAAAAGTGATTTTTTGAGCAAAAAATGAGGTTTGCAGGGGATTCTGGGTAAGGAAACGTTGGGGGATCCACGCAAGCCATACCTCCCTGGAAGCCGCCGGGTGTCTAGTTTTCAAAAATGCCTGGGTTTGGTAGGTTTCCCTAGATGGCCGCCGCGCACCGGGCCAAAAACCAAAGTGACCCCCCTTGCAAAACCAGGTGGTTTGGCGATAGGCCATTTTGATGTCGCCTCACTACGTTTGGGGCCCTTGCCTGCCGCGGGTACTTGGGCCTCCCACACAAGTGAGGCACCATTTTTACCGGGAGACCTGGGGGAACGCTGGGTGGTGGTAAATTTGTGTGAGCCCGGTGATGCCACTACTTTCCCACCCCAAAATGTGTGAAAAAAGTGATTTTTTGAGCAAAAAATGAGGTTTGCAGGGGATTCTGGGTAAGGAAACGTTGGGGGATCCACGCAAGCCATACCTCCCTGGAAGCCGCCGGGTGTCTAGTTTTCAAAAATGCCTGGGTTTGGTAGGTTTCCCTAGATGGCCGCCGCGCACCGGGCCAAAAACCAAAGTGACCCCCCTTGCAAAACCAGGTGGTTTGGCGATAGGCCATTTTGATGTCGCCTCACTACGTTTGGGGCCCTTGCCTGCCGCGGGTACTTGGGCCTCCCACACAAGTGAGGCACCATTTTTACCGGGAGACCTGGGGGAACGCTGGGTGGTGGTAAATTTGTGTGAGCCCGGTGATGCCACTACTTTCCCACCCCAAAATGTGTGAAAAAAGTGATTTTTTGAGCAAAAAATGAGGTTTGCAGGGGATTCTGGGTAAGGAAACGTTGGGGGATCCATGCAAGCCATACCTCCCTGGAAGCCGCCGGGTGTCTAGTTTTCAAAAATGCCTGGGTTTGGTTGGTTTCCCTAGATGGCCGCTGCGCACCGGGCCAAAAACCAAAGTGACCCCCCTTGCAAAACCAGGTGGTTTGGCGATAGGCCATTTTGATGTCGCCTCACTACGTTTGGGGCCCTTGCCTGCCGCGGGTACTTGGGCCTCCCACACAAGTGAGGCACCATTTTTACCGGGAGACCTGGGGGAACGCTGGGTGGTGGTAAATTTGTGTGAGCCCGGTGATGCCACTACTTTCCCACCCCAAAATGTGTGAAAAAAGTGATTTTTTGAGCAAAAAATGAGGTTTGCAGGGGATTCTGGGTAAGGAAACGTTGGGGGATCCACGCAAGCCATACCTCCCTGGAAGCCGCCGGGTGTCTAGTTTTCAAAAATGCCTGGGTTTGGTTGGTTTCCCTAGATGGCCGCTGCGCACCGGGCCAAAAACCAAAGTGACCCCCCTTGCAAAACCAGGTGGTTTGGCGATAGGCCATTTTGATGTCGCCTCACTACGTTTGGGGCCCTTGCCTGCCGCGGGTACTTGGGCCTCCCACACAAGTGAGGCACCATTTTTACCGGGAGACCTGGGGGAACGCTGGGTGGTGGTAAATTTGTGTGAGCCCGGTGATGCCACTACTTTCCCACCCCAAAATGTGTAAAAAAAGTGATTTTTTGAGCAAAAAATGAGGTTTGCAGGGGATTCTGGGTAAGGAAACGTTGGGGGATCCACGCAAGCCATACCTCCCTGGAAGCCGCCGGGTGTCTAGTTTTCAAAAATGCCTGGGTTTGGTAGGTTTCCCTAGATGGCCGCCGCGCACCGGACCAAAAACCAAAGTGACCCCCCTTGCAAAACCAGGTGGTTTGGCGATAGGCCATTTTGATGTCGCCTCACTACGTTTGGGGCCCTTGCCTGCCGCGGGTACTTGGGCCTCCCACACAAGTGAGGCACCATTTTTACCGGGAGACCTGGGGGAACGCTGGGTGGTGGTAAATTTGTGTGAGCCCGGTGATGCCACTACTTTCCCACCCCAAAATGTGTGAAAAAAGTGATTTTTTGAGCAAAAAATTAGGTTTGCAGGGGATTCTGGGTAAGGAAACGTTGGGGGATCCACGCAAGCCATACCTCCCTGGAAGCCGCCGGGTGTCTAGTTTTCAAAAATGCCTGGGTTTGGTAGGTTTCCCTAGATGGCCGCCGCGCACTGGGCCAAAAACCAAAGTGACCCCCCTTGCAAAACCAGGTGGTTTGGCGATAGGCCATTTTGATGTCGCCTCACTACGTTTGGGGCCCTTGCCTGCCGCGGGTACTTGGGCCTCCCACACTAGTGAGGCACCATTTTTACCGGGAGACCTGGGGGAACGCTGGGTGGTGGTAAATTTGTGTGAGCCCGGTGATGCCACTACTTTCCCACCCCAAAATGTGTGAAAAAAGTGATTTTTTCAGCAAACATTGAGGTTTGCAGGGGATTCTGGGTAAGGAAACGTTGGGGGATCCACGCAAGCCATACCTCCCTGGAAGCCGCCGGGTGTCTAGTTTTCAAAAATGTATAGGTTTGCTAGGTTTCCCTAGGTGCCGGCAGGGCTAGGGTTCAAAATCTACAGCTAGTCACTTTGCCAAAAAAAGGGTCATTTTTCGCTACAAAACCACGTTGCGTTTTGCACCGTTTCCTGTCACGGGCACTATGCCGACCCGCACAAGTGAGGTACCATTTTTCTCGTAGGACTTTGGGGAACGCGGGGTGGGTGGAAAATTGTGGATCCACGCAGATTCCAGAACTTTCCATCACAGAAATGTGGGGAAAATGTGTTTTTTTTGTCAATTTTTTACGTTTGCAAGGGATTCTGGGTAACAGACCATGGTGGGAGGCAGTCAAGTCACCCCATCCTGGATTCCCCTGGGTGTCTAGTTTTCAAAAATGTATAGGTTTGCTAGGTTTCCCTAGGTGCCGGCAGGGCTAGGGTACAAAATCTACAGCTAGTCACTTTGCCAAAAAAAGGGTCATTTTTCACTGCAAAACCACGTTGCGTTTTGCGCCGTTTCCTGTCGCGGGCACTAGGCCGACCCGCACAAGTGAGGTACCATTTTTCTCGTAGGACTTTGGGGAACGCGGGGTGGGTGGAAATTTGTGGATCCACGCAGATTCCAGAACTTTCCATCACAGAAATGTGGGGAAAATGTGTTTTTTTTGTCAATTTTTTACGTTTGCAAAGGATTCTGGGTAACAGACCATGGTGGGAGGCAGTCAAGCCACCCCATCCTGGATTCCCCTGGGTGTCTAGTTTTCAAAAATGTATAGGTTTGCTAGGTTTCCCTAGGTGCCGGCAGGGCTAGGGTTCAAAATCTACAGCTAGTCACTTTGCCAAAAAAAGGGTCATTTTGCACTGCAAAACCACGTTGCGTTTTGCACCGTTTCCTGTCGCGGGCACTATGCCGACCCGCACAAGTGAGGTACCATTTTTCTCGTAGGACTTTGGGGAACGCGGGGTGGGTGGAAATTTGTGGATCCACGCAGATTCCAGAACTTTCCATCACAGAAATGTGGGGAAAATGTGTTTTTTTTGTCAATTTTTTACATTTGCAAGGGATTCTGGGTAACAGACCATGGTGGGAGGCAGTCAAGCCACCCCATCCTGGATTCCCCTGGGTGTCTAGTTTTCAAAAATGTATAGGTTTGCTAGGTTTCCCTAGGTGCCGGCAGGGCTAGGGTTCAAAATCTACAGCTAGTCACTTTGCCAAAAAAAGGGTCATTTTGCACTGCAAAACCACGTTGCGTTTTGCACCGTTTCCTGTCGCGGGCACTATGCCGACCCGCACAAGTGAGGTACCATTTTTCTCGTAGGACTTTGGCGAACGCGGGGTGGGTGGAAAATTGTGGATCCACGCAGATTCCAGAACTTTCCATCACAGAAATGTGGGGAAAATGTGTTTTTTTTGTCAATTTTTTACGTTTGCAAGGGATTCTGGGTAACAGACCATGGTGGGAGGCAGACAAGTCACCCCATCCTGGATTCCCCTGGGTGTCTAGTTTTCAAAAATGTATAGGTTTGCTAGGTTTCCCTAGGTGCCGGCAGGGCTAGGGTACAAAATCTACAGCTAGTCACTTTGCCAAAAAAAGGGTCATTTTTCACTGCAAAACCACGTTGCGTTTTGCGCCGTTTCCTGTCGCGGGCACTAGGCCGACCCGCACAAGTGAGGTACCATTTTTCTTGTAGGACTTTGGGGAACGCGGGGTGGGTGGAAATTTGTGGATCCACGCAGATTCCAGAACTTTCCATCACAGAAATGTGGGGAAAATGTGTTTTTTTTGTCAATTTTTTACGTTTGCAAGGGATTCTGGGTAACAGACCATGGTGGGAGGCAGTCAAGCCACCCCATCCTGGATTCCCCTGGGTGTCTAGTTTTTAAAAATGTATAGGTTTGCTAGGTTTTCCTAGGTGCCGGCAGGGCTAGGGTTCAAAATCTACAGCTAGTCACTTTGCCAAAAAAAGGGTCATTTTGCACTGCAAAACTACGTTGCGTTTTGCACCGTTTCCTGTCGCGGGCACTATGCCGACCCGCACAAGTGAGGTACCATTTTTCTCGTAGGACTTTGGGGAACGCGGGGTGGGTGGAAATTTGTGGATCCACGCAGATTCCAGAACTTTCCATCACAGAAATGTGGGGAAAATGTGTTTTTTTTGACAGTTTTTTAGGTTTGCAAGGGATTCTGGGTAACAGACCATGGTGGGAGGCTGTCAAGTCACCCCATCCTGGATTCCCCTGGGTGTCTAGTTTTCAAAAATGTATAGGTTTGCTAGGTTTCCCTAGGTGCCGGCAGGGCTAGGGTACAAAATCTACAGCTAGTCACTTTGCCAAAAAAAGGGTCATTTTTCACTGCAAAACCACGTTGCGTTTTGCACCGTTTCCTGTCGCGGGCACTAGGCCGACCCGCACAAGTGAGGTACCATTTTTCTCGTAGGACTTTGGGGAACGTGGGGTGGGTGGAAAATTGTGGATCCATGCCGATTCCAGAACTTTCCATCACAGAAATGTGGGGAAAATGTGTTTTTTTTGTCAATTTTTTACGTTTGCAAGGGATTCTGGGTAACAGACCATGGTGGGAGGTAGTCAAGTCACCCCATCCTGGATTCCCCTGGGTGTCTAGTTTTTAAAAATGTATAGGTTTGCTAGGTTTCCCTAGGTGCCGGCAGGGCTAGGGTACAAAATCTACAGCTAGTCACTTTGCCAAAAAAAGGGTCATTTTTCACTGCAAAACCACGTTGCGTTTTGCGCCGTTTCCTGTCGCGGGCACTATGCCGACCCGCACAAGTGAGGTACCATTTTTCTCGTAGGACTTTGGGGAACGCGGGGTGGGTGGAAAATTGTGGATCCACGCAGATTCCAGAACTTTCCATCACAGAAATGTGGGGAAAATGTGTTTTTTTTGTCAATTTTTTACGTTTGCAAGGGATTCTGGGTAACAGACCATGGTGGGAGGCAGTCAAGTCACCCCATCCTGGATTCCCCTGGGTGTCTAGTTTTCAAAAATGTATAGGTTTGCTAGGTTTCCCTAGGTGCCGGCAGGGCTAGGGTACAAAATCTACAGCTAGTCACTTTGCCAAAAAAAGGGTCATTTTTCACTGCAAAACCACGTTGCGTTTTGCGCCGTTTCCTGTCGCGGGCACTAGGCCGACCCGCACAAGTGAGGTACCATTTTTCTCGTAGGACTTTGGGGAACGCGGGGTGGGTGGAAATTTGTGGATCCACGCAGATTCCAGAACTTTCCATCACAGAAATGTGGGGAAAATGTGTTTTTTTTGTCGATTTTTTACGTTTGCAAAGGATTCTGGGTAACAGACCATGGTGGGAGGCAGTCAAGCCACCCCATCCTGGATTCCCCTGGGTGTCTAGTTTTCAAAAATGTATAGGTTTGCTAGGTTTCCTGTTAGACCTGGCACCTTGGCGTGAGTCTCCCTCCCTCTTTTTGTCACTGTGCCTCATGTGTTTTTATGGTGTTGGCCGCTCAGCGCGCTGTGCCACTGCCAACCAGTGTCGCGGTGCGAGTGCTCCCTATGTAAATTGTATATGTTGGTTGGATTCCATGATTGGATTGTTTGGTTTACTATCAGACCCCAGTAAAGTGCGCCAGGGGCGCCAGGGCATGTAAATACGAACACCGCTGGTGGGCTTGCAGCACGGGTTGTGCCACCCACAGAAGCGGCCGGTAAAATACGCCTAAGGTCTGCCATCGCAGAACCTGCGTGCAGTCTGGTACTGACACGCCGACCGACAAGTGCCCACACTTGCCAGTCCCTAAAACCTTCCCTTAGCTGCATGTTAGTCACCCCTCTGGTAGGCCCCCGGGCAGGGTGCGTTGTAAGCCTAAGGTAGGACAAGCCCGGATGCGTGGCATGTCCTAGTAGTGAATTACCGCCATCTTGTTGTTCACTACTGCAAGGCTACCCTGTTCTCATAGGCCAGTATGGGCGGCCTGGATTATTACACCCTATGATCCTAACCGACCCAGGGAACATGGTAGAAGATCGAGTTTAGTATGCCTGAACTCGGAATAATAAGGTACATCTTTTCGCAAGGTTTATTTTAATATTCCGGGTTTGCAAATGCCGCTTTTAGAAAGTCGGCCTTTGCTTGCCTAAACATTTCAGCCGCCTCTGCGTGATGTGTATCTGATGTCTGGCTGGTGTGAGTGACAGGGCTGGGGGAACCCAGATGGGCAGGGCTAGGTAGCCTGGTATGAATAGGACGATCGACAGGTAGATGGGTGGGAGGAGTGCTCCTAGGTTCTGAATAGGACAGTGCTCCGCTACCTCGATGCCGGCTCCACCCCCTGTGGAGCGTCTGATGACTCTGCCCTGCACTCTGAAAGAAGAAGCCTGCCTCACGTAAACAAAGTGCTCAGAAACCGGACTGAACTAGGCAAGGGCCCCCCTGGCCTGGGAGAACAAAAGATTTGTGGTATAAATGGAGGAGCCCTGCTCCTAAGAAACTAGATCCGCTTTTGACCAAGAAGAATCTCTGCCTGAGGAGGAGGCACCGGGAAAGCTGTAGGAGGAAGACTGTCCCTATCCTGGGGGATTGGCCTGCAGTGGTGACCTTGCTGCCAAAGGAGAGAAGAGAAACTGTTGCTGAAGACTTTTACTTTACTTTTACTTTCAAGACTTGTGCTTTTCCAAAACGATCTCCAAGGGCTTGGAACTGAGCTTGCCCCCTGAACTGAGCCCCAGGACCATTGGGCTCTACCTGATCTTCACTCGCCTGCTGCTGGACTGTGGTGTCCTTTCCCTCGCCGGAGCTGTGACCCTCGTGCCCAGTCCCTCCCTGAGCCGTGACCAGGACTGCTTAGCCGCCCCCGCCTTGGGAAGAGCCTCGCTCGATCGGAGCCGCTCCCCCTACGCTGTGCTGGGCTGCCCCGTCACCTCGCTCGTGGAGGCTCGCTGTGCACCTTCACCCTCCCGCCGGAATCGGCGTTTGTGAGCATCTCCAAGCCTCGGATGGCCCGGACGCATCTGCGTGCCCGGCTGCCCCGCTTTGTTCACCCGCCACCTACAACACCCCGCTCTTGTCGTGAGCCTGAGGATCAGACACCCTCGTGAAGTGTGGGAGCCCCGAACGCCGCCTCGCTCTTCTGTCGAAGAGCCGCTGAAATCCCGCACCCGCCTTTGCGTCAAGAAACAAGGTACTGTACTTACGAACTCGACCGCGAGCTCGCATCGGATCCAGGGTCCGCAACGTTCTTATTTCCCTGTCATCTGCTGTGTGCTTCCGGGGCGCTGCCTCAGCACAAAGTACGCTGAGGCCTACAGTTACCTTGTGCCCGCCTAAAGAACTTTCCGTAACACAAAGAGAACTTTACCGTATTTCCAAGAATTGTGGCCCCATCAGTTCAACGTTACTGGGCCTTGTATTTGAATCTGCTGAATCTACATAAAAGCTTATTTTTATATACTTCCTGATTGGTGTCCGTTTGTGGTGCATGAAAGGGGTTTACTGTATGTGTAATTGCATTTGCTTAACCGTGTACGCCTGAGACTTAGCCTAGACTGCTCGCGCCACGCACCTAGAGGGTGAGCAGGGGTTATTCTGGGGAGTCATCCTTCGCCCTGACAAGAAGTAAAGGGTCCCTGCTTGTTGTGGGTTCACACCTACGTCAACCAGAGCCCCCTCATTTCTAACATTGGTGGCAGCGGTGGGATTTACGGATTTGCATTTGTGGTTTGCGTATAGTGAATCACTGATCACCACGTAGTGAGAGCAGACCAGTAACACAGCCACAAGGCTAGCATTTGTTTTTGTTTTGCCAAGAGTCTCCGTTGTTAGAGCTATGCCTGGTTCACTTTCAGCCGGAAGGGCGGCTTCCATAATCTCTGGATTTGAAGACGTAGATTGGGAAGAAGACGCGCTTCTGAATCGTACCAATGAAGACTTGAAAGGTCTTTGCTCCAAGTTCAGGATTGCCCAAACTGGATTGAAAAAGAAGGAACAATTTGTGAAGGCGCTGAGGGCCTGGTATGAGTCAAAGGCACCAGAGAATCAGGTGGAAGTGGTTCCACCAGAAAGTGTCCATGAGTTTGGCAGAGGCCTGTCGCCAGAAGAATTGGCAGACAGGGCAGCAACCCGGGCACACGAGGTGGAAATGGCAAAACTTCATGGGCAGATGGATATGGAAAAACAAAGATTAGCCATGGAAGAAAAGAAACTACAATTAGAGCATGTCATGAAGCTGAGGGAGCTGGAGCTGAAAGCAAAAAGTTTGGAGCTTAATCCCTCTGGTGGCAGCACACCGCCAGTACCGGCGGAACCAAGAGTTTATATTCCCAAGGATGTAGTGAAGGAGTTCTTCAGGAATGACGACATCGGGCAGTGGTTCAGAGCCTACGAGGTAGCCATGTCTTCCCACCGGGTCCCTGAGAAAGATTGGGGAGCGGGGTTGTGGGGAAGGTTCCTGAGTGAAGGGCGGGACACACTGTTAGATTTACCTGTTGATGTTCGTAATTCTTATGCCCATATGAAGGAAGCATTGATGGCTAGGTATGGGTTGACCCCTGAGTTATATAGACAGAGGTTCAGGGGTTGCACTAAGATTCCCAATAGTACGTATGTGGAGTATGTGACTTTCTTTTGCAGCGCGCTGGATGGTTGGGTGAAGGGTAGTAAGGTGAACGATTATCAAGGGCTTCTTGATCTAATGGCATGGGAGCACTTGTCCAGTAATTGTTTTCCTGAGCTACGCCAGCACCTGATAGATAGTAAGCTGACTAACCCGAGGAAGCTTGCTGAGGAGGCGGACCGCTGGGTCAGTACCAGGGTCCACAAGGGTACCGTGGGAGATTCCGCCAAAGGTGGGCAGGGTCCCCAGCAGAAGAGTGGGGGGGACAGGGGTAAACAGAAGCAGTTCCAAAAAGGGCCCCAAAATAGTCCCCAAGGGAACCAAGGGAAGGGTTCTCAGCCTCCCCCACCCCAGAAACCGACCGGGGCCCCAACAGGTCCTCCTGTTCCAAAGGGGCCCGTAAGATGTTACAGGTGTAACAATTTGGGGCATTTTGCCTCTGATGTAAAGTGTCCATTGTTTGGTAAACCAGCACCCACTGGTGCTCCACCCCGGCAGGTGACTAGTGTAGCCTTGGGGGAGGAGAGGGATGTCCAAGGTGGGTGGGGTCCCGCAGAGATGCCCCTGGTCTCGCTAGGAGACCGTGAAGTGGTCCCTCCAACCCAGCTGCCTGAGAACACTAAGAAGTACAGGCAGTGGGTGACCATAAATGGCCATAGAGTGGAAGCTCTTAGAGATACAGGAGCCAGTGTGACGGCTGTCAGGTGTCACCTGGTGTCTCAGGAGCAGGTGGTCCCCAATGCATTCTATCCCGTTGTTGCCGCTGACAACACAGAGAGACACTGCAAGGTGGCTCAGGTTCCATTTGAGTGGGGGGGGGTCTCTGGTACTCTTCAGGTAGCTGTGAGGCCCGCCATGCCTGTAGACTGTTTGTTAGGGAACGATTTGGAGAGCTCACCTTGGGCTAAGGTGGAGCGGAGTGCTCACCTGGAGATGTTGGGTATGCCGGATTGGGCGTGTGTCACCACACAGTCCATGGCAGCCAGTAGAGGTACTCAAGAGGTCCTGGAGCCTGAGAGGGAGGCCCAGGAACCGGCCTCAGAGAGAAGGAGCAAGGGGCGCGGGAAGCCGGCCCCTGAAGTTCCCACGGTCCAGGAGGAAGCAGACCTTGAGGGGGATGCCCTGGAGCCTACAGGGGAGCAGATAGCTGAACTGGGAGACCTGCCGGAGCTGACCCATTGGCAGCAGGAAGGGGGTCCCACCAGGGAGGACTTTTGCAAGGCACAGAAGGAGTGCCCTTCTCTCGTGGGTATGCGGCAGCAGGCTGCAGACCAGGCCGCAGGTGATCAGTCAGGATCACATTTCGTTTACTGGGAGAACGACCTCCTATATACAGAGCCTAAGGTTGCTGAGCCTGGGTCAGCCCGTGCGCTGGTGGTACCCCAGGACTTCAGAGCCTTCCTACTGGGGCTGGCTCACGATGTGCCATTGGCAGGGCATTTGGGGCAGGACAAGACCTTTGAAAGGCTTGTCACCCACTTTTATTGGCCTCAAATGCGCAGGAGTTCAGATACTCACTGCAGGACATGCCAGACTTGCCAGGCAAGTGGAAAGAGTGGAAGGAAGCAGAAGGCTCCACTCCAGCCATTCCCTGTGGTCGGTACCCCATTCCAGCGAGTGGGGATTGACATTGTAGGGCCCCTGGACCCCAGGACAGCGATGGGCAATAGGTTCATCCTGGTCCTGGTGGACCATGCCACCCGGTACCCGGAAGCCATTCCTCTAAGGACAGTGACGGCCCCCGTGGTGGGACGGGCACTGATGGGAATTTTCTCCCGAGTGGGATTCCCTCTAGAAGTGGTGTCTGACCGAGGTACCAATTTCATGTCCAAGTACATGAAATCTCTTTGGCAGGAGTGTGGTGTAACCTACAAGTTCACCACCCCTTACCACCCCCAAGGAAACGGGTTGGTTGAGAGATTCAACCGAACCCTCAAAGGCATGATAATGGGCCTAGAAGGAGCCATGAGGCGTAAGTGGGACGTCCTCTTACCATGCCTTCTCTTCGCTTACCGTGAGGTGCCACAGAAGTCTCTGGGGTTCAGTCCCTTTGAGCTTCTGTATGGTCACCCAGTCAGAGGACCTCTAAGTATGGTCAAAGAAGGCTGGGAGCAATCTCCCAGGAAGCCTCCCCAGAATGTATATAGTTACATGCTGGCCTTCAGGAATCAGACTAGGCGATTCAGGCAACTTGCTGAGGCGAATCTGGAAGCCAGCCAGGAGGAGATGAAGCGGTGGTACGACCAGAATGCCACTCTGGTAGAGCTTCAGCCTGGACAGAAAGTATGGGTCTTGGCCCCCGTGGAGCCGTGTGCGCTCCAGGATAAGTGGACCGGTCCCTTTGAGGTGGTGTAGCGCAAGAGTCCTGTTACCTACGTGGTGGACCTGAAGTCTCCTAGGAACCCCTTAAGGGTCCTACATGTCAACCGCCTCAAGCCCCACTTGGAGAGGTCCCAAGTGGGCATGCTCTTGGCAACAGATGCTGGAATGGAAGAGGAGACAGAACCTCTTCCTGACCTCCTGTCAGCCAAGGAGCAAGATGGGTCAGTGGATGGTGTCATCCTCTCTTCCACCCTGACCCCTGAGCAACAGAATGATTGTCGCCAGTTGCTGGGACAGTTTTCTGACCTGTTTTCCCTGGTCCCTGGTGTCACTGATTGGTGCGTCCATGATGTGGACACTGGGGATAGTCCACCTGTGCGGCACAAGGCCTACAGGGTGACTGACAGGGTGAGGACATGCATCAAGGAGGAGGTCTCCAAGATGTTTGCACTCGGGGTAATTGAGTCTTCTAGCAGTCCTTGGGCCAGCCCCGTGGTCTTGGTCCCAAAGGCTGCAGCGCCGGGAGCCACACCCGAACTCCGGTTCTGTGTGGACTACAGAGGACTCAATTCGGTCACTAGGACCCCATCCCCAGAGCTGATGAGCTCATCGATCGGCTAGGGGCTGCCAACTACCTCAGCACGTTTGATTTAACGTCTGGGTATTGGTAGATCGCCTTGACCGAGGGGGCCAAAGAGAGGTCAGCATTTTCCACCCCAGATGGGCACTACCAGTTCCGGGTTATGCCATTTGGGATGAAGAATGCCCCTGCCACCTTCCAGAGATTGGTCAACCAGGTGTTGGCTGGGCTGGATTCGTTCAGTGCAGCCTACCTGGATGACATCGCCGTGTTCAGCTCCACTTGGGAGGAACACTTGCGTCACCTCTGGGAAGTGTTGATGGCGCTGCGCAAGGCAGGCCTCACGATCAAGGCGAGTAAGTGCCAGATCGGGCAGGGTTCCGTGGTGTACTTGGGACACCAAGTTGGGAGTGGCCAGGTGGCACCCCTTCAGCCCAAGATAGAAACCATCCTGAATTGGGAGGCGCCCAAAACCCAGACGGAGGTGAGAGCCTTCCTAGGTCTCACCGGGTACTACAGGAGGTTTGTCAAGGGGTATGGCAACATGGTTGCCCCCTTGACAGCGCTGACTTCGAAGAAGCAGCCCAGGAAAGTGATCTGGACTGACACCTGTCAGAAAGCTTTTGAGGCCTTGAAAACTGCTATGTGCACGGCGCCCGTGCTCTTGGCTCCCAACTTCTCCAAAGAGTTTATCGTTCAGACAGACGCTTCAGAGCATGGTGTGGGGGCTGTTCTTTCACAGATTAATGAGGAGGGCCTAGATCAACCCGTAGCCTTTCTTAGCAGGAGGTTACTTCCACGGGAACAAAGGTGGAGTGCTATTGAGCGTGAGGCATTTGCTGTGGTCTGGGCGCTGAAGAAGCTAAGACCCTACTTGTTTGGGTCTCACTTCTGGGTTCAGACGGACCACAGGCCCCTCAGATGGTTGATGCATATGAGGGGTGAGAATCCAAAGCTGTTGAGGTGGTCCATTTCCCTACAGGGTATGGATTTCACGGTGGAACATCGCCCTGGTACAGATCACGCCAATGCTGACGGTCTGATTTTTCCGCCTTAGTGATGAGGAACTCCCTGGGGTAGGGTAGTTCTCCCCACTTTTCAGCTGGAGGGGACACGTGTTAGACCTGGCACCTTGGCGTGAGTCTCCCTCCCTCTTTTTGTCACTGTGCCTCATGTGTTTTTATGGTGTTGGCCGCTCAGCGCGCTGTGCCACTGCCAACCAGTGTCGCGGTGCGAGTGCTCCCTATGTAAATTGTATATGTTGGTTGGATTCCATGATTGGATTGTTTGGTTTACTATCAGACCCCAGTAAAGTGCGCCAGGGGCGCCAGGGCATGTAAATACGAACACCGCTGGTGGGCTTGCAGCACGGGTTGTGCCACCCACAGAAGCGGCCGGTAAAATACGTCTAAGGTCTGCCATCGCAGAACCTGCGTGCAGTCTGGTACTGACACGCCGACCGACAAGTGCCCACACTTGCCAGTCCCTAAAACCTTCCCTTAGCTGCATGTTAGTCACCCCTCTGGTAGGCCCCCGGGCAGGGTGCGTTGTAAGCCTAAGGTAGGACAAGCCCGGATGCGTGGCATGTCCTAGTAGTGAATTACCGCCATCTTGTTGTTCACTACTGCAAGGCTACCCTGTTCTCATAGGCCAGTATGGGCGGCCTGGATTATTACACCCTATGATCCTAACCGACCCAGGGAACATGGTAGAAGATCGAGTTTAGTATGCCTGAACTCGGAATAATAAGGTACATCTTTTCTCAAGGTTTATTTTAATATTCCGGGTTTGCAAATGCCGCTTTTAGAAAGTCGGCCTTTGCTTGCCTAAACATTTCAGCCGCCTCTGCGTGATGTGTATCTGATGTCTGGCTGGTGTGAGTGACAGGGCTGGGGGAACCCAGATGGGCAGGGCTAGGTAGCCTGGTATGAATAGGACGATCGACAGGTAGATGGGTGGGAGGAGTGCTCCTAGGTTCTGAATAGGACAGTGCTCCGCTACCTCGATGCCGGCTCCACCCCCTGTGGAGCGTCTGATGACTCTGCCCTGCACTCTGAAAGAAGAAGCCTGCCTCACGTAAACAAAGTGCTCAGAAACCGGACTGAACTAGGCAAGGGCCCCCCTGGCCTGGGAGAACAAAAGATTTGTGGTATAAATGGAGGAGCCCTGCTCCTAAGAAACTAGATCCGCTTTTGACCAAGAAGAATCTCTGCCTGAGGAGGAGGCACCGGGAAAGCTGTAGGAGGAAGACTGTCCCTATCCTGGGGGATTGGCCTGCAGTGGTGACCTTGCTGCCAAAGGAGAGAAGAGAAACTGTTGCTGAAGACTTTTACTTTACTTTTACTTTCAAGACTTGTGCTTTTCCAAAACGATCTCCAAGGGCTTGGAACTGAGCTTGCCCCCTGAACTGAGCCCCAGGACCATTGGGCTCTACCTGATCTTCACTCGCCTGCTGCTGGACTGTGGTGTCCTTTCCCTCGCCGGAGCTGTGACCCTCGTGCCCAGTCCCTCCCTGAGCCGTGACCAGGACTGCTTAGCCGCCCCCGCCTTGGGAAGAGCCTCGCTCGATCGGAGCGGCTCCCCCTACGCTGTGCTGGGCTGCCCCGTCACCTCGCTCGTGGAGGCTCGCTGTGCACCTTCACCCTCCCGCCGGAATCGGCGTTTGTGAGCATCTCCAAGCCTCGGACGGCCCGGACGCATCTGCGTGCCCGGCTGCCCCGCTTTGTTCACCCGCCACCTACAACACCCCGCTCTTGTCGTGAGCCTGAGGATCAGACACCCTCGTGAAGTGTGGGAGCCCCGGACGCCGCCTCGCTCTTCTGTCGAAGAGCCGCTGAAATCCCGCACCCGCCTTTGCGTCAAGAAACAAGGTACTGTACTTACGAACTCGACCGCGAGCTCGCATCGGATCCAGGGTCCGCAACGTTCTTATTTCCCTGTCATCTGCTGTGTGCTTCCGGGGCGCTGCCTCAGCACAAAGTACGCTGAGGCCTACAGTTACCTTGTGCCCGCCTAAAGAACTTTCCGTAACACAAAGAGAACTTTACCGTATTTCCAAGAATTGTGGCCCCATCAGTTCAACGTTACTGGGCCTTGTATTTGAATCTGCTGAATCTACATAAAAGCTTATTTTTATATACTTCCTGATTGGTGTCCGTTTGTGGTGCATGAAAGGGGTTTACTGTATGTGTAATTGCATTTGCTTAACCGTGTACGCCTGAGACTTAGCCTAGACTGCTCGCGCCACGCACCTAGAGGGTGAGCAGGGGTTATTCTGGGGAGTCATCCTTCGCCCTGACAAGAAGTAAAGGGTCCCTGCTTGTTGTGGGTTCACACCTGCGTCAACCAGAGCCCCCTCATTTCTAACATTTCCCTAGGTGCCGGCAGGGCTAGGGTTCAAAATCTACAGCTAGTCACTTTGCCAAAAAAAGGGTCATTTTGCACTGCAAAACCACGTTGCGTTTTGCACCGTTTCCTGTCGCGGGCACTATGCCGACCCGCACAAGTGAGGTACCATTTTTCTTGTAGGACTTTGGGGAACGCGGGGTGGGTGGAAATTTGTGGATCCACGCAGATTCCAGAACTTTCCATCACAGAAATGTGGGGAAAATGTGTTTTTTTTGTCAATTTTTTACGTTTGCAAGGGATTCTGGGTAACAGACCATGGTGGGAGGCAGTCAAGCCACCCCATCCTGGATTCCCCTGGGTGTCTAGTTTTCAAAAATGTATAGGTTTGCTAGGTTTCCCTAGGTGCCGGCAGGGCTAGGGTTCAAAATCTACAGCTAGTCACTTTGCCAAAAAAAGGGTCATTTTGCACTGCAAAACCACGTTGCGTTTTGCACCGTTTCCTGTCGCGGGCACTATGCCGACCCGCACAAGTGAGGTACCATTTTTCTCGTAGGACTTTGGGGAACGCGGGGTGGGTGGAAATTTGTGGATCCACGCAGATTCCAAAACTTTCCATCACAGAAATGTGGGGAAAATGTGTTTTTTTTGACAGTTTTTTAGGTTTGCAAGGGATTCTGGGTAACAGACCATGGTGGGAGGCTGTCAAGTCACCCCATCCTGGATTCCCCTGGGTGTCTAGTTTTCAAAAATGTATAGGTTTGCTAGGTTTCCCTAGGTGCCGGCAGGGCTAGGGTACAAAATCTACAGCTAGTCACTTTGCCAAAAAAAGGGTCATTTTTCACTGCAAAACCACGTTGCGTTTTGCACCGTTTCCTGTCGCGGGCACTAGGCCGACCCGCACAAGTGAGGTACCATTTTTCTCGTAGGACTTTGGGGAACGTGGGGTGGGTGGAAAATTGTGGATCCATGCAGATTCCAGAACTTTCCATCACAGAAATGTGGGGAAAATGTGTTTATTTTGTCAATTTTTTACGTTTGCAAGGGATTCTGGGTAACAGACCATGGTGGGAGGCAGTCAAGTCACCCCATCCTGGATTCCCCTGGGTGTCTAGTTTTCAAAAATGTATAGGTTTGCTAAGTTTCCCTAGGTGCCGGCAGGGCTAGGGTTCAAAATCTACAGCTAGTCACTTTGCCAAAAAAAGGGTCATTTTGCACTGCAAAACCACGTTGCGTTTTGCGCCGTTTCCTGTCGCGGGCACTAGGCCGACCCGCACAAGTGAGGTACCATTTTTCTTGTAGGACTTTGGGGAACGCGGGGTGGGTGGAAATTTGTGGATCCACGCAGATTCCAGAACTTTCCATCACAGAAATGTGGGGAAAATGTGTTTTTTTTGTCAATTTTTTACGTTTGCAAGGGATTCTGGGTAACAGACCATGGTGGGAGGCAGTCAAGCCACCCCATCCTGGATTCCCCTGGGTGTCTAGTTTTCAAAAATGTATAGGTTTGCTAGGTTTCCCTAGGTGCCGGCAGGGCTAGGGTTCAAAATCTACAGCTAGTCACTTTGCCAAAAAAAGGGTCATTTTGCACTGCAAAACCACGTTGCGTTTTGCACCGTTTCCTGTCGCGGGCACTATGCCGACCCGCACAAGTGAGGTACCATTTTTCTCGTAGGACTTTGGGGAACGCGGGGTGGGTGGAAATTTGTGGATCCTTGCAGATTCCAGAACTTTCCATCACAGAAATGTGGGGAAAATGTGTTTTTTTTGTCAATGTTTTACGTTTGCAAGGGATTCTGGGTAACAGACCATGGTGGGAGGCAGTCAAGTCACCCCATCCTGGATTCCCCTGGGTGTCTAGTTTTCAAAAATGTATAGGTTTGCTAGGTTTCCCTAGGTGCCGGCAGGGCTAGGGTACAAAATCTACAGCTAGTCACTTTGCCAAAAAAAGGGTCATTTTTCACTGCAAAACCACGTTGCGTTTTGCGCCGTTTCCTCTCGCGGGCACTAGGCCGACCCGCACAAGTGAGGTACCATTTTTCTCGTAGGACTTTGGGGAACGCGGGGTAGGTAGAAATTTGTGGATCCACGCAGATTCCAGAACTTTCCATCACAGAAATGTGGGGAAAATGTGTTTTTTTTGTCAATTTTTTACGTTTGCAAGGGATTCTGGGTAACAGACCATGGTGGGAGGCAGTCAAGCCACCCCATCCTGGATTCCCCTGGGTGTCTAGTTTTCAAAAATGTATAGGTTTGCTAGGTTTCCCTAGGTGCCGGCAGGGCTAGGGTTCAAAATCTACAGCTAGTCACTTTGCCAAAAAAAGGGTCATTTTGCACTGCAAAACCACGTTGCGTTTTGCACCGTTTCCTGTCGCGGGCACTATGCCGACCCGCACAAGTGAGGTACCATTTTTCTCGTAGGACTTTGGGGAACGCGGGGTGGGTGGAAATTTGTGGATCCACGCAGATTCCAGAACTTTCCATCACAGAAATGTGGGGAAAATGTGTTTTTTTTGTCAATTTTTTATGTTTGCAAGGGATTCTGGGTAACAGACCATGGTGGGAGGCAGTCAAGTCACCCCATCCTGGATTCCCCTGGGTGTCTAGTTTTCAAAAATGTATAGGTTTGCTAGGTTTCCCTAGGTGCCGGCAGGGCTAGGGTTCAAAAACTACAGCTAGACTCTTTGCAAAAAAAGTGTAAATTTTCAGTGTGAAAATGTGGTGTGTTCACCTTAGGTTTTGAGCCACTTCCTGTCGTGGGCACTATGCCTACCCACATAAGTGAGGTACCATTTTTATCGGGAGACTTAGGGTAGTTCAAATTTGTAAAGCAACTGTTATTACCTATTGATTTTTGATGCATTTCTCCCTTCCAAATGAAAGACATTGTGTAAAAAAAAAGTCATTTTGAAAAATGACCAATAATTGTCATGCAAATATGAGTATTCCCAATTTCGAAAATGTGCAAATATGCACTGTTTCTGAACTCTTTAATTTGTTCCCATTTCAGAAATACATAGGTGACTTTCATACCGATTTTTCCATGTATACATTTTCCCACAATAATTGCTATATACCCGGACCAAAAAAAAAAAACATTACAAAATGCTGCTCATTTTTCTACTCTGGGTTCGTTGGGCTCTTGGTGAACCTACAAGTCCTATATGTCCCCACAACCAGGAAGGTCTACCGGATGTAACGGTACATTGCTTTCAAAGAGATGTCATAATTCGAAGAAGTTACAGGTAAAAACGTTGACTCAAAAGGCTGCTTTTTTCAACAAATTTTTAATTTTTCCTATATTTGCCTGTAAATTTCTATAAAGAAACCTTGATGGATCTACACAAATGACCCCTTGCTGAATTCAGAATTTTGTCTACTTTTCAAAAATGTATAGCTTTCCAGGATCAATTATTGTTTTCGTACCCATTTCTACCGTTAACTGGAAGGAGGTTGAAAGCACAAAAAATAGCAAAAATAGGGTATGTCCCAGAAAAATGCCAAAACTGTGTAAAAAATGTTGGTTTTCTAACAAAATTCTGTCATTCCCTAAAAGCTGGAGAAATTGTGATTTCAGCCCCACAAACCCTTTTTTGATACCATTTGCAGAGAAAACCCCAGAAGCTTTCATTTGCAGCCCGTTTTTCACATTTTTTACAAAAAAAAAATAAATTGCTGTATTTTGACTAATTTCTGGGAACCCTCTAGGAGAATCCACAAACCCTGGGTACCTTTACAATCCCCAAGATGTTGGAAGAAAAGGACGCAAATTTGGCGTGGATACCTAATGTGGTCAAAAAGTTACAGGGGCCTAAGCGCGCACTACCTCAAATAGCCCAAAAAAGGCTTAGCACAGGAGGGGAAAAGGCCTAGCAGCGAAGGGGTTAAAACTCGATAAATTTTCAACAGAAAACTCTGCTCCAGCAATACCACCAACCTGGGATCCACAGTACAGCAGGGGCGATGTATGCTGATATATTACCCTTTCTCCTTCTTTGGTATCTCCCAAGAGTACGTCAATATACTACTCAAGCAAGAAACACCAGTTAGGGGAAAGGGAAAAAAGGGACAAAAGAAACAAAATCAACAGAAGACGCAGCAGTGTTAATTACATGTCAGGAGAACCTTCCTGGTGGGATGTGCTTCATCTCTAGCCTCTCTACCCAGAATGCTTAGCCTCGTGAGACCTGAAGTAAAACAAGAGAGAGAGAGAGAGAGAGAGGTTGATCCATTGTGCACAATAAACACTATGCAAATCTGCACTTATGTTGTACACTGCCGCTTTCATTCCACAAATATGAAGGTCATTCAGTATTGTGGGTAACAGGACACTCCTGTGTCGAGTAAAGAATAGAAACTGTCCTCTTAAGTACGAATTTGAGCATAGTCTCCCACCTGGCAAAGATACCAAGGAATCGTTAAACTCATGGAAAGCAAGTTTATGCCAAGTACTTATCTGAGTGGTGCTCTCCAGGCACATCTGCGCTAGTCAGCTTGAGACACGAGAAAATAGTTTCCCAAAAGATAAGTGTTTCAAAACAAAAATAAAGTTTTTTGAAAAAGCGCTCCTGTGCTGTAGAAGCCAAGTCCAAAACACACGGTGCACCACAAGCACTCCTGCGTGGAAACTAACAGTTGACAAGAATAACCCAGGATGGGAGGAGCCTAGCGCTTGACCAAGATGGCCGCGTGAGCTTAGAGCTCCCGAGACCCTCGCGCCCTCCGTCGACTATCCTGGCTCAAATCCTGATCGTATGCATGGCACCGTGTAGCTGAGTTGTCAGGGAGGCGATTGATGCTACCCGCGGTCGGATCGCCCATCGGGAACCGGACTTACGACTGGCGAAAGATTGCGGCCTAACTCCCGGAGATGCCAGGGGCTAGAGTTGGCAGGATGCCCGACTCCTAGTTGATCAACAACGGCCTGGTGAGGTGTGAACTGTCGGACGGAGGCCCTCGCTCTTTCACTTTCGATTTCGTTCCCTTTGTCTGCCCGGACACAGTAGAGCTCTGGGTGGCTTTATAACCCCAAGGACGCTCGGCGGGCTACTCTGGCAGCACAAGGCGGACCTGCTCACTCCTTATTCCTCTCTCTGAGAGGGAGCGGTCTTCACTGCATTGGACTGCCAGGAGTCCATTATGTCGGGCAAGGCAGAAGGGGATCGGCTGAAGACTAAGTCCACCAGGCGGGGAACGTACTCCCAAGTCAACAGTATGGACCGCTACGCCCTCCTGAAAACATCGCCGAGTGGACCGAGCCAGGCGCCGGATGCCCAGAAGGAGGACTCGCCTGGGACACCGGAGCTATCCCTGCAGGATGTCATGGGCGCGCTTGATGGGATGCAGACCTCGATGGGGAGGCAATTCGAGGCCCTGGCGCATAAGGTGGATGCCATCCTGGTGGATGTCAATTTGATCCGCTCGGACCTGGGCAAGACAAACGAACGCGTCAAGAACCTGGACCACAAGACCACGGGCCTCGCTGATGATGTCGCGGATTTGCAGAACGAGGTCCGGAAGCTGAGGGCCGAGAGTGACCTCGCCGCCCGCCGGCTGGAGGACTTCGAGAGCCGGTCCAGGCGCAACAACGTGCGCGTCATCGGGGTCCCGGAGTCCTCGGATGAGGCTTCGACGGACCTGCTTGTGGAAGATTTGGTCCTCAACCATCTGAAGCCTAAGGGCCTTGGAAAGTTTTTTGCGGTGGAAAGGGCCCATAGGGTGCCAGGCGGGCGGCCCAAGGCGGGTGCCCCGCCGCGGCCGATTGTCGCCCGGCTCTTTCATTTTCGAGATCGGGACGCTATCCTGCAAGCTTCGAGGGTGACGGGCCCAGTCCCCTTCCAGAATGCGTCGGTGAATTTTTATCCGGACTTCACCCAGCAGGTGCAGAGACAGAGACAGAGCTTCCTGGGGGTGAAGCGGAGACTTCGGGAACTGGACCTGAAGTATGCCATGCTTTTCCCCGCCAGACTACGGGTGGTGCATGAAGACCGGACATTCTTTTTTGACTCTCCTGTTATGGCCGACGAATGGCTGGACGCTTTGCCCCGGCGACGGACCGGGGATGACACAGCCGAGCATGGAGACAGTGGCCGGGATGGACAGGGCTGATATCTCAAAGCCGGCCTGACTTGATTTAATCATACTTGAAGATTTGAACAGAGTGCAGTAACTGTGGAGGGTTGCGGGAGGACGAGGGGTGCTCTTTTCCTCCCTTAGGGTACTTTTTGTAGATTTTTGTTTTTGTAGGGCGACAGGCACACTGCAAGTTGGGGGGGCTTTTCAAGCTGCAGCAGGGGTGCAGGGTGGGGGGGTTTTGGGGATTTTGAGTTTGTTGTTGGGGGGTTTATTTCTGCAAGGCATGATGATTATCCTCAGGGCTGTTCCATGGTGGCGCCTCGGGTGTGGGGTGGGCCTCTTTCCGTTTGAGGATGGGGGGTAGAGGCTTAAGTGTCATAAGCTGGAATGTTAATGGTTTGGGGGATCGCATCAAGAGGGGGATTGTTTTGCAATTTTTGAAACGCTCAATGCCAGACGTTGTCCTGCTGCAGGAGACGCATCTCGTAGGCAATACGTGCTATGCCCTGAATAGGAAGGGGTATAAATTCATTGCACACTCGGGATTCTCTTCTGGATCCAGGGGTGTGGGCATCCTCGTTAGAGCATCGTTGCCTTTTGAGGTGGACTCCACCATTGTTGACGATAGGGGGAGGTTTGTGGCGGTGGCGGGGCGGTGGGAAGGAAGGACTTTGGTTTTGGTTTCGGTTTATGTCCCGCCGGCCCTGCAGGCCTCCACATTTGCTGAACTGGGCAGGGCTTTGCTGACTCTCCCGGGGGGAATGCTGGTAGTGGGAGGGGATTTCAACGCTGTGGGTTCCGGACTGTTGGATAGATACCCGCCCAGGGACACAGGGGGGGCTCAGAAATGGCTTCCAGACTTCCTGGATACGTTTGGTCTGATCGACTGCTGGAGACTCCGGCACCCCACACAGAGTCAATACACGTTTCACTCCGGGGCGCATGGTAGCCTCTCCAGGATTGACTACCTGCTCACTCTGGCAGCACATGCCTCGTTGATATCCGAGGCGAGGCACATGGCACGCGGTATCTCTGATCACTCGCCAGTGTGGATCCGGCTGGATCTAGGTCGGGAGGGAGGAGGGAGGGTGGCCCCCATCAACCCATGGTATTTCTGAGACCCCAAGATGCGCAGCGCCCTGGTAAAGAAGGTAGATAATTACTTTAAGGACAATCTGGGAACCGTGGACTCGGCGGTGTCGCTGTGGGAAGCTTTTAAGACTGTGCTTCGGGGGGAAGCCCTCTCCCTGGTGGTGGCTGCCAAGAATCGGAGGGATGGCGAGGTGCGGCAAGTGGAGGAGGAGATTGCGGCCCTTGAGGGGGATATGGAGGAGGAGGTTACAGAGTCCTCATTGCATGAGCTTTGCCTGAAGCAGGCGGAGTATAGGGACCTGGTGACGAACGCTGCTAAGACCCTCAGCAGGGAACAACAGGGCCGCCTGTATGATGTTGGGGATAAGGCAGGGAAACTCCTGGCGTGGTTGGACAGGAAAGAACGGGTCAATAGAGTGGTGCCAGAGTTGATTGGAGAGGGGGGAGAGGCGATTGTGGAACCTGAGGGGATTATGAAGTGTTTCGCGGAGTATTATCATAGGGTTTATTCCTCTGTGTCGGACAGGCCGCCCGAGGACTCGTCTGATCTCCTTCGTGATATCGAGTTGCCCTGCCTCTCTGACATAGATAGGGACGATTTGGATGGTGACATCACGGTTGACGAGGTGGCGGGGGCGATTCGCGCGTTGAACTCGGGTAAGGCCTCTGGACCGAACGGACTGCCGATCGACCTGTACAAACTGTTCCCGGATAGGGTCGCCCCTCACCTGCGCGCCATGTTTTTGGAGGCGCGGGGGGATGGGACCCTTCCGTTGGACCAGCGGCTGGCGTCGATTGTGGTCATACATAAAGAGGGTAAACCCCGCACCGAAACACAGCATTGAACTTTAGGCGCCTTCATGGCGTCATCGCCAGGGCGGGCACGTTGCGTGAACCGGCTGTTGTGGCATCTCTTGATGCCACGATGGCCTTTGACACGGTGGAGTGGGCATATTTATGGGCCGTGCTGGCCAAGTTTGGTTTCGGTCGCGGTTTTGTGAGTTGGGTTCGGTTGCTGTACGAGGGGCCACTAGCGAATGTTGTGGTGAATGGTCGGGCATCTATTCCGTTTCAGCTTGGTAGGGGTACTCGGCAGGGCTGCCCCCTGTCGCCTCTGTTGTTCGCCCTCGCCCTTGAACCGTTGGCTGCGTGGATACGTTGGCACCCGGATATACGGGGCCTACGGTGGTCGCCTGATCACGAGGACCGTATTTCGCTTTATGCTGATGATATCCTACTGTATCTTGCCTCACCTAAGAAGTCACTTATAGTGGTCTGTGATGTACTCGCATCGTTCGGTAGGAACTCGGGACTTGTGATTAATTGGGGCAAATCGTACTTGTACGTCCTTAGTGGCGAAGTCCCACCGATCCCTAGGACATGTACGATACAGGTTGCCCAGCAGGGTTTTGTGTATTTGGGGATTTTTATATCCATGGATCCTGCTGTGCGCTATGAGAGGAATCTGCTCCCCCCCTTGGCACGCTTGAGGCGAGATGTGGAAGGTTGGCGGAGGCTGCCGCTCTCCCTTGTTGGGCGTGCAGCCCTGTTCAAAATGATGTCTCTTCCCCGCTTCCTCTACGCCCTCCAGAACACCTTGGACTGGGTACCGGCCACATACTTTCGGGAGGTCGAAGGCCTCCAAAGGACGTTGCTGTGGGATGGGCGGCCGCGAATAGCTATTTCAAAGTTGACGCTCCCATGGTACGATGGGGGCATTGCGCTCCCAGACATCCGACGGTACTATTGGGCCACGCAGTTGAGCGCGATCAACCATGGGTTTTATGGCCCTGCCCTCAGCCCTGGGTATGCTATGGATAGGTGGCGGCAACTACTACAGGGCGTTGTATTCGCGGTCCTTAGACTCGTCCCTCACGGGGCCCACAGGTGTGGCGGTGCGCGTATGGAAGATGGCGACTGACTCGTTGGGTTGGAAGGATAGGCTAACCCTTGCTACCCCATTGTTTGAATCGGAAAGATTGGGAAAACTCTGGCACACGAAGGGCTTTGATAAGTGGGATCTGATAGGTATATCCAAGGTGGGAGATGTGCTGCATAAGGGGAGGGTGAAGTCCTTCGAGGAGTTGCAGACTGAGTTTGAGCTAGGGCCCTCAGAGTATTTCAGGTATATCCAGCTGCGTCACGCCCTCCGATCAGTCCTCGTGGAGGGTGAGAAGGTGCCAGAGTCCTCTCCCCTTGAGGACCGAGTCCTTGATGGTCATATGCCCGAGAGCACGATCTCGCTCATATATAAGAAGCTGATAAACGTCCGGGCAGACTTGCTATTGGGGCTGAGAGAACAGTGGACCAGGGATGGCCTTGAGTTGGATAATGAGGACTGGCAGTCAGCGGTTTCTTCGCCTAAGGAGGTTGCGATCCCGTCGCGTCTGAGGCTGGTGCAGCTTAAAATACTGCACCGGGTGTATGTGACGGGGCCAAGGCTGGTCCGCATGGGATTCTCGGAGGACGGCCTGTGCAGAAGGGGATGTGGGATGGTGGGTACTTTCCTGCACATCATTTGGGAATGTGGTGTCATTGTGGAGTTCTGGAGGAAAGTCCATGCAGTTATGGGGGAGGTTACGGGCATTGTGGTGCAGCCAGAGGCGCGGTGCTGCCTCCTGAACGTCTGGGGGCCCACTGACCTCGAGGAGGCGCAGACCCAATGGGTGACTCTGGGTAACATGGTAGCTAAAAGGGATATCGCGCGACTATGGGGCTCCTCGGGACCCCCTACACTGACCGCGTGGCAGGAGAACATGGATTGGAGCATGTTTAGGGAGAAGACGGTCTACTGCTCTAGAGGTCGCCCCCGGAAGTGGCATGCCATCTGGGGGCGGTGGAACCAATACAGGGGGGGAATATGTCATGCCCCGGACCTGGAACCTCCCGAGGAACAGCTTTCCCCCTGACCTACTTTCCAGCACAGTTTGGTTTTAGTAACTGTTCTGGGCCTCTGCTGTTCCCCTTCTTCCTCCGTACACAGTCTTGTACTTATTAGACGAGTGGGGTCCGGCCTCCCCTGGGGGCCTCCGCCATGGGCTTTCAATGTCCTTGCCTTGCTGGGGTTTGTTGTTAGTTTTTTCTGTGTTTACTTAAAATTGGACCTTTGCATTACTCTTTGAACTGCATTGGGGACACATCACTGTATCTAACTTGCAATGCTGCCGAACCTCCGGGCTGTCGGCTGAATAGCTGTGTCCTGAATTTTGAAATAAAGGTTTTCGAAAAAGAATAACCCAGGATAATAAACGAGCAACAAATGTATCCTTTCCTTTGCCCATAGACGCACTCCAGCTCGGGAACAAGGAAAGGCGAAGGCGCTCACTCGAACGTTTGAAACTGGAAACAAAGATTCGAATTAGCAGCACTGTTTCCTTCCCTGTTCCCAACGAAGCGCTTTAGCGTGGGAAGCAACGAAAGGTGAAGAAGCTCTCCTGAGCTTTAAAACTGAATACTAGGATTCTGCTCCGCTCTGAACCAGAGCCACAGCTCTGACGTTAACCAGAGCAGCCAAGCTCTGTCCTCCAACTCAAATTGTCAAGCACTGGACAGTCCGAGTTTGAAAGTATTTAAACTCTGGCAACCGGATCAGATTACTGGTCCCTCCTCCACAGGTATTCTGGGTGATGTAGTCCATGGGCAGCACAGCTAACACAACCATGTAACTGCATACATACCTAAAGGAGGTGGTGTTTGCTCTTGCTGCATATCAGAATCATGACAAGGACATTCTGCTATGAAGAAGAGCAGGACGCGGTATGATGAACTGACACTCTGCATGTTGCCTTGTTGTGCTGCACTGCTGTCCTGTGAGTGAAAGGGCTGGACTTTACTTTCTATATGCTGCTTTCTAAGGTTCTCCAAGGGCATGTGTATGCTTGCCTCCTGTTAAAAAGTCTCAGGGCCATCGAAGAATTCCTCTACCAGTGCCTGGGTTCTTCTGCTGACAATCCTGACTTGCCAAATGGTGCCAAATCCAGTACCTGGGCCCCTGGAAGTGGAATCTGGTGAATTGAAGGCGAAAATCCACACATCGGCTCCCAGCGTCTATTTTTATCACAGCATCGCTACAAATTTCGCCGCTGCCAGCACCGGAGCATTGTTTCTGATCGGCGCATCGTCCACGGCTTTCACTGCAGGCCTCAGCTTTCCATCGCAGCATATCAGAAGAACCGCCGCCGCATGAGTTTCGAGCAACGGATCATCAAAATCAGTGAAGCACCACTCCAACTCATGCTTTGCGGCTGTGGAATCAACCCAGTGCATCTGGATTTTCAACGCATCATCCGTGGGCATCGGAATTACCCAGCAGTAGGAACCGAGGCTGCATGTCTGGAGATCAACGCATCACCTCCCCTTCCAGTAAGAAACCGATGCATCACCTCTGGTGACAGTAAGGAACCAACGCATCACCTCCCCTACATAGCAGTAAGGAACCAACGTATCACCTTCCCTGGCAGTAAGAAACCGACGCATCACCTCCCCTGGGAGTAAGTACCCGACGCATCACTTTGATTTTCCGGCGCCTCACCTTCCCGGCGCCTTCCATCGTCTTTTAATTATGACGTATCCAAGGTACTTTGTTCTAAAAGAAACACACCCATTGATTTCTATAGCTTGAACTTTTTTGACCTTTGAAAAGTGATATCTTAACTTGTGTATGTTGGATTTTTGTCATTTTGGTCTTGTTTTATTCAGATAAATTCCAAACTGGTGTGGACTAATTTTGGGGTATTTACTAAGGTACTGTATGTGCATGTGCAAATCCTTTACACATTGCCTCTGAGATAAGTCTTACTGCTCGTGCCAAGCTTCCAAGTGGATGAGCAGGGCTTATCTTAGCTGTGTGACTCACTATTCCTGACAAGAGTGAGGGTACCTATTTGACAGGGTGCAAACCACTGCCAACTAGAGATCCTATTTCTCACAGTGAGTTATGGATCAACAAAGATTTTGGGACCTATTTAGAGGATAGTGAAAGGAATACTCAATCAAAATATGGCAGATATGCCATATTTAGAGTGCCATTGACTTCTTGTGCAATTGTAATACTGCAGACAGCACATCTGCCATATTTTGGTGGAATACCTTGCCTTCTAAAACTCTAAAGAAGACCCTTAGTGAGGGGCTCAAACTAAAGAATCTGACTCTAGAAACTGGATATAGCTTAAGGGGGAGATCTCAATATACCAATTCTGACCCTGTACATACCTTAAAATGGTTAAAGAATTTAGAGAGGTACAGAGTGTAGTAAAACAATTTAATTATTTATTTGAAAAGTTGTATAAAGCACGAACAAGACCCTTATGGGTATCAGAGCGCTGTACAGCTGTGGCAAAAGTACAAATACAACACAATTGAACAAACAATGTAGTTAAACCCCATACTGTCAAACGGAGGGGGTAAACAATCAAGGTCTGGAGTTGGGGAGTTGGCCCGATCTGTACCTAAACAGGCAAGAATACAATGAGTCGAAACAACGTTGTAAAATAAGAATCATTTGCCCAAGAGCAGGATACCAATTAACAGACAAGAATACAATAAATCGAAACAATGGTGTAAAATAGGAATCAAATTTGTAGACCTGGCAAGAGAACAAGTTGATGCTGTTAGTGTTCACTCAAGAATAGCCGTTTGACATGTTCATTGAAAGACGCAGTGAAAGGATTGGATCTGATCTCAGAAGGCAGGGCGTTCCAAATTCTCAGAGCAAGACCGGTGAAAGAACGATTGTAAGATCTTTTCTTTTTAAATTTGGGAGGTTTCAAAAGTAGAGTGGACGTACTTCTGAAGTTCCGACAGGAGCCCGATAGTTCATGCTTATTTGCCAAGTAAGCCGGGGTGTTGTAGTGTAAAGCTTTATGCGTCAAGCAAGTTATCTTGAAAGCGTATCCTAGCTTCGATAGATAGCCAATTTAGTTGCAAAAGGTCGGGGAAGATGTGGTCATGCTTTCTGGAGCCAGTGATTAGCCAAGTGGGGACAAGCTAGCTTTGGGAAGCCCAGCAAGGGTCACCAAGCCATATTCCCGTCCAGAGATAACCAGGGATTGTACAGCAGGACTAATGTCTTCGGGGGAAGGAGAGGCTTGATTTTCTTAAGGGTGTTGAGTTGAAAGTTGGCTCCCCTAGTAGTTGCACTGATGTGCGCTTGCATGTTTAGGTACTTGTCCCAGTAAGGGTCACCAAGCCATATTCCAGTCCAGAGATAACCAGGGATTGTACAGCAGGACTAATGTCTTCGGGGGAAGGGGAGGCTTGATTTTCTTAAGGGTGTTGAGTTGAAAGTTGGCTCCCCTAGTAGTTACACTGATGTGCGCTTGCATGTTTAGGTATTTGTCCATGGTGATGCCTAACGATTTGGCAGAGTCAACCACATGAGGGGTGCAATTAAGAGCAGTGAGTTGTTTAAGTCAGTCCAGGGTAGGTGCAGAGTGGTTAGGGGGAGTAATCAGAAGGAATTCAGTTTTGAGAGTACTTACCAAAAGATGGTTCTGGGCTAACCATTGTTGAGTTTGTGAGAGTGAGGGATAACAAAGTAGATTTCCCGTATATAAGGAGTATCAGACCTATATTATGTTAGCATCTATACGTATACTCCCTGTTTATATGTATGCTTTTGAATGGACGAAATTCGTTTATTTCCTCCACGTATATCTATTGCTAAAAGAGTAGGCCGAGAACCATACAGACGCCATCTTCTGATCATATGCTCGAGCACGGGCCATTATCACGTGTTGATCACGTGTCAGGCCCCAGTTCATTTGAGTTACTGGTAGCAGCTGAAGGTAGGCTGTTTTTACTCGACCGTTCTAAGACTCAAGGGCGCATCTGGCTTTGGGGGGCGATAAGCGCATTCCTGGAGGTGCCGTGTCTGCACTCCCAGTCACCAAGACGAAAGGGAGTCACCCTTCCTGACCTCCTCAGCAATAGATAGTCAAGCCTTTGTACTGATCTGATGTGTGCCATATATGGTCCTTCCCTGGAGCTCGAGGCCCAACTGGTATTTTTCCTTTTACAGTGATTGTATGTGTTGAACCGAAAAGTATATAACCTCTTGTTTGTATAGAGGAAATTCGTTTATTTCCTCCACGTATATCTATTGCTAAAAGTGTAGGCCGAGAACCATACAGATGCCATCTTCTGATCATATGCTCGAGCACGGGCCATGATCACGTGTTGATCACGTGTCAGGCCCCAGTTCATTTGAGTTACTGGTAGCAGCTGAAGGTAGGCTGTTTTTACTCGACCGTTCTAAGACTCAAGGTCGCATCTGGCTTTGGGGGGGATAAGCGCATTCCTGGAGGCACCGTGTCTGCACTCCCAGGCACCAAGACGAAAGGGAGTGACCCTTCCTGACCTCCTCAGCAATAGATAGTCAAGCCTTTGTACTGATCTGATGTGTGCCATATATGGTCCTTCCCTGGAGCTCGAGGACCAACTGGTATTTTTCCTTTTACAGTGATAGTATGTGTTCAACCGAAAAGTATATAACATCTTGTTTGAAAACGAGCCAACAGTCTTCTCGGCGCAGTATTTTGTCTAATAAACGATTGAACCTTCTTCACTGCTAACTGACTGATTATTTGGTAATGGTATTGGGACTATTGGTAGGTATAGTCCTTTAGTTTATTTTATGGTACATCAAGAGAGCATCATTTAACGTTTTTATGTCCTCTTGAGAAGAGATCTTCAAATAAAGTTGCGTGTCATCTGCATACAAGTGGTACTGAATGTTAGAATGGTTCAGAATGATGGTAAGTGGTGCCATAAAAAGGTTGAAAAGAATGCGTGAGAGTGTGGATCCTTGAGGAACTATAATCGTAACAGGTGTACTGGTTCTTTGTGTGCGGTTATGTAAGAAAGAGGCAAACCAATTTACGACCGGTCCATGAGACCCATCCTATGTTGCAGAAGAGCAATCAAGTTTTCATGTTTGATGGTATCAAATGATGAGGACAGGTCAAGAAGGATCAGGAGACAAGGGACATGTTGATCAAGGGATCTCAAGGTGTCATCAACAATGTGCGTTAGTGCTGCCAATGGAGCCTACATTCGTGATACTGGGGATCCCTAGCGAGGTGGACATAACAAGAACACAACTGATTTTTGCCACACTGGGGTTCGCGGTGGCCAAAAGAGGCATCGCCAAAAAATGGGGGATGGCTGACACACCTGGTGCAGATTAGAGCTTCCGAATCCCCTCTACTTCCACGGATGGAATGATTTCACAGTCACACACGCATACACACATCACACGCTGGTGGGGCCCATTACACCAACATTCATCCTAAATCACTCTATCCGTGCCCTGTAAAGGAGAAACACTTTCACAAGAACCTTATCCAATCTGCCTGTACTTTGAGGTCAATGCGACCAGCTAGTTGCTTGTAAATCTAGCGAGAACATTACACAAATAAAGTCAATAAACATGACAAGAAATAACCACCCGAGACAGAAATTCAAACAGATTGTTCATTTATCTAAAATTGTAGGAAAAAGCCAATTAAATGCAAAATTCATTTCTCTCATAATTACCTATTCTGTCTAAATGTCAGATCCTAAGTCAGAACCGGTCCTCAGTAGGAGAAACAGAGTTTCCTGCAGTCATGTAGAGTCATCGTCCTCTCCGTCAGCATGGGGACCTCGGATCATCAGCTCGGGAAGAAGTGGCCCTAGACCTCTCTAGTCTGCTAATATTTATACTAAATTTACATTCTATAAAGTTACAATTCTTTGTTCAGAAAGGATGAATGGCGGAAATAATGTCATCTTGGTACATTTTCGATATTGTGCGAGATTTTCTCACACCTAGATTGTCCCAAATAATGAATAGCAGAATTGAACGTCCATGACTAATTCGATACATCTACGGATGTCTCTACTAGGTAAATTTGTTTCAATAGTGAGTTCATTACAAGTTCATGTGCAACATCTCCATCTTCCAGGGGCACTTGGCTGTGTTCCTGGATTTGTCATCATGTTTATGGCTTTTCAGTTCATCGGAGGTGCAAGGTCACAGGCAGAGCGAAGCCTTTTTTTCCATCTACTCGAGTGCAGGCTGTAGATGGTAGCCATTTTTGGGTAGGCCACATTGGACAACTTAAGTGAAAATAAACATAAACAAAATTACTGCACGGAAATGATTATACAGTGTTATTCCCCTGCTAATACACTTATGTGTGTGTATTTATCTAGCCATTTGCGACATCAAAAAGCCATTAATGCATATTAATTATAAGCGCAAACACAATAACATCACATAAGCAACATCGATCTCTGTCAGTTTGCTCACCAACTTAGTTTACTTATTATCGTAGCCATGCAATAGCATTCCCACGTGTAATTCTCTTGTTAATAAGGTTGATTTGACAACATTTGACAAACTTTTAATATTTAATAATTAATCAGTAGTACTTTTAGTTATAACATGCGAAAATGAAACAGGTATTCGGTTTTAAAGTAAAAACCCTGCTCCATCAATCCCCCCTTTGGTGATATATAATCACCACAAAAATCAAAACCCCAAAATCAATTTAGTTTCCCCTTTTGGAAGAATTCAAAATATCCTCTTGTTCATTTTTCTAAACCCTTGTTTCCATCTCATCTTCCTTTTTAGTTTCTATATACATGCTTTCTCTTAGCTCTTCTAATTCTATTTCTTGTGGATCTCTTTCTGGTTTCTTTTGTCTCCTTTTAACATTTTCTTTTGTGATTTTCTTTTTATTTCTTCTATATCTACAACACATACATCCTAATCTAAGGATCAATAATGCAACTATTACACAGGTTAATGGAAATAATATTTTACCAAAAATGGTACTACCTATTTTAGCTATAAAGTTCTTAATAGCAATCATCTTATTAGCCATTTTAGTCCAGATACTTTCAGCTTCCAGTGGTACTAATTCTTCATGCAAATCAGTAATATTTTTGATATAGACTTTTAGATCTTTACTTTCCTCAGGAATGTAAGTGCAACAATGTTGAACTTTCAGCATTCCACAGACTCCACCCTCTTTTGCCAAAAGAATGTCAAGGGCAAGTCAATTTTGCATCGCAATAGCACGCAAAGCAAGCATTTCTGTATTAACCAAAAGAAAGCCTCCAGCGGTGCTTGTTGACAAGCGATCCACCACTGTTGACAGCTTCCGAATACCAAATGCATTCAAAGAAATTCCCACTGCTGGAATTAAAGATCCAAAAATATCTCCTACAATTTCTGTCCATGTTTCTCTTCTATAGCGTGTTAATGTGTTAGAATGTTCAGCATCATCTACTCTATCCATGTGAAAAATCTTTGGAAAGACCAGGCCAACATAACATGTACCAAACCAATGGTCAGGCAAACGGTAATAAGCCTTGTTCCCACAAATATAGTACACTCCCGGAAAAACTGGATCTTCTCCTCCTCTAAATCCCCATCCGGTTGCAATAAAGTATGTATCATGGCACTCACTAGTCCCTATGAAATAATAATCATATTGGGATCTCTTCCTGGTAATGCACAGTTTTCCTTTCTGTGGGGCATCTATAGCCATAGTTGGACTGGCTCCATTTTTCAATTCCTTTTCTTTCTCAATATACCACATTGTGTCACTCATTTTATGCCCTTCTGCTTTCTTGTGCATGTTCAATCTTCTTCCTTCAACCATGTCTAAAAAATTCTTCTCTTCTCCCTTCAAACTACAAGTTAAATTATTTCTAAAAACATATTCTAATGTTAATTCTTTGGTTTCTAAAAAAATCTCACCTAAAGTGTTAGCTTCTTTTGCAGGATTCAGTGCTTTATTCATAGGCAACTGCCCAAGAATATTATCTATATTAGACATATTGTAATCTAATTTCCCTAACTGATAAAATATACTAATCAACACACTACAGGAAATTCCATACGTAGGCGTAAGATGATGATAAGTCACTCCTTCCGAAACAGAGGCAGGTAATTGCATGCAGACGTAGCAATCCCTTACTTCCATTGTCTTTACGTACTCATACAACAATTTAGAAAAAACATTGCTAGAAAAATCATTAATTGACCTATCCTTATGTATATGTATATTGCTAGTTCTAGTCGGTACTATTTTCTGTGGACTTTTCCCTATATTAGTTTTGTTCTCAATATGACCTTCTAAAGTGTCTATAGTGACTCTAAATGAAATCAGTAGAGCAAGCACGCTCCAAAGCAGCATTAATAAACCCGTACAGCAGCAGCACATCTTGCACCATCTTATCAGAAAGGTACATCTACTTTTATTCTCAGTGTTAGCCATTTTGTTAATTTGACCGTGTCTTTTGACTTAGCCTCTTCTACTCCTCTACTGAACTTTTAAGGGCAGCAAGTACCCAACAGATTATTACAATCTACTAATTTTAGTCTTTCTTCTTCTTCTCTTCTCCAAGTGAATTTTCCTTGGATTTACTCAATTTGGATTTTCATCACTTTTCACTGTCTCTTCATCATCATCAAACTGTATCAGGTCCTGAACATCCGTCTCTTCTCCAATGTCGGACAAGATAACTCTCAGGATTCCCACAGCTTCTTCTTCAGCAACCTCCTTCAGTAAAGCCTCCTCTGGACTTCCTTGGCTGTCCGCCTTTTCTCCTTGTTCAGGCAGTGCCACATACGTCCATTCCGGTGACTTGTACCTCTGGTTTGGTTTCCTTATTCTTTTAGTTCTCTCAGGTATCTTTGTTTCCTCTTCTTTGGTTGGGTTTTGACTTGACACTTCGTTCACTTGTTCAGCTTTCGAAGAGTTAACTCGTGTCAGTCTGTACCTTATTTCTTTATCTTATTTGGCCAAAGATCTCCTTTAGCATTTCTCTTTTGTTTTCCTTCTTTATTGTTTCTTTCTCCAAGCCAAGTTCTCTTTCTCAGAACTCGTCCTCCATGTATCTCATTGTCACTTTCCTCAGACTCTGTCTCAGTTGCCTCTTGTTCATCAACAGCTTTCTTTTCTCCAACAACTTCCTTTTCTTCAACAGTCTCTTTTTCCACCAATTGAGATTTCCCTACTTCTGTCCCTCCTCTTGAGTCTCTGACACGCAATCTTCTTGCTGTCTACTTGTCCCTTCACCTAGCTTGTTGTTGATGTTCCCTACACCTCCTCGGGGTTTTTCCGCAATCTGTCCCTCTCTGTCTTTGTCTGTCCCTTTTTCTTCAATATTTATCTCAGGTGGAACTTGTCCAATTTCCTCATGTGATTCAGGTGTCTCTTCTGTTAGAATGTTCTTTTCTTTTCTTTCTTTCTTTTTAGGTTGGTCACTGTCAATTGGAACCTCAGGCAATTCCTCTGAGTCTGAACTTGCTTCTGCAGTTTGCACTGTTCTCTTCAGAACATCTTCTGGTGGGATGAAAATTTCCCTTGACTCACTTTCCCCACTTTCAGGATTCTTTTTTCTTCTTACTGCCTCACTGTCTGCATCATCACTGGAATGTGATTCTTCAAAATATTCTTTTCCAGTACCATCTCTTGGATTTGGAACTCTCAGTGTGTGACTTGCATGTATCCAATTTTTCACACCAGCACACTTCACAGCAGTCGTTGTGGTCAAGATGACTTGTCTTGGCCCTCCCCACCTTGGAACAAGGCAATTCCTTCTTCTGTGGACTTTTATCCTTACCCAGTCCCCTGGGCTCAGATCATGGGCTGGTTTCTTTTCAAGTGTGGTGGCGTCTTCTCCAACCTGGTGAAACATAGAATGAACTGCGTCAGCCAGGCCTTTGCAGTAATCCAAAATCATGTCATCAGTTATAGTCATCAGCTTGTTCACTGGTACATATGCATGCCTCATAGCACGTCCCATGATAATTTCATGTGGACTCAAACCTGTTGTTCTGTCTGGAGTAGACCTAATGGTCATCAAGACTAGAGGCAAGACATCGGGCCATTTCATTCCTGTGGCTAAGCACATTTTGCCAATTCTGTTTTTGATGGTACCATTCATTTGCTCAACTACACCAGAAGCCTCTGGTCGGTAAGCACAATGCAACTTCTGCTGTACACTCAATGCTTCACAAATTAGACCCATGATTTCATTATAAAAATGTCCTCCTCTGTCTGATTCAATGGTTACTGGGAACCCATACCTTGGGACGAACTCTCTTAACCCCTTCGGTGCTCATGACGGAATGGTTCCGTCATGACCCACGGTTGAGCTGTGCTCATGACGGAACCATTCCGTCATGACCACGCCCGCGCAAGATTCCGTCAGCACAGCGGCGGAATCTGCGCAGCATCGAAGGGGTTAACAGTAATTTGGCCACTGTTATCCCATCATTTCTTCTTGTTGGGTACGCCTCCACCCATCTGGAGAACAAACAGACCACCACCAGGACATACCTCAATCTGTTGACTGGGGGCATTTCAATGAAGTCTATCTGCATTCTTGTGAAGGGTCCTCCCTCCCTGCCTATTGTTCCTAGGCTCACCACTGTTTTCTTTCCAGGATTGAATTGCTGACATATCAGACATCTCTGGCAGAGACTTTATGCTATCAGTCTGAACTTTGGACTGTACCAGGTTTGCTTAAAGGCTCTTATCATAGCATCCCTCCCCAAGTGTCCTTGGCCATGATACATCCTTGCCATTGTTGATAGCATGCTATTTGGCATGACTGGTCTTCCATCCCTATAGACCCACACATGATCTTTTTCTCTAGGTACACAACCTGCTTTCACCCAATCTCTCATTTCTTCATCTCCTGCCTCATCCTGCAGCTGTTTTACTTCCTCCCATGTTCCCACCTCATTAGTAAACATTAAGGAACAAGAAGACATTTCTCGCTCTTTACTCCTGTTAATTGAATGATTGTTTCTTGCACAATATTGTGCTATGTCATTGGCGAACTTGTTACCCACTGTTACAAAATCATCACCATGACCATGAGCAGCACATTTTACAACTGCTAGTTCTTTAGGCAGCTGTATCGCCTCTAGCAGTTTTCCAACCACTTCAGCATTCTTTATGGGAGTTCCACTTGAGGTCAGGAAACCTCTTTGTAGCCATAGCTGGCCAAAATCATGGACAACTCCGAAGCCATACTGGCTGTCAGTCATCACAGTCACTCTCACACTTCTCCCAATCGTGCATGCTTTTGTCAGTGCCACCAATTCTGCCACCTGAGCGGATTTAACTCCTTTCAAGGGTGATGCTTCCACAACTTCTGAGACTTTGCACACAGCATATGCAGCACTCAACACTCCTTCCTCTGTTCTCAGACAAGATCCATCCACAAACAACACATGATCACTTTCAGGCAGTGGTAGATCTCTTATGTCTGGTCTTGGCTTTGTACAGTAATCAAGTACATCCAGGCAATCATGATCAACATCATTTCTCACTCCCACACATTCAGCATCAGGCAACAGTGTCGCTGGATTCACATTTACGCATCTCTCCAGGCTTACATTGGTTGCACCAAGAATGACTTTCTCATATTTAGTCAGCCGACTATGAGACATGAACTGTGTCCGGCTCCTTGTTAAAAGGATAGCCACATCATGAGGTACGAATACCCTTACAGGATATCCCATTATGATTCCTTCACTTTGTTCCAGACTTTTGCAGGTAGCAGCTACTGCTTTCAGGCAACCTGGCAAACCCACAGCTACTGGGTCAAGAGTTGCTGAGAAATAGGCAATTGGCCTCCTCAGACGTCCATGTTTCTGGATTAACACTGAAAGTGCACATCCATTTCTCTCACTACAATACAGCTCAAATTCCTTTTCATAATCAGGCATTCCTAGGGCAGGAGCTTCACAAAGTCTGTCTTTTAGATCTCTGAATGCAGCCATTTCTTCTGGGTTTAGTTCTAATGGGTCTTTCACCTCACTTTTGGTCAATTTGATCAATGGTTTGGCAATGAGGGAAAAGTTACTTATCCACTGACGACAGTAACCCACCATTCCCAGGAACATTTTCACCTCTCTTTGTGTCATTGGGGCTCTCATTCCTCTAATGATTTTGATCCTGTCAATGGTCACTTTTCTCAGGCCTTTTTCAATATTATGTCCCAGATACTGGACTTCTTTCTTACGGAACTGCAATTTGGCTGGAGATACTTTTAATCATCCATCTGCCAAGTGATTCAGTAATGCAATGGTGTCTACTTCACAAGCTTCACGTGTTTTTGATGCCACAAGTAGGTCATCAATATACTGGACCAGGACCGAATTTTCAGGCATTGTCAGACTTTCCAGAGATTTCTTTAACAACTGATTAAATATTGAAGGGCTCTCTGTATACCCCTGTGGAATTCGGCACCATGCCAAAATCCGTTCTCCAAATCTAAAAGAAAATATTGGCTGGCTGTCATGATGCAATGGGATTGAAAGGAAAGCATGACACAAATCAATTACCGTATACCATTCTGCATCATGGGGAATCTGATACAAAATCACTGATGGATTTGGCACAATGGGACAACATGGCACAACAATCTTGTTAATTTTCCTCAAATCCTGTACTATTCTGAATTTTCCATTAGGTTTCTTCAGTCCCATTATTGGTGAATTACATGGGCTGCTCAATATTTCTCTTAACACCCCTTGCTGGATCATTTTTTCAATTAAGGGTGTTATTCCTCCAATTATTTCAGGTGTCAATCTGTATTGCGGTATGTTTGGGTAAACCACTCCCTCTTTTACAGTAATCTTTACTGGATCTACATTTCTCATCAGACCCACATCTTCTCCAGTAAAATCCCAAACTGCTGCTTTCACTGTCTGTTTCAACTCTGAGGGTAATGCATCTGGATTAAATATTGCATATGTTCCCAAAGCCTCACATTCTCTGTTATCCATGGTCATTCTGTATAGAACATCCTCATCAGGTGTCTCAAAGGTTATTCCATCTGGAGTACAGAAAATAGTGCAATTCATCTTGCACAGCAGATCCCTGCATAACAAGTTCACAGGACTCGTGTCACACACCACGAATCGGTGCATGTCTGAAAATTTCCCTATTCTAACCCTTACTGGTTCAGTAAGTAAAGTTTTATTCTGTGTGTTGGACACACCAACTACTTAGATAGCTTCATCCGAGAGAGGAAGATACTTTATATCAGCTGACCTGACAGTTGATCTCGTGGCCCCTGTGTCAACTAGAAAAGTGACACTTTCACCATTAATTTTTCCATCTACAAAAGGCCCTGCCTGGTCTATTTCTAGAGTTGCGCCAAGTACGCACTCCTCTTCCTCTCTTCGGCAACGTCAGAAGTCTCCCTCGGAGTCACTTCCCTCATTCTTCAGCCAGTACTGAGAAACTGCGCTTGCGCGTTTTGGCTTGATTACCTGCTCTTCATCGTAGAATCCCGACTCTTGGCTGTAATTCTGAGATCCTCTTCTCTGGGGCAAGGGTGGTTTTGGCACCTGATTCTGCTGCTTATCAGCCTTCTGCTGTTGCCGATGCTGACCACACCCCTCACTCTGCACCTGCGAATTCAATGATGGATTATCGTCATTAGTAGACGGTGGATTCTTACACTCGGATTTCCAGTCCCCTAATTTTCCGCAGTTGTGGCATGGAAACTTTTTCTTGGCTTCCTCGATATTTCCCTTTCCTTTTCCTGGACCAAACCTGGGCTTATTTCCTGGGTTATTTGCCTGTTCAACCAGCTGAGCTTCCTGTCTTTCTGCAACTTTCACCTGTGCCCACATTGCCTTTTCTTTTAGTTTTCTCTGCTTTGCCTCAATCTCATCACTGAAGTATTTTGCATGTCTCAGAATCTCATCAATCTTCTTACTCTGCCAGTCTACGGTGTGCTGCCGTATCATTTCACTGATTTCAGGCCGCAAACCGTACACAAATCTATACACAAAATGACTCAGATCCTTGTCACCCAGGTGTTCATCTCCACTGAACTGCTTAAAAGCTAGTATCAATCTTTCATAGTAAGCATGGATTGATTCTTTCAATTCTTGATGTGTTCGATCTATTTTAACCCAGTCTGTCTCCTTGGGGGGTACTTTATTTTTCAAAAAGGCCATAACCTGCTCGTACTTCTTCATGACCTCCGGGTCTGGAGCTCCTGTTTTTGGATCTCTCTGATATTCCTTAGTGGACCAGTCTATGACTATTTTACATTCTGCCCACAGGTCTGCTGGTACAATTATATTAAACAGACTATTCAGGTCAATCCACAGTACTTTTGACAGCTTTACAAATCTGTCGACCTGTCTGTACCACTCAACGGGCTTTTCCCTTAGTCGAGGGAAATCATTCGTAAATGATAAAATATCCTGTCTGGTCCATGGGACATGTACGTACCCACCTCCTGGAATCTCTCTCATGGGGTAAGCTGTCACTGCCTTCTCTTTTTCTTTCAGGGGAAATGCTGAGTAAGTTCTATCTGCCCCATCCTCTCGCTTTCGGTACCATCTGTCTTTCCATCTTTCTACATCTCCCCATATCTTCAGCAAGGCAATCATTTCCTTAATCTGTCCTGTTCGGCCTGCATTGTTCTGATTCTCAATATCCTTGTCTGAAAAATCCACTCGGTAAGGCTTTTGTAAAGCTTTCACCTTATCCATGTCAATTCCCAATTCACTGGCTATTCCTTTCAACCTGTTGTGTATGTTCTTTGCTCTCCACGTGATACTCTTACACAGGAAGAGGATCTCCCCTTCCTGATAATCCTTCAGCGTTTCGGTAGGTATTGTTCCTACTATCATCTCTTCCATTTCCATACGTAGCCTAGCTACATCAATTCCCTGTGACTCTTTCTCCTTTTTCTGTAAAGTTTTCAGCCAATCATTCAAATCCTCAGCAGTTATCACAGATTTTTCTGCACCCCCTGGTTCTGTCACTCTTTGCGGTTCTAAAATTGATCCTCTGTTCCCTTCCATACATCCAGAATTCAAACTTGAGTTAGTCTGCACACTCAATTCTCCTCCGCATATGGTATGTCTCCACTGTTCTCCACTGGGTTTCTCCTGCTCTCATTTCTGCCTGCTCCGGAGGAACAATCAATCTATTGCCCACATATGGTACCGTCAATGCATTCTCACCCGTCCTCTGCTTGTCAAAAATCGGCATAACCGGGCCTATTGTCACAGGCACTGTAACTGCCTCAAGATTTTTAGTCAGTTCTCTGATTTTCTCTGTCAGTTCAAAGGTATTTCTTGCTAGTTCTCTGGTCTTTTCATCCTCAAGTTCATTCTCTCTTTCTATCTCTCTCTCTCTTTCTCACTCTCTCTCTCTCTCTTTCTCTCTCTCTTTCTCTCTCTCTATCTTTCTCTCTCTCTCTATCTCTCTCTCTTTCTCTTTCCCTATCTTTCTCTCTCTCTCTTTCTCTTTCCGCCAGAGAACAACTGCTTTTCAACCCAGGGGTGGTACCCTCTGTTTTAATAATCCGCAAGGTGTCTCTCATCGGGGTCACTGCTGTCCCTACCTCTGGTTCTCGTCTATACGGGGGTGGTCTTTTATAGAGCATGTCCTCTAAGACATCATCATCAGACTCATTTGCCCCATATCTCCTGGGTTCTACATTATGTTCTTACTCGGTACACTTTCTCCCTCCTGATTCCTCTGCCGTTCTTACAGGATATAATCCCTCGGTCATACTGGCATCACGCCACATTCTCATCCGGTCATGATGGGTTTCGCGATCATACTTCCGCCCAAACATGTACCTATAGCTACCTCCACCTCTCTGCTTTTCTTGTTCATGCATTTCATCTTCCCATTCAGTCAACGCCTCAAACTGCGTTGGCCTAGGCCGAGGCTCTAGATTCATCATCTGCTCCTGTAAGTTCCTTAGTATGGCCAGATTAAATGAACCATGTTCCGGGAACGCTAACACTCCATCGTCCTTTGTATACTTCACCCAGTTATCTAACCAAATACAGGTATGATACCCATACTTCGCAACCATGAAGGATGCTGGGGTTCTTATCGGGGGCAATAACTGTCCTTCCCTTGTCACTATGTCTTTATCCTTGTCAAACCAATTCTTCACTTTACTAAGCAAGGATTTTTTCTTCTTTTCCTCAGCGTGGTAAGACATCTTTCTTATTTTCCACTAGCTGTTTACTCTTTCTACAACTGTACGATCTCTTGTCCAATTGCAGCGCGACTCACACTAACGCACCAATCCTGGAGCGTCTACGTCACTCTGTATGTCTCCCAATCTTAGCGCGGCGTACACTAGCACACCAATCTCCGTGCTTCCACTGTTCCAACCCACTGTCCAATCACAGCGCGGTTTCCCTGACGTCAGCAGTCGCTGCAGTCGCTTCTGCTCCTGTCTCCTGTTTCTCGTCTACCCCTCGTTTACAAGACTACTCGGTAGACTGTGTTTCAACTTCTACGAGTCTGTTAGTTACAACATACAAACATCTCCATTGTCTGCTTCGCTAGCCACAGAACAGCAAAAAGACCTTTCCCACGAGTATTCTGCCTTTCCCGAGAGCAGCGCTTACCTCTGCCCTACTACAGAATCGTTACTTCCGTTGATAAAGTAGCACATCCCTCTACTTTACCCTTCTAACAAGCATTAATTAACTGTTTCCCTCTGGAATGTTCCTAATAGTTTCATAATTAACCAAAAATGCCTTTTCATTCACGCACTATCATACCGGAAAATGTAGTACATTCACACAGAATTCTGTCTTTCCCGAGAACAGCGAACAGTCTGTCCTACTACAGAATTATATCACACGTTAACAAAGCAGCGCTTACCTCTGCCCTGTCCTTCCAACAGGCTCCGAGAATACCTATTACTTCTCCAGCGGTAAGCTTTAACGGAATACCATACGGATCCCTGGGACCTAAGACCAGAGTTTCACAGATAACCTTCGCTATCATACACACTTCTCTCACACAGAAAATATGTTTCTAATGGCAACACACGGCGATGCTACCTCTTCGAACCCAGACAATGCGACGCGCAACTTCAATTGTCACACGTTTTCCCCTGTCTGCATACAGGGCCAACAATCCCACCTTTTTCCGAGAGCAACACTCCCTCTGCTCTACTACGGAACTGTCACCGACTCCCTACGTCCCAGAAGCCGTTCACAATACATAAAACTCAACACGACTTCAACATATAGTGTTAGTACAAATATCAATCAATAATCAACAAGCCTATATACACGCAATTTCGCCAGATTAAGACAATAGCTAACCATCATTCTGCTACCAAGAAATTGGTGCAGATTAGAGCTTCTGAATCCCCTCTACTTCCACGGATGGAATGATTTCACAGTCACACACGCATACACACATCACACGCTGGTGGGGCCCATTACACCAACATTCATCCTAAATCACTCTATCCGTGCCCTGTAAAGGAGAAACACTTTCACAAGAACCTTATCCAATCTGCCTGTACTTTGAGGTCAATGCGACCAGCTAGTTGCTTGTAAATCTAGCGAGAACATTACACAAATAAATTCAATAAACATGACAAGAAATAACCACCCGAGACAGAAATTCAAACAGATTGTTCATTTATCTAAAATTGTAGGAAAAAGCCAATTAAATGCAAAATTCATTTCTCTCATAATTACCTATTCTGTCTAAATGTCAGATCCTAAGTCAGAACCGGTCCTCAGTAGGAGAAACAGAGTTTCCTGCAGTCATGTAGAGTCATCGTCCTCTCCGTCAGCATGGGGACCTCGGATCATCAGCTCGGGAAGAAGTGGCCCTGGACCTCTCTAGTCTGCTAATATTTATACTAAATTTACATTCTATAAAGTTACAATTCTTTGTTCAGAAAGGATGAATGGCGGAAATAATGTCATCTTGGTACATTTTCGATATTGTGCGAGATTTTCTCACACCTAGATTGTCCCAAATAATGAATAGCAGAATTGAACGTCCATGACTAATTCGATACATCTACGGATGTCTCTACTAGGTAAATTTGTTTCAATAGTGAGTTCATTACAAGTTCATGTGCAACATCTCCATCTTCCAGGGGCACTTGGCTGCGTTCCTGGATTTGTCATCATGTTTATGGCTTTTCAGTTCATCGGAGGTGCAAGGTCACAGGCAGAGCGAAGCCTTTTTGTAAATTTCCATCTACTCGAGTGCAGGCTGTAGATGGTAGCCATTTTCGGGTAGGCCACATTGGACAACTTAAGTGAAAATAAACATAAACAAAATTACTGCACGGAAATGATTATACAGTGTTATTCCCCTGCTAATACCCTTATGTGTGTGTATTTATCTAGCCATTTGCGACATCAAAAAGCCATTAATGCATATTAATTATAAGCGCAAACACAATAACATCACATAAGCAACATCGATTTCTGTCAGTTTGCTCACCGACTTAGTTTACTTATTATCGTAGCCATGCAATAGCATTCCCACGTGTAATTCTCTTGTTAATAAGGTTGATTAGACAACATTTGACAAACTTTTAATACTTAATAATTAATCAGTAGTACTTTTAGTTATAACATGCGAAAATGAAACAGGTATTCGGTTTTAGAGTAAAAACCCTGCTCCATCACACCAACCATCCAGGAATTTACGCTAGGGATGGACATGTACATGACAGCAGAACGGGTCACGTATCGTAGCAGAGGGTGCCCCAAACAATTTCACAGGATCTGGGATACCTGGAAGAAACACTTTGAGTTGGATGTGGGAGATGACAAACAACAGTCCATAGGACACTTTACACAGGAGACGCAGGTGTAGGGGCCCGAGCCCACAGCACTGTGACATATTACTTTCTCCACTTATTGGAGAAGTCTCCCTGGTTCACTAAACTATTGTATAGCTACTCTGACAGTCGCCTTTGGCGCATCCCATTTTACATTGCTCCAGGGAAGGGAGGGAGGGGTGGCCTTGTTGAGTACAGCTGTATCTGCAATGATTTGCTGTCTAATCCTTCTCATATATCATGTATGCATTTCCTTGTGCTGATTGTTTGGTTGAAAAAAATACAAATAAATTCCAGAAAAAAAAAAATGTGCGTTAGTGCTGTTTCAGTACTGTGCCCTGCTCTGAAACCCGACTGGTAATGGTCAAGGAGTTGAAATTTCTCTATGTGGTTGCATACCTGAGAGTGGACACATTTCTCGAGCAATTTAGCTAGTTATGATGCTGGTGATAGGACGGAAATTGTTAGGATCAGATAAGTCAGAGTTGGGCTTCTTAGGGATGGAAGTAACTTGCCTAGTCTTGAGGCAATCAGGTATCCTACCCTGTAAGAGAGATTCATGAATGATCCGCGACCACAGGGGCAGAATGGCCACATTGAGATCTTTAAAAAACTTAGCAGGAAGTGGATCGCTGAAGTGGTTGGAATGTTTAAGGGACGCCATGTTATGGAGCAGCTCCGTGACAACGGGATTAGAAAGGAATTCCAAGAAGCATCATTTTTGAGAGAACAACCAATGGGTGAGGACAACGCGGAAGGTTCGGCCAACTAAGCTGATGATGCGGTGAGGTTCAGAGGCCGCAAAATGGGAGAGTCAGGTATCAGCTCCTGTTCGATTTTCCTTGATTTTTCAGAGAAGTGCTCTGAGAAGTCCTCTCCACTGCTAAGCAAGGACAAGGGAGTCGAGATAGTGTTGCAACAGTGGTTAGCTTGTTGCTTGATGATTTCTAAGAGCTTCTTGGGTCTATTCAAAGCACCATCCAGCTGAGCCCTGAAGTGGTCTGTTTTAGCAATGCGGATGTGTTTGTTGTAAATACTTCTCGCCTTCCTTAGCTGAGTGAGGCTTGTGGTGGAAGGTCTGTTTCTCCAAAGTCTCTCTGAGAGTCTGAGATTGCGTTGCTCAGCATTTAAGGCACCATTAAACCAAAGTTTGGATTATTTGACTGGAATCCTTTTGAGTTGCTTCAGTGCAATAGTATCACAAATGTTAGCCATAGTGCTAATGTAGTGATCAGAAAGATTGTTAAGGTTGGTTATGTTAGGAGGGGGCTGAAGCCTATCTTTGGTGATGGATGTTAGAACATTGGTGTTGATGTCTCTGAAATTGCCAGTCAGTTGTTTCCAGGATGTGGAAGGAAATTTGACAATGATATGAACAGTCACAGGGTAGGATGTCACCCAGTTGTATGCTATTGTCTTTGGCAATGATAAGGTTGAGAGTGGCACCTTTGTTATGAGTAGGTCCCTTACAGAACTGAGAGAAGTTAAGAACGGAGAGCAAAGCCTTTAAGGAGCAGACTAAAGGATCATTTGTGTCATTCCAATGGAGGTTAAAGTTTCCGAGGAATTTATGGCAGAGTTGGTCCGAACTTGAGCTAATGACCTCCATGATTTGCTCTATGAAGATCAGATTATCGCCCAGTGGATGATAAATCGAGTGACGCACACAGGCAATCTTGCCCTTACTCCAAATTTTGATGAGTAGTTGCTCACAAGAAGACAGCAAAGCACATTGCAATTGCTTTATAGTGAGGCTGGAGCGATGAATGCAAGCAAGCGAGTGCATAGAATACAAAAGATCTAGAAGTGAAAGAATTACAAGGAAACTTAAATGGGTAGAAGATCAACCAGCATGAAGTGTGATTGTAGCAATTTCCATGTTAAGTTTTTCTGATAAAGATACTGAAGGAAAAAAGGGATGACAAATAAATCAAACATCACTGAGCAGATAAATGATTCAACACAGTGAAGAACTTCAGTAAAGATAGGCATTAGTGAAAAAATAGACCCCTTGACTTAGATTGTAATGGGCATGTTTGCAGAAATGTTTTGCAAAGTGTTTAATTAAATCTGAAAGTTGAGTGAGATTGAAAAGTTTCTGAAATGGAGGCCTTTCTCAGAAGAGAACCCTGTGCTGAAGGGATAAGACAGTTTTTATAATGCCTACTGGTTCAACTGTGCTCCTATTCATTTTAATAGCAAATTGTTCAATCATGTAATGTATTTTCCCCTAGTATGTAGGTAAAATTTACTCATTGCCTATTATTTTTGTGAGTGAGCCTGTTTTACATTTTGTAATATTGATTGTTTTCTGTCAATGTCTCTTTAATATTGCAGCCCTTAGTGCCACTTCACACAAGAGCATGATTCTTTACCGCCATGAAACTATAAAATATGCTATTTTTTTTAGCTGAGTGCCAGGTTTTTCAGACTTGCTGTCTTGAGTGGCACACTTGATGTCATTCCTTTTGTTGCTCTTATACTTACATAGTTTTCAGAGCTTTTCTCCTATTCTAACTGAACAGTTAGATCTGTGATTAGACTCTGTGCTTAGAATATTTCCAGAGAATTACCTTATGTTATCCTCTTGATTAATTTGAAATTGAATTTCCTGATTAACTAATCTTTTTGCCTTCTCTAATGGTTCTTAATTTTAAATAAACCTTTGCGGTTTGGATTCTGAATTCTGTTGTGTATAAGCTTTTGTTATTTTCTTTGGGCCTTGTCAATTTGGCACTCACAAGGCCCCGATCTGGCTAATGGCCATTAGGCAATTGCACAAAGCTCCTATTGATTTTGCTAGCAGAGGATAGTTGAAAATGGATGGTTACAGATGAAGTGTTGAATAGGCAGATTTTTACTGGCAAATTGGGCCAAATTAGCGCAAATTCAGTGCACAAATTTAGTTGAAATTTCCACACAAAAATTGTCAGACTATGCTGATGCACCTGACCTTTTGAAGTTGCCAGGAGTTGCATTATGTGAATATCAGTTGGGTTTTGTAAAGTGAGATTTCTTGCATGCATTATGTGTATTGGTAGGCGTATGGTGATGGTGTACTTCTGTTGTCTTGAGGTGTGTGGCTTAGAGCAAGTAAATTGTTTTGCAGGTGCAGTTCAAATTGGACTGTGGTGTTATGTCAATGGTGTTTTGTGTTCTACATGCGTCACGAAATATGTACTGCATTGTAATGTTTTTCACAAACTTCTGAAGCGGGTTTAATTGTGTTCTTGATGAGAAAATATTGTGATTTTATTTATGTGATTTATGTGTAAAGGTTTTTGGGCATTTATGTATAAGGTTAGCGGATTTATGGAAATCCAAGATCTCAGGATAAATATTAAGGTTGTCTGCTAAACAGGTGTGTAGTGTCACATTGGATTATGGGTTAGAGCCCGATAGGTTAAAATCCTATGAAATCCTTGATAGTCTAGCTGTGTATGAATTAATCAGTGTGGTGTTGGTTGTTCATTTCTTTGTGCACAGGGAATAGACGCACTAACTCACCTTTAACAGTTACTACTGTCCTAGAATCTATCTTGGTGTGATTGAAAGCAATTAAAGTATTTCCCTAATCTGTTGTGAATATGATTTTCCATCTCATATCCCGGTAGGGAGAAAAGGTCTTTCTTTTGTTTATATTTTGCGTTTTAAGTCTAGTTTATAAATCATATCGTGATTGGTTGAAATTGCTTTGTGTTAGTTAAGTTGAGATTATAATGGGAGCTGATTTGAATAAGCCAGTGATTTTCACTAATGAAGGAGATGCTCCACCCCAACTGGTATCCTAGCCCACAAGATGCTGATAGACACATGTCTATGGCTCAAAGAGTGGAATAGATTTGCTAACAATAAACAGCTAGAGTTTCCTATATATGGTTCATTTGAAGTGAAAAAGACTGAGAACTTGAGGCACGCCATGCTTGAGAAGCAGCAACACTATAGACCTGAGCAGTTTGAAGCCTTGAATGAGTGGGACTACTTAGCGAATGAGAGAGCACATAGAAAAATGCTAAAAGGACAGATTGGTGAAGCTGTCAGCCATTGGACGGATGTGAGATTACATTTGCGGAAGAAAGCATGGAGATAGGAAAGGCTACAAACTATAAGCGCGTTCCCAGTGATTACAGAAGAATCAAACAAAAATGGAACAAAAGATGACAAAAATGAGAACATGAAAGAGGCGTAAAAGAATGAGACTCTGAGGAAGAGGATGAGTTGATTGATAGCTGGATAACTGAAGCAAGACCACTGCCGTATAATGAGGCTCATGTTCAAGCACAGCCGGATGAGACAGGAGCAGGAGAGCCAAGTGTTAGAATAGATGAAGTGGTGCCTAGTTTGTCATCATATAGTGAGACAAGAGGGGTAAAAATGAATGCACATGATCCTCAAGGAAACATTTATTTATTGGCAGAACAGAAGTTAATAGAGATAAAATTAGAGATACAGTTACAAGGTATTGACATATTTGAGTGCAGAAGCTGGAAAACGTGTTCATTAAGCATTTAAAAAACTTCAAGAATTGGGCAGGAGTCTTAAGATGAATTTGGCACCAAAAGAGAATTTGAGAATCACAAAAAATGGGATGGATGAGAAATCAATAAATGAATCAGAATCCTAAAAAATTAAAGAATACTCTTATAGAATAGAGACAGATATTAATTGGGAAGACCTAGTAAGTTTTTGAGAAGAATAGTCAAAAACAGAACTGCGCGATAAGCCTGAGGTGTTGAAAAAGAGTAAGAGGAATAATGTGAGTATGAGCAATTCTCAATGTGATGCGGCTGTCGAGATGGGATTACAGGTAAGAGACGTGTATGGAGAAGCATATGTATATATGCCATGGAAAAGAAGTGATCTCTATACAATCATGACAAATTTTCCCAATCTTAGAAAAGTGATACTCTGAGGTGGAGCAAACTGGAACTATTTAGAAGGTGCTATGAATGGCTTTAAATGCGCTATTTTAAATGACTGTGTCTCAAAATAAACCATCTGCAGTTGTTATACAGAAAATAAAGAGGTGATTTAGTATTTGAAAACAAAGGTTCACCGGAAGCTAGTATTTGAAATCAAAAGTTCCCCAGAAGCAAGTAAATTGGTCAAAGATCATGAAGGCGAGGCAAGATCCTGGTGAATCAGCGCATACATATTGTGAGAGATTGATGAAGATTTAAAGACAGTGTAGCTGAATTGAAAACCCCACGAAAGAGATTATTTCTGGATTTGTTGCAGCTTTTCTATTGGGATTGCATACAGAAATTAGTTTGCATATTTAGCAAAGTGTGATGTGTTGGAAGGCCAAATCTTTCCATGAGACCTAGGACAATGTGAAATATTGAGGTGATTGTTGTGATGCTAGAAAAAAAACTGATGGTGGCTCAAACAAAAGTTTTCCAAAAAGGTGGATGTGGTCACAATTGTTTTCAGAAGTATTTTGGTCTTTGTTTTGGTTTTGATGCTGGTGTTTGTGTTAATGCACAAGGCAATGATGCACAGTTTCTGCAAGCTGGTAAAAGGGGTCCTAATGGTGGAGGTTTTGTGAACAACATGCCTATACAGAATGTTAATAATGCCCAGATAAGAAATGGCTCATGCAACATATGTGGGACGACTGGCCACTGGTAACGAGACTGTAGGTTTTATCCAAATAGGTTCCAGAATCAGTTGCAAATGGTTACCCAAATGCAGCACAATGTGAATCAGATATCAAAGAATGGGATGGCACAGTCAGCTGCCCCAGCCGTACTGGCTTGTGCGCCAAACATACAGATTTTAGGGCATTTTAATGGGAATATACCATCAGCTCCATTATGCAAGCAAATAATATGCAGGGTTTTCAACACAGTTATTGATTTCAGCAAAAACCTTTAGTGATTCATGATGATTGTACACTTGGTGTTCCTGCAGGACTGGGTTTGGTACATTTATGGTGCTTGAAGGGGGGTTGCATGATTGGTGCAGTCCAAGAGGTAGACCAGAATGGCCCTTTTGTAGAAGGAGAATTGTATTCCCACCCAGAATAATTTTTCATCGATTCCGATACTACCACCTCCACGGTTAGACCGATATAGGTTCCCAACCTCCACTCTCAGGAAAATTAAATCAAGTTGTTAGAATATAAAATAAAGAAGTAACTAGTAAGTTGTCAGCCAATGTCCTAGTAAATAACGATCCAATTACAAATAATCACAAATTCATAATGAGTGGGACAAGTCCAGTTAATCTGTTAAAATGTGACTTGCCTCCAATTAAATTGCGTAACTTGCTGTACACCGGATGGGGTTGCGGTTCAGACAAAGATGAGGGCTCAAATTTTGAAATCAAATCACAAGAGTTAAAATGTTTCCAGTTTTTACAGAGGAAGACTCACCTCCAAATGTAAAACATACGGTGAACAAGGAGGTTTGGAATTTTTCAGGAAAAGAGATTGGATTGATCAAAAGTGTGAGGCCAGATCAAATTACTGTAAAACCAAATGCAGTGTATACCCGTATTCCTCAGCACAAGCTTACTTGTAAAGAAGAGAAAAAAATTGCTCCTGTTATTAATAATATGATTGAACAGGGCATTCTTAAAGAAGTTTTAGGGAGCCTATTTAGCTCTCCGATCATGGGAATAAAGAACCTAGCAGAAAATGGAGCATAGCTCAGGAAAATCAATGACATAGTAGTGATTTTTATTGCTCTGTGGTACAGAATCCTGCAATAGTATTGATCCAAATTACAGCAGATGCCCACTGGTTTACAGTCACTGATTTGTGTAAAGAATTTGTATAGTTTCTTCCTCATGAGGATAGTCAATAGCTCTTTGCATTCAAATTCCACAATAATTTATTTTTTGGTGTAGGATCTGATGCAGCATGACTAAAACAAACCCTTTACAAATGTCACCTTACCCAGGAAAACTCTAACACCACCTATTCATCGGTGGGGCCCATAACACCGACAACACACACTCACTCCGTTTTCTGGATAAGTGACAAGCTGGCGAGCGGCAAGACACGAGGGGTACCTTAATATTAAGTTTTCCCTAAATCTCTACTGTATACATTATATACATTTAACTCTGGAGTTTTCTAGATTAAACATCAAGGCACTCTGTTAAAGTTTTGGGTCGATGGACCAACTAGTAGGAATCAGTTGAAAGCGATTAAGTCCAGCTCAATCACAATTAGACCTTTAACTTTTATAGACCATAACTTTAATTCTAATAACCACAGACTCAGTTTGAGTTAGCATGACATTTTATCTAGATTCATTGAATAAATTGAATAAGTAAACTTTATTAGACAAGATTATAATCATTAATTTCATAAGTGTTTCAAGTAAAGATTCAAATAGAAACGGAAAATACTCATTACCCTTGGCCTTAGGGCGATGACAAGAATGGTTCACCAGAGCATGAACCGCAAATCGCAGGATAGGTTCCCAAACTGACTGACTGTCCCTCTAACCTCCTCAGACGTATTCCCTCCCAGGATAAAATCTTGCGACGGTCTCGTTCCTTTTCTCCCTCAAAGATCGAAGTTCAGAATCTGTCAAAGTCTTTTCAGCATCTGGGAGAAATCATCTCAACAGACAGCGTGTCCTGTTGAATAAAAAATAAGCAAGTGCCCACAACGACATCATAAGCACCAATTTTTATACCCTTTCACTAAGTTGCTATACTCAGAATTGAAACTTTTTAGGGGCTGTATTCATTTCTATTGGTCCATTGGAGGGGTGATGATGGTCACCTCATTGTCCTCCTTGCGTAAACCGGTTCCGTAAATTACATATTCATGCATCCTTGTGACTGGTCATGTTCCACCATTTGTAACAACTGTTATTATTAATAAATGCTGTAGTGCAAATTCTTCCATCCGTTCCCAGACTTTAGTACAGGGAATCTTGGCATCCACTCTTGTCCTAGGCCAGTGCGGCCTTGACATCTCTCACTCCAGGCATAGGCCATAACTTGTGACTGTAACTTCCATTCTGCTCATGCGCTGGGGCCATCTTGGTTATTCGTGATCACATCTCTCGACAGCGGCCATTTTCTCAGCGAGGCCTAGCAGGCCTGAACAAAACTAATGTGAAAACAACATAGCGGAAATTAGACACAGAAAATAAGCCCTTCTGTTTACCACCCACCATTCTAATGACCCGTGGTAGGTGTCACCTAGCATAAAGCAACATTTAAAAGCTGTTTTACTTACCATCTGGATTCTTTGCCACAATATTTAACTACAAATAAAATACATGCAATTTCACTTCTATTTTCTACACGAAACACAAACCTGTTAATTTAATTTCACATCTGTAAGTAAATTATATTTTGCATATGCCAGTTTTCCCGCGTGTAGTGTCTATTTAAAGGTGCATTGTTTGATTAGTACATTCATTCAAACAATTAGTAATTTTAAGGTTATGAGGTCAATAACTTCGAAGGGGGTACAACATTTCGTATTTTCCCCTGCTCCATTAATTGCCCCCTTTGGTGATTTTTAATATCACCACAAAAACCATCTCCACCAGTTTATCAGAAATCATGTTTCTTGTCCTTTTTATTTTGTTAATTCAAACAATTGTATTCTTCACATTCTGTCACTTAGTCTTGTTGTACATTTTCTCTTTAAAATCTTCTAGTTCAATTCCTCCCATTTCTCGTTCCCTTTGTTTATTCTTCTCATTTTGTCTTTTTACTTTATTTTTTCCTTTTCTTTTTCTAATACATACACATGCTAATTTCAATATTAATGTCATTAATATAACTATTGTCACTGGTATTAATATTTTCCCAACTAATGAACTACCTACTTCTGAGAACCATTTCTTTATTGAGGAAAAACTCTTACCAAGCTTTTCCCAAGCACCATCAACCTCCAGTGGGGTAATTTCATTATGCAATTCAGTAATATGTAAGGGCAACAATGCTGTACTTTCAGCATTCCACAGACTCTCCCTCTTTTGCCAAAAGAATTGTAAGGGCAAGTCAATTTTGCATCACCATAGCTCTCATGGCAACCATCTCAGTATTTACCATCAAGAACCCTCCAGCAGTATTCGTTGATAAACGATCTACTATTGTTGACAATTTCCGAATCTTATATGCATTAAAAGATACACCCACTGCTGGTATCAATGCTCTAAAAATGTCACCTATTATTTCAGAGAAACTTTCCCTTCTTCTACGTGTTAGTGGTTTACCTATTTCATGAGTTCCTTTAGTTCCCCTATCTACATGAAATATCTTTGGAAAGACCAGACCTAAATAACATGTTCCGTACCAATGGTCCGGCAACCTATAATAAGCTTTGTTTCCACAAATAAAATGGATTCCTGGAAATACTGGATCTTTACTGCCTTTGAATCCCCATCCCCCTATAATTCTGTATGTATCTCGACATTCACTAGCACCTACGAAATAGTTATCGTACATAGTGTTATCTCTACGAATGCACAATTTCCCTTGTTCAGGCAAATCCAGCCCTATTGCTACATTAGAATCGCTTTTATCATAACTTCTTTCCTCAAAACCCCAAGGTGGTGTTTTCATCTTTTCTTCTGCCACTTTCCTCTGAAACTTAACTCTTCTATCCTCTACCATGTCTAAAAATACCTTTTCTTCTTTTCTTAATCTACAAGTGAGGTTGTGTCTATATGCATACTCTAATGTTAATTATTTTGTTTCTAGGAAAAATTCTCCAAATACTTTACCAGGCTTCACCTTGTTTAGTTCAGAAACTACAGAAACTTTAGCAAAAACAGCATCCATATCAGTATAGTAATATTCTAGTTTGCCTGTCTTATAAAATAAACTAGTTAACACACTGCAAGTTATTCCATGCGTCACAAGAAGGTGATTATATGTCACATCCTCTGTCACAGACGCAGGTAATTGCATACAAACATAACAATCCCTAACATCCATTGTTTCTACATATTCATATAAAAGCTTTCTAAAAACATTCTTAGAAAAATCATTTATTGAACTGTCTCTATGTGACTCAGTGTCAGAGCTCACCGAGCGTAATCGCACTAACAGCGAACACGGAGTTCACAAGGAAGAGAAACTACAATTCCCGTCATTCCGCTTTGCGCTGTAATCATGTGAGCTGACATTGCACGCTATCCGATGTGCTGTCAGCGGACCTGCATATCAGATGATGGCGCCTGTAAGAAGATGACGATTATCCTGTGGTTCCCGCTGTAGAAGGAAGTACGGTTGGGTAAGGGTGCGGATGCGCACCAGCTTTATTCTGTCGTTTTATCTGGTGTCCTGGTGCTACGGAGTTTCCCGGACCATGTTTCCTTGTTCCTCCCGTTGGCGAGACGCTTTGTTCCTTCTGGTCTCATGCGGGAGGAAATGTTGTTTGCCGTTTGGTTTGGGAACACGTATCCTGGAATTGTTATCACTCTCGCTATAAGGTAATAGCGAGATTGCATGAATACCGCATGTGTTGCCATCTTATTTTTCTTTTGCTGGAGAAAGGGTATGGATATTCTACACTAACATTATAAGACGCAAAGGGAACTCTTAGTCTGGAGTGTGTTTTCCCTTCCTTTTGGGTTATGGAAGAAAACTACTAAATACCCCTTTTTTGTCTTGGAAAGTCTTTGATAGCCTCGTAGGAAAGCACTACTGATCCTTGCACTCAGTTAATCTTGGATTCTGTGTTATCCTTCACTTGTAGGGGAGATCAGTTGGGGGTGTACAGGACTTAAAATCCATAATCTGGTGGGGACAAGCATACTTCCTATGAAGGCATGAGCTGTTGCAGCAGGACTCTCCGTATTAATAGGGAAGGTTTGGCTATTTGTCAATAGTGTTATATGTTGATAACTTGACCTGTTATTTTCCTTATGTGAGGAACTTGCTGATACCCTGTGTTCACTCTCACATCTCACCCGATTTAAGGCCATCATTTTCTTTACAGGTATATATAAAATCCATTGGGTAGGGCCTCAAGTGAAGTAGTAGCATAGCTAGAATCTTAATATTATGGTAAAACTGTTCTTTCTCTTTGTTGTCCATAGGTCTCCCTCCCTGCTGTTCCTACCCTTTCCTTCCCTCGCTTGACCATCCCACTAGTCCAAGAAGATTTATTCTATCCGGACTTGGGGCTGTCGAGAGGTGGACCCCTTAAAAGCTTCAGTCCGATCCTGAGGATAATCTGGTGACCGTGACACTCAGTATTATCTAGTAGTGTTGCAGTATCCTTTGCGTTATGTGCCTTATCATTACTTGTTTTATTGTTCATCTCAGAGGCATTTTCTGCAGTTAATCTAAGTGGGATGAATATTGCTAAAATGAACCATTACCTGTACAGTAAAAACACATACTACACCATCTGTGTAGAAAACTACACTTAGCTCTTCTATTTTCAATCTCTGCCATGATAATCTATAATCTAAGATATGTACAGAAAAATGTATCTCTCCACACTCAGAAAGTATATGGCCTTTGAACCAACTGCCCTTGGCGCACTGTTTGGTCCTTTCAAATCTTTTTCAAGTTCCTCAGTTTGTCCTTATTCTGGTTTCTTCAGTCTCTTCAGGATGGGCACAATTCACTTTCACCCTCCTATTTACAGTTTTCTTTTGAGTTATCTTGACTGCTATCCACCTCTTCAATATCAGGCAGTGCTATGTAAGTCCATTCAGGTGATTTATATTTCAAATTAGGTCTTTTTACTCTTTTCGTTCTCTGCAATTGTCCTTTATCCGAATGTATTTGATTTCTTGGACTTGTTATTTCATTCACTTGTTCTTCCTATTCTTTATTCAAATGTATTATTTGTATCTCAGTCTTTTATATTCGTTGGGCAAATTATCTACTTTTCGTGGCCTTTTTAGTCCAGCCTCTGTTTGCTCTCGTTCCACTTTCCAAGCTCTTTTTCTTGGTCCTCTCCTTTGTCTTAGTTCTTCTTCACTTTCTTCTGTTTCTGTTTCAGATCTTACTTCATTCTCCTTCATTTTGAACTTTATGATCTCTAACTCGCCATCTGAATTTTGATTTCTTTCCATGACTTTTGAAGGGATTTCCTCAAAACTTGTACTTGGCTGTTCAACATCACTGTGAATTATTTCTGTCTCTCGTGTGTCAATGTCCTCAGTTTGCTTTTCACCAGATTCAGATTGTTCAGTTTCAGATGTTGAACTGGTATCTGATATTTCCAGATGTCGACTTAGAGGTCGATCTTCAGGATATGGAACTCTGATTGTTTCAGTTTCTGTCTCAGATGCTGAACTGGTGTCTGATATTTCCAGATGTCGACTTACAGGTTGATCTTCAGGATCTGGAACTCTGATCGTATGACTGTCATGAACCCAATTTTTCACACCTACACACTTTACTGCTATGTTAGTCACTAGGATCACTTGTCGTGGTTTGTCCCAGCGAGGAACCTGGCAGTTTCTTTTTCGGTGAACTTTTATGCGGACCCAGTCTCCCGGACTCAGATCATGAGCTGGGTTTCTTTCAAGTGTGATTGCATTCAGTCCAACCTGATCAAACACAGAATGTACCACATCAGCTAATCCTTTACAATAGTCCAGAATAAGATCATCAATTATAGTCAGCAGTTTGTTGACAGGTACGAATGCTTGTCTCGTTACTCGTCCCATTATGATTTCATGCAGACTCAAACCAGCTTTTCTGTCTGGTACACTTCTCATGCTCATAAGCACAAGAGGTAGGGCATCTGGCCATTTAAGTCCTGTGGCGAGACACATTTTCCCTAGCCTATTCTTGATTGTACCATTTACTTGCTCAACCACCCCAGAAGCCTCTGGTCTGTAGGCACAATGCAGCTTTTGTTGAATGTCTAATGCTTCACATATCAGCTGGATGACCTCATTTTGGAAATGACTTCCTCTATCTGTTTCTATCATGACTGGAAAACCATATCTAGGAATGAATTCTCTCAGCAGGAGTTTAGACTGGCCTGGCTAAGTTTTTCAGAAAGACTCTCCATAAACCAGTGAGCCCGGCTATGGAGATATAGAAATGCCAGGCGAGGAGTTCTGCCCTTTATGGGGTTGAACTCTGGCGACACTCTAACCACAGGTCTCTGGTCAGCACCAAGAACAACTTTCTTAGACAACTATTTGGACTACCGAAAAGCTCCCCATTGGTTCCACTGCGTATGGACCTAGGGGTGAGATCCATTGCCGAGGAAATCGGTTGCAGGCCACTACTCTGTTGGTGGTGCCTTTTGGTAACACCAGAACTGTCAGAGTATAGATCAGAGCTACAGGAAATCTTGAGACTCCCCGGCTCAGGAAAGATGCCATGGCTTTTATTTATCAGGGAGAGCCCCTATGAATTAGGCCTAAAAGAATTATGGGATATCCCTGACACAGCTTGTATGAGAACATTACGTAAATTATTAGGTACTAGCTACTGGGGCAGATTAACTGCAAAACTCCATACAGAACCCACTCATGGCACCCTTACTTCACTCTTCCTGGAAGTAAAAGACACTTGCAGGTTGGAGCCTTGTCTTGACGAAATCCGCCCGGTATCAGGCAGGAAACTATATGTACAGTTTCGCCACGGCTGTCTCCCCTTGCGTGCCTTTTCTTGTAAATGGTCAGGTGGTAATCAAAGTGGGTGTCCAGCCTGTAACATGTGTGTTGGGTCTGAACTACATGTGTGTTTTTTTTTGCCTGGGATGTCAACTAATAAGACAAAGATGGTTGGTCCAGCTGTGTAAAAATGTAGGCACAATCCACTGCTTGGAAACATTTAGAATTTTAAAATACAACACAGATTCCCATATAGTTTTTGCGGTTTCACGTTTCTTGAATTCCATGTGGTGGGTCAGGAGAAACTTCCTTAAGATGCAAAACCAAGGCCTTGACTGTGACTGATTTTCCTACCATCTTCTTAACCTAAAAAGTACTACTTGAGATGAATTGTTTTTATCTCTTTTTAATTTTTTTAATCATTTTAATTGTTTGTATATATCTGTGTTTGTTCTTTTATGGTGAATAACCGAAATAAAATATTGGATTGGAATTCTCTCAGCAGGAGTTTAGCTACAGTAACTCCATCATTCCTTCTTGTTGGATATGCTTCCACCCAACGAGAAAACAAACAGACAATTACCAAAGCATATCTTAATCTGAAACTCGGGGCCATTTCAATGAAATCTAGTTGCATTCTGGTGAAAGGACCTCCCTCTCGTCCTATTGTTCCCAGACTCACTACTGTTTTCCTTCCTGGATTCAACTGTTGACAATCAGACATCTTTGACAAAGGCTTTCAGCTATAACCCTAAATTTTGGGTTGTACCAAGTCTGTTTAAAAAGTCTGATCATTGCATCTCTACCCATGTGTGCCTGTCCGTGGTACATCTGTGCCATTTTAGAGATCATGCTATCAGGCATAACTAGTCTTTCATCCCTGTAAACCCTAACTCCATCTTCTCTTTGTCTGCAGCCTGACTTTATCCATATCTCTTTTTCCTCATTACCTGCTTCTTCCTGCAATTGTCTCACTTCTTCCCACGTTTCAACTGTGTTAGTAAACATCAAAGGACATGAAACATGTTCTTTTTCCCTTCTCCGATCCATTGAAGTTGTATGTTTGGCACAATATTAAGCTATTTCGTCAGCGAACCCATTGCCTTCTGTAATGTGCTCATCACCATTTTTGTGTGCAGCACACTTCACGAATGCAATCTGTTTAGGCAGCTGCATCGCCTCAAACAACAATTTCACAAATTCACCATTCCTAATTGGAGATCCTGAAGAAGTCATGAATCCCCTCTGGGACCAGATCTGTCTGAAATCATGCACCACTCCAAAGCCATATTGGCTATCCGTGATCACAGTGATTCAGAAATTTCTTCCCAGCTTGCAAGCTCGAATCAGAGCAATCAGCTCAGCAACTTTGGCTGAACGTATTTCTCTCAAACAAGTTGCTTCGATGATGTCTGCCACCGTCCATACAGCACATGCGGCACTCAAAATTCCATCTTTCGTTCTCAAGCATGATCCATCCACAAACATCACGTAATCTGATTCTTCCAGAGGTTCATCTTTGATGTCAGGGCGAGGCTTTGTACTGAATTCAAGTACATCCTGACAATTATGATCAACGTCATCTTTGCCCTCTGCATTTACTGCATCAGGTAATAAAGTGGAAGGATTCACACTAATGCATCTCACAATTGTTACATTGTATGATGCACCTAAAATCACCTTCTCATATCTGGGTAAACGACTGATTGTCATGAATTGGGTTTTTGTTCTGGTCAAAAGGATTTCTACTGAATTTGGGACATACACCTTTAACAGGTATCCCATCACAATGCCTTCACTCTGCTCTAAACTCACACATGTGGCTACTACTGTTTTTAGACATCCAGGCAATGTCTTTGCTACTGGGTCTAAAACAGCTGAAAAGTATACTATGGGCCGTCTCATTCTTACATGCCTTTGTACTAGTACTGAAAGTGCACATCCATCTCTCTCACTACAGTACAACTCAAATTCTTTCTCATAATCAGGCATTCCCAACGCTGGAGCTTCACACAACCTGTTTCTCAGTTGCTCAAAAGCTTCCATCTCTTGTTCATTCAACACAATTGGATCTTTTACATCACTTTTTGTTAACCGCTGTAAAGGCTTGGCAATCAATGAAAATCCATTTATTCACTGTCGACAGTAACCAACCATGCCAATAATCATTCTCACCTCTCTCTGTGTCACTGGGGCTCTCATTCCTTTCATAATCCCGATTCTTTCTGTTGTTATTTTTCTCATCCCTTTTTCAATCTTATGACCTAAATATTGTACTTCTTGTTGACAGAACTGCAGTTTGGATGGAGACACTTTATGTCCTCCTTCTGCCAAATGATTCATCAATGCAATAGTGTCGGTAATACATGCCTCTTTGGTCCTTGATGCCACCAACAGGTCATCAATATACTGGACCATAACAGATTTCTCTGGCATTCTCAAACTTTCTAAAGATTTCTTTAGAAGCTGATTAAAAATGGAAGGACTTTCAGTATACCCTTGAGGAGTTCGGCACCATGCCAAAATACGCTCACCAAACCGTAAGGCAAATAATGGTTGGCTGTCAGGGTGCAATGGGATTGAAAAGAATGCATGGCACAAATCAATGACTGTGTACCATTCAGCATCATGTGAAATTTGATACAGCATTACAGCAGGGTTTGGACAACAAGGAACAACAATTGTATTCACTTTTCGCAGGTCTTGAACTATCCTATAGGTTCCATTAGGCTTTTCAATCCCATTATAGGTGAATAACATGGGCTAGTCATTATTTCTCTCAAAATCCCTTGTTCAATCATTTTATCAATCACTGGTGTTATTCTTTCAATAATTTCTGGTGTTAATTTGTACTGAGGAGTATTCGGGTAAATTACTTCTTCTTTTACAGTAATTTTTACAGGGTCAACTCCTTTCATTAGACCTATATCTTCACCCGTAAAATCCCATACATCAGTCTTCACTGTTCCTTTCAGTTCAGCAGGAATTTTCTATGCATCAAACATGAGAAATGTATCACAATTTTCTGGTTCAAGTGCAGTCATAGTCACTTTATACATAACATCGTCATCTGATGTCTGAAATGCAATACCATCTGGGGTACAATAGATGGCGCAGTTCATTTTACAAAGGATATCGCGTCCAAGTAGATTTACAGGACTGCAGTCGCACACTACAAAACGGTGCATGTCTTTAAAGGGACCAATTTCCGCCTCTACTGGTTTAGTAAGAGGGGCTTTAATTTGTCTGTTGGAGACACCTACAACTTGGATGAATTTACCAGAGAGAGGAAGGTTTGGAATTTCAACTGATCTTACAGTAGAACGGGTAGTGTCATTGACCACAAGGAAAGTAACATTTACACCATTCACCTTTCCATCCAAAAACGGACCTGACTGATCTACCTCTAGAGTTGCGCCAAGCACGCACTCCTCTTCCCCTCTTCGGCACCGTCATAAACTTTCAACTGATTAATTTTCATCCTGTCGTAACCAATACTGTGAAACAGCAGCTGCGCGCTGCAATTTTGTTACCTGCTCTCCACCGTAGAATCCTGTCTCTGCACTGTATCTTTGAAGATTTACACTCTTTGGGAGAGGTGGCTGCGGCACCTGACTCTGTAGAGTAACTACCTGTTGCTGTGGCAGTTGTTGATAACCCACCTCATTCTGCACCTGTGGATTTAATGATTTATTTTCGGTATTAACTTTTGGAGGTAATTTACACTTGTTTCTCCAATGCCCTAATTTTCCGCAATTACGACAGGGCCATTTCTTTTTTGCTTCTTCTATATTCTACCCTGCGTCATTAATCTGGTTAAGTATTTGAGCTTCTTGCTGTTCTGCAACCTTCACCTGTGCCCACATTGCTTTTTCGTTGAGCTTGCGTTGTCGAGCTTCTATGTCATCACTACAATATTTTGCATACCTTAACACCTCATCCACTGTACTAGATTGCCAACATAACATGTGCTGTTCAATCATTTGACTTATCCCGGGTCTCAGACCATACACAAATCGATATACAAAGTGACTCATGTCTTTTTCACTCAAGTTCTCATATCCACTGTACTGTTTAAAGACTAGAAGCAACCTTTCATAATAAGCATGCACAGACTGTTTTGCTTCCTGTGTTGTTCTATCTATCTTTACCCAATCGGTTTCTCTTGGAGAAATCTTATTTTTCAAAAATGTGATTACTTGCTCATATTTTCTCATACATTTGAAACCTTTACAAATCTTTCCACTTGTCTGGACCATTATATAGGCTTTTCTCTCAACCTCTCAATCTCGAATAATCATTTGTGAATGACAATATGTCCAGTCTAGACCATGGGACATGTACATAACCTCCTCCTGGAATTTCTCTCATTGGACATTCTACCACTATTGGTTCATTTTCTTTTACTCGGAAAAGCTAAAGTCATTTGTATCAGTCATATCTTCTTTTTTCTTTGTCCATCTACTTCTCCATTCATCTACATCTCCCCATTTTCTCAGTAACACAATTAGTTCTTTTATCTGAGTTCACCGTCCTGAAGTGCTCATATTCTCTATATCTTTCTCATTAAAATCTACTCTATAAGGTTTCTGTAATCCTCTAACTTTTGCAAAATCTACTCCTAACCCAATTGCTATTTCTTCCAATTTTTCATGCAAACTCCTAGCTCTCCACGTTATACTTTTGCACATAAACATCAACTCCTCATTTTGGTATGTTTTTAACCGATCTGTACCAATAGTTCCAATAATCAGTTCTTTCATGTCTATTTTTAATCTCACTACATACAAAGGTTGTGGTTCTGTATCTTTTCTCTGCAAATTCCTGACCCAATCACTTAATTCTTCTGCTGTTGGACCCACAGGGGTCGTATTTAAATCTACCCTATTCACACTCTTCTTTGGTGTTTCTGTTGCTGATTTAGTTCCCATAGGAATTTTATTTGTCGGACTCTGATTTATTGTCAAATCCATAGGTGGAGTTAATCTGACCGAATCTTTTGTTGCCCTAATTTCAGGATAAATCTTTTCTCGTACTTTTTGCATACTAGAATTTAAGGGAATCGTTAAGGAATGTTCATCTATCTTCTGATTTTCAAATACAGGTATCACTGGACCTATAGTTACTGGCACAGTTACAGCTTCTACATTCTTTGTCAATTCTTTTATCTTCTCAGCCAATTCTTTTGTTGTTCTTGCCAGTTCAGATGCATTATGATTATCAGGTTCTACAGTCTGTGGTATGTTCTGTTTATTAAATGAATTATTTATTTCAGAAAATCATTCTAGATTTTTATTTATCCCAGTTTCCATTGGCTGTGCATTTTTTGTCACCACCGCAGAAATCTGTTGATATGGAGGGGGTCTTTTATTTAATATGTCTTCCAGCAACTCATAATCTGTATCACTGTCTCCATATCCACACCTTTCTGGTATTGTATGCTTCTTTTTCTCTGTACACTTTCCCCCCGTCCCTTCTTCAACTGTTCTAGCAGGAAACATACCATCCATCATATTAGCTTACCGCCATCGTCTCATCCTATCTTCATGATTTTAACCGCATACTCTTCCAGGAGCAAAACCATCATCCCTTGTACCTCTGTGTCTCTCTCTTTCATACATCTCATCTTCCCATTCACCTAGGGCTTCAAACTGTGTCGGTCTAGGTCTTGCTTCAAGCTTTATTATTTTATTTCTTACATTTCGTATTATAGCTGTCCTAAATGAACCTGTTTCTGGAAATGCCAATACCTCATCATTTTGAGTATATTTCGCCCAATTTTCCAACCAAATACAAGTATAATAACCATATTTCGTCAACATGTAAGATGCAGGTGTTTTTGGTGGAGGAAGCACTTCTTCCTCTCATGTCACGATCTTTTTATCTTTCTTAAAGAAACTCTTGAATTTCTTATACCATGAAGGTTTCTCTATCTCTCGTCCATCATAATGAGCCATATTTCACAATTATTTGCCGAAACAATTCACACAACTCTTCTCTAATATGCTTGACTATTCTGTCCTATCCCAGCACGAACCACACTAACTCACCAATCAGAAAGCTTTTACATCACTCTCACACTGACCAATCTCAGCGCGACTCACACCTTCATACCAATCAGAAAGCTCTTCGTATTTCCGCAACTAACCAATCCCAGTGCGGTTCTTGTTGACGTCAGCTCTACTCCTGCTTCTGCTGACCCCTCCTTTACAAAAATTATCGGCACAATTTTACAACTCGTTTAATTTATGAAGACGGTTAGTTATGACATAAACACGTTTTCCATTGTCCGTTTCGCTAAACAAAAGTGATAGTTTTCCAAACATTCAAGAATCCTGTCTTTTCAGTAGGCAGCGCTTACCTCTACCCTACCACAGAATTTCGTTTCGCCGATAAAGTAGCTCTACCCTCTACCTTACCCTACTTTCAAGCAAGAAGTAAACCAGTTTCTCTAGAGATACAACACATGTGGACACTACACTGCTCCTGAGAATTAAGTCCAGAGTTTGCACAAGAGAACCTGTTGCTATTCCATTCAACGTAATTCACACATGAATTTCCCTATCATAACACAATCCTGTGATATCACCAGATTGAAATCAGACAATGCACAATTCCATGTGACTTCTCTCGTCACACAAATCCACTTCCTACTTCCCGGAAGCTTCAAAATTCAGACTACATATAACGTGACACAGACTCAACATTGAGTGTTAAACATAGAGCTTAATAATCAATAATCCGCTTAACTGACCTATAGAAACCATAACTCTGCTACCAAGAAAACTGATGCAGCGCGACTAAAACAAACCCTTTACAAACATCACCTTACCCAGGAAAACTCTCACACCACTTATTCATCGGTGGGGCCCATAACACCGACAACAAACACTCACTTTGTTTTCCGGATAAGTGACAAGCTGGCGAGCTGCAAGACACACAGGGTACCTTAATATTAAGTTTTCCCTAAATCTCTACTATATACATTATATGCATTTAACTCTGGAGTGTTCTGGATTAAACATTAAGGTACTCCGTTAAAGTTTTGGGTCGATGGACCAACTAGTAGGAATCAGTTGATAGCGATTAAGTCCAGCTCAATCACAATTACACCTTTAACTTTTATAGACCATAAATTTAATTCTAATAACCACAGACTCAGATTGAGTTAGCATGACATTTTATCTAGATTCATTGAATAAATTGAATAAGTAAACTTTATTAGACAAGATTAAAATCATTAATGTCATAAGTGTTTCAAGTAAAGATTCAAATAGAAATGGAAAATACTCATTACCCTTGGTCTTAGGGCGATGACAAGAATGGTTCACCAGAGCATGAACCGCAAATCGCAAGATAGGTTCCCAAACTGACTGACTGTCCCTCTAACCTCCTCAGACGTATTCCCTCCCAGGATAGAACCCTGTGACGGTCTTGTTCCTTTTCTACCTCAAAGTTCGAAGTTCAGAATCTGTCAAAGTCTTTTCAGCATCTGGGAGAAATTGTCTCAACAGACAGCGTGTCGTGTTGAATAGAAAATAAGCAAGTGCCCACAACGTCATCATAAGCACCAATTTTTATACCCTTTCACTAAGTTGCTATACTCAGAATTGAAACTTTTTAGGGGCTGTATTCATTTCTATTGGTCCATTTGAGAGGTGGTGATGGTCACCTCATTGTCCTCTTTGCCTGAAACGGTTCCGTAAATTACATATTCACGCATCCTTGTGACTTGCCATGTCCCACCATTTGTAACAACTGTTATTATTAATAAATCCTGTAGTCCAAATTCTTCCATCCGTTCCCAGGCTTTTGTACAGGGAATCTTGGCATCCACTCTTGTCCTAGGCCAGTGCGGCCTTGACATCTCTCACTCCAGGCATAGGCCATCACTCGTGACTGTAACTTCCATTCTGCTCATGCGCTGGGGCCATCTTGATTATACATGATCACATCTCTCAACAGCGGCCATTTTCTCAGCAAGGCCTAGCAGGCCTGAATGAAACTAATGTGGAAACAACATAGCATAGCCCTTCTGTTTACCACCCACCATTCTAATGACCCGTGTTAGGTGTTACCTAGCATTAAGCAACATTTAAAAGCCGTTTTACTTACCATCTGGATTCTTTGCCACAATATTTAACTACAAATAAAATGCATGCAATTTTACTTCTATTTTCTACATGAAACACAAACGTATGTTAATTTAATTTCACATCTGTAAGTAAATTATATTTTGCATGTGCCAGCTAGTTTTCCCGCGTATAGTGTCTATTTAAAGGTGCATTGATTGATAAGTACATTCAATCAAACAATTAATATTTTAAGGTTATGAGGTCATTAACTTCGAAGGGGTACAACATTTTGTATTTTCCCCTGCTCCATCAGATCCCACACGACTATATGGAAAGTGGTTAAAACCTTTCTCAAATCCTGAAGAAGAAACTGGAAACTCTTCCCCTGCCCTGTCACCCAGTGGTAGCTCAGTACATAGACAATCTTCTAGTTGCACCTAGAACGAGAGAAGGCTGTAGGTTTGACACTACTGCATTGCTAAACCACATAGCTGAAAATAGGCATAAATTGCTCCCTGCTACATTACAGTATTGATAGGAAGAAGTGATTTATTTTGGACAACAGATAGAGAGGGGAGTAAGGCAGGTGTCCAAAGAATGCATTTCTGTGATTCTGACAGTGAATCCACTAACAACATTGAGAGAAGTGAAGATATATTTAGTGTTGGCTACTGCCATCAGTGGACTCCGATCTTGTCCCTGATTGCAAAACCTTTACAGAGGCTGACTCACAGTGATGTGAGGGACCCTGTGCCTCGAGACAATAAATATTTGAACGCCTTCCTGGTTGTTAGACACAGCTTGTGTAGTGCCTCTGCTCTAGGAAAGGCAAATTACAAGGTTTTTATGTATTCAACATTATTTCTGCTACACTAGATGCAGTGGCTGCTGCTCTTCCTGAGTGCAGAAGAGCACCACTGCTACTTCCCTGGCAAGAGTGCAAAGTGAATTAATTCTGATGGGGTACACTCTTATTGTGCTGGTTACTCATTCAGTTGAGATATTGCAGTTCTGTACCCAAATTCACCATCTTACAATGAGATGCTGGACTAAATATGAAAAGATTATAGAAGCAGCAGACAACACTTCAGTCAAACACTTCACTACCCTGGACCCTGCAACACTTGTACCGTTGCCTGTGGAGGAGGGTGACATCAAGATTGTTGAAAGTGATTGTGACTGCATTGACGTGCCAGAATTATGCACCAAAACAAAGAACAGATATTCAAGATTACCACTCTAATTGGCTGATTTTATTTGTGAATGGCTCTTGTCAAAGAGACCATTATGGAAGAAGTAGAGCAGCATATGCAGACTTAACAATAGCATATATTGTGTAAGCATCATACCTTTGTAATGTAACTTCAGCACACGTGGCAGAATTAATAGCAATTACAAGAGCATGCTACATAGCCAAAGGATTGGGTGTTACAGTCTATACAGTTATGGTAACAAAGGGGTTTCTTGACACCAGCGCACTCCCATTAGTAATGAACCACGAATTTGAGATCTGTTAGAAGCATTGCAGTTTCCAGAGAAAGTTGCTGTTGTTCAATGTGCCAAACACAAGAGTGGAGATAATATGGTTTCAGCAGGACAAGAATACACAGCGAAGTTCCAAAGTACTGTGCTTTTGCGTCTGGTACATTAGGAATAAATGGAGCATAGGAGTGTGAATTAGAAAATTACAGTAATTTCCTGTCTATGTCAGCTCAGTTACTCGAGTAGTTGAAAGAACTGCAGAATGAGGTGACAGAGGATGAAAAGGAAGGATGCAAAATAAGGGCTGTTCACAAGATGTAAATGAATTGTGGATATTCCAGGATAAAAGATTTGTTTGGTTTGATTGCATGTAGTTTCATGAACCTACACATGTGGAATGAGACGGTATGTTGTCATTGTTTAAAAAATATTGTTTCAAACAAACTTTATTCTTTCTTAATTCGACCATATAGAAATAGGTCATAAAAGATTACAAGAACATTAAAAACATTTAAAAAAACTATTGACATTTAAAATCATAATCAACTAATCAAGGATATAAAAAAAATAGATTGATAAAGCTACAAATATCACAAAATTCCATAATTATAGCAATCCAGTATATAGGAGACTAGTAGTATTGTCTGAAATCGATCAGCTTAGCAAATATAAAACCAATTAATTTAAAAAATCATGGGCTTACTTTGTTGTAGTGCATATTTGAAAACTTAGCCTACAGCTACACATACTACAGGGCTGCTCAGTAATTGCAGATATAAAAGAGCCAGCATACACCTGGTAAAGTTCAGTCTGCTCAGGTAGGTAGCATCCATCAACATGGCCTCTAGAGTGGGAGCAGGCCTTCGCCCCAATGTATAGCCACCCTGCATTTGGCTAAAAGAAGAAGCATAGCGGTGAGTTTGCGATCCTCCGCGGGCACATACCGAACGTACCCCAGAAGACCAACTAGGGTACAGCGCACCAGTGGGTGCCTTGTGTTGGCCTACACAGTAGAGAACACCTCAGACCAGAAAGTCGCAACCTGTGGACATTCCCACACAAGGTGTAAGAAGGAGGCTTGAGGCGCAGTGTGCATCCTATACGGAGGAGCTGTGAGGTGGTATGATATAAGCCATGTAAACATTTAAAGTGTATTCTGTGAAATCTGTAATTGGGAGACAGATTCGCCGTCTGGCCACAACAGTAGGACCATTATGAGTCGATTATAGAGGAATCATTGTCAGCCTCCAAGTCTGTATGTGGCGGTGGTTCACGAAAAGGCGCTGTGGCTTGAATGACAGGGTAAAGTTGCTTAGTTAGGTTGCACGAGGATGGATTAGTGAGGATGTGTTCCTGCGCTGGCAATGCGGTGGCAGGGAATGTGTTGTGTAGTGCACGCCAAGTGACCAGAAGTTGATGGAATAAAAGCAGCTCAAGTGCAGAGGGGTGTGTAGTCTCCTGGCACTCAAATTGAGGTATGAAGTTGTTAACTGGATAAAGATCTGAGAATAGAACTAGGCTGTGTTCGCTCGCCCTAGCACCCATATCCTGCAGAGCCAGCACAATAGGACACGTCCTATGGGTACAGAAGGGCGTATAACTATATGAAGGGCATATTCGTACCTTTATGTACAAGAGCCTTGCACGTTTCCCCATGCCGTCCCACGCCCAACATTCACATTCCACAGTGTCAATTATCCTTCACTGGAGTTTATAAGGGATATACAGTGTGGTAGTCAGGGGGCATGGTGCAGTATGGGCTGCCCTAATAACTGTGTGTGGTTGAAATTGCATAAGATAAAGCCAGAAATTTACCTATTGTGCCTGTGCACAAATTGCATATAGTGTCATGCCTAGGGCACCCAACCCCCTTAGTCTAGCGACAGAGTAAGGATTTCCCAGGAAATTGTGTTTGTCAGCCCAGGTCAGTGCAACCATATTGGATCTCAGTCGCTGTAGGAATTTAATCGTAAGAAGTAGTAGTAAATTTGGGAAGAGATACAAGAATTCAGGGAGTATGATCATTTTGGCTATGGCGATCTATCCAGACAGTAATAACGGGGCCACACTGGAATTTGGTCTTCCAACCAGGCCACGGTACGGCCGTAGTTAGCCCTCCAGAGCTCGTCTGGGTCATGTTCGAACCAAATGCCTAGGTATCGGACCACGTCAGAAGCCCATTGTAGCGGGTACCTCAAAGAGAAGGACTGCGTGCAGTCAGTGAGGAGAAAGAGTATTGATTTGTACCAATCAACAGAGAAGCCACCAAATCTTATGAGCTAACGTATAACCGGGGCTAGATGCTCAGCAAGATTGCGAATATAGAGGGTAATGTCATCTTCATACATAGATACTATAAGACCCCATGCAGAGAAGGCAGGGCCATGATGAGAGTGATGCGGTCGAAGGTGCGCTGCTAGGGGCTTCATTGCTACAGCAAATAAGATCAGGGATAACGGGCATCCCCGGCTTCACAGTATCAGGCAGTATCAGGCAAAGGCGGTTTGCCAATATTTTAGCAAATATTTTGTTATTGATGTTAATCATCGATAGTGGCCTATTGGAATCACACTTATTGGCTGGTTTATCGAACTTGAGGAGCATCACTTTAACGGCTTAAGGGAGAGATTGTGGGAGAACTCCACATTCCAAAGACTCCTCATACATTGCTAATAAATATGGGGCCAACTCGGATGCAAACTCCTTGTAAAAGGAGATTGTCAGTCCACCCAGTCCTGAGGTTCTGGACTTTTAAGAGTCCAGAGGTGTCAGGGAAACAACACCCGAAGACCCCTGAGTTCCTCCTGTCCCGGTGCACAAATAAACAGAGACACGGGCTTCTCGATGGCGGCGTCAAAGACCAAGGTTTATTTACTGCAGGGACACAGAAATCATAGGAACCACACAGAGGCAGAACCTACGAGACTGTTCAAATTGCATTAAGTGGGTTACTCTTTAAATACACGCAAAATGTCTTTAGGCACATTACACGAATATTTCTCATGCCCAACCCGGTATCCCAAACAAACAGTAAATTTGACATCAAACAATAATTAGTCGCAGGTTTTCGGTATTCGATCAGGTCCTCTCGACAGTTTTCCATTCGTTGCCCGATCCTCCCCATCATAAAAATCGTAACCTCCCCATTGTAAAAGCCCAGAAGGTAAGGAGCAGAGCCAGGTGCAAAGGATTGAAATGTAGGATAAGAGGTGTTTATGGATCATAAACGGGCATGGCTACCGTCTTCGGCCTTTCAGTCAGGACAACGGACACGAGAACCAGTATAGCAGGAGTGGCCTCAGGCAAGGGAGGTAGCTTGACTCTGCCTCGTCATGCAGCGTCAGCCTTTCTCGGGCTCGAGCTTACGTGTCCTTAACAAGGTGACTCTGCCGGGGTCATCGTCCGTTCATTGACTATGTGAGGGCAAGAAACAAGATGGATGCCGTAACTAAAATGGATGCCACGACTTTACCACAGAGTGCCCTATTTCTCAGTGAATTCATGCTAGTTGCGTAGCGAAAACACTGTCATGTATGCAATGGATCATTTGCGGTTCATTGGCACCAAAATCGTGTCAGTACTACGATACCGAATTCACGGGTTCGGAACGCTACAGAACCTCAGACCGTCCTTTTGCCCTTACATAGGCAATAACTCACTCTAAGTCAGAGTCCATCTCTATGTTCATCAGGTCACTGATATGTTGTTGGAGCATTACTCTATCCCGTGGCGTATCTCTAAAAACAGGTGGTCTTCTTACGCATGTAGAAATGCAGAGATTACATAAGGCAGGACCACACTGAACAATGAGACAGCACGAAAATAAAAATACTAATGCAACACCAGTGACTATCAGAACCTTCCATCCCCACGCAGACAACAGGCTCCAGAACCATCCCATTAATGACCAGTCACCTTCCTCTACATGAATAGAGTCAGAAATCTTATGTAACTTAGAGATGGCCTTGTACACCGTTGGCGCATTATCTGGAATAAAAACGCAGCAACTTGATTGGATCATCTTACATACTCCACCTTGATCTGCAAGTAACACGTCAAGGACCATACGGTTCTGTAACGTCATGAGGCGATCCGCTTGAAGCTCAGCTGTCAGGTTACTAAGAGCACCCGCCGTTTCAGTGATAGTGGATTCAACTACCCGTGTTAGTTGACGTAAGTTTCTACTGTTGGCCATAGGCCCCCAGAATGGAAGGAAACCCTTGAAAAAGTCTCCTGCCTCTTGGCCAGCAGTATCTTCTTTACTGAAAACACCTCTCACAACTCTAGTTTTGTGATAGTCCGGTGCAGCAGTATATGTCGGAGGTAACAGTTGAGCGATATAACATGAGCCTGAGAAGTCAGCAGGCAGCCATGTGTATGCTCTGTCTTGGCAAACAAAATAGGTACCCTTAGCAGCTAAGAATGCCGGGGAAGACTGTGACGGAAAAACATATGTTTCGATACAGTCACTTTTCCCTAGTCGAGCTTCTCGAATTCCTCCCATTTCCTTGCAAACAGACCTGACCTTGGTGAGGTACGACCCAGATCGGAGTTGAGCTCTTACGTTTGTTCTCACCCAGAGTAATGCCATATTCCGTAACATTCCAACCCATGTAAACTCGCAATTCATCCTTGGGAATGAACGGAGTATTATTGACATCTCTCACCATGTCAGTGATTCCTTTTACCAAGGCTCTATTAGCAGAGTTATACCGGGTGGAACGCGGAGGTCGTGGAGGATAGGCCTCTAGGGCATAAGCGAACATGGTCTGAAATGCCCAGAATGATCCATTATAACTAAAAGGCAGGACCAGATAGGGTATGCCCTTGTCCATGGTATGTGGTATCAAACCACACACCCAGCAGTTTGTTGTATTAACCACTAGTTGATGTTGGTGCAAGAGTTGAATGAAAGTGTTATTTATAAACTCAGAGCGTCGAGCTTGCTCGTGGGCAGGAAAAGGATGGAAAGAATGAAGAGAAACAACAGTCGGAGAAACAGGAGCATGGGGAGATACTGTAGATGCAACAGGTGTAAAGATCAACTGAATACCAAAAGTAATTCCGCCTACCAAAGTTATTAAAACAATTAGAAGTGTCAGAGTACATTGCATTAGAAAACATTTGCTATACAATATGTCATATAGCTTTGTCTTGTGCACATTTATGACATTAACCCGTCGTAATTCAGGAAGCTCCATCTTCTACAACCGTTCGCAACGGATGGTTTGTACCTGTTAAAAACTTGCCTCTGTTTATCCTGGGAGTTCCCAAGACAAACAGAAGAAACCGACCTAGTGTCTGATTCCCTGCAAATTAAAACAAGGCACACGTTACGACCCTACGGTAACCCAGATGGCAAGGTGAGAGAAACAATAAAAAAAACAAAAAGATAAAAAAAATTTGAGCAAACTTCCTGACTGAATGGAATGCAGTAAGATCAAAACAGTTTTCAAACAGAATGGTAATTATGCAATGTCATTAGTTCATAACATGAGAACGTAGATTATATCTGTACTTTCCGGGTCTTGTCTGGTCTTGAAATAGCTGGTCTACAGGTGCGGAAATGTTCGACTCCACAGGTGACAAATGTTCACTTTGTACAGTACTTGGTTCGGGATTCAAAGGAGTGGTTCCTGCTGGGGTGTCAAAGTTCTGTGTTTCCGTTCGTGGGTGGTCCGTTATGTACTCTGCATCACTGAAAGGGATGTGCCTAGGAACAGGTTCTGTCTCGGATGCACCAATTCCCTGTCTAACCCAGTTATCATAGGGGAGTGGAAGGGGGACACGCTTCGTATGGCTGGCGTGCACCCAGTTTTTCCTTCCAGCTAGGCGTACTGCAGTTCTTGTTGTGAGGAGGACTTGGAACGGACCCACGAATCTTGGCTGGAGGTTCCGAGTACGTTCAAAGTTCCGAACTACCACTTGGTCGCCTGGTTTCAACGTGTGGCCTGGACTCTCCGGCAGTTTAGGCAAGGATTCGAATACCTGTTGATGAATAAGGCTCAATTTAGCAGTCAGATCATGAAGGTAATCAATCAACATTGGGTATTCAATCTGTTTGAATTCCTTTGGCCTAGGGACTCCCCAAACATTAGCAGGGCGGCCGAACACAATCTCATATGGGCTAAGCCCTACTCGAGAGTGTACAGTCGCTCTGGTGGACAGTAAAGCTAAAGGCAGTGCGTCTGGCCAAGAGAGACCAGTGGAAGCTTGAATTTTCGCAAGTTTCAGCTTCAGGGTGCCATTGTACCCTTCAACCAAACCCGCTGATTGTGGGTGATTCGCACTGTGGTATTTTTGGGAAATACCCAGACCCGCACACACACTCTTCATAACTTTCCCTACAAACTCACTTCCATTGTCCGACCAAACAATCCGTGGCATACCATACCTGGGGAAGTATTCTTTTAGGAGGATTTTGGCAGTGGACATAGCAGTGTTGTCCTTTAACGGATATGCCTCAATCCATCTTGAGAAGGCACAGACTACCACTAGGACGTATTTGAGATTGTTACATCTATCCATGTGGATATAATCCAACTGAATCACTTCAAAGGGACAAGAAGGGGGAGCAAAATGGCCAGTTGGGGTTGGGGTTCCCTTGCCAGGATTATGCATCAGGCATACCATACAATTTTTCACCACTCTTTCTGCACACTTAGTAATTCCATCGTTCTTCCATACTAGAGCTAACATTTTACAGATCCCTTTCGAACTGATGTGTGCCGCTCCATGCACCATCGTAACTACTGCAAGTACATACGCATCAGGTAACATCCAACGCTGCTGCTCAGACAAATCGACCCAACATCCACTTGAATCCATTTTATCCGTTTTCTCCTTCCATTCATTCTTCTCATTTTCAGTTGCTTCATTCTGGATTGCCTTCACACTTTCAATCGTATTCTCACACATCCCTGATTCAGCAATCCATCTTGCAGACGTTGCAACATACATTCGGCTCGTCATGTTCTTGGCCGTCTCTTTGGCGACCTCATCAGCAAACGCATTCCCACGGCCAACATCATCCGTAATCTTCCGATGTGCACTGCACTTCACAATTGCAACTTCATTCGGTAGAGTCAGGGATTCCAATAGATCGCTGACTAACTGTCCATGTTGGATCTTAGTCCCATGGGACGTGAGAAAACTTCTTTCTCTCCAGAGACGCCCAAAATTGTGGGCAACGCCGAAGGCGTATTGGCTATCAGTAAACACATTCACTCTCTTTCCCTCAGCTAAAACACACGCTCTTGTTAGTGCAATTAATTCTGCAGCTTGGGCAGAATTCTGACTTATTCTTGCAGTCTCAACAATCGTACTCAAAGTCGTAACTGCATACGCGGCCGTCACATCACCATCCTGTAGCTTATAACAAGATCCATCGACATATAAAGTGCCGTCTGGATCTAGTAACGGAGTGTCTTTTAAATCAATCCTACCTTTTGTTTCTTCCTCAGTTCTGAAACAACAATCATGGGGCTCTGAATCACTCGACTCCTGAGTATGCGGCAACAGTGTTGCTGGATTCAATATGTTGCATCGCTTGATCTGAATATGATTTGCCAAAAGCGTCAGCTCATAGCCTGATAGTCTAGCACTGGTGAGGTGCTGGGTTTTCGTTCGATTCATGAGTGTATCCACAGCATGTGGAACCATGACTACTAACATGTTGTTCATGACTAGTCCAGCAGACTGTCGAATACACTGCAGCTGCTGCTGTAGCTCTCAAACAACTTGGCAACGCTCTGGCTACCGGATCTAATGTGGATGAGAAATATGCACAAGGCCGCTGTTTGTCACCAAATTGTTGCGTTAATACACTCAATGCACAACCTTCTCTTTCATGGACATATAAAGTAAATGGCTTACTGTAGTCAGGAGTACCCAACACAGGAGCTGAACACAGCGCATCACGTAAGTCAGAGAAGCTCTGCTGACATTCATCAGACCATGGCAAAGGGCTTGGAACACCTTTTCCAGTCAGGGCTACCAATGGTTTCGCCATGAGAGAAAAATTTGGGATCCATTGCCTACAGTATGACGTAATACCCAAAAACGCACCCACTTCTCTTTGTGTGCTTGGTACAGTCATCTGTGAAATTGCTTTGGTTCTCTCTGGGGTCAATCTTCTTCCCTCCTTTGACAAAAGATGACCTAAGTAGGTCACTTCTTGGCAACAATATTGCAGTTTAGAAGGTGACACCTTGTGATGTAAGTCTGACAAATGACGTAATAAAGAAATTGTAGCTGATTTGCAAGTTTCCTTGTCATCAGCAGCCAGTAAAAGATCGTCTACGTATTGGATCAGAGCAACACCATGAGGAAGTACAAGGGCATCTAATTGACTCTTCAATGCTTGGCTGTAAATTGAAGGGCTTTCACAATAACCTTGTGGAGCGCGTTTGAACCTGAAGCTGCGACCTCCTAAGGAGAAACCAAATATGTCTCTACTTTCCTCGGCTATGGGAATGCTGAAAAAGGCATTTTTCAAGTCGATCACTGTAAACCATGAAGCTGAGGCAGGAATCAACGTCAGTAATGCAGTGATATCTGGGACTACAGGAAACTGTGGAATCACTATTTTGTTAACTTCTCTGAGGTCAATCACAAATTGGAGGTTTGGAAGGGTCAGTACGTTTCAAGATCGGCAGAACAGGACTATTGCAGACGTTCCCTCTAGTTTCCTCAATCACATCTTTCTGTATTAAGTCTTTCACAATCAATAAGAGTGCTCGTTCACCTTCATTCGAAATCCGATACTGTGGGATTCGTGGGAATTTAACATTAGCTTTCAGACTTACCACATAAGGGGGAATTTCCAAGAGGCCTACATCGTTAGGACCAGTCGCCCAAAGAGTATCAGGGAGAGAACGCAGCTCCAGTGGGAGCTTATCCATCGCCATATACATTGGAGAAATGACTCTTTTGCCTAATGTGAGCTGTACTCCTGAGGGGGAACAGTACAGTGTCGCGTGCAGGCGTTTCAACAGATCTAAACCAAGCAGATTCTCATTACAACCGGTTGTTAAGATAAGGGGTGCTTCTAGTTCGCATGGCCCAACAGATATTGACAAAGGACTAGAAACAGGATTGTGAACAGGGGCGCCTGAGAAATCCTACCGAAGTGTTCGTTAAGCCAGACAAAGGTGTGCCAGGGAGTTTCGCATGCATAATTGAACTTTTTGCCGCACCAGTATCAGACAGAAACGGTTCGACCACGCCTGAGGTAACTACTGCGACATAAGGTCCACTCTGATCAACTGGAACTGATACTACTCCCTCTCTTTGTCTGCGGCTGTCCTAGTGCTCGCTTCTTTGAATCTCCTCATTATTATCATAGTAATCTTCAACATGATACTGTGGAGATCTACCTGTTTGCGCAGATTGCATTTCGCTGATCGAAATAATTCGATTGGCGATCGGCCTGTGGTGTCATCGTACCACGTCCTCTACCTCTAGGAGCTTGCATAAACCCAACATTACCTCTCTGAGCTGGGACACCACTAGTTTGTGGGTGCAGTACTGGACACTCATTCTTATAGTGACCCTCCTTTTTACAATAGGCACACTGATTCCATGCTAACTGTTGTCGCGGAAAATTATAATTAAATCTTTGGGCCGTCCCTTGCTGGAATTGTGGCTGTTGCTGAAACTGGGGTCGCTGCTGTGAATCTGACTGATTCGATCGAGGCGGATACGCCTGTTGCAAAAGAACTTTAGTCTTTAAATCTTTTGTTTTCTTTTCTGACTTTTCCTTCTCTTCTTTCTCTCTATTCTCGTAATACTGAGCAGTTGCAAGTATCTGTGCTGTCGTCGACACTGCCCATGCACTTTCAGAATCCTTTAACTTGTTACTAAGCTCAGGTAGTAAATTAAACATGAACTTGTCGACAAACAATCTCTGGCCTCCCTCAGTACTCATATCTTGCCCACTGTGGTCTACGAAAGTCTCTTCAAATCTAGTAAAGAAGTCAGAGACGCTTTCGTCCTTCTTTTGCTTGCATGCCGATAATTTATCCCAATTGACTCGTAACGCTGGCATCAGCGTTTTCATCAGAGTAATTATTCTGCCTGGTAAAGCAGCAATCAGAGGTTCAGGTTTAGCACCGCCAATTTGTTGCGCATCTGCCGCTATAATAGCTGCCCAATCACCTCCTAAGGCGACTGGGTGGTTCTCTTGCCGAATTTTAGCCCATATAGGCTGTGGCACCACATTACCAAATAGCATTTCAATGTCTGCTAAATTCATGACACACGCTTGAACTGTCTGCGTTAACTCTTTGTAATAACCAGCAGGATTTTTACGCGGGTCCGGTAACGCTTGTTTTACGGCTAATACTTCGGCCCGTTTCCAAGGGATGTGTATCCACACTCTCTGGAAATGTGCCGGAGCAGCTGCAATATTACGAGCCGCATCAGCTTGAACTGCATCACGCCATATCGGTGGAACTTCCCTCATCGGATATTGACCTCGTTTTTTCCTAGTAGTACTCGGTGAACCATCAGGGTCTCTTGTCGCTCGAAGAGGGGACTCATCCCTATAAGCTAAAATCAGTTCTATCGCTCCCCTTACTTCTGGACCTATTACCATTCCTGCGGCAAATTTCTGTTGAATATTTATCAGGTCAGAGGGGACGGAGTCTAAATCATCATCTTCCCATTCTTCACGCACAAGAGAACACATCACGTCAAAAACATAACGTTGGGTTGGTTCATTCCATTGCATAAAGGTATCTAACACTCTTCGTGCATCATACTTCGCAGCTTTCGACATCCACCTAAGAGCTGTCGAATCTAACGTGTCTCGTTCCTGGGGACCAGGAAACTGGCTACGTCTCTGTATAGAGTCAGAAACGGGGGTCTCAATTAAAGACCTGTAGAGAGGAGTTAAGATAGTAGTTACAGAGTCGATTATTTTCCGACGAACGGAAAGCGGAGTCAGAATGTTCACAGGGTTCGGAGACAAAACAGCTGAAGCAGATGAAATAGTAAGGGTAGGAGTAGCAGGTAAAGCAGTTTGTGAAACGACAGGCAAAGGCGGAACGCCAGGAAGAGGGGGTGCCGAAGGAACATTAACCACGGGAAGGATAGGAGTTGGAATCAAAGGAAGTGGAGCAACTATTCCAGGCTGACCAGCAGCTGGCTGTACAACAGGTAGCAACTGTGGTACTGTAATACCCTGTGCATACGGTGGGGGTGAATTCAACAGGTAAGACAACAGAGGATCTTTTTCATGATCCTCCATCGGCTTAGTAGGACATGATGGCAATACAGGGTAACATTTATCAATTGCCAAATTATATTTTCTATTCGCCATCTCCATTGCTTTCTCAGTCTCGTTGACATGCAGCTGCCTAGCAGACTCCATTAAAGTCAACCCTTTCTCTTTCTGTTCTTTCTTTGTTTTCCTAATTTCTCTCTGTTTGGCTTCTTTGCGCCATACGCGAAAAGAATCAAACATTGCCGGCCGGGCTTTTTTCTTGAACAATTTCATTTCTAGATTGTCTAGTATTTCCGTTTCGAAGCTACCATGCGGTGGCCAACTAAGGACACCATCTTTTTTGGTATAACGGACCCATACTCCATTATACGTAATAGGACCAACACCATGTTTACAATAGAGCTCATATGTAGGAGTTCCAATCGGAGGAACCAAACACGAATCCTCCAACCGGGAATCCCCGTTGCAACGTAACCAGGACAAAAACAGTTACTACTGGTAGTCATGACAACAAAGACAAATTCCAACCAAAATGCGCAGAGAACTTAGGCCTACCAAAATGAACCAATACCAAAACAAAGATTATCTAAACAAGAGCAACCAATGATAATCTACGAATTAAACCAAAGCAACAAGGAACAACCAAACTGAGCGTAACCCACTTAATACTTAACTGAAATGTGGAAGACGTCACCAAGGAGAACCCGTCTACGTCTCGCCGTACTAAGGTCTGCACCTCGGGTCCAAGACAGGGCGACAGTCAAGGCAGCGGTCCTCTGTAGCCGTCTGGGAACGGGAACCCTCGTGGAAGAGATCGTCGGGCCACTTTTACGACATGCAGGGATCGATGAAGCGGGGTACCTCCCTCCGGAATCTTCACACGAAACTTCTCGAACTTTTCAGGCTTTGGACCGGTACCGGATGACGTCGCCCCACGTTGGGCGCCAATTTGAGGTTCTGGACTTTTAAGAGTCCAGAGGTGTCAGGGAAACAACACCCGAAGACCCCTGAGTTCCTCCTGTCCCGGTGCACAAATAAACAGAGACACGGGCTTCTTGATGGCGGCGTCAAAGACCAAGGTTTATTTACTGCAGGGACACAGAAATCATAGGAACCACACAGAGGCAGAATCTACGAGACTGTTCAAATTGCATTAAGTGGGTTACTCTTTAAATACACGCAAAATGTCTTTAGGCTACATTACACAAATATTTCTCATGCCCAACCCGGTATCCCAAACAAACAGTAAATTTGACATCAAACAATAATTAGTCGCAGGTTTTCGGTATTCGATCAGGTCCTCTCGACAGTTTTCCATTCGTTGCCCGATCCTCCCCATCATAAAAATCGTAACCTCCCCATTGTAAAAGCCCAGAAGGTAAGGAGCAGAGCCAGGTGCAAAGGATTGAAATGTAGGATAAGAGGTGTTTATGGATCATAAACGGGCATGGCTACCGTCTTCGGCCTTTCAGTCAGGACAACAGACACGAGAACCAGTATAGCAGGAGTGGCCTCAGGCAAGGGAGGTAGCTTGACTCTGCCTCGTCATGCAGCGTCAGCCTTTCTCGGGCTCGAGCTTACGTGTCCTTAACAAGGTGACTCTGCCGGGGTCATCGTCCGTTCATTGACTATGTGAGAGCAAGAAACAAGATGGATGCCGTAACTAAAATGGATGCCACGACTTTACCACAGAGTGCCCTATTTCTCAGTGAATTCATGCTAGTTGCGTAGCGAAAACACTGTCATGTATGCAATGGATCATTTGCGGTTCATTGGCACCAAAATCGTGTCAGTACTACGGTACCGAATTCACGGGTTCGGATCGCTACAGAACCTCAGTCCCGGCGCCGTATCACTCGGAAGGCCTTGAATGATTTGGACTATCTCTTCCACTGTACAGGGGGAGTCCAAATATGACCGGTGGGCGCATTCCAACCATAATAACTGGATGGAGTCCAGGAAGGTAGCCAGCTCATCTACAGAATGTACTGGGATGGCTGTATAAAGTTTAGAATAGAAGGAGGTCATGGTACGCAAGAGTCCTGTGGGCGTGGATTGGAGCTCTAGTTTGTCATCAAGTAGTTCGACGATATAACCAGAAGTCCTGCTTTTTAACTGGACAATCACTCTCTACATATTTGCACACATTTGCGTCTTGGTCAAGGAAGTTTGTCTTGCACACCACCTCCTTGTCGAACTGGGTCAGCCTAATTCGCATATCAACCATAGTGGCCGCACTGTTAGAATTGAAATATTCCAGTTCTAGAGATCGTATTAACTGTTCTAGTTTGGTAAGCTGCCCATGGATCGCCTTGAGGATACTGGATTGCTTAGCAATACAGACTCCCCGGATTACCATCTTAAATGCTTCCCACAATGTTGATGAGGAGGACACCGAACCAACGTTATGTTCGAAATAGTCAACTATCGCGCTGTGAATCTCGTCCTGGAAGACTGGCTTGTGAAGTTCACCTGATGGTAGACGCCAAAGTGAAGGTAATAGGGCCTGCTTGTAGTATATCCAGCTCCAGCAGGACAGGGACATTGTCTGAGAGAGTGCGAGGTAAATGTGCATGCTTCTTGGGAGATTAACCAAAATCTATGCGCGTCCATGTGTTCTTGGACATTGTGACGCAGGTGCCCTCTTTGTCTGTTGCGTGTGTAACCCTCCAAATATCATTGAGATAGTGGTCTTGATTAATAGTGATAGAGTCAAAAATTAGTATCCTACATTAGGAGTTAGGAGTGCAATGTAATCGCTTTTAGAATGCACTCATATATTATCGAATCTTATAAGAGAAATTAGAAGAAACGTGAATCAAGTGATATGTTCCTACAAAATAATGCATTCCAATGTAGAGCTTAATAATTAATGCATAGAACGTATGCTGAAAACTGTAACCAATGTGATTCGTCTCTATAGGCCTCATTAATGAATGTGATTCAGTGATTTATTAATTGTATCAATCGCTTTTCTAGGCTAATGATGTAGATGCAAAACATGTATTAATGTAGTTTAGAGAACCCTTCCAATAGAAACCAATTGTTTTGTGTAACTACTAACGTGCAGGCATGGTGAAATCATTATTTTAGCCTAAGTCATAGACCTGAATCTGAAGTACATCTTGAAATGTCCCCGTTTCTGAAACTAATGTTTAAATTATCATGTGAGTTTTGTAGAATGCTTTCTGTCTCACGTTTGCATTTCAGGTGGACAGCATTTACTAGTGAAGAACAGGAGTATTGTGCTGTTAGATAAGTCTCGGAATGAAGCAGTTACAGTTGGCTTGGCCTGAAGAAGATAAGGTGGAGGGAGGTGTTTTTACATGGGAGAAGGAGAAAAGACCAAGGACGAACTGCTACAGAGGGACGTGCATGGAGATGGCCGTGAAGGGAGTCACCATCATGGAAAAGTTTGTGGCTGAGCCCATTGTAGAGTACATGTGAGAAAAGCTTAATGGATTAGATGCTGACAACAATTTGAGTTAGTGATGCAATGAAGAGAGGGACAAACACCCCCCATTCCTGCTTGCTATCTTGACGGAGAGCACCCGAGTGCCACTTTGCTCCCTATCCTACTTTGTGGCTTCATGCCTCAGACCCATCTTATGGCAGAGTGACTTCTTCAGAAGGCTCTACTTATTGACACCTTTTTTCTCTTGCAAATCTTTTGCTTATACGCTAGTGTAGAGATGCCACTTTTAAAGTTAGAGTAGGGATAGTTAGAGCTAAATGCTGTATACGGGCAGAAGGGTTGATGGAGGGGGGCTAGAACTTTTGCTTTCTCATTTCTTGCATAATCGTTATAGAACTTATTGTTCTTTTCATGCTTCATTGAGTTAATTTATTCAGAAGATTTGTATTCCATCTGTTTCCCCAGTACTTTTATACTCTCATGCTAAGATTTGTGTATATCCAATTATTTTCGAATTTGTTTGGTCGTCGACTTGGGCCTTGTGTAGCCTTTTTGTGTTACACTGTATGTCAATTGATTTACAACATTTTACTCCCCTCTACACTTTCATGCTGCTAAAATGAACCATCAAAAGATCGACATTGTAGTAGAACTGAACAGATGGGCCCAGGCCCTTTCAATAGTGTTGAGTAATGTAGTGGCGTTAGGCACAGGCCGACGGGACATACCTGCGCTGTCTAGTCTATCATCTAGTATGACATTAGAGTTCCCGCTCCAAAGAATAGCAGCGGAACCCAACTCGTTAATGAGTTGCCGTAGCTCTGAGAAAATGTTCGGACTGTCTGTGTTGGGGCTGTAAAATGCAGCCAGTATGTCGGGGAGTCTGGTCAGGGTGCCAGCTAGAATAACAAAGCAACCATTGGCATCGCAAACGGCATGCTGCAGTTGTCAGGGTAGTCTCTTGTGCATTAAAATTGCTACCCCCTGGCGTAATTGGAGTACAGAGCAGTATAAACATTAGCGCACCACTGTGCATGCAGTCTAGATGCCGTGGCCAGGGTAATATGGAGTTCTTGGAGAAGAATATCAATGTGATGGCTAGTGAGGTAACCATGGACTAGTCAGGCTTTTCTGTGGTTATTAAACCCACAAACGAACCAAATAAGACATCGGGTAGTGTTCATTGCACCGGAAAAAAGGATCACAAGGGCAATGCCGGGAGAAAAAACACAACAACAAACAATAATGTGTGAAGCCACACCTCCCACTCCAACCTCCCAAGTTGTTTGAGCAAACCACACTCTCTGCACATCTCAAAGGACCCTATTGGATACTACGAGTAAGCCAGAGGAGAGCCTGGTAAACACCCCAGCAAAAAACAGCTGGGTGGCCGAGGGGACTAGCAGCTCCCAAATGTTCACCAGGGGGCTCTCAGATGCTAGTGAATTAGGTGTGATCGATGTGAAGTCCCATGGGCTCACGTCTCCATCATACGTAGCCAGGTGCTCCCCAGAGCAGGCAAGGGGGGACACCTAGAGGCTAGAAAACACCGAGTGGTGCTAGAGATGTAGGCAGTTAGTCCTCGTAACTAAGAGGAGCAGTCACGGTGATGAGTGGGGCGATACTGACTTGGATGTTATGTGCTTAGCAAATTTGTGAGTAGGCTTAACATCTGTGAAGTGGTTCTGGTTTCCCCTCGTGAGGAATACGTCGCTTGGGCAGTTAAAGAAGAGCATATGGAATATCTAATTTCTGTAGGATCTTCTTTAAGGGCGTAAGGGAATGAGCTCACGCTCAGCGTCCTGCACTGTGAGGGTGAAGTCTGGATCAAATGAAAGGTCATTACCTTCATGAAACTGTGCAGTGCGCCCGAGTAAGGTGCAAAATAATGTCATGATCTCTGTAATTTATGATCTGTGCAATGATAGGTCTGGCGGTGGTGCCCGGAGGCGGACGTGGACCCAAGGAGTGATGCATACACTCCATGATGAAGACTAGTGAGAAAGCCTCCCCAAAATGTTATGGGAGCATATTTTCAACAAAGGTCTCCATTTTCTCAATGACAGAGAATGCTGGTATACCTGTGATCTTGAGGTTATTACGCCTACAGCAAGCTTCTAAGTCTTCATTTTTCAATGTTATGATTTTGAGGACCTTATCCATAAGAAGGAGATGTTCTCTGGAGTCAGCATGGGCATCGTTGGCACCTGAGACACAATTTTCTAATTGGTCTAGTCTGGCCTCATGTTTTCGACCCGCCCCTTGATGTGGTCCAGACAGCTGGAGAGCAAATCTAGCTTGGCATCTATGGCCCACAGGATGGTCTTGACCTCCACTAGCAGTTTCTTGAGATCGCTGTCACGTCGAGCGTCTTCACCAGGATGGTCAGAGACCCTGTGACGAGTATGTCTCTTGCCCTCATAGGTGAACTTTGATTGAGGCGTGTCAGGCTTTCCCATGGTCGCAACGCAGGCTGGGCAGATGAATGGTTCGTGCTTCGAGGCCGAACAATCCCCATGGACCAAGCATGAATCAGTGGCCCCCCCACCAGGCAACTGGCATCCCGCACAGCTGGTAATTCAGTAGCCCTAGGAGGTGTGACAAGTATCCAAATGCTTTCCCCCTTAGGCCCCACCACTCCCTGAGCCGGAATCCTAGCACGGTGTCACAAGCAGGCTAGGGAGACCAAAAATAAGAGCCCAGAGGCAAACTGGAGGGGGGGACGGTTGGTAGCTCACAGTCAAGATAGACCCAGGCAGAGCAAGAGCACCTCTCCTTGATTAATGAGGACCACCCAGAGGCGGGAAGCTAGAGCTGGCGCAGGGATACCCAGGGACCAACCAGTGTTCAAGGAATCAGGTGTGGTGAGTATCCAAGATTCTCCTCCGGCCCACTGCTCCCTGACCTCACGCCGATCTTCAGGGGGCATGAGCAGGCCGAGAGCATCCAGACTGTGGCGCTGGGAGAAGGGTAGAGGGTTCAGAAGGGCTGTCAAGGTGGCAAGCCCAAAGAGGAGCAACCCCAACCCCTATGCAGGCCAACGGGGGTCACAACAGGATCCAAGGAGGAAGGGCATGCAACAGTGAAGCCAAGAAATAGTCACCCACTCACCCCTCAACTGTGCCTGGTGGGCCTAGCGCAATGAAGAGGTCCCGGAATGTGCTAGGCCATCATAAGTCTAAATTTCCAGAAGCAGCCCATGTAACTGATGTAGAATCCCAGGCAGGGGGTGGAGATGCTCTTCCGGTGCACCGCTGGTGTCCCGTCACCAGACAATAGAGCTCTAACTCGGGCTGCGGCCCAGGCCATAAGGACACCACAATAGGCAAAGCACCATGCCGCCAAGCACCCCGAACAGTCAAAGAGCCATCAGCACTCAGATCAAGGGGCCCGCGACTCCCAGAGGCGGCAGCCAACTCTTCTCCAGGGTTGCCCAGCTCCGGTGAATGACGATCTAGGTGGCAGGTTCCTCCGGGCCAAGCGCCGAGGTTCACGGCGCGGCCACACACACATGGCAGCACCCGAGCCTGGTTTGGGCCTCAGTTCAGGCCATGGCAGCTCAGTTCACAGCCATCAAAGTTCATCCACAGCTCATGCACTGCTTCTGTATGGGTGCTGTTACAAGTTTCAGCAGATGGGAGCCCTCTGTCGCCAGATTGTGATATTGGCCAGCAGAGTCGTCTGTTGAGAGGCCAGCTCTATCCCCCGTCCCCCCCCCCGGTTTGACTCTATACTTAGAAGATTTCTGAAGGTTGACATTATGTTATCCTCTTAATTGTTTTGAATTTCAATTGCCTGGTTAACTACTCTGTTTGCTTTCTGTAATGATTCTTAATGTTGAATAAACCTTCGGGGTTTGGACTTGGAATCTTGTCTTGTGCAGGTTTTCTTTGTTTGCGTTGTGCCGTTGTCCTTTGGGATGCACACTGCCAGATCTGTCTAATTGGCCCTTTGGTAATTGTACAAAGCATCAAAACTCCAAAGAAAGAAAGGAAGCTTTGGTATATTGTGTAATGAAGATGGACACATGGCAAAGTTCAGTATAGGTAGTGTAAATAACAAGAAAGTTTCTAAACCTTATAAGAAGATGACACAAAACAAGACCTTTAGACAAGGAGTAAACAAAATCTTAGAAGGAGGAATTGAGCTCTAGAAAGTGAAGGAAGAATTTCAGTTTTCTGAAGGTAACGATGTTCTATATGGGATCATCTGACCAAATATGGATGTACCCACATGGATTTGGGGAATAGAGATGGCTGAACTACAGGATACTGAAAGTCTGGTTATTTTCATCTGTTAAAAGAAGTACTTGAAACATTTACCATCTGAACTTTTACATGCTTTGTCTACCCAGTTGTTAGAAATGGGGGTAGCTATTTGGCAGAGGTATGTGCCTTGTCCAAGTGGGGACCCTTCCTTCTAGTCAGGGTAAGGGTATAACACTTCCAAAATAACACCTGCTCACCCCCTTGGTAGCTTGGCACATGCAGTCAGGCTTATCTCAGAGGCGATGTGTAGAACATTTGCACATAGCACGCAGTAATACAGTGAAAACACTACAAAAGGACACCATACCAGTTTTTGAAAAATAGCCAATAGTTATCTGTGTAAAACAAGACAAAAATGATAAAAATCCAACATACAGTAATCAAAATACAAATATTGCCGAAATAGACTTAAAATACAGTCCCTTAAAGCCGATAACTCTGTCCACGGCTATCACGTCGTCATCAACACACAAATCCAACAGTTCAGGCTGACCATAGAGGCGAAGGCCTGCTACTGTGTGGGGAAGACCCGCAAATAGTACCTTGGAAATGCAGGGTGTCATGGACCTTACATTTGCCTCCGAGGAGGAGGTGTCGGCAGGTGTCGGTCCCAGAGGTCTGTGCAGAAGTCGTCTGGCCCTTTGAAGTCACAGGCATTGCAGATTGAACTCCGTGAGGTTGAAGTCAGGAGCGCCGGCATCGGCAGGTGCCAAGGCTGCGATGTGAAGTGGAGCGGTGTGACGTGTGGTGCCCTCAAGTCGTGGTGCAAGCAGCGGCTCAGTGACGGCATCAAGCGGAGTCTTTGAGACCAGGGCTGCAGTGCTGGCAGGTCACGGTGCAAAGAGCGGCGTCATTGTTACAGAAGCACTGTTGTCTCGAGTCGATGGCGCTGGCATGGGTGGGCCAAAGCTATGGTGAGGGGCAGTCCGACAAGTAACTTACGAGCGGTGCCCCCCGAAGCCACGGTGCTGACAGTGGCATCGATGTCAGCGTGGTGTGGCATCGTTGGGCATACCCCGGAGTGATGTGAAGCGAGGCAGTGCGTGGTGCGGTGCCCTCAGCTCATGGTGCAAGCAGTGGCTTGTGGTGGCGTCAGGCGTCGTCGTCGGTGAGACCAGGGTTGCCGTGTGAAGCGGGAGGGTTTCTCCATGATGCCAAGAGGTCATGGAGTTGGCAGCAGTGTCATTGATGGCATCGGGTTACGTTGTTTTCTGTTCCAGCACAACACACAGTTCCCAGTGCTAGTAACAGATCATATTGAAGTTTTTACTGTTTCTGAGAATTCTTGAATTCTACCTCAAGCTCTTGGAGGAACTCGGGAAAATGGGTTGCAGAAAGTCCAGTCCAGTCCTTTCCCTGCCCAAGACAGAAACCGCCACTGCAGACCAACACAACAAAGCACACAGCAAAGTGGTAGTTCCTCCTAACAGCTTCTCCAGCTCTTCTTCTTGGCAGATTCCTTAGTCCAACAGATTTCTCAGGAAGTCTTTGATTTCCCTTAGACTTCCAACAGGAGGCAAGCTCTACTTATAGCCCCTGGAGAAAACTCTAACAGCAGGATGAATAAAGTGCAATCCAGTCCTTTCCCTGCCCAAGACAGAAGCAGCAAGCAGTAGGCCAACACAGCAAACCATGCAGCAAAGTGGCCGTTCCTCCTGACATCTTCTACAGACCTTCTTGACGGCAGGTTCCTTAGTTCAGCAGTAATCCAAAGTTCTGGGGGCAGGGTCCAAATATTTATACTACTTTTTCCTTTGATGTTTTAGGCAGATAGTCTCTGAGTTCAGTAAAAAACTATTTTGTTCCTCCCTAGTCCAGCTTCACTATAGGAGTTGGAGACAACATTGTGCAGAGCATACACAGCCTATTCAGGTACTAGTGAAAACTCCTCCCACCACTCTAAATGCAGAAAGGTCTATTGAGCCTGGCTATGAGTCATCCCGGAAAGGCAGGCCAGACTTTAACCCCTCTTGTGACTATCTAGTGGGAATACACACCCCTAGCTCCTGTCACTCCAAAACCAGATGGTGAATACACAAACAGGCAGAGGCAAACAGGATGGTTAAGAAATAAAATGCACACTTTCTAAAAGTGGCATTTTCAAACACACAATTTTAAAACCACCTTTACTAAAAGATGTGTTATTAAATTCTGAGTTCAGAGAGCCTAAACTCCATTCCTCTATCGTGTTCCAATGGACAGGTCGGCAGCTCCTATGTTAACCTATGGGACAGACAGCCTGTCAATAATGAATAACAAAATATACAGTATTTCACTATAAGAACATGCAAAATGCAGTACCACATGTACTACCTTTCACATACACTGCACCCTGCCCATGTGGCCCTGGGCCTACCTTAGGGGTGACTTACATGTAAGAAAAGGGAAGGTTAGGACCTGGCAAATGGGTGCACTGCCAGGTCGACATGACAGTAAAAACTACATGCAGACACTGCAGTGGGAGGTCTGAGACACCTTTGAGAGGCTACTTGTATGGGTAGCAGAACCAATGCTGCAGGCTCACTAGTAGCATTTGATTTACATGCCTTGTCCACACACAGTGCACTGTACTAGGGACCTACTAGTAAATCAAATATACCAATCATGGAAAGCCAATCATAACACAATTATCAGTAGGAGAGCATAAGCACGTTAACACTGATTAGCAGTGGTAAAGTGCACAGAGTCCTGAAACCAATGAAAATGGGTCACAAACAGGAGGTCAAAAAGCAAAAATTCTGGGGGTGAACCTGCCAAAAATGCCAGGTCGAACACAAGTGTTGGAGCTTTTATACTAGAACCTTACAAGACATTTGAATGGGATACGTTGCCAAGACAATACTAATAAAGAAAATATTCTTACCTCCAAAGAAGGAAAAAAATATGGATAATTCATGTTTCCTTGTTACTACTTATGACATCACTTTGGTTGAAGAAACCAATGTAGCTGTAGTATCCTGGTCTGGTATGGTTTCAGATGTGCCAGTGGAATGTTGATAGTATGATGATAGATGGAATGTTGGGAGTGAGAATAGAATCTAGACACAGAAACGAGAAGACCCGAAAGCACGGGAAAACAGAAGAAGAATATACTGAAAGAAGAAGAGAGAAAGTAACACAAACAAAACCCATCTTCCCTTACAAGGAAAACAGAGAGAAAGTAACATAAACAGAACCCATCTTCCCTTCCAAGGAAAACAACCGAACAAAACACACAAAAGGAGATAGAGAAAAAATATAAAGAAAGAACATGAGAAAGGAAAACGTAAAACACACATATGTAGTATCCTGGTCTGGTATGGTGGGGCTACATTGGGGTTATTCACCTGTTATCTACTGGACTACTTCTGCTGTATTTATCGGGGTTATTCACCTGTTATCTACTGGACTACTTCTGCTGTATTTATCATCTTGTAATCAACCTCAATAAAACTACATGAAACTACATCCAGGATCCTGGCTTGATTACTACAATTTTATGGCGACGATTTAAAAGAACCTGCATCTGCTACCTCTGTCAACTTCAAGTCTACTTAAAGTACTAAAGCAACTCAAGCAACTACAAGCAACTTCTCAAGCAACTACAGCTGCTACTAACTGGCACATCATAGCCCCACCAGTGACCCCTACAACGGTCGCCCTCTACGCTACGGTGCCAGTTCCTGGTTCTACTCCAGCTCAAGTCTCTGGTTGCTGTCAAGGGGGGTAAGCCTCTGCTGTGCCCTCAAGAGAGGGTAAGCCAAACGTCTACATCAAGCGCTGTGCCCTCTGCTGTGCCCTCAAGTGAGGGTAAGCCAAACGTCTACATCAAGCGCTGTGCCCTTTGCTGTGCCTTGAAGACTGGGTAAGCCTGTGCTGTGCCCTCAGGAGAGGGTAAGCCTGAGTCTTTATTACGTTTTTTTTTTCCTGGGCTGTTCCTTCAGAGTGCAAACCTACCTACAACTACAACTGTTTAAAATACATGCATAAACGTTTTTTTTGCCACAACAAACATCTACTGTTTCTAATGAAGCAGGGTAAACTGTAGCTGCCTATGTCTGCTGACTGTTCAGAAGGGTGTTCCCTACTCAGTGTGCCTCTGTGTCAGCCCAGGCGTACTTTAATGCCGTGTGGACTTCCTTTTGCCGTGCATGAGGCTGTTCCTTTTAGACATTGGAAATGGTTTTGGCAGCCTTTGTCAACGTCGGATTTGAAGGAAGCCTACAACATCACGTTTCCAACAGTATATTTAACCCAACTTCACGGGTGTCTATGCGAGGCCTACTCTTCTACGTTGGCTGTAGCGGGACATTTTGTGACTATACATTTTTATTAATATGCTTTGGAGAGGACATTTGACTTTTGGCAGTTCAACCGCCGTGTTATGACTTTGAAATAAGGCGCGTGTTGCTGCCTATGCGCGCTCTTACCTCCTCTACGTCTGGATACGGGCCTCCCATTGTTATCTTCGTGACGTTCATCAAGCTCCGTGTTTGACCATCAGCGTTTGGAGGCACTGATGTGCCGTGAACCACCCTGCAGGGCGTGGGATTGCGTGACGCCATCTTTGAGTTGGATGATGCAACCATACAGGTTGATTGTTATGGAACGTGAAGTGTCCTTTTTCCTCCTCTTTGCCAACCACGTTTGTCAGTTGAGGTGTGCTAATAAAGTCGATTCAAGCTTTATTTGGTCAGCGGAGCGATCGTGGGAGCAACGATTACAACATGCTCTGTTCAACATTATGTCTGCTCGTGGAATCCGTGATGATGGAAGTTGAACTGACAGAGTATTTATGTTATGTCAGCGTTTATAATACTTCAACATGAAGGTAATGAGTAAAACTTGTTTTGAACATTTAACGGAACCAAGTGACATTCAACCTTCAACAGTGACTTGTTTCTTTTGTGTGGTGGCATTGCTATACTCGAGTGCAGCGTTGTAATGTTAAATAGTGTGAAATCTTGTATTTTGCATTTAATTTTTCACAGTTCTGTGTTATGCTGCCATCTAGTGACGTTATTATTGTCACCATTCAATTTGTGCTTAACCATTTTTGTCAAGGTAGCTACAGCTTGGTTTTTGTTTTCATTATCACGTGTTTAGTTTCGTGATATGTTCCTACCTCCACACGGGGTGGGTGTTTTGGGTGTCGTTCCTTTTGTACAGTGCACAGTAAGTTTAGTTGGTATAGGGGACAATTTGTTTTACCTTCACTAGTGCACAATGTGTTTTCCCCATACGAGGTCTGTTCCTCGTGTTGTTTTCACTACTGTAAGAGTGTACGCTGTCTAATGTATACACTGTTAGGTGTGGGTTTTTGTCCCACTAGCACTTGGTAATCTAAGGACCTCTCTGCGAGGTGTGTTTAGGGTTATGTCCCTAGCTCTTGTGCATACCAGTTGAGGTGTGTCGCACGGACGTGTGATCTGTGTTCAAATGCATAAATTCTTGACCTCTCCGGAGGTGTGTTTTGGGGTCTTTCCCCATTATCTGGTGCATAATGTTCTTACCTCTAGTTGAGGTGCGTCCGCAGGTGGACAGCACATCATTGTTTATTGCCTTCACTGTAGTGCACGCGTTACCTTACTTAAGGTGTTTGGTGTTGGCATGTGTTTAGTTTTCAATTAGTGCACACTTACCTCTACAGGAGGTCGCCCATGCAGATGCGAATGTGCTTACCCTTTGTGGGTGTGTGGTGTAAGTTGAATTTTATTTAGTTTCTACCATAGATCAATTTGTCAGGATAGAGAACGTATCTTCCAGGATCATTCCCACAAAGCTGAACTTTGGAGATTTCCCGTTATCTGAGAGAGAGAAGAAAAAGGTAAAAGGCCAAAAGTGCTAGAAAGAGCAGCATGTGAAAGGGATGTTGGATGAACACAATAAGTGGAGCATGATATCAGATTCTGTCAGACATCCCATTCGGAGAGAGATCACAACACATTGCACCTGTAAATATGAAAGATGCGAGTATATGTGAGGAGAAATCCTGAAGAGTAAATTTAACTGGAAGAATCAAAGAATCCAGATGTTCTGATACTTCTCTACTTGGCATATGCAGATAGAACAGTGATGTGCGCTTGTACATTGATTAAAGAAGACTGACACCAGAAGATTACCTGATCAGTGTCTAGAGCGGATGATGCATTAGACAGTTTAGCTTGAAGTATGCAGGTTTACATTCTAGGCCTAAGAGGTTTTTTTATTGTCAAATACCCATGAGTGCAGAATATAAAGAGAAGACTGCATTCATGTATCCACTTGGATTATATGAATTCAGCCTTATGCTCCAGCTACATTCATGCACTTAGTGAAAACATTTCTTGGAAGTGCTGGATAGCAGGATAATGAAAACATCAACAAAATACTGAAAGCATTACATAAACTCGAACCTCAAGGTATGTAGTTAACTTTGGATAAATGTATATTTTGCGTAATCAATGCCAGGTACATTGGACACGTTGGATCAGCAGAAGGAATAGCTGTTGATCCCACAAAAATGGAAATCATAAAAATACGGCATAGTCCAACTACATTTAGAGCTCTAACAACCTAGTTTCTTAGAGTTTGTGAACACTAAACAACATCTGTAACTAGAATCTCAACTGTCAGAACTGATCAAAGCCTAGCAACCTGGCAGAAATGAGCATTGGCAATGTCAATAGGTCTGGCTCACAACTGAAAGTGACTCTTCAGTAAATGGTTTTATTTATTTACAGTTTATGTAGCGCAAACAAGATCATAGGGTATGAGAGCACTTTTACATCAAACATTAGGAAATATAATAGCAGCAAGATTTTATAAAAGAATAATTAAATGAATACATAACAAACGGGGAACAAAACAAATCATGAGCAAACTTATAGAACAAATAAAGTATGAGAGAGGTTAATTTAGTATGTACTTTCCAATTTGTAGGTGTTTTAAGTTGTCGAATGTTTTGAAAGACGGGTCAGTGCACATTTTTGGTGGGACTGAGTTCCAGATTTTGGAAGCACTTCCCAAGAAGGGTCAGGAGACAGTTTTGTTTGTTTCTTGAACCCAGCTGGTCCCATGAGAAGGGATTCTACACTGAAGTGCAAATGGCTCACTCTAAAAAGAAAAAAAGAAAATAAATCTATGCTAGGTATTTTAGGGTAAAAGACACACAATTGATGGACGGAATGCAGAACAAATCAAAACATTCACCCCCAGTCAAGAGATCTGGGTTAAATCCATCATTCTTTTGCTCACCATGCCACCCCAGTTTAAACCTGGCTATATGTAAATCAGTCTTGACCCTGTGCCTCATGGGAACAGTCCAGCCCGAACTGCCAAGCCAGGTCCTCCCTGGACCGGAAACAAGCATCCTAGGACCGGTTTCGGGGTTTCACCCCTCTTCAGCCAGGATAGCTTGATTCCAGTTGCACAGTGAGCCCAGGACTCATGTCTAAGCATACCTGGCGCACTTAGGGCGAGAAAGCAAAAGACACACCATTGATGGACGGAATGCAGAACAAATCAAAACATTCATCCCCAGTCAAGAGATCTGGGTTAAATCCATCATTCTTTTGCTCACCATGCTACTCCAGTTTAGACCTAGCTATATACAAATCAGTCTTAACCCTGTGCCTCATGGGAACAGTCCAGCCCGAACTGCCAAGCCAGGTCCTCCCTGGACCGAAAACAAGCATCCTAGGACCGGTTTCGGGGTTTCACCCCTCTTCAGCCAGGATAGCTTGATTCCAGTGGCACAGTGATCCCAGGACTCACGTCTGAGCATACCTGGCACATTTAGGGCGAGAAAGCAAAAGACACACAATTGATGGACGAAATGCAGAACAAATCAAAACATTCACCCCCAGTCAAGAGATCTGGGTTAAATCCATCATTCTTTTGCTCACCATGCCACCACAGTTTAGACCTGGCTATATGCAAATCAGTCTTGACCCTGTGCCTCATGGGAACAGTCCAGCCCGAATTGCCAAGCCAGGTCCTCCCTGGACTGGAAACAAGCATCCTAGGACCGGTTTCGGGGTTTCATCCCTCTTCAGCCAGGATAGCTTGATTCCAGTGGCACAGTGAGCCCAGGACTCACGTCTGAGCCTACCTGCAGCACTTAGGGCGAGAAATCAAAAGACACATAATTGATGGACGGGTGCCAAAAGGCAAAGCACTGAAATGATTCTTTCTCCCATAAGTAGAAAGTTGAGATTAATTAACAAAGGTGTAATATGGTCAAAGTGGTGTGCTCCAGATAAAAGTCTTGTTGCCGGGATGAATGTAACTTTTATTAGAGCCAGGAGTGTTTATGGAATTCCAGAGAGTAGTGCATTCACATAATCCAATCTTGACATGCCTAGTGATTGTACCACATTTTTAAAGTATGGTTCTGAAATGAAAGATTTGATACTTCTGAGAAGTTTGAGAAGGCATTGAGCATTTTTTGCAGGGGCATTGATAGGAGTTTGTAGGTTCATCCTGCTGCCAAGGGTGATCCCGAGTGATTGGGTGTATTCAATAATTTTGATTTGTAGTTAAGAACACTGAGAGAGTCTAGCCAGTTTTGCACCAAGGACAGACAATGGAAGAGTCGGAGGATAAGGAGGGAATTTGTTTTCAATGAGTTCAACTTCAGGTGAGTGATGGAAACTAGGCTTGGATATCCTTTAGGCAGTGATCAAATAGGAGCATGTCTTCTTGAGTCGATACTTTAAGATATAGCTATATGTTGTCAGCATCATAAAGATAGTAAGAGAGTTTTGAAACTGTTATCAGCAATATTCAAGTTTAAGCAGTCTGGGGTAATTAGGACCATTTTAGGACCCTGTGCCGCCTGCTTGCAGCATTCTCCCAAGTGCAACAATCGCAGTCCGGCGGTCGGACAGCCAATCTCCTAATCAGGCTCAAGATAAATCCGGGTCAAACCTGGTTGGTTTATCTGGCCTCGCTCTATTGCGATCAGTTTGAAATCATGCCTAGGTCCCAGTCTGTTGTGACTAGTGACTACCATTGGTGTGTTGCACTTTTTTGGTGCTATTTTTACTTAAAACTTTCATATCTACGGTTTCCCCATAGGATTTTGTACTTTTCATGTCATTTTGTTCATTATAGTTTACAGTTTTTTCTAAGTTTGAGTGGGATTTTTATTGTGTTGTGTTTCCAACTTTTTAAAAGTTTTGGTACATCTAAATTATTTACTCATTTGCTTACCTTAAGCTTGTCCGCTCTAGGAGCTCAGATTAAAATTAACAAAACCTCTAACTGGACATAACAAGATAGTTATCCAATTACTTGTGGTGGACTACCATACACCCCAATATATAATACTCTGTTTCACACTATTTATAAAAGTACGACTATGTACAAAATTTCAGGTGGCAAAGCAATATACAACCACTTCTAAGAGGGTCTAGCAAGGGTCATCACACAGAAAATCATCTACATGAAGGGTTTGTCAGATGGGGTAACCAACACCATAACCATTCTATACTATGTTAATCTTTGAAATTCTGTGTAACAGATTCTTGTCTACAGTCTTTAACACAGTGTAATAACAATCCACCCATAAAGGCTTGTTGGCTTTAAAATTTGTTTTAAAAAAAATAATAAAACTGACTTTGTTGTAACGTCATTGTAAACAGATCCAACATAGGGCCTGTTTTTCTTAACAATTGTTTTTCACAGTAAATAAGTCATAACTACTGGCTTTATCATATCTTTTCATAATAAACAGATATGGCATATGGTATCTACCTATTGTTTTAGATGTAAAGTTTTCAACAAGGCATACGTGCAATATCAGGAATAGCTTTTCAACAGAATCATACAAGTTCTGCCCAATCAAATGTTGAGGCGAGGAAGATCAAAATGTGGGCGAAGCCAAAGCCCCTTTCTGAGTAATGCTTCTTAAAGCTCTTTTTTAGCTGCTCACTTAGGTTCTAGCCACTATGGCACTATCAAGCCATACCTAAAAAGGTCAAATGTAAAAAAAAAAATCTATAAGACCTTACTGTAAAATATCTACCCTTTTGGTAAAGGATGTGCTGTACACTGTCAGCATGCATTCAACTGGCTGATAAAGAAACTTACAATAGCCTTATGCTGATCCACAGTTACTGGTTCACTGACAGAATATTGTGGTAAAAAATATCTTTGGCAAAATATTGTGCCAAAAAAATTGCTTACTACAATATTGTCATTCAGAGTCTTGGCTCCTACTCTTTGGAACTCAATGCCTCTCTCTATCAGTAACATTCCCAATCTCCTGGTGTTCAGAAAGGCAGTAAAGACATGGATGTTTCAGTAGCAGAATCATTTCTTCCACCCTCTCTCTGACTTTTAGCGCTGGGACGCCCCTTTGCTCGGACAGCCATGCACTCTACAAATCACCATAACAAACATAACATTGTGCTCTTATACTTATAATGGTAAGTACAAAATATCAGAAAAAATATCATTGACACTAATATCATCAAAAAGTAGACAAAAATATCGAGTTTTTAATGTTAACAGAGTTTAAAGTAGTGAATGTTCAATATTTTGATATAACGTAATTAAATATATTCCACAAATTTGTAAGATTATATATAACTATATACTTATATTAACACTCAAAACATATATGTGTTTGTATTGATATATAAATATATATATATTCACTGAAAAAACCATAGGTTTCAGGCACGTTATAGTTAGGAATTAGCATTTAAAAAACCTTAGAAATTCACTGAAAAAACCATAGGTTTCAGGGGCGTTATAGTTAGCTGGACTTTTCACTCGTACAGAACCATTGAAATTCCCCCGCTATAGTTAGTTCAGCTAACTATAACTCGCGTGCCCGCAATGCACTGCTGATGACGTCACATATTACATCACTCATGACATGGTCAGTGACATCACTGATGACATCTCAAATGACATCACTGATGACATCATCCAGTGAATGTGTGTTTTTCTGAAAATTACATCTGTTTTATATATGTATATCTCAAGGTCGATGGAAGAATAAATGGGTATATAAGTGTCTAAATGGATCATTTGTTTTTGAAAAATTGTTTGTATAACTGACTGATTAAGTGTATCTTAGTGAATACATGGCTTAGTGAGTAATGTTTAAATGTGTAAATATCTGTATCAGTCTCTCACTTTGTGTATAAGTGGCTGCATGGGTTGGTGAGTAGCTACATGAGTGTCTATATAGGTTATTAGTTGGGTTTTTGAGTATCAGTATGAGTGTCTGAGTGTCTGTATGGTTCGGTGGGGGGTATTACGTAGTGCATTGGTGCATGAATGAGTCACTCACTGTTTGTATGTGTTGAAGACAGCATGTGTGCAGGACTGTATGGGTTAATGAGTGCGTGCATGGGTGTGTTAGTGAGTGAATGACTGTCTCAATAGTGTCTTTATGAGTAACTACATATGTTTTAAACTAGTATATGTGACTATTGGTGTATATAAGTGAGTATATGTGAGAGTGAGAGATTGAAAGAGTTCCTGTATGAATAAGTATGTGTTTCTATAAGTGATTGTTTAAAAGACTAAGTATGTGTAAGTTTCTGTAGAAGTAAGTGTGGTGGTGTGTGTATAACTGTATATGCAAGTAAATGGATGTTTGATTCTTTATTAGCATGAGTAACTCTATGGATGAGTGGCGTTGTGTACCAGGATGTATAGGTGTGTGAGTACATATGATGAGTGAGTACATGTATGAGTGACTGTATAGGACTGTTGGTGAATGAGTGGATGTGTATGTGGATCTTAGAATTACTGAATAGGTTGTTGTAACTGGTATTGGTATGTCCATTGTTTTGAACATTGTAGTTTCTATTTTTGAATGTGTGTATCAAAGGTTATATTGGGGGAAGAGGAGGTCTGCCACTCTATCACAAGGATGATGTCATGAGTGATGTCATTAGTGATGTCATTTGAGATGTCATTTGAGATGTCATTAGTGATGTCATGAGTGATGTCACTGACCTTGTCATGAGTGATGTAATATGTGACGTCATCGGCAGTGCATTGCGGGCGCGCGAGTTATAGTTAGCTGAACTAACTATAGCGGGGGAATTTCAATGGTTTTGTACGAGTGAAAAGTCCAGCTAACTATAACGCCCCTGAAACCTATGGTTTTTTCAGTGAAATTCTAAGGTTTTTAAATGCTAATTCCTAACTATAACGTGCCTGAAACCTATGGTTTTTTCAGTGAATTTCAAAGGTTTTTTAAATGCTAATTTCTAACTATGCCTACAGAGATAGGACATGAGAAGAAAGAAGAAAAAACATGCAGAAAGAAGCAACAGAAGTCCTCAAAGACGAAGAAAAGTGCAGGAAGAAGGATAACGTGCAGAAAGAACAAACAGAAGAGCAGAAAGAAGCCTTGTTGCAAAATCATCCTGTACCCTCAACTTTTTCAGACGGATACTGGTGGTAACTGAGTCTGACTAACCAGTCCTAGAGCCAATGCTATGTTAAAAGACACTCAGAATACAGTGAAAACACCTACATACACTAGGGAACACTATGCGTTGGGGTCCCCCTGTGATCAGCATGACCTCCTCTGTAAGCCCCTAGTATATAATAGGGCAGGGGATTAAAACTACCTCTTAAAACGCGCCACAGGGCGTGTTTGCACACGTCACCTCAGGCCCCGTCCCCTCACTTCCCCACTGTGTAAACGCGCCCTGTGGCCGTTTTAAGTTGGGAGATTAAGTCCCCTTGAATCCTGAGGGTCCCTAGGGTCCAACTAGACCACTAGGTACCTCCAGTAAGCGCCACAGAGCTGCGTTGCAGAGAGATGTAAAAAGGGGCACGGCCTAGACCACCTCCCTGCAACGCAGCGGAGTAGTGCTTACTGGAAGCACCTGGTGGGCTAGTTGGCCCCCAGGGTCCCTCAGGATTGAAGGGGAATTATTTCCCCAACTTAAAACGCGCCACAGGGCTTGTTTGCACACGTTAACTCAGGCCCCGTCCCCTCCCTTCACCACTGTGTAAACACGCCTGTGGCCGTTTTTAGTTTGGAGATTAAGTTCATTTGAATCCTGAGGGTTCCTAGGGTCCAACTAGCCCACTAGGTACCTCCAGTATGCGCCACAGAGCTGCGTTGCAGAGAGGTGTAAAAAGTGGCATGGCCTGGACCACCTCTCTGCAACGCGGCTCAGTGGCGCTTACTGGAAGCACCTGGTGGGCTAGTTAGCCCCCAGGGGCCCTCAGGATTGAAGGAGAATTATTTCCCCAACTTAAAACGTGCCATAGGGCGTGTTTGCACACGTCACCTCAGGCCCCATCCCCTTCCTTCCCCACTGTGTAAACATGCCCTGTGGCTGTTTTTTATGTTGGGAGATTAAGTCCCCTTGAATCCTGAGGATCTCTAGGGGCAAAATAGCCCACTAGGTACGTCCAGTAAGCGCCATTGCAGAGAGGTGTAAAAAAGGGGACGGCCTGCACCACCTCTCTGCAACGCAGAGCAGTGGCACTTACTGGAAGCACCTGGTGGGCTAGTTGGCCCCCAGGGTCCCTCAGGATTGAAAGGGAATTATTTCCCCAACTTAAAACGCGCCACAGGGCGTGTTTGCACACGTCACCTCAGGCCCCGTCCACTCCCTTCACCACTGTGTAAACACACCCTGTGGCCGTTCTAAGTTGAGAGATTAAGTCCCCTTGAATCCTAAGGGTCCCTAGTGTCAAACTAGCCCACTAGGTACCTCCAGTAAGCGCCACAGAGCTGCGTTGCATAGAGGTGTAAAAATGGGCGTGGCCTAAGAACACCTGTCTGCAACGCAGCTCCCTGGCGCACACTGGAGATACCTGTTGGGCTAGTTGGCCCTCAGGGATCCTAAGTATTGAAGGGGAATTAATTCCCCAACTTACAACTGGCCAGGGGGCGCGTTTGCAGAGTGCTGCAAGGAGGGGGCGTGGCCTCCAGCGCGATGCCGGTCTTTTAATATTATTTTATTTTTTTAAGAAGGAGGGTTGTGTGGCCCCCCTTCTTTTTCTAATTTACTGGCCCTGGGGACCCCAACCCCCAGGGACTGCACCCTAATTTTTTATTGTTGAAAAAAATTAATTTGGCCTTCCCAAGGCCTTAATCGGCCCCAGGGACCCCAACCCCCGGGTCATGGCCTTTTTTTAATTTAAATTCTTTAGGAGGGGGCTGTGTTGCCCCCCTCCTCAGGCCACTTATGGCTCCGGGGACCCCATCCCCCGGGGCCGGCCTTTGTTTTTTATTATTTTAAAAATATATGTATTTATAGAAACACCTAGGACATGCTGGACAAACCGTATATACCTATCACCATGACGATTTGCTTGATATTCATTAAAAGGAGACTATGCATAGAATGAATCCACATGGAATGTATTTACACCGCTAGTGAAGCTCTGACGTGTCTGACGCCCTACTGTGCCTAATCCCAGCGCCCCCGCCGGTGGGTACTCTCCAAGTAGACACCCTTGTTGTTTATTTATACAAACATGGGTAGCTATTGACGGGCACATTTAATATACACGCACACCAAGCCATTCAAAGGGGATTCGACAAAAATTCGACCAAACTATGCAAGAAACCCCCCTCACGGTTAATAAAAAACACATCCACCGCCGGATGTGTAATACTTTTTATTTTACTCTCTGGAAAGGAGACAAACCTCACTTGAGAGTCACAGAGGGCTCCTGGCTGAGCCCAATGCTGTGTTACACCCACCAGTGCCCTCCGATTGCCTCACACCTCTGTGTTGTATTCCACCAGCTAGTGGTTTGCTATGACACTCTCTAGCCCATGTGCACTGTAACACCACCCCGTGAATATGTCATGCCACACTTGCCTTCGCACGGGTTATATTGCCCCATCTAACGTGCCTTCCTCGATGTGTATGTTATAACGCACAGCGCTATGCCATACATATTACAATCTGGGATCCATATCTTTGTCACAGTGCATATGCAACGTTACACTCCCCAGCACATATTTTATATTACAACTTTAGAGACTAGTTATGTTACACAACACTGCCCTGTGCATATTACACTCCAAGGCGCATATCGCATAGCACGCGCTAGTGCCTGTGCTATCTCGCGCTCTCCTATGAATCTGTCATTGCGCACAATGTATTGCATATTATATTTCACGCCCCGGTTCATTTTATGTCACACTTTTTGGTGCATAGTTTATACCATATACTACATCTAGTTTTCATTTTCAATCGTGCTCTCAGGACTATGTTCTATATAACACTGCGTCCACCTACCCTTTTCACGGGCATTACATTTTGCGATGGGGGTGGAGGGTCAGGGGGTGTTTCTGCCAAGTGAGCCCGGAGTCACAGTCACAAACGTCCTCTTCTTCCTGAATAAAAGTGAGATTATGCTGCATACTTGTTCATATTTTAAGTAGTTCGCACAGACACACATTTTAAAAACAATAAAGTTCCTAATACCCACCTTCTCTGAACAGTTAGTTTGCTGCCCCATCCACCTCCTCCCTATCCTCTGTTGTCCGAATCCATGGACTAGCCTCCTCCCTCCTGCCATGCATGGTCTGATGTGCTGACACTGCCCTCCATTTAGCATGATGTACCAGTCCACTCCTCCTGCCCTCCATTGCCCAATTCTATGGCCCATCATTGACCTCCTGCTTAGCCTCTGTGCTTAGCTTGCTGCCCCTATTCTCCTTCCCCCTGCCCTCCGATGTCTTTGTGCATGCCCCTGCTCCATCCTTTTTGCCCACTATGTTCCATGGACCTGCCACTCCTATCTACTCTGAGTGTTCTGTTGAGCTGCCACTCCCCTCCCACCTGCCTAGCATTGTCAGATGACTGTAACCTGTCCCTGCCCCCTCTACCCTGCCTGTCCACATGCCATGCCCCTATCCCCTTCCTCCTGTCCTCCATGGTCCATTTTACTGCTACACCCTTCTGCCCTCCCTGATCTGTTGTGCTGCAACTGCTCCTCCTGCCTGCCCCGCGCGGTCTGTTGTGAGGCCCCTTCCCCTGAACTCTCTTGTCTGTGCCCAGGTCCTGACCCTCCCTTCTATCCTCCATGGTCCTTTGTGCATGCCCCTGCACCCTCCTTCTTGGCCATCATAGCCATTGTGCTGCCACTAACCCTCCCGCTTGCCATGCATGGTCTTCTGTGCTGCCATGGCCCCTCCCACCTTCCCTGTGTGGTCAGCTAGCTGCCCCTGACCCCCTCCCACCTTCCCTCCATGGTCTGTGTGTATGCCACCATAGTCTCATTGTTGCTCTCCATGGTGTGTCTTGTTTCTAGTGCCCATCCAGCCTGACCTCCATTGTCATCTTGCTGTTCCTGCCCTGCCACCATGCCCCCAGCCCTCTGTTCCCATGTGCAGACCCCCTATTCCCTCCCTCCTGGCTTGTCTGTTCCATTGTAATGCCCCTGATCCGTCCCTCCTGCCTTTTATGGTCTGTTATGATGCAGCTTTCTCTCCTGTCTGTCCATTATGGTCAGCTAGCTACCATTTCCTCTTTCCCATCGGTTCTCTGTTGTCCATGTGCATGGTCCTGTCCCCTCCCTATTGCTTTCTATGGATTGTTGTGCTGCACTCCCGTCCCGCATGCGCTGTGTGGTGTATTGTGCTGCTGCAAACCCTGATGCCTGCCCTGTAGGGTCAGTTTGGTGCACCTCTCCATGTCCCTCCTGTCCTCTGTTATCCGAGTCCATGTCCCTACCCCAATTCCTCCTGCCTATCATGATTCAATGTACCATACTTGCGAACATTTTGAACTTGGTAAGAGGGAGATTTTGAAAAAAAACTGGGGTATTGATTTTCCCCTTTGAGTTACATTGAAAAAGAGGCGATTGTAGACAGGAGACAGATCAAATAAAGCCCATTTGAGCTTAAAAACATTGGACGTTTCCTGGCTGAAACGGGTCTGTTGGCATGTATGGTTGTACTACCACTGCCTCTTCCTTCTGCCCACAATGGTCTATTATATTGCCACAGCCTCTCTTGCTAGACCTGTATTGTTGGTTTGTTGCCCCTGCCCCCCTTTCCACTGCCCTCCATAGTCTGTTGTGCTGCCACTGCCCTTCCTGCCTGCCCAGTGTGGTCAAATTGTTGCCTCTGCACTCTCCTACCTGCCTTCAATTTTCAGAGTCCGTGCCCCTGGCCTCTGCCTCTCAACAGTATCCCAATGAACAACTAGATTGCTAACATTCTATATTTATTACAAAAGTGTGGAACGCCTGACGTCATCTTGATGTAATCAAAACTGTAATACCTAAAGTATTTCCTTTAGAAAATACATATATGAGAGGATCTTATTTGCATCAAAATTATGGTTAGTGCTCTAAAAAACTAAAATGAGGACATCTTTTCTGAGTTTTCAAATAGTGACAAAGAACTTTTACATTATTTGTAATCTTTATGTTTTTTTATCCAGTTGACCACTTGATTAAATGTTGCACCTTGGCGAGAGGATGTGGTGTTACTTCCAGAGCTGCAGACTTTGCAACTGGGGAACCAGGTTGGAGTTTCTGCTTCAGCTCAACATTCTGTGATTGTGGTCAAATCACTTAATCTCCCCATGTCTACAACCAAAATGAATTTGATCTTGTGTGATGTAACCAATGCTCATGTAAAGCATTCCAATACCTGACAATTCTGCACTATATAAAACTGCAAATACACAAAAAATAAGTGTTTTGCAAACTTTTGTCATTGGGCTATACTTGGGCTACATCTGGGTGATATTTGGGCTACATTTGGGCTCTTTTGTCTCTGGTGGCCATTTTGGGAGACTTATTTGTTATGATGTTTCCTATTTTCCTCATTTACTACAGTCTCCTCAGTAGGAAATACTTTCAGTTTTTTACTTTGATTCCATCAAGAAGGCATTCAGATGTGTCACAAATTTGCCATAAATTCAGAATGTTAGCACTCTAGTTGCTTATTAGATCACTGTAGTAAAGCTACTGCTCACCAGGGAAGTCTGCTGCTGGTATTGAAAGTGCATGTTTCAGTCTGCATGTCAGAATTTTTTAATGAAATAGAAGAGGAGTTGAGAAGTCACTCAAAATCTGCCCTAATTTTTCTTTCTGCAGCACTAATCATACTTTCTATGGCAAAATGAACCCCCTCATTGTGTTCCTTTTTAAATTAAATGTTTTAAGAATTACCACTTAATTCCAACCAAGATGGCTTCAGGTGTGCCATACGTTTGTCATAAGTAGGACTGTTAGCGCTCTAGTTGTTCTTTAGAACACTCTGGGAAGCTGCAGTAGAACACAAAGGAATCAACTGACAGTCTCTGCCCTTGTTGGATGTACATGTTTTACTGAGAATGTCAGACTTCATTCTCACATGACTGAGGAAGATAATGTGAATTTACAGAAAATATGCTCTCAGTTAGCTTATAGATCACCTTCCAAACCTCTGTGGGAAAAGCATGAGAAAATAGTTTTCTCTCAAACATGATTCATGATATCACAGTAGAAGGCTTTTTCACATGGTAAAATCACCTTAGAACACACCACAATTCCTAAAATGAGTATGGTACCATCAACAAATGATTTATAATGTAACTAAAGTCTTAAAACCTTCCATTAACTGCAATGCTTTTTAATGAGGTGCTATCATGTATATTGGTCCCAAGATGGTTGCCAACACTTCTTGGATGAAGTGCTGACAGCCAATCAGATCTCACGATGAGATGTGTGGTTAGGCTCCGCCCAGATATATATGTGAATTTACTTTTGATTTTCTCAGGAACTACTGAACGGATTTACACCATTTAAGCAAAAGGCGCATGCCTGACCTGAGGACTACCTCTTTGCCAAATTTCAAGTAATTCTGTTCAGCCGTTCGGGCTGTACCTTCGACTAAAGGTCCTACGGGAAAATGCATGGGGAAAACGCGTTTTGGGACCCCCCTTTTTTCTCAGCCCCCACTTGACGAATCACCCCGAGACTTTCAGGGTAGGACCTGAGCGGAGCGCCCCATTAGTTTTGAAAATTTCACGAAGATAAGTCAACCGGCGCCAAAGTTGTTCAAAATAGAATTTTCAGATTTCCTATGGGAACTCGGTCCTAACTATAACTATCTACTGGCGACCGCCAGTTGATTATATATATATATATATATATATATATATACTATATATATATATATATATATATATATATTCACTGAAAAAACCATAGGTTTCAGAGACGTTATAGTTAGAAATTAGCATTTAAAAAACCTTAGAAATTCACAGAAAAAACCATAGGTTTCAGGGGTGTTATAGTTAGCTGCCCATTTCACTCGTACAAAAACATAGAAATTCATCCGTTATAGTTAGTTCTGCTAACTATAACTCAGGCGCCCGCAATGCACTGCTGATGATGTCACATATTGCATCATTCATGACATGGTCAGTGACATCACTGATGACATCACTGATGCCATCTCAAATGACATCACTGATGACATCACTGATGACATCATCCACTGAATGTGGTTTAGTTTGAAATTTAAATATGTATTATATATATACCAATCTGTATTGAAGATTGAGTGGATATATAACTGTCTGGATGGAGGATTTAGTAGCTGTCTGACTGTCTTTTTAAGTGAGTAATTAAAACATGTCTCACTTAATACATGGACTAGTAACTAAACTATGTGAATGTGTGCAGCACTGTCTCTGTTGCTGTATAACATGCTGCCTCAGTTGGTCACTAACTACATGAGTGTGTATATTAGTTATTGATTAGTTGGGTGAGTATTTGTATGGGACACTGAGTTTGTGTGTGGTTGGATGGGGTGTGTGTAACTCTATGCATAGATGTGTGAATGGTTGATTGACTAGGTGTATGGGTTTAAGAGTGCATGTGGAAACAGTTGTTTGGCTGACTGAGTGTATTTATTTGTGTGTTGGTGAGCGAATATATGTTTTAGTTGTACATCTTCAACAAAGTAAAAAAGTAAAAGGCATTGTATGTGAGAGTTTGTGTATATAAATAAGTTTGTGTAAGAGTCAGTGATTGTGAGAGTAAATATATGAATGAGTGTATAATTGTAATTGTGCTTTTTTAACATATTAACGATGAGTTACTATGTGTTTGAATAAATGAGGTGTCGTTGGATAATTGTGTGAGTAAATTTAAGTGCGATACATTTTTTTCATGAGTGAGTAGGATGACTGCATAACCGACTAAGATGACTGCTGATGTGTCAATGTCTATATATGTGTATAAGTGCATTTGATAGTGTTCTATTAATTAATGACTGCATGTATAGATGATTCTGTTGTTGAATGGGTAGTTGTGTGTGTAGACTTAGGAATCAGTGAGTGGGTATGTAGTAACTGGTATTGGTGTGTCAATGGTTTCAAATATGGTACTCTGTATTTTACTGTGAGTGATTAAAGGCTATACTAGTGTATGATGTGGTGTATCGGATTGTCAAGTGGATGATGTCATCAGTGATGTAATTTGAGATGTCATCAGTGATGTCATCAGTGATGTCACTCACCATGTCATGAATGATGCAATATGTGACATCATCAGCAGTGCATTGCGGGCGCATGAGTTATAGTTAGCAGAACTAACTATAACGGAGGAATTTCTATGGTTTTGTACGAGTGAAATGGGCAGCTAACTATAACACCCCTGAAACCTATGGTTTTTTCTGTGAATTTCTAAGGTTTTTTAAATGCTAATTTCTAACTATAACGTCTCTGAAACCTATGTTTTTTTTCAGTGAATTTCAAAGGTTTTTTAAATGCTAACTTTTAAGTGTGATAGTAGTTATATCTATTTTTTGTACTGATTTTCTACAGTATTTAACTGTTTATTTATAAATATTTTATTCATTAAATAACATTATATATTGTTCGGAAAATTGCAAAAAAACCATTTTTTAATTAAAACTGAAATATTGATTAATTTTCTTGTTTTCATTTTTCATTTTAATATATTTATATCATTTTCTTTTTTAAAAAAATCCAATTTTTTTCGCAGTCGCGCACTCAAAGTGTACACATCACGGTGGGTGCGCGCATTCTAGCCGCCATTTTAGAAAAGTCATGAAGGATCCGGGTATGGTGTGCGACGGCTGCGTGTTTTTCAGTTACATCATATACATTTAATATCACGGGATATGCGCGATTGGTATGCGACCAGTCTGTGACTCCTGCGCATTCACGACACATGCGCATTACGGTACGAGATATTTGCGCGCATGCGGGTCCCGCGTGACATCATATACGTGCTGGGGCGCGCTGGGTGCGCGACTCCCGCAAAAAAATGTATGTTCCACAATGATATGTATGTGTCTTTAATATACATATTAAGGCAAGAGATTATGTAAGATATTCATCAAAATAATATATTTGTACTTATAAGAAACTTATATTATTTTTAAATATGTTTTTGCGAAGTCGGGTGCGTGCGTCGTGAGTGCAGAAAACCAGGTCAGCAGAGCTGCTGTAGAGCCAGAGAACCAGGTCAGCAGAGCTGCTCTAGAGCCTAAGAACTAGGTCAGCAGAGCTGCTCTAGAGTCAGAGAACCAGGTCAGCAGAGCTGCTGTAGAGCCAGAGAAACCAGGTCAGCAGAGCTGCTTTAGAGCCAGAGAACCAGGCCAGCAGAGCTGCTTTAGCGCCAGAGAACCAGGTTAACAGAGCTGCTTTAGAGCCAGAGAACCAGGTCAGCAGAGCTACTCTAGAGCCAGAGAACCAGGTCAGCAGAGCTACTCTAGAGCCAGAGAACCAAATCAGCAGAGCTGCTTTAGAGCCATAGAACGAGGTCAGCAGAGCTGCTTTAGAGCCAGAGAACCAGGTCAGTAGAGCTGCTCTAGAGCCTAAGAACCAGGTCAACAGAGCTGCTCTAGAGCCAGAGAACCAGGTCAGCAGAGCTGCTGCAGAGCCAGAGAAACCAGGTCAGTAGAGCTGCTTTAGAGGGAGAGAACCAGGTCAGCAGAGCTTCTATAGAGCCAGAGAACCATGTCAGCAGAACTGCTTCAGAGCCATAGAACTGGGTCAACGGAGCTGCTTTAGAGCCAGAGAACCAGGTCTGCAGAGCTGTTGTAGAGCCAGAGAACTAGATCAGCAGAGCTGCTCTGTAGCATAAGAACTAGGTCAGCAGAGCTGCTCTAAAGCCAGAGAACCAGGTCAGCAGACGTGCTGTAGAGCCAGAGAAACCAGGTCAGCAGAGCTGCTTTAGAGCCAGAGAACCAGGTCAGCAGAGCTGCTCTAGCTGACACTGACTGACTGACACTGACTGACTGACACTGACTGACACTGATTGACTGACACTGACTGACTGACACTGATTGACTGACACTGATTGACTGACACTGATTGACTGACACTGACAGACTGACTGACACTGACTGCCTTACATTGACTGACACTGACTGACTACTCTCTACTACTCTACTACTGACTCTCTACTACTCTCTCTCTACTACTCACTCTCTACTACTCTCTACTACTCACTCACTACTACTCTACTACTCACTCTCTACTACTCACTCTCAACTACTCACTCTCTACTACTCTACTACTCACTCTCTACTACTCACGCTCTACTACTCTCTACTACTCACTCTCGACACTCTCTGTGTTCTGTGTGGTACGCGCCAGCGCTAGCAGAGAACCTCCCACTTCCGATCGTCAACGTAGCAGCACTTCCGGTGATCGCTGATTACGCCGCACAGACGCCGCTCTCGGTAGATGCATAGACAGCCGAGTATCGAGTCACGAAAAGGCAAGCAAACCATCGGACGTACTGAGGACCGCGAGCTACGAGCCCGTTAACTCAGTCAGAGTGCGAGCCAAATAGCATCATTAACCTCGATTAGTAGCTTGCAATGTGACTAGCAAAAAAAAAAAAACCTTGGCCAGTTAAGGGAGAACAGCGAGCTGTAACTTGAGAGGCTCGGAGGAACAAAGGGTAAATGCTGCGGTCAATGGAATTCTAATCAGCAGTAAAAGGCATTGAAGCCCCATGAGCAGGAGAAATTGAACCGGAAGCAGACTGGGGAAGTAAAGTTGATAAAACTGAGAAGCGGTGGAAGTGGTGGAAGTGGTGGAGGAAGAGCGCGCGCCCACAGACCAGAGGTAAGTGGAAAAGTTAGTACGTATCCATATCTTTTTAAATAATCTTAAAAAAAAAAAAAGAGGGAAAAATAAGTTATGTATATCCAGGAGGAAAGTGCGGCAAGAAAAGTAGAAGAAATGGCCCCAGGGAGAGCAAAAACGAGGAGAATCCCCAAAACCCTTAAGAATATAGGAGATAAAAGCCAGGGGAGGGATGATAAATCCACGTTGCCAAAAGATTTGAACGATACTAATGGTGATATGGTTACACCTTCTGGGAATAAAAAACCAGCAAAGGAGCTTATTCCACCCCCGGGCGCAAGTACGCAGAAAACATCGTCAACTTTGAAATTGGCAGGCGCGAAAAGTGGGTCGGCAGTGTCAAAATCTATTAAGGACTTTATCAGCAAGCACTTTTCGAAGGAGAGACCAGATAAAGAAATGAGCGCGATAGAGACACTATTAACCATGGAGGACGATGCTGTACCAAGCGTGGAAAACCTGAACCAGACTAATTTTAGTATCGCGGAGATCCCGACGGAACCACGTTTGTCTTCCTCGCCTCGGTTATTCCAGTCGCTACCTACTCAGAACAGAGACGTGGAGGTGGAGGAGGAAGAAAGAACAAAACAGAGTAAATCCTCATGTGATGAAGACCCTGCCCAGAGGATATCAAGTATGATGGGGAGAGTAAGACTGGAATTTTCCAACGATTCCCATGTTGACTTATCAAGTCTCCCCCCCCATAGCCTGGAGGTGACAGGCTCATCCAGTTTATCTAAGCTTGAGGTTATGCTGACACTGCAGAAAACCTTACAGGGAATTCTTGAAGTATCAGCTGTAAACAATGAAATTTTAAAAACACAAAGCAATCAGTTTAGGGTCATAATTGGGGAGCTGACACAGATTAAAAATGTAATGCCTTCGTTAGTAAGAGCTGTAGAAACACAGGAGGAAATAATTGTGGATAAGGGGATAGATGTGGTAGAAGCGAGTGGTCCTAAGGAGACTGAACCATCGGTATATATATCTCATTACCCCATGATTATAAAGAGACTTGGGGAAAGGTGGGGTAGAAAACAAAAAACCTGGGGGCGAAGAAGGGGAAAAAAGGCCCCACCCAGAAACCCACCCCTAAAGCATCAGGAGAAAGTTAAGGGGGTAAGTTTAGAGCAAAGGCCAAGGAAAAAGGATAAGGTAGTAAGGCAAGGAATAAAAAAGCTAACTTGTGAAGAAACAGGAGCGAGTACCGGTAGACCTGGGGGAAAACTAGGAAAAAGTATGGCAATGAGTCCTAGAGGGACTTGGCGGAAACATCAAGGTGAGAAGGAGGTTGTAGCTCAAGAATGGGGGATGGAGTTGCCAGTAGTTGCAGGGTCCAGTAACCCAGCCCCAGTGGTGAGGTGCAGGATTAGAGGTAAAGAAGAAGTAATCTATCAAAGAAGGGAAGAAATATTAGAAGAAAGATCATTAGATTTGCGACGAGTTAGGCCCATAGATACATGGCTATTTTTAGAACCAATAGGTTATAGAAAGGGGGGGAAAAGAGCTAAGAAATTAAACCCCCTAAATCGTGCCCAGCTCCTCTCCTCATTTGCAAAATGCCCCAGTTTAAGATACGTAAGCACAGAAGACCTAAAAGAAGTGGGGTTCCTGATGAATACCAAAGGACAAGAAATAACAAAGGTTTTACTCCACTCAGCACTAAAAAAAGTAGCACTGGAAAAGGCAGAAGCCTAGATGAAAAGGGAAGGAAGAAGGATTGTAAAAAGAGAGGATGCGCTGAGCGATAAAAAAGAGAAACCTTTCCTTAGGAATCATGCAGGGTTGGGGGAAAGGCAAATAAAAATGATTAGTTCAAGACGGGATATGAAAGAAGCCCTCGAAATCACTATAACCCCTAAAAATTTAGGGTGGGATGAGGTAGATGCCTGGGTAGGAAATGGACTTGGAGAGATTATATATACGGATGATGAAGAAGAAGTTGGGGATTTGAGTGAAGTTGATTAGGAACGGGGGTCGTTGCACAGCCTAGCCATAATGTCTTGGAATGTTAATGGATATAAAAGAATATGTGATCATGAAAACTTTGAAGATATTCTAAGGAAGACCGATATTGCCTGTTTACAGGAGACTTGGCTGTGCGACGAAACCCTTGTTATGGAAGGCTTCACATACCATGTAAAGCTTGGAAAAAAGAATAAATTTCGGAGACCATCAGGAGGTCAGATAACATTGGTCTCAACAAGGATAGCGAAAAGTATAGAACCACTTAAGTAAGTAAGTAAGTACTCAAGTGTAACTGGGCTTTAGGCAGCAGAGTGTTGTTATTGAATAATAATGCAGAGGGGGAAGGTTTATGCATGGTAAATGTGTATGTTTGTAAAGGCAAAATAAAAGATTATAAAGCAGACCTGGAACGATTGAAAAAGGACCTGGAGGGCTTACAAGATACATACCCAAGAGATGTGTTACTGTTATTGGGTGATTTTAACCACAGACTAGACCCCCAAAAAACCGACTCTTGGCAGAGGGTGCTTCTAAGAGTATATAACATAGAGTTTGCTAAGTTCCCTAGGTGTGGTAGCTCAAACCAAGATATGGAGCTCGGTAAATTGCTGGGGGGTATGGGTCTGTTATGTGTAAATGGAAGAAAGGATCCGGATCGGCCTGCAAAGCGTACTTTTAAAATAGGGCAGCAAAAGTGCCCCATAGATTACGCATTTATTCCGGCATGGAGCTTTCATTTAATTAAACACTTTGAAGTAGGGGGGGCAGATGGTAGTGACCATTACCCACTGATGATAAAACTACAAGTAAACAGGGTCCCGCAGAGACAAAAAGTGTTACAAGTAGACGTGGAATACCCAAAGCGGCTGACAACTAGGATTAGTGATGACCACATAAGGAAATCGAGTGCACTCCAATTACTAGTGAAAATAGAAAATCGACCAGCAGGAGAGGATTTACCCTGGTATGAGGATATGATAAGGCAACTAGTAGATTGCCTTAGGATTAATATTAAACTGGGTAACAATGGGTCACAAAATAGACCAAAAGCACCCTCAAACAGTAAACCATGGTTGGATGATGACTGCAGAAAAGTAAAAGCCATTATTAGGCAGAAAGAAAGACGCCTAAGAAAGACTTATAATGATGCTCTATTGCATGAACTTAAGGAATTAAGGATGAAATATAAGGCAACCATCAGAGAAAAAAAAAGATCCTATAAAGATAGATGCTGGATGAATTTATTGGAGGCAATCGAAGATAAAAATATCAAAGGCTTCTGGAAAATGATACAAGAATGTATGGGAAAAGTTGTAGGGACCCTACAGTGTTCGGTTGTGGAAGATAAGTGGGAAAGTCACCTTGAAGAAATCTATGGTAAATGGCCAAGGAAAGAGGAAATATCAAATAATTGGCCAGGGGTCAGGGAAGATGTGAAAGAGAACTTCTCCACCGATCATATTAAGAGTATTATATCAAATTTAAAATTAACACGAGCAGCAGGTCCTGACAATTTACCGGCAGTTGTTATAAAAACGAACTCTGAGTGGTGGGCCGAGTTCTTTTCAAAGATGTTTCTGAGGATATTGATTACAGGAATTTTCCCAGATAGCTGGAAAGGGGCGGTAATTAGGCCAATACATAAAAAAGGCGATGTAAAAAATCCAAAAAACTACCGCTTGATAAACCTCCTGGATATAGGCGAAAAAGTATTCTCCAAAGTAATCCTAGGTATGCTAAAGGATTGGGCATATGATAATCAGATAGTACCCCCAGAACAGGGAGGATTTAGAGAAGGACATTCGACGGTGGACCACTGTTTTGCTCTCTGGGCCATAGCGCGGAAGTCGATAGAACAGAGGGGAAATTTATTCTGCTGCTTTGTGGACTTCCGCGCGGCTTTTGATCTTGTGGACAGAGAGCAGTTGTGGACAACCCTGATAGGATAAAAAATAAAGGATGACCTTTTAGCACTGATCCAAGCCCTACACATCGAAAACTGGGCCCAGATAATTTTGGATAAGGATGGAGGTCTGTCAGGGAGGATACAAATTGGAAATGGATTGAGGCAGGGGTGTGTACTTGCCCCCCTACTTTTTTCCCTGTTCATAGCAGATCTACCTCAAAAATTAAGAGAGGTCAGAGGGGCTAGCCCGAAACTGGGAGGGAATCATGTACCCTGTTTACTATATGCAGACGACCTGGTGATTATGGACCAGACGGAGATAGGTCTCCAGAGAAAATTAAATAGGTTTAAAGACTACTGTGTGAATTAAAAACTAATAGTGAATATGGAGAAGACAAAAATGTTATGCTTCGGGAAGAAAAAAACAAAGTTTCTATGGAATATTGGTATAGAACGCCTTGAGAGAGTTACTGAGTATAGATATCTAGTAATATGGTTTACGAGTAATCTAAAATGGAATACTCATCTGGAAGTGCTAAAAATGCGGGCAGCGGCCTCTGTGAAGGGCCTAAAAAGATTTAATAGCGTATATGGTGAGACGTCGAATAGGCCGGTTATAAAGGCCTATATAGTAATGGTTCCGCCACAATTCCTGTACGGGATAGAAGTACTATAGTACTATCCCAGCGGAAAATCTAGCTGGGATAAAGAAGAGGGAAATATCCTAAAAAACTTGTTCTCGCTGCCAAAATCATCAATGGTACAAGCAGCAAGGCTTGAGATAGGAATTACCTCTTGGGCCATAACAGCCTGTATGGCACTAATACGCTTCTGGCAGCGCTTAGGGGCAGAGGAGTCTCATAAAGTTTCCCAGTGGTGTAAAGCAGAAATTGCCACGAGTGAGCTGTCCTGGGCAAAAGAGGCAAAATCTGTAATAAAGGAAGCGTATGGAATATTAGGTTTAATGCTGGATCCGCAGTTAGGTCACCCCCGAATAGATAAGAAAGAACTAAGGTCATTGGGTTTTGACACGTCATGTATACATGACCGGGAGTATCTCTCACGAAAAATTTCAGTATCACATATGACTTTGGCTTGGGAAAAGGATAAACATTACCCTTATATAGATAGGTTACCTCGGGCCTCATGTAGGTAAATAAATATTACCGCTTCTTAAATACCGAGCCGTACCGAATCGGTATTTAAGAATCGGTAAGTTATATGTAGGTAAAAATTCGGTAACAATTACCGAATCGGTAATGTTCGGTAATCAAGAATCGGAAATCACCGATTCGGTAAATACCGAGGTGGTATTTACCGAATCGGAAAATACCGAGGTGGTATTTACCGAATCGGAAAATACAGATTCGGTATTTACCGAATCTGAAACTACCGAATCGGTATTTACCCAATCGGTAAATAATATCACATGACTTGAGGAAATAGCCAATCCTGTGCAACCACACCCCACCCAACCAGGAAGTGGCCACACCCAGGCAGGTGCACATAATTAACAGACCCTGGAGAGGCTTGGAGTGCAGAGGAGAGGCAGGGAGCCAGTGCCTGTTCGTGCAGCAAAAATAACATCATGTCCAGCCAGAGGACACAGAGAGATGGAGGGGAAAGGAGGAGGAAGCTGAAATTCAGCCCCAAGGAACTCCAGGTGCTGGTGGAGGAGGTGGTGAAGCAGCACCAGAAGCTGTTTGGGAGGCAATCCCTGCAAGTGCCTGAGGCTGAAAAGCGCAACTAATGTTATGACCTATTTGGGGGTAGTATTTGAAAATAAGCTGGATTGGAGGCCGCAAATTGATGTGCTTAACCTTAAATTTTCTCAGCTTTCGGGATGCCTTGTTAAAGATCAGAAATTATCCCAATCGAAAATAATTGGCCCCCCCCATTAAAATATTCAATGTAAGGATAAACTCAGCGATCCTTTATGGAGCTGAACTCTGGGGCTTTGCCAATCTTTCCGCTCTGGTCAAGGCTCAACATAAATTTTTCCGAATGCTTACGGGCCTGCCCAGTTCTACCCCATTGAAACCGTTGTTACTGGATCTTGGTTGCCACTCTTTCGATGACATTGCTAGGTACAAACCTTTGGCCTATTGGAGGCGACTATGGACAGTACCTGAACTAGGCCCCTATGCTAAAGCCTTTCTTGACGTCCGTTCCATCATGGGAGCAGGTAATATTCCCTGGTTCCGACAGGTTAGGCAACTACTAGACTCCATGGGTTTGGGAATTTTGTGGTCAGACCCAGGTAACAACTCCTTCCCCTCTAAAAAAGATTTTAAAAGCCTGTACTGGTCAATGGTTCTACAAAAACAACTATCCTCAGTTGCAGCCGACTCTTTGACAGGCAGATTTCTTGTTCAAAAGAAAACCCCACTCCTTGAACCTTATTGGGATACCATCACCAGACCCAAAGACAGGAAACTTTATCACCAGTTTAGAGTTGGTACATTACCAACTAATCTTTTTACAAAAAAATGGAAGGGTGCATCATGCGATTCCTGTCACTGGTGTTTGGACTGTGTTGATTCAGTGGGTCATGTTTTCTTTGTCTGCCCCGCTTACGCTGCCCCACGGGCTAAATGGCTTAAACCCCTATGTCGAACGCTGGGAACGAGACAAAGCCTAGAAGCACTGGATATTTTGCGTTTTGATACTAGTGAACTTATCGTAATTGCAGTCGCTAAATTCTTAGCTTGGGCCTGGCTCATCAGAATTAGGAGGCACCAAAATTAATGAACTATGGTTTCCTGTGATTTTATTGTGAATTGTAGTAACAGTTTTAATACTTGTTTGGTTGCATTTTTATTTTGTAAAATGTCTTTTTTGATGAAATTATCGATAATAAAGACTTATGAATTGAATTGAATTGAAAAGCGCAACATTTGGCTGGCCATCCAGGCGCAGGTCAATGCTGTGGGAGTGACCCACAGGGACATAGAGGTCCTCAGAAAGCGCTGGTATGACCTGAGGATTGTAACCAAGAGGAAGATGGGGGACATCCAGAGGGAGGCCAGCCAGACTGGAGGTGGAACCAACAGGGCACCTGCCCTCACCGAACTGGAGGAGCTGGTGGGGGCCACAATGGAGCAAGAGAGCGTCGTGGGTCTTGGGGATGCTGACAGCTCTGCCAGAGCCGCCACCCAACAAGGTAAGACGAATGCACAGCAATGTAGCCCCCCCTACCCCTATCCCACATCCCCCATTGTGAAAGGAGAATCCCACTCCAGTCCACATGTGTTAGTGCAGACAGGCAATGCATTCTGGGAGATGTAGTCAGGGAAACACCAACCATGAAGTTAATGGCACAGGGCAACAAGGCATGTCACACACATGAGGCACAAGGAGGCAGAGGACATTTTGGAATGTGAAATGATTTATTGTGATGCTTGCAATGCAGCCCTTCGGGGACACTGAGCCGATGTTGCATTTCTGTCCACAGATGTGACATCACGCAGGACAGGTCATGCTGCAGGAGAGAGGGCACACCGGCCACAAAGATCACCTCTGGCCAGCACAAGTTCAGCCCAGGGAGCAGGGCCACAGGCAGCCGCACCACCAACACAGGCAGCCTCGCCTCACCCAGAGCCAGCATCACCGCACCCAGAGCCAGCATCACCTCACCCAGAGCCAGCATCACCTCACCCAGAGCCAGCATCGCCACTCATGTTTGAGTCACCGGCCACATCACCGCCTGCAGGTGTGAGAATGAGGAGGCGTCCTGCAGCCAGGCTGCGAGCCTCAGACACCTCGTCTGACGACAGCAGGGGCCCTGAACAAATCACCATGCCCCAGGATGGGAGCCATGCCACTGTGCCCTACACCTCACAGGCAGCACAGACGGGAGCAAGAGGGCGCCGCAGGTCGCGTGTCCAGAGTCCACCAGCAACCATTGACAGCCATGGTGTCTTCTCGGGGCTCGAGGGCCAAATGTTAAAACAACAGCGCCTGCAAACAAAGGCAGTCATGTCAGTCCAGAGGCACATGCTGGTCATGAAATCTACATTAGTCAACATGGACAATAACATCAGCGCTATGGCAGCGGGCATTCGGGACATGTCCCAGTCAATCCAGCAGATGTGCAGCAAATTAGATGCTGACATAGATGCACGGCGCCGGGAACGGCAGAGGAGGGACACTACCACCAGGGCACTCAACCGTCTGGCAACTGCCACTTCTCTACTCTGCCGGCGCTCTGTGTCGATGCAGGAGGGCTTGACACACTGCTGCAGCGACGTGTCTCGGGGGATGGTGCAGGTGTCAAGTGCACTAGAGGTGCTATTAACTAGTCAGGCGGCGACAACTGCTGCAGGGGATGCTGCGGAGAGCATCGACACCAGCAGCAGGAGCAGCATCACACCCCCTGTTCCAGAAGGACGCAGGAGCAGCAGGCGGCTTGGGGTTGGCTCTAGTGAGGATGCTCAAGCCGTGCCATCCAACACTGCAGCGCGTATGCGCAAACATTGATGCAGCCCTGCGTGGCCACTTCCCAATGGGTGACGTAACCCTGGACTTACTCCTTGTATATATGCTATGTTGCCAGATTGGCTTGATCTTGTGTTCATGGCGTAGTGCCGCATTAAAACTACGTCATTACATACCACAACTGGCTGTGTCCCCTTACTTACTCAGAAATAGTTGCATGTGATCTCTGCCCGTCTCTCTCTCCCATCTATTGCAGTTGGCACTCTAGCTGCGTTGCCCTCTGGCTGGCCTGACTCATCCTCGTTGTCCTCAAAATGTGTTAGTTCCACATCTGTACCTTTCTTCGTGGCAAGGTTGTGCAGCATTGCACAAGTGGCAATGATCTTGCAGCAGTTGATGGGTGTGTACTGGCGTGCGCCTCCGCTCTTGTGGAGGCAGCGGAACCTGCTTTTCAGTAGTCCAAACGTGCGCTGCACCACGTTGCGTGTAGATTTGTGTGCCACGTTATATCGTCTCTCACTCTGGGTTGATGGGTGTAGGTAGGGAGTGAGGATGAATGACCGGCAGGCATATGCACTGTCGCCTAGGTGAGTAAAAGGGAAACATCAGTCACATGCCTCTATACACTATGATTTGCAGGTTTCAAGGGGCGTCACTGTTACTTACCTAGCAGGTATCCCTCTCCAAATTCTCCGGCACTCAGTCGTGTGTAGATCCCACTGTTCTGGAAGATGTAAGAGTCGTGGGTGCTCCCAGGAAACTTCGCGACATTATCAGTGATGATGTTCCCTGCATCACAGATCACCTGCACATTGATGGAGTGGGTGGACTTTCTGTTCCTGTAGATGTGCTCTGTGTCAGCTGGTGGGCAGATTGGGATGTGTGTGCCATCAATACAGCCAATGACATGGGGGAACTGTGCCATGTGATAAAAGTCAGTTTTAGTTTTCTGCAGTTCAGCCTGTGTGTTTGGGAAGCTGATGTAGTGGTGCATTCTCTGCATCATGGCATCCAGGAACTTCCTGAAGAAACGGGACAGGCAACTCTGGGATACACCACCCACCGCAGCTATCACCACCTGATAACTGCCGGATGCCAGTAGATGTAGGCTGCAGAGCACCTGCACATGTGGTGGTATGGCATGCGCCCTTCTAGTTGGCTGGTCCAGGAGTGGGTGCAGGTCCCTTATCAGGTCCATGATGGTTTGGGGGTGTAGCCTGTACCTTTCATGCATCTCTGCATCAGTCAGTTGAAAGAGTGTGATGCGCTGTCTGTAGATTTGTTCCTCCCGTCTCCATATCCTCAGACCTGCTGCCTGTAGACGTAGGCGCCTTGCAATGACATACAGAGCGGCCATGTTGTCCACGCTGTTGCATTTTGGGATTGCTTATATGCACTGTTGATGGTTACCACCTGCTTTCAATCCGTGTTAATTACCGACTCTTAATTACCGATTTTCATAGATTTCTTAATTATCGATAGTTCCTACATGTCATTTTCCGTTTTACCACTTCATATTTACCACTTCATATTTACCGAATCGGTAAATATGTATTCGGTAAATATGAATCGGTATTTTTGGATTCGGTAATTACGATTCGGTATTTACCGCTTCATATTTACCGAAAAGTTGTTTTTGGACTCCTACATCTCACTTGTCTGAATACCGGTCGGTAACGGCATATTTACCGAAAATCGCCCGTTACCGACCGGTATTTGGCGACCTACATGAGGCCCCAAGTCATTATTTACGAAGTGAGGTGCTAAGAGTGCGAATGGGGATAAATCCCTGTTATATGAATAACGGGGTGAAAAATCTCATGATAGATCTTAGGCAGAAATGCACTTGCACTTTGGGGACCCCCTGTGATATTGTACACATTTTATTGGATTGTATGAAAATTTTAGATTTACGAAAGGAGATTCTATGCCCAATATTTATAAAATACAGAATTATGAGTAGGACGCAAGCTGTTGAACTTTTAATGGAAATGAGGAATTTAGACATAGCTTGCGCCATGGGGAAATTTATAGGTAAGGTCAAAGCGATTCTTAAGGGCTCAGAGTAACCTTTGTATGGGTACGCTAACGTTGTTATGAGATGGCACAACGAAAAGACATCAGTCCTGTAATTGATCTATCGGAAATATCCGATGTAAAGGTACAAACGCATGAATCACCTGGTTTTATTAATTTTAGAATATTTTATAGGATATGGATTATTTTAGCCATGATGAATATGTGATATATTTTATATATGTATTTTAATAGACGAAATAGATGTAATGTACACTTTTATGGTTGTAACAAACTAAATAAAGTTAAATTGACTGACTGACTACTACTCACTCTCTACTACTCTCTATTATTCACTCTCTACTACTCACTCTCTACTACTCACTCTACTACTTTCTACTACTCTCTACCACTCACTCTCTACTACTCATCTCTACTACTCTCTACCACGCTCTACTACTCTCTACTACTACTCTCTACTATTCACTCTCTACTACTCGCTCTCTACTACTCTACTACTCTCTGCTGCTCTCTAGCACTCACTCTCTACTACTTTACTACTCTCTCTCTACTACTCTCTCTCTACTACTCTCTACTACTCACTCTCTACTACTCACTCTACTACTCACTCTCTACTACTCTCTCTCTACTACTCTCTACTACTCACTCTCTACTACTCACGCTCTACTACTCTACTACTCTCTCTACTACTCACTGTCTTTTACTCACTCTCTACTACTCTCTACTACTCACTCTCTACTACTCTCTACTCACTCTCTACTACTCACTCTCTACTACTCTCTCTACCACTCTCTACTACTCACTCTCTACTACTCTCTCCTACTCACTCTCTACTACTCTCTCTCTACTACTCTCTACTACTCACTCTGCTACTCACTCTGCTACTCACTCTCTACTACTCACTCTCTACTACTCTCTACTACTCACTTTCTACTACTCACTCTACTACTCACTCTCTACTACTCACTCTCTAATACTCACTCTCTACTACTCACTCTCTACTACTCACTCTACTACTCTCTACTATTCACTCTCTGATACTTTCTCGACTACTCTCTACTACTCACTCTTTACTCTCTATTACTCGCTCTCTACTCTCTACCTCTCTCTCTACTACTCTCTACCTCTCTACCTCTTCCTCTCTACCTCTACACCTCTACCTATACACCTCTACCTATACACCTCTACCTATACACCTCTCTGTACATGCACACATATGCACATATATATGCATATATATGCATATGCATTTATATATATGTATGTGTATATATATATACATATATAAACATATACATATTATCTGCATATCTATATAAATATAAATTCATGCAAACATATACATATACATATATGCATACATATGCATGGTATGTACATGAAAGTTTGAAAAACTCTAATACAAGCAAAGCTAAAAAGCCACCTAATTACAAACAGAATTGCTTTAACTTAAACGAGGGCGAGACCTATTGCATTTTCAATGCTTGTTTACTTTGATTCTATCAAGAAGGCATTCAGATGTGTCACACATTTTCCATAAATTCTGAATGGTAGCACTCTAGTTGCTCATTAGATCACTGTAGTAAAGCTACTGCTCACCAGGGAAGTCTGCTGCTGGTATTGAAAGTGCATGTTTCAGTCTGCATGTCCGAATTTTTTAATGAAATAGAAGAGGATTTGAGAAGTCACTCAAAATGTGCCCTAATTTTTCTTTTTTCCTCACTAATCATAATTTCTAAGGCAAAAGGAACCTCCTCATTGCGTTCCTTTTAAATTAAACTACTCACTCTCTACTACTCACTCGCTACTACTTTCTACTACTCACTCTCTACTACTCACTTTCTACTACTCTCTACTACTCTACTACTACTCTCTACTACTCAATCTCTACTACTCTCTACTACTCTCTACCACTCACTCTCTACTACTCTACTACTCACTCTCTACTACTCTCTACTACTCTCTCTCTACTACTCTCTCTCTACTACTCCCTCTCTACTACTCACTCTCTACTACTCACTCTCTACTACTCTACTACTCTCTACTACTATCTACTACTCACTCTACTACTCACTCTCAACTACTCACTCTACTACTCTCTCTACTACTCACTCTCTACTACTCTCTACTACTCACTCTACTACTCTCTATCACTCACTCTCTACTACTCTCTCTCTCTACTACTCACTCTCACCTACTCACTCTACTACGCTCTACTACTCACTCTCTACTACTCACTCTCTACTACTCTACTACTCTCTACTACACTCTCTACTACTCACTCTCTACTACTCACTCTCTACTACTTGCTCTCTACTACTCACTCTACTACTCACTCTCTACTACTCCCTACTACTCACTCTACTACTCACTCTCTACTACTCTCTACTACTCACTCTCTACTACTCACTCTCTACTACTCACTCTCTACTACTCTCTCTCTACTACTCTCTACTACTCACTCTCTACTACTCACTCTCTACTACTCTCTCTACTACTCACTCTACTACTCATTCTCTACTACTCATTCTCTACTACTCTCTCTCTGCTACTCAGTCTCCACTACTCACTCTCTACTACTCTCTACTACTCACTCCCTAATACTCACTCTCTACTCTTCTCTACTACTCACTCTCTACTACTCTCTAATACTCCCTCTACAACTCACTCTCTACTACTCTCTACTTCTCACTCTCTACTACTCACTCTACTACTCTCTCCTACTCACTCTCTGCTACTCTCTACTACTCTCTCTATTACTCGTCCTCTACTCTCTACCTCTCTACCTTTCTCTACCTCTCTCTCTACTACTCTCTACCTCTCTACCTCTACCTCTCTACCTCTACGTCTCTACCTCTACACCTCTACACCTCTACCTCTCTCTACCTCTCTCTACACGCACACATATGCACATATATGTATATGCATTTATATATATGTATGTGTATATATATATATATACATACATATATAAACATATGTATAATCTGCATATCTTTATAAATACAAATATAAATGCATGCATGCATATACATATATGCATGTTATGTACATGAACGTTTGAAAAACACTAATAAAAGCAAAGCTAAAAAGCCACCTAATTACAAACAGAATTGCTTTAACTTAAACGAGGGCGAGACCTATTGTCTTTTCAATGCTTGTTTACTTTGGTTCCATCAAGAAGGCATTCATTTCAGATGTGACACATTTGCCATAAACTCTGAATGGTAGCACTCTAGTTACTCATTAGATCACTGTAGTAAAGCTACTGCTCACCTGGGAAGTTTGCTGCTGGTATTCAAAGTGCATGTTTCAGTCTGCATGTCAGAACTTTTTAATGAAATAGAAGAGGATTTGAGAAGTCAAAATGTGCCCTAATTTTTCTTTCTGCAGCACTAATCATAATTTCTAGGGCAAAATGAACCCCCTCATTTTGTTCCTTTGCAAATTAAATTTTTAAGTGTTACCACTTTATTCCAATCAAGATGGCTTCAGGTGTGCCATACTTTTGTCATAAGTAAGACTGTTAGCGCTCTAGTTGTTCTTTAAAACACTCTGGGATTTCTGTCATTGGGCTATACTTGGGCTACATCTCGGTGATATTTGTGCTACATTTGGGCTCTTTTGTCTCAGGTGGCCATCTTGGGAGACTTGTTATGAAGTTTCCTATTTTCCTCATTTACTGCAGTCTCCTCAGTAGGCATACTGTCAGTTTTTTACTTTGATTCAATGAAGAAGGCATTCAGATGTGTCACACATTTGCCATAAATTCAGAATGTTAGCACTCTAGTTGCTCATTAGATCACTGTAGTAAAGCTAATGCTCACCAGGGAAGTCTGCTGCTGGCATTGAAAGTGTATGTTTCAGTCTGCTTGTCAGAATTCTTTAATGAAATAGAAGAGGATTTGAGAAGTCACTCAAAATGTGCCCTAATTTTCCTTTCTGCAGCACTAATCATACATTCTATCGCAAAATGAACCCTCTCATTTTGTTCCTTTTTAAATTAAATGTTTTAAGAGTTACCACTTTATTCCAATCAAGATGGCTTCAGGTGTGCCATACGTTTATCATAAGTAGGAGTGTTAGCGCTCTAGTTGTTCTTTGGAACACTCTGGGAAGCTGCAGTAGAACACAAAGGAATCAACTGACAGTCTCTGCCCTTGTTGGATGTACATGTTTTACTGAGAATGTCAGACTTCATTCTCACATGACTGAGAAAGATAATGTGAATTTACAGAAAATATGCTCTCAGTTTAGTTTATAGATCACCTTCCAAACCTCTGTGGGAAAAGCATGTGAAAATAGTTTTCTCTCAAACATGATTCATGATATCCCAGCAGAAGGCTTTTTCACATGGTAAAATCACCTTAGAACATACCACAATTCCTAAAATGAGTATAGTACCATTAACAAATGATTTATAATGTAACTAAAGTCTTAACACCTTCTATGCCTATGACGAGCTGGACTCGTCATGGAGCACAGTCGCGCTGTGCCCATGACGAGTCCAGCTCGTCATGAGGCATTCCCTAGGGAATCCCTCTGGTGCGGGCACCAGAGGGATTCCCTTTAAACCAAAAAAACCTCGGGAGCTGGGGAAGAGCTTCCCCAGCTCCCGAGGCCCCCACCCCGCTTTCACTGTAATGACGATCGGCGCGCACGTCACGCCGACGTCATTACAGTGAAAGTGAAACTGAAATGAGCCAAGAGGCTCATTTCAGGTTTCACTTTGTACGTGCTCAGGGGGCTATCTCAGCCCCCTGAGCACGTAGAAACACGGGAGAGGTATCGTTGGAAAAGGGAGATTCTCCCCTTTCCAATGGAACCCCTCCCCAGTGGATCCCTGCTTGGGGATCGCCATAGGAGGGCGATCCCCAAGCAGGGAACCACCCACTAGACACCAGGGAGGGGGGAGCGGCCCCTTGGGCAAGGGCCTTTGCTCCCCCCAAATTATTTTGGGAACATTTAGTCTTTTTGCCCCCCCTGGGGGACAGATGGGGGCAGTAGCCCCCAATCTGCCCCCCCCGGGGGGGCAAAAAGCCCACTAGACACCAGCGAATTTTTTTGACAATCAAATTAGGGGTGGGGGCTGCCCAAAATGGGCAGGCCCATGCCCTCACCCCACCCCCAAATTATCACAGTCATTGGCCCCTAGTCTGCCCCTTCGGGGGGGGGCAGAAAGCCCACTATACACCAGGGATTTATTTTCAGGTTTTTTTTAGGGTGGGGGCTGCCCGAAACGGGCATGCCAATGCCCCCACCCACCCGCCACCATTACAGCCTTTCTGCAGATGGGGCATTGGCCCCCAATCTGCCCCCCCCCCCCCCCCAGGGGACAAAAAGACCACTAGACACCAGGGAATTGTAAAAAAAAAAAAAAATAGGGGTGGGGGCTGCCCAAAATGGGCTGGCCCATGCCGCCACTCCACCCCCCAATTATTACAGTTTTTCTGCCCCCCCCGGGGGGCAGATGGGGCATTGGCCCCTAATCTGCCCCTCCGGGGGGAGCAGAAAGCCCACTAAACACCAGGGATTTTTTTTGCGCAATAGTTTTTAGGGTGTGGGCTGCCCGAAACGGGCACGCCAATGCACCCCACCCTCCCCTCCACAAAAATGACAGTCTTTCTGCCCCCCAGGAGGCAGATGGGAGCTGTAGCCCCCAATCTGGCCCCCCCTGGGGGCGCAGAATACCCACTAGAAACCATGGATTTTTTTGTTTTATTAGTGATGGGTTGGGGGCTCCCCAAAATGGGCATGACAATACCCCACCCCCAGAGAAATTCCAGTCTTTCTGCCCCCCCTGGGAGGGCAGATGGTGGCAGTGGCCCCTGATCTGCCCCCTGGCGGGGGGGGCAGAAAGCTAACTAGGCGCCAGCGAGTACGCAGGCTTTTTTATGCGTTTTTTTTGGACCCTTGCCGGGTACTTGGGCCTCCCACACGAGTGAGGCACCGTTTTTATCGGGAGACTCGGGGGAACGCTGGGTGGTAGGAAATTTGTGTCAGCCCGCTGATGCAACAACTTTCCCACACAAAAATGTGTGAAAAAGGTGAATTTTTTGCCTAACTTTGAGGTTTGCAGGGCATTCTGGGTAAGGAAACATTGGGGGATCCATGCAAGTCATACCTCCCTGGAATCCCCCGGGTGTCTAGTTTTCAGAAATGTGTGGGTTTGGTAGGTTATCCTAGGTGGCCGCCGAGCACCGGGCCAAAAACCCAGGGGATCCCCCCTTGCAAAACCAGGTCGTTTTGAGGTAGGCAATTTTCATGTCGCCTCAATACGTTTTGGGCCCTTGCCAGTCGCGGGTACTTGGGCCTCCCACACGAGTGAGGCACTGTTTTTATCGGGAGACCCGGCGGAACGCTGGGTGGTAGGAAATTTGTGTCAGCCCGGTGATGCCACAACTTTCCCACACAAAAATGTGTGATAAAGGGGATTTTTTCAGCTAAATTTGAGGTTTGCAGGGCATTCTGGGTAAGGAAACGTTGGGGGATCCACGCAAGCCATACCTCCCTGGAATCCCCCGGGTGTCTAGTTTTCAGAAATGTGTGGGTTTGGTAGGTTCCCCTAGGTGGACGCCGAGCACCGGGCCAAAAACCCAGGTGACCCCCTTGCAAAACCAGGTCGTTTTGAGGTAGGCAATTTTCATGTTGCCTCACTACGTTGTGGGCCCTTGCCTGTCGCGGGTACTTGGGCCTCCCACATGAGTGAGGCACTGTTTTTATCGGGAGATCCGGGAGAATGCTGGGTGGTAGGAAATTTGTGTCAGCCCGGTGATGCCACAACTTTCCCACACAAAAATGTGTGAAAAAGGTGATTTTTTCAGCTAAATTTGAGGTTTGCAGGGCATTCTGGGTAAGGAAACATTGGGGGATCCACGCAAGCCATACCTCCCTGGAATTCCTTGGGTGTCTAGTTTTCAGAAATGTGTGGGTTTGGTAGGTTCCCCGAGGTGGCTGCCGAGCACCGGGCCAAAAACCCAGGTGACCCCCTTGCAAAACCAGGTTGTTTTGAGGTAGGCAATTTTCATGTCGCCTCACTGCGTTGTGGGCCCTTGCCTGTCGTGGGTACTTGGGCCCCCCACACGAGTGAGGCACCGTTTTTATTGGGAGACCAGGGGAACGCTGGGTGGTAGGAAATTTGGGTCAGCCCGGTGATGCCACAATTTTCCCACACAAAAATGTGTGAAAAAGGTGATTTTTTTCAGCTAAATTTGAGGTTTGCAGGGCATTCTGGGTAAGGAAACGTTGGGGGATCCACGCAAGCCATACCTCCCTGGAATCCCCCGGGTGTCTAGTTTTCAGAAATGTGTGGGTTTGGTAGGTTCCCCTAGGTGGCCGCCGAGCACCGGGCCACAAACCCAGGTGACCCCCTTGCAAAACCAGGTTGTTTTGAGGTAGGCAATTTTCATGTCGCCTCACTACGTTGTGGGCCCTTGCCTGTCGCGGGTACTTCGGCCCCCCACACGAGTGAGGCACCGTTTTTATTGGGAGACTGGGGGAACGCTGGGTGGTAGGAAATTTGGGTCAGCCCGGTGATGCCACAACTTTCCCACACAAAAATGAGTGAAAAAGGTGATTTTTTTCAGCTAAATTTGAGGTTTGCAGGGCATTCTGGGTAAGGAAACGTTGGGGGATCCACGCAAGCCATACCTCCCTGGAATCCTCCGGGTGTCTAGTTTTCAGAAATGTGTGGGTTTGGTAGGTTCCCCTAGGTGGCCGCCGAGCACCGGGCCAAAAACCCAGGTGACCCCCTTGCAAAACCAGGTCGTTTTGAGGTAGGCAATTTTCATGTTAACCTCACTATGTTGTGGGCCCTTGCCTGTCGCGGGTACTTGTGCCTCCCACACAAGTGAGGCACCGTTTTTATCGGGAGACCCGGAGGAACGCTGGGTGGTGGAAATTTGTGTCAGCCCAGTGATGCCACAACTTTCCCACACAAAAATGTGTGAAAAAGGGGATTTTTTCAGCTAAATTTGAGGTTTGCAGGGCATTCTGGGTAAGGAAACGTTGGGGGATCCACGCAAGCCATGCCTCCATGGAATCCCCCGGGTGTCTAGTTTTCAGAAATGTGTGGGTTTGGTAGGTTTCCCTAGGTGCCGGCAGACCTAGGGTTCAAAAACTACAGCTAGGCACTTTGCCAAAAAAGGGTCATTTTTCACAGCAAAATTGAGGTGTGTCCACGTTGCGTTTTGCGCCATTTCCTGTCACGGGCACTAGGCTGACCCACACAAGTGAGGTACCATTTTTCTCGGAAGACTTTGGGGAACGCGGGGTGGGTGGAAATTTGTGGATCCATGCAGATTCGAAAACTTTCCACCAGAGAAATGTGGGGAAAAAGTGTTTTTGGGGGTAATTTTTTAGGTTTGCAAGGGATTCTGGGTAACAGAACGTGGTGGGAGGCAGTCAAGTGACCCCATCCTGGATTCCCCTGGGTGTCTAGTTTTCAAAAATGTATAGGTTTGCTAGGTTTCCCTAGGTGCCGGCAGAGCTAGGGTTAAAAAACTACAGCTAGGCACTTTGCTAAAAAACGGTAATTTTGCATTGTGCAAATGTGGTGTGTTCACGTTGGGTTTTGAGCCATGTCGTGGGCACTATGCCTACCCCTACAAGTGAGGTACCATTTTTATCGGGAGACTTAGGGTAATTCAGATTTGTAAAGGAACTGTTATTACCTATTGACTTTCGATGCATTCTGCCTTCCAAATGAAAGACATTGTGTAAAAAAGAAGTCATTCTAAAAAATGACTGATAATTCTCATGCTAGTATGAGTATTCCCAATTTCTGAAATGTGCAAATATCTACTGTTTCTAAACTCTATATTTTGTTCCCATTTCAGAAATACATAGGTGTCTTTCATACCGATTTTTCCATGTACACATTTTTACAGAACAATTACAATATACCCGGTACATAATAAAAAACCCTTGCAAGTTGTTGCTCAGTTTTTTGCTCTGGGTTCGTCGGGTTCTTGGTGAACCTACAAGTCCTATACATCCCCACAACCAGAAATGTCCAGCGGATGTAACGGTATATTGCTTTCAAAGAGCTGTCAAAATTAGAAGAAGTTATAGGTGAAAACATTGACACAAAAGGTGCTTTTTTTCAACAAATTTTCAATTTATCCTATATTTAACTGTTAGATTCTATAAAGAAACCTTGATGGATCTACACAAATGACCCCTTGCTGAATTCAGAATTTTGTCTACTTCTCCAAAATGTATAGCTTTCCAGGATCCATTATTGCTTTTGTACCCATTTCTACCATTAACTGGAAGGAGGTCGAAAGCACAAAAAGTAGCAAAAATAGGCTATGTCCCAGAAAAATGCCAAAACCGTGGAAGAAATGTTGGGTTTCTGACGAAAGTCCGATATCCCCTAAAAGCTGGGAAAATGGTGATTTCAGCCCCACAAACCCTTTTTTGATAACACTTGCAGGGAAAAACCCAGATGCTTTCATTTGCAGCCCGTTTTTCCCATTTTCCCCCAAAAACACTACATTTTGCTGTATTTTGGCTCATTTCTGTGACCCCTCCAGGGGAATCCACAAACCCTGAGTACCCTCAGAATCCCCATGATGTTGGAAGAAAAGGACGCAAATTTGGCGTGGATACCTTATGTGGTCAAAAAGTTACAGGGGCCTCAGCGCGCACTACCACAAATAGCCAAAAAAGGGCGTGGCACAGGAGGGGGAAAAGGCCTGGCAGCGAAGGGGTTAAAACCTTCTATTAACTGCAATGCTTTTTAATGAGGTGCTATCATGTATATTGGTCCCAAGATGGCTGCCAACACTTCTTGGAAGAAGTGCTGACAGCCAATCAGATCTCACAATGAGATGTGTGGTTAGGCTCCGCCCAGATATATATGTGATTTTACTTTTGATTTTCTCAGGAACTAATGAACGGATTTACACCATATATGCAAAAGGCACATGCGTGTTTTGGGACCCCCCTTTTTTCTCAGCCCCCGCTTGACGAATCACCCCGAGACTTTCAGGGTAGGAGCTGAGCGGAGCGCCCCATTAGTTTTGAAAATTTCACGAAGATAAGTCAACCAGCGCCAAAGTTATTCAAAATAGAATTTTCAGATTTCCTATGGGAACTCGGTCCTAACTATAACTATCTACTGGCGACCGCCAGTAGATAATCTACTACTTCCAATCCTGGTTTTCACCGATACAAAAACAGGCACTGACTACGTGGGATGCAGTTGAAAGAAAAATCTTATATATATACATACATATATTTATAATGTAACAATTAGTGAACAATTTTTTTTTTTATATTTTACAATTTACTATGAATATATATAATATAATTAATAAACTATATATTCTACATGTGTATATTATATATTTTTTATTTTAGATGTATTGCTATAAAATTATATATGTATCTATATATATTCATAGTAATACATTTAAAATACTGATAAAATGAATATATCGTAAAATAAATATTTGTATTAATTATGTGTGCCAATACCACTCACCTGAATAAACAGGTACTGCAGGAACGAAGATAGTCCCATAACTCACCCTGTGCTTTGTCCTCTCATGCCTCAATATTAATAACCAGAAATGAGCGGAGATCGCACCAGGGGAAAACAGGAAGAAAAACAAGGGTAATGTTTGGGTAGACACTGGAATGCTGTCTTCGGGATATCACAGAAAACAGTCACAGCACAAGATTCTTTAAGTAAAGAAAAGAGCAGATAACAGTTAGCACCAAGGGCATGTGTTTGAATAACATCAGCCAATAGGCAGGGGAAAGCATAAGAAAACATTTTAGGATTAGCTCACCCTTTTTATATCAGACCACGAACTAATAGGAAATCCAAGGTAACTTCCACCATTGGATGTTTCCAGAACAAAAGAGAGCATGAAACAGGTCCGCATCCACTGAAGGGTCAGAGTCTGTGAATGCCCAGGAAACAGCAGGAAAAAGCCGATAGGTCAGTGCACTGAAAACACCGGGAACAAATAAAAACAAAGGAAGCAACGCGTTACTTGGAAACACGACAATCACAAACTGTTTGAATCCTTTAGTAAGGAATGAGCCTTCGATGTACAGAAACGAGAAAGGCAAAAATAGTCCGCAAACCCAAAAGGAACAGATCCAGGGAGGTTTGGACATGAAGAGCAACGTAGAGTCAGCAGAAACCGCTAACGGCATGAATCCTTCCAGGTCAGGAACCGGATGTGAAAACAAGCAACGAGGAGCAGGAAGGCGGCACTTACATAGTCGTTGTCGCCACCCTTGTGAAACACTGCGGCTGCGTCGGAGCACGTCTCATCAATGGAAATCCACGAAGGATGAACACAATACACAACGGGCAAGAAACGAAAACAGAAATCCCAAGGACAGGACAGCAAAAACACATAAACGGTACATAACTGCCCAGACATACAAAAGACCCACACAATCATAACACCTAATGCTAAGGGCGGGCATCAGGCCGTGACAGTACCCCCTCTCAAAAGGCCATCCACTGGACGGGGCTTCAAAGGATGATAAGCATGGAAAAGACGAACCAAGCGAAGAGCATGCAAGAAACCAGCAGGTTCCCAAGAACGATCCTCAGGGGGTAGCCCTTCCAATCTACCAAGTAATACAGACGTCCAGACGCCTCCTAGAATCAAGAATGACATTGACCTCAAATTCATCAAACTCGTCAACCAGCAAGGGCGGGGGTGGGGACAAAGTCTGTGTGGTGGCATAACAGGGCTTAAGAAGAGAGGAGTGAAACACAGGATGTACATGATAATCATCAGGCAAATCCAGCTTCATAGCCACAGGATTTATCACCTGAAGTATTTTAAAAGGCCCCACAAAATGGGGCTCCAGTTTCTTAGATCCCCCAGTCGCACGTTTTAGAAGCTAACCAGACCATATCACCCGGGACAAAGAAAGGAGCAGGATAACAATGTCTGTCTGCTTTCTCTTTCATACCCTTCTAAGCCACAAGCAAATGTACCTGAGCTGTTTTCCAAATATCAATCAGGGCAAGACTCAAGGTATCAAATGCAGGGAAAAGTCATGCCTGGCCCAAACTCTGTAGAGAAGGTGGCATCCATAGTCTCTGATGGAAGTGAAATTGAATGGAAAGAAGAGAGACTGGAGAGCTACACCATAGCCCAGCTGCAAGGCTTCTGCAAAAAGTTTGGAGTTTCCCTGTCTGGATGTAGAACCAAACCACAATACCAAAAGGCGCTGAGGGCCTGGATTGAGTCAAGGAGAGCACCTGAGGAATTGGTGGAAATTGAGCAGGCAGAAAACATCAGTGGGTTTGGCAGAGTCCTGACGCCAGAGGAGTTGGCGGACAGGAAGGAAACCCGAGCACACGAAATGGAGATGGCAAAGCTCAAATTAAATGGGCAACTGGAGCTGGAAAGCAAAAAGCTGGCTCTGGAAGAGAGAAAAATCCAAATGGAGCATGATATGGCTTTGAGGGAATTGGAGCTGAAGGCTAAGAGTTTAGAGCTCACTTCCTCTGGTGGCAGCACACCGCCGGTGCATGTAAAATCTAGGGTTTGCATATCAAAAGATGTGGTGAAAGAATTTTTTAAGAATGATGACATAGGGCAGTGGTTTAAGGCCTACGAGGTAGCCATGTCCTCCCACCGGGTCCCTGAGAAGGATTGGGGAGCGGGGTTGTGGGGGCGGTTCCTGAGCGAGGGGCGGGACACACTGCTAGACTTGCCTTCAGATGTGTATAATTCTCATCCCCACATGAAGGATGCTTTGATGACCAGGTATGGGTTAACTCCTGAATTATATAGACAAAGGTTCAGGGGTTGCACAAAGATTCCTAACAGTACATATGTTGAATATGTAACCTTTTTCTGCAGAGCTTTGGATGGTTGGGTGAAGGGCAGCAAGGTTGATGATTTTCAAGGGCTTCTTGATTTAATTGCATGGGAGCACTTGTCCATTAATTGTTTTCCTGAGCTACGCCAGCACCTGATTGATAGTAGGCTGACTAATCCTAGAAAGCTTGCTGAGGAGGCGGACCGCTGGGTCAGTACCAGGGTCCACAAGGGTCACGTGGGAGACTCTGCCAAGGGTGGGCAGGGTCCCCAGCAGAAGAGTGGGGGGACAAGGGTAAACAGAGGGAGTTCCAAAAGAAGCCCCAAAGTAATCCCCAAGGGAACCAAGGGAAGGGTTCTCAGCCTCCCCCCCCCCCCCCCCAGAAACCGACCGGGGCCCCGACAGGTCCCCCTGTTCAAAGAGGGCCCCCAAAATATTACAAGTGTCATGAGCTGGGTCATTTTGCCAATGATCCCAAGTGTCGCCAGTCTGGTAAACCAGCACCCCCTGGTGCAGCCCCCCGGCAGACGGCTAGCGTAGCCCTGGGTGGGGAGATGGGTGTCCAAGGTGGGTGGGGTCCCACGGAGATGTCCCTTGTCTCATTAGGAGACTGTGAGGTGGTCCCCAAGACCCAGCTGCCTGATAATACTAAAAAATACAGGCAGTGGATGACTATCAATGGCCATAGGGTTGAAGCTCTGAGAGATGCAGGAGCCAGTGTGACAGCTGTCAAGTGTCACCTGGTGTCTCAAGAGCAGGTTGTAACAGGAGCATTCTATCCTGTTGTTGCCGCTGACAAAACCGAGAGTCACTGCGAGGTGGCTCAGGTTCCCTTTGAGGGGGGGGGGTGTCTCTGGTACTCTTCAGGTAGCTGTGAGGCCCGCCATGCCTGTAGACTGTCTGTTAGGGAACGATTTGGAAAGCTCACCTTGGGCTAAGGTGGAGCGGAGTGCTCACCTGGAGATGTTGGGTATGCCTGATTGGGCGTGTGTCACCACACGGTCCATGGCAGCAAGTAGAGGTGCTGAAGAGGTCCTGGAGCCTGAGAGAGAGGCCCAGGGACCGGCCTTAGAGAGAAGAGGCAGGGGGCGCGGGAAACCGGCCCCTGAAGTTCCCACGGTCCAGGAGGAGGCAGACCTTGAGGGGGATGCCCTGGAGCCTACAGGGGAACAGATAGCTGAACTGGGGGATCTGCCTGAGTTGACCCATTGGCAGCAAGAAGGAGGCCCCCCCAGGGAAGACTTTTGTAAGGCGCAGAAAGAATGCCCTTCTCTCCTGGGTATGCGGCAGCAGGCTGAAGACCAGGCCGCAGGTGATCAGTCTGGGACACATTTCATTTACTGGGAGAAAGACCTCCTGTATTCAGAGCCTAAGGTTGCTGAACCTGGGTCAGCCCGTGTGGTGGTGGTACCCCAGAGCTTCAGAGCCTTCCTACTGGGGCTGGCTCACGATGTGCCATTGGCAGGACATTTGGGGTAGTACAAGACCTTTGAAAGGCTTGTCACCCACTTTTATTGGCCTCAAATGCGCAGGAGTTCAGACACTCACTGCAGGACCTGTCAGACTTGCCAGGCAAGTGGGAAGAGTGGGAGGAAGCAGAAGGCTCCTCTCCAGCCACTCCCTGTGGTCACTACCCCCTTTGAGCGAGTGGGGATTGACATTGTGGGGCCACTGGACCCCAGGACAGCCATGGTTTATCCTAGTCCTGGTGGACTATGCCACCCGGTACCCCAAAGCCATCCCTCTGAGGACAGTGACGGCCCCCGTGGTGGGACGTGCACTGATGGGAATTTTTTCCAGAGTGGGATTCCCTCTAAAGGTTGTGTCTGACCAGGGTACCAACTTCATATCCAAGTATATGAAGTCCCTTTGGCAAGAGTGTGGTGTAACATACAAGTTTACCACCCCCAAGGAAATGGGTTGGTTGAGAGATTCAACCGAACCCTGAAGGGCATGATAATGGGTCTTGAGGAACCCATGAGGCATAAGTGGGACGTCCTCTTACCATGCCTACTCTTGGCTTACCGTGAGGTGCCACATAAGTCTCTAGGGTTCAGCCCCTTTGAGCTTCTGTATGGCCACCCAGTGAGAGGACCTCTAAGTCTGGTCAAGGAAGGCTGGGAGCATTCTCCCAGGAAACCTCCCCAGAATGTATTTAGCTACATGCTGGCCTTCAGGAACCAGACTAGGCGTTTTCAGAGAACTCGCAGAGGCGAATCTGGAAGCCAGCCAGGAGATGAAGCGGTGGTACGACCAGAATGCCACTCTGGTTGAGCTTCAGCCTGGACAAAAGGTGTGGGTCTTGGCCCCAGTGGAGCCTTGTGCGCTCCAGGATAAGTGGACCGGTCCCTTTGAGGTTGTGGAGCGCAAGAGTCCTGTTACCTATTTGGTGGACTTGTGGTCTCCCAGGAAGCCCTTGAGGGTCCTGCATGTCAACCGCCTGAAGCCCCACTTGGAGAGGTCCCAAGTGGGCATGCTCTTGGCAACAGATGCTGGGATGGAAGAGGAGACCGAGCCGCTTCCTGACCTCGTGTCAGCCAAGGAACAAGATGGGTCAGTGGATGGTGTCATACTCTCTTCCACCCTGACCCCTGAGCAACAGAATGACTGTCGCCAGTTGCTGGGACAGTTTTCTGATCTGTTTTCCCTGATTCCTGGTGTCACTGATTGGTGCGTCCATGAAGTGGACACTGGGGATAGTACACCTGTGAGGCACAGGGCCTACAGGGTGACTGACAGGGTGAGAGCTTGCATCAAGGAGGAGGTCTCCAAGATGTTTGCCCTAGGGGTAATTGAGTCCTCAAGCAGCCTTTGGGCCAGCCCAGTGGTCTTGGTCCCAAAGGCTGCAGCGCCGGGTGCCACCCCCGAACTCTGGTTCTGTGTGGACTACCAAGAACTCAATGCGGACACCAGGACTGACGCACATCCCATCCCCAGAGCTGATGAGCTCATAGATTGGCTAGGGGCTGCCAAGTACCTCAGCACGTTTGATTTAACGTCTGGGTACTGGCAGATCGCCTTGACCGATGGGGCCAAAGAGAGGTCAGCATTTTCCACCTCAGATGGGCACTACCAGTTCCGGGTTATGCCCTTTGGGATGAAGAAAGAATGCCCCTGCCACCTTCCAGAGGTTGGTCAACCAGGTGTTGGCTGGACTGGATTCGTTCAGTGCCGCCTACCTGGATGACATCGTCGTGTTCAGCTCCACGTGGGAGGAACACTTGCGCCACCTCTGGGAAGTGTTGATGGCGCTGCGGAGGGCAGGCCTCACGATCAAGGCAAGTAAGTGCCAGATCGGGCAGGGTTCCGTGGTGTACTTGGGGCACCAGGTTGGGAGCGGCCAGGTGGCGCCCCTTCAACCCAAGATAGAAACCATCTTGCATTGGGAGTCGCCCAAAACCCAGACAGAGGTGAGAGCCTTCCTAGGTCTCTCAGGGTACTACAGGAGGTTTGTCAAGGGGTATGGCAATATTGTTGCCCCCTTGACAGTGCTGACTTCCAGGAAGCAGCCCCAGAAAGTGATTTGGACTGACACCTGTCAGAAAGCCTTTGAGGCCCTGAAAGCTGCTATGTGCACGGCGCCCGTGCTCCTGGCTCCCAACTTCTCCAAAGAGTTTATCGTTCAGACAGAAACTTCAGAGCATGGTGTGGGGGCTGTTCTTTCACAGATTAACGAGGAGGGCCTAGATCAACCTGTAGCCTTCATTAGCAGGAGGTTACTTCCACGGGAACAGAGATGGAGTGCTATTGAGCGCGAGGCATTTGCTGTGGTCTGGGTGCTGAAGAAGCTAAGACACTACCTGTTTGGGTCTCACTTCCGGGTTCAGAGAGACCACAGGCCCCTCAGATGGTTGATGCATATGAAGGGTGAGAATCCTAAGCTGTTGAGGTGGCCCATTTCCCTACAGGGGATTGATTTCACGGTGGAACATCGCCCTGGCACGGATCACGCCAACGCTGATGGTCTGGGGTAGGGTAGTTCTCCCCACATTTCAGCTGGAGGGGACACGTGTTAGACCTGGCACCTTGGCGTGGGTCTCCCTTCCACTTTTTTTTGTTGTGCCTCATGTTTTTGCTGGTGTTAGCTGCTCAGAGCACTGTGCCACTGCCATCCAGTGCCACAGTGCAAGTGCTCCCTATTGTAGATTGCTATATTGATTGGATTTCGTGTTTGGCTTATTTGGATTACTGTCTGTCAGTCCCTAGTACAGTGCACCAGGAGTGCCCAGGGCTTGTAAATGCTGCTGGTGGGCTTGCAGCACTGGTTGTGCCACCCACAGAAGCGGCCTGGTAAAATGTGTCTAAGGTCTGCCATTGCAGAACCTGCGTGCAGTCTGGTAGTGTCATGCTGACTGGGCAAGTGCACCCACTTGCCAGTCCCTAAACCTTCACTTCATATTAGTCACCCCTATGGTAGGCCCAAGGGCAGGGTGCATTGTAAGCATAAGGTAGGACAAGCCCTGATGTGTGTGGCATGTCCTAATAGTGAATTACAGACATTTTTGTTTTTCACTGTTGTAAGGCTCTCTGTTCTCCATAGGCCAGAATGGGCTGCTGGAATTATTACATTATATAATCCTAACAGACTCAGAGAACATGGTAGAAATTCAAGTTTAGTATGCCTGAACTCAGAATAATAAAATACATCTTTTAGTAAAGCTTATTTTAATATCCTGTGTTTGCAAATACCACTTTTAGAAAGTTAGTATTTGCTCGCCTAACCATTTCAGCCCGCCTCTGCTAGGATGTGTATCTGCTGTCTGGTTTATGTGAGTGACAGAGCTGGGGAATTCCAGGAGACAGGCTGGGCAGCCAGGTGGTGAATAGGAAGATTACATCCAGATGGGTGGGAGGAGTACACCTGCACTCTGAATAGGGCTGTGCCTTTCCACCACAATGCTGGCTCCACCCCCTGGGGAGCGTCTGATGTCTCTGCCCTGCACACTGAAAGGAGAAGCCAGAGTCCGGTAAAAAAAGTACTCCAGAACTGGGTTGAACTGGGCAAAGGGCCCCTGGCCTGCAAGAACAAAAGAATTGCCCTATAAATATTGGGGCCCTGCTCCCAAGAAATCAGATCCTGCTTGAACCAAGAAGAACCTCTGCCCGACGAGAAGGAACTGGAGAATCTGCAAGGAGGAGTACTGTCCCTGACCTGGGGGACTGGCCTGCAGTGGTTGCTTGCTGCGAGAGGAGAGGAAAAGACTAAAGGAACTTTTATCAACTTGTGCTTTCAACAATCTCCAAGGGCTTGTGGGTGAGCTTGCCCCCTGAACGGAGTCCGAGGAATATTGGACTCCTACTGCCTCAGACAGAGCTGCTGGACATTGCCAAGATTTGCCCTGCCGCTGGAGCCGCGATCCGAGTGCGACTCGTATCCCCCTGTTCGCTTTGAAGTCTGTGCCCGGTCGCCCCGCCCCGTGTGACTCCGCACCAAATTCGAGCCGTAGCTCACACCGTCCAAGAAGGGCTGCCCGCACCCCGCTTCACCCTCCCCCCTTTGAGCCGCACTGACTCGCTGCACTCCTGCCGCTGGACTCAGGGATCGGAGCGCCCCACAAGGCTGTATACGGTCTGTACGCTCGCAGCGTACCGACCGCCTCACACTGTGCTAGTGAGATCCCCCGGCAGCCCCGCACCCGAAGAGTACGGCCCGGACATTCGCCACATACCGGCCACCTTGTGCCACGCTGCTTCGCATCGAACCGGCATCCCCACTCTGAGGCACGACGTGCATCTCGCCTCGCACAGTAAACGCCGGAAAAGCAGCATCGTCCACCTCGCTCCTCGGGGCCCCCGCTCTACGTCTCTCACAAAGACGCCTACAGCCAGCCGGGGTCCGCACCACAGAGGAGCTGCCAACGTCCCTGGTTTGCCTTCACTCCTGCCACCGCCTCGGACGCATTAAAAGGTACTGTGCGATTCGCACCGAGACTGTGTGCGCACCGGACCGGAGAGTCCGCAACGTTTAGTTAACTCTTTTTGTATACAATCTTCCCCAAAAGAGCCGCACAGTCAGCGCGAAGCGCATGGAACATAAAGACATGCATTTTTAAAGAACTCTTAAGTCCTAAACAGTATTGTGGCCTATTTGTATGTTATTGGGTCTTGTGCTAAGCCATTATATAAAGAAATACTTATTTTTATACAAACCCTGGTGTGGTGTCCATGTGTGGTGTTGTCACTGAGTTGCTGTATGTATTTACAAATGCTTAACCTATAACGCCTCTGAAGATAAGTCTTGTCTGCTCGCGCCAAGCTACCTAGAGGGTGAGCAGGGGTTATTTTAAGAGGGTAAGCCCCTTATCCTGACTAGAGGAGAGGGTCCCTGCTTGTCACAAGTACTTACCTGTGCCAACCAGAGACCCCCAATTCTAACACCCCGTCTCCTGTCCTTTTCCTCCTTAGACAAAGGACCACGCACCCCACCGATCTGCATAGATTCCAATAGTGATTTACTTCCTACCTCCTCGTTCTGATCCCCACGAACCATTTATAACCGAGGTGCCTATATACGACTTTTCTCACCCCTGCGCTCCACTGACCTGTGGTTTAATTGAACAACCAGGTCAATAAACTCCGTACAGTCCTCGGGAGGATCAACAACTTGTGACAGGACATCTTTTAACTCCTCACAGAGACCTTGATAAAACAAAGAAGTCCTCTTCTCTGCAGGCCAACGAGTCTCCGAGACCAGCCGCTTAAAGGTGGATATATACACCAGCAAATCCTGTTTTCCTTGTCTAAGTTTAAGCAACTCTGCATCACTAACCAGCTTGAATATATGCTGAGCAAACAGGCAACGCATTTGTTCTTTAAACATAGGGAAATTGTAAAGAATGGGATTGCCATTATCTACTAAGGGGACAGAGCACATTGTTGCTGTACCGGCTAGATATGATATCACAAATGCTACCTTGGCAGAATCATCTGGAAAAGCAGTTGATCTACACATAAAGTGCAGATGACATTGATTCATAAAAATACTAAATGTATTGCTATGTCCAGAGAGCCTTTCAGGAACTGCCAAAGACACCGATACAGGTGTTGTAACTGTGAAGGCAACGGGTGGGCTACCACTAGTACTAGAAGTCCTATCATAGTTAAATGCTGCAGGTTGTACCAGGGGCACTTGTGATTTGGATGTAGTCCCAGAAACCCGCCCCATGTGTTCTCCCTAGCTCTATAGGCATTTATTTCTACATGTAAGGTCTGATTTTCCCGTTGTCAATCCCGTACTGCAGCCTGAACCGTGGAAAGAGCTATAGCTAGGTCCTGCAAGGTAGGGCCCACCCCAAAACCCGAAGACAGAACAGAGGAGTCGTCTGGGTCTATCTCCGCTCAGGCAGTATAAAATACGTGGGCTTGTTTTACTGTGCCAATCCCATTCACCTGAATAAAAAGGTCTGCAGGAACGAAGACAGTCCCGTCTCTCACCCTGTGCTTTGTCCTCTCATGCCTCAATATTAATAACCAGACATGAGCAGAGATCGCACTGGGGGAAAACAGGACGAAAAGTAAGGGAAAAGTTTGGGTAGGCACTGGAATTCTCTCTTTGGGATAGCACAAAAAACAGTCACACCACAGGCGTCTTTAAGGAAAGAAAAGAGAAGACAACAGTTAGCACCAAGGACATGTGTGTGATTAACATCAGTCAATAGCCAGGTGAAAGCATACGAAAACTCCTTAGGATTAGCTCACCCTTTTTATATCCAACCAGGAACTCAGGAAATCCAAGGTAACTTCCACCATTGGATGTTTCCAGAAGAAAAGAGAGCATGAAACAGGTCCGCATCGACTAAAACGTCAGTCTGTCAATGTCCAGGAAACAGCGGGAAAAAGCCGATAGGCACTAAACCCGCACCCGAAAACAGGGGAAAACACAAAGGTCAGTGCACTGAAAACACCGGGAACAAATGTAAACAAAGGAAGCAACAGGTTACTTGGAAACCCGACAATCACAAACTGTCCGAATCCATTAGGAAGGAATGAGCCTCCGATGCACAGAAACGGGAAAAGCAAAAATAGTCCGCAAACCCAAAAGGAACAGATCCAGGGAGGTCTCGGCATGAAGAGCAGCGTAGAGTCAGCAGGAACCGCTAACAGCATGAATCCTTTGGGGTCAGGAACTGGATGTGAAAACAAGCAACGAGGGGCAGAAAGGCAGCACTTACATAGTTGTTGTCACCGCCCCTGGGAAACACTGTCGCTGCGTCAGAGCACGTCACATCAAGGAAAATCCAAGCAGGAAGAACACAATCCACAACAGGCAGGAAACAAAAACAGAAATCCCAAGGACAGGAAAGGAAGAAAACATAAGCTGTACATAACTGCCCAGACGTACAAAAGACCCACACAATCATAACCCCTAATGCTAAGGGCGGGAATCGGGTTGTGACAATATGTATGCATATGTGAATATATATATATATATATATATATCTATATATTCATTGAAAAAAAACATAGGTTTCAGAGACGTTATAGTTAGAAATTAGCATTTAAAAAAGCTTTGAAATTCACTGAAAAAACCATAGGTTTCAGGGGTGTTATAGTTAGCTGGCCATTTCACTCGTACAAAACAATAGAAATTCCTCTGTTATTGTTAGTTCTGCTAACTATAACTTGCGCACCCGCAATGCACTGCTGACGATGTCACATATTGCATCATTCATGACATGGTCAGTGACATCACTGATGACATTTCCTGAATACGCAACCCCGATAAGCGACGACCCGGGAGACGATAAATCATAAATTCGCCCCGAGATATAACAAGGATACGCGATATATGGATTTATACCCACAGGGAATATTCGCGTTTCCAGACAAAAAAAAGCGACTGTGATTAAATCCGGACACTAACATGAATATGGATTGAAGCCTATCGTGCCAAGGTGTATAGTGACAAACAGTAAGCAGTTATCACCAGCCTTCAGCCATCCGCGAAGGACTCTAGAGGTACTCCCCACGAGAGGAGACATTCTCGCCAGAATACTGTTGTATCGGTAAATTCGATACCAGATTTGAATATAAATATGCAAGGAGAAAATATCTTATGTCCTGAAGAAGGTGGCTCTATGTGGAGTTTGTTGCCATCGAAACGCGTCGACGCTTGTGTTCTTGTTTGTTAAATTGGGTAGAATCAGGGAAAGTCAGGGATCAGTGACTTATGCCTGACACTGTCTTCCTTAAATCCAAATTGACATTTGTATGACACATTGTTTGTCTATTCGTGTTCTCCTTTCTGTGATATTTAACTTTTATAACTGCAAAAACTTTTTGCGATTTAATTATTTTAAACTGTGTATGCTTTGATGTTTTTTTTATAAAAGACCTTCTCGATGAACTCGTATTGACAATTAAAAATACCTATATATTTGATACCATTTTTGTTTCACGACTAGTGCTTCAGACAAATTCAGTGGGGAGTGGGTTATGGAAGTGTATACATGAGCCTGTGTGATGATTGATATAACAGTAATCTTTGACTAATAGCCAAAAGGTACACATTTTTTTATGCTTGTGTCTTTAATATACATATTAGGGCAAGAGATTATCTAAGATAGTCATAAAAATAACATATTTGTACTTATAATAAACTTATATTATTTTTAAATATATTTTCACGAAGTCGGGTGCGTGCATCGTGAGTGCAGAGAACCAGGTAAGCAGAGGTGCTGTAGAGCCAGAGAAACCAGGTCAGCAGAGCCGTTGTAGAGCCAGAGAACCAGGTCAGCAGAGCCTGTCTAGAGCCTGAGAAGCAGGTCAACAGAGCTGCTCTAGAACCAGAGACCCAGGTCAGCAGAGCTGCTCTAGAGGCCGAGAACCAGGTCAGCAGAGCTGCTGTAGAGCCAGAGAAACTAGGTCAGCAGAGCTGCTTTAGAGGGAGAGAACCAGGTCAGCAGAACTGCTTTAGAGCCATAGAACCGGGTCAGCAGAGCTGCTTTAGGGCCAGAGAACCAGGTCAGCAGAGCTGTTGTAGAGCCAGAGAACCAGATCAGTAGAGCTGCTGTAGAGCCAGAGAAACCAGGTCAGCAGAGCTGCTTTAGAGGGAAAGAACCAGGTCAGCAGAGCTGCTTTAGAGCCAGAGAACCAGGTCAGCAGAGCTGCTCTAGAAGCAGCGAACCATGTCAGCAGAGCTGCTCTAGAGCCAGAGAACCAGGTCTGCAGAGCTGCTTTAGAGCCATAGAACCAGGTCAGCAGAGCTGCTCTAGCGGCAGAGAACCAGGTCAGCAGAGTTGATTTAGAGGGAGAGAACCAGGTCAGCAGAGCTGCTTTAGAGCCAGAGAACCAGGTCAGCAGAGCTGCTCTAGAGCCAGAGAACCAGGTCAGCAGAGCTGCTTTAGAGCCACAGAACCAGGTCAGCAGAGCTGCTTTAGAGCCAGAGAACCAGGTCAGCAGAGCTGCTCTACAGCCTAAGAACCAGGTCAGCAGAGCTGCTCTAGAGCCAGAGAACCAGGTCAGCAGAGCTGCTGTAGAGCCAGAGAAACCAGGTCAGTAGTGCTGCTTTAGAGCGAGAGAACCAGGTCAGCAGAGCTGCTTTAGAGGGAGAGAACCAGGTCAGCAGAGCTGCTTTAGAGCCAAGGGACCAGGTCAGCACAGCTGCTCTAGAGCCAGAGAACCAGGTCAGCCGAACTGCTTTAGAGCCATAGAACTAGGTCAGCAGAGCTGCTTTAGAGCCAGAGAACCAGGTCAGCAGAGCTGTTTTAGAGCCAGAGAACCAGGTCAGCAGAGCTGCTCTAGAGCCTAAGAACTAGGTCAGCAGAGGTGATCTAGAGCCAGAGAACCAGGACAGCAGAGTTGCTGTAGAGCCAGAGAAACCAGGTCAGCAGAGCTGCTTTAGAGGGAGAGAACCAGGTCAGCAGAGCTGCTTTAGAGCCAGAGAACCAGGCCAGCAGAGCTGCTTTAGAGCCAGAGAACCAGGTCAGGAGAGCTGCTCTAGAGCCAGAGAACCATGTCAGCAGAGCTGCTTTAGAGCCATAGAACCAGGCCAGCAAAGCTGCTTTAGAGCCAGAGAACCAGGTCAGCAGAACTGCTCTAGAGCCTAAGAACCAGGTCAGCAGAGCTGCTCTAGAACCAAAGAACCAGGTCAGCAGAGCTGCACTAGAGCCAGAGAACCATGTCAGCAGAACTGCTTTAGAGCCATAGAACCGGGTCAGCAGACCTGCTCTAGCTGACACTGACTGACTGACACTGACTGATTGACACTGACTGACACTGATTGACTGACACTGACACTGACTGACTGACACTGACTGACTGTCAAAGACTGACACTGACTGACACTGACTGACACTGATTGACTGACACTGACTGACACTGATTGACTGACACTGACTGACACTGACTGGCTGACTGACACTTACTGACTGACACTGACTGACTACTCTCTACTACTCTACTACTCACTCTCTACTACTCTACTACTCTCTACTACTCATTCTCTACTACTCACTCTCTACTACTCACTGTCTACTACTCACTCACTACTACTCACTCACTACTCACTCTCTACTACTCTTCTACTCACTCTCTACTACTCTCACTCTACTACTCTCTACTACTCACTCTCTACTACTCACTCTCTACTACTCACTCTACTATTCACTTTCTACTACTCACTCTCTACTACTCACTCTCTACTACTCGTTCTCTACTACTCGCTCTCTATTACTCTCTACTACTCACTCTCTACTACTCACTCTACTACTCTCTACTACTCACTCTCTTCTATTCACTCTCTACTACTCACTCTACTACTCACTGTCTACTACTCGCTCTCTACTACTCTTTACTACTCACTCTCTACTACTCACTCTCTACTACTCACTCTCTACTACTCTCTCTACTACTCACTCTACTACTCACTCTCTACTACTCTACTACTCTCTACTACTCTCTCTACTACTCTCTACTAGTCACTCTACTACTCTCTACCACTCACTCTCTATTACTCTACTACTCACTCTCTACTACTCTCTCTGTACTACTCACTACTACTCTCTCTCTCTACTACTCACTCTCTACTACTCACTCTCTACTACTCGCTCTCTACTACTCGGTCTCTACTGCTCACTCTCTACTGCTCACTCTCCACTACTCACTCTCCACTACTCTCTCTCTACTACTCTCTCTCTACTACTCTCTCTCAACTACTCTCTACTACTCACTCTCTACTACTCTACTACTCTCTACTACTCTCTCTACTTCTCACTCTCTACTACTCTCTCTACTACTCACTCTCTACTACTCACTCTCTACTACACTCTCTACTACTTGCTCTCTACTACTCACTCTACTACTCACTCTACTACTCTCTCTACTAATCTCTACTACTCACTCTCTACTACTCACTCTCTACTACTCCACTACTCTCTACTACTCTCTCTACTACTCACTCTCTGCTACTCTCTACTACTCACTCTCTATTACTCTCTACTAGTCACTTTCTACTATTCTCTCTCTACTACTCGCTCTACTACTCATTCTCTACTACACTCTACTACTCACTCTCTGCTACTCTCTCTACTACTCACTCTCTACTACTCACTCTACTACTCACTCTACTACTCACTCTCTACTACTCACTCTCTACTATTCACTCTTTACTACTCTATCTCCACTACTCTCTACTGCTCACTCTCTACTACTCTCCACTACTGTCTCTCTGCTACTCACTCTCTACTACTCACTCTCTACTACTCTCTACTACTTACTCTACTACCCACTCTCTACTACTCACTCTCTACTACTCTCTACTACTCACTCTCTACTACTAACTCTACTGCTCTCTACTTCTCACTCTCTGCTACTCTCTCTACTACTTTCTACTACTCTCTACTACCATCTACTACTTTCTACTACTCACTCTCTACTCTCTATTACTTACTCTCTACCTCTCTACCTCACTCTACCTCTCTCTACTACTCTCTACCTCTACCTCTACACGCACACATATGCACACACATATATGCATATATATGCATTTATATATATGTATGTGTATATATATATATACATATATAAACATATATATAATCTGCATATCTATATCTATATACAAATATAAATGCATGCATACATATACATATATGCATACATATGCATGTTATGTACAAGAAAGTTTGAAAAACACTAATACAAGCAAAGCTAAAATGCCACCTAATTACAAACAGAATTGCTTTAACTTAAACGCAGGCGAGACCTATTGCATTTTCAATGCTTGTTTACTTTGGTTCCATAAAGAAGGCATTCAGATGTACTCTCTACTACTCACTCTCTACTATTCACTCTCTACTACTCACTCTCTACTACTCACTCTCCACTACTCACTCTCTTCTACTCGCTCTCTACTACTCACTCTCTACTACTCACTCTCTGCTACTCTACTACTCTCTACACTACTCACTCTCTACTACTCACTCTCTACTACTCTACTACTCTCTACTACTCTCTCTACTACTCATTCTCTACTACTTCACTACTCATTCTCTACTACTCCACTACTCACTCTCTACTACTCTCTACTACTCACTCTCTACTACTCACTCTCTACTACTCACTCTACTACTCTCTACTACTCTCTCTCTACTACTCACTCTCTACTACTCACTCTCTACTACTCACTCTCTACTACATTCTCTACTTGCTCTCTACTACTCACTCTCTACTACATTCTCTAATTGCTCTCTACTACTCACTCTCTACTACTCTCTACTACTCCCTCTACTACTCACTCTACTACTCCCTACTACTCACTCTACTACTCACTATCTACTACTCACTCTCCACTACCCTCTACTACTCACTATCTACTACTCACTCTCTACTACTCTAATACTCCCTACTATTCACTCTCTACTACTCTCTCTACTACTCACTCTCTACTACTCCCTACTACTCACTCTACTACTCACTCTCTACTAATCACTCTCCACTACTCCACTACCCTCTACTACTCACTCTCTACTACTCCCTACTACTCTCTACTACTCACTCTCTACTACTCACTCTCTACTACTCACTCTATTACTCACTCTCTACTACTCTCTACCACTCACTCTCCACTACTCCACTACCCTCTACTACTCACTCTCTACTACTCATTCTCTACTACTCATTCTCTACTACTCCCTACTACTCTCTACTACTCACTGTCTACTACTCTCTCTCTGCTACTCATTATCTACTACTCTTTCTCTACTACTCTCTACTACTCACTCTACTACTCACTCTCTACTACTCACTCTCTACTACTCTCTCTCTGCTACTCTCTATTACTCACTCTACTACTCACTCTCTACTACTCTCTACTACTACTCAATCTCTACTACTCACTCTCTACTACTCTCTACTACTAACTCTCTACTACTCTCTACTACTCACTCTCGGCTACTCTCTCTACTACTGTCTACTACTCTCTACTACTCACTCTCTACTCTCTATTACTCATACTCTACTCTCTACCTCTCTCTACCTCTACCTCTCTACCCGCACACATATGCACATATATATATGCATATATATGCATATGCATTTATATATATGTATGTGTATATATATCTACATACATGTATAAACATATATATAATCTGCATATCTATATAAATACAAATATAAATGCATGCATACATATACAAATATGCATACATATGCATGTTATGTACATGCAAGTTTGAAAAACACTAGTAAAAGCAAAGGTAAAAAACCACCTAATTACAAACAGAATTGCTTTAACTTAAACGAGGGCAAGACCTATTGCATTTTCAATGTTTGTTTACTTTGGTTCCATCAAGAAGGCATTCAGATGTGTCACACATTTCCCATAAATTCTGAATGTTAGCACTCTAGTTGCTCATTAGATCACTGTAGTAAAGCTACTGCTCACCAGGGAAGTCTGCTGCCGGTATTCAAAGTGCATGTTTTAGTCTGCATGTCAGAATTTTTTAATGAAATAGAAGAGGATTTGAGAAGTCAAAATGTGCCCTAATTTTTCTTTCTGCAGCACTAATCATAATTTCTATGGCAAAATGAACCCGTTCATTTTGTTCCTTTGCAAATTAAAATGTTTTAAGTGTTGCCACTTCATTCCAATCAAGATGGCTTTAGGTGTGCCATACTTTTGTAATAAGTAAGACTGTTAGCGCTCTAGTTGTGCTTTAGAACACTCTGGGACATTCCGTCATGGGGCTATACTTGGGCTACATGTGGGCTCTTTTGTCTCTGGTGGCCATCTTGGGAACTTATTTGTTATGATGTTTCCTAATTTCCTCATTTACTACAGTCTCCTCAGTAGGAATACTTTCAGTTTTTTACTTTGATTCCATCAAGAAGGCATTCAGATGTGTCACACATTTGCCATGAATTCAGAATGTTAGCACTCTAGTTGCTCATTAGATCACTGTAGTAAAGCTACTGCTCACCAGGGAAGTCTGCTGCTGGTATCGAAAGTGCATGTTTCAGTCTGCATGTCAGAATTTTTTAATGAAATAGAAGAGGATTTGAGAAGTCACTCAAAATGTGCCCTAATTTTTCTTTCTGCAGCACTAATCATACTTTCTATGGCAAAATGAACCCCCTCATTTTGTTCCTTTTTAAATTAAATGTTTTAAGAGTTACCACTTTATTCCAATCAAGATGGCTTCAGGTGTGCCATACGTTTGTCATAAGTAGGACTGTTAGCGCTCTAGTTGTTCTTTAGAATACTCTGGGAAGCTGCAGTAGAACAAAAAGGAATCAACTGACAGTCTCTGCCCTTGTTGGATGTACATGTTTTACTGAGAATGTCAGACTTCATTCTAACATGACTGAGAAAGATAATGTGAATTTACAGAAAATATGCTCTCAGTCTAGCTTACAGATCTCCTTCCAAGCCTCTGTGGGAAAAGCATGAGAAAATAGTTCTCTCTCAAACATGATTCATGATATCCCAGCAGAAGGCTTTTTCACATTGTAAAATCACCTTGGAAAACACCACAATTTCTAAAATGAGTATGGTACCATCAACAAATGATTTATAATGTAACTAAAGTCTTAAAACCTTCTATTAACTGCAATGCTTTTTAATGGGGTGCTATCATGTATATTGGTCCCAAGATGGCTGCCAACACTTCTTGGATGAAGTGCTGACAGCCAATCAGATCTCGCGATGAGATGTGTGGTTAGGCTCTGCCCAGATATATATGCGATTTTGATCTTCTCAGGAACTACTGAACGGATTTACACCATTTAAAGCAGAAGGCACGACTCTGAACCAAGGTCTACCTTTTTGCCAAATTTGGTGTAATTCCGTTCAGCAGTTCGGGCTGTAGCTGCGACTAAAGGTCCCTATGGAAAATTGCATGGGGAAAACACGTTTTGGGACACCCCTTTTTTCTCAGCCCCCGCTTGACGAATCATCCCGAGACTTTCAGGATACAAGCGGACGAAGCGGGCCACGAGTTTTGAAAATTTCACGAAGATTCGTCAACCGGCGCCAAAGTTATTCCAAATAGAATGTTGCGGATTTCCTATGGCTAATAGGTCCTAACTATAACTACCTACTGGCGACCACCAGTAGGTAATATATATATATATATATATATATATATAATACATATATATAGAGAGATTGAGAGATAGAGAGAGAGATCTATATACACATACATACATACACCATTGAATAAGGAAAACATTATTAATTAATGTAGATAATAAAGTATTGAGAATTGAAAAATCTAAAAAACCCATTTACTAAAAAATACTATAAACATTAAAACACATTAAAAAATAAAAACAAACACTGTTAACTATAAACAAAATAATGAACGCTATAAGATTTATGTAAGGAATATTATGAAAACTATTGGAGTTAAAATATTAAATATACTCTTTCCACTCTAGTTTATGCAACAGTAGGAAAAGTGTTAGACTTTGGAGGGGTGAGATTTTCTATTCGCACTTCACTCAGCGCAACACTAGGGAAGAGTTGGACTTTGGAGGGGTCAAATTTACCATTCCCATTGAAAACAGCGCAAGTGCATGGAAAGCCTTGGATTTAGGAGGGGTAAATGTACTATTCACACTCCAGTCAGTGCAACAGTAGGAAAAATGCTGGTCTTTGGAGGTGTACAATTTACTATTCCCACTCCAATCTGTGCAACAGTGGAAAGTGTTGGATTTCATAGGAGTGAAATTTACTATTTCCACTCCAGACAATGCAACAGTAAGGAAAGTGTTGGACTTTGGAGGGGAAAATTTACTATTCCCACTCCAGTCTGTGCAACAGTAGGGAAAGCGTTGGATTTCGGAGGGGTGAAATTTACTGTTCCCACTCCACTAAGTGCAACAGTAAGGAAAGTGTTTGACTTTGGAGGGGTAAACTTTACTATTCCCACTTCACACAGCGCAACAGTAGGTAAAGCCTTAGAATTTGTGGAGGTAAAATTTACTATTCACACTCCAGACAGTGCAACACTTGGGAAAGTGTTAACCTTTGGAGGGGTAAAATGTACTATCCCCACTCTAGTCTGCAGAACAGTAGAAAGCGTTGGTTATTGGAGGTGTGAAATTCACTCTTCCCACTCCAGTCAGCACAACAGTAGTGAAAGTGGTGGACTTTGGAGGGGAAAATTTACTATTCCTACTCCAGTCTGTGCAACAGTAGGGAAAGCGTTGGATTAAGGAGGGGTGAAATTTACAATTCTCACTCCACTCAGCACAACAGTTAGTAAAGTGTTAAACTTTGGAGAGGTAAAATTTACTAGTTCCACTCCAGTCTCTGCAACAGTAGAGAAAGCGTTGGATTTTAGAGGGGTGAAATATACTATTCCCACTTGAGTCAAAGCAACAGTATGGAAATCGTTGGACTTCGGAAGGGTGACATTTTCTATTCCCTCTCCAGTCTACAAAACAGGAGGGGATGTGTTAGACTTTGGATGGGTTAAATTTAATTTAATTTTCCCCACTCCACAGAGTGCAACAGTAGGGAAAACTGTGGATTTCGATAGAGTAAAATGTACTATTTGTACTCAGGTCAGTGCAACAATAGGGAAATTGTTGAATTTTGGATTACGAAGGAGTGAAATTTGCTATTCCCACTCCAAACAGCGCAACAGTAGGGAAAGTGTTTCACTGTGAAAAGGTTCATTTTACTAGTCATACTGCAGCCTAAGCAAGAGTAGGGAAAGTACTTCACTTCAAACATATATATATATATATTACCTACTGGCGGTCGCCAGTAGGTAGTTATAGTTAGGACCCCTTTTCCATAGGAAATCCGCAACATTCTATTTTGAATAACTTTGGCGCCGGTCGACGAATCCTCGCGAATTTTTCAAAATAGGTGGGGCGCTACGCTCCGCTCCTACCCTGAAAGTCTCGGGGGGATTCGTCAAGCGGGGGCTGAGATAAAAGGGGGGTCCCAAAACGCGTTTTTCCCATGCATTTTTCCATAGGACCTTTAGACAGGGCTACAGCCCGAACGGCTGAACAGATTTACTTGAAATTTGGCAGAGAGGTAGTCCTCAGGTCAAGGAAGTGCCTTTTGTAGGTTTGGTGTAAATCTGTTCAGTATTTCCTGAGAAAATAGCATTTAAAAGCATATATATATGTGGGCGGAGCCTAACCACACATCTCATCCTGAGATCTGATTGGCTGTCAGCACTTCATCCAAGAAGTGTTGGCAGCCATCTTGGGACCAATATACATGATAGCACCTCATTAAAAAGCATTGCAGTTAATAGAAGGTTTTAAGACTTTAGTTACATTATAAATCATTTGTTGATGGTACCATACTCATTTTAGGAATTGTGGTATGTTCTAAGGTGATTTCACCATGTGAAAAAGCCTTCTGCTGGGATATCATGATTGAGAGAAAAATATTTTCTCATGCTTTTACCACAGAGGTTTGGAAGGTGATCTATAAGCTAAACTGAGAGCTTATTTTCTGTAAATTCACATTATCTTTCTCAGTCATGTGAGAATGAAGTCTGACATTCTCAGTAAAACATGTACATCCAACAAGGGCAGAGACTGTCAGTTGATTCCTTTGTGTTCTACTGCAGCTTCCCAGAGTGTTCCAAAGAACTACTAGAGCGCTAACAGTCCTACCTATGATAAACGTATGGCACACCTGAAGCCATCTTGCTTGGAATAAAGTGGTAACTCTTAAAACATTTAATTTCAAAAGGAACAAAATGAGGGGGTTCATTTTTCCATAAAAAGTATGATTAGTGCTGCAGAAAGAAAAATTAGGGCACATTTTGAGTGACTTCTCAAATCCTCTTCTATTTCATTAAAAAATTCTGACATGCAGACTGAAACATGAACTTTCAATACCAGCAGCAGTTTTCCCTGGTGAGCAGTAGCTTTACTACAGTGATCTAATGAGCAAAAAGAGTGCTAACATTCTGAATTTATGGCAAATGTGTGACACATCTGAATGCCTTCTTGATGGAATCAAAGTAAAAAACTGAAAGTATTTCCTACTGAGGAGACTGCAGTAAATGAGGAAATTAGGAAACTTCATAACAAATAAGTCTCCCAAGATGGCCACCAGAGACAAAAGAGCCCAAATGTAGCCCAAATATCACCCAGATGTAGCCCAAGTATAGCCCAATGACAGAATGTCCCAGAATGTTCTTAAAAACAACTAGAGCGCTTACTGTCTTCATTATGACAAAAGTATGGCACACCTGAAGCCATCTTGATTGGAATAAACTGGTAACACTTAAAACATTTAATTTAAAAAGGAACACAATGAGGGGGTTCATTTTGCCATAGAAATTATCATTAATGCTGAAGAAAGAAAATGAGGGCACATTTTGAGTGACTTCTCAAATCCTCTTCTATTTCATTAAAAAATTCTGACATGCAGACTGAAACATGCACTTTTAATACCAGGAGCAGACTTCCATGGTGAACAGTAGTTTTACTACAGTGATCTAATGAGCAACTAGAGTGCTAACATTCAGAATTTATGGCAAATGTGTGAGATATCTGAATACCTTCATGATGGAATCAACGTAAAAAACTGAAAGCATTTCCTACTGAGGAGACTGCAGTACATGAGGAAATTAGGAAACTTCATAACAAATAAATCTCCCAAGATGGCCACCGGAGCTAAAAGAGCCCAAATGTAGCCCAAAATCACCCAGATGTAGCCCAAATATAGCCCAATGACAGAAGTGTGCAAAACACTTATTATTTAGTGTTTTTGCAGTGTTATATAGTGCAGACTTGTCAGGTATTGGAGTGCTTTACATGAGCATTGGTTACATCACACAAGCACATATTCATTTTGGTTGTAGACATGGGGAGACTAAGTGATTTGACCAGAATCACAGAATGTCGAGCTGAAGCAGAAACTTCAACCTGGTTCCCCAGTTGCAAAGTCTGCAGTTCTGGAAGTAACACCACATCCTCTCCCCTAAGTGCAACCTTTAATCAAGTGGTCAACTGGATAAAAAAACATAAAGATAACAAATAATTTAAAAGTGCTTTGTCGCTATTTGAAAACTCAGACAAAATGTCCTTATTTTAGTCTTTTAGAGCACTAACCATAATTTTGATGCCAATAAGACCCTCTCATATATGTAATTTCTAAAGGAAATGCTCTAGGTATTACAGTTTTGATTACATCAAGATGATGTCAGGCGTTCCACACTTTTGTAATAAATATAGAATGTTAGCAATCTAGTTGTTCATTGGGATACTGTTGAGAGGCAAAGGCCAGGGGCACGGACTCTGAAAATTGAAGGCAGGTAGGAGAGTGCAAAGGCAACAATTTAACCACACTGAGCAGGCAGGAAGGGCCGTGGAAGCACAACAGACTATGGAGGGCAGTGGAAAGGGGGGCAGGGGCAACAAACCAACAATACAGGACTTGCAAGAGAGGCTGTTGGAGGGAAGATCTATTACGGGTCAAGGAAGCTAGAGGCGGTCCCCAGAGCCCCGGGAGCCACCACAGAACTGAGCAGGAGAGTGAGTCAGGGACAAAAGGGGCACCTTAATTTGAGCCGGGGTGCCTAGGAACGCTTGCTCCAAAAATGAAGAAAACAGACATATGAGACATGGAATTGGTGGCAGAATACAATGGCAGTTTAATGAGAAGATACAACTTCAAAGAAACCGCAGAATAGAGACATAAAGTACAAAATACAGAATCCAGATAATCATACAGCTGTCATGATATTCTCTGTATCTCAATTAATGTACTGACAGAGAGAGAGAGAAAACACATCTATAAATGCATCATGAGAAACAAGTTACACCAAGGAAAATGTTACCTAGGAACACTCACGTTTACTCTTAGAGCAAGCATTCCTGCAATTACAATACAAAATCTTTTAAATGCAAAAGTAAAGAGAACAATGGTTAAACATAACATGACATTTCATATAGGTAAAATAGAATAAGATACTTCAAGCAAAGCAGAGCAAGACATTTTAAGCAAAGGAAGACAAGAGCTCCCAGCTCTTGGGGAAAACCTGCACAGCCTGTTAACCTACATACAGACGGCGAGGTAGTCCGTCGATATCTGTGGGTGCTCCCTTTTTATATCATTTTGTGGGCTCCTTTGCACGCTACATCTACCTACGTATGCTACCCAAAAGCTTCGTCTGCAGATTTTACCAGACATTTCGTCATTTACCCACTTAATGCTGACAATGGACTGGGTGAAAAGGTCAGTCTCTCAGGCCAATCGCTTATCGTAAGTTCCATAGAGCAAGCAGAAAATAATGGGTATTGTACGGGAATTCAATATATTCATGTACAAAATCTCCTCAGTTCTCCTAACTTGACGCTCTGCGGTTGCCACTTCCTTAAAAGCGGGAAACCTGCCCAGGAAGCAAGTACCAGTCCAGGATGCAGCCTACTGTATGTCGACAGCTTCAGTGGGATGTTGAACTTTGATACCGAGCACGGAGCACTCGGGTAGGGTGGGGGCTACTAGTTTGGAGCAGAAGGCCTCGCAGACCTGCCTTCAGACTGCTATACACTAAAATTGCAGAGCTATGGTCAATTTAACAAAGAGGCCTACATATTGAACAGAAGGGCCTACACAGGGGTTTTATGCTGGCTGAGTGGTAAGGATGTCTCAGGATAATTATATAGCAACACAGGACCCGCTGGTCAATTTAATACGGCCTACAAATGCGGCTGGCAGGGCAAGGACAAGGGTCTCATACTTCAGGTGTGGACAGAACGGGCCAGGGGCCCCCTGTGATACAAAATCTACCCTCCTTCAAGGCTGTGGCAATGTAATAGACCATTGTGGGCAGAAGGAAGAGGCAATGGTAGTACAACCATACATGCCAACAGACCCGATTCAGCCAGGAAACGTCCAATGTTTTTAAGCTCAAATGGGCTTTATTTGATCTGTCTCCTGTCTACAATATCCTCTTTTTCAATGTAACTCAAAGGGGAAAATCAATACCCCAGTTTTTTTTCAAAATCTCCCTCTTACCAAGTTCAAAATGTTCGCAAGTATGGTACATTGGATCATGGAAGGAAATGGGATAGGGACATGGACTTGGATAACAGAGGACAAGAGGGACATGGAGAGGTGCACCAAACTGACCCTGCAGGGCAGGCATCAGGGTTTGCAGCAGCACAATACACCACACAGGGCATGCAGGACGGGAGTGCAGCACAACAATCCATAGAAAGCAAGAGGGAGGGGACAGGACCATGCACATGGACAACAGAGAACAGAGGGGCAAGAGGCAATGGTAGCTAGCTGACCATAATGAACAGACAGGAGAGAAAGCTGCAGCATTACAGACCATAAAGGGCAGTAGGGACGGATCAGGGGCATTACAATGGAACAGACAAGCCAGGAGGGAGGGAGTAGGGGTCTTCACATGTAAACAGAGGGCTGGGGGCAAGGGGGCAGGGCAGGAGCAGCAAGATAGCCATGGAGGTCAGGCAGGATGGGCACTAGAAGCAAGACACACCATGAAGAGCAACAGTGAGACTGTGATGGCATACACACAGACCATGGAGGGAAGGTGGGAGGGGGTCAGGGGCAGCTAACTGACCACACAGGGAAGGTGGGAGGGGCCATGGCAGCACAGAAGACCAATGGCTATGATGGGCAAGAAGGAGGGTGCAGGGGCATGCACAAAGGACGATGGAGGATAGAAGGGAGGGTCAGGACCTGTGCACAGACAAGAAAGTTCAGGGGAAGGGACCTCACAACAGACCACACGGGGCAGGCAGGAGGAGCAGTTGCAGCACAACAGACCAGGGAGGGCAGAAGGGTGTGGCAGTACAATGGACCATGTAGGACAGGAGGAAGAGGATAGGGGCATGGCATGTGGACAGGCAGGGTGGAGGTGGCAGGGACAGGTTACAGTCATCTGACAATGCTAGGCAGGTGGGAGGGGAGTGGCAGCTCAACAGAACACTCAGAGTAGATAGGAGTGGCAGGTCCATGGGACATGGTGGGCAAAAAGGATGGAGCAGGGGCATGCACAAAGACATCAGAGGGCAGGGGGAAGGAGAATAGGGGCAGCAAGCTAAGCACAGAGTTTAAGCAGGAGGTCAATGATGGGGCATAGAATTGGGCAATGGAGGGCAGGAGGAGTGGACTGGTACATCATACTAAATTGAGGGCAGTGGCAGCACATCAGACCATGCATGGCAGGAGGGAGGAGGCTATTCCATGGATTCACACAACAGAGGATAGGGAGGAGGGGGATGGGGCAGCAAGCTAACTGTTCAGAGAAGGCGGGTATTAGGAACTTTATTGTTTTTAAAACATTGAGTCTGTGCGAACTACTTAAAATATGAACAAGTATGCAGCATAATCTCACTTTTATTCAGGAAGAAGAGGACGTTTGTGACTGTGACTCCGGGCTCACTTGGCAGAAACACCCCCTGACCCTCCACCCCCTATCACAAAATGTAATGCCCGTGAAAAGGGTAGGTGAACACAGTGTTATATAGAACATAGTCCTGAGAGCCCGATTGAAAATGAAAACTAGATATAGTGTATGGTATAAACTATGCACCAAAAAGTGTGATATAAGATGAACCGGGCGTGAAATATAATATGCAATACATTGTGCGCAATGACAGATTCATTGGAGAGAGCGAGATAGCACAGGCACTAGCGCGTGCTATGCGATATGCGCCTTGGAGTGTAATATGCACAGGGCAGTGTTGTGTAACCTAACTAGTCTCTAAAGTTGTAAAATAAAATATGTGCTGGGGAGTGTAACGTTGCATATGCACTGTGACACAGATATGGATCGCAGATTGTAATATGTATGGCATAGCACTGTGCGTTATAACATAGGCATCGAGGAAGGCACGTTAGATGGGGCAATATAACCCGTGCGAAGACAAGTGTGGCATGACATATTCACGGGGTGGTGTTACAGTGCACATGGGCTAGAGAGTGTCATAGCATATGCACTAGCTAGTGGAATACAACACAGAGGTGTGTGGCACTCGGCAGGCAATGGTGGGTGTAACACAGCGTTGGGCTCTGTCAGGAGCGCGCTGTGACTCTCAAGTGATGTTCGTCCCCTTTCCAGAGAGTAAAATAAAAAGTATTACACATCCGGCAGTGGATGTGTGTTTTATTAACCGTGAGGGGGGTTTCTTGCATAGTTTTGGTCGAATTTTTGTCGAATCCCCTTTGAATGGCTTGGTGTGCATGTGTATTAAATGTGCCCGTCAATAGCTACCCATGTTTGTATAAATAAACGACAAGGGTGTCTACCGGGATTAGGCACTGTAGGGCATCAGACATGTCAGAGCTTCACTAGTAGTGTAAATACATTCCACGTGGATTCATTGCATGCATAGTCGCCTTTTAATGAATATCCCGCAAATCGTCATGGTGATAGGTACGTACGGTTTGTCCAGCATGTCCTAGGTGTGTCTATAAATAAATATTTTTTTAAAATAATAAAAAACAGTGGCCGGCCCTAGGGATTGGGGTCAAAAAAATATAATTAGGAGACAGGCCCTGGGAGATGGGGTCATCAGGGCCAATAAATTAGAATAAGAAGGGGAACCACACAGCCCCCCTTCTTAAAAAATTAAAATAAATAAAAGACTGGCATCGTGCCGGAGGCCATGCCCCCTCCGTGCAGCACTCTGCAAACGCGCCCCCAACAGGCATCTCCAGTATGCGCCAGGGAGCTGCGCTGCAGACAGGTGTTCTGAGGCCAAGCCCCTTTTTACACCTCTCTGCAACGCAGCTCTGTGGCGCTTACTGGAGGTACCTAGTGGTCTAGTTTGACCCTAGGGACCCTTAGGATTCAAGGGGACTTAATCTCTCAACTTAGAACAGCCACAGGGCGCGTTTACACAGTGGTGAAGGGAGGGGACGGGGCCTGAGGTGACGTGTGCAAACACGCACTATGGCACGTTTTAAATTGGGGATATAATTTCCCTTCAATACTGAGGGCCCCTGGGGGCTAACTAGCCCACCAAGTGCTTCCAGTAAGCGCCACTGAGCTGCATTGCAAGGAGGTGGTCCAGGCCGTGCCACTTTTTACACCTCTCTGCAACACAGCTCTGTGGCATTTACTGGAGGTACCTAGTGGGCTAGTTGGACCCTAGGGACCCTCAGGATTCAAATGAACTTAATCTCCCAACTAAAAATGGACACAGGGCGTGTTTACACAGTGGTGAAGGGAGGGGACGGGGCCTGAGTTAACGTGTGCAAAAACGCCCTGTGGCCTGTTTTAAGAGGTAGTTTTAATCCCCATGCCCTATTATGTACTAGGGGCTTACAGAGGAGGTCATGCTAATCACAGGGGGACCCCAACGCATAATGTTCCCTAGTGTATGTAGGTGTTTTCACTGTATTCTAAGTGTCTTTTAACATAGCACTGGCTCTAGGACTGGCTAGTCAGACTCAGTTACCACCAGTATCCGTCTGAAAAAGTTGAGGGTACAGGATGATTTTGCAACAAGGCTTCTTTCTGCTCTTCTTTTTGTTCTTTCTGCACGTTATCCTTCTTCCTGCACTTATCTTCGTATTTGAGGACTTCTGTTGGTCCTTTCTGCACTTCTTTTGTTTCTTTCTGTGCATTTTTTCTTCTTTCTTCACATGTCCTATCTCTGTAGGCATAGTTAGAAATTAGCATTTAAAAAACCTTTGAAATTCACAGAAAAAACCATAGGTTTCAGGCACGTTATAGTTAGGAATTAGCATTTAAAAAACCTCAGAAATTCACTGAAAAAACCATAGGTTTCAGGGGTGTTATAGTTAGCTGGACTTTTCACTTGTACAAAACCATTGAAATTCCCCCGTTATAGTTAGTTCAGCTAACTATAACTCGCGCGCCCGCAATGCACTGCTGATGACGTCACATATTACATCACTCATGACATGGTCAGTGACATCACTCATGACATCACTGATGACATCTCAAATGACATCACTGATGACATCACTGATGACATCATCCTTGTGATAGAGTGGCAGACCTCCTCTCACCCTAATATAACCTTTGATACACACATTCAAAAATAGAGACTAAAATTTTCAAAACAATGGACATACCAATACCAGTTACAACAACCTCTTCAGTAATTCTAAGATCCACATACACATCCACTCATTCACCAACAGTCCTATACAGTCACTCATACATGTACTCACTCATCATATGTACTCATGCACCTATACATCCTGTTACACAATGCCACTCATCCATAGAGTTACTCACACACATAGTCACTCATGCTAATAAAGAATCAAACATACATTTACTTGCATATACAGTTATACACACACCACCACACTTACTTCTACGGAAACTTACACATACTTAGTCTTTTAAACAATCACTTATAGAAACACATACTTATTCATACAGGAACTCTTTCAATCTCTCACTCTCACATATACTCACATATATACACCAATAGTCACATATACTAGTTTAAAACATATGTAGTTACTCATAAAGACACTATTGAGACAGTCATTCACTCACTAACACACCCATACACACACTCATCCACCCATACAGTCCTGCACACATGCTGTGTTCAACACATACAAACAGTGAGTCACTCATTCATGCACCTATGCACTACGTAATACCCCCCACCGAACCATGCAGACACTCAGACTGATACTCAAAAAACCAACTAATAACCTATATAGACACCCATGTAGCTACTCACCAACCCATGCAGCCACTTATACACAAAGTGAGAGACTGATACAGATATTTACATATTTAAACATTACTCACTAAGCCATGTATTCACTATGATACACTTAATCAGTCAGTTACACAATCAATTTTTCAAAAACAAATCATCCATTTAGACACTTATATACCCATTTATTCTTCCATCGACCTTGAGATATACATATATAAAACATATTTAATTTTCAGAAAAACACACATTCACTGGATGATGTCATCAGTGATGTCATCAGTGATGTCATTTGAGATGTCATCAGTGATGTCATGAGTGATGTCACTGACCATGTCATGAGTGATGTAATATGTGACGTCATCAGCAGTGCATTGCGGGCGCGCGAGTTATAGTTAGCTGAACTAACTATAACGGGGGAATTTCAATGGTTTTGTACAAGTGAAAAGTCCAGCTAACTATAACACCCCTGAAACCTATGGTTTTTTCAGTGAATATATATATATATATGAGTAACCCCATGAATGTAGAAAAATATGAAACTCTTAATAAAAAACATAACTATATATATGTATAAAAAAAACTAAAAACAATTATTCAATTTACATCATTACTATTCACTTAAAAAACAAACCTAGCAGCCCACATCTAGAATATAACTAAAGAAATAACTATTCCATACCTTACAGGTTTAAAATAAATCTAATAATTATTGGACAATAAATAATAAATTGTTAATTAATTATCACTTAATTAACTACCCACCCTAGACCCCTAAAAACATAGCATTGTGTAACTAACATATAATAAAAATAAATAAGTATTCCACAATATACATATTTGAAATTCAAATAAATAATTAATTTACAAATAATATTAATAATTAATTAATTATTATTCAATGACCTTCTCATCCTATACCCCTACATACCAAGCACCTCCTATCTAAAGTAGAAGTAAAATAAATCAGTATTCAATAGTTTACATAATTAAAAATCAATTAAATAAATATTGGTACAAGATGCTGTTTATAAGAGCCTACAATTTATACCCATCGGCTTAGGAAGAGTTCTGAGTAGAGAGTTAACTCTCCCCACACTTAACCATGCACAGCCATCATGCAATAAAGGGGACTCAGCGGCGAGGCCAGTCCCTTCACACACCGTACTACGCACACCTTTCTGAGAGAGAGGTCTCAGCAGAGAGGCCAGCCCCTCCACACACCTTAGTATGCACACCTGTTATCCGAGAGATAGGTGTCAGTGGAGGGGTCCACTCACCCTACTACACACACTCATCATTCGAAGGAGAGGTCTTTGTGGAGAGCTACTCCCTTCACACACCCTACTATGTACATCCGTTATCTGACAGAGAAGTCTCAGCGGACAGGCAAGTCCTTCCATACACCCTACTACGCACACTCATTATCCAAGAGAGGGGTCTCAGTCGAGAGGTCAGTCCCTCCACATATCACACTATGCAGAAACTTCATCTGAGAAGTGTGAAAGGAGAGGCCAGTCCTTCTTCACTCCCTACTATGCACACTAGTCATCCAAGAAAGGGGTCTCATCAGAGAGGCTATCCCTTCCCACACACTACTACGTATGCTTATCAAACTGTGGAGGGTTGTTAGTGGAGCGGTTACTCCCTTCCTATACCCTGCACACACTCGACACACTGAGGAAGGCTGTGGGCAGAGAAGCCAGTTTCCCACAAATCATACTACGGTCACCCGTTATCCTAGAGAAAGGTCTTAGAGGAGAGGTCAGTAGCTCTCTACAACCTACTATGCACTCTTGGCATTCCAGAGGGGTCGCAGCGGAGATACCACTCTCTCCGCACACCCTACTACACACACGTCAGCCAAGAGCGAGGTCTCAGCAGAGAAGTCAGTCCCTTCATCCCTCCCTGTATGCACACTTGTCATCACAGAGAGGTCTCAAAAGAGAGGCCAGTCTCTCCCCATACCCTACTATACTGACTTGTCATCCATGAGCGGGTCAATGCACACTAACCCCAGGTTCGCTGGGGAAGGGAACTAGAGGCTTGTTAGGGTAATAGGAGACGGCCTGCCTCCAACACAACTTGATATACACAAATGGGCCCGCTCCTATTAGAATGACCTAGAAACAACTGAGTAGTGTTATGTGACTGTGGACATCTCACTAAAAATTACGGACTGGCCTCACACACCACCTGGTGTCATGCTTCATCATCGGCCAGTCCTCGCCCTCTAAAAACTTGGTTTGATAGAGGGCGGGCATACACCTGACGACAGGGATGCACTTCTAACTAAGTGGGGCCCAGAGTGAATAAGTGAAATTAAAAGCCATTATTGTAACCTCATTCTCTATTTAATGGTTAAGGAAACTATATGGTTTATAAAAACAAGTGTACGGCGCAATTGGGAAAATTATTATCTCCTCGCCGTGTAATCATTGGTCTGAAAATGGGTCGACATGTTTCTGCCTAATGTCAACAGAGGTAGTCGGCATTCATCAGGAACTTAGTTTTTTACTAAGAAACGGGCTCCACTCTTACCAATATTATGGTTAAATGGAATCAGCGGTGGAGAGACCATGGTCACTATCTGCTGTATATATAAGGGTCAGAAAAGTACCCTGTAGGAAAAAAGAAGGAAATATAATATAACACAAACTCAGCAAACAATAGGTTAAGGGGTCATTCATGAAGAATCAAACAGGCGCAACTATATACTATCTTATGTGCGCATAGTGCAAGTGTAAAACACGTGACTGGCATACGTGAATACACAAGTGAGAAAAAACACGGGGAAAAATTACTCCCCATTTCTTACCTACAGCCTAAACTCAATATACTCCATGGGAGGGGGAGTAAAGGAGAACCCCTGTAGTCAAACTCTGAAGAGGCAAGCAGATAAAGAAGAACTTATTTAGGCAGTATATTATAGCCAAAGTGCATGAAATTGGGGAGGGGGCATGATAGTATAAACCATATCCTACTCCACACGCATCCCACTATCATTCATCCAGACCACAGCGTCTTACTTCATCAAGGTGCGTTCTCCGCGGGATCACCTAGCTGTGTACCGCACTCCTCCCCGGTGACAAGTGAGTGAGGGAAGAAATCTTTGTTAAATAGCAGCCTTAATTGGTAAATTGATGGGAGGGGCCCGGTTGTAACGTGACTGCGGGATCCAACTGTGTATTCCGGTGTCCCAGTCGCTCCCAGTGCTAATACTGCCTGGCTCAGCCTGCCTTCCGGGAAATACGTCATGACAGGTATCGATGCGGAGCAGTGTGCAAAAATTACTGAAGTCTCGTTGCCCAGACTGTGTATATAATCCCAGAAATGATACCTGATTTCTGGAATCAGAGATGGCTAGATGCGCGTTTCAGAAGAGAACGGCACCAACGCTCCGTTTGTGCTTAAAGACACTACCGTTACCACCAGGGAGGGGCCAAAGCCGGAAGACTCCGTCCCAAGCGTCGGAGGGGGCGGAAGTCGGGCAAAATGCCCGAAGTGAACCTTGTGATGAGTATAGGCTCATCTATTAGGGGGAGATCGGTGATGTAAACACTGTGTTGATCTCAGGTGAACAATAAATACGGAGAAACCGTGTATACCATACTTTGAAATACACATAGAATGAGGTAAAAAAGTTTTTTCAATGTCTACGTGTAAATTGCTTGCATTAGCTGAGGAGACACTCTATGTCCATGTGAGGCTACTACAATCTTGATATAAGGAAGCCACCCTGACAATAAGGATATGTAGACCATACATCAGTCGGAAAAAAACACTGCGGTGTATCTGATTCATGTTGGGTAGGAAATGTGGAGCGGGTGTCCTAATTACTATTTGTTCCCATCTTGCTGTGTCAGGTATTACCTTCCCACTTGAAGCCAAGGGATTTCGTCGTTCAAGCCAACGTCCCATGTGCGTAAGCTAGCCCCAGAGTGTACCTTGGTCCATAGTTTCATTCTGATGTGTTTGTGCCTGGACCAGCTCATCCCGTATGCTCCTGCTACGTTTAAATGCAAAAAGTGGGGTTTCCCACTTTTGATCAGAGCTGTTCAAAATAGACAATTTCTTCCTGATGATGTTTTGAATCCGATTTGATACAGGAGTGTAGGTGGTTACACAAACTATCCTATTACTTTTTTCTTTATTAGTGGTTTCCAAGAGGCTCTCTCGATGGTTGTTCCTGGCCCTCTTTTTTGCTCTCTTAACCATAGTTTTAGGATAATTTCGGTCCAACAGTTTCCTCTCTAGTTGATTGGCTTGTTCATGGGGCCAGCCGAAACCCTATGGACATTTCCCGTGTGGGAATTGCGTAGCATGCCCACAAACATACACAACGAAAGAAGTGGATATTGGGACTGGGAACCCCTGGAGGCTAAATATATTTAGCAACTGCAACACCGAGGGGGTGGTCTACCTGTTGACATGCCCATGTAACCTTAGATATGTGGGTATGACTACTAGAAAAATAAAAACTAGAGTCAATGAACACCGTAGTACTATCCGGTGCGGCAGATCCAATACCAAACTGACTAAACACTTCCATGAGGCAAACCACAAAGACACTGATATCAGATGGGTGGTTCTGGAGGTTATGCAAAAAAGAAAGACTGACATAACCCAAGCCCTTTTTCAGAGGGAACAGCGCTAGGTGTTCCGCTTACGCACATGGGACGTTGGCTTGAACAACGTAATCCCTTGGCTTCAAGTGGGAAGGTAATAACCTGACACAGCAAGATGGGAACAAATAGTAATTAGGACACCCGCTCCACATTTCCTACCCAACATGAATCAGATACACCACAGTGGTTTTTTCCGACTGATGTATGGTCTACATACCCTTATTGTCAGGGTGGCTTCCTTATATCAAGATTGTAGTAGCCTCACATGGACATAGAGTGTCTCCTCAGCTAATGCAAGCAATTTACACGTAGACATTGAAAAAACTTTTTTACCTCATTCTATGTGTATTTCAAAGTATGGTATACACGGTTTCTCCGTATTTATTGTTCACCTGAGATCAACACAGTGTTTACATCACCGATCTCCCCCTAATAGATGAGCCTATACTCATCACAAGGCTCACTTCGGGCATTTTGCCTGACTTCCGCCCCCTCCGACGCTTGGGACGGAGTCTTCCGGCTTTGGCCCCTCCCTGGTGGTAACGGTAGTGTCTTTAAGCATAAACGGAGCGTTGGTGCCGTTCTCTTCTGAAACGCGCATCTAGCCATCTCTGATTCCAGAAATCAGGTATCATTTCTGGGATTATATGCACAGTCTGGGCAACGAGACTTCAGTAATTTTTGCACACTGCTCCGCATCGATACCTGTCATGACGTATTTCCCGGAAGGCAGGCTGAGCCAGGCAGTATTAGCACTGGGAGCGACTGGGACACCGGAATACACAGTTGGGTCCCGCAGTCACGTTACAACCGGGCCCCTCCCATCAATTTACCAATTAAGGCTGCTATTTAACAAAGATTTCTTCCCTCACTCACTTGTCACCGGGGAGGAGTGCGGTACACAGCTAGGTGATCCCGTGGAGAACGCACCTTGATGAAGTAAGACGCTGTGGTCTGGATGAATAATAGTGGGATGCGTGTGTAGTAGGATATGGTTTATACTATTATGCCCCCTCCCCAATTTCACGCACTTTGGCTATAATATACTGCCTAAATAAGTTCTTCTTTATCTGCTTGCCTCTTCAGAGTTTGACTACAGGGGTTCTCCTTTACTCCCCCTCCCATGGAGTATATGGAGTTTAGGCTGTAGGTAAGAAATGGGGAGTAATTTTTCCCCGTGTTTTTTCTCACTTGTGTATTCACGTATGCCAGTCACGTGTTTTACACTTGCACTATGCGCACATAAGATAGTATATAGTTGCGCCTGTTTGATTCTTCATGAATGACCCCTTAACCTATTGGTTGCTGAGTTTGTGTTATATTATATTTCCTTCTTTTTTCCTACAGGGTACTTTTCTGACCCATATATATACAGCAGAGAGTGACCATGGTTTCTCCACCGCTGATTCCATTTAACCATAATTTTGGTAAGAGTGGAGCCCGTTTCTTGGTAAAAAACTAAGGTCCTGATGAATGCCGAGTACCTCTGTTGACATTAGGCAGAAACATGTCGACCCATTTTCAGACCAATGATTACACGGTGAGGGGATAATAATTTTCCCAATTGCGCCGTACACTTGTTTTTATAAACCATATAGTTTCCTTAACCATTAAATAGAGAATGAGGTTACTATAATGGCTTTTAATTTCACTTATTCACTTTGGGCCCCACTTAGTTAGAAGTGCATCCCTGTCGTCAGGTGTATGCCCGCCCTCTATCAAACCAAGTTTTTAGAGGGCGAGGCCTGGCCGATGATGAAGCATGACACCAGGTGGTGTGTGAGGCCAGTCCGTAATTTTTTGTGAGATGTCCACAGTCACATAACACTACTCAGTTGTTTCTAGGTCATTCTAATAGGAGCGGCCCCATTTGTGTATATCATCCATGAGAGGGTCTCAGCATAGAGGCTAGTCCCTTCACACAACCTACAATGGGCACCCATCATCTGAGAGAGGTCTCAAAAGACAGGACTGTTCCTCTCCATGCCCTACTATGCACATCCTTCATCTAAGTGAGGGGTCTCAGTGGAGAGGCCAGTTCATCCACAAATTCTACTATGCATGCATGCTCTCCAAGAGAGAGATCTCAGGTAAAAGGCCACTCCCTCTCTACACTTCAATATGTACACCTGCAACCTTGGGGAGAGGTCTCAGCGTAGAGGCCAGTCTCTCTCCACACCCTATTATGCACACCTGTCACCCAAGAGAGAGATGGCTCAGTGGAGGAGCCAGTCCTTTCCCAAACCCTACTATGCACCTCTGCTGTCTAAAAGAGAAGTTTCAGCATCAAGGTCAGTCCCTCCCCACACACTACTGTGGACACCCATCATACAAGAGAGAGGTCTCAACGGACAGGCTAGTCTCTATCCACACCCTACTAAGCACACCTGTCATCCAAGAAAGAGGTCTCGGCAGAGGAGCCAGTCCATCCCCAAACCCTACTATGCACCTCTGTCATCCAAAAGAGAGGTTTCAGCGTGGAAGGCCAATCCCTTCCAACACCCTACTATGCACACCCATCATCCAAGATAGGGGTCTCTGCAGAGGCCAGTCCCTCCAATAATCCTACCAAGCTCACCTGTATCCTACACAGAGCTCCCAGAGGAGAGACCAGTCTCTCCACACACCCTACTACACACACTCGCCATCCCAGAGAGAGGTCTTAGCGGAGAGGCGAGCCTCTCCCCACACCCTACTACACACACCTGTCAGCACAGAGAGGTCTCAGCAGAGAGGCTAGTCTCTCCCCTCATCAAACTATGCACACCCATAATCTGAACGAATTCTTGGCAGTGAGGCCATTCTCTTCACACACCCTACTATGCACATTTGCAGTGTCGTAGCTAGGCACTCTGCCTCCCGTGGCGGTCCCTTTGCAGGCCGAGCTGAAGGGTGGGGTATGCTGGCGATAACTTCTGCATTTGCCGCCCCTGCGGCATACGCATGTAAGAGCGGGGGGTGGAGCCGCCCCCAAAACTTGTGCCGCTCGGAGCTGACCGCCCACCCTTGGTACGCCACTGAGCACGTGTCATCCAACAGAGAGGTCTCAAAGGAGAGGCCAGTCCCTCTCAGCATCCTAGTATGCAAATTTGTCATCTGACAGAGAGGCCTTAGAGGAGAGGCCAGTTACACCCCACACCCTACTATACAGACCCATCATCCAAGAGAGGGGTATCAGCGAGAGGCCAGTTTTTTCACACACCCCACTATGGTCACACATCATCTGAGAGAGGTCTAAAAAAAAAAGGGAGTCCCTCTCCGTGCCCTACTATGTGCAACTGTCATCCGAAAGAGGGTGCTCAGAGGCGAGGCCAGTCCATCCACACACACTACTATGCACACCCGACATCTGAGACAGAGGAGTGAAAGGAGAGGTCAGTCCCTCTTCATTCCCTACTATTCACATCTGTCGTCCCTCCACAAACAATACTACGCATGCTTATCACACTGTATGCTTATCACACTGTACAGGGGTGTAGGTGGGTAGCTTAGTCCCTACGTATACCGTTCCATATACACCCAACGCCCTAGGGAAAGCTGTAAGCAGAGAGGCCAGTTTCCCAGACAGGTGACGTTTACTATTCTCACTTCAATCTAAACCAATTTGGAGAAGATGCTGGAAATTAAAGGGGCAACATTTTTCAGCCCCCTGCCAATCTAAACCAATTAAGGTGTTGGACACTAAAAGGGGTAAGATTTACTATTACCACTCCAGTCTATCCATATTAGGGGAAGGTGTTGGGACTCCATAGGTGACATATTTACTATTCCCACTCCAATCTAAACTAATTTGGGGAAGGGGTTTGATACTACAAGGGTGACATTTACTATTCCAACTCAAATCTAAACTAATTTGGAGAAAGTGTTGGGACACTAAAGGGGTGACATTTCCTATTCCCACTCTAATCTAGACCAATTTGTGGATAGGTCTGGACAACAAAGGGGTGACATTTAATATTCCCACTCTAATCTAACCTTAGTTTGGGAAGGTGTTGGTCACTAAAGGGATGACATGAACTCTTCCCACTCCAATCTAAACCAATTTGGGGAAGGTGTAGGGAACTAAAAGGGTGACATTTACTATTCCCACTCTAAGTTAAACCAATTTTGGGAAGGTGTTGGACGCTAAAGCGGTGACATTTACTATTCCCACTCCAATCCAAAGCAATTTGGGGAAGGTGTTGGACACTAAAGGAGTGACATTTACTATTCCCAATCCAGTCTAAACCAATTAAGGGAAGCTGTTGGACACTAAAGGGGTGACATTTACTATTCCCACTCCAATCTAAACCAATTTGGGGAAGGTGCAAGACACTAAATGGGTGACATTTACTATTCCCACTCAAATCTAACCATATTGTGGGAGGGTGTTGGACACTAAAATGGACACATTTACTATGCGAGTGGTGTAAGGACAAGCAGATCCGGACAGGGCTCCAGGCTGGATTTAGGGATAGAGTCAGCACCGTAGACCCGGCCTTCTGGTTCCTCTTGGTCAAGTGGAAGGCGGTTGACCTGGCCAGAGGTGAACTCTTTGTGGCATTCATTGATTAGTGTGCCACATTTAACCTGGCACCAAGAGGGAAATTGTGAGATATGCTCTCAGGGATGGTGACTCCGGCTGACCTCTAACATTTATATTAGTGCATGAGGAGAACTTTGCTAAAGTAAGGTGTGGAGCAAAAGGAGAATTAACAGAGGCATTTCCAGTTAATCAAGGTGTTAGACAGGGCTGTGTTCTTGTCCCCGCCTTATTCCTCCTCTACATCAATAATTGCATTGCTTATTTGACTAACTGTGTTAATGATTCCCCCATGCTGCAGGAGCAAAAATACCTGCCCTTCATTTTCCGGTGACATGTTGTTGTTGTCGAAAAACAGGAGGGGTCTACAAAGGCTGATTGATAGCTTTAACCAGTTTTGCAGTTATTTTAGTCTTGAAATAAATACTTCCAAGACCAAATATATGATGTACACTAAGAAGGGCAAGGCGAGGAGGGTTATCAAGGTGTGGTCGGAAGTGCTTGAAAGGGTCCAGGAGTTTGACTACCAGGGAATCGGGTTAGATGAGTCAGTAACCAGGGACCCACACATTTTAAAGAGTACCCTAACTGTAAAGCAGTGGATTGGAGCCATACTTATCTTGTCATACAAAGCTCCATGCCTCTCTGTATGGCCAGCAGTGGAAATCTATAAGGCCCAAGTGTTGTAAATTAAAGCAGAATGTGATTAAGCATTTACTGAAGACATTAATATTTCCCTTTTATCGTGTTTTCCTCATTATGTTGGCCGAAGTCCGGACTCCATTTTGTATTGGCATGCTGCCACGTGTTCACCACGAGGAGAGTCCGACCTCTGTGTTAGTTGCTCTTGTAATCTGCCTAGCAACAGTCTATAAATAGCTCTCTTTTGTCCGTCTGGCGCATGCCCAGACTTGACCACATCTGTTGTAATTAGCTTTGCTTGACCATGTGTTTTCGCGGGCCCAAGGAGTGTGTTAGCTCCGCCCATGTATTGATTCGGTATCGAGAATGACCCTAAATGGTAATGTTCTTCAACTCTGTGGTATCCACCCACTCATGAGCCCCTTTACTGTGTATAAAAGGGGACTGTGTATGCAAGTTCTTTGTGCTACTCCTTGCAATACTGAAGAGTGTTGTGTGGATTGTAGGACCACCCTTAAGGGTTAATAAACGTTGTTTTTGTACTTTGCAGTTTCCGTGCCAACTTCCTTATAGATTTCGTTACAGAAGAGCGAACCCTTGTCTCTTGCGGGCCTAGCTGGGGCTTGTATTCATCAATTGGCGCCCGTCACGTGGGGCTCATCGGCGACTCGGATGCTCGAAGGACTGGTCGCGACGAAGGTGAGGAGTTTGGCCGGGGACGTGATCACTGCCAGCGGCGTCTTAGCCCTGGCATCCCGAGGTTTTTCTTCCTTCCCTTCCGAGCTGACCGTCTGGGTGGCGCCGGTCATCGACTGAGATCTCTTCTGTCGGTCCTGCCGTGAGAGCCGTTTGGGCGATTGTGGAGCTTGGCAGTTGGAACCTGGACTCTTGATTGGTAAGAACCGTTGTACGGTACTTGCTCCGAGTTTTGAAGCCTGGTCTGGCTATTTGAGTTTGATTGATGGTGACTAGTCATATTGTGAATTTGTCTTTGTGAAAATATATGCGTTGCAACACATATAGGCAGGTAATGTGGAGAGATTTCTCCGGAGCTGTGTAAACTTTGAACGGCGCAACGATTAAGTGCCATTTTTCTTGATAATACTGCATATTTTGCATTATTCCTAGCATGCCTGCTTTTAGCGCACTCCGTAAGTGGTGCTGCTGTTTTGGACACCGGTTGAACCTCGAGGAATCTGCTCCAGCTCCCCCAGAGGGGACTCCTAATAGGGATATGTACGTGAAGCATGGTCTTTCTTCCATAATGTACAGCACGTTATGGAGGAAATATACGAGGAAGGATCCTGAGTTGCGATGGCCTTTGTATGGATCGTTTGATATACGTAAGATTGAGTATGTGGAACAGTGTATGTGTAAGCGACGTGCTCGTCAGGATATGTTTGAGTGTGTGCGATTATGGGTGAAGGAAGTGCGTGAGCGAGAGAAACGTGAGAAAGCGCTGTTTGATAAGGAGCAACGAAAGAATGATCATATGCGAGCGCAGGAAGCGAAGCGTCGAGAGGACAAAGAGCAAACGGACAGACAAGAGAAAGAGCGAAGGCTACAAGTTTCGGGTCAATATGTTGTTCGTCAGCCACTTTATCCTGTCCTTAATAATCCTGATGACGATTTTTATTTACTAGATCGCTCTCCGCCCCCTTATGTTGGCGCATCTGCTCCGCGGCCGCAAGATTCTGGCCCGGCTCCGGGTAAGGTCGACACACGGTCCATGTTATCGGCCGAGCATATGGCTGAGCTTCGGAAACTTTCCCTCCGTGCACTTAAGGGCAAGATGTCTAAGGATGAGTTGTTCCATACTTGGGGGTCGTGGCAAGATAGAGAGAGGGTGTATTTTCTGTCTCATTTTTCAGAAGAAGTAATTGCTGCTTTCCGAAAATATTCTAGTGTCCTTGAGCCTGACGAAGTGTCTTCGGATGCCGGAGCATTACGTAATGGTGTTTTTTCTCCCCCTAAGGCTTCTGAGGCGGCTCGGCGGCTGTTCGCTTTGCGGGACGAGGTGCTGGCCCTTAGAGAGAAAGCACGTCAACAAACGGAGGAGGAGAAGCAGTCGGATTCGTCTGCAGCAGGGGGCCACCCATCCGTCTCCCAGTCAGATAAGGATGACATAGTGCATGTTAAACCAATGCGAGAGGCGGCGCCTTTGTATGTTCCTCCCAAGGGAGCAGGGACTAGCTCGGATATTAACTCCGCCGATGCAAGGGGATATTTTGTATATAATTGGGTTTACACTCCATGGCATAGGGCCGATGTTATGGCATTAAAGAATGCGCTGCCTGACCCCCGCAAGAATCCAGCGGCCTTCTATGAAGAAGTCGAGGGGGCCTTGAATTCTTGCATTATGACCTTAGCGGATATAGACTTGTTCTTTGGCCTTATCCTACCGCCGGATACGTGGCGCTCTGTCCGAAAGGTAGATGATGCGGTTGCCTTTAAGGCTCGGTGGTCTGACCTTGAGGATGAGGATAGGGAACGGAAGCCCGCACAGAAACCACCCCAGAATATTTTAGATCTCCCTGCGGCTATTGTGGCTAAGTTGAAGACGATTATCCCCCCTAAAAAGATTGACTGGAATATGTTAGCTGCATGTAAGCAGAAAGTTGACGAGTCAGTCGCGGACTTCTTTACGCGTTTTGAGGAGACGTTTCATGATTTTAGTGGCCAGTCGCTTACTGACGACACGGGTCGCCACCTTTTCGCGGACAAATATGTGGCTAATCTGCTGCCGGCAGTTGCGGCCCGGTTAAAAGCGAGTGAGAGTTCTTGGTCCTCCGCGACACCGACGGCCCTTCTGACCATCGCTCAGTATTATGAGCGTCAGGAGCACGAGGCGAAGGGCCAGGAGGAGAAGAAATCGAAAGATCTCAAAACTAAAGTGATGTTAGCACAAGTATATGGCCCGCCCCGCCGGGGTAATAATAATAGAGGAAGGGGCGGATCTTATGGTCCCCCTTCGGGCCGATCTGATTTGAATAGGAACCAGTGTGCGTATTGCAAGCAGTTGGGCCATTGGGCCAGGGATTGCCCAGCGTTGCGTGCTTCGCGTCAGGGGCACACTCCGGGTGGCCCGAGAGGTAGAGGGGGTTTCTCGAACTTTAGAGGGAATTCCAACGATAATGCCCGTTTCGATACTGCCGGACAGCACCGAGATAGCTCAAATGTTTTCGATCGCCATCACCAGTATCATGTATCGGACATCGATCGATCGGGATATCATGATTCTCAGCATGCATAGGAATGCGTTGGATGGGGGTCTGAATCAGTTGAGGTGCCGGTCGATCAGACGGGTCCTTATGTATCGGCTGAGGTTTTAGGTTCTACCGATCAGTTCCTAGTGGATACAGGAGCGACACGTAGTGCATTGTCTAGGTACTTGGTTCCGGGGGCTCCCCCATCCGGCTCAATAGTTACATCGGTAGGGTTTGACGGTACACTCTCCCGAAGCCCTCTTTCACAGCCCCTTGCATTTAAAGTTGATTGCTTTTCTGCGCCTTGTCCGTTTCTGCTTGCTCCGTACACACCGGATAACATTATGGGCCTTGATATGTTAAAGTACTTTAGGGCTACAATTCGTTGTTCCCCTGAGGGTGTGAGGGTGATTTTAAATGACAACTACCCCCGATCTGGGGGGATGTGTACGATATCAGAGGATGCGCTGTTAGCTACCCTCCCCCGAGCTTTATGGGCGACTTCGGACACAGATGTCGGACAAATGGTGATTCCTCCGGTCCACATTAGTGTCCAGGAGGGGGCGGTACTACCACGCCTCCCACAGTATCGTATTTCCCAGGAGGGCGAGGAGGCTCTCATACAGATTGTGCAAGACCTGATCGCAGTAGGAGTAGTGGAAGAAGTTCCCTATAATATCTGTAACAGTCCGATTCTCCCTATTCTGAAAAAGGACACGGATGCAAAGGTCTATCGGTTCATAATTGATTTGAGGGAGGTAAACAAGATCGTGATACCTCAGTACCCGGTGGTTTCTGATATCACGACGTTGCTTACCTTGGTCCCGCCTACGGCGACCGTGTTCTCAGTGATTGATTTGAAAAATGCCTTCTTTTCTATTCCCATTCACCCGGATAGCCGATTTCTTTTTGGGTTCACATTAAACAATAGATCTTATCGTTTTTGTAGAATTCCCCAGGGCTATACAGAAAGCCCTAGTATTTATAGTCAGGCTTTGAAACGACAGTTGGATTCCTTTGCCTTACTCAAGGGGGTCGCCCTCATTCAATATGTCGATGACATCTTGTTGGCGGCTGACACCCTGGAGTTGTGCGAGAAAAGTACGATAGCCTTACTTTCCTTTTTAGCATCCCACAATCACAAGGTCTCTAGGAAGAAATTGCAATTCTGTAGACCAAAGGTGACTTATTTGGGTCACCTTTTGTCTAAGGAGGGGCGTGCACTCACACCAGATCGTATCCAAGTAATTTTGGACACACCAAGGCCATCCACGCAGAAGGATGTACGTGCATTTTTGGGTCTTGTTTCTTTTTGTAGACAGTGGATATTGGGGTTTTCACACATAGCTAAGCCATTACTAGCTCTCCTGACAAAAGACACGCCCATCCCGATCCCCTGGTCAGATGAGTGTGACGCTGCTTTTCAGCAATTGAGACAGGCCCTTTGTTCAGCACCAGTGTTAGGGACCCCTGATTATGCAAAACCCTTTTCGTTGTATGTGCATGAGAAAGATGGATGTGCATTATCAGTTTTAGTGCAGATGCACGGCGATAAGCAGCGCCCTTGTGCATACTTTTCGGCTGTACTTGATCCTGTCGCCCGAGCATTACCAGGGTGTTTTCGCTCGGTTGCGGCGACAGCTGTGTCAATACGGCAGAGCGAAGGAATTGTATTGTCCCATAAACTGTTAGTGTTAGTTCCCCATGCTGTTGATGCCCTGCTTAATCAAACAAAGACGCAGCATTTGACCAGTGCCCGTTTAACGGGATATGAGTTGACGCTTTTAGCTCCTCATATTACGTTGAAAAGGTGCGTGACATTAAACCCGGCCACATTGTTGCCATATCCCGAGACCCAGCCTGAGGCACAGAAAGCGCATGATTGTATTCTTGTGACTGAGGAACAAACAAAGGGTCGTATTGATCTCCAGGATACGCCCTTTTCAGAGGTAGATGGAGAATTGTGGGTAGATGGATCTTGCCTGAAGCTACCAGATGGTACGGCTTCAGCAGCGTATGCAATTACCACGTTACAGACGATAGTGGAGACAGCACGCATACCACAGAAATCAGCTCAAGCAGCGGAACTGATAGCGTTAACACGAGCGTGTGAGCTCAGTACAGGATTGTGTGTGAATGTTTACACAGACAGCCGCTATGCCTTCGGAGTAGCGCACGATTTCGGCCTACTCTGGAAGGAGAGAGGGTTTCTAACGTCACATGGGGTGCAGATAATGCATGGGGAGTTAGTCCACAACCTTTTAACTGCATTGACATACCCAAAGAAAATCGCCATTGTTAAGTGTAGCGCCCATAGGAAAGTGGTTGATAAGGTTGGAGAAGGGAATGCGTTAGCGGATCGAGTAGCACGGGAGACTGCGATGCAGCCCGGTACTACTGCCATGTATGTAGTGAAGTCACAGGTGGAGAGATGGCATGATGCGAAGGAGGAAGTGCGAGAAATACAAAAGACCGCTTCTGACAAAGAGCGGGAACAATGGGCTAGCGAAGGAGAACTGGATGACGAGGGTTGCTGGAGAAATAAGCAGATGGATAGATGGAAATTACCCACGGCCTTTGTACAACCTATGGTTCAGATGGCACATGGGCTAGCACATGTTAGAGCTTCCGCAATTGTGAAATTGCTTACCCAAGTCTGGGAGCATCCAGAGATTGCTAGCACGGCAAAGAGGGTGGTGCAGACCTGTATGATCTGTCTGAAGTATAACCCAGGGAAAGGCACGCGAACTCCAGCAGGAGGATTTGCGACGCCCACTGCACCCTTTGAGGTTCTGCAGATGGATTACATTCAGCTTGAGCGCTGTAACAATTTGAAGTATGTTCTAGTAGTGGTTTGCGCCTTCAGTAAATGGGTTGAGGCGTACCCTGCGAAAGACAATACTGCAATGACTACAGCGAAGCTATTGCTGAAAGAGTTTTTCCCCCGATACGGCGTCTGTAGACTTCTGTGGAGTGATAATGGCCCTCACTTTGTAGCGGATGTTATAAAGTATGTCTTGAAGGGCCTAGGCATCACCCAGAAGTTCCACGCCGTATTCCACCCCCAGTCTGCAGGACTAGTCGAGAAGTATAATGGTACGCTGAAGCTTAAGATCGCTAAAATTCAAGCTTCAACATCTTTGACTTGGCCAGACGCCTTGCCACTGGCGTTATTGTCAATTAGGTCGGTGCCACACTCTCGAACCGGCCTTACACCCTATGAGATTGTATTTGGACGCCCAATGAATATCTGGGGTCCACCAAGGCCTAAGGCTGTGTATGATGTACCTTGTGTGATGATGAGTGATTATCTGGCACAGTTAACGGATAACTTGGTTTCTATTCATCAACAGGTCCGAGAGGCGCTCCCTGATCGGTCTACTGGCGAAGGACATGGTCTCCGGCCTGGAGATCATGTGATGATAAAGGTTTTCGACAGATCGAACAGTTTGGAGCCGAGATGGGTCGGACCTGAGCAAGTCCTTCTTGCAACGAGGACGGCTGTGCGAGTCTCGAACAGGAAGAATTGGATCCATTCCTTGCACTGTCGAAAGGTACCGCCCGGATTGGTGGAGTCTGCTGTGCTGACCGATCAACGAGACATCCTAGCAGCAGAGACAGGCCGTGCTGCAGAGCCAAACGACACTGAGGAGCTCTTTTCGGACCACACGACTTCTGGAGGAAGGCGATATCATCTGCGACCAAGGAAGTGAGATTTCCAGTACCGGGACATACTGTCAGAACGGCCCTTGGGTTAGTGAAACGGAGAGCCGATGAGGCAAGGGGGGGGGATCAGCCCTGCATTAGTGTAGCGACACCCGTCTTGGCCCGCTGGTGAAGAAATCAACCGCTGCCCAAGGGGAAGAGTTCTGACAGACTTTGTAGTTACAGGAAGATATCAGGGTATTGTTTCCTTTGACATGGAGAAGAAGAAAATTCTTTGTGCGTTGGGGTTCATGCTAACAGTAGCCATCGTTGGTATAACCACATGGTTTGTGGAGGAGGCAACTCCTGCTCGAGAGACGCTTGTGTTGACGACTCCAGTGCCTGCGGAGCACTACTTTTATACATTGCCATATCAAGAGTTGAAGCATCGACAATCCTATTTGAATAACACTTTCATTCAGATGCTGCATCACACCCACGTTGCTACAAACGCTACGAACTGTTGGATATGTGGGATGATGCCAGCCCATCAGAAGAAAGGAGGAACGCCATTCATACCACTTCCTTTCTCTCACAATGGCTCTTGTAGAGCATGGTACACTTTGTTGTTTGCCACTCGGAAACCGACAGTGGGACGATTGCTTTTCAGACTTAATAAAGAATGCCATCAGGACAAGAATGGATATCCACAAGCGAATGGGACAATTTGGGAGTGGGAAGAGTACCGACCAGACAATGAATCCATTCCCTACATCTTCACGAACACCAGAGACACTGTGGGGAAGGACAAATTCGTAATCCAAGTAGCACAAGCCCAAGCGGACCTGTGTGTCCAGAGTGTGGGTTTTATTCCTGTGGGTGTCAGTGATTGTATAACCGTACTAAACATCGATGGGTTAAACAACAGCACCTTCTTAGCGTCCCATAATACCTACTTTGTATGTGGAAATAAAGGTTATTACCGTTTACCGGCTGGGTGGTCTGGGGTATGCTATGTATCATTCCTATTACCTCCTGTATTTTTAGCACCTGCGTCATATCATAAGGATTTAAAACTGTTGAATAATGTGACTGTAAATAGATATAAACGTACTCTATCAATTGATGAGGTGGATCAAACAGATACCAGCTTGCAACAGTATATTGATTTTAACTTAGGACTGTTTTTCTTTGTTGGAGCCGCTTTGAATAGTAGGAAGATCCGAAGATTAACAAGAGTGGTAGAAGCTGTGACTAATCAGACTGCTGCTGCTCTTGGGAATCTTACAGAAGAATTACAGATTACCAGAATTGTTGCATTGCAGAACCATATGGTATTGGATGTAATGCTAGCTGATCGAGGAGGAGCCTGTAAAATTATTGGAAGTAGCTGCTGTGTGTTCATTCCTGATCATACGCCATCCGTTTATAACGCCATTAACAAGCTGCATAAAATAGCAGCTGAAATCCACACAGAAACCGGCACTTGGTCCTTTTCTGGATGGTTTTGGGCGTTGGTTACTGCCTGGGGATGGAAGGTCTTAACTGGTCTCTGCATTATTATAGCAATTCTGTTCTTTCTCTGTATGTGTATTCAATGTGGACCATTGTGCTGTTCCGTATGCATTTCATTCTGCATTCCAGATAAGAAAGCTATTGCCGATGTTGCCCGCCAGAAGGGTCTAGCTAAAGAGGTTAAAGGAATGATGATAATTGACATATACGATGATTGTTCTTGGAAACCAGATGTCTTCAGTAAATGCTGAAAGGGTCGTCTGTTGTAAATTAAAGCAGAATGTGATTAAGCATTTACTGAAGACATTAATATTTCCCTTTTATCGTGTTTTCCTCATTATGTTGGCCGAAGTCCGGACTCCATTTTGTATTGGCATGCTGCCACGTGTTCACCACGAGGAGAGTCCGACCTCTGTGTTAGTTGCTCTTGTAATCTGCCTAGCAACAGTCTATAAATAGCTCTCTTTTGTCCGTCTGGCGCATGCCCAGACTTGACCACATCTGTTGTAATTAGCTTTGCTTGACCATGTGTTTTCGCGGGCCCAAGGAGTGTGTTAGCTCCGCCCATGTATTGATTCGGTATCGAGAATGACCCTAAATGGTAATGTTCTTCAACTCTGTGGTATCCACCCACTCATGAGCCCCTTTACTGTGTATAAAAGGGGACTGTGTATGCAAGTTCTTTGTGCTACTCCTTGCAATACTGAAGAGTGTTGTGTGGATTGTAGGACCACCCTTAAGGGTTAATAAACGTTGTTTTTGTACTTTGCAGTTTCCGTGCCAACTTCCTTATAGATTTCGTTACAGAAGAGCGAACCCTTGTCTCTTGCGGGCCTAGCTGGGGCTTGTATTCATCACAAGCATGGGGGCTGCTCTTTATGGGGCAGAATTATGAGGGAACTGTAACATTATTACCCTGAGTATAGCAGAGAACAGCTTTATTAGAAGTGTGGTGAGCCTAGGGAAGGGCACGCCTCTTGTCCCGCTACGTATGGATCATGGGATCCATGAGAATTCTTCATTGGTGACGCTGAGACCCTTTTTGTATTTAGGCAGAATTTGGTGCACTGATGAATGGTGCCTCTTAAGAGAAGGAGTGCAGGATGTTATCTCTTCCAATGGCGGGAGGAAAATCAAATGGCTAGGGGAACTTAAGAAGGGTTGGAGTGAGTTGGGCCTGAGTAAATTCTGGAGTGGGCCACAAGCCATCAAGAAAGGGGATGTTGCCCTACTTAAAGAGATGATGGAAGAGAAGGCCACTCGATGCAGGGAACACTCATCCTCAGCTTCAAAAGGGAGTTTAACAAGTGCCATCCTCCTCCTAAAATAAGTGTGCAAGGCCTAGGAATTCCTAGATTTTGTCCACCCTGTTCAGTCCCTGTAACTAATTTAGGTATGGGTCCCTACCTGTAGAAGCCTTTACCGCTAGTTGGAGAAAGATGAACCAGGGTTCTGAATATTGTTTATTGCAAAAATGTACACAAAAGCAAGGTGCATCTTTTGTTTTTCTGCCCACTTTATGCAAAACACAGGTCCATATGGATTGTGCCAATATGCAGGATTTTGAGCATACCCACGGGACAAGATCAATCCACTAAACAATTTAACTATCCCAATGCATTTCAGCCGATTGCCTTTCTTCAGGGGATATAAAGCTCTGCTAAAAAATACAATAAAATAAAAGAAAAACGGGCTTCCCAGGGTCTGGGTGTTGATCTCATCACCAGGTGGTACATGTGATGGTTCACAATGTATCAGAGTATGCCTGTGCTAACTGTCCTTATGATGATGATAAAATCACAAATAATTGTTTCATGCTGAGTGATGTTGGATGGTGTGGCTATAGTAAATCATGAGAAAGACACTGCCTTTCTGAGAAACGTGGGAAAAACAACCCAAACGGAGTGGTAAACTAATACATGCTCTCATGCTCATTGCATGAAAACAATGTCCTTGCAAGTAGACTAATGACCTTGCAATAAACAATAGAAGAAATGTCAGAATAGCGAGAAACAATGCAGATTTTCCACAGTTTTAATGTATAGAAAATCATGATTTTATTAAAGGCACGGAGGCTAATATTTTGCATCATACCTTTATTGCTCCTCAAACACAGCAGCAACATCACTTAGAATTAGAATACAATAACACTCTAGAATACTGAACATGTTTATAATCCCAGAACAGGCAGCCATCTTCCTCTTTTTAGCTGTGTAAACCAAGTCCCAGTATAAAATCATACTTCCGTCTTCAAAAAATTCTTCCTTCTTCATATATCCTCAAATCTCCTCTTCTTCATTTAACCTAAAAAATAAAACAAATTTAATGATAATAAAGGGTGGGTACAGCTGAGGGATAATATTAGCCTCCATGCCTTTAATAAAATCATGATTTTCTATACATTAAAACTGTGGAAAATCTGCATTTTATGGCAAGGTCCGGAGGCTAATATTATGCATGTTCAAAGTTCCCCCAAAACTGTTTCCAACACATTTTCCACAGGTTTAAAGTAAAACCTTCTAAAGGTATTATCATTTGACCAATCAGCAGCTTTCATAATTCCACTCAAACTAAACCCTTTCAAGAATGCTTTACTCGCCATTGCTCCTCTTACTGAATGTGTTCCAAAAACACTAATATCCACACCTGCTTTAATCATTACACCCCTTATCCATCTCGCTAAGGTGGGAGCTGAAACTGCTTTATATGGTCTCACATAAGAAATTAACAATTGTGTGCAACTTTCCGATCTCAAACCTAAAGTTCTTTTTTCATACTCTTTCAAACAACTAACCACACATAGAACTTTATCACCCTCAAAAACTGGGTAAAAAATTGTCCTAGACATAGTCTTTGTCCTTCTCCTAATTTCAAAACATACCCCTTCTGGTTGAAAAAACCTTGAATTTACCTCTAATGCTCTTATATCCGAAACCCTCCTAAAGGAAACTAGACACAAAAGCATAGCTAATTTCCATGATAATAATTTCAGATCTAAACCTGAATTCGCTCCTCAACTTTCCAATTCTTTTAATACCACTGAAACATCCCAACGGGAAGAAAACTTTGCTCTTGGTGGAAGCACGATACGCACACTTTTCACTAATCTTTTAATCAAAGCATGTTGGCCAACTGGAAGACCATCAACTAAAATATGTCCTGCCGAAATCGCTGACCAACAAGAATTAACAGTACAATACACCAAACCCTCTTCAAATTGCTCTGACAAGTAGTTTGCAACCTCTACAACAGTGCCGATATGGGATCCAAACCCCTCTTAAAACACCAATGATTCCATTTTCTCCATGCTGAACCATATGTCCTTGAAGTCCCTCTTGACCATGATTTAGACACAAGGTCCTCAGCTTTCTTTGATAATCCATGCATCTGCACACTCTCCTGAAATCAACCAAGCTATTAGCCTTAATTGGCACGTCACCACCAACTCGTGAACGTTCCCTTGAACATCTTGCAGAATCTCCCTGAAATTTGGCAAAATTACCAGATCCTCCACTAAAAGATTCATCAAATCTGGAACCCACACCTGAGCTCTCCAAAATGGGGTTATCAGAACTAACTCCGCATGCTCCCTCCTGACCTTGTTCAGGACTCTGGATCATTGAAAACAGAGGAAAAGCATAATTCCTCCCCTCCTTCCACATCTGTAGAAATGCATCCACCTCTTTCGCTTCTGGATCTGGTCTCCAACTGTAGAAATACTTCAACTGAGTATTCAGTCTGTCTGCAAAAAGATCCATCTTCAATGGACCCCACAACCTCTCTAAACTTTGAAAAACTTCCCTCTTCAATCTCCAATTGCTTACATCCCTCAGGTATCTTGAATACCAATCCGTTTCTACGTTGTTCAACCCTGGTATATACTGAGCTTCAACCCATATCTCCCTTGCCAAGCAAAACTCCCAAAAATCCTTGGCTAGCTCCGCTAGCCCTCTTGACCGAGCTCCTCCCATCTTGTTCACATACCAAACCGCTGACAAATTGTCCATTTTCAAAAGTACACAGCACCTCACTCGGTCCTTCACGAAACTCTTCATTGCAAATGACCCTGCCAAGAGTTCCAAACAATTTATGTGCATCTTTCCCTCTTCTTTCGACCATTGCCCCCCTGTTGCAACCATTCCACACCTTGCACCCAATCCGTGCATACTCGCATCTGACTCTATCTCTATTTCTGGCATCTCTCCGAAAATCGCCCTTTCCATTCCATGCTTCTAAACTCATCATCCACCATTCTAACTCCTCCTGAGTTTCTTGATTCATTCTAACTTTCTGTGAATATCTTGTGTCTTTCCTTAAATGAAATGCCTTCAATCTCTGTAAAGCCAGATAATGAGGAGGTGCCGGGAAAATCGCCTGAATCAACGATGAAAGAAGACCCAGCAAACGAGCCAACTGCCTCAGAGTAATCCACTCTGCATTCCTGACTCTCCTCACCTCCTTCCTGATTCTCCTCACTTTCTCCATCGGCAATTTCAATACACATTCCAATGTCAATATCTGAAAACCCAAAAACTTCATTTCCTGTTTCAGATCTATACAAGACTTCTCCTTGTTCACCACAAATCCCAAATCCTCTATGACTTTCACCGCAAACTCTGTTTGTTCCTTTGCTAATATTCTCTCCTCTGCCATAATCAGGATATCGTCCAGATATACAATCAGACGAATTCCTCTTGACCTCAACCAAGCTACCACAGGTCTCATCACTTTTGTAAAGCACCAAGGAGCCGATGTTAGTCTGAACGGAAGACTCTTGAACCTCCATCTCCTCCCTTTCCATCTGAATTGCAAAAGGTCCCTTTGTACCTGACACATAGGAATCGTCAGATAAGCATCCTTCAAATCTAACCTCGTCATCCAATCCCCTTTCCTCAACAGATCTCTCAGCATATGAATCCTTTCCATCTTGAAATGATTGTATCCAACCCAATCGTTGAATTCCCTTAGATTTATTACTGGTCTCATTCCTTTCTCTTTTTTCTCCACTAAAAACAAATTGCTTATGAAACGACCTGGAACCTCCCTCGCAATCTCTATTGCACCTTTCTCTTCTAAAGCCAACACCTCCTTTGTCACAAGTAATTCCATTTCTCTTGAGGACCGTAAAATCTTTGGGACTCTCTCTTGTACTGAAGTACTGATAAAATCTATCTTGTAACCACTTACTGTTTTCAACACCCACGGGTCTTGAGTAATTTCCTCCCATCTCGAAACAAACTGGGCTAGTCTGCCGCCCAATTTTATTTGAGTAAATGAATGGTCTGTTAGCGATCTTACCTGAAACTCCTCTAGGCCTTCTTTCTCCACACGAGCCCCTTGCTCTTCCTCTTTGCCTTTGCGGGAAGAAACTTCCCTGATCTGACCTTGTGAACACATATCCTCCTCCAAAGTTCGCGCCATAGGGTCTTGATCCTCTCCCAAAATTGGTTCTGGTAAAGCCTTGCCCTCGGCCGGGAAACCGACCCCGCGTTCGCCCGGCCGTACCAAAAACCTTTCTTCTGTCTTTTTGCAAACTATTAAAAGTCCCTACATATCTGGCCATGTCTTTCACGAAGTCATCCCTGAAAAGAAGACCTTCGCTCTCTTCACCCAACTCCTTGCTTGCCAGTTCTGCAAGTTTTGGATCAATTTTACAGAGAATACTCTTCCTTCTTTCTATGCACAAAGCCGCATTTGCGTTCCCAAGTAGACATATTGCTCTTTGCAACCACTGACGCATCTCTACCACATCTACACCAGTATTATTGCTGTGAGCTTCTTCACACATATCAAAGGTTTTGGTAAGTGGGCCCAAGACGTCCAAAAGCTTGTTTTGACAACCCTTTAAACCTTTGTCCAGACCTCTTCTCGGGTCTTTTCCACCTTTATTAATGAATGCTAGCATCTTTTGATCTAGCTCTGGTGTGTATGCCACCTTACTATTGAGACTAGGTCTTGGACACTCCGAACGTGCCTTGTTCTTACTTCTTTAGGGATTTCCCTTCTAATCCAATATCTTATATATCTGGCTACATGATCAGCCGGAGTCCAATGTGGTGACAACGGATGATGTATCAATAACGGATCAAACATATCCTCTCCTTGAGGATCTACAAAATCACCAATCTCCAATTTAATCTCCTTCTCATCTATTTTTCTCTTGTTAGGGACCTCCTCAACATTCGAATCCTCCAGGCTTGAGCTACATGTCAGCTCAACATCTCCTGAGGATGAACTTGAATCGCATGATACAGCACTATGCTTCCTCTTATGAGCCTTTACAACGCTAACCTTGGCCTTTATAGCCTTCCATTTTTTAACCTTACGTTCATCATCCTTTATGCTTTTCCCTTTTAAAGCATTCTTCCTTTTCTCTTTCCTTTTTTGACCTTCTCCAGACACTCCTGCCACTACCTCAACCTCCTCTGTAGTCCAAAAACTTTCTTCCTCACCACTTTTCTGTCTATTTTCTCTTTTCTTCATACTTTTTTCAAAGGTATTTTCGACTTTTTTATCAATTGAAGCTGATAAGCCTTCAAAAAAAATTTCCATATAGGATTTCATCTTCTCCTCCAAACTTGCCTCACTGTTCTCCATTTTTATTTTATTTAATAAATATTCAACACTTACTAAAACTACTACTTTAATTTTTCTTACTAAATGACTTAAATCTTACCTCACTAATAAAAACTCCTTTCAAAACCTAAAAATCCTTTCAATACACTAATTATACACAAAATCTGAGACTCCCTGACCAAAATTTGACCCCTCCGTGTAAAAAAACGATCAATTTCTGACAGAAACTGTCAACTCCTTTCATTACATCAGATTCCCAAAATATGGCCGTCCGTTTTCCTATTCAAACAAATTCCGACCTTCCCAATCTTCCAAAATGGCCGCTGTACGTTGCGTGAGTACGGCGACTCATTTATTCCAAATATCATGTCAGTTTCATTGCTCAACATTCAATGCGCTCGAGCGTGTCAAACTAACCGTTCGTTCGCCGATTGCTAGCACGCGTTGAAGCGCGTCAAGCCGCCCAAACCTGCTCCAGCCTGCACGCGCTGTCAAGCTCTGCCCTCACGCATTAAATAACGAGGCTTTTCAACCGATCATCATTCCTTTGTTTGAAGGTAAACCCTCGCGCACGAACTATACTCATCGCGTTTCTAACATATAAACCTCTACTTATCAGTTCAAAATACTCGCTACAATGCCGCTTCAAATATTTAATGTCTACAAATCAAACCTTCAACTTGGCTATTTATTTCCCTTTATAAACGGTTCAATCTTTAAATTATTCTTTACCTACAACCTCTCAGAAATTAATTTGTCTTTCTTATAACAGTTGCCAACTAATTCTTCAAAATATACTGATATTCTATTTACTCTATTATAAGACAATACATATGTTTGTACTTATCTTGTGTTCGAGCAGCAACAAAAGAGGAAGATGGCTGCCTGTTCTGGGATTATAAGCATGTTCAGTATTCTAGAGTGTTATTGTATTCTAATTCTAAGTTATGTTGCTGCTGTGTTTGAGGAGCAATAAAGGTATGATGCATAATATTGGCCTCCGGGCCTTGCCATAAAATTAAATAATAAATGCTCTCAAATATTACTTAAAATAATTAAGGACACTGTCAGTGCTGCCATGAGTTTCATCTCCAAATCCAGGGCAGGTGCTGCTAAATGTTGAGCCTGAATCTGTTTAATGACTGCAGGTAAACAGCAATAGAAGGAGTACCACGGGTAATGGTGTAGATTGCAGCACATACAGTAACCCATGTATTACACTCCTTAACAGGGATAACCATACCAAGTGGAAGACACGGAGTGAGAATTCAAAATGTATCTTGGGGTCCCGTACGGGGAAACATTGCCTCAAACTGATTTGTTTTTGTGCAATCCAAAACTGAATTTCATCCTGTTTGGTAGGGACTTTACACATCACAAAAGAAGCACCAGGTCCGAGTTAGTAGGGTGGTCTAGCATGTGACTCGATATGTCTAAGTGTATAACTGGGGAGTTCCATTTTTAAGGACAGTTCCCCTCACACACACGAGGTGTCATGCTTCATCATGGGGGTACCTCCTCACGTGAGAGACCTAGTCCTCATGCGGGCTACGACCCCCTCGCTGCGAGGGAGGAGCTCAGGGATGTTTTGATAGGGAGGGTGGGTGTACTAAAACCCCATGAAGGTTTGGTGTGTTTGAAAAAGGTGCAGTGCTCTGTTACAAGTGATTGGAAGTGATTAAAACTGGCTACGAGGTCAGCTATAATGCTACCTTTATTCAGCTGCCCAGTGTCAGGATTAAAACCAAGATAACGCTCGGAGTGCAGGTGCCAGGATTCAAGGCCTCTGCGCTCTTACAAGACCAACATGTTTCAGGCTGATAGACCTAGATAAGTGTCACGGTTTTCGTCAGGGTCGGTGATGTAGCCACTGCAAAAAGGTGAAAAGTGTGTGCAACAATCACAGGAAAAACGTGATATGATAAAAGAGACGATACTGAACCAGGATAAATTTCACTGTTCAGTATGTTCGACGTATAACTTGAGATGGAAACAAATGACAACATATCACATAAGTATGCACATATGCTGTCATACTTATGTGATCTCAGGCTGAAACATGTTTTTCAAGCACACCAAACCTTCATGGGGTTTTAGTACACCCACCCTCCCTATCAAAACATCCTTGAGCTCCTCCCTCACAAAAGTAATTCTTTGGCATGGAAGAAGTGATTATGCTGGTAGTCTCAAAAAGGGTGTAGATTCGTGGAAGGCCAAATTGTCATCGGTGGTGAATTTCTTGAATAAATAGATGAAGCCCTGCTTACAGATCAGTAAACACGTTTTCTTCTGAAACACACAAAAGGTGATGGGAGGAATGCTTGCAATGTATCAAACCACTAGCAATCACTCCGGGTAGCATCCAAACCTATTGCTCTTTTGCTCACCATGCCACTTCAGTTTGACCCATCCATATGCAAATTGGTTAACCCTTGCTACCTAATGGGAACACTCCAACCCGAACAACCAGGCCATGTCCCCCCTGAAGAGGTACTTGTAATCGACCCATGCGCTATATAAAACTACAAAAAAAGTTATTTATGAATTGTGTGTGGAAACATAAGATTTACGGGATACTAGTCTACTATAAAGTTCATTTTGACTGACTGCAGTAAAATTTCTGCAAAGAAAGAGAAGCATAATCCTGCGCTCTGCGCCCTTAGAATAAAATTAAAAAGGATTGCTGAGCCGGCTAGAAATTGTTTTATCCTTCCGTTCCCACGGCGCCCCCTACAACGGTTAATCAGGCCTGCGCCCAATTAAATTGCATCAGCCAAAAGAGGTGCCCAGCTATCAGTCAGTGGAGTGACCGTGACTGGTCTAGCAAGTAACAATGGAGACAGCTGCGCTACCGTGCCTGTCCCAACCATTCAGATCGGCGGCCGATGTTGTAAAACGGAACAACAACATTGAGACAGCACCATAACCCGACCAGTTCCGCCTGGGAAAACTTGGCTGTCACTCTCAGACCTGCGTGTCGCATTTAGGATTGGCTGAGGTGTTCTGAACGCTCCAATCATAGGTCAAGTTTCATATCAGTACCTCTCAGTCGGCTTTCGGAATATGCTCAACTGTATGATTGGTTATTATGCAACCCGGAAGTGCCCATATTACGAGCACATGATATCCGTTAAAAGAACAACATCGAGCGAAGGACAGATGCTAAATTCATGGACGGTCCGTGTAAGTAGCGGACACGTGTTCCATTTGTTAGTAGTGGTAATCGCACTAGCTGGGCTGTCCGCTGTAGGGTTGTTTGGGTGATGTCTCTCCTGCGGGTGTGTGTGCCTTTCTTCCCAGCGTTCCCACCGAATGTTTAAGGATCTAATTTTACGTACAGCATAGATTTACACGGCTCGACTGTTTTGCTCCGCTCTTGACATACTAAATAGATATCTCAAATCAATTGTTTCATCGTTTTAAAGCATGGCCTTTTAAACTACATTTTAAATGGTAATTATTTTAATTAATAGTACTTTGTTTTACATTTGACTGTCACTCTTTAATAATCGCTCGTGCTGATACTCTAGCTAAAACCAGATCGGTGTTCATTCATTCGCGCATTCTTAATCCAAGGTTTGTACACTGACAATACACAGATGTCAAAGCTGAGGCAGAGTGGATAATTGAGTCAGCTGACATCTGCTTTTGGTGCTCTCTCTTGCTATTTGTTCCTGTTGCAGGGATATTAGACTGCTGTCCTTGGACTTGAAACATGGAACTCCCTGGTATTCCATATCTGCCATTTGCATTCCTGGCCTTTGGTTAGGCTTCAGTTAAAAAACAGAATGTTCGGCAAAATTTGACAAACCTTCCCTAGTATATTCGTTCATGTGTGTGTGTGTTTTTTTTTTTAAATTGTATTTTTATAAATGTTTCCGTTTGCACCCAGCTGCGACAAGAACGCTATGTGTCTGGGAGATATATACTTGGATAATAAGTACAAACAGTAGGGTACCGTTTTTATAACAGTAGAAACCTGGGCTTCAAGCATTAGTCCACTATTCAAAATAATTACTAGATTCCTGAACAGGTTTGGATAGAGAGCATTTTGTGTTCGGCATGTGGCATGATATCTTAATCGGTGCCAGCTATTAATAAGTTCGTTTAAAAACATGGATCAGTAGGTTACACCCCTCTGTTATTTTAGTTTCCTTTCTTCTTTAGGGTCAAAAGTTATGAGTGGTAACGTCAAATATGTATGTGTCTGTCCTACACATATGAAATAAATAAAAAAGAGGTAATTCACTTTGGGTGGTAAGTACAATTGAATCAATAATCTTTATTCGGCTGAAAAAGAAACATAGAAGAGAAATAGAATTTATAAAAACATGCAGTATATCACAAGAATCACTTTCAATCACTTAGGAATAAAGTGTGTTCAGCTTAGAGAACATAATGATTAAATACAATCCTAGCACGATATACCTTTTGTTACAGGCGTCGAGTTCCTTATTTTATTTGAATGATGAATACACCTAGCAGCTGAAGTGCATATTAAATTAGATTAAAGTTCTTGGGGGGGGGGAAAAGGAAAGCAATTATATGAAATCAAAAATTATGCATACGCAGTAAGGGTAATAACTGTTTCCTAGGCACCTTTATAAAAGTGACAAGGATAAAGTGTATTATTGTGACAACTCGTCAGTTTTGGCGACGACTGAGAGGCAAATTCATCTCCTAAACGCAATTTTTGGAAAGGTTATTAAGACATGAGCAGTAACAATATTAAGTCTAAATCTTATTAATAAAAATGTTTGATACATGTTACAGTAGTTAGATATGGGTCAATCAAATCAGTTGTGATGGAGACTTAAGAACTGACAGTTGTGTGTGTGTGTGTGTTTTTTTTAACCTTCAATAGAATTCAGGCCTCATTGCATTTTTCAAGAATTTGATGTGTAAACGTCAATTTGGGGCAACAATTGCCTAAATCCGGTGAAGTTAGGATGTGTGGTAATAAAATCCTTTCAAAGCCTTCTTTGACGTATCTCAACACAGGGAATACAACCTCTATAGCCTAGTGATAGGCAATCTAAAATAATCCCCCATTTAAGTGATGTTTCTTGGTTGCACCAAATAAATAACCAGAGACTAAGGAGGCAAAGCTTAATAACGTTTTTATTTTTTTTAATTGTTTCTTTTTAAATACAACGGACTCTAAGCTCAGAATTACAAGTAAAAGTGGTTTTGGGCACATAGAAAAGCCTTCACAGGAAGCCGTTCTCTAGTAATTGTAATCCCTTCAAATCACTGTAATCACAAACGTCAGCCCCATGGGTTACAGTAGAGATGCAATTGTTTTTATGCATTTCTATTCTCTTTCAGTGGTTTTGAACCCAACGTACTGGAAAATCTAAACACAGCTTCAAACGATCTTTCAAATGGACATAGTCTAGATCTATGTAAATGATCTTATTTAAGAGCCAAGACAAAAATACATCACAGATATCAAGTTTTTGTTTGATAGACTGGGTATCTTGTCCCCTAAAGTGTTTGGTTTTAGTGGGCCACTTAACATTACAAATGATTTAGTCACGTGTGTAGCTTCAGATTTTCCACAAATTGTGCAAATGAATCTAACAGTACTTTTAGTCCATTGGCTGTACATGCCATCAAGATTGAATCGTCGGCATAGAGGAGTACAGGCAGTGGACGTGAACCTATCTGGGCCCTATCAGGTCCCTTTAACCTTAAAAAAAACCTTCCAGTTCATTAACATACAAGATAAATAGACATACCCCTGCCGATCTGAAATTAGTTAATGTGCACACCTTCTAGACTGTAGAGCTCACCTTCTAGACTGTAGAGCAGTGGTTCTTAACCTGTGGTCCGGAGACCCCTGGGGATCCGCACAGCCTAATGTGGGGTTCCGCTACTGATTAGAACATTTACTAATATTAAAATGTTAATAAAGTGTATTTATTGAAGCAAAATGTACAAATTAACAGTGTAAAAACATTCTGTAAATGTGAAAGAATTTGAAATTGGAGTCCAAAAGTTAATTTAGTATCCTCAAACTGACTTGTGGGAGCTGTGCAAGTGCTTATAACAGAATATTTTAGCGACTAGTTCTCAATTGAAATACCTTTCTATTACAATTTAAAAAAATTATTTGGGGGGGAATACAATATTTCATACTTTCTGTATTTGTTTGAATGCTTATTTCTGTGTCTTTTGCTGTTCAAATCATCGAAAATTTTAGGCCGGGGTCCGTGGCTTCCAGTAATGATTCAGTTGTGGTCCCCGGATTCCGGTCATGATACATTTGGGGTCATTGGGTTCCCGTAAAGATTAAGAGGGGGGCCCTCAGAAGTCAAAAGGTTAAGAGCTACTGTTGTAGAGGACACAGGCAGTCGCATCATAGTGTAACTGCATAATAAAATAAACAATTGAGGGATCTAACTCCATGGCCAGCCTATTTTGTTTGTCACAGTTTGGAACAGGTCACATAATCAAATGCAATTGTCAAATTCATAATTGGCAAGTGCAATGGGCCTGCTTTAGCAACTTTTTTATTTGGAAAACAACAAAGTTTGTGACCAGTGGCTAAAGTTAAAGCACTGCTTGGTAGTACCAAGCCCTCGGCAAAACCCAAATTTAATCTCTGGTAGAATAACGTTTTCTTGAGCCCGGTTTTCCCAACATAACCCTGTCTGCCACGTTCACAGTAGCCCAGGTCCAATTAAGTAAGTACAGTTAGTAAGAAGCAGTTTTTGTAAAAGCAGAAACCTGTAGTTCTTGGATGCGTTCATTATATAAAAAAAAAAGATCCCAGATTCCTGACGCACTTTGAACTGAGACACTTTGTGTCAGGCATTTGGCATCCTAATTTAATTTAATAGCAAGACTCTGTCTCTTACTTCCCTCACTATTTAAAATGATGAATTGGACATAAGAAAGTTTCAATAAGAAAAACAATCCTTATAGCAAAGTTAAAGCAATGCATTTAATGTGTTTGAAACAATGAGTACGAAAAAAAAATGTGTTGAGCACTGTTAAACAATTTGTGTGTAGAATTTGTTCATTTCATCTTTTTCCAACTGCCAAGGCAAATTTAATTTCTTTAGCAACAGGAATATGAAAATGGGCGAGCATGTTGCTAGGTTCCGTGTACAGCAAGCTCTATGTTTTTGGTACTTGGGTTTCCTTGAGTAAGTATTCTAGTAATCTTAACACTCCCAATCAAACAGCCTTCAGCGCCCTGACTCTTTAAAGACCTTGCTGACTATTAACAATACATCCATATACAAGACATAAAATGGAATAAGCACAGAACTCCCAGTGACCTCCTGACAGCCCCCCGCAACACGCTGACAGCTCCTCACATAAGCCAAAGCAAAGTACTATATCAACACTTCCAATGAGCCACCATCTGAAGGACAACTCTTTTTAAGACAAGATTTGCATCAGCCCCCCTGCCATACCCACCTATTCCTGACTTCACAGCAAAGTGAAATGCCATCAACCTCTTTTTCAGTGATAAAATCTTGAAGATCCAAAAGCACATCAACAACACTAAGCCTGCTTCATCACTTAGCCCATTCTTTCATGTAGAATCCCCAGCTTTCAAAGCCCTACCTCTCTCAAATCTCGCCCACATACTCCACTCCTTCAAAGCCACTTCACTTATCCATGTCCTTTATCAAAGATTTCCCTGGAAGTCATCTCTCACCGCTTATTCACCATTGTCAATGTCTCCCTTAGTCAAGGCATCGTCCCAGAATCTTTTAAGACAGATAAGATTCTCCCACTCTTAGCAAAACTAAAAAAAAATACACTAAACTGTGATGACCTTGCCAACTTCAGGCACAGCACTCCCCTATCATTCATCAGCAAGATCATTGAAAAGCAGTCTATGTACTATATCACATCAATGCTAACCGTCTTCTGCATGAGTATCAGTCTGGCTTCAGATCACCCTGTAGCATGGAAATCGCTACCTCACACATCCTAGATGATTATCTCTTGTCCACCGATGAAGATCGAAACCTCAATAAGGGAGGTAGAGAAAAAAACGGAGAACACTCCTCCAAGTGTATATGCAAATAATCAAGAGGTGTCCCTCTTTAAACAAGGGAATATTGTGCCAACCTCGTAACGGTAAAGAAATCTTTTCTTTTAAATAACCCTCGCCATCATCATCATAGGGTTCTTCCCTAACCTGCTACGGAGAGGAGCGTGCTGCGACCAACAGATACGTGGGAGCACTGATGGTGTTCATGCCTATACAGAATGCATAAATATCAGAGTGGGTGTTTTCATTTTATATATAAAGACTGGCTTAAAAATATCTGGCTAGTGGGGAAAAAGTGTTATTTAACAGATCTCCTAGTTGTTATGGTTAAAAAAATGGGGATGGTGAGAGACTGCTGGGATGATATCCCTTTGTTTCTCTGGTCCACTAGATTCAAGCCCTACCCCAAAGCTTTTCATCAGGACCTAAGGGGGTTACACCCTGTTAACACTCCTATAGTCGTCGAGATATCATTTTCTCAAGTGAGAGTAGAAATGGATAAAATATGAAAAATTAATACATGCAGCACCTGTAAGACCGACTGTCTGTTCTTAAGTTATCTACGAGGGTATGAGTAAAAAAAGAAGAGCATAAAAAATATACACGCCCTTTGGCCACATTTTTGCATTATGTTTTGTACATTGTGCACCATTAGTGAGTAGATAGTGTCAATTCTCACGTATCAAAAAAGTGAGCAGACTGTGAGAAAAACATTTGAGTGAATAGACGCACATAAAACACGTAAACCACTGAACACATACACAACATTACATACATGTAATTAGCCTCAATTGAGCATCATGAGTCCAAACTGGGGAGGAGGGATGTCTGTCACACTCTGGTGGCAGAAGTGAGATTTGTGTCCAATTGGAGGTAATCGGGCAAAGATAACCAGGGAAATACTTTAACATAAGGGTTCAGAAAAACAGAGTACGACTTGATAATCTGATCCCAAAGCACTTACTTCCTGAAGGCTACACGCTTGCTGCTGGGTAACTATCCTCCTGTGGCTCCGAAGATGCCGGAGGGGCGTGGCACATCCTGTTTAATACGGAACGTGCAGTCGTTGGCGTTCTTGTGGAGGTTTAGCACTAGACCGCGTACGTCCAGGCTATTGCTTACTTTTACTGGGACGAGCCAAGGCGTACTTACTGCTGTGGGTTCACGCCCTGCTTCATTAATGGCAGAGCAGAGATTATCAGAGAATGTTCATTTAAGGTTGTAATTAATAAAAACCCATTATATATGGGGTATTGCAAGGATTAAAATTAATGGAACAATAAAGAATTAATGAAACAAAAATTGTTTTTCATGGAACCAACCAAATCGTGTGGCCACGTTATATGTCAAAAAATTAGATGATAAATGAATCTACATTTTTTGTTACCAATGGTATAAATCCATTATATGTGCGGCATTCCGGAAAATGGAGAATCCAAGTAAAAAATAAATAAACAACTGAAAAAGTTTTCAGAAGGAGTGTGGTATCCTGAGTGTTGGATGGTTTTTGGCCAAATGACGTAGTTCTTAGTATCCTTATTCCTATCAGTCAGTTTGGGCTCGTAGTGGTAGTTGTCAGCAGACACAAGAAGAGAAAGAACTTTTCAATATATCATATGGTTAAAAACTTATAATATCTTGTAGTTTTGAGAAACCTTTGGGTATGTTAATTACCAAACATTTTGATGAGTCCTGTGGGTGTGCCCAGGGAAAGTTAGGTGGTCATATGAACTGTACCCATGGGATGTTCTCGTTTAGGCCCCACTCATGTGACTTAAGCCTGTTGACCCAACGTTGCTCTTTCAAAAAGTTGGGACTCTTGATTCACTTGTTTAAGAACAGCCTAACCTAGGTCATTTACAGTGTGGCGGTGTTCAATGTAGTGTGTTGCCATTTTAGTTGTTGCACGTTGGCATATGAGATTGCTCCAATGTTTACAGATTCTGGTCTTGACTTTGTGTGTAGTCATCCCTATGTAATGCAGATTACAAGGGTAGGTGATTATGGACATCACCTGTTCTGAGTTGCACCAATGAAGATACCCAATGCCTTCTGATATGGCTGGACCGCTCGGTGTCTTTTGATTCAGTTGATCATTCCATCCGTATACCCGCCATGGAGTCTCAAATAGGATTCTCTGGTAGTGCCTTGGACTGGTTTGCCTCCTTCATTTCCAAATTACACCAGTTTGTTCATGTGTGCATCTGCAGGTCCCAAATGACCCCTATCGCCTATGGAGTTCCCTCAGGGTTCTTTAGTGTCTCCTGTCATCATCAACCTCTACAGGGAGTCGCATGTTACTCTACTGTCAGACAAAAGACTAAAAATTCACCAGTATCCTGTTGATGCACACTCTACTTAAGTCTTCTTTGTTTCAGACATCCAATGCCTCAAACACTGCCCGCACATCATCCACACCTGGATGCCCAGCTGAGCCAAAACAGTATTCCTGTTGTTTGTCAAGAACTACAAACAGTACAAAACTTGCACAATGACTTGAACCTTTATGCTTCAAACCAAAACGCTTAGTCAATGCTAAGTCACCTGGATTCACCTGGGACCCAACTTCTCTCTCAAGGAAAACATTACAAAAAATAAAGACAGCCTGTTATCCACTCTCTTTTCTAAACAAAATGAACACTTTCTCCCAAAAATCTACTTCAGGACTGCTGTTTAAATCCTCATAATCTCACATCCGGACGATGTTCCATGGACTCTCAGACTCCACACTGAAACCCCTTAAGAGCATCCAAGATGCTGCAGCATGTCTCATGCTGTGCCTTAAGAAATATAATTACACCACCCCCATCCTGATGGAACTTCATTGGCTCCCTTTGCCGATCGCATAATCTTCAAAATCAACTACATCATTTACAAAGCAATTGCAAACACCCACTTATTCTACTGACAAGCTCACCATCTCTGGTGGCTTTCGGCACACCCGCAGCCAGGACACCATCAGATTCAGACAAAAATGTGTAAAAAAAAGAAAAAAACGGAGCATCATGCCTTTTCTAACTGTACACCCATTATCTAGAACAACATCCATCACGACTGCCCCAAAGCTGCCCCCAATTTTGAAAAGAGTTGAAGATTCGCCTTTTTAAGGAATGCTAAATCACGGTGCATTGACCGTCCACAACCCAGCTACCTCTTATTGTTGACTTTGTGCTTATCTTTGACCCTGTACAGCGCTCTGCTGCCTTTTGGCTAGGGTTGCACTATAGAAATACCATACATATACACATACATGAGAAGTTGTAGTCTTTGTGTGCTTCGGTTGAACCAATAGACATGAAAACGTGATTTTTAAAGAGGAAGCCTAGATAGTAATACATTCTTTTTTCTATACTTGGAGTGGTGTAACATAAGTAAGCGGGTCATAAGAAATGTGGGAACAGATTGCACTGGTACATATTATGTCAGCAAAGGATCTAATATTGAAGTTGACATAAAGTAAGCATCAATCCATCCAGCACCTGTCCCTCCCTCTTTGAAGGGCAGAGTGTTTAAGTTTGCATTTGTGAATGTATGTTTTGTTGCCTCTGTTTCAGCCTATGATCATTGGCATGTCTAAATTGTTTTATGGCTTCACTGGCTTGATCTGAAAGTCGACCACTTAACTTGGCTATGTGGGGCCCTGGTATCTCACGTTGTTGTCTCTTTCGTCACCTCACCTCTCCAGGTCCATACTTTACTTGCTTTGCTGACCAGACACCTAATGATGGCTACTCAGTACCACTCCTTTTTGAGAATGATCATTGCATTCACAAGCTCCTTTCTCAGTCTGTCTTGTTTTCTCATTTTCACTCTAATGCTGTGAAGCAGTATTAGTTACATGAAGCAATATGCATCCAACGAACCTAGCATTACATGTCTGTTTTCGTGAGTAAGTGCATGTGCTATGATTGCCTGGGTTTCTATATGGCCATGTGCATGACTGCGGGTTTATGTGCCTGGGTATCAGTATATATGCTGCAGTGTTTGCATTTAGGCATGATCGTACAGTATGTGTTGGTGCGAGTGGATAATGTGTGCCTCTGTTTATGTTCTACCTAAAAGTCAAACCTGATGGCTTTGCCAATGCGTTTTCTAATTATTCTGTATCTCTTTTGTCCCACAGTGACGAGACCAGGAATATTCTGTTGATTGTACTAGTGTGAAGGCAGCATTCTGCAGGAACGTTGCACATTCAGCTCCAGGACTTAATAACTGTGCTGTCGGCACATCGATGACGGGCTCCGCAAACCTGGAGTCGTGTCCTGGTGACAGAAAAACCTTCATAAATAAATCTGGGGTGAGTACAGGGTAATGCAGCAGTGGGTGTAAACTACAGTATTGGTGGGAGCGACTGAATGCAGTTTATGGTCGTAAGAGGTCCCAGTGGTGTATACCGTATTTTGGCAGCTCAAGGGCTGCTGCAGGGATACCATGTGGTAGAGGACATGTGTGTGTCTTTTCAGGAGGGAAGAGGGGACTGAGAAGCTGAAAATGCAGGCCTGCTGCAGTGCACCAGGTGATATGTAGGAAGTTGATTGGGAAACAGCCATCACATCGCATGCGTTACAACGCGGTCATTACAACGACCGTGTTGTTACATCGTAGTACCATTACAATGCAAGTCGTTTCAACGACTTGCTCTAGGGGGCGCTCTAAACTAAGGAATAGTATAATTTACTATTCCAACACCTTCCCTACTGTTGGTAGAGTAAGTCGATGTAACATTTGCGTTGTAATGGTACTGCAATGTAACAACGCCACAGATGTATTTTACAGCTGAGAAACTGCTGTGGGGTACTCGTTATGTGGGGGTGGGTGAGGGCAACTTGAGCGTCATAGGAGGTGGCCAGTAAGGTATGAGGTAGTAAAAAGCAAACCTGTCAGAGTAATCATAGACCCAGGATACCTTTCATTAGGATGTCATTTGTAATAATAATTACCCTGGTTAAATTACAAATAGGAAAGTGTCAAACAAAATTGAAAATTACCTGAAGAGATTATGCGGAAAACATTCTCCCACTTGAGTGTTTGACTCAAGAGTTCAGCTGGCAGTTTCTTGCAGAGGTATGGACAAAAATCCATGTGAATGCTCTACAGATTGAGCCAGAGGAGACATTCCTGAGAAGTCCATCAGTTGCCACCTTGTATCTACTGGTATGAGCCTTAAACATGTTCTCAAATAAAAATCTAGCTATGTACTGTTTCAATATTGCTAAGATGGTAGTATTAGCACTATAATTAAAGCAATTGTTTTGAACTTGTAATGTCTTTAGTTTTGGGCAGTTATAACAAGCATTGGCATAGCCAATAGGTCTCGCCTTTGGGACCTTATAAGTGTTTAGCCATGCAACAGTTGCATAAATAAATACTTATAAGGTCCCAAAAGCGAGACCTATTGGCTATGCCAAGCGGCCGTGCGGTCGCGAAAGGGATCGCAATCAAACATCAAAGCGGCCGTGTGGCCGTGAAAGTGAAAGAAATCGCTGTAAAGTGCGCGCCCGCGCACATGCACTGTAGCTCTAGGCTGGCCTGGTAGCACTTTTTGGAGCCCTCTCAATAAGTCTCGCCAGACCAGCGCATGCGCTGGGTCAGGCGAGACCTCAAAAGGGCATTTTTTCTATCCATGGTACGAAGGTGATCTGATGGGGAAGATGGTTTTAAAAGAAGGCTTGAAGAGAATTTCAGATTTACATGGAATACTTTGTTGGGGAGGAAAAGTCCTCTGCATGGTAATTGACATGTACCCCTGCCCTGAGTGCCCAACTGTACTGTTGTCTGGAACCCTAACGCTGATTTTTGTTGCCACAGTCAAACACGGGCATGCTTGTGTACCATAACGTAGGCCTGTCTACTGATCGCGGCCTTGTTGGATTGGGAGGGACGCCCAATGTGCTACCCTCATAGTGCTGAAAGGCTACTGCCTTCACCAGGAGTTAGGCAGCACAAGTGCGGTTGCCGCAGCATACTGTGTAGTGATCAATAGGAGCAAACTTTTTATGAAACTGTTACTGGAGTGAAGCGTCCTGGCCCACTCACGTTTTTAAAAGTTCTGCTGCTGTGTGCTTAACTCAACTTTGGCCTAAATCAGTTAGATGTAAAGTGCTGCACAGCGCAGGAGTGGCAACTCTGCACCGGAACCACATGTGCCTGGAAAGGGTACAGTACAGGGATAGAGCAGTGCTGTGCAGTGCATGCATGGTGAGTGCATGTATTCCTCGTAGGTATACATACATACAGTCAGTACATTATATGAAAGATGTAATGCTTGCAGTGTGTGCACCCTGAATGCATGTACCGGCTGTTGGTGTACTTCCAGGAAGTTCAGTACATTAAAAGTGAAGTGTTGTGCAGCATGCATAGGGAATGTGTGTGCTAGCAGTGTGTGTGCTTGCAAATGGCACACTGTGGCACAATACAGAAGAACTACAGTACTGAGCAGTGCACGCAGAGTGAATATGTGCTGAATGTATGTGTGCGTATGGTGGCACTATGCATGGAAGTAACAGTACTGGTTGGTGTCCTTGCTGTGTGTATACACTGAGCGCAAGTGTGTCTGTAAGGCACATTGCATGGAGGCCACTGGGTTCCATTTTGAGAAGCCCAAGCCTGCTTGGTGGAGACCTGAGGAATCCTCCAGACAGGTTTGTGTATTGTTGCTTTCCTGTGAGCTGGGTGGGGCACACTGGAGTATGAAGAGAGGGACTCCCTTTTTATACTTGTACGGTTGCTCATTGATTCAGTCAGAGATCATAAGGAAAGGACCTGGGCATATCTCAGGAAGGAAGTGAGGCTGATGAGGGAGTCTTAGAGTAGGGCTGATTAACCTTTTTATGCACATATCACTGCAGCTGACATCAAGGTGTGAAACCTAGTCACTCCCATGGCATGTGTTGGGGGGGATTATCAGTTTTACAGTCTCTCCTGCTGTGATGGACAACCTTTCAAGATGAAGAGGGAAAGGAAAAGGTGTACTTCGAAAGAAGCACAATTCCTACACAAAACATCAAAGACCCAGACCGGAAATCGCATTAGGTGTCTGGAAATGAACTATAAGAAGTGGAGCCGCCTTACGGGCTGTATGAAGAGGGAAAGCTCTGCAAATATTCTGCCTTTGACCAGGACTGGGGGCCAAGACCTGCTAGTCTCGCTGCTGGTAGGGCACATCACCCAGAGAAACCAAGATCACCTTCTTTGGAGCAAGGAGCACCAGCCCCTGCCTGCTTGCCTAGACCAGTGTGTCCTATGAGGAGTAGGAGAGCGGTGGAGGGAGCAAGGCCTATTTGGGAGCTGAACCGAGAGGACTCCTGGGCGAGGTGTGAGGGGACAGCTGCTGCACTGATCGGGTCTCTACCTGTGTGCAGATTTCAGTCAGCGACCACTGAATGCCAGGAGGGGCCACTTTGAAAGTCATTGCCTGATTATAAGGGCCGAAGCTGTTCAGAGCCTAGAAGCAATACTGTATACCCAGAGGGGCACTTGTTACTGACTTACGTGTGGTGAGGGCCGGCGTCTTTGTTAATAGTGTTATGGCAACCCAGTATGCCAGGAGCGGCTGCCAATACCAAAGTTGCTGAGGATCGGGCCATTGCCCGAAAACTGAAATACCTGAGGTCACCATCAAGCATCGGGAATTATGCTGCTGGAGTGTCCCCCGTGAAGTGAAGAGGATGCCATGAATGCAGTGCCACTTCATTGGGATCCCTGCCGGGAGCACCTGAATCCAATCGAACACCCCCACTCCCCCTTCCTGTTAGAGAGTGCAAAACTTACAGTGCAGGAGGAGAACAGGAGCACCTCTGTTTGCTGCTGGCCACGCAAGTTCAGGGGAGAACTCACATGCAAGGTGTTGCCGCGCCTCCTGCGTGCAGCCGACCTGGACCAGAGCAGTGTGAGTGCCGCTGGTCAGGGCACCTGGTGAGTCGCTGCAAGCTTCCTCGCCTCTAGAGTGGGTAAGACTTTTTAGGGGGCCTATTGGGCCCAGGGAGACTCGCTCCTAAGTGCGCTGCAGCACCAAGACTCTTTTCACTACTTTGCTAAGAGCCTAAATGGACTCCAGACAACTACTATTGAGCGTCCTGGATGCGGCCACCAGTTAATGGGAAGTAACCTGTACCGCATTATGAAGAGCGGGTTGGGACAGCGATTTGCCAGTGGACCAATAGAGCCCGGACCGTAAACGTATTATTGTTTACATCTCTCCTAACATTGCTTTGAAAGCGTAGAGCTCGAAATAAAATACTACTTTAAAAATAAGTATTTGACAGGACATTAACTTATTGACACTGCTGTATGCTCTTCAGTTAGGCGTTGTGTTCACTAACCTGTATTCACCCCCCCACCACCCCAGGGAGCCTTTGACTGCTTGACCATAGCTACCACAAAGAGTCCAGTGCAGAAGAGGTACTTGGCCCTGTTGTGCTGGATACATAGTAGGTTGGGCCCCAGAAAATCAGGAGTAAAAGGCCTCCACCCCTACAGTTGGGCCCAGTAACCCCTCTGCGTGCCCATTGGGGTTCTGGCATATGTTATCTTTTTAGGGGTAAAGAAAGGATTTATTCTCCAAGCAACCTTATTCCTAAAGAATATTATTAGGAATAATGGAAATGGAATACTTATATGTTCAAGGCATATGAGCTGCAGATTACACACGATGGATAGATCGCTATCTGGTATTGGGCCCGGATGTTTGCACTTGTTTTTGTCCTGGAAAGTCTTTGGAAGTCACGAGATAGGTGATTGCTCCTTAGGATGCTAGTGCTCATGGGCATCGGCTCCATCTTCAGATTGCTTTTTTTCCGCCATCGGGCTCGGATGTGTTTCTCGCGCTCCAGTTCGGAACCGTTACAGATTCCATTTTGACGCGCAATCCTTCGCCCTTTCTACGGTATTGTCTCGATCGCGAACCCTACTCGTCGCACATCTCTCCAAGTCGAAGTCTTCGATTCCGGTCTTCGACGAAGGCCTTCGGGCCTACCTAGGCCTTAGCATCTGGCTCATGGAAAGGACGCCATTCAAAAAGTGTCCTCGATGTGGGTCGAAGTTTCCCCCACACCGATCTGCATGAGGTGTGTAACCTGTGCTTGTCACCGGAGCACTAGGCCAGAGACTGTCCAGCTTGTGCCTCTTTCCGCTCCAAGAAGACCATTCGGGATCGGCGAGCTCGGAGGACCATGACAGCGAACCCTGACGACATCTTCCAAGAGGGCGTCGACGTGCTGGAGCGGATTGAAGAATGCCTTGTCAGCGCTTCCGAAGCCGATGACACAGACGTCGAAGAAATCACTCCAGCGCAGAGGGTCGTAAGTAAAGACCCCGACCCCCTCCATACAAAAAAGGCTTCAGTCACATCTTCGCCTTCGGGCCCAGGTGCACACCGACACACCGCTTCCCGTACCCCGCCCTCGGGCCTGGCAAAGAAGCCCACCAAGCCTTCAGGCGACTGGCTCGAGCCAGCCTGCGTCCGGTGCCGAAACTCAATCTTCGGCACCGAAAAAGAAACTGCCCTCCTCCTCCGTGTCGACCGCTGCTTCCACCTCCAGGCTCTCGACACTGAAAACAACAAGCACCGACTCGCCGGCACCAAAAAAACACTCGGAGACGACCAAGAAGCCACTCCCCAAGAGTTTGGACACCCGCTCTTCGGAGCCGAAAAAATCACCGGGACCCAAAAAACATTCAGAGACTGCAAAACACGGGTCCAAACTCAAAGACACTACAGAGTCGATGCCTAAAAAGTCCTCGGAACCGAAACACTCTGCGCCAAAAAATCAAGAATCATCAGAAGAGCTTTTTTGCCCAGAAACCGCACAAAAAACTCTGGTTAAAGACCCTAAAACTGGTCATTTGACACTAAGCTCCAGGAAAAGACCACTGGACAAGCCTACAACTGCTCCACCACCTAAAAAGAGGGACATTGCCACATCCCTTCTTAGAGTCCCTTCTCCTGCCACATCCCTTCTTAGAGTTCCTTCTCCACCACCTCAACCTTCTCCACCCCTCCTCCCCCCCCCCCCCACCTCCTCACTCTCCTACACCATCTCCTACACCAGTAGACGATGATGACACCTCTGATGACACGGGGGTGCGGACGATGTGCCACTAGGGGATCCCAGCCCACCTGGTTCCCCTGACCCTTGGGATGACTATAATACACCTGATGTCCCAAATCTCCCGCAATACGACATCTACCCCTCTAGGCCTTCCTTACCAGAGGACACCATGGGCTTTAATCAGCTCGTACAACGAGCTGCCCAGTACCACGGGGTCGACCTACACACAGACCCCGTTGAGGAGGATTTCTTGTTGGACACTTTTGACACCACACAAAGGTCAACATCTACTTTATCCATGCTCAAAGGGGTTAATAAGCATGCTCCTTATATATTCAAAGATCCTGTTAGGGCTCGGGTCATCAACCCTCGCATAGAAAAGAAATACAAAGCTGCCGCTACAGACCCAGCTTACATTAAGGGCCCTGTTCCATTAGACTCCATGGTGGTATCCAGTGCCAGGAAGAGAGCTAACTCTCAAACATCAGGTGACGCAGCCCCACCCGATAAAGAGTCTGAACTCTTGGACGCCTCCGGCAAGAGGACAGCCTCACAAGCAGCTAACATATGGCGCATCGCCAACACTCGGGCCCTACTAGCCAGATATGATAGGGCACATTATGACGAGTTAGAGTCCCTATTGCAACACCGCCCGGACAAATAAAAAAACAAAGCCAACGACCTCATACTGGAGGGTAAACTAATCACCAATACCGCCATTCGTTGCGCTCTCAATGTGGCAGATACTGCCTCCAGAGCTATAAATACCAGTGTGCTTTTGCGTAGGCACGCTTGGCTACGCATTTCAGGCTTTACGTCTGAGGTACAAAGTTCGATCCTGAGACTCCTCCCTGGAGAAAATGAAAAAGGACACGGACACAGCCAAGTCAATGGGAGCCTTGCAATCGCAAGCTCCCAGACGTTCTTTTCGTCGCTCCTCCTACAGAGGCAACTCCAGAGGATACTCATCAGGCAACCCTTCCACCTCTTACAAGGCTTCCACCCAGTCAACCTTTACCAGAGAGGAGGATACAGAGGCAACAATAACCAGGGCAGAGGCAAGACTAACAGCACCGCTCTGCCTCCACCCCTACCCAATGACTTCCCTCCGCTTCCCCGGACCATTCCACTCCTGTCGGGCGAAGACTACAACAGTTCCTTCCTGTCTGGACCAACATCACCACAGACAGGTGGGTGCAACAGATAGTTCAATCTGGTTACTGTCTCGAACTCACCTCTGGTTACTGTCTCGAACTCACCTCTACCTCCTGCTTTAGCAGAGATATATGTTCTTGTGACATTGGACGCTGTTTGGGTGGTATGTTTGGGGGGTAATATCCCTTCTACAAAACAAAATGCATAGAACTGGTTCCCCTGCGCCAACAAAACACGGGAGTATACTCCCTGTATTTTCTCATACCAAAGAAGGACGGCTCTTTGAGACCTCTTTTAGACCTCAGACCCCTAAACCTATACATACACTCAGACCATTTCCACATGGTCACACTTCAGCAGGTCCTTCCTCTTCTTTCACATAGCGACTTGCTTGCTACCATAGAGCTCAAGGACGCCTACTTCCATATTCCCATTCACGCAGCTCACAGGAAGTATCTCAGGTTTGTAGTTGATGGGCAGCACTATCAATTCAAAGTACTCTTGTTCGGAGTCACAACAGCACCAAGGGTATTCACCAAGTGCCTAGCGGTAGTAGCAGCTCACTTAAGAAGACAGCAAATTCACATCTTCCCATATCTCGACGACTGGCTTATAAAAGCCAGCTCATACAACCAGTGTGTACACCACACTCATGTGACTATCCAACTACTCCACAACCTGGGGTTCACAGTAAACCACGCCAAGTCTCATCTGCAACCGTCCCACACACAATACCTCGGTGCCACCATAGACACAGGGGTGGGGGAATCATATCGCCCGACGCCCGAACCATGTTGTTTATATTGACGGGCAAGAAGATTTATTGTCTATTTATGTCCGACGGACATGTAGACATTAATCATGTTAAAACAGGCTGTGGGCACTCTGGGGCTCACAGCCAATCCGAAGCTTGCAGAGAGCCTTTGGCGGCATCTGATTGGCTAGCAACCCATGACTGGGCTCTAGCCAGTGATTGGCTGTTGGAGTGAAACGTCACTCAGCCTCTGCAAGCAGTAGTCCGTGGCCGCCACAAGGCTTGCAATAAGCATTCATGTAAAATGAGCAGTTTTGCCCGCTTGAATTGTGTGATATTGTGACGGAGGTGCTGCGATTTTTTTATTTATTTATATTTTTAGCAACTCTGCGTGGGTAGATTAATTAGTACAAAAGCCTAGGCCTGGGCCGCCTCGGCGCCTCAGATGAGGACGTCAAAAAAGCGTATCGCAAGCAGGCGCGCTGCGCTACCACCGCTTCATGGGGGAAACACCCATTACAACGAATTCAGATTCACGTGCTGCCATCGCAACGCGGGTTTAACATCGCGGGTCCGGAGCCTTCATACCGCAGATGGAAACAGATCTGCAGATTAATGCTTTCAAAAGAGACATCGGTTGGTGATTTGCAATTTATAACTTAAAGTCCTAATATAGAATAGTGAGCTATTAACTTTCAGCCCAGAACTGTGTAAACACACTGACAAATATACATTACAAAATTGATTAATGTTGCAAAGAGGGTACATTTGGCGAAGAAACGATTCTTATTATTAAAGGAAGCTCCCAACTTTGCTGTTTCTTTTTCGACTCTGCGTTTGTGCTTCTCCACACCAAGCACTCTTAAACTACTGCCTACCAGTATGGGTGACATGTGACTCCTACACTTTCACTCCTTTGGCTTATGGGCAAAAAAAACATTGTCTCACATGTCAGGGCGCAGCCAGCACTAAAAGCTTTCGAAGCACCTGCTGCAGTGTTTCTTTCCGCCGGCAATTACCATGCCTCACAGAAATGTGTAGGAAACTTGTGTGATGAATTACCATCCTGGAAAGAGATCCGTGTTTTGTATAGTTGAGGTTGTGACCTCGGTGAAGTTAGTGCAGAGGGTTAATATGCCTGCTGCAAAGAACATGTACGAAGTCGATTACAGAGTGCATAGGATGCAAACAGATCTGCAGATTAATGCTTTCAAAAGAGACATCCGTTGGTGACTTGCAATTTATAACTTAAAGTCCTAATATAGAATAGTGAGCTATTAACTTTCAGCCCATAACTGCGTAAACACACCGACAAATATACATTACACAATTGATTAATGTTGCAAAGAGGGTACATTTGGCGAAAAAACGATTCTTATTATTAAAGGAAGCTCCCAACTTTGCTGTTTCTTTTTCGATACAACTTACCGATTCGCAAGGAACGTAGGGCTCACGTCTGGCCAGCTGCAAAAGTGAGGGGGAAACGGCAGGAGGCACGCTGGCTGACACCTTTTATATCCCACCCATATGTTTTTACAAGGGTGACGGTAAATTAGTACATTACGTATGGTTTGAAATGTACGTATTTTGTGGGAATAAATACACAGCCAAGGGTGACGGTAAATTAGTACATTACGTATGGTTTGAAATGTACGTATTTTGTGGGAATAAATGCACAGCCAAAAAAAATGTAAAAAAAGGGGAATAGAAATAAAAGAATTGCCGTCAGGGTTAAGGGGAGGGGGCGCAGGGGGGCAGGGACGCGATGTTATGACGTCCGATGTTACGACGTCCTATGTTAACGTTGGCGATCATAGGATCATGTGCTCCTTGTATTGCTTTAGCTTGATTGGTATGCATTTTATTGGGGTATTGGTGAAAAACATATTGAAAGATGCATAGTCAATGTATTGAATAGCTTTCCATTTGGATTTGCTTTGATTACCGCACACAAACGTTTGGCACTTGATGTCTTCTGCAAATGTAAACAGGTCTAGCTAAAGCACGAGGATGCTTTTCAAGTGGTTTGAAATGGAGTTTTAAAATATTCTCTATATTTCTCTTGTCTTAGTCTGTAACGTGTATTTGCTTTTTTCGTCATCTGATGTAGTTAATCCGCAAGCAAGACAACATTTATTTGATCTGTGAAGGCTAAGGTCATACCTTGTTTTTGTAGAGCTTGTGGATGGAGCCCTCTGAGAGGTAGCTCTGAGCGTCAGTGCATCGGAAGTCACAGTAGTAGCAAAAGCATGAGTGGTGATGTAAATCTGCTGCTGTATTCATATTTTGGTTGTATTCAGCCAGACCATCGTTTTGATATCTTGGAAATTGTTAATACTATCTCTAGGGACATTGACCATGAATCTTTTCATGGAGCATCACAAAGATCTCGGTCTTCTGTTTAGGACAGCAGAAACGTTTGTATAACTCATGGCTATGGCTGATATGTCACGTACTTTGCAGCCTTCCACATCCGTGCCACTGCTTTACCTGTCTAGCAGTGGGAATAGCAAAGTTGATGTTTAGTCCTTTTTCTGTACTGTTGATATGATGGCAGGATTTGCTTGTGGGTTCTTGTTGACAAGTTGCTGGCTTTTTAGTTACAGGAGAAAAGCAAACGTTTACATTTTTGCATGTTGCTTACATTTTTCCAGAATATCCCCCTTGGAAATATGTTATTTAGGTTCCAGAAGTTTTTATACTTCCTGAAGAGTGGTTGTAGGTGGTGTACGATATATTCTTAACAGTGAAGGTTTAGACCGTGTTCTCTTTAACGGACAGTGTCTGCACACTGAATGCGTTTTTGCTGAGGGTCTAGATGTTGACTTCTGGCGCTATGGACACACAAGCATTTCCTTTTGGCATATTTTTTTTACTAGTGTGTACATTGACCAGCTCTCCCGCTTTGGATTATCTTCTTTAGGTTTAGGAGGTTGAAGAGATTTTTTTTCCTCTTGAAGACTGATTATTGCTAATGAACAAAAAAGGCTTGGCATTAAAGGTTTTACAGGTATATTCCTCTACGGTGAGTGAGTGTTTCACTAGGAAGTACTTTAGAGTGCCTCAACATTGACCGACCACTCAACATTTAAAATATCTGTGAGGACAGCCTGGAAGTCCTTGATGCTGAAGTCCTCCTTAATTTTATCCAGGATTGATGGTAACACAGATTATTTTTATTTTTGTGAACTCCCCGCATGGCTAGTAAAATCTGTTCCACAGTGTGCTGTAATAGAGGTCGTAACTTTGCAGATGATTGCCAACATACAACTGACAGACTAGGGGCATATTTTAGATGAATCTATTTGTCATTTCAGCTCAATTCATTTCCTGTCTATGATGGCTCTTATTGATATTTGTCTTGGCAATAAGGACATTACAGCGCGATGTGGGTGTCAGGAATGTGCTAAATACAAAGACCACGAAGGTCTTCCTCAGAATTACTCTTCCTTTAGGAAGCACAATTGATACAGAGAGGATATATTTTCACTGTGAATAATGGAAAAGTAAAAAAGTGGTGGGAACAGTAAAGAGCACCACAAACTATTGACTGGTGCCTTTGTCAATTACTAAAGGATGTATCAGGGTGTTTTTTGTTGTTGTACTTTTTTTAGTCAAAATATCAACTACGGAAACCATGTGAAGGTAAAGTATATTTAGGTTAATATAGATCAGAGGTCTTCAAACTTTTGGATGCCGAGACCCCCCTGTCAAAATGTTCAGGCGTAAGGACCCCCTCAGGACAAAAATTTCAGCCTTGGTACTTTTCATCATCGACAACCATAAACATCCCCGGTTCCCATGGCAAATCATTTTTACTGTGGGGAAATATGAAACGGGTTTAGCAAATCAAAGGTTTGTGGGTGACTTTGGTTCAGAGTCAGAGGCTTACTACACAGTTCAAAGAAAAAGTTTCCAAAAAGAATTACCCAAAAACGCTCAACGGTACATTATTTTTCCCAAACACAACATAATTTGGCACAGCTTATTTGGAGAATAACACATTTCTGAACTATTGTGTTTGTGTGTTCCTGTTTTTCTCCAGAGAAACTGTCAATTTGTGGATGTAATCTGTGCTCCACCTCAAGTCTTGAACTGTACTTCGTCTTTAATACTGCCAATGCTGAGAACCCAATCTCACATAAATGATGGCTAGTAGGCAGAAGAGCCTAGACTGCAATTTTTGACAAACATTAATGTTCTTCACAAATTGAGGCTAATCTATAGCTGTGTGAAACGAGCTGTGTGGAACGTGCATCACCAAATCTATAGCTATGCAGAATACACAGCAGCAGCAAAATTGCATAATTCTAGTGTCCCTCCCTGCCTATAACCAGGGCAGTCTGAGCCTAACCGCCACTGCTCAACCAGGCCCATTCACTGTTACCTACCAAGCCTGCATGGCACTCTGCCCTCTGGACACTGCACTGCTCTCCATCCTTTGGACCCTGCACTCCTCTCCACTCCTTTAAATGAAGCCCCAATTACTCTATGCTGCGAACAACTTTTCAAAATATATAAACATCAAAACAACTATAATTGAAAATGCTTGTTTTCGTAGTGGCGGTATTTGGTTTTTCTGCCTGCAGCAACACCCACATACTGAGTAAAAGTCTGTTTTGGTGTCAGGACAAATCTTTTTAACAATGCTGTGTTTTTTTAAAGAATGTTATGTGAAACTGGTTTCTGGTCCAGACTTTCTAAAGAGAAGGAAAAGGACAAGTATTCGGGCAAAATATTTAAAAAGAGAGCGTGTGAGATAAAGATTGACGACCGTCACAAGAGAGTGGTATGAAAGAGTCCACTGATTAAGAGAGAGAGGCACGCTGAACTAAGACAGAACACAAACGCACACTCAACCATGGGAAGGGGCGAGACGCACCAAGCACCTCTCTTGTTTCCGCTGGCATCAATGTCCACGCCAAAAAAGAAATCCTGAGACGGGGTCACCCGGTGACCCAGAGGTGCTGCAGATTTACACTTTTGAGAATAAATATCCGAAACTCACCTGGTCCTGGTTTGGGAGCAGCAGGGGTCCCCCTTAAAACCCTGGCGGTTCTGTGATGAGTTCAGCAGTTCACTCATGCCTCTTTCCTCTCATCCCCATCCCTCTCACCTCTCCCAACCCTGGATCCCTTTGCAGACCATTTTCTTTCACCCCTTTTTTTACATCTTCTGAACTCTCCCCATTCCTCTCACTTCTCCTTTAACCACCTCTTGCATTCTGTCTTTTCACTCTTCTCATCTCTAACAGTCTCTCGCATTTATCTCCTGGCCGCTCTGGGCCCGTCACCTCTTTCACCCCTCAGCACTTCTCATTCATCTTAAATCTCTGCCTTAAAATTTCTATCTATTTGTATCTTACACCTCTCCAGTCTACCAATTCATCTTTCATATCTCCCCTTTGATCTCCCACACCTTGGTGAACCAGCACCCACCACAGTATTCCCTCTCTTCCCCTATCGCTGCTCTCCCTCACCTATGTTGCATCAAATTTTCTTTTTTAGCTCATAGATCACCTCTCATCTATCTTCTCTCACCCTTCAACAGTAGTCCTCCTCTCTGCCCTCACCTCTCCTCTTGCCATTCCGCACTTCCTTTGCCACTTCACAATTCTCCTCATCTCTGACCTCTTAAATAGAATTCTGTCCCTCCCTTGCCGAACTCTCAGCTGTCTCCTCTCACCCTCTCACTCTTTCACGTCTCTCACCCTGCATCTGCTCACTTCACTCACATCATCCGCCCCTTCTCTCCAGTCCCCTCTCATACCCGCATCCTGCCTCTCGCTCTGTACCTCTCTCCTTGCCTTCCATTCGGCCTCGCATTGACCCATCTCCCATCTGTATTCATGACATATTATGTTATTATGGTACGCGTTGTGCACTAATATTTCTTCTGTATGTATAGGCACAGTATGTTTGGTTTTCTATTTATTTGTCTGTTTATTCCTATTTCATCGTTCTACATCATCTTCCAAGTATTTGCCCTTATTTTTCACTACCTCCTTATGCAAAGTTTGAGGAGCATTAGCAAGTTTGGGGTAAAGTAACCCTTTAATCCAGGTTGTCCTCAAGCTTTTTTGTTGGTATGGTTCATAGGATTCAATATAAGCAAAAAAGCAGAATCTAAATTGCAAAGTCTGGCTCCATGATTGACTCTGTGTGTCTCCTCGTGCAGCGCTTTGACACTCTTCGGAACCTTAACTGCGCTCCAAAACAATATACAAAATAATATGAGAGGCCTTGAAATTTAGCAACCAAAACAGGCCTGAGGCTAATATACACATGCATTATTAAAACAGCCCTTTTTGCCTGGCCTATGTAATATTCTACCTAATCAAAAAAACATCAATGAGAGAATCGTCAAGTAGGAAGAAAGTATTGTGGGAAACCGTTTCAGGCAGGAAAATTCTTGTAGCTAAGAATGAGTGTGCGTGGATGTTTGTGTGTATGTCTGCGGGATGAAAAGCCAGGGCATGGTGGATGAGGCAGCTAACTTACAAGTTCTACGAAGCTTCGGTTGCCTTGGCAACATGGAAACAGCTTAGAGAGGATTGCAAAGGCCAATAAAAGAAAGAAGCACAAAAAGGACACCAGCTGAAAAAACACAGCAGCAGCAACGAGAAAGACCGGGATAGGCAACAGGACAGAGTGCAAGGAAGCGGGGACAAAATAATATCGAAGCACTTCAGCGCATTCCACAGTTGCATATTTCTGGCCTCAGTTCCCGGCCCGGCATTTCCTGATGTTCATCCTGCAGTCTCTGATTGGAGGACAGTCATGGATGACGTTGCATTCTTTTACGATGTCCTCCAATCAGAGAGCCTATTGAAATGCACTATTCTGAATCCAAAACAAAGAGCAAACGTTTTGGATTCCGGATCCAGGCAGTTCCATGCAGGAGTGCGATCGGGAATGCGCGACCCCCTTTGTATGTCTTCACGCCCCCCCTGGGGGTCGCGCCCCACAGATTGAAGACGCCTGATATAGATTTACTATCCTTAGCTTGAACCTTGATTTATACATATATCATCAAGGTAATCTAGGTATAGAGTGGGATATAGTAAAATAAACATACCTTCATAATTTTATCGTAGGCAAAGTTATGGCCACAATATTTTGGCAGGTTAATTTTTCAGTGTCTAAGTATTGGTAGGGAAATTGTTTCAGACCAGAAACCTGTGAAAGGCATAGATTACACCCTTCAGTGATCACACTACATAGAGCAAAAAAGGAAACTGCCTCTTGTCACCATACATGATACTGTGGCAAGTGGTTAGAGACCGTGCAGATGTTTAATCTGATATTGTTCTTATAATAATTTTTTTCATTCAATATTGCTTCATGGTCCTGTATGTTCTTTGAGGTAATCGCTGTTTATGAATGTCAGTGAGGATTCTATAACTGGGAACCACAATGTTGCAAAGTTTTACCAGTAGATCTGAGATATTTTGTCCCCTTTGTGTTTTTTTACCAATGACGTAGTCTGCCTTCAATGACTTCTCCAAGCTTTCCATGGACGTGATCAGTCCTGCTGGTGCATGTAGCTTGCTTTAATTTCTCCACACTGCAATTTCCATATGCACCTCCAGAGAGACATGATACAGTAACTGTCCAGGCACCACCTCATTATAACCCACTTGCTGTTGAATTCTTGGTTTGATGAGTTAAAACTGTGATAGAACAGAAAAGTGACTGCACCTCAAGAAGTAAATTCTACAGAAAAAACAACCTTTCCTTTTTTGCACAGTGGCTCTCCTAAGACCATTATTGGCTATCTGCATGCCTTCTACAATGACATCGTTCTGGATCCATTAGGCAAGACAAATGATGGATGCCCTATAACTCATACTCCCTGCCCATGTTGACACAAGGCAGACAGACACCTGGTTTCAGATACCATTGTAGTAGACCAGAGAAAGGCAGGATAGCAGATATTGTGTCAGACTGCTTCTGTTCAGTGCTAACTTTGCATGTAAGCGTCTCCTCCTAAGAATCTTGATAAAAATCTCCATGGAGGGTACCTCGGCGGGAGCTAGTAAAGTGTGTTTTCCTTTAAACATTTGCTGGTATGTCCTCTTAGTAGACTTACTACTACTTTTAGACTTTGAGTTTTAATTTTGCTGCTCTGTTGGGTGTTCAGTATATGATTTGACCTGCACCCTGTGAGTGGATTTCAAGTATTCTTCAGAACGCCTGACTAAATACAGCTTCAACAGACTTTCCGTAAATGTTTCCGGCCTGGGATGTCTCTTTGTAGTAATATTGCACATAAAAGCGTGTGTTGGGGGTCGCAAACTAGCTGAGCACAAGACTGAAAAACACCGGAACAGCTCAATAAAAAATCCAATTTGTGCACAGTTTTCTTTCTTCCAAGTGAAGCAAGCATTGAAAAAAACGGGTTGTTTCCGCATTTGCTGCCAGCATGTTTGCTTTGCCAATGCTTGCTTAGTTTTGTCATGATTTGTAGTAGTTTAGTTGTATAGAAGAGCTGCCTAGCCTCTTGCCAGTATAAAAATATATATTTTTTGGTCTTGAAAAGCACACATTGCTGTAGTAGTCCCTGATAGTGAAGGGACCTACTTTGTTTGAGGATATGCTCCTTGTGAAAGATCAAACCGTTGTCACACATGATAAGTTTGCCAGTGGCTGAAGTGGGTAGTCCCATTGCTCAATGCTGTAGTGGGTGGAAGAAAAATAAGCATGACACTACACAGACCAATGGATGAAGATGGCTGGCTGAGAGACAGAATAAGCAAGCATTTTATACATATAATTTTACTTAAATCAAAAGTTGTTGCCTAACGCCAGACCTAAAGACTGGGCATGCCCTACAGGATAAGATAAAATTACTTGTGTTTTCCATAGTCTCTAATTCCTCTGCAGATATCATATCTTCTCAATTCTGTTTGTTAATCTCTTCATCAGAGACATTAGTTTTAAAACTAAGCCAGTGTGTAAATATTGCAGTAAGGCATATAGTTTTAAATTGTCTAACGGGTAGAATTGGAAAGTACATCTTAACTGCATGATTGAGAATTAATACATCAACTGTCATTCTTTTCAGTTACATATTACCAAGACGAATATTTTGATGGAAGGTGGACTGCCTGGACCTCATCCAGTTTTCGCTTTGTGTACCAGAAGACCCCTGTACAGACTATTGCTGTATACATTTCAAGAACTCCTTGTGCAACAAGTTTTAGGGAGCCAGTAAAGCCTTTTAAAGGTTGGCAAGATCAATAAAATGGAAATTGAAAAAATAGCCAGAGGTGATGAAGAAGCAATGGGATTCCCAGGTACCAGTCCCATCGAAGGAAGCAGTCTTGCTTTTTCTTCATCTGTGAAAAGGAAGCGAATGTTTCAAGCTCACTGGAAAGAGTCTTGGCCATGGCTTATTTTGAAGGAGAATCCAGGAGAAAGAGCAACAATGTTCTGTGATATTTGCCTGAAATACCCTGACATAGCAATTAGTCACTCTGGGTCTGGAAGGAATGCCTTTGTGAACGGGTGTGACCAGTTACGCATTGAGTCAATAAGAGCACATGAAACAAGCAAAGCTCACATGGCATGTTTTTTACGAAACAATCCGGGGTTGGAAACATCTTTCAAGGCACAAAGGCTTTTGAAATTGGACAACTTCAAGAAGAAAAAGAGCCCCAAAGCATTCAGAAATGAAAAAGCAGCAGAATCCCAAAGCTCTAGTCCCAGTGGGAAAGGCAACATCAACTCTTCTTTGTCAAACAGAAATCACGAGGCTGGGAAAAGGAAGCGAGTGTTTCAGGCTCGGTGGAAAGAATCCTGGCCATGGCTTGTTTTGAATGAGAGGGAAGGAGAAGAACCTAAAATGTTCTGCAGTGTTTGCCTGACCTACTCTGATGTAGCAGAAATTCACTCTGTGTCTAGTAAGAATGCCTTCCTTAGTGGATGTAATCAGTTCCGCATTGAACCAATTCGAGCACACGAAAAAAGTAAATCTCACACAAAATGCGTTTCATTATGCAGTGGCGAAAGAAAGCATTCAGTTATGGACCCAAGTCTTTTTAAAAATGAACAGACTGCACATGATAGGCAAGCAGCTGAATTTTCAGCGTTTAGTTCCAGCAATCAAACAAGCCTCAGCTCCCCTACATCAAGAAAAAACAAAAAATATGATTCTGAGAAACGTAAGCGGGTATTTCAGGCACACTGGAAAGAATCTTGGTCATGGCTTTTCCAAAAGGAGACCAAGGGAGAAAGCCCTAAAATGTACTGCAGTATTTGCCTGAAATACCCTGACTTGGCAGTTATCCACTCTGCATCTGGTAAGTGTGCCTTCCTTAGTGGATGTGATCAGTTCCGAGTTGAACCAATCAAAGCACACGAAACAAGTAAAGCTCACAAAATGTGCATTTCATTGTACAACCAGGAGATTGAAAAAACAGTTGACCCAGCTGTGGCTTCTCATACAGGCAGTGCCAGCCCAACTGTTAAGTCGAGAGCACAATTACTTATTGTTCAAGCTTTAAAGAAACTTAAGGAAATCGAAAGGCAAAGATTAATGGTGCTGTTTACTAATGCTTATTGTATTGCAAAACAGGGCATGCCTCTATCTGACATGGATATTTTGTGCAGTGCTATGAAAACAGCTGGTGTGGATTTAGGTGACAACTACACAAATCGAGAAAAAGCCTCTGAATTTATAAAATGTGAAGCAGAAGTTATTCGTCAGGACATAAAAGAAATTGTTCTCAATTCAAGGTTCATATGTATTGTTGCAGATGGGAGCGCTGAACGTGCCCTTGCTGAACAGGAAACTGTGCTGGTTAGGGTAGTCAATGAAGGAAAGCCCTACACCGTATTTGCTGACCTTGTACCACTGAAGCATACGCATGCTCCAGGTCTGATGGATGGTATTGTGAACGGCATAAAAAAGATTTCATTGGATTTCGAACAGATGAAGTCTTCACAATTTCCAGGTCCAACACTTGTGTCAGTAAATTTTGATGGTGCTGCAGTAATGATGGAATCAAAGGCTGGCGTTGCAGCACTGCTAAAAAATGACATACCATTTCTACTACCCTTCTATTGTGTAACCCACAAGCTTCCGCTGGGTATTCTCGATGTGATAAAATCAACTTACATTTCTCAGTTTGAAGAAACCTTGAAATGGATTTTTAAGTTCTATTGGAAAAACTCTAGAAGGAGAAAGGATGCAATGAAAATTTCAAAGGTTATGCAGGAGAATTTTGCTCACTTTAGTGACATAAAAGAAGCACGATGGGTTTCTGGTAAAGCAGGGGCCTTACAAGCAGTGCAGCATGACTTGCACACTGTTGTTGTGCACCTTGAACAGATTGGCACCCGAAGTGATGAGTCTTCAGCTAGGGCAAGAAAATACCTATCTTCAGCCACCAGTGTAAAATTCATCTCAGCCCTATACAGACTAAGAGATATTCTAGAAACAGTATCTCAGCTTTCAGATTTTTTTAAAAGGGATAATATTCTTTTAATTCATGTCCAGCCTGCTATAGAAAGATGTGTATCAAAATTAGAGATCTTGAAGAATGATCTTGGGGATAACATGCAACAGTTTTATAATTTGTACCATCCAGAACAAAGGACGTTTGGGGACCATGCAAGTGATGGCTGGGAGATCCAGTTGTCTGGCCCATGTCCCTCAGCACCCAGCATAAGGGATGTGCAGCTTGTTGAAAAGGTTATCGAATATATTGATGAAAGATTCTCACATTTGACTTCCATGCCATATCGTGGGTTCCAGGTTTTTGACTACACAATATGGCCAGAAGGCACAGAAGAACTTGATGCCTATGGCAAAGATGACCTTCATGGAATCTTGATGCACTTTGATGTTCTTTTCTCCGTACAGGAAAAGATGGCCATCATAGAGGAGTTTAGCAGACTTAAAACACACATGCTCAACTTTAAAAAGAAAAGCATACCAGTTGAGTGTGCATATTCTACATTACTAACAAAACACCCCTCCAATCTGAGTAATATTTTGAAGCTTGTGGAGATGATGTTCACTATGAGTGTGTCCACAGCTGAAGCTGAACATGCATTTTCAGCAATGAATGTGGTTAAACACAGACTTCGAAGTCGACTTCATCAGGCAATTCTCCAAGACCTTATGCTCATTAAAATGGAGGGGCCTAAATTTGAAGACTTTGACCCCTGCAGAGCCATTGAGTACTGGCTTTCAGCTCGCGGAACCAAGCATGTGAGAGGTCATAAGCGACCTTATGATGTAGTGGAATAAAAGGTGTACATTTGTGTCACTTTAATTTATCCCAGCAGCAAAGAGCTGAAAAAGTTGGCCTTTAATAAAGAAGGCAAATGTAATTCCATACTTAATGTTGTCATTATTACCCAACACTCACTATGGGCCAGTTAAAAAAATAAAAGGTAAATCTCCACTTGCGTATTTACACCCAGGTGCATGTGCAGATTTACACATTTCTGGAGTTCACAATCATTTCCCAAAATACACCAGGAAAGCTGTGCGAGACATTTGCAGCGAGGAGACAGAATACCAGGGCACAGATGTGCTGCATTGAGCCAGTGTGACTTTGTGTATGGTTTGGATTGAAAATAGATTGTCTCAAGGGAGATAACTTTTTCACTGGACTATTTTATTCCCAAACCTTCCTTTGAGGTTGGTTCATCATAACTCCTTTTTGAGATGTCTAATGTGTTCTCCACCTGTGTCACCATTTTACTTGCTAAATTGGGGGGGGTGGGGGGGGGGATGTTCCAGGGATGTCCTGTCACTTGTGCCATCTTTAACATACTTGATAATGACTCCTGTTATTGTGTGGGGTATTGTAATTGTCTTACAACAGAAGGACAGAAAAGCATCATTCTGTTGGGGAAGGGGACTGGGTAGTTTATGTTGTATATGTGGTGCACGCTACCAAGAGGAGTACAAAGTCATGTGACTTTACCAGTGAGCCCTGATGAAGAACATCAACATGGTCTCCTGCATTCTATTTTTAGTCCCACTGAGTCAAAATTTCAGTTCACATATTTCTGGTGCTCTTTGGCTGCAAAAGTAACTTACAACAATTCCTACTCTGAGGGTTATCTTATCCTGAATCCAATTGTTAAGCGTAGTTCTTGGGACTCTTGAACCACTTTCCCCCTGCTACCAAGGTCCTGCACTGTATGGGTCCTCATCCTGGTGCTTATAAGTGCATTAAAACCAGCAACTTGGTAAGCTGCCCTTCTAGTGGCTTTTATTTTGACTTGCAGAAGTAGTAGTTGCAACCTTGTGCTTACAGTTTCTGAAAGATCTTTTTTACCCCGCCCTTGTTCTTCCTGAAGTACTGCTTGATTTCCAGCATACCCATGAAGCTTTTACAAACCTGTCCTCTAATGCTCAGATGATGCTTCATATGTGTAAAGGTTTTCGCTGCTTAATCTAGACAACACTAAAGTTTGACTTTTGATTGCCTGTGATAACTTCTCTTGAAAGTAGCCCTTCAAGATGTCATTTGCTCGTTGGATAGTCTCTTGCAACTCGGAGGGCTACTAGTTTGCTGTTTTGCATTCTCTGTGGGGACATTCAGGTGCACATTGTACGGGTACACTGGGATTATGTAGCTTTTCACCGTTATGTCCTTTTTTTTTTTTGTCTTTTCATCCAGTCTTTATTGTGCAAACGAGAGCAGCACTGATTAAACATGCGGATGCTACTTCTGTCAAGACTCACTTGTCACACCGTATTATCATTTTTTTTTTTGTTGAAAATATTTTTATTGAGTATCACCTATGATTTACAAGTACATAGTATCAGTAGTAAGCGTGTTGAAATCCTTACCAAAAGCCATGTGGAAGACATCATGTTCACATGTTGTACCTTAACAATCGAAGAGTACCAGCAGTTCACATAGAATACAACATGTTTTAAAGCAGAAATGAACAAATTGCTATCCCAGGCAGCTAGTAACAAATCCAATAAATGCAATCTAGTGCAATACCCATTTCACCCCCCACCCACCATAACCCTACCCCAACAAAACCATTAACCTAAATGCCTCTCTATGGCAAACTCACCCTGCTGATGTACCTGCGTCTGGTGTGTGCACGGCCAAAGAACCCCAACAAGGGGACTGAATATGGGGGGGAGGGGGGAACAAGGAGTAGAGTAAGAGGGGAAAAAAAGACAAAAGGGGGTATGAGGGAGGAAAAGAATATGAAACCCAGCTGGGGAGGGGAGTACTAGGAAGGCACCCAGGCAGGGTACTTATTAACATTGAGTCCATTAGCTCCTACCTGTCCGCCCCACTCTCACGCAGATCATATTGTGATACCACGCGATCTAAATCCTCCATCGCCTTGAATTGTTCTACTAGATGTGCCCAGTCCAGAGAAAGCGGTCGTTTCCTCTGACCCCTTCATTCTTCTTGGTATAAGGCCTCCCGTTCCGCCACTGCCCACCTCCTCACGCCAGGCGGCTACTCGCGGCGCTAGGGTAGACTGCCAGCGATTTGTTATCATATGTTTTGCCAATATTAGAGCCAACCCTGCAAATTTGCGTATCAACTTTCCTTTTTTTGGGAGGGAGAATAGCCCCAGAAGACCGGCCTCGATGGTGTCCCATGGGGTACGCCCCGTCAACTCCGCCAGCCCTCGAATAATCGCTGACCAAAACCCCCGCAGCCGTGGACCGTACCATATCATATGAAGGAAATCAGCATCAGGTGTCTGACATCGCGGACACGCTGCGGATGCCGTGGGGTACATCTTTCGTATTGTTTCTGGGGCAAGATGTGCTGTTGAGGATAAACAATTGGATCGTTTTTAAGCGGCAATTCCGTGAGACTCTTCGGGGATGCTCTATCATTTGTACCCATTCCCTATCATCCAAATTCCGCCCCAAGTTCAATTCCCACTTCTGTCTAAGATGTAGCAATGGAACATACACATGCCCTCTCAAGCCACGATAAAGCCGGCACACCAGGTATCGGCCGTGCCCCATAATGTGCAAGGACCTCAGCAATTGGAAAGTTGGGGCTTCTACCCGATCCGTGTACCAGTGAGTGCGGATGAAATGCACTACGGTCGCATGCATGAGGAATAAAGTGTCAGGCACCGAATTAGCACGTGTGAACTCGCCGTGCTGCATCAGCTGGCCTTCGAGAGAGAAATCCCAGACTGTCTCTACCCCCTCCTGATTCCATCCCTGCAGCTGATTCAGTGTTAATATACCACTTCTAGTCGGTAGACCACACAGGGGGACATTCGGGGCGTACGGCGATGGTAACTTACCCATCCGTTTTGCCTGTGTCCAGTACTTCAACGCAACTTGCAACAAGTAAGGAGGATCACGCAACTTCTGTGCACCTGGACATAATTGCGATTGAAGGAGCCCCCGTTTTAGCAATTCCGGGGTGTACCCAATTTCAAATAAGTGCTTACCCGCCAACCAGTATGCCAGCCACTGTAATTGTCCCGCTACACAGTAGGAATTAAAATCCGGCGCCCCCATGCCGCCTACAGTGGTTGTCAGTTGTAATTTAGCCAGCGCCAATCGATGCCTGCCCGTCCCTCATGCCAAGGACAATAGTAACGTATCTAGCAATTTAAAAATCCAGGCTGGCAGGACCACTGGTAGATTCACAAAGTAATAAAGAAGGCGTGGCAGCATGACCATTTTCGACACCGCCACTCAGCCCGCCACCGTCAATGGCAATGAAGTCCAAAAGGCAATCTGGGAGCGCAACGAGTTAACGGCGCGAACTACATTACCATCGTTGGTATCCGCGTCTGATCTATAAATATGGATCCCCAGGTATTTAAAAGTAATAGGCTCTACTCTAAAATGCAAGTCCCCGAATTGGAGTGTAGGGGTCGGCACAGTATTATAAAAGGCGAAGGCTAGCGATTTTGTAGTGTTAAGGCCTACACCCGATATGTCCCCAAATTTAGAAAAGGTAGCATCTATTAAGTGTTTATCCACCCCCAAGTCACGAAAATATAATAGCATGTCATCCGCGTACAAAGATACGGAATGGACCTCCCCACGGAGTGGAATGCCATATGGGAACCATAATCTGTCGCAAATGCTGCACCAATGGCTCAAGAGCCAACACAAATAACATGGGGGATAAAGGGCAGCCCTGACGTGTGCCCCGGGATATTGAATACGAGGGAGAGATGGTCTTTCCCGTCTTAGCACGCGCCGTGGGACCAGCATATAACAATTTAATCCATGCACAATAGGATTGGGGCAGGTCAAATTTAGATAACACCGCCAACATATACGACCAGCTAAGGGTATCAAAAGCTTGGCGCAAGTCTAATGACAAGCAGCCAGCAAGCGGGTAAGAGACCGACACCGCGTGCATCAAAGCATGCAGTCGGCGGATATTCAAAGAGGTACTGCGGTGGGGTATAAATCCACTTTGGTCCGTGTGGATTAAGCGGGACAGATAAGGAAGGAGCCGCGATGCCAGGACCTTACTGAGTATCTTATATTTTGTGTTCAGAATAGAAAGGGGTCTGTAGGACAGAAGTTCAGTCTGCTCCTTGTCCAGTTTCAATAATGACGTAACAATCGCCTCCTTGGAAGTAGGAGGCAGCGCTCCATTCTCTAGAGAAGTAGTATAGAGTTGCAACAACCTCGGAACCAATTTATCTGCAAAAGTGGAGTAAAACTCCACTGGAAGGCCATCCGAACCTGGCGTCTTATTGTGGGCCAGTGATTTTATCGCCATTCGGATTTCCGCAGCAGTAATCTGAGCAGCCAGCTCTTCGGCCACCATATCTGAGACCGTAGGAAGCTGAACCTCAGACAGAAAGGCAAGGGTGGGAGCCAAGACTTCTACACCCGGGGCTGCATATAAATGAGCATAATATTCTCGAAACGCTGCATTAATCTCCCCCTGGGATGTAACTAAAACATTATGAACCGTGTTCACTGCCAGTATCGGAGTAGGGCTCAATGTCGGTTGGATCAATCGTGCCAGTAAGGTGCCCGCCCTATCCGCCTTAGAGTGCGTACGCTGTGTATAATCAGCAAAGTCCAACAGGCGTAGGCGCTCTAACAACTCCGCATATTTAATCCTCGCCGACTGTAACGGTTCTGCACCGTCCTCGCCACTCTGGGCCGCTACCTCCAGAGCCTGCAGCCTCCCCTCCAGGTCAGTGATGTCCCTGATCGTTTCCCTCCGAGACCCCGCCAGAGTCCCCATGGCCACCCCACGGATCGTCACCTTGAAGGCCTCCCATTCAATAGCCCTGGACGAGGCCGAACCTTCATTTTCCACAAAAAATGTGTCCATAGCTGTAGACAAAGCCGACCGATAGACTTGATCTTCGAGTTGTAGAGGCTGCATCCTCCACATTTGAATAGGAGCCGGGGAAGGGCCCCAGGCCAACCGCATTTCAAGTGGATTGTGATTGGAGATTGTCTTGCCCAAAAACTCACAATGCGTTATAGCGGAGGCGAGCTCAGGAGAACAAAGAAAATGATCCAACCGTGTGTGTGTAGTTTATGGGGGTAAGAATAAAAATAATATTCCCTCATTCGCATGTAGTGCCCTCCAGATGTCTAATAAACCCCCACCCTGCGCCCAGAGGGTCAAGGCTGCCGCTTGCGCTCTCGCTGCAGTGTTAAATAAAGGAGGATGGGAAAGATCTAAGCCAATATCGAATACTGCATTTAAATCACCACCCAGAAGCCACAGGACATGGGACCAGCCAGCAAGCGCCCGGGACACCCGCGCAAAGAATACTTCTTGGTCTGTATTGGGTGCATATCGGGACCCCAGCACAACCTGCCTTCCATCTAACGCACCCAATAGAAGGACAAACCGGCCCTGTTCATCAACTCTACATTCAGTAAGAGAGAAGGGAACATCCGCCCTAATCCAGTTGGCAGCCCCCCGGGAAAAGGCTGAGTATGCTGTTGTGTAGAATTGACCACGCCATCGCCAGTGTAGCTTCGCGGTTTCAGTGGGAAGCGACTGCGTCTCTTGAAAACAAATGATGTGGGCTTTACATCGATGCAATTGCGCAGCTATTCTATGACGCTTAGCCATGGAACCCATGCCTCGCACATTCCATGAAACCAGGGTATAAGAATTAACAGCAGGCATCATCAGATAAAATAAAGGATCCCAGCCCCACCCACCCAATCCCACCCACACCGCCCGGATCTTCAGACCATGCGGCATAAATACAACCAATTTAACAAAATCCCAATACTGGGTCCAACGTCCAAACATCGTTCGACCAAACCATGCAAACAACATAAGTATACTAAACATACAACCAATGCTACCGCCTTTGGGGAAAGGTCGCTAACACCTTTAACAGTCGCGTAATAGCAGTAAGGCACACATATGAGAGCCCAGTACGGGGCCAGGGACTTACTCGTCTGTTCCCTCTTGTCATAACGGTGGTCATGGTCTATGATGTATTGCCTTACAGGCAGGGCGCATGTAACGCACAATGACTCTTGTGTCCAGACTGGAAGACAACGATAGACTAAACATATCTCACAAGGTCTAAGACATGCAATTAAGAGTCTGCTGAGGCTAGAGGTTCATTGCTGAGCCGCGAGGCCGCAGAAGGGAACAATGCAATGCTGCCATCAGAGTCCGAGTCCGTATGCAAACCTTCAGAGTGGCTAGTGCTGATGTCAGGATGAGATATATAAATAGAAAAAGGAGTATCACGGAAAAAATACATACAATTATTCATAGAAAGAGCACATTTAATTACCCCTTCAAAAATATCAAATAATCGAAATAGAATACATCTTGCATCATTTACAGTATATCACAAGGAAACAGGCGTTTATACAAAGAAAGATACAGACACATATATCATATACCATCAGTTCAATACATAACAAACAACAATTAACCCAAACACAAACATTTTTTATCGGTGTCCCCTTTCAACGTATCAGGCGGACCACTCGGAGGTAGTCAAACTAAACAGTGGGGAACCCAAGCAATGAGGGCAAATATAACCCAAACTTTGTTCCAGGTGTCCCAGCGACAGTCTGTAAATTACTGAAACTCAAGTGACTCCTCCATCCAATATCTGTCGACGTGACCACGTTTCAGCCAAAGTAAACTTCAGGCCTCTTCAGGACAGGGGTTAAATGGCAAATGTATCTTCCAACTTTAAATTCAAAAGAAGCTCACTAGAAATCGAGGGAAACGTTCTAATAAACGCTACTCGCGCTTCAATACTGTTCCTTCGGCAGAGATCAGAACACCGGTTCTCCATACAGATTTCGGTCAAACTCGGGCAGTCTCTTAGCTCAAATCCTCATTAGCACGCCAATCCAAACCAACGCGGGTTCCGAAGTAACGGATGTCAGGATGAGAAGCACGCAAAGTGGAGGCAGCGCGGAGGGCCCCCCGCCTGCCCTCCAGAATCTGTTGGCGATTCAAGGTGTCAGAGATCGAACTTTGTGTGAGAAGACCCTTCTTACGCCTGCGAGGTGGGCCTTGTGATTTGGGCAATGAGGAGTCCATGCGCCTCATGGGGTGTACATCGGGAAATGTCTTGTCTAGCCACTCCCACGCACTGTCAGGGGTATCGAAAAACAGGGATCGTTGTTCATATAGGATTTTCAGTTTTGCAGGGAACAATAACGCAAAGGACAGGCCCGCCGCTCAAGCCCTTGCCTTCACTTCCATGAAGGAAAATCTTTTTCGTTGAACTGCCAGAGTGTAATCCGGGAAGAATGAAACCTTGGCATTATCGATCTGTAGAGGGCCGCGCTCCCGAGCTGCCCGCAGTAGATGATCCCGATCCTTATAATTTAAAATCCTGGCCAGGATAGGACGTGGGTTAGCTCCAGGTTTTGGGCGACGTGCAGGGACCCGATGCGCCCTTTCAACCGTGAAGTGTGCAGATAGTCCGGTGGGGGCCACAACCAACTTTAACCAGTTTTCAATATAGTCTGTAGGCGTAGCTCCCTCCGACCCCACCGGCATTCCTACTATTCGGAGATTGTTCCGGCGCGCCTGACCTTCCGCATCATCAGCCCGCGCCTGAAGGGAGTCAATCTGTTGGCGCATGTGTTGGATCTGCTAGTCATGGGCCTGTACCATGGTATCGACCTTCTGGTCAGTCGTACAGGCCCTCTCCGCTAATTTCTTATGATCGTCCTTTAACAGATTAAGATCCACCGAGATGATGCCCAGTTGTGCCTCCAATACAGAACGGGAATCATGAATCTCCTGCAGTATCATGTTCAACTTGTCTCCAGGCACGTCGGTCTCTGCTGCCCCCTCCGTCTGATGGGACATGGCCGAAGAGTGACCCGATGCCGGCGAGAGTGACCCCGCTCCACCAGACCGCGGAGGCACCCTAGGCTTTCCCTTTCCCATAGTCTGCAGGGTGTCAGGACCCAACGCCAAGTGTCTGTATATGCGGCCCCCTCGAGTCAACAGTCTAAGGCTATGTTAAAAGGGCCCCCGGGTCGTGGGCAGGAGCAATCGGCGTTATGTCCTCTTGAAAAGTTTTGCAAAGCAGCCATATAGGACATCCTCCTCTGATCAATAAATAATACATGTTGGATGTCAGTTTTCAAACTTAAGCCCAGTTTGTTCAGACTGTTCTTAAGAACCGATTTCATTGAGCAAATATCTCTTAAGATGTTTCATGTTCAGTCTGATTAAAGTGGTAGAAAATAGGAGAGGTTTTGTTGTACTTTTTCCTATATCCGTTAACTGAAGTAACCGCATGGATGAAGCATTTTTCCACTGTGGCACAGCATTTGTTGTGTACTCTTTGAAATACCCTTGAAAGTATTGGTACGTTGGTAAAATAACAAGACTATTTAACAAGCATTGGCAATGCCAGTTGGTCTGGCTTTCAAGGAATGTTGTACGGTAATGTGAAGCATTACAAGTAGATAGCATGGGAATTTATATGTATTTGTGTGGCAGCAAAGATCTGTAGGATAATATTGGTGTAGGCTAAAAGATCAGGTGACGGTTGCACTGTCAAACGAGATCCAAAAATGCATTTAGGTTAATGATTAGTCTCCTCCCATCTGTGCTGGTGCCAGAGAAAAACATCATAAATCATCTTGTTATTGAAAGAGACTCTTAACCGCATTACCTCATGTGTCTGACCCTGAAACGTCAAGCTCAAGCAGCTGGATAAATAAACAAAATTATCACAGCGATGTGGAAGGCAAGAACTTCTGCCCAATAAAAACATGCACTCCTGGCTTCTAACAAGTGAGTGGAGCTAAAGCCCCTCTCCTGGTGATTCTCACATTGTCTAGTGGCAGCAGCACTGTCAAGCCGTGCCATAAAAGAGTTTGAGTGTAATAACAAACCCAGACTGTTACTTTACGCTTACTGGTGGGCACGTTGTTGTTTAAGTAAAGCCTTTTATTTTGAATGTTATTTAGTCAGCCACACTGGGTGATGATCATTGTCAGCAATTTAAAAGGTGTGAGCCCTTTTTGGAAAGACCTTAGGGCAACCTTTTCGAGTCTATGAAGGAACAGTTTGAAAATGCGTTTATATGATATCCATACGAAATGTGCCCATTAAGCCCCTACTTCTCTGTGTAGCCCAAACGCTAATGCAGACATGTTTTGTTTTATACAGCTGTTGTGTGATATATGTGAGAAGGAAATATTTTCTTCATGTGTTTTCAGCCAGATACAATTTAAGAGTTAATAATTAAATGATTAAAGTTCTACATTTTGAAATAGTATTTATTACATTGTCTTTTTGTGAAGGAAAACTACATTGAAACAGAAAATTCACATCGCTCTGCACCAGAGGAAGTGGGTACTCTAAAAGGTCTTGTGTTTTTCCTGAGGGTACCTTGACTGAGGAGTTTGCAGGTTAAATAGCCTTAATATTTAATGGAGATGTGACCAAAAGAAGGATCTAATTCCCCACATACTGGAGCAGGCGTGATTTCCTTCCCATTTCTTTGTTGGTCCTTTGGAGCTTATAGGTCATGCACAGTCGTAACTAATTTGAAAGGTGTACACAAAGAACAGTGTGCAGTTGCAGAGAATGACTACAACACCAACCACCTCATTGTCTACAGAACATTTCGTACCCCATCTCGAAACCCCTAACTTCCTCGCGGGTTACTGCTGATAAACTCCTTATTCCAAAACGTCTGGAACGGCAAGCCAGGCACCCATCCTTCGTCCACATTTCAAGACATTAATCTTGTACTCCTCTTCTTTTCCCTCCTCCCTTATCAACAGTTACTGCTTTGTTCTTATTCTCTCCAGGTCATTTGAATCCTCTTTTCAAATCATGGAGAATGGATCTATATTGCCAATGAAATCCTCCACTTCACTGTCATCTGCAATTTTTTTTGTTCAATTTTCCAGCACTATTCTCACCAAGACTAAGTTCAAACCCAGCCCTGAACTCTATTCTTAGGACTTTGAAAGGGATGTGTGTCGCCAGGCCTCTCTCTAGCTAAATGAATGCCTCTCTTCAGCCAGAGGATTGATTTATTATGTACCAAGACTGCTCACATCTCTACCTCACTGGCTCCCCCTGACCTTACTGCACATTACTAATGTTTGTCTGTATCTTGTCTTTGTGCTGTTTTGGTGGTGGATTGTGACATCATGAGTGTTTGCATTCCTTTGTGAAACTGCTGCCCATTTTCCCTTGTTTATATGGAAGCTCAACAAAACCGTCTTTTGGGTTTGTCCGATGCAAATGTTATGCTCCTGTTTGCATACGTTCCCATCTTTGCACACCAGTACTTATGGCCTTTTTTGTTATTTTGATGTGTAATTCAGAGCAGACCAGTCGGAAATACTCTCTTGTTTACATTTATTCATTGGACTTGCCCCGAACAAAATGCTATTCTGATAACATTACTAGTCTGTGGGCTAATGGTTTGTACTTGGGTAGGAGCAGCTGGTCCTGTTACAAGAGCAGGTCTGGAGCTCTAAGTACATTGTATGAACTGTACAAGTCTGCTCTATAAGGCGATGTATAGTTTAAAACCCTGACCACCTCAAAGAGAGTTAGATTGTTGGGGCAAAGAACAGGCGTGCAGCAAGCCCAGACTGGCCATGTTGCCCATTCATTGCTTAGAGCCTCAAAAGGACATTTCCGGGCGTATGTGGTGATTTACCAGTAAACTAGTTCAAGTATTTCTGGTAAGTCAGAGGAATTTCTAAATCTCGATTAGCCCTATAATGTGCCGGCGGATCTACTGCTGTGTAGGCATGACACTGCCCTGAGGCCGCATCGATGGGCTCTAACTCTAACTCCACCGATGAGAAAAAGGTCTCAAATGCATATGCTGTGTGTGCAGCTATTACAAAATTAACTGCCCCCTCACAATCAGGGACACCTCAAGCTTTGAGATGCTAAGGAACTACTTCCCTGTAATTGGCCCCATCATAATATGTGCTGTCCTGGTGAATGGATTCAATAGAAGTTGGAATCAAAGAATTAGAAAACCTCAGAATGGAGAATAACCTTTTAAAAGTCAAGTTTGACAAACCTACAGACATAGGTGCTCCCTTACTCCCACTAGGAGTTAAGTATGTTTACTGCGGACATCTCCATAATTACATAATAATGGCTCATGTGTTTGAAACTACTCAAGGCGTAACCATAAGATACAACTCCCACGTTGGGCGCCAACCTTTGCATAAACTACGACTCTTCTTTCCCACCCACAGGTGACACAGGAGAATTCAGTTCAATACACCACCACTGAATGTGAAAGGCGGGTTATTACAGCCCACAGAACCCCACCCAATACCTTGTTGGAGTAGAGTTATTGCTTTTGGGTTACTCAATTCCCTACAATGGAATCCGGGGCATGATGGTAACAGACACAACCCTAGTTTGTTATTCATAATACTTTTCACACACACACTACACTAAGAAGAATAGACCCTTTTAACTAAAAGCATTTATTATAACAGAGCAAGCCTGTTTCTCAGCACATCTAAAACAGTTGCACAGAATATCAAAAGAACAGCAAGGAGGCACATTGTGAGCAACAAGAATAAAATAAAAATGTCTAACATGTTTTAAATGTCATTTAAAGCCTTACACTCTAAAGCCTCCTTCTATGTGCTACACTGAGAGAGCATGGAAAGTAAAGCAGCTTGCAGTCTGTAGTTTCATAGGGAGAAGAGATGCGCAGCATACCATGTTGACAGCAAGAGCTGTCGTTATCGACGGAGGTGTTAAGGCAGTGTTCCCTGCAAAGGGAAAACGTGCGTTGCGGTAGTAGCCTTCCTCCAGCACTTGGCTTTATCAGCAGCAGGCGAGATGTAGCATCTTAGAAGTGCCCTGGCAGTAGGTGAGGTAGTCTCTGTCTGAACCTTGTGCCATAATCTGGGTGATGGACCTCTCCTGTCAAGTGGCTGCCATTGTATATTATCAGAGATTGGAATTACTGACATAAATTAGAAATGCCTGACATAGATTATGTGCTTCAAGGTGTGCATCTTAGAACATATGAGGTGAAAGGATATTAATTCAGATTTCACTATTTTATTTATAATTCTATACTCTTATTTGACGTTGACACAGTGATAAGTAGGCACTTGTCCCAGACTGATCTCCCATCAGATGTTATATCGTGTCATTAGAATGATTTGACACCTTTACAGTTCTTAGAAAGATAAGGTTAGACGACACAATTAGCACAGTGGCGGACATGAAAGTGATTCTGCATGAATTTGAGGAAAATGGTGACTTACAATTGAGGAGAAGGCGACCTCCTTTACCTAAGATGGAGTCACGGCCTACTTAAAATGGAGTCAGACCTTCGGACTTTACATCGCACTATCTGTTCCTGGTAGTGTAGTGACTGATGATGGCAGCCGTGATGTGCAATAAATGGTTGCGCTTGTAACATATTGCCAACTTTTTATTTTCTACCTAGACTACTGCAACATTGAAACACTAAAAAAGGTGGCAATTAGTTCATAAAATAGAAAGTGGCAATGTAATGTTAATGTTGTGTGTGTTTCTCCCCCCCCCCACCACCACCCCACAGACCTATAAACAGTAAAGTAGCTCTCCGTGCAAATGTAGATAATTTCAGTTGGTAAGGAACAGAACGTGCAAAGCTTATTATTATTACCTAGTAGACAGGGCTTTCTCTTTATAATCCTATAAAAGATTGGTGATACATTTCTTGGAGGCCAAAACCTCCTTCAAAAGGTATTGTGAAAAGAACTTTGAATCTCATGGTGTTACTCTTTTGAATGACTTTCATGACACAATGAAATTCTGTACTTCTTTACTCCAGGTTTGTCTCCGTTGTGCTAATGAGTTTCTGCAGTTATTTTTCATATCTTTTACTATATTCCCTCCTTTAAAATAATCTCTATGTTGAGAATCTTTTTTCTTTTATGTCTCCAGGATCTTGCCATGAAAGTGCCTGTCGCTGTTATCCGACTGCCGCGTGGACCAGATGGCAACAGCCGGGGTTTTGACCTTAACACTCCCCGTGGACAAGCACTGGCTTTTCCTAGCCTATCTGCTTCTAGGGTAGATACTGAGGACCTGAAACAGTCACAGAAGGCAAGGGCAGTGCTGAGAGAGCACTACCTGCGCAGTCTACTTGCTATGGCTGGAAAGATGGTCTGCTTTACCATGTATGAGAAGGGGACTGTGGAGGCCCGCTTTGGGACATCAGACATCGATATCCTCAACTTCCAAGTATCTGACCTGCAGACTCCATTGGGTGTGCAAAAAGAGGCATTGATTCGCTGCTCTGATGTCATCTCCTATGCTTTTGAACACTCAAACTAGTGTCTGCCAGTTGTGTGAAAGATGTTAAATAACATGTTTGTGGGTATTGTTGACCGAGAGATTAGTGAGAGGCAGGAAAGATTCTAGGAAGCATGTTTTGGGGTGCATGAGTGCAGTGAATAGTTAAGACTGGCAGGTAGTAAAGCATGAACTGTGTCTACCTACTAATAACCGAATTGGAAAAAGGAGAGGCAGATCACAATGAGGTCTAAAAGTGTTGGTTCTTGAAAAAACAACAGGTGAGCCCATAGTGATGTTAGTCATTAAAGTATTATGGTACCACACTGTACCAGAGAGAAAAGTGTGTATGCTACTATCTCTCTGCAGATTCATATAACCAAAAGACCGTCTGAGCTCCAATATTGACAAGTTCAGTGCCACCACAGGCCACAGTTAGAGGAGATGAATCTGAAAGTAACCCAGCATAATGCCTTTGGCTTTTAGGGTCACTTTTTGAACTCGCCATGAAATACAAAGCTTAGAAAGAAGCTGGTGGTATGACTGAGAGGTTGCGGGTATTAATATTGGCCTATAAGCTGCAGTGCCCGAGACAAGCTATTCAGAGAAACTGGGTCAGGCGTTCCAATGACCAAAAGAGCAAATGGACTGATCTCTTCCTCAGTCTTCCTTTTTCCACTGGAAAAAAGGAGGCAACATTTTTTTTCAATTGGGCCACACAAGGATCTCCCTACCTGTACCAAATGGCTATTCCTCAAACTATGCCATTGGCAAATGCCCTCACACCCAGACCCTCAGCTTTTCCGGAAAGTACCATATATCCATCAAGGCACCTTGGTGGGTGGTAAAAGAAAATTCCCATATTCAGAAAATTGCATTACGAGTTTCGTTACCACAGACTTGCTTAATATTTACAGCTGAAGTACATCAACAAATGAACCAAGTAAACATCAAGGCAGGCTTATAGGTGAACATTGCTTTATAAGGTTTCTATGTAAGGTTAGCTAACAAACTCGCTTTATATTTGGATTTACTGTTTGTAGTGAAATACACGTGGAAGAAAAACTTTGTGTGTAATCTCAGTCTTTTCTACTCCGTATTGCACAATTGCTATTTTAGTAACAAATCAAAGCGAGTATAAAATTAATAGCTGAACAATATTTTTTATTATGCAAACACAAATGTTGCTTAGTTAAGTAGGCACTGGTGAGAAGAATAGCTACCAAGCTTCTCTCAATTAGTCGGAACTGTGGTGCTCCGATCTTTGAGTGTATTCATGTTACCTTGCTACGCAGCATTTGAAAATGTAAATTTTGTGTTTAAAGAAAGGTCTCCTTTCTACCATTGATTTGAAGAAGAAAAAAAATTATGGAAGAGATTTACAGCACGTTTCCTTCAATGACTGATTTTTTCCTTAAGACGTTTTAAAATTATGCATAATATACATACTCTTCGTAAAATAATTTGTTGCTTGAACCTGTCAAAGAAGGGGGCCACAGAAAAAAGAACCAGAAAACAGAGAGAGCATGTTAGAAATGTATGGGCAAATTTTGTGTATATAATAATTAATTTATATAGAGGCTAAACTGATATGGTAAAAGACGCTGCTAAGTTTAACTAGACGGCAAGATTACATTTGTTTTTCTCTAAAGCTTTAAACATTGTTATGGTATGTATCTATGTAAAGTGCACTATCCCCCGCAAGAATATCTTGGTGCTGACGTTAAATAGGCACCAATTTTTATACATTCTTGAACAGAACGTGGTTTTCAGTTTCGGCCAGTCATCCTTCAGTATTTCATGAGGTCCACTGTAGGAAAAATACATTTTCACTGATTAATTACATAGTTTAAATGTGCGCGCACCTTTGCTTCTTGCTATGTAGGGTGGTACTTAACCAGTGCAGGAACCAATATTGTTAACAAAAACAGAGCATGTTCAGAATGTTTAAAGACTGTTATTGCATACCCTGTGTGTGTAAAATAGAGGTATGTTTGCGAAAGATAGATTAAGCAATGGATTCTTCCACATGATTAAAAAATGGCTAGTTGGTGCTATCTTCTGGAGCTACACTGGTTACCCAAGCTTGACCAGCTGCCAAAAGTGAAACAGAAAACTGGCAGTGCACAGAATGCAGATGACGTTTTGCAGTGACCCAGGATAACTGGTACAGAATCTGGAAATTGAGGGGGAAAATACTCCTTTAAGCTACATCATCTTCCTTTGTAGGTCCAGCCTAACAGTGCACATGTGCAGTCTATTGCAAGACATATAGTTATCTTACTGTGGGTTTAGAGCCCACCCATTGCTTTCCATTTGTAGGCTTGATTTTCACTCATTATTTTCTTGCTTTTTATTAGTTAGCCACATGGGCTTTCCTTCCTTTTCTTGTGTTTTCCTTCCCCTGGAGCATGGTCACATTACAATGTCCTTCCTCTGCTTGCTTTTTCAGGCGATACATTTTTTGTTTTTGTTTAACCATTCTGAGAGTGCTTGTGTTATACTGTTGTCTCCATCATGTACTTTTATCCTCCCTTCTACTGCTTCTGTGTTACTCTCTCAACCGTGTGCCTCATCCACACTCCCATTGCGTTGCCTTCTTGCCCTTTTGATTTCTCCCTGCTGTCTCGATGTTACTGTCTTTTGCTCATAAGTGACGGTACACTGTTGTCATCCGTCCTGCTGCTCTCATTGCCGTAAAAAAGCCACTGTGAGCACCGGATCCCCGTGCAAGGTGTTGGTTATCCAGAGGTCAGTACAATCCTGCTACCCTTAAGAGGAAGATAGTTAATTTTGGTGAGGCAAGGAAGGAGCCAAGCCGAGGCAGCATATGTGAGCTGCTGTAAGGGGGTAAGAGCCGCTAGGACGCTATAAGGAGAGTGCAGTCAAGGCAGCGGTTGATAATCCCCATCTGTCCCCTTCGCTGCCGCCTTCTTGCCAACACTGTGAACACCCTGCAAGTTTCGCTGGGGTAGTTGGTCTGCCTTGATGGTTGTGGTGACTGAATCAGACTGAGTCAGGGCGGCATTGTATTGGGGGTCAGAAGTCAGAGAAAGGGAGCCAGTTCCGGCATCATAAGAATGCTTGAGCACCTGAGCCCGCTGAAAATCAATGCAGCCAACCATTGCATAAGAGCTATTTCTCACTGCTTGCTCCCATCCCCGCCCTTCGTGACTGACCGCAAACTCGTTCTTAGCTCGTACCAAAAAGCCAAGGAAAGCCTAGGAAAGCGTAGAAGGGATACGGAAAGTCAGAGGCTGCCCCCCCCGCATTCAACTGCATCAAGTGCTGGAGTGGGAGCCTCTGTTGTTTGCACAGAGAAGCGGACCACAAGCTCCAGTCATCTCTACAGCTGATCCCTTTCGCGCCAGGAGGTGCTTGTTAAAAGCCCACTGGGACATGCCAGGGCCAAAAGCAGGCCTGTTTTTGCCTTCTGCGGCCCTGAATTCTGAACTACTGAGCCAAGGTAAGAAGATTCTGATACATTTATTATTAAGCAGTGCTATATTTTCGTAGCATTACCTATAGCCATGGGAAAACCGAAGCTAGCATCCAACCCTGTGGGCAATGGAAATAAAACTACTAGAGTAAAGGCCCCCATAACAAATTATTTAATAACTGCGATGGGACTATTTAATAATGAAATCTCCAATGCAGAGGAGTGCCACAAACACAGCCTTAAATGTGGCAATGGATGATACCAGGTCTGATATATTAGCTCTGGAGTTCGGATTAAATACTGATAACCCTCCAAAAGATACAACGCTGACCCGGCACAATACAAACAAGCATTGAAAATGCAATAGGTCTCGCCTTTTATTAAATTAACGCCATTTGCTTTGCTATACAATACCATTAGCAAAGCAAATGGCTTTAACTGAATCAAAGGCGAGACCTATTGCATTTTCAATGCTTGTTATTATATATAAGACTTCTTCATATATTGTTACGTTTTTAAATAACTTAAAACAATAAAAGTTTACCTCCTCCATATAACTCAGTCCTTACACCTGCCTGCCAACATAGGCGCATAAGCAGGATTCCCGTTTTCAACATCTCCCCAATTGCTCTTCTACACTAAATATTGATATATCTCGGCAGCATTGACCCTTTGCAGACCCAGGAAGCCCGGATTTGAATTTAGAGGTCGTTTCACACCCTAAGAGCGATGTCATGTCTTGTAATGGAATGTCATGTCTTTTAATGGAATGTCAGGAATGTCATGTCTTTTAATGGAATGTCATGTCTTGGAATGGAATGTCAGGAATGTCATGTCTTTTAATGGAATGTCAGGAATGTCATGGAATATCAGGAATGTCATGTATTTTAATGGAATGTCAGGAATGTCATGTCTTTTAATGGAATGTCATGTCTTGGAATAGAATGTCAGGAATGTCATGTCTTTTAATGGAATGTCAGGAATGTCATGTATTTTAATGGAATGTCAGGAATGTCATGTCTTTTAATGGAATGTCAGGAATGTCATGTCTTTTAATGGAATGTCAGGAATGTCATGTCTTTCAATGGAATGTCAGGCATGTCAGGAATGTCATGTCTTTTAACGGAATGTCAGGAATGTCACGTCTTTTAATGGAATATCAGGAATGTCATGTCTTTTAATGGAATGTCAGGAATGTCATGTCTTGGAATGGAATGTCAGGAATGCCATGGAATGTCAGGAATGTCATGTCTTTTAATGGAATGTCAGGAATGTCATGTCTTTTAATGGAATGTCATGTCTTTTAATGGAATGTCAAGAATGTCATGTCTTTTAATGGAATGTCAAGAATGTCATGTCTTTTAATGGAATGTCATGTCTTGGAATGGAATGTCAGGAATGTCATGTCTTTTAATGGAATGTCAGGAATGTCATGTCTTTTAATGGAATGTCAGGAATGTCATGTCTTTTAATGGAAAGTCATGTCTTTTAATGGAATGTCAGGAATGTCATGTCTTTTAATGGAATGTCAGGAATGTCATGTCTTTTAATGGAATGTCAAGAATGTCATGTCTTTTAATGGAATGTCAGGAATGCCATGTCTTTTAATGGAATGTCAGGAATGTCATGTTTTTTAATGGAATGTCAGGAATGTCATGTCTTTTAATGGAATGCCAGGAATGTCATGTCTTTTAATGGAATGTCAGGAATGTCATGTCTTTTAATGGAATGTCAGGAATGTCATGTCTTTTAATGGAATGTCATGTCTTTTAATGGAATGTCATGTCTTTTAATGGAATGTCAGGAATGTCATGTCTTTTAATGGAATGTCAGGAATGTCAGGAATGTCATCGAATGTCAGGAATGTCATGTCTTTTAATGGAATGTCAGGAATGTCATGTCTTTTAATGGAATGTCAGGAATGTCATGTCTTTTAATGGAATGTCATGTCTTGGAATGGAATGTCAGGAATGTCATGTCTTTTAATGGAATGTCAGGAATGTCATGTCTTTTAATGGAATATCAGGAATGTCATGTCTTTTAATGGAATGTCAGGAATGTCATGTCTTTTAATGGAATGTCAGGAATGCCATGTCTTTTAATGGAATGTCAGGAATGTCATGGAATGTCAGGAATGTCATGTCTTTTAATGGAATGTCATGTCTTGGAATGGAATGTCAGGAATATCATGTCTTTTAATGGAATGTCAGGAATGTCATGTCTTGGAATGGAATGTCAGGAATGCCATGTCTTTTAATGGAATGTCAGGAATGTCATGTCTTTTCATGGAATGTCATGTCTTGGAATGGAATGTCAGGAATGTCATGTCTTTTAATGGAATGTCAGGAATGTCATGCCTTTTAATGGAATGTCAGGAATGTCATGTCTTTTAATGGAATGGCATGTCTTTTAATGGAATGTCAGGAATGTCATGTCTTTTAATGGAATGTCAGGAATGTCATGTCTTTTAATGGAATGTCAGGAATGTCATGTCTTTTCATGGAATGTCATGTCTTGGAATGGAATGTCAGGAATGTCATGTCTTTTAATGGAATGTCAGGAATGTCATGCCTTTTAATGGAATGTCAGGAATGTCATGTCTTTTAATGGAATGTCATGTCTTTTTATGGAATGTCAGGAATGTCATGTCTTTTTATGGAATGTCAGGAATGTCATGTCTTTTAATGGAATGTCAGGAATGTCATGTCTTTTAATGGAATGTCATGTCTTGGAATGGAATGTCAGGAATGTCATGTCTTTTAATGGAATGTCAGGAATGTCATGTCTTTTAATGGAATGTTAGGAATGTCATGTCTTTTAATGGAATGTCAGGAATGTCATGTCTTTTAATGGAATGTCAGGAATGTCATGTCTTTTAATGGAATGTCAAGAATGTCATGTCCTTTAATGGAATGTCAGGAATATCATGTCTTTTAATGGAATGTCATCTCTTGGAATGGAATGTCAGGAATGTCATGTCTTTTAATGGATTGTCAGGAATGTCAGGAATGTCATGTCTTTTAATGGAATGTCAGGAATGTCATGGAATGTCAGGAATGTCATGTCTTTTAATGGAATGTCAGGAATGTCATGTCTTATAATGGAATGTCAGGAATGTCATGGAATGTCAGGAATGTCATGTCTTTTAATGGAATGTCAAGAATGTCATGTCTTTTAATGGAATGTCAGGAATGTCATGTCTTTTAATGGAATGTCATGTCTTGGAATGGAATGTCAGGAATGTCATGTCTTTTAATGGAATGTCAGGAATGTCATGGAATGTCAGGAATGTCATGTCTTTTAATGGAATGTCAGGAATGTCATGTCTTTTAATGGAATGTCATGTCTTGGAATGGAATGTCAGGAATGTCATGTCTTTTAATGGAATGTCATGTCTTTTAATGGAATGTCAGGAATGTCATGTCTTTTAATGGAATGTCAGGAATGTCATGTCTTGGAATGGAATGTCAGGAATGTCATGTCTTTTAATGGAATGTCAGGAATGTCATGTCTTTTAATGGAATGTCATGTCTTGGAATGTCATGTCAGGAATGTCATGTCTTTTAATGGAATGTCAGGAATGTCATGTCTTTTAATGGAATGTCATGTCTTGGAATGTAATGTCAGGAATGTCATGTCTTTTAATGGAATGTCAGGAATGTCATGTCTTTTAATGGAATGTCATGTCTTTTAATGGAATGTCAGGAATGTCATGTCTTTTAATGGAATGTCATGTCTTGGAATGGAATGTCAGGAATGTCATGTCTTTTAATGGAATGTCAGGAATGTCATGTCTTTTAATGAAATGTCAGGAATGTCATGTCTTTTAATGGAATGTCATGTCTTGGAATGGAATGTCAGGAATGTCATGTCTTAATGGAATGTTAGGAATGTCAGGAATGTCATGTCTTTTAATGGAATGTCAGGAATGGCATGTCTTTTAATGGAATGTCATGTCTTTTAATGGAATATCAGGAATGTCATGTCTTGGAATGGAATGTCAGGAATGCCATGGAATGTCAGGAATGTCATGTCTTTTAATGGAATGTCAGGAATGTCATGTCTTTTAATGGAATGTCATGTCTTTTAATGGAATGTCAAGAATGTCATGTCTTTTAATGGAATGTCAAGAATGTCATGTCTTTTAATGGAATGTCATGTCTTGGAATGGAATGTCAGGAATGTCATGTCTTTTAATGGAATGTCAGGAATGTCATGTCTTTTAATGGAATGTCAGGAATGTCATGTCTTTTAATGGAAAGTCATGTCTTTTAATGGAATGTCAGGAATGTCATGTCTTTTAATGGAATGTCAAGAATGTCATGTCTTTTAATGGAATGTCAGGAATGCCATGTCTTTTAATGGAATGTCAGGAATGTCATGTTTTTTAATGGAATGTCAGGAATGTCATGTCTTTTAATGGAATGCCAGGAATGTCATGTCTTTTAATGGAATGTCAGGAATGTCATGTCTTTTAATGGAATGTCAGGAATGTCATGTCTTTTAATGGAATGTCATGTCTTTTAATGGAATGTCATGTCTTTTAATGGAATGTCAGGAATGTCATGTCTTTTAATGGAATGTCAGGAATGTCAGGAATGTCATCGAATGTCAGGAATGTCATGTCTTTTAATGGAATGTCAGGAATGTCATGTCTTTTAATGGAATGTCAGGAATGTCATGTCTTTTAATGGAATGTCATGTCTTGGAATGGAATGTCAGGAATGTCATGTCTTTTAATGGAATGTCAGGAATGTCATGTCTTTTAATGGAATATCAGGAATGTCATGTCTTTTAATGGAATGTCAGGAATGTCATGTCTTTTAATGGAATGTCAGGAATGCCATGTCTTTTAATGGAATGTCAGGAATGTCATGGAATGTCAGGAATGTCATGTCTTTTAATGGAATGTCATGTCTTGGAATGGAATGTCAGGAATATCATGTCTTTTAATGGAATGTCAGGAATGTCATGTCTTGGAATGGAATGTCAGGAATGCCATGTCTTTTAATGGAATGTCAGGAATGTCATGTCTTTTCATGGAATGTCATGTCTTGGAATGGAATGTCAGGAATGTCATGTCTTTTAATGGAATGTCAGGAATGTCATGCCTTTTAATGGAATGTCAGGAATGTCATGTCTTTTAATGGAATGGCATGTCTTTTAATGGAATGTCAGGAATGTCATGTCTTTTAATGGAATGTCAGGAATGTCATGTCTTTTAATGGAATGTCAGGAATGTCATGTCTTTTAATGGAATGTCAGGAATGTCATGTCTTTTAATGGAATATCAGGAATGTCATGTCTTTTAATGGAATGTTAGGAATGTCATGTCTTTTAATGGAATGTCAGGAATGTCATGTCTTTTAATGGAATGTCAGGAATGTCATGTCTTTTAATGGAATGTCAGGAATGTCATGTCTTTTAATGGAATGTCAGGAATGTCATGTCTTTTCATGGAATGTCATGTCTTGGAATGGAATGTCAGGAATGTCATGTCTTTTAATGGAATGTCAGGAATGTCATGCCTTTTAATGGAATGTCAGGAATGTCATGTCTTTTAATGGAATGTCATGTCTTTTTATGGAATGTCAGGAATGTCATGTCTTTTTATGGAATGTCAGGAATGTCATGTCTTTTAATGGAATGTCAGGAATGTCATGTCTTTTAATGGAATGTCATGTCTTGGAATGGAATGTCAGGAATGTCATGTCTTTTAATGGAATGTCAGGAATGTCATGTCTTTTAATGGAATGTTAGGAATGTCATGTCTTTTAATGGAATGTCAGGAATGTCATGTCTTTTAATGGAATGTCAGGAATGTCATGTCTTTTAATGGAATGTCAAGAATGTCATGTCCTTTAATGGAATGTCAGGAATATCATGTCTTTTAATGGAATGTCATCTCTTGGAATGGAATGTCAGGAATGTCATGTCTTTTAATGGATTGTCAGGAATGTCAGGAATGTCATGTCTTTTAATGGAATGTCAGGAATGTCATGGAATGTCAGGAATGTCATGTCTTTTAATGGAATGTCAGGAATGTCATGTCTTATAATGGAATGTCAGGAATGTCATGGAATGTCAGGAATGTCATGTCTTTTAATGGAATGTCAAGAATGTCATGTCTTTTAATGGAATGTCAGGAATGTCATGTCTTTTAATGGAATGTCATGTCTTGGAATGGAATGTCAGGAATGTCATGTCTTTTAATGGAATGTCAGGAATGTCATGGAATGTCAGGAATGTCATGTCTTTTAATGGAATGTCAGGAATGTCATGTCTTTTAATGGAATGTCATGTCTTGGAATGGAATGTCAGGAATGTCATGTCTTTTAATGGAATGTCATGTCTTTTAATGGAATGTCAGGAATGTCATGTCTTTTAATGGAATGTCAGGAATGTCATGTCTTGGAATGGAATGTCAGGAATGTCATGTCTTTTAATGGAATGTCAGGAATGTCATGTCTTTTAATGGAATGTCATGTCTTGGAATGTCATGTCAGGAATGTCATGTCTTTTAATGGAATGTCAGGAATGTCATGTCTTTTAATGGAATGTCATGTCTTGGAATGTAATGTCAGGAATGTCATGTCTTTTAATGGAATGTCAGGAATGTCATGTCTTTTAATGGAATGTCATGTCTTTTAATGGAATGTCAGGAATGTCATGTCTTTTAATGGAATGTCATGTCTTGGAATGGAATGTCAGGAATGTCATGTCTTTTAATGGAATGTCAGGAATGTCATGTCTTTTAATGAAATGTCAGGAATGTCATGTCTTTTAATGGAATGTCATGTCTTGGAATGGAATGTCAGGAATGTCATGTCTTAATGGAATGTTAGGAATGTCAGGAATGTCATGTCTTTTAATGGAATGTCAGGAATGGCATGTCTTTTAATGGAATGTCATGTCTTTTAATGGAATATCAGGAATGTCATGTCTTTTAATGGAATGTCAGGAATGTCATGTCTTTTAATGGAATGTCATGTCTTGGAATGGTATGTCTTTTAATGGAATGTCAGGAATGTCATGTATTTTAATGGAATGTCAGGAATGTCATGTCTTTTAATGGAAAGTCATGTCTTTTAATGGAATGTCAGGAATGTCATGTCTTTTAATGGAATGTCATGTCTTAGAATGGAATGTCAGGAATGTCATGTCTTTTAATGGAATGTCAGGAATGCCATGTCTTTTAATGGAATGTCAGGAATGTCATGTCTTTTAATGGAATGTCAGGAATGTCATGTCTTTTAATGGAATGTCAGGAATGTCATGTCTTTTAATGGAATGTCAGGAATGTCATGGAATGTCAGGAATGTCATCGAATGTCAGGAATGTCATGTCTTTTAATGGAATGTCAGGAATGTCATGTCTTTTAATGGAATGTCATGTCTTGGAATGGAATGTCAGGAATATCATGTCTTTTAATGGAATGTCATGTCTTGGAATGGAATGTCAGGAATGCCATGTCTTTTAATGGAATGTCAGGAATGTCATGTCTTTTCATGGAATGTCATGTCTTGGAATGGAATATCAGGAATGTCATGTCTTTTAATGGAATGTCAGGAATGTCATGCCTTTTAATGGAATGTTAGGAATGTCAGGAATGTCATGTCTTTTAATGGAATGTCAGGAATGGCATGTCTTTTAATGGAATGTCATGTCTTTTAATGGAATATCAGGAATGTCATGTCTTTTAATGGAATGTCAGGAATGTCATGTCTTTTAATGGAATGTCATGTCTTGGAATGGTATGTCAGGAATGTCATGTCTTTTAATGGAATGTCAGGAATGTCATGTATTTTAATGGAATGTCAGGAATGTCATGTCTTTTAATGGAAAGTCATGTCTTTTAATGGAATGTCAGGAATGTCATGTCTTTTAATGGAATGTCATGTCTTAAGAATGGAATGTCAGGAATGTCATGTCTTTTAATGGAATGTCAGGAATGTCATGCCTTTAAATGGAATGTAAGGAATGTCATGTCTTTTAATGGAATGTCATGTCTTGGAATGGAAGGTCAGGAATGTCATGTCTTTTAATGGAATATCAGGAATGTCATGTCTTTTAATGGAATGTCAGGAATGTCATGTCTTTTAATGGAATGTCAGGAATGTCATGGAATGTCAGGAATGTCATGTCTTTCAATGGAATGTCAGGAATGTCATGTCTTTTAATGGAATGTCATGTCTTTTAATGGAATGTCAAGAATGTCATGTCTTTTAATGGAATGTCAGGAATGTCATGTCTTGGAATGGAATGTCAGGAATGTCATGTCTTTTAATGAAATGTCAGGAATGTCATGTCTTTTAATGGAATGTCATGTCTTGGAATGGAATGTCAGGAATGTCATGTCTTTTAATGGAATGTCAGGAATGTCATGTCTTTTAATGGAATGTCAGGAATGTCATGTCTTTTAATGGAATGTCATGTCTTTCAATGGAATGTCAGGAATGTCATGTCTTGGAATGGAATGTCAGGAATGTCATGTCTTTTAATGGAATGTCAGGAATGTCATGTCTTTTAATGAAATGTCAGGAATGTCATGTCTTTTAATGGAATGTCATGTCTTGGAATGGAATGTCAGGAATGTCATGTCTTTTAATGGAATGTCAGGAATGTCATGTCTTTTAATGGAATGTCAGGAATGTCATGTCTTTTAATGGAATTGTCATGTCTTTTAATGGAATGTCAGGAATGTCATGTCTTTTAATGGAATGTCATGTCTTGGAATGGAATGTCAGAATGTCATGTCTTTTAATGGAATGTCAGGAATGTCATGGAATGTCAGGAATGTCATGTATTTTAATGGAATGTCAGGAATGTCATGTCTTTTAATGGAATGTCATGTCTTGGAATGGAATGTCAGGAATGTCATGTCTTTTAATGGAATGTCAAGAATGTCATGTCTTTTAATGGAATGTCAGGAATGTCACGTCTTTTAATGGAATGTCATGTCTTTTAATGGAATGTCAGGAATGTCATGTCTTTTAATGGAATGTCAGGAATGTCAGGAATGTCATGGAATGTCATGTCTTTTAATGGAATGTCAGGAATGTCATGTCTTTTAATGGAATGTCATGTCTTTTAATGGAATGTCAGGAATGTCATGTCTTTTAATGGAATGTCAGGAATGTCATGTCTTAATGGAATGTCATGTCTTGGAATGGAATGTCAGGAATGCCATGTCTTTTAATGGAATGTCAGGAATGTCATGTCTTTTCATGGAATGTCATGTCTTGGAATGGAATATCAGGAATGTCATGTCTTTTAATGGAATGTCAGGAATGTCATGCCTTTTAATGGAATGTTAGGAATGTCAGGAATGTCATGTCTTTTAATGGAATGTCAGGAATGGCATGTCTTTTAATGGAATGTCATGTCTTTTAATGGAATATCAGGAATGTCATGTCTTTTAATGGAATGTCAGGAATGTCATGTCTTTTAATGGAATGTCATGTCTTGGAATGGTATGTCAGGAATGTCATGTCTTTTAATGGAATGTCAGGAATGTCATGTATTTTAATGGAATGTCAGGAATGTCATGTCTTTTAATGGAAAGTCATGTCTTTTAATGGAATGTCAGGAATGTCATGTCTTTTAATGGAATGTCATGTCTTAAGAATGGAATGTCAGGAATGTCATGTCTTTTAATGGAATGTCAGGAATGTCATGCCTTTAAATGGAATGTAAGGAATGTCATGTCTTTTAATGGAATGTCATGTCTTGGAATGGAAGGTCAGGAATGTCATGTCTTTTAATGGAATATCAGGAATGTCATGTCTTTTAATGGAATGTCAGGAATGTCATGTCTTTTAATGGAATGTCAGGAATGTCATGGAATGTCAGGAATGTCATGTCTTTCAATGGAATGTCAGGAATGTCATGTCTTTTAATGGAATGTCATGTCTTTTAATGGAATGTCAAGAATGTCATGTCTTTTAATGGAATGTCAGGAATGTCATGTCTTGGAATGGAATGTCAGGAATGTCATGTCTTTTAATGAAATGTCAGGAATGTCATGTCTTTTAATGGAATGTCATGTCTTGGAATGGAATGTCAGGAATGTCATGTCTTTTAATGGAATGTCAGGAATGTCATGTCTTTTAATGGAATGTCAGGAATGTCATGTCTTTTAATGGAATGTCATGTCTTTCAATGGAATGTCAGGAATGTCATGTCTTGGAATGGAATGTCAGGAATGTCATGTCTTTTAATGGAATGTCAGGAATGTCATGTCTTTTAATGAAATGTCAGGAATGTCATGTCTTTTAATGGAATGTCATGTCTTGGAATGGAATGTCAGGAATGTCATGTCTTTTAATGGAATGTCAGGAATGTCATGTCTTTTAATGGAATGTCAGGAATGTCATGTCTTTTAATGGAATTGTCATGTCTTTTAATGGAATGTCAGGAATGTCATGTCTTTTAATGGAATGTCATGTCTTGGAATGGAATGTCAGAATGTCATGTCTTTTAATGGAATGTCAGGAATGTCATGGAATGTCAGGAATGTCATGTATTTTAATGGAATGTCAGGAATGTCATGTCTTTTAATGGAATGTCATGTCTTGGAATGGAATGTCAGGAATGTCATGTCTTTTAATGGAATGTCAAGAATGTCATGTCTTTTAATGGAATGTCAGGAATGTCACGTCTTTTAATGGAATGTCATGTCTTTTAATGGAATGTCAGGAATGTCATGTCTTTTAATGGAATGTCAGGAATGTCAGGAATGTCATGGAATGTCATGTCTTTTAATGGAATGTCAGGAATGTCATGTCTTTTAATGGAATGTCATGTCTTTTAATGGAATGTCAGGAATGTCATGTCTTTTAATGGAATGTCAGGAATGTCATGTCTTAATGGAATGTCATGTCTTGGAATGGAATGTCAGGAATGTCATGTCTTTTAACGGAATATCAGGAATGTCATGTCTTTCAATGGAATGTCAGGAATGTCATGTCTTAGAATGGAATGTCAGGAATGTCATGTCTTTTAATGGAATGTTAGGAATGTCATGTCTTTTAATGGAATGTCAGGAATGTCATGTCTTTTAATGGAATGTCATGTCTTTTAATGGAATGTCAGGAATGTCATGTCTTTTAATGGAATGTCATGTCTTGGAATGTCATGTCTTGGAATGGAATGTCAGGAATGTCATGTCTTTTAATGGAATGTCAGGAATGTCATGTCTTTTAATGAAATGTCATGTCTTGGAATGTAATGTCAGGAATGTCATGTCTTTTAATGGAATGTCAGGAATGTCATGTCTTTTAATGGAATGTCAGGAATGTCATGTCTTTTAATGGAATGTCAGGAATGTCATGTCTTTTAATGAAATGTCATGTCTTGGAATGTAATGTCAGGAATGTCATGTCTTTTAATGGAATGTCAGGAATGTCATGTCTTTTAATGGAATGTCAGGAATGTCATGTCTTTTAATGGAATGTCAGGAATGTCATGTCTTTTAATGGAATGTCAGGAATGTCATGTCTTTTAATGGAATGTCATGTCTTGGAATGGAATGTCAGGAATGTCATGTCTTTTAATGGAATGTCAGGAATGTCATGTCTTTTAATGAAATGTCAGGAATGTCATGTCTTTTAATGGAATGTCATGTCTTGGAATGGAATGTCAGGAATGTGATGTCTTTTAATGGAATGTCAGGAATGTCATGTATTTTAATGGAATGTCAGGAATGTCATGTCTTTTAATGGAAAGTCATGTCTTTTAATGGAATGTCAGGAATCTCATGTCTTTTAATGGAATGTCATGTCTTGGAATTGAATGTCAGGAATGTCATGTATTTTAATGGAATGTCAGGAATGTCATGTCTTTTAATGGAAAGTCATGTCTTTTAATGGAATGTCAAGAATGTCATGTCTTTTAATGGAATGTCAGGAATGCCATGTCTTTTAATGGAATGTCAGGAATGTCATGTCTTTTAATGGAATGTCATGTCTTGGAATGGAATGTCAGGAATGTCATGTCTTTTAATGGAATGTCAGGAATGTCATGTCTTTTAATGGAATGTTAGGAATGTCAGGAATGTCATGTCTTTTAATGGAATGTCAGGAATGGCATGTCTTTTAATGGAATGTCATGTCTTTTAATGGAATATCAGGAATGTCATGTCTTTTAATGGAATGTCAGGAATGTCATGTCTTTTAATGGAATGTCATGTCTTGGAATGGTATGTCTTTTAATGGAATGTCATGTATTTTAATGGAATGTCAGGAATGTCATGTCTTTTAATGGAAAGTCATGTCTTTTAATGGAATGTCAGGAATGTCATGTCTTTTAATGGAATGTCATGTCTTTTAATGGAATGTCAGGAATGTCATGTCTTTTAATGGAATGTCAGGAATGCCATGTCTTTTAATGGAATGTCAGGAATGTCATGTCTTTTAATGGAATGTCAGGAATGTCATGTCTTTTAATGGAATGTCAGGAATGTCATGTCTTTTAATGGAATGTCAGGAATGTCATGGAATGTCAGGAATGTCATCGAATGTCAGGAATGTCATGTCTTTTAATGGAATGTCAGGAATGTCATGTCTTTTAATGGAATGTCATGTCTTGGAATGGAATGTCAGGAATATCATGTCTTTTAATGGAATGTCAGGAATGTCATGTCTTGGAATGGAATGTCAGGAATGCCATGTCTTTTAATGGAATGTCAGGAATGTCATGTCTTTTCATGGAATGTCATGTCTTGGAATGGAATATCAGGAATGTCATGTCTTTTAATGGAATGTCAGGAATGTCATGCCTTTTAATGGAATGTTAGGAATGTCAGGAATGTCATGTCTTTTAATGGAATGTCAGGAATGGCATGTCTTTTAATGGAATGTCATGTCTTTTAATGGAATATCAGGAATGTCATGTCTTTTAATGGAATGTCAGGAATGTCATGTCTTTTAATGGAATGTCATGTCTTGGAATGGTATGTCAGGAATGTCATGTCTTTTAATGGAATGTCAGGAATGTCATGTATTTTAATGGAATGTCAGGAATGTCATGTCTTTTAATGGAAAGTCATGTCTTTTAATGGAATGTCAGGAATGTCATGTCTTTTAATGGAATGTCATGTCTTAAGAATGGAATGTCAGGAATGTCATGTCTTTTAATGGAATGTCAGGAATGTCATGCCTTTAAATGGAATGTAAGGAATGTCATGTCTTTTAATGGAATGTCATGTCTTGGAATGGAATGTCAGGAATGTCATGTCTTTTAATGGAATATCAGGAATGTCATGTCTTTTAATGGAATGTCAGGAATGTCATGTCTTTTAATGGAATGTCAGGAATGTCATGGAATGTCAGGAATGTCATGTCTTTCAATGGAATGTCAGGAATGTCATGTCTTTTAATGGAATGTCATGTCTTTTAATGGAATGTCAAGAATGTCATGTCTTGGAATGGAATGTCAGGAATGTCATGTCTTTTAATGAAATGTCAGGAATGTCATGTCTTTTAATGGAATGTCATGTCTTGGAATGGAATGTCAGGAATGTCATGTCTTTTAATGGAATGTCAGGAATGTCATGTCTTTTAATGGAATGTCAGGAATGTCATGTCTTTTAATGGAATGTCATGTCTTTCAATGGAATGTCAGGAATGTCATGTCTTGGAATGGAATGTCAGGAATGTCATGTCTTTTAATGGAATGTCAGGAATGTCATGTCTTTTAATGAAATGTCAGGAATGTCATGTCTTTTAATGGAATGTCATGTCTTGGAATGGAATGTCAGGAATGTCATGTCTTTTAATGGAATGTCAGGAATGTCAGGAATGTCATGTCTTTTAATGGAATGTCAGGAATGTCATGTCTTTTAATGGAATTGTCATGTCTTTTAATGGAATGTCAGGAATGTCATGTCTTTTAATGGAATGTCAGGAATGTCATGTCTTTTAATGGAATGTCATGTCTTGGAATGGAATGTCAGAATGTCATGTCTTTTAATGGAATGTCAGGAATGTCATGGAATGTCAGGAATGTCATGTATTTTAATGGAATGTCAGGAATGTCATGTCTTTTAATGGAATGTCATGTCTTGGAATGGAATGTCAGGAATGTCATGTCTTTTAATGGAATGTCAAGAATGTCATGTCTTTTAATGGAATGTCAGGAATGTCACGTCTTTTAATGGAATGTCATGTCTTTTAATGGAATGTCAGGAATGTCATGTCTTTTAATGGAATGTCAGGAATGTCAGGAATGTCATGGAATGTCAGGAATGTCATGTCTTTTAATGGAATGTCAGGAATGTCATGTCTTTTAATGGAATGTCATGTCTTTTAATGGAATGTCAGGAATGTCATGTCTTTTAATGGAATGTCAGGAATGTCATGTCTTAATGGAATGTCATGTCTTGGAATGGAATGTCAGGAATGTCATGTCTTTTAACGGAATATCAGGAATGTCATGTCTTTCAATGGAATGTCAGGAATGTCATGTCTTGGAATGGAATGTCAGGAATGTCATGTCTTTTAATGGAATGTTAGGAATGTCATGTCTTTTAATGGAATGTCAGGAATGTCATGTCTTTTAATGGAATGTCATGTCTTTTAATGGAATGTCAGGAATGTCATGTCTTTTAATGGAATGTCATGTCTTGGAATGGAATGTCAGGAATGTCATGTCTTTTAATGGAATGTCAGGAATGTCATGTCTTTTAATGAAATGTCATGTCTTGGAATGTAATGTCTTTTAATGGAATGTCAGGAATGTCATGTCTTTTAATGGAATGTCAGGAATGTCATGTCTTTTAATGGAATGTCATGTCTTTTAATGGAATGTCAGGAATGTCATGTCTTTTAATGGAATGTCATGTCTTGGAATGGAATGTCAGGAATGTCATGTCTTTTAATGGAATGTCAGGAATGTCATGTCTTTTAATGAAATGTCAGGAATGTCATGTCTTTTAATGGAATGTCATGTCTTGGAATGGAATGTCAGGAATGTGATGTCTTTTAATGGAATGTCAGGAATGTCATGTATTTTAATGGAATGTCAGGAATGTCATGTCTTTTAATGGAAAGTCATGTCTTTTAATGGAATGTCAGGAATGTCATGTCTTTTAATGGAATGTCATGTCTTGGAATGGAATGTCAGGAATGTCATGTCTTTTAATGGAATGTCAAGAATGTCATGTCTTTTAATGGAATGTCAGGAATGCCATGTCTTTTGGTGGAATGTCAGGAATGTCATGTTTTTTAATGGAATGTCAGGAATGTCATGTCTTTTAATGGAATGTCAAGAATGTCATGTCTTTTAATGGAATGTCAGGAATGCCATGTCTTTTAATGGAATGTCAGGAATGTCATGTTTTTAATGGAATGTCAGGAATGTCATGTCTTTTAATGGAATGTCAGGAATGTCATGTCTTTTAATGGAATGTCAGGAATGTCAGGAATGTCATGTCTTTTAATGGAATGTCAGGAATGTCATGTCTTTTAATGGAATGTCTGGAATGTCATGTCTTTTAATGGAATGTCAGGAATGTCATGTCTTTTAATGGAATGTCAAGAATGTCATGTCTTTTAATGGAATGTCAGGAATGTCATGTCTTTTAATGGAATGTCATGTCTTGGAATGGAATGTCAGGAATGTCATGTCTTTTAATGGAATGTCAGGAATGTCATGTCTTTTGATGGAATGTCAGGAATGTCATGTCTTTTAATGGAATGTCAGGAATGTCATGTCTTTTAATGGAATGTCATGTCTTTTAATGGAATGTCAGGAATGTCATGTCTTTTAATGGAATGTCAGGAATATCATGTCTTTTAATGGAATGTCATGTTTTGGAATGGAATGTCAGGAATGTCATGTCTTTTAATGGAATGTCAGGAATGTCATGTCTTTTAATGAAATGTCATGTCTTGGAATGTAATGTCAGGAATGTCATGTCTTTTAATGGAATGTCAGGAATGTCATGTCTTTTAATGGAATGTCAGGAATGTCATGTCTTTTAATGGAATGTCATGTCTTTCAATGGAATGTCAGGAATGTCATGTCATGGAATGTCAGGAATGTCATGTCTTTTAATGGAATGTCAGGAATGTCATGTCTTTTAATGAAATGTCAGGAATGTCATGTCTTTTAATGGAATGTCATGTCTTGGAATGGAATGTCAGGAATGTCATGTCTTTTAATGGAATGTCAGGAATGTCATGTCTTTTAATGGAATGTCAGGAATGTCATGTCTTTTAATGGAATTGTCATGTCTTTTAATGGAATGTCAGGAATGTCATGTCTTTTAATGGAATGTCAGGAATGTCATGTCTTTTAATGGAATGTCATGTCTTGGAATGGAATGTCAGAATGTCATGTCTTTTAATGGAATGTCAGGAATGTCATGGAATGTCAGGAATGTCATGTATTTTAATGGAATGTCAGGAATGTCATGTCTTTTAATGGAATGTCATGTCTTGGAATGGAATGTCAGGAATGTCATGTCTTTTAATGGAATGTCAGGAATGTCATGTCTTTTAATGGAATGTCAGGAATGTCATGTCTTTCAATGGAATGTCAGGAATGTCATGTCTTTTAACGGAATGTCAGGAATGTCACGTCTTTTAATGGAATATCAGGAATGTCATGTCTTTTAATGGAATGTCAGGAATGTCATGTCTTGGAATGGAATGTCAGGAATGTCATGTCTTTTAATGGAATGTCAGGAATGTCATGTCTTTTAATGGAATATCAGGAATGTCATGTCTTTTAATGGAATGTCATGTCTTGGAATGGAATGTCAGGAATGTCATGTCTTTTAATGGAATGTCAGGAATGTCATGTCTTTTAATGGAATGTCAGGAATGTCATGTCTTTTAATGGAATATCAGGAATGTCATGTCTTTTAATGGAATGTCATGTCTTGGAATGGAATGTCAGGAATGTCATGTCTTTTCATGGAATGTCAGGAATGTCATGTCTTTTAATGGAATGTCATGTCTTGGAATGGAATATCAGGAATGTCATGTCTTTTAATGGAATGTCAGGAATGTCATGCCTTTTAATGGAATGTCAGGAATGTCATGTCTTTTAATGGAATGTCATGTCTTGGAATGGAATGTCAGGAATGTCATTTCTTTTAATGGAATGTCAGGAATGTCATGTCTTTTAATGGAATGTCAGGAATGTCATGTCTTTTACTGGAATGTCATGTCTTGGAATGGAATATCAGGAATGTCATGTCTTTTAACGGAATATCAGGAATGTCATGTCTTTCAATGGAATGTCAGGAATGTCATGTCTTGGAATGGAATGTCAGGAATGTCATGTCTTTTAATGGAATGTTAGGAATGTCATGTCTTTTAATGGAATGTCAGGAATGTCATGTCTTTTAATGGAATGTCAAGAATGTCATGTCTTTTAATGGAATGTCAGGAATATCATGTCTTTTAATGGAATGTCATGTCTTGGAATGGAATGTCAGGAATGTCATGTCTTTTAAAGGAATGTCAGGAATGTCATGTCTTTTAATGGAATGTCAGGAATGTCATGTCTTTTAATGGAATGTCAGGAATGTCATGTCTTTTAATGGAATGTCAAGAATGTCATGTCTTTTAATGAAATGTCAGGAATATCATGTCTTTTAATGGAATGGCATGTCTTGGAATGGAATGTCAGGAATGTCATGTCTTTTAATGGAATGTCAGGAATGTCATGTCTTTTAATGGAATGTCAGGAATGTCATGTCTTTTAATGGAATGTCAGGAATGTCATGGAATGTCAGGAATGTCATGTCTTTTAATGGAATGTCAGGAATGTCATGTCTTTTAATGGAATGTCAGGAATGTCATGGAATGTCAGGAATGTCATGTCTTTTAATGGAATGTCAAGAATGTCATGTCTTTTAATGGAATGTCAGGAATGTCATGTCTTTTAATGGAATGTCATGTCTTGGAATGGAATGTCAGGAATGTCATGTCTTTTAATGGAATGTCAGGAATGTCATGTCTTTTAATGGAATGTCATGTCTTTTAATGGAATGTCATGTCTTTTAATGGAATGTCAGGAATGTCATGTCTTTTAATGGAATGTCAGGAATGTCATGTCTTTTAATGGAATGTCATGTCTTGGAATGGAATGTCAGGAATGTCATGTCTTTTAATGGAATGTCAGGAATGTCATGTCTTGGAATGGAATGTCGAATGTCATGTCTTTTAATGGAATGTCAGGAATGTCATGTCTTTTAATAGAATGTCATATCTTGGAATGTAATGTCAAGAATGTCATGTCTTTTAATGGAATGTCAGGAATGTCATGTCTTTTAATGGAATGTCAGGAATGTCATGTCTTTTAATGGAATATCAGGAATGTCATGTCTTTTAATGGAATGTCATGTCTTGGAATGGAATGTCAGGAATGTCATGTCTTTTAATGGAATGTCAGGAATGTCATGTCTTTTAATGAAATGTCAGGAATGTCATGTCTTTTAATGGAATGTCATGTCTTGGAATGGAATGTCAGGAATGTCATGTCCTTTAATGGAATGTCAGGAATGTCAGGAATGTCATGTCTTTTAATGGAATGTCATGTCTTGGAATGGAATGTCAGGAATGTCATGTCTTTTAATGGAATGTCAGGAATGTCAGGAATATCATGTCTTTTAATGGAATGTCATGTCTTTTAATGGAATTGTCATGTCTTTTAATGGAATGTCAGGAATGTCATGTCTTTTAATGGAATGTCAGGAATGTCATGTCTTTTAATGGAATGTCATGTCTTGGAATGGAATGTCAGGAATGTCATGTCTTTTAATAGAATGTCAGGAATGTCATGGAATGTCAGGAATGTCATGTATTTTAATGGAATGTCAGGAATGTCATGTCTTTTAATGGAATGTCATGTCTTGGAATGGAATGTCAGGAATGTCATGTCTTTTAATGGAATGTCAGGAATGTCATGTCTTTTAATGGAATGTCAGGAATGTCATGTCTTTCAATGGAATGTCAGGCATGTCAGGAATGTCATGTCTTTTAACGGAATGTCAGGAATGTCATGTCTTTTAATGGAATGTCATGTCTTTTAATGGAATGTCAGGAATGTCATGTCTTTTAATGGAATGTCATGACTTTTAATGGAATGTCAGGAATGTCATGTCTTTTAATGGAATGTCAGGAATGTCATGTCTTTTAATGGAATGTCATGTCAGGAATGTCATGTCTTTTAATGGAATGTCAAGAATGTCATGTCTTTTAATGGAATGTCAGGAATGTCATGTCTTTTAATGGAATGTCATGTCTTGGAATGGAATGTCAGGAATGTCATGTCTTTTAATGGAATGTCAGGAATGTCATGTCTTTTAATGGAATGTCAGGAATGTCATGTCTTTCAATGGAATGTCAGGCATGTCAGGAATGTCATGTCTTTTAACGGAATGTCAGGAATGTCACGTCTTTTAATGGAATATCAGGAATGTCATGACTTTTAATGGAATGTCAGGAATGTCATGTCTTTTAATGGAATGTCAGGAATGTCATGTCTTGGAATGGAATGTCAGGAATGTCATGTCTTTTAATGGAATGTCAGGAATGTCATGTCTTTTAATGGAATGTCATGTCTTGGAATGGAATGTCAGGAATGTCATGTCTTTTAATGGAATGTCAGGAATGTCATGTCTTTTAATGGAATGTCAGGAATGTCATGTCTTTTAATGGAATTGTCATGTCTTTTAATGGAATGTCAGGAATGTCATGTCTTTTAATGGAATGTCAGGAATGTCATGTCTTTTAATGGAATGTCATGACTTTTAATGGAATGTCAGGAATGTCATGTCTTTTAATGGAATGTCAGGAATGTCATGTCTTTTAATGGAATGTCATGTCTTTTAATGGAATGTCATGTCTTGGAATGGAATGTCAGGAATGTCATGTCTTTTAATGGAATGTCAGGAATGTCATGGAATGTCAGGAATGTCATGTATTTTAATGGAATGTCAGGAATGTCATGTCTTTTAATGGAATGTCATGTCTTGGAATGGAATGTCAGGAATGTCATGTCTTTTAATGGAATGTCATATCTTTTAATGGAATGTCAGGAATGTCATGTCTTTCAATGGAATGTCAGGCATGTCAGGAATGTCATGTTTTTTAACGGAATGTCAGGAATGTCAGAAATGTCATGTCTTTTAATGGAATGTCAGGAATGTCATGTCTTTTAATGGAATGTCAGGAATGTCATGTCTTTTAATGGAATGTCAGGAATGTCATGTCTTTTAATGGAATGTCATGTCTTGGAATGGAATGTCAGGAATGTCATGTCTTTTAATGGAATGTCAAGAATGTCATGTCTTTTAATGGAATGTCAGGAATGTCATGTCTTTTAATGGAATGTCAGGAATGTCATGTCTTTTAATGGAATGTCATGTCTTGGAATGGAATGTCAGGAATGTCATGTCTTTTAATGGAATGTCAGGAATGTCATGTCTTTTAATGGAATGTCAGGAATGTCATGTTTTTCAATGGAATGTCAGGCATGTCAGGAATGTCATGTCTTTTAACGGAATGTCAGGAATGTCACGTCTTTTAATGGAATATCAGGAATGTCATGTCTTTTAATGGAATGTCAGGAATGTCATGTCTTGGAATGGAATGTCAGGAATGTCATGTCTTTTAATGGAATGTCAGGAATGTCATGTCTTTTAATGGAATGTCATGTCTTTTAATGGAATGTCAAGAATGTCATGTCTTTTAATGGAATGTCAGGAATGTTATGTCTTTTAATGGAATGTCATGTCTTGGAATGGAATGTCAGGAATGTCATGTCTTTTAATGGAATGTCAGGAATGTCATGTCTTTTAATGGAATGTCAGGAATGTCATGTCTTTTAATGGAATGTCATGTCTTTTAATTGAATGTCAGTAATGTCATGTCTTTTAATGGAATGTCAGGAATGTCATGTCTTTTAATGGAATGTCATGTCTTGGAATGGAATGTCAGGAATGTCATGTCTTTTAATGGAATGTCAAGAATGTCATGTCTTTTAATGGAATGTCAGGAATGTCATGTCTTGGAATGGAATGTCAGGAATGTCATGTCTTTTAATGGAATATCAGGAATGTCATGTCTTTTAATGGAATGTCAGGAATGTCATGTCTTTTAATGGAATGTCAGGAATGTCATGTCTTTTAATGGAATGTCATGTCTTGGAATGGAATGTCAGGAATGTCATGTCTTTTAATGGAATGTCAAGAATGTCATGTCTTTTAATGGAATGTCAGGAATGTCATGTCTTGGAATGGAATGTCAGGAATGTCATGTCTTTTAATGGAATATCAGGAATGTCATGTCTTTTAATGGAATGTCAGGAATGTCATGTCTTTTAATGGAATGTCAGGAATGTCATGGAATGTCAGGAATGTCATGTCTTTTAATGGAATGTCAGGAATGTCATGTCTTTTAATGGAATGTCATGTCTTGGAATGGAATGTCAGGAATGTCATGTCTTTTAATGGAATGTCAGGAATGTCATGTCTTGGAATGGAATGTCAGGAATGTCATGTCTTTTAATGGAATGTCAGGAATGTCATGTCTTTTAATGGAATGTCAGGAATGTCATGGAATGTCAGGAATGTCATGTCTTTTAATGGAATGTCAGGAATGTCATGTCTTTTAATGGAATGTCATGTCTTTTAATGGAATGTCAGGAATGTCATGTCTTGGAATGGAATGTCAGGAATGCCATGTCTTTTAATGGAATGTCAGGAATGTCATGTCTTTTAATGGAATGTCAGGAATGTCATGTCTTTTAATGGAATGTCAGGAATGTCATGTCTTTTAATGGAATGTCATGTCTTTTAATGGAATGTCATGTCTTTTAATGGAATGTCAGGAATGTCATGTCTTGGAATGGAATGTCATGTCTTGGAATGGAATGTCAGGAATGTCATGTCTTTTAATGGAATGTCAGGAATGTCATGTCTTTTAATGGAATGTCAGGAATGTCAGGAATGTCATGTCTTTTAATGGAATGTCAGGAATGTCATGTCTTTTAATGGAATGTCAGGAATGTCATGTCTTTTAATGGAATGTCAGGAATGTCATGTCTTTTAATGGAATGTCATGTCTTTTAATGGAATGTCAGGAATGTCATGTCTTTTAATGGAATGTCATGTCTTGGAATGGAATGTCAGGAATGTCATGTCTTTTAATGGAATGTCAGGAATGTCATTTCTTTTAATGGAATGTCATGTCTTGGAATATAATGTCAGGAATGTTATGTCTTTTAATGGAATGTCAGGAATGTCATGTCTTTTAATGGAATGTCAGGAATGTCATGGAATGTCAGGAATGTCATGTCTTTTAATGGAATGTCAGGAATATCATGTCTTTTAATGGAATGTCATGTCTTGGAATGGAATGTCAGGAATGTCATGTCTTTTAATGGAATGTCAGGAATGTCAGGAATGTCATGTCTTTTAATGGAATGTCAGGAATGTCATGTCTTTTAATGGAATGTCAGGAATGTCATGGAATGTCAGGAATGTCATGTCTTTTAATGGAATGTCAGGAATGTCATGTCTTTTAATGGAATGTCAGGAATGTCATGGAATGTCAGGAATGTCATGTCTTTTAATGGAATGTCAAGAATGTCATGTCTTTTAATGGAATGTCAGGAATGTCATGTCTTTTAATTTAATGTCATGTCTTGGAATGGAATGTCAGGAATGTCATGTCTTTTAATGGAATGTCAGGAATGTCAGGAATGTCATGTCTTTTAATGGAATGTCAGGAATGTCATGTCTTTTAATGGAATGTCAGGAATGTCATGTCTTTTAATGGAATGTCATGTCTTGGAATAGAATGTCAGGAATGTGATGTCTTTTAATGGAATGTCAGGAATGTCATGTATTTTAATGGAATGTCAGGAATGTCATGTCTTTTAATGGAAAGTCATGTCTTTTAATGGAATGTCAGGAATGTCATGTCTTTTAATGGAAAGTCATGTCTTTTAATGGAATGTCAGGAATGTCATGTCTTTTAATGGAATGTCATGTCTTGGAATGGAATGTCAGGAATGTCATGTCTTTTAATGGAATGTCAAGAATGTCATGTCTTTTAAGGGAATGTCAGGAATGCCATGTCTTTTAATGGAATGTCAGGAATGTCATGTTTTTTAATGGAATGTCAGGAATGTCATTTCTTTTAATGGAATGTCAAGAATGTCATGTCTTTTAATGGAATGTCAGGAATGTCATGGAATGTCAGGAATGTCATGTCTTTTAATGGAATGTCAGGAATGTCATGTCTTTTAATGGAATGTCATGTCTTGGAATGGAATGTCAGGAATGTCATGTCTTTTAATGGAATGTCAGGAATGTCATGTCTTTTAATGGAATGTCATGTCTTGGAATGGAATGTCAGGAATGTCATGGAATGTCAGGAATGTCATGTCTTTTAATGGAATGTCAGGAATGTCATGTCTTTTAATGGAATGTCATGTCTTTTAATGGAATGTCAGGAATGTCATGGAATGTCAGGAATGTCATGGAATGTCAGGAATGTCATGTCTTTTAATGGAATGTCAGGAATGTCATGTCTTTTAATGGAATGTCATGTCTTGGAATGGAATGTCAGGAATGTCATGTCTTTTAATGGAATGTCAGGAATGTCGTGTCTTGGAATGGAATGTCAGGAATGTCATGTCTTTTAATGGAATGTCAGGAATGTCATGTCTTTTAATGGAATGTCATGTCTTGGAATGGAATGTCAGGAATGTCATGTCTTTTAATGGAATGTCAGGAATGTCATGTCTTTTAATGGAATGTCAGGAATGTCATGTCTTTTAATGGAATGTCAGGAATGTCATGTCTTTTAATGGAATGTCAGGAATGTCATGTCTTTTAATGGAATGTCATGTCTTTTAATGGAATGTCAGGAATGTCATGTCTTTTAATGGAATGTCATGTCTTAGAATGGAATGTCAGGAATGTCATGTCTTTTAATGGAATGTCAGGAATGTCATGTCTTTTAATGAAATGTCAGGAATGTCATGTCTTTTAATGGAATGTCATGTCTTTTAATGGAATGTCAGGAATGTCATGGAATGTCATGTCTTTTAATGGAATGTCAAGAATGTCATGTCTTTTAATGGAATGTCAGGAATATCATGTCTTTTAATTGAATGTCATGTCTTGGAATGGAATGTCAGGAATGTCATGTCTTTTAATGGAATGTCAGGAATGTCATGTCTTTTAATGGAATGGCATGTCTTTTAATGGAATGTCATGTCTTGGAATGGAATGTCAGGAATGTCATGTCTTTTAATGGAATGTCAGGAATGTCAGGAATGTCATGTCTTTTAATGGAATGTCAGGAATGGCATGTCTTTTAATGGAATGTCATGTCTTTTAATGGAATGTCAGGAATGTCAGGAATGTCATGTCTTTTAATGGAATGTCAGGAATGTCATGTCTTTTAATGGAATGTCAGGAATGGCATGTCTTTTAATGGAATGTCATGTCTTTTAATGGAATATCAGGAATATCATGTCTTGGAATAGAATGTCAGGAATGTCATGTCTTTTAATGGAATGTCAGGAATGTCATGTATTTTAATGGAATGTCATGTCTTGGAATGGAATGTCAGGAATGTCATGTCTTTTAATGGAATGTCAAGAATGTCATGTCTTTTAATGGAATGTCAGGAATGCCATGTCTTTTAATGGAATGTCAGGAATGTCATGTTTTTTAATGGAATGTCAGGAATGTCATGTCTTTTAATGAAATGTCATGTCTTTTAATGGAATGTCAGGAATGTCATGTCTTTTAATGGAATGTCTGGAATGTCATGTCTTTTAATGGAATGTCATGTCTTGGAATGGAATGTCAGGAATGTCATGTCTTTTAATGGAATGTCAGGAATGTCATGTATTTTAATGGAATATCAGGAATGTCATGTCTTTTAATGGAATGTCAGGAATGTCATGTCTTTTAATGGAATGTCAGGAATGTCATCGAATGTCAGGAATGTCATGTCTTTTAATGGAATGTCAGGAATGTCCTGTCTTTTAATGGAATATCATGTCTTGGAATGGAATGTCAGGAATATCATGTCTTTTAATGGAATGTCAGGAATGTCATGTCTTGGAATGGAATGTCAGGAATGCTATGTCTTTTAATGGAATGTCAGGAATGTCATGTCTTTTCATGGAATGTCTTGGAATGGAATGTCAGGAATGTCATGTCTTTTAATGGAATGTCAGGAATGTCATGTCTTTTAATGGAATGTCAGGAATGTCATGCCTTTTAATGGAATGTCAGGAATGTCATGTCTTTTAATGGAATGTCATGTCTTAAGAATAGAATGTCAGGAATGTCATGTCTTTTAATGGAATGTCAGGAATGTCATGCCTTTAAATGGAATGTCAGGAATGTCATGTCTTTTAATGGAATGTCATGTCTTGGAATGGAATGTCAGGAATGTCATGTCTTTTAATGGAATGTCAGGAATGTCATGTCTTTTAATGGAATGTCATGTCTTGGAATGGAATGTCAGGAATGTCATGTCTTTTAATGGAATGTCAGGAATGTCATGTCTTTTAATGGAATATCAGGAATGTCATGTCTTTTAATGGAATGTCAGGAATGTCATGTCTTTTAATGGAATGTCAGGAATGTCATGGAATGTCAGGAATGTCATGTCTTTCAATGGAATGTCAGGAATGTCATGTCTTTTAATGGAATGTCATGTCTTGGAATGGAATGTCAGGAATATCATGTCTTTTAATGGAATGTCAGGAATGTCATGTCTTGGAATGGAATGTCAGGAATGCCATGTCTTTTAATGGAATGTCAGGAATGTCATGTCTTTTCATGGAATGTCATGTCTTGGAATGTAATGTCAGGAATGTCATGTCTTTTAATGGAATGTCAGGAATGTCATGCCTTTTAATGGAATATCAGGAATGTCATGTCTTTTAATGGAATGTCATGTCTTGGAATGGAATTTCAGGAATGTCATGTCTTTTAATGGAATGTCAGGAATGTCATGTCTTTTAATGGAATGTCATGTCTTGGAATGGAATGTCAGGAATGTCATGTCTTTTAATGGAATGTCAGGAATGTCATGTCTTTTAATGGAATGTTAGGAATGTCATGTCTTTTAATGGAATGTCAGGAATGTCATGGAATGTCAGGAATGTCATGTCTTTTAATGGAATGTCAAGAATGTCATGTCTTTTAATGGAATGTCAGGAATATCATGTCTTTTAATGGAATGTCATGTCTTGGAATGGAATGTCAGGAATGTCATGTCTTTTAATGGATTGTCAGGAATGTCATGTCTTTTAATGGAATGTCAGGAATGTCATGTCTTTTAATGGAATGTCAGGAATGTCATGGAATGTCAGGAATGTCATGTCTTTTAATGGAATGTCAGGAATGTCATGTCTTTTAATGGAATGTCAGGAATGTCATGGAATGTCATGTCTTTTAATGGAATGTCAGGAATGTCATGTCTTTTAATGGAATGTCATGTCTTGGAATGGAATGTCAGGAATGTCATGTCTTTTAATGGAATGTCATGTCTTTTAATGGAATGTCAGGAATGTCATGTCTTGGAATGGAATGTCAGGAATGTCATGTCTTTTAATGGAATGTCAGGAATGTCATGTCTTTTAATGGAATGTCATGTCTTGGAATGTAATGTCAGGAATGTCATGTCTTTTAATGGAATGTCAGGAATGTCATGTCTTTTAATGGAATGTCAGGAATGTCATGTCTTTTAATGGAATGTCAGGAATGTCATGTCTTAATGGAATGTCATGTCTTAATGGAATGTCAGGAATGTCATGTCTTTTAATGGAATGTCATGTCTTAGAATGGAATGTCAGGAATGTCATGTCTTTTAATGGAATGTCAGGAATGTCATGTCTTTTAATGAAATGTCAGGAATGTCATGTCTTTTAATGGAATGTCATGTCTTGGAATGGAATGTCAGGAATGTCATGTCTTTTAATGGAATGTCAGGAATGTTATGTCTTTTAATGGAATGTCAGGAATGTCATGTCTTTTAATGGAATGTCAAGAATGTCATGTCTTTTAATGGAATGTCAGGAATGTCATGTCTTGGAATGGAATGTCAGGAATGTCATGTCTTTTAATGGAATATCAGGAATGTCATGTCTTTTAATGGAATGTCAGGAATGTCATGTCTTTTAATGGAATGTCAGGAATGTCATGTCTTTTAATGGAATGTCATGTCTTGGAATGGAATGTCAGGAATGTCATGTCTTTTAATGGAATGTCAAGAATGTCATGTCTTTTAATGGAATGTCAGGAATGTCATGTCTTGGAATGGAATGTCAGGAATGTCATGTCTTTTAATGGAATATCAGGAATGTCATGTCTTTTAATGGAATGTCAGGAATGTCATGTCTTTTAATGGAATGTCAGGAATGTCATGTCTTTTAATGGAATGTCAGGAATGTCATGGAATGTCAGGAATGTCATGTCTTTTAATGGAATGTCAGGAATGTCATGTCTTTTAATGGAATGTCATGTCTTGGAATGGAATGTCAGGAATGTCATGTCTTTTAATGGAATGTCAGGAATGTCATGTCTTGGAATGGAATGTCAGGAATGTCATGTCTTTTAATGGAATGTCAGGAATGTCATGTCTTTTAATGGAATGTCAGGAATGTCATGGAATGTCATGGAATGTCAGGAATGTCATGTCTTTTAATGGAATGTCAGGAATGTCATGTCTTTTAATGGAATGTCATGTCTTTTAATGGAATGTCAGGAATGTCATGTCTTGGAATGGAATGTCAGGAATGCCATGTCTTTTAATGGAATGTCAGGAATGTCATGTCTTTTAATGGAATGTCAGGAATGTCATGTCTTTTAATGGAATGTCAGGAATGTCATGTCTTTTAATGGAATGTCATGTCTTTTAATGGAATGTCATGTCTTTTAATGGAATGTCAGGAATGTCATGTCTTTTAATGGAATGTCATGTCTTGGAATGGAATGTCAGGAATGTCATGTCTTTTAATGGAATGTCAGGAATGTCATGTCTTTTAATGGAATGTCAGGAATGTCAGGAATGTCATGGAATGTCAAGAATGTCATGTCTTTTAATGGAATGTCAGGAATGTCATGTCTTTTAATGGAATGTCAGGAATGTCATGTCTTTTAATGGAATGTCAGGAATGTCATGTCTTTTAATGGAATGTCATGTCTTTTAATGGAATGTCAGGAATGTCATGTCTTTTAATGGAATGTCATGTCTTGGAATGGAATGTCAGGAATGTCATGTCTTTTAATGAAATGTCAGGAATGTCATTTCTTTTAATGGAATGTCATGTCTTGGAATATAATGTCAGGAATGTTATGTCTTTTAATGGAATGTCAGGAATGTCATGTCTTTTAATGGAATGTCAGGAATGTCATGGAATGTCAGGAATGTCATGTCTTTTAATGGAATGTCAAGAATGTCATGTCTTTTAATGGAATGTCAGGAATATCATGTCTTTTAATGGAATGTCATGTCTTGGAATGGAATGTCAGGAATGTCATGTCTTTTAATGGAATGTTAGGAATGTCAGGAATGTCATGTCTTTTAATGGAATGTCAGGAATGTCATGTCTTTTAATGGAATGTCAGGAATGTCAGGAATGTCATGTCTTTTAATGGAATGTCAGGAATGTCATGTCTTTTAATGGAATGTCAGGAATGTCATGGAATGTCAGGAATGTCATGTCTTTTAATGGAATGTCAAGAATGTCATGTCTTTTAATGGAATGTCAGGAATGTCATGTCTTTTAATTTAATGTCATGTCTTGGAATGGAATGTCAGGAATGTCATGTCTTTTAATGGAATGTCAGGAATGTCAGGAATGTCATGTCTTTTAATGGAATGTCATGTCTTGGAATAGAATGTCAGGAATGTGATGTCTTTTAATGGAATGTCAGGAATGTCATGTATTTTAATGGAATGTCAGGAATGTCATGTCTTTTAATGGAAAGTCATGTCTTTTAATGGAATGTCAGGAATGTCATGTCTTTTAATGGAATGTCATGTCTTGGAATGGAATGTCAGGAATGTCATGTCTTTTAATGGAATGTCAAGAATGTCATGTCTTTTAATGGAATGTCAGGAATGCCATGTCTTTTAATGGAATGTCAGGAATGTCATGTTTTTTAATGGAATGTCAGGAATGTCATGTCTTTTAATGGAATGTCAAGAATGTCATGTCTTTTAATGGAATGTCAGGAATGTCATGGAATGTCAGGAATGTCATGTCTTTTAATGGAATGTCAGGAATGTCATGTCTTTTAATGGAATGTCATGTCTTGGAATGGAATGTCAGGAATGTCATGTCTTTTAATGGAATGTCAGGAATGTCATGTCTTTTAATGGAATGTCATGTCTTGGAATGGAATGTCAGGAATGTCATGTCTTTTAATGGAATGTCAGGAATGTCATGTCTTTTAATGGAATGTCAGGAATGTCATGTCTTTTAATGGAATGTCATGTCTTTCAATGGAATGTCAGGAATGTCATGTCTTGGAATGGAATGTCAGGAATGTCATGTCTTTTAATGGAATGTCAGGAATGTCATGTCTTTTAATGGAATGTCAGGAATGTCATGTCTTTTAATGGAATGTCAGGAATGTCATGTCTTTTAATGGAATGTCAGGAATGTCATGTCTTTTAATGGAATGTCATGTCTTTTAATGGAATGTCAGGAATGTCATGTCTTTTAATGGAATGTCATGTCTTAGAATGGAATGTCAGGAATGTCATGTCTTTTAATGGAATGTCAGGAATGTCATGTCTTTTAATGAAATGTCAGGAATGTCATGTCTTTTAATGGAATGTCATGTCTTTTAATGGAATGTCAGGAATGTCATGGAATGTCAGGAATGTCATGTCTTTTAATGGAATGTCAAGAATGTCATGTCTTTTAATGGAATGTCAGGAATATCATGTCTTTTAATTGAATGTCATGTCTTGGAATGGAATGTCAGGAATGTCATGTCTTTTAATGGAATGTCAGGAATGTCATGTCTTTTAATGGAATGGCATGTCTTTTAATGGAATGTCATGTCTTGGAATGGAATGTCAGGAATGTCATGTCTTTTAATGGAATGTCAGGAATGTCAGGAATGTCATGTCTTTTAATGGAATGTCAGGAATGGCATGTCTTTTAATGGAATGTCATGTCTTTTAATGGAATGTCAGGAATGTCAGGAATGTCATGTCTTTTAATGGAATGTCAGGAATGTCATGTCTTTTAATGAAATGTCATGTCTTTTAATGGAATGTCAGGAATGGCATGTCTTTTAATGGAATGTCATGTCTTTTAATGGAATATCAGGAATATCATGTCTTGGAATAGAATGTCAGGAATGTCATGTCTTTTAATGGAATGTCAGGAATGTCATGTATTTTAATGGAATGTCATGTCTTGGAATGGAATGTCAGGAATGTCATGTCTTTTAATGGAATGTCAAGAATGTCATGTCTTTTAATGGAATGTCAGGAATGCCATGTCTTTTAATGGAATGTCAGGAATGTCATGTTTTTTAATGGAATGTCAGGAATGTCATGTCTTTTAATGAAATGTCATGTCTTTTAATGGAATGTCAGGAATGTCATGTCTTTTAATGGAATGTCTGGAATGTCATGTCTTTTAATGGAATGTCATGTCTTGGAATGGAATGTCAGGAATGTCATGTCTTTTAATGGAATGTCAGGAATGTCATGTATTTTAATGGAATATCAGGAATGTCATGTCTTTTAATGGAATGTCAGGAATGTCATGTCTTTTAATGGAATGTCAGGAATGTCATCGAATGTCAGGAATGTCATGTCTTTTAATGGAATGTCAGGAATGTCCTGTCTTTTAATGGAATATCATGTCTTGGAATGGAATGTCAGGAATATCATGTCTTTTAATGGAATGTCAGGAATGTCATGTCTTGGAATGGAATGTCAGGAATGCTATGTCTTTTAATGGAATGTCAGGAATGTCATGTCTTTTCATGGAATGTCTTGGAATGGAATGTCAGGAATGTCATGTCTTTTAATGGAATGTCAGGAATGTCATGTCTTTTAATGGAATGTCAGGAATGGCATGTCTTTTAATGGAATGTCATGTCTTTTAATGGAATATCAGGAATGTCATGTCTTTTAATGGAATGTCAGGAATGTCATGTCTTTTAATGGAATGTCATGTCTTGGAATGGTATGTCAGGAATGTCATGTCTTTTAATGGAATGTCAGGAATGTCATGTCTTTTAATGGAATGTCAGGAATGTCATGCCTTTTAATGGAATGTCAGGAATGTCATGTCTTTTAATGGAATGTCATGTCTTAAGAATAGAATGTCAGGAATGTCATGTCTTTTAATGGAATGTCAGGAATGTCATGCCTTTAAATGGAATGTCAGGAATGTCATGTCTTTTAATGGAATGTCATGTCTTGGAATGGAATGTCAGGAATGTCATGTCTTTTAATGGAATGTCAGGAATGTCATGTCTTTTAATGGAATGTCATGTCTTGGAATGGAATGTCAGGAATGTCATGTCTTTTAATGGAATGTCAGGAATGTCATGTCTTTTAATGGAATATCAGGAATGTCATGTCTTTTAATGGAATGTCAGGAATGTCATGTCTTTTAATGGAATGTCAGGAATGTCATGGAATGTCAGGAATGTCATGTCTTTCAATGGAATGTCAGGAATGTCATGTCTTTTAATGGAATGTCATGTCTTGGAATGGAATGTCAGGAATATCATGTCTTTTAATGGAATGTCAGGAATGTCATGTCTTGGAATGGAATGTCAGGAATGCCATGTCTTTTAATGGAATGTCAGGAATGTCATGTCTTTTCATGGAATGTCATGTCTTGGAATGTAATGTCAGGAATGTCATGTCTTTTAATGGAATGTCAGGAATGTCATGCCTTTTAATGGAATATCAGGAATGTCATGTCTTTTAATGGAATGTCATGTCTTGGAATGGAATTTCAGGAATGTCATGTCTTTTAATGGAATGTCAGGAATGTCATGTCTTTTAATGGAATGTCATGTCTTGGAATGGAATGTCAGGAATGTCATGTCTTTTAATGGAATGTCAGGAATGTCATGTCTTTTAATGGAATGTTAGGAATGTCATGTCTTTTAATGGAATGTCAGGAATGTCATGGAATGTCAGGAATGTCATGTCTTTTAATGGAATGTCAAGAATGTCATGTCTTTTAATGGAATGTCAGGAATATCATGTCTTTTAATGGAATGTCATGTCTTGGAATGGAATGTCAGGAATGTCATGTCTTTTAATGGATTGTCAGGAATGTCATGTCTTTTAATGGAATGTCAGGAATGTCATGTCTTTTAATGGAATGTCAGGAATGTCATGGAATGTCAGGAATGTCATGTCTTTTAATGGAATGTCAGGAATGTCATGTCTTTTAATGGAATGTCAGGAATGTCATGGAATGTCATGTCTTTTAATGGAATGTCAGGAATGTCATGTCTTTTAATGGAATGTCATGTCTTGGAATGGAATGTCAGGAATGTCATGTCTTTTAATGGAATGTCATGTCTTTTAATGGAATGTCAGGAATGTCATGTCTTGGAATGGAATGTCTTTTAATGGAATGTCAGGAATGTCATGTCTTTTAATGGAATGTCATGTCTTGGAATGTAATGTCAGGAATGTCATGTCTTTTAATGGAATGTCAGGAATGTCATGTCTTTTAATGGAATGTCAGGAATGTCATGTCTTTTAATGGAATGTCAGGAATGTCATGTCTTAATGGAATGTCATGTCTTAATGGAATGTCAGGAATGTCATGTCTTTTAATGGAATGTCATGTCTTAGAATGGAATGTCAGGAATGTCATGTCTTTTAATGGAATGTCAGGAATGTCATGTCTTTTAATGAAATGTCAGGAATGTCATGTCTTTTAATGGAATGTCATGTCTTGGAATGGAATGTCAGGAATGTCATGTCTTTTAATGGAATGTCAGGAATGTTATGTCTTTTAATGGAATGTCAGGAATGTCATGTCTTTTAATGGAATGTCAAGAATGTCATGTCTTTTAATGGAATGTCAGGAATGTCATGTCTTGGAATGGAATGTCAGGAATGTCATGTCTTTTAATGGAATATCAGGAATGTCATGTCTTTTAATGGAATGTCAGGAATGTCATGTCTTTTAATGGAATGTCAGGAATGTCATGTCTTTTAATGGAATGTCATGTCTTGGAATGGAATGTCAGGAATGTCATGTCTTTTAATGGAATGTCAAGAATGTCATGTCTTTTAATGGAATGTCAGGAATGTCATGTCTTGGAATGGAATGTCAGGAATGTCATGTCTTTTAATGGAATATCAGGAATGTCATGTCTTTTAATGGAATGTCAGGAATGTCATGTCTTTTAATGGAATGTCAGGAATGTCATGTCTTTTAATGGAATGTCAGGAATGTCATGGAATGTCAGGAATGTCATGTCTTTTAATGGAATGTCAGGAATGTCATGTCTTTTAATGGAATGTCATGTCTTGGAATGGAATGTCAGGAATGTCATGTCTTTTAATGGAATGTCAGGAATGTCATGTCTTGGAATGGAATGTCAGGAATGTCATGTCTTTTAATGGAATGTCAGGAATGTCATGTCTTTTAATGGAATGTCAGGAATGTCATGGAATGTCATGGAATGTCAGGAATGTCATGTCTTTTAATGGAATGTCAGGAATGTCATGTCTTTTAATGGAATGTCATGTCTTTTAATGGAATGTCAGGAATGTCATGTCTTGGAATGGAATGTCAGGAATGCCATGTCTTTTAATGGAATGTCAGGAATGTCATGTCTTTTAATGGAATGTCAGGAATGTCATGTCTTTTAATGGAATGTCAGGAATGTCATGTCTTTTAATGGAATGTCATGTCTTTTAATGGAATGTCATGTCTTTTAATGGAATGTCAGGAATGTCATGTCTTTTAATGGAATGTCATGTCTTGGAATGGAATGTCAGGAATGTCATGTCTTTTAATGGAATGTCAGGAATGTCATGTCTTTTAATGGAATGTCAGGAATGTCAGGAATGTCATGGAATGTCAAGAATGTCATGTCTTTTAATGGAATGTCAGGAATGTCATGTCTTTTAATGGAATGTCAGGAATGTCATGTCTTTTAATGGAATGTCAGGAATGTCATGTCTTTTAATGGAATGTCATGTCTTTTAATGGAATGTCAGGAATGTCATGTCTTTTAATGGAATGTCATGTCTTGGAATGGAATGTCAGGAATGTCATGTCTTTTAATGAAATGTCAGGAATGTCATTTCTTTTAATGGAATGTCATGTCTTGGAATATAATGTCAGGAATGTTATGTCTTTTAATGGAATGTCAGGAATGTCATGTCTTTTAATGGAATGTCAGGAATGTCATGGAATGTCAGGAATGTCATGTCTTTTAATGGAATGTCAAGAATGTCATGTCTTTTAATGGAATGTCAGGAATATCATGTCTTTTAATGGAATGTCATGTCTTGGAATGGAATGTCAGGAATGTCATGTCTTTTAATGGAATGTTAGGAATGTCAGGAATGTCATGTCTTTTAATGGAATGTCAGGAATGTCATGTCTTTTAATGGAATGTCAGGAATGTCAGGAATGTCATGTCTTTTAATGGAATGTCAGGAATGTCATGTCTTTTAATGGAATGTCAGGAATGTCATGGAATGTCAGGAATGTCATGTCTTTTAATGGAATGTCAAGAATGTCATGTCTTTTAATGGAATGTCAGGAATGTCATGTCTTTTAATTTAATGTCATGTCTTGGAATGGAATGTCAGGAATGTCATGTCTTTTAATGGAATGTCAGGAATGTCAGGAATGTCATGTCTTTTAATGGAATGTCATGTCTTTTAATGGAATGTCAGGAATGTCATGTCTTTTAATGGAATGTCATGTCTTGGAATAGAATGTCAGGAATGTGATGTCTTTTAATGGAATGTCAGGAATGTCATGTATTTTAATGGAATGTCAGGAATGTCATGTCTTTTAATGGAAAGTCATGTCTTTTAATGGAATGTCAGGAATGTCATGTCTTTTAATGGAATGTCATGTCTTGGAATGGAATGTCAGGAATGTCATGTCTTTTAATGGAATGTCAAGAATGTCATGTCTTTTAATGGAATGTCAGGAATGCCATGTCTTTTAATGGAATGTCAGGAATGTCATGTTTTTTAATGGAATGTCAGGAATGTCATGTCTTTTAATGGAATGTCAAGAATGTCATGTCTTTTAATGGAATGTCAGGAATGTCATGGAATGTCAGGAATGTCATGTCTTTTAATGGAATGTCAGGAATGTCATGTCTTTTAATGGAATGTCATGTCTTGGAATGGAATGTCAGGAATGTCATGTCTTTTAATGGAATGTCAGGAATGTCATGTCTTTTAATGGAATGTCATGTCTTGGAATGGAATGTCAGGAATGTCATGTCTTTTAATGGAATGTCAGGAATGTCATGTCTTTTAATGGAATGTCATGTCTTTCAATGGAATGTCAGGAATGTCATGTCTTGGAATGGAATGTCAGGAATGTCATGTCTTTTAATGGAATGTCAGGAATGTCATGTCTTTTAATGAAATGTCAGGAATGTCATGTCTTTTAATGGAATGTCATGTCTTGGAATGGAATGTCAGGAATGTCATGTCTTTTAATGGAATGTCAGGAATGTCAGGAATGTCATGTCTTTTAATGGAATGTCAGGAATGTCATGTCTTTTAATGGAATTGTCATGTCTTTTAATGGAATGTCAGGAATGTCATGTCTTTTAATGGAATGTCAGGAATGTCATGTCTTTTAATGGAATGTCATGTCTTGGAATGGAATGTCAGAATGTCATGTCTTTTAATGGAATGTCAGGAATGTCATGGAATGTCAGGAATGTCATGTATTTTAATGGAATGTCAGGAATGTCATGTCTTTTAATGGAATGTCATGTCTTGGAATGGAATGTCAGGAATGTCATGTCTTTTAATGGAATGTCAAGAATGTCATGTCTTTTAATGGAATGTCAGGAATGTCACGTCTTTTAATGGAATGTCATGTCTTTTAATGGAATGTCAGGAATGTCATGTCTTTTAATGGAATGTCAGGAATGTCAGGAATGTCATGGAATGTCAGGAATGTCATGTCTTTTAATGGAATGTCAGGAATGTCATGTCTTTTAATGGAATGTCATGTCTTTTAATGGAATGTCAGGAATGTCATGTCTTTTAATGGAATGTCAGGAATGTCATGTCTTAATGGAATGTCATGTCTTGGAATGGAATGTCAGGAATGTCATGTCTTTTAACGGAATATCAGGAATGTCATGTCTTTCAATGGAATGTCAGGAATGTCATGTCTTAGAATGGAATGTCAGGAATGTCATGTCTTTTAATGGAATGTTAGGAATGTCATGTCTTTTAATGGAATGTCAGGAATGTCATGTCTTTTAATGGAATGTCATGTCTTTTAATGGAATGTCAGGAATGTCATGTCTTTTAATGGAATGTCATGTCTTGGAATGTCATGTCTTGGAATGGAATGTCAGGAATGTCATGTCTTTTAATGGAATGTCAGGAATGTCATGTCTTTTAATGAAATGTCATGTCTTGGAATGTAATGTCAGGAATGTCATGTCTTTTAATGGAATGTCAGGAATGTCATGTCTTTTAATGGAATGTCAGGAATGTCATGTCTTTTAATGGAATGTCAGGAATGTCATGTCTTTTAATGAAATGTCATGTCTTGGAATGTAATGTCAGGAATGTCATGTCTTTTAATGGAATGTCAGGAATGTCATGTCTTTTAATGGAATGTCAGGAATGTCATGTCTTTTAATGGAATGTCAGGAATGTCATGTCTTTTAATGGAATGTCATGTCTTTTAATGGAATGTCAGGAATGTCATGTCTTTTAATGGAATGTCATGTCTTGGAATGGAATGTCAGGAATGTCATGTCTTTTAATGGAATGTCAGGAATGTCATGTCTTTTAATGAAATGTCAGGAATGTCATGTCTTTTAATGGAATGTCATGTCTTGGAATGGAATGTCAGGAATGTGATGTCTTTTAATGGAATGTCAGGAATGTCATGTATTTTAATGGAATGTCAGGAATGTCATGTCTTTTAATGGAATGTCAGGAATCTCATGTCTTTTAATGGAATGTCATGTCTTGGAATTGAATGTCAGGAATGTCATGTCTTTTAATGGAATGTCAAGAATGTCATGTCTTTTAATGGAATGTCAGGAATGCCATGTCTTTTAATGGAATGTCAGGAATGTCATGTCTTTTAATGGAATGTCATGTCTTGGAATGGAATGTCAGGAATGTCATGTCTTTTAATGGAATGTCAGGAATGTCATGTCTTTTAATGGAATGTTAGGAATGTCAGGAATGTCATGTCTTTTAATGGAATGTCAGGAATGGCATGTCTTTTAATGGAATGTCATGTCTTTTAATGGAATATCAGGAATGTCATGTCTTTTAATGGAATGTCAGGAATGTCATGTCTTTTAATGGAATGTCATGTCTTGGAATGGTATGTCTTTTAATGGAATGTCATGTATTTTAATGGAATGTCAGGAATGTCATGTCTTTTAATGGAAAGTCATGTCTTTTAATGGAATGTCAGGAATGTCATGTCTTTTAATGGAATGTCATGTCTTAGAATGGAATGTCAGGAATGTCATGTCTTTTAATGGAATGTCAGGAATGCCATGTCTTTTAATGGAATGTCAGGAATGTCATGTCTTTTAATGGAATGTCAGGAATGTCATGTCTTTTAATGGAATGTCAGGAATGTCATGTCTTTTAATGGAATGTCAGGAATGTCATGGAATGTCAGGAATGTCATCGAATGTCAGGAATGTCATGTCTTTTAATGGAATGTCAGGAATGTCATGTCTTTTAATGGAATGTCATGTCTTGGAATGGAATGTCAGGAATATCATGTCTTTTAATGGAATGTCAGGAATGTCATGTCTTGGAATGGAATGTCAGGAATGCCATGTCTTTTAATGGAATGTCAGGAATGTCATGTCTTTTCATGGAATGTCATGTCTTGGAATGGAATATCAGGAATGTCATGTCTTTTAATGGAATGTCAGGAATGTCATGCCTTTTAATGGAATGTTAGGAATGTCAGGAATGTCATGTCTTTTAATGGAATGTCAGGAATGGCATGTCTTTTAATGGAATGTCATGTCTTTTAATGGAATATCAGGAATGTCATGTCTTTTAATGGAATGTCAGGAATGTCATGTCTTTTAATGGAATGTCATGTCTTGGAATGGTATGTCAGGAATGTCATGTCTTTTAATGGAATGTCAGGAATGTCATGTATTTTAATGGAATGTCAGGAATGTCATGTCTTTTAATGGAAAGTCATGTCTTTTAATGGAATGTCAGGAATGTCATGTCTTTTAATGGAATGTCATGTCTTAAGAATGGAATGTCAGGAATGTCATGTCTTTTAATGGAATGTCAGGAATGTCATGCCTTTAAATGGAATGTAAGGAATGTCATGTCTTTTAATGGAATGTCATGTCTTGGAATGGAATGTCAGGAATGTCATGTCTTTTAATGGAATATCAGGAATGTCATGTCTTTTAATGGAATGTCAGGAATGTCATGTCTTTTAATGGAATGTCAGGAATGTCATGGAATGTCAGGAATGTCATGTCTTTCAATGGAATGTCAGGAATGTCATGTCTTTTAATGGAATGTCATGTCTTTTAATGGAATGTCAAGAATGTCATGTCTTTTAATGGAATGTCAGGAATGTCATGTCTTGGAATGGAATGTCAGGAATGTCATGTCTTTTAATGAAATGTCAGGAATGTCATGTCTTTTAATGGAATGTCATGTCTTGGAATGGAATGTCAGGAATGTCATGTCTTTTAATGGAATGTCAGGAATGTCATGTCTTTTAATGGAATGTCAGGAATGTCATGTCTTTTAATGGAATGTCATGTCTTTCAATGGAATGTCAGGAATGTCATGTCTTGGAATGGAATGTCAGGAATGTCATGTCTTTTAATGGAATGTCAGGAATGTCATGTCTTTTAATGAAATGTCAGGAATGTCATGTCTTTTAATGGAATGTCATGTCTTGGAATGGAATGTCAGGAATGTCATGTCTTTTAATGGAATGTCAGGAATGTCAGGAATGTCATGTCTTTTAATGGAATGTCAGGAATGTCATGTCTTTTAATGGAATTGTCATGTCTTTTAATGGAATGTCAGGAATGTCATGTCTTTTAATGGAATGTCAGGAATGTCATGTCTTTTAATGGAATGTCATGTCTTGGAATGGAATGTCAGAATGTCATGTCTTTTAATGGAATGTCAGGAATGTCATGGAATGTCAGGAATGTCATGTATTTTAATGGAATGTCAGGAATGTCATGTCTTTTAATGGAATGTCATGTCTTGGAATGGAATGTCAGGAATGTCATGTCTTTTAATGGAATGTCAAGAATGTCATGTCTTTTAATGGAATGTCAGGAATGTCACGTCTTTTAATGGAATGTCATGTCTTTTAATGGAATGTCAGGAATGTCATGTCTTTTAATGGAATGTCAGGAATGTCAGGAATGTCATGGAATGTCAGGAATGTCATGTCTTTTAATGGAATGTCAGGAATGTCATGTCTTTTAATGGAATGTCATGTCTTTTAATGGAATGTCAGGAATGTCATGTCTTTTAATGGAATGTCAGGAATGTCATGTCTTAATGGAATGTCATGTCTTGGAATGGAATGTCAGGAATGTCATGTCTTTTAACGGAATATCAGGAATGTCATGTCTTTCAATGGAATGTCAGGAATGTCATGTCTTGGAATGGAATGTCAGGAATGTCATGTCTTTTAATGGAATGTTAGGAATGTCATGTCTTTTAATGGAATGTCAGGAATGTCATGTCTTTTAATGGAATGTCATGTCTTTTAATGGAATGTCAGGAATGTCATGTCTTTTAATGGAATGTCATGTCTTGGAATGAAATGTCAGGAATGTCGTCTTTTAATGGAATGTCAGGAATGTCATGTCTTTTAATGAAATGTCATGTCTTGGAATGTAATGTCTTTTAATGGAATGTCAGGAATGTCATGTCTTTTAATGGAATGTCAGGAATGTCATGTCTTTTAATGGAATGTCATGTCTTTTAATGGAATGTCAGGAATGTCATGTCTTTTAATGGAATGTCATGTCTTGGAATGGAATGTCAGGAATGTCATGTCTTTTAATGGAATGTCAGGAATGTCATGTCTTTTAATGGAATGTCAGGAATGTCATGTCTTTTAATGGAATTGTCATGTCTTTTAATGGAATGTCAGGAATGTCATGTCTTTTAATGGAATGTCAGGAATGTCATGTCTTTTAATGGAATGTCATGTCTTGGAATGGAATGTCAGAATGTCATGTCTTTTAATGGAATGTCAGGAATGTCATGGAATGTCAGGAATGTCATGTATTTTAATGGAATGTCAGGAATGTCATGTCTTTTAATGGAATGTCATGTCTTGGAATGGAATGTCAGGAATGTCATGTCTTTTAATGGAATGTCAGGAATGTCATGTCTTTTAATGGAATGTCAGGAATGTCATGTCTTTCAATGGAATGTCAGGAATGTCATGTCTTTTAACGGAATGTCAGGAATGTCACGTCTTTTAATGGAATATCAGGAATGTCATGTCTTTTAATGGAATGTCAGGAATGTCATGTCTTGGAATGGAATGTCAGGAATGTCATGTCTTTTAATGGAATGTCAGGAATGTCATGTCTTTTAATGGAATATCAGGAATGTCATGTCTTTTAATGGAATGTCATGTCTTGGAATGGAATGTCAGGAATGTCATGTCTTTTAATGGAATGTCAGGAATGTCATGTCTTTTAATGGAATGTCAGGAATGTCATGTCTTTTAATGGAATATCAGGAATGTCATGTCTTTTAATGGAATGTCATGTCTTGGAATGGAATGTCAGGAATGTCATGTCTTTTCATGGAATGTCATGTCTTTTCATGGAATGTCATGTCTTGGAATGGAATATCAGGAATGTCATGTCTTTTAATGGAATGTCAGGAATGTCATGCCTTTTAATGGAATGTCAGGAATGTCATGTCTTTTAATGGAATGTCATGTCTTGGAATGGAATGTCAGGAATGTCATTTCTTTTAATGGAATGTCAGGAATGTCATGTCTTTTAATGGAATGTCAGGAATGTCATGTCTTTTACTGGAATGTCATGTCTTGGAATGGAATATCAGGAATGTCATGTCTTTTAACGGAATATCAGGAATGTCATGTCTTTCAATGGAATGTCAGGAATGTCATGTCTTGGAATGGAATGTCAGGAATGTCATGTCTTTTAATGGAATGTTAGGAATGTCATGTCTTTTAATGGAATGTCAGGAATGTCATGTCTTTTAATGGAATGTCAAGAATGTCATGTCTTTTAATGGAATGTCAGGAATATCATGTCTTTTAATGGAATGTCATGTCTTGGAATGGAATGTCAGGAATGTCATGTCTTTTAAAGGAATGTCAGGAATGTCATGTCTTTTAATGGAATGTCAGGAATGTCATGTCTTTTAATGGAATGTCAAGAATGTCATGTCTTTTAATGGAATGTCAAGAATGTCATGTCTTTTAATGGAATGTCAGGAATATCATGTCTTTTAATGGAATGTCATGTCTTGGAATGGAATGTCAGGAATGTCATGTCTTTTAATGGAATGTCAGGAATGTCAGGAATGTCATGTCTTTTAATGGAATGTCAGGAATGTCATGTCTTTTAATGGAATGTCAGGAATGTCATGGAATGTCAGGAATGTCATGTCTTTTAATGGAATGTCAGGAATGTCATGTCTTTTAATGGAATGTCAGGAATGTCATGGAATGTCAGGAATGTCATGTCTTTTAATGGAATGTCAAGAATGTCATGTCTTTTAATGGAATGTCAGGAATGTCATGTCTTTTAATGGAATGTCATGTCTTGGAATGGAATGTCAGGAATGTCATGTCTTTTAATGGAATGTCAGGAATGTCATGTCTTTTAATGGAATGTCAGGAATGTCATGTCTTTCAATGGAATGTCAGGCATGTCAGGAATGTCATGTCTTTTAACGGAATGTCAGGAATGTCAGGAATGTCATGTCTTTTAATGGAATGTCATGTCTTTTAATGGAATGTCAGGAATGTCATGTCTTTTAATGGAATGTCATGACTTTTAATGGAATGTCAGGAATGTCATGTCTTTTAATGGAATGTCAGGAATGTCATGTCTTTTAATGGAATGTCATGTCAGGAATGTCATGTCTTTTAATGGAATGTCAAGAATGTCATGTCTTTTAATGGAATGTCAGGAATGTCATGTCTTTTAATGGAATGTCAGGAATGTCATGTCTTTTAATGGAATGTCATGTCTTGGAATGGAATGTCAGGAATGTCATGTCTTTTAATGGAATGTCAGGAATGTCATGTCTTTTAATGGAATGTCAGGAATGTCATGTCTTTCAATGGAATGTCAGGCATGTCAGGAATGTCATGTCTTTTAACGGAATGTCAGGAATGTCACGTCTTTTAATGGAATATCAGGAATGTCATGTCTTTTAATGGAATGTCAGGAATGTCATGTCTTTTAATGGAATGTCAGGAATGTCATGTCTTGGAATGGAATGTCAGGAATGTCATGTCTTTTAATGGAATGTCAGGAATGTCATGTCTTTTAATGGAATGTCATGTCTTTTAATGGAATGTCAAGAATGTCATGTCTTTTAATGGAATGTCAGGAATGTTATGTCTTTTAATGGAATGTCATGTCTTAAGAATGGAATGTCAGGAATGTCATGTCTTTTAATGGAATGTCAGGAATGTCATGCCTTTAAATGGAATGTAAGGAATGTCATGTCTTTTAATGGAATGTCATGTCTTGGAATGGAAGGTCAGGAATGTCATGTCTTTTAATGGAATATCAGGAATGTCATGTCTTTTAATGGAATGTCAGGAATGTCATGTCTTTTAATGGAATGTCAGGAATGTCATGGAATGTCAGGAATGTCATGTCTTTCAATGGAATGTCAGGAATGTCATGTCTTTTAATGGAATGTCATGTCTTTTAATGGAATGTCAAGAATGTCATGTCTTTTAATGGAATGTCAGGAATGTCATGTCTTGGAATGGAATGTCAGGAATGTCATGTCTTTTAATGAAATGTCAGGAATGTCATGTCTTTTAATGGAATGTCATGTCTTGGAATGGAATGTCAGGAATGTCATGTCTTTTAATGGAATGTCAGGAATGCCATGTCTTTTAATGGAATGTCAGGAATGTCATGTCTTTTAATGGAATGTCATGTCTTTCAATGGAATGTCAGGAATGTCATGTCTTGGAATGGAATGTCAGGAATGTCATGTCTTTTAATGGAATGTCAGGAATGTCATGTCTTTTAATGAAATGTCAGGAATGTCATGTCTTTTAATGGAATGTCATGTCTTGGAATGGAATGTCAGGAATGTCATGTCTTTTAATGGAATGTCAGGAATGTCAGGAATGTCATGTCTTTTAATGGAATGTCAGGAATGTCATGTCTTTTAATGGAATTGTCATGTCTTTTAATGGAATGTCAGGAATGTCATGTCTTTTAATGGAATGTCAGGAATGTCATGTCTTTTAATGGAATGTCATGTCTTGGAATGGAATGTCAGAATGTCATGTCTTTTAATGGAATGTCAGGAATGTCATGGAATGTCAGGAATGTCATGTATTTTAATGGAATGTCAGGAATGTCATGTCTTTTAATGGAATGTCATGTCTTGGAATGGAATGTCAGGAATGTCATGTCTTTTAATGGAATGTCAAGAATGTCATGTCTTTTAATGGAATGTCAGGAATGTCACGTCTTTTAATGGAATGTCATGTCTTTTAATGGAATGTCAGGAATGTCATGTCTTTTAATGGAATGTCAGGAATGTCAGGAATGTCATGGAATGTCAGGAATGTCATGTCTTTTAATGGAATGTCAGGAATGTCATGTCTTTTAATGGAATGTCATGTCTTTTAATGGAATGTCAGGAATGTCATGTCTTTTAATGGAATGTCAGGAATGTCATGTCTTAATGGAATGTCATGTCTTGGAATGGAATGTCAGGAATGTCATGTCTTTTAACGGAATATCAGGAATGTCATGTCTTTCAATGGAATGTCAGGAATGTCATGTCTTAGAATGGAATGTCAGGAATGTCATGTCTTTTAATGGAATGTTAGGAATGTCATGTCTTTTAATGGAATGTCATGTCTTGGAATGGAATGTCAGGAATGTCATGTCTTTTAATGGAATGTCAAGAATGTCATGTCTTTTAATGGAATGTCAGGAATGTCATGTCTTTTAATGGAATGTCAGGAATGTCATGTCTTTTAATGGAATGTCATGTCTTGGAATGGAATGTCAGGAATGTCATGTCTTTTAATGGAATGTCAGGAATGTCATGTCTTTTAATGGAATGTCAGGAATGTCATGTTTTTCAATGGAATGTCAGGCATGTCAGGAATGTCATGTCTTTTAACGGAATGTCAGGAATGTCACGTCTTTTAATGGAATATCAGGAATGTCATGTCTTTTAATGGAATGTCAGGAATGTCATGTCTTGGAATGGAATGTCAGGAATGTCATGTCTTTTAATGGAATGTCAGGAATGTCATGTCTTTTAATGGAATGTCATGTCTTTTAATGGAATGTCAAGAATGTCATGTCTTTTAATGGAATGTCAGGAATGTTATGTCTTTTAATGGAATGTCATGTCTTGGAATGGAATGTCAGGAATGTCATGTCTTTTAATGGAATGTCAGGAATGTCATGTCTTTTAATGGAATGTCAGGAATGTCATGTCTTTTAATGGAATGTCAGGAATGTCATGTCTTTTAATGGAATGTCATGTCTTTTAATTGAATGTCAGTAATGTCATGTCTTTTAATGGAATGTCAGGAATGTCATGTCTTTTAATGGAATGTCATGTCTTGGAATGGAATGTCAGGAATGTCATGTCTTTTAATGGAATGTCAAGAATGTCATGTCTTTTAATGGAATGTCAGGAATGTCATGTCTTGGAATGGAATGTCAGGAATGTCATGTCTTTTAATGGAATATCAGGAATGTCATGTCTTTTAATGGAATGTCAGGAATGTCATGTCTTTTAATGGAATGTCAGGAATGTCATGTCTTTTAATGGAATGTCATGTCTTGGAATGGAATGTCAGGAATGTCATGTCTTTTAATGGAATGTCAAGAATGTCATGTCTTTTAATGGAATGTCAGGAATGTCATGTCTTGGAATGGAATGTCAGGAATGTCATGTCTTTTAATGGAATATCAGGAATGTCATGTCTTTTAATGGAATGTCAGGAATGTCATGTCTTTTAATGGAATGTCAGGAATGTCATGTCTTTTAATGGAATGTCAGGAATGTCATGGAATGTCAGGAATGTCATGTCTTTTAATGGAATGTCAGGAATGTCATGTCTTTTAATGGAATGTCATGTCTTGGAATGGAATGTCAGGAATGTCATGTCTTTTAATGGAATGTCAGGAATGTCATGTCTTGGAATGGAATGTCAGGAATGTCATGTCTTTTAATGGAATGTCAGGAATGTCATGTCTTTTAATGGAATGTCAGGAATGTCATGGAATGTCAGGAATGTCATGTCTTTTAATGGAATGTCAGGAATGTCATGTCTTTTAATGGAATGTCATGTCTTTTAATGGAATGTCAGGAATGTCATGTCTTGGAATGGAATGTCAGGAATGCCATGTCTTTTAATGGAATGTCAGGAATGTCATGTCTTTTAATGGAATGTCAGGAATGTCATGTCTTTTAATGGAATGTCAGGAATGTCATGTCTTTTAATGGAATGTCATGTCTTTTAATGGAATGTCATGTCTTTTAATGGAATGTCAGGAATGTCATGTCTTTTAATGGAATGTCATGTCTTGGAATGGAATGTCAGGAATGTCATGTCTTTTAATGGAATGTCAGGAATGTCATGTCTTTTAATGGAATGTCAGGAATGTCAGGAATGTCATGGAATGTCAAGAATGTCATGTCTTTTAATGGAATGTCAGGAATGTCATGTCTTTTAATGGAATGTCAGGAATGTCATGTCTTTTAATGGAATGTCAGGAATGTCATGTCTTTTAATGGAATGTCATGTCTTTTAATGGAATGTCAGGAATGTCATGTCTTTTAATGGAATGTCATGTCTTGGAATGGAATGTCAGGAATGTCATGTCTTTTAATGGAATGTCAGGAATGTCATTTCTTTTAATGGAATGTCATGTCTTGGAATATAATGTCAGGAATGTTATGTCTTTTAATGGAATGTCAGGAATGTCATGTCTTTTAATGGAATGTCAGGAATGTCATGGAATGTCAGGAATGTCATGTCTTTTAATGGAATGTCAGGAATATCATGTCTTTTAATGGAATGTCATGTCTTGGAATGGAATGTCAGGAATGTCATGTCTTTTAATGGAATGTCAGGAATGTCAGGAATGTCATGTCTTTTAATGGAATGTCAGGAATGTCATGTCTTTTAATGGAATGTCAGGAATGTCATGGAATGTCAGGAATGTCATGTCTTTTAATGGAATGTCAGGAATGTCATGGAATGTCAGGAATGTCATGTCTTTTAATGGAATGTCAAGAATGTCATGTCTTTTAATGGAATGTCAGGAATGTCATGTCTTTTAATTTAATGTCATGTCTTGGAATGGAATGTCAGGAATGTCATGTCTTTTAATGGAATGTCAGGAATGTCAGGAATGTCATGTCTTTTAATGGAATGTCAGGAATGTCATGTCTTTTAATGGAATGTCAGGAATGTCATGTCTTTTAATGGAATGTCATGTCTTGGAATAGAATGTCAGGAATGTGATGTCTTTTAATGGAATGTCAGGAATGTCATGTATTTTAATGGAATGTCAGGAATGTCATGTCTTTTAATGGAAAGTCATGTCTTTTAATGGAATGTCAGGAATGTCATGTCTTTTAATGGAATGTCATGTCTTGGAATGGAATGTCAGGAATGTCATGTCTTTTAATGGAATGTCAAGAATGTCATGTCTTTTAAGGGAATGTCAGGAATGCCATGTCTTTTAATGGAATGTCAGGAATGTCATGTTTTTTAATGGAATGTCAGGAATGTCATTTCTTTTAATGGAATGTCAAGAATGTCATGTCTTTTAATGGAATGTCAGGAATGTCATGGAATGTCAGGAATGTCATGTCTTTTAATGGAATGTCAGGAATGTCATGTCTTTTAATGGAATGTCATGTCTTGGAATGGAATGTCAGGAATGTCATGTCTTTTAATGGAATGTCAGGAATGTCATGTCTTTTAATGGAATGTCATGTCTTGGAATGGAATGTCAGGAATGTCATGGAATGTCAGGAATGTCATGTCTTTTAATGGAATGTCAGGAATGTCATGTCTTTTAATGGAATGTCATGTCTTTTAATGGAATGTCAGGAATGTCATGGAATGTCAGGAATGTCATGGAATGTCAGGAATGTCATGTCTTTTAATGGAATGTCAGGAATGTCATGTCTTTTAATGGAATGTCATGTCTTGGAATGGAATGTCAGGAATGTCATGTCTTTTAATGGAATGTCAGGAATGTCATGTCTTGGAATGGAATGTCAGGAATGTCATGTCTTTTAATGGAATGTCAGGAATGTCATGTCTTTTAATGGAATGTCATGTCTTGGAATGGAATGTCAGGAATGTCATGTCTTTTAATGGAATGTCAGGAATGTCATGTCTTGGAATGGAATGTCAGGAATGTCATGTCTTTTAATGGAATGTCAGGAATGTCATGTCTTTTAATGGAATGTCAGGAATGTCATGTCTTTTAATGGAATGTCAGGAATGTCATGTCTTTTAATGGAATGTCAGGAATGTCATGTCTTTTAATGGAATGTCATGTCTTTTAATGGAATGTCAGGAATGTCATGTCTTTTAATGGAATGTCATGTCTTAGAATGGAATGTCAGGAATGTCATGTCTTTTAATGGAATGTCAGGAATGTCATGTCTTTTAATGAAATGTCAGGAATGTCATGTCTTTTAATGGAATGTCATGTCTTTTAATGGAATGTCAGGAATGTCATGTCTTTTAATGGAATGTCAAGAATGTCATGTCTTTTAATGGAATGTCAGGAATATCATGTCTTTTAATGGAATGTCATGTCTTGGAATGGAATGTCAGGAATGTCATGTCTTTTAATGGAATGTCAGGAATGTCATGTCTTTTAATGGAATGGCATGTCTTTTAATGGAATGTCATGTCTTGGAATGGAATGTCAGGAATGTCATGTCTTTTAATGGAATGTCAGGAATGTCAGGAATGTCATGTCTTTTAATGGAATGTCAGGAATGGCATGTCTTTTAATGGAATGTCATGTCTTTTAATGGAATGTCAGGAATGTCAGGAATGTCATGTCTTTTAATGGAATGTCAGGAATGTCATGTCTTTTAATGGAATGTCAGGAATGGCATGTCTTTTAATGGAATGTCATGTCTTTTAATGGAATATCAGGAATATCATGTCTTGGAATAGAATGTCAGGAATGTCATGTCTTTTAATGGAATGTCAGGAATGTCATGTATTTTAATGGAATGTCATGTCTTGGAATGGAATGTCAGGAATGTCATGTCTTTTAATGGAATGTCAAGAATGTCATGTCTTTTAATGGAATGTCAGGAATGCCATGTCTTTTAATGGAATGTCAGGAATGTCATGTTTTTTAATGGAATGTCAGGAATGTCATGTCTTTTAATGAAATGTCATGTCTTTTAATGGAATGTCAGGAATGTCATGTCTTTTAATGGAATGTCTGGAATGTCATGTCTTTTAATGGAATGTCATGTCTTGGAATGGAATGTCAGGAATGTCATGTCTTTTAATGGAATGTCAGGAATGTCATGGAATGTCAGGAATGTCATGTCTTTTAATGGAATGTCAAGAATGTCATGTCTTTTAATGGAATGTCAGGAATGTCATGTCTTTTAATGGAATGTCATGTCTTGGAATGGAATGTCAGGAATGTCATGTCTTTTAATGGAATGTCAGGAATGTCATGTCTTTTAATGGAATGTCAGGAATGTCATGTCTTTCAATGGAATGTCAGGCATGTCAGGAATGTCATGTCTTTTAACGGAATGTCAGGAATGTCAGGAATGTCATGTCTTTTAATGGAATGTCATGTCTTTTAATGGAATGTCAGGAATGTCATGTCTTTTAATGGAATGTCATGACTTTTAATGGAATGTCAGGAATGTCATGTCTTTTAATGGAATGTCAGGAATGTCATGTCTTTTAATGGAATGTCATGTCAGGAATGTCATGTCTTTTAATGGAATGTCAAGAATGTCATGTCTTTTAATGGAATGTCAGGAATGTCATGTCTTTTAATGGAATGTCAGGAATGTCATGTCTTTTAATGGAATGTCATGTCTTGGAATGGAATGTCAGGAATGTCATGTCTTTTAATGGAATGTCAGGAATGTCATGTCTTTTAATGGAATGTCAGGAATGTCATGTCTTTCAATGGAATGTCAGGCATGTCAGGAATGTCATGTCTTTTAACGGAATGTCAGGAATGTCACGTCTTTTAATGGAATATCAGGAATGTCATGTCTTTTAATGGAATGTCAGGAATGTCATGTCTTTTAATGGAATGTCAGGAATGTCATGTCTTGGAATGGAATGTCAGGAATGTCATGTCTTTTAATGGAATGTCAGGAATGTCATGTCTTTTAATGGAATGTCATGTCTTTTAATGGAATGTCAAGAATGTCATGTCTTTTAATGGAATGTCAGGAATGTTATGTCTTTTAATGGAATGTCATGTCTTAAGAATGGAATGTCAGGAATGTCATGTCTTTTAATGGAATGTCAGGAATGTCATGCCTTTAAATGGAATGTAAGGAATGTCATGTCTTTTAATGGAATGTCATGTCTTGGAATGGAAGGTCAGGAATGTCATGTCTTTTAATGGAATATCAGGAATGTCATGTCTTTTAATGGAATGTCAGGAATGTCATGTCTTTTAATGGAATGTCAGGAATGTCATGGAATGTCAGGAATGTCATGTCTTTCAATGGAATGTCAGGAATGTCATGTCTTTTAATGGAATGTCATGTCTTTTAATGGAATGTCAAGAATGTCATGTCTTTTAATGGAATGTCAGGAATGTCATGTCTTGGAATGGAATGTCAGGAATGTCATGTCTTTTAATGAAATGTCAGGAATGTCATGTCTTTTAATGGAATGTCATGTCTTGGAATGGAATGTCAGGAATGTCATGTCTTTTAATGGAATGTCAGGAATGCCATGTCTTTTAATGGAATGTCAGGAATGTCATGTCTTTTAATGGAATGTCATGTCTTTCAATGGAATGTCAGGAATGTCATGTCTTGGAATGGAATGTCAGGAATGTCATGTCTTTTAATGGAATGTCAGGAATGTCATGTCTTTTAATGAAATGTCAGGAATGTCATGTCTTTTAATGGAATGTCATGTCTTGGAATGGAATGTCAGGAATGTCATGTCTTTTAATGGAATGTCAGGAATGTCAGGAATGTCATGTCTTTTAATGGAATGTCAGGAATGTCATGTCTTTTAATGGAATTGTCATGTCTTTTAATGGAATGTCAGGAATGTCATTTCTTTTAATGGAATGTCAGGAATGTCATGTCTTTTAATGGAATGTCATGTCTTGGAATGGAATGTCAGAATGTCATGTCTTTTAATGGAATGTCAGGAATGTCATGGAATGTCAGGAATGTCATGTATTTTAATGGAATGTCAGGAATGTCATGTCTTTTAATGGAATGTCATGTCTTGGAATGGAATGTCAGGAATGTCATGTCTTTTAATGGAATGTCAAGAATGTCATGTCTTTTAATGGAATGTCAGGAATGTCACGTCTTTTAATGGAATGTCATGTCTTTTAATGGAATGTCAGGAATGTCATGTCTTTTAATGGAATGTCAGGAATGTCAGGAATGTCATGGAATGTCAGGAATGTCATGTCTTTTAATGGAATGTCAGGAATGTCATGTCTTTTAATGGAATGTCATGTCTTTTAATGGAATGTCAGGAATGTCATGTCTTTTAATGGAATGTCAGGAATGTCATGTCTTAATGGAATGTCATGTCTTGGAATGGAATGTCAGGAATGTCATGTCTTTTAACGGAATATCAGGAATGTCATGTCTTTCAATGGAATGTCAGGAATGTCATGTCTTAGAATGGAATGTCAGGAATGTCATGTCTTTTAATGGAATGTTAGGAATGTCATGTCTTTTAATGGAATGTCATGTCTTGGAATGGAATGTCAGGAATGTCATGTCTTTTAATGGAATGTCAAGAATGTCATGTCTTTTAATGGAATGTCAGGAATGTCATGTCTTTTAATGGAATGTCAGGAATGTCATGTCTTTTAATGGAATGTCATGTCTTGGAATGGAATGTCAGGAATGTCATGTCTTTTAATGGAATGTCAGGAATGTCATGTCTTTTAATGGAATGTCAGGAATGTCATGTTTTTCAATGGAATGTCAGGCATGTCAAGAATGTCATGTCTTTTAACGGAATGTCAGGAATGTCACGTCTTTTAATGGAATATCAGGAATGTCATGTCTTTTAATGGAATGTCAGGAATGTCATGTCTTGGAATGGAATGTCAGGAATGTCATGTCTTTTAATGGAATGTCAGGAATGTCATGTCTTTTAATGGAATGTCATGTCTTTTAATGGAATGTCAAGAATGTCATGTCTTTTAATGGAATGTCAGGAATGTTATGTCTTTTAATGGAATGTCATGTCTTGGAATGGAATGTCAGGAATGTCATGTCTTTTAATGGAATGTCAGGAATGTCATGTCTTTTAATGGAATGTCAGGAATGTCATGTCTTTTAATGGAATGTCAGGAATGTCATGTCTTTTAATGGAATGTCATGTCTTTTAATTGAATGTCAGTAATGTCATGTCTTTTAATGGAATGTCAGGAATGTCATGTCTTTTAATGGAATGTCATGTCTTGGAATGGAATGTCAGGAATGTCATGTCTTTTAATGGAATGTCAAGAATGTCATGTCTTTTAATGGAATGTCAGGAATGTCATGTCTTGGAATGGAATGTCAGGAATGTCATGTCTTTTAATGGAATATCAGGAATGTCATGTCTTTTAATGGAATGTCAGGAATGTCATGTCTTTTAATGGAATGTCAGGAATGTCATGTCTTTTAATGGAATGTCATGTCTTGGAATGGAATGTCAGGAATGTCATGTCTTTTAATGGAATGTCAAGAATGTCATGTCTTTTAATGGAATGTCAGGAATGTCATGTCTTGGAATGGAATGTCAGGAATGTCATGTCTTTTAATGGAATATCAGGAATGTCATGTCTTTTAATGGAATGTCAGGAATGTCATGTCTTTTAATGGAATGTCAGGAATGTCATGTCTTTTAATGGAATGTCAGGAATGTCATGGAATGTCAGGAATGTCATGTCTTTTAATGGAATGTCAGGAATGTCATGTCTTTTAATGGAATGTCATGTCTTGGAATGGAATGTCAGGAATGTCATGTCTTTTAATGGAATGTCAGGAATGTCATGTCTTGGAATGGAATGTCAGGAATGTCATGTCTTTTAATGGAATGTCAGGAATGTCATGTCTTTTAATGGAATGTCAGGAATGTCATGGAATGTCAGGAATGTCATGTCTTTTAATGGAATGTCAGGAATGTCATGTCTTTTAATGGAATGTCATGTCTTTTAATGGAATGTCAGGAATGTCATGTCTTGGAATGGAATGTCAGGAATGCCATGTCTTTTAATGGAATGTCAGGAATGTCATGTCTTTTAATGGAATGTCAGGAATGTCATGTCTTTTAATGGAATGTCAGGAATGTCATGTCTTTTAATGGAATGTCATGTCTTTTAATGGAATGTCATGTCTTTTAATGGAATGTCAGGAATGTCATGTCTTTTAATGGAATGTCATGTCTTGGAATGGAATGTCAGGAATGTCATGTCTTTTAATGGAATGTCAGGAATGTCATGTCTTTTAATGGAATGTCAGGAATGTCAGGAATGTCATGGAATGTCAAGAATGTCATGTCTTTTAATGGAATGTCAGGAATGTCATGTCTTTTAATGGAATGTCAGGAATGTCATGTCTTTTAATGGAATGTCAGGAATGTCATGTCTTTTAATGGAATGTCATGTCTTTTAATGGAATGTCAGGAATGTCATGTCTTTTAATGGAATGTCATGTCTTGGAATGGAATGTCAGGAATGTCATGTCTTTTAATGGAATGTCAGGAATGTCATTTCTTTTAATGGAATGTCATGTCTTGGAATATAATGTCAGGAATGTTATGTCTTTTAATGGAATGTCAGGAATGTCATGTCTTTTAATGGAATGTCAGGAATGTCATGGAATGTCAGGAATGTCATGTCTTTTAATGGAATGTCAGGAATATCATGTCTTTTAATGGAATGTCAGGAATGTCATGTCTTTTAATGGAATGTCAGGAATGTCATGGAATGTCAGGAATGTCATGTCTTTTAATGGAATGTCAGGAATGTCATGGAATGTCAGGAATGTCATGTCTTTTAATGGAATGTCAGGAATGTCATGTCTTTTAATGGAATGTCAGGAATGTCATGGAATGTCAGGAATGTCATGTCTTTTAATGGAATGTCAAGAATGTCATGTCTTTTAATGGAATGTCAGGAATGTCATGTCTTTTAATTTAATGTCATGTCTTGGAATGGAATGTCAGGAATGTCATGTCTTTTAATGGAATGTCAGGAATGTCAGGAATGTCATGTCTTTTAATGGAATGTCAGGAATGTCATGTCTTTTAATGGAATGTCAGGAATGTCATGTCTTTTAATGGAATGTCATGTCTTGGAATAGAATGTCAGGAATGTGATGTCTTTTAATGGAATGTCAGGAATGTCATGTATTTTAATGGAATGTCAGGAATGTCATGTCTTTTAATGGAAAGTCATGTCTTTTAATGGAATGTCAGGAATGTCATGTCTTTTAATGGAATGTCATGTCTTGGAATGGAATGTCAGGAATGTCATGTCTTTTAATGGAATGTCAAGAATGTCATGTCTTTTAAGGGAATGTCAGGAATGCCATGTCTTTTAATGGAATGTCAGGAATGTCATGTTTTTTAATGGAATGTCAGGAATGTCATTTCTTTTAATGGAATGTCAAGAATGTCATGTCTTTTAATGGAATGTCAGGAATGTCATGGAATGTCAGGAATGTCATGTCTTTTAATGGAATGTCAGGAATGTCATGTCTTTTAATGGAATGTCATGTCTTGGAATGGAATGTCAGGAATGTCATGTCTTTTAATGGAATGTCAGGAATGTCATGTCTTTTAATGGAATGTCATGTCTTGGAATGGAATGTCAGGAATGTCATGGAATGTCAGGAATGTCATGTCTTTTAATGGAATGTCAGGAATGTCATGTCTTTTAATGGAATGTCATGTCTTTTAATGGAATGTCAGGAATGTCATGGAATGTCAGGAATGTCATGGAATGTCAGGAATGTCATGTCTTTTAATGGAATGTCAGGAATGTCATGTCTTTTAATGGAATGTCATGTCTTGGAATGGAATGTCAGGAATGTCATGTCTTTTAATGGAATGTCAGGAATGTCATGTCTTGGAATGGAATGTCAGGAATGTCATGTCTTTTAATGGAATGTCAGGAATGTCATGTCTTTTAATGGAATGTCATGTCTTGGAATGGAATGTCAGGAATGTCATGTCTTTTAATGGAATGTCAGGAATGTCATGTCTTGGAATGGAATGTCAGGAATGTCATGTCTTTTAATGGAATGTCAGGAATGTCATGTCTTTTAATGGAATGTCAGGAATGTCATGTCTTTTAATGGAATGTCAGGAATGTCATGTCTTTTAATGGAATGTCAGGAATGTCATGTCTTTTAATGGAATGTCATGTCTTTTAATGGAATGTCAGGAATGTCATGTCTTTTAATGGAATGTCATGTCTTAGAATGGAATGTCAGGAATGTCATGTCTTTTAATGGAATGTCAGGAATGTCATGTCTTTTAATGAAATGTCAGGAATGTCATGTCTTTTAATGGAATGTCATGTCTTTTAATGGAATGTCAGGAATGTCATGGAATGTCAGGAATGTCATGTCTTTTAATGGAATGTCAAGAATGTCATGTCTTTTAATGGAATGTCAGGAATATCATGTCTTTTAATGGAATGTCATGTCTTGGAATGGAATGTCAGGAATGTCATGTCTTTTAATGGAATGTCAGGAATGTCATGTCTTTTAATGGAATGGCATGTCTTTTAATGGAATGTCATGTCTTGGAATGGAATGTCAGGAATGTCATGTCTTTTAATGGAATGTCAGGAATGTCATGTCTTTTAATGGAATGTCAGGAATGGCATGTCTTTTAATGGAATGTCATGTCTTTTAATGGAATGTCAGGAATGTCAGGAATGTCATGTCTTTTAATGGAATGTCAGGAATGTCATGTCTTTTAATGGAATGTCAGGAATGGCATGTCTTTTAATGGAATGTCATGTCTTTTAATGGAATATCAGGAATATCATGTCTTGGAATAGAATGTCAGGAATGTCATGTCTTTTAATGGAATGTCAGGAATGTCATGTATTTTAATGGAATGTCATGTCTTGGAATGGAATGTCAGGAATGTCATGTCTTTTAATGGAATGTCAAGAATGTCATGTCTTTTAATGGAATGTCAGGAATGCCATGTCTTTTAATGGAATGTCAGGAATGTCATGTTTTTTAATGGAATGTCAGGAATGTCATGTCTTTTAATGAAATGTCATGTCTTTTAATGGAATGTCAGGAATGTCATGTCTTTTAATGGAATGTCTGGAATGTCATGTCTTTTAATGGAATGTCATGTCTTGGAATGGAATGTCAGGAATGTCATGTCTTTTAATGGAATGTCAGGAATGTCATGTATTTTAATGGAATATCAGGAATGTCATGTCTTTTAATGGAATGTCAGGAATGTCATGTCTTTTAATGGAATGTCAGGAATGTCATCGAATGTCAGGAATGTCATGTCTTTTAATGGAATGTCAGGAATGTCCTGTCTTTTAATGGAATATCATGTCTTGGAATGGAATGTCAGGAATATCATGTCTTTTAATGGAATGTCAGGAATGTCATGTCTTGGAATGGAATGTCAGGAATGCTATGTCTTTTAATGGAATGTCAGGAATGTCATGTCTTTTCATGGAATGTCTTGGAATGGAATGTCAGGAATGTCATGTCTTTTAATGGAATGTCAGGAATGTCATGTCTTTTAATGGAATGTCAGGAATGTCATGCCTTTTAATGGAATGTCAGGAATGTCATGTCTTTTAATGGAATGTCATGTCTTAAGAATAGAATGTCAGGAATGTCATGTCTTTTAATGGAATGTCAGGAATGTCATGTCTTTTAATGGAATGTCATGTCTTGGAATGGAATGTCAGGAATGTCATGTCTTTTAATGGAATGTCAGGAATGTCATGTCTTTTAATGGAATGTCATGTCTTGGAATGGAATGTCAGGAATGTCATGTCTTTTAATGGAATGTCAGGAATGTCATGTCTTTTAATGGAATATCAGGAATGTCATGTCTTTTAATGGAATGTCAGGAATGTCATGTCTTTTAATGGAATGTCAGGAATGTCATGGAATGTCAGGAATGTCATGTCTTTCAATGGAATGTCAGGAATGTCATGTCTTTTAATGGAATGTCATGTCTTGGAATGGAATGTCAGGAATATCATGTCTTTTAATGGAATGTCAGGAATGTCATGTCTTGGAATGGAATGTCAGGAATGCCATGTCTTTTAATGGAATGTCAGGAATGTCATGTCTTTTCATGGAATGTCATGTCTTGGAATGTAATGTCAGGAATGTCATGTCTTTTAATGGAATGTCAGGAATGTCATGCCTTTTAATGGAATATCAGGAATGTCATGTCTTTTAATGGAATGTCATGTCTTGGAATGGAATTTCAGGAATGTCATGTCTTTTAATGGAATGTCAGGAATGTCATGTCTTTTAATGGAATGTCATGTCTTGGAATGGAATGTCAGGAATGTCATGTCTTTTAATGGAATGTCAGGAATGTCATGTCTTTTAATGGAATGTTAGGAATGTCATGTCTTTTAATGGAATGTCAGGAATGTCATGGAATGTCAGGAATGTCATGTCTTTTAATGGAATGTCAAGAATGTCATGTCTTTTAATGGAATGTCAGGAATATCATGTCTTTTAATGGAATGTCATGTCTTGGAATGGAATGTCAGGAATGTCATGTCTTTTAATGGATTGTCAGGAATGTCATGTCTTTTAATGGAATGTCAGGAATGTCATGTCTTTTAATGGAATGTCAGGAATGTCAGGAATGTCATGTCTTTTAATGGAATGTCAGGAATGTCATGTCTTTTAATGGAATGTCAGGAATGTCATGGAATGTCATGTCTTTTAATGGAATGTCAGGAATGTCATGTCTTTTAATGGAATGTCATGTCTTGGAATGGAATGTCAGGAATGTCATGTCTTTTAATGGAATGTCATGTCTTTTAATGGAATGTCAGGAATGTCATGTCTTGGAATGGAATGTCAGGAATGTCATGTCTTTTAATGGAATGTCAGGAAGGTCATGTCTTTTAATGGAATGTCATGTCTTGGAATGTAATGTCAGGAATGTCATGTCTTTTAATGGAATGTCAGGAATGTCATGTCTTTTAATGGAATGTCAGGAATGTCATGTCTTTTAATGGAATGTCAGGAATGTCATGTCTTAATGGAATGTCATGTCTTAATGGAATGTCAGGAATGTCATGTCTTTTAATGGAATGTCATGTCTTAGAATGGAATGTCAGGAATGTCATGTCTTTTAATGGAATGTCAGGAATGTCATGTCTTTTAATGAAATGTCAGGAATGTCATGTCTTTTAATGGAATGTCATGTCTTGGAATGGAATGTCAGGAATGTCATGTCTTTTAATGGAATGTCAGGAATGTTATGTCTTTTAATGGAATGTCAAGAATGTCATGTCTTTTAATGGAATGTCAGGAATGTCATGTCTTGGAATGGAATGTCAGGAATGTCATGTCTTTTAATGGAATATCAGGAATGTCATGTCTTTTAATGGAATGTCAGGAATGTCATGTCTTTTAATGGAATGTCAGGAATGTCATGTCTTTTAATGGAATGTCATGTCTTGGAATGGAATGTCAGGAATGTCATGTCTTTTAATGGAATGTCAAGAATGTCATGTCTTTTAATGGAATGTCAGGAATGTCATGTCTTGGAATGGAATGTCAGGAATGTCATGTCTTTTAATGGAATATCAGGAATGTCATGTCTTTTAATGGAATGTCAGGAATGTCATGTCTTTTAATGGAATGTCAGGAATGTCATGTCTTTTAATGGAATGTCAGGAATGTCATGGAATGTCAGGAATGTCATGTCTTTTAATGGAATGTCAGGAATGTCATGTCTTTTAATGGAATGTCATGTCTTGGAATGGAATGTCAGGAATGTCATGTCTTTTAATGGAATGTCAGGAATGTCATGTCTTGGAATGGAATGTCAGGAATGTCATGTCTTTTAATGGAATGTCAGGAATGTCATGTCTTTTAATGGAATGTCAGGAATGTCATGGAATGTCATGGAATGTCAGGAATGTCATGTCTTTTAATGGAATGTCAGGAATGTCATGTCTTTTAATGGAATGTCATGTCTTTTAATGGAATGTCAGGAATGTCATGTCTTGGAATGGAATGTCAGGAATGCCATGTCTTTTAATGGAATGTCAGGAATGTCATGTCTTTTAATGGAATGTCAGGAATGTCATGTCTTTTAATGGAATGTCAGGAATGTCATGTCTTTTAATGGAATGTCATGTCTTTTAATGGAATGTCATGTCTTTTAATGGAATGTCAGGAATGTCATGTCTTTTAATGGAATGTCATGTCTTGGAATGGAATGTCAGGAATGTCATGTCTTTTAATGGAATGTCAGGAATGTCATGTCTTTTAATGGAATGTCAGGAATGTCAGGAATGTCATGGAATGTCAAGAATGTCATGTCTTTTAATGGAATGTCAGGAATGTCATGTCTTTTAATGGAATGTCAGGAATGTCATGTCTTTTAATGGAATGTCAGGAATGTCATGTCTTTTAATGGAATGTCATGTCTTTTAATGGAATGTCAGGAATGTCATGTCTTTTAATGGAATGTCATGTCTTGGAATGGAATGTCAGGAATGTCATGTCTTTTAATGAAATGTCAGGAATGTCATTTCTTTTAATGGAATGTCATGTCTTGGAATATGTCAGGAATGTTATGTCTTTTAATGGAATGTCAGGAATGTCATGTCTTTTAATGGAATGTCAGGAATGTCATGGAATGTCAGGAATGTCATGTCTTTTAATGGAATGTCAATGTCATGTCTTTTAATGGAATGTCAGGAATGTTATGTCTTTTAATGGAATGTCAGGAATGTCATGTCTTTTAATGGAATGTCAAGAATGTCATGTCTTTTAATGGAATGTCAGGAATGTCATGTCTTGGAATGGAATGTCAGGAATGTCATGTCTTTTAATGGAATATCAGGAATGTCATGTCTTTTAATGGAATGTCAGGAATGTCATGTCTTTTAATGGAATGTCAGGAATGTCATGTCTTTTAATGGAATGTCATGTCTTGGAATGGAATGTCAGGAATGTCATGTCTTTTAATGGAATGTCAAGAATGTCATGTCTTTTAATGGAATGTCAGGAATGTCATGTCTTGGAATGGAATGTCAGGAATGTCATGTCTTTTAATGGAATATCAGGAATGTCATGTCTTTTAATGGAATGTCAGGAATGTCATGTCTTTTAATGGAATGTCAGGAATGTCATGTCTTTTAATGGAATGTCAGGAATGTCATGGAATGTCAGGAATGTCATGTCTTTTAATGGAATGTCAGGAATGTCATGTCTTTTAATGGAATGTCATGTCTTGGAATGGAATGTCAGGAATGTCATGTCTTTTAATGGAATGTCAGGAATGTCATGTCTTGGAATGGAATGTCAGGAATGTCATGTCTTTTAATGGAATGTCAGGAATGTCATGTCTTTTAATGGAATGTCAGGAATGTCATGGAATGTCATGGAATGTCAGGAATGTCATGTCTTTTAATGGAATGTCAGGAATGTCATGTCTTTTAATGGAATGTCATGTCTTTTAATGGAATGTCAGGAATGTCATGTCTTGGAATGGAATGTCAGGAATGCCATGTCTTTTAATGGAATGTCAGGAATGTCATGTCTTTTAATGGAATGTCAGGAATGTCATGTCTTTTAATGGAATGTCAGGAATGTCATGTCTTTTAATGGAATGTCATGTCTTTTAATGGAATGTCATGTCTTTTAATGGAATGTCAGGAATGTCATGTCTTTTAATGGAATGTCATGTCTTGGAATGGAATGTCAGGAATGTCATGTCTTTTAATGGAATGTCAGGAATGTCATGTCTTTTAATGGAATGTCAGGAATGTCATGGAATGTCAAGAATGTCATGTCTTTTAATGGAATGTCAGGAATGTCATGTCTTTTAATGGAATGTCAGGAATGTCATGTCTTTTAATGGAATGTCAGGAATGTCATGTCTTTTAATGGAATGTCATGTCTTTTAATGGAATGTCAGGAATGTCATGTCTTTTAATGGAATGTCATGTCTTGGAATGGAATGTCAGGAATGTCATGTCTTTTAATGAAATGTCAGGAATGTCATTTCTTTTAATGGAATGTCATGTCTTGGAATATAATGTCAGGAATGTTATGTCTTTTAATGGAATGTCAGGAATGTCATGTCTTTTAATGGAATGTCAGGAATGTCATGGAATGTCAGGAATGTCATGTCTTTTAATGGAATGTCAAGAATGTCATGTCTTTTAATGGAATGTCAGGAATATCATGTCTTTTAATGGAATGTCATGTCTTGGAATGGAATGTCAGGAATGTCATGTCTTTTAATGGAATGTCAGGAATGTCAGGAATGTCATGTCTTTTAATGGAATGTCAGGAATGTCATGTCTTTTAATGGAATGTCAGGAATGTCATGGAATGTCAGGAATGTCATGTCTTTTAATGGAATGTCAGGAATGTCATGTCTTTTAATGGAATGTCAGGAATGTCATGGAATGTCAGGAATGTCATGTCTTTTAATGGAATGTCAAGAATGTCATGTCTTTTAATGGAATGTCAGGAATGTCATGTCTTTTAATTTAATGTCATGTCTTGGAATGGAATGTCAGGAATGTCATGTCTTTTAATGGAATGTCAGGAATGTCAGGAATGTCATGTCTTTTAATGGAATGTCATGTCTTTTAATGGAATGTCAGGAATGTCATGTCTTTTAATGGAATGTCAGGAATGTCATGTCTTTTAATGGAATGTCATGTCTTGGAATAGAATGTCAGGAATGTGATGTCTTTTAATGGAATGTCAGGAATGTCATGTATTTTAATGGAATGTCAGGAATGTCATGTCTTTTAATGGAAAGTCATGTCTTTTAATGGAATGTCAGGAATGTCATGTCTTTTAATGGAATGTCATGTCTTGGAATGGAATGTCAGGAATGTCATGTCTTTTAATGGAATGTCAAGAATGTCATGTCTTTTAATGGAATGTCAGGAATGCCATGTCTTTTAATGGAATGTCAGGAATGTCATGTTTTTTAATGGAATGTCAGGAATGTCATGTCTTTTAATGGAATGTCAAGAATGTCATGTCTTTTAATGGAATGTCAGGAATGTCATGGAATGTCAGGAATGTCATGTCTTTTAATGGAATGTCAGGAATGTCATGTCTTTTAATGGAATGTCATGTCTTGGAATGGAATGTCAGGAATGTCATGTCTTTTAATGGAATGTCAGGAATGTCATGTCTTTTAATGGAATGTCATGTCTTGGAATGGAATGTCAGGAATGTCATGTCTTTTAATGGAATGTCAGGAATGTCATGTCTTTTAATGGAATGTCAGGAATGTCATGTCTTTTAATGGAATGTCATGTCTTTCAATGGAATGTCAGGAATGTCATGTCTTGGAATGGAATGTCAGGAATGTCATGTCTTTTAATGGAATGTCAGGAATGTCATGTCTTTTAATGAAATGTCAGGAATGTCATGTCTTTTAATGGAATGTCATGTCTTGGAATGGAATGTCAGGAATGTCATGTCTTTTAATGGAATGTCAGGAATGTCAGGAATGTCATGTCTTTTAATGGAATGTCAGGAATGTCATGTCTTTTAATGGAATTGTCATGTCTTTTAATGGAATGTCAGGAATGTCATGTCTTTTAATGGAATGTCAGGAATGTCATGTCTTTTAATGGAATGTCATGTCTTGGAATGGAATGTCAGAATGTCATGTCTTTTAATGGAATGTCAGGAATGTCATGGAATGTCAGGAATGTCATGTATTTTAATGGAATGTCAGGAATGTCATGTCTTTTAATGGAATGTCATGTCTTGGAATGGAATGTCAGGAATGTCATGTCTTTTAATGGAATGTCAAGAATGTCATGTCTTTTAATGGAATGTCAGGAATGTCACGTCTTTTAATGGAATGTCATGTCTTTTAATGGAATGTCAGGAATGTCATGTCTTTTAATGGAATGTCAGGAATGTCAGGAATGTCATGGAATGTCAGGAATGTCATGTCTTTTAATGGAATGTCAGGAATGTCATGTCTTTTAATGGAATGTCATGTCTTTTAATGGAATGTCAGGAATGTCATGTCTTTTAATGGAATGTCAGGAATGTCATGTCTTAATGGAATGTCATGTCTTGGAATGGAATGTCAGGAATGTCATGTCTTTTAACGGAATATCAGGAATGTCATGTCTTTCAATGGAATGTCAGGAATGTCATGTCTTAGAATGGAATGTCAGGAATGTCATGTCTTTTAATGGAATGTTAGGAATGTCATGTCTTTTAATGGAATGTCAGGAATGTCATGTCTTTTAATGGAATGTCATGTCTTTTAATGGAATGTCAGGAATGTCATGTCTTTTAATGGAATGTCATGTCTTGGAATGTCATGTCTTGGAATGGAATGTCAGGAATGTCATGTCTTTTAATGGAATGTCAGGAATGTCATGTCTTTTAATGAAATGTCATGTCTTGGAATGTAATGTCAGGAATGTCATGTCTTTTAATGGAATGTCAGGAATGTCATGTCTTTTAATGGAATGTCAGGAATGTCATGTCTTTTAATGGAATGTCAGGAATGTCATGTCTTTTAATGAAATGTCATGTCTTGGAATGTAATGTCAGGAATGTCATGTCTTTTAATGGAATGTCAGGAATGTCATGTCTTTTAATGGAATGTCAGGAATGTCATGTCTTTTAATGGAATGTCAGGAATGTCATGTCTTTTAATGGAATGTCATGTCTTTTAATGGAATGTCAGGAATGTCATGTCTTTTAATGGAATGTCATGTCTTGGAATGGAATGTCAGGAATGTCATGTCTTTTAATGGAATGTCAGGAATGTCATGTCTTTTAATGAAATGTCAGGAATGTCATGTCTTTTAATGGAATGTCATGTCTTGGAATGGAATGTCAGGAATGTGATGTCTTTTAATGGAATGTCAGGAATGTCATGTATTTTAATGGAATGTCAGGAATGTCATGTCTTTTAATGGAAAGTCATGTCTTTTAATGGAATGTCAGGAATCTCATGTCTTTTAATGGAATGTCATGTCTTGGAATTGAATGTCAGGAATGTCATGTCTTTTAATGGAATGTCAAGAATGTCATGTCTTTTAATGGAATGTCAGGAATGCCATGTCTTTTAATGGAATGTCAGGAATGTCATGTCTTTTAATGGAATGTCATGTCTTGGAATGGAATGTCAGGAATGTCATGTCTTTTAATGGAATGTCAGGAATGTCATGTCTTTTAATGGAATGTTAGGAATGTCAGGAATGTCATGTCTTTTAATGGAATGTCAGGAATGGCATGTCTTTTAATGGAATGTCATGTCTTTTAATGGAATATCAGGAATGTCATGTCTTTTAATGGAATGTCAGGAATGTCATGTCTTTTAATGGAATGTCATGTCTTGGAATGGTATGTCTTTTAATGGAATGTCATGTATTTTAATGGAATGTCAGGAATGTCATGTCTTTTAATGGAAAGTCATGTCTTTTAATGGAATGTCAGGAATGTCATGTCTTTTAATGGAATGTCATGTCTTAGAATGGAATGTCAGGAATGTCATGTCTTTTAATGGAATGTCAGGAATGCCATGTCTTTTAATGGAATGTCAGGAATGTCATGTCTTTTAATGGAATGTCAGGAATGTCATGTCTTTTAATGGAATGTCAGGAATGTCATGTCTTTTAATGGAATGTCAGGAATGTCATGGAATGTCAGGAATGTCATCGAATGTCAGGAATGTCATGTCTTTTAATGGAATGTCAGGAATGTCATGTCTTTTAATGGAATGTCATGTCTTGGAATGGAATGTCAGGAATATCATGTCTTTTAATGGAATGTCAGGAATGTCATGTCTTGGAATGGAATGTCAGGAATGCCATGTCTTTTAATGGAATGTCAGGAATGTCATGTCTTTTCATGGAATGTCTTGGAATGGAATATCAGGAATGTCATGTCTTTTAATGGAATGTCAGGAATGTCATGCCTTTTAATGGAATGTTAGGAATGTCAGGAATGTCATGTCTTTTAATGGAATGTCAGGAATGGCATGTCTTTTAATGGAATGTCATGTCTTTTAATGGAATGTCAGGAATGTCATGTCTTTTAATGGAATGTCATGTCTTGGAATGGTATGTCAGGAATGTCATGTCTTTTAATGGAATGTCAGGAATGTCATGTATTTTAATGGAATGTCAGGAATGTCATGTCTTTTAATGGAAAGTCATGTCTTTTAATGGAATGTCAGGAATGTCATGTCTTTTAATGGAATGTCATGTCTTAAGAATGGAATGTCAGGAATGTCATGTCTTTTAATGGAATGTCAGGAATGTCATGCCTTTAAATGGAATGTAAGGAATGTCATGTCTTTTAATGGAATGTCATGTCTTGGAATGGAATGTCAGGAATGTCATGTCTTTTAATGGAATATCAGGAATGTCATGTCTTTTAATGGAATGTCAGGAATGTCATGTCTTTTAATGGAATGTCAGGAATGTCATGGAATGTCAGGAATGTCATGTCTTTCAATGGAATGTCAGGAATGTCATGTCTTTTAATGGAATGTCATGTCTTTTAATGGAATGTCAAGAATGTCATGTCTTTTAATGGAATGTCAGGAATGTCATGTCTTGGAATGGAATGTCAGGAATGTCATGTCTTTTAATGAAATGTCAGGAATGTCATGTCTTTTAATGGAATGTCATGTCTTGGAATGGAATGTCAGGAATGTCATGTCTTTTAATGGAATGTCAGGAATGTCATGTCTTTTAATGGAATGTCAGGAATGTCATGTCTTTTAATGGAATGTCATGTCTTTCAATGGAATGTCAGGAATGTCATGTCTTGGAATGGAATGTCAGGAATGTCATGTCTTTTAATGGAATGTCAGGAATGTCATGTCTTTTAATGAAATGTCAGGAATGTCATGTCTTTTAATGGAATGTCATGTCTTGGAATGGAATGTCAGGAATGTCATGTCTTTTAATGGAATGTCAGGAATGTCAGGAATGTCATGTCTTTTAATGGAATGTCAGGAATGTCATGTCTTTTAATGGAATTGTCATGTCTTTTAATGGAATGTCAGGAATGTCATGTCTTTTAATGGAATGTCAGGAATGTCATGTCTTTTAATGGAATGTCATGTCTTGGAATGGAATGTCAGAATGTCATGTCTTTTAATGGAATGTCAGGAATGTCATGGAATGTCAGGAATGTCATGTATTTTAATGGAATGTCAGGAATGTCATGTCTTTTAATGGAATGTCATGTCTTGGAATGGAATGTCAGGAATGTCATGTCTTTTAATGGAATGTCAAGAATGTCATGTCTTTTAATGGAATGTCAGGAATGTCACGTCTTTTAATGGAATGTCATGTCTTTTAATGGAATGTCAGGAATGTCATGTCTTTTAATGGAATGTCAGGAATGTCAGGAATGTCATGGAATGTCAGGAATGTCATGTCTTTTAATGGAATGTCAGGAATGTCATGTCTTTTAATGGAATGTCATGTCTTTTAATGGAATGTCAGGAATGTCATGTCTTTTAATGGAATGTCAGGAATGTCATGTCTTAATGGAATGTCATGTCTTGGAATGGAATGTCAGGAATGTCATGTCTTTTAACGGAATATCAGGAATGTCATGTCTTTCAATGGAATGTCAGGAATGTCATGTCTTGGAATGGAATGTCAGGAATGTCATGTCTTTTAATGGAATGTTAGGAATGTCATGTCTTTTAATGGAATGTCAGGAATGTCATGTCTTTTAATGGAATGTCATGTCTTTTAATGGAATGTCAGGAATGTCATGTCTTTTAATGGAATGTCATGTCTTGGAATGGAATGTCAGGAATGTCATGTCTTTTAATGGAATGTCAGGAATGTCATGTCTTTTAATGAAATGTCATGTCTTGGAATGTAATGTCTTTTAATGGAATGTCAGGAATGTCATGTCTTTTAATGGAATGTCAGGAATGTCATGTCTTTTAATGGAATGTCATGTCTTTTAATGGAATGTCATGTCTTTTAATGGAATGTCAGGAATGTCATGTCTTTTAATGGAATGTCATGTCTTGGAATGGAATGTCAGGAATGTCATGTCTTTTAATGGAATGTCAGGAATGTCATGTCTTTTAATGGAATGTCAGGAATGTCATGTCTTTTAATGGAATTGTCATGTCTTTTAATGGAATGTCAGGAATGTCATGTCTTTTAATGGAATGTCAGGAATGTCATGTCTTTTAATGGAATGTCATGTCTTGGAATGGAATGTCAGAATGTCATGTCTTTTAATGGAATGTCAGGAATGTCATGGAATGTCAGGAATGTCATGTATTTTAATGGAATGTCAGGAATGTCATGTCTTTTAATGGAATGTCATGTCTTGGAATGGAATGTCAGGAATGTCATGTCTTTTAATGGAATGTCAGGAATGTCATGTCTTTTAATGGAATGTCAGGAATGTCATGTCTTTCAATGGAATGTCAGGAATGTCATGTCTTTTAACGGAATGTCAGGAATGTCACGTCTTTTAATGGAATATCAGGAATGTCATGTCTTTTAATGGAATGTCAGGAATGTCATGTCTTGGAATGGAATGTCAGGAATGTCATGTCTTTTAATGGAATGTCAGGAATGTCATGTCTTTTAATGGAATATCAGGAATGTCATGTCTTTTAATGGAATGTCATGTCTTGGAATGGAATGTCAGGAATGTCATGTCTTTTAATGGAATGTCAGGAATGTCATGTCTTTTAATGGAATGTCAGGAATGTCATGTCTTTTAATGGAATATCAGGAATGTCATGTCTTTTAATGGAATGTCATGTCTTGGAATGGAATGTCAGGAATGTCATGTCTTTTCATGGAATGTCAGGAATGTCATGTCTTTTAATGGAATGTCATGTCTTGGAATGGAATATCAGGAATGTCATGTCTTTTAATGGAATGTCAGGAATGTCATGCCTTTTAATGGAATGTCAGGAATGTCATGTCTTTTAATGGAATGTCATGTCTTGGAATAGAATGTCAGGAATGTCATTTCTTTTAATGGAATGTCAGGAATGTCATGTCTTTTAATGGAATGTCAGGAATGTCATGTCTTTTACTGGAATGTCATGTCTTGGAATGGAATATCAGGAATGTCATGTCTTTTAACGGAATATCAGTAATGTCATGTCTTTCAATGGAATGTCAGGAATGTCATGTCTTGGAATGGAATGTTAGGAATGTCATGTCTTTTAATGGAATGTTAGGAATGTCATGTCTTTTAATGGAATGTCAGGAATGTCATGTCTTTTAATGGAATGTCAAGAATGTCATGTCTTTTAATGGAATGTCAGGAATATCATGTCTTTTAATGGAATGTCATGTCTTGGAATGGAATGTCAGGAATGTCATGTCTTTTAAAGGAATGTCAGGAATGTCATGTCTTTTAATGGAATGTCAGGAATGTCATGTCTTTTAATGGAATGTCAAGAATGTCATGTCTTTTAATGGAATGTCAAGAATGTCATGTCTTTTAATGGAATGTCAGGAATATCATGTCTTTTAATGGAATGTCATGTCTTGGAATGGAATGTCAGGAATGTCATGTCTTTTAATGGAATGTCAGGAATGTCAGGAATGTCATGTCTTTTAATGGAATGTCAGGAATGTCATGTCTTTTAATGGAATGTCAGGAATGTCATGGAATGTCAGGAATGTCATGTCTTTTAATGGAATGTCAGGAATGTCATGTCTTTTAATGGAATGTCAGGAATGTCATGGAATGTCAGGAATGTCATGTCTTTTAATGGAATGTCAAGAATGGCATGTCTTTTAATGGAATGTCAGGAATGTCATGTCTTTTAATGGAATGTCAGGAATGTCATGTCTTTTAATGGAATGTCATGTCTTTCAATGGAATGTCAGGAATGTCATGTCTTGGAATGGAATGTCAGGAATGTCATGTCTTTTAATGGAATGTCAGGAATGTCATGTCTTTTAATGAAATGTCAGGAATGTCATGTCTTTTAATGGAATGTCATGTCTTGGAATGGAATGTCAGGAATGTCATGTCTTTTAATGGAATGTCAGGAATGTCAGGAATGTCATGTCTTTTAATGGAATGTCAGGAATGTCATGTCTTTTAATGGAATTGTCATGTCTTTTAATGGAATGTCAGGAATGTCATGTCTTTTAATGGAATGTCAGGAATGTCATGTCTTTTAATGGAATGTCATGTCTTGGAATGGAATGTCAGAATGTCATGTCTTTTAATGGAATGTCAGGAATGTCATGGAATGTCAGGAATGTCATGTATTTTAATGGAATGTCAGGAATGTCATGTCTTTTAATGGAATGTCATGTCTTGGAATGGAATGTCAGGAATGTCATGTCTTTTAATGGAATGTCAAGAATGTCATGTCTTTTAATGGAATGTCAGGAATGTCACGTCTTTTAATGGAATGTCATGTCTTTTAATGGAATGTCAGGAATGTCATGTCTTTTAATGGAATGTCAGGAATGTCAGGAATGTCATGGAATGTCAGGAATATCATGTCTTTTAATGGAATGTCAGGAATGTCATGTCTTTTAATGGAATGTCATGTCTTTTAATGGAATGTCAGGAATGTCATGTCTTTTAATGGAATGTCAGGAATGTCATGTCTTAATGGAATGTCATGTCTTGGAATGGAATGTCAGGAATGTCATGTCTTTTAACGGAATATCAGGAATGTCATGTCTTTCAATGGAATGTCAGGAATGTCATGTCTTGGAATGGAATGTCAGGAATGTCATGTCTTTTAATGGAATGTTAGGAATGTCATGTCTTTTAATGGAATGTCAGGAATGTCATGTCTTTTAATGGAATGTCATGTCTTTTAATGGAATGTCAGGAATGTCATGTCTTTTAATGGAATGTCATGTCTTGGAATGGAATGTCAGGAATGTCATGTCTTTTAATGGAATGTCAGGAATGTCATGTCTTTTAATGAAATGTCATGTCTTGGAATGTAATGTCTTTTAATGGAATGTCAGGAATGTCATGTCTTTTAATGGAATGTCAGGAATGTCATGTCTTTTAATGGAATGTCATGTCTTTTAATGGAATGTCAGGAATGTCATGTCTTTTAATGGAATGTCATGTCTTGGAATGGAATGTCAGGAATGTCATGTCTTTTAATGGAATGTCAGGAATGTCATGTCTTTTAATGGAATGTCAGGAATGTCATGTCTTTTAATGGAATTGTCATGTCTTTTAATGGAATGTCAGGAATGTCATGTCTTTTAATGGAATGTCAGGAATGTCATGTCTTTTAATGGAATGTCATGTCTTGGAATGGAATGTCAGAATGTCATGTCTTTTAATGGAATGTCAGGAATGTCATGGAATGTCAGGAATGTCATGTATTTTAATGGAATGTCAGGAATGTCATGTCTTTTAATGGAATGTCATGTCTTGGAATGGAATGTCAGGAATGTCATGTCTTTTAATGGAATGTCAGGAATGTCATGTCTTTTAATGGAATGTCAGGAATGTCATGTCTTTCAATGGAATGTCAGGAATGTCATGTCTTTTAACGGAATGTCAGGAATGTCACGTCTTTTAATGGAATATCAGGAATGTCATGTCTTTTAATGGAATGTCAGGAATGTCATGTCTTGGAATGGAATGTCAGGAATGTCATGTCTTTTAATGGAATGTCAGGAATGTCATGTCTTTTAATGGAATATCAGGAATGTCATGTCTTTTAATGGAATGTCATGTCTTGGAATGGAATGTCAGGAATGTCATGTCTTTTAATGGAATGTCAGGAATGTCATGTCTTTTAATGGAATGTCAGGAATGTCATGTCTTTTAATGGAATATCAGGAATGTCATGTCTTTTAATGGAATGTCATGTCTTGGAATGGAATGTCAGGAATGTCATGTCTTTTCATGGAATGTCAGGAATGTCATGTCTTTTAATGGAATGTCATGTCTTGGAATGGAATATCAGGAATGTCATGTCTTTTAATGGAATGTCAGGAATGTCATGCCTTTTAATGGAATGTCAGGAATGTCATGTCTTTTAATGGAATGTCATGTCTTGGAATGGAATGTCAGGAATGTCATTTCTTTTAATGGAATGTCAGGAATGTCATGTCTTTTAATGGAATGTCAGGAATGTCATGTCTTTTACTGGAATGTCATGTCTTGGAATGGAATATCAGGAATGTCATGTCTTTTAACGGAATATCAGGAATGTCATGTCTTTCAATGGAATGTCAGGAATGTCATGTCTTGGAATGGAATGTCAGGAATGTCATGTCTTTTAATGGAATGTTAGGAATGTCATGTCTTTTAATGGAATGTCAGGAATGTCATGTCTTTTAATGGAATGTCAAGAATGTCATGTCTTTTAATGGAATGTCAGGAATATCATGTCTTTTAATGGAATGTCATGTCTTGGAATGGAATGTCAGGAATGTCATGTCTTTTAAAGGAATGTCAGGAATGTCATGTCTTTTAATGGAATGTCAGGAATGTCATGTCTTTTAATGGAATGTCAAGAATGTCATGTCTTTTAATGGAATGTCAAGAATGTCATGTCTTTTAATGGAATGTCAGGAATATCATGTCTTTTAATGGAATGTCATGTCTTGGAATGGAATGTCAGGAATGTCATGTCTTTTAATGGAATGTCAGGAATGTCAGGAATGTCATGTCTTTTAATGGAATGTCAGGAATGTCATGTCTTTTAATGGAATGTCAGGAATGTCATGGAATGTCAGGAATGTCATGTCTTTTAATGGAATGTCAGGAATGTCATGTCTTTTAATGGAATGTCAGGAATGTCATGGAATGTCAGGAATGTCATGTCTTTTAATGGAATGTCAAGAATGTCATGTCTTTTAATGGAATGTCAGGAATGTCATGTCTTTTAATGGAATGTCATGTCTTGGAATGGAATGTCAGGAATGTCATGTCTTTTAATGGAATGTCAGGAATGTCATGTCTTTTAATGGAATGTCAGGAATGTCATGTCTTTCAATGGAATGTCAGGCATGTCAGGAATGTCATGTCTTTTAACGGAATGTCAGGAATGTCAGGAATGTCATGTCTTTTAATGGAATGTCATGTCTTTTAATGGAATGTCAGGAATGTCATGTCTTTTAATGGAATGTCATGACTTTTAATGGAATGTCAGGAATGTCATGTCTTTTAATGGAATGTCAGGAATGTCATGTCTTTTAATGGAATGTCATGTCAGGAATGTCATGTCTTTTAATGGAATGTCAAGAATGTCATGTCTTTTAATGGAATGTCAGGAATGTCATGTCTTTTAATGGAATGTCAGGAATGTCATGTCTTTTAATGGAATGTCATGTCTTGGAATGGAATGTCAGGAATGTCATGTCTTTTAATGGAATGTCAGGAATGTCATGTCTTTTAATGGAATGTCAGGAATGTCATGTCTTTCAATGGAATGTCAGGCATGTCAGGAATGTCATGTCTTTTAACGGAATGTCAGGAATGTCACGTCTTTTAATGGAATATCAGGAATGTCATGTCTTTTAATGGAATGTCAGGAATGTCATGTCTTTTAATGGAATGTCAGGAATGTCATGTCTTGGAATGGAATGTCAGGAATGTCATGTCTTTTAATGGAATGTCAGGAATGTCATGTCTTTTAATGGAATGTCATGTCTTTTAATGGAATGTCAAGAATGTCATGTCTTTTAATGGAATGTCAGGAATGTTATGTCTTTTAATGGAATGTCATGTCTTAAGAATGGAATGTCAGGAATGTCATGTCTTTTAATGGAATGTCAGGAATGTCATGCCTTTAAATGGAATGTAAGGAATGTCATGTCTTTTAATGGAATGTCATGTCTTGGAATGGAAGGTCAGGAATGTCATGTCTTTTAATGGAATATCAGGAATGTCATGTCTTTTAATGGAATGTCAGGAATGTCATGTCTTTTAATGGAATGTCAGGAATGTCATGGAATGTCAGGAATGTCATGTCTTTCAATGGAATGTCAGGAATGTCATGTCTTTTAATGGAATGTCATGTCTTTTAATGGAATGTCAAGAATGTCATGTCTTTTAATGGAATGTCAGGAATGTCATGTCTTGGAATGGAATGTCAGGAATGTCATGTCTTTTAATGAAATGTCAGGAATGTCATGTCTTTTAATGGAATGTCATGTCTTGGAATGGAATGTCAGGAATGTCATGTCTTTTAATGGAATGTCAGGAATGTCATGTCTTTTAATGGAATGTCAGGAATGTCATGTCTTTTAATGGAATGTCATGTCTTTCAATGGAATGTCAGGAATGTCATGTCTTGGAATGGAATGTCAGGAATGTCATGTCTTTTAATGGAATGTCAGGAATGTCATGTCTTTTAATGAAATGTCAGGAATGTCATGTCTTTTAATGGAATGTCATGTCTTGGAATGGAATGTCAGGAATGTCATGTCTTTTAATGGAATGTCAGGAATGTCAGGAATGTCATGTCTTTTAATGGAATGTCAGGAATGTCATGTCTTTTAATGGAATTGTCATGTCTTTTAATGGAATGTCAGGAATGTCATGTCTTTTAATGGAATGTCAGGAATGTCATGTCTTTTAATGGAATGTCATGTCTTGGAATGGAATGTCAGAATGTCATGTCTTTTAATGGAATGTCAGGAATGTCATGGAATGTCAGGAATGTCATGTATTTTAATGGAATGTCAGGAATGTCATGTCTTTTAATGGAATGTCATGTCTTGGAATGGAATGTCAGGAATGTCATGTCTTTTAATGGAATGTCAAGAATGTCATGTCTTTTAATGGAATGTCAGGAATGTCACGTCTTTTAATGGAATGTCATGTCTTTTAATGGAATGTCAGGAATGTCATGTCTTTTAATGGAATGTCAGGAATGTCAGGAATGTCATGGAATGTCAGGAATGTCATGTCTTTTAATGGAATGTCAGGAATGTCATGTCTTTTAATGGAATGTCATGTCTTTTAATGGAATGTCAGGAATGTCATGTCTTTTAATGGAATGTCAGGAATGTCATGTCTTAATGGAATGTCATGTCTTGGAATGGAATGTCAGGAATGTCATGTCTTTTAACGGAATATCAGGAATGTCATGTCTTTCAATGGAATGTCAGGAATGTCATGTCTTAGAATGGAATGTCAGGAATATCATGTCTTTTAATGGAATGTTAGGAATGTCATGTCTTTTAATGGAATGTCAGGAATGTCATGTCTTTTAATGGAATGTCATGTCTTTTAATGGAATGTCAGGAATGTCATGTCTTTTAATGGAATGTCATGTCTTGGAATGTCATGTCTTGGAATGGAATGTCAGGAATGTCATGTCTTTTAATGGAATGTCAGGAATGTCATGTCTTTTAATGAAATGTCATGTCTTGGAATGTAATGTCAGGAATGTCATGTCTTTTAATGGAATGTCAGGAATGTCATGTCTTTTAATGGAATGTCAGGAATGTCATGTCTTTTAATGGAATGTCAGGAATGTCATGTCTTTTAATGAAATGTCATGTCTTGGAATGTAATGTCAGGAATGTCATGTCTTTTAATGGAATGTCAGGAATGTCATGTCTTTTAATGGAATGTCAGGAATGTCATGTCTTTTAATGGAATGTCAGGAATGTCATGTCTTTTAATGGAATGTCATGTCTTTTAATGGAATGTCAGGAATGTCATGTCTTTTAATGGAATGTCATGTCTTGGAATGGAATGTCAGGAATGTCATGTCTTTTAATGGAATGTCAGGAATGTCATGTCTTTTAATGAAATGTCAGGAATGTCATGTCTTTTAATGGAATGTCATGTCTTGGAATGGAATGTCAGGAATGTGATGTCTTTTAATGGAATGTCAGGAATGTCATGTATTTTAATGGAATGTCAGGAATGCCATGTCTTTTAATGGAATGTCAGGAATGTCATGTTTTTTAATGGAATGTCAGGAATGTCATGTCTTTTAATGGAATGTCAGGAATGTCATGTCTTTTAATGGAATGTCAGGAATGTCAGGAATGTCATGTCTTTTAATGGAATGTCAGGAATGTCATGTCTTTTAATGGAATGTCTGGAATGTCATGTCTTTTAATGGAATGTCAGGAATGTCATGTCTTTTAATGGAATGTCAAGAATGTCATGTCTTTTAATGGAATGTCAGGAATGTCATGTCTTTTAATGGAATGTCATGTCTTGGAATGGAATGTCAGGAATGTCATGTCTTTTAATGGAATGTCAGGAATGTCATGTCTTTTGATGGAATGTCAGGAATGTCATGGAATGTCAGGAATGTCATGTCTTTTAATGGAATGTCAGGAATATCATGTCTTTTAATGGAATGTCATGTCTTTTAATGGAATGTCAGGAATGTCATGTCTTTTAATGGAATGTCAGGAATATCATGTCTTTTAATGGAATGTCATGTTTTGGAATGGAATGTCAGGAATGTCATGTCTTTTAATGGAATGTCAGGAATGTCATGTCTTTTAATGAAATGTCATGTCTTGGAATGTAATGTCAGGAATGTCATGTCTTTTAATGGAATGTCAGGAATGTCATGTCTTTTAATGGAATGTCAGGAATGTCATGTCTTTTAATGGAATGTCATGTCTTTCAATGGAATGTCAGGAATGTCATGTCATGGAATGTCAGGAATGTCATGTCTTTTAATGGAATGTCAGGAATGTCATGTCTTTTAATGAAATGTCAGGAATGTCATGTCTTTTAATGGAATGTCATGTCTTGGAATGGAATGTCAGGAATGTCATGTCTTTTAATGCAATGTCAGGAATGTCATGTATTTTAATGGAATGTCAGGAATGTCATGTCTTTTAATGGAATTGTCATGTCTTTTAATGGAATGTCAGGAATGTCATGTCTTTTAATGGAATGTCAGGAATGTCATGTCTTTTAATGGAATGTCATGTCTTGGAATGGAATGTCAGAATGTCATGTCTTTTAATGGAATGTCAGGAATGTCATGGAATGTCATGTATTTTAATGGAATGTCAGGAATGTCATGTCTTTTAATGGAATGTCATGTCTTGGAATGGAATGTCAGGAATGTCATGTCTTTTAATGGAATGTCAGGAATGTCATGTCTTTTAATGGAATGTCAGGAATGTCATGTCTTTCAATGGAATGTCAGGAATGTCATGTCTTTTAACGGAATGTCAGGAATGTCACGTCTTTTAATGGAATATCAGGAATGTCATGTCTTTTAATGGAATGTCAGGAATGTCATGTCTTGGAATGGAATGTCAGGAATGTCATGTCTTTTAATGGAATGTCAGGAATGTCATGTCTTTTAATGGAATATCAGGAATGTCATGTCTTTTAATGGAATGTCATGTCTTGGAATGGAATGTCAGGAATGTCATGTCTTTTAATGGAATGTCAGGAATGTCATGTCTTTTAATGGAATGTCAGGAATGTCATGTCTTTTAATGGAATGTCATGTCTTGGAATGGAATGTCAGGAATGTCATGTCTTTTCATGGAATGTCAGGAATGTCATGTCTTTTAATGGAATGTCATGTCTTGGAATGGAATATCAGGAATGTCATGTCTTTTAATGGAATGTCAGGAATGTCATGCCTTTTAATGGAATGTCAGGAATGTCATGTCTTTTAATGGAATGTCATGTCTTTTAATGGAATGTCAGGAATGTCATGTCTTTTAATGGAATGTCAGGAATGTCATGTCTTTTAATGGAATGTCAGGAATGTCATGGAATGTCAGGAATGTCATGTCTTTTAATGGAATGTCAGGAATGTCATGTCTTTTAATGGAATGTCATGTCTTGGAATGGAATGTCAGGAATGTCATGTCTTTTAATGGAATGTCAGGAATGTCATGTCTTGGAATGGAATGTCAGGAATGTCATGTCTTTTAATGGAATGTCAGGAATGTCATGTCTTTTAATGGAATGTCAGGAATGTCATGGAATGTCAGGAATGTCATGTCTTTTAATGGAATGTCAGGAATGTCATGTCTTTTAATGGAATGTCATGTCTTTTAATGGAATGTCAGGAATGTCATGTCTTGGAATGGAATGTCAGGAATGCCATGTCTTTTAATGGAATGTCAGGAATGTCATGTCTTTTAATGGAATGTCAGGAATGTCATGTCTTTTAATGGAATGTCAGGAATGTCATGTCTTTTAATGGAATGTCATGTCTTTTAATGGAATGTCATGTCTTTTAATGGAATGTCAGGAATGTCATGTCTTTTAATGGAATGTCATGTCTTGGAATGGAATGTCAGGAATGTCATGTCTTTTAATGGAATGTCAGGAATGTCATGTCTTTTAATGGAATGTCAGGAATGTCAGGAATGTCATGGAATGTCAAGAATGTCATGTCTTTTAATGGAATGTCAGGAATGTCATGTCTTTTAATGGAATGTCAGGAATGTCATGTCTTTTAATGGAATGTCAGGAATGTCATGTCTTTTAATGGAATGTCATGTCTTTTAATGGAATGTCAGGAATGTCATGTCTTTTAATGGAATGTCATGTCTTGGAATGGAATGTCAGGAATGTCATGTCTTTTAATGGAATGTCAGGAATGTCATTTCTTTTAATGGAATGTCATGTCTTGGAATATAATGTCAGGAATGTTATGTCTTTTAATGGAATGTCAGGAATGTCATGTCTTTTAATGGAATGTCAGGAATGTCATGGAATGTCAGGAATGTCATGTCTTTTAATGGAATGTCAGGAATATCATGTCTTTTAATGGAATGTCATGTCTTGGAATGGAATGTCAGGAATGTCATGTCTTTTAATGGAATGTCAGGAATGTCAGGAATGTCATGTCTTTTAATGGAATGTCAGGAATGTCATGTCTTTTAATGGAATGTCAGGAATGTCATGGAATGTCAGGAATGTCATGTCTTTTAATGGAATGTCAGGAATGTCATGTCTTTTAATGGAATGTCAGGAATGTCATGGAATGTCAGGAATGTCATGTCTTTTAATGGAATGTCAAGAATGTCATGTCTTTTAATGGAATGTCAGGAATGTCATGTCTTTTAATTTAATGTCATGTCTTGGAATGGAATGTCAGGAATGTCATGTCTTTTAATGGAATGTCAGGAATGTCAGGAATGTCATGTCTTTTAATGGAATGTCAGGAATGTCATGTCTTTTAATGGAATGTCAGGAATGTCATGTCTTTTAATGGAATGTCATGTCTTGGAATAGAATGTCAGGAATGTGATGTCTTTTAATGGAATGTCAGGAATGTCATGTATTTTAATGGAATGTCAGGAATGTCATGTCTTTTAATGGAAAGTCATGTCTTTTAATGGAATGTCAGGAATGTCATGTCTTTTAATGGAATGTCATGTCTTGGAATGGAATGTCAGGAATGTCATGTCTTTTAATGGAATGTCAAGAATGTCATGTCTTTTAAGGGAATGTCAGGAATGCCATGTCTTTTAATGGAATGTCAGGAATGTCATGTTTTTTAATGGAATGTCAGGAATGTCATTTCTTTTAATGGAATGTCAAGAATGTCATGTCTTTTAATGGAATGTCAGGAATGTCATGGAATGTCAGGAATGTCATGTCTTTTAATGGAATGTCAGGAATGTCATGTCTTTTAATGGAATGTCATGTCTTGGAATGGAATGTCAGGAATGTCATGTCTTTTAATGGAATGTCAGGAATGTCATGTCTTTTAATGGAATGTCATGTCTTGGAATGGAATGTCAGGAATGTCATGGAATGTCAGGAATGTCATGTCTTTTAATGGAATGTCAGGAATGTCATGTCTTTTAATGGAATGTCATGTCTTTTAATGGAATGTCAGGAATGTCATGGAATGTCAGGAATGTCATGGAATGTCAGGAATGTCATGTCTTTTAATGGAATGTCAGGAATGTCATGTCTTTTAATGGAATGTCATGTCTTGGAATGGAATGTCAGGAATGTCATGTCTTTTAATGGAATGTCAGGAATGTCATGTCTTGGAATGGAATGTCAGGAATGTCATGTCTTTTAATGGAATGTCAGGAATGTCATGTCTTTTAATGGAATGTCATGTCTTGGAATGGAATGTCAGGAATGTCATGTCTTTTAATGGAATGTCAGGAATGTCATGTCTTGGAATGGAATGTCAGGAATGTCATGTCTTTTAATGGAATGTCAGGAATGTCATGTCTTTTAATGGAATGTCAGGAATGTCATGTCTTTTAATGGAATGTCAGGAATGTCATGTCTTTTAATGGAATGTCATGTCTTTTAATGGAATGTCAGGAATGTCATGTCTTTTAATGGAATGTCATGTCTTAGAATGGAATGTCAGGAATGTCATGTCTTTTAATGGAATGTCAGGAATGTCATGTCTTTTAATGAAATGTCAGGAATGTCATGTCTTTTAATGGAATGTCATGTCTTTTAATGGAATGTCAGGAATGTCATGGAATGTCAGGAATGTCATGTCTTTTAATGGAATGTCAAGAATGTCATGTCTTTTAATGGAATGTCAGGAATATCATGTCTTTTAATGGAATGTCATGTCTTGGAATGGAATGTCAGGAATGTCATGTCTTTTAATGGAATGTCAGGAATGTCATGTCTTTTAATGGAATGGCATGTCTTTTAATGGAATGTCATGTCTTGGAATGGAATGTCAGGAATGTCATGTCTTTTAATGGAATGTCAGGAATGTCAGGAATGTCATGTCTTTTAATGGAATGTCAGGAATGGCATGTCTTTTAATGGAATGTCATGTCTTTTAATGGAATGTCAGGAATGTCAGGAATGTCATGTCTTTTAATGGAATGTCAGGAATGTCATGTCTTTTAATGGAATGTCAGGAATGGCATGTCTTTTAATGGAATGTCATGTCTTTTAATGGAATATCAGGAATATCATGTCTTGGAATAGAATGTCAGGAATGTCATGTCTTTTAATGGAATGTCAGGAATGTCATGTATTTTAATGGAATGTCATGTCTTGGAATGGAATGTCAGGAATGTCATGTCTTTTAATGGAATGTCAAGAATGTCATGTCTTTTAATGGAATGTCAGGAATGCCATGTCTTTTAATGGAATGTCAGGAATGTCATGTTTTTTAATGGAATGTCAGGAATGTCATGTCTTTTAATGAAATGTCATGTCTTTTAATGGAATGTCAGGAATGTCATGTCTTTTAATGGAATGTCTGGAATGTCATGTCTTTTAATGGAATGTCATGTCTTGGAATGGAATGTCAGGAATGTCATGTCTTTTAATGGAATGTCAGGAATGTCATGTATTTTAATGGAATATCAGGAATGTCATGTCTTTTAATGGAATGTCAGGAATGTCATGTCTTTTAATGGAATGTCAGGAATGTCATCGAATGTCAGGAATGTCATGTCTTTTAATGGAATGTCAGGAATGTCCTGTCTTTTAATGGAATATCATGTCTTGGAATGGAATGTCAGGAATATCATGTCTTTTAATGGAATGTCAGGAATGTCATGTCTTGGAATGGAATGTCAGGAATGCTATGTCTTTTAATGGAATGTCAGGAATGTCATGTCTTTTCATGGAATGTCTTGGAATGGAATGTCAGGAATGTCATGTCTTTTAATGGAATGTCAGGAATGTCATGTCTTTTAATGGAATGTCAGGAATGTCATGCCTTTTAATGGAATGTCAGGAATGTCATGTCTTTTAATGGAATGTCATGTCTTAAGAATAGAATGTCAGGAATGTCATGTCTTTTAATGGAATGTCAGGAATGTCATGTCTTTTAATGGAATGTCATGTCTTGGAATGGAATGTCAGGAATGTCATGTCTTTTAATGGAATGTCAGGAATGTCATGTCTTTTAATGGAATGTCATGTCTTGGAATGGAATGTCAGGAATGTCATGTCTTTTAATGGAATGTCAGGAATGTCATGTCTTTTAATGGAATATCAGGAATGTCATGTCTTTTAATGGAATGTCAGGAATGTCATGTCTTTTAATGGAATGTCAGGAATGTCATGGAATGTCAGGAATGTCATGTCTTTCAATGGAATGTCAGGAATGTCATGTCTTTTAATGGAATGTCATGTCTTGGAATGGAATGTCAGGAATATCATGTCTTTTAATGGAATGTCAGGAATGTCATGTCTTGGAATGGAATGTCAGGAATGCCATGTCTTTTAATGGAATGTCAGGAATGTCATGTCTTTTCATGGAATGTCATGTCTTGGAATGTAATGTCAGGAATGTCATGTCTTTTAATGGAATGTCAGGAATGTCATGCCTTTTAATGGAATATCAGGAATGTCATGTCTTTTAATGGAATGTCATGTCTTGGAATGGAATTTCAGGAATGTCATGTCTTTTAATGGAATGTCAGGAATGTCATGTCTTTTAATGGAATGTCATGTCTTGGAATGGAATGTCAGGAATGTCATGTCTTTTAATGGAATGTCAGGAATGTCATGTCTTTTAATGGAATGTTAGGAATGTCATGTCTTTTAATGGAATGTCAGGAATGTCATGGAATGTCAGGAATGTCATGTCTTTTAATGGAATGTCAAGAATGTCATGTCTTTTAATGGAATGTCAGGAATATCATGTCTTTTAATGGAATGTCATGTCTTGGAATGGAATGTCAGGAATGTCATGTCTTTTAATGGATTGTCAGGAATGTCATGTCTTTTAATGGAATGTCAGGAATGTCATGTCTTTTAATGGAATGTCAGGAATGTCAGGAATGTCATGTCTTTTAATGGAATGTCAGGAATGTCATGTCTTTTAATGGAATGTCAGGAATGTCATGGAATGTCATGTCTTTTAATGGAATGTCAGGAATGTCATGTCTTTTAATGGAATGTCATGTCTTGGAATGGAATGTCAGGAATGTCATGTCTTTTAATGGAATGTCATGTCTTTTAATGGAATGTCAGGAATGTCAGGAATGTCATGTCTTTTAATGGAATGTCAGGAAGGTCATGTCTTTTAATGGAATGTCATGTCTTGGAATGTAATGTCAGGAATGTCATGTCTTTTAATGGAATGTCAGGAATGTCATGTCTTTTAATGGAATGTCAGGAATGTCATGTCTTTTAATGGAATGTCAGGAATGTCATGTCTTAATGGAATGTCATGTCTTAATGGAATGTCAGGAATGTCATGTCTTTTAATGGAATGTCATGTCTTAGAATGGAATGTCAGGAATGTCATGTCTTTTAATGGAATGTCAGGAATGTCATGTCTTTTAATGAAATGTCAGGAATGTCATGTCTTTTAATGGAATGTCATGTCTTGGAATGGAATGTCAGGAATGTCATGTCTTTTAATGGAATGTCAGGAATGTTATGTCTTTTAATGGAATGTCAAGAATGTCATGTCTTTTAATGGAATGTCAGGAATGTCATGTCTTGGAATGGAATGTCAGGAATGTCATGTCTTTTAATGGAATATCAGGAATGTCATGTCTTTTAATGGAATGTCAGGAATGTCATGTCTTTTAATGGAATGTCAGGAATGTCATGTCTTTTAATGGAATGTCATGTCTTGGAATGGAATGTCAGGAATGTCATGTCTTTTAATGGAATGTCAAGAATGTCATGTCTTTTAATGGAATGTCAGGAATGTCATGTCTTGGAATGGAATGTCAGGAATGTCATGTCTTTTAATGGAATATCAGGAATGTCATGTCTTTTAATGGAATGTCAGGAATGTCATGTCTTTTAATGGAATGTCAGGAATGTCATGTCTTTTAATGGAATGTCAGGAATGTCATGGAATGTCAGGAATGTCATGTCTTTTAATGGAATGTCAGGAATGTCATGTCTTTTAATGGAATGTCATGTCTTGGAATGGAATGTCAGGAATGTCATGTCTTTTAATGGAATGTCAGGAATGTCATGTCTTGGAATGGAATGTCAGGAATGTCATGTCTTTTAATGGAATGTCAGGAATGTCATGTCTTTTAATGGAATGTCAGGAATGTCATGGAATGTCATGGAATGTCAGGAATGTCATGTCTTTTAATGGAATGTCAGGAATGTCATGTCTTTTAATGGAATGTCATGTCTTTTAACGGAATGTCAGGAATGTCATGTCTTGGAATGGAATGTCAGGAATGCCATGTCTTTTAATGGAATGTCAGGAATGTCATGTCTTTTAATGGAATGTCAGGAATGTCATGTCTTTTAATGGAATGTCAGGAATGTCATGTCTTTTAATGGAATGTCATGTCTTTTAATGGAATGTCATGTCTTTTAATGGAATGTCAGGAATGTCATGTCTTTTAATGGAATGTCATGTCTTGGAATGGAATGTCAGGAATGTCATGTCTTTTAATGGAATGTCAGGAATGTCATGTCTTTTAATGGAATGTCAGGAATGTCAGGAATGTCATGGAATGTCAAGAATGTCATGTCTTTTAATGGAATGTCAGGAATGTCATGTCTTTTAATGGAATGTCAGGAATGTCATGTCTTTTAATGGAATGTCAGGAATGTCATGTCTTTTAATGGAATGTCATGTCTTTTAATGGAATGTCAGGAATGTCATGTCTTTTAATGGAATGTCATGTCTTGGAATGGAATGTCAGGAATGTCATGTCTTTTAATGAAATGTCAGGAATGTCATTTCTTTTAATGGAATGTCATGTCTTGGAATATAATGTCAGGAATGTTATGTCTTTTAATGGAATGTCAGGAATGTCATGTCTTTTAATGGAATGTCAGGAATGTCATGGAATGTCAGGAATGTCATGTCTTTTAATGGAATGTCAAGAATGTCATGTCTTTTAATGGAATGTCAGGAATGTTATGTCTTTTAATGGAATGTCAGGAATGTCATGTCTTTTAATGGAATATCAAGAATGTCATGTCTTTTAATGGAATGTCAGGAATGTCATGTCTTGGAATGGAATGTCAGGAATGTCATGTCTTTTAATGGAATATCAGGAATGTCATGTCTTTTAATGGAATGTCAGGAATGTCATGTCTTTTAATGGAATGTCAGGAATGTCATGTCTTTTAATGGAATGTCATGTCTTGGAATGGAATGTCAGGAATGTCATGTCTTTTAATGGAATGTCAAGAATGTCATGTCTTTTAATGGAATGTCAGGAATGTCATGTCTTGGAATGGAATGTCAGGAATGTCATGTCTTTTAATGGAATATCAGGAATGTCATGTCTTTTAATGGAATGTCAGGAATGTCATGTCTTTTAATGGAATGTCAGGAATGTCATGTCTTTTAATGGAATGTCAGGAATGTCATGGAATGTCAGGAATGTCATGTCTTTTAATGGAATGTCAGGAATGTCATGTCTTTTAATGGAATGTCATGTCTTGGAATGGAATGTCAGGAATGTCATGTCTTTTAATGGAATGTCAGGAATGTCATGTCTTGGAATAGAATGTCAGGAATGTCATGTCTTTTAATGGAATGTCAGGAATGTCATGTCTTTTAATGGAATGTCAGGAATGTCATGGAATGTCATGGAATGTCAGGAATGTCATGTCTTTTAATGGAATGTCAGGAATGTCATGTCTTTTAATGGAATGTCATGTCTTTTAATGGAATGTCAGGAATGTCATGTCTTGGAATGGAATGTCAGGAATGCCATGTCTTTTAATGGAATGTCAGGAATGTCATGTCTTTTAATGGAATGTCAGGAATGTCATGTCTTTTAATGGAATGTCAGGAATGTCATGTCTTTTAATGGAATGTCATGTCTTTTAATGGAATGTCATGTCTTTTAATGGAATGTCAGGAATGTCATGTCTTTTAATGGAATGTCATGTCTTGGAATGGAATGTCAGGAATGTCATGTCTTTTAATGGAATGTCAGGAATGTCATGTCTTTTAATGGAATGTCAGGAATGTCAGGAATGTCATGGAATGTCAAGAATGTCATGTCTTTTAATGGAATGTCAGGAATGTCATGTCTTTTAATGGAATGTCAGGAATGTCATGTCTTTTAATGGAATGTCAGGAATGTCATGTCTTTTAATGGAATGTCATGTCTTTTAATGGAATGTCAGGAATGTCATGTCTTTTAATGGAATGTCATGTCTTGGAATGGAATGTCAGGAATGTCATGTCTTTTAATGAAATGTCAGGAATGTCATTTCTTTTAATGGAATGTCATGTCTTGGAATATAATGTCAGGAATGTTATGTCTTTTAATGGAATGTCAGGAATGTCATGTCTTTTAATGGAATGTCAGGAATGTCATGGAATGTCAGGAATGTCATGTCTTTTAATGGAATGTCAAGAATGTCATGTCTTTTAATGGAATGTCAGGAATATCATGTCTTTTAATGGAATGTCATGTCTTGGAATGGAATGTCAGGAATGTCATGTCTTTTAATGGAATGTCAGGAATGTCAGGAATGTCATGTCTTTTAATGGAATGTCAGGAATGTCATGTCTTTTAATGGAATGTCAGGAATGTCATGGAATGTCAGGAATGTCATGTCTTTTAATGGAATGTCAGGAATGTCATGTCTTTTAATGGAATGTCAGGAATGTCATGGAATGTCAGGAATGTCATGTCTTTTAATGGAATGTCAAGAATGTCATGTCTTTTAATGGAATGTCAGGAATGTCATGTCTTTTAATTTAATGTCATGTCTTGGAATGGAATGTCAGGAATGTCATGTCTTTTAATGGAATGTCAGGAATGTCAGGAATGTCATGTCTTTTAATGGAATGTCATGTCTTTTAATGGAATGTCAGGAATGTCATGTCTTTTAATGGAATGTCAGGAATGTCATGTCTTTTAATGGAATGTCATGTCTTGGAATAGAATGTCAGGAATGTGATGTCTTTTAATGGAATGTCAGGAATGTCATGTATTTTAATGGAATGTCAGGAATGTCATGTCTTTTAATGGAAAGTCATGTCTTTTAATGGAATGTCAGGAATGTCATGTCTTTTAATGGAATGTCATGTCTTGGAATGGAATGTCAGGAATGTCATGTCTTTTAATGGAATGTCAAGAATGTCATGTCTTTTAATGGAATGTCAGGAATGCCATGTCTTTTAATGGAATGTCAGGAATGTCATGTTTTTTAATGGAATGTCAGGAATGTCATGTCTTTTAATGGAATGTCAGGAATGTCATGGAATGTCAGGAATGTCATGTCTTTTAATGGAATGTCAGGAATGTCATGTCTTTTAATGGAATGTCATGTCTTGGAATGGAATGTCAGGAATGTCATGTCTTTTAATGGAATGTCAGGAATGTCATGTCTTTTAATGGAATGTCATGTCTTGGAATGGAATGTCAGGAATGTCATGTCTTTTAATGGAATGTCAGGAATGTCATGTCTTTTAATGGAATGTCAGGAATGTCATGTCTTTTAATGGAATGTCATGTCTTTCAATGGAATGTCAGGAATGTCATGTCTTGGAATGGAATGTCAGGAATGTCATGTCTTTTAATGGAATGTCAGGAATGTCATGTCTTTTAATGAAATGTCAGGAATGTCATGTCTTTTAATGGAATGTCATGTCTTGGAATGGAATGTCAGGAATGTCATGTCTTTTAATGGAATGTCAGGAATGTCAGGAATGTCATGTCTTTTAATGGAATGTCAGGAATGTCATGTCTTTTAATGGAATTGTCATGTCTTTTAATGGAATGTCAGGAATGTCATGTCTTTTAATGGAATGTCAGGAATGTCATGTCTTTTAATGGAATGTCATGTCTTGGAATGGAATGTCAGAATGTCATGTCTTTTAATGGAATGTCAGGAATGTCATGGAATGTCAGGAATGTCATGTATTTTAATGGAATGTCAGGAATGTCATGTCTTTTAATGGAATGTCATGTCTTGGAATGGAATGTCAGGAATGTCATGTCTTTTAATGGAATGTCAAGAATGTCATGTCTTTTAATGGAATGTCAGGAATGTCACGTCTTTTAATGGAATGTCATGTCTTTTAATGGAATGTCAGGAATGTCATGTCTTTTAATGGAATGTCAGGAATGTCAGGAATGTCATGGAATGTCAGGAATGTCATGTCTTTTAATGGAATGTCAGGAATGTCATGTCTTTTAATGGAATGTCATGTCTTTTAATGGAATGTCAGGAATGTCATGTCTTTTAATGGAATGTCAGGAATGTCATGTCTTAATGGAATGTCATGTCTTGGAATGGAATGTCAGGAATGTCATGTCTTTTAACGGAATATCAGGAATGTCATGTCTTTCAATGGAATGTCAGGAATGTCATGTCTTAGAATGGAATGTCAGGAATGTCATGTCTTTTAATGGAATGTTAGGAATGTCATGTCTTTTAATGGAATGTCAGGAATGTCATGTCTTTTAATGGAATGTCATGTCTTTTAATGGAATGTCTGGAATGTCATGTCTTTTAATGGAATGTCATGTCTTGGAATGTCATGTCTTGGAATGGAATGTCAGGAATGTCATGTCTTTTAATGGAATGTCAGGAATGTCATGTCTTTTAATGAAATGTCATGTCTTGGAATGTAATGTCAGGAATGTCATGTCTTTTAATGGAATGTCAGGAATGTCATGTCTTTTAATGGAATGTCAGGAATGTCATGTCTTTTAATGGAATGTCAGGAATGTCATGTCTTTTAATGAAATGTCATGTCTTGGAATGTAATGTCAGGAATGTCATGTCTTTTAATGGAATGTCAGGAATGTCATGTCTTTTAATGGAATGTCAGGAATGTCATGTCTTTTAATGGAATGTCAGGAATGTCATGTCTTTTAATGGAATGTCATGTCTTTTAATGGAATGTCAGGAATGTCATGTCTTTTAATGGAATGTCATGTCTTGGAATGGAATGTCAGGAATGTCATGTCTTTTAATGGAATGTCAGGAATGTCATGTCTTTTAATGAAATGTCAGGAATGTCATGTCTTTTAATGGAATGTCATGTCTTGGAATGGAATGTCAGGAATGTGATGTCTTTTAATGGAATGTCAGGAATGTCATGTATTTTAATGGAATGTCATGTCTTTTAATGGAAAGTCATGTCTTTTAATGGAATGTCAGGAATCTCATGTCTTTTAATGGAATGTCATGTCTTGGAATTGAATGTCAGGAATGTCATGTCTTTTAATGGAATGTCAAGAATGTCATGTCTTTTAATGGAATGTCAGGAATGCCATGTCTTTTAATGGAATGTCAGGAATGTCATGTCTTTTAATGGAATGTCATGTCTTGGAATGGAATGTCAGGAATGTCATGTCTTTTAATGGAATGTCAGGAATGTCATGTCTTTTAATGGAATGTTAGGAATGTCAGGAATGTCATGTCTTTTAATGGAATGTCAGGAATGGCATGTCTTTTAATGGAATGTCATGTCTTTTAATGGAATATCAGGAATGTCATGTCTTTTAATGGAATGTCAGGAATGTCATGTCTTTTAATGGAATGTCATGTCTTGGAATGGTATGTCTTTTAATGGAATGTCATGTATTTTAATGGAATGTCAGGAATGTCATGTCTTTTAATGGAAAGTCATGTCTTTTAATGGAATGTCAGGAATGTCATGTCTTTTAATGGAATGTCATGTCTTAGAATGGAATGTCAGGAATGTCATGTCTTTTAATGGAATGTCAGGAATGCCATGTCTTTTAATGGAATGTCAGGAATGTCATGTCTTTTAATGGAATGTCAGGAATGTCATGTCTTTTAATGGAATGTCAGGAATGTCATGTCTTTTAATGGAATGTCAGGAATGTCATGGAATGTCAGGAATGTCATCGAATGTCAGGAATGTCATGTCTTTTAATGGAATGTCAGGAATGTCATGTCTTTTAATGGAATGTCATGTCTTGGAATGGAATGTCAGGAATATCATGTCTTTTAATGGAATGTCAGGAATGTCATGTCTTGGAATGGAATGTCAGGAATGCCATGTCTTTTAATGGAATGTCAGGAATGTCATGTCTTTTCATGGAATGTCATGTCTTGGAATGGAATATCAGGAATGTCATGTCTTTTAATGGAATGTCAGGAATGTCATGCCTTTTAATGGAATGTTAGGAATGTCAGGAATGTCATGTCTTTTAATGGAATGTCAGGAATGGCATGTCTTTTAATGGAATGTCATGTCTTTTAATGGAATATCAGGAATGTCATGTCTTTTAATGGAATGTCAGGAATGTCATGTCTTTTAATGGAATGTCATGTCTTGGAATGGTATGTCAGGAATGTCATGTCTTTTAATGGAATGTCAGGAATGTCATGTATTTTAATGGAATGTCAGGAATGTCATGTCTTTTAATGGAAAGTCATGTCTTTTAATGGAATGTCAGGAATGTCATGTCTTTTAATGGAATGTCATGTCTTAAGAATGGAATGTCAGGAATGTCATGTCTTTTAATGGAATGTCAGGAATGTCATGCCTTTAAATGGAATGTAAGGAATGTCATGTCTTTTAATGGAATGTCATGTCTTGGAATGGAATGTCAGGAATGTCATGTCTTTTAATGGAATATCAGGAATGTCATGTCTTTTAATGGAATGTCAGGAATGTCATGTCTTTTAATGGAATGTCAGGAATGTCATGGAATGTCAGGAATGTCATGTCTTTCAATGGAATGTCAGGAATGTCATGTCTTTTAATGGAATGTCATGTCTTTTAATGGAATGTCAAGAATGTCATGTCTTTTAATGGAATGTCAGGAATGTCATGTCTTGGAATGGAATGTCAGGAATGTCATGTCTTTTAATGAAATGTCAGGAATGTCATGTCTTTTAATGGAATGTCATGTCTTGGAATGGAATGTCAGGAATGTCATGTCTTTTAATGGAATGTCAGGAATGTCATGTCTTTTAATGGAATGTCAGGAATGTCATGTCTTTTAATGGAATGTCATGTCTTTCAATGGAATGTCAGGAATGTCATGTCTTGGAATGGAATGTCAGGAATGTCATGTCTTTTAATGGAATGTCAGGAATGTCATGTCTTTTAATGAAATGTCAGGAATGTCATGTCTTTTAATGGAATGTCATGTCTTGGAATGGAATGTCAGGAATGTCATGTCTTTTAATGGAATGTCAGGAATGTCAGGAATGTCATGTCTTTTAATGGAATGTCAGGAATGTCATGTCTTTTAATGGAATTGTCATGTCTTTTAATGGAATGTCAGGAATGTCATGTCTTTTAATGGAATGTCAGGAATGTCATGTCTTTTAATGGAATGTCATGTCTTGGAATGGAATGTCAGAATGTCATGTCTTTTAATGGAATGTCAGGAATGTCATGGAATGTCAGGAATGTCATGTATTTTAATGGAATGTCAGGAATGTCATGTCTTTTAATGGAATGTCATGTCTTGGAATGGAATGTCAGGAATGTCATGTCTTTTAATGGAATGTCAAGAATGTCATGTCTTTTAATGGAATGTCAGGAATGTCACGTCTTTTAATGGAATGTCATGTCTTTTAATGGAATGTCAGGAATGTCATGTCTTTTAATGGAATGTCAGGAATGTCAGGAATGTCATGGAATGTCAGGAATGTCATGTCTTTTAATGGAATGTCAGGAATGTCATGTCTTTTAATGGAATGTCATGTCTTTTAATGGAATGTCAGGAATGTCATGTCTTTTAATGGAATGTCAGGAATGTCATGTCTTAATGGAATGTCATGTCTTGGAATGGAATGTCAGGAATGTCATGTCTTTTAACGGAATATCAGGAATGTCATGTCTTTCAATGGAATGTCAGGAATGTCATGTCTTGGAATGGAATGTCAGGAATGTCATGTCTTTTAATGGAATGTTAGGAATGTCATGTCTTTTAATGGAATGTCAGGAATGTCATGTCTTTTAATGGAATGTCATGTCTTTTAATGGAATGTCAGGAATGTCATGTCTTTTAATGGAATGTCATGTCTTGGAATGGAATGTCAGGAATGTCATGTCTTTTAATGGAATGTCAGGAATGTCATGTCTTTTAATGAAATGTCATGTCTTGGAATGTAATGTCTTTTAATGGAATGTCAGGAATGTCATGTCTTTTAATGGAATGTCAGGAATGTCATGTCTTTTAATGGAATGTCATGTCTTTTAATGGAATGTCATGTCTTTTAATGGAATGTCAGGAATGTCATGTCTTTTAATGGAATGTCATGTCTTGGAATGGAATGTCAGGAATGTCATGTCTTTTAATGGAATGTCAGGAATGTCATGTCTTTTAATGGAATGTCAGGAATGTCATGTCTTTTAATGGAATTGTCATGTCTTTTAATGGAATGTCAGGAATGTCATGTCTTTTAATGGAATGTCAGGAATGTCATGTCTTTTAATGGAATGTCATGTCTTGGAATGGAATGTCAGAATGTCATGTCTTTTAATGGAATGTCAGGAATGTCATGGAATGTCAGGAATGTCATGTATTTTAATGGAATGTCAGGAATGTCATGTCTTTTAATGGAATGTCATGTCTTGGAATGGAATGTCAGGAATGTCATGTCTTTTAATGGAATGTCAGGAATGTCATGTCTTTTAATGGAATGTCAGGAATGTCATGTCTTTCAATGGAATGTCAGGAATGTCATGTCTTTTAACGGAATGTCAGGAATGTCACGTCTTTTAATGGAATATCAGGAATGTCATGTCTTTTAATGGAATGTCAGGAATGTCATGTCTTGGAATGGAATGTCAGGAATGTCATGTCTTTTAATGGAATGTCAGGAATGTCATGTCTTTTAATGGAATATCAGGAATGTCATGTCTTTTAATGGAATGTCATGTCTTGGAATGGAATGTCAGGAATGTCATGTCTTTTAATGGAATGTCAGGAATGTCATGTCTTTTAATGGAATGTCAGGAATGTCATGTCTTTTAATGGAATATCAGGAATGTCATGTCTTTTAATGGAATGTCATGTCTTGGAATGGAATGTCAGGAATGTCATGTCTTTTCATGGAATGTCAGGAATGTCATGTCTTTTAATGGAATGTCATGTCTTGGAATGGAATATCAGGAATGTCATGTCTTTTAATGGAATGTCAGGAATGTCATGCCTTTTAATGGAATGTCAGGAATGTCATGTCTTTTAATGGAATGTCATGTCTTGGAATAGAATGTCAGGAATGTCATTTCTTTTAATGGAATGTCAGGAATGTCATGTCTTTTAATGGAATGTCAGGAATGTCATGTCTTTTACTGGAATGTCATGTCTTGGAATGGAATATCAGGAATGTCATGTCTTTTAACGGAATATCAGTAATGTCATGTCTTTCAATGGAATGTCAGGAATGTCATGTCTTGGAATGGAATGTCAGGAATGTCATGTCTTTTAATGGAATGTTAGGAATGTCATGTCTTTTAATGGAATGTCAGGAATGTCATGTCTTTTAATGGAATGTCAAGAATGTCATGTCTTTTAATGGAATGTCAGGAATATCATGTCTTTTAATGGAATGTCATGTCTTGGAATGGAATGTCAGGAATGTCATGTCTTTTAAAGGAATGTCAGGAATGTCATGTCTTTTAATGGAATGTCAGGAATGTCATGTCTTTTAATGGAATGTCAAGAATGTCATGTCTTTTAATGGAATGTCAAGAATGTCATGTCTTTTAATGGAATGTCAGGAATATCATGTCTTTTAATGGAATGTCATGTCTTGGAATGGAATGTCAGGAATGTCATGTCTTTTAATGGAATGTCAGGAATGTCAGGAATGTCATGTCTTTTAATGGAATGTCAGGAATGTCATGTCTTTTAATGGAATGTCAGGAATGTCATGGAATGTCAGGAATGTCATGTCTTTTAATGGAATGTCAGGAATGTCATGTCTTTTAATGGAATGTCAGGAATGTCATGGAATGTCAGGAATGTCATGTCTTTTAATGGAATGTCAAGAATGGCATGTCTTTTAATGGAATGTCAGGAATGTCATGTCTTTTAATGGAATGTCAGGAATGTCATGTCTTTTAATGGAATGTCATGTCTTTCAATGGAATGTCAGGAATGTCATGTCTTGGAATGGAATGTCAGGAATGTCATGTCTTTTAATGGAATGTCAGGAATGTCATGTCTTTTAATGAAATGTCAGGAATGTCATGTCTTTTAATGGAATGTCATGTCTTGGAATGGAATGTCAGGAATGTCATGTCTTTTAATGGAATGTCAGGAATGTCAGGAATGTCATGTCTTTTAATGGAATGTCAGGAATGTCATGTCTTTTAATGGAATTGTCATGTCTTTTAATGGAATGTCAGGAATGTCATGTCTTTTAATGGAATGTCAGGAATGTCATGTCTTTTAATGGAATGTCATGTCTTGGAATGGAATGTCAGAATGTCATGTCTTTTAATGGAATGTCAGGAATGTCATGGAATGTCAGGAATGTCATGTATTTTAATGGAATGTCAGGAATGTCATGGAATGTCAGGAATGTCATGTCTTTTAATGGAATGTCAGGAATGTCATGTCTTTTAATGAAATGTCAGGAATGTCATGTCTTTTAATGGAATGTCATGTCTTGGAATGGAATGTCAGGAATGTCATGTCTTTTAATGGAATGTCAAGAATGTCATGTCTTTTAATGGAATGTCAGGAATGTCACGTCTTTTAATGGAATGTCATGTCTTTTAATGGAATGTCAGGAATGTCATGTCTTTTAATGGAATGTCAGGAATGTCATGGAATGTCAGGAATATCATGTCTTTTAATGGAATGTCAGGAATGTCATGTCTTTTAATGGAATGTCATGTCTTTTAATGGAATGTCAGGAATGTCATGTCTTTTAATGGAATGTCAGGAATGTCATGTCTTAATGGAATGTCATGTCTTGGAATGGAATGTCAGGAATGTCATGTCTTTTAACGGAATATCAGGAATGTCCTGTCTTTCAATGGAATGTCAGGAATGTCATGTCTTGGAATGGAATGTCAGGAATGTCATGTCTTTTAATGGAATGTTAGGAATGTCATGTCTTTTAATGGAATGTCAGGAATGTCATGTCTTTTAATGGAATGTCATGTCTTTTAATGGAATGTCAGGAATGTCATGTCTTTTAATGGAATGTCATGTCTTGGAATGGAATGTCAGGAATGTCATGTCTTTTAATGGAATGTCAGGAATGTCATGTCTTTTAATGAAATGTCATGTCTTGGAATGTAATGTCTTTTAATGGAATGTCAGGAATGTCATGTCTTTTAATGGAATGTCAGGAATGTCATGTCTTTTAATGGAATGTCATGTCTTTTAATGGAATGTCAGGAATGTCATGTCTTTTAATGGAATGTCATGTCTTGGAATGGAATGTCAGGAATGTCATGTCTTTTAATGGAATGTCAGGAATGTCATGTCTTTTAATGGAATGTCAGGAATGTCATGTCTTTTAATGGAATTGTCATGTCTTTTAATGGAATGTCAGGAATGTCATGTCTTTTAATGGAATGTCAGGAATGTCATGTCTTTTAATGGAATGTCATGTCTTGGAATGGAATGTCAGAATGTCATGTCTTTTAATGGAATGTCAGGAATGTCATGGAATGTCAGGAATGTCATGTATTTTAATGGAATGTCAGGAATGTCATGTCTTTTAATGGAATGTCATGTCTTGGAATGGAATGTCAGGAATGTCATGTCTTTTAATGGAATGTCAGGAATGTCATGTCTTTTAATGGAATGTCAGGAATGTCATGTCTTTCAATGGAATGTCAGGAATGTCATGTCTTTTAACGGAATGTCAGGAATGTCACGTCTTTTAATGGAATATCAGGAATGTCATGTCTTTTAATGGAATGTCAGGAATGTCATGTCTTGGAATGGAATGTCAGGAATGTCATGTCTTTTAATGGAATGTCAGGAATGTCATGTCTTTTAATGGAATATCAGGAATGTCATGTCTTTTAATGGAATGTCATGTCTTGGAATGGAATGTCAGGAATGTCATGTCTTTTAATGGAATGTCAGGAATGTCATGTCTTTTAATGGAATGTCAGGAATGTCATGTCTTTTAATGGAATATCAGGAATGTCATGTCTTTTAATGGAATGTCATGTCTTGGAATGGAATGTCAGGAATGTCATGTCTTTTAATGAAATGTCAGGAATGTCATGTCTTTTAATGGAATGTCATGTCTTGGAATGGAATGTCAGGAATGTCATGTCTTTTAATGGAATGTCAGGAATGTCAGGAATGTCATGTCTTTTAATGGAATGTCAGGAATGTCATGTCTTTTAATGGAATTGTCATGTCTTTTAATGGAATGTCAGGAATGTCATGTCTTTTAATGGAATGTCAGGAATGTCATGTCTTTTAATGGAATGTCATGTCTTGGAATGGAATGTCAGAATGTCATGTCTTTTAATGGAATGTCAGGAATGTCATGGAATGTCAGGAATGTCATGTATTTTAATGGAATGTCAGGAATGTCATGTCTTTTAATGGAATGTCATGTCTTGGAATGGAATGTCAGGAATGTCATGTCTTTTAATGGAATGTCAAGAATGTCATGTCTTTTAATGGAATGTCAGGAATGTCACGTCTTTTAATGGAATGTCATGTCTTTTAATGGAATGTCAGGAATGTCATGTCTTTTAATGGAATGTCAGGAATGTCAGGAATGTCATGGAATGTCAGGAATGTCATGTCTTTTAATGGAATGTCAGGAATGTCATGTCTTTTAATGGAATGTCATGTCTTTTAATGGAATGTCAGGAATGTCATGTCTTTTAATGGAATGTCAGGAATGTCATGTCTTAATGGAATGTCATGTCTTGGAATGGAATGTCAGGAATGTCATGTCTTTTAACGGAATATCAGGAATGTCATGTCTTTCAATGGAATGTCAGGAATGTCATGTCTTGGAATGGAATGTCAGGAATGTCATGTCTTTTAATGGAATGTTAGGAATGTCATGTCTTTTAATGGAATGTCAGGAATGTCATGTCTTTTAATGGAATGTCATGTCTTTTAATGGAATGTCAGGAATGTCATGTCTTTTAATGGAATGTCATGTCTTGGAATGGAATGTCAGGAATGTCATGTCTTTTAATGGAATGTCAGGAATGTCATGTCTTTTAATGAAATGTCATGTCTTGGAATGTAATGTCTTTTAATGGAATGTCAGGAATGTCATGTCTTTTAATGGAATGTCAGGAATGTCATGTCTTTTAATGGAATGTCATGTCTTTTAATGGAATGTCATGTCTTTTAATGGAATGTCAGGAATGTCATGTCTTTTAATGGAATGTCATGTCTTGGAATGGAATGTCAGGAATGTCATGTCTTTTAATGGAATGTCAGGAATGTCATGTCTTTTAATGGAATGTCAGGAATGTCATGTCTTTTAATGGAATTGTCATGTCTTTTAATGGAATGTCAGGAATGTCATGTCTTTTAATGGAATGTCAGGAATGTCATGTCTTTTAATGGAATGTCATGTCTTGGAATGGAATGTCAGAATGTCATGTCTTTTAATGGAATGTCAGGAATGTCATGGAATGTCAGGAATGTCATGTATTTTAATGGAATGTCAGGAATGTCATGTCTTTTAATGGAATGTCATGTCTTGGAATGGAATGTCAGGAATGTCATGTCTTTTAATGGAATGTCAGGAATGTCATGTCTTTTAATGGAATGTCAGGAATGTCATGTCTTTCAATGGAATGTCAGGAATGTCATGTCTTTTAACGGAATGTCAGGAATGTCACGTCTTTTAATGGAATATCAGGAATGTCATGTCTTTTAATGGAATGTCAGGAATGTCATGTCTTGGAATGGAATGTCAGGAATGTCATGTCTTTTAATGGAATGTCAGGAATGTCATGTCTTTTAATGGAATATCAGGAATGTCATGTCTTTTAATGGAATGTCATGTCTTGGAATGGAATGTCAGGAATGTCATGTCTTTTAATGGAATGTCAGGAATGTCATGTCTTTTAATGGAATGTCAGGAATGTCATGTCTTTTAATGGAATATCAGGAATGTCATGTCTTTTAATGGAATGTCATGTCTTGGAATGGAATGTCAGGAATGTCATGTCTTTTCATGGAATGTCAGGAATGTCATGTCTTTTAATGGAATGTCATGTCTTGGAATGGAATATCAGGAATGTCATGTCTTTTAATGGAATGTCAGGAATGTCATGCCTTTTAATGGAATGTCAGGAATGTCATGTCTTTTAATGGAATGTCATGTCTTGGAATAGAATGTCAGGAATGTCATTTCTTTTAATGGAATGTCAGGAATGTCATGTCTTTTAATGGAATGTCAGGAATGTCATGTCTTTTACTGGAATGTCATGTCTTGGAATGGAATATCAGGAATGTCATGTCTTTTAACGGAATATCAGTAATGTCATGTCTTTCAATGGAATGTCAGGAATGTCATGTCTTGGAATGGAATGTCAGGAATGTCATGTCTTTTAATGGAATGTTAGGAATGTCATGTCTTTTAATGGAATGTCAGGAATGTCATGTCTTTTAATGGAATGTCAAGAATGTCATGTCTTTTAATGGAATGTCAGGAATATCATGTCTTTTAATGGAATGTCATGTCTTGGAATGGAATGTCAGGAATGTCATGTCTTTTAAAGGAATGTCAGGAATGTCATGTCTTTTAATGGAATGTCAGGAATGTCATGTCTTTTAATGGAATGTCAAGAATGTCATGTCTTTTAATGGAATGTCAAGAATGTCATGTCTTTTAATGGAATGTCAGGAATATCATGTCTTTTAATGGAATGTCATGTCTTGGAATGGAATGTCAGGAATGTCATGTCTTTTAATGGAATGTCAGGAATGTCAGGAATGTCATGTCTTTTAATGGAATGTCAGGAATGTCATGTCTTTTAATGGAATGTCAGGAATGTCATGGAATGTCAGGAATGTCATGTCTTTTAATGGAATGTCAGGAATGTCATGTCTTTTAATGGAATGTCAGGAATGTCATGGAATGTCAGGAATGTCATGTCTTTTAATGGAATGTCAAGAATGGCATGTCTTTTAATGGAATGTCAGGAATGTCATGTCTTTTAATGGAATGTCAGGAATGTCATGTCTTTTAATGGAATGTCATGTCTTTCAATGGAATGTCAGGAATGTCATGTCTTGGAATGGAATGTCAGGAATGTCATGTCTTTTAATGGAATGTCAGGAATGTCATGTCTTTTAATGAAATGTCAGGAATGTCATGTCTTTTAATGGAATGTCATGTCTTGGAATGGAATGTCAGGAATGTCATGTCTTTTAATGGAATGTCAGGAATGTCAGGAATGTCATGTCTTTTAATGGAATGTCAGGAATGTCATGTCTTTTAATGGAATTGTCATGTCTTTTAATGGAATGTCAGGAATGTCATGTCTTTTAATGGAATGTCAGGAATGTCATGTCTTTTAATGGAATGTCATGTCTTGGAATGGAATGTCAGAATGTCATGTCTTTTAATGGAATGTCAGGAATGTCATGGAATGTCAGGAATGTCATGTATTTTAATGGAATGTCAGGAATGTCATGTCTTTTAATGGAATGTCATGTCTTGGAATGGAATGTCAGGAATGTCATGTCTTTTAATGGAATGTCAAGAATGTCATGTCTTTTAATGGAATGTCAGGAATGTCACGTCTTTTAATGGAATGTCATGTCTTTTAATGGAATGTCAGGAATGTCATGTCTTTTAATGGAATGTCAGGAATGTCAGGAATGTCATGGAATGTCAGGAATATCATGTCTTTTAATGGAATGTCAGGAATGTCATGTCTTTTAATGGAATGTCATGTCTTTTAATGGAATGTCAGGAATGTCATGTCTTTTAATGGAATGTCAGGAATGTCATGTCTTAATGGAATGTCATGTCTTGGAATGGAATGTCAGGAATGTCATGTCTTTTAACGGAATATCAGGAATGTCATGTCTTTCAATGGAATGTCAGGAATGTCATGTCTTGGAATGGAATGTCAGGAATGTCATGTCTTTTAATGGAATGTTAGGAATGTCATGTCTTTTAATGGAATGTCAGGAATGTCATGTCTTTTAATGGAATGTCATGTCTTTTAATGGAATGTCAGGAATGTCATGTCTTTTAATGGAATGTCATGTCTTGGAATGGAATGTCAGGAATGTCATGTCTTTTAATGGAATGTCAGGAATGTCATGTCTTTTAATGAAATGTCATGTCTTGGAATGTAATGTCTTTTAATGGAATGTCAGGAATGTCATGTCTTTTAATGGAATGTCAGGAATGTCATGTCTTTTAATGGAATGTCATGTCTTTTAATGGAATGTCAGGAATGTCATGTCTTTTAATGGAATGTCATGTCTTGGAATGGAATGTCAGGAATGTCATGTCTTTTAATGGAATGTCAGGAATGTCATGTCTTTTAATGGAATGTCAGGAATGTCATGTCTTTTAATGGAATTGTCATGTCTTTTAATGGAATGTCAGGAATGTCATGTCTTTTAATGGAATGTCAGGAATGTCATGTCTTTTAATGGAATGTCATGTCTTGGAATGGAATGTCAGAATGTCATGTCTTTTAATGGAATGTCAGGAATGTCATGGAATGTCAGGAATGTCATGTATTTTAATGGAATGTCAGGAATGTCATGTCTTTTAATGGAATGTCATGTCTTGGAATGGAATGTCAGGAATGTCATGTCTTTTAATGGAATGTCAGGAATGTCATGTCTTTTAATGGAATGTCAGGAATGTCATGTCTTTCAATGGAATGTCAGGAATGTCATGTCTTTTAACGGAATGTCAGGAATGTCACGTCTTTTAATGGAATATCAGGAATGTCATGTCTTTTAATGGAATGTCAGGAATGTCATGTCTTGGAATGGAATGTCAGGAATGTCATGTCTTTTAATGGAATGTCAGGAATGTCATGTCTTTTAATGGAATATCAGGAATGTCATGTCTTTTAATGGAATGTCATGTCTTGGAATGGAATGTCAGGAATGTCATGTCTTTTAATGGAATGTCAGGAATGTCATGTCTTTTAATGGAATGTCAGGAATGTCATGTCTTTTAATGGAATATCAGGAATGTCATGTCTTTTAATGGAATGTCATGTCTTGGAATGGAATGTCAGGAATGTCATGTCTTTTCATGGAATGTCAGGAATGTCATGTCTTTTAATGGAATGTCATGTCTTGGAATGGAATATCAGGAATGTCATGTCTTTTAATGGAATGTCAGGAATGTCATGCCTTTTAATGGAATGTCAGGAATGTCATGTCTTTTAATGGAATGTCATGTCTTGGAATGGAATGTCAGGAATGTCATTTCTTTTAATGGAATGTCAGGAATGTCATGTCTTTTAATGGAATGTCAGGAATGTCATGTCTTTTACTGGAATGTCATGTCTTGGAATGGAATATCAGGAATGTCATGTCTTTTAACGGAATATCAGGAATGTCATGTCTTTCAATGGAATGTCAGGAATGTCATGTCTTGGAATGGAATGTCAGGAATGTCATGTCTTTTAATGGAATGTTAGGAATGTCATGTCTTTTAATGGAATGTCAGGAATGTCATGTCTTTTAATGGAATGTCAAGAATGTCATGTCTTTTAATGGAATGTCAGGAATATCATGTCTTTTAATGGAATGTCATGTCTTGGAATGGAATGTCAGGAATGTCATGTCTTTTAAAGGAATGTCAGGAATGTCATGTCTTTTAATGGAATGTCAGGAATGTCATGTCTTTTAATGGAATGTCAAGAATGTCATGTCTTTTAATGGAATGTCAAGAATGTCATGTCTTTTAATGGAATGTCAGGAATATCATGTCTTTTAATGGAATGTCATGTCTTGGAATGGAATGTCAGGAATGTCATGTCTTTTAATGGAATGTCAGGAATGTCAGGAATGTCATGTCTTTTAATGGAATGTCAGGAATGTCATGTCTTTTAATGGAATGTCAGGAATGTCATGGAATGTCAGGAATGTCATGTCTTTTAATGGAATGTCAGGAATGTCATGTCTTTTAATGGAATGTCAGGAATGTCATGGAATGTCAGGAATGTCATGTCTTTTAATGGAATGTCAAGAATGTCATGTCTTTTAATGGAATGTCAGGAATGTCATGTCTTTTAATGGAATGTCATGTCTTGGAATGGAATGTCAGGAATGTCATGTCTTTTAATGGAATGTCAGGAATGTCATGTCTTTTAATGGAATGTCAGGAATGTCATGTCTTTCAATGGAATGTCAGGCATGTCAGGAATGTCATGTCTTTTAACGGAATGTCAGGAATGTCAGGAATGTCATGTCTTTTAATGGAATGTCATGTCTTTTAATGGAATGTCAGGAATGTCATGTCTTTTAATGGAATGTCATGACTTTTAATGGAATGTCAGGAATGTCATGTCTTTTAATGGAATGTCAGGAATGTCATGTCTTTTAATGGAATGTCATGTCAGGAATGTCATGTCTTTTAATGGAATGTCAAGAATGTCATGTCTTTTAATGGAATGTCAGGAATGTCATGTCTTTTAATGGAATGTCAGGAATGTCATGTCTTTTAATGGAATGTCATGTCTTGGAATGGAATGTCAGGAATGTCATGTCTTTTAATGGAATGTCAGGAATGTCATGTCTTTTAATGGAATGTCAGGAATGTCATGTCTTTCAATGGAATGTCAGGCATGTCAGGAATGTCATGTCTTTTAACGGAATGTCAGGAATGTCACGTCTTTTAATGGAATATCAGGAATGTCATGTCTTTTAATGGAATGTCAGGAATGTCATGTCTTTTAATGGAATGTCAGGAATGTCATGTCTTGGAATGGAATGTCAGGAATGTCATGTCTTTTAATGGAATGTCAGGAATGTCATGTCTTTTAATGGAATGTCATGTCTTTTAATGGAATGTCAAGAATGTCATGTCTTTTAATGGAATGTCAGGAATGTTATGTCTTTTAATGGAATGTCATGTCTTAAGAATGGAATGTCAGGAATGTCATGTCTTTTAATGGAATGTCAGGAATGTCATGCCTTTAAATGGAATGTAAGGAATGTCATGTCTTTTAATGGAATGTCATGTCTTGGAATGGAAGGTCAGGAATGTCATGTCTTTTAATGGAATATCAGGAATGTCATGTCTTTTAATGGAATGTCAGGAATGTCATGTCTTTTAATGGAATGTCAGGAATGTCATGGAATGTCAGGAATGTCATGTCTTTCAATGGAATGTCAGGAATGTCATGTCTTTTAATGGAATGTCATGTCTTTTAATGGAATGTCAAGAATGTCATGTCTTTTAATGGAATGTCAGGAATGTCATGTCTTGGAATGGAATGTCAGGAATGTCATGTCTTTTAATGAAATGTCAGGAATGTCATGTCTTTTAATGGAATGTCATGTCTTGGAATGGAATGTCAGGAATGTCATGTCTTTTAATGGAATGTCAGGAATGTCATGTCTTTTAATGGAATGTCAGGAATGTCATGTCTTTTAATGGAATGTCATGTCTTTCAATGGAATGTCAGGAATGTCATGTCTTGGAATGGAATGTCAGGAATGTCATGTCTTTTAATGGAATGTCAGGAATGTCATGTCTTTTAATGAAATGTCAGGAATGTCATGTCTTTTAATGGAATGTCATGTCTTGGAATGGAATGTCAGGAATGTCATGTCTTTTAATGGAATGTCAGGAATGTCAGGAATGTCATGTCTTTTAATGGAATGTCAGGAATGTCATGTCTTTTAATGGAATTGTCATGTCTTTTAATGGAATGTCAGGAATGTCATGTCTTTTAATGGAATGTCAGGAATGTCATGTCTTTTAATGGAATGTCATGTCTTGGAATGGAATGTCAGAATGTCATGTCTTTTAATGGAATGTCAGGAATGTCATGGAATGTCAGGAATGTCATGTATTTTAATGGAATGTCAGGAATGTCATGTCTTTTAATGGAATGTCATGTCTTGGAATGGAATGTCAGGAATGTCATGTCTTTTAATGGAATGTCAAGAATGTCATGTCTTTTAATGGAATGTCAGGAATGTCACGTCTTTTAATGGAATGTCATGTCTTTTAATGGAATGTCAGGAATGTCATGTCTTTTAATGGAATGTCAGGAATGTCAGGAATGTCATGGAATGTCAGGAATGTCATGTCTTTTAATGGAATGTCAGGAATGTCATGTCTTTTAATGGAATGTCATGTCTTTTAATGGAATGTCAGGAATGTCATGTCTTTTAATGGAATGTCAGGAATGTCATGTCTTAATGGAATGTCATGTCTTGGAATGGAATGTCAGGAATGTCATGTCTTTTAACGGAATATCAGGAATGTCATGTCTTTCAATGGAATGTCAGGAATGTCATGTCTTAGAATGGAATGTCAGGAATATCATGTCTTTTAATGGAATGTTAGGAATGTCATGTCTTTTAATGGAATGTCAGGAATGTCATGTCTTTTAATGGAATGTCATGTCTTTTAATGGAATGTCAGGAATGTCATGTCTTTTAATGGAATGTCATGTCTTGGAATGTCATGTCTTGGAATGGAATGTCAGGAATGTCATGTCTTTTAATGGAATGTCAGGAATGTCATGTCTTTTAATGAAATGTCATGTCTTGGAATGTAATGTCAGGAATGTCATGTCTTTTAATGGAATGTCAGGAATGTCATGTCTTTTAATGGAATGTCAGGAATGTCATGTCTTTTAATGGAATGTCAGGAATGTCATGTCTTTTAATGAAATGTCATGTCTTGGAATGTAATGTCAGGAATGTCATGTCTTTTAATGGAATGTCAGGAATGTCATGTCTTTTAATGGAATGTCAGGAATGTCATGTCTTTTAATGGAATGTCAGGAATGTCATGTCTTTTAATGGAATGTCATGTCTTTTAATGGAATGTCAGGAATGTCATGTCTTTTAATGGAATGTCATGTCTTGGAATGGAATGTCAGGAATGTCATGTCTTTTAATGGAATGTCAGGAATGTCATGTCTTTTAATGAAATGTCAGGAATGTCATGTCTTTTAATGGAATGTCATGTCTTGGAATGGAATGTCAGGAATGTCATGTCTTTTAATGGAATGTCAGGAATGTCATGTCTTGGAATGGAATGTCAGGAATGTCATGTCTTTTAATGGAATGTCAGGAATGTCATGTCTTTTAATGGAATGTCAGGAATGTCATGGAATGTCAGGAATGTCATGTCTTTTAATGGAATGTCAGGAATGTCATGTCTTTTAATGGAATGTCATGTCTTTTAATGGAATGTCAGGAATGTCATGTCTTGGAATGGAATGTCAGGAATGCCATGTCTTTTAATGGAATGTCAGGAATGTCATGTCTTTTAATGGAATGTCAGGAATGTCATGTCTTTTAATGGAATGTCAGGAATGTCATGTCTTTTAATGGAATGTCATGTCTTTTAATGGAATGTCATGTCTTTTAATGGAATGTCAGGAATGTCATGTCTTTTAATGGAATGTCATGTCTTGGAATGGAATGTCAGGAATGTCATGTCTTTTAATGGAATGTCAGGAATGTCATGTCTTTTAATGGAATGTCAGGAATGTCAGGAATGTCATGGAATGTCAAGAATGTCATGTCTTTTAATGGAATGTCAGGAATGTCATGTCTTTTAATGGAATGTCAGGAATGTCATGTCTTTTAATGGAATGTCAGGAATGTCATGTCTTTTAATGGAATGTCATGTCTTTTAATGGAATGTCAGGAATGTCATGTCTTTTAATGGAATGTCATGTCTTGGAATGGAATGTCAGGAATGTCATGTCTTTTAATGGAATGTCAGGAATGTCATTTCTTTTAATGGAATGTCATGTCTTGGAATATAATGTCAGGAATGTTATGTCTTTTAATGGAATGTCAGGAATGTCATGTCTTTTAATGGAATGTCAGGAATGTCATGGAATGTCAGGAATGTCATGTCTTTTAATGGAATGTCAGGAATATCATGTCTTTTAATGGAATGTCATGTCTTGGAATGGAATGTCAGGAATGTCATGTCTTTTAATGGAATGTCAGGAATGTCAGGAATGTCATGTCTTTTAATGGAATGTCAGGAATGTCATGTCTTTTAATGGAATGTCAGGAATGTCATGGAATGTCAGGAATGTCATGTCTTTTAATGGAATGTCAGGAATGTCATGTCTTTTAATGGAATGTCAGGAATGTCATGGAATGTCAGGAATGTCATGTCTTTTAATGGAATGTCAAGAATGTCATGTCTTTTAATGGAATGTCAGGAATGTCATGTCTTTTAATTTAATGTCATGTCTTGGAATGGAATGTCAGGAATGTCATGTCTTTTAATGGAATGTCAGGAATGTCAGGAATGTCATGTCTTTTAATGGAATGTCAGGAATGTCATGTCTTTTAATGGAATGTCAGGAATGTCATGTCTTTTAATGGAATGTCATGTCTTGGAATAGAATGTCAGGAATGTGATGTCTTTTAATGGAATGTCAGGAATGTCATGTATTTTAATGGAATGTCAGGAATGTCATGTCTTTTAATGGAAAGTCATGTCTTTTAATGGAATGTCAGGAATGTCATGTCTTTTAATGGAATGTCATGTCTTGGAATGGAATGTCAGGAATGTCATGTCTTTTAATGGAATGTCAAGAATGTCATGTCTTTTAAGGGAATGTCAGGAATGCCATGTCTTTTAATGGAATGTCAGGAATGTCATGTTTTTTAATGGAATGTCAGGAATGTCATTTCTTTTAATGGAATGTCAAGAATGTCATGTCTTTTAATGGAATGTCAGGAATGTCATGGAATGTCAGGAATGTCATGTCTTTTAATGGAATGTCAGGAATGTCATGTCTTTTAATGGAATGTCATGTCTTGGAATGGAATGTCAGGAATGTCATGTCTTTTAATGGAATGTCAGGAATGTCATGTCTTTTAATGGAATGTCATGTCTTGGAATGGAATGTCAGGAATGTCATGGAATGTCAGGAATGTCATGTCTTTTAATGGAATGTCAGGAATGTCATGTCTTTTAATGGAATGTCAGGAATGTCATGTCTTTTAATGGAATGTCATGTCTTGGAATGGAATGTCAGGAATGTCATGTCTTTTAATGGAATGTCAGGAATGTCATGTCTTGGAATGGAATGTCAGGAATGTCATGTCTTTTAATGGAATGTCAGGAATGTCATGTCTTTTAATGGAATGTCAGGAATGTCATGTCTTTTAATGGAATGTCAGGAATGTCATGTCTTTTAATGGAATGTCATGTCTTTTAATGGAATGTCAGGAATGTCATGTCTTTTAATGGAATGTCATGTCTTAGAATGGAATGTCAGGAATGTCATGTCTTTTAATGGAATGTCAGGAATGTCATGTCTTTTAATGAAATGTCAGGAATGTCATGTCTTTTAATGGAATGTCATGTCTTTTAATGGAATGTCAGGAATGTCATGGAATGTCAGGAATGTCATGTCTTTTAATGGAATGTCAAGAATGTCATGTCTTTTAATGGAATGTCAGGAATATCATGTCTTTTAATGGAATGTCATGTCTTGGAATGGAATGTCAGGAATGTCATGTCTTTTAATGGAATGTCAGGAATGTCATGTCTTTTAATGGAATGGCATGTCTTTTAATGGAATGTCATGTCTTGGAATGGAATGTCAGGAATGTCATGTCTTTTAATGGAATGTCAGGAATGTCAGGAATGTCATGTCTTTTAATGGAATGTCAGGAATGGCATGTCTTTTAATGGAATGTCATGTCTTTTAATGGAATGTCAGGAATGTCAGGAATGTCATGTCTTTTAATGGAATGTCAGGAATGTCATGTCTTTTAATGGAATGTCAGGAATGGCATGTCTTTTAATGGAATGTCATGTCTTTTAATGGAATATCAGGAATATCATGTCTTGGAATAGAATGTCAGGAATGTCATGTCTTTTAATGGAATGTCAGGAATGTCATGTATTTTAATGGAATGTCATGTCTTGGAATGGAATGTCAGGAATGTCATGTCTTTTAATGGAATGTCAAGAATGTCATGTCTTTTAATGGAATGTCAGGAATGCCATGTCTTTTAATGGAATGTCAGGAATGTCATGTTTTTTAATGGAATGTCAGGAATGTCATGTCTTTTAATGAAATGTCATGTCTTTTAATGGAATGTCAGGAATGTCATGTCTTTTAATGGAATGTCTGGAATGTCATGTCTTTTAATGGAATGTCATGTCTTGGAATGGAATGTCAGGAATGTCATGTCTTTTAATGGAATGTCAGGAATGTCATGTATTTTAATGGAATATCAGGAATGTCATGTCTTTTAATGGAATGTCAGGAATGTCATGTCTTTTAATGGAATGTCAGGAATGTCATCGAATGTCAGGAATGTCATGTCTTTTAATGGAATGTCAGGAATGTCCTGTCTTTTAATGGAATATCATGTCTTGGAATGGAATGTCAGGAATATCATGTCTTTTAATGGAATGTCAGGAATGTCATGTCTTGGAATGGAATGTCAGGAATGCTATGTCTTTTAATGGAATGTCAGGAATGTCATGTCTTTTCATGGAATGTCTTGGAATGGAATGTCAGGAATGTCATGTCTTTTAATGGAATGTCAGGAATGTCATGTCTTTTAATGGAATGTCAGGAATGTCATGCCTTTTAATGGAATGTCAGGAATGTCATGTCTTTTAATGGAATGTCATGTCTTAAGAATAGAATGTCAGGAATGTCATGTCTTTTAATGGAATGTCAGGAATGTCATGTCTTTTAATGGAATGTCATGTCTTGGAATGGAATGTCAGGAATGTCATGTCTTTTAATGGAATGTCAGGAATGTCATGTCTTTTAATGGAATGTCATGTCTTGGAATGGAATGTCAGGAATGTCATGTCTTTTAATGGAATGTCAGGAATGTCATGTCTTTTAATGGAATATCAGGAATGTCATGTCTTTTAATGGAATGTCAGGAATGTCATGTCTTTTAATGGAATGTCAGGAATGTCATGGAATGTCAGGAATGTCATGTCTTTCAATGGAATGTCAGGAATGTCATGTCTTTTAATGGAATGTCATGTCTTGGAATGGAATGTCAGGAATATCATGTCTTTTAATGGAATGTCAGGAATGTCATGTCTTGGAATGGAATGTCAGGAATGCCATGTCTTTTAATGGAATGTCAGGAATGTCATGTCTTTTCATGGAATGTCATGTCTTGGAATGTAATGTCAGGAATGTCATGTCTTTTAATGGAATGTCAGGAATGTCATGCCTTTTAATGGAATATCAGGAATGTCATGTCTTTTAATGGAATGTCATGTCTTGGAATGGAATTTCAGGAATGTCATGTCTTTTAATGGAATGTCAGGAATGTCATGTCTTTTAATGGAATGTCATGTCTTGGAATGGAATGTCAGGAATGTCATGTCTTTTAATGGAATGTCAGGAATGTCATGTCTTTTAATGGAATGTTAGGAATGTCATGTCTTTTAATGGAATGTCAGGAATGTCATGGAATGTCAGGAATGTCATGTCTTTTAATGGAATGTCAAGAATGTCATGTCTTTTAATGGAATGTCAGGAATATCATGTCTTTTAATGGAATGTCATGTCTTGGAATGGAATGTCAGGAATGTCATGTCTTTTAATGGATTGTCAGGAATGTCATGTCTTTTAATGGAATGTCAGGAATGTCATGTCTTTTAATGGAATGTCAGGAATGTCAGGAATGTCATGTCTTTTAATGGAATGTCATGTCTTGGAATGGAATGTCAGGAATGTCATGTCTTTTAATGGAATGTCAGGAATGTCATGTCTTTTGATGGAATGTCAGGAATGTCATGGAATGTCAGGAATGTCATGTCTTTTAATGGAATGTCAGGAATGTCATGGAATGTCATGTCTTTTAATGGAATGTCAGGAATGTCATGTCTTTTAATGGAATGTCATGTCTTGGAATGGAATGTCAGGAATGTCATGTCTTTTAATGGAATGTCATGTCTTTTAATGGAATGTCAGGAATGTCAGGAATGTCATGTCTTTTAATGGAATGTCAGGAAGGTCATGTCTTTTAATGGAATGTCATGTCTTGGAATGTAATGTCAGGAATGTCATGTCTTTTAATGGAATGTCAGGAATGTCATGTCTTTTAATGGAATGTCAGGAATGTCATGTCTTTTAATGGAATGTCAGGAATGCCATGTCTTTTAATGGAATGTCAGGAATGTCATGTTTTTTAATGGAATGTCAGGAATGTCATGTCTTTTAATGGAATGTCAGGAATGTCATGTCTTTTAATGGAATGTCAGGAATGTCATGGAATGTCAGGAATGTCATGTCTTTTAATGGAATGTCAGGAATGTCAGGAATGTCATGTCTTTTAATGGAATGTCAGGAATGTCATGTCTTTTAATGGAATGTCAGGAATGTCATGTCTTTTAATGGAATGTCAGGAATGTCATGTCTTTTAATGGAATGTCAAGAATGTCATGTCTTTTAATGGAATGTCAGGAATGTCATGTCTTTTAATGGAATGTCATGTCTTGGAATGGAATGTCAGGAATGTCATGTCTTTTAATGGAATGTCAGGAATGTCATGTCTTTTGATGGAATGTCAGGAATGTCATGGAATGTCAGGAATGTCATGTCTTTTAATGGAATATCAGGAATGTCATGTCTTTTAATGGAATGTCATGTCTTTTAATGGAATGTCAGGAATGTCATGTCTTTTAATGGAATGTCAGGAATATCATGTCTTTTAATGGAATGTCATGTTTTGGAATGGAATGTCAGGAATGTCATGTCTTTTAATGGAATGTCAGGAATGTCATGTCTTGGAATGGAATGTCAGGAATGTCATGTCTTTTAATGGAATGTCAGGAATGTCATGTCTTTTAATGGAATGTCAGGAATGTCATCTCTTTTAATGGAATGTCAGGAATGTCATGTCTTTTAATGGAATGTCATGTCTTTTAATGGAATGTCAGGAATGTCATGTCTTTTAATGGAATGTCATGTCTTGGAATGGAATGTCAGGAATGTCATGTCTTTTAATGGAATGTCAGGAATGTCATGTCTTTTAATGAAATGTCAGGAATGTCATGTCTTTTAATGAAATGTCATGTCTTGGAATGGAATGTCAGGAATGTCATGTCTTTTAATGGAATGTCAGGAATGTCAGGAATGTCATGTCTTTTAATGGAATGTCAGGAATGTCATGTCTTTTAATGGAATTGTCATGTCTTTTAATGGAATGTCAGGAATGTCACGTCTTTTAATGGAATGTCAGGAATGTCATGTCTTTTAATGGAATGTCATGTCTTGGAATGGAATGTCAGAATGTCATGTCTTTTAATGGAATGTCAGGAATGTCATGGAATGTCAGGAATGTCATGTATTTTAATGGAATGTCAGGAATGTCATGTCTTTTAATGGAATGTCATGTCTTGGAATGGAATGTCAGGAATGTCATGTCTTTTAATGGAATGTCAGGAATGTCATGTCTTTTAATGGAATGTCAGGAATGTCATGTCTTTTAATGGAATGTCAAGAATGTCATGTCTTTTAATGGAATGTCAGGAATATCATGTCTTTTAATGGAATGTCATGTCTTGGAATGGAATGTCAGGAATGTCATGTCTTTTAATGGAATGTCAGGAATGTCAGGAATGTCATGTCTTTTAATGGAATGTCAGGAATGTCATGTCTTTTAATGGAATGTCAGGAATGTCATGTCTTTTAATGGAATGTCATGTCTTGGAATGGAATGTCAGGAATGTCATGTCTTTTAATGGAATGTCAGGAATGTCATGTCTTGGAATGGAATGTCGAATGTCATGTCTTTTAATGGAATGTCAGGAATGTCATGTCTTTTAATGGAATGTCATATCTTGGAATGTAATGTCAGGAATGTCATGTCTTTTAATGGAATGTCAGGAATGTCATGTCTTTTAATGGAATGTCAGGAATGTCATGTCTTTTAATGGAATATCAGGAATGTCATGTCTTTTAATGGAATGTCATGTCTTGGAATGGAATGTCAGGAATGTCATGTCTTTTAATGGAATGTCAGGAATGTCATGTCTTTTAATGGAATGTCAGGAATGTCATGTCTTTTAATGAAATGTCAGGAATGTCATGTCTTTTAATGGAATGTCATGTCTTGGAATGGAATGTCAGGAATGTCATGTCTTTTAATGGAATGTCAGGAATGTCATGTCTTTTAATGGAATGTCAGGAATGTCATGGAATGTCAGGAATGTCATGTCTTTTAATGGAATGTCAGGAATGTCATGTCTTTTAATGGAATGTCAGGAATGTCATGGAATGTCAGGAATGTCATGTCTTTTAATGGAATGTCAAGAATGTCATGTCTTTTAATGGAATGTCAGGAATGTCATGTCTTTTAATGGAATGTCATGTCTTTCAATGGAATGTCAGGAATGTCATGTCATGGAATGTCAGGAATGTCATGTCTTTTAATGGAATGTCAGGAATGTCATGTCTTTTAATGAAATGTCAGGAATGTCATGTCTTTTAATGGAATGTCATGTCTTGGAATGGAATGTCAGGAATGTCATGTCTTTTAATGGAATGTCAGGAATGTCATGTCTTTTAATGGAATGTCAGGAATGTCATGTCTTTTAATGGAATTGTCATGTCTTTTAATGGAATGTCAGGAATGTCATGTCTTTTAATGGAATGTCAGGAATGTCATGTCTTTTAATGGAATGTCATGTCTTGGAATGGAATGTCAGAATGTCATGTCTTTTAATGGAATGTCAGGAATGTCATGGAATGTCATGTATTTTAATGGAATGTCAGGAATGTCATGTCTTTTAATGGAATGTCATGTCTTGGAATGGAATGTCAGGAATGTCATGTCTTTTAATGGAATGTCAGGAATGTCATGTCTTTTAATGGAATGTCAGGAATGTCATGTCTTTCAATGGAATGTCAGGAATGTCATGTCTTTTAACGGAATGTCAGGAATGTCACGTCTTTTAATGGAATATCAGGAATGTCATGTCTTTTAATGGAATGTCAGGAATGTCATGTCTTGGAATGGAATGTCAGGAATGTCATGTCTTTTAATGGAATGTCAGGAATGTCATGTCTTTTAATGGAATATCAGGAATGTCATGTCTTTTAATGGAATGTCATGTCTTGGAATGGAATGTCAGGAATGTCATGTCTTTTAATGGAATGTCAGGAATGTCATGTCTTTTAATGGAATGTCAGGAATGTCATGTCTTTTAATGGAATATCAGGAATGTCATGTCTTTTAATGGAATGTCATGTCTTAGAATGGAATGTCAGGAATGTCATGCCTTTTAATGGAATGTCAGGAATGTCATGTCTTTTAATGGAATGTCAGGAATGTCATGTCTTTTAATGGAATGTCAGGAATGTCATGTCTTTTAATGGAATGTCATGTCTTGGAATGGAATATCAGGAATGTCATGTCTTTTAACGGAATATCAGGAATGTCATGTCTTTCAATGGAATGTCAGGAATGTCATGTCTTGGAATGGAATGTCAGGAATGTCATGTCTTTTAATGGAATGTTAGGAATGTCATGTCTTTTAATGGAATGTCAGGAATGTCATGTCTTTTAATGGAATGTCAAGAATGTCATGTCTTTTAATGGAATGTCAGGAATATCATGTCTTTTAATGGAATGTCATGTCTTGGAATGGAATGTCAGGAATGTCATGTCTTTTAAAGGAATGTCAGGAATGTCATGTCTTTTAATGGAATGTCAGGAATGTCATGTCTTTTAATGGAATGTCAGGAATGTCATGTCTTTTAATGGAATGTCAAGAATGTCATGTCTTTTAATGAAATGTCAGGAATATCATGTCTTTTAATGGAATGTCATGTCTTGGAATGGAATGTCAGGAATGTCATGTCTTTTAATGGAATGTCAGGAATGTCAGGAATGTCATGTCTTTTAATGGAATGTCAGGAATGTCATGTCTTTTAATGGAATGTCAGGAATGTCATGGAATGTCAGGAATGTCATGTCTTTTAATGGAATGTCAGGAATGTCATGTCTTTTAATGGAATGTCAGGAATGTCATGGAATGTCAGGAATGTCATGTCTTTTAATGGAATGTCAAGAATGTCATGTCTTTTAATGGAATGTCAGGAATGTCATGTCTTTTAATGGAATGTCATGTCTTGGAATGGAATGTCAGGAATGTCATGTCTTTTAATGGAATGTCAGGAATGTCATGTCTTTTAATGGAATGTCAGGAATGTCATGTCTTTTAATGGAATATCAGGAATGTCATGTCTTTTAATGGAATGTCATGTCTTTTAATGGAATGTCAGGAATGTCATGTCTTTTAATGGAATGTCAGGAATGTCATGTCTTTTAATGGAATGTCAGGAATGTCATGTCTTTTAATGGAATGTCAGGAATGTCATGTCTTGGAATGGAATGTCGAATGTCATGTCTTTTAATGGAATGTCAGGAATGTCATGTCTTTTAATGGAATGTCATATCTTGGAATGTAATGTCAAGAATGTCATGTCTTTTAATGGAATGTCAGGAATGTCATGTCTTTTAATGGAATGTCAGGAATGTCATGTCTTTTAATGGAATATCAGGAATGTCATGTCTTTTAATGGAATGTCATGTCTTGGAATGGAATGTCAGGAATGTCATGTCTTTTAATGGAATGTCAGGAATGTCATGTCTTTTAATGAAATGTCAGGAATGTCATGTCTTTTAATGGAATGTCATGTCTTGGAATGGAATGTCAGGAATGTCATGTCCTTTAATGGAATGTCAGGAATGTCAGGTCTTTTAATGGAATGTCATGTCTTGGAATGGAATGTCAGGAATGTCATGTCTTTTAATGGAATGTCAGGAATGTCAGGAATATCATGTCTTTTAATGGAATGTCATGTCTTTTAATGGAATTGTCATGTCTTTTAATGGAATGTCAGGAATGTCATGTCTTTTAATGGAATGTCAGGAATGTCATGTCTTTTAATGGAATGTCATGTCTTGGAATGGAATGTCAGGAATGTCATGTCTTTTAATAGAATGTCAGGAATGTCATGGAATGTCAGGAATGTCATGTATTTTAATGGAATGTCAGGAATGTCATGTCTTTTAATGGAATGTCATGTCTTGGAATGGAATGTCAGGAATGTCATGTCTTTTAATGGAATGTCAGGAATGTCATGTCTTTTAATGGAATGTCAGGAATGTCATGTCTTTCAATGGAATGTCAGGCATGTCAGGAATGTCATGTCTTTTAACGGAATGTCAGGAATGTCAGGAATGTCATGTCTTTTAATGGAATGTCATGTCTTTTAATGGAATGTCAGGAATGTCATGTCTTTTAATGGAATGTCATGACTTTTAATGGAATGTCAGGAATGTCATGTCTTTTAATGGAATGTCAGGAATGTCATGTCTTTTAATGGAATGTCATGTCAGGAATGTCATGTCTTTTAATGGAATGTCAAGAATGTCATGTCTTTTAATGGAATGTCAGGAATGTCATGTCTTTTAATGGAATGTCAGGAATGTCATGTCTTTTAATGGAATGTCATGTCTTGGAATGGAATGTCAGGAATGTCATGTCTTTTAATGGAATGTCAGGAATGTCATGTCTTTTAATGGAATGTCAGGAATGTCATGTCTTTCAATGGAATGTCAGGCATGTCAGGAATGTCATGTCTTTTAACGGAATGTCAGGAATGTCACGTCTTTTAATGGAATATCAGGAATGTCATGTCTTTTAATGGAATGTCAGGAATGTCATGTCTTTTAATGGAATGTCAGGAATGTCATGTCTTGGAATGGAATGTCAGGAATGTCATGTCTTTTAATGGAATGTCAGGAATGTCATGTCTTTTAATGGAATGTCATGTCTTTTAATGGAATGTCAAGAATGTCATGTCTTTTAATGGAATGTCAGGAATGTTATGTCTTTTAATGGAATGTCATGTCGTGGAATGGAATGTCAGGAATGTCATGTCTTTTAATGGAATGTCAGGAATGTCAGGAATGTCATGTCTTTTAATGGAATGTCAGGAATGTCATGTCTTTTAATGGAATGTCAGGAATGTCATGGAATGTCAGGAATGTCATGTCTTTTAATGGAATGTCAAGAATGTCATGTCTTTTAATGGAATGTCATGTCTTGGAATGGAATGTCAGGAATGTCATGTCTTTTAATGGAATGTCAGGAATGTCATGTCTTGGAATGGAATGTCAGGAATGTCATGTCTTTTAATGGAATGTCAGGAATGTCATGTCTTTTAATGGAATATCAGGAATGTCATGTCTTTTAATGGAATGTCAGGAATGTCATGTCTTTTAATGGAATGTCAGGAATGTCAGGAATGTCATGTCGTTTAATGGAATGTCAGGAATGTCATGTCTTTTAATGGAATGTCATGTCTTGGAATGGAATGTCAGGAATGTCATGTCTTTTAATGGAATGTCATGTCTTGGAATGGAATGTCAGGAATGCCATGTCTTTTAATGGAATGTCAGGAATGTCATGTCTTTTAATGGAATGTCATGTCTTTTAATGGAATGTCAAGAATGTCATGTCTTTTAATGGAATGTCAGGAATGTCACGTCTTTTAATGGAATGTCAGGAATGTCATGTCTTTTAATGGAATGTCAGGAATGTCAGGAATGTCATGGAATGTCAGGAATGTCATGTCTTTTAATGGAATGTCAGGAATGTCATGTCTTTTAATGGAATGTCATGTCTTTTAATGGAATGTCAGGAATGTCATGTCTTTTAATGGAATGTCAGGAATGTCATGTCTTTTAATGGAATGTCATGTCTTGGAATGGAATGTCAGGAATGTCATGTCTTTTAACGGAATATCAGGAATGTCATGTCTTTCAATGGAATGTCAGGAATGTCATGTCTTGGAATGGAATGTCAGGAATGTCATGTCTTTTAATGGAATGTTAGGAATGTCATGTCTTTTAATGGAATGTCAGGAATGTCATGTCTTTTAATGGAATGTCATGTCTTTTAATGGAATGTCAGGAATGTCATGTCTTTTAATGGAATGTCATGTCTTGGAATGGAATGTCAGGAATGTCATGTCTTTTAATGGAATGTCAGGAATGTCATGTCTTTTAATGAAATGTCATGTCTTGGAATGTAATGTCAGGAATGTCATGTCTTTTAATGGAATGTCAGGAATGTCATGTCTTTTAATGGAATGTCAGGAATGTCATGTCTTTTAATGGAATGTCAGGAATGTCATGTCTTTTAATGGAATGTCATGTCTTTTAATGGAATGTCAGGAATGTCATGTCTTGGAATGGAATGTCATGTCTTGGAATGGAATGTCAGGAATGTCATGTCTTTTAATGGAATGTCAGGAATGTCATGTCTTTAGATGAAATGTCAGGAATGTCATGTCTTTTAATGGAATGTCATGTCTTGGAATGGAATGTCAGGAATGTCATGTCTTTTAATGGAATGTCAGGAATGTCATGTCTTTTAATGGAATGTCAGGAATGTCATGTCTTTTAATGGAATGTCAAGAATGTCATGTCTTTTAATGGAATGTCAGGAATATCATGTCTTTTAATGGAATGTCATGTCTTGGAATGGAATGTCAGGAATGTCATGTCTTTTAATGGACTGTCAGGAATGTCATGTCTTTTAATGGAATGTCAGGAATGTCATGGAATGTCAGGAATGTCATGTCTTTTAATGGAATGTCAGGAATGTCATGTCTTTTAATGGAATGTCAGGAATGTCATGGAATGTCAGGAATGTCATGTCTTTTAATGGAATGTCAAGAATGTCATGTCTTTTAATGGAATGTCAGGAATGTCATGTCTTTTAATGGAATGTCATGTCTTGGAATGGAATGTCAGGAATGTCAGGAATGTCATGTCTTTTAATGGAATGTCATGTCTTTTAATGGAATGTCAGGAATGTCATGTCTTTTAATGGAATGTCAGGAATGTCATGTCTTTTAATGGAATGTCATGTCTTGGAATAGAATGTCAGGAATGTGATGTCTTTTAATGGAATGTCAGGAATGTCATGTATTTTAATGGAATGTCAGGAATGTCATGTCTTTTAATGGAAAGTCATGTCTTTTAATGGAATGTCAGGAATGTCATGTCTTTTAATGGAATGTCGTCTTGGAATGGAATGTCAGGAATGTCATGTCTTTTAATGGAATGTCAAGAATGTCATGTCTTTTAATGGAATGTCAGGAATGCCATGTCTTTTAATGGAATGTCAGGAATGTCATGTTTTTTAATGGAATGTCAGGAATGTCTTGTCTTTTAATGGAATGTCAGGAATGCCATGTCTTTTAATGGAATGTCAGGAATGTCATGTTTTTTAATGGAATGTCAGGAATGTCATGTCTTTTAATGGAATGTCAGGAATGTCATGTCTTTTAATGGAATGTCAGGAATGTCATGGAATGTCAGGAATGTCATGTCTTTTAATGGAATGTCAGGAATGTCAGGAATGTCATGTCTTTTAATGGAATGTCAGGAATGTCATGTCTTTTAATGGAATGTCAGGAATGTCATGTCTTTTAATGGAATGTCAGGAATGTCATGTCTTTTAATGGAATGTCAGGAATGTCATGTCTTTTAATGGAATGTCAAGAATGTCATGTCTTTTAATGGAATGTCAGGAATGTCATGTCTTTTAATGGAATGTCATGTCTTGGAATGGAATGTCAGGAATGTCATGTCTTTTAATGGAATGTCAGGAATGTCATGTCTTTTGATGGAATGTCAGGAATGTCATGGAATGTCAGGAATGTCATGTCTTTTAATGGAATATCAGGAATGTCATGTCTTTTAATGGAATGTCATGTCTTTTAATGGAATGTCAGGAATGTCATGTCTTTTAATGGAATGTCAGGAATATCATGTCTTTTAATGGAATGTCATGTTTTGGAATGGAATGTCAGGAATGTCATGTCTTTTAATGGAATGTCAGGAATGTCATGTCTTGGAATGGAATGTCAGGAATGTCATGTCTTTTAATGGAATGTCAGGAATGTCATGTCTTTTAATGGAATGTCAGGAATGTCATCTCTTTTAATGGAATGTCAGGAATGTCATGTCTTTTAATGGAATGTCATGTCTTTTAATGGAATGTCAGGAATGTCATGTCTTTTAATGGAATGTCATGTCTTGGAATGGAATGTCAGGAATGTCATGTCTTTTAATGGAATGTCAGGAATGTCATGTCTTTTAATGAAATGTCAGGAATGTCATGTCTTTTAATGAAATGTCATGTCTTGGAATGGAATGTCAGGAATGTCATGTCTTTTAATGGAATGTCAGGAATGTCAGGAATGTCATGTCTTTTAATGGAATGTCAGGAATGTCATGTCTTTTAATGGAATTGTCATGTCTTTTAATGGAATGTCAGGAATGTCACGTCTTTTAATGGAATGTCAGGAATGTCATGTCTTTTAATGGAATGTCATGTCTTAGAATGGAATGTCAGAATGTCATGTCTTTTAATGGAATGTCAGGAATGTCATGGAATGTCAGGAATGTCATGTATTTTAATGGAATGTCAGGAATGTCATGTCTTTTAATGGAATGTCATGTCTTGGAATGGAATGTCAGGAATGTCATGTCTTTTAATGGAATGTCAGGAATGTCATGTCTTTTAATGGAATGTCAGGAATGTCATGGAATGTCAGGAATGTCATGTCTTTTAATGGAATGTCAAGAATGTCATGTCTTTTAATGGAATGTCAGGAATATCATGTCTTTTAATGGAATGTCATGTCTTGGAATGGAATGTCAGGAATGTCATGTCTTTTAATGGAATGTCAGGAATGTCAGGAATGTCATGTCTTTTAATGGAATGTCAGGAATGTCATGTCTTTTAATGGAATGTCAGGAATGTCATGTCTTTTAATGGAATGTCATGTCTTGGAATGGAATGTCAGGAATGTCATGTCTTTTAATGGAATGTCAGGAATGTCATGTCTTGGAATGGAATGTCGAATGTCATGTCTTTTAATGGAATGTCAGGAATGTCATGTCTTTTAATGGAATGTCATATCTTGGAATGTAATGTCAGGAATGTCATGTCTTTTAATGGAATGTCAGGAATGTCATGTCTTTTAATGGAATGTCAGGAATGTCATGTCTTTTAATGGAATATCAGGAATGTCATGTCTTTTAATGAAATGTCATGTCTTGGAATGGAATGTCAGGAATGTCATGTCTTTTAATGGAATGTCAGGAATGTCATGTCTTTTAATGGAATGTCAGGAATGTCATGTCTTTTAATGAAATGTCAGGAATGTCATGTCTTTTAATGGAATGTCATGTCTTGGAATGGAATGTCAGGAATGTCATGTCTTTTAATGGAATGTCAGGAATGTCATGTCTTTTAATGGAATGTCAGGAATGTCATGGAATGTCAGGAATGTCATGTCTTTTAATGGAATGTCAGGAATGTCATGTCTTTTAATGGAATGTCAGGAATGTCATGGAATGTCAGGAATGTCATGTCTTTTAATGGAATGTCAAGAATGTCATGTCTTTTAATGGAATGTCAGGAATGTCATGTCTTTTAATGGAATGTCATGTCTTGGAATGGAATGTCAGGAATGTCAGGAATGTCATGTCTTTTAATGGAATGTCATGTCTTTTAATGGAATGTCAGGAATGTCATGTCTTTTAATGGAATGTCAGGAATGTCATGTCTTTTAATGGAATGTCATGTCTTGGAATAGAATGTCAGGAATGTGATGTCTTTTAATGGAATGTCAGGAATGTCATGTATTTTAATGGAATGTCAGGAATGTCATGTCTTTTAATGGAAAGTCATGTCTTTTAATGGAATGTCAGGAATGTCATGTCTTTTAATGGAATGTCGTCTTGGAATGGAATGTCAGGAATGTCATGTCTTTTAATGGAATGTCAAGAATGTCATGTCTTTTAATGGAATGTCAGGAATGCCATGTCTTTTAATGGAATGTCAGGAATGTCATGTTTTTTAATGGAATGTCAGGAATGTCTTGTCTTTTAATGGAATGTCAGGAATGCCATGTCTTTTAATGGAATGTCAGGAATGTCATGTTTTTTAATGGAATGTCAGGAATGTCATGTCTTTTAATGGAATGTCAGGAATGTCATGTCTTTTAATGGAATGTCAGGAATGTCATGGAATGTCAGGAATGTCATGTCTTTTAATGGAATGTCAGGAATGTCAGGAATGTCATGTCTTTTAATGGAATGTCAGGAATGTCATGTCTTTTAATGGAATGTCAGGAATGTCATGTCTTTTAATGGAATGTCAGGAATGTCATGTCTTTTAATGGAATGTCAAGAATGTCATGTCTTTTAATGGAATGTCAGGAATGTCATGTCTTTTAATGGAATGTCATGTCTTGGAATGGAATGTCAGGAATGTCATGTCTTTTAATGGAATGTCAGGAATGTCATGTCTTTTGATGGAATGTCAGGAATGTCATGGAATGTCAGGAATGTCATGTCTTTTAATGGAATATCAGGAATGTCATGTCTTTTAATGGAATGTCATGTCTTTTAATGGAATGTCAGGAATGTCATGTCTTTTAATGGAATGTCAGGAATATCATGTCTTTTAATGGAATGTCATGTTTTGGAATGGAATGTCAGGAATGTCATGTCTTTTAATGGAATGTCAGGAATGTCATGTCTTGGAATGGAATGTCAGGAATGTCATGTCTTTTAATGGAATGTCAGGAATGTCATGTCTTTTAATGGAATGTCAGGAATGTCATGTCTTTTAATGGAATGTCAGGAATGTCATGTCTTTTAATGGAATGTCATGTCTTTTAATGGAATGTCAGGAATGTCATGTCTTTTAATGGAATGTCATGTCTTGGAATGGAATGTCAGGAATGTCATGTCTTTTAATGGAATGTCAGGAATGTCATGTCTTTTAATGAAATGTCAGGAATGTCATGTCTTTTAATGAAATGTCATGTCTTGGAATGGAATGTCAGGAATGTCATGTCTTTTAATGGAATGTCAGGAATGTCAGGAATGTCATGTCTTTTAATGGAATGTCAGGAATGTCATGTCTTTTAATGGAATTGTCATGTCTTTTAATGGAATGTCAGGAATGTCACGTCTTTTAATGGAATGTCAGGAATGTCATGTCTTTTAATGGAATGTCATGTCTTGGAATGGAATGTCAGAATGTCATGTCTTTTAATGGAATGTCAGGAATGTCATGGAATGTCAGGAATGTCATGTATTTTAATGGAATGTCAGGAATGTCATGTCTTTTAATGGAATGTCATGTCTTGGAATGGAATGTCAGGAATGTCATGTCTTTTAATGGAATGTCAGGAATGTCATGTCTTTTAATGGAATGTCAGGAATGTCATGGAATGTCAGGAATGTCATGTCTTTTAATGGAATGTCAAGAATGTCATGTCTTTTAATGGAATGTCAGGAATATCATGTCTTTTAATGGAATGTCATGTCTTGGAATGGAATGTCAGGAATGTCATGTCTTTTAATGGAATGTCAGGAATGTCAGGAATGTCATGTCTTTTAATGGAATGTCAGGAATGTCATGTCTTTTAATGGAATGTCAGGAATGTCATGTCTTTTAATGGAATGTCATGTCTTGGAATGGAATGTCAGGAATGTCATGTCTTTTAATGGAATGTCAGGAATGTCATGTCTTGGAATAGAATGTCGAATGTCATGTCTTTTAATGGAATGTCAGGAATGTCATGTCTTTTAATGGAATGTCATATCTTGGAATGTAATGTCAGGAATGTCATGTCTTTTAATGGAATGTCAGGAATGTCATGTCTTTTAATGGAATGTCAGGAATGTCATGTCTTTTAATGGAATATCAGGAATGTCATGTCTTTTAATGGAATGTCATGTCTTGGAATGGAATGTCAGGAATGTCATGTCTTTTAATGGAATGTCAGGAATGTCATGTCTTTTAATGGAATGTCAGGAATGTCATGTCTTTTAATGAAATGTCAGGAATGTCATGTCTTTTAATGGAATGTCATGTCTTGGAATGGAATGTCAGGAATGTCATGTCTTTTAATGGAATGTCAGGAATGTCATGTCTTTTAATGGAATGTCAGGAATGTCATGTCTTTTAATGGAATTGTCATGTCTTTTAATGGAATGTCAGGAATGTCATGTCTTTTAATGGAATGTCAGGAATGTCATGTCTTTTAATGGAATGTCATGACTTTTAATGGAATGTCAGGAATGTCATGTCTTTTAATGGAATGTCAGGAATGTCATGTCTTTTAATGGAATGTCATGTCTTGGAATGGAATGTCAGGAATGTCATGTCTTATAATGGAATGTCAGGAATGTCATGGAATGTCAGGAATGTCATGTATTTTAATGGAATGTCAGGAATGTCATGTCTTTTAATGGAATGTCATGTCTTGGAATGGAATGTCAGGAATGTCATGTCTTTTAATGGAATGTCAGGAATGTCATGTCTTTTAATGGAATGTCAGGAATGTCATGGAATGTCAGGAATGTCATGTCTTTTAATGGAATGTCAAGAATGTCATGTCTTTTAATGGAATGTCAGGAATATCATGTCTTTTAATGAAATGTCAGGAATGTCATGTCTTTTAATGGAATATCAGGAATGTCATGTCTTTTAATGGAATGTCATGTCTTGGAATGGAATGTCAGGAATGTCATGTCTTTTAATGGAATGTCAGGAATGTCATGTCTTTTAATGAAATGTCAGGAATGTCATGTCTTTTAATGGAATGTCATGTCTTGGAATGGAATGTCAGGAATGTCATGTCCTTTAATGGAATGTCAGGAATGTCAGGTCTTTTAATGGAATGTCATGTCTTGGAATGGAATGTCAGGAATGTCATGTCTTTTAATGGAATGTCAGGAATGTCAGGAATATCATGTCTTTTAATGGAATGTCATGTCTTTTAATGGAATTGTCATGTCTTTTAATGGAATGTCAGGAATGTCATGTCTTTTAATGGAATGTCAGGAATGTCATGTCTTTTAATGGAATGTCATGTCTTGGAATGGAATGTCAGGAATGTCATGTCTTTTAATAGAATGTCAGGAATGTCATGGAATGTCAGGAATGTCATGTATTTTAATGGAATGTCAGGAATGTCATGTCTTTTAATGGAATGTCATGTCTTGGAATGGAATGTCAGGAATGTCATGTCTTTTAATGGAATGTCAGGAATGTCATGTCTTTTAATGGAATGTCAGGAATGTCATGTCTTTCAATGGAATGTCAGGCATGTCAGGAATGTCATGTCTTTTAACGGAATGTCAGGAATGTCAGGAATGTCATGTCTTTTAATGGAATGTCATGTCTTTTAATGGAATGTCAGGAATGTCATGTCTTTTAATGGAATGTCATGACTTTTAATGGAATGTCAGGAATGTCATGTCTTTTAATGGAATGTCAGGAATGTCATGTCTTTTAATGGAATGTCATGTCAGGAATGTCATGTCTTTTAATGGAATGTCAAGAATGTCATGTCTTTTAATGGAATGTCAGGAATGTCATGTCTTTTAATGGAATGTCAGGAATGTCATGTCTTTTAATGGAATGTCATGTCTTGGAATGGAATGTCAGGAATGTCATGTCTTTTAATGGAATGTCAGGAATGTCATGTCTTTTAATGGAATGTCAGGAATGTCATGTCTTTCAATGGAATGTCAGGCATGTCAGGAATGTCATGTCTTTTAACGGAATGTCAGGAATGTCACGTCTTTTAATGGAATATCAGGAATGTCATGTCTTTTAATGGAATGTCAGGAATGTCATGTCTTTTAATGGAATGTCAGGAATGTCATGTCTTGGAATGGAATGTCAGGAATGTCATGTCTTTTAATGGAATGTCAGGAATGTCATGTCTTTTAATGGAATGTCATGTCTTTTAATGGAATGTCAAGAATGTCATGTCTTTTAATGGAATGTCAGGAATGTTATGTCTTTTAATGGAATGTCATGTCGTGGAATGGAATGTCAGGAATGTCATGTCTTTTAATGGAATGTCAGGAATGTCAGGAATGTCATGTCTTTTAATGGAATGTCAGGAATGTCATGTCTTTTAATGGAATGTCAGGAATGTCATGGAATGTCAGGAATGTCATGTCTTTTAATGGAATGTCAAGAATGTCATGTCTTTTAATGGAATGTCATGTCTTGGAATGGAATGTCAGGAATGTCATGTCTTTTAATGGAATGTCAGGAATGTCATGTCTTGGAATGGAATGTCAGGAATGTCATGTCTTTTAATGGAATGTCAGGAATGTCATGTCTTTTAATGGAATATCAGGAATGTCATGTCTTTTAATGGAATGTCAGGAATGTCATGTCTTTTAATGGAATGTCAGGAATGTCAGGAATGTCATGTCGTTTAATGGAATGTCAGGAATGTCATGTCTTTTAATGGAATGTCATGTCTTGGAATGGAATGTCAGGAATGTCATGTCTTTTAATGGAATGTCATGTCTTGGAATGGAATGTCAGGAATGCCATGTCTTTTAATGGAATGTCAGGAATGTCATGTCTTTTAATGGAATGTCATGTCTTTTAATGGAATGTCAAGAATGTCATGTCTTTTAATGGAATGTCAGGAATGTCACGTCTTTTAATGGAATGTCAGGAATGTCATGTCTTTTAATGGAATGTCAGGAATGTCAGGAATGTCATGGAATGTCAGGAATGTCATGTCTTTTAATGGAATGTCAGGAATGTCATGTCTTTTAATGGAATGTCATGTCTTTTAATGGAATGTCAGGAATGTCATGTCTTTTAATGGAATGTCAGGAATGTCATGTCTTTTAATGGAATGTCATGTCTTGGAATGGAATGTCAGGAATGTCATGTCTTTTAACGGAATATCAGGAATGTCATGTCTTTCAATGGAATGTCAGGAATGTCATGTCTTGGAATGGAATGTCAGGAATGTCATGTCTTTTAATGGAATGTTAGGAATGTCATGTCTTTTAATGGAATGTCAGGAATGTCATGTCTTTTAATGGAATGTCATGTCTTTTAATGGAATGTCAGGAATGTCATGTCTTTTAATGGAATGTCATGTCTTGGAATGGAATGTCAGGAATGTCATGTCTTTTAATGGAATGTCAGGAATGTCATGTCTTTTAATGAAATGTCATGTCTTGGAATGTAATGTCAGGAATGTCATGTCTTTTAATGGAATGTCAGGAATGTCATGTCTTTTAATGGAATGTCAGGAATGTCATGTCTTTTAATGGAATGTCAGGAATGTCATGTCTTTTAATGGAATGTCATGTCTTTTAATGGAATGTCAGGAATGTCATGTCTTGGAATGGAATGTCATGTCTTGGAATGGAATGTCAGGAATGTCATGTCTTTTAATGGAATGTCAGGAATGTCATGTCTTTAGATGAAATGTCAGGAATGTCATGTCTTTTAATGGAATGTCATGTCTTGGAATGGAATGTCAGGAATGTCATGTCTTTTAATGGAATGTCAGGAATGTCATGTCTTTTAATGGAATGTCAGGAATGTCATGTCTTTTAATGGAATGTCAAGAATGTCATGTCTTTTAATGGAATGTCAGGAATATCATGTCTTTTAATGGAATGTCATGTCTTGGAATGGAATGTCAGGAATGTCATGTCTTTTAATGGACTGTCAGGAATGTCATGTCTTTTAATGGAATGTCAGGAATGTCATGGAATGTCAGGAATGTCATGTCTTTTAATGGAATGTCAGGAATGTCATGTCTTTTAATGGAATGTCAGGAATGTCATGGAATGTCAGGAATGTCATGTCTTTTAATGGAATGTCAAGAATGTCATGTCTTTTAATGGAATGTCAGGAATGTCATGTCTTTTAATGGAATGTCATGTCTTGGAATGGAATGTCAGGAATGTCAGGAATGTCATGTCTTTTAATGGAATGTCATGTCTTTTAATGGAATGTCAGGAATGTCATGTCTTTTAATGGAATGTCAGGAATGTCATGTCTTTTAATGGAATGTCATGTCTTGGAATAGAATGTCAGGAATGTGATGTCTTTTAATGGAATGTCAGGAATGTCATGTATTTTAATGGAATGTCAGGAATGTCATGTCTTTTAATGGAAAGTCATGTCTTTTAATGGAATGTCAGGAATGTCATGTCTTTTAATGGAATGTCGTCTTGGAATGGAATGTCAGGAATGTCATGTCTTTTAATGGAATGTCAAGAATGTCATGTCTTTTAATGGAATGTCAGGAATGCCATGTCTTTTAATGGAATGTCAGGAATGTCATGTTTTTTAATGGAATGTCAGGAATGTCTTGTCTTTTAATGGAATGTCAGGAATGCCATGTCTTTTAATGGAATGTCAGGAATGTCATGTTTTTTAATGGAATGTCAGGAATGTCATGTCTTTTAATGGAATGTCAGGAATGTCATGTCTTTTAATGGAATGTCAGGAATGTCATGGAATGTCAGGAATGTCATGTCTTTTAATGGAATGTCAGGAATGTCAGGAATGTCATGTCTTTTAATGGAATGTCAGGAATGTCATGTCTTTTAATGGAATGTCAGGAATGTCATGTCTTTTAATGGAATGTCAGGAATGTCATGTCTTTTAATGGAATGTCAGGAATGTCATGTCTTTTAATGGAATGTCAAGAATGTCATGTCTTTTAATGGAATGTCAGGAATGTCATGTCTTTTAATGGAATGTCATGTCTTGGAATGGAATGTCAGGAATGTCATGTCTTTTAATGGAATGTCAGGAATGTCATGTCTTTTGATGGAATGTCAGGAATGTCATGGAATGTCAGGAATGTCATGTCTTTTAATGGAATATCAGGAATGTCATGTCTTTTAATGGAATGTCATGTCTTTTAATGGAATGTCAGGAATGTCATGTCTTTTAATGGAATGTCAGGAATATCATGTCTTTTAATGGAATGTCATGTTTTGGAATGGAATGTCAGGAATGTCATGTCTTTTAATGGAATGTCAGGAATGTCATGTCTTGGAATGGAATGTCAGGAATGTCATGTCTTTTAATGGAATGTCAGGAATGTCATGTCTTTTAATGGAATGTCAGGAATGTCATCTCTTTTAATGGAATGTCAGGAATGTCATGTCTTTTAATGGAATGTCATGTCTTTTAATGGAATGTCAGGAATGTCATGTCTTTTAATGGAATGTCATGTCTTGGAATGGAATGTCAGGAATGTCATGTCTTTTAATGGAATGTCAGGAATGTCATGTCTTTTAATGAAATGTCAGGAATGTCATGTCTTTTAATGAAATGTCATGTCTTGGAATGGAATGTCAGGAATGTCATGTCTTTTAATGGAATGTCAGGAATGTCAGGAATGTCATGTCTTTTAATGGAATGTCAGGAATGTCATGTCTTTTAATGGAATTGTCATGTCTTTTAATGGAATGTCAGGAATGTCACGTCTTTTAATGGAATGTCAGGAATGTCATGTCTTTTAATGGAATGTCATGTCTTGGAATGGAATGTCAGAATGTCATGTCTTTTAATGGAATGTCAGGAATGTCATGGAATGTCAGGAATGTCATGTATTTTAATGGAATGTCAGGAATGTCATGTCTTTTAATGGAATGTCATGTCTTGGAATGGAATGTCAGGAATGTCATGTCTTTTAATGGAATGTCAGGAATGTCATGTCTTTTAATGGAATGTCAGGAATGTCATGGAATGTCAGGAATGTCATGTCTTTTAATGGAATGTCAAGAATGTCATGTCTTTTAATGGAATGTCAGGAATATCATGTCTTTTAATGGAATGTCATGTCTTGGAATGGAATGTCAGGAATGTCATGTCTTTTAATGGAATGTCAGGAATGTCAGGAATGTCATGTCTTTTAATGGAATGTCAGGAATGTCATGTCTTTTAATGGAATGTCAGGAATGTCATGTCTTTTAATGGAATGTCATGTCTTGGAATGGAATGTCAGGAATGTCATGTCTTTTAATGGAATGTCAGGAATGTCATGTCTTGGAATGGAATGTCGAATGTCATGTCTTTTAATGGAATGTCAGGAATGTCATGTCTTTTAATGGAATGTCATATCTTGGAATGTAATGTCAGGAATGTCATGTCTTTTAATGGAATGTCAGGAATGTCATGTCTTTTAATGGAATGTCAGGAATGTCATGTCTTTTAATGGAATATCAGGAATGTCATGTCTTTTAATGAAATGTCATGTCTTGGAATGGAATGTCAGGAATGTCATGTCTTTTAATGGAATGTCAGGAATGTCATGTCTTTTAATGGAATGTCAGGAATGTCATGTCTTTTAATGAAATGTCAGGAATGTCATGTCTTTTAATGGAATGTCATGTCTTGGAATGGAATGTCAGGAATGTCATGTCTTTTAATGGAATGTCAGGAATGTCATGTCTTTTAATGGAATGTCAGGAATGTCATGGAATGTCAGGAATGTCATGTCTTTTAATGGAATGTCAGGAATGTCATGTCTTTTAATGGAATGTCAGGAATGTCATGGAATGTCAGGAATGTCATGTCTTTTAATGGAATGTCAAGAATGTCATGTCTTTTAATGGAATGTCAGGAATGTCATGTCTTTTAATGGAATGTCATGTCTTGGAATGGAATGTCAGGAATGTCAGGAATGTCATGTCTTTTAATGGAATGTCATGTCTTTTAATGGAATGTCAGGAATGTCATGTCTTTTAATGGAATGTCAGGAATGTCATGTCTTTTAATGGAATGTCATGTCTTGGAATAGAATGTCAGGAATGTGATGTCTTTTAATGGAATGTCAGGAATGTCATGTATTTTAATGGAATGTCAGGAATGTCATGTCTTTTAATGGAAAGTCATGTCTTTTAATGGAATGTCAGGAATGTCATGTCTTTTAATGGAATGTCGTCTTGGAATGGAATGTCAGGAATGTCATGTCTTTTAATGGAATGTCAAGAATGTCATGTCTTTTAATGGAATGTCAGGAATGCCATGTCTTTTAATGGAATGTCAGGAATGTCATGTTTTTTAATGGAATGTCAGGAATGTCTTGTCTTTTAATGGAATGTCAGGAATGCCATGTCTTTTAATGGAATGTCAGGAATGTCATGTTTTTTAATGGAATGTCAGGAATGTCATGTCTTTTAATGGAATGTCAGGAATGTCATGTCTTTTAATGGAATGTCAGGAATGTCATGGAATGTCAGGAATGTCATGTCTTTTAATGGAATGTCAGGAATGTCAGGAATGTCATGTCTTTTAATGGAATGTCAGGAATGTCATGTCTTTTAATGGAATGTCAGGAATGTCATGTCTTTTAATGGAATGTCAGGAATGTCATGTCTTTTAATGGAATGTCAAGAATGTCATGTCTTTTAATGGAATGTCAGGAATGTCATGTCTTTTAATGGAATGTCATGTCTTGGAATGGAATGTCAGGAATGTCATGTCTTTTAATGGAATGTCAGGAATGTCATGTCTTTTGATGGAATGTCAGGAATGTCATGGAATGTCAGGAATGTCATGTCTTTTAATGGAATATCAGGAATGTCATGTCTTTTAATGGAATGTCATGTCTTTTAATGGAATGTCAGGAATGTCATGTCTTTTAATGGAATGTCAGGAATATCATGTCTTTTAATGGAATGTCATGTTTTGGAATGGAATGTCAGGAATGTCATGTCTTTTAATGGAATGTCAGGAATGTCATGTCTTGGAATGGAATGTCAGGAATGTCATGTCTTTTAATGGAATGTCAGGAATGTCATGTCTTTTAATGGAATGTCAGGAATGTCATGTCTTTTAATGGAATGTCAGGAATGTCATGTCTTTTAATGGAATGTCATGTCTTTTAATGGAATGTCAGGAATGTCATGTCTTTTAATGGAATGTCATGTCTTGGAATGGAATGTCAGGAATGTCATGTCTTTTAATGGAATGTCAGGAATGTCATGTCTTTTAATGAAATGTCAGGAATGTCATGTCTTTTAATGAAATGTCATGTCTTGGAATGGAATGTCAGGAATGTCATGTCTTTTAATGGAATGTCAGGAATGTCAGGAATGTCATGTCTTTTAATGGAATGTCAGGAATGTCATGTCTTTTAATGGAATTGTCATGTCTTTTAATGGAATGTCAGGAATGTCACGTCTTTTAATGGAATGTCAGGAATGTCATGTCTTTTAATGGAATGTCATGTCTTGGAATGGAATGTCAGAATGTCATGTCTTTTAATGGAATGTCAGGAATGTCATGGAATGTCAGGAATGTCATGTATTTTAATGGAATGTCAGGAATGTCATGTCTTTTAATGGAATGTCATGTCTTGGAATGGAATGTCAGGAATGTCATGTCTTTTAATGGAATGTCAGGAATGTCATGTCTTTTAATGGAATGTCAGGAATGTCATGGAATGTCAGGAATGTCATGTCTTTTAATGGAATGTCAAGAATGTCATGTCTTTTAATGGAATGTCAGGAATATCATGTCTTTTAATGGAATGTCATGTCTTGGAATGGAATGTCAGGAATGTCATGTCTTTTAATGGAATGTCAGGAATGTCAGGAATGTCATGTCTTTTAATGGAATGTCAGGAATGTCATGTCTTTTAATGGAATGTCAGGAATGTCATGTCTTTTAATGGAATGTCATGTCTTGGAATGGAATGTCAGGAATGTCATGTCTTTTAATGGAATGTCAGGAATGTCATGTCTTGGAATAGAATGTCGAATGTCATGTCTTTTAATGGAATGTCAGGAATGTCATGTCTTTTAATGGAATGTCATATCTTGGAATGTAATGTCAGGAATGTCATGTCTTTTAATGGAATGTCAGGAATGTCATGTCTTTTAATGGAATGTCAGGAATGTCATGTCTTTTAATGGAATATCAGGAATGTCATGTCTTTTAATGGAATGTCATGTCTTGGAATGGAATGTCAGGAATGTCATGTCTTTTAATGGAATGTCAGGAATGTCATGTCTTTTAATGGAATGTCAGGAATGTCATGTCTTTTAATGAAATGTCAGGAATGTCATGTCTTTTAATGGAATGTCATGTCTTGGAATGGAATGTCAGGAATGTCATGTCTTTTAATGGAATGTCAGGAATGTCATGTCTTTTAATGGAATGTCAGGAATGTCATGTCTTTTAATGGAATTGTCATGTCTTTTAATGGAATGTCAGGAATGTCATGTCTTTTAATGGAATGTCAGGAATGTCATGTCTTTTAATGGAATGTCATGACTTTTAATGGAATGTCAGGAATGTCATGTCTTTTAATGGAATGTCAGGAATGTCATGTCTTTTAATGGAATGTCATGTCTTGGAATGGAATGTCAGGAATGTCATGTCTTATAATGGAATGTCAGGAATGTCATGGAATGTCAGGAATGTCATGTATTTTAATGGAATGTCAGGAATGTCATGTCTTTTAATGGAATGTCATGTCTTGGAATGGAATGTCAGGAATGTCATGTCTTTTAATGGAATGTCAGGAATGTCATGTCTTTTAATGGAATGTCAGGAATGTCATGGAATGTCAGGAATGTCATGTCTTTTAATGGAATGTCAAGAATGTCATGTCTTTTAATGGAATGTCAGGAATATCATGTCTTTTAATGGAATGTCATGTCTTGGAATGGAATGTCAGGAATGTCATGTCTTTTAATGGAATGTCAGGAATGTCAGGAATGTCATGTCTTTTAATGGAATGTCAGGAATGTCATGTCTTTTAATGGAATGTCAGGAATGTCATGTCTTTTAATGGAATGTCATGTCTTGGAATGGAATGTCAGGAATGTCATGTCTTTTAATGGAATGTCAGGAATGTCATGTCTTGGAATGGAATGTCGAATGTCATGTCTTTTAATGGAATGTCAGGAATGTCATGTCTTTTAATGGAATGTCATATCTTGGAATGTAATGTCAGGAATGTCATGTCTTTTAATGGAATGTCAGGAATGTCATGTCTTTTAATGGAATGTCAGGAATGTCATGTCTTTTAATGGAATATCAGGAATGTCATGTCTTTTAATGGAATGTCATGTCTTGGAATGGAATGTCAGGAATGTCATGTCTTTTAATGGAATGTCAGGAATGTCATGTCTTTTAATGGAATGTCAGGAATGTCATGTCTTTTAATGAAATGTCAGGAATGTCATGTCTTTTAATGGAATGTCATGTCTTGGAATGGAATGTCAGGAATGTCATGTCTTTTAATGGAATGTCAGGAATGTCATGTCTTTTAATGGAATGTCAGGAATGTCATGTCTTTTAATGGAATTGTCATGTCTTTTAATGGAATGTCAGGAATGTCATGTCTTTTAATGGAATGTCAGGAATGTCATGTCTTTTAATGGAATGTCATGACTTTTAATGGAATGTCAGGAATGTCATGTCTTTTAATGGAATGTCAGGAATGTCATGTCTTTTAATGGAATGTCATGTCTTGGAATGGAATGTCAGGAATGTCATGTCTTTTAATGGAATGTCAGGAATGTCATGGAATGTCAGGAATGTCATGTATTTTAATGGAATGTCAGGAATGTCATGTCTTTTAATGGAATGTCATGTCTTGGAATGGAATGTCAGGAATGTCATGTCTTTTAATGGAATGTCATATCTTTTAATGGAATGTCAGGAATGTCATGTCTTTCAATGGAATGTCAGGCATGTCAGGAATGTCATGTTTTTTAACGGAATGTCAGGAATGTCAGAAATGTCATGTCTTTTAATGGAATGTCAGGAATGTCATGTCTTTTAATGGAATGTCAGGAATGTCATGTCTTTTAATGGAATGTCAGGAATGTCATGTCTTTTAATGGAATGTCATGTCTTGGAATGGAATGTCAGGAATGTCATGTCTTTTAATGGAATGTCAAGAATGTCATGTCTTTTAATGGAATGTCAGGAATGTCATGTCTTTTAATGGAATGTCAGGAATGTCATGTCTTTTAATGGAATGTCATGTCTTGGAATGGAATGTCAGGAATGTCATGTCTTTTAATGGAATGTCAGGAATGTCATGTCTTTTAATGGAATGTCAGGAATGTCATGTTTTTCAATGGAATGTCAGGCATGTCAGGAATGTCATGTCTTTTAACGGAATGTCAGGAATGTCACGTCTTTTAATGGAATATCAGGAATGTCATGTCTTTTAATGGAATGTCAGGAATGTCATGTCTTGGAATGGAATGTCAGGAATGTCATGTCTTTTAATGGAATGTCAGGAATGTCATGTCTTTTAATGGAATGTCATGTCTTTTAATGGAATGTCAAGAATGTCATGTCTTTTAATGGAATGTCAGGAATGTTATGTCTTTTAATGGAATGTCATGTCTTGGAATGGAATGTCAGGAATGTCATGTCTTTTAATGGAATGTCAGGAATGTCATGTCTTTTAATGGAATGTCAGGAATGTCATGTCTTTTAATGGAATGTCAGGAATGTCATGTCTTTTAATGGAATGTCATGTCTTTTAATTGAATGTCAGTAATGTCATGTCTTTTAATGGAATGTCAGGAATGTCATGTCTTTTAATGGAATGTCATGTCTTGGAATGGAATGTCAGGAATGTCATGTCTTTTAATGGAATGTCAAGAATGTCATGTCTTTTAATGGAATGTCAGGAATGTCATGTCTTGGAATGGAATGTCAGGAATGTCATGTCTTTTAATGGAATATCAGGAATGTCATGTCTTTTAATGGAATGTCAGGAATGTCATGTCTTTTAATGGAATGTCAGGAATGTCATGTCTTTTAATGGAATGTCATGTCTTGGAATGGAATGTCAGGAATGTCATGTCTTTTAATGGAATGTCAAGAATGTCATGTCTTTTAATGGAATGTCAGGAATGTCATGTCTTGGAATGGAATGTCAGGAATGTCATGTCTTTTAATGGAATATCAGGAATGTCATGTCTTTTAATGGAATGTCAGGAATGTCATGTCTTTTAATGGAATGTCAGGAATGTCATGTCTTTTAATGGAATGTCAGGAATGTCATGGAATGTCAGGAATGTCATGTCTTTTAATGGAATGTCAGGAATGTCATGTCTTTTAATGGAATGTCATGTCTTGGAATGGAATGTCAGGAATGTCATGTCTTTTAATGGAATGTCAGGAATGTCATGTCTTGGAATGGAATGTCAGGAATGTCATGTCTTTTAATGGAATGTCAGGAATGTCATGTCTTTTAATGGAATGTCAGGAATGTCATGGAATGTCAGGAATGTCATGTCTTTTAATGGAATGTCAGGAATGTCATGTCTTTTAATGGAATGTCATGTCTTTTAATGGAATGTCAGGAATGTCATGTCTTGGAATGGAATGTCAGGAATGCCATGTCTTTTAATGGAATGTCAGGAATGTCATGTCTTTTAATGGAATGTCAGGAATGTCATGTCTTTTAATGGAATGTCAGGAATGTCATGTCTTTTAATGGAATGTCATGTCTTTTAATGGAATGTCATGTCTTTTAATGGAATGTCAGGAATGTCATGTCTTTTAATGGAATGTCATGTCTTGGAATGGAATGTCAGGAATGTCATGTCTTTTAATGGAATGTCAGGAATGTCATGTCTTTTAATGGAATGTCAGGAATGTCAGGAATGTCATGGAATGTCAAGAATGTCATGTCTTTTAATGGAATGTCAGGAATGTCATGTCTTTTAATGGAATGTCAGGAATGTCATGTCTTTTAATGGAATGTCAGGAATGTCATGTCTTTTAATGGAATGTCATGTCTTTTAATGGAATGTCAGGAATGTCATGTCTTTTAATGGAATGTCATGTCTTGGAATGGAATGTCAGGAATGTCATGTCTTTTAATGGAATGTCAGGAATGTCATTTCTTTTAATGGAATGTCATGTCTTGGAATATAATGTCAGGAATGTTATGTCTTTTAATGGAATGTCAGGAATGTCATGTCTTTTAATGGAATGTCAGGAATGTCATGGAATGTCAGGAATGTCATGTCTTTTAATGGAATGTCAGGAATATCATGTCTTTTAATGGAATGTCATGTCTTGGAATGGAATGTCAGGAATGTCATGTCTTTTAATGGAATGTCAGGAATGTCAGGAATGTCATGTCTTTTAATGGAATGTCAGGAATGTCATGTCTTTTAATGGAATGTCAGGAATGTCATGGAATGTCAGGAATGTCATGTCTTTTAATGGAATGTCAGGAATGTCATGTCTTTTAATGGAATGTCAGGAATGTCATGGAATGTCAGGGACGTCATGTCTTTTAATGGAATGTCAAGAATGTCATGTCTTTTAATGGAATGTCAGGAATGTCATGTCTTTTAATTTAATGTCATGTCTTGGAATGGAATGTCAGGAATGTCATGTCTTTTAATGGAATGTCAGGAATGTCAGGAATGTCATGTCTTTTAATGGAATGTCAGGAATGTCATGTCTTTTAATGGAATGTCAGGAATGTCATGTCTTTTAATGGAATGTCATGTCTTGGAATAGAATGTCAGGAATGTGATGTCTTTTAATGGAATGTCAGGAATGTCATGTATTTTAATGGAATGTCAGGAATGTCATGTCTTTTAATGGAAAGTCATGTCTTTTAATGGAATGTCAGGAATGTCATGTCTTTTAATGGAATGTCATGTCTTGGAATGGAATGTCAGGAATGTCATGTCTTTTAATGGAATGTCAAGAATGTCATGTCTTTTAAGGGAATGTCAGGAATGCCATGTCTTTTAATGGAATGTCAGGAATGTCATGTTTTTTAATGGAATGTCAGGAATGTCATTTCTTTTAATGGAATGTCAAGAATGTCATATCTTTTAATGGAATGTCAGGAATGTCATGGAATGTCAGGAATGTCATGTCTTTTAATGGAATGTCAGGAATGTCATGTCTTTTAATGGAATGTCATGTCTTGGAATGGAATGTCAGGAATGTCATGTCTTTTAATGGAATGTCAGGAATGTCATGTCTTTTAATGGAATGTCATGTCTTGGAATGGAATGTCAGGAATGTCATGGAATGTCAGGAATGTCATGTCTTTTAATGGAATGTCAGGAATGTCATGTCTTTTAATGGAATGTCATGTCTTTTAATGGAATGTCAGGAATGTCATGGAATGTCAGGAATGTCATGGAATGTCAGGAATGTCATGTCTTTTAATGGAATGTCAGGAATGTCATGTCTTTTAATGGAATGTCATGTCTTGGAATGGAATGTCAGGAATGTCATGTCTTTTAATGGAATGTCAGGAATGTCATGTCTTGGAATGGAATGTCAGGAATGTCATGTCTTTTAATGGAATGTCAGGAATGTCATGTCTTTTAATGGAATGTCATGTCTTGGAATGGAATGTCAGGAATGTCATGTCTTTTAATGGAATGTCAGGAATGTCATGTCTTGGAATGGAATGTCAGGAATGTCATGTCTTTTAATGGAATGTCAGGAATGTCATGTCTTTTAATGGAATGTCAGGAATGTCATGTCTTTTAATGGAATGTCAGGAATGTCATGTCTTTTAATGGAATGTCAGGAATGTCATGTCTTTTAATGGAATGTCATGTCTTTTAATGGAATGTCAGGAATGGCATGTCTTTTAATGGAATGTCATGTCTTAGAATGGAATGTCAGGAATGTCATGTCTTTTAATGGAATGTCAGGAATGTCATGTCTTTTAATGAAATGTCAGGAATGTCATGTCTTTTAATGGAATGTCATGTCTTTTAATGGAATGTCAGGAATGTCATGGAATGTCAGGAATGTCATGTCTTTTAATGGAATGTCAAGAATGTCATGTCTTTTAATGGAATGTCAGGAATATCATGTCTTTTAATGGAATGTCATGTCTTGGAATGGAATGTCAGGAATGTCATGTCTTTTAATGGAATGTCAGGAATGTCATGTCTTTTAATGGAATGGCATGTCTTTTAATGGAATGTCATGTCTTGGAATGGAATGTCAGGAATGTCATGTCTTTTAATGGAATGTCAGGAATGTCAGGAATGTCATGTCTTTTAATGGAATGTCAGGAATGGCATGTCTTTTAATGGAATGTCATGTCTTTTAATGGAATGTCAGGAATGTCAGGAATGTCATGTCTTTTAATGGAATGTCAGGAATGTCATGTCTTTTAATGGAATGTCAGGAATGGCATGTCTTTTAATGGAATGTCATGTCTTTTAATGGAATATCAGGAATATCATGTCTTGGAATAGAATGTCAGGAATGTCATGTCTTTTAATGGAATGTCAGGAATGTCATGTATTTTAATGGAATGTCATGTCTTGGAATGGAATGTCAGGAATGTCATGTCTTTTAATGGAATGTCAAGAATGTCATGTCTTTTAATGGAATGTCAGGAATGCCATGTCTTTTAATGGAATGTCAGGAATGTCATGTTTTTTAATGGAATGTCAGGAATGTCATGTCTTTTAATGAAATGTCATGTCTTTTAATGGAATGTCAGGAATGTCATGTCTTTTAATGGAATGTCTGGAATGTCATGTCTTTTAATGGAATGTCATGTCTTGGAATGGAATGTCAGGAATGTCATGTCTTTTAATGGAATGTCAGGAATGTCATGTATTTTAATGGAATATCAGGAATGTCATGTCTTTTAATGGAATGTCAGGAATGTCATGTCTTTTAATGGAATGTCAGGAATGTCATCGAATGTCAGGAATGTCATGTCTTTTAATGGAATGTCAGGAATGTCCTGTCTTTTAATGGAATATCATGTCTTGGAATGGAATGTCAGGAATATCATGTCTTTTAATGGAATGTCAGGAATGTCATGTCTTGGAATGGAATGTCAGGAATGCTATGTCTTTTAATGGAATGTCAGGAATGTCATGTCTTTTCATGGAATGTCTTGGAATGGAATGTCAGGAATGTCATGTCTTTTAATGGAATGTCAGGAATGTCATGTCTTTTAATGGAATGTCAGGAATGTCATGCCTTTTAATGGAATGTCAGGAATGTCATGTCTTTTAATGGAATGTCATGTCTTAAGAATAGAATGTCAGGAATGTCATGTCTTTTAATGGAATGTCAGGAATGTCATGCCTTTAAATGGAATGTCAGGAATGTCATGTCTTTTAATGGAATGTCATGTCTTGGAATGGAATGTCAGGAATGTCATGTCTTTTAATGGAATGTCAGGAATGTCATGTCTTTTAATGGAATGTCATGTCTTGGAATGGAATGTCAGGAATGTCATGTCTTTTAATGGAATGTCAGGAATGTCATGTCTTTTAATGGAATATCAGGAATGTCATGTCTTTTAATGGAATGTCAGGAATGTCATGTCTTTTAATGGAATGTCAGGAATGTCATGGAATGTCAGGAATGTCATGTCTTTCAATGGAATGTCAGGAATGTCATGTCTTTTAATGGAATGTCATGTCTTGGAATGGAATGTCAGGAATATCATGTCTTTTAATGGAATGTCAGGAATGTCATGTCTTGGAATGGAATGTCAGGAATGCCATGTCTTTTAATGGAATGTCAGGAATGTCATGTCTTTTCATGGAATGTCATGTCTTGGAATGTAATGTCAGGAATGTCATGTCTTTTAATGGAATGTCAGGAATGTCATGCCTTTTAATGGAATATCAGGAATGTCATGTCTTTTAATGGAATGTCATGTCTTGGAATGGAATTTCAGGAATGTCATGTCTTTTAATGGAATGTCAGGAATGTCATGTCTTTTAATGGAATGTCATGTCTTGGAATGGAATGTCAGGAATGTCATGTCTTTTAATGGAATGTCAGGAATGTCATGTCTTTTAATGGAATGTTAGGAATGTCATGTCTTTTAATGGAATGTCAGGAATGTCATGGAATGTCAGGAATGTCATGTCTTTTAATGGAATGTCAAGAATGTCATGTCTTTTAATGGAATGTCAGGAATATCATGTCTTTTAATGGAATGTCATGTCTTGGAATGGAATGTCAGGAATGTCATGTCTTTTAATGGATTGTCAGGAATGTCATGTCTTTTAATGGAATGTCAGGAATGTCATGTCTTTTAATGGAATGTCAGGAATGTCATGGAATGTCAGGAATGTCATGTCTTTTAATGGAATGTCAGGAATGTCATGTCTTTTAATGGAATGTCAGGAATGTCATGGAATGTCATGTCTTTTAATGGAATGTCAGGAATGTCATGTCTTTTAATGGAATGTCATGTCTTGGAATGGAATGTCAGGAATGTCATGTCTTTTAATGGAATGTCATGTCTTTTAATGGAATGTCAGGAATGTCATGTCTTGGAATGGAATGTCAGGAATGTCATGTCTTTTAATGGAATGTCAGGAATGTCATGTCTTTTAATGGAATGTCATGTCTTGGAATGTAATGTCAGGAATGTCATGTCTTTTAATGGAATGTCAGGAATGTCATGTCTTTTAATGGAATGTCAGGAATGTCATGTCTTTTAATGGAATGTCAGGAATGTCATGTCTTAATGGAATGTCATGTCTTAATGGAATGTCAGGAATGTCATGTCTTTTAATGGAATGTCATGTCTTAGAATGGAATGTCAGGAATGTCATGTCTTTTAATGGAATGTCAGGAATGTCATGTCTTTTAATGGAATGTCAGGAATGTCATGTCTTTTAATGAAATGTCAGGAATGTCATGTCTTTTAATGGAATGTCATGTCTTGGAATGGAATGTCAGGAATGTCATGTCTTTTAATGGAATGTCAGGAATGTTATGTCTTTTAATGGAATGTCAGGAATGTCATGTCTTTTAATGGAATGTCAAGAATGTCATGTCTTTTAATGGAATGTCAGGAATGTCATGTCTTGGAATGGAATGTCAGGAATGTCATGTCTTTTAATGGAATATCAGGAATGTCATGTCTTTTAATGGAATGTCAGGAATGTCATGTCTTTTAATGGAATGTCAGGAATGTCATGTCTTTTAATGGAATGTCATGTCTTGGAATGGAATGTCAGGAATGTCATGTCTTTTAATGGAATGTCAAGAATGTCATGTCTTTTAATGGAATGTCAGGAATGTCATGTCTTGGAATGGAATGTCAGGAATGTCATGTCTTTTAATGGAATATCAGGAATGTCATGTCTTTTAATGGAATGTCAGGAATGTCATGTCTTTTAATGGAATGTCAGGAATGTCATGTCTTTTAATGGAATGTCAGGAATGTCATGGAATGTCAGGAATGTCATGTCTTTTAATGGAATGTCAGGAATGTCATGTCTTTTAATGGAATGTCATGTCTTGGAATGGAATGTCAGGAATGTCATGTCTTTTAATGGAATGTCAGGAATGTCATGTCTTGGAATGGAATGTCAGGAATGTCATGTCTTTTAATGGAATGTCAGGAATGTCATGTCTTTTAATGGAATGTCAGGAATGTCATGGAATGTCATGGAATGTCAGGAATGTCATGTCTTTTAATGGAATGTCAGGAATGTCATGTCTTTTAATGGAATGTCATGTCTTTTAATGGAATGTCAGGAATGTCATGTCTTGGAATGGAATGTCAGGAATGCCATGTCTTTTAATGGAATGTCAGGAATGTCATGTCTTTTAATGGAATGTCAGGAATGTCATGTCTTTTAATGGAATGTCAGGAATGTCATGTCTTTTAATGGAATGTCATGTCTTTTAATGGAATATCATGTCTTTTAATGGAATGTCAGGAATGTCATGTCTTTTAATGGAATGTCATGTCTTGGAATGGAATGTCAGGAATGTCATGTCTTTTAATGGAATGTCAGGAATGTCATGTCTTTTAATGGAATGTCAGGAATGTCAGGAATGTCATGGAATGTCAAGAATGTCATGTCTTTTAATGGAATGTCAGGAATGTCATGTCTTTTAATGGAATGTCAGGAATGTCATGTCTTTTAATGGAATGTCAGGAATGTCATGTCTTTTAATGGAATGTCATGTCTTTTAATGGAATGTCAGGAATGTCATGTCTTTTAATGGAATGTCATGTCTTGGAATGGAATGTCAGGAATGTCATGTCTTTTAATGAAATGTCAGGAATGTCATTTCTTTTAATGGAATGTCATGTCTTGGAATATAATGTCAGGAATGTTATGTCTTTTAATGGAATGTCAGGAATGTCATGTCTTTTAATGGAATGTCAGGAATGTCATGGAATGTCAGGAATGTCATGTCTTTTAATGGAATGTCAAGAATGTCATGTCTTTTAATGGAATGTCAGGAATATCATCTCTTTTAATGGAATGTCATGTCTTGGAATGGAATGTCAGGAATGTCATGTCTTTTAATGGAATGTCAGGAATGTCAGGAATGTCATGTCTTTTAATGGAATGTCAGGAATGTCATGTCTTTTAATGGAATGTCAGGAATGTCATGGAATGTCAGGAATGTCATGTCTTTTAATGGAATGTCAGGAATGTCATGTCTTTTAATGGAATGTCAGGAATGTCATGGAATGTCAGGAATGTCATGTCTTTTAATGGAATGTCAAGAATGTCATGTCTTTTAATGGAATGTCAGGAATGTCATGTCTTTTAATTTAATGTCATGTCTTGGAATGGAATGTCAGGAATGTCATGTCTTTTAATGGAATGTCAGGAATGTCAGGAATGTCATGTCTTTTAATGGAATGTCATGTCTTTTAATGGAATGTCAGGAATGTCATGTCTTTTAATGGAATGTCAGGAATGTCATGTCTTTTAATGGAATGTCATGTCTTGGAATAGAATGTCAGGAATGTGATGTCTTTTAATGGAATGTCAGGAATGTCATGTATTTTAATGGAATGTCAGGAATGTCATGTCTTTTAATGGAATGTCAGGAATGTCATGTCTTTTAATGGAATTGTCATGTCTTTTAATGGAATGTCAGGAATGTCATGTCTTTTAATGGAATGTCAGGAATGTCATGTCTTTTAATGGAATGTCATGACTTTTAATGGAATGTCAGGAATGTCATGTCTTTTAATGGAATGTCAGGAATGTCATGTCTTTTAATGGAATGTCATGTCTTGGAATGGAATGTCAGGAATGTCATGTCTTTTAATGGAATGTCAGGAATGTCATGGAATGTCAGGAATGTCATGTATTTTAATGGAATGTCAGGAATGTCATGTCTTTTAATGGAATGTCATGTCTTGGAATGGAATGTCAGGAATGTCATGTCTTTTAATGGAATGTCATATCTTTTAATGGAATGTCAGGAATGTCATGTCTTTCAATGGAATGTCAGGCATGTCAGGAATGTCATGTCTTTTAATGGAATGTCAGGAATGTCATGTCTTTTAATGGAATGTCAGGAATGTCATGTCTTTTAATGGAATGTCATGTCTTGGAATGGAATGTCAGGAATGTCATGTCTTTTAATGGAATGTCAAGAATGTCATGTCTTTTAATGGAATGTCAGGAATGTCATGTCTTTTAATGGAATGTCATGTCTTGGAATGGAATGTCAGGAATGTCATGTCTTTTAATGGAATGTCAGGAATGTCATGTCTTTTAATGGAATGTCAGGAATGTCATGTTTTTCAATGGAATGTCAGGCATGTCAGGAATGTCATGTCTTTTAACGGAATGTCAGGAATGTCACGTCTTTTAATGGAATATCAGGAATGTCATGTCTTTTAATGGAATGTCAGGAATGTCATGTCTTGGAATGGAATGTCAGGAATGTCATGTCTTTTAATGGAATGTCAGGAATGTCATGTCTTTTAATGGAATGTCATGTCTTTTAATGGAATGTCAAGAATGTCATGTCTTTTAATGGAATGTCAGGAATGTTATGTCTTTTAATGGAATGTCATGTCTTGGAATGGAATGTCAGGAATGTCATGTCTTTTAATGGAATGTCAGGAATGTCATGTCTTTTAATGGAATGTCAGGAATGTCATGTCTTTTAATGGAATGTCAGGAATGTCATGTCTTTTAATGGAATGTCATGTCTTTTAATTGAATGTCAGTAATGTCATGTCTTTTAATGGAATGTCAGGAATGTCATGTCTTTTAATGGAATGTCATGTCTTGGAATGGAATGTCAGGAATGTCATGTCTTTTAATGGAATGTCAAGAATGTCATGTCTTTTAATGGAATGTCAGGAATGTCATGTCTTTTAATGGAATGTCAGGAATGTCATGTCTTTTAATGGAATGTCATGTCTTGGAATGGAATGTCAGGAATGTCATGTCTTTTAATGGAATGTCAGGAATGTCATGTCTTTTAATGGAATGTCAGGAATGTCATGTTTTTCAATGGAATGTCAGGCATGTCAGGAATGTCATGTCTTTTAACGGAATGTCAGGAATGTCACGTCTTTTAATGGAATATCAGGAATGTCATGTCTTTTAATGGAATGTCAGGAATGTCATGTCTTGGAATGGAATGTCAGGAATGTCATGTCTTTTAATGGAATGTCAGGAATGTCATGTCTTTTAATGGAATGTCATGTCTTTTAATGGAATGTCAAGAATGTCATGTCTTTTAATGGAATGTCAGGAATGTTATGTCTTTTAATGGAATGTCATGTCTTGGAATGGAATGTCAGGAATGTCATGTCTTTTAATGGAATGTCAGGAATGTCATGTCTTTTAATGGAATGTCAGGAATGTCATGTCTTTTAATGGAATGTCAGGAATGTCATGTCTTTTAATGGAATGTCATGTCTTTTAATTGAATGTCAGTAATGTCATGTCTTTTAATGGAATGTCAGGAATGTCATGTCTTTTAATGGAATGTCATGTCTTGGAATGGAATGTCAGGAATGTCATGTCTTTTAATGGAATGTCAAGAATGTCATGTCTTTTAATGGAATGTCAGGAATGTCATGTCTTGGAATGGAATGTCAGGAATGTCATGTCTTTTAATGGAATATCAGGAATGTCATGTCTTTTAATGGAATGTCAGGAATGTCATGTCTTTTAATGGAATGTCAGGAATGTCATGTCTTTTAATGGAATGTCATGTCTTGGAATGGAATGTCAGGAATGTCATGTCTTTTAATGGAATGTCAAGAATGTCATGTCTTTTAATGGAATGTCAGGAATGTCATGTCTTGGAATGGAATGTCAGGAATGTCATGTCTTTTAATGGAATATCAGGAATGTCATGTCTTTTAATGGAATGTCAGGAATGTCATGTCTTTTAATGGAATGTCAGGAATGTCATGTCTTTTAATGGAATGTCAGGAATGTCATGGAATGTCAGGAATGTCATGTCTTTTAATGGAATGTCAGGAATGTCATGTCTTTTAATGGAATGTCATGTCTTGGAATGGAATGTCAGGAATGTCATGTCTTTTAATGGAATGTCAGGAATGTCATGTCTTGGAATGGAATGTCAGGAATGTCATGTCTTTTAATGGAATGTCAGGAATGTCATGTCTTTTAATGGAATGTCAGGAATGTCATGGAATGTCAGGAATGTCATGTCTTTTAATGGAATGTCAGGAATGTCATGTCTTTTAATGGAATGTCATGTCTTTTAATGGAATGTCAGGAATGTCATGTCTTGGAATGGAATGTCAGGAATGCCATGTCTTTTAATGGAATGTCAGGAATGTCATGTCTTTTAATGGAATGTCAGGAATGTCATGTCTTTTAATGGAATGTCAGGAATGTCATGTCTTTTAATGGAATGTCATGTCTTTTAATGGAATGTCATGTCTTTTAATGGAATGTCAGGAATGTCATGTCTTTTAATGGAATGTCATGTCTTGGAATGGAATGTCAGGAATGTCATGTCTTTTAATGGAATGTCAGGAATGTCATGTCTTTTAATGGAATGTCAGGAATGTCAGGAATGTCATGGAATGTCAAGAATGTCATGTCTTTTAATGGAATGTCAGGAATGTCATGTCTTTTAATGGAATGTCAGGAATGTCATGTCTTTTAATGGAATGTCAGGAATGTCATGTCTTTTAATGGAATGTCATGTCTTTTAATGGAATGTCAGGAATGTCATGTCTTTTAATGGAATGTCATGTCTTGGAATGGAATGTCAGGAATGTCATGTCTTTTAATGGAATGTCAGGAATGTCATTTCTTTTAATGGAATGTCATGTCTTGGAATATAATGTCAGGAATGTTATGTCTTTTAATGGAATGTCAGGAATGTCATGTCTTTTAATGGAATGTCAGGAATGTCATGGAATGTCAGGAATGTCATGTCTTTTAATGGAATGTCAGGAATATCATGTCTTTTAATGGAATGTCATGTCTTGGAATGGAATGTCAGGAATGTCATGTCTTTTAATGGAATGTCAGGAATGTCAGGAATGTCATGTCTTTTAATGGAATGTCAGGAATGTCATGTCTTTTAATGGAATGTCAGGAATGTCATGGAATGTCAGGAATGTCATGTCTTTTAATGGAATGTCAGGAATGTCATGTCTTTTAATGGAATGTCAGGAATGTCATGGAATGTCAGGGACGTCATGTCTTTTAATGGAATGTCAAGAATGTCATGTCTTTTAATGGAATGTCAGGAATGTCATGTCTTTTAATTTAATGTCATGTCTTGGAATGGAATGTCAGGAATGTCATGTCTTTTAATGGAATGTCAGGAATGTCAGGAATGTCATGTCTTTTAATGGAATGTCAGGAATGTCATGTCTTTTAATGGAATGTCAGGAATGTCATGTCTTTTAATGGAATGTCATGTCTTGGAATAGAATGTCAGGAATGTGATGTCTTTTAATGGAATGTCAGGAATGTCATGTATTTTAATGGAATGTCAGGAATGTCATGTCTTTTAATGGAAAGTCATGTCTTTTAATGGAATGTCAGGAATGTCATGTCTTTTAATGGAATGTCATGTCTTGGAATGGAATGTCAGGAATGTCATGTCTTTTAATGGAATGTCAAGAATGTCATGTCTTTTAAGGGAATGTCAGGAATGCCATGTCTTTTAATGGAATGTCAGGAATGTCATGTTTTTTAATGGAATGTCAGGAATGTCATTTCTTTTAATGGAATGTCAAGAATGTCATATCTTTTAATGGAATGTCAGGAATGTCATGGAATGTCAGGAATGTCATGTCTTTTAATGGAATGTCAGGAATGTCATGTCTTTTAATGGAATGTCATGTCTTGGAATGGAATGTCAGGAATGTCATGTCTTTTAATGGAATGTCAGGAATGTCATGTCTTTTAATGGAATGTCATGTCTTGGAATGGAATGTCAGGAATGTCATGGAATGTCAGGAATGTCATGTCTTTTAATGGAATGTCAGGAATGTCATGTCTTTTAATGGAATGTCATGTCTTTTAATGGAATGTCAGGAATGTCATGGAATGTCAGGAATGTCATGGAATGTCAGGAATGTCATGTCTTTTAATGGAATGTCAGGAATGTCATGTCTTTTAATGGAATGTCATGTCTTGGAATGGAATGTCAGGAATGTCATGTCTTTTAATGGAATGTCAGGAATGTCATGTCTTGGAATGGAATGTCAGGAATGTCATGTCTTTTAATGGAATGTCAGGAATGTCATGTCTTTTAATGGAATGTCATGTCTTGGAATGGAATGTCAGGAATGTCATGTCTTTTAATGGAATGTCAGGAATGTCATGTCTTGGAATGGAATGTCAGGAATGTCATGTCTTTTAATGGAATGTCAGGAATGTCATGTCTTTTAATGGAATGTCAGGAATGTCATGTCTTTTAATGGAATGTCAGGAATGTCATGTCTTTTAATGGAATGTCAGGAATGTCATGTCTTTTAATGGAATGTCATGTCTTTTAATGGAATGTCAGGAATGGCATGTCTTTTAATGGAATGTCATGTCTTAGAATGGAATGTCAGGAATGTCATGTCTTTTAATGGAATGTCAGGAATGTCATGTCTTTTAATGAAATGTCAGGAATGTCATGTCTTTTAATGGAATGTCATGTCTTTTAATGGAATGTCAGGAATGTCATGGAATGTCAGGAATGTCATGTCTTTTAATGGAATGTCAAGAATGTCATGTCTTTTAATGGAATGTCAGGAATATCATGTCTTTTAATGGAATGTCATGTCTTGGAATGGAATGTCAGGAATGTCATGTCTTTTAATGGAATGTCAGGAATGTCATGTCTTTTAATGGAATGGCATGTCTTTTAATGGAATGTCATGTCTTGGAATGGAATGTCAGGAATGTCATGTCTTTTAATGGAATGTCAGGAATGTCAGGAATGTCATGTCTTTTAATGGAATGTCAGGAATGGCATGTCTTTTAATGGAATGTCATGTCTTTTAATGGAATGTCAGGAATGTCAGGAATGTCATGTCTTTTAATGGAATGTCAGGAATGTCATGTCTTTTAATGGAATGTCAGGAATGGCATGTCTTTTAATGGAATGTCATGTCTTTTAATGGAATATCAGGAATATCATGTCTTGGAATAGAATGTCAGGAATGTCATGTCTTTTAATGGAATGTCAGGAATGTCATGTATTTTAATGGAATGTCATGTCTTGGAATGGAATGTCAGGAATGTCATGTCTTTTAATGGAATGTCAAGAATGTCATGTCTTTTAATGGAATGTCAGGAATGCCATGTCTTTTAATGGAATGTCAGGAATGTCATGTTTTTTAATGGAATGTCAGGAATGTCATGTCTTTTAATGAAATGTCATGTCTTTTAATGGAATGTCAGGAATGTCATGTCTTTTAATGGAATGTCTGGAATGTCATGTCTTTTAATGGAATGTCATGTCTTGGAATGGAATGTCAGGAATGTCATGTCTTTTAATGGAATGTCAGGAATGTCATGTATTTTAATGGAATATCAGGAATGTCATGTCTTTTAATGGAATGTCAGGAATGTCATGTCTTTTAATGGAATGTCAGGAATGTCATCGAATGTCAGGAATGTCATGTCTTTTAATGGAATGTCAGGAATGTCCTGTCTTTTAATGGAATATCATGTCTTGGAATGGAATGTCAGGAATATCATGTCTTTTAATGGAATGTCAGGAATGTCATGTCTTGGAATGGAATGTCAGGAATGCTATGTCTTTTAATGGAATGTCAGGAATGTCATGTCTTTTCATGGAATGTCTTGGAATGGAATGTCAGGAATGTCATGTCTTTTAATGGAATGTCAGGAATGTCATGTCTTTTAATGGAATGTCAGGAATGTCATGCCTTTTAATGGAATGTCAGGAATGTCATGTCTTTTAATGGAATGTCATGTCTTAAGAATAGAATGTCAGGAATGTCATGTCTTTTAATGGAATGTCAGGAATGTCATGCCTTTAAATGGAATGTCAGGAATGTCATGTCTTTTAATGGAATGTCATGTCTTGGAATGGAATGTCAGGAATGTCATGTCTTTTAATGGAATGTCAGGAATGTCATGTCTTTTAATGGAATGTCATGTCTTGGAATGGAATGTCAGGAATGTCATGTCTTTTAATGGAATGTCAGGAATGTCATGTCTTTTAATGGAATATCAGGAATGTCATGTCTTTTAATGGAATGTCAGGAATGTCATGTCTTTTAATGGAATGTCAGGAATGTCATGGAATGTCAGGAATGTCATGTCTTTCAATGGAATGTCAGGAATGTCATGTCTTTTAATGGAATGTCATGTCTTGGAATGGAATGTCAGGAATATCATGTCTTTTAATGGAATGTCAGGAATGTCATGTCTTGGAATGGAATGTCAGGAATGCCATGTCTTTTAATGGAATGTCAGGAATGTCATGTCTTTTCATGGAATGTCATGTCTTGGAATGTAATGTCAGGAATGTCATGTCTTTTAATGGAATGTCAGGAATGTCATGCCTTTTAATGGAATATCAGGAATGTCATGTCTTTTAATGGAATGTCATGTCTTGGAATGGAATTTCAGGAATGTCATGTCTTTTAATGGAATGTCAGGAATGTCATGTCTTTTAATGGAATGTCATGTCTTGGAATGGAATGTCAGGAATGTCATGTCTTTTAATGGAATGTCAGGAATGTCATGTCTTTTAATGGAATGTTAGGAATGTCATGTCTTTTAATGGAATGTCAGGAATGTCATGGAATGTCAGGAATGTCATGTCTTTTAATGGAATGTCAAGAATGTCATGTCTTTTAATGGAATGTCAGGAATATCATGTCTTTTAATGGAATGTCATGTCTTGGAATGGAATGTCAGGAATGTCATGTCTTTTAATGGATTGTCAGGAATGTCATGTCTTTTAATGGAATGTCAGGAATGTCATGTCTTTTAATGGAATGTCAGGAATGTCATGGAATGTCAGGAATGTCATGTCTTTTAATGGAATGTCAGGAATGTCATGTCTTTTAATGGAATGTCAGGAATGTCATGGAATGTCATGTCTTTTAATGGAATGTCAGGAATGTCATGTCTTTTAATGGAATGTCATGTCTTGGAATGGAATGTCAGGAATGTCATGTCTTTTAATGGAATGTCATGTCTTTTAATGGAATGTCAGGAATGTCATGTCTTGGAATGGAATGTCAGGAATGTCATGTCTTTTAATGGAATGTCAGGAATGTCATGTCTTTTAATGGAATGTCATGTCTTGGAATGTAATGTCAGGAATGTCATGTCTTTTAATGGAATGTCAGGAATGTCATGTCTTTTAATGGAATGTCAGGAATGTCATGTCTTTTAATGGAATGTCAGGAATGTCATGTCTTAATGGAATGTCATGTCTTAATGGAATGTCAGGAATGTCATGTCTTTTAATGGAATGTCATGTCTTAGAATGGAATGTCAGGAATGTCATGTCTTTTAATGGAATGTCAGGAATGTCATGTCTTTTAATGGAATGTCAGGAATGTCATGTCTTTTAATGAAATGTCAGGAATGTCATGTCTTTTAATGGAATGTCATGTCTTGGAATGGAATGTCAGGAATGTCATGTCTTTTAATGGAATGTCAGGAATGTTATGTCTTTTAATGGAATGTCAGGAATGTCATGTCTTTTAATGGAATGTCAAGAATGTCATGTCTTTTAATGGAATGTCAGGAATGTCATGTCTTGGAATGGAATGTCAGGAATGTCATGTCTTTTAATGGAATATCAGGAATGTCATGTCTTTTAATGGAATGTCAGGAATGTCATGTCTTTTAATGGAATGTCAGGAATGTCATGTCTTTTAATGGAATGTCATGTCTTGGAATGGAATGTCAGGAATGTCATGTCTTTTAATGGAATGTCAAGAATGTCATGTCTTTTAATGGAATGTCAGGAATGTCATGTCTTGGAATGGAATGTCAGGAATGTCATGTCTTTTAATGGAATATCAGGAATGTCATGTCTTTTAATGGAATGTCAGGAATGTCATGTCTTTTAATGGAATGTCAGGAATGTCATGTCTTTTAATGGAATGTCAGGAATGTCATGGAATGTCAGGAATGTCATGTCTTTTAATGGAATGTCAGGAATGTCATGTCTTTTAATGGAATGTCATGTCTTGGAATGGAATGTCAGGAATGTCATGTCTTTTAATGGAATGTCAGGAATGTCATGTCTTGGAATGGAATGTCAGGAATGTCATGTCTTTTAATGGAATGTCAGGAATGTCATGTCTTTTAATGGAATGTCAGGAATGTCATGGAATGTCATGGAATGTCAGGAATGTCATGTCTTTTAATGGAATGTCAGGAATGTCATGTCTTTTAATGGAATGTCATGTCTTTTAATGGAATGTCAGGAATGTCATGTCTTGGAATGGAATGTCAGGAATGCCATGTCTTTTAATGGAATGTCAGGAATGTCATGTCTTTTAATGGAATGTCAGGAATGTCATGTCTTTTAATGGAATGTCAGGAATGTCATGTCTTTTAATGGAATGTCATGTCTTTTAATGGAATATCATGTCTTTTAATGGAATGTCAGGAATGTCATGTCTTTTAATGGAATGTCATGTCTTGGAATGGAATGTCAGGAATGTCATGTCTTTTAATGGAATGTCAGGAATGTCATGTCTTTTAATGGAATGTCAGGAATGTCAGGAATGTCATGGAATGTCAAGAATGTCATGTCTTTTAATGGAATGTCAGGAATGTCATGTCTTTTAATGGAATGTCAGGAATGTCATGTCTTTTAATGGAATGTCAGGAATGTCATGTCTTTTAATGGAATGTCATGTCTTTTAATGGAATGTCAGGAATGTCATGTCTTTTAATGGAATGTCATGTCTTGGAATGGAATGTCAGGAATGTCATGTCTTTTAATGAAATGTCAGGAATGTCATTTCTTTTAATGGAATGTCATGTCTTGGAATATAATGTCAGGAATGTTATGTCTTTTAATGGAATGTCAGGAATGTCATGTCTTTTAATGGAATGTCAGGAATGTCATGGAATGTCAGGAATGTCATGTCTTTTAATGGAATGTCAAGAATGTCATGTCTTTTAATGGAATGTCAGGAATATCATCTCTTTTAATGGAATGTCATGTCTTGGAATGGAATGTCAGGAATGTCATGTCTTTTAATGGAATGTCAGGAATGTCAGGAATGTCATGTCTTTTAATGGAATGTCAGGAATGTCATGTCTTTTAATGGAATGTCAGGAATGTCATGGAATGTCAGGAATGTCATGTCTTTTAATGGAATGTCAGGAATGTCATGTCTTTTAATGGAATGTCAGGAATGTCATGGAATGTCAGGAATGTCATGTCTTTTAATGGAATGTCAAGAATGTCATGTCTTTTAATGGAATGTCAGGAATGTCATGTCTTTTAATTTAATGTCATGTCTTGGAATGGAATGTCAGGAATGTCATGTCTTTTAATGGAATGTCAGGAATGTCAGGAATGTCATGTCTTTTAATGGAATGTCATGTCTTTTAATGGAATGTCAGGAATGTCATGTCTTTTAATGGAATGTCAGGAATGTCATGTCTTTTAATGGAATGTCATGTCTTGGAATAGAATGTCAGGAATGTGATGTCTTTTAATGGAATGTCAGGAATGTCATGTATTTTAATGGAATGTCAGGAATGTCATGTCTTTTAATGGAATGTCAGGAATGTCATGTCTTTTAATGGAATTGTCATGTCTTTTAATGGAATGTCAGGAATGTCATGTCTTTTAATGGAATGTCAGGAATGTCATGTCTTTTAATGGAATGTCATGACTTTTAATGGAATGTCAGGAATGTCATGTCTTTTAATGGAATGTCAGGAATGTCATGTCTTTTAATGGAATGTCATGTCTTGGAATGGAATGTCAGGAATGTCATGTCTTTTAATGGAATGTCAGGAATGTCATGGAATGTCAGGAATGTCATGTATTTTAATGGAATGTCAGGAATGTCATGTCTTTTAATGGAATGTCATGTCTTGGAATGGAATGTCAGGAATGTCATGTCTTTTAATGGAATGTCATATCTTTTAATGGAATGTCAGGAATGTCATGTCTTTCAATGGAATGTCAGGCATGTCAGGAATGTCATGTCTTTTAATGGAATGTCAGGAATGTCATGTCTTTTAATGGAATGTCAGGAATGTCATGTCTTTTAATGGAATGTCATGTCTTGGAATGGAATGTCAGGAATGTCATGTCTTTTAATGGAATGTCAAGAATGTCATGTCTTTTAATGGAATGTCAGGAATGTCATGTCTTTTAATGGAATGTCATGTCTTGGAATGGAATGTCAGGAATGTCATGTCTTTTAATGGAATGTCAGGAATGTCATGTCTTTTAATGGAATGTCAGGAATGTCATGTTTTTCAATGGAATGTCAGGCATGTCAGGAATGTCATGTCTTTTAACGGAATGTCAGGAATGTCACGTCTTTTAATGGAATATCAGGAATGTCATGTCTTTTAATGGAATGTCAGGAATGTCATGTCTTGGAATGGAATGTCAGGAATGTCATGTCTTTTAATGGAATGTCAGGAATGTCATGTCTTTTAATGGAATGTCATGTCTTTTAATGGAATGTCAAGAATGTCATGTCTTTTAATGGAATGTCAGGAATGTTATGTCTTTTAATGGAATGTCATGTCTTGGAATGGAATGTCAGGAATGTCATGTCTTTTAATGGAATGTCAGGAATGTCATGTCTTTTAATGGAATGTCAGGAATGTCATGTCTTTTAATGGAATGTCAGGAATGTCATGTCTTTTAATGGAATGTCATGTCTTTTAATGGAATGTCAGTAATGTCATGTCTTTTAATGGAATGTCAGGAATGTCATGTCTTTTAATGGAATGTCATGTCTTGGAATGGAATGTCAGGAATGTCATGTCTTTTAATGGAATGTCAGGAATGTCATGTCTTGGAATGGAATGTCAGGAATGTCATGTCTTGGAATGGAATGTCAGGAATGTCATGTCTTTTAATGGAATATCAGGAATGTCATGTCTTTTAATGGAATGTCAGGAATGTCATGTCTTTTAATGGAATGTCAGGAATGTCATGTCTTTTAATGGAATGTCAGGAATGTCATGGAATGTCAGGAATGTCATGTCTTTTAATGGAATGTCAGGAATGTCATGTCTTTTAATGGAATGTCATGTCTTGGAATGGAATGTCAGGAATGTCATGTCTTTTAATGGAATGTCAGGAATGTCATGTCTTGGAATGGAATGTCAGGAATGTCATGTCTTTTAATGGAATGTCAGGAATGTCATGTCTTTTAATGGAATGTCAGGAATGTCATGGAATGTCAGGAATGTCATGGAATGTCAGGAATGTCATGTCTTTTAATGGAATGTCAGGAATGTCATGTCTTTTAATGGAATGTCATGTCTTTTAATGGAATGTCAGGAATGTCATGTCTTGGAATGGAATGTCAGGAATGCCATGTCTTTTAATGGAATGTCAGGAATGTCATGTCTTTTAATGGAATGTCAGGAATGTCATGTCTTTTAATGGAATGTCATGTCTTTTAATGGAATGTCATGTCTTTTAATGGAATGTCAGGAATGTCATGTCTTTTAATGGAATGTCATGTCTTGGAATGGAATGTCAGGAATGTCATGTCTTTTAATGGAATGTCAGGAATATCATGTCTTTTAATGGAATGTCAGGAATGTCAGGAATGTCATGGAATGTCAGGAATGTCATGTCTTTTAATGGAATGTCAGGAATGTCATGTCTTTTAATGGAATGTCAGGAATGTCATGTCTTTTAATGGAATGTCAGGAATGTCATGTCTTTTAATGGAATGTCATGTCTTTTAATGGAATGTCAGGAATGTCATGTCTTTTAATGGAATGTCATGTCTTGGAATGGAATGTCAGGAATGTCATGTCTTTTAATGGAATGTCAGGAATGTCATGTCTTTTAATGAAATGTCATGTCTTGGAATGTAATGTCAGGAATGTCATGTCTTTTAATGGAATGTCAGGAATGTCATGTCTTTTAATGGAATGTCAGGAATGTCATGTCTTTTAATGGAATGTCATGTCTTTTAATGGAATGTCAGGAATGTCATGTCTTTTAATGGAATGTCATGTCTTGGAATGGAATGTCAGGAATGTCATGTCTTTTAATGGAATGTCAGGAATGTCATGTCTTTTAATGAAATGTCAGGAATGTCATTTCTTTTAATGGAATGTCATGTCTTGGAATATAATGTCAGGAATGTTATGTCTTTTAATGGAATGTCAGGAATGTCATGTCTTTTAATGGAATGTCAGGAATGTCATGGAATGTCAGGAATGTCATGTCTTTTAATGGAATGTCAAGAATGTCATGTCTTTTAATGGAATGTCAGGAATATCATGTCTTTTAATGGAATGTCAGGAATGTCATGTCTTTTAATGGAATGTCAGGAATGTCAGGAATGTCATGTCTTTTAATGGAATGTCAGGAATGTCATGTCTTTTAATGGAATGTCAGGAATGTCATGGAATGTCAGGAATGTCATGTCTTTTAATGGAATGTCAGGAATGTCATGTCTTTTAATGGAATGTCAGGAATGTCATGGAATGTCAGGAATGTCATGTCTTTTAATGGAATGTCAAGAATGTCATGTCTTTTAATGGAATGTCAGGAATGTCATGTCTTTTAATTTAATGTCATGTCTTGGAATGGAATGTCAGGAATGTCATGTCTTTTAATGGAATGTCAGGAATGTCAGGAATGTCATGTCTTTTAATGGAATGTCATGTCTTTTAATGGAATGTCAGGAATGTCATGTCTTTTAATGGAATGTCAGGAATGTCATGTCTTTTAATGGAATGTCATGTCTTGGAATAGAATGTCAGGAATGTGATGTCTTTTAATGGAATGTCAGGAATGTCATGTATTTTAATGGAATGTCATGTCTTTTAATGGAAAGTCATGTCTTTTAATGGAATGTCAGGAATGTCATGTCTTTTAATGGAATGTCATGTCTTGGAATGGAATGTCAGGAATGTCATGTCTTTTAATGGAATGTCAAGAATGTCATGTCTTTTAATGGAATGTCAGGAATGCCATGTCTTTTAATGGAATGTCAGGAATGTCATGTTTTTAATGGAATGTCAGGAATGTCATGTCTTTTAATGGAATATCAAGAATGTCATGTCTTTTAATGGAATGTCAGGAATGTCATGGAATGTCAGGAATGTCATGTCTTTTAATGGAATGCCAGGAATGTCATGTCTTTTAATGGAATGTCATGTCTTGGAATGGAATGTCAGGAATGTCATGTCTTTTAATGGAATGTCAGGAATGTCATGTCTTTTAATGGAATGTCATGTCTTGGAATGGAATGTCAGGAATGTCATGGAATGTCAGGAATGTCATGTCTTTTAATGGAATGTCAGGAATGTCATGTCTTTTAATGGAATGTCATGTCTTTTAATGGAATGTCAGGAATGTCATGGAATGTCAGGAATGTCATGGAATGTCAGGAATGTCATGTCTTTTAATGGAATGTCAGGAATGTCTTGTCTTTTAATGGAATGTCATGTCTTGGAATGGAATGTCAGGAATGTCATGTCTTTTAATGGAATGTCAGGAATGTCATGTCTTGGAATGGAATGTCAGGAATGTCATGTCTTTTAATGGAATGTCAGGAATGTCATGTCTTTTAATGGAATGTCATGTCTTGGAATGGAATGTCAGGAATGTCATGTCTTTTAATGGAATGTCAGGAATGTCATGTCTTGGAATGGAATGTCAGGAATGTCATGTCTTTTAATGGAATGTCAGGAATGTCATGTCTTTTAATGGAATGTCAGGAATGTCATGTCTTTTAATGGAATGTCAGGAATGTCATGTCTTTTAATGGAATGTCAGGAATGTCATGTCTTTTAATGGAATGTCATGTCTTTTAATGGAATGTCAGGAATGTCATGTCTTTTAATGGAATGTCATGTCTTAGAATGGAATGTCAGGAATGTCATGTCTTTTAATGGAATGTCAGGAATGTCATGTCTTTTAATGAAATGTCAGGAATGTCATGTCTTTTAATGGAATGTCATGTCTTGGAATGGAATGTCAGGAATGTCATGTCTTTTAATGGAATGTCAGGAATGTCATGTCTTTTAATGGAATGTCAGGAATGTCATGTCTTTTAATGGAATGTCAGGAATGTCATGGAATGTCAGGAATGTCATGTCTTTTAATGGAATGTCAAGAATGTCATGTCTTTTAATGGAATGTCAAGAATGTCATGTCTTTTAATGGAATGTCAGGAATATCATGTCTTTTAATGGAATGTCATGTCTTGGAATGGAATGTCAGGAATGTCATGTCTTTTAATGGAATGTCAGGAATGTCATGTCTTTTAATGGAATGGCATGTCTTTTAATGGAATGTCATGTCTTGGAATGGAATGTCAGGAATGTCATGTCTTTTAATGGAATGTCAGGAATGTCAGGAATGTCATGTCTTTTAATGGAATGTCAGGAATGGCATGTCTTTTAATGGAATGTCATGTCTTAATGGAATATCAGGAATATCATGTCTTTTAATGGAATGTCAGGAATGTCATGTCTTTTAATGGAATGTCATGTCTTGGAATAGAATGTCAGGAATGTCATGTCTTTTAATGGAATGTCAGGAATGTCATGTATTTTAATGGAATGTCATGTCTTGGAATGGAATGTCAGGAATGTCATGTCTTTTAATGGAATGTCAAGAATGTCATGTCTTTTAATGGAATGTCAGGAATGCCATGTCTTTTAATGGAATGTCAGGAATGTCATGTTTTTTAATGGAATGTCAGGAATGTCATGTCTTTTAATGAAATGTCATGTCTTTTAATGGAATGTCAGGAATGTCATGTCTTTTAATGGAATGTCTGGAATGTCATGTCTTTTAATGGAATGTCATGTCTTGGAATGGAATGTCAGGAATGTCATGTCTTTTAATGGAATGTCAGGAATGTCATGTATTTTAATGGAATATCAGGAATGTCATGTCTTTTAATGGAATGTCAGGAATGTCATGTCTTTTAATGGAATGTCAGGAATGTCATGGAATGTCAGGAATGTCATCGAATGTCAGGAATGTCATGTCTTTTAATGGAATGTCAGGAATGTCCTGTCTTTTAATGGAATATCATGTCTTGGAATGGAATGTCAGGAATATCATGTCTTTTAATGGAATGTCAGGAATGTCATGTCTTGGAATGGAATGTCAGGAATGCTATGTCTTTTAATGGAATGTCAGGAATGTCATGTCTTTTCATGGAATGTCATGTCTTGGAATGGAATGTCAGGAATGTCATGTCTTTTAATGGAATGTCAGGAATGTCATGTCTTTTAATGGAATGTCAGGAATGTCATGCCTTTTAATGGAATGTCAGGAATGTCATGTCTTTTAATGGAATGTCATGTCTTAAGAATAGAATGTCAGGAATGTCATGTCTTTTAATGGAATGTCAGGAATGTCATGCCTTTAAATGGAATGTCAGGAATGTCATGTCTTTTAATGGAATGTCATGTCTTGGAATGGAATGTCAGGAATGTCATGTCTTTTAATGGAATGTCAGGAATGTCATGTCTTTTAATGGAATGTCATGTCTTGGAATGGAATGTCAGGAATGTCATGTCTTTTAATGGAATGTCAGGAATGTCATGTCTTTTAATGGAATATCAGGAATGTCATGTCTTTTAATGGAATGTCAGGAATGTCATGTCTTTTAATGGAATGTCAGGAATGTCATGGAATGTCAGGAATGTCATGGAATGTCAGGAATGTCATGTCTTTCAATGGAATGTCAGGAATGTCATGTCTTTTAATGGAATGTCATGTCTTGGAATGGAATGTCAGGAATGTCATGTCTTTTAATGGAATGTCAGGAATGTCATGTCTTTTAATGGAATGTTAGGAATGTCATGTCTTTTAATGGAATGTCAGGAATGTCATGGAATGTCAGGAATGTCATGTCTTTTAATGGAATGTCAAGAATGTCATGTCTTTTAATGGAATGTCAGGAATATCATGTCTTTTAATAGAATGTCATGTCTTGGAATGGAATGTCAGGAATGTCATGTCTTTTAATGGATTGTCAGGAATGTCAGGAATGTCATGTCTTTTAATGGAATGTCAGGAATGTCATGTCTTTTAATGGAATGTCAGGAATGTCATGGAATGTCAGGAATGTCATGTCTTTTAATGGAATGTCAGGAATGTCATGTCTTTTAATGGAATGTCAGGAATATCATGGAATGTCAGGAATGTCATGTCTTTTAATGGAATGTCAGGAATGTCATGTCTTTTAATGGAATGTCATGTCTTGGAATGGAATGTCAGGAATGTCATGTCTTTTAATGGAATGTCATGTCTTTTAATGGAATGTCAGGAATGTCATGTCTTGGAATGGAATGTCAGGAATGTCATGTCTTTTAATGGAATGTCAGGAATGTCATGTCTTTTAATGGAATGTCATGTCTTGGAATGTAATGTCAGGAATGTCATGTCTTTTAATGGAATGTCAGGAATGTCATGTCTTTTAATGGAATGTCAGGAATGTCATGTCTTTTAATGGAATGTCAGGAATGTCATGTCTTAATGGAATGTCATGTCTTAATGGAATGTCAGGAATGTCATGTCTTTTAATGGAATGTCATGTCTTAGAATGGAATGTCAGGAATGTCATGTCTTTTAATGGAATGTCAGGAATGTCATGTCTTTTAATGAAATGTCAGGAATGTCATGTCTTTTAATGGAATGTCATGTCTTGGAATGGAATGTCAGGAATGTCATGTCTTTTAATGGAATGTCAGGAATGTTATGTCTTTTAATGGAATGTCAGGAATGTCATGTCTTTTAATGGAATGTCAGGAATGTCATGGAATGTCAGGAATGTCATGTCTTTTAATGGAATGTCAAGAATGTCATGTCTTTTAATGGAATGTCAGGAATATCATGTCTTTTAATGGAATGTCATGTCTTGGAATGGAATGTCATGTCTTTTAATGGAATGTCAGGAATGTCATGTCTTTTAATGGAATGGCATGTCTTTTAATGGAATGTCATGTCTTGGAATGGAATGTCAGGAATGTCATGTCTTTTAATGAAATGTCAGGAATGTCAGCAATGTCATGTCTTTTAATGGAATGTCAGGAATGGCATGTCTTTTAATGGAATGTCATGTCTTTTAATGGAATATCAGGAATGTCATGTCTTTTAATGGAATGTCAGGAATGTCATGTCTTTTAATGGAATGTCAGGAATGTCATGTCTTTTAATGGAATAGAATGTCAGGAATGTCATGTCTTTTAATGGAATGTCAGGAATGTCATGTATTTTAATGGAATGTCATGTCTTGGAATAAAATGTCAGGAATGTCATGTCTTTTAATGGAATGTCAAGAATGTCATGTCTTTTAATGGAATGTTAGGAATGCCATGTCTTTTAATGGAATGTCAGGAATGTCATGTTTTTTAATGGAATGTCAGGAATGTCATGTCTTTTAATGAAATGTCATGTCTTTTAATGGAATGTCAGGAATGTCATGTCTTTTAATGGAATGTCTGGAATGTCATGTCTTTTAATGGAATGTCATGTCTTGGAATGGAATGTCAGGAATGTCATGTCTTTTAATGGAATATCAGGAATGTCATGTCTTTTAATGGAATGTCAGGAATGTCATGTCTTTTAATGGAATGTCAGGAATGTCATGGAATGTCAGGAATGTCATTGAATGTCAGGAATGTCATGTCTTTTAATGGAATGTCAGGAATGTCATGTCTTTTAATGGAATGTCATGTCTTTTAATGGAATGTCAGGAATGTCATGTCTTTTAATGGAATGTCATGTCTTAGAATGGAATGTCAGGAATGTCATGTCTTTTAATGGAATGTCAGGAATGTCATGTCTTTTAATGGAATGTCAGGAATGTCATGGAATGTCAGGAATGTCATGTCTTTTAATGGAATGTCAAGAATGTCATGTCTTTTAATGGAATGTCAGGAATGTCATGTCTTTTAATGGAATGTCATGTCTTGGAATGGAATGTCAGGAATGTCATGTCTTTTAATGGAATGTCAGGAATGTCAGGAATGTCAGGAATGTCATGTCTTTTAATGGAATGTCATGTCTTTTAATGGAATGTCATGTCTTTTAATGGAATGTCAGGAATGTCATGTCTTTTAATGGAATGTCAGGAATGTCATGTCTTTTAATGGAATGTCATGTCTTGGAATGGAATGTCAGGAATGTCATGTCTTTTAATGGAATGTCAGGAATGTCATGTCTTGGAATGGAATGTCGAATGTCATGTCTTTTAATGGAATGTCAGGAATGTCATGTCTTTTAATGGAATGTCATATCTTGGAATGTAATGTCAGGAATGTCATGTCTTTTAATGGAATGTCAGGAATGTCATGTCTTTTAATGGAATGTCAGGAATGTCATGTCTTTTAATGGAATATCAGGAATGTCATGTCTTTTAATGGAATGTCATGTCTTGGAATGGAATGTCAGGAATGTCATGTCTTTTAATGGAATGTCAGGAATGTCATGTCTTTTAATGAAATGTCAGGAATGTCATGTCTTTTAATGGAATGTCATGTCTTGGAATGGAATGTCAGGAATGTCATGTCTTTTAATGGAATGTCAGGAATGTCAGGAATGTCATGTCTTTTAATGGAATGTCATGTCTTGGAATGGAATGTCAGGAATGTCATGTCTTTTAATGGAATGTCAGGAATGTCAGGAATATCATGTCTTTTAATGGAATGTCATGTCTTTTAATGGAATTGTCATGTCTTTTAATGGAATGTCAGGAATGTCATGTCTTTTAATGGAATGTCAGGAATGTCATGTCTTTTAATGGAATGTCATGTCTTGGAATGGAATGTCAGGAATGTCATGTCTTTTAATAGAATGTCAGGAATGTCATGGAATGTCAGGAATGTCATGTATTTTAATGGAATGTCAGGAATGTCATGTCTTTTAATGGAATGTCATGTCTTGGAATGGAATGTCAGGAATGTCATGTCTTTTAATGGAATGTCAGGAATGTCATGTCTTTTAATGGAATGTCAGGAATGTCATGTCTTTCAATGGAATGTCAGGCATGTCAGGAATGTCATGTCTTTTAACGGAATGTCAGGAATGTCAGGAATGTCATGTCTTTTAATGGAATGTCAGGAATGTCATGTCTTTTAATGGAATGTCAGGAATGTCATGTCTTTTAATGGAATGTCATGACTTTTAATGGAATGTCAGGAATGTCATGTCTTTTAATGGAATGTCAGGAATGTCATGTCTTTTAATGGAATGTCATGTCTTGGAATGGAATGTCAGGAATGTCATGTCTTTTAATGGAATGTCAAGAATGTCATGTCTTTTAATGGAATGTCAGGAATGTCATGTCTTTTAATGGAATGTCAGGAATGTCATGTCTTTTAATGGAATGTCATGTCTTGGAATGGAATGTCAGGAATGTCATGTCTTTTAATGGAATGTCAGGAATGTCATGTCTTTTAATGGAATGTCAGGAATGTCATGTCTTTCAATGGAATGTCAGGCATGTCAGGAATGTCATGTCTTTTAACGGAATGTCAGGAATGTCACGTCTTTTAATGGAATATCAGGAATGTCATGTCTTTTAATGGAATGTCAGGAATGTCATGTCTTTTAATGGAATGTCAGGAATGTCATGTCTTGGAATGGAATGTCAGGAATGTCATGTCTTTTAATGGAATGTCAGGAATGTCATGTCTTTTAATGGAATGTCATGTCTTTTAATGGAATGTCAAGAATGTCATGTCTTTTAATGGAATGTCAGGAATGTTATGTCTTTTAATGGAATGTCATGTCTTGGAATGGAATGTCAGGAATGTCATGTCTTTTAATGGAATGTCAGGAATGTCAGGAATGTCATGTCTTTTAATGGAATGTCAGGAATGTCATGTCTTTTAATGGAATGTCAGGAATGTCATGGAATGTCAGGAATGTCATGTCTTTTAATGGAATGTCAGGAATGTCATGTCTTTTAATGGAATGTCATGTCTTGGAATGGAATGTCAGGAATGTCATGTCTTTTAATGGAATGTCAGGAATGTCATGTCTTGGAATGGAATGTCAGGAATGTCATGTCTTTTAATGGAATGTCAGGAATGTCATGTCTTTTAATGGAATATCAGGAATGTCATGTCTTTTAATGGAATGTCAGGAATGTCATGTCTTTTAATGGAATGTCAGGAATGTCATGGAATGTCAGGAATGTCAGGAATGTCATGTCTTTTAATGGAATGTCAGGAATGTCATGTCTTTTAATGGAATGTCATGTCTTGGAATGGAATGTCAGGAATGTCATGTCTTTTAATGGAATGTCAGGAATGTCATGTCTTGGAATGGAATGTCAGGAATGCCATTTCTTTTAATGGAATGTCAGGAATGTCATGTCTTTTAATGGAATGTCAGGAATGTCATGTCTTTTAATGGAATGTCATGTCTTTTAATGGAATGTCAAGAATGTCATGTCTTTTAATGGAATGTCAGGAATGTCACGTCTTTTAATGGAATGTCAGGAATTTCATGTCTTTTAATGGAATGTCAGGAATGTCAGGAATGTCATGGAATGTCAGGAATGTCATGTCTTTTAATGGAATGTCAGGAATGTCATGTCTTTTAATGGAATGTCATGTCTTTTAATGGAATGTCAGGAATGTCATGTCTTTTAATGGAATGTCAGGAATGTCATGTCTTTTAATGGAATGTCATGTCTTGGAATGGAATGTCAGGAATGTCATGTCTTTTAACGGAATATCAGGAATGTCATGTCTTTCAATGGAATGTCAGGAATGTCATGTCTTGGAATGGAATGTCAGGAATGTCATGTCTTTTAATGGAATGTTAGGAATGTCATGTCTTTTAATGGAATGTCAGGAATGTCATGTCTTTTAATGGAATGTCATGTCTTTTAATGGAATGTCAGGAATGTCATGTCTTTTAATGGAATGTCATGTCTTGGAATGGAATGTCAGGAATGTCATGTCTTTTAATGGAATGTCAGGAATGTCATGTCTTTTAATGAAATGTCATGTCTTGGAATGTAATGTCAGGAATGTCATGTCTTTTAATGGAATGTCAGGAATGTCATGTCTTTTAATGGAATGTCAGGAATGTCATGTCTTTTAATGGAATGTCAGGAATGTCATGTCTTTTAATGGAATGTCATGTCTTTTAATGGAATGTCAGGAATGTCATGTCTTTTAATGGAATGTCATGTCTTGGAATGGAATGTCAGGAATGTCATGTCTTTTAATGGAATGTCAGGAATGTCATGTCTTTTAATGAAATGTCAGGAATGTCATGTCTTTTAATGGAATGTCATGTCTTGGAATGGAATGTCAGGAATGTCATGTCTTTTAATGGAATGTCAGGAATGTCATGTCTTTTAATGGAATGTCAGGAATGTCATGTCTTTTAATGGAATGTCAAGAATGTCATGTCTTTTAATGGAATGTCAGGAATATCATGTCTTTTAATGGAATGTCATGTCTTGGAATGGAATGTCAGGAATGTCATGTCTTTTAATGGAATGTCAGGAATGTCATGTCTTTTAATGGAATGTCATGGAATGTCAGGAATGTCATGTCTTTTAATGGAATGTCAGGAATGTCATGTCTTTTAATGGAATGTCAGGAATGTCATGGAATGTCAGGAATGTCATGTCTTTTAATGGAATGTCAAGAATGTCATGTCTTTTAATGGAATGTCAGGAATGTCATGTCTTTTAATGGAATGTCATGTCTTGGAATGGAATGTCAGGAATGTCAGGAATGTCATGTCTTTTAATGGAATGTCATGTCTTTTAATGGAATGTCAGGAATGTCATGTCTTTTAATGGAATGTCAGGAATGTCATGTCTTTTAATGGAATGTCATGTCTTGGAATAGAATGTCAGGAATGTGATGTCTTTTAATGGAATGTCAGGAATGTCATGTCTTTTAATGGAATGTCAGGAATATCATGTCTTTTAATGGAATGTCATGTTTTGGAATGGAATGTCAGGAATGTCATGTCTTTTAATGGAATGTCAGGAATGTCATGTCTTGGAATGGAATGTCAGGAATGTCATGTCTTTTAATGGAATGTCAGGAATGTCATGTCTTTTAATGGAATGTCAGGAATGTCATGTCTTTTAATGGAATGTCAGGAATGTCATGTCTTTTAATGGAATGTCATGTCTTTTAATGGAATGTCAGGAATGTCATGTCTTTTAATGGAATGTCATGTCTTGGAATGGAATGTCAGGAATGTCATGTCTTTTAATGGAATGTCAGGAATGTCATGTCTTTTAATGAAATGTCAGGAATGTCATGTCTTTTAATGGAATGTCATGTCTTGGAATGGAATGTCAGGAATGTCATGTCTTTTAATGGAATGTCAGGAATGTCAGGAATGTCATGTCTTTTAATGGAATGTCAGGAATGTCATGTCTTTTAATGGAATTGTCATGTCTTTTAATGGAATATCAGGAATGTCACGTCTTTTAATGGAATGTCAGGAATGTCATGTCTTTTAATGGAATGTCATGTCTTGGAATGGAATGTCAGAATGTCATGTCTTTTAATGGAATGTCAGGAATGTCATGGAATGTCAGGAATGTCATGTATTTTAATGGAATATCAGGAATGTCATGTCTTTTAATGGAATGTCAGGAATGTCATGGAATGTCAGGAATGTCATGTCTTTTAATGGAATGTCAGGAATGTCATGTCTTTTAATGGAATGTCAGGAATGTCATGGAATGTCAGGAATGTCATGTCTTTTAATGGAATGTCAAGAATGTCATGTCTTTTAATGGAATATCAGGAATGTCATGTCTTTTAATGGAATGTCATGTCTTGGAATGGAATGTCAGGAATGTCATGTCTTTTAATGGAATGTCAGGAATGTCAGGAATGTCAGGAATGTCATGTCTTTTAATGGAATGTCATGTCTTTTAATGGAATGTCAGGAATGTCATGTCTTTTAATGGAATGTCAGGAATGTCATGTCTTTTAATGGAATGTCATGTCTTGGAATGGAATGTCAGGAATGTCATGTCTTTTAATGGAATGTCAGGAATGTCATGTCTTGGAATGGAATGTCGAATGTCATGTCTTTTAATGGAATGTCAGGAATGTCATGTCTTTTAATGGAATGTCATATCTTGGAATGTAATGTCAGGAATGTCATGTCTTTTAATGGAATGTCAGGAATGTCATGTCTTTTAATGGAATGTCAGGAATGTCATGTCTTTTAATGGAATGTCATGTCTTTTAATGGAATATCAGGAATGTCATGTCTTTTAATGGAATGTCATGTCTTGGAATGGAATGTCAGGAATGTCATGTCTTTTAATGGAATGTCAGGAATGTCATGTCTTTTAATGGAATGTCAGGAATGTCATGTCTTTTAATGAAATGTCAGGAATGTCATGTCTTTTAATGGAATGTCATGTCTTGGAATGGAATGTCAGGAATGTCATGTCTTTTAATGGAATGTCAGGAATGTCAGGAATGTCATGTCTTTTAATGGAATGTCAGGAATGTCATGTCTTTTAATGGAATTGTCATGTCTTTTAATGGAATGTCAGGAATGTCATGTCTTTTAATGGAATGTCAGGAATGTCATGTCTTTTAATGGAATGTCATGACTTTTAATGGAATGTCAGGAATGTCATGTCTTTTAATGGAATGTCAGGAATGTCATGTCTTTTAATGGAATGTCATGTCTTGGAATGGAATGTCAGGAATGTCATGTCTTTTAATGGAATGTCAGGAATGTCATGGAATGTCAGGAATGTCATGTATTTTAATGGAATGTCAGGAATGTCATGTCTTTTAATGGAATGTCATGTCTTGGAATGGAATGTCAGGAATGTCATGTCTTTTAATGGAATGTCATATCTTTTAATGGAATGTCAGGAATGTCATGTCTTTCAATGGAATGTCAGGCATGTCAGGAATGTCATGTTTTTTAACGGAATGTCAGGAATGTCAGAAATGTCATGTCTTTTAATGGAATGTCAGGAATGTCATGTCTTTTAATGGAATGTCAGGAATGTCATGTCTTTTAATGGAATGTCAGGAATGTCATGTCTTTTAATGGAATGTCATGTCTTGGAATGGAATGTCAGGAATGTCATGTCTTTTAATGGAATGTCAGGAATGTCATGTCTTGGAATGGAATGTCGAATGTCATGTCTTTTAATGGAATGTCAGGAATGTCATGTCTTTTAATGGAATGTCATATCTTGGAATGTAATGTCAGGAATGTTATGTCTTTTAATGGAATGTCAGGAATGTCATGTCTTTTAATGGAATGTCAGGAATGTCATGTCTTTTAATGGAATGTCATGTCTTTTAATGGAATATCAGGAATGTCATGTCTTTTAATGGAATGTCATGTCTTGGAATGGAATGTCAGGAATGTCATGTCTTTTAATGGAATGTCAGGAATGTCATGTCTTTTAATGGAATGTTAGGAATGTCATGTCTTTTAATGAAATGTCAGGAATGTCATGTCTTTTAATGGAATGTCATGTCTTGGAATGGAATGTCAGGAATGTCATGTCTTTTAATGGAATGTCAGGAATGTCATGTCTTTTAATGGAATGTCAGGAATGTCATGGAATGTCAGGAATGTCATGTCTTTTAATGGAATGTCAGGAATGTCATTTCTTTTAATGGAATGTCATGTCTTGGAATGGAATGTCAGGAATGTCATGTCTTTTAATGGAATGTCAGGAATGTCATGGAATGTCAGGAATGTCATGTATTTTAATGGAATGTCAGGAATGTCATGTCTTTTAATGGAATGTCATGTCTTGGAATGGAATGTCAGGAATGTCATGTCTTTTAATGGAATGTCATATCTTTTAATGGAATGTCAGGAATGTCATGTCTTTCAATGGAATGTCAGGCATGTCAGGAATGTCATGTCTTTTAATGGAATGTCAGGAATGTCATGTCTTTTAATGGAATGTCAGGAATGTCATGTCTTTTAATGGAATGTCAGGAATGTCATGTCTTTTAATGGAATGTCATGTCTTGGAATGGAATGTCAGGAATGTCATGTCTTTTAATGGAATGTCAAGAATGTCATGTCTTTTAATGGAATGTCAGGAATGTCATGTCTTTTAATGGAATGTCAGGAATGTCATGTCTTTTAATGGAATGTCATGTCTTGGAATGGAATGTCAGGAATGTCATGTCTTTTAATGGAATGTCAGGAATGTCATGTCTTTTAATGGAATGTCAGGAATGTCATGTTTTTCAATGGAATGTCAGGCATGTCAGGAATGTCATGTCTTTTAACGGAATGTCAGGAATGTCACGTCTTTTAATGGAATATCAGGAATGTCATGTCTTTTAATGGAATGTCAGGAATGTCATGTCTTGGAATGGAATGTCAGGAATGTCATGTCTTTTAATGGAATGTCAGGAATGTCATGTCTTTTAATGGAATGTCATGTCTTTTAATGGAATGTCAAGAATGTCATGTCTTTTAATGGAATGTCAGGAATGTTATGTCTTTTAATGGAATGTCATGTCTTGGAATGGAATGTCAGGAATGTCATGTCTTTTAATGGAATGTCAGGAATGTCATGTCTTTTAATGGAATGTCAGGAATGTCATGTCTTTTAATGGAATGTCAGGAATGTCATGTCTTTTAATGGAATGTCATGTCTTTTAATGGAATGTCAGTAATGTCATGTCTTTTAATGGAATGTCAGGAATGTCATGTCTTTTAATGGAATGTCATGTCTTGGAATGGAATGTCAGGAATGTCATGTCTTTTAATGGAATGTCAGGAATGTCATGTCTTGGAATGGAATGTCAGGAATGTCATGTCTTGGAATGGAATGTCAGGAATGTCATGTCTTTTAATGGAATGTCAGGAATGTCATGTCTTTTAATGGAATGTCAGGAATGTCATGTCTTTTAATGGAATGTCAGGAATGTCATGTCTTTTAATGGAATGTCAGGAATGTCAGGAATGTCATGGAATGTCAAGAATGTCATGTCTTTTAATGGAATGTCAGGAATGTCATGTCTTTTAATGGAATGTCAGGAATGTCATGTCTTTTAATGGAATGTCAGGAATGTCATGTCTTTTAATGGAATGTCATGTCTTTTAATGGAATGTCAGGAATGTCATGTCTTTTAATGGAATGTCATGTCTTGGAATGGAATGTCAGGAATGTCATGTCTTTTAATGAAATGTCAGGAATGTCATTTCTTTTAATGGAATGTCATGTCTTGGAATATAATGTCAGGAATGTTATGTCTTTTAATGGAATGTCAGGAATGTCATGTCTTTTAATGGAATGTCAGGAATGTCATGGAATGTCAGGAATGTCATGTCTTTTAATGGAATGTCAAGAATGTCATGTCTTTTAATGGAATGTCAGGAATATCATCTCTTTTAATGGAATGTCATGTCTTGGAATGGAATGTCAGGAATGTCATGTCTTTTAATGGAATGTCAGGAATGTCAGGAATGTCATGTCTTTTAATGGAATGTCAGGAATGTCATGTCTTTTAATGGAATGTCAGGAATGTCATGGAATGTCAGGAATGTCATGTCTTTTAATGGAATGTCAGGAATGTCATGTCTTTTAATGGAATGTCAGGAATGTCATGGAATGTCAGGAATGTCATGTCTTTTAATGGAATGTCAAGAATGTCATGTCTTTTAATGGAATGTCAGGAATGTCATGTCTTTTAATTTAATGTCATGTCTTGGAATGGAATGTCAGGAATGTCATGTCTTTTAATGGAATGTCAGGAATGTCAGGAATGTCATGTCTTTTAATGGAATGTCATGTCTTTTAATGGAATGTCAGGAATGTCATGTCTTTTAATGGAATGTCAGGAATGTCATGTCTTTTAATGGAATGTCATGTCTTGGAATAGAATGTCAGGAATGTGATGTCTTTTAATGGAATGTCAGGAATGTCATGTATTTTAATGGAATGTCAGGAATGTCATGTCTTTTAATGGAATGTCAGGAATGTCATGTCTTTTAATGGAATTGTCATGTCTTTTAATGGAATGTCAGGAATGTCATGTCTTTTAATGGAATGTCAGGAATGTCATGTCTTTTAATGGAATGTCATGACTTTTAATGGAATGTCAGGAATGTCATGTCTTTTAATGGAATGTCAGGAATGTCATGTCTTTTAATGGAATGTCATGTCTTGGAATGGAATGTCAGGAATGTCATGTCTTTTAATGGAATGTCAGGAATGTCATGGAATGTCAGGAATGTCATGTATTTTAATGGAATGTCAGGAATGTCATGTCTTTTAATGGAATGTCATGTCTTGGAATGGAATGTCAGGAATGTCATGTCTTTTAATGGAATGTCATATCTTTTAATGGAATGTCAGGAATGTCATGTCTTTCAATGGAATGTCAGGCATGTCAGGAATGTCATGTCTTTTAATGGAATGTCAGGAATGTCATGTCTTTTAATGGAATGTCAGGAATGTCATGTCTTTTAATGGAATGTCATGTCTTGGAATGGAATGTCAGGAATGTCATGTCTTTTAATGGAATGTCAAGAATGTCATGTCTTTTAATGGAATGTCAGGAATGTCATGTCTTTTAATGGAATGTCATGTCTTGGAATGGAATGTCAGGAATGTCATGTCTTTTAATGGAATGTCAGGAATGTCATGTCTTTTAATGGAATGTCAGGAATGTCATGTTTTTCAATGGAATGTCAGGCATGTCAGGAATGTCATGTCTTTTAACGGAATGTCAGGAATGTCACGTCTTTTAATGGAATATCAGGAATGTCATGTCTTTTAATGGAATGTCAGGAATGTCATGTCTTGGAATGGAATGTCAGGAATGTCATGTCTTTTAATGGAATGTCAGGAATGTCATGTCTTTTAATGGAATGTCATGTCTTTTAATGGAATGTCAAGAATGTCATGTCTTTTAATGGAATGTCAGGAATGTTATGTCTTTTAATGGAATGTCATGTCTTGGAATGGAATGTCAGGAATGTCATGTCTTTTAATGGAATGTCAGGAATGTCATGTCTTTTAATGGAATGTCAGGAATGTCATGTCTTTTAATGGAATGTCAGGAATGTCATGTCTTTTAATGGAATGTCATGTCTTTTAATGGAATGTCAGTAATGTCATGTCTTTTAATGGAATGTCAGGAATGTCATGTCTTTTAATGGAATGTCATGTCTTGGAATGGAATGTCAGGAATGTCATGTCTTTTAATGGAATGTCAGGAATGTCATGTCTTGGAATGGAATGTCAGGAATGTCATGTCTTGGAATGGAATGTCAGGAATGTCATGTCTTTTAATGGAATATCAGGAATGTCATGTCTTTTAATGGAATGTCAGGAATGTCATGTCTTTTAATGGAATGTCAGGAATGTCATGTCTTTTAATGGAATGTCAGGAATGTCATGGAATGTCAGGAATGTCATGTCTTTTAATGGAATGTCAGGAATGTCATGTCTTTTAATGGAATGTCATGTCTTGGAATGGAATGTCAGGAATGTCATGTCTTTTAATGGAATGTCAGGAATGTCATGTCTTGGAATGGAATGTCAGGAATGTCATGTCTTTTAATGGAATGTCAGGAATGTCATGTCTTTTAATGGAATGTCAGGAATGTCATGGAATGTCAGGAATGTCATGGAATGTCAGGAATGTCATGTCTTTTAATGGAATGTCAGGAATGTCATGTCTTTTAATGGAATGTCATGTCTTTTAATGGAATGTCAGGAATGTCATGTCTTGGAATGGAATGTCAGGAATGCCATGTCTTTTAATGGAATGTCAGGAATGTCATGTCTTTTAATGGAATGTCAGGAATGTCATGTCTTTTAATGGAATGTCATGTCTTTTAATGGAATGTCATGTCTTTTAATGGAATGTCAGGAATGTCATGTCTTTTAATGGAATGTCATGTCTTGGAATGGAATGTCAGGAATGTCATGTCTTTTAATGGAATGTCAGGAATATCATGTCTTTTAATGGAATGTCAGGAATGTCAGGAATGTCATGGAATGTCAGGAATGTCATGTCTTTTAATGGAATGTCAGGAATGTCATGTCTTTTAATGGAATGTCAGGAATGTCATGTCTTTTAATGGAATGTCAGGAATGTCATGTCTTTTAATGGAATGTCATGTCTTTTAATGGAATGTCAGGAATGTCATGTCTTTTAATGGAATGTCATGTCTTGGAATGGAATGTCAGGAATGTCATGTCTTTTAATGGAATGTCAGGAATGTCATGTCTTTTAATGAAATGTCATGTCTTGGAATGTAATGTCAGGAATGTCATGTCTTTTAATGGAATGTCAGGAATGTCATGTCTTTTAATGGAATGTCAGGAATGTCATGTCTTTTAATGGAATGTCATGTCTTTTAATGGAATGTCAGGAATGTCATGTCTTTTAATGGAATGTCATGTCTTGGAATGGAATGTCAGGAATGTCATGTCTTTTAATGGAATGTCAGGAATGTCATGTCTTTTAATGAAATGTCAGGAATGTCATTTCTTTTAATGGAATGTCATGTCTTGGAATATAATGTCAGGAATGTTATGTCTTTTAATGGAATGTCAGGAATGTCATGTCTTTTAATGGAATGTCAGGAATGTCATGGAATGTCAGGAATGTCATGTCTTTTAATGGAATGTCAAGAATGTCATGTCTTTTAATGGAATGTCAGGAATATCATGTCTTTTAATGGAATGTCAGGAATGTCATGTCTTTTAATGGAATGTCAGGAATGTCAGGAATGTCATGTCTTTTAATGGAATGTCAGGAATGTCATGTCTTTTAATGGAATGTCAGGAATGTCATGGAATGTCAGGAATGTCATGTCTTTTAATGGAATGTCAGGAATGTCATGTCTTTTAATGGAATGTCAGGAATGTCATGGAATGTCAGGAATGTCATGTCTTTTAATGGAATGTCAAGAATGTCATGTCTTTTAATGGAATGTCAGGAATGTCATGTCTTTTAATTTAATGTCATGTCTTGGAATGGAATGTCAGGAATGTCATGTCTTTTAATGGAATGTCAGGAATGTCAGGAATGTCATGTCTTTTAATGGAATGTCATGTCTTTTAATGGAATGTCAGGAATGTCATGTCTTTTAATGGAATGTCAGGAATGTCATGTCTTTTAATGGAATGTCATGTCTTGGAATAGAATGTCAGGAATGTGATGTCTTTTAATGGAATGTCAGGAATGTCATGTATTTTAATGGAATGTCATGTCTTTTAATGGAAAGTCATGTCTTTTAATGGAATGTCAGGAATGTCATGTCTTTTAATGGAATGTCATGTCTTGGAATGGAATGTCAGGAATGTCATGTCTTTTAATGGAATGTCAAGAATGTCATGTCTTTTAATGGAATGTCAGGAATGCCATGTCTTTTAATGGAATGTCAGGAATGTCATGTTTTTAATGGAATGTCAGGAATGTCATGTCTTTTAATGGAATATCAAGAATGTCATGTCTTTTAATGGAATGTCAGGAATGTCATGGAATGTCAGGAATGTCATGTCTTTTAATGGAATGCCAGGAATGTCATGTCTTTTAATGGAATGTCATGTCTTGGAATGGAATGTCAGGAATGTCATGTCTTTTAATGGAATGTCAGGAATGTCATGTCTTTTAATGGAATGTCATGTCTTGGAATGGAATGTCAGGAATGTCATGGAATGTCAGGAATGTCATGTCTTTTAATGGAATGTCAGGAATGTCATGTCTTTTAATGGAATGTCATGTCTTTTAATGGAATGTCAGGAATGTCATGGAATGTCAGGAATGTCATGGAATGTCAGGAATGTCATGTCTTTTAATGGAATGTCAGGAATGTCTTGTCTTTTAATGGAATGTCATGTCTTGGAATGGAATGTCAGGAATGTCATGTCTTTTAATGGAATGTCAGGAATGTCATGTCTTGGAATGGAATGTCAGGAATGTCATGTCTTTTAATGGAATGTCAGGAATGTCATGTCTTTTAATGGAATGTCATGTCTTGGAATGGAATGTCAGGAATGTCATGTCTTTTAATGGAATGTCAGGAATGTCATGTCTTGGAATGGAATGTCAGGAATGTCATGTCTTTTAATGGAATGTCAGGAATGTCATGTCTTTTAATGGAATGTCAGGAATGTCATGTCTTTTAATGGAATGTCAGGAATGTCATGTCTTTTAATGGAATGTCAGGAATGTCATGTCTTTTAATGGAATGTCATGTCTTTTAATGGAATGTCAGGAATGTCATGTCTTTTAATGGAATGTCATGTCTTAGAATGGAATGTCAGGAATGTCATGTCTTTTAATGGAATGTCAGGAATGTCATGTCTTTTAATGAAATGTCAGGAATGTCATGTCTTTTAATGGAATGTCATGTCTTGGAATGGAATGTCAGGAATGTCATGTCTTTTAATGGAATGTCAGGAATGTCATGTCTTTTAATGGAATGTCAGGAATGTCATGTCTTTTAATGGAATGTCAGGAATGTCATGGAATGTCAGGAATGTCATGTCTTTTAATGGAATGTCAAGAATGTCATGTCTTTTAATGGAATGTCAAGAATGTCATGTCTTTTAATGGAATGTCAGGAATATCATGTCTTTTAATGGAATGTCATGTCTTGGAATGGAATGTCAGGAATGTCATGTCTTTTAATGGAATGTCAGGAATGTCATGTCTTTTAATGGAATGGCATGTCTTTTAATGGAATGTCATGTCTTGGAATGGAATGTCAGGAATGTCATGTCTTTTAATGGAATGTCAGGAATGTCAGGAATGTCATGTCTTTTAATGGAATGTCAGGAATGGCATGTCTTTTAATGGAATGTCATGTCTTAATGGAATATCAGGAATATCATGTCTTTTAATGGAATGTCAGGAATGTCATGTCTTTTAATGGAATGTCATGTCTTGGAATAGAATGTCAGGAATGTCATGTCTTTTAATGGAATGTCAGGAATGTCATGTATTTTAATGGAATGTCATGTCTTGGAATGGAATGTCAGGAATGTCATGTCTTTTAATGGAATGTCAAGAATGTCATGTCTTTTAATGGAATGTCAGGAATGCCATGTCTTTTAATGGAATGTCAGGAATGTCATGTTTTTTAATGGAATGTCAGGAATGTCATGTCTTTTAATGAAATGTCATGTCTTTTAATGGAATGTCAGGAATGTCATGTCTTTTAATGGAATGTCTGGAATGTCATGTCTTTTAATGGAATGTCATGTCTTGGAATGGAATGTCAGGAATGTCATGTCTTTTAATGGAATGTCAGGAATGTCATGTATTTTAATGGAATATCAGGAATGTCATGTCTTTTAATGGAATGTCAGGAATGTCATGTCTTTTAATGGAATGTCAGGAATGTCATGGAATGTCAGGAATGTCATCGAATGTCAGGAATGTCATGTCTTTTAATGGAATGTCAGGAATGTCCTGTCTTTTAATGGAATATCATGTCTTGGAATGGAATGTCAGGAATATCATGTCTTTTAATGGAATGTCAGGAATGTCATGTCTTGGAATGGAATGTCAGGAATGCTATGTCTTTTAATGGAATGTCAGGAATGTCATGTCTTTTCATGGAATGTCATGTCTTGGAATGGAATGTCAGGAATGTCATGTCTTTTAATGGAATGTCAGGAATGTCATGTCTTTTAATGGAATGTCAGGAATGTCATGCCTTTTAATGGAATGTCAGGAATGTCATGTCTTTTAATGGAATGTCATGTCTTAAGAATAGAATGTCAGGAATGTCATGTCTTTTAATGGAATGTCAGGAATGTCATGCCTTTAAATGGAATGTCAGGAATGTCATGTCTTTTAATGGAATGTCATGTCTTGGAATGGAATGTCAGGAATGTCATGTCTTTTAATGGAATGTCAGGAATGTCATGTCTTTTAATGGAATGTCATGTCTTGGAATGGAATGTCAGGAATGTCATGTCTTTTAATGGAATGTCAGGAATGTCATGTCTTTTAATGGAATATCAGGAATGTCATGTCTTTTAATGGAATGTCAGGAATGTCATGTCTTTTAATGGAATGTCAGGAATGTCATGGAATGTCAGGAATGTCATGGAATGTCAGGAATGTCATGTCTTTCAATGGAATGTCAGGAATGTCATGTCTTTTAATGGAATGTCATGTCTTGGAATGGAATGTCAGGAATATCATGTCTTTTAATGGAATGTCAGGAATGTCATGTCTTGGAATGGAATGTCAGGAATGCCATGTCTTTTAATGGAATGTCAGGAATGTCATGTCTTTTCATGGAATGTCATGTCTTGGAATGTAATGTCAGGAATGTCATGTCTTTTAATGGAATGTCAGGAATGTCATGCCTTTTAATGGAATATCAGGAATGTCATGTCTTTTAATGGAATGTCATGTCTTGGAATGGAATTTCAGGAATGTCATGTCTTTTAATGGAATGTCAGGAATGTCATGTCTTTTAATGGAATGTCATGTCTTGGAATGGAATGTCAGGAATGTCATGTCTTTTAATGGAATGTCAGGAATGTCATGTCTTTTAATGGAATGTTAGGAATGTCATGTCTTTTAATGGAATGTCAGGAATGTCATGGAATGTCAGGAATGTCATGTCTTTTAATGGAATGTCAAGAATGTCATGTCTTTTAATGGAATGTCAGGAATATCATGTCTTTTAATAGAATGTCATGTCTTGGAATGGAATGTCAGGAATGTCATGTCTTTTAATGGATTGTCAGGAATGTCAGGAATGTCATGTCTTTTAATGGAATGTCAGGAATGTCATGTCTTTTAATGGAATGTCAGGAATGTCATGGAATGTCAGGAATGTCATGTCTTTTAATGGAATGTCAGGAATGTCATGTCTTTTAATGGAATGTCAGGAATATCATGGAATGTCAGGAATGTCATGTCTTTTAATGGAATGTCAGGAATGTCATGTCTTTTAATGGAATGTCATGTCTTGGAATGGAATGTCAGGAATGTCATGTCTTTTAATGGAATGTCATGTCTTTTAATGGAATGTCAGGAATGTCATGTCTTGGAATGGAATGTCAGGAATGTCATGTCTTTTAATGGAATGTCAGGAATGTCATGTCTTTTAATGGAATGTCATGTCTTGGAATGTAATGTCAGGAATGTCATGTCTTTTAATGGAATGTCAGGAATGTCATGTCTTTTAATGGAATGTCAGGAATGTCATGTCTTTTAATGGAATGTCAGGAATGTCATGTCTTAATGGAATGTCATGTCTTAATGGAATGTCAGGAATGTCATGTCTTTTAATGGAATGTCATGTCTTAGAATGGAATGTCAGGAATGTCATGTCTTTTAATGGAATGTCAGGAATGTCATGTCTTTTAATGAAATGTCAGGAATGTCATGTCTTTTAATGGAATGTCATGTCTTGGAATGGAATGTCAGGAATGTCATGTCTTTTAATGGAATGTCAGGAATGTTATGTCTTTTAATGGAATGTCAGGAATGTCATGTCTTTTAATGGAATGTCAGGAATGTCATGGAATGTCAGGAATGTCATGTCTTTTAATGGAATGTCAAGAATGTCATGTCTTTTAATGGAATGTCAGGAATATCATGTCTTTTAATGGAATGTCATGTCTTGGAATGGAATGTCAGGAATGTCATGTCTTTTAATGGAATGTCAGGAATGTCATGTCTTTTAATGGAATGGCATGTCTTTTAATGGAATGTCATGTCTTGGAATGGAATGTCAGGAATGTCATGTCTTTTAATGAAATGTCAGGAATGTCAGCAATGTCATGTCTTTTAATGGAATGTCAGGAATGGCATGTCTTTTAATGGAATGTCATGTCTTTTAATGGAATATCAGGAATGTCATGTCTTTTAATGGAATGTCAGGAATGTCATGTCTTTTAATGGAATGTCAGGAATGTCATGTCTTTTAATGGAATAGAATGTCAGGAATGTCATGTCTTTTAATGGAATGTCAGGAATGTCATGTATTTTAATGGAATGTCATGTCTTGGAATAAAATGTCAGGAATGTCATGTCTTTTAATGGAATGTCAAGAATGTCATGTCTTTTAATGGAATGTTAGGAATGCCATGTCTTTTAATGGAATGTCAGGAATGTCATGTTTTTTAATGGAATGTCAGGAATGTCATGTCTTTTAATGAAATGTCATGTCTTTTAATGGAATGTCAGGAATGTCATGTCTTTTAATGGAATGTCTGGAATGTCATGTCTTTTAATGGAATGTCATGTCTTGGAATGGAATGTCAGGAATGTCATGTCTTTTAATGGAATATCAGGAATGTCATGTCTTTTAATGGAATGTCAGGAATGTCATGTCTTTTAATGGAATGTCAGGAATGTCATGGAATGTCAGGAATGTCATTGAATGTCAGGAATGTCATGTCTTTTAATGGAATGTCAGGAATGTCATGTCTTTTAATGGAATGTCATGTCTTTTAATGGAATGTCAGGAATGTCATGTCTTTTAATGGAATGTCATGTCTTAGAATGGAATGTCAGGAATGTCATGTCTTTTAATGGAATGTCAGGAATGTCATGTCTTTTAATGGAATGTCAGGAATGTCATGGAATGTCAGGAATGTCATGTCTTTTAATGGAATGTCAAGAATGTCATGTCTTTTAATGGAATGTCAGGAATGTCATGTCTTTTAATGGAATGTCATGTCTTGGAATGGAATGTCAGGAATGTCATGTCTTTTAATGGAATGTCAGGAATGTCAGGAATGTCAGGAATGTCATGTCTTTTAATGGAATGTCATGTCTTTTAATGGAATGTCATGTCTTTTAATGGAATGTCAGGAATGTCATGTCTTTTAATGGAATGTCAGGAATGTCATGTCTTTTAATGGAATGTCATGTCTTGGAATGGAATGTCAGGAATGTCATGTCTTTTAATGGAATGTCAGGAATGTCATGTCTTGGAATGGAATGTCGAATGTCATGTCTTTTAATGGAATGTCAGGAATGTCATGTCTTTTAATGGAATGTCATATCTTGGAATGTAATGTCAGGAATGTCATGTCTTTTAATGGAATGTCAGGAATGTCATGTCTTTTAATGGAATGTCAGGAATGTCATGTCTTTTAATGGAATATCAGGAATGTCATGTCTTTTAATGGAATGTCATGTCTTGGAATGGAATGTCAGGAATGTCATGTCTTTTAATGGAATGTCAGGAATGTCATGTCTTTTAATGAAATGTCAGGAATGTCATGTCTTTTAATGGAATGTCATGTCTTGGAATGGAATGTCAGGAATGTCATGTCTTTTAATGGAATGTCAGGAATGTCAGGAATGTCATGTCTTTTAATGGAATGTCATGTCTTGGAATGGAATGTCAGGAATGTCATGTCTTTTAATGGAATGTCAGGAATGTCAGGAATATCATGTCTTTTAATGGAATGTCATGTCTTTTAATGGAATTGTCATGTCTTTTAATGGAATGTCAGGAATGTCATGTCTTTTAATGGAATGTCAGGAATGTCATGTCTTTTAATGGAATGTCATGTCTTGGAATGGAATGTCAGGAATGTCATGTCTTTTAATAGAATGTCAGGAATGTCATGGAATGTCAGGAATGTCATGTATTTTAATGGAATGTCAGGAATGTCATGTCTTTTAATGGAATGTCATGTCTTGGAATGGAATGTCAGGAATGTCATGTCTTTTAATGGAATGTCAGGAATGTCATGTCTTTTAATGGAATGTCAGGAATGTCATGTCTTTCAATGGAATGTCAGGCATGTCAGGAATGTCATGTCTTTTAACGGAATGTCAGGAATGTCAGGAATGTCATGTCTTTTAATGGAATGTCAGGAATGTCATGTCTTTTAATGGAATGTCAGGAATGTCATGTCTTTTAATGGAATGTCATGACTTTTAATGGAATGTCAGGAATGTCATGTCTTTTAATGGAATGTCAGGAATGTCATGTCTTTTAATGGAATGTCATGTCTTGGAATGGAATGTCAGGAATGTCATGTCTTTTAATGGAATGTCAAGAATGTCATGTCTTTTAATGGAATGTCAGGAATGTCATGTCTTTTAATGGAATGTCAGGAATGTCATGTCTTTTAATGGAATGTCATGTCTTGGAATGGAATGTCAGGAATGTCATGTCTTTTAATGGAATGTCAGGAATGTCATGTCTTTTAATGGAATGTCAGGAATGTCATGTCTTTCAATGGAATGTCAGGCATGTCAGGAATGTCATGTCTTTTAACGGAATGTCAGGAATGTCACGTCTTTTAATGGAATATCAGGAATGTCATGTCTTTTAATGGAATGTCAGGAATGTCATGTCTTTTAATGGAATGTCAGGAATGTCATGTCTTGGAATGGAATGTCAGGAATGTCATGTCTTTTAATGGAATGTCAGGAATGTCATGTCTTTTAATGGAATGTCATGTCTTTTAATGGAATGTCAAGAATGTCATGTCTTTTAATGGAATGTCAGGAATGTTATGTCTTTTAATGGAATGTCATGTCTTGGAATGGAATGTCAGGAATGTCATGTCTTTTAATGGAATGTCAGGAATGTCAGGAATGTCATGTCTTTTAATGGAATGTCAGGAATGTCATGTCTTTTAATGGAATGTCAGGAATGTCATGGAATGTCAGGAATGTCATGTCTTTTAATGGAATGTCAGGAATGTCATGTCTTTTAATGGAATGTCATGTCTTGGAATGGAATGTCAGGAATGTCATGTCTTTTAATGGAATGTCAGGAATGTCATGTCTTGGAATGGAATGTCAGGAATGTCATGTCTTTTAATGGAATGTCAGGAATGTCATGTCTTTTAATGGAATATCAGGAATGTCATGTCTTTTAATGGAATGTCAGGAATGTCATGTCTTTTAATGGAATGTCAGGAATGTCATGGAATGTCAGGAATGTCAGGAATGTCATGTCTTTTAATGGAATGTCAGGAATGTCATGTCTTTTAATGGAATGTCATGTCTTGGAATGGAATGTCAGGAATGTCATGTCTTTTAATGGAATGTCAGGAATGTCATGTCTTGGAATGGAATGTCAGGAATGCCATTTCTTTTAATGGAATGTCAGGAATGTCATGTCTTTTAATGGAATGTCAGGAATGTCATGTCTTTTAATGGAATGTCATGTCTTTTAATGGAATGTCAAGAATGTCATGTCTTTTAATGGAATGTCAGGAATGTCACGTCTTTTAATGGAATGTCAGGAATTTCATGTCTTTTAATGGAATGTCAGGAATGTCAGGAATGTCATGGAATGTCAGGAATGTCATGTCTTTTAATGGAATGTCAGGAATGTCATGTCTTTTAATGGAATGTCATGTCTTTTAATGGAATGTCAGGAATGTCATGTCTTTTAATGGAATGTCAGGAATGTCATGTCTTTTAATGGAATGTCATGTCTTGGAATGGAATGTCAGGAATGTCATGTCTTTTAACGGAATATCAGGAATGTCATGTCTTTCAATGGAATGTCAGGAATGTCATGTCTTGGAATGGAATGTCAGGAATGTCATGTCTTTTAATGGAATGTTAGGAATGTCATGTCTTTTAATGGAATGTCATGTCTTTTAATGGAATGTCAGGAATGTCATGTCTTTTAATGGAATGTCATGTCTTGGAATGGAATGTCAGGAATGTCATGTCTTTTAATGGAATGTCAGGAATGTCATGTCTTTTAATGAAATGTCATGTCTTGGAATGTAATGTCAGGAATGTCATGTCTTTTAATGGAATGTCAGGAATGTCATGTCTTTTAATGGAATGTCAGGAATGTCATGTCTTTTAATGGAATGTCAGGAATGTCATGTCTTTTAATGGAATGTCATGTCTTTTAATGGAATGTCAGGAATGTCATGTCTTTTAATGGAATGTCATGTCTTGGAATGGAATGTCAGGAATGTCATGTCTTTTAATGGAATGTCAGGAATGTCATGTCTTTTAATGAAATGTCAGGAATGTCATGTCTTTTAATGGAATGTCATGTCTTGGAATGGAATGTCAGGAATGTCATGTCTTTTAATGGAATGTCAGGAATGTCATGTCTTTTAATGGAATGTCAGGAATGTCATGTCTTTTAATGGAATGTCAAGAATGTCATGTCTTTTAATGGAATGTCAGGAATATCATGTCTTTTAATGGAATGTCATGTCTTGGAATGGAATGTCAGGAATGTCATGTCTTTTAATGGAATGTCAGGAATGTCATGTCTTTTAATGGAATGTCATGGAATGTCAGGAATGTCATGTCTTTTAATGGAATGTCAGGAATGTCATGTCTTTTAATGGAATGTCAGGAATGTCATGGAATGTCAGGAATGTCATGTCTTTTAATGGAATGTCAAGAATGTCATGTCTTTTAATGGAATGTCAGGAATGTCATGTCTTTTAATGGAATGTCATGTCTTGGAATGGAATGTCAGGAATGTCAGGAATGTCATGTCTTTTAATGGAATGTCATGTCTTTTAATGGAATGTCAGGAATGTCATGTCTTTTAATGGAATGTCAGGAATGTCATGTCTTTTAATGGAATGTCATGTCTTGGAATAGAATGTCAGGAATGTGATGTCTTTTAATGGAATGTCAGGAATGTCATGTATTTTAATGGAATGTCAGGAATGTCATGTCTTTTAATGGAAAGTCATGTCTTTTAATGGAATGTCAGGAATGTCATGTCTTTTAATGGAATGTCGTCTTGGAATGGAATGTCAGGAATGTCATGTCTTTTAATGGAATGTCAAGAATGTCATGTCTTTTAATGGAATGTCAGGAATGCCATGTCTTTTAATGGAATGTCAGGAATGTCATGTTTTTTAATGGAATGTCAGGAATGTCTTGTCTTTTAATGGAATGTCAAGAATGTCATGTCTTTTAATGGAATGTCAGGAATGCCATGTCTTTTAATGGAATGTCAAGAATGTCATGTCTTTTAATGGAATGTCAGGAATGCCATGTCTTTTAATGGAATGTCAGGAATGTCATGTTTTTTAATGGAATGTCAGGAATGTCATGTCTTTTAATGGAATGTCAGGAATGTCATGTCTTTTAATGGAATGTCAGGAATGTCATGGAATGTCAGGAATGTCATGTCTTTTAATGGAATGTCAGGAATGTCAGGAATGTCATGTCTTTTAATGGAATGTCAGGAATGTCATGTCTTTTAATGGAATGTCAGGAATGTCATGTCTTTTAATGGAATGTCAGGAATGTCATGGAATGTCAGGAATGTCATGTCTTTTAATGGAATGTCAAGAATGTCATGTCTTTTAATGGAATGTCAGGAATGTCATGTCTTTTAATGGAATGTCATGTCTTGGAATGGAATGTCAGGAATGTCATGTCTTTTAATGGAATGTCAGGAATGTCATGTCTTTTGATGGAATGTCAGGAATGTCATGGAATGTCAGGAATGTCATGTCTTTTAATGGAATGTCAGGAATGTCATGTCTTTTAATGGAATGTCATGTCTTTTAATGGAATGTCAGGAATGTCATGTCTTTTAATGGAATGTCAGGAATATCATGTCTTTTAATGGAATGTCATGTTTTGGAATGGAATGTCAGGAATGTCATGTCTTTTAATGGAATGTCAGGAATGTCATGTCTTGGAATGGAATGTCAGGAATGTCATGTCTTTTAATGGAATGTCAGGAATGTCATGTCTTTTAATGGAATGTCAGGAATGTCATGTCTTTTAATGGAATGTCAGGAATGTCATGTCTTTTAATGGAATGTCATGTCTTTTAATGGAATGTCAGGAATGTCATGTCTTTTAATGGAATGTCATGTCTTGGAATGGAATGTCAGGAATGTCATGTCTTTTAATGGAATGTCAGGAATGTCATGTCTTTTAATGAAATGTCAGGAATGTCATGTCTTTTAATGGAATGTCATGTCTTGGAATGGAATGTCAGGAATGTCATGTCTTTTAATGGAATGTCAGGAATGTCAGGAATGTCATGTCTTTTAATGGAATGTCAGGAATGTCATGTCTTTTAATGGAATTGTCATGTCTTTTAATGGAATATCAGGAATGTCACGTCTTTTAATGGAATGTCAGGAATGTCATGTCTTTTAATGGAATGTCATGTCTTGGAATGGAATGTCAGAATGTCATGTCTTTTAATGGAATGTCAGGAATGTCATGGAATGTCAGGAATGTCATGTATTTTAATGGAATATCAGGAATGTCATGTCTTTTAATGGAATGTCAGGAATGTCATGGAATGTCAGGAATGTCATGTCTTTTAATGGAATGTCAGGAATGTCATGTCTTTTAATGGAATGTCAGGAATGTCATGGAATGTCAGGAATGTCATGTCTTTTAATGGAATGTCAAGAATGTCATGTCTTTTAATGGAATATCAGGAATGTCATGTCTTTTAATGGAATGTCATGTCTTGGAATGGAATGTCAGGAATGTCATGTCTTTTAATGGAATGTCAGGAATGTCAGGAATGTCAGGAATGTCATGTCTTTTAATGGAATGTCATGTCTTTTAATGGAATGTCAGGAATGTCATGTCTTTTAATGGAATGTCAGGAATGTCATGTCTTTTAATGGAATGTCATGTCTTGGAATGGAATGTCAGGAATGTCATGTCTTTTAATGGAATGTCAGGAATGTCATGTCTTGGAATGGAATGTCGAATGTCATGTCTTTTAATGGAATGTCAGGAATGTCATGTCTTTTAATGGAATGTCATATCTTGGAATGTAATGTCAGGAATGTCATGTCTTTTAATGGAATGTCAGGAATGTCATGTCTTTTAATGGAATGTCAGGAATGTCATGTCTTTTAATGGAATGTCATGTCTTTTAATGGAATATCAGGAATGTCATGTCTTTTAATGGAATGTCATGTCTTGGAATGGAATGTCAGGAATGTCATGTCTTTTAATGGAATGTCAGGAATGTCATGTCTTTTAATGGAATGTCAGGAATGTCATGTCTTTTAATGAAATGTCAGGAATGTCATGTCTTTTAATGGAATGTCATGTCTTGGAATGGAATGTCAGGAATGTCATGTCTTTTAATGGAATGTCAGGAATGTCAGGAATGTCATGTCTTTTAATGGAATGTCAGGAATGTCATGTCTTTTAATGGAATTGTCATGTCTTTTAATGGAATGTCAGGAATGTCATGTCTTTTAATGGAATGTCAGGAATGTCATGTCTTTTAATGGAATGTCATGACTTTTAATGGAATGTCAGGAATGTCATGTCTTTTAATGGAATGTCAGGAATGTCATGTCTTTTAATGGAATGTCATGTCTTGGAATGGAATGTCAGGAATGTCATGTCTTTTAATGGAATGTCAGGAATGTCATGGAATGTCAGGAATGTCATGTATTTTAATGGAATGTCAGGAATGTCATGTCTTTTAATGGAATGTCATGTCTTGGAATGGAATGTCAGGAATGTCATGTCTTTTAATGGAATGTCATATCTTTTAATGGAATGTCAGGAATGTCATGTCTTTCAATGGAATGTCAGGCATGTCAGGAATGTCATGTTTTTTAACGGAATGTCAGGAATGTCAGAAATGTCATGTCTTTTAATGGAATGTCAGGAATGTCATGTCTTTTAATGGAATGTCAGGAATGTCATGTCTTTTAATGGAATGTCAGGAATGTCATGTCTTTTAATGGAATGTCATGTCTTGGAATGGAATGTCAGGAATGTCATGTCTTTTAATGGAATGTCAGGAATGTCATGTCTTGGAATGGAATGTCGAATGTCATGTCTTTTAATGGAATGTCAGGAATGTCATGTCTTTTAATGGAATGTCATATCTTGGAATGTAATGTCAGGAATGTTATGTCTTTTAATGGAATGTCAGGAATGTCATGTCTTTTAATGGAATGTCAGGAATGTCATGTCTTTTAATGGAATGTCATGTCTTTTAATGGAATATCAGGAATGTCATGTCTTTTAATGGAATGTCATGTCTTGGAATGGAATGTCAGGAATGTCATGTCTTTTAATGGAATGTCAGGAATGTCATGTCTTTTAATGGAATGTTAGGAATGTCATGTCTTTTAATGAAATGTCAGGAATGTCATGTCTTTTAATGGAATGTCATGTCTTGGAATGGAATGTCAGGAATGTCATGTCTTTTAATGGAATGTCAGGAATGTCATGTCTTTTAATGGAATGTCAGGAATGTCATGGAATGTCAGGAATGTCATGTCTTTTAATGGAATGTCAGGAATGTCATTTCTTTTAATGGAATGTCATGTCTTGGAATGGAATGTCAGGAATGTCATGTCTTTTAATGGAATGTCAGGAATGTCATGGAATGTCAGGAATGTCATGTATTTTAATGGAATGTCAGGAATGTCATGTCTTTTAATGGAATGTCATGTCTTGGAATGGAATGTCAGGAATGTCATGTCTTTTAATGGAATGTCATATCTTTTAATGGAATGTCAGGAATGTCATGTCTTTCAATGGAATGTCAGGCATGTCAGGAATGTCATGTCTTTTAATGGAATGTCAGGAATGTCATGTCTTTTAATGGAATGTCAGGAATGTCATGTCTTTTAATGGAATGTCAGGAATGTCATGTCTTTTAATGGAATGTCATGTCTTGGAATGGAATGTCAGGAATGTCATGTCTTTTAATGGAATGTCAAGAATGTCATGTCTTTTAATGGAATGTCAGGAATGTCATGTCTTTTAATGGAATGTCAGGAATGTCATGTCTTTTAATGGAATGTCATGTCTTGGAATGGAATGTCAGGAATGTCATGTCTTTTAATGGAATGTCAGGAATGTCATGTCTTTTAATGGAATGTCAGGAATGTCATGTTTTTCAATGGAATGTCAGGCATGTCAGGAATGTCATGTCTTTTAACGGAATGTCAGGAATGTCACGTCTTTTAATGGAATATCAGGAATGTCATGTCTTTTAATGGAATGTCAGGAATGTCATGTCTTGGAATGGAATGTCAGGAATGTCATGTCTTTTAATGGAATGTCAGGAATGTCATGTCTTTTAATGGAATGTCATGTCTTTTAATGGAATGTCAAGAATGTCATGTCTTTTAATGGAATGTCAGGAATGTTATGTCTTTTAATGGAATGTCATGTCTTGGAATGGAATGTCAGGAATGTCATGTCTTTTAATGGAATGTCAGGAATGTCATGTCTTTTAATGGAATGTCAGGAATGTCATGTCTTTTAATGGAATGTCAGGAATGTCATGTCTTTTAATGGAATGTCATGTCTTTTAATGGAATGTCAGTAATGTCATGTCTTTTAATGGAATGTCAGGAATGTCATGTCTTTTAATGGAATGTCATGTCTTGGAATGGAATGTCAGGAATGTCATGTCTTTTAATGGAATGTCAGGAATGTCATGTCTTGGAATGGAATGTCAGGAATGTCATGTCTTGGAATGGAATGTCAGGAATGTCATGTCTTTTAATGGAATGTCAGGAATGTCATGTCTTTTAATGGAATGTCAGGAATGTCATGTCTTTTAATGGAATATCAGGAATGTCATGTCTTTTAATGGAATGTCAGGAATGTCATGTCTTTTAATGGAATGTCAGGAATGTCATGGAATGTCAGGAATGTCATGGAATGTCAGGAATGTCATGTCTTTCAATGGAATGTCAGGAATGTCATGTCTTTTAATGGAATGTCATGTCTTGGAATGGAATGTCAGGAATATCATGTCTTTTAATGGAATGTCAGGAATGTCATGTCTTGGAATGGAATGTCAGGAATGCCATGTCTTTTAATGGAATGTCAGGAATGTCATGTCTTTTCATGGAATGTCATGTCTTGGAATGTAATGTCAGGAATGTCATGTCTTTTAATGGAATGTCAGGAATGTCATGCCTTTTAATGGAATATCAGGAATGTCATGTCTTTTAATGGAATGTCATGTCTTGGAATGGAATTTCAGGAATGTCATGTCTTTTAATGGAATGTCAGGAATGTCATGTCTTTTAATGGAATGTCATGTCTTGGAATGGAATGTCAGGAATGTCATGTCTTTTAATGGAATGTTAGGAATGTCATGTCTTTTAATGGAATGTCAGGAATGTCATGGAATGTCAGGAATGTCATGTCTTTTAATGGAATGTCAAGAATGTCATGTCTTTTAATGGAATGTCAGGAATATCATGTCTTTTAATGGAATGTCATGTCTTGGAATGGAATGTCAGGAATGTCATGTCTTTTAATGGATTGTCAGGAATGTCAGGAATGTCATGTCTTTTAATGGAATGTCAGGAATGTCATGTCTTTTAATGGAATGTCAGGAATGTCATGTCTTTTAATGGAATGTCATGTCTTTTAATGGAATGTCAGGAATGTCATGTCTTTTAATGGAATGTCAGGAATGTCATGTCTTTTAATGGAATGTCATGTCTTGGAATGGAATGTCAGGAATGTCATGTCTTTTAATGGAATGTCATGTCTTTTAATGGAATGTCAGGAATGTCATGTCTTGGAATGGAATGTCAGGAATGTCATGTCTTTTAATGGCATGTCAGGAATGTCATGTCTTTTAATGGAATGTCATGTCTTGGAATGTAATGTCAGGAATGTCATGTCTTTTAATGGAATGTCAGGAATGTCATGTCTTTTAATGGAATGTCAGGAATGTCATGTCTTTTAATGGAATGTCAGGAATGTCATGTCTTAATGGAATGTCATGTCTTAATGGAATGTCAGGAATGTCATGTCTTTTAATGGAATGTCATGTCTTAGAATGGAATGTCAGGAATGTCATGTCTTTTAATGGAATGTCAGGAATGTCATGTCTTTTAATGAAATGTCAGGAATGTCATGTCTTTTAATGGAATGTCATGTCTTGGAATGGAATGTCAGGAATGTCATGTCTTTTAATGGAATGTCAGGAATGTTATGTCTTTTAATGGAATGTCAGGAATGTCATGTCTTTTAATGGAATGTCAGGAATGTCATGGAATGTCAGGAATGTCATGTCTTTTAATGGAATGTCAAGAATGTCATGTCTTTTAATGGAATGTCAGGAATATCATGTCTTTTAATGGAATGTCATGTCTTGGAATGGAATGTCAGGAATGTCATGTCTTTTAATGGAATGTCAGGAATGTCATGTCTTTTAATGGAATGGCATGTCTTTTAATGGAATGTCATGTCTTGGAATGGAATGTCAGGAATGTCATGTCTTTTAATGAAATGTCAGGAATGTCAGCAATGTCATGTCTTTTAATGGAATGTCAGGAATGGCATGTCTTTTAATGGAATGTCATGTCTTTTAATGGAATATCAGGAATGTCATGTCTTTTAATGGAATGTCAGGAATGTCATGTCTTTTAATGGAATGTCATGTCTTGGAATAGAATGTCAGGAATGTCATGTCTTTTAATGGAATGTCAGGAATGTCATGTATTTTAATGGAATGTCATGTCTTGGAATGGAATGTCAGGAATGTCATGTCTTTTAATGGAATGTCAAGAATGTCATGTCTTTTAATGGAATGTTAGGAATGCCATGTCTTTTAATGGAATGTCAGGAATGTCATGTTTTTTAATGGAATGTCAGGAATGTCATGTCTTTTAATGAAATGTCATGTCTTTTAATGGAATGTCAGGAATGTCATGTCTTTTAATGGAATGTCTGGAATGTCATGTCTTTTAATGGAATGTCATGTCTTGGAATGGAATGTCAGGAATGTCATGTCTTTTAATGGAATGTCAGGAATGTCATGTATTTTAATGGAATATCAGGAATGTCATGTCTTTTAATGGAATGTCAGGAATGTCATGTCTTTTAATGGAATGTCAGGAATGTCATGGAATGTCAGGAATGTCATTGAATGTCAGGAATGTCATGTCTTTTAATGGAATGTCAGGAATGTCCTGTCTTTTAATGGAATATCATGTCTTGGAATGGAATGTCAGGAATGTCATGTCTTGGAATGGAATGTCAGGAATGCTATGTCTTTTAATGGAATGTCAGGAATGTCATGTCTTTTCATGGAATGTCATGTCTTTTAATGGAATGTCAGGAATGTCATGTCTTTTAATGGAATGTCAGGAATGTCATGCCTTTTAATGGAATGTCAGGAATGTCATGTCTTTTAATGGAATGTCATGTCTTAAGAATAGAATGTCAGGAATGTCATGTCTTTTAATGGAATGTCAGGAATGTCATGCCTTTAAATGGAATGTCAGGAATGTCATGTCTTTTAATGGAATGTCATGTCTTGGAATGGAATGTCAGGAATGTCATGTCTTTTAATGGAATGTCAGGAATGTCATGTCTTTTAATGGAATGTCATGTCTTGGAATGGAATGTCAGGAATGTCATGTCTTTTAATGGAATGTCAGGAATGTCATGTCTTTTAATGGAATATCAGGAATGTCATGTCTTTTAATGGAATGTCAGGAATGTCATGTCTTTTAATGGAATGTCAGGAATGTCATGGAATGTCAGGAATGTCATGGAATGTCAGGAATGTCATGGAATGTCAGGAATGTCATGTCTTTTAATGGAATGTCAGGAATGTCATGTCTTTTAATGGAATGTCATGTCTTTTAATGGAATGTCAGGAATGTCATGTCTTGGAATGGAATGTCAGGAATGCCATGTCTTTTAATGGAATGTCAGGAATGTCATGTCTTTTAATGGAATGTCAGGAATGTCATGTCTTTTAATGGAATGTCATGTCTTTTAATGGAATGTCATGTCTTTTAATGGAATGTCAGGAATGTCATGTCTTTTAATGGAATGTCATGTCTTGGAATGGAATGTCAGGAATGTCATGTCTTTTAATGGAATGTCAGGAATGTCATGTCTTTTAATGGAATGTCAGGAATGTCAGGAATGTCATGGAATGTCAGGAATGTCATGTCTTTTAATGGAATGTCAGGAATGTCATGTCTTTTAATGGAATGTCAGGAATGTCATGTCTTTTAATGGAATGTCAGGAATGTCATGTCTTTTAATGGAATGTCATGTCTTTTAATGGAATGTCAGGAATGTCATGTCTTTTAATGGAATGTCATGTCTTGGAATGGAATGTCAGGAATGTCATGTCTTTTAATGGAATGTCAGGAATGTCATGTCTTTTAATGAAATGTCAGGAATGTCATTTCTTTTAATGGAATGTCATGTCTTGGAATATAATGTCAGGAATGTTATGTCTTTTAATGGAATGTCAGGAATGTCATGTCTTTTAATGGAATGTCAGGAATGTCATGGAATGTCAGGAATGTCATGTCTTTTAATGGAATGTCAAGAATGTCATGTCTTTTAATGGAATGTCAGGAATATCATGTCTTTTAATGGAATGTCAGGAATGTCATGTCTTTTAATGGAATGTCAGGAATGTCAGGAATGTCATGTCTTTTAATGGAATGTCAGGAATGTCATGTCTTTTAATGGAATGTCAGGAATGTCATGGAATGTCAGGAATGTCATGTCTTTTAATGGAATGTCAGGAATGTCATGTCTTTTAATGGAATGTCAGGAATGTCATGGAATGTCAGGAATGTCATGTCTTTTAATGGAATGTCAAGAATGTCATGTCTTTTAATGGAATGTCAGGATTGTCATGTCTTTTAATTTAATGTCATGTCTTGGAATGGAATGTCAGGAATGTCATGTCTTTTAATGGAATGTCAGGAATGTCAGGAATGTCATGTCTTTTAATGGAATGTCATGTCTTTTAATGGAATGTCAGGAATGTCATGTCTTTTAATGGAATGTCAGGAATGTCATGTCTTTTAATGGAATGTCATGTCTTGGAATAGAATGTCAGGAATGTGATGTCTTTTAATGGAATGTCAGGAATGTCATGTATTTTAATGGAATGTCATGTCTTTTAATGGAAAGTCATGTCTTTTAATGGAATGTCAGGAATGTCATGTCTTTTAATGGAATGTCATGTCTTGGAATGGAATGTCAGGAATGTCATGTCTTTTAATGGAATGTCAAGAATGTCATGTCTTTTAATGGAATGTCAGGAATGCCATGTCTTTTAATGGAATGTCAGGAATGTCATGTTTTTAATGGAATGTCAGGAATGTCATGTCTTTTAATGGAATGTCAAGAATGTCATGTCTTTTAATGGAATGTCAGGAATGTCATGGAATGTCAGGAATGTCATGTCTTTTAATGGAATGCCAGGAATGTCATGTCTTTTAATGGAATGTCATGTCTTGGAATGGAATGTCAGGAATGTCATGTCTTTTAATGGAATGTCAGGAATGTCATGTCTTTTAATGGAATGTCATGTCTTGGAATGGAATGTCAGGAATGTCATGGAATGTCAGGAATGTCATGTCTTTTAATGGAATGTCAGGAATGTCATGTCTTTTAATGGAATGTCATGTCTTTTAATGGAATGTCAGGAATGTCATGGAATGTCAGGAATGTCATGGAATGTCAGGAATGTCATGTCTTTTAATGGAATGTCAGGAATGTCATGTCTTTTAATGGAATGTCATGTCTTGGAATGGAATGTCAGGAATGTCATGTCTTTTAATGGAATGTCAGGAATGTCATGTCTTGGAATGGAATGTCAGGAATGTCATGTCTTTTAATGGAATGTCAGGAATGTCATGTCTTTTAATGGAATGTCATGTCTTGGAATGGAATGTCAGGAATGTCATGTCTTTTAATGGAATGTCAGGAATGTCATGTCTTGGAATGGAATGTCAGGAATGTCATGTCTTTTAATGGAATGTCAGGAATGTCATGTCTTTTAATGGAATGTCAGGAATGTCATGTCTTTTAATGGAATGTCAGGAATGTCATGTCTTTTAATGGAATGTCAGGAATGTCATGTCTTTTAATGGAATGTCATGTCTTTTAATGGAATGTCAGGAATGTCATGTCTTTTAATGGAATGTCATGTCTTAGAATGGAATGTCAGGAATGTCATGTCTTTTAATGGAATGTCAGGAATGTCATGTCTTTTAATGAAATGTCAGGAATGTCATGTCTTTTAATGGAATGTCATGTCTTGGAATGGAATGTCAGGAATGTCATGTCTTTTAATGGAATGTCAGGAATGTCATGTCTTTTAATGGAATGTCAGGAATGTCATGTCTTTTAATGGAATGTCAGGAATGTCATGGAATGTCAGGAATGTCATGTCTTTTAATGGAATGTCAAGAATGTCATGTCTTTTAATGGAATGTCAGGAATATCATGTCTTTTAATGGAATGTCATGTCTTGGAATGGAATGTCAGGAATGTCATGTCTTTTAATGGAATGTCAGGAATGTCATGTCTTTTAATGGAATGGCATGTCTTTTAATGGAATGGCATGTCTTTTAATGGAATGTCAGGAATGTCATGTCTTTTAATGGAATGTCAGGAATGTCAGGAATGTCATGTCTTTTAATGGAATGTCAGGAATGGCATGTCTTTTAATGGAATGTCATGTCTTAATGGAATATCAGGAATATCATGTCTTTTAATGGAATGTCAGGAATGTCATGTCTTTTAATGGAATGTCATGTCTTGGAATAGAATGTCAGGAATGTCATGTCTTTTAATGGAATGTCAGGAATGTCATGTATTTTAATGGAATGTCATGTCTTGGAATGGAATGTCAGGAATGTCATGTCTTTTAATGGAATGTCAAGAATGTCATGTCTTTTAATGGAATGTCAGGAATGCCATGTCTTTTAATGGAATGTCAGGAATGTCATGTTTTTTAATGGAATGTCAGGAATGTCATGTCTTTTAATGAAATGTCATGTCTTTTAATGGAATGTCAGGAATGTCATGTCTTTTAATGGAATGTCTGGAATGTCATGTCTTTTAATGGAATGTCATGTCTTGGAATGGAATGTCAAGAATGTCATGTCTTTTAATGGAATGTCAGGAATGTCATGTCTTTTAATGGAATGTCAGGAATGTCATGGAATGTCAGGAATGTCATCGAATGTCAGGAATGTCATGTCTTTTAATGGAATGTCAGGAATGTCCTGTCTTTTAATGGAATATCATGTCTTGGAATGGAATGTCAGGAATATTATGTCTTTTAATGGAATGTCAGGAATGTCATGTCTTGGAATGGAATGTCAGGAATGCTATGTCTTTTAATGGAATGTCAGGAATGTCATGTCTTTTCATGGAATGTCATGTCTTGGAATGGAATGTCAGGAATGTCATGTCTTTTAATGGAATGTCAGGAATGTCATGTCTTTTAATGGAATGTCAGGAATGTCATGCCTTTTAATGGAATGTCAGGAATGTCATGTCTTTTAATGGAATGTCATGTCTTAAGAATAGAATGTCAGGAATGTCATGTCTTTTAATGGAATGTCAGGAATGTCATGCCTTTAAATGGAATGTCAGGAATGTCATGTCTTTTAATGGAATGTCATGTCTTGGAATGGAATGTCAGGAATGTCATGTCTTTTAATGGAATGTCAGGAATGTCATGTCTTTTAATGGAATGTCATGTCTTGGAATGGAATGTCAGGAATGTCATGTCTTTTAATGGAATGTCAGGAATGTCATGTCTTTTAATGGAATATCAGGAATGTCATGTCTTTTAATGGAATGTCAGGAATGTCATGTCTTTTAATGGAATGTCAGGAATGTCATGGAATGTCAGGAATGTCATGGAATGTCAGGAATGTCATGTCTTTCAATGGAATGTCAGGAATGTCATGTCTTTTAATGGAATGTCATGTCTTTTAATGGAATGTCAGGAATGTCATGTCTTTTCATGGAATGTCATGTCTTGGAATGGAATGTCAGGAATGTCATGTCTTTTAATGGAATGTCAGGAATGTCATGTCTTTTAATGGAATGTCAGGAATGTCATGCCTTTTAATGGAATGTCAGGAATGTCATGTCTTTTAATGGAATGTCATGTCTTAAGAATAGAATGTCAGGAATGTCATGTCTTTTAATGGAATGTCAGGAATGTCATGCCTTTAAATGGAATGTCAGGAATGTCATGTCTTTTAATGGAATGTCATGTCTTGGAATGGAATGTCAGGAATGTCATGTCTTTTAATGGAATGTCAGGAATGTCATGTCTTTTAATGGAATGTCATGTCTTGGAATGGAATGTCAGGAATGTCATGTCTTTTAATGGAATGTCAGGAATGTCATGTCTTTTAATGGAATATCAGGAATGTCATGTCTTTTAATGGAATGTCAGGAATGTCATGTCTTTTAATGGAATGTCAGGAATGTCATGGAATGTCAGGAATGTCATGGAATGTCAGGAATGTCATGTCTTTCAATGGAATGTCAGGAATGTCATGTCTTTTAATGGAATGTCATGTCTTGGAATGGAATGTCAGGAATATCATGTCTTTTAATGGAATGTCAGGAATGTCATGTCTTGGAATGGAATGTCAGGAATGCCATGTCTTTTAATGGAATGTCAGGAATGTCATGTCTTTTCATGGAATGTCATGTCTTGGAATGTAATGTCAGGAATGTCATGTCTTTTAATGGAATGTCAGGAATGTCATGCCTTTTAATGGAATATCAGGAATGTCATGTCTTTTAATGGAATGTCATGTCTTGGAATGGAATTTCAGGAATGTCATGTCTTTTAATGGAATGTCAGGAATGTCATGTCTTTTAATGGAATGTCATGTCTTGGAATGGAATGTCAGGAATGTCATGTCTTTTAATGGAATGTCAGGAATGTCATGTCTTTTAATGGAATGTTAGGAATGTCATGTCTTTTAATGGAATGTCAGGAATGTCATGGAATGTCAGGAATGTCATGTCTTTTAATGGAATGTCAAGAATGTCATGTCTTTTAATGGAATGTCAGGAATATCATGTCTTTTAATGGAATGTCATGTCTTGGAATGGAATGTCAGGAATGTCATGTCTTTTAATGGATTGTCAGGAATGTCAGGAATGTCATGTCTTTTAATGGAATGTCAGGAATGTCATGTCTTTTAATGGAATGTCAGGAATGTCATGGAATGTCAGGAATGTCATGTCTTTTAATGGAATGTCAGGAATGTCATGTCTTTTAATGGAATGTCAGGAATGTCATGGAATGTCAGGAATGTCATGTCTTTTAATGGAATGTCAGGAATGTCATGTCTTTTAATGGAATGTCATGTCTTGGAATGGAATGTCAGGAATGTCATGTCTTTTAATGGAATGTCATGTCTTTTAATGGAATGTCAGGAATGTCATGTCTTGGAATGGAATGTCAGGAATGTCATGTCTTTTAATGGAATGTCAGGAATGTCATGTCTTTTAATGGAATGTCATGTCTTGGAATGTAATGTCAGGAATGTCATGTCTTTTAATGGAATGTCAGGAATGTCATGTCTTTTAATGGAATGTCAGGAATGTCATGTCTTTTAATGGAATGTCAGGAATGTCATGTCTTAATGGAATGTCATGTCTTAATGGAATGTCAGGAATGTCATGTCTTTTAATGGAATGTCATGTCTTAGAATGGAATGTCAGGAATGTCATGTCTTTTAATGGAATGTCAGGAATGTCATGTCTTTTAATGAAATGTCAGGAATGTCATGTCTTTTAATGGAATGTCATGTCTTGGAATGGAATGTCAGGAATGTCATGTCTTTTAATGGAATGTCAGGAATGTTATGTCTTTTAATGGAATGTCAGGAATGTCATGTCTTTTAATGGAATGTCAGGAATGTCATGGAATGTCAGGAATGTCATGTCTTTTAATGGAATGTCAAGAATGTCATGTCTTTTAATGGAATGTCAGGAATATCATGTCTTTTAATGGAATGTCATGTCTTGGAATGGAATGTCAGGAATGTCATGTCTTTTAATGGAATGTCAGGAATGTCATGTCTTTTAATGGAATGGCATGTCTTTTAATGGAATGTCATGTCTTGGAATGGAATGTCAGGAATGTCATGTCTTTTAATGAAATGTCAGGAATGTCAGCAATGTCATGTCTTTTAATGGAATGTCAGGAATGGCATGTCTTTTAATGGAATGTCATGTCTTTTAATGGAATATCAGGAATGTCATGTCTTTTAATGGAATGTCAGGAATGTCATGTCTTTTAATGGAATGTCAGGAATGTCATGTCTTTTAATGGAATGTCATGTCTTGGAATAGAATGTCAGGAATCTCATGTCTTTTAATGGAATGTCAGGAATGTCATGTATTTTAATGGAATGTCATGTCTTGGAATGAAATGTCAGGAATGTCATGTCTTTTAATGGAATGTCAAGAATGTCATGTCTTTTAATGGAATGTTAGGAATGCCATGTCTTTTAATGGAATGTCAGGAATGTCATGTTTTTTAATGGAATGTCAGGAATGTCATGTCTTTTAATGAAATGTCATGTCTTTTAATGGAATGTCAGGAATGTCATGTCTTTTAATGGAATGTCTGGAATGTCATGTCTTTTAATGGAATGTCATGTCTTGGAATGGAATGTCAGGAATGTCATGTCTTTTAATGGAATGTCAGGAATGTCATGTATTTTAATGGAATATCAGGAATGTCATGTCTTTTAATGGAATGTCAGGAATGTCATGTCTTTTAATGGAATGTCAGGAATGTCATGGAATGTCAGGAATGTCATTGAATGTCAGGAATGTCATGTCTTTTAATGGAATGTCAGGAATGTCATGTCTTTTAATGGAATGTCATGTCTTTTAATGGAATGTCAGGAATGTCATGTCTTTTAATGGAATGTCATGTCTTAGAATGGAATGTCAGGAATGTCATGTCTTTTAATGGAATGTCAGGAATGTCATGTCTTTTAATGAAATGTCAGGAATGTCATGTCTTTTAATGGAATGTCATGTCTTGGAATGGAATGTCAGGAATGTCATGTCTTTTAATGGAATGTCAGGAATGTCATGTCTTTTAATGGAATGTCAGGAATGTCATGGAATGTCAGGAATGTCATGTCTTTTAATGGAATGTCAAGAATGTCATGTCTTTTAATGGAATGTCAGGAATGTCATGTCTTTTAATGGAATGTCATGTCTTGGAATGGAATGACAGGAATGTCATGTCTTTTAATGGAATGTCAGGAATGTCAGGAATGTCAGGAATGTCATGTCTTTTAATGGAATGTCATGTCTTTTAATGGAATGTCATGTCTTTTAATGGAATGTCAGGAATGTCATGTCTTTTAATGGAATGTCAGGAATGTCATGTCTTTTAATGGAATGTCATGTCTTGGAATGGAATGTCAGGAATGTCATGTCTTTTAATGGAATGTCAGGAATGTCATGTCTTGGAATGGAATGTCGAATGTCATGTCTTTTAATGGAATGTCAGGAATGTCATGTCTTTTAATGGAATGTCATATCTTGGAATGTAATGTCAGGAATGTCATGTCTTTTAATGGAATGTCAGGAATGTCATGTCTTTTAATGGAATGTCAGGAATGTCATGTCTTTTAATGGAATATCAGGAATGTCATGTCTTTTAATGGAATGTCATGTCTTGGAATGGAATGTCAGGAATGTCATGTCTTTTAATGGAATGTCAGGAATGTCATGTCTTTTAATGAAATGTCAGGAATGTCATGTCTTTTAATGGAATGTCATGTCTTGGAATGGAATGTCAGTAATGTCATGTCTTTTAATGGAATGTCAGGAATGTCAGGAATGTCATGTCTTTTAATGGAATGTCATGTCTTGGAATGGAATGTCAGGAATGTCATGTCTTTTAATGGAATGTCAGGAATGTCAGGAATATCATGTCTTTTAATGGAATGTCAGGAATGTCATGTCTTTTAATGGAATGTCTGGAATGTCATGTCTTTTAATGGAATGTCATGTCTTGGAATGGAATGTCAAGAATGTCATGTCTTTTAATGGAATGTCAGGAATGTCATGTCTTTTAATGGAATGTCAGGAATGTCATGGAATGTCAGGAATGTCATCGAATGTCAGGAATGTCATGTCTTTTAATGGAATGTCAGGAATGTCCTGTCTTTTAATGGAATATCATGTCTTGGAATGGAATGTCAGGAATGTCATGTCTTTTAATGGAATGTCATGTCTTGGAATGGAATGTCAGGAATGTCATGTCTTTTAATGGAATGTCATGTCTTTTAATGGAATGTCAGGAATGTCATGTCTTGGAATGGAATGTCAGGAATGTCATGTCTTTTAATGGCATGTCAGGAATGTCATGTCTTTTAATGGAATGTCATGTCTTGGAATGTAATGTCAGGAATGTCATGTCTTTTAATGGAATGTCAGGAATGTCATGTCTTTTAATGGAATGTCAGGAATGTCATGTCTTTTAATGGAATGTCAGGAATGTCATGTCTTAATGGAATGTCATGTCTTAATGGAATGTCAGGAATGTCATGTCTTTTAATGGAATGTCATGTCTTTTAATGGAATGTCAGGAATGTCATGTCTTTTAATGGAATGTCAGGAATGTCATGTCTTTTAATGGAATGTCATGTCTTGGAATGGAATGTCAGGAATGTCATGTCTTTTAATGGAATGTCATGTCTTTTAATGGAATGTCAGGAATGTCATGTCTTGGAATGGAATGTCAGGAATGTCATGTCTTTTAATGGCATGTCAGGAATGTCATGTCTTTTAATGGAATGTCATGTCTTGGAATGTAATGTCAGGAATGTCATGTCTTTTAATGGAATGTCAGGAATGTCATGTCTTTTAATGGAATGTCAGGAATGTCATGTCTTTTAATGGAATGTCAGGAATGTCATGTCTTAATGGAATGTCATGTCTTAATGGAATGTCAGGAATGTCATGTCTTTTAATGGAATGTCATGTCTTAGAATGGAATGTCAGGAATGTCATGTCTTTTAATGGAATGTCAGGAATGTCATGTCTTTTAATGAAATGTCAGGAATGTCATGTCTTTTAATGGAATGTCATGTCTTGGAATGGAATGTCAGGAATGTCATGTCTTTTAATGGAATGTCAGGAATGTTATGTCTTTTAATGGAATGTCAGGAATGTCATGTCTTTTAATGGAATGTCAGGAATGTCATGGAATGTCAGGAATGTCATGTCTTTTAATGGAATGTCAAGAATGTCATGTCTTTTAATGGAATGTCAGGAATATCATGTCTTTTAATGGAATGTCATGTCTTGGAATGGAATGTCAGGAATGTCATGTCTTTTAATGGAATGTCAGGAATGTCATGTCTTTTAATGGAATGGCATGTCTTTTAATGGAATGTCATGTCTTGGAATGGAATGTCAGGAATGTCATGTCTTTTAATGAAATGTCAGGAATGTCAGCAATGTCATGTCTTTTAATGGAATGTCAGGAATGGCATGTCTTTTAATGGAATGTCATGTCTTTTAATGGAATATCAGGAATGTCATGTCTTTTAATGGAATGTCAGGAATGTCATGTCTTTTAATGGAATGTCATGTCTTGGAATAGAATGTCAGGAATGTCATGTCTTTTAATGGAATGTCAGGAATGTCATGTATTTTAATGGAATGTCATGTCTTGGAATGGAATGTCAGGAATGTCATGTCTTTTAATGGAATGTCAAGAATGTCATGTCTTTTAATGGAATGTTAGGAATGCCATGTCTTTTAATGGAATGTCAGGAATGTCATGTTTTTTAATGGAATGTCAGGAATGTCATGTCTTTTAATGAAATGTCATGTCTTTTAATGGAATGTCAGGAATGTCATGTCTTTTAATGGAATGTCTGGAATGTCATGTCTTTTAATGGAATGTCATGTCTTGGAATGGAATGTCAGGAATGTCATGTCTTTTAATGGAATGTCAGGAATGTCATGTATTTTAATGGAATATCAGGAATGTCATGTCTTTTAATGGAATGTCAGGAATGTCATGTCTTTTAATGGAATGTCAGGAATGTCATGGAATGTCAGGAATGTCATTGAATGTCAGGAATGTCATGTCTTTTAATGGAATGTCAGGAATGTCCTGTCTTTTAATGGAATATCATGTCTTGGAATGGAATGTCAGGAATGTCATGTCTTGGAATGGAATGTCAGGAATGCTATGTCTTTTAATGGAATGTCAGGAATGTCATGTCTTTTCATGGAATGTCATGTCTTTTAATGGAATGTCAGGAATGTCATGTCTTTTAATGGAATGTCAGGAATGTCATGCCTTTTAATGGAATGTCAGGAATGTCATGTCTTTTAATGGAATGTCATGTCTTAAGAATAGAATGTCAGGAATGTCATGTCTTTTAATGGAATGTCAGGAATGTCATGCCTTTAAATGGAATGTCAGGAATGTCATGTCTTTTAATGGAATGTCATGTCTTGGAATGGAATGTCAGGAATGTCATGTCTTTTAATGGAATGTCAGGAATGTCATGTCTTTTAATGGAATGTCATGTCTTGGAATGGAATGTCAGGAATGTCATGTCTTTTAATGGAATGTCAGGAATGTCATGTCTTTTAATGGAATATCAGGAATGTCATGTCTTTTAATGGAATGTCAGGAATGTCATGTCTTTTAATGGAATGTCAGGAATGTCATGGAATGTCAGGAATGTCATGGAATGTCAGGAATGTCATGGAATGTCAGGAATGTCATGTCTTTTAATGGAATGTCAGGAATGTCATGTCTTTTAATGGAATGTCATGTCTTTTAATGGAATGTCAGGAATGTCATGTCTTGGAATGGAATGTCAGGAATGCCATGTCTTTTAATGGAATGTCAGGAATGTCATGTCTTTTAATGGAATGTCAGGAATGTCATGTCTTTTAATGGAATGTCATGTCTTTTAATGGAATGTCATGTCTTTTAATGGAATGTCAGGAATGTCATGTCTTTTAATGGAATGTCATGTCTTGGAATGGAATGTCAGGAATGTCATGTCTTTTAATGGAATGTCAGGAATGTCATGTCTTTTAATGGAATGTCAGGAATGTCAGGAATGTCATGGAATGTCAGGAATGTCATGTCTTTTAATGGAATGTCAGGAATGTCATGTCTTTTAATGGAATGTCAGGAATGTCATGTCTTTTAATGGAATGTCAGGAATGTCATGTCTTTTAATGGAATGTCATGTCTTTTAATGGAATGTCAGGAATGTCATGTCTTTTAATGGAATGTCATGTCTTGGAATGGAATGTCAGGAATGTCATGTCTTTTAATGGAATGTCAGGAATGTCATGTCTTTTAATGAAATGTCAGGAATGTCATTTCTTTTAATGGAATGTCATGTCTTGGAATATAATGTCAGGAATGTTATGTCTTTTAATGGAATGTCAGGAATGTCATGTCTTTTAATGGAATGTCAGGAATGTCATGGAATGTCAGGAATGTCATGTCTTTTAATGGAATGTCAAGAATGTCATGTCTTTTAATGGAATGTCAGGAATATCATGTCTTTTAATGGAATGTCAGGAATGTCATGTCTTTTAATGGAATGTCAGGAATGTCAGGAATGTCATGTCTTTTAATGGAATGTCAGGAATGTCATGTCTTTTAATGGAATGTCAGGAATGTCATGGAATGTCAGGAATGTCATGTCTTTTAATGGAATGTCAGGAATGTCATGTCTTTTAATGGAATGTCAGGAATGTCATGGAATGTCAGGAATGTCATGTCTTTTAATGGAATGTCAAGAATGTCATGTCTTTTAATGGAATGTCAGGATTGTCATGTCTTTTAATTTAATGTCATGTCTTGGAATGGAATGTCAGGAATGTCATGTCTTTTAATGGAATGTCAGGAATGTCAGGAATGTCATGTCTTTTAATGGAATGTCATGTCTTTTAATGGAATGTCAGGAATGTCATGTCTTTTAATGGAATGTCAGGAATGTCATGTCTTTTAATGGAATGTCATGTCTTGGAATAGAATGTCAGGAATGTGATGTCTTTTAATGGAATGTCAGGAATGTCATGTATTTTAATGGAATGTCATGTCTTTTAATGGAAAGTCATGTCTTTTAATGGAATGTCAGGAATGTCATGTCTTTTAATGGAATGTCATGTCTTGGAATGGAATGTCAGGAATGTCATGTCTTTTAATGGAATGTCAAGAATGTCATGTCTTTTAATGGAATGTCAGGAATGCCATGTCTTTTAATGGAATGTCAGGAATGTCATGTTTTTAATGGAATGTCAGGAATGTCATGTCTTTTAATGGAATGTCAAGAATGTCATGTCTTTTAATGGAATGTCAGGAATGTCATGGAATGTCAGGAATGTCATGTCTTTTAATGGAATGCCAGGAATGTCATGTCTTTTAATGGAATGTCATGTCTTGGAATGGAATGTCAGGAATGTCATGTCTTTTAATGGAATGTCAGGAATGTCATGTCTTTTAATGGAATGTCATGTCTTGGAATGGAATGTCAGGAATGTCATGGAATGTCAGGAATGTCATGTCTTTTAATGGAATGTCAGGAATGTCATGTCTTTTAATGGAATGTCATGTCTTTTAATGGAATGTCAGGAATGTCATGGAATGTCAGGAATGTCATGGAATGTCAGGAATGTCATGTCTTTTAATGGAATGTCAGGAATGTCATGTCTTTTAATGGAATGTCATGTCTTGGAATGGAATGTCAGGAATGTCATGTCTTTTAATGGAATGTCAGGAATGTCATGTCTTGGAATGGAATGTCAGGAATGTCATGTCTTTTAATGGAATGTCAGGAATGTCATGTCTTTTAATGGAATGTCATGTCTTGGAATGGAATGTCAGGAATGTCATGTCTTTTAATGGAATGTCAGGAATGTCATGTCTTGGAATGGAATGTCAGGAATGTCATGTCTTTTAATGGAATGTCAGGAATGTCATGTCTTTTAATGGAATGTCAGGAATGTCATGTCTTTTAATGGAATGTCAGGAATGTCATGTCTTTTAATGGAATGTCAGGAATGTCATGTCTTTTAATGGAATGTCATGTCTTTTAATGGAATGTCAGGAATGTCATGTCTTTTAATGGAATGTCATGTCTTAGAATGGAATGTCAGGAATGTCATGTCTTTTAATGGAATGTCAGGAATGTCATGTCTTTTAATGAAATGTCAGGAATGTCATGTCTTTTAATGGAATGTCATGTCTTGGAATGGAATGTCAGGAATGTCATGTCTTTTAATGGAATGTCAGGAATGTCATGTCTTTTAATGGAATGTCAGGAATGTCATGTCTTTTAATGGAATGTCAGGAATGTCATGGAATGTCAGGAATGTCATGTCTTTTAATGGAATGTCAAGAATGTCATGTCTTTTAATGGAATGTCAGGAATATCATGTCTTTTAATGGAATGTCATGTCTTGGAATGGAATGTCAGGAATGTCATGTCTTTTAATGGAATGTCAGGAATGTCATGTCTTTTAATGGAATGGCATGTCTTTTAATGGAATGGCATGTCTTTTAATGGAATGTCAGGAATGTCATGTCTTTTAATGGAATGTCAGGAATGTCAGGAATGTCATGTCTTTTAATGGAATGTCAGGAATGGCATGTCTTTTAATGGAATGTCATGTCTTAATGGAATATCAGGAATATCATGTCTTTTAATGGAATGTCAGGAATGTCATGTCTTTTAATGGAATGTCATGTCTTGGAATAGAATGTCAGGAATGTCATGTCTTTTAATGGAATGTCAGGAATGTCATGTATTTTAATGGAATGTCATGTCTTGGAATGGAATGTCAGGAATGTCATGTCTTTTAATGGAATGTCAAGAATGTCATGTCTTTTAATGGAATGTCAGGAATGCCATGTCTTTTAATGGAATGTCAGGAATGTCATGTTTTTTAATGGAATGTCAGGAATGTCATGTCTTTTAATGAAATGTCATGTCTTTTAATGGAATGTCAGGAATGTCATGTCTTTTAATGGAATGTCTGGAATGTCATGTCTTTTAATGGAATGTCATGTCTTGGAATGGAATGTCAAGAATGTCATGTCTTTTAATGGAATGTCAGGAATGTCATGTCTTTTAATGGAATGTCAGGAATGTCATGGAATGTCAGGAATGTCATCGAATGTCAGGAATGTCATGTCTTTTAATGGAATGTCAGGAATGTCCTGTCTTTTAATGGAATATCATGTCTTGGAATGGAATGTCAGGAATATTATGTCTTTTAATGGAATGTCAGGAATGTCATGTCTTGGAATGGAATGTCAGGAATGCTATGTCTTTTAATGGAATGTCAGGAATGTCATGTCTTTTCATGGAATGTCATGTCTTGGAATGGAATGTCAGGAATGTCATGTCTTTTAATGGAATGTCAGGAATGTCATGTCTTTTAATGGAATGTCAGGAATGTCATGCCTTTTAATGGAATGTCAGGAATGTCATGTCTTTTAATGGAATGTCATGTCTTAAGAATAGAATGTCAGGAATGTCATGTCTTTTAATGGAATGTCAGGAATGTCATGCCTTTAAATGGAATGTCAGGAATGTCATGTCTTTTAATGGAATGTCATGTCTTGGAATGGAATGTCAGGAATGTCATGTCTTTTAATGGAATGTCAGGAATGTCATGTCTTTTAATGGAATGTCATGTCTTGGAATGGAATGTCAGGAATGTCATGTCTTTTAATGGAATGTCAGGAATGTCATGTCTTTTAATGGAATATCAGGAATGTCATGTCTTTTAATGGAATGTCAGGAATGTCATGTCTTTTAATGGAATGTCAGGAATGTCATGGAATGTCAGGAATGTCATGGAATGTCAGGAATGTCATGTCTTTCAATGGAATGTCAGGAATGTCATGTCTTTTAATGGAATGTCATGTCTTTTAATGGAATGTCAGGAATGTCATGTCTTTTCATGGAATGTCATGTCTTGGAATGGAATGTCAGGAATGTCATGTCTTTTAATGGAATGTCAGGAATGTCATGTCTTTTAATGGAATGTCAGGAATGTCATGCCTTTTAATGGAATGTCAGGAATGTCATGTCTTTTAATGGAATGTCATGTCTTAAGAATAGAATGTCAGGAATGTCATGTCTTTTAATGGAATGTCAGGAATGTCATGCCTTTAAATGGAATGTCAGGAATGTCATGTCTTTTAATGGAATGTCATGTCTTGGAATGGAATGTCAGGAATGTCATGTCTTTTAATGGAATGTCAGGAATGTCATGTCTTTTAATGGAATGTCATGTCTTGGAATGGAATGTCAGGAATGTCATGTCTTTTAATGGAATGTCAGGAATGTCATGTCTTTTAATGGAATATCAGGAATGTCATGTCTTTTAATGGAATGTCAGGAATGTCATGTCTTTTAATGGAATGTCAGGAATGTCATGGAATGTCAGGAATGTCATGGAATGTCAGGAATGTCATGTCTTTCAATGGAATGTCAGGAATGTCATGTCTTTTAATGGAATGTCATGTCTTGGAATGGAATGTCAGGAATATCATGTCTTTTAATGGAATGTCAGGAATGTCATGTCTTGGAATGGAATGTCAGGAATGCCATGTCTTTTAATGGAATGTCAGGAATGTCATGTCTTTTCATGGAATGTCATGTCTTGGAATGTAATGTCAGGAATGTCATGTCTTTTAATGGAATGTCAGGAATGTCATGCCTTTTAATGGAATATCAGGAATGTCATGTCTTTTAATGGAATGTCATGTCTTGGAATGGAATTTCAGGAATGTCATGTCTTTTAATGGAATGTCAGGAATGTCATGTCTTTTAATGGAATGTCATGTCTTGGAATGGAATGTCAGGAATGTCATGTCTTTTAATGGAATGTCAGGAATGTCATGTCTTTTAATGGAATGTTAGGAATGTCATGTCTTTTAATGGAATGTCAGGAATGTCATGGAATGTCAGGAATGTCATGTCTTTTAATGGAATGTCAAGAATGTCATGTCTTTTAATGGAATGTCAGGAATATCATGTCTTTTAATGGAATGTCATGTCTTGGAATGGAATGTCAGGAATGTCATGTCTTTTAATGGATTGTCAGGAATGTCAGGAATGTCATGTCTTTTAATGGAATGTCAGGAATGTCATGTCTTTTAATGGAATGTCAGGAATGTCATGGAATGTCAGGAATGTCATGTCTTTTAATGGAATGTCAGGAATGTCATGTCTTTTAATGGAATGTCAGGAATGTCATGGAATGTCAGGAATGTCATGTCTTTTAATGGAATGTCAGGAATGTCATGTCTTTTAATGGAATGTCATGTCTTGGAATGGAATGTCAGGAATGTCATGTCTTTTAATGGAATGTCATGTCTTTTAATGGAATGTCAGGAATGTCATGTCTTGGAATGGAATGTCAGGAATGTCATGTCTTTTAATGGAATGTCAGGAATGTCATGTCTTTTAATGGAATGTCATGTCTTGGAATGTAATGTCAGGAATGTCATGTCTTTTAATGGAATGTCAGGAATGTCATGTCTTTTAATGGAATGTCAGGAATGTCATGTCTTTTAATGGAATGTCAGGAATGTCATGTCTTAATGGAATGTCATGTCTTAATGGAATGTCAGGAATGTCATGTCTTTTAATGGAATGTCATGTCTTAGAATGGAATGTCAGGAATGTCATGTCTTTTAATGGAATGTCAGGAATGTCATGTCTTTTAATGAAATGTCAGGAATGTCATGTCTTTTAATGGAATGTCATGTCTTGGAATGGAATGTCAGGAATGTCATGTCTTTTAATGGAATGTCAGGAATGTTATGTCTTTTAATGGAATGTCAGGAATGTCATGTCTTTTAATGGAATGTCAGGAATGTCATGGAATGTCAGGAATGTCATGTCTTTTAATGGAATGTCAAGAATGTCATGTCTTTTAATGGAATGTCAGGAATATCATGTCTTTTAATGGAATGTCATGTCTTGGAATGGAATGTCAGGAATGTCATGTCTTTTAATGGAATGTCAGGAATGTCATGTCTTTTAATGGAATGGCATGTCTTTTAATGGAATGTCATGTCTTGGAATGGAATGTCAGGAATGTCATGTCTTTTAATGAAATGTCAGGAATGTCAGCAATGTCATGTCTTTTAATGGAATGTCAGGAATGGCATGTCTTTTAATGGAATGTCATGTCTTTTAATGGAATATCAGGAATGTCATGTCTTTTAATGGAATGTCAGGAATGTCATGTCTTTTAATGGAATGTCAGGAATGTCATGTCTTTTAATGGAATGTCATGTCTTGGAATAGAATGTCAGGAATCTCATGTCTTTTAATGGAATGTCAGGAATGTCATGTATTTTAATGGAATGTCATGTCTTGGAATGAAATGTCAGGAATGTCATGTCTTTTAATGGAATGTCAAGAATGTCATGTCTTTTAATGGAATGTTAGGAATGCCATGTCTTTTAATGGAATGTCAGGAATGTCATGTTTTTTAATGGAATGTCAGGAATGTCATGTCTTTTAATGAAATGTCATGTCTTTTAATGGAATGTCAGGAATGTCATGTCTTTTAATGGAATGTCTGGAATGTCATGTCTTTTAATGGAATGTCATGTCTTGGAATGGAATGTCAGGAATGTCATGTCTTTTAATGGAATGTCAGGAATGTCATGTATTTTAATGGAATATCAGGAATGTCATGTCTTTTAATGGAATGTCAGGAATGTCATGTCTTTTAATGGAATGTCAGGAATGTCATGGAATGTCAGGAATGTCATTGAATGTCAGGAATGTCATGTCTTTTAATGGAATGTCAGGAATGTCATGTCTTTTAATGGAATGTCATGTCTTTTAATGGAATGTCAGGAATGTCATGTCTTTTAATGGAATGTCATGTCTTAGAATGGAATGTCAGGAATGTCATGTCTTTTAATGGAATGTCAGGAATGTCATGTCTTTTAATGAAATGTCAGGAATGTCATGTCTTTTAATGGAATGTCATGTCTTGGAATGGAATGTCAGGAATGTCATGTCTTTTAATGGAATGTCAGGAATGTCATGTCTTTTAATGGAATGTCAGGAATGTCATGGAATGTCAGGAATGTCATGTCTTTTAATGGAATGTCAAGAATGTCATGTCTTTTAATGGAATGTCAGGAATGTCATGTCTTTTAATGGAATGTCATGTCTTGGAATGGAATGACAGGAATGTCATGTCTTTTAATGGAATGTCAGGAATGTCAGGAATGTCAGGAATGTCATGTCTTTTAATGGAATGTCATGTCTTTTAATGGAATGTCATGTCTTTTAATGGAATGTCAGGAATGTCATGTCTTTTAATGGAATGTCAGGAATGTCATGTCTTTTAATGGAATGTCATGTCTTGGAATGGAATGTCAGGAATGTCATGTCTTTTAATGGAATGTCAGGAATGTCATGTCTTGGAATGGAATGTCGAATGTCATGTCTTTTAATGGAATGTCAGGAATGTCATGTCTTTTAATGGAATGTCATATCTTGGAATGTAATGTCAGGAATGTCATGTCTTTTAATGGAATGTCAGGAATGTCATGTCTTTTAATGGAATGTCAGGAATGTCATGTCTTTTAATGGAATATCAGGAATGTCATGTCTTTTAATGGAATGTCATGTCTTGGAATGGAATGTCAGGAATGTCATGTCTTTTAATGGAATGTCAGGAATGTCATGTCTTTTAATGAAATGTCAGGAATGTCATGTCTTTTAATGGAATGTCATGTCTTGGAATGGAATGTCAGTAATGTCATGTCTTTTAATGGAATGTCAGGAATGTCAGGAATGTCATGTCTTTTAATGGAATGTCATGTCTTGGAATGGAATGTCAGGAATGTCATGTCTTTTAATGGAATGTCAGGAATGTCAGGAATATCATGTCTTTTAATGGAATGTCAGGAATGTCATGTCTTTTAATGGAATGTCTGGAATGTCATGTCTTTTAATGGAATGTCATGTCTTGGAATGGAATGTCAAGAATGTCATGTCTTTTAATGGAATGTCAGGAATGTCATGTCTTTTAATGGAATGTCAGGAATGTCATGGAATGTCAGGAATGTCATCGAATGTCAGGAATGTCATGTCTTTTAATGGAATGTCAGGAATGTCCTGTCTTTTAATGGAATATCATGTCTTGGAATGGAATGTCAGGAATATTATGTCTTTTAATGGAATGTCAGGAATGTCATGTCTTGGAATGGAATGTCAGGAATGCTATGTCTTTTAATGGAATGTCAGGAATGTCATGTCTTTTCATGGAATGTCATGTCTTGGAATGGAATGTCAGGAATGTCATGTCTTTTAATGGAATGTCAGGAATGTCATGTCTTTTAATGGAATGTCAGGAATGTCATGCCTTTTAATGGAATGTCAGGAATGTCATGTCTTTTAATGGAATGTCATGTCTTAAGAATAGAATGTCAGGAATGTCATGTCTTTTAATGGAATGTCAGGAATGTCATGCCTTTAAATGGAATGTCAGGAATGTCATGTCTTTTAATGGAATGTCATGTCTTGGAATGGAATGTCAGGAATGTCATGTCTTTTAATGGAATGTCAGGAATGTCATGTCTTTTAATGGAATGTCATGTCTTGGAATGGAATGTCAGGAATGTCATGTCTTTTAATGGAATGTCAGGAATGTCATGTCTTTTAATGGAATATCAGGAATGTCATGTCTTTTAATGGAATGTCAGGAATGTCATGTCTTTTAATGGAATGTCAGGAATGTCATGGAATGTCAGGAATGTCATGGAATGTCAGGAATGTCATGTCTTTCAATGGAATGTCAGGAATGTCATGTCTTTTAATGGAATGTCATGTCTTTTAATGGAATGTCAGGAATGTCATGTCTTTTCATGGAATGTCATGTCTTGGAATGGAATGTCAGGAATGTCATGTCTTTTAATGGAATGTCAGGAATGTCATGTCTTTTAATGGAATGTCAGGAATGTCATGCCTTTTAATGGAATGTCAGGAATGTCATGTCTTTTAATGGAATGTCATGTCTTAAGAATAGAATGTCAGGAATGTCATGTCTTTTAATGGAATGTCAGGAATGTCATGCCTTTAAATGGAATGTCAGGAATGTCATGTCTTTTAATGGAATGTCATGTCTTGGAATGGAATGTCAGGAATGTCATGTCTTTTAATGGAATGTCAGGAATGTCATGTCTTTTAATGGAATGTCATGTCTTGGAATGGAATGTCAGGAATGTCATGTCTTTTAATGGAATGTCAGGAATGTCATGTCTTTTAATGGAATATCAGGAATGTCATGTCTTTTAATGGAATGTCAGGAATGTCATGTCTTTTAATGGAATGTCAGGAATGTCATGGAATGTCAGGAATGTCATGGAATGTCAGGAATGTCATGTCTTTCAATGGAATGTCAGGAATGTCATGTCTTTTAATGGAATGTCATGTCTTGGAATGGAATGTCAGGAATATCATGTCTTTTAATGGAATGTCAGGAATGTCATGTCTTGGAATGGAATGTCAGGAATGCCATGTCTTTTAATGGAATGTCAGGAATGTCATGTCTTTTCATGGAATGTCATGTCTTGGAATGTAATGTCAGGAATGTCATGTCTTTTAATGGAATGTCAGGAATGTCATGCCTTTTAATGGAATATCAGGAATGTCATGTCTTTTAATGGAATGTCATGTCTTGGAATGGAATTTCAGGAATGTCATGTCTTTTAATGGAATGTCAGGAATGTCATGTCTTTTAATGGAATGTCATGTCTTGGAATGGAATGTCAGGAATGTCATGTCTTTTAATGGAATGTCAGGAATGTCATGTCTTTTAATGGAATGTTAGGAATGTCATGTCTTTTAATGGAATGTCAGGAATGTCATGGAATGTCAGGAATGTCATGTCTTTTAATGGAATGTCAAGAATGTCATGTCTTTTAATGGAATGTCAGGAATATCATGTCTTTTAATGGAATGTCATGTCTTGGAATGGAATGTCAGGAATGTCATGTCTTTTAATGGATTGTCAGGAATGTCAGGAATGTCATGTCTTTTAATGGAATGTCAGGAATGTCATGTCTTTTAATGGAATGTCAGGAATGTCATGGAATGTCAGGAATGTCATGTCTTTTAATGGAATGTCAGGAATGTCATGTCTTTTAATGGAATGTCAGGAATGTCATGGAATGTCAGGAATGTCATGTCTTTTAATGGAATGTCAGGAATGTCATGTCTTTTAATGGAATGTCATGTCTTGGAATGGAATGTCAGGAATGTCATGTCTTTTAATGGAATGTCATGTCTTTTAATGGAATGTCAGGAATGTCATGTCTTGGAATGGAATGTCAGGAATGTCATGTCTTTTAATGGAATGTCAGGAATGTCATGTCTTTTAATGGAATGTCATGTCTTGGAATGTAATGTCAGGAATGTCATGTCTTTTAATGGAATGTCAGGAATGTCATGTCTTTTAATGGAATGTCAGGAATGTCATGTCTTTTAATGGAATGTCAGGAATGTCATGTCTTAATGGAATGTCATGTCTTAATGGAATGTCAGGAATGTCATGTCTTTTAATGGAATGTCATGTCTTAGAATGGAATGTCAGGAATGTCATGTCTTTTAATGGAATGTCAGGAATGTCATGTCTTTTAATGAAATGTCAGGAATGTCATGTCTTTTAATGGAATGTCATGTCTTGGAATGGAATGTCAGGAATGTCATGTCTTTTAATGGAATGTCAGGAATGTTATGTCTTTTAATGGAATGTCAGGAATGTCATGTCTTTTAATGGAATGTCAGGAATGTCATGGAATGTCAGGAATGTCATGTCTTTTAATGGAATGTCAAGAATGTCATGTCTTTTAATGGAATGTCAGGAATATCATGTCTTTTAATGGAATGTCATGTCTTGGAATGGAATGTCAGGAATGTCATGTCTTTTAATGGAATGTCAGGAATGTCATGTCTTTTAATGGAATGGCATGTCTTTTAATGGAATGTCATGTCTTGGAATGGAATGTCAGGAATGTCATGTCTTTTAATGAAATGTCAGGAATGTCAGCAATGTCATGTCTTTTAATGGAATGTCAGGAATGGCATGTCTTTTAATGGAATGTCATGTCTTTTAATGGAATATCAGGAATGTCATGTCTTTTAATGGAATGTCAGGAATGTCATGTCTTTTAATGGAATGTCAGGAATGTCATGTCTTTTAATGGAATGTCATGTCTTGGAATAGAATGTCAGGAATCTCATGTCTTTTAATGGAATGTCAGGAATGTCATGTATTTTAATGGAATGTCATGTCTTGGAATGAAATGTCAGGAATGTCATGTCTTTTAATGGAATGTCAAGAATGTCATGTCTTTTAATGGAATGTTAGGAATGCCATGTCTTTTAATGGAATGTCAGGAATGTCATGTTTTTTAATGGAATGTCAGGAATGTCATGTCTTTTAATGAAATGTCATGTCTTTTAATGGAATGTCAGGAATGTCATGTCTTTTAATGGAATGTCTGGAATGTCATGTCTTTTAATGGAATGTCATGTCTTGGAATGGAATGTCAGGAATGTCATGTCTTTTAATGGAATGTCAGGAATGTCATGTATTTTAATGGAATATCAGGAATGTCATGTCTTTTAATGGAATGTCAGGAATGTCATGTCTTTTAATGGAATGTCAGGAATGTCATGGAATGTCAGGAATGTCATTGAATGTCAGGAATGTCATGTCTTTTAATGGAATGTCAGGAATGTCATGTCTTTTAATGGAATGTCATGTCTTTTAATGGAATGTCAGGAATGTCATGTCTTTTAATGGAATGTCATGTCTTAGAATGGAATGTCAGGAATGTCATGTCTTTTAATGGAATGTCAGGAATGTCATGTCTTTTAATGAAATGTCAGGAATGTCATGTCTTTTAATGGAATGTCATGTCTTGGAATGGAATGTCAGGAATGTCATGTCTTTTAATGGAATGTCAGGAATGTCATGTCTTTTAATGGAATGTCAGGAATGTCATGGAATGTCAGGAATGTCATGTCTTTTAATGGAATGTCAAGAATGTCATGTCTTTTAATGGAATGTCAGGAATGTCATGTCTTTTAATGGAATGTCATGTCTTGGAATGGAATGACAGGAATGTCATGTCTTTTAATGGAATGTCAGGAATGTCAGGAATGTCAGGAATGTCATGTCTTTTAATGGAATGTCATGTCTTTTAATGGAATGTCATGTCTTTTAATGGAATGTCAGGAATGTCATGTCTTTTAATGGAATGTCAGGAATGTCATGTCTTTTAATGGAATGTCATGTCTTGGAATGGAATGTCAGGAATGTCATGTCTTTTAATGGAATGTCAGGAATGTCATGTCTTGGAATGGAATGTCGAATGTCATGTCTTTTAATGGAATGTCAGGAATGTCATGTCTTTTAATGGAATGTCATATCTTGGAATGTAATGTCAGGAATGTCATGTCTTTTAATGGAATGTCAGGAATGTCATGTCTTTTAATGGAATGTCAGGAATGTCATGTCTTTTAATGGAATATCAGGAATGTCATGTCTTTTAATGGAATGTCATGTCTTGGAATGGAATGTCAGGAATGTCATGTCTTTTAATGGAATGTCAGGAATGTCATGTCTTTTAATGAAATGTCAGGAATGTCATGTCTTTTAATGGAATGTCATGTCTTGGAATGGAATGTCAGTAATGTCATGTCTTTTAATGGAATGTCAGGAATGTCAGGAATGTCATGTCTTTTAATGGAATGTCATGTCTTGGAATGGAATGTCAGGAATGTCATGTCTTTTAATGGAATGTCAGGAATGTCAGGAATATCATGTCTTTTAATGGAATGTCATGTCTTTTAATGGAATTGTCATGTCTTTTAATGGAATGTCAGGAATGTCATGTCTTTTAATGGAATGTCAGGAATGTCATGTCTTTTAATGGAATGTCATGTCTTGGAATGGAATGTCAGGAATGTCATGTCTTTTAATAGAATGTCAGGAATGTCATGGAATGTCAGGAATGTCATGTATTTTAATGGAATGTCAGGAATGTCATGTCTTTTAATGGAATGTCATGTCTTGGAATGGAATGTCAGGAATGTCATGTCTTTTAATGGAATGTCAGGAATGTCATGTCTTTTAATGGAATGTCAGGAATGTCATGTCTTTCAATGGAATGTCAGGCATGTCAGGAATGTCATGTCTTTTAACGGAATGTCAGGAATGTCAGGAATGTCATGTCTTTTAATGGAATGTCAGGAATGTCATGTCTTTTAATGGAATGTCAGGAATGTCATGTCTTTTAATGGAATGTCATGACTTTTAATGGAATGTCAGGAATGTCATGTCTTTTAATGGAATGTCAGGAATGTCATGTCTTTTAATGGAATGTCATGTCTTGGAATGGAATGTCAGGAATGTCATGTCTTTTAATGGAATGTCAGGAATGTCATGTCTTTTAATGGAATGTCAGGAATGTCATGTCTTTCAATGGAATGTCAGGCATGTCAGGAATGTCATGTCTTTTAACGGAATGTCAGGAATGTCAGGAATGTCACGTCTTTTAATGGAATGTCAGGAATGTCATGTCTTTTAATGGAATGTCAGGAATGTCATGTCTTTTAATGGAATGTCATGACTTTTAATGGAATGTCAGGAATGTCATGTCTTTTAATGGAATGTCAGGAATGTCATGTCTTTTAATGGAATGTCATGTCTTGGAATGGAATGTCAGGAATGTCATGTCTTTTAATGGAATGTCAAGAATGTCATGTCTTTTAATGGAATGTCAGGAATGTCATGTCTTTTAATGGAATGTCAGGAATGTCATGTCTTTTAATGGAATGTCATGTCTTGGAATGGAATGTCAGGAATGTCATGTCTTTTAATGGAATGTCAGGAATGTCATGTCTTTTAATGGAATGTCAGGAATGTCATGTCTTTCAATGGAATGTCAGGCATGTCAGGAATGTCATGTCTTTTAACGGAATGTCAGGAATGTCACGTCTTTTAATGGAATATCAGGAATGTCATGTCTTTTAATGGAATGTCAGGAATGTCATGTCTTTTAATGGAATGTCAGGAATGTCATGTCTTGGAATGGAATGTCAGGAATGTCATGTCTTTTAATGGAATGTCAGGAATGTCATGTCTTTTAATGGAATGTCATGTCTTTTAATGGAATGTCAAGAATGTCATGTCTTTTAATGGAATGTCAGGAATGTTATGTCTTTTAATGGAATGTCATGTCTTGGAATGGAATGTCAGGAATGTCATGTCTTTTAATGGAATGTCAGGAATGTCAGGAATGTCATGTCTTTTAATGGAATGTCAGGAATGTCATGTCTTTTAATGGAATGTCAGGAATGTCATGGAATGTCAGGAATGTCATGTCTTTTAATGGAATGTCAGGAATGTCATGTCTTTTAATGGAATGTCATGTCTTGGAATGGAATGTCAGGAATGTCATGTCTTTTAATGGAATGTCAGGAATGTCATGTCTTGGAATGGAATGTCAGGAATGTCATGTCTTTTAATGGAATGTCAGGAATGTCATGTCTTTTAATGGAATATCAGGAATGTCATGTCTTTTAATGGAATGTCAGGAATGTCATGTCTTTTAATGGAATGTCAGGAATGTCATGGAATGTCAGGAATGTCAGGAATGTCATGTCTTTTAATGGAATGTCAGGAATGTCATGTCTTTTAATGGAATGTCATGTCTTGGAATGGAATGTCAGGAATGTCATGTCTTTTAATGGAATGTCAGGAATGTCATGTCTTGGAATGGAATGTCAGGAATGCCATTTCTTTTAATGGAATGTCATGTCTTTTAATGGAATGTCAGGAATGTCATGTCTTTTAATGGAATGTCATGTCTTTTAATGGAATGTCAAGAATGTCATGTCTTTTAATGGAATGTCAGGAATGTCACGTCTTTTAATGGAATGTCAGGAATGTCATGTCTTTTAATGGAATGTCAGGAATGTCAGGAATGTCATGGAATGTCAGGAATGTCATGTCTTTTAATGGAATGTCAGGAATGTCATGTCTTTTAATGGAATGTCATGTCTTTTAATGGAATGTCAGGAATGTCATGTCTTTTAATGGAATGTCAGGAATGTCATGTCTTTTAATGGAATGTCATGTCTTGGAATGGAATGTCAGGAATGTCATGTCTTTTAACGGAATATCAGGAATGTCATGTCTTTCAATGGAATGTCAGGAATGTCATGTCTTGGAATGGAATGTCAGGAATGTCATGTCTTTTAATGGAATGTCATGTCTTTTAATGGAATGTCAGGAATGTCATGTCTTTTAATGGAATGTCATGTCTTGGAATGGAATGTCAGGAATGTCATGTCTTTTAATGGAATGTCAGGAATGTCATGTCTTTTAATGAAATGTCATGTCTTGGAATGTAATGTCAGGAATGTCATGTCTTTTAATGGAATGTCAGGAATGTCATGTCTTTTAATGGAATGTCAGGAATGTCATGTCTTTTAATGGAATGTCAGGAATGTCATGTCTTTTAATGGAATGTCATGTCTTTTAATGGAATGTCAGGAATGTCATGTCTTTTAATGGAATGTCATGTCTTTTAATGGAATGTCAGGAATGTCATGGAATGTCAGGAATGTCATGTCTTTTAATGGAATGTCAAGAATGTCATGTCTTTTAATGGAATGTCAGGAATGTCATGTCTTTTAATGGAATGTCATGTCTTGGAATGGAATGACAGGAATGTCATGTCTTTTAATGGAATGTCAGGAATGTCAGGAATGTCAGGAATGTCATGTCTTTTAATGGAATGTCATGTCTTTTAATGGAATGTCATGTCTTTTAATGGAATGTCAGGAATGTCATGTCTTTTAATGGAATGTCAGGAATGTCATGTCTTTTAATGGAATGTCATGTCTTGGAATGGAATGTCAGGAATGTCATGTCTTTTAATGGAATGTCAGGAATGTCATGTCTTTTAATGAAATGTCAGGAATGTCATGTCTTTTAATGGAATGTCATGTCTTGGAATGGAATGTCAGGAATGTCATGTCTTTTAATGGAATGTCAGGAATGTCATGTCTTTTAATGGAATTGTCATGTCTTTTAATGGAATATCAGGAATGTCACGTCTTTTAATGGAATGTCAGGAATGTCATGTCTTTTAATGGAATGTCATGTCTTGGAATGGAATGTCAGAATGTCATGTCTTTTAATGGAATGTCAGGAATGTCATGGAATGTCAGGAATGTCATGTATTTTAATGGAATGTCAGGAATGTCATGTCTTTTAATGGAATGTCAGGAATGTCATGGAATGTCAGGAATGTCATGTCTTTTAATGGAATGTCAGGAATGTCATGTCTTTTAATGGAATGTCAGGAATGTCATGGAATGTCAGGAATGTCATGTCTTTTAATGGAATGTCAAGAATGTCATGTCTTTTAATGGAATGTCAGGAATGTCATGTCTTTTAATGGAATGTCATGTCTTGGAATGGAATGTCAGGAATGTCATGTCTTTTAATGGAATGTCAGGAATGTCAGGAATGTCAGGAATGTCATGTCTTTTAATGGAATGTCATGTCTTTTAATGGAATGTCAGGAATGTCATGTCTTTTAATGGAATGTCAGGAATGTCATGTCTTTTAATGGAATGTCATGTCTTGGAATGGAATGTCAGGAATGTCATGTCTTTTAATGGAATGTCAGGAATGTCATGTCTTGGAATGGAATGTCGAATGTCATGTCTTTTAATGGAATGTCAGGAATGTCATGTCTTTTAATGGAATGTCATATCTTGGAATGTAATGTCAGGAATGTCATGTCTTTTAATGGAATGTCAGGAATGTCATGTCTTTTAATGGAATGTCAGGAATGTCATGTCTTTTAATGGAATGTCATGTCTTTTAATGGAATATCAGGAATGTCATGTCTTTTAATGGAATGTCATGTCTTGGAATGGAATGTCAGGAATGTCATGTCTTTTAATGGAATGTCAGGAATGTCATGTCTTTTAATGGAATGTCAGGAATGTCATGTCTTTTAATGAAATGTCAGGAATGTCATGTCTTTTAATGGAATGTCATGTCTTGGAATGGAATGTCAGGAATGTCATGTCTTTTAATGGAATGTCAGGAATGTCAGGAATGTCATGTCTTTTAATGGAATGTCAGGAATGTCATGTCTTTTAATGGAATTGTCATGTCTTTTAATGGAATGTCAGGAATGTCATGTCTTTTAATGGGATGTCAGGAATGTCATGTCTTTTAATGGAATGTCATGACTTTTAATGGAATGTCAGGAATGTCATGTCTTTTAATGGAATGTCAGGAATGTCATGTCTTTTAATGGAATGTCATGTCTTGGAATGGAATGTCAGGAATGTCATGTCTTTTAATGGAATGTCAGGAATGTCATGGAATGTCAGGAATGTCATGTATTTTAATGGAATGTCAGGAATGTCATGTCTTTTAATGGAATGTCATGTCTTGGAATGGAATGTCAGGAATGTCATGTCTTTTAATGGAATGTCATATCTTTTAATGGAATGTCAGGAATGTCATGTCTTTCAATGGAATGTCAGGCATGTCAGGAATGTCATGTTTTTTAACGGAATGTCAGGAATGTCAGAAATGTCATGTCTTTTAATGGAATGTCAGGAATGTCATGTCTTTTAATGGAATGTCAGGAATGTCATGTCTTTTAATGGAATGTCATGTCTTTTAATGGAATGTCAGGAATGTCATGTCTTTTAATAGAATGTCAGGAATGTCATGGAATGTCAGGAATGTCATGTCTTTTAATGGAATGTCATGTCTTGGAATGGAATGTCAGGAATGTCATGTCTTTTAATGGAATGTCAAGAATGTCATGTCTTTTAATGGAATGTCAGGAATGTCATGTCTTTTAATGGAATGTCATGTCTTGGAATGGAATGTCAGGAATGTCATGTCTTTTAATGGAATGTCAGGAATGTCATGTCTTTTAATGGAATGTCAGGAATGTCATGTTTTTCAATGGAATGTCAGGCATGTCAGGAATGTCATGTCTTTTAACGGAATGTCAGGAATGTCACGTCTTTTAATGGAATATCAGGAATGTCATGTCTTTTAATGGAATGTCAGGAATGTCATGTCTTGGAATGGAATGTCAGGAATGTCATGTCTTTTAATGGAATGTCAGGAATGTCATGTCTTTTAATGGAATGTCAAGAATGTCATGTCTTTTAATGGAATGTCAGGAATGTTATGTCTTTTAATGGAATGTCATGTCTTGGAATGGAATGTCAGGAATGTCATGTCTTTTAATGGAATGTCAGGAATGTCATGTCTTTTAATGGAATGTCAGGAATGTCATGTCTTTTAATGGAATGTCAGGAATGTCATGTCTTTTAATGGAATGTCAGTAATGTCATGTCTTTTAATGGAATGTCAGGAATGTCATGTCTTTTAATGGAATGTCATGTCTTGGAATGGAATGTCAGGAATGTCATGTCTTTTAATGGAATGTCAAGAATGTCATGTCTTTTAATGGAATGTCAGGAATGTCATGTCTTGGAATGGAATGTCAGGAATGTCATGTCTTTTAATGGAATGTCAGGAATGTCATGTCTTTTAATGGAATATCAGGAATGTCATGTCTTTTAATGGAATGTCAGGAATGTCATGTCTTTTAATGGAATGTCAGGAATGTCATGTCTTTTAATGGAATGTCAGGAATGTCATGGAATGTCAGGAATGTCATGTCTTTTAATGGAATGTCAGGAATGTCATGTCTTTTAATGGAATGTCATGTCTTGGAATGGAATGTCAGGAATGTCATGTCTTTTAATGAAATGTCAGGAATGTCATGTCTTGGAATGGAATGTCAGGAATGTCATGTCTTTTAATGGAATGTCAGGAATGTCATGTCTTTTAATGGAATGTCAGGAATGTCATGGAATGTCAGGAATGTCATGGAATGTCAGGAATGTCATGTCTTTTAATGGAATGTCAGGAATGTCATGTCTTTTAATGGAATGTCATGTCTTTTAATGGAATGTCAGGAATGTCATGTCTTGGAATGGAATGTCAGGAATGCCATGTCTTTTAATGGAATGTCAGGAATGTCATGTCTTTTAATGGAATGTCAGGAATGTCATGTCTTTTAATGGAATGTCAGGAATGTCATGTCTTTTAATGGAATGTCATGTCTTTTAATGGAATGTCATGTCTTTTAATGGAATGTCAGGAATGTCATGTCTTTTAATGGAATGTCATGTCTTGGAATGGAATGTCAGGAATGTCATGTCTTTTAATGGAATGTCAGGAATGTCATGTCTTTTAATGGAATGTCAGGAATGTCATGGAATGTCAGGAATGTCATGTCTTTTAATGGAATGTCAGGAATGTCATGTCTTTTAATGGAATGTCATGTCTTTTAATGGAATGTCAGGAATGTCATGTCTTTTAATGGAATGTCAGGAATGTCATGTCTTTTAATGGAATGTCATGTCTTTTAATGGAATGTCAGGAATGTCATGTCTTTTAATGGAATGTCATGTCTTGGAATGGAATGTCAGGAATGTCATGTCTTTTAATGGAATGTCAGGAATGTCATGTCTTTTAATGAAATGTCATGTCTTGGAATGTAATGTCAGGAATGTCATGTCTTTTAATGGAATGTCAGGAATGTCATGTCTTTTAATGGAATGTCAGGAATGTCATGTCTTTTAATGGAATGTCAGGAATGTCATGTCTTTTAATGGAATGTCATGTCTTTTAATGGAATGTCAGGAATGTCATGTCTTTTAATGGAATGTCATGTCTTGGAATGGAATGTCAGGAATGTCATGTCTTTTAATGGAATGTCAGGAATGTCATGTCTTTTAATGAAATGTCAGGAATGTCATTTCTTTTAATGGAATGTCATGTCTTGGAATATAATGTCAGGAATGTTATGTCTTTTAATGGAATGTCAGGAATGTCATGTCTTTTAATGGAATGTCAGGAATGTCATGGAATGTCAGGAATGTCATGTCTTTTAATGGAATGTCAAGAATGTCATGTCTTTTAATGGAATGTCAGGAATATCATGTCTTTTAATGGAATGTCATGTCTTGGAATGGAATGTCAGGAATGTCATGTCTTTTAATGGAATGTCAGGAATGTCAGGAATGTCATGTCTTTTAATGGAATGTCAGGAATGTCATGTCTTTTAATGGAATGTCAGGAATGTCATGGAATGTCAGGAATGTCATGTCTTTTAATGGAATGTCAGGAATGTCATGTCTTTTAATGGAATGTCAGGAATGTCATGGAATGTCAGGAATGTCATGTCTTTTAATGGAATGTCAAGAATGTCATGTCTTTTAATGGAATGTCAGGAATGTCATGTCTTTTAATTTAATGTCATGTCTTGGAATGGAATGTCAGGAATGTCATGTCTTTTAATGGAATGTCAGGAATGTCAGGAATGTCATGTCTTTTAATGGAATGTCATGTCTTTTAATGGAATGTCAGGAATGTCATGTCTTTTAATGGAATGTCAGGAATGTCATGTCTTTTAATGGAATGTCAGGAATGTCATGTCTTTTAATGGAATGTCATGTCTTGGAATAGAATGTCAGGAATGTGATGTCTTTTAATGGAATGTCAGGAATGTCATGTATTTTAATGGAATGTCAGGAATGTCATGTCTTTTAATGGAAAGTCATGTCTTTTAATGGAATGTCAGGAATGTCATGTCTTTTAATGGAATGTCATGTCTTGGAATGGAATGTCAGGAATGTCATGTCTTTTAATGGAATGTCAAGAATGTCATGTCTTTTAATGGAATGTCAGGAATGCCATGTCTTTTAATGGAATGTCAGGAATGTCATGTTTTTTAATGGAATGTCAGGAATGTCATGTCTTTTAATGGAATGTCAAGAATGTCATGTCTTTTAATGGAATGTCAGGAATGTCATGGAATGTCAGGAATGTCATGTCTTTTAATGGAATGTCAGGAATGTCATGTCTTTTAATGGAATGTCATGTCTTGGAATGGAATGTCAGGAATGTCATGTCTTTTAATGGAATGTCAGGAATGTCATGTCTTTTAATGGAATGTCATGTCTTGGAATGGAATGTCAGGAATGTCATGGAATGTCAGGAATGTCATGTCTTTTAATGGAATGTCAGGAATGTCATGTCTTTTAATGGAATGTCATGTCTTTTAATGGAATGTCAGGAATGTCATGGAATGTCAGGAATGTCATGGAATGTCAGGAATGTCATGTCTTTTAATAGAATGTCAGGAATGTCATGTCTTTTAATGGAATGTCATGTCTTGGAATGGAATGTCAGGAATGTCATGTCTTTTAATGGAATGTCAGGAATGTCATGTCTTGGAATGGAATGTCAGGAATGTCATGTCTTTTAATGGAATGTCAGGAATGTCATGTCTTTTAATGGAATGTCATGTCTTGGAATGGAATGTCAGGAATGTCATGTCTTTTAATGGAATGTCAGGAATGTCATGTCTTGGAATGGAATGTCAGGAATGTCATGTCTTTTAATGGAATGTCAGGAATGTCATGTCTTTTAATGGAATGTCAGGAATGTCATGTCTTTTAATGGAATGTCAGGAATGTCATGTCTTTTAATGGAATGTCAGGAATATCATGTCTTTTAATGGAATGTCATGTCTTTTAATGGAATGTCAGGAATGTCATGTCTTTTAATGGAATGTCATGTCTTAGAATGGAATGTCAGGAATGTCATGTCTTTTAATGGAATGTCAGGAATGTCATGTCTTTTAATGAAATGTCAGGTCTTTTAATGGAATGTCATGTCTTGGAATGGAATGTCAGGAATGTCATGTCTTTTAATGGAATGTCAGGAATGTCATGTCTTTTAATGGAATGTCAGGAATGTCATGTCTTTTAATGGAATGTCAGGAATGTCATGGAATGTCAGGAATGTCATGTCTTTTAATGGAATGTCAAGAATGTCATGTCTTTTAATGGAATGTCAGGAATATCATGTCTTTTAATGGAATGTCATGTCTTGGAATGGAATGTCAGGAATGTCATGTCTTTTAATGGAATGTCAGGAATGTCATGTCTTTTAATGGAATGGCATGTCTTTTAATGGAATGTCATGTCTTGGAATGGAATGTCAGGAATGTCATGTCTTTTAATGGAATGTCAGGAATGTCAGGAATGTCATGTCTTTTAATGGAATGTCAGGAATGGCATGTCTTTTAATGGAATGTCATGTCTTTTAATGGAATATCAGGAATATCATGTCTTTTAATGGAATGTCAGGAATGTCATGTCTTTTAATGGAATGTCATGTCTTGGAATAGAATGTCAGGAATGTCATGTCTTTTAATGGAATGTCAGGAATGTCATGTATTTTAATGGATTGTCATGTCTTGGAATGGAATGTCAGGAATGTCATGTCTTTTAATGGAATGTCAAGAATGTCATGTCTTTTAATGGAATGTCAGGAATGCCATGTCTTTTAATGGAATGTCAGGAATGTCATGTTTTTTAATGGAATGTCAGGAATGTCATGTCTTTTAATGAAATGTCATGTCTTTTAATGGAATGTCAGGAATGTCATGTCTTTTAATGGAATGTCTGGAATGTCATGTCTTTTAATGGAATGTCATGTCTTGGAATGGAATGTCAGGAATGTCATGTCTTTTAATGGAATGTCAGGAATGTCATGTATTTTAATGGAATATCAGGAATGTCATGTCTTTTAATGGAATGTCAGGAATGTCATGTCTTTTAATGGAATGTCAGGAATGTCATGGAATGTCAGGAATGTCATCGAATGTCAGGAATGTCATGTCTTTTAATGGAATGTCAGGAATGTCCTGTCTTTTAATGGAATATCATGTCTTGGAATGGAATGTCAGGAATATCATGTCTTTTAATGGAATGTCAGGAATGTCATGTCTTGGAATGGAATGTCAGGAATGCTATGTCTTTTAATGGAATGTCAGGAATGTCATGTCTTTTCATGGAATGTCATGTCTTGGAATGGAATGTCAGGAATGTCATGTCTTTTAATGGAATGTCAGGAATGTCATGTCTTTTAATGGAATGTCAGGAATGTCATGCCTTTTAATGGAATGTCAGGAATGTCATGTCTTTTAATGGAATGTCAGGAATGTCATGTCTTTTAATGGAATGTCATGTCTTGGAATGGAATGTCAGGAATGTCATGGAATGTCAGGAATGTCATGTCTTTTAATGGAATGTCAGGAATGTCATGTCTTTTAATGGAATGTCAGGAATGTCATGTCTTTTAATGGAATGTCATGTCTTGGAATGGAATGTCAGGAATGTCATGTCTTTTAATGGAATGTCAGGAATGTCATGTCTTGGAATGGAATGTCAGGAATGTCATGTCTTTTAATGGAATGTCAGGAATGTCATGTCTTTTAATGGAATGTCAGGAATGTCATGTCTTTTAATGGAATGTCAGGAATGTCATGTCTTTTAATGGAATGTCATGTCTTTTAATGGAATGTCAGGAATGTCATGTCTTTTAATGGAATGTCATGTCTTAGAATGGAATGTCAGGAATGTCATGTCTTTTAATGGAATGTCAGGAATGTCATGTCTTTTAATGAAATGTCAGGAATGTCATGTCTTTTAATGGAATGTCATGTCTTTTAATGGAATGTCAGGAATGTCATGGAATGTCAGGAATGTCATGTCTTTTAATGGAATGTCAAGAATGTCATGTCTTTTAATGGAATGTCAGGAATATCATGTCTTTTAATGGAATGTCATGTCTTGGAATGGAATGTCAGGAATGTCATGTCTTTTAATGGAATGTCAGGAATGTCATGTCTTTTAATGGAATGGCATGTCTTTTAATGGAATGTCATGTCTTGGAATGGAATGTCAGGAATGTCATGTCTTTTAATGGAATGTCAGGAATGTCAGGAATGTCATGTCTTTTAATGGAATGTCAGGAATGGCATGTCTTTTAATGGAATGTCATGTCTTTTAATGGAATGTCAGGAATGTCAGGAATGTCATGTCTTTTAATGGAATGTCAGGAATGTCATGTCTTTTAATGGAATGTCAGGAATGGCATGTCTTTTAATGGAATGTCATGTCTTTTAATGGAATATCAGGAATATCATGTCTTGGAATAGAATGTCAGGAATGTCATGTCTTTTAATGGAATGTCAGGAATGTCATGTATTTTAATGGAATGTCATGTCTTGGAATGGAATGTCAGGAATGTCATGTCTTTTAATGGAATGTCAAGAATGTCATGTCTTTTAATGGAATGTCAGGAATGCCATGTCTTTTAATGGAATGTCAGGAATGTCATGTTTTTTAATGGAATGTCAGGAATGTCATGTCTTTTAATGAAATGTCATGTCTTTTAATGGAATGTCAGGAATGTCATGTCTTTTAATGGAATGTCTGGAATGTCATGTCTTTTAATGGAATGTCATGTCTTGGAATGGAATGTCAGGAATGTCATGTCTTTTAATGGAATGTCAGGAATGTCATGTATTTTAATGGAATATCAGGAATGTCATGTCTTTTAATGGAATGTCAGGAATGTCATGTCTTTTAATGGAATGTCAGGAATGTCATCGAATGTCAGGAATGTCATGTCTTTTAATGGAATGTCAGGAATGTCCTGTCTTTTAATGGAATATCATGTCTTGGAATGGAATGTCAGGAATATCATGTCTTTTAATGGAATGTCAGGAATGTCATGTCTTGGAATGGAATGTCAGGAATGCTATGTCTTTTAATGGAATGTCAGGAATGTCATGTCTTTTCATGGAATGTCTTGGAATGGAATGTCAGGAATGTCATGTCTTTTAATGGAATGTCAGGAATGTCATGTCTTTTAATGGAATGTCAGGAATGTCATGCCTTTTAATGGAATGTCAGGAATGTCATGTCTTTTAATGGAATGTCATGTCTTAAGAATAGAATGTCAGGAATGTCATGTCTTTTAATGGAATGTCAGGAATGTCATGTCTTTTAATGGAATGTCATGTCTTGGAATGGAATGTCAGGAATGTCATGTCTTTTAATGGAATGTCAGGAATGTCATGTCTTTTAATGGAATGTCATGTCTTGGAATGGAATGTCAGGAATGTCATGTCTTTTAATGGAATGTCAGGAATGTCATGTCTTTTAATGGAATATCAGGAATGTCATGTCTTTTAATGGAATGTCAGGAATGTCATGTCTTTTAATGGAATGTCAGGAATGTCATGGAATGTCAGGAATGTCATGTCTTTCAATGGAATGTCAGGAATGTCATGTCTTTTAATGGAATGTCATGTCTTGGAATGGAATGTCAGGAATATCATGTCTTTTAATGGAATGTCAGGAATGTCATGTCTTGGAATGGAATGTCAGGAATGCCATGTCTTTTAATGGAATGTCAGGAATGTCATGTCTTTTCATGGAATGTCATGTCTTGGAATGTAATGTCAGGAATGTCATGTCTTTTAATGGAATGTCAGGAATGTCATGCCTTTTAATGGAATATCAGGAATGTCATGTCTTTTAATGGAATGTCATGTCTTGGAATGGAATTTCAGGAATGTCATGTCTTTTAATGGAATGTCAGGAATGTCATGTCTTTTAATGGAATGTCATGTCTTGGAATGGAATGTCAGGAATGTCATGTCTTTTAATGGAATGTCAGGAATGTCATGTCTTTTAATGGAATGTTAGGAATGTCATGTCTTTTAATGGAATGTCAGGAATGTCATGGAATGTCAGGAATGTCATGTCTTTTAATGGAATGTCAAGAATGTCATGTCTTTTAATGGAATGTCAGGAATATCATGTCTTTTAATGGAATGTCATGTCTTGGAATGGAATGTCAGGAATGTCATGTCTTTTAATGGATTGTCAGGAATGTCATGTCTTTTAATGGAATGTCAGGAATGTCATGTCTTTTAATGGAATGTCAGGAATGTCAGGAATGTCATGTCTTTTAATGGAATGTCATGTCTTGGAATGGAATGTCAGGAATGTCATGTCTTTTAATGGAATGTCAGGAATGTCATGTCTTTTGATGGAATGTCAGGAATGTCATGGAATGTCAGGAATGTCATGTCTTTTAATGGAATGTCAGGAATGTCATGGAATGTCATGTCTTTTAATGGAATGTCAGGAATGTCATGTCTTTTAATGGAATGTCATGTCTTGGAATGGAATGTCAGGAATGTCATGTCTTTTAATGGAATGTCATGTCTTTTAATGGAATGTCAGGAATGTCAGGAATGTCATGTCTTTTAATGGAATGTCAGGAAGGTCATGTCTTTTAATGGAATGTCATGTCTTGGAATGTAATGTCAGGAATGTCATGTCTTTTAATGGAATGTCAGGAATGTCATGTCTTTTAATGGAATGTCAGGAATGTCATGTCTTTTAATGGAATGTCAGGAATGCCATGTCTTTTAATGGAATGTCAGGAATGTCATGTTTTTTAATGGAATGTCAGGAATGTCATGTCTTTTAATGGAATGTCAGGAATGTCATGTCTTTTAATGGAATGTCAGGAATGTCATGGAATGTCAGGAATGTCATGTCTTTTAATGGAATGTCAGGAATGTCAGGAATGTCATGTCTTTTAATGGAATGTCAGGAATGTCATGTCTTTTAATGGAATGTCAGGAATGTCATGTCTTTTAATGGAATGTCAGGAATGTCATGTCTTTTAATGGAATGTCAAGAATGTCATGTCTTTTAATGGAATGTCAGGAATGTCATGTCTTTTAATGGAATGTCATGTCTTGGAATGGAATGTCAGGAATGTCATGTCTTTTAATGGAATGTCAGGAATGTCATGTCTTTTGATGGAATGTCAGGAATGTCATGGAATGTCAGGAATGTCATGTCTTTTAATGGAATATCAGGAATGTCATGTCTTTTAATGGAATGTCATGTCTTTTAATGGAATGTCAGGAATGTCATGTCTTTTAATGGAATGTCAGGAATATCATGTCTTTTAATGGAATGTCATGTTTTGGAATGGAATGTCAGGAATGTCATGTCTTTTAATGGAATGTCAGGAATGTCATGTCTTGGAATGGAATGTCAGGAATGTCATGTCTTTTAATGGAATGTCAGGAATGTCATGTCTTTTAATGGAATGTCAGGAATGTCATCTCTTTTAATGGAATGTCAGGAATGTCATGTCTTTTAATGGAATGTCATGTCTTTTAATGGAATGTCAGGAATGTCATGTCTTTTAATGGAATGTCATGTCTTGGAATGGAATGTCAGGAATGTCATGTCTTTTAATGGAATGTCAGGAATGTCATGTCTTTTAATGAAATGTCAGGAATGTCATGTCTTTTAATGAAATGTCATGTCTTGGAATGGAATGTCAGGAATGTCATGTCTTTTAATGGAATGTCAGGAATGTCAGGAATGTCATGTCTTTTAATGGAATGTCAGGAATGTCATGTCTTTTAATGGAATTGTCATGTCTTTTAATGGAATGTCAGGAATGTCACGTCTTTTAATGGAATGTCAGGAATGTCATGTCTTTTAATGGAATGTCATGTCTTGGAATGGAATGTCAGAATGTCATGTCTTTTAATGGAATGTCAGGAATGTCATGGAATGTCAGGAATGTCATGTATTTTAATGGAATGTCAGGAATGTCATGTCTTTTAATGGAATGTCATGTCTTGGAATGGAATGTCAGGAATGTCATGTCTTTTAATGGAATGTCAGGAATGTCATGTCTTTTAATGGAATGTCAGGAATGTCATGTCTTTTAATGGAATGTCAAGAATGTCATGTCTTTTAATGGAATGTCAGGAATATCATGTCTTTTAATGGAATGTCATGTCTTGGAATGGAATGTCAGGAATGTCATGTCTTTTAATGGAATGTCAGGAATGTCAGGAATGTCATGTCTTTTAATGGAATGTCAGGAATGTCATGTCTTTTAATGGAATGTCAGGAATGTCATGTCTTTTAATGGAATGTCATGTCTTGGAATGGAATGTCAGGAATGTCATGTCTTTTAATGGAATGTCAGGAATGTCATGTCTTGGAATGGAATGTCGAATGTCATGTCTTTTAATGGAATGTCAGGAATGTCATGTCTTTTAATGGAATGTCATATCTTGGAATGTAATGTCAGGAATGTCATGTCTTTTAATGGAATGTCAGGAATGTCATGTCTTTTAATGGAATGTCAGGAATGTCATGTCTTTTAATGGAATATCAGGAATGTCATGTCTTTTAATGGAATGTCATGTCTTGGAATGGAATGTCAGGAATGTCATGTCTTTTAATGGAATGTCAGGAATGTCATGTCTTTTAATGGAATGTCAGGAATGTCATGTCTTTTAATGAAATGTCAGGAATGTCATGTCTTTTAATGGAATGTCATGTCTTGGAATGGAATGTCAGGAATGTCATGTCTTTTAATGGAATGTCAGGAATGTCATGTCTTTTAATGGAATGTCAGGAATGTCATGGAATGTCAGGAATGTCATGTCTTTTAATGGAATGTCAGGAATGTCATGTCTTTTAATGGAATGTCAGGAATGTCATGGAATGTCAGGAATGTCATGTCTTTTAATGGAATGTCAAGAATGTCATGTCTTTTAATGGAATGTCAGGAATGTCATGTCTTTTAATGGAATGTCATGTCTTTCAATGGAATGTCAGGAATGTCATGTCATGGAATGTCAGGAATGTCATGTCTTTTAATGGAATGTCAGGAATGTCATGTCTTTTAATGAAATGTCAGGAATGTCATGTCTTTTAATGGAATGTCATGTCTTGGAATGGAATGTCAGGAATGTCATGTCTTTTAATGGAATGTCAGGAATGTCATGTCTTTTAATGGAATGTCAGGAATGTCATGTCTTTTAATGGAATTGTCATGTCTTTTAATGGAATGTCAGGAATGTCATGTCTTTTAATGGAATGTCAGGAATGTCATGTCTTTTAATGGAATGTCATGTCTTGGAATGGAATGTCAGAATGTCATGTCTTTTAATGGAATGTCAGGAATGTCATGGAATGTCATGTATTTTAATGGAATGTCAGGAATGTCATGTCTTTTAATGGAATGTCATGTCTTGGAATGGAATGTCAGGAATGTCATGTCTTTTAATGGAATGTCAGGAATGTCATGTCTTTTAATGGAATGTCAGGAATGTCATGTCTTTCAATGGAATGTCAGGAATGTCATGTCTTTTAACGGAATGTCAGGAATGTCACGTCTTTTAATGGAATATCAGGAATGTCATGTCTTTTAATGGAATGTCAGGAATGTCATGTCTTGGAATGGAATGTCAGGAATGTCATGTCTTTTAATGGAATGTCAGGAATGTCATGTCTTTTAATGGAATATCAGGAATGTCATGTCTTTTAATGGAATGTCATGTCTTGGAATGGAATGTCAGGAATGTCATGTCTTTTAATGGAATGTCAGGAATGTCATGTCTTTTAATGGAATGTCAGGAATGTCATGTCTTTTAATGGAATATCAGGAATGTCATGTCTTTTAATGGAATGTCATGTCTTAGAATGGAATGTCAGGAATGTCATGCCTTTTAATGGAATGTCAGGAATGTCATGTCTTTTAATGGAATGTCAGGAATGTCATGTCTTTTAATGGAATGTCAGGAATGTCATGTCTTTTAATGGAATGTCATGTCTTGGAATGGAATATCAGGAATGTCATGTCTTTTAACGGAATATCAGGAATGTCATGTCTTTCAATGGAATGTCAGGAATGTCATGTCTTGGAATGGAATGTCAGGAATGTCATGTCTTTTAATGGAATGTTAGGAATGTCATGTCTTTTAATGGAATGTCAGGAATGTCATGTCTTTTAATGGAATGTCAAGAATGTCATGTCTTTTAATGGAATGTCAGGAATATCATGTCTTTTAATGGAATGTCATGTCTTGGAATGGAATGTCAGGAATGTCATGTCTTTTAAAGGAATGTCAGGAATGTCATGTCTTTTAATGGAATGTCAGGAATGTCATGTCTTTTAATGGAATGTCAGGAATGTCATGTCTTTTAATGGAATGTCAAGAATGTCATGTCTTTTAATGAAATGTCAGGAATATCATGTCTTTTAATGGAATGTCATGTCTTGGAATGGAATGTCAGGAATGTCATGTCTTTTAATGGAATGTCAGGAATGTCAGGAATGTCATGTCTTTTAATGGAATGTCAGGAATGTCATGTCTTTTAATGGAATGTCAGGAATGTCATGGAATGTCAGGAATGTCATGTCTTTTAATGGAATGTCAGGAATGTCATGTCTTTTAATGGAATGTCAGGAATGTCATGGAATGTCAGGAATGTCATGTCTTTTAATGGAATGTCAAGAATGTCATGTCTTTTAATGGAATGTCAGGAATGTCATGTCTTTTAATGGAATGTCATGTCTTGGAATGGAATGTCAGGAATGTCATGTCTTTTAATGGAATGTCAGGAATGTCATGTCTTTTAATGGAATGTCAGGAATGTCATGTCTTTTAATGGAATATCAGGAATGTCATGTCTTTTAATGGAATGTCATGTCTTTTAATGGAATGTCAGGAATGTCATGTCTTTTAATGGAATGTCAGGAATGTCATGTCTTTTAATGGAATGTCAGGAATGTCATGTCTTTTAATGGAATGTCAGGAATGTCATGTCTTGGAATGGAATGTCGAATGTCATGTCTTTTAATGGAATGTCAGGAATGTCATGTCTTTTAATGGAATGTCATATCTTGGAATGTAATGTCAAGAATGTCATGTCTTTTAATGGAATGTCAGGAATGTCATGTCTTTTAATGGAATGTCAGGAATGTCATGTCTTTTAATGGAATATCAGGAATGTCATGTCTTTTAATGGAATGTCATGTCTTGGAATGGAATGTCAGGAATGTCATGTCTTTTAATGGAATGTCAGGAATGTCATGTCTTTTAATGAAATGTCAGGAATGTCATGTCTTTTAATGGAATGTCATGTCTTGGAATGGAATGTCAGGAATGTCATGTCCTTTAATGGAATGTCAGGAATGTCAGGTCTTTTAATGGAATGTCATGTCTTGGAATGGAATGTCAGGAATGTCATGTCTTTTAATGGAATGTCAGGAATGTCAGGAATATCATGTCTTTTAATGGAATGTCATGTCTTTTAATGGAATTGTCATGTCTTTTAATGGAATGTCAGGAATGTCATGTCTTTTAATGGAATGTCAGGAATGTCATGTCTTTTAATGGAATGTCATGTCTTGGAATGGAATGTCAGGAATGTCATGTCTTTTAATAGAATGTCAGGAATGTCATGGAATGTCAGGAATGTCATGTATTTTAATGGAATGTCAGGAATGTCATGTCTTTTAATGGAATGTCATGTCTTGGAATGGAATGTCAGGAATGTCATGTCTTTTAATGGAATGTCAGGAATGTCATGTCTTTTAATGGAATGTCAGGAATGTCATGTCTTTCAATGGAATGTCAGGCATGTCAGGAATGTCATGTCTTTTAACGGAATGTCAGGAATGTCAGGAATGTCATGTCTTTTAATGGAATGTCATGTCTTTTAATGGAATGTCAGGAATGTCATGTCTTTTAATGGAATGTCATGACTTTTAATGGAATGTCAGGAATGTCATGTCTTTTAATGGAATGTCAGGAATGTCATGTCTTTTAATGGAATGTCATGTCAGGAATGTCATGTCTTTTAATGGAATGTCAAGAATGTCATGTCTTTTAATGGAATGTCAGGAATGTCATGTCTTTTAATGGAATGTCAGGAATGTCATGTCTTTTAATGGAATGTCATGTCTTGGAATGGAATGTCAGGAATGTCATGTCTTTTAATGGAATGTCAGGAATGTCATGTCTTTTAATGGAATGTCAGGAATGTCATGTCTTTCAATGGAATGTCAGGCATGTCAGGAATGTCATGTCTTTTAACGGAATGTCAGGAATGTCACGTCTTTTAATGGAATATCAGGAATGTCATGTCTTTTAATGGAATGTCAGGAATGTCATGTCTTTTAATGGAATGTCAGGAATGTCATGTCTTGGAATGGAATGTCAGGAATGTCATGTCTTTTAATGGAATGTCAGGAATGTCATGTCTTTTAATGGAATGTCATGTCTTTTAATGGAATGTCAAGAATGTCATGTCTTTTAATGGAATGTCAGGAATGTTATGTCTTTTAATGGAATGTCATGTCGTGGAATGGAATGTCAGGAATGTCATGTCTTTTAATGGAATGTCAGGAATGTCAGGAATGTCATGTCTTTTAATGGAATGTCAGGAATGTCATGTCTTTTAATGGAATGTCAGGAATGTCATGGAATGTCAGGAATGTCATGTCTTTTAATGGAATGTCAAGAATGTCATGTCTTTTAATGGAATGTCATGTCTTGGAATGGAATGTCAGGAATGTCATGTCTTTTAATGGAATGTCAGGAATGTCATGTCTTGGAATGGAATGTCAGGAATGTCATGTCTTTTAATGGAATGTCAGGAATGTCATGTCTTTTAATGGAATATCAGGAATGTCATGTCTTTTAATGGAATGTCAGGAATGTCATGTCTTTTAATGGAATGTCAGGAATGTCAGGAATGTCATGTCGTTTAATGGAATGTCAGGAATGTCATGTCTTTTAATGGAATGTCATGTCTTGGAATGGAATGTCAGGAATGTCATGTCTTTTAATGGAATGTCATGTCTTGGAATGGAATGTCAGGAATGCCATGTCTTTTAATGGAATGTCAGGAATGTCATGTCTTTTAATGGAATGTCATGTCTTTTAATGGAATGTCAAGAATGTCATGTCTTTTAATGGAATGTCAGGAATGTCACGTCTTTTAATGGAATGTCAGGAATGTCATGTCTTTTAATGGAATGTCAGGAATGTCAGGAATGTCATGGAATGTCAGGAATGTCATGTCTTTTAATGGAATGTCAGGAATGTCATGTCTTTTAATGGAATGTCATGTCTTTTAATGGAATGTCAGGAATGTCATGTCTTTTAATGGAATGTCAGGAATGTCATGTCTTTTAATGGAATGTCATGTCTTGGAATGGAATGTCAGGAATGTCATGTCTTTTAACGGAATATCAGGAATGTCATGTCTTTCAATGGAATGTCAGGAATGTCATGTCTTGGAATGGAATGTCAGGAATGTCATGTCTTTTAATGGAATGTTAGGAATGTCATGTCTTTTAATGGAATGTCAGGAATGTCATGTCTTTTAATGGAATGTCATGTCTTTTAATGGAATGTCAGGAATGTCATGTCTTTTAATGGAATGTCATGTCTTGGAATGGAATGTCAGGAATGTCATGTCTTTTAATGGAATGTCAGGAATGTCATGTCTTTTAATGAAATGTCATGTCTTGGAATGTAATGTCAGGAATGTCATGTCTTTTAATGGAATGTCAGGAATGTCATGTCTTTTAATGGAATGTCAGGAATGTCATGTCTTTTAATGGAATGTCAGGAATGTCATGTCTTTTAATGGAATGTCATGTCTTTTAATGGAATGTCAGGAATGTCATGTCTTGGAATGGAATGTCATGTCTTGGAATGGAATGTCAGGAATGTCATGTCTTTTAATGGAATGTCAGGAATGTCATGTCTTTAGATGAAATGTCAGGAATGTCATGTCTTTTAATGGAATGTCATGTCTTGGAATGGAATGTCAGGAATGTCATGTCTTTTAATGGAATGTCAGGAATGTCATGTCTTTTAATGGAATGTCAGGAATGTCATGTCTTTTAATGGAATGTCAAGAATGTCATGTCTTTTAATGGAATGTCAGGAATATCATGTCTTTTAATGGAATGTCATGTCTTGGAATGGAATGTCAGGAATGTCATGTCTTTTAATGGACTGTCAGGAATGTCATGTCTTTTAATGGAATGTCAGGAATGTCATGGAATGTCAGGAATGTCATGTCTTTTAATGGAATGTCAGGAATGTCATGTCTTTTAATGGAATGTCAGGAATGTCATGGAATGTCAGGAATGTCATGTCTTTTAATGGAATGTCAAGAATGTCATGTCTTTTAATGGAATGTCAGGAATGTCATGTCTTTTAATGGAATGTCATGTCTTGGAATGGAATGTCAGGAATGTCAGGAATGTCATGTCTTTTAATGGAATGTCATGTCTTTTAATGGAATGTCAGGAATGTCATGTCTTTTAATGGAATGTCAGGAATGTCATGTCTTTTAATGGAATGTCATGTCTTGGAATAGAATGTCAGGAATGTGATGTCTTTTAATGGAATGTCAGGAATGTCATGTATTTTAATGGAATGTCAGGAATGTCATGTCTTTTAATGGAAAGTCATGTCTTTTAATGGAATGTCAGGAATGTCATGTCTTTTAATGGAATGTCGTCTTGGAATGGAATGTCAGGAATGTCATGTCTTTTAATGGAATGTCAAGAATGTCATGTCTTTTAATGGAATGTCAGGAATGCCATGTCTTTTAATGGAATGTCAGGAATGTCATGTTTTTTAATGGAATGTCAGGAATGTCTTGTCTTTTAATGGAATGTCAGGAATGCCATGTCTTTTAATGGAATGTCAGGAATGTCATGTTTTTTAATGGAATGTCAGGAATGTCATGTCTTTTAATGGAATGTCAGGAATGTCATGTCTTTTAATGGAATGTCAGGAATGTCATGGAATGTCAGGAATGTCATGTCTTTTAATGGAATGTCAGGAATGTCAGGAATGTCATGTCTTTTAATGGAATGTCAGGAATGTCATGTCTTTTAATGGAATGTCAGGAATGTCATGTCTTTTAATGGAATGTCAGGAATGTCATGTCTTTTAATGGAATGTCAGGAATGTCATGTCTTTTAATGGAATGTCAAGAATGTCATGTCTTTTAATGGAATGTCAGGAATGTCATGTCTTTTAATGGAATGTCATGTCTTGGAATGGAATGTCAGGAATGTCATGTCTTTTAATGGAATGTCAGGAATGTCATGTCTTTTGATGGAATGTCAGGAATGTCATGGAATGTCAGGAATGTCATGTCTTTTAATGGAATATCAGGAATGTCATGTCTTTTAATGGAATGTCATGTCTTTTAATGGAATGTCAGGAATGTCATGTCTTTTAATGGAATGTCAGGAATATCATGTCTTTTAATGGAATGTCATGTTTTGGAATGGAATGTCAGGAATGTCATGTCTTTTAATGGAATGTCAGGAATGTCATGTCTTGGAATGGAATGTCAGGAATGTCATGTCTTTTAATGGAATGTCAGGAATGTCATGTCTTTTAATGGAATGTCAGGAATGTCATCTCTTTTAATGGAATGTCAGGAATGTCATGTCTTTTAATGGAATGTCATGTCTTTTAATGGAATGTCAGGAATGTCATGTCTTTTAATGGAATGTCATGTCTTGGAATGGAATGTCAGGAATGTCATGTCTTTTAATGGAATGTCAGGAATGTCATGTCTTTTAATGAAATGTCAGGAATGTCATGTCTTTTAATGAAATGTCATGTCTTGGAATGGAATGTCAGGAATGTCATGTCTTTTAATGGAATGTCAGGAATGTCAGGAATGTCATGTCTTTTAATGGAATGTCAGGAATGTCATGTCTTTTAATGGAATTGTCATGTCTTTTAATGGAATGTCAGGAATGTCACGTCTTTTAATGGAATGTCAGGAATGTCATGTCTTTTAATGGAATGTCATGTCTTGGAATGGAATGTCAGAATGTCATGTCTTTTAATGGAATGTCAGGAATGTCATGGAATGTCAGGAATGTCATGTATTTTAATGGAATGTCAGGAATGTCATGTCTTTTAATGGAATGTCATGTCTTGGAATGGAATGTCAGGAATGTCATGTCTTTTAATGGAATGTCAGGAATGTCATGTCTTTTAATGGAATGTCAGGAATGTCATGGAATGTCAGGAATGTCATGTCTTTTAATGGAATGTCAAGAATGTCATGTCTTTTAATGGAATGTCAGGAATATCATGTCTTTTAATGGAATGTCATGTCTTGGAATGGAATGTCAGGAATGTCATGTCTTTTAATGGAATGTCAGGAATGTCAGGAATGTCATGTCTTTTAATGGAATGTCAGGAATGTCATGTCTTTTAATGGAATGTCAGGAATGTCATGTCTTTTAATGGAATGTCATGTCTTGGAATGGAATGTCAGGAATGTCATGTCTTTTAATGGAATGTCAGGAATGTCATGTCTTGGAATGGAATGTCGAATGTCATGTCTTTTAATGGAATGTCAGGAATGTCATGTCTTTTAATGGAATGTCATATCTTGGAATGTAATGTCAGGAATGTCATGTCTTTTAATGGAATGTCAGGAATGTCATGTCTTTTAATGGAATGTCAGGAATGTCATGTCTTTTAATGGAATATCAGGAATGTCATGTCTTTTAATGAAATGTCATGTCTTGGAATGGAATGTCAGGAATGTCATGTCTTTTAATGGAATGTCAGGAATGTCATGTCTTTTAATGGAATGTCAGGAATGTCATGTCTTTTAATGAAATGTCAGGAATGTCATGTCTTTTAATGGAATGTCATGTCTTGGAATGGAATGTCAGGAATGTCATGTCTTTTAATGGAATGTCAGGAATGTCATGTCTTTTAATGGAATGTCAGGAATGTCATGGAATGTCAGGAATGTCATGTCTTTTAATGGAATGTCAGGAATGTCATGTCTTTTAATGGAATGTCAGGAATGTCATGGAATGTCAGGAATGTCATGTCTTTTAATGGAATGTCAAGAATGTCATGTCTTTTAATGGAATGTCAGGAATGTCATGTCTTTTAATGGAATGTCATGTCTTGGAATGGAATGTCAGGAATGTCAGGAATGTCATGTCTTTTAATGGAATGTCATGTCTTTTAATGGAATGTCAGGAATGTCATGTCTTTTAATGGAATGTCAGGAATGTCATGTCTTTTAATGGAATGTCATGTCTTGGAATAGAATGTCAGGAATGTGATGTCTTTTAATGGAATGTCAGGAATGTCATGTATTTTAATGGAATGTCAGGAATGTCATGTCTTTTAATGGAAAGTCATGTCTTTTAATGGAATGTCAGGAATGTCATGTCTTTTAATGGAATGTCGTCTTGGAATGGAATGTCAGGAATGTCATGTCTTTTAATGGAATGTCAAGAATGTCATGTCTTTTAATGGAATGTCAGGAATGCCATGTCTTTTAATGGAATGTCAGGAATGTCATGTTTTTTAATGGAATGTCAGGAATGTCTTGTCTTTTAATGGAATGTCAGGAATGCCATGTCTTTTAATGGAATGTCAGGAATGTCATGTTTTTTAATGGAATGTCAGGAATGTCATGTCTTTTAATGGAATGTCAGGAATGTCATGTCTTTTAATGGAATGTCAGGAATGTCATGGAATGTCAGGAATGTCATGTCTTTTAATGGAATGTCAGGAATGTCAGGAATGTCATGTCTTTTAATGGAATGTCAGGAATGTCATGTCTTTTAATGGAATGTCAGGAATGTCATGTCTTTTAATGGAATGTCAGGAATGTCATGTCTTTTAATGGAATGTCAAGAATGTCATGTCTTTTAATGGAATGTCAGGAATGTCATGTCTTTTAATGGAATGTCATGTCTTGGAATGGAATGTCAGGAATGTCATGTCTTTTAATGGAATGTCAGGAATGTCATGTCTTTTGATGGAATGTCAGGAATGTCATGGAATGTCAGGAATGTCATGTCTTTTAATGGAATATCAGGAATGTCATGTCTTTTAATGGAATGTCATGTCTTTTAATGGAATGTCAGGAATGTCATGTCTTTTAATGGAATGTCAGGAATATCATGTCTTTTAATGGAATGTCATGTTTTGGAATGGAATGTCAGGAATGTCATGTCTTTTAATGGAATGTCAGGAATGTCATGTCTTGGAATGGAATGTCAGGAATGTCATGTCTTTTAATGGAATGTCAGGAATGTCATGTCTTTTAATGGAATGTCAGGAATGTCATGTCTTTTAATGGAATGTCAGGAATGTCATGTCTTTTAATGGAATGTCATGTCTTTTAATGGAATGTCAGGAATGTCATGTCTTTTAATGGAATGTCATGTCTTGGAATGGAATGTCAGGAATGTCATGTCTTTTAATGGAATGTCAGGAATGTCATGTCTTTTAATGAAATGTCAGGAATGTCATGTCTTTTAATGAAATGTCATGTCTTGGAATGGAATGTCAGGAATGTCATGTCTTTTAATGGAATGTCAGGAATGTCAGGAATGTCATGTCTTTTAATGGAATGTCAGGAATGTCATGTCTTTTAATGGAATTGTCATGTCTTTTAATGGAATGTCAGGAATGTCACGTCTTTTAATGGAATGTCAGGAATGTCATGTCTTTTAATGGAATGTCATGTCTTGGAATGGAATGTCAGAATGTCATGTCTTTTAATGGAATGTCAGGAATGTCATGGAATGTCAGGAATGTCATGTATTTTAATGGAATGTCAGGAATGTCATGTCTTTTAATGGAATGTCATGTCTTGGAATGGAATGTCAGGAATGTCATGTCTTTTAATGGAATGTCAGGAATGTCATGTCTTTTAATGGAATGTCAGGAATGTCATGGAATGTCAGGAATGTCATGTCTTTTAATGGAATGTCAAGAATGTCATGTCTTTTAATGGAATGTCAGGAATATCATGTCTTTTAATGGAATGTCATGTCTTGGAATGGAATGTCAGGAATGTCATGTCTTTTAATGGAATGTCAGGAATGTCAGGAATGTCATGTCTTTTAATGGAATGTCAGGAATGTCATGTCTTTTAATGGAATGTCAGGAATGTCATGTCTTTTAATGGAATGTCATGTCTTGGAATGGAATGTCAGGAATGTCATGTCTTTTAATGGAATGTCAGGAATGTCATGTCTTGGAATAGAATGTCGAATGTCATGTCTTTTAATGGAATGTCAGGAATGTCATGTCTTTTAATGGAATGTCATATCTTGGAATGTAATGTCAGGAATGTCATGTCTTTTAATGGAATGTCAGGAATGTCATGTCTTTTAATGGAATGTCAGGAATGTCATGTCTTTTAATGGAATATCAGGAATGTCATGTCTTTTAATGGAATGTCATGTCTTGGAATGGAATGTCAGGAATGTCATGTCTTTTAATGGAATGTCAGGAATGTCATGTCTTTTAATGGAATGTCAGGAATGTCATGTCTTTTAATGAAATGTCAGGAATGTCATGTCTTTTAATGGAATGTCATGTCTTGGAATGGAATGTCAGGAATGTCATGTCTTTTAATGGAATGTCAGGAATGTCATGTCTTTTAATGGAATGTCAGGAATGTCATGTCTTTTAATGGAATTGTCATGTCTTTTAATGGAATGTCAGGAATGTCATGTCTTTTAATGGAATGTCAGGAATGTCATGTCTTTTAATGGAATGTCATGACTTTTAATGGAATGTCAGGAATGTCATGTCTTTTAATGGAATGTCAGGAATGTCATGTCTTTTAATGGAATGTCATGTCTTGGAATGGAATGTCAGGAATGTCATGTCTTATAATGGAATGTCAGGAATGTCATGGAATGTCAGGAATGTCATGTATTTTAATGGAATGTCAGGAATGTCATGTCTTTTAATGGAATGTCATGTCTTGGAATGGAATGTCAGGAATGTCATGTCTTTTAATGGAATGTCAGGAATGTCATGTCTTTTAATGGAATGTCAGGAATGTCATGGAATGTCAGGAATGTCATGTCTTTTAATGGAATGTCAAGAATGTCATGTCTTTTAATGGAATGTCAGGAATATCATGTCTTTTAATGGAATGTCATGTCTTGGAATGGAATGTCAGGAATGTCATGTCTTTTAATGGAATGTCAGGAATGTCAGGAATGTCATGTCTTTTAATGGAATGTCAGGAATGTCATGTCTTTTAATGGAATGTCAGGAATGTCATGTCTTTTAATGGAATGTCATGTCTTGGAATGGAATGTCAGGAATGTCATGTCTTTTAATGGAATGTCAGGAATGTCATGTCTTGGAATGGAATGTCGAATGTCATGTCTTTTAATGGAATGTCAGGAATGTCATGTCTTTTAATGGAATGTCATATCTTGGAATGTAATGTCAGGAATGTCATGTCTTTTAATGGAATGTCAGGAATGTCATGTCTTTTAATGGAATGTCAGGAATGTCATGTCTTTTAATGGAATATCAGGAATGTCATGTCTTTTAATGGAATGTCATGTCTTGGAATGGAATGTCAGGAATGTCATGTCTTTTAATGGAATGTCAGGAATGTCATGTCTTTTAATGGAATGTCAGGAATGTCATGTCTTTTAATGAAATGTCAGGAATGTCATGTCTTTTAATGGAATGTCATGTCTTGGAATGGAATGTCAGGAATGTCATGTCTTTTAATGGAATGTCAGGAATGTCATGTCTTTTAATGGAATGTCAGGAATGTCATGTCTTTTAATGGAATTGTCATGTCTTTTAATGGAATGTCAGGAATGTCATGTCTTTTAATGGAATGTCAGGAATGTCATGTCTTTTAATGGAATGTCATGACTTTTAATGGAATGTCAGGAATGTCATGTCTTTTAATGGAATGTCAGGAATGTCATGTCTTTTAATGGAATGTCATGTCTTGGAATGGAATGTCAGGAATGTCATGTCTTTTAATGGAATGTCAGGAATGTCATGGAATGTCAGGAATGTCATGTATTTTAATGGAATGTCAGGAATGTCATGTCTTTTAATGGAATGTCATGTCTTGGAATGGAATGTCAGGAATGTCATGTCTTTTAATGGAATGTCATATCTTTTAATGGAATGTCAGGAATGTCATGTCTTTCAATGGAATGTCAGGCATGTCAGGAATGTCATGTTTTTTAACGGAATGTCAGGAATGTCAGAAATGTCATGTCTTTTAATGGAATGTCAGGAATGTCATGTCTTTTAATGGAATGTCAGGAATGTCATGTCTTTTAATGGAATGTCAGGAATGTCATGTCTTTTAATGGAATGTCATGTCTTGGAATGGAATGTCAGGAATGTCATGTCTTTTAATGGAATGTCAAGAATGTCATGTCTTTTAATGGAATGTCAGGAATGTCATGTCTTTTAATGGAATGTCAGGAATGTCATGTCTTTTAATGGAATGTCATGTCTTGGAATGGAATGTCAGGAATGTCATGTCTTTTAATGGAATGTCAGGAATGTCATGTCTTTTAATGGAATGTCAGGAATGTCATGTTTTTCAATGGAATGTCAGGCATGTCAGGAATGTCATGTCTTTTAACGGAATGTCAGGAATGTCACGTCTTTTAATGGAATATCAGGAATGTCATGTCTTTTAATGGAATGTCAGGAATGTCATGTCTTGGAATGGAATGTCAGGAATGTCATGTCTTTTAATGGAATGTCAGGAATGTCATGTCTTTTAATGGAATGTCATGTCTTTTAATGGAATGTCAAGAATGTCATGTCTTTTAATGGAATGTCAGGAATGTTATGTCTTTTAATGGAATGTCATGTCTTGGAATGGAATGTCAGGAATGTCATGTCTTTTAATGGAATGTCAGGAATGTCATGTCTTTTAATGAAATGTCAGGAATGTCATGTCTTTTAATGGAATGTCAGGAATGTCATGTCTTTTAATGGAATGTCATGTCTTTTAATTGAATGTCAGTAATGTCATGTCTTTTAATGGAATGTCAGGAATGTCATGTCTTTTAATGGAATGTCATGTCTTGGAATGGAATGTCAGGAATGTCATGTCTTTTAATGGAATGTCAAGAATGTCATGTCTTTTAATGGAATGTCAGGAATGTCATGTCTTGGAATGGAATGTCAGGAATGTCATGTCTTTTAATGGAATATCAGGAATGTCATGTCTTTTAATGGAATGTCAGGAATGTCATGTCTTTTAATGGAATGTCAGGAATGTCATGTCTTTTAATGGAATGTCATGTCTTGGAATGGAATGTCAGGAATGTCATGTCTTTTAATGGAATGTCAAGAATGTCATGTCTTTTAATGGAATGTCAGGAATGTCATGTCTTGGAATGGAATGTCAGGAATGTCATGTCTTTTAATGGAATATCAGGAATGTCATGTCTTTTAATGGAATGTCAGGAATGTCATGTCTTTTAATGGAATGTCAGGAATGTCATGTCTTTTAATGGAATGTCAGGAATGTCATGGAATGTCAGGAATGTCATGTCTTTTAATGGAATGTCAGGAATGTCATGTCTTTTAATGGAATGTCATGTCTTGGAATGGAATGTCAGGAATGTCATGTCTTTTAATGGAATGTCAGGAATGTCATGTCTTGGAATGGAATGTCAGGAATGTCATGTCTTTTAATGGAATGTCAGGAATGTCATGTCTTTTAATGGAATGTCAGGAATATCATGGAATGTCAGGAATGTCATGTCTTTTAATGGAATGTCAGGAATGTCATGTCTTTTAATGGAATGTCATGTCTTTTAATGGAATGTCAGGAATGTCATGTCTTGGAATGGAATGTCAGGAATGCCATGTCTTTTAATGGAATGTCAGGAATGTCATGTCTTTTAATGGAATGTCAGGAATGTCATGTCTTTTAATGGAATGTCAGGAATGTCATGTCTTTTAATGGAATGTCATGTCTTTTAATGGAATGTCATGTCTTTTAATGGAATGTCAGGAATGTCATGTCTTTTAATGGAATGTCATGTCTTGGAATGGAATGTCAGGAATGTCATGTCTTTTAATGGAATGTCAGGAATGTCATGTCTTTTAATGGAATGTCAGGAATGTCAGGAATGTCATGGAATGTCAAGAATGTCATGTCTTTTAATGGAATGTCAGGAATGTCATGTCTTTTAATGGAATGTCAGGAATGTCATGTCTTTTAATGGAATGTCAGGAATGTCATGTCTTTTAATGGAATGTCATGTCTTTTAATGGAATGTCAGGAATGTCATGTCTTTTAATGGAATGTCATGTCTTGGAATGGAATGTCAGGAATGTCATGTCTTTTAATGGAATGTCAGGAATGTCATTTCTTTTAATGGAATGTCATGTCTTGGAATATAATGTCAGGAATGTTATGTCTTTTAATGGAATGTCAGGAATGTCATGTCTTTTAATGGAATGTCAGGAATGTCATGGAATGTCAGGAATGTCATGTCTTTTAATGGAATGTCAGGAATATCATGTCTTTTAATGGAATGTCATGTCTTGGAATGGAATGTCAGGAATGTCATGTCTTTTAATGGAATGTCAGGAATGTCAGGAATGTCATGTCTTTTAATGGAATGTCAGGAATGTCATGTCTTTTAATGGAATGTCAGGAATGTCATGGAATGTCAGGAATGTCATGTCTTTTAATGGAATGTCAGGAATGTCATGTCTTTTAATGGAATGTCAGGAATGTCATGGAATGTCAGGGACGTCATGTCTTTTAATGGAATGTCAAGAATGTCATGTCTTTTAATGGAATGTCAGGAATGTCATGTCTTTTAATTTAATGTCATGTCTTGGAATGGAATGTCAGGAATGTCATGTCTTTTAATGGAATGTCAGGAATGTCAGGAATGTCATGTCTTTTAATGGAATGTCAGGAATGTCATGTCTTTTAATGGAATGTCAGGAATGTCATGTCTTTTAATGGAATGTCATGTCTTGGAATAGAATGTCAGGAATGTGATGTCTTTTAATGGAATGTCAGGAATGTCATGTATTTTAATGGAATGTCAGGAATGTCATGTCTTTTAATGGAAAGTCATGTCTTTTAATGGAATGTCAGGAATGTCATGTCTTTTAATGGAATGTCATGTCTTGGAATGGAATGTCAGGAATGTCATGTCTTTTAATGGAATGTCAAGAATGTCATGTCTTTTAAGGGAATGTCAGGAATGCCATGTCTTTTAATGGAATGTCAGGAATGTCATGTTTTTTAATGGAATGTCAGGAATGTCATTTCTTTTAATGGAATGTCAAGAATGTCATATCTTTTAATGGAATGTCAGGAATGTCATGGAATGTCAGGAATGTCATGTCTTTTAATGGAATGTCAGGAATGTCATGTCTTTTAATGGAATGTCATGTCTTGGAATGGAATGTCAGGAATGTCATGTCTTTTAATGGAATGTCAGGAATGTCATGTCTTTTAATGGAATGTCATGTCTTGGAATGGAATGTCAGGAATGTCATGGAATGTCAGGAATGTCATGTCTTTTAATGGAATGTCAGGAATGTCATGTCTTTTAATGGAATGTCATGTCTTTTAATGGAATGTCAGGAATGTCATGGAATGTCAGGAATGTCATGGAATGTCAGGAATGTCATGTCTTTTAATGGAATGTCAGGAATGTCATGTCTTTTAATGGAATGTCATGTCTTGGAATGGAATGTCAGGAATGTCATGTCTTTTAATGGAATGTCAGGAATGTCATGTCTTGGAATGGAATGTCAGGAATGTCATGTCTTTTAATGGAATGTCAGGAATGTCATGTCTTTTAATGGAATGTCATGTCTTGGAATGGAATGTCAGGAATGTCATGTCTTTTAATGGAATGTCAGGAATGTCATGTCTTGGAATGGAATGTCAGGAATGTCATGTCTTTTAATGGAATGTCAGGAATGTCATGTCTTTTAATGGAATGTCAGGAATGTCATGTCTTTTAATGGAATGTCAGGAATGTCATGTCTTTTAATGGAATGTCAGGAATGTCATGTCTTTTAATGGAATGTCATGTCTTTTAATGGAATGTCAGGAATGGCATGTCTTTTAATGGAATGTCATGTCTTAGAATGGAATGTCAGGAATGTCATGTCTTTTAATGGAATGTCAGGAATGTCATGTCTTTTAATGAAATGTCAGGAATGTCATGTCTTTTAATGGAATGTCATGTCTTTTAATGGAATGTCAGGAATGTCATGGAATGTCAGGAATGTCATGTCTTTTAATGGAATGTCAAGAATGTCATGTCTTTTAATGGAATGTCAGGAATATCATGTCTTTTAATGGAATGTCATGTCTTGGAATGGAATGTCAGGAATGTCATGTCTTTTAATGGAATGTCAGGAATGTCATGTCTTTTAATGGAATGGCATGTCTTTTAATGGAATGTCATGTCTTGGAATGGAATGTCAGGAATGTCATGTCTTTTAATGGAATGTCAGGAATGTCAGGAATGTCATGTCTTTTAATGGAATGTCAGGAATGGCATGTCTTTTAATGGAATGTCATGTCTTTTAATGGAATGTCAGGAATGTCAGGAATGTCATGTCTTTTAATGGAATGTCAGGAATGTCATGTCTTTTAATGGAATGTCAGGAATGGCATGTCTTTTAATGGAATGTCATGTCTTTTAATGGAATATCAGGAATATCATGTCTTGGAATAGAATGTCAGGAATGTCATGTCTTTTAATGGAATGTCAGGAATGTCATGTATTTTAATGGAATGTCATGTCTTGGAATGGAATGTCAGGAATGTCATGTCTTTTAATGGAATGTCAAGAATGTCATGTCTTTTAATGGAATGTCAGGAATGCCATGTCTTTTAATGGAATGTCAGGAATGTCATGTTTTTTAATGGAATGTCAGGAATGTCATGTCTTTTAATGAAATGTCATGTCTTTTAATGGAATGTCAGGAATGTCATGTCTTTTAATGGAATGTCTGGAATGTCATGTCTTTTAATGGAATGTCATGTCTTGGAATGGAATGTCAGGAATGTCATGTCTTTTAATGGAATGTCAGGAATGTCATGTATTTTAATGGAATATCAGGAATGTCATGTCTTTTAATGGAATGTCAGGAATGTCATGTCTTTTAATGGAATGTCAGGAATGTCATCGAATGTCAGGAATGTCATGTCTTTTAATGGAATGTCAGGAATGTCCTGTCTTTTAATGGAATATCATGTCTTGGAATGGAATGTCAGGAATATCATGTCTTTTAATGGAATGTCAGGAATGTCATGTCTTGGAATGGAATGTCAGGAATGCTATGTCTTTTAATGGAATGTCAGGAATGTCATGTCTTTTCATGGAATGTCTTGGAATGGAATGTCAGGAATGTCATGTCTTTTAATGGAATGTCAGGAATGTCATGTCTTTTAATGGAATGTCAGGAATGTCATGCCTTTTAATGGAATGTCAGGAATGTCATGTCTTTTAATGGAATGTCATGTCTTAAGAATAGAATGTCAGGAATGTCATGTCTTTTAATGGAATGTCAGGAATGTCATGCCTTTAAATGGAATGTCAGGAATGTCATGTCTTTTAATGGAATGTCATGTCTTGGAATGGAATGTCAGGAATGTCATGTCTTTTAATGGAATGTCAGGAATGTCATGTCTTTTAATGGAATGTCATGTCTTGGAATGGAATGTCAGGAATGTCATGTCTTTTAATGGAATGTCAGGAATGTCATGTCTTTTAATGGAATATCAGGAATGTCATGTCTTTTAATGGAATGTCAGGAATGTCATGTCTTTTAATGGAATGTCAGGAATGTCATGGAATGTCAGGAATGTCATGTCTTTCAATGGAATGTCAGGAATGTCATGTCTTTTAATGGAATGTCATGTCTTGGAATGGAATGTCAGGAATATCATGTCTTTTAATGGAATGTCAGGAATGTCATGTCTTGGAATGGAATGTCAGGAATGCCATGTCTTTTAATGGAATGTCAGGAATGTCATGTCTTTTCATGGAATGTCATGTCTTGGAATGTAATGTCAGGAATGTCATGTCTTTTAATGGAATGTCAGGAATGTCATGCCTTTTAATGGAATATCAGGAATGTCATGTCTTTTAATGGAATGTCATGTCTTGGAATGGAATTTCAGGAATGTCATGTCTTTTAATGGAATGTCAGGAATGTCATGTCTTTTAATGGAATGTCATGTCTTGGAATGGAATGTCAGGAATGTCATGTCTTTTAATGGAATGTCAGGAATGTCATGTCTTTTAATGGAATGTTAGGAATGTCATGTCTTTTAATGGAATGTCAGGAATGTCATGGAATGTCAGGAATGTCATGTCTTTTAATGGAATGTCAAGAATGTCATGTCTTTTAATGGAATGTCAGGAATATCATGTCTTTTAATGGAATGTCATGTCTTGGAATGGAATGTCAGGAATGTCATGTCTTTTAATGGATTGTCAGGAATGTCATGTCTTTTAATGGAATGTCAGGAATGTCATGTCTTTTAATGGAATGTCAGGAATGTCATGGAATGTCAGGAATGTCATGTCTTTTAATGGAATGTCAGGAATGTCATGTCTTTTAATGGAATGTCAGGAATGTCATGGAATGTCATGTCTTTTAATGGAATGTCAGGAATGTCATGTCTTTTAATGGAATGTCATGTCTTGGAATGGAATGTCAGGAATGTCATGTCTTTTAATGGAATGTCATGTCTTTTAATGGAATGTCAGGAATGTCATGTCTTGGAATGGAATGTCAGGAATGTCATGTCTTTTAATGGAATGTCAGGAATGTCATGTCTTTTAATGGAATGTCATGTCTTGGAATGTAATGTCAGGAATGTCATGTCTTTTAATGGAATGTCAGGAATGTCATGTCTTTTAATGGAATGTCAGGAATGTCATGTCTTTTAATGGAATGTCAGGAATGTCATGTCTTAATGGAATGTCATGTCTTAATGGAATGTCAGGAATGTCATGTCTTTTAATGGAATGTCATGTCTTAGAATGGAATGTCAGGAATGTCATGTCTTTTAATGGAATGTCAGGAATGTCATGTCTTTTAATGGAATGTCAGGAATGTCATGTCTTTTAATGAAATGTCAGGAATGTCATGTCTTTTAATGGAATGTCATGTCTTGGAATGGAATGTCAGGAATGTCATGTCTTTTAATGGAATGTCAGGAATGTTATGTCTTTTAATGGAATGTCAGGAATGTCATGTCTTTTAATGGAATGTCAAGAATGTCATGTCTTTTAATGGAATGTCAGGAATGTCATGTCTTGGAATGGAATGTCAGGAATGTCATGTCTTTTAATGGAATATCAGGAATGTCATGTCTTTTAATGGAATGTCAGGAATGTCATGTCTTTTAATGGAATGTCAGGAATGTCATGTCTTTTAATGGAATGTCATGTCTTGGAATGGAATGTCAGGAATGTCATGTCTTTTAATGGAATGTCAAGAATGTCATGTCTTTTAATGGAATGTCAGGAATGTCATGTCTTGGAATGGAATGTCAGGAATGTCATGTCTTTTAATGGAATATCAGGAATGTCATGTCTTTTAATGGAATGTCAGGAATGTCATGTCTTTTAATGGAATGTCAGGAATGTCATGTCTTTTAATGGAATGTCAGGAATGTCATGGAATGTCAGGAATGTCATGTCTTTTAATGGAATGTCAGGAATGTCATGTCTTTTAATGGAATGTCATGTCTTGGAATGGAATGTCAGGAATGTCATGTCTTTTAATGGAATGTCAGGAATGTCATGTCTTGGAATGGAATGTCAGGAATGTCATGTCTTTTAATGGAATGTCAGGAATGTCATGTCTTTTAATGGAATGTCAGGAATGTCATGGAATGTCATGGAATGTCAGGAATGTCATGTCTTTTAATGGAATGTCAGGAATGTCATGTCTTTTAATGGAATGTCATGTCTTTTAATGGAATGTCAGGAATGTCATGTCTTGGAATGGAATGTCAGGAATGCCATGTCTTTTAATGGAATGTCAGGAATGTCATGTCTTTTAATGGAATGTCAGGAATGTCATGTCTTTTAATGGAATGTCAGGAATGTCATGTCTTTTAATGGAATGTCATGTCTTTTAATGGAATATCATGTCTTTTAATGGAATGTCAGGAATGTCATGTCTTTTAATGGAATGTCATGTCTTGGAATGGAATGTCAGGAATGTCATGTCTTTTAATGGAATGTCAGGAATGTCATGTCTTTTAATGGAATGTCAGGAATGTCAGGAATGTCATGGAATGTCAAGAATGTCATGTCTTTTAATGGAATGTCAGGAATGTCATGTCTTTTAATGGAATGTCAGGAATGTCATGTCTTTTAATGGAATGTCAGGAATGTCATGTCTTTTAATGGAATGTCATGTCTTTTAATGGAATGTCAGGAATGTCATGTCTTTTAATGGAATGTCATGTCTTGGAATGGAATGTCAGGAATGTCATGTCTTTTAATGAAATGTCAGGAATGTCATTTCTTTTAATGGAATGTCATGTCTTGGAATATAATGTCAGGAATGTTATGTCTTTTAATGGAATGTCAGGAATGTCATGTCTTTTAATGGAATGTCAGGAATGTCATGGAATGTCAGGAATGTCATGTCTTTTAATGGAATGTCAAGAATGTCATGTCTTTTAATGGAATGTCAGGAATATCATCTCTTTTAATGGAATGTCATGTCTTGGAATGGAATGTCAGGAATGTCATGTCTTTTAATGGAATGTCAGGAATGTCAGGAATGTCATGTCTTTTAATGGAATGTCAGGAATGTCATGTCTTTTAATGGAATGTCAGGAATGTCATGGAATGTCAGGAATGTCATGTCTTTTAATGGAATGTCAGGAATGTCATGTCTTTTAATGGAATGTCAGGAATGTCATGGAATGTCAGGAATGTCATGTCTTTTAATGGAATGTCAAGAATGTCATGTCTTTTAATGGAATGTCAGGAATGTCATGTCTTTTAATTTAATGTCATGTCTTGGAATGGAATGTCAGGAATGTCATGTCTTTTAATGGAATGTCAGGAATGTCAGGAATGTCATGTCTTTTAATGGAATGTCATGTCTTTTAATGGAATGTCAGGAATGTCATGTCTTTTAATGGAATGTCAGGAATGTCATGTCTTTTAATGGAATGTCATGTCTTGGAATAGAATGTCAGGAATGTGATGTCTTTTAATGGAATGTCAGGAATGTCATGTATTTTAATGGAATGTCAGGAATGTCATGTCTTTTAATGGAATGTCAGGAATGTCATGTCTTTTAATGGAATTGTCATGTCTTTTAATGGAATGTCAGGAATGTCATGTCTTTTAATGGAATGTCAGGAATGTCATGTCTTTTAATGGAATGTCATGACTTTTAATGGAATGTCAGGAATGTCATGTCTTTTAATGGAATGTCAGGAATGTCATGTCTTTTAATGGAATGTCATGTCTTGGAATGGAATGTCAGGAATGTCATGTCTTTTAATGGAATGTCAGGAATGTCATGGAATGTCAGGAATGTCATGTATTTTAATGGAATGTCAGGAATGTCATGTCTTTTAATGGAATGTCATGTCTTGGAATGGAATGTCAGGAATGTCATGTCTTTTAATGGAATGTCATATCTTTTAATGGAATGTCAGGAATGTCATGTCTTTCAATGGAATGTCAGGCATGTCAGGAATGTCATGTCTTTTAATGGAATGTCAGGAATGTCATGTCTTTTAATGGAATGTCAGGAATGTCATGTCTTTTAATGGAATGTCATGTCTTGGAATGGAATGTCAGGAATGTCATGTCTTTTAATGGAATGTCAAGAATGTCATGTCTTTTAATGGAATGTCAGGAATGTCATGTCTTTTAATGGAATGTCATGTCTTGGAATGGAATGTCAGGAATGTCATGTCTTTTAATGGAATGTCAGGAATGTCATGTCTTTTAATGGAATGTCAGGAATGTCATGTTTTTCAATGGAATGTCAGGCATGTCAGGAATGTCATGTCTTTTAACGGAATGTCAGGAATGTCACGTCTTTTAATGGAATATCAGGAATGTCATGTCTTTTAATGGAATGTCAGGAATGTCATGTCTTGGAATGGAATGTCAGGAATGTCATGTCTTTTAATGGAATGTCAGGAATGTCATGTCTTTTAATGGAATGTCATGTCTTTTAATGGAATGTCAAGAATGTCATGTCTTTTAATGGAATGTCAGGAATGTTATGTCTTTTAATGGAATGTCATGTCTTGGAATGGAATGTCAGGAATGTCATGTCTTTTAATGGAATGTCAGGAATGTCATGTCTTTTAATGGAATGTCAGGAATGTCATGTCTTTTAATGGAATGTCAGGAATGTCATGTCTTTTAATGGAATGTCATGTCTTTTAATTGAATGTCAGTAATGTCATGTCTTTTAATGGAATGTCAGGAATGTCATGTCTTTTAATGGAATGTCATGTCTTGGAATGGAATGTCAGGAATGTCATGTCTTTTAATGGAATGTCAAGAATGTCATGTCTTTTAATGGAATGTCAGGAATGTCATGTCTTTTAATGGAATGTCAGGAATGTCATGTCTTTTAATGGAATGTCATGTCTTGGAATGGAATGTCAGGAATGTCATGTCTTTTAATGGAATGTCAGGAATGTCATGTCTTTTAATGGAATGTCAGGAATGTCATGTTTTTCAATGGAATGTCAGGCATGTCAGGAATGTCATGTCTTTTAACGGAATGTCAGGAATGTCACGTCTTTTAATGGAATATCAGGAATGTCATGTCTTTTAATGGAATGTCAGGAATGTCATGTCTTGGAATGGAATGTCAGGAATGTCATGTCTTTTAATGGAATGTCAGGAATGTCATGTCTTTTAATGGAATGTCATGTCTTTTAATGGAATGTCAAGAATGTCATGTCTTTTAATGGAATGTCAGGAATGTTATGTCTTTTAATGGAATGTCATGTCTTGGAATGGAATGTCAGGAATGTCATGTCTTTTAATGGAATGTCAGGAATGTCATGTCTTTTAATGGAATGTCAGGAATGTCATGTCTTTTAATGGAATGTCAGGAATGTCATGTCTTTTAATGGAATGTCATGTCTTTTAATTGAATGTCAGTAATGTCATGTCTTTTAATGGAATGTCAGGAATGTCATGTCTTTTAATGGAATGTCATGTCTTGGAATGGAATGTCAGGAATGTCATGTCTTTTAATGGAATGTCAAGAATGTCATGTCTTTTAATGGAATGTCAGGAATGTCATGTCTTGGAATGGAATGTCAGGAATGTCATGTCTTTTAATGGAATATCAGGAATGTCATGTCTTTTAATGGAATGTCAGGAATGTCATGTCTTTTAATGGAATGTCAGGAATGTCATGTCTTTTAATGGAATGTCATGTCTTGGAATGGAATGTCAGGAATGTCATGTCTTTTAATGGAATGTCAAGAATGTCATGTCTTTTAATGGAATGTCAGGAATGTCATGTCTTGGAATGGAATGTCAGGAATGTCATGTCTTTTAATGGAATATCAGGAATGTCATGTCTTTTAATGGAATGTCAGGAATGTCATGTCTTTTAATGGAATGTCAGGAATGTCATGTCTTTTAATGGAATGTCAGGAATGTCATGGAATGTCAGGAATGTCATGTCTTTTAATGGAATGTCAGGAATGTCATGTCTTTTAATGGAATGTCATGTCTTGGAATGGAATGTCAGGAATGTCATGTCTTTTAATGGAATGTCAGGAATGTCATGTCTTGGAATGGAATGTCAGGAATGTCATGTCTTTTAATGGAATGTCAGGAATGTCATGTCTTTTAATGGAATGTCAGGAATGTCATGGAATGTCAGGAATGTCATGTCTTTTAATGGAATGTCAGGAATGTCATGTCTTTTAATGGAATGTCATGTCTTTTAATGGAATGTCAGGAATGTCATGTCTTGGAATGGAATGTCAGGAATGCCATGTCTTTTAATGGAATGTCAGGAATGTCATGTCTTTTAATGGAATGTCAGGAATGTCATGTCTTTTAATGGAATGTCAGGAATGTCATGTCTTTTAATGGAATGTCATGTCTTTTAATGGAATGTCATGTCTTTTAATGGAATGTCAGGAATGTCATGTCTTTTAATGGAATGTCATGTCTTGGAATGGAATGTCAGGAATGTCATGTCTTTTAATGGAATGTCAGGAATGTCATGTCTTTTAATGGAATGTCAGGAATGTCAGGAATGTCATGGAATGTCAAGAATGTCATGTCTTTTAATGGAATGTCAGGAATGTCATGTCTTTTAATGGAATGTCAGGAATGTCATGTCTTTTAATGGAATGTCAGGAATGTCATGTCTTTTAATGGAATGTCATGTCTTTTAATGGAATGTCAGGAATGTCATGTCTTTTAATGGAATGTCATGTCTTGGAATGGAATGTCAGGAATGTCATGTCTTTTAATGGAATGTCAGGAATGTCATTTCTTTTAATGGAATGTCATGTCTTGGAATATAATGTCAGGAATGTTATGTCTTTTAATGGAATGTCAGGAATGTCATGTCTTTTAATGGAATGTCAGGAATGTCATGGAATGTCAGGAATGTCATGTCTTTTAATGGAATGTCAGGAATATCATGTCTTTTAATGGAATGTCATGTCTTGGAATGGAATGTCAGGAATGTCATGTCTTTTAATGGAATGTCAGGAATGTCAGGAATGTCATGTCTTTTAATGGAATGTCAGGAATGTCATGTCTTTTAATGGAATGTCAGGAATGTCATGGAATGTCAGGAATGTCATGTCTTTTAATGGAATGTCAGGAATGTCATGTCTTTTAATGGAATGTCAGGAATGTCATGGAATGTCAGGGACGTCATGTCTTTTAATGGAATGTCAAGAATGTCATGTCTTTTAATGGAATGTCAGGAATGTCATGTCTTTTAATTTAATGTCATGTCTTGGAATGGAATGTCAGGAATGTCATGTCTTTTAATGGAATGTCAGGAATGTCAGGAATGTCATGTCTTTTAATGGAATGTCAGGAATGTCATGTCTTTTAATGGAATGTCAGGAATGTCATGTCTTTTAATGGAATGTCATGTCTTGGAATAGAATGTCAGGAATGTGATGTCTTTTAATGGAATGTCAGGAATGTCATGTATTTTAATGGAATGTCAGGAATGTCATGTCTTTTAATGGAAAGTCATGTCTTTTAATGGAATGTCAGGAATGTCATGTCTTTTAATGGAATGTCATGTCTTGGAATGGAATGTCAGGAATGTCATGTCTTTTAATGGAATGTCAAGAATGTCATGTCTTTTAAGGGAATGTCAGGAATGCCATGTCTTTTAATGGAATGTCAGGAATGTCATGTTTTTTAATGGAATGTCAGGAATGTCATTTCTTTTAATGGAATGTCAAGAATGTCATATCTTTTAATGGAATGTCAGGAATGTCATGGAATGTCAGGAATGTCATGTCTTTTAATGGAATGTCAGGAATGTCATGTCTTTTAATGGAATGTCATGTCTTGGAATGGAATGTCAGGAATGTCATGTCTTTTAATGGAATGTCAGGAATGTCATGTCTTTTAATGGAATGTCATGTCTTGGAATGGAATGTCAGGAATGTCATGGAATGTCAGGAATGTCATGTCTTTTAATGGAATGTCAGGAATGTCATGTCTTTTAATGGAATGTCATGTCTTTTAATGGAATGTCAGGAATGTCATGGAATGTCAGGAATGTCATGGAATGTCAGGAATGTCATGTCTTTTAATGGAATGTCAGGAATGTCATGTCTTTTAATGGAATGTCATGTCTTGGAATGGAATGTCAGGAATGTCATGTCTTTTAATGGAATGTCAGGAATGTCATGTCTTGGAATGGAATGTCAGGAATGTCATGTCTTTTAATGGAATGTCAGGAATGTCATGTCTTTTAATGGAATGTCATGTCTTGGAATGGAATGTCAGGAATGTCATGTCTTTTAATGGAATGTCAGGAATGTCATGTCTTGGAATGGAATGTCAGGAATGTCATGTCTTTTAATGGAATGTCAGGAATGTCATGTCTTTTAATGGAATGTCAGGAATGTCATGTCTTTTAATGGAATGTCAGGAATGTCATGTCTTTTAATGGAATGTCAGGAATGTCATGTCTTTTAATGGAATGTCATGTCTTTTAATGGAATGTCAGGAATGGCATGTCTTTTAATGGAATGTCATGTCTTAGAATGGAATGTCAGGAATGTCATGTCTTTTAATGGAATGTCAGGAATGTCATGTCTTTTAATGAAATGTCAGGAATGTCATGTCTTTTAATGGAATGTCATGTCTTTTAATGGAATGTCAGGAATGTCATGGAATGTCAGGAATGTCATGTCTTTTAATGGAATGTCAAGAATGTCATGTCTTTTAATGGAATGTCAGGAATATCATGTCTTTTAATGGAATGTCATGTCTTGGAATGGAATGTCAGGAATGTCATGTCTTTTAATGGAATGTCAGGAATGTCATGTCTTTTAATGGAATGGCATGTCTTTTAATGGAATGTCATGTCTTGGAATGGAATGTCAGGAATGTCATGTCTTTTAATGGAATGTCAGGAATGTCAGGAATGTCATGTCTTTTAATGGAATGTCAGGAATGGCATGTCTTTTAATGGAATGTCATGTCTTTTAATGGAATGTCAGGAATGTCAGGAATGTCATGTCTTTTAATGGAATGTCAGGAATGTCATGTCTTTTAATGGAATGTCAGGAATGGCATGTCTTTTAATGGAATGTCATGTCTTTTAATGGAATATCAGGAATATCATGTCTTGGAATAGAATGTCAGGAATGTCATGTCTTTTAATGGAATGTCAGGAATGTCATGTATTTTAATGGAATGTCATGTCTTGGAATGGAATGTCAGGAATGTCATGTCTTTTAATGGAATGTCAAGAATGTCATGTCTTTTAATGGAATGTCAGGAATGCCATGTCTTTTAATGGAATGTCAGGAATGTCATGTTTTTTAATGGAATGTCAGGAATGTCATGTCTTTTAATGAAATGTCATGTCTTTTAATGGAATGTCAGGAATGTCATGTCTTTTAATGGAATGTCTGGAATGTCATGTCTTTTAATGGAATGTCATGTCTTGGAATGGAATGTCAGGAATGTCATGTCTTTTAATGGAATGTCAGGAATGTCATGTATTTTAATGGAATATCAGGAATGTCATGTCTTTTAATGGAATGTCAGGAATGTCATGTCTTTTAATGGAATGTCAGGAATGTCATCGAATGTCAGGAATGTCATGTCTTTTAATGGAATGTCAGGAATGTCCTGTCTTTTAATGGAATATCATGTCTTGGAATGGAATGTCAGGAATATCATGTCTTTTAATGGAATGTCAGGAATGTCATGTCTTGGAATGGAATGTCAGGAATGCTATGTCTTTTAATGGAATGTCAGGAATGTCATGTCTTTTCATGGAATGTCTTGGAATGGAATGTCAGGAATGTCATGTCTTTTAATGGAATGTCAGGAATGTCATGTCTTTTAATGGAATGTCAGGAATGTCATGCCTTTTAATGGAATGTCAGGAATGTCATGTCTTTTAATGGAATGTCATGTCTTAAGAATAGAATGTCAGGAATGTCATGTCTTTTAATGGAATGTCAGGAATGTCATGCCTTTAAATGGAATGTCAGGAATGTCATGTCTTTTAATGGAATGTCATGTCTTGGAATGGAATGTCAGGAATGTCATGTCTTTTAATGGAATGTCAGGAATGTCATGTCTTTTAATGGAATGTCATGTCTTGGAATGGAATGTCAGGAATGTCATGTCTTTTAATGGAATGTCAGGAATGTCATGTCTTTTAATGGAATATCAGGAATGTCATGTCTTTTAATGGAATGTCAGGAATGTCATGTCTTTTAATGGAATGTCAGGAATGTCATGGAATGTCAGGAATGTCATGTCTTTCAATGGAATGTCAGGAATGTCATGTCTTTTAATGGAATGTCATGTCTTGGAATGGAATGTCAGGAATATCATGTCTTTTAATGGAATGTCAGGAATGTCATGTCTTGGAATGGAATGTCAGGAATGCCATGTCTTTTAATGGAATGTCAGGAATGTCATGTCTTTTCATGGAATGTCATGTCTTGGAATGTAATGTCAGGAATGTCATGTCTTTTAATGGAATGTCAGGAATGTCATGCCTTTTAATGGAATATCAGGAATGTCATGTCTTTTAATGGAATGTCATGTCTTGGAATGGAATTTCAGGAATGTCATGTCTTTTAATGGAATGTCAGGAATGTCATGTCTTTTAATGGAATGTCATGTCTTGGAATGGAATGTCAGGAATGTCATGTCTTTTAATGGAATGTCAGGAATGTCATGTCTTTTAATGGAATGTTAGGAATGTCATGTCTTTTAATGGAATGTCAGGAATGTCATGGAATGTCAGGAATGTCATGTCTTTTAATGGAATGTCAAGAATGTCATGTCTTTTAATGGAATGTCAGGAATATCATGTCTTTTAATGGAATGTCATGTCTTGGAATGGAATGTCAGGAATGTCATGTCTTTTAATGGATTGTCAGGAATGTCATGTCTTTTAATGGAATGTCAGGAATGTCATGTCTTTTAATGGAATGTCAGGAATGTCATGGAATGTCAGGAATGTCATGTCTTTTAATGGAATGTCAGGAATGTCATGTCTTTTAATGGAATGTCAGGAATGTCATGGAATGTCATGTCTTTTAATGGAATGTCAGGAATGTCATGTCTTTTAATGGAATGTCATGTCTTGGAATGGAATGTCAGGAATGTCATGTCTTTTAATGGAATGTCATGTCTTTTAATGGAATGTCAGGAATGTCATGTCTTGGAATGGAATGTCAGGAATGTCATGTCTTTTAATGGAATGTCAGGAATGTCATGTCTTTTAATGGAATGTCATGTCTTGGAATGTAATGTCAGGAATGTCATGTCTTTTAATGGAATGTCAGGAATGTCATGTCTTTTAATGGAATGTCAGGAATGTCATGTCTTTTAATGGAATGTCAGGAATGTCATGTCTTAATGGAATGTCATGTCTTAATGGAATGTCAGGAATGTCATGTCTTTTAATGGAATGTCATGTCTTAGAATGGAATGTCAGGAATGTCATGTCTTTTAATGGAATGTCAGGAATGTCATGTCTTTTAATGGAATGTCAGGAATGTCATGTCTTTTAATGAAATGTCAGGAATGTCATGTCTTTTAATGGAATGTCATGTCTTGGAATGGAATGTCAGGAATGTCATGTCTTTTAATGGAATGTCAGGAATGTTATGTCTTTTAATGGAATGTCAGGAATGTCATGTCTTTTAATGGAATGTCAAGAATGTCATGTCTTTTAATGGAATGTCAGGAATGTCATGTCTTGGAATGGAATGTCAGGAATGTCATGTCTTTTAATGGAATATCAGGAATGTCATGTCTTTTAATGGAATGTCAGGAATGTCATGTCTTTTAATGGAATGTCAGGAATGTCATGTCTTTTAATGGAATGTCATGTCTTGGAATGGAATGTCAGGAATGTCATGTCTTTTAATGGAATGTCAAGAATGTCATGTCTTTTAATGGAATGTCAGGAATGTCATGTCTTGGAATGGAATGTCAGGAATGTCATGTCTTTTAATGGAATATCAGGAATGTCATGTCTTTTAATGGAATGTCAGGAATGTCATGTCTTTTAATGGAATGTCAGGAATGTCATGTCTTTTAATGGAATGTCAGGAATGTCATGGAATGTCAGGAATGTCATGTCTTTTAATGGAATGTCAGGAATGTCATGTCTTTTAATGGAATGTCATGTCTTGGAATGGAATGTCAGGAATGTCATGTCTTTTAATGGAATGTCAGGAATGTCATGTCTTGGAATGGAATGTCAGGAATGTCATGTCTTTTAATGGAATGTCAGGAATGTCATGTCTTTTAATGGAATGTCAGGAATGTCATGGAATGTCATGGAATGTCAGGAATGTCATGTCTTTTAATGGAATGTCAGGAATGTCATGTCTTTTAATGGAATGTCATGTCTTTTAATGGAATGTCAGGAATGTCATGTCTTGGAATGGAATGTCAGGAATGCCATGTCTTTTAATGGAATGTCAGGAATGTCATGTCTTTTAATGGAATGTCAGGAATGTCATGTCTTTTAATGGAATGTCAGGAATGTCATGTCTTTTAATGGAATGTCATGTCTTTTAATGGAATATCATGTCTTTTAATGGAATGTCAGGAATGTCATGTCTTTTAATGGAATGTCATGTCTTGGAATGGAATGTCAGGAATGTCATGTCTTTTAATGGAATGTCAGGAATGTCATGTCTTTTAATGGAATGTCAGGAATGTCAGGAATGTCATGGAATGTCAAGAATGTCATGTCTTTTAATGGAATGTCAGGAATGTCATGTCTTTTAATGGAATGTCAGGAATGTCATGTCTTTTAATGGAATGTCAGGAATGTCATGTCTTTTAATGGAATGTCATGTCTTTTAATGGAATGTCAGGAATGTCATGTCTTTTAATGGAATGTCATGTCTTGGAATGGAATGTCAGGAATGTCATGTCTTTTAATGAAATGTCAGGAATGTCATTTCTTTTAATGGAATGTCATGTCTTGGAATATAATGTCAGGAATGTTATGTCTTTTAATGGAATGTCAGGAATGTCATGTCTTTTAATGGAATGTCAGGAATGTCATGGAATGTCAGGAATGTCATGTCTTTTAATGGAATGTCAAGAATGTCATGTCTTTTAATGGAATGTCAGGAATATCATCTCTTTTAATGGAATGTCATGTCTTGGAATGGAATGTCAGGAATGTCATGTCTTTTAATGGAATGTCAGGAATGTCAGGAATGTCATGTCTTTTAATGGAATGTCAGGAATGTCATGTCTTTTAATGGAATGTCAGGAATGTCATGGAATGTCAGGAATGTCATGTCTTTTAATGGAATGTCAGGAATGTCATGTCTTTTAATGGAATGTCAGGAATGTCATGGAATGTCAGGAATGTCATGTCTTTTAATGGAATGTCAAGAATGTCATGTCTTTTAATGGAATGTCAGGAATGTCATGTCTTTTAATTTAATGTCATGTCTTGGAATGGAATGTCAGGAATGTCATGTCTTTTAATGGAATGTCAGGAATGTCAGGAATGTCATGTCTTTTAATGGAATGTCATGTCTTTTAATGGAATGTCAGGAATGTCATGTCTTTTAATGGAATGTCAGGAATGTCATGTCTTTTAATGGAATGTCATGTCTTGGAATAGAATGTCAGGAATGTGATGTCTTTTAATGGAATGTCAGGAATGTCATGTATTTTAATGGAATGTCAGGAATGTCATGTCTTTTAATGGAATGTCAGGAATGTCATGTCTTTTAATGGAATTGTCATGTCTTTTAATGGAATGTCAGGAATGTCATGTCTTTTAATGGAATGTCAGGAATGTCATGTCTTTTAATGGAATGTCATGACTTTTAATGGAATGTCAGGAATGTCATGTCTTTTAATGGAATGTCAGGAATGTCATGTCTTTTAATGGAATGTCATGTCTTGGAATGGAATGTCAGGAATGTCATGTCTTTTAATGGAATGTCAGGAATGTCATGGAATGTCAGGAATGTCATGTATTTTAATGGAATGTCAGGAATGTCATGTCTTTTAATGGAATGTCATGTCTTGGAATGGAATGTCAGGAATGTCATGTCTTTTAATGGAATGTCATATCTTTTAATGGAATGTCAGGAATGTCATGTCTTTCAATGGAATGTCAGGCATGTCAGGAATGTCATGTCTTTTAATGGAATGTCAGGAATGTCATGTCTTTTAATGGAATGTCAGGAATGTCATGTCTTTTAATGGAATGTCATGTCTTGGAATGGAATGTCAGGAATGTCATGTCTTTTAATGGAATGTCAAGAATGTCATGTCTTTTAATGGAATGTCAGGAATGTCATGTCTTTTAATGGAATGTCATGTCTTGGAATGGAATGTCAGGAATGTCATGTCTTTTAATGGAATGTCAGGAATGTCATGTCTTTTAATGGAATGTCAGGAATGTCATGTTTTTCAATGGAATGTCAGGCATGTCAGGAATGTCATGTCTTTTAACGGAATGTCAGGAATGTCACGTCTTTTAATGGAATATCAGGAATGTCATGTCTTTTAATGGAATGTCAGGAATGTCATGTCTTGGAATGGAATGTCAGGAATGTCATGTCTTTTAATGGAATGTCAGGAATGTCATGTCTTTTAATGGAATGTCATGTCTTTTAATGGAATGTCAAGAATGTCATGTCTTTTAATGGAATGTCAGGAATGTTATGTCTTTTAATGGAATGTCATGTCTTGGAATGGAATGTCAGGAATGTCATGTCTTTTAATGGAATGTCAGGAATGTCATGTCTTTTAATGGAATGTTAGGAATGTCATGTCTTTTAATGGAATGTCAGGAATGTCATGTCTTTTAATGGAATGTCATGTCTTTTAATGGAATGTCAGTAATGTCATGTCTTTTAATGGAATGTCAGGAATGTCATGTCTTTTAATGGAATGTCATGTCTTGGAATGGAATGTCAGGAATGTCATGTCTTTTAATGGAATGTCAGGAATGTCATGTCTTGGAATGGAATGTCAGGAATGTCATGTCTTGGAATGGAATGTCAGGAATGTCATGTCTTTTAATGGAATATCAGGAATGTCATGTCTTTTAATGGAATGTCAGGAATGTCATGTCTTTTAATGGAATGTCAGGAATGTCATGTCTTTTAATGGAATGTCAGGAATGTCATGGAATGTCAGGAATGTCATGTCTTTTAATGGAATGTCAGGAATGTCATGTCTTTTAATGGAATGTCATGTCTTGGAATGGAATGTCAGGAATGTCATGTCTTTTAATGGAATGTCAGGAATGTCATGTCTTGGAATGGAATGTCAGGAATGTCATGTCTTTTAATGGAATGTCAGGAATGTCATGTCTTTTAATGGAATGTCAGGAATGTCATGGAATGTCAGGAATGTCATGGAATGTCAGGAATGTCATGTCTTTTAATGGAATGTCAGGAATGTCATGTCTTTTAATGGAATGTCATGTCTTTTAATGGAATGTCAGGAATGTCATGTCTTGGAATGGAATGTCAGGAATGCCATGTCTTTTAATGGAATGTCAGGAATGTCATGTCTTTTAATGGAATGTCAGGAATGTCATGTCTTTTAATGGAATGTCATGTCTTTTAATGGAATGTCATGTCTTTTAATGGAATGTCAGGAATGTCATGTCTTTTAATGGAATGTCATGTCTTGGAATGGAATGTCAGGAATGTCATGTCTTTTAATGGAATGTCAGGAATATCATGTCTTTTAATGGAATGTCAGGAATGTCAGGAATGTCATGGAATGTCAGGAATGTCATGTCTTTTAATGGAATGTCAGGAATGTCATGTCTTTTAATGGAATGTCAGGAATGTCATGTCTTTTAATGGAATGTCAGGAATGTCATGTCTTTTAATGGAATGTCATGTCTTTTAATGGAATGTCAGGAATGTCATGTCTTTTAATGGAATGTCATGTCTTGGAATGGAATGTCAGGAATGTCATGTCTTTTAATGGAATGTCAGGAATGTCATGTCTTTTAATGAAATGTCATGTCTTGGAATGTAATGTCAGGAATGTCATGTCTTTTAATGGAATGTCAGGAATGTCATGTCTTTTAATGGAATGTCAGGAATGTCATGTCTTTTAATGGAATGTCATGTCTTTTAATGGAATGTCAGGAATGTCATGTCTTTTAATGGAATGTCATGTCTTGGAATGGAATGTCAGGAATGTCATGTCTTTTAATGGAATGTCAGGAATGTCATGTCTTTTAATGAAATGTCAGGAATGTCATTTCTTTTAATGGAATGTCATGTCTTGGAATATAATGTCAGGAATGTTATGTCTTTTAATGGAATGTCAGGAATGTCATGTCTTTTAATGGAATGTCAGGAATGTCATGGAATGTCAGGAATGTCATGTCTTTTAATGGAATGTCAAGAATGTCATGTCTTTTAATGGAATGTCAGGAATATCATGTCTTTTAATGGAATGTCAGGAATGTCATGTCTTTTAATGGAATGTCAGGAATGTCAGGAATGTCATGTCTTTTAATGGAATGTCAGGAATGTCATGTCTTTTAATGGAATGTCAGGAATGTCATGGAATGTCAGGAATGTCATGTCTTTTAATGGAATGTCAGGAATGTCATGTCTTTTAATGGAATGTCAGGAATGTCATGGAATGTCAGGAATGTCATGTCTTTTAATGGAATGTCAAGAATGTCATGTCTTTTAATGGAATGTCAGGAATGTCATGTCTTTTAATTTAATGTCATGTCTTGGAATGGAATGTCAGGAATGTCATGTCTTTTAATGGAATGTCAGGAATGTCAGGAATGTCATGTCTTTTAATGGAATGTCATGTCTTTTAATGGAATGTCAGGAATGTCATGTCTTTTAATGGAATGTCAGGAATGTCATGTCTTTTAATGGAATGTCATGTCTTGGAATAGAATGTCAGGAATGTGATGTCTTTTAATGGAATGTCAGGAATGTCATGTATTTTAATGGAATGTCATGTCTTTTAATGGAAAGTCATGTCTTTTAATGGAATGTCAGGAATGTCATGTCTTTTAATGGAATGTCATGTCTTGGAATGGAATGTCAGGAATGTCATGTCTTTTAATGGAATGTCAAGAATGTCATGTCTTTTAATGGAATGTCAGGAATGCCATGTCTTTTAATGGAATGTCAGGAATGTCATGTTTTTAATGGAATGTCAGGAATGTCATGTCTTTTAATGGAATATCAAGAATGTCATGTCTTTTAATGGAATGTCAGGAATGTCATGGAATGTCAGGAATGTCATGTCTTTTAATGGAATGCCAGGAATGTCATGTCTTTTAATGGAATGTCATGTCTTGGAATGGAATGTCAGGAATGTCATGTCTTTTAATGGAATGTCAGGAATGTCATGTCTTTTAATGGAATGTCATGTCTTGGAATGGAATGTCAGGAATGTCATGGAATGTCAGGAATGTCATGTCTTTTAATGGAATGTCAGGAATGTCATGTCTTTTAATGGAATGTCATGTCTTTTAATGGAATGTCAGGAATGTCATGGAATGTCAGGAATGTCATGGAATGTCAGGAATGTCATGTCTTTTAATGGAATGTCAGGAATGTCTTGTCTTTTAATGGAATGTCATGTCTTGGAATGGAATGTCAGGAATGTCATGTCTTTTAATGGAATGTCAGGAATGTCATGTCTTGGAATGGAATGTCAGGAATGTCATGTCTTTTAATGGAATGTCAGGAATGTCATGTCTTTTAATGGAATGTCATGTCTTGGAATGGAATGTCAGGAATGTCATGTCTTTTAATGGAATGTCAGGAATGTCATGTCTTGGAATGGAATGTCAGGAATGTCATGTCTTTTAATGGAATGTCAGGAATGTCATGTCTTTTAATGGAATGTCAGGAATGTCATGTCTTTTAATGGAATGTCAGGAATGTCATGTCTTTTAATGGAATGTCAGGAATGTCATGTCTTTTAATGGAATGTCATGTCTTTTAATGGAATGTCAGGAATGTCATGTCTTTTAATGGAATGTCATGTCTTAGAATGGAATGTCAGGAATGTCATGTCTTTTAATGGAATGTCAGGAATGTCATGTCTTTTAATGAAATGTCAGGAATGTCATGTCTTTTAATGGAATGTCATGTCTTGGAATGGAATGTCAGGAATGTCATGTCTTTTAATGGAATGTCAGGAATGTCATGTCTTTTAATGGAATGTCAGGAATGTCATGTCTTTTAATGGAATGTCAGGAATGTCATGGAATGTCAGGAATGTCATGTCTTTTAATGGAATGTCAAGAATGTCATGTCTTTTAATGGAATGTCAAGAATGTCATGTCTTTTAATGGAATGTCAGGAATATCATGTCTTTTAATGGAATGTCATGTCTTGGAATGGAATGTCAGGAATGTCATGTCTTTTAATGGAATGTCAGGAATGTCATGTCTTTTAATGGAATGGCATGTCTTTTAATGGAATGTCATGTCTTGGAATGGAATGTCAGGAATGTCATGTCTTTTAATGGAATGTCAGGAATGTCAGGAATGTCATGTCTTTTAATGGAATGTCAGGAATGGCATGTCTTTTAATGGAATGTCATGTCTTAATGGAATATCAGGAATATCATGTCTTTTAATGGAATGTCAGGAATGTCATGTCTTTTAATGGAATGTCATGTCTTGGAATAGAATGTCAGGAATGTCATGTCTTTTAATGGAATGTCAGGAATGTCATGTATTTTAATGGAATGTCATGTCTTGGAATGGAATGTCAGGAATGTCATGTCTTTTAATGGAATGTCAAGAATGTCATGTCTTTTAATGGAATGTCAGGAATGCCATGTCTTTTAATGGAATGTCAGGAATGTCATGTTTTTTAATGGAATGTCAGGAATGTCATGTCTTTTAATGAAATGTCATGTCTTTTAATGGAATGTCAGGAATGTCATGTCTTTTAATGGAATGTCTGGAATGTCATGTCTTTTAATGGAATGTCATGTCTTGGAATGGAATGTCAGGAATGTCATGTCTTTTAATGGAATGTCAGGAATGTCATGTATTTTAATGGAATATCAGGAATGTCATGTCTTTTAATGGAATGTCAGGAATGTCATGTCTTTTAATGGAATGTCAGGAATGTCATGGAATGTCAGGAATGTCATCGAATGTCAGGAATGTCATGTCTTTTAATGGAATGTCAGGAATGTCCTGTCTTTTAATGGAATATCATGTCTTGGAATGGAATGTCAGGAATATCATGTCTTTTAATGGAATGTCAGGAATGTCATGTCTTGGAATGGAATGTCAGGAATGCTATGTCTTTTAATGGAATGTCAGGAATGTCATGTCTTTTCATGGAATGTCATGTCTTGGAATGGAATGTCAGGAATGTCATGTCTTTTAATGGAATGTCAGGAATGTCATGTCTTTTAATGGAATGTCAGGAATGTCATGCCTTTTAATGGAATGTCAGGAATGTCATGTCTTTTAATGGAATGTCATGTCTTAAGAATAGAATGTCAGGAATGTCATGTCTTTTAATGGAATGTCAGGAATGTCATGCCTTTAAATGGAATGTCAGGAATGTCATGTCTTTTAATGGAATGTCATGTCTTGGAATGGAATGTCAGGAATGTCATGTCTTTTAATGGAATGTCAGGAATGTCATGTCTTTTAATGGAATGTCATGTCTTGGAATGGAATGTCAGGAATGTCATGTCTTTTAATGGAATGTCAGGAATGTCATGTCTTTTAATGGAATATCAGGAATGTCATGTCTTTTAATGGAATGTCAGGAATGTCATGTCTTTTAATGGAATGTCAGGAATGTCATGGAATGTCAGGAATGTCATGGAATGTCAGGAATGTCATGTCTTTCAATGGAATGTCAGGAATGTCATGTCTTTTAATGGAATGTCATGTCTTGGAATGGAATGTCAGGAATATCATGTCTTTTAAAGGAATGTCAGGAATGTCATGTCTTGGAATGGAATGTCAGGAATGCCATGTCTTTTAATGGAATGTCAGGAATGTCATGTCTTTTCATGGAATGTCATGTCTTGGAATGTAATGTCAGGAATGTCATGTCTTTTAATGGAATGTCAGGAATGTCATGCCTTTTAATGGAATATCAGGAATGTCATGTCTTTTAATGGAATGTCATGTCTTGGAATGGAATTTCAGGAATGTCATGTCTTTTAATGGAATGTCAGGAATGTCATGTCTTTTAATGGAATGTCATGTCTTGGAATGGAATGTCAGGAATGTCATGTCTTTTAATGGAATGTCAGGAATGTCATGTCTTTTAATGGAATGTTAGGAATGTCATGTCTTTTAATGGAATGTCAGGAATGTCATGGAATGTCAGGAATGTCATGTCTTTTAATGGAATGTCAAGAATGTCATGTCTTTTAATGGAATGTCAGGAATATCATGTCTTTTAATAGAATGTCATGTCTTGGAATGGAATGTCAGGAATGTCATGTCTTTTAATGGATTGTCAGGAATGTCAGGAATGTCATGTCTTTTAATGGAATGTCAGGAATGTCATGTCTTTTAATGGAATGTCAGGAATGTCATGGAATGTCAGGAATGTCATGTCTTTTAATGGAATGTCAGGAATGTCATGTCTTTTAATGGAATGTCAGGAATATCATGGAATGTCAGGAATGTCATGTCTTTTAATGGAATGTCAGGAATGTCATGTCTTTTAATGGAATGTCATGTCTTGGAATGGAATGTCAGGAATGTCATGTCTTTTAATGGAATGTCATGTCTTTTAATGGAATGTCAGGAATGTCATGTCTTGGAATGGAATGTCAGGAATGTCATGTCTTTTAATGGAATGTCAGGAATGTCATGTCTTTTAATGGAATGTCATGTCTTGGAATGTAATGTCAGGAATGTCATGTCTTTTAATGGAATGTCAGGAATGTCATGTCTTTTAATGGAATGTCAGGAATGTCATGTCTTTTAATGGAATGTCAGGAATGTCATGTCTTAATGGAATGTCATGTCTTAATGGAATGTCAGGAATGTCATGTCTTTTAATGGAATGTCATGTCTTAGAATGGAATGTCAGGAATGTCATGTCTTTTAATGGAATGTCAGGAATGTCATGTCTTTTAATGAAATGTCAGGAATGTCATGTCTTTTAATGGAATGTCATGTCTTGGAATGGAATGTCAGGAATGTCATGTCTTTTAATGGAATGTCAGGAATGTTATGTCTTTTAATGGAATGTCAGGAATGTCATGTCTTTTAATGGAATGTCAGGAATGTCATGGAATGTCAGGAATGTCATGTCTTTTAATGGAATGTCAAGAATGTCATGTCTTTTAATGGAATGTCAGGAATATCATGTCTTTTAATGGAATGTCATGTCTTGGAATGGAATGTCATGTCTTTTAATGGAATGTCAGGAATGTCATGTCTTTTAATGGAATGGCATGTCTTTTAATGGAATGTCATGTCTTGGAATGGAATGTCAGGAATGTCATGTCTTTTAATGAAATGTCAGGAATGTCAGCAATGTCATGTCTTTTAATGGAATGTCAGGAATGGCATGTCTTTTAATGGAATGTCATGTCTTTTAATGGAATATCAGGAATGTCATGTCTTTTAATGGAATGTCAGGAATGTCATGTCTTTTAATGGAATGTCAGGAATGTCATGTCTTTTAATGGAATAGAATGTCAGGAATGTCATGTCTTTTAATGGAATGTCAGGAATGTCATGTATTTTAATGGAATGTCATGTCTTGGAATAAAATGTCAGGAATGTCATGTCTTTTAATGGAATGTCAAGAATGTCATGTCTTTTAATGGAATGTTAGGAATGCCATGTCTTTTAATGGAATGTCAGGAATGTCATGTTTTTTAATGGAATGTCAGGAATGTCATGTCTTTTAATGAAATGTCATGTCTTTTAATGGAATGTCAGGAATGTCATGTCTTTTAATGGAATGTCTGGAATGTCATGTCTTTTAATGGAATGTCATGTCTTGGAATGGAATGTCAGGAATGTCATGTCTTTTAATGGAATATCAGGAATGTCATGTCTTTTAATGGAATGTCAGGAATGTCATGTCTTTTAATGGAATGTCAGGAATGTCATGGAATGTCAGGAATGTCATTGAATGTCAGGAATGTCATGTCTTTTAATGGAATGTCAGGAATGTCATGTCTTTTAATGGAATGTCATGTCTTTTAATGGAATGTCAGGAATGTCATGTCTTTTAATGGAATGTCATGTCTTAGAATGGAATGTCAGGAATGTCATGTCTTTTAATGGAATGTCAGGAATGTCATGTCTTTTAATGGAATGTCAGGAATGTCATGGAATGTCAGGAATGTCATGTCTTTTAATGGAATGTCAAGAATGTCATGTCTTTTAATGGAATGTCAGGAATGTCATGTCTTTTAATGGAATGTCATGTCTTGGAATGGAATGTCAGGAATGTCATGTCTTTTAATGGAATGTCAGGAATGTCAGGAATGTCAGGAATGTCATGTCTTTTAATGGAATGTCATGTCTTTTAATGGAATGTCATGTCTTTTAATGGAATGTCAGGAATGTCATGTCTTTTAATGGAATGTCAGGAATGTCATGTCTTTTAATGGAATGTCATGTCTTGGAATGGAATGTCAGGAATGTCATGTCTTTTAATGGAATGTCAGGAATGTCATGTCTTGGAATGGAATGTCGAATGTCATGTCTTTTAATGGAATGTCAGGAATGTCATGTCTTTTAATGGAATGTCATATCTTGGAATGTAATGTCAGGAATGTCATGTCTTTTAATGGAATGTCAGGAATGTCATGTCTTTTAATGGAATGTCAGGAATGTCATGTCTTTTAATGGAATATCAGGAATGTCATGTCTTTTAATGGAATGTCATGTCTTGGAATGGAATGTCAGGAATGTCATGTCTTTTAATGGAATGTCAGGAATGTCATGTCTTTTAATGAAATGTCAGGAATGTCATGTCTTTTAATGGAATGTCATGTCTTGGAATGGAATGTCAGGAATGTCATGTCTTTTAATGGAATGTCAGGAATGTCAGGAATGTCATGTCTTTTAATGGAATGTCATGTCTTGGAATGGAATGTCAGGAATGTCATGTCTTTTAATGGAATGTCAGGAATGTCAGGAATATCATGTCTTTTAATGGAATGTCATGTCTTTTAATGGAATTGTCATGTCTTTTAATGGAATGTCAGGAATGTCATGTCTTTTAATGGAATGTCAGGAATGTCATGTCTTTTAATGGAATGTCATGTCTTGGAATGGAATGTCAGGAATGTCATGTCTTTTAATAGAATGTCAGGAATGTCATGGAATGTCAGGAATGTCATGTATTTTAATGGAATGTCAGGAATGTCATGTCTTTTAATGGAATGTCATGTCTTGGAATGGAATGTCAGGAATGTCATGTCTTTTAATGGAATGTCAGGAATGTCATGTCTTTTAATGGAATGTCAGGAATGTCATGTCTTTCAATGGAATGTCAGGCATGTCAGGAATGTCATGTCTTTTAACGGAATGTCAGGAATGTCAGGAATGTCATGTCTTTTAATGGAATGTCAGGAATGTCATGTCTTTTAATGGAATGTCAGGAATGTCATGTCTTTTAATGGAATGTCATGACTTTTAATGGAATGTCAGGAATGTCATGTCTTTTAATGGAATGTCAGGAATGTCATGTCTTTTAATGGAATGTCATGTCTTGGAATGGAATGTCAGGAATGTCATGTCTTTTAATGGAATGTCAAGAATGTCATGTCTTTTAATGGAATGTCAGGAATGTCATGTCTTTTAATGGAATGTCAGGAATGTCATGTCTTTTAATGGAATGTCATGTCTTGGAATGGAATGTCAGGAATGTCATGTCTTTTAATGGAATGTCAGGAATGTCATGTCTTTTAATGGAATGTCAGGAATGTCATGTCTTTCAATGGAATGTCAGGCATGTCAGGAATGTCATGTCTTTTAACGGAATGTCAGGAATGTCACGTCTTTTAATGGAATATCAGGAATGTCATGTCTTTTAATGGAATGTCAGGAATGTCATGTCTTTTAATGGAATGTCAGGAATGTCATGTCTTGGAATGGAATGTCAGGAATGTCATGTCTTTTAATGGAATGTCAGGAATGTCATGTCTTTTAATGGAATGTCATGTCTTTTAATGGAATGTCAAGAATGTCATGTCTTTTAATGGAATGTCAGGAATGTTATGTCTTTTAATGGAATGTCATGTCTTGGAATGGAATGTCAGGAATGTCATGTCTTTTAATGGAATGTCAGGAATGTCAGGAATGTCATGTCTTTTAATGGAATGTCAGGAATGTCATGTCTTTTAATGGAATGTCAGGAATGTCATGGAATGTCAGGAATGTCATGTCTTTTAATGGAATGTCAGGAATGTCATGTCTTTTAATGGAATGTCATGTCTTGGAATGGAATGTCAGGAATGTCATGTCTTTTAATGGAATGTCAGGAATGTCATGTCTTGGAATGGAATGTCAGGAATGTCATGTCTTTTAATGGAATGTCAGGAATGTCATGTCTTTTAATGGAATATCAGGAATGTCATGTCTTTTAATGGAATGTCAGGAATGTCATGTCTTTTAATGGAATGTCAGGAATGTCATGGAATGTCAGGAATGTCAGGAATGTCATGTCTTTTAATGGAATGTCAGGAATGTCATGTCTTTTAATGGAATGTCATGTCTTGGAATGGAATGTCAGGAATGTCATGTCTTTTAATGGAATGTCAGGAATGTCATGTCTTGGAATGGAATGTCAGGAATGCCATTTCTTTTAATGGAATGTCAGGAATGTCATGTCTTTTAATGGAATGTCAGGAATGTCATGTCTTTTAATGGAATGTCATGTCTTTTAATGGAATGTCAAGAATGTCATGTCTTTTAATGGAATGTCAGGAATGTCACGTCTTTTAATGGAATGTCAGGAATTTCATGTCTTTTAATGGAATGTCAGGAATGTCAGGAATGTCATGGAATGTCAGGAATGTCATGTCTTTTAATGGAATGTCAGGAATGTCATGTCTTTTAATGGAATGTCATGTCTTTTAATGGAATGTCAGGAATGTCATGTCTTTTAATGGAATGTCAGGAATGTCATGTCTTTTAATGGAATGTCATGTCTTGGAATGGAATGTCAGGAATGTCATGTCTTTTAACGGAATATCAGGAATGTCATGTCTTTCAATGGAATGTCAGGAATGTCATGTCTTGGAATGGAATGTCAGGAATGTCATGTCTTTTAATGGAATGTTAGGAATGTCATGTCTTTTAATGGAATGTCAGGAATGTCATGTCTTTTAATGGAATGTCATGTCTTTTAATGGAATGTCAGGAATGTCATGTCTTTTAATGGAATGTCATGTCTTGGAATGGAATGTCAGGAATGTCATGTCTTTTAATGGAATGTCAGGAATGTCATGTCTTTTAATGAAATGTCATGTCTTGGAATGTAATGTCAGGAATGTCATGTCTTTTAATGGAATGTCAGGAATGTCATGTCTTTTAATGGAATGTCAGGAATGTCATGTCTTTTAATGGAATGTCAGGAATGTCATGTCTTTTAATGGAATGTCATGTCTTTTAATGGAATGTCAGGAATGTCATGTCTTTTAATGGAATGTCATGTCTTGGAATGGAATGTCAGGAATGTCATGTCTTTTAATGGAATGTCAGGAATGTCATGTCTTTTAATGAAATGTCAGGAATGTCATGTCTTTTAATGGAATGTCATGTCTTGGAATGGAATGTCAGGAATGTCATGTCTTTTAATGGAATGTCAGGAATGTCATGTCTTTTAATGGAATGTCAGGAATGTCATGTCTTTTAATGGAATGTCAAGAATGTCATGTCTTTTAATGGAATGTCAGGAATATCATGTCTTTTAATGGAATGTCATGTCTTGGAATGGAATGTCAGGAATGTCATGTCTTTTAATGGAATGTCAGGAATGTCATGTCTTTTAATGGAATGTCATGGAATGTCAGGAATGTCATGTCTTTTAATGGAATGTCAGGAATGTCATGTCTTTTAATGGAATGTCAGGAATGTCATGGAATGTCAGGAATGTCATGTCTTTTAATGGAATGTCAAGAATGTCATGTCTTTTAATGGAATGTCAGGAATGTCATGTCTTTTAATGGAATGTCATGTCTTGGAATGGAATGTCAGGAATGTCAGGAATGTCATGTCTTTTAATGGAATGTCATGTCTTTTAATGGAATGTCAGGAATGTCATGTCTTTTAATGGAATGTCAGGAATGTCATGTCTTTTAATGGAATGTCATGTCTTGGAATAGAATGTCAGGAATGTGATGTCTTTTAATGGAATGTCAGGAATGTCATGTCTTTTAATGGAATGTCAGGAATATCATGTCTTTTAATGGAATGTCATGTTTTGGAATGGAATGTCAGGAATGTCATGTCTTTTAATGGAATGTCAGGAATGTCATGTCTTGGAATGGAATGTCAGGAATGTCATGTCTTTTAATGGAATGTCAGGAATGTCATGTCTTTTAATGGAATGTCAGGAATGTCATGTCTTTTAATGGAATGTCAGGAATGTCATGTCTTTTAATGGAATGTCATGTCTTTTAATGGAATGTCAGGAATGTCATGTCTTTTAATGGAATGTCATGTCTTGGAATGGAATGTCAGGAATGTCATGTCTTTTAATGGAATGTCAGGAATGTCATGTCTTTTAATGAAATGTCAGGAATGTCATGTCTTTTAATGGAATGTCATGTCTTGGAATGGAATGTCAGGAATGTCATGTCTTTTAATGGAATGTCAGGAATGTCAGGAATGTCATGTCTTTTAATGGAATGTCAGGAATGTCATGTCTTTTAATGGAATTGTCATGTCTTTTAATGGAATATCAGGAATGTCACGTCTTTTAATGGAATGTCAGGAATGTCATGTCTTTTAATGGAATGTCATGTCTTGGAATGGAATGTCAGAATGTCATGTCTTTTAATGGAATGTCAGGAATGTCATGGAATGTCAGGAATGTCATGTATTTTAATGGAATATCAGGAATGTCATGTCTTTTAATGGAATGTCAGGAATGTCATGGAATGTCAGGAATGTCATGTCTTTTAATGGAATGTCAGGAATGTCATGTCTTTTAATGGAATGTCAGGAATGTCATGGAATGTCAGGAATGTCATGTCTTTTAATGGAATGTCAAGAATGTCATGTCTTTTAATGGAATATCAGGAATGTCATGTCTTTTAATGGAATGTCATGTCTTGGAATGGAATGTCAGGAATGTCATGTCTTTTAATGGAATGTCAGGAATGTCAGGAATGTCAGGAATGTCATGTCTTTTAATGGAATGTCATGTCTTTTAATGGAATGTCAGGAATGTCATGTCTTTTAATGGAATGTCAGGAATGTCATGTCTTTTAATGGAATGTCATGTCTTGGAATGGAATGTCAGGAATGTCATGTCTTTTAATGGAATGTCAGGAATGTCATGTCTTGGAATGGAATGTCGAATGTCATGTCTTTTAATGGAATGTCAGGAATGTCATGTCTTTTAATGGAATGTCATATCTTGGAATGTAATGTCAGGAATGTCATGTCTTTTAATGGAATGTCAGGAATGTCATGTCTTTTAATGGAATGTCAGGAATGTCATGTCTTTTAATGGAATGTCATGTCTTTTAATGGAATATCAGGAATGTCATGTCTTTTAATGGAATGTCATGTCTTGGAATGGAATGTCAGGAATGTCATGTCTTTTAATGGAATGTCAGGAATGTCATGTCTTTTAATGGAATGTCAGGAATGTCATGTCTTTTAATGAAATGTCAGGAATGTCATGTCTTTTAATGGAATGTCATGTCTTGGAATGGAATGTCAGGAATGTCATGTCTTTTAATGGAATGTCAGGAATGTCAGGAATGTCATGTCTTTTAATGGAATGTCAGGAATGTCATGTCTTTTAATGGAATTGTCATGTCTTTTAATGGAATGTCAGGAATGTCATGTCTTTTAATGGAATGTCAGGAATGTCATGTCTTTTAATGGAATGTCATGACTTTTAATGGAATGTCAGGAATGTCATGTCTTTTAATGGAATGTCAGGAATGTCATGTCTTTTAATGGAATGTCATGTCTTGGAATGGAATGTCAGGAATGTCATGTCTTTTAATGGAATGTCAGGAATGTCATGGAATGTCAGGAATGTCATGTATTTTAATGGAATGTCAGGAATGTCATGTCTTTTAATGGAATGTCATGTCTTGGAATGGAATGTCAGGAATGTCATGTCTTTTAATGGAATGTCATATCTTTTAATGGAATGTCAGGAATGTCATGTCTTTCAATGGAATGTCAGGCATGTCAGGAATGTCATGTTTTTTAACGGAATGTCAGGAATGTCAGAAATGTCATGTCTTTTAATGGAATGTCAGGAATGTCATGTCTTTTAATGGAATGTCAGGAATGTCATGTCTTTTAATGGAATGTCAGGAATGTCATGTCTTTTAATGGAATGTCATGTCTTGGAATGGAATGTCAGGAATGTCATGTCTTTTAATGGAATGTCAGGAATGTCATGTCTTGGAATGGAATGTCGAATGTCATGTCTTTTAATGGAATGTCAGGAATGTCATGTCTTTTAATGGAATGTCATATCTTGGAATGTAATGTCAGGAATGTTATGTCTTTTAATGGAATGTCAGGAATGTCATGTCTTTTAATGGAATGTCAGGAATGTCATGTCTTTTAATGGAATGTCATGTCTTTTAATGGAATATCAGGAATGTCATGTCTTTTAATGGAATGTCATGTCTTGGAATGGAATGTCAGGAATGTCATGTCTTTTAATGGAATGTCAGGAATGTCATGTCTTTTAATGGAATGTTAGGAATGTCATGTCTTTTAATGAAATGTCAGGAATGTCATGTCTTTTAATGGAATGTCATGTCTTGGAATGGAATGTCAGGAATGTCATGTCTTTTAATGGAATGTCAGGAATGTCATGTCTTTTAATGGAATGTCAGGAATGTCATGGAATGTCAGGAATGTCATGTCTTTTAATGGAATGTCAGGAATGTCATTTCTTTTAATGGAATGTCATGTCTTGGAATGGAATGTCAGGAATGTCATGTCTTTTAATGGAATGTCAGGAATGTCATGGAATGTCAGGAATGTCATGTATTTTAATGGAATGTCAGGAATGTCATGTCTTTTAATGGAATGTCATGTCTTGGAATGGAATGTCAGGAATGTCATGTCTTTTAATGGAATGTCATATCTTTTAATGGAATGTCAGGAATGTCATGTCTTTCAATGGAATGTCAGGCATGTCAGGAATGTCATGTCTTTTAATGGAATGTCAGGAATGTCATGTCTTTTAATGGAATGTCAGGAATGTCATGTCTTTTAATGGAATGTCAGGAATGTCATGTCTTTTAATGGAATGTCATGTCTTGGAATGGAATGTCAGGAATGTCATGTCTTTTAATGGAATGTCAAGAATGTCATGTCTTTTAATGGAATGTCAGGAATGTCATGTCTTTTAATGGAATGTCAGGAATGTCATGTCTTTTAATGGAATGTCATGTCTTGGAATGGAATGTCAGGAATGTCATGTCTTTTAATGGAATGTCAGGAATGTCATGTCTTTTAATGGAATGTCAGGAATGTCATGTTTTTCAATGGAATGTCAGGCATGTCAGGAATGTCATGTCTTTTAACGGAATGTCAGGAATGTCACGTCTTTTAATGGAATATCAGGAATGTCATGTCTTTTAATGGAATGTCAGGAATGTCATGTCTTGGAATGGAATGTCAGGAATGTCATGTCTTTTAATGGAATGTCAGGAATGTCATGTCTTTTAATGGAATGTCATGTCTTTTAATGGAATGTCAAGAATGTCATGTCTTTTAATGGAATGTCAGGAATGTTATGTCTTTTAATGGAATGTCATGTCTTGGAATGGAATGTCAGGAATGTCATGTCTTTTAATGGAATGTCAGGAATGTCATGTCTTTTAATGGAATGTCAGGAATGTCATGTCTTTTAATGGAATGTCAGGAATGTCATGTCTTTTAATGGAATGTCATGTCTTTTAATGGAATGTCAGTAATGTCATGTCTTTTAATGGAATGTCAGGAATGTCATGTCTTTTAATGGAATGTCATGTCTTGGAATGGAATGTCAGGAATGTCATGTCTTTTAATGGAATGTCAGGAATGTCATGTCTTGGAATGGAATGTCAGGAATGTCATGTCTTGGAATGGAATGTCAGGAATGTCATGTCTTTTAATGGAATGTCAGGAATGTCATGTCTTTTAATGGAATGTCAGGAATGTCATGTCTTTTAATGGAATGTCAGGAATGTCATGTCTTTTAATGGAATGTCAGGAATGTCAGGAATGTCATGGAATGTCAAGAATGTCATGTCTTTTAATGGAATGTCAGGAATGTCATGTCTTTTAATGGAATGTCAGGAATGTCATGTCTTTTAATGGAATGTCAGGAATGTCATGTCTTTTAATGGAATGTCAGGAATGTCATGTCTTTTAATGGAATGTCATGTCTTGGAATGGAATGTCAGGAATGTCATGTCTTTTAATGAAATGTCAGGAATGTCATTTCTTTTAATGGAATGTCATGTCTTGGAATATAATGTCAGGAATGTTATGTCTTTTAATGGAATGTCAGGAATGTCATGTCTTTTAATGGAATGTCAGGAATGTCATGGAATGTCAGGAATGTCATGTCTTTTAATGGAATGTCAAGAATGTCATGTCTTTTAATGGAATGTCAGGAATATCATCTCTTTTAATGGAATGTCATGTCTTGGAATGGAATGTCAGGAATGTCATGTCTTTTAATGGAATGTCAGGAATGTCAGGAATGTCATGTCTTTTAATGGAATGTCAGGAATGTCATGTCTTTTAATGGAATGTCAGGAATGTCATGGAATGTCAGGAATGTCATGTCTTTTAATGGAATGTCAGGAATGTCATGTCTTTTAATGGAATGTCAGGAATGTCATGGAATGTCAGGAATGTCATGTCTTTTAATGGAATGTCAAGAATGTCATGTCTTTTAATGGAATGTCAGGAATGTCATGTCTTTTAATTTAATGTCATGTCTTGGAATGGAATGTCAGGAATGTCATGTCTTTTAATGGAATGTCAGGAATGTCAGGAATGTCATGTCTTTTAATGGAATGTCATGTCTTTTAATGGAATGTCAGGAATGTCATGTCTTTTAATGGAATGTCAGGAATGTCATGTCTTTTAATGGAATGTCATGTCTTGGAATAGAATGTCAGGAATGTGATGTCTTTTAATGGAATGTCAGGAATGTCATGTATTTTAATGGAATGTCAGGAATGTCATGTCTTTTAATGGAATGTCAGGAATGTCATGTCTTTTAATGGAATTGTCATGTCTTTTAATGGAATGTCAGGAATGTCATGTCTTTTAATGGAATGTCAGGAATGTCATGTCTTTTAATGGAATGTCATGACTTTTAATGGAATGTCAGGAATGTCATGTCTTTTAATGGAATGTCAGGAATGTCATGTCTTTTAATGGAATGTCATGTCTTGGAATGGAATGTCAGGAATGTCATGTCTTTTAATGGAATGTCAGGAATGTCATGGAATGTCAGGAATGTCATGTATTTTAATGGAATGTCAGGAATGTCATGTCTTTTAATGGAATGTCATGTCTTGGAATGGAATGTCAGGAATGTCATGTCTTTTAATGGAATGTCATATCTTTTAATGGAATGTCAGGAATGTCATGTCTTTCAATGGAATGTCAGGCATGTCAGGAATGTCATGTCTTTTAATGGAATGTCAGGAATGTCATGTCTTTTAATGGAATGTCAGGAATGTCATGTCTTTTAATGGAATGTCATGTCTTGGAATGGAATGTCAGGAATGTCATGTCTTTTAATGGAATGTCAAGAATGTCATGTCTTTTAATGGAATGTCAGGAATGTCATGTCTTTTAATGGAATGTCATGTCTTGGAATGGAATGTCAGGAATGTCATGTCTTTTAATGGAATGTCAGGAATGTCATGTCTTTTAATGGAATGTCAGGAATGTCATGTTTTTCAATGGAATGTCAGGCATGTCAGGAATGTCATGTCTTTTAACGGAATGTCAGGAATGTCACGTCTTTTAATGGAATATCAGGAATGTCATGTCTTTTAATGGAATGTCAGGAATGTCATGTCTTGGAATGGAATGTCAGGAATGTCATGTCTTTTAATGGAATGTCAGGAATGTCATGTCTTTTAATGGAATGTCATGTCTTTTAATGGAATGTCAAGAATGTCATGTCTTTTAATGGAATGTCAGGAATGTTATGTCTTTTAATGGAATGTCATGTCTTGGAATGGAATGTCAGGAATGTCATGTCTTTTAATGGAATGTCAGGAATGTCATGTCTTTTAATGGAATGTCAGGAATGTCATGTCTTTTAATGGAATGTCAGGAATGTCATGTCTTTTAATGGAATGTCATGTCTTTTAATGGAATGTCAGTAATGTCATGTCTTTTAATGGAATGTCAGGAATGTCATGTCTTTTAATGGAATGTCATGTCTTGGAATGGAATGTCAGGAATGTCATGTCTTTTAATGGAATGTCAGGAATGTCATGTCTTGGAATGGAATGTCAGGAATGTCATGTCTTGGAATGGAATGTCAGGAATGTCATGTCTTTTAATGGAATATCAGGAATGTCATGTCTTTTAATGGAATGTCAGGAATGTCATGTCTTTTAATGGAATGTCAGGAATGTCATGTCTTTTAATGGAATGTCAGGAATGTCATGGAATGTCAGGAATGTCATGTCTTTTAATGGAATGTCAGGAATGTCATGTCTTTTAATGGAATGTCATGTCTTGGAATGGAATGTCAGGAATGTCATGTCTTTTAATGGAATGTCAGGAATGTCATGTCTTGGAATGGAATGTCAGGAATGTCATGTCTTTTAATGGAATGTCAGGAATGTCATGTCTTTTAATGGAATGTCAGGAATGTCATGGAATGTCAGGAATGTCATGGAATGTCAGGAATGTCATGTCTTTTAATGGAATGTCAGGAATGTCATGTCTTTTAATGGAATGTCATGTCTTTTAATGGAATGTCAGGAATGTCATGTCTTGGAATGGAATGTCAGGAATGCCATGTCTTTTAATGGAATGTCAGGAATGTCATGTCTTTTAATGGAATGTCAGGAATGTCATGTCTTTTAATGGAATGTCATGTCTTTTAATGGAATGTCATGTCTTTTAATGGAATGTCAGGAATGTCATGTCTTTTAATGGAATGTCATGTCTTGGAATGGAATGTCAGGAATGTCATGTCTTTTAATGGAATGTCAGGAATATCATGTCTTTTAATGGAATGTCAGGAATGTCAGGAATGTCATGGAATGTCAGGAATGTCATGTCTTTTAATGGAATGTCAGGAATGTCATGTCTTTTAATGGAATGTCAGGAATGTCATGTCTTTTAATGGAATGTCAGGAATGTCATGTCTTTTAATGGAATGTCATGTCTTTTAATGGAATGTCAGGAATGTCATGTCTTTTAATGGAATGTCATGTCTTGGAATGGAATGTCAGGAATGTCATGTCTTTTAATGGAATGTCAGGAATGTCATGTCTTTTAATGAAATGTCATGTCTTGGAATGTAATGTCAGGAATGTCATGTCTTTTAATGGAATGTCAGGAATGTCATGTCTTTTAATGGAATGTCAGGAATGTCATGTCTTTTAATGGAATGTCATGTCTTTTAATGGAATGTCAGGAATGTCATGTCTTTTAATGGAATGTCATGTCTTGGAATGGAATGTCAGGAATGTCATGTCTTTTAATGGAATGTCAGGAATGTCATGTCTTTTAATGAAATGTCAGGAATGTCATTTCTTTTAATGGAATGTCATGTCTTGGAATATAATGTCAGGAATGTTATGTCTTTTAATGGAATGTCAGGAATGTCATGTCTTTTAATGGAATGTCAGGAATGTCATGGAATGTCAGGAATGTCATGTCTTTTAATGGAATGTCAAGAATGTCATGTCTTTTAATGGAATGTCAGGAATATCATGTCTTTTAATGGAATGTCAGGAATGTCATGTCTTTTAATGGAATGTCAGGAATGTCAGGAATGTCATGTCTTTTAATGGAATGTCAGGAATGTCATGTCTTTTAATGGAATGTCAGGAATGTCATGGAATGTCAGGAATGTCATGTCTTTTAATGGAATGTCAGGAATGTCATGTCTTTTAATGGAATGTCAGGAATGTCATGGAATGTCAGGAATGTCATGTCTTTTAATGGAATGTCAAGAATGTCATGTCTTTTAATGGAATGTCAGGAATGTCATGTCTTTTAATTTAATGTCATGTCTTGGAATGGAATGTCAGGAATGTCATGTCTTTTAATGGAATGTCAGGAATGTCAGGAATGTCATGTCTTTTAATGGAATGTCATGTCTTTTAATGGAATGTCAGGAATGTCATGTCTTTTAATGGAATGTCAGGAATGTCATGTCTTTTAATGGAATGTCATGTCTTGGAATAGAATGTCAGGAATGTGATGTCTTTTAATGGAATGTCAGGAATGTCATGTATTTTAATGGAATGTCATGTCTTTTAATGGAAAGTCATGTCTTTTAATGGAATGTCAGGAATGTCATGTCTTTTAATGGAATGTCATGTCTTGGAATGGAATGTCAGGAATGTCATGTCTTTTAATGGAATGTCAAGAATGTCATGTCTTTTAATGGAATGTCAGGAATGCCATGTCTTTTAATGGAATGTCAGGAATGTCATGTTTTTAATGGAATGTCAGGAATGTCATGTCTTTTAATGGAATATCAAGAATGTCATGTCTTTTAATGGAATGTCAGGAATGTCATGGAATGTCAGGAATGTCATGTCTTTTAATGGAATGCCAGGAATGTCATGTCTTTTAATGGAATGTCATGTCTTGGAATGGAATGTCAGGAATGTCATGTCTTTTAATGGAATGTCAGGAATGTCATGTCTTTTAATGGAATGTCATGTCTTGGAATGGAATGTCAGGAATGTCATGGAATGTCAGGAATGTCATGTCTTTTAATGGAATGTCAGGAATGTCATGTCTTTTAATGGAATGTCATGTCTTTTAATGGAATGTCAGGAATGTCATGGAATGTCAGGAATGTCATGGAATGTCAGGAATGTCATGTCTTTTAATGGAATGTCAGGAATGTCTTGTCTTTTAATGGAATGTCATGTCTTGGAATGGAATGTCAGGAATGTCATGTCTTTTAATGGAATGTCAGGAATGTCATGTCTTGGAATGGAATGTCAGGAATGTCATGTCTTTTAATGGAATGTCAGGAATGTCATGTCTTTTAATGGAATGTCATGTCTTGGAATGGAATGTCAGGAATGTCATGTCTTTTAATGGAATGTCAGGAATGTCATGTCTTGGAATGGAATGTCAGGAATGTCATGTCTTTTAATGGAATGTCAGGAATGTCATGTCTTTTAATGGAATGTCAGGAATGTCATGTCTTTTAATGGAATGTCAGGAATGTCATGTCTTTTAATGGAATGTCAGGAATGTCATGTCTTTTAATGGAATGTCATGTCTTTTAATGGAATGTCAGGAATGTCATGTCTTTTAATGGAATGTCATGTCTTAGAATGGAATGTCAGGAATGTCATGTCTTTTAATGGAATGTCAGGAATGTCATGTCTTTTAATGAAATGTCAGGAATGTCATGTCTTTTAATGGAATGTCATGTCTTGGAATGGAATGTCAGGAATGTCATGTCTTTTAATGGAATGTCAGGAATGTCATGTCTTTTAATGGAATGTCAGGAATGTCATGTCTTTTAATGGAATGTCAGGAATGTCATGGAATGTCAGGAATGTCATGTCTTTTAATGGAATGTCAAGAATGTCATGTCTTTTAATGGAATGTCAAGAATGTCATGTCTTTTAATGGAATGTCAGGAATATCATGTCTTTTAATGGAATGTCATGTCTTGGAATGGAATGTCAGGAATGTCATGTCTTTTAATGGAATGTCAGGAATGTCATGTCTTTTAATGGAATGGCATGTCTTTTAATGGAATGTCATGTCTTGGAATGGAATGTCAGGAATGTCATGTCTTTTAATGGAATGTCAGGAATGTCAGGAATGTCATGTCTTTTAATGGAATGTCAGGAATGGCATGTCTTTTAATGGAATGTCATGTCTTAATGGAATATCAGGAATATCATGTCTTTTAATGGAATGTCAGGAATGTCATGTCTTTTAATGGAATGTCATGTCTTGGAATAGAATGTCAGGAATGTCATGTCTTTTAATGGAATGTCAGGAATGTCATGTATTTTAATGGAATGTCATGTCTTGGAATGGAATGTCAGGAATGTCATGTCTTTTAATGGAATGTCAAGAATGTCATGTCTTTTAATGGAATGTCAGGAATGCCATGTCTTTTAATGGAATGTCAGGAATGTCATGTTTTTTAATGGAATGTCAGGAATGTCATGTCTTTTAATGAAATGTCATGTCTTTTAATGGAATGTCAGGAATGTCATGTCTTTTAATGGAATGTCTGGAATGTCATGTCTTTTAATGGAATGTCATGTCTTGGAATGGAATGTCAGGAATGTCATGTCTTTTAATGGAATGTCAGGAATGTCATGTATTTTAATGGAATATCAGGAATGTCATGTCTTTTAATGGAATGTCAGGAATGTCATGTCTTTTAATGGAATGTCAGGAATGTCATGGAATGTCAGGAATGTCATCGAATGTCAGGAATGTCATGTCTTTTAATGGAATGTCAGGAATGTCCTGTCTTTTAATGGAATATCATGTCTTGGAATGGAATGTCAGGAATATCATGTCTTTTAATGGAATGTCAGGAATGTCATGTCTTGGAATGGAATGTCAGGAATGCTATGTCTTTTAATGGAATGTCAGGAATGTCATGTCTTTTCATGGAATGTCATGTCTTGGAATGGAATGTCAGGAATGTCATGTCTTTTAATGGAATGTCAGGAATGTCATGTCTTTTAATGGAATGTCAGGAATGTCATGCCTTTTAATGGAATGTCAGGAATGTCATGTCTTTTAATGGAATGTCATGTCTTAAGAATAGAATGTCAGGAATGTCATGTCTTTTAATGGAATGTCAGGAATGTCATGCCTTTAAATGGAATGTCAGGAATGTCATGTCTTTTAATGGAATGTCATGTCTTGGAATGGAATGTCAGGAATGTCATGTCTTTTAATGGAATGTCAGGAATGTCATGTCTTTTAATGGAATGTCATGTCTTGGAATGGAATGTCAGGAATGTCATGTCTTTTAATGGAATGTCAGGAATGTCATGTCTTTTAATGGAATATCAGGAATGTCATGTCTTTTAATGGAATGTCAGGAATGTCATGTCTTTTAATGGAATGTCAGGAATGTCATGGAATGTCAGGAATGTCATGGAATGTCAGGAATGTCATGTCTTTCAATGGAATGTCAGGAATGTCATGTCTTTTAATGGAATGTCATGTCTTGGAATGGAATGTCAGGAATATCATGTCTTTTAATGGAATGTCAGGAATGTCATGTCTTGGAATGGAATGTCAGGAATGCCATGTCTTTTAATGGAATGTCAGGAATGTCATGTCTTTTCATGGAATGTCATGTCTTGGAATGTAATGTCAGGAATGTCATGTCTTTTAATGGAATGTCAGGAATGTCATGCCTTTTAATGGAATATCAGGAATGTCATGTCTTTTAATGGAATGTCATGTCTTGGAATGGAATTTCAGGAATGTCATGTCTTTTAATGGAATGTCAGGAATGTCATGTCTTTTAATGGAATGTCATGTCTTGGAATGGAATGTCAGGAATGTCATGTCTTTTAATGGAATGTCAGGAATGTCATGTCTTTTAATGGAATGTTAGGAATGTCATGTCTTTTAATGGAATGTCAGGAATGTCATGGAATGTCAGGAATGTCATGTCTTTTAATGGAATGTCAAGAATGTCATGTCTTTTAATGGAATGTCAGGAATATCATGTCTTTTAATAGAATGTCATGTCTTGGAATGGAATGTCAGGAATGTCATGTCTTTTAATGGATTGTCAGGAATGTCAGGAATGTCATGTCTTTTAATGGAATGTCAGGAATGTCATGTCTTTTAATGGAATGTCAGGAATGTCATGGAATGTCAGGAATGTCATGTCTTTTAATGGAATGTCAGGAATGTCATGTCTTTTAATGGAATGTCAGGAATATCATGGAATGTCAGGAATGTCATGTCTTTTAATGGAATGTCAGGAATGTCATGTCTTTTAATGGAATGTCATGTCTTGGAATGGAATGTCAGGAATGTCATGTCTTTTAATGGAATGTCATGTCTTTTAATGGAATGTCAGGAATGTCATGTCTTGGAATGGAATGTCAGGAATGTCATGTCTTTTAATGGAATGTCAGGAATGTCATGTCTTTTAATGGAATGTCATGTCTTGGAATGTAATGTCAGGAATGTCATGTCTTTTAATGGAATGTCAGGAATGTCATGTCTTTTAATGGAATGTCAGGAATGTCATGTCTTTTAATGGAATGTCAGGAATGTCATGTCTTAATGGAATGTCATGTCTTAATGGAATGTCAGGAATGTCATGTCTTTTAATGGAATGTCATGTCTTAGAATGGAATGTCAGGAATGTCATGTCTTTTAATGGAATGTCAGGAATGTCATGTCTTTTAATGAAATGTCAGGAATGTCATGTCTTTTAATGGAATGTCATGTCTTGGAATGGAATGTCAGGAATGTCATGTCTTTTAATGGAATGTCAGGAATGTTATGTCTTTTAATGGAATGTCAGGAATGTCATGTCTTTTAATGGAATGTCAGGAATGTCATGGAATGTCAGGAATGTCATGTCTTTTAATGGAATGTCAAGAATGTCATGTCTTTTAATGGAATGTCAGGAATATCATGTCTTTTAATGGAATGTCATGTCTTGGAATGGAATGTCAGGAATGTCATGTCTTTTAATGGAATGTCAGGAATGTCATGTCTTTTAATGGAATGGCATGTCTTTTAATGGAATGTCATGTCTTGGAATGGAATGTCAGGAATGTCATGTCTTTTAATGAAATGTCAGGAATGTCAGCAATGTCATGTCTTTTAATGGAATGTCAGGAATGGCATGTCTTTTAATGGAATGTCATGTCTTTTAATGGAATATCAGGAATGTCATGTCTTTTAATGGAATGTCAGGAATGTCATGTCTTTTAATGGAATGTCAGGAATGTCATGTCTTTTAATGGAATAGAATGTCAGGAATGTCATGTCTTTTAATGGAATGTCAGGAATGTCATGTATTTTAATGGAATGTCATGTCTTGGAATAAAATGTCAGGAATGTCATGTCTTTTAATGGAATGTCAAGAATGTCATGTCTTTTAATGGAATGTTAGGAATGCCATGTCTTTTAATGGAATGTCAGGAATGTCATGTTTTTTAATGGAATGTCAGGAATGTCATGTCTTTTAATGAAATGTCATGTCTTTTAATGGAATGTCAGGAATGTCATGTCTTTTAATGGAATGTCTGGAATGTCATGTCTTTTAATGGAATGTCATGTCTTGGAATGGAATGTCAGGAATGTCATGTCTTTTAATGGAATATCAGGAATGTCATGTCTTTTAATGGAATGTCAGGAATGTCATGTCTTTTAATGGAATGTCAGGAATGTCATGGAATGTCAGGAATGTCATTGAATGTCAGGAATGTCATGTCTTTTAATGGAATGTCAGGAATGTCATGTCTTTTAATGGAATGTCATGTCTTTTAATGGAATGTCAGGAATGTCATGTCTTTTAATGGAATGTCATGTCTTAGAATGGAATGTCAGGAATGTCATGTCTTTTAATGGAATGTCAGGAATGTCATGTCTTTTAATGGAATGTCAGGAATGTCATGGAATGTCAGGAATGTCATGTCTTTTAATGGAATGTCAAGAATGTCATGTCTTTTAATGGAATGTCAGGAATGTCATGTCTTTTAATGGAATGTCATGTCTTGGAATGGAATGTCAGGAATGTCATGTCTTTTAATGGAATGTCAGGAATGTCAGGAATGTCAGGAATGTCATGTCTTTTAATGGAATGTCATGTCTTTTAATGGAATGTCATGTCTTTTAATGGAATGTCAGGAATGTCATGTCTTTTAATGGAATGTCAGGAATGTCATGTCTTTTAATGGAATGTCATGTCTTGGAATGGAATGTCAGGAATGTCATGTCTTTTAATGGAATGTCAGGAATGTCATGTCTTGGAATGGAATGTCGAATGTCATGTCTTTTAATGGAATGTCAGGAATGTCATGTCTTTTAATGGAATGTCATATCTTGGAATGTAATGTCAGGAATGTCATGTCTTTTAATGGAATGTCAGGAATGTCATGTCTTTTAATGGAATGTCAGGAATGTCATGTCTTTTAATGGAATATCAGGAATGTCATGTCTTTTAATGGAATGTCATGTCTTGGAATGGAATGTCAGGAATGTCATGTCTTTTAATGGAATGTCAGGAATGTCATGTCTTTTAATGAAATGTCAGGAATGTCATGTCTTTTAATGGAATGTCATGTCTTGGAATGGAATGTCAGGAATGTCATGTCTTTTAATGGAATGTCAGGAATGTCAGGAATGTCATGTCTTTTAATGGAATGTCATGTCTTGGAATGGAATGTCAGGAATGTCATGTCTTTTAATGGAATGTCAGGAATGTCAGGAATATCATGTCTTTTAATGGAATGTCATGTCTTTTAATGGAATTGTCATGTCTTTTAATGGAATGTCAGGAATGTCATGTCTTTTAATGGAATGTCAGGAATGTCATGTCTTTTAATGGAATGTCATGTCTTGGAATGGAATGTCAGGAATGTCATGTCTTTTAATAGAATGTCAGGAATGTCATGGAATGTCAGGAATGTCATGTATTTTAATGGAATGTCAGGAATGTCATGTCTTTTAATGGAATGTCATGTCTTGGAATGGAATGTCAGGAATGTCATGTCTTTTAATGGAATGTCAGGAATGTCATGTCTTTTAATGGAATGTCAGGAATGTCATGTCTTTCAATGGAATGTCAGGCATGTCAGGAATGTCATGTCTTTTAACGGAATGTCAGGAATGTCAGGAATGTCATGTCTTTTAATGGAATGTCAGGAATGTCATGTCTTTTAATGGAATGTCAGGAATGTCATGTCTTTTAATGGAATGTCATGACTTTTAATGGAATGTCAGGAATGTCATGTCTTTTAATGGAATGTCAGGAATGTCATGTCTTTTAATGGAATGTCATGTCTTGGAATGGAATGTCAGGAATGTCATGTCTTTTAATGGAATGTCAAGAATGTCATGTCTTTTAATGGAATGTCAGGAATGTCATGTCTTTTAATGGAATGTCAGGAATGTCATGTCTTTTAATGGAATGTCATGTCTTGGAATGGAATGTCAGGAATGTCATGTCTTTTAATGGAATGTCAGGAATGTCATGTCTTTTAATGGAATGTCAGGAATGTCATGTCTTTCAATGGAATGTCAGGCATGTCAGGAATGTCATGTCTTTTAACGGAATGTCAGGAATGTCACGTCTTTTAATGGAATATCAGGAATGTCATGTCTTTTAATGGAATGTCAGGAATGTCATGTCTTTTAATGGAATGTCAGGAATGTCATGTCTTGGAATGGAATGTCAGGAATGTCATGTCTTTTAATGGAATGTCAGGAATGTCATGTCTTTTAATGGAATGTCATGTCTTTTAATGGAATGTCAAGAATGTCATGTCTTTTAATGGAATGTCAGGAATGTTATGTCTTTTAATGGAATGTCATGTCTTGGAATGGAATGTCAGGAATGTCATGTCTTTTAATGGAATGTCAGGAATGTCAGGAATGTCATGTCTTTTAATGGAATGTCAGGAATGTCATGTCTTTTAATGGAATGTCAGGAATGTCATGGAATGTCAGGAATGTCATGTCTTTTAATGGAATGTCAGGAATGTCATGTCTTTTAATGGAATGTCATGTCTTGGAATGGAATGTCAGGAATGTCATGTCTTTTAATGGAATGTCAGGAATGTCATGTCTTGGAATGGAATGTCAGGAATGTCATGTCTTTTAATGGAATGTCAGGAATGTCATGTCTTTTAATGGAATATCAGGAATGTCATGTCTTTTAATGGAATGTCAGGAATGTCATGTCTTTTAATGGAATGTCAGGAATGTCATGGAATGTCAGGAATGTCAGGAATGTCATGTCTTTTAATGGAATGTCAGGAATGTCATGTCTTTTAATGGAATGTCATGTCTTGGAATGGAATGTCAGGAATGTCATGTCTTTTAATGGAATGTCAGGAATGTCATGTCTTGGAATGGAATGTCAGGAATGCCATTTCTTTTAATGGAATGTCAGGAATGTCATGTCTTTTAATGGAATGTCAGGAATGTCATGTCTTTTAATGGAATGTCATGTCTTTTAATGGAATGTCAAGAATGTCATGTCTTTTAATGGAATGTCAGGAATGTCACGTCTTTTAATGGAATGTCAGGAATTTCATGTCTTTTAATGGAATGTCAGGAATGTCAGGAATGTCATGGAATGTCAGGAATGTCATGTCTTTTAATGGAATGTCAGGAATGTCATGTCTTTTAATGGAATGTCATGTCTTTTAATGGAATGTCAGGAATGTCATGTCTTTTAATGGAATGTCAGGAATGTCATGTCTTTTAATGTCAGGAATGTCATGTCTTTTAATGGAATGTCATGTCTTGGAATGGAATGTCAGGAATGTCATGTCTTTTAACGGAATATCAGGAATGTCATGTCTTTCAATGGAATGTCAGGAATGTCATGTCTTGGAATGGAATGTCAGGAATGTCATGTCTTTTAATGGAATGTTAGGAATGTCATGTCTTTTAATGGAATGTCATGTCTTTTAATGGAATGTCAGGAATGTCATGTCTTTTAATGGAATGTCATGTCTTGGAATGGAATGTCAGGAATGTCATGTCTTTTAATGGAATGTCAGGAATGTCATGTCTTTTAATGAAATGTCATGTCTTGGAATGTAATGTCAGGAATGTCATGTCTTTTAATGGAATGTCAGGAATGTCATGTCTTTTAATGGAATGTCAGGAATGTCATGTCTTTTAATGGAATGTCAGGAATGTCATGTCTTTTAATGGAATGTCATGTCTTTTAATGGAATGTCAGGAATGTCATGTCTTTTAATGGAATGTCATGTCTTGGAATGGAATGTCAGGAATGTCATGTCTTTTAATGGAATGTCAGGAATGTCATGTCTTTTAATGAAATGTCAGGAATGTCATGTCTTTTAATGGAATGTCATGTCTTGGAATGGAATGTCAGGAATGTCATGTCTTTTAATGGAATGTCAGGAATGTCATGTCTTTTAATGGAATGTCAGGAATGTCATGTCTTTTAATGGAATGTCAAGAATGTCATGTCTTTTAATGGAATGTCAGGAATATCATGTCTTTTAATGGAATGTCATGTCTTGGAATGGAATGTCAGGAATGTCATGTCTTTTAATGGAATGTCAGGAATGTCATGTCTTTTAATGGAATGTCATGGAATGTCAGGAATGTCATGTCTTTTAATGGAATGTCAGGAATGTCATGTCTTTTAATGGAATGTCAGGAATGTCATGGAATGTCAGGAATGTCATGTCTTTTAATGGAATGTCAAGAATGTCATGTCTTTTAATGGAATGTCAGGAATGTCATGTCTTTTAATGGAATGTCATGTCTTGGAATGGAATGTCAGGAATGTCAGGAATGTCATGTCTTTTAATGGAATGTCATGTCTTTTAATGGAATGTCAGGAATGTCATGTCTTTTAATGGAATGTCAGGAATGTCATGTCTTTTAATGGAATGTCATGTCTTGGAATAGAATGTCAGGAATGTGATGTCTTTTAATGGAATGTCAGGAATGTCATGTATTTTAATGGAATGTCAGGAATGTCATGTCTTTTAATGGAAAGTCATGTCTTTTAATGGAATGTCAGGAATGTCATGTCTTTTAATGGAATGTCGTCTTGGAATGGAATGTCAGGAATGTCATGTCTTTTAATGGAATGTCAAGAATGTCATGTCTTTTAATGGAATGTCAGGAATGCCATGTCTTTTAATGGAATGTCAGGAATGTCATGTTTTTTAATGGAATGTCAGGAATGTCTTGTCTTTTAATGGAATGTCAAGAATGTCATGTCTTTTAATGGAATGTCAGGAATGCCATGTCTTTTAATGGAATGTCAAGAATGTCATGTCTTTTAATGGAATGTCAGGAATGCCATGTCTTTTAATGGAATGTCAGGAATGTCATGTTTTTTAATGGAATGTCAGGAATGTCATGTCTTTTAATGGAATGTCAGGAATGTCATGTCTTTTAATGGAATGTCAGGAATGTCATGGAATGTCAGGAATGTCATGTCTTTTAATGGAATGTCAGGAATGTCAGGAATGTCATGTCTTTTAATGGAATGTCAGGAATGTCATGTCTTTTAATGGAATGTCAGGAATGTCATGTCTTTTAATGGAATGTCAGGAATGTCATGGAATGTCAGGAATGTCATGTCTTTTAATGGAATGTCAAGAATGTCATGTCTTTTAATGGAATGTCAGGAATGTCATGTCTTTTAATGGAATGTCATGTCTTGGAATGGAATGTCAGGAATGTCATGTCTTTTAATGGAATGTCAGGAATGTCATGTCTTTTGATGGAATGTCAGGAATGTCATGGAATGTCAGGAATGTCATGTCTTTTAATGGAATGTCAGGAATGTCATGTCTTTTAATGGAATGTCATGTCTTTTAATGGAATGTCAGGAATGTCATGTCTTTTAATGGAATGTCAGGAATATCATGTCTTTTAATGGAATGTCATGTTTTGGAATGGAATGTCAGGAATGTCATGTCTTTTAATGGAATGTCAGGAATGTCATGTCTTGGAATGGAATGTCAGGAATGTCATGTCTTTTAATGGAATGTCAGGAATGTCATGTCTTTTAATGGAATGTCAGGAATGTCATGTCTTTTAATGGAATGTCAGGAATGTCATGTCTTTTAATGGAATGTCATGTCTTTTAATGGAATGTCAGGAATGTCATGTCTTTTAATGGAATGTCATGTCTTGGAATGGAATGTCAGGAATGTCATGTCTTTTAATGGAATGTCAGGAATGTCATGTCTTTTAATGAAATGTCAGGAATGTCATGTCTTTTAATGGAATGTCATGTCTTGGAATGGAATGTCAGGAATGTCATGTCTTTTAATGGAATGTCAGGAATGTCAGGAATGTCATGTCTTTTAATGGAATGTCAGGAATGTCATGTCTTTTAATGGAATTGTCATGTCTTTTAATGGAATATCAGGAATGTCACGTCTTTTAATGGAATGTCAGGAATGTCATGTCTTTTAATGGAATGTCATGTCTTGGAATGGAATGTCAGAATGTCATGTCTTTTAATGGAATGTCAGGAATGTCATGGAATGTCAGGAATGTCATGTATTTTAATGGAATATCAGGAATGTCATGTCTTTTAATGGAATGTCAGGAATGTCATGGAATGTCAGGAATGTCATGTCTTTTAATGGAATGTCAGGAATGTCATGTCTTTTAATGGAATGTCAGGAATGTCATGGAATGTCAGGAATGTCATGTCTTTTAATGGAATGTCAAGAATGTCATGTCTTTTAATGGAATATCAGGAATGTCATGTCTTTTAATGGAATGTCATGTCTTGGAATGGAATGTCAGGAATGTCATGTCTTTTAATGGAATGTCAGGAATGTCAGGAATGTCAGGAATGTCATGTCTTTTAATGGAATGTCATGTCTTTTAATGGAATGTCAGGAATGTCATGTCTTTTAATGGAATGTCAGGAATGTCATGTCTTTTAATGGAATGTCATGTCTTGGAATGGAATGTCAGGAATGTCATGTCTTTTAATGGAATGTCAGGAATGTCATGTCTTGGAATGGAATGTCGAATGTCATGTCTTTTAATGGAATGTCAGGAATGTCATGTCTTTTAATGGAATGTCATATCTTGGAATGTAATGTCAGGAATGTCATGTCTTTTAATGGAATGTCAGGAATGTCATGTCTTTTAATGGAATGTCAGGAATGTCATGTCTTTTAATGGAATGTCATGTCTTTTAATGGAATATCAGGAATGTCATGTCTTTTAATGGAATGTCATGTCTTGGAATGGAATGTCAGGAATGTCATGTCTTTTAATGGAATGTCAGGAATGTCATGTCTTTTAATGGAATGTCAGGAATGTCATGTCTTTTAATGAAATGTCAGGAATGTCATGTCTTTTAATGGAATGTCATGTCTTGGAATGGAATGTCAGGAATGTCATGTCTTTTAATGGAATGTCAGGAATGTCAGGAATGTCATGTCTTTTAATGGAATGTCAGGAATGTCATGTCTTTTAATGGAATTGTCATGTCTTTTAATGGAATGTCAGGAATGTCATGTCTTTTAATGGAATGTCAGGAATGTCATGTCTTTTAATGGAATGTCATGACTTTTAATGGAATGTCAGGAATGTCATGTCTTTTAATGGAATGTCAGGAATGTCATGTCTTTTAATGGAATGTCATGTCTTGGAATGGAATGTCAGGAATGTCATGTCTTTTAATGGAATGTCAGGAATGTCATGGAATGTCAGGAATGTCATGTATTTTAATGGAATGTCAGGAATGTCATGTCTTTTAATGGAATGTCATGTCTTGGAATGGAATGTCAGGAATGTCATGTCTTTTAATGGAATGTCATATCTTTTAATGGAATGTCAGGAATGTCATGTCTTTCAATGGAATGTCAGGCATGTCAGGAATGTCATGTTTTTTAACGGAATGTCAGGAATGTCAGAAATGTCATGTCTTTTAATGGAATGTCAGGAATGTCATGTCTTTTAATGGAATGTCAGGAATGTCATGTCTTTTAATGGAATGTCAGGAATGTCATGTCTTTTAATGGAATGTCATGTCTTGGAATGGAATGTCAGGAATGTCATGTCTTTTAATGGAATGTCAGGAATGTCATGTCTTGGAATGGAATGTCGAATGTCATGTCTTTTAATGGAATGTCAGGAATGTCATGTCTTTTAATGGAATGTCATATCTTGGAATGTAATGTCAGGAATGTTATGTCTTTTAATGGAATGTCAGGAATGTCATGTCTTTTAATGGAATGTCAGGAATGTCATGTCTTTTAATGGAATGTCATGTCTTTTAATGGAATATCAGGAATGTCATGTCTTTTAATGGAATGTCATGTCTTGGAATGGAATGTCAGGAATGTCATGTCTTTTAATGGAATGTCAGGAATGTCATGTCTTTTAATGGAATGTTAGGAATGTCATGTCTTTTAATGAAATGTCAGGAATGTCATGTCTTTTAATGGAATGTCATGTCTTGGAATGGAATGTCAGGAATGTCATGTCTTTTAATGGAATGTCAGGAATGTCATGTCTTTTAATGGAATGTCAGGAATGTCATGGAATGTCAGGAATGTCATGTCTTTTAATGGAATGTCAGGAATGTCATTTCTTTTAATGGAATGTCATGTCTTGGAATGGAATGTCAGGAATGTCATGTCTTTTAATGGAATGTCAGGAATGTCATGGAATGTCAGGAATGTCATGTATTTTAATGGAATGTCAGGAATGTCATGTCTTTTAATGGAATGTCATGTCTTGGAATGGAATGTCAGGAATGTCATGTCTTTTAATGGAATGTCATATCTTTTAATGGAATGTCAGGAATGTCATGTCTTTCAATGGAATGTCAGGCATGTCAGGAATGTCATGTCTTTTAATGGAATGTCAGGAATGTCATGTCTTTTAATGGAATGTCAGGAATGTCATGTCTTTTAATGGAATGTCAGGAATGTCATGTCTTTTAATGGAATGTCATGTCTTGGAATGGAATGTCAGGAATGTCATGTCTTTTAATGGAATGTCAAGAATGTCATGTCTTTTAATGGAATGTCAGGAATGTCATGTCTTTTAATGGAATGTCAGGAATGTCATGTCTTTTAATGGAATGTCATGTCTTGGAATGGAATGTCAGGAATGTCATGTCTTTTAATGGAATGTCAGGAATGTCATGTCTTTTAATGGAATGTCAGGAATGTCATGTTTTTCAATGGAATGTCAGGCATGTCAGGAATGTCATGTCTTTTAACGGAATGTCAGGAATGTCACGTCTTTTAATGGAATATCAGGAATGTCATGTCTTTTAATGGAATGTCAGGAATGTCATGTCTTGGAATGGAATGTCAGGAATGTCATGTCTTTTAATGGAATGTCAGGAATGTCATGTCTTTTAATGGAATGTCATGTCTTTTAATGGAATGTCAAGAATGTCATGTCTTTTAATGGAATGTCAGGAATGTTATGTCTTTTAATGGAATGTCATGTCTTGGAATGGAATGTCAGGAATGTCATGTCTTTTAATGGAATGTCAGGAATGTCATGTCTTTTAATGGAATGTCAGGAATGTCATGTCTTTTAATGGAATGTCAGGAATGTCATGTCTTTTAATGGAATGTCATGTCTTTTAATGGAATGTCAGTAATGTCATGTCTTTTAATGGAATGTCAGGAATGTCATGTCTTTTAATGGAATGTCATGTCTTGGAATGGAATGTCAGGAATGTCATGTCTTTTAATGGAATGTCAGGAATGTCATGTCTTGGAATGGAATGTCAGGAATGTCATGTCTTGGAATGGAATGTCAGGAATGTCATGTCTTTTAATGGAATGTCAGGAATGTCATGTCTTTTAATGGAATGTCAGGAATGTCATGTCTTTTAATGGAATATCAGGAATGTCATGTCTTTTAATGGAATGTCAGGAATGTCATGTCTTTTAATGGAATGTCAGGAATGTCATGGAATGTCAGGAATGTCATGGAATGTCAGGAATGTCATGTCTTTCAATGGAATGTCAGGAATGTCATGTCTTTTAATGGAATGTCATGTCTTGGAATGGAATGTCAGGAATATCATGTCTTTTAATGGAATGTCAGGAATGTCATGTCTTGGAATGGAATGTCAGGAATGCCATGTCTTTTAATGGAATGTCAGGAATGTCATGTCTTTTCATGGAATGTCATGTCTTGGAATGTAATGTCAGGAATGTCATGTCTTTTAATGGAATGTCAGGAATGTCATGCCTTTTAATGGAATATCAGGAATGTCATGTCTTTTAATGGAATGTCATGTCTTGGAATGGAATTTCAGGAATGTCATGTCTTTTAATGGAATGTCAGGAATGTCATGTCTTTTAATGGAATGTCATGTCTTGGAATGGAATGTCAGGAATGTCATGTCTTTTAATGGAATGTTAGGAATGTCATGTCTTTTAATGGAATGTCAGGAATGTCATGGAATGTCAGGAATGTCATGTCTTTTAATGGAATGTCAAGAATGTCATGTCTTTTAATGGAATGTCAGGAATATCATGTCTTTTAATGGAATGTCATGTCTTGGAATGGAATGTCAGGAATGTCATGTCTTTTAATGGATTGTCAGGAATGTCAGGAATGTCATGTCTTTTAATGGAATGTCAGGAATGTCATGTCTTTTAATGGAATGTCAGGAATGTCATGTCTTTTAATGGAATGTCATGTCTTTTAATGGAATGTCAGGAATGTCATGTCTTTTAATGGAATGTCAGGAATGTCATGTCTTTTAATGGAATGTCATGTCTTGGAATGGAATGTCAGGAATGTCATGTCTTTTAATGGAATGTCATGTCTTTTAATGGAATGTCAGGAATGTCATGTCTTGGAATGGAATGTCAGGAATGTCATGTCTTTTAATGGCATGTCAGGAATGTCATGTCTTTTAATGGAATGTCATGTCTTGGAATGTAATGTCAGGAATGTCATGTCTTTTAATGGAATGTCAGGAATGTCATGTCTTTTAATGGAATGTCAGGAATGTCATGTCTTTTAATGGAATGTCAGGAATGTCATGTCTTAATGGAATGTCATGTCTTAATGGAATGTCAGGAATGTCATGTCTTTTAATGGAATGTCATGTCTTAGAATGGAATGTCAGGAATGTCATGTCTTTTAATGGAATGTCAGGAATGTCATGTCTTTTAATGAAATGTCAGGAATGTCATGTCTTTTAATGGAATGTCATGTCTTGGAATGGAATGTCAGGAATGTCATGTCTTTTAATGGAATGTCAGGAATGTTATGTCTTTTAATGGAATGTCAGGAATGTCATGTCTTTTAATGGAATGTCAGGAATGTCATGGAATGTCAGGAATGTCATGTCTTTTAATGGAATGTCAAGAATGTCATGTCTTTTAATGGAATGTCAGGAATATCATGTCTTTTAATGGAATGTCATGTCTTGGAATGGAATGTCAGGAATGTCATGTCTTTTAATGGAATGTCAGGAATGTCATGTCTTTTAATGGAATGGCATGTCTTTTAATGGAATGTCATGTCTTGGAATGGAATGTCAGGAATGTCATGTCTTTTAATGAAATGTCAGGAATGTCAGCAATGTCATGTCTTTTAATGGAATGTCAGGAATGGCATGTCTTTTAATGGAATGTCATGTCTTTTAATGGAATATCAGGAATGTCATGTCTTTTAATGGAATGTCAGGAATGTCATGTCTTTTAATGGAATGTCATGTCTTGGAATAGAATGTCAGGAATGTCATGTCTTTTAATGGAATGTCAGGAATGTCATGTATTTTAATGGAATGTCATGTCTTGGAATGGAATGTCAGGAATGTCATGTCTTTTAATGGAATGTCAAGAATGTCATGTCTTTTAATGGAATGTTAGGAATGCCATGTCTTTTAATGGAATGTCAGGAATGTCATGTTTTTTAATGGAATGTCAGGAATGTCATGTCTTTTAATGAAATGTCATGTCTTTTAATGGAATGTCAGGAATGTCATGTCTTTTAATGGAATGTCTGGAATGTCATGTCTTTTAATGGAATGTCATGTCTTGGAATGGAATGTCAGGAATGTCATGTCTTTTAATGGAATGTCAGGAATGTCATGTATTTTAATGGAATATCAGGAATGTCATGTCTTTTAATGGAATGTCAGGAATGTCATGTCTTTTAATGGAATGTCAGGAATGTCATGGAATGTCAGGAATGTCATTGAATGTCAGGAATGTCATGTCTTTTAATGGAATGTCAGGAATGTCCTGTCTTTTAATGGAATATCATGTCTTGGAATGGAATGTCAGGAATGTCATGTCTTGGAATGGAATGTCAGGAATGCTATGTCTTTTAATGGAATGTCAGGAATGTCATGTCTTTTCATGGAATGTCATGTCTTTTAATGGAATGTCAGGAATGTCATGTCTTTTAATGGAATGTCAGGAATGTCATGCCTTTTAATGGAATGTCAGGAATGTCATGTCTTTTAATGGAATGTCATGTCTTAAGAATAGAATGTCAGGAATGTCATGTCTTTTAATGGAATGTCAGGAATGTCATGCCTTTAAATGGAATGTCAGGAATGTCATGTCTTTTAATGGAATGTCATGTCTTGGAATGGAATGTCAGGAATGTCATGTCTTTTAATGGAATGTCAGGAATGTCATGTCTTTTAATGGAATGTCATGTCTTGGAATGGAATGTCAGGAATGTCATGTCTTTTAATGGAATGTCAGGAATGTCATGTCTTTTAATGGAATATCAGGAATGTCATGTCTTTTAATGGAATGTCAGGAATGTCATGTCTTTTAATGGAATGTCAGGAATGTCATGGAATGTCAGGAATGTCATGGAATGTCAGGAATGTCATGGAATGTCAGGAATGTCATGTCTTTTAATGGAATGTCAGGAATGTCATGTCTTTTAATGGAATGTCATGTCTTTTAATGGAATGTCAGGAATGTCATGTCTTGGAATGGAATGTCAGGAATGCCATGTCTTTTAATGGAATGTCAGGAATGTCATGTCTTTTAATGGAATGTCAGGAATGTCATGTCTTTTAATGGAATGTCATGTCTTTTAATGGAATGTCATGTCTTTTAATGGAATGTCAGGAATGTCATGTCTTTTAATGGAATGTCATGTCTTGGAATGGAATGTCAGGAATGTCATGTCTTTTAATGGAATGTCAGGAATGTCATGTCTTTTAATGGAATGTCAGGAATGTCAGGAATGTCATGGAATGTCAGGAATGTCATGTCTTTTAATGGAATGTCAGGAATGTCATGTCTTTTAATGGAATGTCAGGAATGTCATGTCTTTTAATGGAATGTCAGGAATGTCATGTCTTTTAATGGAATGTCATGTCTTTTAATGGAATGTCAGGAATGTCATGTCTTTTAATGGAATGTCATGTCTTGGAATGGAATGTCAGGAATGTCATGTCTTTTAATGGAATGTCAGGAATGTCATGTCTTTTAATGAAATGTCAGGAATGTCATTTCTTTTAATGGAATGTCATGTCTTGGAATATAATGTCAGGAATGTTATGTCTTTTAATGGAATGTCAGGAATGTCATGTCTTTTAATGGAATGTCAGGAATGTCATGGAATGTCAGGAATGTCATGTCTTTTAATGGAATGTCAAGAATGTCATGTCTTTTAATGGAATGTCAGGAATATCATGTCTTTTAATGGAATGTCAGGAATGTCATGTCTTTTAATGGAATGTCAGGAATGTCAGGAATGTCATGTCTTTTAATGGAATGTCAGGAATGTCATGTCTTTTAATGGAATGTCAGGAATGTCATGGAATGTCAGGAATGTCATGTCTTTTAATGGAATGTCAGGAATGTCATGTCTTTTAATGGAATGTCAGGAATGTCATGGAATGTCAGGAATGTCATGTCTTTTAATGGAATGTCAAGAATGTCATGTCTTTTAATGGAATGTCAGGATTGTCATGTCTTTTAATTTAATGTCATGTCTTGGAATGGAATGTCAGGAATGTCATGTCTTTTAATGGAATGTCAGGAATGTCAGGAATGTCATGTCTTTTAATGGAATGTCATGTCTTTTAATGGAATGTCAGGAATGTCATGTCTTTTAATGGAATGTCAGGAATGTCATGTCTTTTAATGGAATGTCATGTCTTGGAATAGAATGTCAGGAATGTGATGTCTTTTAATGGAATGTCAGGAATGTCATGTATTTTAATGGAATGTCATGTCTTTTAATGGAAAGTCATGTCTTTTAATGGAATGTCAGGAATGTCATGTCTTTTAATGGAATGTCATGTCTTGGAATGGAATGTCAGGAATGTCATGTCTTTTAATGGAATGTCAAGAATGTCATGTCTTTTAATGGAATGTCAGGAATGCCATGTCTTTTAATGGAATGTCAGGAATGTCATGTTTTTAATGGAATGTCAGGAATGTCATGTCTTTTAATGGAATGTCAAGAATGTCATGTCTTTTAATGGAATGTCAGGAATGTCATGGAATGTCAGGAATGTCATGTCTTTTAATGGAATGCCAGGAATGTCATGTCTTTTAATGGAATGTCATGTCTTGGAATGGAATGTCAGGAATGTCATGTCTTTTAATGGAATGTCAGGAATGTCATGTCTTTTAATGGAATGTCATGTCTTGGAATGGAATGTCAGGAATGTCATGGAATGTCAGGAATGTCATGTCTTTTAATGGAATGTCAGGAATGTCATGTCTTTTAATGGAATGTCATGTCTTTTAATGGAATGTCAGGAATGTCATGGAATGTCAGGAATGTCATGGAATGTCAGGAATGTCATGTCTTTTAATGGAATGTCAGGAATGTCATGTCTTTTAATGGAATGTCATGTCTTGGAATGGAATGTCAGGAATGTCATGTCTTTTAATGGAATGTCAGGAATGTCATGTCTTGGAATGGAATGTCAGGAATGTCATGTCTTTTAATGGAATGTCAGGAATGTCATGTCTTTTAATGGAATGTCATGTCTTGGAATGGAATGTCAGGAATGTCATGTCTTTTAATGGAATGTCAGGAATGTCATGTCTTGGAATGGAATGTCAGGAATGTCATGTCTTTTAATGGAATGTCAGGAATGTCATGTCTTTTAATGGAATGTCAGGAATGTCATGTCTTTTAATGGAATGTCAGGAATGTCATGTCTTTTAATGGAATGTCAGGAATGTCATGTCTTTTAATGGAATGTCATGTCTTTTAATGGAATGTCAGGAATGTCATGTCTTTTAATGGAATGTCATGTCTTAGAATGGAATGTCAGGAATGTCATGTCTTTTAATGGAATGTCAGGAATGTCATGTCTTTTAATGAAATGTCAGGAATGTCATGTCTTTTAATGGAATGTCATGTCTTGGAATGGAATGTCAGGAATGTCATGTCTTTTAATGGAATGTCAGGAATGTCATGTCTTTTAATGGAATGTCAGGAATGTCATGTCTTTTAATGGAATGTCAGGAATGTCATGGAATGTCAGGAATGTCATGTCTTTTAATGGAATGTCAAGAATGTCATGTCTTTTAATGGAATGTCAGGAATATCATGTCTTTTAATGGAATGTCATGTCTTGGAATGGAATGTCAGGAATGTCATGTCTTTTAATGGAATGTCAGGAATGTCATGTCTTTTAATGGAATGGCATGTCTTTTAATGGAATGGCATGTCTTTTAATGGAATGTCAGGAATGTCATGTCTTTTAATGGAATGTCAGGAATGTCAGGAATGTCATGTCTTTTAATGGAATGTCAGGAATGGCATGTCTTTTAATGGAATGTCATGTCTTAATGGAATATCAGGAATATCATGTCTTTTAATGGAATGTCAGGAATGTCATGTCTTTTAATGGAATGTCATGTCTTGGAATAGAATGTCAGGAATGTCATGTCTTTTAATGGAATGTCAGGAATGTCATGTATTTTAATGGAATGTCATGTCTTGGAATGGAATGTCAGGAATGTCATGTCTTTTAATGGAATGTCAAGAATGTCATGTCTTTTAATGGAATGTCAGGAATGCCATGTCTTTTAATGGAATGTCAGGAATGTCATGTTTTTTAATGGAATGTCAGGAATGTCATGTCTTTTAATGAAATGTCATGTCTTTTAATGGAATGTCAGGAATGTCATGTCTTTTAATGGAATGTCTGGAATGTCATGTCTTTTAATGGAATGTCATGTCTTGGAATGGAATGTCAAGAATGTCATGTCTTTTAATGGAATGTCAGGAATGTCATGTCTTTTAATGGAATGTCAGGAATGTCATGGAATGTCAGGAATGTCATCGAATGTCAGGAATGTCATGTCTTTTAATGGAATGTCAGGAATGTCCTGTCTTTTAATGGAATATCATGTCTTGGAATGGAATGTCAGGAATATTATGTCTTTTAATGGAATGTCAGGAATGTCATGTCTTGGAATGGAATGTCAGGAATGCTATGTCTTTTAATGGAATGTCAGGAATGTCATGTCTTTTCATGGAATGTCATGTCTTGGAATGGAATGTCAGGAATGTCATGTCTTTTAATGGAATGTCAGGAATGTCATGTCTTTTAATGGAATGTCAGGAATGTCATGCCTTTTAATGGAATGTCAGGAATGTCATGTCTTTTAATGGAATGTCATGTCTTAAGAATAGAATGTCAGGAATGTCATGTCTTTTAATGGAATGTCAGGAATGTCATGCCTTTAAATGGAATGTCAGGAATGTCATGTCTTTTAATGGAATGTCATGTCTTGGAATGGAATGTCAGGAATGTCATGTCTTTTAATGGAATGTCAGGAATGTCATGTCTTTTAATGGAATGTCATGTCTTGGAATGGAATGTCAGGAATGTCATGTCTTTTAATGGAATGTCAGGAATGTCATGTCTTTTAATGGAATATCAGGAATGTCATGTCTTTTAATGGAATGTCAGGAATGTCATGTCTTTTAATGGAATGTCAGGAATGTCATGGAATGTCAGGAATGTCATGGAATGTCAGGAATGTCATGTCTTTCAATGGAATGTCAGGAATGTCATGTCTTTTAATGGAATGTCATGTCTTTTAATGGAATGTCAGGAATGTCATGTCTTTTCATGGAATGTCATGTCTTGGAATGGAATGTCAGGAATGTCATGTCTTTTAATGGAATGTCAGGAATGTCATGTCTTTTAATGGAATGTCAGGAATGTCATGCCTTTTAATGGAATGTCAGGAATGTCATGTCTTTTAATGGAATGTCATGTCTTAAGAATAGAATGTCAGGAATGTCATGTCTTTTAATGGAATGTCAGGAATGTCATGCCTTTAAATGGAATGTCAGGAATGTCATGTCTTTTAATGGAATGTCATGTCTTGGAATGGAATGTCAGGAATGTCATGTCTTTTAATGGAATGTCAGGAATGTCATGTCTTTTAATGGAATGTCATGTCTTGGAATGGAATGTCAGGAATGTCATGTCTTTTAATGGAATGTCAGGAATGTCATGTCTTTTAATGGAATATCAGGAATGTCATGTCTTTTAATGGAATGTCAGGAATGTCATGTCTTTTAATGGAATGTCAGGAATGTCATGGAATGTCAGGAATGTCATGGAATGTCAGGAATGTCATGTCTTTCAATGGAATGTCAGGAATGTCATGTCTTTTAATGGAATGTCATGTCTTGGAATGGAATGTCAGGAATATCATGTCTTTTAATGGAATGTCAGGAATGTCATGTCTTGGAATGGAATGTCAGGAATGCCATGTCTTTTAATGGAATGTCAGGAATGTCATGTCTTTTCATGGAATGTCATGTCTTGGAATGTAATGTCAGGAATGTCATGTCTTTTAATGGAATGTCAGGAATGTCATGCCTTTTAATGGAATATCAGGAATGTCATGTCTTTTAATGGAATGTCATGTCTTGGAATGGAATTTCAGGAATGTCATGTCTTTTAATGGAATGTCAGGAATGTCATGTCTTTTAATGGAATGTCATGTCTTGGAATGGAATGTCAGGAATGTCATGTCTTTTAATGGAATGTCAGGAATGTCATGTCTTTTAATGGAATGTTAGGAATGTCATGTCTTTTAATGGAATGTCAGGAATGTCATGGAATGTCAGGAATGTCATGTCTTTTAATGGAATGTCAAGAATGTCATGTCTTTTAATGGAATGTCAGGAATATCATGTCTTTTAATGGAATGTCATGTCTTGGAATGGAATGTCAGGAATGTCATGTCTTTTAATGGATTGTCAGGAATGTCAGGAATGTCATGTCTTTTAATGGAATGTCAGGAATGTCATGTCTTTTAATGGAATGTCAGGAATGTCATGGAATGTCAGGAATGTCATGTCTTTTAATGGAATGTCAGGAATGTCATGTCTTTTAATGGAATGTCAGGAATGTCATGGAATGTCAGGAATGTCATGTCTTTTAATGGAATGTCAGGAATGTCATGTCTTTTAATGGAATGTCATGTCTTGGAATGGAATGTCAGGAATGTCATGTCTTTTAATGGAATGTCATGTCTTTTAATGGAATGTCAGGAATGTCATGTCTTGGAATGGAATGTCAGGAATGTCATGTCTTTTAATGGAATGTCAGGAATGTCATGTCTTTTAATGGAATGTCATGTCTTGGAATGTAATGTCAGGAATGTCATGTCTTTTAATGGAATGTCAGGAATGTCATGTCTTTTAATGGAATGTCAGGAATGTCATGTCTTTTAATGGAATGTCAGGAATGTCATGTCTTAATGGAATGTCATGTCTTAATGGAATGTCAGGAATGTCATGTCTTTTAATGGAATGTCATGTCTTAGAATGGAATGTCAGGAATGTCATGTCTTTTAATGGAATGTCAGGAATGTCATGTCTTTTAATGAAATGTCAGGAATGTCATGTCTTTTAATGGAATGTCATGTCTTGGAATGGAATGTCAGGAATGTCATGTCTTTTAATGGAATGTCAGGAATGTTATGTCTTTTAATGGAATGTCAGGAATGTCATGTCTTTTAATGGAATGTCAGGAATGTCATGGAATGTCAGGAATGTCATGTCTTTTAATGGAATGTCAAGAATGTCATGTCTTTTAATGGAATGTCAGGAATATCATGTCTTTTAATGGAATGTCATGTCTTGGAATGGAATGTCAGGAATGTCATGTCTTTTAATGGAATGTCAGGAATGTCATGTCTTTTAATGGAATGGCATGTCTTTTAATGGAATGTCATGTCTTGGAATGGAATGTCAGGAATGTCATGTCTTTTAATGAAATGTCAGGAATGTCAGCAATGTCATGTCTTTTAATGGAATGTCAGGAATGGCATGTCTTTTAATGGAATGTCATGTCTTTTAATGGAATATCAGGAATGTCATGTCTTTTAATGGAATGTCAGGAATGTCATGTCTTTTAATGGAATGTCAGGAATGTCATGTCTTTTAATGGAATGTCATGTCTTGGAATAGAATGTCAGGAATCTCATGTCTTTTAATGGAATGTCAGGAATGTCATGTATTTTAATGGAATGTCATGTCTTGGAATGAAATGTCAGGAATGTCATGTCTTTTAATGGAATGTCAAGAATGTCATGTCTTTTAATGGAATGTTAGGAATGCCATGTCTTTTAATGGAATGTCAGGAATGTCATGTTTTTTAATGGAATGTCAGGAATGTCATGTCTTTTAATGAAATGTCATGTCTTTTAATGGAATGTCAGGAATGTCATGTCTTTTAATGGAATGTCTGGAATGTCATGTCTTTTAATGGAATGTCATGTCTTGGAATGGAATGTCAGGAATGTCATGTCTTTTAATGGAATGTCAGGAATGTCATGTATTTTAATGGAATATCAGGAATGTCATGTCTTTTAATGGAATGTCAGGAATGTCATGTCTTTTAATGGAATGTCAGGAATGTCATGGAATGTCAGGAATGTCATTGAATGTCAGGAATGTCATGTCTTTTAATGGAATGTCAGGAATGTCATGTCTTTTAATGGAATGTCATGTCTTTTAATGGAATGTCAGGAATGTCATGTCTTTTAATGGAATGTCATGTCTTAGAATGGAATGTCAGGAATGTCATGTCTTTTAATGGAATGTCAGGAATGTCATGTCTTTTAATGAAATGTCAGGAATGTCATGTCTTTTAATGGAATGTCATGTCTTGGAATGGAATGTCAGGAATGTCATGTCTTTTAATGGAATGTCAGGAATGTCATGTCTTTTAATGGAATGTCAGGAATGTCATGGAATGTCAGGAATGTCATGTCTTTTAATGGAATGTCAAGAATGTCATGTCTTTTAATGGAATGTCAGGAATGTCATGTCTTTTAATGGAATGTCATGTCTTGGAATGGAATGACAGGAATGTCATGTCTTTTAATGGAATGTCAGGAATGTCAGGAATGTCAGGAATGTCATGTCTTTTAATGGAATGTCATGTCTTTTAATGGAATGTCATGTCTTTTAATGGAATGTCAGGAATGTCATGTCTTTTAATGGAATGTCAGGAATGTCATGTCTTTTAATGGAATGTCATGTCTTGGAATGGAATGTCAGGAATGTCATGTCTTTTAATGGAATGTCAGGAATGTCATGTCTTGGAATGGAATGTCGAATGTCATGTCTTTTAATGGAATGTCAGGAATGTCATGTCTTTTAATGGAATGTCATATCTTGGAATGTAATGTCAGGAATGTCATGTCTTTTAATGGAATGTCAGGAATGTCATGTCTTTTAATGGAATGTCAGGAATGTCATGTCTTTTAATGGAATATCAGGAATGTCATGTCTTTTAATGGAATGTCATGTCTTGGAATGGAATGTCAGGAATGTCATGTCTTTTAATGGAATGTCAGGAATGTCATGTCTTTTAATGAAATGTCAGGAATGTCATGTCTTTTAATGGAATGTCATGTCTTGGAATGGAATGTCAGTAATGTCATGTCTTTTAATGGAATGTCAGGAATGTCAGGAATGTCATGTCTTTTAATGGAATGTCATGTCTTGGAATGGAATGTCAGGAATGTCATGTCTTTTAATGGAATGTCAGGAATGTCAGGAATATCATGTCTTTTAATGGAATGTCATGTCTTTTAATGGAATTGTCATGTCTTTTAATGGAATGTCAGGAATGTCATGTCTTTTAATGGAATGTCAGGAATGTCATGTCTTTTAATGGAATGTCATGTCTTGGAATGGAATGTCAGGAATGTCATGTCTTTTAATAGAATGTCAGGAATGTCATGGAATGTCAGGAATGTCATGTATTTTAATGGAATGTCAGGAATGTCATGTCTTTTAATGGAATGTCATGTCTTGGAATGGAATGTCAGGAATGTCATGTCTTTTAATGGAATGTCAGGAATGTCATGTCTTTTAATGGAATGTCAGGAATGTCATGTCTTTCAATGGAATGTCAGGCATGTCAGGAATGTCATGTCTTTTAACGGAATGTCAGGAATGTCAGGAATGTCATGTCTTTTAATGGAATGTCAGGAATGTCATGTCTTTTAATGGAATGTCAGGAATGTCATGTCTTTTAATGGAATGTCATGACTTTTAATGGAATGTCAGGAATGTCATGTCTTTTAATGGAATGTCAGGAATGTCATGTCTTTTAATGGAATGTCATGTCTTGGAATGGAATGTCAGGAATGTCATGTCTTTTAATGGAATGTCAGGAATGTCATGTCTTTTAATGGAATGTCAGGAATGTCATGTCTTTCAATGGAATGTCAGGCATGTCAGGAATGTCATGTCTTTTAACGGAATGTCAGGAATGTCAGGAATGTCACGTCTTTTAATGGAATGTCAGGAATGTCATGTCTTTTAATGGAATGTCAGGAATGTCATGTCTTTTAATGGAATGTCATGACTTTTAATGGAATGTCAGGAATGTCATGTCTTTTAATGGAATGTCAGGAATGTCATGTCTTTTAATGGAATGTCATGTCTTGGAATGGAATGTCAGGAATGTCATGTCTTTTAATGGAATGTCAAGAATGTCATGTCTTTTAATGGAATGTCAGGAATGTCATGTCTTTTAATGGAATGTCAGGAATGTCATGTCTTTTAATGGAATGTCATGTCTTGGAATGGAATGTCAGGAATGTCATGTCTTTTAATGGAATGTCAGGAATGTCATGTCTTTTAATGGAATGTCAGGAATGTCATGTCTTTCAATGGAATGTCAGGCATGTCAGGAATGTCATGTCTTTTAACGGAATGTCAGGAATGTCACGTCTTTTAATGGAATATCAGGAATGTCATGTCTTTTAATGGAATGTCAGGAATGTCATGTCTTTTAATGGAATGTCAGGAATGTCATGTCTTGGAATGGAATGTCAGGAATGTCATGTCTTTTAATGGAATGTCAGGAATGTCATGTCTTTTAATGGAATGTCATGTCTTTTAATGGAATGTCAAGAATGTCATGTCTTTTAATGGAATGTCAGGAATGTTATGTCTTTTAATGGAATGTCATGTCTTGGAATGGAATGTCAGGAATGTCATGTCTTTTAATGGAATGTCAGGAATGTCAGGAATGTCATGTCTTTTAATGGAATGTCAGGAATGTCATGTCTTTTAATGGAATGTCAGGAATGTCATGGAATGTCAGGAATGTCATGTCTTTTAATGGAATGTCAGGAATGTCATGTCTTTTAATGGAATGTCATGTCTTGGAATGGAATGTCAGGAATGTCATGTCTTTTAATGGAATGTCAGGAATGTCATGTCTTGGAATGGAATGTCAGGAATGTCATGTCTTTTAATGGAATGTCAGGAATGTCATGTCTTTTAATGGAATATCAGGAATGTCATGTCTTTTAATGGAATGTCAGGAATGTCATGTCTTTTAATGGAATGTCAGGAATGTCATGGAATGTCAGGAATGTCAGGAATGTCATGTCTTTTAATGGAATGTCAGGAATGTCATGTCTTTTAATGGAATGTCATGTCTTGGAATGGAATGTCAGGAATGTCATGTCTTTTAATGGAATGTCAGGAATGTCATGTCTTGGAATGGAATGTCAGGAATGCCATTTCTTTTAATGGAATGTCATGTCTTTTAATGGAATGTCAGGAATGTCATGTCTTTTAATGGAATGTCATGTCTTTTAATGGAATGTCAAGAATGTCATGTCTTTTAATGGAATGTCAGGAATGTCACGTCTTTTAATGGAATGTCAGGAATGTCATGTCTTTTAATGGAATGTCAGGAATGTCAGGAATGTCATGGAATGTCAGGAATGTCATGTCTTTTAATGGAATGTCAGGAATGTCATGTCTTTTAATGGAATGTCATGTCTTTTAATGGAATGTCAGGAATGTCATGTCTTTTAATGGAATGTCAGGAATGTCATGTCTTTTAATGGAATGTCATGTCTTGGAATGGAATGTCAGGAATGTCATGTCTTTTAACGGAATATCAGGAATGTCATGTCTTTCAATGGAATGTCAGGAATGTCATGTCTTGGAATGGAATGTCAGGAATGTCATGTCTTTTAATGGAATGTCATGTCTTTTAATGGAATGTCAGGAATGTCATGTCTTTTAATGGAATGTCATGTCTTGGAATGGAATGTCAGGAATGTCATGTCTTTTAATGGAATGTCAGGAATGTCATGTCTTTTAATGAAATGTCATGTCTTGGAATGTAATGTCAGGAATGTCATGTCTTTTAATGGAATGTCAGGAATGTCATGTCTTTTAATGGAATGTCAGGAATGTCATGTCTTTTAATGGAATGTCAGGAATGTCATGTCTTTTAATGGAATGTCATGTCTTTTAATGGAATGTCAGGAATGTCATGTCTTTTAATGGAATGTCATGTCTTTTAATGGAATGTCAGGAATGTCATGGAATGTCAGGAATGTCATGTCTTTTAATGGAATGTCAAGAATGTCATGTCTTTTAATGGAATGTCAGGAATGTCATGTCTTTTAATGGAATGTCATGTCTTGGAATGGAATGACAGGAATGTCATGTCTTTTAATGGAATGTCAGGAATGTCAGGAATGTCAGGAATGTCATGTCTTTTAATGGAATGTCATGTCTTTTAATGGAATGTCATGTCTTTTAATGGAATGTCAGGAATGTCATGTCTTTTAATGGAATGTCAGGAATGTCATGTCTTTTAATGGAATGTCATGTCTTGGAATGGAATGTCAGGAATGTCATGTCTTTTAATGGAATGTCAGGAATGTCATGTCTTTTAATGAAATGTCAGGAATGTCATGTCTTTTAATGGAATGTCATGTCTTGGAATGGAATGTCAGGAATGTCATGTCTTTTAATGGAATGTCAGGAATGTCATGTCTTTTAATGGAATTGTCATGTCTTTTAATGGAATATCAGGAATGTCACGTCTTTTAATGGAATGTCAGGAATGTCATGTCTTTTAATGGAATGTCATGTCTTGGAATGGAATGTCAGAATGTCATGTCTTTTAATGGAATGTCAGGAATGTCATGGAATGTCAGGAATGTCATGTATTTTAATGGAATGTCAGGAATGTCATGTCTTTTAATGGAATGTCAGGAATGTCATGGAATGTCAGGAATGTCATGTCTTTTAATGGAATGTCAGGAATGTCATGTCTTTTAATGGAATGTCAGGAATGTCATGGAATGTCAGGAATGTCATGTCTTTTAATGGAATGTCAAGAATGTCATGTCTTTTAATGGAATGTCAGGAATGTCATGTCTTTTAATGGAATGTCATGTCTTGGAATGGAATGTCAGGAATGTCATGTCTTTTAATGGAATGTCAGGAATGTCAGGAATGTCAGGAATGTCATGTCTTTTAATGGAATGTCATGTCTTTTAATGGAATGTCAGGAATGTCATGTCTTTTAATGGAATGTCAGGAATGTCATGTCTTTTAATGGAATGTCATGTCTTGGAATGGAATGTCAGGAATGTCATGTCTTTTAATGGAATGTCAGGAATGTCATGTCTTGGAATGGAATGTCGAATGTCATGTCTTTTAATGGAATGTCAGGAATGTCATGTCTTTTAATGGAATGTCATATCTTGGAATGTAATGTCAGGAATGTCATGTCTTTTAATGGAATGTCAGGAATGTCATGTCTTTTAATGGAATGTCAGGAATGTCATGTCTTTTAATGGAATGTCATGTCTTTTAATGGAATATCAGGAATGTCATGTCTTTTAATGGAATGTCATGTCTTGGAATGGAATGTCAGGAATGTCATGTCTTTTAATGGAATGTCAGGAATGTCATGTCTTTTAATGGAATGTCAGGAATGTCATGTCTTTTAATGAAATGTCAGGAATGTCATGTCTTTTAATGGAATGTCATGTCTTGGAATGGAATGTCAGGAATGTCATGTCTTTTAATGGAATGTCAGGAATGTCAGGAATGTCATGTCTTTTAATGGAATGTCAGGAATGTCATGTCTTTTAATGGAATTGTCATGTCTTTTAATGGAATGTCAGGAATGTCATGTCTTTTAATGGGATGTCAGGAATGTCATGTCTTTTAATGGAATGTCATGACTTTTAATGGAATGTCAGGAATGTCATGTCTTTTAATGGAATGTCAGGAATGTCATGTCTTTTAATGGAATGTCATGTCTTGGAATGGAATGTCAGGAATGTCATGTCTTTTAATGGAATGTCAGGAATGTCATGGAATGTCAGGAATGTCATGTATTTTAATGGAATGTCAGGAATGTCATGTCTTTTAATGGAATGTCATGTCTTGGAATGGAATGTCAGGAATGTCATGTCTTTTAATGGAATGTCATATCTTTTAATGGAATGTCAGGAATGTCATGTCTTTCAATGGAATGTCAGGCATGTCAGGAATGTCATGTTTTTTAACGGAATGTCAGGAATGTCAGAAATGTCATGTCTTTTAATGGAATGTCAGGAATGTCATGTCTTTTAATGGAATGTCAGGAATGTCATGTCTTTTAATGGAATGTCATGTCTTTTAATGGAATGTCAGGAATGTCATGTCTTTTAATAGAATGTCAGGAATGTCATGGAATGTCAGGAATGTCATGTCTTTTAATGGAATGTCATGTCTTGGAATGGAATGTCAGGAATGTCATGTCTTTTAATGGAATGTCAAGAATGTCATGTCTTTTAATGGAATGTCAGGAATGTCATGTCTTTTAATGGAATGTCATGTCTTGGAATGGAATGTCAGGAATGTCATGTCTTTTAATGGAATGTCAGGAATGTCATGTCTTTTAATGGAATGTCAGGAATGTCATGTTTTTCAATGGAATGTCAGGCATGTCAGGAATGTCATGTCTTTTAACGGAATGTCAGGAATGTCACGTCTTTTAATGGAATATCAGGAATGTCATGTCTTTTAATGGAATGTCAGGAATGTCATGTCTTGGAATGGAATGTCAGGAATGTCATGTCTTTTAATGGAATGTCAGGAATGTCATGTCTTTTAATGGAATGTCAAGAATGTCATGTCTTTTAATGGAATGTCAGGAATGTTATGTCTTTTAATGGAATGTCATGTCTTGGAATGGAATGTCAGGAATGTCATGTCTTTTAATGGAATGTCAGGAATGTCATGTCTTTTAATGGAATGTCAGGAATGTCATGTCTTTTAATGGAATGTCAGGAATGTCATGTCTTTTAATGGAATGTCAGTAATGTCATGTCTTTTAATGGAATGTCAGGAATGTCATGTCTTTTAATGGAATGTCATGTCTTGGAATGGAATGTCAGGAATGTCATGTCTTTTAATGGAATGTCAAGAATGTCATGTCTTTTAATGGAATGTCAGGAATGTCATGTCTTGGAATGGAATGTCAGGAATGTCATGTCTTTTAATGGAATGTCAGGAATGTCATGTCTTTTAATGGAATATCAGGAATGTCATGTCTTTTAATGGAATGTCAGGAATGTCATGTCTTTTAATGGAATGTCAGGAATGTCATGTCTTTTAATGGAATGTCAGGAATGTCATGGAATGTCAGGAATGTCATGTCTTTTAATGGAATGTCAGGAATGTCATGTCTTTTAATGGAATGTCATGTCTTGGAATGGAATGTCAGGAATGTCATGTCTTTTAATGAAATGTCAGGAATGTCATGTCTTGGAATGGAATGTCAGGAATGTCATGTCTTTTAATGGAATGTCAGGAATGTCATGTCTTTTAATGGAATGTCAGGAATGTCATGGAATGTCAGGAATGTCATGGAATGTCAGGAATGTCATGTCTTTTAATGGAATGTCAGGAATGTCATGTCTTTTAATGGAATGTCATGTCTTTTAATGGAATGTCAGGAATGTCATGTCTTGGAATGGAATGTCAGGAATGCCATGTCTTTTAATGGAATGTCAGGAATGTCATGTCTTTTAATGGAATGTCAGGAATGTCATGTCTTTTAATGGAATGTCAGGAATGTCATGTCTTTTAATGGAATGTCATGTCTTTTAATGGAATGTCATGTCTTTTAATGGAATGTCAGGAATGTCATGTCTTTTAATGGAATGTCATGTCTTGGAATGGAATGTCAGGAATGTCATGTCTTTTAATGGAATGTCAGGAATGTCATGTCTTTTAATGGAATGTCAGGAATGTCATGGAATGTCAGGAATGTCATGTCTTTTAATGGAATGTCAGGAATGTCATGTCTTTTAATGGAATGTCATGTCTTTTAATGGAATGTCAGGAATGTCATGTCTTTTAATGGAATGTCAGGAATGTCATGTCTTTTAATGGAATGTCATGTCTTTTAATGGAATGTCAGGAATGTCATGTCTTTTAATGGAATGTCATGTCTTGGAATGGAATGTCAGGAATGTCATGTCTTTTAATGGAATGTCAGGAATGTCATGTCTTTTAATGAAATGTCATGTCTTGGAATGTAATGTCAGGAATGTCATGTCTTTTAATGGAATGTCAGGAATGTCATGTCTTTTAATGGAATGTCAGGAATGTCATGTCTTTTAATGGAATGTCAGGAATGTCATGTCTTTTAATGGAATGTCATGTCTTTTAATGGAATGTCAGGAATGTCATGTCTTTTAATGGAATGTCATGTCTTGGAATGGAATGTCAGGAATGTCATGTCTTTTAATGGAATGTCAGGAATGTCATGTCTTTTAATGAAATGTCAGGAATGTCATTTCTTTTAATGGAATGTCATGTCTTGGAATATAATGTCAGGAATGTTATGTCTTTTAATGGAATGTCAGGAATGTCATGTCTTTTAATGGAATGTCAGGAATGTCATGGAATGTCAGGAATGTCATGTCTTTTAATGGAATGTCAAGAATGTCATGTCTTTTAATGGAATGTCAGGAATATCATGTCTTTTAATGGAATGTCATGTCTTGGAATGGAATGTCAGGAATGTCATGTCTTTTAATGGAATGTCAGGAATGTCAGGAATGTCATGTCTTTTAATGGAATGTCAGGAATGTCATGTCTTTTAATGGAATGTCAGGAATGTCATGGAATGTCAGGAATGTCATGTCTTTTAATGGAATGTCAGGAATGTCATGTCTTTTAATGGAATGTCAGGAATGTCATGGAATGTCAGGAATGTCATGTCTTTTAATGGAATGTCAAGAATGTCATGTCTTTTAATGGAATGTCAGGAATGTCATGTCTTTTAATTTAATGTCATGTCTTGGAATGGAATGTCAGGAATGTCATGTCTTTTAATGGAATGTCAGGAATGTCAGGAATGTCATGTCTTTTAATGGAATGTCATGTCTTTTAATGGAATGTCAGGAATGTCATGTCTTTTAATGGAATGTCAGGAATGTCATGTCTTTTAATGGAATGTCAGGAATGTCATGTCTTTTAATGGAATGTCATGTCTTGGAATAGAATGTCAGGAATGTGATGTCTTTTAATGGAATGTCAGGAATGTCATGTATTTTAATGGAATGTCAGGAATGTCATGTCTTTTAATGGAAAGTCATGTCTTTTAATGGAATGTCAGGAATGTCATGTCTTTTAATGGAATGTCATGTCTTGGAATGGAATGTCAGGAATGTCATGTCTTTTAATGGAATGTCAAGAATGTCATGTCTTTTAATGGAATGTCAGGAATGCCATGTCTTTTAATGGAATGTCAGGAATGTCATGTTTTTTAATGGAATGTCAGGAATGTCATGTCTTTTAATGGAATGTCAAGAATGTCATGTCTTTTAATGGAATGTCAGGAATGTCATGGAATGTCAGGAATGTCATGTCTTTTAATGGAATGTCAGGAATGTCATGTCTTTTAATGGAATGTCATGTCTTGGAATGGAATGTCAGGAATGTCATGTCTTTTAATGGAATGTCAGGAATGTCATGTCTTTTAATGGAATGTCATGTCTTGGAATGGAATGTCAGGAATGTCATGGAATGTCAGGAATGTCATGTCTTTTAATGGAATGTCAGGAATGTCATGTCTTTTAATGGAATGTCATGTCTTTTAATGGAATGTCAGGAATGTCATGGAATGTCAGGAATGTCATGGAATGTCAGGAATGTCATGTCTTTTAATAGAATGTCAGGAATGTCATGTCTTTTAATGGAATGTCATGTCTTGGAATGGAATGTCAGGAATGTCATGTCTTTTAATGGAATGTCAGGAATGTCATGTCTTGGAATGGAATGTCAGGAATGTCATGTCTTTTAATGGAATGTCAGGAATGTCATGTCTTTTAATGGAATGTCATGTCTTGGAATGGAATGTCAGGAATGTCATGTCTTTTAATGGAATGTCAGGAATGTCATGTCTTGGAATGGAATGTCAGGAATGTCATGTCTTTTAATGGAATGTCAGGAATGTCATGTCTTTTAATGGAATGTCAGGAATGTCATGTCTTTTAATGGAATGTCAGGAATGTCATGTCTTTTAATGGAATGTCAGGAATATCATGTCTTTTAATGGAATGTCATGTCTTTTAATGGAATGTCAGGAATGTCATGTCTTTTAATGGAATGTCATGTCTTAGAATGGAATGTCAGGAATGTCATGTCTTTTAATGGAATGTCAGGAATGTCATGTCTTTTAATGAAATGTCAGGTCTTTTAATGGAATGTCATGTCTTGGAATGGAATGTCAGGAATGTCATGTCTTTTAATGGAATGTCAGGAATGTCATGTCTTTTAATGGAATGTCAGGAATGTCATGTCTTTTAATGGAATGTCAGGAATGTCATGGAATGTCAGGAATGTCATGTCTTTTAATGGAATGTCAAGAATGTCATGTCTTTTAATGGAATGTCAGGAATATCATGTCTTTTAATGGAATGTCATGTCTTGGAATGGAATGTCAGGAATGTCATGTCTTTTAATGGAATGTCAGGAATGTCATGTCTTTTAATGGAATGGCATGTCTTTTAATGGAATGTCATGTCTTGGAATGGAATGTCAGGAATGTCATGTCTTTTAATGGAATGTCAGGAATGTCAGGAATGTCATGTCTTTTAATGGAATGTCAGGAATGGCATGTCTTTTAATGGAATGTCATGTCTTTTAATGGAATATCAGGAATATCATGTCTTTTAATGGAATGTCAGGAATGTCATGTCTTTTAATGGAATGTCATGTCTTGGAATAGAATGTCAGGAATGTCATGTCTTTTAATGGAATGTCAGGAATGTCATGTATTTTAATGGATTGTCATGTCTTGGAATGGAATGTCAGGAATGTCATGTCTTTTAATGGAATGTCAAGAATGTCATGTCTTTTAATGGAATGTCAGGAATGCCATGTCTTTTAATGGAATGTCAGGAATGTCATGTTTTTTAATGGAATGTCAGGAATGTCATGTCTTTTAATGAAATGTCATGTCTTTTAATGGAATGTCAGGAATGTCATGTCTTTTAATGGAATGTCTGGAATGTCATGTCTTTTAATGGAATGTCATGTCTTGGAATGGAATGTCAGGAATGTCATGTCTTTTAATGGAATGTCAGGAATGTCATGTATTTTAATGGAATATCAGGAATGTCATGTCTTTTAATGGAATGTCAGGAATGTCATGTCTTTTAATGGAATGTCAGGAATGTCATGGAATGTCAGGAATGTCATCGAATGTCAGGAATGTCATGTCTTTTAATGGAATGTCAGGAATGTCCTGTCTTTTAATGGAATATCATGTCTTGGAATGGAATGTCAGGAATATCATGTCTTTTAATGGAATGTCAGGAATGTCATGTCTTGGAATGGAATGTCAGGAATGCTATGTCTTTTAATGGAATGTCAGGAATGTCATGTCTTTTCATGGAATGTCATGTCTTGGAATGGAATGTCAGGAATGTCATGTCTTTTAATGGAATGTCAGGAATGTCATGTCTTTTAATGGAATGTCAGGAATGTCATGCCTTTTAATGGAATGTCAGGAATGTCATGTCTTTTAATGGAATGTCATGTCTTAAGAATAGAATGTCAGGAATGTCATGTCTTTTAATGGAATGTCAGGAATGTCATGCCTTTAAATGGAATGTCAGGAATGTCATGTCTTTTAATGGAATGTCATGTCTTGGAATGGAATGTCAGGAATGTCATGTCTTTTAATGGAATGTCAGGAATGTCATGTCTTTTAATGGAATGTCATGTCTTGGAATGGAATGTCAGGAATGTCATGTCTTTTAATGGAATGTCAGGAATGTCATGTCTTTTAATGGAATATCAGGAATGTCATGTCTTTTAATGGAATGTCAGGAATGTCATGTCTTTTAATGGAATGTCAGGAATGTCATGGAATGTCAGGAATGTCATGGAATGTCAGGAATGTCATGTCTTTCAATGGAATGTCAGGAATGTCATGTCTTTTAATGGAATGTCATGTCTTGGAATGGAATGTCAGGAATATCATGTCTTTTAATGGAATGTCAGGAATGTCATGTCTTGGAATGGAATGTCAGGAATGCCATGTCTTTTAATGGAATGTCAGGAATGTCATGTCTTTTCATGGAATGTCATGTCTTGGAATGTAATGTCAGGAATGTCATGTCTTTTAATGGAATGTCAGGAATGTCATGCCTTTTAATGGAATATCAGGAATGTCATGTCTTTTAATGGAATGTCATGTCTTGGAATGGAATTTCAGGAATGTCATGTCTTTTAATGGAATGTCAGGAATGTCATGTCTTTTAATGGAATGTCATGTCTTGGAATGGAATGTCAGGAATGTCATGTCTTTTAATGGAATGTTAGGAATGTCATGTCTTTTAATGGAATGTCAGGAATGTCATGGAATGTCAGGAATGTCATGTCTTTTAATGGAATGTCAAGAATGTCATGTCTTTTAATGGAATGTCAGGAATATCATGTCTTTTAATGGAATGTCATGTCTTGGAATGGAATGTCAGGAATGTCATGTCTTTTAATGGATTGTCAGGAATGTCAGGAATGTCATGTCTTTTAATGGAATGTCAGGAATGTCATGTCTTTTAATGGAATGTCAGGAATGTCATGTCTTTTAATGGAATGTCAGGAATGTCATGGAATGTCAGGAATGTCATGTCTTTTAATGGAATGTCAGGAATGTCATGTCTTTTAATGGAATGTCATGTCTTGGAATGGAATGTCAGGAATGTCATGTCTTTTAATGGAATGTCATGTCTTTTAATGGAATGTCAGGAATGTCATGTCTTGGAATGGAATGTCAGGAATGTCATGTCTTTTAATGGCATGTCAGGAATGTCATGTCTTTTAATGGAATGTCATGTCTTGGAATGTAATGTCAGGAATGTCATGTCTTTTAATGGAATGTCAGGAATGTCATGTCTTTTAATGGAATGTCAGGAATGTCATGTCTTTTAATGGAATGTCAGGAATGTCATGTCTTAATGGAATGTCATGTCTTAATGGAATGTCAGGAATGTCATGTCTTTTAATGGAATGTCATGTCTTAGAATGGAATGTCAGGAATGTCATGTCTTTTAATGGAATGTCAGGAATGTCATGTCTTTTAATGAAATGTCAGGAATGTCATGTCTTTTAATGGAATGTCATGTCTTGGAATGGAATGTCAGGAATGTCATGTCTTTTAATGGAATGTCAGGAATGTTATGTCTTTTAATGGAATGTCAGGAATGTCATGTCTTTTAATGGAATGTCAGGAATGTCATGGAATGTCAGGAATGTCATGTCTTTTAATGGAATGTCAAGAATGTCATGGCTTTTAATGGAATGTCAGGAATATCATGTCTTTTAATGGAATGTCATGTCTTGGAATGGAATGTCAGGAATGTCATGTCTTTTAATGGAATGTCAGGAATGTCATGTCTTTTAATGGAATGGCATGTCTTTTAATGGAATGTCATGTCTTGGAATGGAATGTCAGGAATGTCATGTCTTTTAATGAAATGTCAGGAATGTCAGCAATGTCATGTCTTTTAATGGAATGTCAGGAATGGCATGTCTTTTAATGGAATGTCATGTCTTTTAATGGAATATCAGGAATGTCATGTCTTTTAATGGAATGTCAGGAATGTCATGTCTTTTAATGGAATGTCATGTCTTGGAATAGAATGTCAGGAATGTCATGTCTTTTAATGGAATGTCAGGAATGTCATGTATTTTAATGGAATGTCATGTCTTGGAATGGAATGTCAGGAATGTCATGTCTTTTAATGGAATGTCAAGAATGTCATGTCTTTTAATGGAATGTTAGGAATGCCATGTCTTTTAATGGAATGTCAGGAATGTCATGTTTTTTAATGGAATGTCAGGAATGTCATGTCTTTTAATGAAATGTCATGTCTTTTAATGGAATGTCAGGAATGTCATGTCTTTTAATGGAATGTCTGGAATGTCATGTCTTTTAATGGAATGTCATGTCTTGGAATGGAATGTCAGGAATGTCATGTCTTTTAATGGAATGTCAGGAATGTCATGTATTTTAATGGAATATCAGGAATGTCATGTCTTTTAATGGAATGTCAGGAATGTCATGTCTTTTAATGGAATGTCAGGAATGTCATGGAATGTCAGGAATGTCATTGAATGTCAGGAATGTCATGTCTTTTAATGGAATGTCAGGAATGTCCTGTCTTTTAATGGAATATCATGTCTTGGAATGGAATGTCAGGAATGTCATGTCTTGGAATGGAATGTCAGGAATGCTATGTCTTTTAATGGAATGTCAGGAATGTCATGTCTTTTCATGGAATGTCATGTCTTTTAATGGAATGTCAGGAATGTCATGTCTTTTAATGGAATGTCAGGAATGTCATGCCTTTTAATGGAATGTCAGGAATGTCATGTCTTTTAATGGAATGTCATGTCTTAAGAATAGAATGTCAGGAATGTCATGTCTTTTAATGGAATGTCAGGAATGTCATGCCTTTAAATGGAATGTCAGGAATGTCATGTCTTTTAATGGAATGTCATGTCTTGGAATGGAATGTCAGGAATGTCATGTCTTTTAATGGAATGTCAGGAATGTCATGTCTTTTAATGGAATGTCATGTCTTGGAATGGAATGTCAGGAATGTCATGTCTTTTAATGGAATGTCAGGAATGTCATGTCTTTTAATGGAATATCAGGAATGTCATGTCTTTTAATGGAATGTCAGGAATGTCATGTCTTTTAATGGAATGTCAGGAATGTCATGGAATGTCAGGAATGTCATGGAATGTCAGGAATGTCATGTCTTTCAATGGAATGTCAGGAATGTCATGTCTTTTAATGGAATGTCATGTCTTGGAATGGAATGTCAGGAATATCATGTCTTTTAATGGAATGTCAGGAATGTCATGTCTTTTAATGGAATGTCAGGAATGTCATGTCTTTTAATGGAATGTCATGTCTTGGAATGGAATGTCAGGAATGTCATGTCTTTTAACGGAATATCAGGAATGTCATGTCTTTTAATGGAATGTCAGGAATGTCATGTCTTGGAATGGAATGTCAGGAATGTCATGTCTTTTAATGGAATGTTAGGAATGTCATGTCTTTTAATGGAATGTCAGGAATGTCATGGAATGTCAGGAATGTCATGTCTTTTAATGGAATGTCAGGAATATCATGTCTTTTAATGGAATGTCAGGAATATCATGTCTTTTAATGGAATGTCATGTCTTGGAATGGAATGTCAGGAATGTCATGTCTTTTAATGGAATGTCAGGAATGTCAGGAATGTCATGTCTTTTAATGGAATGTCATGTCTTTTAATGGAATATCAGGAATGTCATGGAATGTCAGGAATGTCATGTCTTTTAATGGAATGTCAAGAATGTCATGTCTTTTAATGGAATGTCAGGAATATCATGTCTTTGAATGGAATGTCATGTCTTGGAATGTAATGTCAGGAATGTCATGTATTTTAATGGAATGTCAGGAATGTCAGGGATGTCATGTCTTTTAATGGAATGTCAGGAATATCATGTCTTTTAATGGAATGTCAGGAATGTCATGTCTTTTAATGGAATGTCATGTCTTTTAATGGAATGTCAGGAATGTCATGTCTTTTAATGGAATGTCAGGAATATCATGTCTTTTAATGGAATGTCATGTCTTGGAATGGAATATCAGGAATGTCATGTCTTTTAATGGAATGTCAGGAATGTCATGTCTTTTAATGGAATGTCAGGAATGTCATGTCTTTTAATGGAATGTCAGGAATGTGATGGAATGTCAGGAATGTCATGTCTTTTAATGGAATGTCTGGAATGTCATGTCTTTTAATGAAATATCAGGAATGTCATGGAATGTCAGGAATGTCATGTCTTTTAATGGAATGTCAGGAATATCATGTCTTTTAATGGAATGTCAGGAATGTCATGGAATGTCATGTCGTTTAATGGAATGTCAGGAATGTCATGTCTTTGAATGGAATATCAGGAATGTCATGTCTTTTAATGGAATGTCAGGAATGTCATGTCTTTTAATGGAATGTCAGGAATGTCATGTCCTTTAATGGAATGTCAGGAATGTCATGTCTTTTAATGGAATGTCAGGAATGTCATGTCTTTTAATGGAATATCATGTCATAGAATAGAATGTCAGGAATGTCATGTCTTGGAATGGAATGTCATGGAATGTCAGGAATGTCATGTCTTAGAATGGAATGTCAGGAATGTCATGTCATGGAATGTCAGGAATGTCATGTCTTAGAATGGAATGTCATGGATTGTGAGGAATGTCATGTCTTGGAATGGAATGTCATGGAAGGTCAGGAATGTCATGTCTTTTAATGGAATGTCAGGAATGTCATGGAATGTCAGGAATGTCATGTCTTTTAATGGAATGTCAGGAATGTCATGTCATAGAATGGAATGTCAGGAATGTCATGTCATGGAATGGAATGTCATGGAATGTCATGTCATAGAATAGAATGTCAGGAATATCATGTCTTAGAATGGAATTTCATGGAATGTCAGGAATGTCATGTCATGGAATGGAATGTCTTGGAATGGAATATCAGGAATGTCATGGAATGGAATGTCAGGAATATCATGTCTTGGAATGAATGTCATGGAATATCAGGAATGTCAGGAATGTCATGTTTTTTAATGGAATGTCAGGAATGTCATGTCATAGAATGGAATGTCAGGAATGTCATGTCATGGAATGTCAGGAATGTCATGTCATAGAATGGAATATCAGGAATATCATGTCATGGAATGGAATGTCAGGCATATAATGGAATGTCAGGAATGTCATGGATTGTCAGGAATGTCATGGAATGTCAGGTATGTCATGTTATGGAATGTCATGAATGTCATGTCATGAATGTCATGGAATGGAATATCAGAAATGTCATGGAATGGAATGTCAGGAATATCATGAATGTCATCGAATGGAATGTCATGAATTTCATGGAATGGAATATCGTGGAATGGAATGGAATGGAGTGGAGTGGAATGTCGTGGAGTGGAATGTCGTGGAATGGAATGTCATGGAATAGAGTGGATTGGAGTGGAATGTTGGAGTGGAGGGGAGTGGAATGTCATGGAATGTTGTGGAGTAGAATGTGATGGAGTGGAATGGATTAGAATGTCGTGGAGTGGAGTGGATTGTTGTGGAGTGGATTGTTGTGGAGTGGATTGTTGTGGAGTGGATTGTTGTGGAGTGGAATGTTGTGGAATAGAATAGAATGGAGTGGAATAGAGTAGAATGGAGTGGAATATCATGGAATGGAGTGGAATGTCATGGAGTAGAGTGGAGTGGAATATCGTGGAGTGGGGTGTCAAGTGGAGTGGAAAGTCGTGGAGTAGAGTGTCATGGGTTAGAATGTCGTGGAGTGGAGCAGAGTGGAGTGGAATGTCGTGGAGTGAAGTGGAGCAGAGTGGAGTGGAATGTCATGGAATGGAGTGGAATGTCGTGGAGTGGAGTGGAATGTCATGGAGTGGAATGTCGTGGAGTGGAATGTCGTGGAATGGAATGTGGAGTGGAGTGGAATGTTGTGGAATGGAATGTCATGAAATAGAATGGATTGGAATGTCGTGGAGTGAAATGTGGAGTGGAGTGGAATAGAGTAGAATATCGTGGAGTGGAATTTCATGGAGTGGAATGTTGTGGAGTGGAGTGGCTTGTCATGGAGTGGAATGGAGTGGAGTGGAGTGGAATGGCGTGGCGTGGAATGTCATGGTGTGGAATGTCATGGCGTGGAGTGGAATGTCGTGGAGTGGAGTGGAATGTCGTGGCGTGGAGTGGAATGTCATGGCGTGGAATGGAATGGCGTGGCGTGGAGTAGAATGGAATGGAATAGAATGGAATGGAATGTTGTGGCGTGGAATGGAATGGCGTGGAGTGGAGTGGCATGGAATGGAATGTCGTGGCGTGGAATGGAATGGAATGCCGTGGCATGGAATGGAATGGCATGGAGTGATGTGGCATGGAATGGCATGGAATGGCGTGGAATAGAATGTCGTGGCGTGGAGTGGCATGGAATTGAATGTCGTGGAGTGGAATGGAATGGAATGTTGTGGCGTGGAATGGAATGGAATGTTGTGGCGTGAAATGGAATGGAATGGCATGGAATGGAATGGAATGGCGTGGAGTGGCGTGGAATAGAATGTTGTGGTGTGGAATGGCGTGGAATGGCATGGAGTGGCGTGGAGTGGAATGGCGTGGAGTGGCGTGGAATTGTGTGGAGTGGCATGGAATGGAATGTCGTGGCGTGGCATGGAATGGAATGTCGTGGCATGGAGTGCAGTGGCATTGAATGGCGTGGGGTGGAGTGGCATGGAATACAGTGGCATTGAATGGCATGGCGTGGGATGGAATAGCGTGGAATGCAGTGGAATGTCGTGGCGTGGAATGCAGTGGAGTGGCGTGGAATACCGTGGCATTGAATGCATGGCCCGGGGTGGAGTGGCGTGGAATGCAGTGGCATTGAATGACATGGGGTGGCATGGCATGGCACAGAGTGGCATGGCATAGAATAGGGTGGAGTAGAGTGGCATTGTGTGGTGGTATAGCGTTAAGTGGATTAAAGTTTCAGAGAGTGTAGTAAAGCTTTTTCCATGCTTGAATTTTTCCAGGTAGTGCCTGCCAAAATTTTAATTTTGGAAACTGGTCATGAAGAGGAAAAATGTGTGGAAATCTAATGTTATAACCCAGATTCCACACATTCTTTCTTATTCTTATTCTGAGAAGAAAAATTAATATTTGCCCCCTGGAAAAAAATCACTAAGAACCTCATTTAGAGCTGTCTGGATTGGTATACATGGTGGAATATTGCTCTGGGCAACAATAGGTTTTTTTGAGTTTCTGGGCCCCGAGATATTCCTAGGAGCATCAGGGCTGCGGGAGGCTGATGTGCTCAGACACTGCCCACAATCATACTTCAGCATGGAAAGGAAAATGCTTTTCCCAGCTGAAATTAAGGAAACTGTGCCTTCCAGCCACTACTGACTCCTTCCACCGAATATGACACTTTACTCGGCATTTTTTACTCCGCAAAATCTTTTACAACACAGGGCTTTACAACGCAATCCATTACAATGCATTGTCCTTTACAACACAATTTACTATTTTAACTCCACCAGAGCGTTGTAATGGTTTGCGGTGTAAAGCCCTGCATTGTAAAAGATTTTGCAGAGTAAAAAATGTGGTGTAATGATATGCGATGTAACGCAGGATGTTTACCATTCTACCCCCGGCGACCAAGAAAATAAAAACCCTCATGAAATCTACCACCTGTTGTAAGAAGGTGGTAAATGTATGTGAATTTAGGCCCATTTATGCCCCAGAAAGGAGAAAACATACAGAACTGGTGCTGCAGATATATGATCTGCATGTTATTTACCATTCTGGGGGGGGGGGGGTGGATTTGTAATCCTTATTAGCTCAAGGGAGACACCCATTAGTATACCCTCACAGACATAACAGGGAAGTGAGAATGAGGCCAGATGTGTGATTTGGAATGGTTTCTAAAGGGAAATTAGCGCACAGTAATTCTTCTAGGATCAGAATGTGGACCTAAAAGAGAGGAAGAGGACTGGTAAATTACTGATATCCAGACATTAGTATGACCTGAGAAGCTTTCATATCCAGAGCTAAATCACAATTGCACTACGCATGTAGACAGTGAGAGAATTTGGAACGTTTTGTCTCGCACTGATATCTCATTCTAAGCAGCGGGTGCAAAAACACTCTGGCACAAAAACATATAAATTGGGTGCGTGGTGTGCCTTTACACCAGATTTACAAGTTAGTGTGCGCGCAATAAGTTTTTGTACTTAACCATTTATGTGGCATGTTCCAATCTGCAAAAACAGGTGGTATAATCATGCACAAAATGCCAGTGGGCCCAGTTTACACCTGAATGGTAATCGGTGGAGGGCAAGGGCGAGCATAAATTCTTTTTATACCAGTTTTGTAATTCAGGTCAAATTAATGCTACATAGCTAATTCGTGCCTTTTGCCCAAAAATGACAGTGAAAGAAGCACCATAATAGTAACTACTCTTTCTGCAAAATAACGGGTGTTACTATTACCCACCTTAATCGTGGTAGGTTTAAAAACTGTGGAAGAACGGAAGGTTGAGTAGGTTTTATTGGGATTCCAACACATGACCTACAGATTGGCACACTTTTCAGCATCTAGCGCTTAACTCACTGAGCCATTTTGACAAAGGGAATAGAGGTATTTTGACAAAAGGAGCGGTTTAATAATTGTTTTCCTAAAATTTCTAACAATCCAATCTGTAATGTAATCAAATACGCTCACTTCAGGAATACTTAATGCCAAGGCCTTCGTTATTATTTGTGTGGGAAAAACATATTGGTAGTTAGTTACCAGTACCATATGCTAAAGTAATTTTAGGTGCTTCTCAGTGTTATGCACTATAACACGAGGAAGAGAGAACCGAATACAGCTTACTGCTTTAAAAAAAAAATCAAAAACACCACTATTTCAGTTAGATTATCAGCTTCTACATTCAACAGAATTAGATGTCGATATTCAGTTTCAGAATACAAGTCAAATTAAATCAAATGTTCTCATGAGCAGTTCAGTGGGTTTCCATAAACCTATAAGCCTGCAACAGGGTCCAGTCCACACAATTTTTAACTGGTAGAAATGGGCTGACTGTTTTAATGATATGTCATTTTTTTAATGAAATGCTATAGAATTATGCTACCTCACTTCCTCTGGGTATTCCCCACTTTACAATGCAGTATTTGTTGCATGTGGGAAGCTAGAATATAAAGTCCTACAAGTATAATGGAATCCCTTCTTGAGGAGCCGTTAATTATTCTGCAAATCAATTCTACACATCTTTTGTAAATAAACCGGAATTATTTTTATCATTTGCTGTTGAGATGTTCTAATCCATTAAGGGAAATATACTGCAGAAATAAATATGGCTGATTTAATTTACACATCCCAGGTATGTTTCTGCAAGGGGCAGAGCTTTCTTGGAGTTTGGGACTTTTAAAATGCTAGGTCTTCTTGAAAGTGCAATTGGTTTGAAAGTGACTCCAGGATGACTGCTTGCCCCAGTCACAGCATGAGGCAGCTACACTTAATAATGCAGTAATTAGCATCTCTTCACCTGGGCTAGGCTGCGCGGCACACCCTTCCTTCAACAGTAGCACAAAACACGAGTTGAAGGATTTAATTAACATATCTATAGTTGCCGAGCAGCTGCTAACATCCCCCATGCCCCACCGGAATCTCCACGCATTAGCAGGACTTTAAGATGCAATGTGCCTTTGGCCTCTCCAGAGCAACAGCGTAAAGTGAATTTCAGAGTGAAGACTGGCAAGGTATACATCCTGTAGGAAATGCTGGCTGTAGTTAAATCATTTACAGGTATACGGCCTTACAATTTGTTTTATTATTAAATATACATTTTGCTACTGTGTGTAATAAAAATATAGTTTTAAAACATAGTGACTCCTTCAGTTTGTAATAACTACAGATAAGATGCTTTAACTCATATTACTGCTCCGAAAAAAGTCGCAATGATTTAGTATTGTAGAGAAATATTTGTTTAATCGATGGTGTCATTAAAATGTCTGTCAAGCAGTTGTATTGTAGTCCACAGCGCTTGAAAATATTGTAATGCACAGAAGCCACCCTAGTTAAAATCTATCTGTGGTTCCATAAACTGGTAAGGAGTAGCTACCCTAGTGATAGCTATAAAAATCCATAGAGAATGAAGTCTTAGGTTGATAAGACCAATTCAGGACTGGAAAATTTGCTATCTTATGACAACCATGATGTAACCGAAGCCCACAGGTGTAAGACAGAAACCTTTTGAACCAAGGATGCGATGGGACTGTGAATTGGGTTTCCTTCCAATTGAACAAAGATTTGTTAGGAAGCAGCAGTAGCCGCTGCTACTGAGCGGGGGTGGTGGACGGGAAGGAAGAGGAGAGGAATAAAAAATAAAATAAAATGACTTACCTGAGTGCCACCGGCTGCCGCCTCTCCTCCGCCATCTCCTCCGAGCCGCAACAGGAAGCACACAGCCTCCCAGAGTCCCCTGGCCAAACACAACGCTGCAATGCAGCGTTGGTATTGGTCTGAGCATCGTGGTCCAGCACTCAGACGGAAACATTTAGGCTATACATGTTCCTCACCGGGCTGTATAATGCATCCTGGTGGGGAACATGCAAAGTGCGCAGGACTGATTGGTCGGCCCAAGAGGGCCAGCCAAACCGTCCTGCACACTTTAGAGTGTGCTTAACACTCCTCCCCCTGGCCCCTGCTCTAGCCAGCCCAGCCCCACCCGCCACCCCACCCTGCACCTAAGCAGGAAGGAAAACAAAAATGATAATCTCAGTTATCATTTTCGTTTTTCTTTTTAAACTGCTCCCAGAGCAGATGGGAGACGATCCTCCGCCTTAGCGGAGGAGTCGCAGCTGGGAAGCAGGGACTCCAAAATTGATTACTCAGAAGTGGTGTGCCTGTATCAGAAAGAGATAACCATTGTAGGTTTGTGGCCTGCGGCTCTATCGCGTCCTAAAAAGTTCAAGAATAGATAATGTCACAGGAAGAAGCAATTCATTCAGGGATTGCACCGGGATATTACATAACCCCAAAAACCCACCTGTTCCAGGAAACATACATCAGTCTTTCCAGGTTGTTTTCCCACAGGTTAATCTAAAACCTATCATTGTTATAATTTATGATTTTTCAGAAGTGCCAGTCAACCTGGGGCCGCAATACGAATATGGTGCATTTTCTTTGTTTGCGCCAGGGTGCACCTTTCAAAAGGGGTGCCCTGCGCAAACAAGGAAAGTGTGCCATATTAGGATGAAGGCACTGCCTCCAGGGCAGCTGCCCCTAGAGCAGCGCATTCAAGTGAAATATAGAGCACCTTTAAAGCAGCTGCTCCGTGTTTCACTGTGCAGGTGGCAAGCCACCTTCACTTTTACGAGGGGATAGAGAGCTGTATGCAGGTGGGTATAGTGAGTGACTGCACCCGCCTGTAAGGGGATGTCTGGAGGGTCTGTAGAGCCCCCTTTACCCCCTCCAGAGGTCTGCCATTAAGGGGTGTACTGACTGTGCTACCTTTTAGTGGAGCACTCTCAGTGCACCTCCTGAGTGCTTCTTTGTCTTTGCGTCCTGGTCTGTAGTATGACGTAGAGGCAAAGAGACACCCTCCTTTGGAGGGGGCCATGCCCCATGCAAATGAGGGAACAACCTTTGATGATCGTGCTATAAATGCACCGGTGCTATCTGTAGTACAGAAGGGGCGGCACAAGCATTTGCAGCCTCTTCTGTAATACCAAAGTGACTCGGACGCGCAAAGCGGGTGCAAATGCCTGTTGTGCCCCCGGGGCACTTTGTGTAATTAGGCCCCAGGTGTGCTCTTGCCACCTTGTATGTTTTTGTCCTACTATTACCTGCAACACACCATGCGATGTTGCACACATGCAATACATGATAACCCCTATTGCAGTGCAGTGTGCAGTACTAATCCCTTGTACTAACTAACTCTTAGGGTATGACTTATATGAGTAATGATGTATATTTTGGTTGAGTGTATTTTGCTACATATTATAGTGTATCTAACAGAAATTATTTAATCAGCCTGTATTGTGCCTATAATCACATAAGCTACACAATCTCTATCTGTCATACTGGCTGCCATGCCATTCTGCCCACAAATGGTTTATTAAATGATTTACTCAGCAATAGGTGTTACCAATCCTTACGCAGCACATGCTAACCAAGACCTTCATCTTGTAGTGGGTTGCCATCCAGACTAGGCGCCATGGTATCTTGGAAAAAATCTATATCACCATGTTTTTAGCTAGTGAGAGGGGAGGAGGACTCTTTCTACACACCTGCAAGCTGTGCCGGTCCAAATATATTTTGCACTAATTCGCCAGAACCCCAATTAGACAACAGAAGTGGTCTGCGATACCTGGCTTTTTCCCTTTTTCCGTAGAAAAAATGGCTATTCCCACCTCTCTGGGAGCTGTGGATGTTTAACTGGGTGCACTCTCATACAAAGAGTGGACATGCTGAACAGCTAGCTGGAAAAAACACCATTGGTACCTCTGGAAGGTCCACTTCAGACTCAATTTTATTTGACAAAGAATGGTAAAGAAAGGGATGCTTACTTTTTGTGAGATGTGCTTCTTCTCACAACATTTGCCATGATGTCTTGTCAGCATAGGATACAGGCTCCACTTTACTTCAAAAAGTGGATTTGTGCACGGCTGGTGTTTCTTTAATTTACACACAGTTACATTTTCCACTACCTTCAGATCCCAACTCATTGGCTTTATAGTTGACTATCCCCCTACTGCCTTGTATTTACATCGTTGTCTTCTACCTCATGGGTGTCATAATATTTGTGAAACCTGATATGTTGCAAGCAGCGTTATACACTTAATTAAAATATGTTTTTTAATGTGTCTTCCAGTCTGCGACTGCCATGAGTATTTGGCTCAGATACTTGTAATTATTAGGGATGTGGTGAATTTGCACAACTTATTTTTCCCCAAAGTTACGCAAAATTTCAGAAAAATAGTTGCTCAATTACACAATGTGCACCTCACATGACTTTTCTAGATGATAGGTGATGGCTGTGGGCATACCCAGAACAGAAATGTTACAAAATGTGTAGACAGACAGAGATTGGCTTAAGCAGAAATTGACTAGTTCATGGATAAAAGGCCTCCCTGCTAGACAACTTCTATTCAAACCAGCATCCAACAGGGGAATATAAGTATAAACTTGACATAATTTGAAATGGTGAGCATTTTGCACATTTTACATAATGTGACATTTATAAATTACTTAGGATTTCACCCAACTAGTGAAGATTATGCACAGGCCTAAATGTTACCTGACACTTCGATAGCTCACAGTTTACTAGGCAAAGTAGCACTTGATCTGAACCATTGTACTGACCTATGATGAGTCATACCTTTTGGAATGGGAAATAGCTATGTAGATGCCAAATTACAGTGTGGAATTCTGCACATTATTCCCAGCTAGTTTTAGCAGATCGTAAGTAGAAGCAGTGGCTTCCGAGTGGGTGGAGGAGTTTGGAAGGTTGGGGATACAAAGGGAAGAACAGTTCTGGCGGGGGGAGAGTGAATGCTTCCCTGTAACCAGACAAAATGCTTGTCCAGGATTGGGGATGAGGATTGTATGCTGTTGCAGCCAAAGCTTCATTCAATTTTTCCAGCTGGAAATTTCAACCAGGAAAATAAGTTCTCCAGTATTGGGGTGTCTTTCATAGATTCACATGCTTGAATATTCCCCGTCGTCGGAGTGGGAGTCCCACGGTAAATAATATAGCAATATATACAGTCATAATATATATATATATATATATACCTTGATGGCACTCGTTGCACTTTAGTTAGCAGAATTTGCACTTACAATTTGCGTATTTGCACAACCCACCATTGCACCTTAAACCTTTGCATACCACCATGCATCTATAAGGTCGGGATATTTCCATCAACTAAGAAAGGTGTTCAAAAGCTGAAATTTCCAATGATACAACTATACAATATCTCAGACCCATGCTGTTGTAAGTACTAATGTATATGTATTTGTTATATGTTTTTCATCACTAAAAAATTATCTTTAGACCAATGTATTTTTTCCATGTCTATGGACACAAGCATCACGAGATTACAAAGTGCTCTTTAACTATAAAAGCCAAATGAATCAGCAGTTACTTCATGTGATCAAGGCCATCTGGTGGCCGAAACGCGTAATGGCGTGCTGTGTGGGTGCTGACTGACATTAAAATACCTGTGAAGCACGAGTTGGTGTCCGTGTGCTTCTTCCTCGCCGGTCGGAGGTGGGAGACAGCTTGTTGGATTTGCATATATATATATATATATATATATATATATATATATATATATATATATATATATACTGATGAAAATTCCACCGCAAATTGATCCAAAGGAACACTCGCACTCCAAGGTCCGTTATTACAAGAAAGTTTTATTGGCTATATAATATAGCAATATATACAGTCTTAATATATATATACATATACATAAGTAATCATATAAAACATAGATATAAGTAAGTGATAACATCAAGAATGTCCCTATATGAAATCTCTATAGAGATACATGGAGAGAGAAAAAAGACATTCGCAGTCTATCTCTGTCATTATGTTAGTCCAAACTACGGCCAATCAGGCGCCAGCTCCTCTCTAGAACCTTCTCCTCAGAGCTCCTCACCTCAGATTTTCTACCGCACATCGTGTGAAAGGGAGTCTCCCTGAGCTCTGCTCAGTTTTGTTCTATTCAACATGTCTTCAAGTAAGAAGTCTTTGTTTAGACCTTGTTCTTCTTGTGGAAAGCTACGTTTATTCTCAGAAGATCCACACAGTAAGTGTATTTACTGTCTTTACCCAGACCATGAAGTGGCCGAAGGATCCGTCGACGAAGGATCCGTCGACGAAGGATCCGTCGACGAAGGTTCCGTCGATGATGGTCCGGTCGACGATTGTCCCGTCGACGATGGTCCCGTCGACGCTAATTCCATCAGTTATGGTTACGTCGACGATAGTCCCGTCGACGATGGTTCCTTTGACAAGTCCATCTACAAGGATGTCCTCAGTACCTTCTATATCTCCGGTACCGTTGACGGCAATCTCTTCAGTGCAAATAAAAATTAAAAGGACGACTGCTACTCAGAGGTCCTTAACAGATCAGATTTCCTCCACGTCCACAGCACCTACTTCGTCGTTTGCCGCTGCTCCTTTGGTTCCATTGCCACCAAGTTCTCGACCTGATATGTCAGGTGAAGTTATATTGTTGGAGGATTCCCATCTTCCTTCTCCATTGTTTGCCACGGATTCTGATCAGGATTCAGAAGAAGGTTAACCTGAATCGTTTGGGACGGCCCGCAGTCCCTCAGATTTAATAATAAAGTGCCAAGACGATAGTAGTGAGGATGAGGAACAATTTTATCAGCAAGAAGTTCCTACAGAAAGACAAACTGCGACGCTACCACTATCCCTCATAACAAATCTTCAACTCATGTTGGACGATTATAATAGACGTTTTCCGTTATCACCGCAAGAAGCTGTGGTCCCGCCTCTTCCAGTGGTGCCAACAACTATATCGGAACGGGTACCAGCCCCAATTCCATCTGTGGTAACACCTTCACTACCGCTGCAACATTCCTCCACTCGGGCAGTACCTTCTCAGGTCACTGAACAAGAGGAAGAAATTCCTCAAGACAGGGAGGATGGTGAAATTCTCGATTATGGTGGTGATGATGATGATGACGATGATGGTATGACGGAGTGGGATGATTATCATGCTCAAACACCATCTCCCTCGGCAGTGATACCTGGTGACTCACCACCGGTGGATATCGCCAGTTTTCACCAGTTAATGGATAGGGCAGCACAGAGATTCAAGTTGACTATGGAGCATAAGGAGGAGGATTGTTTCCTTTACGATTTAAAAAAAACAGCCTTTTAAACAAACACATACAATCCCTATAATAAAATTTATTTAGGAGGAAGGCAAAAAGATTATGAAGACCCCAAATAGTCTTCCGGCACAGGTGCCCAGATTGGAAAAAAAGTACAAATTGCCTTCGGGAGCGCCAGCGTGTCTTACTGGTCAAGCAAAGGCAGATTCTGTGGTGACACAGGCCGCGCAACGTCTGGCTAGAAACCCTGCGTCAACGATCACGGCACCACCTGATCGTGATGGACGTCGTTTGGACGCCATAGGGCGGAAATTTTCTTCAATGGCTTCCACCACTGTAAGAGCGGCTAATGCTCTGGCCATTGTAGGCCGCTACGACCGTCAGGTATGGGTGGATATTTCAGCGTTAGTTGACCAACTGCCGGAACCATCGAAGAGTGAGGCCCTAAAGCTACTCCAGGAGGGTGAGAGTACATCCGCGGAGATGATAGACTGTGCAGTTGATATCGCCTGTATGGGATTCCGTCAGCTTGCTGGGACAGCGGTATTGCGCAGGCAAGGTTGGTTGCGCTCAAGATCCTTTCGTCAGGAAGTACAGGCAAAAATATTGGACATGGCATATGATGGAGAGGCTTTGTTTGGAGATCATGTGGATGAAGCTCTCCAATCAATAAAGAAGGATACGGAAACTGCCCGCTCTCTGGGCACGTTACAATTTCGGAAACAGTCCTTTCGGGGTGCACGCAGACGCGGCACCTCTTCTAATTTTTGACGAGGAAACAACCAGTATAGATCATATAGCCAAGGTTCCAACCGTTATTTCTATAACCAACAGCAAACCTCTCGACAACAGTCTTCCAAGACTTACAGAGGAAAAACCTCTTATAGGGGTTCTACCCCTAAGAGACAATGACTTGTATCAGTCCCAAAAAATTGGAGGTCGAATCTCTCTGTACTCTTCTCAATGGTCCTCCATAACAAAGGACCGTTGGGTTTTGGACATTGTAGAAAGAGGTCACACTCTAGAGTTCACCGAATTCCCTCCACCCACACCGCCTACCGGACCACCACCAGCTCATTTCAAGGAACTGTTACATCAAGTTCAACTTCTAATAGACAAGGGAGCTATAGAGGTAGTTCCAAGATCTCAAAAAGGAAAAGGATTTTATTCACGATTTTTTCTTATCACCAAGAAGAACGGGGAATGGAGGCCCATTCTAGATCTCAGGGCTCTCAACAGATTTCTCAAGAAACAATCCTTACGCATGTTGACGCTTGTAGAGATCTTGTGCTTACTCTCACAAGGAGATTTCATGGCAACAATCGATCTCCAAGATGCTTATTTTCATATCCCCATACTACGACAACATCGGAAATTCCTTCGTTTTCGAGTGGGTCGGAAGCATTTCCAGTTCAGAGTACTACCATTCGGCTTACGCTCGGCCCCGCGAGTGTTTACAAAGGTGCTAGCCCCTGTCGTAGCGTTCCTACGTCTCCAGGGTGTGCATATCTTCCCATATCTGGACGACTGTCTCCTAAAATCGCAATCGGAGGTTCAACTTCGACAGCACACACGTCTTTGCAAGGAGGTGTTTCGCGCCTTAGGGCTCAGCATAAATACCGCGAAGTCTCATCTACAGCCTTCTCACGTCAGGGATTTTCTAGGAGCAACTTTGGAGACAGTGCCAGCCAGGGCACTTCCCTCCCAAGACCGTCTTCAAAGGATTCTCCGTCTGGTAGCCCTTATCAGATCAAAAAGATCCGTTTCTGTACGACTGTTAAAGTCATTTCTGGGGATGGCGTCGTCATGCATTGCATTGATCCCTCATTGCAGGTTACGGACACGCCCCATCCAAGAAGAACTGGATGTTCAATGGCGTCAGGTTACGGGTTCTTTCAACGATCTCGTAACCGTCACAGATCGGATGAAATCGGCACTGAAATGGTGGACACAACCGTTAAATCTAATGAAAGGCATTTCATTTCTGTCAATCATACCAGACATGACAATAACAACAGACGCCTCTCTAGAAGGATGGGGTGCTCATTTGGAGGAACTATCAATCAAGGGAAAATGGACAATATGCCAAAAAGCCTGGCACATCAACAGGTTAGAGCTCATGGCTATATTTCTGGCTCTCAAATCCTTTCTTCCTTTAATCCAAGGACAATCAGTCCTCATACAGACAGACAACACAACCTGCATGCACTACGTCAACAAGCAGGGCGGAACAAAATCCCCGAAACTGTCTCGTCTAGCCCAGTCGATCTGGGATTGGTCTCTCAACCATCACATCATGATTGCAGCAGTTCATCTCCCAGGGGTATCCAATATCCTAGCGGATTCCCTGAGCAGGTCCTCCTCGTCGACCCACGAATGGGAGTTACATCAGCCGACGCTGGAGATGATATTTCGACGATGGGGACGTCCACAGCTGGATCTCTTTGCCACACCAGAGAACCGCAAATGCCGACACTATGCAAGCTGGCATCCCCACCAAGGATCACGGGGCAATGCCCTTTTGATGAACTGGTGCAATCTGTTTGCCTACGTTTTTCCTCCAATCCCACTCATACCTCGGGTCCTGTGGAAAATGCGGAGGCAACCTTGCCATCTACTTCTAGTAGCTCCCCGTTGGCCTCGGCAAGCATGGTTCTCAGAGTTACTCCTAATGTCTCAATGCGAACCAATCCTTCTACATCCTCGTACAGATCTTATGACAATGAGCAAGGGGAAAATTTGTCATCCGAACCCCTCCTCACTGAGCTTATCAGCTTGGAACCTGAGCACTGTGAATTTGCCCATTTAGACATCCCACAGGACTGTAGAGACATCTTGGCTCAGGCGAGGGCTCCTTCTACGGTAAAGACGTACAAATTAAAGTGGAAAAGATTCTGCCACTGGTGTGCAGCTAATGGAGTTCATCCATTTCACTCCACGCCACAACAATTGCTACCTTTCTTCTTGCATTTAGCTAACTCCGGATTGTCTCATGCAACCTTGAGGGTTTTTCTGTCGGCAATCTCCCGTTTCCGTCAAGATGGTTCAACGTCCCTTTGTTCTTCAAGGATTATCCAACAATTCTTCAAAGGGTTATTTCGTAAATTTCCTCCTGTTAGACGTCCACCTCCATTGTGGCATCTGAACATCGTATTGGCACAACTGATGAGGCCACCATTTGAACCTATTCACAAGGTCGAGTTGAAGTTTCTAACTTGGAAGGTGGCTCTTCTTCTGGCACTAACGTCTTCACGTCGTGTCAGTGACATTCATGCATTTACCATAAATCCGCCTTTCCTACAGTTCAAACCAGATTCTGTAGTGTTGCGTACAAATCCAACTTTTTTGCTTAAAGTGCCCTCAGACTTTCATATTAACGAACCAGTGATTTTGGAAACCTTCTTTGCTAATCCTCAAACTCCTGCGGAGCAGATATTACATTCCCTGGATGTGAAACGATGTTTAAAGCTCTACATCAGCAGAACAGCTTCTTTACGAAAAACTGATCAACTCTTCATAGCTTATGGACGCTATCACAAGGGACGTCCAGTGACAAAACCAACTATTGCACGTTGGGTTTCAGCAGCCATCGATTTCTGCCATCAAAAGGCAAACAAGCCATTGCAGTCACCAGTGAGGGCTCACTCCACTAGAGCGATGTCTTCTTCAACCGCATTATTTGCTGGAGTGCCTTTACATCAGATCTGCAGAGCAGCTACGTGGTCAAGTAGACATACGTTTACAAGACATTACTGCTTGGCAACTTTAAACGAGGAGGATGCTGCAGTTGGGCAGGCAGTGCTTCGCAATCTTTTTAAATAAGGTGAGCCTCTTCCTTCCCTCCTCCATATTGTTTCCATTTACTGTTGAGATAATGGTTCATTTACACTTATATAGATATTCAGTAATATCATATATATAAGGATATTGATTGGCATTACAACTGTTAGTGCTGTTATAACTATGGAAACAATAATAATTGTTACTGCTGGCTATTCTATATTCAAGCATGTGAATCTATGAAAGACACCTATACTGGAAAAGAACAATTGTTACTTACCTGTAAACAGGTGGTTCTCCAGTATTGGTGTCTTTCATAGATTCACATGCGACCCTCCCTCCTCCCTTCAGAGGCTCTCTTCTCCTCATACACTCTAAAGTCACTTTGGTGCTACGAAAATCTGAGGTGAGGAGCTCTGAGGAGAAGGTTCTAGAGAGGAGCTGGCGCCTGATTGGCCGTAGTTTGGACTAACATAATGACAGAGATAGACTGCGAATGTCTTTTTTCTCTTTCCATGTATCTCTATAGAGATTTCATATAGGGACATTCTTGATGTTATCACTTACTTTTATATCTCTGTTTTATATGATTACTTATGTATATGCATATATATATTAAGACTGTATATATTGCTATATTATTTACCGTGGGACTCCCACTCCGACGACAGGGAATATTCAAGCATGTGAATCTATGAAAGACACCAATACTGGAGAACCACCTGTTTACAGGTAAGTAACAATTGTTCCTCTGCTGTTCTTGTATCCAGGAAAACTACGTGTGCGAAACCTGTCCCAGTCGTGATAGGGTAGATCTGATTTCCAAATGAGAAGTCTGCTCTGTCAGACACATAATCAGTACCTCACAGGTTATCTTCATTACCCACTGTCATACTCTTTCTCATCACAGGCCGTACTAATGAGGTGGATTACACCTCAGAGAAAAGAACTTGCATTTATAAACACTAAAAATCTGTAAAGATAGTTTTCTTGCCCACCAAATAAATTTGTTAAAAGAGAAGCTGGCCAATTATAGAAGCATTCCAGGCAAAGCAAAGCTCTAGGTGGAAAGATGTTTGGTAGGATGTAAAGACTATGACAAAGAAGCTTGGACTAGAAGAATTGGAGATTACCATTAAGCAATCTAGGCTTTACATAAATACTGCTATTCCCTGTCACATTCTTACTAATCAGTTTTGTTAAATTAGAGTTGTTCTGGCCTCAGACTATCCTGTACATGAACTAAGAGGTTTGAACCTGCTTTGGAACTGGGCCAAAGTAAGCAGCTCTGTTGCAACACCACATCCTCTCTCCTGTAGCACTCTGAAAACCCATTGTGGTTCAAGGTTTCTGACTCGACTTCAGTCTAAGTAGTCAGTCAGCATTGTATTTGTGGAACAACAGGGCCAGTGAATGTTACATTTTAAGACCGCAATTGATAAAGTATGCAGCAATCTGAAGATTAGACCTCCCTCTTTCTTCAAACGCCAAAATATTCACATACCATCCATAATAAAGTAAGTGTTGCTGCTAACAAACAAATATCATAAATGAATTATAGTGGCCTGACAAAGCAAGAAATATGCCAATATAACGTGGACACTGAGTTAGGGGTGACACTTAGACTTTTCCTTGCTTCCAAAATTATGTGAATTTGAAGGGCAGTGGCAGATCGCCTCCAACTCCTTACTTACCAGCTGCTTCGTGGGTCAGGCTGAAGTATTCATCCACGTAGGTGTATGGAGTTATCCTCCAAGTAGCAGGAAGGCTACTACCTCAGACAGGAACTCCATGTAAACCTGAAGGGTGGGTTGGCTTGAAGCCAACAAGTTGGACCACATACTACAAATGACAACCAAGAGTAGCAAACAACATGGATCCATTATGCTGAAATATTTTTAACACAGCCAAGAATCAACTGAGCAGTTATACTGTCAGATTTCTCTTTTATCGTTCTGGGGATCTTGATGGATCATATCAGAGGGTCTAGTTCAGCCACCAATCTTCAACATACTGAGACTTTGTATCTAGCAGGTCAGCAGAAATGTTTTACTTTTATGGTGTATAGGTATCGGAAGTCAAGACAATTTCTACACTGAGCCGAGGAAGCTCTTAAAGAAGCTTACTTTGATTTAAGGTTACAGAGATTCAGTCACTCCTAATTCCATGGTTTGGTAGGAAAAAAGTGAACATAATTAATCTCCAAGACTCAAACATCTGCAGAAGGTTTATGCTTGATGTGCATGGCCAGATCATCAAGGAATTACTAACAACTCTAACATCAGTCTCAAACTATTGTTGCTATCCTTAATTAGTTTCCAGGCTGTACCTTCTGTACAGTTTCATAGTGCCTGCTTGCTGTTGCTGGAAAGGATGAAAAACATACATACCAGATTACAAAGATGAATTCAGTTAAAGTCTCAAACTAGAGGAGTATTCCATGTGAGGATTCATCTCCTCTAACTTCTGTGCACATCATTTTGATTGCATGAGAGCCCTTTTCTGACCTGCAAAGGTCTATCCAGATACCAGATTCCAATAAGGAGGTGTTGCTATTACGATTTCTGGTAACAATGTAATACGTTCTGAGTGGGTTAAGGGCAAAACTTGTACAGATTAATAATCTGCTATCTATTTAACTCTAAACATGTACCCCTGGGTAGTGTGCTACTGGCCTCAAAATGCATGAACGCCTCATCAAGGGGATAGTAAGCGTTATATCAATACAATTTACAATTACATGACAAAATATGCCGCCATATTTCGAAATATGCAGATGTACAAAGTAAAGTATGCTATTTTATGTCATACTTAAGGGAGGGGTGTCCTGACTCATGAGAACCCAAAGACAACTTTGACAGGTTTGTACCCTGTCCAAGTAGGGAGCTTTCCTTCTGGTCAGGGTAAGGGGGCTTACACTTGTAAAATAACCTTTGCTCCCCCCCTTGGTACCTTGGCATGAGCAGACAGACTTATATCAGAGGCAATGTGTAAAGCATTAGTACATAAAACACATAGTAACACAGTGAAAACACTACAAATGGACACACCAATTTAGAAAATTAAAATGCCTTTATGCAAACCAAACAATGACAAGAATCCAGCACACATATATCAAGATATCACTTTTAGAATGAGTATTGCAAAAATAACGCTTGTAACAACATATAGGTCCAACTGGGGCTATTACGACATCGTGATAGGCACAAATCCCAAGTGCATCCGCTGACTGCAAGGTGTACAGGCCGGCCACCTATTCACATTGATCCCTAAGTAACAGTACCTTGGAAATCAGAGTCAATGGATGGTGCACAGCATCACGGAGGTGAAGCATCAATGGGCCAAGGCGAGGGCTGGCTCCTTACTGCCACAGGGAGGCGAGACATTGAGTCCATGAGGCATCGATTCCATTCAGCAGTCAGTGTCGATGAGTTCGGGAAGTCACCCACATCGGTTATTGGCTTCGCGATGATGAGATGCAGTTGCTGGCGACGTCAGGTGTCAGTGCGAGCGCTGGTGTCGGGAAGAACGATAACTTGCAGGTATCGGCGGTTGTCAGAGCTGCGGTGCAGTCAGGGCAGTGCGTTGTATACTTCACGAACAGGTGCTCACGGCCTCGGTGTATGTTGCAGCATTGCTGGCAGCATCGCTTCCCCAGGATCTAGAATTGGCACCCTTTGGCAACCAGGAGTCCAGCAGAGGAAGCCAGGTGTTGTTTAGCAAGTTGCAGGTAAAGTCTTTGTGTCCCTGAATCAAGCTCTACTTAAAGCCCTTAGAAAATCTTCTTAAATAGGATACCACAGCAAGGCAAAAGTCCATCCTTTCCACTGCCCACAGACAGAAGCAGCAACTGCAGGCCAACCCAACAAAGCAACACTTGTTCCCATCGCTCCGTGTGCTGCACGCATTCGATCAGCATGTAATATGCACACATTTATGACCCAATGCCATGCAATGTGAGAAACTCTCACTGCCCTCATCTTCAACTACAAAGCCCTCAACTGAACCCCAATAGGAATTGCCATCCTCAACACAAATTCACCCAGGCACCTATGGGCGACTCAGTTCACAGTATGCACTAGACAAGAATTCTATGTTGCATGAAAAAACCTACAGAAAAATAACATCTGGCAAAACTAAATTACACTTGGGGAATGCAGCATGAAAAAAATGTGAAATGTAAACAGGGACTGCATTGCTAACATGGATTACTGTTGGTCTAGTGCCAAGGCTTAAAACTGGTTACCCAGTTGCACAGTCTACAGCGCTGGCCATAACACCACATCATGGGAAGAGGGAGTAAAGCAGGCAAAAGCCACATGAAAGCTCAACTTGTTTTTGGATCAAGGTTCATACAGAACTTCAAGCTGATTCAGAGCCAGGATTCAGGCTCAAGCCTGACTCAAATTTTCAGTATCCTGAGCCATCTCTAGTTTGTTTGATTGGAGAATCAGGTCTTCAGCTTCTTGCAGAATTCAAGAAGAGAAGAAAGAAGGAGGCTCTGATGTGGAGTGGGAGGTAGTTCCGCGCTTTAGGAGTAATGTAATAGAACGCACATCATCCTAGTTTTGCGTATGCGTGAAATGTATGCAGATTGGAGTCATGTGGAACAGTGGTGTCTAGTCTGTCTGGTGGAAGGAGATGCAGCTATTCAGATACGTGGTGTCTAAGTTGGTTAGTGCCTTTGGTGAGTGTGTGATGTGTTTAAAATGAGTGTGTTTGTGTATCAGGAGTCAGTGGAGCTCCCTGAGGTATGGTGTGATGTGAGCACTATGTGGGATGCTGTGGATGAGTAAGACTGCTGAGTTCTGAATGGATTGTAGTCTTCTAGTGGGTTGCTTGGTGATCTCAGAGTAGAGGCTGTTCCGGTAGTCTAACTTGCTAGTGACCATTTTTCAAGTGTTGCTTAGAAGCCATTTTGAAAATACTTTTCAGCATTTCCAGAGTGTGGTGATGGTGCATTTATGTCCACTATGCTGTTGATGATTTTGAGGTTCCTGGTATAGGTGCTGGGTGTGGTTGTGGGTCTTAACTTGGCTGGTTACCAGTTGGAGTCCTATGGCGAGGTGTTCTTTATGAAAATCACTAGTTCTATCTTATCAGTGTTTAGCTTGAGGCAGTTGACGCTCATCCATTTAGCAACTTTGGTCATGCATGCAGTGAACTTGACTCTTCTGTTGGGTCTCTTGTCGGAGAGGGAGAGAATGAGTTGTGTGTATTCGGCCAGTGGCAGTTGGTGACATTTAAAAGTAACATTTTGTAAACTTTGGTTATGGTTTTTATGTAGGGAGCAAAGAGAGCAAGCTTAATGGACAAACATGAAGTTTGGGTGAATCTCCTCCCAAGAATAAAAAAAAAGCAATTGGCAAATGGTGCAAACGAATTTAGTGAGAATGCAAGGTTTCTAAAGCAGTGGAAACATATAGTCTTAAAATATTAAACAAATTGAAAAAGTCCCCGTATCTTATTGCATTAACATGCTCAACAGTGCCTGTAATGTGAAAATTGTACAGCGCTACCACTTCAGGCCAAGCGACTTGCAGTACATGCAGCATCGACTTCGAAGAAAATGATGCTCTAACCAGGTTTCAGGAAGCACCCACACCTGCTGGCTGCAATCAGTCATATGGAAATATGTGCAGACAGGTTTGAAAGTGGGATGAAAAAAGTGGGGGCTTGCTAAAAAGGGAAATGTAAAATACATTTTTGTTTCCCATAGTTTGTCACTCGACCAGCATTTTGGTTTCTTTCTGAGATGTTTCTGTATCCTTGTATATGCTAATCCCAAAAACAATCCCTTGCCATCCAAAAACCCATACAAATGCAAAACCCTAATAAAATCATTATCACCCAAAAACCATACCCAACTTAAACCCTAAAAATTCCTTATCACAAAAAAACCCATACCCACCCTACACCATCTAATTTCCCTTGACCCACAAAAACCCACACCCACCCAAAACCTTAAAAATTCCATTGCCACCCAAACCCACCGTTAATCATACAAAATCCCTTGCCACCAAAAATCCCACACCCACCTTAAATGATAGAAATCCCTTGCTACCCATAAAAACCCATACCCACCCTAAACCCTAAAAAACAACCTTACCACCCAAAAACCTACACCCACCCTAAACCCTAAAAATTCGCTTGCCACCCAAAATTCATACCCATCCTAAACCCTAAAAACCTCTTACCACCCAAAAACCTATACCCACCCTAAACCTTAAAAAATCCCTTTCCACCCAAATACCCATACCCACCCTAAATCTAAAAGATGCAGTTGTCGCCCAAAAACCCATACCCACACTAAACCCTAAAAAATACCTTGCCACTCAAAAATCCATACCCACCCTAAACCCTAAAAAATACCTTGCCACTCAAAAATCCATACCCACCCTGAACCCTAAAAATTTCCTTGCCACCCAAAATCCCATACCCAGCCGAAACCCTAAAAATTTCCTTGCCACCCAAAAACCCATAGCCACCCTAAACCCTAAAAAATCTCTTATCACCTCAGAACCTATAATCAACCTAAACCCTAAAAAATACCCTTCTACCCAAAAACCTATACCCACCCTAAACCCTAGAAATTCCCTTGCCACCCAAAAACCCGTACACACCCTAAACCATAAAAAAGCCCATATTGCTTAAAAAAAACATACCCACACTAAAACCTAAAAAATCCCTTACCAACCAATAACCCATACCCACCATAAATCCTGAAAATTCCCTTGCCACCCAAAAATCCATACCCACCGTAAACCCTAAAAAAACTCCTTATCACCTACAAACCTATATCCAGACTAAACACGAAAAAATACCTTAGCACCAAACACCCATACCCACCCTAAACTCTAGAAATTCCCTTGCCACCCTAAAATTTCCCTTGCCACACAAAAACCATACCCACCTTAAACCCTAGAATTTCCTTTGCCACACAAAAACCCATACGCACCATAAACCCTAAAAAGCCCATATCACCTAAAATCCATACCCACCCTTTAACCTAAAAAAAAATCCCTTACTGCCCAAAAACCCATGTCCACCCTAAACCAAAAAAAGCCCATATCACTTAAAAAAAACCATACCCGCCCTAAAACTTAAAAAATCCCTTACCAACCAATATCCCATACCCACCGTAAACCCTAAAAATTCCTGTGCCTCCCAAAAACCCATACCCACCCTAAACCCTAAAAAACTCCTATCACCTACAAACCTATATTCACACTAAACCCGAAAAAATACCTCAACACCAAACACCCATACCCACCATAAACTCTAGAAATTCCCTTGCCACCCAAAAAGCCATGCCCACCCAAAACCCTAACACAAACCTCACAACCCAAAAACTCATAACCACCCTAAATCCTAAAAATTCCTTATCACCGGAAAACCCATACCCAACCTAAACCATAAAATGTACCTTGCCCCCAAAAACCCACACCCACTCTAAACCTTAAAAATTCTCTTGCCACCCAAAAACCCATGCCCACCCTAAACCCTAAAATTTCCCTTGCCACCCAAAAACCCATACGCACCCTAAACCCTAAAAAGCCCATATCACCTAAAAATCCACACCCACCCTAAAACCTAAAAAATCCCTTACTGCCCAAAAACTCATATCCACCCTAAACCATAAAAATCCAATTGCCGCCCCCAAAAAATCATACCCACCCTAAAATATCCCTTACCATTCAAAAATCCGTATTCACCCTAAACCCTAAAAAATCCCTTGCCGCTCAAAATCCCATACCGACCCTAAAAAAATCCTTGCCACCCAAAAACCCACACAAACACTAAACCCTAAAGATTCATTGCCACGCAAAAACCCATACCCACTCTAAACCCTGAAAGTTCCCCTGCCACCCAAAACCTATGCCCACCCTAAACCTTAAAAAATCCCTTACTACGCAAATACCCATGCACAACTTCTTTTTCTTATAACATGCCGTACTCTTTATAAGATCATCGCATGAGCAGTACTTCTTTTAGTTAAAAATCGTTTAGAGCATCAGTCTTTCCACATCATGGTGTCCTTCCCCAAGTCAACGACATATAATCGTACAGTACTAGGCAGTGTCCCTTCCTTTAAAAAAAGGTGTAGTGCTACTTCTCATATCACCAACTCCCATTATTACGGTCTACCATCATTTTTAGACCACAAGAAAATTAAATAAAGCAGCGAGAGTCACAGAATTTTTTGAACATTGCTCTACACTTGCTGAGCAAAATTTCCAAAATTGCACCACTTCACATACTATTGTCATTTGCAGTAACATTTTACTGCAAGTACATGAGTATAATGCGAATGGTAGCAGGGATTTGGGTGGTGAAGTTGTAATAGGTCTGCCTGATCTGGTGGTGGAAGCAGGCGCCAAGTGTGTTGCATAGGTCTTGGGAGGGTGGGATGTATGTTGACTTCTCAAGTCGTCCAGACTCATGGAGGGCGGGAGTGAACCAACTGGCTTTCTTCGAGTGTAGCTTGCCTGGTGTCTTCTGGAGGGGGCCAGAGTGTCGGCGCAGTTGGAGATCCATTGGTGAGGGTTTTGCGCTGCGGTGTTGGTGTCTGTTGGTGTTGGCGGAGTCGTTGTGCTGAGGAAGTTGACGAAAAGATCTTCTGTGTCCTTGTTCCAGCTACGACGGGGGATGATGAGGGTGATAGTGTGCAGTGGACATGGCAAAGGCGAGATGCATGTAGTGGTGGTCAGTCCAGCCGAATTCGGTGGTGTGGCTGTAGGTGATGTTTCTACTGGCAGAGAAAATGGGTTCGAGCATGTATCCAGCTGAGTAAGTCAGTGTGGTGACTAACTGCTTGATTCCGATTTTGGCAAGGTTCACCAGTAGGGAGGCAGTGTTCTGGTCACTGGGGTTGTCCAGGTGGAAGTTGAAGTTTCTGAGTAGGATATAATCGGTGGATGCTAGAGCCTGGGGTACGATGAGGTCTACGTTGGTGTCAGTGAAGAGCTGGTGGGGGCCTTGGGGGCCTGTAGATGAGGGTGCTGCAAAGGGTGTTGTTGGTCTGGATCTGGAAGTGGAGGTGTTCCATGATTGTCATTTGGTCGTTTGAGTGCATGGTCAGTCGGAGCGCGTTCTTGTGGATGATGGCGATGCCTCCTCCTGGTCGGTCGGTGCAGTCCTCGCAGGTGATTTTGTAGCCATCGGGGATAGTGATGGCGATGTCTGGTCCGGATCAGGGGTTGATCAAGGTTTCCATGAAGAAGGTGATGTCGGGAGAGGTCACGTTGAGGAGGTCCCAGATTTCTGTGGCGTGTTTGTGGAGGGATTGCACGTTGAGGAGTATGCAGTTGAGTCTGTCGAGTGTGCTGTTGGTCGGTTGGGCGGCCAGAGGATCTGGCATGCTGGCGGGGGTGAGGATGGGGCTGCAGTTCTGGCAGAAGAAGGGTCCTTGGGTCTTCAATGATGCGAGGTTGCAGGCGGTATGGCGTCCCGAGTTGTGGGTGAGGAGGGTGCTGGCATCATAGCGGTGGAAGGTCCGAGAACCAGAGTCCCTGGGGCTGGGCATGGTCCAGGCACGGCAGGTGCAGAAAGGCCTGCCTTTGGCACCCCAGTGGTGCAGCCGAGCAGCAGCTGCCATTAAGTTGTGCTGGGGGCTGGACAGCTAAGAGGCAGGAAATGCAGGAGAGGAAGGGTCACTGGAGGGGTCAGGCCATGGGGATCACAGCAACAGGAACGAGGGTGGCAAACAAAGGAAATAAAAAGGTAAAGTAAAAAACTGAATAAAGGCAGAAATCAGAAAAGAGAGGCAGAGGGACAGCCCAGCAGCAGAGCAGTGAAGCTCTACCACTAAACCACCAGGCAGGGGTGTGCGGGTGGAGGTGAGTCTCGAGCTCCTGACCAAGGGTCAGCAGCAGGAACAGGGGCAGCAGCAGCTACCAGGCAGAGCTTTGCTATGAAGGGATCAAGTCCACTAGAAGGTCAGTGTTTGCTACTTCCAATCCAATCTAAGTAACATTAGAGAAAGGGTTGGACTTCAGAGGGGTTCAAATGGCCATTTCCACTCCAGTCGAAACAACAGTAGAGAAGGTGTTGAACCTCTGAAGGGTTCACATTTACTATTCCCATTATACCCTAAGCAAAAGCAGGGAAAATGCTGAATTTCGGAGAGGTTAGATTTACTATTCCCACTGCAATGTAAGCAACAGCTGGGAAAGTGTTGGACTTCAGAAGGATTAGATTTGCTATTCCCACCCCAATATATATAAAACAGAAGGAAAAGTATTGGACTTGAAAGGGGTTATATTTACAATTTTCCATCCATCCAAAGCAACAGTAGGGAAAGTGTTGGACTTTGTAAGGGTTATATTAACTAGCCCCACCCCAACTAAGCAATAATAAGGAAAGCATAGGAATTGGATGGACTAGATTTTCTGTTCCCACCCCAATTTAAGCAACAGTAGGGAAAGTGTTGGATTTCAGAAAGGTTACATATACCATTCCAATGCAGTCATTTAAAAAAAATATTTAAATACCTAAAAACATAAAATGACTAACCATAGATATATTAGAAAACATATATTGTACACATTAAAATAAAATAATTATTTCTTGCATAGTCTAAATAAAACAATACTTTCATTTTAAAGATTCAATGAAAAATTATATAATGATTTATAACTTAAATATTTAAATAACAAAAAATTAATAAAGAGAACTATTTTCATTTGAATCATTTCTCACTCTATTCCCCTACAAATTGAACATGCTGCTAAATTATCTATAACTAATTATACCATAAAAAATATAAATTAAAAATCTGAAATTAAACCCAAATAAATGAAAGAACAATTAAAACATTACATACTGACCATTTATATATTGATTTTACCATACATTACTTAACATTAAAAAAATTGTTAAAATGTAATTAACCTCCCACCATATTCCCCTAAAAACCCAATATCCCCCTACTAAATTATGAAATACTTAACATAGGTATTTGTAGATCGCACATTAACTCTTAGGTATCTTGGCGCTAACAGGTGTTTATTGTTACCCAATAGCACTGAGCCACCAGACCCATCTAATTACCTATTGAAAATTCAAGTACACATTTAAAATTGCAAACTATATTTAAAAAAGGCAATTTTACTAATATTATAAGTATATATATATTTAATTAAAAACAATGTTTATTACAAGTATACTAAAGTACCAAATATTAATTACAACAATTGTATTTATTACCATATTGCAGACAATAAAACCTGCATCCTTAGGGATCGATTCCGAGCCGGGTCGGAAAGCACTCCGACCGAGCCGGATCCAGAGTGTTTTCCGACCGAGCCGGAGTCCTGCAGTCCGACCGAGCGAGTACGATGCGGCCGTATGCTGTCGGACTCGGGTCGGTCGGACTCCCATAGAAGTCAATGGGAGCCAGTCGTACGACGCGTACATGGGCTCCCATTGGCTGAATGGGTACGTCGCGGACAAGTGCGCCCCCTACAGTGAGTATGAGTCGGTGCCATTTGCACCGTACATGCCTGTGTTGGGGAGACCCATGGGTCTCCCCCTGTGTCTGAGTCGTAGGGCTGCGGGTGACAGGGGTTCTGACGGGGACCCCCAAAGGCAACCACCCGGACGATTTGCGAGCCGGACACTCCGGCTCACACAGGCTGTCCGACACGTGCATCGTACTGAGACGTACGGAGCGGTTCGGACCCGGAAACGAGTCGGTCGGTGAATTTCATGTAGCTCGCATCGTACTTGCTCGCTCGTACAGCTGTACGAGTCGGGCGGAAAACACGCGTACGGCACGTAGTTTTTCCAGCCGGATCACGTTCGGTGCCCTTCTGACCCGGATCAGAATCGGCCCCTATATTTTGATATTCTGTTCCACTTTATTTTTGCAGTGGTGATATTTTTGACAACATATTTGTCACATGATAATTTGGAAGGTTTCTTTTCTCACAAAAACAGCTAGTGCATGACTATCAAATTGTCCCACTCTATTCCTAAACAAATGATTCACTGGCTCCTTTTAGGAAGCCTAGTTTTATAGACCACACACACCGAAGCACATTTGGGCGGACTCCTCAAAAAAGTTTTGTGAACATTGTGAAAGATTCCCATAGTTAAAGTAGGCACATTCTGAGGTTTTTATTCCCATGAAAAAGACAGCTGCATGTCAGCCAAAGTGACTTTCTCTACACTTACATTATGAGCATACAAGCTCAGTTCAGGAATACAATTTGTAAGACTCTTGTATAAGATTTGCCCTTCAAATAACAAGACCATCAACACTGAGAAAGTCTCTTGTAGCTGACATGGACACTTTAGAGAATGTTTGAGCCTTGTTTAAATATTTCTATTTTACACTCCAGATATAAAAGGCTAAACAAATAGAGGTTTCAACTTTGTGAAAGTTTCCCATGTTTCACCTTGTTTGGAAGGAATAAAGGCTGAGTGGTAGCACCAGGATTCAAACATGTGAGAGAGTGGTCAAACACATCCATCAAGTGGATTCATTCATTTAAGCCAGCAGACTAATACGATCTGTATGTGTTCTCCAACAAACTTATCAATACACACATCACTGTGGAGACTTGACTTGAATATAACTGTAATCACACATTATCACTGTGAGGACTTAAACCACAATCTCTATGTGAGGACATGTACATGACTTTAATCATGCACTATCACTGTGTGCTATCCGCGTACATCCCATTAATCCTCTCTGTGGGGACCTGGGCATGTCTATAATTAAACACTATATCTGTGAGGACCTGGGCATGTCTTTAATCATACTCTATCTCTATGGGGACCCGGGCATGTTTATAATCACACACATTCTCTTTGGCAACCGTGGTAATACTATAGTCACGCACCATCTCTGTGGGGATCTAAACATCTCTATAATCACACACTATCTCTGTAGGGACCTCAACATCTCTATAATCACACACTATATCTGTGGGGACCTGGGCATGTCTATAATCACACACTATCTCTGTGGGGACCTGGGCATATCTATAATCACACACTATCTCTGTGGGGTCCTGGGCATGTCTATAATCACACACATGCTTCTTGGCGACAGTGGTACTATAGTCATACACCATCTCTTTGGGGACTTGAGCATTCCTGTAATTACATGCAAGCTCGGTTTTGGCTTAAGGATCATCAGCTTCGCATTCTCTGTATGGGACTATGTGAATACAGAAAAGTAGTAAAGTTAGACTTTTGGTCTAAGTTTACATTTGTGAAACTGAAAAGTAGAAAAGTTAGATTTTTTGTCTAAGTTTACCTTTGTGAATAGGGCCCTATTTTAATGAGGACTTAAACACATCTCTGTGGGGACTTAAACATCGCTATAATAACACAATATCTTTGTGGGGACTTGAAAAAACTATAATAAAACACTGTCTTTGTGGGGATTTGAACATCACTATAAAAACATACCATCTCTGTGGGTACTTGAGCATTCCTGTAATTAAACACAAGCTCTGTTTCGACTTGAAGCTCCAGGGGGTGCCACGAGGCACAGGGTCCAGACTGATTTGCATATAACTGGGTCTGAACTGGGGTGGCGATGTGAGCTAAAGAACGATGATGGATTCAACCCAGATCTGTGACGGGGGTGAGTGACTTAAAAGTTCCAGCACTCCGTCCATCATCTCCTTGTGTTTGCTTTGACTTGAATATCATCAGCTTCACATTCTCTGTATTGGGATTTGAGAATATTGAAAAGTAGTGCAGTTAGACTTTTTGTCTAAGTTTACCTTTGTGAATCGGGCCTTATTTTAATGAGGACTTAAACACAATCATCTTCATGCACTATCTCTGTGGGGACGTAAACATCGCTATAATAACACACTATCTTTGTGGGGACTTGAACAACACTGTAATAACACACCATCTCTGTGGGGGCTTGAACATCTCTCTGATAACACACCATCTCTGTGGGGACTTGAACATCTCTATAACACACTATCTCTGTGGGGACTTGAACATCTCTATGATAACACACTATCTTTTTGGGGACTTAAACATCGCTATAATAACATACCATCTCTTTGGGGACTTGAGCATTTCTATAATTACACACAACCTCTGTGTGGACTTGAACATCATTAGCTTCACACTCTTTATAATGGGATTTAAGCTTAGAAAGTACACACTATTTCTATGGAGACTTAAGCACAATGATATTCAGCCACCATCTCTGTGGGGTCTTGAACATCTATTTTGGCAAAAATGTAATCCGCTAATCAAGCTCTGGACTCCACTTGACCATTTTCCTTGGTTCCATATGTTAATTTCTTTATGTATTAGTTCCATTATCTCCTATGATTTTAAGCACTAATAAATTGGTTAAATACAGCTTTATGTGTCTTTCTTTAAGCATCTTATGATATTTTCTGGCACATTAACATAATCTGTCTTTAATGTATACCTCTAGTATATATGCATCAATTTATATATGAATAGATTATAATGTTTGTGTATATTGTTGATAAAATAAACATTTAGCCATGTGTCCTGTATCATGAATTTTTTCTTAACATTTTTCTGTTATTAGTGTAGTTTAAAAACATTGGGAAAGGATAGTCCCCACAAGGGGGAGGGAGGGAGGGAGAGCGAGAGAGCGAGAGAGCGAGAGAGCGAGAGAGCGAGAGAGCGAGAGAGCGAGAGAGCGAGAGAGCGAGAGAGCGAGAGAGCGAGAGAGCGAGAGAGCGAGAGAGAGAGAGAGAGAGAGAGAGAGAGAGAGAGAGAGAGAGAGAGAGAGAGAGAGAGAGAGAGAGAGAGTGTGTGTGTGTGTTGAGCCCGCTTGTGTATTGGGAGCCAGTGGAGCTCCCTGAAGTGTGGTGTGATGCTAGTTCTTTGGGAGGTTGATGGTTAATACAGCATGGAGGGTGTTCCTGTAGTCCAACTTGCAGATGACTAAGGCACGAGTGACTCTCTTTTTATAGTGTTGCTTGGGAAGCATTTGAAGATCTTCCGCAGATCTTCAGGGTGTGGAAGCAGGATGCAGTGACAGCTATGACTTGTGTAGTCATGTCCAGTGTGCTATTTACAATGATTCATAGGTTCCTGGCATGGGTGCTGAGTGTGTGCGGGGGTGCAAGTTCAGCTGTCCACTCGTTGGAGTCCTATGCTGAGGTGTTCTTACCGAACATCACTACTTCTGTGTTGAGCTTGGGAAAGTTGCCTTTCATCCACATAGCTGCTTCAGTCATGCAGGCAGTGAATTTATTTCTTGTGTTGGGGGTCTTGTCTAAGAGCGAGGGTATGAGTTGGCCATTGTCAGCAGAGCATAGGAGCAGATGCTGGTGTTATATGCGCGTATGACATTGGTCAGAAGGATCATGTATGCGTTTAAGAGGGTGGGGCTGAGCGATGAACCTTGAGGCACTCTGCAGATGTTTGTGGGCTTGTGAAGAGTTACGTCCCATGCCGACAGCTCATGTTCTATTTTTTAAGGACAAGCAGATTGAGTGCAGAGTGGGCCGTTTGATGCCAGTCTCATGCAGGACCCTGATGAGAATGGAGTATGATACCGTGTTAGATGCTGCAGAGTGGTCCAGGAGAATTAGGGCTGCCATGTCTTCTGAGTCAAGGATCATGCAGATATCATCTGTGGTGGTAAGAGTGCTGTTTCTGTCCTAGTGTTGGGCCTGAATCTGGACTGTGTGGCATTGCAGAGCTGGTGGTTGCTAAGTTGGTCGGTGGGGTGTCAGTTAATTTGTTTCTCTAAGATCTTTTCTTGATAAGGTAGGAGGCGCTAGGTCTGTAGTTGGAAAGCGTGGCTGGGTCATAGAATGTTTTAGTGGTAAGAGTTTTTAGTGAAGGCATGTCGGGGGCAAGGGTCAGATGAGGCCCCTGAGTAGATAGTCTTTGTGGTAGCAGCAGTTTCGATGGTGGTGACAGTGGGCCACAAGGTCGGTGTTCGTTCTTCAGTCGAAGTTGGTGTATACGGAGGTGATTTTGTTACAGAAGAATTCTGTGAGCTTGTTGTAGAGGTTTTGCAAGTGGGTGATGTTACTAGAAGATGGAGGAGGCGTGGTGAAATCTTTGATGATGGCAAAGATTTCCATGCTACTGTTAGTGCTGGCGTTAATGCGTTCTGCAAGAGCTGTATGCTTGGTATTCCGTATCTACTGGTGGGAGTGTATTAGGGCGAATTTGGAGGTATCTTTATCCGTGGCGTCTTGACTTGTTCTCCATTGGCTCTCCAGTTGCATGCAGTGGTGTTTCATCAGCCTACGTTCCTCTATATACCAGCCAATCTGTGGGCGGGCTCTTGCTGTTGGCCTGCGCTTGAGGGGAGTCAGGATATGAGCACATGAGGTTCAGCTGTTGAGGGTCTTGCTGGCTTTTGGCAAGATGCTGGTGTGCTTGGGCAGGTATGCAGAGCGGGGATACGCCCACTCCTCTTCTATGAAGCTTTTCCAGCTTCTGTGGGTGTGTTCAGTGGGGGTGGTGCTGCAGAATGGGTATACTAAAACTCATAAGTATGTGGTCTGTCCAGGTCATAGTTGCTGGGTTGTTGACTGATATTGCTGATTGAGAAGACAATCTGGTTCAGTGGAGGTGTGGGTGGGTCTGATAACGTCCTGGGTGAGGCCAAGTTTTTCTTGAAGGACAATAGTTTGAGTCTGTGCAGTCTTCTAGGTGGCAGTTAAGGTCTCAGAGGAGAATAAGGCACTGGTGTTGATGACAAAGGTTACAATGAAGATCGTGATGTCTGTGGTAAAATTAGTGCGGGGTCCTGGCAGCCTCCATACAAGGGTTCTGCCCAGAGAGAAGTTGGCTGTAATGCGTATCTGAAATGTTCCATGTACCTGGTGTCCGTGTAGAGTGTGAAGCTGATGATATCATTGAATATGATGGTAACTCCACCTCCAGGATTGTGTCTTTCATGGTGCCATGAAGCTGGCAGGGATGACTAGCGATATCCAGTGCGCAGGTTGGGTTAACTATGTTTCCATGAGGTAGAGCAGGTCCGAAGCATAGTTGTGCTGTAGGTCCTATATCTCTGTGCCGTGTTTGGTGTGTGAGCTCGTGTTGAGGAACATGCATGTAAATGTGGCAAGTTGTGCGGATGATGGTTGGTCTATGTAAGTGTGAGACCGGCCTCACGGCGTGGCCCTCTCCATCATCCAGCCAACCTGCAACCACCCTCAAGACACGACATCCCCGACTCCGGCCGCATCAGCCACCCCCGATCCGCGGGCCGGCCAGAGGCCTGACCAACTCACCACCCTACCACGCATGTCCAACCAAGGAAGCGGGAGCCCTCAACACAGACCCAGAGGCGCCAGCCCAGTCACACCTCGGGTCGCCTTCCCCGGGAGGACTCAATCGGCCACCAGGCCCCTGGGGAGCAGGCGCCTCCCCTACCGCGCGTCTGGGGTCCCTCCCAGACCCACCTGAAAAGACCAAAGAAGTGAGCGGCAGGAAATTCCGCCGAACCCCCTCCGTCACCCCAGTCCCCCCTCTGCGAGCACTCCGGACTTCAAAGAACCAGCGGAGTATAACAAGGGGTGCCGGAGAAACAAGGGGAGAAGACCTGGAACCATCTGAGCCTGCTGACGCTGTCGCGGCTCCTGAACGCTGAATTCACCTGGGCCTGCTGAGTGACTCGCGGCCTCTTGCTATTGAACCATCTGAGCACTGCGGACGAGGTCGCGGCTCCCGAACACTGAACCACCTAGGCCTGCTAAGTGACTCGCGGCCCCAGCTATTAAACCATCTGAGCCCTGCTGACGGAATCGCGGCTCCTGAACTCCGACCACCTGTGCCTGCTGAGAGACTCGCGGCGCTCCCCTTGAGGACGACTCGGGAAGAGATCGCCCAGAGACACGACACCCTCCGGCTCGAGGATTGTGAGCTTCCGCAGGGTATTTCGCAGAGACACTATCTTGAAAGACTGTCCCGCTACCCCCATTCCCCACGACTGACTTGTGGTACGTTGTGCCACTGCTGTACTATTTGCCTTTTGGGTCATAAAGATCCCTTGAAATCATCGATAAAAGAACTTATCGTCCTACAAAGAATACGTGTGGTGTCCCTCTGTTCACAGTGCAGTTCAGGGTGTGCGCGCCTGGTTCGGCTTACTTGGGAGAGGTGGGTCAAAGGGGTGGGCAAGACGTGTATCGAACCCCCTTCCGGCGAACGCCTTTCCAACATTTGGTGGCAGACAACGGGATCCGAGCCGACACCGAAAGAGAGCGTGCAGTGAACGACTGACGCACTACCAAACAGAGATGGAAGGAGAAACCCCCCTGGGTGCCGCAGGTACCGAAATAAGCTCACCGTTCCGAGAGGATCAATTGGACTATTACACGCATAGAGAACTAAAACAGTTTTGCAAAGACCTTGGCATCGCTACCACCGGACTAAGCACAAAGGAAGACTTCCAGAAAGTACTGAAAGCCTGGGTCGAGACGGGGGCGCCCCCGACCCAAACGGAAGGAGACTCTACCCATGAACAAACGAGCACCCCGGCGAGAAACAACGGGCCAGAGGGGAACCTGTCCTCCGAGGAACTAGCGGACCGAGAGAGAAGCCGCAACCACGAACTGGAACTGGCAAAACTAAAAATCGAGGGAGAGATAAAACTGGCAGAGAAGAAGTTAGCCGTCGAGCAGTTACGGCTACAAGGGGAACTCGAAGAGAAGAGACTCCAAAGGGAGCACGACGAAAAGAAACTCCAGCTAGAACATGAACGCGGCCTGAAGGAGATTGAGTGGCGGGCTAGACACGAAAAGTCACAGCCGCCCGGGAATCCACAGCCCGCTCCCGCCGGGGAAACCAAAGTTCACATCCCCAAGGATGTGGTCAAGGAGTATTATAAGAACGATGATATCCAGCAGTGGTTTAAGACCTACGAAGTCGCCATGACCTCTCACCGAGTCCCGCAGAAGGATTGGGGGGCTGGCCTATGGGGCCGGTTCTTAAGCGAAGGAAGGGACACTCTGCTCGATCTGCCCTCCGCGGTCATGAACTCCTACAGCCACATGAAGGAAGCCCTCGTGGGCCGGTACGGACTCACCCCCGAAATGTACCGACAACGGTTCCGAGATTGCAAAAAGATACCGGGCACCACGTGGGTCGAATACGTGAACTTTTACAGCCGAACCTTGGACGGGTGGATCAAGGGCAGCAAGGTCTCCACCTTCGAAGAACTGTTCGATCTGATCGCCTGGGAACATTTAGCGGCCAATTGCTTTATAGAACTGCGCCAGCATCTCCTAGACAGTAAACTCACCGACCCTCGGAAGCTGGCCGCTGAGGCTGATCGTTGGGTGAACACCCGGGCCACCCGGGGCCCCGTGGGGGACTACGGCCGCAACAGTCAGGGTCCCCCCCGCCAGAGGGGCAGAGGGAACCACGGCCGACCAAGAGACTTTGCCGGGGGGTCCTCCACCAGCACCCCCAGCAGCCCACCAGCGGCGGGTTTGGCCCAGTCTCCAGCCAGCACCGGAGCCCCAGGACGACCAGGTCCACGAGCTAGGATCACCTGCTTCCGCTGCCAGCAGCCCGGACACTACGCCAATGACCCCCAGTGTCCCCAGTATCAGCGAACCACAACGACCAACCCCACGACCCGGCAGATGGCCTCCGTGGCTCTGGGGGAAGAAATGGAAGACTCCGAGGAATGGGACCCGGCGGCCATGGCCCTGGTCTCCCTTGGTGATCGAGAAATGGTCCCCGGGACACCCTTGCCCGCCAACACAGAAAAGTACCGACAGCGGGTGACCATCAACGGCCACCGAGTCGAGGGCCTTCGCGACACCGGGGCGAGTGTCACCGCGGTCCACCGCAGCCTACTTTCAGAAGACCAGATCCTAGCCGGGGCCCTCTGTCCGGTCGTATCCTCCGACAATTCTGAGAACCTCTGCCAGATGGCCCTGGTGCCCTTCGAGTGGGGAGGGGTCTCCGGAGAACTGAAGGTAGCGGTCCGGACCTCGCAGCCCGTAGACTGCCTCCTGGGCAACGACCTGGAGAGTTCCCCGTGGGGGCAGGTAGAACGAAGAGCCCACCTGAATGGGTCTGCGCCACCACGCGCTCCATGACCGCACGAGTGGCCCCCTCCAAGGGCGCTGAAGCCCTCTTACCGAACACTTTCCCCGAGAGCAGGGACCCCCTACCAGAAGCAGACAACCCTCCTTCCGAGGAAGAAGGAGACACTAACCCAGGGGAAGGACCGGAACCTTCCGCCCCAGAGGCCCCGATGGAACTCGAAGAACTGCCCGAGTTGGCCCAGTGGCACTGCGAAGGGGGGCCCTCCCGCGAAGAGTTCTGCCAGGAACAGACCACTTGCCCCTCCCTCGAGGGACTTAGACAACAAGCCGAAGCCCAGGTCGCCGGTGACCAAACCGGAACCCATTGGGTCTATTGGGACAATGGCCTCCTCTACAGCGAGCAAAAGTCCGCCGAGCTAGGCGCAGCACGAGTACTGGTGGTACCCCTGCGGTTCCGGAGCCTCCTCCTGGGCCTGGCCCACGATGTACCCTTGGCAGGACACTTAGGCCAAGACAAGACATACCAGCGATTGGTGACCCACTTCTATTGGCCCAAGATGCGGGCGAATGTAGAAGCACACTGCAAGTCCTGCCTCACGTGCCAGGGCAGTGGGAAAAGTGGCGGAAAATGCAAAGCCCCCTTACAACCGTTCCCCGTTGTGGGTACCCCGTTCGAGCGGGTTCGCATCGACATCGTGGGACCCCTGGATCCGAAGACCGCCCAGGGCCACAGATTCATCCTTGTCCTGGTGGACCATGCCACCCGCTACCCCGAGGCCATCCCCCTCCGCACCGTGACGGCTCCCGTGGTGGGTCGGGCTCTCATGGGGATCTTCTCCCGTGTCGGATTTCCCCGCGAGGTTGTGAGTGATCGCGGCACGAACTTTATATCCCGCTACATGAAGTCCCTGTGGCAGCAGTGCGGAGTCACGTATAAGTTCACGACCCCCTACCACCCCCAGGGCAACGGCCTGGTGGAACGCTTCAACCGAACTCTGAAGGGAATGATCCTGGGCCTCAAAGAGCCCCTGCGCCGGAAATGGGACGTCCTCCTCCCTTGCCTCCTGTTCGCGTACCGGGAGGTTCCCCAAAAGTCTCTGGGGTTCAGCCCCTTCGAACTGCTGTACGGACATCCCGTTCGAGGGCCCCTGAGCCTGGTCAAAGAGGGCTGGGAGACAAGCCCCCGGGGGACACCCCCGGATGTGTTCCGCTACATCCTGGCGCTCCGCAATCAAACGAGGAAGTTTAGAGAACTTGCAGAGGCTAACCTCGAGGCCAGCCAAGAAGAAATGAAGCGCTGGTATGACCAGAACGCAACCTTGGTCGAGTTCCAGCCGGGCCAGCAGGTTTGGGTCATGGCTCCGGTGAAACCCTGCGCCCTACAAGACAAATGGACTGGTCCATTCAAGGTGGTCGAACGGAAGAGCCAGGTCACGTATCTGGTCGACGTACAGTCCCCACGGAACCCCCTCCGGGTCCTCCACGTAAACCGTCTCAAGCCCCACTTCGTAAGGACAGAATTGAGTTTGCTACTGGCCACCGATGAGGGGGCAGAAGAAGACACTGAACCCCTGCCCGATCTCCTGTGCACGAAAGAACTGGACGGTTCCGTGGAGGGGGTGAAACTGTCGGCCACCCTCACTCCCCAGCAGGCCGACGACTGCCGCCAGCTGCTCGGACAATTCGCAGACCTTTTCTCCCTCATTCCAAGGGTGACCGACTGGTGTGTCCACGACGTGGACACCGGCGACTGCCCGCCTGTGAGACACCGAGCCTACCGGGTGCCTGACCGGGTCCGCACCTGCATCAAGACCGAGGTACAGAAAATGCTCAACCTAGGGGTCATCGAGCCCTCCGACAGCCCCTGGGCCAGCCCGGTGGTTCTGGTCCCGAAGGCGGCCTCCCCAGGGGTCGCCCCCGAACTAAGATTCTGTGTAGACTATCGGGGGCTCAACGCGGTCACCCGCGCAGACGCTCACCCTATTCCCCGAGCCGACGAGCTCATCGACCGCCTGGGGGCCGCCCAGTTCCTCAGCACTTTCGACCTGACCTGCGGGTACTGGCAGATCGCTCTCACGGAAGGGGCGAAAGAGCGCTCTGCCTTCTCCACGCCAGATGGCCACTACCGCTTCAGGGTCATGCCGTTCGGAATGAAAAACGCCCCAGCCACGTTCCAGCGGTTGGTGAACAAGGTCCTGGCCGGACTCGAGGAGTTCAGCGCAGCGTACCTTGACGACATCGCCGTATTCAGCTCTCAATGGCACGAGCATCTCCAGCACCTCCGACAAGTACTAATGGCCCTGCGCCAAGCGGGCCTGACAGTGAAAGCCAGCAAATGCCAGCTCGGACAAGGCTCCGTGGTCTACCTGGGGCATCAGGTGGGCAGCGGCCAGGTCGCCCCTCTCCAGCCGAAGATCGATGCCATCAAGTCCTGGGAGCCCCCCACCACGCAGACAGAGGTTCGGGCCTTCCTGGGCCTTACGGGGTACTACCGGAGGTTCATTAAAAATTATGGTAGTATCGCAGGGCCCCTCACAGAGTTGACCTCCAAAAAGCTTCCGCAGAAGGTGCAGTGGACCCCCCAGTGCCAGCAGGCGTTCGACGCCTTGAAAACCGCCATGTGCACCGCTCCCGTACTCAAGGCCCCCGACTACTCCCAAGAGTTCGTGGTCCAGACCGACGCATCCGAACATGGCATCAGGGCCGTGCTCTCGCAGTTCGACGACAAGGGCATTGATCAGCCCATAGCCTTCATCAGCCGAAGGCTGCTGCCGAGAGAGCAGCGTTGGAGTACTATAGAGCGAGAGGCCTTTGCCGTAGTCTGGGCCCTCAAGAAACTGTGGCCCTACTTGTTCGGAACCCATTTTCGAGTACAGACGGACCACCGGCCCTTGCAATGGCTAATGCGGATGAGGGGGGAGAACCCCAAGCTACTACGATGGTCCATCTCCCTCCAAGGGATGGATTTCACTGTCGAACATCGCCCCGGGACGGATCATGCCAACGCCGACGGCCTGTCCCGGTTCTTCCGCTTCGGCGAGGAGAACCCCCCAGTGGATGGGTAGTTCTCCACGCCTTTCAGCTGGGGGGGACGCGTGTGAGACCGGCCTCACGGCGTGGCCCTCTCCATCATCCAGCCAACCTGCAACCACCCTCAAGACACGACATCCCCGACTCCGGCCGCCCCAGCCACCCCCGATCCGCGGGCCGGCCAGAGGCCTGACCAACTCACCACCCTACCACGCATGTCCAACCAAGGAAGCGGGAGCCCTCAACACAGACCCAGAGGCGCCAGCCCAGTCACACCTCGGGTCGCCTTCCCCGGGAGGACTCAATCGGCCACCAGGCCCCTGGGGAGCAGGCGCCTCCCCTACCGCGCGTCTGGGGTCCCTCCCAGACCCACCTGAAAAGACCAAAGAAGTGAGCGGCAGGAAATCCCGCCGAACCCCCTCCATCACCCCAGTCCCCCCTCTGCGAGCACTCCGGACTTCAAAGAACCAGCGGAGTATAACAAGGGGTGCCGGAGAAACAAGGGGAGAAGACCGGGAACCATCTGAGCCTGCTGACGCTGTCGCGGCTCCTGAACGCTGAATTCACCTGGGCCTGCTGAGTGACTCGCGGCCTCTTGCTATTGAACCATCTGAGCCCTGCGGACGAGGTCGCGGCTCCCGAACACTGAACCACCTAGGCTTGCTGAGTGACTCGCGGCCCCCAGCTATTAAACCATCTGAGCCCTGCTGACGGAATCGCGGCTCCTGAACTCCGACCACCTGTGCCTGCTGAGAGACTCGCGGCGCTCCCCTTGAGGACGACTCGGGAAGAGATCGCCCAGAGACACGACACCCTCCGGCTCGAGGATTGTGAGCTTCCGCAGGGTATTTCGCAGAGACACTATCTTGAAAGACTGTCCCGCTACCCCCATTCCCCACGACTGACTTGTGGTACGTTGTGCCACTGCTGTACTATTTGCCTTTTGGGTCATAAAGATCCCTTGAAATCATCGATAAAAGAACTTATCGTCCTACAAAGAATACGTGTGGTGTCCCTCTGTTCACAGTGCAGTTCAGGGTGTGCGCGCCTGGTTCGGCTTACTTGGGAGAGGTGGGTCAAAGGGGTGGGCAAGACGTGTATCGAACCCCCTTCCGGCGAACGCCTTTCCAACAGTAAGCATGACTCGATGGCTGGTTTGTGTGAGTTTGGTGCTGTTGGTGCAGGAGTGGTGATATAGGGTGTGGGAGAATGCATTAGAACTTGCAGGAGGTACATGTGAATGCTCCTTCTGTGTTGTGTGGTGTGCAGTAGTAGGGCTAGGGTTGAGAGCCTGGAAGAGCACAGCAGGGTAGTGGCGGGCAGGGAGGTGGACCAGAGTTTCTAGCACTGGATGCCGTCCATGTGTGGACGGCCACAGACAAGCTTGCCTTTGGCTCGCCATCATTGTTCATGCTGCGAGTGTCCGTGCTGCCTTCACCATTAAGATAGGCCCTGGGAGTGGTGAGCAGCGCACAGGGGGTGGTGGGCAGGAAACCAGTGTTGTCACTAATTGTGCAGATGGATGATGGAAAATCCAGTGATGCCACTTCTTGTGCAGATAATCTGAAAGAAACCTGTTTGTTTTCGATATCTTACCTTAGAATTACCCCCAGGCGTCAGACTGGATCTGGAAAGTTTTTTCGTCAGCAGTACCTCTGCGCTTTAGAAGGTGGCGTCGGTCAGCTCCAGCGTCGTGGTCGCCGGGATGACGTTGCGGCTGCTACTTAGACGCCGCCCTCGCGCACTGACGTCAGTTCTTTCTTTCTTCCAATATGAGCCAGCGCAGATGCGGGAAGAGCGGAACCTCAGTCATTTTTTGACTAACTTTTTCTCGACTTTTACAATTATCAGTGATTTGATTAAAAAGGGTGTAATTGAAGAGACAAGAGGCAACGTTTGCAATAGTCCTGTTTTACCTGTTTTAAAACGAACGGACCCTTCACAGCCACCTGTTTACAGATTTGTGATCGATCTTAGAGAGGTGAATAAGATTGTGGTGCCACAATTTCCAGTTGTCCCTGATATAACTGCCTTGTTAACTATGATTCCAGCCTCCGCTGCATGGTTCTCAGTGATCGATTTAAAGAATGCTTTCTTTAGCATCCCAATTGCAGAGGAGAGCAGGGACATTTTTGGCTTCAGTTTAGGAGGTCGAAGCTTCCGTTTTAAACGCGCTTCACAGGGCTACTGTGAAAGTCCATCAATATACAGTCAGGCTTTAAAGGCGCAGCTTGATGCACTTGTTTTACCTAGTGGTGCTACCCTTATTCAGTACGTTGACGATTTGCTAATCGCCGCGGATACTGAAAAGATTTGTAAAGAAGCTACATTGTCATTGTTGCGTCATTTGTCTGCCTTTCATCACAAAGTGTCTCTCTCAAAACTGCAATATTGTCGACAAGAAGTGACCTACTTAGGTCATCTCTTATCGAAGGAGGGAAGGAAACTGACCCCAGAAAGAATTCAAGCCATCGCACAATTGAGTGTGCCAAGAACACAGAGAGAAGTGCGTGCTTTCTTGGGCATTACTTCATACTGTAGGCACTGGATCCCGAGTTTTTCTTTGCTGGCAAAACCTTTGTTAGCATTAACCTGTAAAAATACACCGAATCCTGTCCCATTGTCTGAAGAGTGTCAGAAAAGTTTTTTGTAATTGCGTAATGCATTATGTTCAGCTCCTGTGTTGGGTACCCCTGACTACAGCAAGCCTTTTACATTGTATGTTCATGAAAAGGAAGGTTGCACATTATCAGTGTTAACACAGCCTTTTGGCGACAGACCGTGTCCATGCGCATATTTTTCGTCAACTTTGGACCCGGTAGCGAGGGCATTGCCAAGTTGTTTGAGAGCTACAGCCTCAGCAGCTGTGTTTATTCGACAGTCTGCTGGACTAGTGATGAATAACACATTGATTGTAATGGTTCCACATGCTGTGGACACATTGTTAAACCGGACCAAGACACAGCACTTAACTAGTGCTCGATTGTCAGGGTATGAATTGACACTGTTGGCAAATCATGTACACAAAGAGATGCAACACGTTGAATCCAACTACATTATTGCCGATTCCAGCAGACATAGATGAGATTGAGCAGCATGATTGTCTGTTCAGAACAGATGAAGAGACGAAAGGGAGAGTGGATCTTAAAGATACTCCCCTAACTGAGTGTGATGGTACCTTATGGGTGGATGGTTCGTGCTTCAAGCTTCCGAATGGTGATACGACTGCTGCATATGCTATCACGACTTTGCACACGATTGTTGAGACTGCACGCATACCACATAATTCGGCTCAAGCAACAGAATGAATTGCCCTTACAAGAGCATGCGTGTTGTCTGAAGGAATGAAAGTGAACATATATACTGACAGTCAGTACGCCTTTGGCGTGGCCCATAGTTTTGGGCGCTTATGGAAAGAACGTGGGTTCCTGACTTCGCATGGAGCTAAAATTCAGAATGGTCAGTTGGTGAATGATCTCCTTGAGGCACTGACCTTACCGTTACAAGTTGCAATCATGAAATGCAGTGCGCACAAGAAGGTCACTGATGATGTTGGTCGTGGTAATGCATTTGCTGACGAAATCGCGAAAGAAACAGCAAAAGATGTGAAGACTCGAATGTATGTCGCAGGCCCTGCAAGATGGGTTGGTGATGTTGGAATGTGTGAAGACACGATAGAGAGCGTGAAGTCCCTTCAAGCTGAAGCCACAGAGAAAGAGTTGAGCAAGTGGAGGGAAAGTAAGGGTAAATTGGATGAGAATGGCTGTTGGGTTGATTTGTCAGAACATCGACGATGGTTGTTACCTGATGCATATGTGCTTCCAGTGGTTACGATGGCACATGGAATGGCACATATCAGTGTGAAAGGAATCTGTAAGTTGTTGGCTCCAGTATGGCAGAACGCTGGAATTCCCAAGTGTGCAGAGAATGTGGTCAAGAATTGTATGGTATGTTTGAAATACAATCCTGGCAGGGGAACCCCAACTCCAGCTGGTCATTTTGCGCCTCCATCATATCCATTTGAGGTTTTGCAGCTAGATTTTATCCACATGGAAAGGTGCAACAATTTGAAATATGTACTGGTTATTGTTTGCGCTTTTTCAAAATGGATAGAAGCATATCCCCTAAAAGACAACACTGCTTTATCAACAGCCAAAGCCCTTGTGAAAGAATTCTTCCCTAGGTTTGGAATGCCGAGAATGGTGTGGAGTGATAATGGGAGTGAATTTGTAGGTCGAGTGATGAAGAATGTGTGTGAGGGACTGGGCATTAAGCAGAAGTTCCACGCTGCAAATCACCCCCAATCGGCTGGATTAGTAGAGTGCTACAATGGCACGCTGAAACTTAAATTGGCCAAAATCCAGGCGAGCTCCGGTCTTAAATGGCCTGACGCTCTGCCTTTAGCACTCCTATCAACAAGAATGACTGTGCATTCACGAGTGGGACTTAGTCCCTATGAGATCATTTTTGGCCGGCCAGCCAACATATGGGGTGTGCCAAGACCGACAAAATTCAGTGAAATTGAACATCCAGTACTGCTTGACTATCTGTATGAATTGACGGCTAAATTGCGTGTTTTACACCAACAGGTGCACGATACTCTGCCCCAGGTCTCTGAAGCTCCAGGACACCCTATCGACCCTGGCTCGTGGGTGCTTATAAAAAATTTTCAACGCAAAAACAACGATGAGCCCCGTTGGATCGGCCCTCACCTCGTACTTTTATCGACAAGATCAGCGGTTCGAGTGAAAGGGAAAAAGAATTTGATACACGGCGCCCACTGCAAACGGATCCCTTTGCCCCTACCATATGACCGGTGGGTCCAGGGGGGTATCGCTGATTCTGAAACTGACACGGTCCCTCGTTTTGTGCCATTTAGCGATGCACGTGTAAAGGGAACGACTTCAGAACGAGAAAGCGACGATATTTTGCAGGAAGCTGTGCCACCGTCAAATCGAATAGACACCACAGAGCCTGAACTCTTGTTTCAAGACCAGACAGTACCTGGCAGAAACCGCTATAACTTGAGACCAAGGCCTATGGACAAATAAAAATTCCCTTCCCTTACTATTTTTTTGATATTATAGCTCTCCCATCTGAAGGACTTTTTGATTTTGATTTTTCGAACCACCATCCGGGTTCAGCCGCAGGGTCGCGGTGCCAAGACTTCGGGGTACAGGCCGAAGACGTTAGGTCAACGGTTCTGGTTGGTCTGGGGCGTCCCCTGGACTGACAGGCGTACTCCTTAGCAGAAGATACTCACCGCCGCGAGCGGCACGATTAGAGGATGGAGTTTTTCAAGATGGAGAGACCCGCTGAGGAAATGAACTTTAAGACGAAAATATGTAAAATAATGAAGAGCAAACGTTTTGTATTATTATGTCTGTTTATATTATTTAGTATGATGGTGTTTACTGTAGGTTATGTATTCTTCTCCTCTCAAGTGCCATTTGCACCCACTGTACAGCCTATACCTCCTCCTACTGTCTCCTTACACTCTTTCCACCCTCTGCCGGAACACGAACAAGCTAGACGATCTGAGTTCGTAAACAACTCGTTTATTCAACTCCTACACCAGCACCAACTAGTTATGAATACAACCAATTGCTGGGTGTGTGGTTTAATGCCACATACCATTAATAAGGGTATCCCATATCTAGTGCTGCCGTTTAGCTATAATGAATCGTCATGGGCATTCCATGTTTCTTTTTGCATTAGATGCCTACTCCCCGCGACAACTGCGTTCCATCAGACCTAGCACAAACAATAAGGCCTTAATGAAAGGAGTCGCTGATATGAGCAGAGATATCAACGCATACTCATCTATTCCCAAGGATGAATTGCGAGCTTATGTAGGTTGGAACGCGACGGGGTATAGTATTACTCTGGGTGAAAGACAGCGGAAAATTTCATCCCCGATTTGAGTCGTACCCCACATAGGTCGGTTCTGTCTACAAGGTAATGGTCAGAATCCAAGAGCTCAACTGGGGAAAAGTGACTGTACTGAAACGTACACTTTTCCATCACAGTTTTCCCCTGCGTTTTTGGCTGCCAAGGGTACATATTTTGTCTGCAATGACCGAGCATATACATGGTTGCCCCCTGATTTCTTGGGCACATGTTATATTGCGAATTTGCTACCGCCAACATTTACTGCTGCCTCTGATTATCACAAGACCAGAGTTGTGAGAGGCTTTTTTAGTCAGGAGGATACTGCCGGTCAGGAAGCGGGAGACTTCTTTTTGGGTTTCCTGCCGTTTTGGGGACGATGGTCAATAGTAGGAACCTGAGACAACTGACTCGTGTGGTTGAATCTACTGTTAATGTAACGGCTGGTACCCTTGGTAATTTGACAGCTGAGCTCCAAGCGGATCGCCTCATGACTTTGCAGAACCGTATGGTTCTAGAAGTCATACTTGCAGACCGTGGTGGGGTATGTAAGGTCATCCAATCTAGCTGTTGCATTTTCATACCAGATAACGCTCCAACAGTTTATCAAGCCATCTCCAAACTGCATAAAATATCTGAATCTATTCACGTGGATAAAGGAGATTGGTCACTGATGGGGTGGTTCTGGGAACTGATATCTGCCTGGGGTTGGAAGATTCTGATGGTCATTGGAATGATCTTAGCCATTCTTTTCCTGCTCGGTCTGTGTGTACAGTGTGCTCCCGCGATATGTGGCCTCTGTGCTACATTATGTGTAAGGAAACCTGTATCGAGGGACGAGCTAAGTAATAGGATGATGCTACAGCAACATCTCCATGACCTTATGAATATAGACCTGGACTCGGATTAATATGAGTATAGTTATTGCCTATGTAAGGGCAAAAGGAGGGTCTGTGGTACTTTAAAATTTGGGACCGCGTAGGAGGCATGGCTCTACCCTGCCTATTCCGGTATCAGCGAACCGCGAATGGCCACTGCAGTATGTACAAGTGTTTTGCATAACGTTTCATCGATGAATTCACTTTGTATACGATATTACACACCGACTTCGTGGGTTCCATTTTTGGAGCAGTAGCCATCTTATGGTTGCCCTCACATAGGCTACACATTAAGGACAAGCACAGGCCTTCAGAACACATGTGCCTTCTATTGACTTCTCTGTGACCTATGCGACTTGGCTCCACCGCCCCAGGTCAGTCCGGTCCCACGAGCTCCCCGTCCTACGGCCACCTGTGATTAGCATCAGGGTTTGAAACACCATAAAGCCCTTTCATCCCACACAAGCCTCCGGCTAATCTCTTTCACACCTAACTCTTCCTGCTTTATGGCTTGTTTTACCAACAGGAGGTGCCCGTGTTTATTGGGGTCTGCTGATATCTAATGAGGGATCTGAGCCTCGCTGGGTAAATGATTGTGGGCTGGCTGAACTGGAATGTGGGATGGTCACCATGACTCTGCCTTTTCGTTTGTAATGAATACATATGAATGACCATATCGTAAAACGAGGAATGTGTGCCTGAAGCATGATATTTTGTATATAAGGAGAAGGCCGTTTCTGTAAGTTTAAGCAGTCTCCTGAGAACATTCATTGTGTTGTACTTCTCGGATACCTGTAATTAGTCTGCAGCCAATAAATACGATCTTTGACTTCAACTAGAAGACTCTGTGTTTCCGTGGGTCTGAAACAGGAAGAACTCGAAGTCTTCGGGTGTGTTCCCCTGCACCGCTGGGTTTTAAAAACCCAGTACTTCACAATGAAAGATCATGAGGACTCGCGGAAGGAAGAAGTGGAGCAATTAAAGCATGAGGTGATCCGCCTTCAAGCCCAATAAATAGACATTCAAGCTCACGCGAAAGATTTAGAAAATCGCTCTCATAGAAATAATATTTGTGTGAAAGGCATTCCCTCAAAAGAAGGCACAGACATCACTCAATATCTCCAGGGCCTCTTCCGCCATATCTTGAAGAAATCGCAGGACTTTCCAATAAAAATTGATAGGGCCCATCACGTAGGTTTACAAAGAAAGACGCCGGCACCTCCAGACATATTGGCTTACCTCCCAGACTTTCAACTTAAGGAACTCATTCTGAGGAAAGCGCAACCATTAGCCTACAGAGGACACGACATTGCCTTATATCAAGATCTGGCAGCGATCACGTTGCAAAAACTTAGAGAATTCCGACCAGTCACAACCAATGTTCCCTCTAATTGTTTTCCCCTGTGCGCGGAAGATCAAGATCTCTGTGCACTGTAACCAAGGTTATCTGCATCAAGCAACTGATCATGCATTTGAGTGCTTTACTCAGAAATAGAAATCTGGGCTGATCCCCACTCCATATTTTTGGTCACAACGAGTGTGAAACAGGTGCATTATACACACATTTAGTGCTATTTTATAAGATCTTGAGACAGTTTTGCAATGTAGATACACATCCTTGCAACATGAATTGCTTACTCCTGTAGCACCTACAGTCCAGGTTTAGAAAAGGACAGCATACAGATGGTGCTACCATTACAAGTATTTACTGAACAGCAGGGTTAGTGCAAGCAGTCAGAAGAAAGAGGCAGTTATTATTGGTCTTTAACTGGGATCCAGGGTGGTCCAAAAGAAATATGCTAATAATGTTCCCAGTGTAATCCGCCAACACTGCAACACATAGAGCAGGGACCACGGGATGTCTGCTTTCGGTTCCTAGCAGGAATCTGCTGGCAGTGAAGGGGCTTTCTTATTTACAATTTAAGTTAGCCCAAAACAAAATCTTCATTTATAGGGCCAACAGCCCTACTTTTGTTGAAGAATGATCCTGGCTAGAAGGAATCTACCTAGATTCCAACACAATGGAGGCTAAACAAAAGCACACAAGTATCCCTTTACAAGTAAAGTACCCTTCCTATATAAGCTAAATACATGTACTCTAAGGAGGTAGGCATATGTTAAGAGTGCATATCTGGGAGAAACAAAAAGTATGGATTTAAAATGTAATTATTATTATTATAGTTGCTTATAGAGCGCTACTGACACCCTACGGGTAACCTGGCGCTATGTTAGAGTGTGTGCTGGGTGAAACAAGGACTACTATCAGAATAGAGTTAGCGGGAGAACTGGGAGATGGCCCGGGGATATAACCAAGTTTTAATTCTTTTTCTGAACTGCGTCAGATTGTCTATTCGTCTAATATCCAGTGGAAGTGTGTTCCAGAGTCGAGGGGCTGCTATACAAAAAGCTCGCCCTCCTGACTTAACTTTCCTAACTCTCTGCACCCTCACAAGGTTAGATGAAGAGGAGCGGAGCAGCCGAAGTGGAGTGTACCAGCTAAAACTTTCCTGCAGAGATTTTGGCCCCTGTCCATGTAAAGCTTTAAACAATAGGCAAAGGGCTTTAAATTGAATTCTCTGGGGGACTGGCAGCCAGTGTAACTCCGAGAGGGCTTGCAGAGTAGAGGAACGGCGTGGTCGTCCCAAAGTTATCTTTGCCGCCATATTCTGTATTCTCTGCAATCTCTCGATCAAATACTGTGGTGAGTTCAGAAGCAGAGCATTACAGTAATCTAATCTGCCCAGGATGGTGCTTCGGGCTATCAACATCCTTGCTTCTGATGAGAATAGTGGGAATATTTTCCGAAAGGCTCTTATCAAACTGAAACAGCTCCCAACTATCTTATTAACATGCTTCTCCAGCGTCAGTTTATTGTCAAACGTTACACCCAGGTTACGTACAGCAAGGTTAGGAGTCAATGATGCATTCTCCGTACTTGGCCAAAAGTTAGGTGGAAGCGGAGGAGGAACTCTTCCTGTGGCGCAGTATAGAATCTCAGTTTTCTCACAATTAAATTGGAGCGAGTTCTCCCTAAGCCAAGTTGCTATATCCTGCAGGCATGCATGAAAGTCTGTTACAGGAACCGAATGCTCGCCTTCTAAGGACAATATAAGCTGAGTATCATCAGCATAATTAACTAAATTGACGCCGTGAGATCTTATAATTGAAGGTAGGGGGCTCATATATATATTAAAAAGGATGGGGCTTATTGCCGATCCCTGTGGGACACCTTGCGGTATGTTTGAGAAACTGGAGCGGAAGGGGGGAAGAGCAATTGCTTGTTGTCTATTAGAAAGATAGGAGCGAAGCCACTTAAGAGCAGTTCCCATCACTCCCACCTCCTCTAATCTGGACAAAAGGATCCCATGGTTCACCGAATCGAATGCGGCGGACAGGTCGAGAAGGATCAAAACCGCCGCTTGTCCCCTGTCCGCTCACATTCGTAGATCGTCCATAACGGTCACCAGGGCCGTCTCCGTACCATGTCCTGGACGGAATCCAAATTGCATCTTATCCAGGACATTGTTACTTTCTAGGAACTGAGAGATTGTTTTACTAACCACTCGTTCCAGAATTTTTATTGGAAATGGTAGTAAAGAAATTGGTCTATAATTTTTCATGCAGGTTGGATCTAGTGTTGTCTTCTTTAGCAATGGCGTTACTGATGCCTGCTTCCAACATGTAGGTACTGAGCCCTCCATCAGGGACTGATTACAGATTTGCCGCAATACTGGAAATAGCTCCGAAGACAGTTCCTTCCAGATTTTATGTGGTAGGGGATCCAATGGCGAACCCGAGGAGATACTCATGGCCACTTTTTCAAAGTCCCCCGGAGAGAGAGCATTAAAATGGTCCAGAGGATGTGATATCCTCCTTTCTGCATGGTTCCATAGTCCCAGTTTCTTAGGTGACTGTCGAGGAACCAGATCATTAATGATGTTCTTTATTTTCTCCTCAAAAAAAGGAGGCCAGTCCATCACACAGTGTTTGACTAGGCACAATCTCATTCTTGATACACTCAGGCTTGAGCAGAGTATCTACAATCCTAAAGACTTCCTTAGAATTATGTTGTGCCTTCAGGATACAGTTAGCAAAATACTCTGTCTTTGCTAGCACAATTTCTTTCCTATATCCTGCTAAGGCAAGTTTCCAGAGGGCCTTGTCACTCTCGGTATAATCTCTGCGCCATCTCCTTTCTGCTTGTTTGCAGCTGAGTTTCAGGGTTCTAAGATTATCTGTGAACCAGGGGGAAGATGGTCTACCAACTTTTTTATGAGTCTTTAAGGGGGCAACTCGGTCTAACTGGGAACTGATGTTATTACAATAATCTATATAGTTCTCTTCCACTGTCTTATCAATGTCATAAGTCTCAATTGGTGCAAGAACCGGGATGGTCTGTACGTTCTTTAAGAGGCCCTTCCAGTTCCTGCTTTGAAATACTCGATCAGTCTTTTGATGTAGTTTATTCAGTCCCAAATTATACAGCTGGAAAATGATCAGACAATGGTCTGACCAACATACTGGTAGAACTTCAAGAGGTCCCATCAACTGTTCATTAGCGAACACCAGGTCCAGCATGTGTCCTCCCTTGTGGGTGGATTCCTTCACCCATTGCTGTAAATTAATAAGTTCACAGGATTGAACAATATTATAAAAGGCTGTATCCAATATCCCATTTGGCCATAAGTTAAAATCTCCTACAACTAATAGCCTTGAGTGACACAGGGCCAGGTTATTCAGGATTTCAATAAGTCCTCGTTGGAATGCAAGGTCGGCGGCTCCCGGTGGTCTATAGCCTACCAAGCCGGTCAGAAGCTGTCCCTTGGGCTCTTTAATTACAAAGCCCAAGGTCTCTATTCCTTCCATATCCTCAATATCAAGGGGTGAGAAATCCCATCTGTCCTTAAAAATGATTCCGACCCCTCCACCCCTACCGCCCACACGTGGTTTATGAAGGGATTTATACCCAGATGGGCAGGCCATGGCCAGCTCCAAGTCAGAATCAATATGTGTCCATGTTTCTGTCATGAACAGTACGTCCAAGTCATTACATTCCACCAATAATTGGATTTCTAGGTGATGCTTAGGTAATGACCTGACATTGAGCAGACCACATTTCAGACCATCCTCCCTCATAAAATCGGTCTTTAGCCCTGCCGTCCTCTCTATTGTAATATTACCCTTCTTGCCTCCATCTTCTCCCAGATCTAACAGTTTGTTTCTAGTATGTACGAGCCTCATGTTACCTCCTGTATCCACAGTGAACGGAGCAGCATGGCTGGCACTGAGCGTGGCCAGAGCGCGGACGGGCGCAGACGGGCTTGCCTTGTACGTGCCTTCGGTGCACCCGCGGCGCGACCGCTGCATGCGTCCGCTGCGTAGCCACGCCATCGCGTCGCTCTTAAAGGCGTAGGGCAGGAACAACTAGACCGAGAACCTTCACCGGTGGCTCCGCTGTAAAATGCGGTCACCGCGAGAAGAGAACCGGCGAGCCCAGATCGGGTTTTTCAGTAAGATTAACGCTTTGTTGAGCTGTTTCTTAAATTATTAAAAAGCAATGTTTCCCCCCAATACAGTTTTAAAAGACACGTATCCTAAAGTGCAAATAATATTAGCAGCAACTTGGTCAGCTTACATACAGTACAGTTTGTTTAAAAATACGTATCCTAAAGTGCAAAGAGGTGCTAGCAGCAACTTGATCAGCCTACACACAGCAATTGTATCTCATAACATGCTGCTGGGGATGTCTATTTATAAAAATGTATTACTACGCAAAGGAATCCTTTTTAACAGCATTATACAACAAATGCAATACGTTACAGGCTCCTAACATTAACAGAGGAAGCAGCAAGTTTACTAGCTGTGAGATCTGTAATCTGCAGCATACCCAGAGTACCTGTTGCAGAATAGCTGCTCTTCTGTCTGGCCTTTCAAAAGCGCTGCCGCTGCTCCACGCACTGTGCCCACAAAGTGACAGTTATTATGCCGCTCATCTGCATATGTTTACGTATTTGGTTGAGGAATGAACTCTTGGTGTTGTGCGCGCATTGCAAGTGTATGTGCACGCTGCAGGAAGGCCTTGTGCATGTGCACATCCGCACATGTTAGAGGGAACTATGGTCACAACACACCTCCGTAACCAAGGCATCTCCTACTCATGGGGACACCCATTTCACATTATCTTCAGGTGGGACGGCAGGCTGCGGCAAATAAGGTCACTACAGGAAGCTTGCAAGGTCCTGGGCATCGACAACCCCCAAGAAGCCGAGTCAGAAGATGGAGATAAGAAAGGTCAAAGAGAGAGATGGAAACGTGTTGGACGACGGAGTCAGGAGACCTCCTTCAAGCCAGACTCAGAGACTATAGCTCATGAACATCAAGTAGTGCTGGCCTTGTTGACTGCTGAATCCACCTCCTGAGCTGAAACTTGATCAGCTTGCTGGGTCAGATAAGTGGTCCAAAGCTTTGCCGGGGGGCGGTGGATGGGGGCGGGGGAGCATTGATGGCCACAACATTCACCCTACAAACTGTTTCACCAGGGAGATGTGGATGTACACTGTGGCTCCCGGACAATTTTCCGGGGTAAATATTGTTCTGTTTGTTGGGGTTGGGGAGGGGGTCCAGTATGCATGTAGTCTCTTTCCATGTGTTCCCGGAGCAACTTCAAGTGCACCTTCACACTGATACATACCGATATGACCTGCAGAGGGGGAACTCAGTTTTACCCGGGAGCGGGATCCACCCTCTGGCTGTACTAGATCAATTCACAACCACCTGCCATGGTCACGGAAGAGGTGAAAATACTTACGGTTAATGTTAAGGGGCCCAATAATCCAGTCAAACGGCGTGCAATCCTCTCTTACCTAGAAAACACAGAGGCCGATATCTCTCCTGCAAGAGACGCATCTCCTTGCCAAGGATTACCACCGCATGAGATCGAGAGCATTCCCCCAGCAATATTTTATTTCCACAGGGGAAAAGAAGGTGGGGTGGCTCTGCTAATATCCTATCGCTGCCGAGGGGTAGTAAGGGAGACGGTGGCTGAACTAAGAGGGAGATTGCTTGCTTACACCATACAATTTGACTCCCAACTTATAGTAATAGGTTCCCTATACGCTCCCAATTCAGGACAGGAGTGATTTCTTAAAACAGCTCTGGCAGACGTTATGGCCCCCCAAAACCGGATGACTTTAATGGGGGACCTAAATAGAGTAATGGACTCGTGCAAAGATAGATCACAGGCCTCTTTTTGGCACAAAGGAGAAATATCTGAGGAGGGGAAGAAATGGCTGAAGGAGATGGGTTTTGTAGATATCTAGAGAGAGGCCCACCCAATCTCGACCCAATACACCTTTCTCTCGCACGCACATAGGTCTTATGCGCACAGCGATTATTTCTTGGGGACGGGGGAGATTAACGGGGCAGTCACACCAGTGAATATAGAACCTACGGCTCTTTCAGACCACGATGCACTGATCACGCATATATCGTTGCCGTCATGCCCTCGCCAAGCTGGCTGCTGGAGACTTAAAGAGAATATGCTCCACAGGAAAACAGTGAACCAGCAACTTACTAAATGCCTTCGGGAATATTTCGCCCTCAACGATATCCCTGACATCACGATAATGACACGCTGGAAAGCGATGAAAATGATAGTGCGGGGGAAGCTAATAGCACTGTCGGCGGCTGATAATAGGGAACACAATGAATTGAGAGCTAGTTTAGCGGCCCAGGTACAAGAACTGGAAAGATTACACAGCAGGACAGGTGCGCCCAGGGTTTGGGGACAGCTAAAAGCAGCTAGGGAACAGTTCGCTGGAATAGATTTGTACAGGGCAGATTATGTGGCGGTTAGGTTGAAGCATTCTTATTACATTGGGGGCAACCATACAGGTCGCCTCTTGGCCAATAGGTTAAGGGCCCAAAGACAACGGACCAAGGTGGTCTCGCTACAGGGGAATGAACAGAGGGAGGTCATCGAGGACCAAGAGATAGCTTGCACTTTCAGGGAGTTATGAAAATTTATACAAAGCTTTTGGGAGGGCAATTCCGATTCCTGCCACGATGATAGCGGCAGCAATTGTGGTTCTGCCCAAGCCAGGTAAAGATAGACAACACTGTGGTTCATATCACTCCATCTCTTCACTCAACGTCGATTTTAAACTCTTTACCAGAATTCTCGCCACACGCCTAGGCCCTTGCATGCTAAATCTGATAGAGCCAGACTAAGCGGTATTTATTCAATCCCGCCAATACGCGGATAATACAAAGAGGGTACTCAACCTAATTGATAAGGCCCATCAAACCCACATGGATGCACTTCTGTTCACACCGAAAAAGCGTTCGACCAGGTGGACTGGGGCTTCCTTAGTCATACAATGTCCGAAGTTGGGTTGGGAGAGTAATTCAGGGAGTTGGTGGGATGCTGCTACAACACTCCTATGGCTGCAACGGGACATTAATCCATTTGTCTGGGCAGGAGCGCTACCAAGGATGAGTAGGGCTCTAGGATATATGCGGCCCGAAGTCGGATACCAGACCTCCTTAGCTACTATAAAGCGGCACAATTAAGGGACTTAGTAGAATGGGCAAGGCCAGAATCTGAAAAAAGATGGCTTTTTCAGGACAGAGCACTTGGATTCCTCTCTGGAAAGTCCTCTTTTTGAAGAAGGCTCAACGCCCATGTGGTTTGATGGGATCACCAATTACTAAAGCCGTGATGTCAGTCTGGGATAGGGTGGCGAAAACAAAGAACCTTACTACCTTTCGGTCTCCCTTGACCCCCTTGTTTGGAAAAAGCAAATTCACACCCGGGATATGCGATAGGGCCTTTCCAGCATGGCGAGACACTTCCTGTCGTTCAGTGGGTCATCTATTTGACCTAACGGGCATTATCCCTTTCTCTAAAATGAAGCTCGAGTATGGGATTCCCGAATCTGAAAGATTGAGATATCTGCAATTACGGCATTGGGTACTTCAAAAGGGGGTCAGGGAGCAAGGGTCCCGTCTATTGACTAAATATGAAAAATGGCTAATTACCAAACTCTCCGATAAAGGACTGATAACAGACATGTACAACATGCTTAGACATAGTCCACAATCAAAGGCCACACAGAGTCAAAAGAGGTGGGGGAGAGAATTGGGTGGGGAATTTACACAGAAATACTGGGAAGGGATCTACTACAGGGCAAAACACACAGCACGTAATGTGGCCAGTATAGAAACTGCTATTAAAATAGCTACCTATTGGTATCTCACACCTGCGCGCCTCCATAGAGGCAACCCACAAAGGAGCCCTACTTGTTGGCGAGGTTGCGACATTGAGGGCACACTACTGCACATACTGTGGGATTGCCCACTGTTGTCTAACTAATGGACTAACATTTTTGATGAGATAGATAAGCTAATTGACACACAGATCCCGAGGCTTCCGGTTTATGTCATCCTAGGCTTTCCCAACCCAATCACATTCCCACTTAAAAGCAGGAGACGCCGCCAGATGGGGTTAGCATTGGGGCAGCGCTGCAAAACATATTGTCACATTGGGGTTCCTACCTCTCCCCCACATATACAGGCTGGCTACATAGGCTATGGTATATTCTGGTGATGGAACGGATTTCAGCTACCCTAAATAACACCACTGACTCCTTTCAGAAAGTATGGTGCCCATTCCTAACATTGCTCTCGTCTGAGTTCAATGAAATTACCCAGCCCAAATATCTAAGAGTGTTGCGTCTATCGGATATATGGAAAGAACAACCATCACATCCCACTGTTCAGCATATGATGTTACCAATGCGTATATGGGACTTGCTCATTGTGATACAGAGACTACCGGAAAGGGGGGGGAGCTTATGTTTATGGTTTGTTGCAGAAGCAGAGCTGTTACTAATGTCATCCATCTTTTGCCGCGCAACGGTTTCATTTATTACATAATCTGTGCTAATGATATGCTTCTTTCGGCTACTGGACTACATGTGGATTGTACTTTCTATTGCAATGCGCTACTTATACCTCTGTATTGTTTTTGCACTTTTGAAAATGCTACTAAACACATTTAAACCTAAAAAGCTCTCACCTCTTGACAAGACTTGGTCTTCAATGGATAGATCATCTGCCTCTTGAACTCTTGGGAGATGTGCACAGCACTCAATCACTTTTTAACCTCATCTTTCTCATACTTTGCACTCCTGATGAAGGACATCATGTTCTGCCACCTCAGACTGCTCTTTCACCAACAACTCCTACATTGCTTTCCGAATCATCAATAACATGTTACGCCACTCTCGACCCTCACATTTGCCCTCAATCCTTTCTTTCATATCTTCCCATTTAAATTGCAATTACCTCCAACCCTTTCTCCTCCCCAGTTGTAACATTAAACAAACACTTATCTATTTGCATGTTAACCCTTTCTGTGCCAAGGACGTAACCGTTACATCCTCCGCCATGGTTGCTGTGTGCGGAGGAAGTAACCGTTGCTACTGCACACGTTCAGGAAATTCCTCTGCTGTTTACAGCAAAGGGATTTTTTTACTTCAGCTTCTGGAGCAGGGAAATGAGCTTCCCCTGCCGCCCAAGGCACTTTTCTGTTTTTTGGTGTAATGACGATCGGTGCACTGACGGCTCATTGGGAAAAAAAGGGTCCGATTTCGATGGATAAATTCGATGCGTCCATGTTGCATTTTAGTCAAAGACAAAGATCCCATTTGTCTTTGACAGAAGTGTCTTATCTTGGTGTCCTGTCCCTTTGGAGAGGAGGACCCCTCTCTTTTTATTTCAAATCATGTTGCATTTTGGGCCATTTTCTGTTGCGGGCATTAGGTCTAACTACACAAGTGAGGTCCTATTTGTATCGGTAGACTTGGGGGGAATGCCAGGTGGAAGGAAGTTTGTAGCTCCCTGCAGAGTCCAGAAGTTTCCATCTCAGAAATGTGAGAAAAATGTGTTTTTATAGTCAAAGTTTGAGGTTTGCAAGGGATTCTTGGTAATAAAACATGGTGAGAGCCATGCAAGTCTGCCCACCCTGGTTAGCCCTAGGGTGGCTAGGTTTTCCTAGATGCTTGTTGGTCTAGGGTCCAAAATCAAGGGAAACTAAAATGGTAGAACAAGTGCGGTTACCAATTGTCCTGGTCCAGGGAGACTTCCGCTGCGTATTCAGGTCTAGGCGCCCCCAGCAGGCCCTGAGGTGGCCACTCCAACTGGGCTCCTTCATCATGCTACTTCTTCAAGGGCCTGGGACTGGGGCCAGAGTCATGACTCCTGGGGCGTGGGTTCCTGGCCCTGGGCCATCTGGTCCCCCGCATCCCCTGCGCGTTAAGGTGCCTGCAGGCCCCGGGTCGGAGATCCGTCAGGGCCCCTTTCGCAGCCCTCTGCTTGAGGTCAAGCTGGGGCTCCAGGCACCCAGGCAACAGATTTCCCTGACCCTGGCCTACTGGTCGCATGCCATGCTTTCCAATGGGGCGACCAGATGTCTGGGCTGCTCTGGAAGTCCAGATGAGGGCTCTTTTGTTTTCTTGAGCCCAGCCAGGGCTCTAGGAGGTCAGGTGCATTTGCACCTTCGGTCCCCTCTGTCACTTGGTGCGCACGGATTACCAGAAAGGGGGATAGCCTTCCTCCAGATTACTAGGGACAGGGTACCCTGGACCCCTTTGTGGTTTGTTGGTTCTCAGTCGGCAACTGGTAGCCCTCATGCAGGGCCCTGGGGTGGGAGGCCCCACTCATCCTGGGCTCCGGCCCGCCGCGTGGCAGAGCACCTGGGATGGAGGTCTAGGGAGACTTCCCCCCTGGTGCAGGAGCTCAAACTTGGCCCTCCCGCCCTGGGCTCCATCCTCTGGTTTGCTGCACTGCCAAGGTACCGGGAGGGGGTCCTTCGGTCCAGGGAGGCTTCCCCTTCTTGGCTGGGTTCAGAAGATTCAGCGGGCCCTCGGGTGAGGGCCCCTGTCTTGTGGCCCGCTGCATGTCCAAGCCCCCAGGATAGAGTCTTAGGCAGGCCTCCCCTGCGTGCCCTGGTCTACGACCTCCTACCGGGCCCCTCCCATCCTGGTCTCTGTCCTCCGGCCTCTCCGCACTACCATGGTCCTGAGACAGGGGCCATTGGGCCCGTGAAGGCTTTCCCTACTTGGCTGGGTTCAGAAGCTCTGACTGGGGCCACGGTGGGCCCCCTCATCCTGTGGCCTACCACGTGTCCAAGCACCCGGGATGGGGGCCCAGGGAGGTCCCCCCTGCATGGTCAGGTCCAGGAGCTCCGACCTGGGCCCAGAGGCATGCCCTCCCACCCTGAACTCTGGCCTGCCGCACCACCAAGGGCATGGTACAGGGGTCCATTGGACCTGGGGAGGCTTCCCCTACTTGGCTGGGTTCAGAAGCTCTGACGGGGCACTGGTGGGACCTGGGGTGGGGCCCCTCTGTCCTGGGGCCCATCCTTCAGCCTGCCACGTGTCCAAGCACCCGGGATGGGGGCCCGAGGGAGGCATCCCCTGCATGCCGAGGTCCAGGAGCTCCGATCAAGCACTGGAGCGTGCCCTTCCACCCTTGGGTCTGTCTCCCGACCTGCTGCACCTCCAAGGGCCCAGGTCAGTGATCCATCAGGGCCCCCTTGCAGCCCCTTCCCTGAGGTCCTCCTGGGGCTCCAAGCACCCAGGCCGCAGAGTCCCCTCCAAGGACAAGCAGTAGCCCTTAAATTGAGGTGCAATGCATCCAGATGGCCATCCTTCGAGCCCGGCCATCTGGTCACACGCAGTGCTTTCCAATGGCCCGTCCAGATGGGCAGACTACCCTGGAAGACCCGATGAGGGCTCATTTGCTTCCTTGAGCCCAGGCCCTGCTTGACGAGGTTGGTGCATTTGGGCCTTCGGTTCCCTTTGTCACTCAGTGCACACAGATCACAAGAAAGGGGGGTACTTTTCCTACATAATATTAGGGACAGGGTAGTTTAGACTACCCTGAGGTCCAGCAGTTCTCAGCCGGGTGCTGCTAGGGCACAGGCTGGCTCCCCAGGGGCCCAGGCCCGCTCCTGCCTCCAAGCCTAGCATAGCAGGCAATGGCATGAAGCCATCATCCCAGCTGCTGTGGATGACCCGATGAGGGCTCATTTGCTTCCTCAAGCCCAGGCAGGGCTCCAGAAGACTGTGTGCATTGTCAAACGCAGTCCCTTGGTGTGCACGCATTACAAGAAAGGGTGGTAGCCTTCCTTTGGATTACCAAGGACAGGGTACTCTGGAACCCCTTGTGGTTCAGCGCTACTCAGCTGGCCTGCCTGGTCCCCCAGGGGCCTGGATCTGCACCTGCCTCCGAGCCCTGCCTGATGGGTCTTTCCTCTGAGCCTGCCTTACCCAAGAGCAGGTAGGGATATGAAGCCGACATCCCAGCACATGTCAGCCTGTCCGGGGAGGGTCTGGCTAGCACTGTATACTCTGATTGATTGCGCATGCTTGGTCTGTTTTAGGATGGATTGCTTGGCCAGCCTTGGCTGTTTTTTTCAAGCAAAGAGCTTCCATACTGCCAGGGACTGCCCTACTTGAGCGCCTACCATTTGTGAAGACCCTACCCAGCAGAGCAATGACCGAGCAGCCTTGGCAGCTTGTGACCCCCACCCTCCCAGTGATCTGACCAGAGTGGAAGGGGGACGGGTGGCGCCAGGTCCCGGATGCTGCCTGGTTGTCCGGGCCCCCTACTCAGTGCTGTTGCCCACCTAGCACATTTCCGCAGCAGCTCGGAACAACCGTTCTGTAGGGGTGTTGCAACCGCTCAGGCCGGCATCCGTGCGTCTCACTCAGGCTGCATCTCGGCCCGCCCCTACCTCCCACAGGGACGGATGGGCATGCCGGTGCCTGTGCGACCGAACCTGTCCCCCAAGCAAGCCCCCCCTCAGGCAGGTAGGCTTCCCCAGTGAGATCTTGAGGGGTGTGAAGCGGTACAGAGGTGGCCGGGTGCAGAGTGCCAACACAGCGGCGAGCATCCAGTACAAATCACTGGAGAATGATGGTTTCATACAAAGACTGGAGGCTCGGCTCGGACCAGGAAGCTGGATGGAGGGAACCGGTGGCTCTGGAGGCAAGTTGCGGTGTGGAGGAACTCAGGGCACTGTCGGAGGAGCTCCCCAAGGTCTTGGGGCTGCGGGTGCAGGGGAGTCTTGGGACTTTGGAAAAGTCTTGCCGCTTGCGGGACCCTTTGTGTTGAGGCTGCAGGTGTTGTTGTGGAGTCCAGGAGAGGTCACTCTGGGGTGGACTCAAGCTCAGGACAGCTGGAAAACCTTTTTGGGACCGGTGGGCCACTTCGACTTAGGTTGAAGGCGTCGGGTGCAGAGGTGTGTCCAGAGGTCTGTCTGTGAGGTCCTGCAGGGCACTGGAGGTCTTGTTGGTTTGTTCGTGGACAGGGCCGCTGTCCTCTGGAGTTCTTGCCCTTTGAGGAAGGCAATGCCTAATGGGGGTGCATTTATTGGGGTTTCTGGCGCAACCCACTATCCCACGCTGTTCCCACTGGTCCTAATATGGGTTGCAGCGATGTGAAGGGTAGGGAGATTCACCCTTCGCCCCCCTATAAATCAAGTGATCAGAAGATAACTTGATTATAAAGGAACAGTGGTCCCATTCAATTCGAGTAAATTAAGGTGCCACAATAAGTACAATGAAAAATTGGGTTTTATGTTGGAAGAAAATGCAGAAATAACTAGTAAATTACAGTAAATAGTGAGAAAAGTAAAACAGTGAGTGAGTTGGTGGCAGGGTAATAGGAAATCAGCCGATTTCCGGTACCCAGGCAAGTGATTTAAAAAGTGACTTTTTGGTGCAATGGAGTTTAGAAATGGTTTTGACAACCATTTCCAAACTCCATTGTATTACAAATTGAAATGTCGGAGTATGAAATGTTTTACTGACTTTTTGTTAACAATTATCTTTGAGCACCAAAAAGTCACTTTTTAAATCACTTGCCTGGGTACCGTAAATCGGCTGATTTCCTAATACACTGCCACCAACTCACTCACTGTTTTACTTTTCTCACTATTTACTGTAATTTACTAGTTATTTCTGCATTTTCTTCCAACATAAAACCCAATTTTTCATTGTACTAATTGTGGCACCTTAATTTACTCGAATTGAATGGGACCACTGTTCCTTTATAATAATGTTTACACCCTTGGTCCCTTCTAACTCCTAGGGTCTCCTTGTTCCTTATAATCGTCCCAGAAGATAACTTGAACACAATTACATCGTCGAGAAATACTTTATTTGTTGATTAATAAAAATCATTAGAAATAAGAATAAAAAACACTTTGGGTTGTGACAGAAACTTGAATATACCAATTGGATCTAACTGGAATCCCATCTTTATCCGACAAAGCACATATACTACATTGTATTGAGGATAATATCAAGGTACATTGTAAAGTGCATTTGTGAAGTGTCTTACATCTAGCAGCGATAATGAAAAAACACTTAGTTGTTCCAATTCAATCGGTCTAATATCGCCACTTTAAAAAGCAAAAAACCCATATAATAAATTTTTGGGGGGAAAGAATATCAAGGAACATTTCAAATGAATTCTTATTTTGCACCAATCACAACAGCCATTACTCCAAATGGATGATAAAAACGTTCTAAAAGAAACAACTACCCAAACCCCAAGTTTAAAATACATACAAAAAGGTGCCAAAAATAAGGTGCAATAAATGAAGTGTACCAGTGCAGAATCTTACACCTACCATCAGTAGTTAAGGAGCAAATGTGCAAGACTTACATTTAACAGCAATAGTTAAAGTGCGATTATGCAGCGTCTACATCTAACGACATTCTAAACAAACAATAATTAATCAGAACAGGCCAGCACAAGCGAGTAATTGATTTAGAATTGTGATTATGCCCAGTTACAACGAGCGATTAAAATCTTTTAAAACTTCAGATTGAGGGCCATTCACATAACTACAAGAACAATTTAATGGGATTGCAAATTTTTCTTTAACATTTTTGAGATTGACCACATTGTCCTGTAAAACCAGACTTTAATATTCTAGGCATGTAATTGATGTCAAGGGTCACACTCACGAAGTAGCTTTTTTTCTGCGAGGAGGAAGAACTTTACAAACTGAGGGATCATAACTTATCAACAGGTTCTCAACCCTAATTCATTAAAAATGGATTTTAATAGAGCTTTCCTCTCTTCTAACAGCTATGGGCAAGTAGTTAAAAAACACATAACATACAGCTGATTGTGGGCCAAATTTGTTACCATGTGGGTGTTCCATCCTTTGTGGGATATCTCCTAAATCGTAACAGCATACATCTGGCCCTTAAAAATGGTTTTAGGTGGGTTGTGAGATACGATTGTGGTTCTAATTTAGTGAATGAATTAATAACTGACCAACAATGACTCTTTTTAGCGCGCTCATCCTTGTCTAAGAGAAGTTAGCTGATCAATTTATTATCTGTTTAAAAGCCACTTTGCTCCTGGCTACGGTTTTGAGGGGCGGCGATTTAAAGTTATTTAAACTCTCCACAATTACATCAATCTCCCAAGCACACGCCCAATTGTATATCATATTATGCAAGCACCTAATAAAACAGCATTTGTTCTTTTCTTGTGTTCTTTTGTTTTCTCTCCTCTGTTTAGCCATGGGGTCAACACGTGTTTCGTTGTGAAAGGGTGTACCCTACGACTTCCTCATGGCGGTTTCCCTGTAATGTAGGTCGTCCATTCAGTCCTTAAATATGGTTATACTTCAATCAGCGCTGATTGAAAACGCGGTGTTGTAGAGTGTACTCGCTGCTACTTGAACGACTTTTACGGCATCAATTAAAATACTGCAAAGAGGGAAATGGTTCCTCATATGGATACTGGGATTATGATGCCAAGAATGGCACGGTTTTGAATTTTGGATATTGAAGATATCGGATTGATGATTTATGATGGATAAACTACAGAATACGAATACTGATACGCCCCATTTAAGGATTGTGTTCACCTAATATTTGGGGTAGAAGTATTACTGTAATTAAGGAATGAACGGACGAACTGCATTACAGAGAAGACAGCCCTGAGGAAGTCGTGGGGTACACCTTTGAGTAAGGCGGGCAAACCTCCCAAGCTTTTGGAGGTTGCTGGGCTGCAGGACGAGTCGCTTTTTGGAGCAGGTTTCTTCAAGGGCTGCAGACAGGCTGGTAGGGCCAAGTCAATTGTCGTTTGGAGTCTTAACTGTTGGCACGTCTCTTCGGTCCTTCTTTAGGTCACCAGGAATCTAAGGATCATGGTTCAGGGGTGCCCCTAATTACTCATTTTAGGGGCGGTACAGGTGCTGGAAGGTAGTAGCCAATGTGCTACCTACCTATAGTGTGACTACATCCTTTGTATGTCCTCTCCCTTTAGGGAGGGGGCATACCCCTAATCCTATTGACTGCAATCCTCAAAAGCAATCTGGAGGTTTTTCAAAGGAGGGGGTCACTTTAGGTAAGGACACCTTTGGGGTGGTCTCGGCTGAGAGGAGACACACCTCTCCTGCTTACTAATTTTCCTGCAGACCTTGCCGCCAAAAGTGGGGCTTGGTCAGGGTGGCGGGCATCGCCACTACAGGCTAGCATATCAATGGGCAGGAAGCCTTTGAGGCTCACTGCCCTTTAATGCTCTTCCTGCTTGGGGGTAGGTGTGAAGCACCTTCACCCAGAGCAGGCTTTGTCTCTGGCCCACAAGATCACAAATCTCCCACCTTAGGAGGTCAGAAACATGCCTGAAAGTGGCAGGTTGATGCAGACCAGTCAGCGACACACTAGTGGTTTGGTAGGTTGTCAGGGGGCAACTCCAAGGTGCCCTCTGAGTGCATGCATTAATGAATCCTACACTGGCATCCATGTGGACATATTAATCTGAGATGTTTGGTACCAAACATCTTGGGATTCAGTGAAGCCATCATGGAGCTGTGGAGTTATTGACAAGTTCCCAGCCCATGTGCTCAGTATGCACTTATAATGTCTAAGAATAGACTAAGACACTATTGGGGCATATCTGCTTTTTTTCAGTTATGCCCTCATAAGGGGTATACTGCACCCTGCCTTAGGGCTGAAAGGCCTGCTGTAGGGGTGACTTACCTATGTCTCTTGCAGTGCTGGTAGGCCTAGCGCAAAGATGTGTGCCAGATTGACTCATTACTTTTAGCTGCACCAAAACAGGCAGGCTGCAGTGGCAGTGTGCATGTGTTAGGTGAGGGATTTCTTAGGTGGCATAATACGACCCTCTCTTGTTACACTGCCCTTGGTACCAATAGTACCTTTTACAGGAGACTTATATGTGGGCAAGAGGTGTGCCAATTGTGGAAACAAAAGTACAGTTTTGGGACAGAACTAGGCACTGACAACCTGATTAGCAGGAACCCAGTGCACAGTCATTCAAAGTTGCATTCAGAGCCAGGCAAAAAGTGGGGGGTAACCATGCCAAAAGGAGTACTTCCCCCACCTCGTCTCCCAGAGGGTAAGCCTTGACAGGGCTCAGGGCTGTCTTGCTACATAAGCGGGAGGATGACGCTGCTTTCCTCCTGACTCTTGTACCCGCTGGTGGCCGAACGTTTAGAAAGTTGCCTGCAACTCTTGGCAGTGGATCACTCGGCTCGCGCGTTGATGAAGAACATAGCTAGCTGTGAGAATTTGTGTGAATTGCAGGACACATTGATCATTGACACTTTGAACGCACCTAGGAGTATATGGTTCTGGGAGTTTGTCATTACGAACTTCACAGCACCATAATAGCTTTACTGAAAACTGGGAAGTTTGGTATCAAACTTCTCAGCACATTAAACCCACACTGATGCCAGTGTGGGATTTAATGAAAAATGCACACAGAGGGCATCTTAGAGATACCCCCTGGAAAACGACCAGCCTCTGGGTGGTTCCCTGATTGGTACACACCAGCCTTCCACCACAAGACATATTTTTGGAACCCTGGGATGGGAGCCTTGGCTCCCTGAGCCCAGAAACAAAGCCTTTCCTAGGTGGAGGTGTTCACACCTTCCCCAGGTCCGGAAGAGCCATTTGTGGCAGGGGAGTTTCAAAGGCCTTGCTGCCTTTGTAACGCGACCCCCAGCCTCTCCTGCTATCCGGAGCATGCCCCCTTCCTGTCTCCCCTCTTTTCGGCAGGAAGACAGGTGTTCCCACCTATGCCAACCCCACCTCTCAGGTGGGGGAGGCGAGGTGAAGCCCACTCTTCAGTGCCTGTCATCTTGCAAATGGCAGACACTCTCCAATCAGGATTAGTGATTGTGCCCCCCCACCCACATGGGGCCAGCACACCAAGGGTGTAGTCACCCTAAGATCATTAGCCTATTAGCTACTGACCTCAAGACCCCTAAAACGCCTCCTAAATACAGTATTTAGGGGGCAGCCCTGAACCAAGAAGACAGATTTCCGCAACCTAAGAAGAAGGACGAAGCAGAGGAACTGCAGAGAAGAACTGACTTGGCCCAAGCCCTACCGGCCCATCTGCAGTTTCCAGAGATCCTGCACCAAAAGTCGCCTTGTCCTGCAGCCAGCGACCTCCAGAACCCCTGGGAGGACTGACTGTTTTCAACAAAGACCGGATCTCCTGTGAACAGCAGCTCTGTTCAAAAGCAACTCCCAAGACAGACTCTGAGCCTGCTGAGGACAAAGAAAACAAACGCCTGGAACCACCACTTCACCCGATGCCTACAGCCCGAATCCGGGTGGCCCACCGGTCCCAGCAAAGTCCCCCAATGCTCTAGAGTCCGAGTCCACCGTGGGTTGAACACTCTAGGGCTCTCCCTGACGTCACCTGCAGCCTCTGGACGGAGACCCCCCAACTGTGAGCGGCCCAGTAAGGTGAAATCCGACCTCAAAAGATACCCTGTCATCCAGCGCCCTACGCCCTGGAGAGGAGAATCTGAGGTGCACCTATGCCCCCGAGCCCTCCAACTTACCTGCCCAGCTGTTGGTTCCTCCTAGAAGACTTCCTGGACCAAGCCTGCGGCCAAAATCCCAAACTGGCAACTCCCATTGAAAACAACAGGGCACCCAACGCCAAAACAGCACCCTGCACCCAGCCGCCACTGCGGGTGCACCTTGTGTGCTTACTCGGATCCCCCTTTGCCCTGAGCCTAACACTAGGAGCTTTGCTCCCACAACCTTGTGGCCTGCTCATGAGCAGCCACCAACTAGAAGCCCCATATCCCCAAAGGATAACATTAGGCTTCAGCACTCTGCACCCGTCCGCCCTAGTGCCACTGAGGGTGTTCTGAGAGTACATCCTTGACACTGGGGGAACCCTGGTTTTAACCCCAGAATATCAACTCCCACAAACAAGTACTTACCTGTAAACCGATAACTTCAATTCCTCCCATAGGATTGCATTGACTGCTTTTCTTTAAAAATTCTTCTAAGTGTGGAGTTGGTTTGTATGAAAACTTGAGCAACTGCAAATGTACCAAAAGTGAATTACTTTCCTGAATTTCCAGGAAATGTCATAGTGTGATATCTAGGCATATCACTCGGATTAGCAAAAGTAATTTAAAAAGTAATCCAAGAAGTAACGTGTATTGTAATCTACAAAGTAACTGAAAAGTAATTCTGATTATTGACTTACCTGTAAATCAACCAACTGCATTTGAACCTGCATTCAACTGTAATTAATTGCATAAGTATTGCAAAGTATTATTTCACTTACCTGCTCCAGGCCTGGCCTGGTTCTTGAAATTAAAAAAAAGGAACTAATATTTGTATACAAACAAACTGGTGTGAGTTCTGTCTTTGAGTGTGTGACATCATTTCTTGCCTGAGTTTGTACAATAAATGCTTAACACTACCCTCTGATAAAGCCTTACTGCTCGCCCACAGTACCACAAATAGAGAGTAAGGTGCTAATTACATTTAGCTCTGCCTACCTTTGGAGTTCCACTGGACTCTGTGCACACTATACCTCATTATGGTATAGTATATACAGAGCCAGCTACCTACATATGGTTACTAAAAAACAAATCGAAAAATTTTCTTTGAAGTTAAAAGAAAGTTGAGAGATAAGGAGTAGGATTATGCTTTGCTCCCTACTGCGTGATTGAGAATTGACTGGAAGGGAAAGAGATTTTTTTTAACAACTGGAAGAGGCTATGTAGTTGGTTGAAAATCATTGATTACTTATAGTTGCGACTCACTAAATAAGCAGGGAGAGGTGATAAGATCGGATGCGGGGAGGAGGGTCGGTGCTCTACTAAACTACTGAGGGGGGACATATGATTGGGATCAGGGCGAGTGTTGACCATAGCGGAGATGGGTAAATTGAGTGCTCTGCTTTTAGGATGTTTGTTGTAAACAGTGGTGTTGTCTCTGGAAGAACACATGTTGGGAATCTCTGGGAATGGTGAGCTGTTAAAGGGGGGTTTGATTGTATCTACATCGAGGAGGGAGGGTGTTGTTTATTGTGATATATGTGGAAGCCAAGTTGGGGTAGGCCACCCGGGTGGTGGGAGAGAAAATGTAGTTACTTACTACTGTCCATGATGAAGGGGAGCGACCACGATTTCACGTACATTATTTGGAACAATCGAAGATGCAGATAAGTGAACTGATAATTAAAACCACAGATGGCGGTAGTGGTTTTATCCTAGAATGTGAAGGGTATTCAAAACCCTATTAGGCAACAGAAAATATGGTCTTACACTTGCAAGCAGCAAGTAAAAATACTTATGGTACGGGATACGCATTTACTAGCCTGGGTAGCAGACAAGCTGCGAGCTAAGTGGGGGGGGGGGGGGAGATTATGATTTTTGAGTTTTACTTACTCAGCACATGGGGTACTGATACGGGTGGATAATATTGTACAGCTGCAGGTTCATGTAAAATTTAAAGCCTTGGATGGAAGGTTGGAAGGTATGTTAAGGTGATTGGGAGATGGGGGCAGGCCCACATTACTCTTTACCTCATATGCGCCCAATTTGAATACTTCTGTCTTCTTTGAGGGGCTGACTGGTGTTCTTGCCCACTATGCTTACTATAATACTAACTGGAGGGGAACCATAATTGTATATTAGATGGGGAGCTGGATAGCTCCAGGTGGGTGCAGCTCTAGTTAGGTGGAGCATCTAAGGCATCATTGAAAACTGTTGTAACTACCAAGGGACAGCGGAGGACTGTAGGACCCACATTTTAGAAGTTATTATTCCCATTTACAGCATGTCACCGAGTGGTTCATGGAACCATACACTGACCATGTGACTGGTTTGTTGGCTAGACTGGTCAGGCCACGTGAACTGTTAGCCCTACCATTAGTTTTTTTGGAAAAAGAGAAAGACACTCCCCTTACAAATTTGTACATTGTTTATATATGAGAAGAAGCAACGAAAAGTAAGAATGGCACATATATATTTACAACAATTGGTGCCATGGTTAAAAGATATTAGTCCTGTAATACCGGGGTTTCTCCAGCATAGAAGAGAGGATAATATTCCAAGTATTATAGTTGATTTATAGGAGGATGGGCGCTTGCTAAGTTATGCCACTTTCTGTGCTAAATGGGATTTGACGGGCAGCAGTTTCTTGGCTTATGTTGGTTTGGCAGCTGCTATCTCAGGGGCCTGAGAGGAGTTCCCGCAAGAACCGGATACACATGTTCTTAACCAGGGCTTGACAGATATTGGGGAGGGAGGAAGTAAGCTCATCACCAAATTATGCTTATTACTCTTACATACTGAAACACCTTGTTTGAGCGCATTGCGGTTGCAATGGGAGGCTGATAGTGGTGAACCACTGCGGGATGCGGAGTGGTAGATTATACTGGGAAACGTTGAGGTATAAAGGTCCAGACCTCAAGGTAAGTCGTTCCAGCCTTGTTCAGAACAAAGCTCAGAAGTCTTGAGCTTTGCGCCCAACACAGCAGGAAACATGTATACTTTGTTGCAAGTCTGTCCCGAAGGTTTGATTGTGCTTTGTGACGTTGCGTGTACAGTTGGTTTACACTAGCTGATGGATTAAGCTGCACTGAGGAAGCCTTTGTTAAGGTGAAACGTGTTAGCTGCGCTTGTATTTTCAGATGAAGAACCCAAATAATAGATGAACATAAATGTATTTACTAGTATTACTTTAGATCAAGCCTTGTATATACATGTTTGTGCGATGGCCCTCTTTCCAGTTTTAACCTATCTGCTCGAAACCCTGGAGACAGGATGGTGGAGTTGGACCTGCACTTTCCATATCCCCATCCTGCAGGCGCACAGGCATTATCTGCGGTTCACAGTAGACCAGGAGAATTTTCAGTTCGCATTGCTCCCTTTTGGCTTCACTAGTGCCCCTCAGGTGTTCATGAAAGCAGTGGTTGCAGTACCCCTCTGAAGGTCAGGTTAACAGGCTTTCCCTCTCACTTTTCCACTGGCTGCTATTGACGAGCTTGCCCAAGATAGTCGTCAACCACTTTCAGATAATGTGCATCCTCCTAACATCATTGAAGATCACTATGAATGTTCTGAAGTCACACCAGACTCCTTTGAAGAAACTCCTGTTCATTGTTATGTGATGCAGATTTGAAAAGCGCAATATCAGTACGAATGGGACTACTCAAAGAGCCAGGTGTTCAGCATCTTGCATAATTAAAGAAGTGAGGAGGAGGCTCTTATGTCTAGTGGGAGGTCATTTCATGCTTTAGGAGCGATGTAGGAGAAGGCTCGACCACCAGATCTGGTTTTCCTCATTCGAGGGATGTGTGCAAGTAGGAGTCCAGATGAGTGGAGGAGTCTGGAAAGTTTGAGAAAGCAGATGTGAATGTTGAGGAATGCTGGACCAGTATTATGTAGTGCCTTGAAAGTGTGGGTGAGGAGTGTGAATTGTGCTCATTTGTGAACTGGGAGCTAGTGGAGTTCCTTCAGGTGTGGTGTGGTGTGGTGCGATAAGTGTGACGTGGGTGGTTGAGGTTGATTCTAGCCACAGAGTTCTGAATGGTCTTCAGCCTTCTGGTGAGTTTTTTTTTGTTGATCACGGAATAGAGGGTGTTCTGTAGTCCAGCTTGCTTGTGATCAGGGTGCTCGTCACTGTTTTCCGGGTGCTGATTGGGAGCCATTTGAAAATCTTCCTCAACATCTAGATGCATGAGGCGTGGATTGCATTGGCTTGGGAGGTCATGTTGGGTTTGCTGTTGATGATCCTGAGGTTCTTGGCATGGGTGTTGAGGGTGGATGTCGGTCCTAGCTCTGGTGGAGTTCCATGCTGATGTTCTCTTACCGAAGATCATGATTTCAGTCTTGTTGGTGTTCAGCTTTAGAAAGTTGTTCTTCATCCAGTTGGTGGTTTCAGTCATGCAGGCATAGAATTTGATCCCGGTACTGGGCATCTTGCCCATAAGGGAGAGAATCACTTGCGTGTCGTCAGCGCAGGAGAGGACATTGATGTCATATAGCAGATGATGCTGGCTAGAGGGATCATGCATGCGTTGAAGAGGATTGGGCTCAGAGAGGATCCGGCTCAGAGAGGATCCAGCTCAGAGAGGATCCGTGCAGAACTATGCAGATGAGATCGCAAGTGCCTGAGGTATACGGTTCCAGGCTGGCTGACTAGGCCATTCTAGTCAGGAAGGAGCACATCCTTTGAAGTGACTGTCCTTGGATTCCAATGTTGTGTAGTCGTTGGCTGAAGACGGGCAGGGACACTGTGTCAAATGCTGTGGAGAGGTCCAAGAGAATGAGGGCTGCTGTGAGTTATGCTGATGTCAATGTTCCCATTGCGTGTAATTAAAAATTGTGCGTGAAACAACAGCTCGATGTAAATAAAGATGTTCATAATGGTGGTAACAAAGCATGTGTCCATAGTTAGAAAAATTTAAATAAAGTTCCTCGTCTTCAAAGGCGGTATAATATTCTAACTCAGACAACATTGAATTAACAGTATCAACATCCCAATTATCAGAATGTAACCCAGGTACAATAACATCACCCATTGATACCTTGAATATATAAGGAATCTGCAGAATTTCGGTTGGACCATAGGGTTCGAAGGGCACTTTATCCTAAAAAATTCCCTCAGTTGCTGGAACAGCTGACATGTTCATGAGGGACAAGTCTTGTGCCAGTCTATGGGAAGAAGAATGAGGCGTTAGCACCTACTTGACCAGTTTTTTGGCTGAGTTATCTGGAAGGTAATGGTCGTTGATTAGCAAGAAGAAAACATTCACAAATCCAATTCAAAGAAAAGCCAAGGAATGTGTAGTCCACAAATATATCGAAGGTGGGACCAGATAAGTGTGTTTCAGCAATGATAAGAAAACACAAACCTTCATAGGTGGAGTCTCTGAGACGAAGGAAGGGTCGAAAGAGTCTGAGGAAATATCATCCATACCCACAAAATACCCAGAACCAATCTGTTGGGAAGTAGAGGCTACAGGTGGTATTAGAAAACTGGTAGAGTACCCATGGGGTGGATCAGTATAAACGCAATCTTCAACAGCAAATGTAGTAGATGTTGTGGGAAGTACAGTACTCACAACTGTGCTGTGGCTGGTATTTGTAGAGGAAACAGGAAGTAACTGGAGAGGATTCTCTTTACCCCCCCCCCCCCCCAGCTGGGGAGAAGCAGCTTTGATGGTGCTAACAAGCTGTACAGGAGTTTTCTGTATGTTAGCAAGAGGAGTTAGGGAACTGCCAAGGATTCCTTGTGGCCTACTGTCTAGTATTGGCCACATGAAGTAACTTGATGAGCGGTTTGTCACATTTAGAGACGCGTTTGTCGAGTTCTCGGTGGGGCGGAACAATTCCTACAAAATGCCAAAATTTCCAGTATGGCCTTGTAGATTTGGACACGGTTTCTGGCAGCCACTCGATGGTCAGAAACACTGCAACTGGTGTGAATGGGCATTGCGCAGCGGTTGGTGTCTGTATTCTATTGGACGCTCCAGAGAGATAGGGCATGGGGGAGCTCTTTAGATAGACAGACTCTGGTAGAAGACCTGGAGGACTCATCATGGAAAAGGGATGGGTGGGGACATGCACGCTTACTCGGTGGCTTTCCTGCAATGCTAATTTTAAATTGATCCACTATTTGAACTGCACCTATTGAACGCCAATTTAGTTGAGTAGAATGTATCTGGGTAGGTCTCCAGGCTGCCAGAGATGGAGTGGCGGTCGCTTCCTTGTTACATATGGCTTGGTTGTGTCCCACGGTGTGTGAGTTCTGGGTTAAGGTTGCTGCGAAGATGAGCAGGTTGACTGGCACTGGGATAGAGGAGGCTCCTGTACAGGAGCTCCTGGGTATGGTTATGGAGCCCTGTATAGGGGCAATGCGCTGGAAATTCTTGCAACTGGCGTTGGTCCTTGCCAAGCGTCGTGTAACACTGGGTTGGCTGCGGCAGTTAACCCACTTGGTATCCCTATGGAGCAGCAGCACACTAGAGTGTGCTCTGGCAGACAAGACACACACTGTATTGGCAATACCATATGAGAAGGTAAGAGAGGATCTGGAGATTTGGGCATTAATGCTAGAGGACTTTCAGGAAGTTGAGGAAGACACTCAGGACCTGTGAGGGTGCAGGAGTTGGTGGAAAACACACACAACACACACCTGGAGGGGGAAGGGATGGGAGTGGAAATACAGGGGGTACAATGTGGCTCGTATTGTTGGGAGGCGGAGATTTGTAGAAGCGCACTGATGTTTCTAATGAAGGTGGTCATGACATATATCTATGTTATAAAAGCTGTGAGTGGGAGAGAGGAGTGGGACTCACTGGTAAAGCGGGAAGTGATGCCAGTGAATATTGTTGTGTTTGTATTACTATTGATCTTCATCTTACTGTCTTGTTTTGTATCAGTGAAACCAATAAAATAAAAGCACATTAAAAAAAACAACAATAACGACTGCTTTTTAAAATCAAAAACAAAATGCCTGTTGTGGATAAGCCAATGTTACCACATTTTAGGGAAAGAGCACATGCACTTTAGCACTGGTTAGCAGTGGTAAAGTGAGCAGAATCCTAAGGCTAGCAAAAACACAGTCAGCAAAAACAGGAGGTCTGAGGCAAAAAGTTAGGAGAAACCACACCAAGAATGCCAGGTCTAACAGTTGTAATATATCTTCACGAGTGTTGTATGTATGTTTTGGGGCTAGCTGTAAATTAAAATATCTTAGGATATAGACCACAGCATTTGGAAAAACGATGCTTAAATCCAGATAAAACTCTCAAGATTTTTTGGATAATTACTTCTCCAACCAATGCATCATCCTGGGCAAAATATGTTTATCAATATAAAAAAAACTCTATCTCTAGTTGTTTGGCATACAATTCTATTTTGCAAGCTTACATTCAATCACACTTTGTGGGAATTTTAAACACTTTTTTCACCACTTTAGTTGAAACTATCTAGTTTGATAAAAGTGTAAGGAAAGAATGCTGAGCCATGTTATGCATGACCTGAATGTATAGCATAATCCTTGGGAAACTGAGTTGGCCTTCTGGCCCAGCACTCCGGAATTGATTTTTCCCTCAGCCGCCCGCCTTTTGCATTTTGCCCAGTCTCTCTCTCTCTCTCTCTCTCTCTCTCTCTCTCTCTCTCTCTCTCTCTCTCTCTCTCTCTCTCTCTCTCTCTGCTCTACGTCCTCAGTGTTGCCTCTTTTGTTTGTCTGGTTGCCTCTGGCCTGTCTGTTTGCCCTTTGTTTTAGCTGTTTGCCCCTCTGTTATTATCTTTTTGCCTCTTTGTTTGTCTGTTCATGTTTTGCTTTATCTGTTTGCCTCTCTGTTTTGTATTTTTGGGCTTTTGCTTTGTCTGTTTGCCTCTTAACAGGTCTTTGCCTCCTCTGATATCCACGGCCTTCCCGCTGATTCCCGCCCTTTTCCACCATTGCGCTCCTCTGATTACGCTCTTGCTTTCCGCCTCCTGCTACCCCTGCTTACCACCACCTAGCGCCTCTCCCACCACCCAGGACCTACTTAATAGAGGCAGCAGCACGACCCCATTGACAGGTCTTCTGGTCCAGCTCTCCCCTTCACACTTCCGAACTGTTTCTTCCCGCAGCTGCCTTTTGCCTGGTCTCTCTCTGCTCTCCGTCTTCTGTGTTGCCTGTTTGGCTTGTCTGGTTGCCTGTGGCCTGTCTGTTTACCGTTTGCTTTAGCTGTTTGCCTCTCTGTTTTGTCTTTTTGCCTCTTGCTTAGTATGTTTGCCTCTTCTAGTATCTGCTGCCTTCCCGTTCCATTTCTTGCTCTTTCCCGCCCTTGTGCTCCCCTGCTCCCACTCCTGCTTTGCTTCCTGCTTGCCCTGCGAACCACCAACCAGCACCCCTTTCGCCTCCCCAAACCTACTTAAGGGAGGCAGCAGAGTGGTTGTGCAGCAGACGTGTGCAGTGGGTACCCTGCCGGCACGCCAAAGGCAAGCCCTTCTGCACCTGCCAGTACCTGGACTGCGCCCAGCGCTAGGACCCTTAGCTCCCGGCACACCCAAGGTACGATGTCGCCACCCTCTCCTGCACCAGCACTACAACCGTCATGTCGCAAAACACCATGCCGAACACCTCACCACACTTCACCAGAGGTGACCCACTGGCTCCACTGCATACTCCTCAGCACGCCCTCTATTTGCAAACACTCCAAAGAGTCGTTGGCCCTCATCACCACCCAACATAGCCTTCCTCACTGAGAACTGGCTCAACCCTGCATCCATCCCGGCTGCGCCACAGCAATTTCCAACAGATATAAAATCACTTACCAGGACCGCACCAACAAAACGGTTGGAGGAATAACCATCGTCCACTAAAAGACCATACAGTCCACCACCACCGCTGACAATACCACTACCCCCCATGGAACACCTCAACTTCAAGTTCCAACCAGATGACAACACATCCATCAGAGGCACTCTCGCATACCGATTCCCGGGCCCCAGCTTCTACAACACCATTGCAGACTTAATTGCTCCCCTCGCCCTGGACTCCAAGTCCTACATCTTCCTCGGTGACCTCAACTTCCACCTAGACGACCCCAGCAATAACATCTCAGTCCACCTCCTCGACAGTTTGAGCAGCTTTAGACTGACACAGATCATCTGCAACCCCACACACATCGCAGGACGCACGCTGGACCCCATTTTTACCTCGAGCAACAGCATCATATACAGCCACGTCACAGAAGTTAAATCGACCGACCTCTCTATCATCTACTTCAGCATCTCCAGCCCCTTCACTGCTACCCCCAAGTTGGCCAGTGCCCCCTCCTAGCGCAGCTGGAGGTAAAATTCAGAGACTAGCTGGATGGAGACCCTCAACACCTCCAACCCAGCCATCGCCACCAACCTGGATCACCAAATGCAATAACAGCATCTCCCCCAGCAGGAGCAACTATCAGAAGATCCTCCAAAAAAGCCAGCTGGTACACCCAAGAACTCAGAACAGTGAAACGTGACAGCAAACAGCTGGAAAGGAGATGGCGCACAAGCAAGGACACCACAGACAGGGCTGCCTTCAAGACCTCCCTCAACCTCTACCACTGCCTGCTGAGGACAACAAAGAAGACAGCCCTAGCCTCATGCATCAAAACCAAGGCGAACAACAGCAAGGAACTTTTCAACATTTTTAAGGAATTTCCCAACCTGGCTGCCAGTGATAACAAAACACGCTCACAGGAACTGTGCGACAACCATGCCAACTTCTTGCATGACAAGATTGCAACCAGAAATGTATTGTATACAGAAACTTCGAACCCCAAACTACACCCACGGACTCCATCGACCTATACTCCCTCACTACAACTGACATGAACCACAGACTGACCACCTGGAACCATCTCTCCACCCAGGACACCACCTCCATCATGAAATCCATCCACTCTGGATCTCCCACAGATCCATGCCCGCACCACTTCTTCAACCTCAGAAGCCAAGGAATAGGCCCGGAACTCACCACTCTACTTAACACCTCAATCACCACCGCAACATATCACGAAGCCTGGAAGCACTCCGAAGTCAGACCACTGATCAAAAAACCCTCCGCCGAGTCCAGCGAACTCAAAAACTACAGACCAATCTCCTTGCTCCCATAACCTGCCAAGGTATTGGAAAAGACTATCAACAGGCAACTCAGGACCCACCTGGAGCAGAACCAGCTACTCGACTCCTCCCAATCTGGCTTCCACAGCAATCACTGCACCAAGACCACCCTGATTGCAGCCACCGAAGGATCTGATCCTCCTTGACCTCTTGGCAGCCTTCAACACCGTATCCCACCACACGCTGATCGAAAGTCTCCACCACATCGACATCCAAGGAGATGCTCTCCAAGGGGATGCTCTCCATTATCTGCAGCGTCCCCCAGGGCTTATTCCTCAGCCCTACGCTCTTCAACGTATACATGACCCCACTGACCAACATCATCAGATCCCATGGTATCAACATAATATCCTACGAAGACGACACCCAACTCATCCTCTCCCTCACCGATGGCCCTACCACCACCAGGACCAAATTACACAGATGCATGGCAAGCATCGCTGACTGGATGCAGAACAAATGCCTGAAGCTGAACATGGCCAAGATGGAAGAACTGATCTTTGGTAACAAAAGCAACCCCTGGGACGACTCCTGGTGGCTCTCAGACCTGGTATCCGCACCCATACCAGAAACCTCGGAATCATCATTAATAACAAGCTCACCATGAAATCACAGATCAACGTAGTCTGCTCCTCTTGCTTCCTTACTCTACGCATGCTTCAGAAGATCTTCAAATGGCTTTCCCTGCATACGAGACGCACCATGATAGAGGCCCTCATCACCAGCCGACTGGACTATGGTAATGCTCTCTACGTAGGAATCGCCGCACACCTCCTAGACAAACTTCAAACATACAAATACCGCAACCTGACTTGTCCTCAACCTCCCCCAATTAACCCACATCACACCCCACCTCAGGCAACTCCACTGGCTCCCTGTTGAAATCTATGCCTCATATTCCATATATGTAATATCTTTCACATACTTAGTATCTTCCTCTGCCTACCCACTCCTCCATTCATTTACCCTTGGTACGCCCCTACCTTAGAATGTTAGAGTGAAGCTCACCTTAGAATGTTGGTGTGCCTCAGTTGCCAGCTGGTGCCTGAGGATCTGGTTTGAATAAACTGCTTCTCTTCACCTTCCTGTGTCTGCAGTTTATCTTAACAAATTGGCGACAAATTTGCTGGGCTGGGGCAGCCCCGGATCCTCCCCCTGCTTCTACTACACCAGCTGAAGGTCCTCTATTTTCCAGAACTCTGGTGGTCTTCTGTATTTCGATCCTGTCGACCTTCTGGTGAGTGAAGGATCATGATCTTCACCTGTTCCACGTTATTCAGTTCCAAGCTCTCTGCTCTGCGCTCTATGTTCTCAGTGTGAGCGTTCTGAGTGAATGTGTTTCTGTTGAGGCAGCTAATCTACGTGCGTGTAGTGCATTGCTGTATCCACATTCATTCACGCCTGCGGTGCCTTCAGCCGTTTATTTCTCCTCAGCAGTGGTAGTCCGAGTGTGAGAGGAGGGCTTTATTGCTGGCTTTGTTCCTGTGCCCCAGCGATTGCCATCTAGAAGCGACGCGTTTCCCCTCACTTCCCCTAACAAGTTGTGTGGCTCTCAGAGTGTCCAGTCTCGTTAGGAGCCATTCGTGTCAACTGTGCCCTGCGTGACATTCTGGATCGCCCAGCGGGGCGAGGGAAATTGTTAGAACTGGGGGTCTCTAGTTGGCAGAGGTAGGTACCTTTGACCAAATAGGAACCCTTGCTTCTAAGTCAGGGAAAGAGGATTACACTACTGGATTACCCCTTGGTAGCTTGGCACGAGCAGACAGGCTTATCTCAGAGGCAGTGTTTTAAGCATTTGTGAACACATACAGTAATACAGTGAAAACACTACAGATGGACACCACACAGGTTTTAGCAAAATAAGTATTCTTTATATAGACTTAACACAAGACCACAAACAACAAAAATCCACAATACTGTACTCAAAATTGACTTAAAGCTGGTAGTATTAACTTAGTGCAAGTTGATGGTAAATGCGACACAGTTCTCACAAAAGTACCTGGATGCGTAACGCAAATAAACAAAAGGCTCGCAGTGTTGGAGATGTGTCGGTTCTTTGCTTCGGAGGAGACGATGCGTCGCGCCTCAATGCTTGCGCAGAGTAGGGGATGCGTCTTGACCCTTATTGGAGAGGAGGTGATGCATAGATTCTCGTGCTGCAGCCCGGTTGCGATGCGGCAAGATGGCACCTCGATGCGATGCGACAATCCAGTGCGATGCGAAAAGATGGTGCCCTTGATGCGATGACGTTTGGACGATGCGGCATGCCCTGGCAGCCTCGCGGCGACTCTGTACTTTGGAGCCGAGACAGGCCCTGCGACACGCTTCTTCGATGATGCGACGGTGACCCTCACGGTTGCGACGTGCTTCTCCGGTGATACAACAACAGACAGCTGCGACAAAGGCATGCTTCTGGTAGATGCGGCAGCTGCACGCTTCTCCGGCGATGCGATGACTACAGCTGCGGCAGCGACACGCTTCTTCCTGTTGCGTCGTGCTTCCAGCTCCCAGCGACAAACAGCTTCTGTAGATAGAATTCCCAGCAAGGAAATTCAGAGGGGAGCTGGTGGTGAATTCTGTTGTCCCTGAGACTTCAGCAGGAGGCAAGCACATGTTCAAGCCCTTGGAGAAATATTCTGCAAGATGATGAAGTACACACAAAGTTCCTTCTCCTCTCCTTGGTACTGAAGACACCACTGTAGGCCGAACCAGCAACACAGCACACTGGCAGGGGGGCAGTCCACTCCTACAGCTTCCTTTGGTTCTTCTCCTTGGCAGAGGTTTCTTGTTGTTGTTCCAGAAGTGATCTAAAGTCTTGGGGTCTGGGTCCCCATATTTATACTACTTTTCTCTTTGTTCTCTGAAGGCAGCGAGGCCTTTGCCTAGTCCAAACGAGTTCTGGTCAGTCCTGGAGCACTTTGTTTACCTGACTCCTTCTTTCCTTTCAGAGTGCACGGCAGAGACATCAGACACACCACAGGAGGTGGAGCCAGCATTGTGGAGGGAAGGCACAGCCCTATTCAGGTCCCAGTGCAACTCCTCTCACCCATCTACATGCAGATCTTCCTATTCAGCCCTGTGCTGACTCACCCTCTCCCCTGGAATTCCCCCGCCCCTGTCACTCACAGAACCAGACACACAATACACAACCTAGCAGAGGCAGGCTTGGACAGTTAAGCAAGAAAATACCTACTTTCTAAAAGTGGTATTTTCAAACACAGAATGTTAAAACCAACTTCACTAAAATATGTATTTCATCATTCTGAGTTCAGGCATACTAAACTCGAATTTCTACCGTGTTCCCTGAGTCAGTTAGGATTATAAGATGTAATAATCAAACTGCCCATTCTGGCCTATGGGGAACAGGTAGCCTTGCAATAGTGAAAAACGAAAATGGCTGTAATTCACTATTAGGACATGCCACACACACCAGGGCATGTCCTATCTTATACTTACAATGCACCCTGCCCTTGGGCCTACATAGGGGTGTCTGATATGAGGATAAGGGAAGGTTTAGGGACTGGCAAGTGGGTGCACATAGGCTCTGCAATGGCAGACATGAGACACACTTTACAAGCTGCTTCTTGTGGGTGGCACAACCAGTGCTGCAAGCCCACCAGCAGCATTTGATTTACAAGCCCTGGGCATACATGGTGCACTATACTAGGGTCTTGCAGGTAAATCAAATAACCCAATCATGAAGTCACTAATCAATACATCAATTTAACATAGGGAGCACTTGCACTGTGGCACTGAATAGCAGTGGCACAGTGCCCAAAGCATCTAAACCAGCAAAACATATCAAAAACAGAGGAGGCAATCAGAAAAAAGGAAGGGAGACTCGTGCCAATGGTACCAGGTCTAAAACGTGTCCCCTCCAGCTGAAATGTGGGGAGAACTACCCTTCCCTTAGGGAGTTCTCTTCACTAAGGTGGAAAAATCTGGATTGACCATCAGCATTGACGTGTTCTGTACCAGGGCGGTGTTCCACCATAAAGTCCATCCCCTGTAGGGAAATGGACCACCTCAACAAATGTAGGTACTCACCCCTCATCTGAATCAACCATCTGAGGGGCCTGTGGTCTGTCTGAACCCGGAAGTGAGTCCCAAACAGGTATGGTCTCAACTTCTTCAGTGCCCAGACCACAGCAAATGCCTCACGCACAATTGCACTCCACCTCTGTTCCCTTGGAAGTAACCTCCTACTGATGAAGGCTACAGGTTGGTCTAGGCCCTCTTCATTAATATGTGATAGAACAGCCCCCACACCATGCTCTGAAACGTCTGTTTGAACAATGAATTCCTTTGAGAAGTTGGGCGCCTGAAGCACGGGTGCTGTGCACATGGCAGTCTTCAGGGCATCAAAAGCATTCTGACAGGTGTCAGTCCAGTTTACTTTCTTGGGCTGCTTCCTGGAAGTCAGCTCAGTCAAGGGTGCCACAATGTTGCCATACCCCTTGACAAAGACTCCTGTAGTGCCCCGTGAGTCCTAAAAAGGCTCTCACCTGTGTCTAAGTCTTTGGGGGTTCCCATGCCAGGATGGTATCAATCTTGGGTTGCAGGGGCGCCACCTGGCCGTTCCCTACCTAGTGCCCCAAGTAAACCACGGAACCCTGCCCGATCTGGCACCTACTTGCCTTGATCGTGAGGCCTGCCTTGCGCAGTGCCATCAACACCTCCCAGAGGTGGCGCAGATGTTCTTTCCAACTGGCGCTGAACACTGCCATGTCATCCAGGTAGGCGGCACTGAAATCTTCCAGTCCAGCCAGCACCTGGTTGGCCAACCTCTGAAAGGTGGAAGGGGCATTCTTCATCCCAAAGGGCATAACCCGGAATTGGTAGTGCCCATCTGGTGTGGAGAATGCTGCCCTCTCTTTGACCCCATCAGTTAAGGCGATCTGCCAGTACCCAAACGTCAAATCAAACGTGCTGAGGTACCGTGCAGCCCCTAACCGATCAATTTTAAATTTTTATTTATTTATTTAATGCGTTTTTATATAGCGCGGACTTTACCCGAAGGTATCAGAGCGCTTCACAATAGGAACAGTAATGATACATAAGGAGAAAAATTACAAGTGAGCATGTTACAAAATAAAACGTTACGTTACATGAGGCAATAGTGACAACTGTCCAAGTATCAAGAGCAAACAAAATACAAGAGGTAGCAAACGATACGTTACAAAAGGAAAAAGTGATGTGTGCAGGTTACAAGAGCATACAAAGTACACGTAGAGGTAAAAAATTGCAATAAATGGCAGACACTCAAAACACTAAAACAAAGGTTACGTTACATGAGGCAGTGGTGGCCGTTGTGCATGTATCACAAGCAAAAAAATACAAGAGGTAGCAAACGCTACGTTATAAAAGGAAAGGTGACATATGTGCATGTTACAAAAGAGTACAAAGTACAAGTATAGGTATAATACTGCACTAAATGACAGACACTCAAAACACAAAAACACACTGGGAAGGCACTTCTATAGGCATGGAGAACAGAATTTCCTATAATGGAAGGACTTCCTTCAGAAAATAGAGGGCGTGAATTAAATTTGGAAGTGTCTTTGAAGGAGGAGAGCTTTGAGGTCAGTTTTGAAGGCCTGGGAAGAGGTGATGGTCCGGAGCTGAGGCGGAAGTGAGTTCCAGATTCTCACCGCGTTACCTGAAATGAATTGGGCCATCGATCTTTCCTTCTTGAAAGTGGGAGGTTCAAGCAATACATTTTCTGCATTACGTGATGGTCTGGAGCCTCCAGAGAGTTTCAGTTTATTCGCCAGGTAGCGAGGGGAGGAGGAGTGTAAGGCTTTGTGGGTGATACAGGCAGTCTTGTAGATAGATCTTGCCTCTATGGGAAGCCAACGGAGGGTGGATAAAATGGGTGTGATGTGGTTGCTTCTTTTGGCCCCATATATGAAACGAGCTGCTGAATGGAGAACAGACTTCAGGGGGGACAGGTGGGATTTGGGGAGGCCAGTAAGAAGAGAATTGCAGTAGTCCAATCTGGAGAGAACCAGCGATTGGACCAGGGTTTTAAGGTCGTGCTCCTGGAAGAAGCAACGAATCCCCCAAAGAAGTCGCAGTTGGTATCGAGCAGACTTTGCAATGGAATCAATGTGGAGAGTAGATTGAGTTTTTTGTCGAGTATGACACAAAGGGATTTTGCGCTCTCGACAATGATGGGTTTATTGTTCAGTAGATTAATCTGATCCATCCATGATTTCACTGGGGGAGGAGAAAGTGAGGAGGAGAGGAGGAGGAATTCAGTTTTGGAGAGATTCAGGATCAGTTGATGAGTTAACATCCAGTTTTGAATGGAGTCGAGAGTAGAGCTTAGGAAGGAGAGATCGTGAGAGGAGGCCACCTTAAGGTAGATTTGAGTGTCGTCCGCATATAGATGATAGTGGATCCCAGATTTACTCAGGAGATTTCCCAACGGTTCTAAATAGAGATTGAGCAGTGTGGGTGCAAGTATAGAGCCTTGAGGAACACCTTGACCGACCGCTAAAGGAGATGAAAGACTGTTCGCTATTTGGATCATTTGGGATCTATCAGAGAGGAAGGAGGCAAACCATTTAAGCACAGTGCCCTCCATGCCCATTCTCTGTTGAAGAGTGTTAAGGAGAGTGTTGTGATTGACAGTGTCAAAGGCTGCAGAAAGGTCAAGAAGAATTAGAAGACAAGACTCCCCTAATTGAGTATCCGCAGCGCGTCATCAATCACTAGCAGCAGGGCTGTTTCAGTGCTGCAGTTTTGAATGAACCCGGATTGGAAATTGTCAAGAAGATCATTGTCCTTGATATGGCGAGAGAGTTGTTTCGCTACACATTTTTCTGTGATTTTCGCAAGAAATTGTAGGTTAGTGATGGGACGGTAGTTGTTGAGGTCGTTCGCATCAGCGGTGGGTTTTTTAAGCAGAAGGGTGACCTGCCCAGTTTTGAAGGAAACAGGAAGGGAGCCTTGACTGAGGGAGAGGTTGACCAGAGTGGTCCAATAGGAAAGAGAATGGGTATAGAAGTCAATGGCAATGGCACTAGGGATGGGGTCAAGAGAATGGTTAGAGGGCTTTGTATCGAGGATGCATTTAAGGAGGGAATCATCAGAGATGGGGGTCAAAGTTTTGCCAAATGGGTAAGGATTTGCGCTCCTCTGTAGGGGTAGGATGAATGACCTGATCTACAAGTGATTTCACCTTTTCGTCAAAGAATATAGCGAATTCCGCTGCTTTCTTTGTGGAATCCTCCAATTTGGAGGTTGGGGGAGAGTTGTTTGGGTTCTTGATGAGGTCGAATAGTTTTTTGGGTCTATTTTTGGCCGAGTCAAGGAGGGATTTGAAGTGCGACGCTTTTCCAAGGAAGATGTGCTTGTGGTACTTGGATCTTGCTGAACGAAGCGTGGCCAAATTTTCGGTGGCGGGCGCTTGTCTCCATTGTTTCTCAAGGACTCTTAGGTACTTCCTTTCTTCATAGAGGGATTTGTTGAACCAAGGTGCTGAGGGAGTGGGCCTTCTCTTTTTGCTTTGGAAAGGAGCGACATTATTGATTTCAACTGCAAGGACTGAGAGGCATTGGGAGGTGAGTTCGTTAACATCCAAGTCCGGGTCTAGCCCTGGAAGTGATAGCAAAGCAGAATCACAGAGGGTACTGAGGTCAATATTTTTAGTGTCACGGAACCAAGAAGTAGCCCTCTTAGGCTGGCCAAGAGTTATAGAGTGTGATAGGTGAAGAGAGAATGGGATGAGGAGGTGGTCAGACCAGTTTACACAAATAAGGGTAGCGATGGTCAGCAAGCCTGCTTTAGAAATAACAAGGTCCAGGGTTGAGCCCTTAGAGTGTGTTGTTTCAGTGCAGTATTGGATAAGATCGTTTGCAGAGAGGAAGGTGGCCAGCAAATTCGCATAGGTATCTTGAGGCGAGCCCCAGTGGACATTGAAGTCACCCACGAAGATCTGATTGTCACTTTGCGAGTATTGGTCGCTGATGCAGTCCGTGAGTTCCTCCATAAACGAAGGGCTGCTACCAGGCGGGTGGTAAATAACATGGAATCTGAGAGGTGAGCGGTGGTGCAATTGAAGCTCAAGAGATAGGCATTCAAAAGTGTGGAAGGAGCTGTTAGGAAGAGCCTTAAGTTGAAGGGAGTTTCTAAAGATGACTGCAACACCTCCCCCAACTTTGTCAATTCTGTCATTTCTAAGTATAGAATAGCCTGTGGGTACAAGGAGATCAAACATAGAGTGAGAGGTATCGTTGAACCAGGTCTCTGTGAGGAAGAGCATGTCAATATTGGGCAAGTTGATGATATCGGAGATTTCAAGTTTGTGTTTTATTGCAGATCTGCAGTTGTGGAGCATACAGCGCAGCTCTGTCGCAACTGTTTTGGTGACGGGGGCAGTGGGCTATGAGGGGTGATGGGGATATTGTACTTATATGGGGGTGCTCAGGAGGGTTTAGGTGGATGAGTGGTTCTGACAGAGGAAATGGTCGGAATAGTGTAGATAACAGGGTTACTGGGAAGTGAAAGTGGAAGAAGGGTGGCGTTCGAGTGCTTGCGTGAATATGCAGAGGACAGGCTGCGCTTAGCTATTATGGGGTGTGGGGGCGAGGTGCATCTCGTGGGAGGGTGAGTGTTTTCCAAAGGAATTGAGGTGTATGGAAAAGTTGAGATCTTGGAGCTTAAAACTAAAATGGTAGCTTCAAGTTGGGAGATGGTGGTGATTAGGGAGCCTAGCTTATTTTCCAGAGAGTAAGGCAGAGCACGGCATTGTTGGGTGGCTCTATGGAAACAGGAGGGGGTGCACTTGGCGGTGGAAGGCAGGGAGAGGTGGGGGAACGGGAGGGGAGTAGGGGTATAGGGTTCAGAGGTGGGGAAAGGTTTTGGATGAGAGCAGGAGTTGGTGCACCAGGGGTGGGAGGAGAATTGTCTTTGTTGGCGTTGCAAGAAGGATAGGAATTAAGGAAAAAATTAGGGGGCGATAGGAGAGGAGCGAGGCGGTGGGGCGGAAGGAGAGGGGAGGAGTGTGTGGAGCTCATCAGCTCTGGGGAAGGGGTGCGCGTCAGTCCTGGTGACTGAATTGAGTCCTCAGTTGTGCACACAGAACCTGAGTTCAGGTGTGGCACCAGGCGAGGCAGCCTTTGGGACCAAGACCACTGGGCTGGCCCAAGGACTGTTGGAGCACTCAATCACCCCTAAGGCAAACATCTTGGAGACCTCCTCCTTGATGTAAGTCCTGACCTTGTCAGTCACTCTGTAAGCCTTGTGCTTCACAGGAGGACTATCCCCAGTGTCCACATAGTGGACGCACCACTCAGTGACACCAGGACCAAGAAAAACAAATCAGAGAATTGTCCCAACAGTTGGTGACAATCTTGCTGCTGATCAGGGGTCAGTGTGGCAGAGAGGCTGAGACCATCCACTGACCCATCTTGCTCTGTTGCAGGAAGAGGCTCTGTCTCCTCATCCATTCCATCATCCGTTGCTAGGAGCATGCCCCCTTCGGACCTTTCTAAGTGGGGTTTCAGGCAGTTAACATGTAGGACCCGCAAAGGGTTCCTTGGAGACCGCAAATTCACCAAGTAGGTGACATCTCTTTTGCGCTCCACCACCTCAAATGGACCGGTCCACCTGTCCTAGAGCGCACAAAGCTCTACAGGAGCCATGACCCAAACTTTCTGTCCAGGTTGAAGCTCAATCACAGTGGCATTCTGATCGTACCACCACTTCATCTCTTCCTGGCCAGATTCGTCTGAGCGAGCTCTCTGAATCGCCAAGTCTGGTTCCTGAAGGCCAGCATGTAACTGTATACATCCTGAGGAGGTTTCCTGGAAGATTGCACCCAGCCTTCCTTGACCAGACTCAAAGGTCCTCTTACCGGGTGTCCATACAACAGTTCAAATGGACTGAACCCTAGGGACTTTTGTGGCACCTCACGGTAAACAAACAGATGGCATGGTAAGAGGACGTCCCACTTACGCCTCATTGGTTCTTCATGATCATGCCTTTAAGGGTCCGGTTGAATCTTTCAACCAGCCCATTACCTTGGGGGTGGTAAGGAGTGGTGAACTTGTAGGTAACACCACACTCCTTCCACAGGGACTTCATATAACTGGATATGAAATTGGTATCACAGTCTGACACCACCTCTCTGGGGAATCCCACACGGGAGAAAATCCCCATCAGTGCACGTCCCACCACAGGGGCCGTCACTGTCCTGAGTGGGATGGCTTCCGGGTACCGGGTGGCATGGTCCATTAAGACCAGGATAAACCTGTTGCCCATGGCTGTTTTGGGGTCCAGTGGCCCCACACTATCAATGCCCACCCGTTCAAAGGGGGTACTGACCACCGAGAAAGGTTGGAGAGGAGCCTTTTGCTTCCTTCCACTTTTCCCACTTGCCTGACAAGTTTGACAGGTCCTACAATGAGCATCTGAACTCTTCAGCATCTGGGGCCAATAAAAGTGGGTGACAAGCCTTTCAAAGGTCTTGTCCAGCCCCAGATGTCCAGCTAAAGGCACATCATGAGCCAACCCCAGTAGGAAGGCTCTGAAGCGCTGGGGTACCACCAGCACACGGGCTGACCCAGGCTCAGCAACCTTAGGCTCTGTATACAGGAGGTCGTTCTCCCAGTAGATCCAATGCGATCCAGACTGATCACCTGCTGCCTGGTTTGTGGCCTGTTGCCGCAAATCCACAAGTGAAGGGTACTTCTTCTGTTCTGCACAAAATTCCTCCCTTGAGGGTCCTCCTCCTTGCTGCCAATGGGTCAGCTCAGGCAGGCCTCCCAGTTCAGCAACCTGTTCCCCTGTAGGTGCCAGGGCATCCCCCTCAAGGTCTGCCTCCTCCTGGACCGTGGGAACCATGGGGGCTGGTTTCCCGTGCCCCCTACCTCTTCTCTTTAAGGCAGGTCCCTGGGTCATAGTTTCAGGCTCCAGGACCTCTTTAACACCCTTACTGGCTGCCATAGACCGAGTGGTAACACACATCCACTTAGGCAGCCCCAACATCTCCAAATGAGCCTTCTTCTCCACCTTAGCCCAAGGGGAGCTCTCCATATCATTACCCAACAGACAATCCACAGGCATGGCTGGCCTCACAGCTACCCGAAGAGTACCAGGGACCCCACCCCACTCAAAGGGAACCTGAGCCACCTTGCAGTGGCTCTCTGTGTTGTCAGCAGCAACAACTGCGTAAAAGGCATTGGGGACAACCTGCTCTTGAGACACCAGGTGACACTTGACAGCTGTCACACTGGCTCCTGTATCTCTAAGAGCCTCCACTCTATAGCCATTGATGGTCACCCACTGCCTGTATTTCTTAGTGTAGTCAGGCAGCTGAGCTTGAGGGACCATCTCAAAGTCTCCTAAGGAGACAAGGGACATTTTTGCGGGACCCCACTCACCTTGGGCACCCTTCTCCTCCCCTCCCAGGGTACACTTGCCATCTGACGGGGTGGTGCACGTGGTGGCACTCTGGAATCCTTCATGTGACACTGTGCATCAAACCAACGGTGGCCCACTTGACCACACGTAAAGCACTTGTAGGGGCCCCTCTGAACAGGTTTACCTGTCGGGCATCTTGCTTCTTTCCAGGGGGAGGCTGGGAACCCTTCCCTTGGCAATTACTTTGGGGCCCTTTCTGGAACTCCCTCTGTTTACCCTTGTCCCCCCCACTCTTCTGCTGGGGACCCTGCCCACCTTTGGCGGAATCACCCTCGTGACCTTTGTGGACCCTGGTACTGACCCAGCAGTCCGCCTCCTCAGCAAGCTTCCTAGGATTAGTTAACTTGCTATCAATAAGGTGCTGGCGTAGCTCTGGAAAACAGTTAGCAGACAAGTGCTCCCATGCAAACAAATCATAGAGCTCTTCAAAAGTATCCACTTTGCTACCCTTCACCCAACCATCCATAGCTCTGCAAGAGAAAGACACATATTCCACCCAAGGGGTTCCCTCCAGCTTCTTGCAACTCCTAAATCTCTGACTATAGAGTCCTGGGGTCAAACCATACCTTGTCATCAGGGCTTCCTTCATGTGGGCATAAGACATCCTATTCTCACTGGGCAGGACTAACAAAGTATCCCTCCCCTCACTCACAAAGCTGCCCCACAACCCAGCTCCCCAATCCTTCTCAGGGGCCCGGTGGGCCAACATTGCTATCTCATAGGCTGCAAACTACTGTCCAATATCATCATGCTTATGGAAATCTTTGATGACATCCTTGGGAATATACACTCTGCTTTCTGAAGGCACAGATGGTGCTCTGCCACCAGAGGGATTGATCTCTAAGCCCTTTGCCTTGATCTCTAACTCCCTCAACATCCTCTCATGCTCCATTCTCATTCTCGCTCTCTCTCTAAGGACAACTTGTTATTCTCCATTTCCCTCTGACCCTTCATCTTAAGCGTAGCCACCTCCAGCTTGTGTGCCCTATTTCTCTCCCTGTCTTCCAACTCTCTGGGGGACAGGTCTTTGGAAGAGACACTACTGCCAGGTGGGGACGGTACCCCTCCCCTGGCTGGAAACACTGGCCTATCCAGTTACCCATCTGCATCCCCAGCTGGCTTCACCACTGACTCAAGGGCATTGCTTCTCCCCATGCCCTCAGCGCATTTCGGTAGTCATCCTTTTTAGAAATGCCTGGTGTAGCAACTTTTAATTTCATGCAGAGATGCTTGAGCTGTTTCAAAGTGTAGATTTCCAATCTATCTTCCTCAAAATCTAGATCCATAGATGCAACAGATGCTGGCCTACTCATGGCAGTAAGAATTGGCAGTTCTCATGAAAAAAATAACAGTCCAAGGAAAAAATTCTACCAAAAAAAGGATGTGGTTGCGTTTGGTCTGCGCTCACTAGTAGTGTACACCAATCACTGTATATGAGTCACAAATGCAAGTTCAAATCCTCACCACTGACCAATATTAGAACTGGGGGTCTCTAGTTGGCAGAGGTAGGTACCTTTGACCAAATAGGGACCCTTGCTTCTAAGTCAGGGAAAGGGGATTACACTACTGGATAACCCCTGCTCACCCCCTTGGTAGCTAGGCACGAGCAGACAGGCTTATCTCAGAGGCAGTGTGTTAGGCATTTGTGAACACATACAGTAATACAGTGAAAACACTACAGATGGACACCACACAGGTTTTATCAAAATAAGTATTCTTTATATAGACTTAACACAAGCCCACAAACGACAAAAATCCACAATACTGTACTCAAAATTGACTTAAAGATGGTAGGATTAACTTAGTTCAAGTTGACGGTAAACGTGACACAGTTCTCACAAAAGTACCTGGATGCGTAACGCAAAATAAACAAAAGGCTCACAGCGTTGGAGATGCGTCAGTTCCTTGCTTTGGGAGAGACGATGCATCGTGCCTCAATGCTTGCGCAGATTAGGGGATGCGTCTTGATCCCTACGAGAGAGGAGGTGATGCGTAGATTCTCGTGCTGCAGCCCGGTTGTGATGCGGCAAGATGGCGCCTCGATGCGACAATCCGGTGCAATGCGATAAGATGGCGCCCTTGATGCGACGACGTTGGGACGATGTGGCACGCCCTGGCAGCCTTGCGGCAACTCTGTACTTTGGAGCCGAGACAGGCCCTGAGGCACGCTTCTCTGATGATGCGACGGTGACCCTCACGGTTGCGACGCGCTTCTCCGGCGATGTGACAGCAGACAGCTGCGACAAAGGCACGCTTCTGGGAGATGCGGCAGCGGCACGCTTCTCCGGTGATGCGATGACTACAGCTGCGGTGGCGACACGCTTCTTGTTGCATCGCGCTTCCAGCTCCCAGCGACATGCAGGTTTCTGCAGATAGAATTCCCAGCAAGGAAATTCAGAGGGGAGCTGGTGGTGAAGTCTGTTGTCCCTGAGACTTCAGCAGGAGGCAAGCACAAGTTCAAGCCCTTGGAGAAATATTCTGCAAGATGATGAAGTACACACAAAGTTCCTTCTCCTCTCCTTTGCACTGAAGACACCACTGTAGGCCAACACAGCACACTGGCAGGGGGGCAGTCCACTCCTACAGCTTCCTTTGGTTCTTCTCCTTGGCAGAGGTTTCTTCTTGTTGTCCCAGAAGTGATCCAAAGTCTTGGGGTCTGGGTCCCCATATTTATACTACTTTTCTCTTTGTTCTCTGAAGGCAGAGAAGCCTTTGCCTAGTCCAAACCAGTTCTGGTCAGTCCTGGAGCACTTTGTTTACCTGACTCCTCCTTTCCTTTCAGAGTGCAGGGCAGGGACATCAGACACACCACAGGAGGTGGAGCCAGCCTTGTGGAGGGAAGGCACAGCCCTAGTCAGGACCCAGGTGCAACTCCTCCCACCCATCTACATGCAGATCTTCCTATTCAGCCCTGTGTTGACTCACCCTCTCTCCTGGAATTCCCCCGCCCCTGTCACTCACAGAACCAGACACACAATACACAACCTAGCAGAAGCAGGCTTGGACAGCTAAGCAAGAAAATACCTACTTTCTAAAAATGGTATTTTCAAACACAGAATGTTAAAACCAACTTCACTAAAAGATGTATTTTATCATTCTGAGTTCAGGCATACTAAACTCGAATTTCTACCATGTTCCCTGAGTCAGTTAGGATTATAAGATGTAATAATCAAACTTTCTGGCCTATGGGGAACAGAGAGCCTTGCAATAGTGAAAAATGAAAATGGCTGTAATTTACTATTAGGACATGCCACACACACCAGGGCATGTCCTACCTTATACTTACAATGCACCCTGCCCTTTGGCCTACCATAGGGGTGTCTAATATGAAGATAAGGGAAGGTTTAGGGACTGGCAAGTGGGTGCACTTGGTCAATCAGCATGGAGGTACCAGACTGCACATAGGCTCTGCAATGGCACACCTGAGACAAGCTGCTTCTTGTGGGCAAAAGCAGTGCTGCAAGCCCACCAGCAGCATTTGATTTACAAGCCCTGGGCACACATGGTGCACTGTACTAGGGTCTGACAAGTAAATCAAATAACCCAATCATGGAGTCACTAATCAACATATCAATTTAACATAGGGAGCACTTGCACTGTGGCACTGAATAGCAGTGGCACAGTGCCCAAAGTATCTAAACCAGCAAAACATCAAACACAGAGGAGGCAATCAGACAAAATGGAAGGGAGACTCACGCCACTGGTACCAGGTCTAACAGAAATCTTTTCAACTCCTCGGAGGGATTTGACCCGCGCTTTTATACAGCGTTTCTCAGCTGTGGAGGGTGTTATCTGCGGTTTTCAACCAGTGTTTCCTGCTCGATCGTCAACTGTTCCGCGTGACAGTGAGGTTTCCTCAGCGGGGGGAGGGGGAGAAATCCTTTTCAGCTTCCCGGAAGGAGTTGAACGGGAGTGATTTCACCAGCTTTGTTTCCCCAGCTAACGCTCAGTCTTCATTCCAGCAAGCGTTCTTTCATCAGTTTCATTCCCTCAGCATTGGCTGTGTTTACCTCACAGCGGTGTGGAAATTTAGCTTGTAACTGAACATTATCTGCGCCATCTTGCCTCTCCCCAGCGCCACGCACAGCGAACGCACGGCCGCCATTTTAGGCACCCCACTCTCTCTCCCCGCTCATTGCCGATCACCAGCGCGCCCCTCAGGCGCTGCGAACATCCCCCGCGCGCTGGCCACCCCCGCTCTCTCATACATGGGCCGTAAAACCTCTCCTTCTGCGCGAACCTGCCATGGAACCACATTCCACGCCTGACCAACATCCCATACATGGTCATGCATTTCCTTTGATAAACCCCCTTCCTCTGCACCCCATTGTCCGAACCGATCCCAGGCCATCACCTAGCCCTGCGGATGCAGTTTATTGCCCCTACTGTAAGGGAAACACCCCACATCAAAGGGATTACAGTAGATCAAGGCCCCCCCACCCCCTGAGACCCGACCGGTCACACACACCCCCGGGAATTGGCGGAATGTCCAGCTGTGTGATAGCCATCTCCTACTGTGGGTGGGGTGGGGACTTCCACTGTAGATATGTGTGGGAACGAGCTCGAAGTGGGGATTCTGAGGATGTTCTTTCATGCATCAAAGTAATCTCAAGAATGTGCCATGTATGATAACCCTGCAATAAAGTCATAAACCTGTGTATAAGAGGCCAGGCCTCAGATGCAGAGAGAGCAGCTCGTGACGATACTTCGCTGTCTGATCTGATGTGTTCCACTCCGACGGAATAAAACTTTGTTTCCTGCCTTCCAGTCTCCGGCGTCTGCCTCTTTATTGGTTTAACATCGAATGGTATAAGAGGCGATTACCGCCGGGCAATACTTGAAAGGTTATCGACTACGACTGCCGCTACCATTTAACAATTGGCGCCCAACGTGGGGCCCATCAGCGACACGTGGATCCAGTGGGAGAGGTCCCGACGACAGAGTGAACGACTGCAACGATCGGGAGAGCTCCTGCCCGATAGACCCTCGTCTGGCAGCCGATCATCCGAACTTCACTGGTTCCGAGCAGACCTCTCTCGAGTGATCTACGGTCCTGACTGGGAACCATCAGGAGTGCCGCGGCAATAACGGAGAGTAGAGGACGATCGGGCGCTGAGGGCGGAAGATGAGAAACTGTCCACGCGGTCCGGGTAAAATCGTGAAACACGACAAATTGCGAAATGATTGATTGATTGATAGAAAAATACTAGTATTGCTTATTGATTGTTCTCTTTGAGATATTCGCTGTCTACAAACGGGGAGGAGTAGAAATACTCTCTCCCTCTCCTTTTGCAGATAGTGAAGGGTAGGTAACGCAGACTTTTGTCCCCGTTGTAACCCGTTGTGCCTATCTTTATCTCCCCACTGATTGATTGTCCGAACATTGATTGTTTTGAAGGATAGTGCTCTTTGAGATATTCTCTGTTTGCAAATAACGTAGAATAGAAATATTCTGTCTAGTCTTTGCAAATAGTGAAGGGTAGGTAACGCAGACTTTTGTCCCCATTGTAACCCGTCGTGCCTATCTTTATCTCCCCATTGATTGATTGATTGTCCGAACACTAGTTGTTCGATATTGGTTCTTTGGAGGTATTCTCTGCTTACAAATAACGAGGAATAGAGATATTCTGTCTAGTCTTTGCAAGCAGTGAAAAGATAGGTAGTGCTGACTTTTGTCCCCGTTGTAACCCGTCATGCCTATCTTCTCCCCACTGATTGGTAGTTGGTTCTGCCCGGACCGCTTATTAGAGGTGAACCATCCGGCTCCACTGGAGGGCACCCCTAATAAGGACATGTTCACTAAATATGGACTAGTCGCCGTAGCTTATAGCAAGCTATGGCATAAATATACAAAGAAGGACCCCGAGAGTCAGTGGCCACTGATGGGATCCTTCGACGACCATAAGATAGAAATGCTAGAAATAGCTCTGCGTAGCAATAAGACGACGCCTACTATGCTTGACAGTATCGGCATGTGGCGCAAAGAAGCAACACAACGGAAAAAGAGGGAAGAAGTAAAAGCAGAAAAGGAATTACGAAAGGCAGCTCACCTTGCCGCTAGAAAGTTAGAAGAAGAAATAAAGGAGAGAAGGGAAACTAAACTAAGACAGGAGCCCGAAACATCAGGCCAGTACCCTGTTAGGACCCCCTCTATGCTCTACCCTGAGTTGTCCTCTAAGCAACGAACGAATGACGAATTACTATTAGGTCCCCCGATCATTTACATGCCCCCTCCATACGCTCCCTCCCAATCGGTAGTGCAACACCCCCAACCCCCAAACACAAGCGAAAGCAGTACAGGGGCCTCGGTCCTCACGGCCTCCGCGCCGGCCGAGCCTCTTGTACTGAACACAACGTCGGCAATAACGTTGGATGACCCTGAGATGAGAAAGAAAGATTCCACCAGAATGAATCGACTAACAAAGGATGAACGAGCAGGAATCGACAAGATAGTAAGGACACTGGTGGAGCGAAAGGAAAGTGAGGAGTATATAACAGACGTGTATAACTCGTATGCCGACAACCGCAGACGACACTTTGTCGTACGGCTTTGTTATCACGCCCTGAATACATATGAGGATAGGTACCACGATAAAGGTCCCGAAGGCTTAGCGGCCCTATATAGGAAGGTAGACATTGGGGAAGAAGGAGAGGGCGATGTGACAAACCTCTTCACTCGTACACTCGAGGTCTATCGACACCTTAAAGAGCACAGACAGACAACCAAAGCAGAAACTCCCATAGCGACTAACCCCCAGGCAGGAAAGACTGATACCATGATGCCCATCAAAGAGGCCGCCCCCTACTGGGTCCCCCCACGAGGTCAGGGAACACATGACGACATCAACCACCAAGATGCGAAGGGAAGGGTTGTATATAATTGGGTCTACCAGCCATGGGACCGACAAGACATTTTGACCTTTAGAAAAACCCTACCCGACTTAAGAAAGAACCCGACTGCCTTCTACACCGAACTAGGTACAGCTTTAGGTTCAACAATAATGACTTTAGCAGATATCGACTTGTTCTTCGGGTTATGTCTGCCGGCTGATGTGTGGAAGCAAATCCGGAAAGTTGACCACGCTGAGCCGTTCGGATATACCTGGGTACAACTCGATACCATAGATAAACAGCGAGAACCAGGACAGAAACCCCCGAAAGCCATATTGGAGCTCCCAGACAAGATTGTACAGAAGTTGAAGACTCTAATCCCAGAAAGAAAGGTAGACTGGTCGATAGTGACGGCTTGTCGCCAGAAACCCCAGGAGGATGTGTCTGAATACTTCTCTCGATTCGAGACTGTGTTTTCCGATTATAGTGGCCAGGACATGACCACCGCAACCGGACATCACCTCTTTGTCCAGAACGATGTGAAGGGTCTGTCACAAGAAGTCTCCCAGAAGCTACAGACCAGCGAGAGTAGTTGGGCAGCCTCCAAACCCGCAGCAATCCTCCAGATGGCCCAATACTACGAAAACCAAAAGAATGAGAACGATAGGGCGTCAGAGAGGAAGAAAGAGGAACTGAAGGAGAGGGTAATGATAGCACAGTTGCAAGGGGTGACCATAGGAAGGGAACCCCCAAAAGGGAATTACCAACCAACCGCCCCTAGAAAGCTACCCCCTAGAGACCATACACCTGCGCCCTACAACGGACGGAGAGACTTAGATGGGAACCAATGTGCGTTCTGTAGAGGGTTCGGACACTGGAAATCCCAGTGCCCGGTCCTTCTGGAATTGAACAAAAATAGGGACCCCAGAGACACAGCATATGACCCCAGAAATAGAGGACAGGGACGAGGGTACATGAACGACGCCATCAACGACAGGCCAGGCAGACCAAACACCTTTGATCGCCCCCGACAAAACCAGTGTCAGCAGTCCGACTATGAAAGCACCCATGACTTCGCATAGGACCGCCAGGGGCAAGGGAGGGATCCAGTCGAACTCCGTGTTGACCAGCAAGGTCCTTACATCACTGCTAAGGTCTTGGGCACAAAGTCTCCATTCCTGGTAGATACTGGGGCGACACGTAGTGCGTCATCTAAACGACTGATTCCTAGGGCACCCTTGTCTGGCTCACACGTAACCTCAATAGGCTTCGATGGAACGCCCTCCACTAACCCCTTATCAGCACCAATCTCCTTTGACTTAGAAGATAACGCCACTGACACGACCTTTCTGCTCTCCTCCAACACCCCCGATGCTATTATGGGACTTGATTTGCTAAAACATTTCCGAGCTACCATCAGATGCTCCCCAGACGGAGTTCGAGTCATCCTGCACGACAACCCAGATCTGTTCAGACCTTGTCACACACGACGTATGCTCTCTATAACTGATGCTGACCTGTCCCTACTCGACACGTTACCCTCACATCTATGGGCTAAAACCGACTCAGATGTAGGGCGCATGGTGATCGACGCAGTACACATAACCGTCCGACCGGACGCAGTGCTACCAAAGCTTCCACAGTATCGAATATCGCCCGAAGGTGAGAAGGCATTGGTGGAAATCATCCAGTCCCTAGTCAATGCAGGAGTAGTAGAAGAAGTAGTCAGTAATGTTTGCAACAGCCCTATCCTACCCATTGTAAAGAAGCAAGGCGAGGGAGATGAGAAAGCATACCGCTTCATTGTTGACTTACGAGAAGTCAACAAAGTAGTCATACCTCAGTACCCCGTGCTCTCAGACATAACCACCATCCTCACCCTAATTCCGTCCACTGCCACCACCTTTACTGTTATTGATCTCAAGAACGCATTCTTCTCCATCCCCATCCACCCAGACAGCCGCTACCTGTTCGGCTTCACTTTGAAAGCACGGTCGTACAGATTCTGTAGGGCACCCCAAGGCTACACTGAGAGTCCCAGCATTTATAGCCAAGCCCTCAAGAGACAACTAGATGCAGTCCAATTGCCCGATGGAGTGGTGTTAATACAGTACGTCGATGACATCCTTTTGGCGGCCGACACCACCCCACTTGCTGTCACGGCCACCCTTCACCTTCTCCACTTCCTCGCGGAGAACGGTCACAAGGACTCCAGGAAGAAGTTGCAGTTCTGCCAACCCCAAGTGACATACCTAGGCCACCTCCTATCCAAGGATGGGAGGAAACTTACCCCTGACCGAATTCAGACCATCCTAGAAACCCCTGTTCCCAAAACTCAGAAGCAAGTGCGGTCTCTAGTAGGCCTCACCTCCTTTTGTCGACAATGGTTGCCAAACTTCAGTCTTATTGTAAAACCTCTGCTTTCCCTGCTGGCTAAAGATGTCCCCTTCCCCCTCCTCTGGACACCCGAATGCCAATCCTCCTTCAAAGAATTACGAGACGCCCTCTGCTCGGCCCCAGTCCTAGGAACCCCAGAATACACTAAACCTTTCTCCCTCTACACCCACGAAAGGGAGGGATGTGCGTTGTCTGTCCTAACCCAGTCCATAGGTCCTAAACAACGCCCTTGTGCCTACTTCTCTGCCACTCTTGACCCTGTAGCCAGAGCTTTGCCCGCCTGCCTTCGAGCAGTAGCCGCCACTGCTGTCTCTATCCGGCAAAGTGAGGGGATCGTGCTCTCGAACCCCCTCACTGTATTGGTACCCCATGCGGTTGACACCCTCCTGAACCAGACCAAGACTCAACACCTGACTAGCGCACGACTGACTGGTTACGAACTGACTCTGCTTGCACCCCACATCACATTGAAACGATGCACCACTCTGAATCCAGCTACTCTACTACCTCTCCCTGACACTGACCCCAATGCGTCCCCTATACATGACTGCGTGACCCTCACCGACGAACAGACCAAGAGTAGGGTTGACCTCCGAGATACTGCCTTCCCGGACCCTGACGGAGAACTGTGGGTGGATGGCTCATGCATCAAGCTCCCCGATGGCACCACCTCAGCTGCCTATGCAGTCACCACAGCCCGAACAGTTGTTGAGACAGCCCGCATCACACAGCGATCCGCACAGGCGGCGGAACTAATTGCTCTCACACGAGCATGCATCCTGGCAGCAGGGACAACCGCAAACATTTACACAGACAGTCAGTACGCCTTCGGGGTAGTTCACCACTTTGGGCTCTTATGGAAAGAGAGGGGATTCTTGACTTCCCATGGCACACCCATCCTGCATGGAGATCTAGTCTCTGCCCTGACCGAAGCAGTCCTCCTCCCCACACGGCTGGCTGTGATCAAATGCCAGGCACACAAGAAGGTGACAGACATTATAGGACAGGGAAATGCACTAGCTGACATTACTGCCCGAACCACAGCCGAGAATAGGTCCACGACCCGTATGTACGTGACCAGGTCACAAACTGAGAAATGGAAGGATGCTAGGGAAACGATTAGGGACATCCAACTAGCCAGCACACCACACGAATTAACTGAATGGGCATGGGTGGGATTGAAGGACGATGACGGTTGCTGGCGAACTAAAGACTCGAACAAATGGTTGCTACCTGACTCATACTTGATCCCCATGCTGACCATGGCACACTCCCCCGCACACATAGGGTCTGCCCCCATGATCGAACTCATCTCCAAAGTCTGGCACAACGACAAAATCCCAGACTCAGCCAAACGTCTGGTCCAACAATGCCTGGTATGCCTCCAACACAACCCTGGGAAAGGAACTGCTGTACCCCGGGGAGGGTTTGGGGTTCCCAATCACCCCTTTGAAGTCCTACAAATGGACTACGTCCAGTTAGAAAGGTGCCAAGGTTTGAAGTACGTACTTGTCGTTGTGTGTGCCTTCAGCAAGTGGGTGGAAGCCTACCCAACCCACGACAACACCGCTATGACTACCGCAAAAGTACTACTGAAAGAATTCTTCCCCCGATACGGCCTTTGTCGAATTTTGTGGAGCGACAACGGCCCCCACTTTGTAGCCGAGGTTATCCAACTCATCTTAAAGGGGCTGGGTGTAAAACAGAAGTTCCATGCGGTCTTCCATCCCCAATCTGCAGGCTTGGTTGAGCGACATAATGCCACATTGAAGCTTAAGATAGCAAAAATAGTTGCCACCACAGGACTGAAATGGCCAGACGCTCTCCCGCTAGCATTACTATCAATGCGTTCCACCCCCACCAAACACCACTTAACCCCCTACGAGGTCGTCTTCGGGCGGCCCATGAACCTTTGGACTGCACCGAAGCCAACATCCATCCACGACGTCCCGGACGTCCTCATGTCTGACTATTTGTATAACCTAACTAAAACGTTGTCTGTTATCCATCAGCAGGTGCTGCAAGCCATTCCCGATGTTTCCAGGGGCCCCGGGCACGACATCCAACCCGGTGACTTTGTCTTAGTGCGTAACTTCCAGCGCACCAAGAGTCTGGAGCCCCGGTGGACGGGCCCCCTGCAAGTCCTGATCACCACCCGAACAGCTCTTCGAGTGGAGGGGAAGCGCAATTGGCTGCATGCACACCACTGCAAGAAGGTACCATCGTCCCTGACGACCACGGACAACATCACCGCCCAAGAAGAACTTCTGGACAAAGACCGACCATCCCTGAGCCGCTGCCCGGATACAGAGACACTTGAATTAATGAGATATCCCGATCCCACTGTGCCATTCAAGGAAGGGTATAACCTACGACGAAAGGAGGGAACTTCGGCTAAGCAGACCACAAACTAAGTTGAAATCTCAGAGCGGTTGCCTAGTCACCTCAAAGGCCACCAGGAGAGAAACTAAACAAAGTCTATGGTTCTGCCCGCTACCGAGTCCCTTGAAGGTGATGGAAGCATCCGATATGAAGATGATGGAAGCAACCGGACGTCCGAAGATCCACTACAAAAACCCAAAGACTGACAGAATGCACAGCTCAAAGACTATTGCACTTTTCATTACCCTTCTCTTTTGCCTTCTCCTCATGGTCACCTTCTGGATCATGGAGGAGAGCACACCCGCTCATAAGACATTGCTGACCACCGATCAACCTATCACCATGAAAGAACACCATCTGATCTCACTTTCACCCCAACTCCGAGAAAGGCGTAAGGAGTTCTGGAATAACTCTTTTGTGCAGTTGCTCCACCAACACAATCTTGCCGCCAATGCCACTAATTGCTGGATCTGTGGATTGCTACCACATGCCACTGGACACTCTATCCCTTTCATCCCTTCACCTTTTTCTGTCCATGGTTCCTGCCTCGCCTGGCTAATCCTCCTGCAAGAAAGCTACAAGGACAATGCCACTTCCGGCAGAACTATGTCACACTTCTACCATGGGTTCTGGCTGAACAAAACTGGAAGAACTTCTGCCCCCTTCTGTCCTCTGAGATCAAACACCTCCTTTCACATGGACATCCCTGCCAAAGAACGAGTTGAAATGCAAGTGTTCAACAACCCAGCCAGACCCACCTTCTCTTACCTCCGGAAACGAACGGCCGCCACCCTAACAGTGGCCCTATCCGTCATCAACATCACTGGATTTGTGTGCCTCGAAGGCCTGGGGACGCAGCTGGTGGGCCACAGCTCCTGCCTCATCACCCGAACATTGGACTCAGTTGATCCACCCTCATTTGTTGCCTCCCCGAATATGTACTTCGTCTGTGGTACTAAGGCCTACACCTGGCTTCCGAAAGGTTGGGGAGGCACCTGCTACATCGCTTTTGTCCTTCCTCCGACATATGTGGCTCCAGCAAACCATCACCGACAGAAACGTGCCAAAGACCTTGTACAAGCCGACTCCACCGGAGCACAGTTCCTGGATGCAGTAAAGGGACTTGTTCCACTCTGGGGTCCAATGGCAAACAGCCGTGCCATCCGCCACTTAACTCAGGCAGTCGAGACAGCGATGAACATTACGGCTGGCATCCTCGCCAACAACACCGCCGAGCTTCAGGCCGTCCGCCTGGTGGCTCTTCAGAACCGCCTCGTTCTAGATGTGGTTCTGGCTGATCGTGGAGGAGCATGCCGCATCATTGGGTCCAGCTGTTGTACCTACATACCGGATAACTCACCCTCAGTCTACAAAGCAATTGAACACCTCCACAGACTTTCCGCAGAGGTTCATCAGGAGCAAGAAGGATGGTCCCTTGGGAGTTGGTTTTGGGACACTATTAAAAGTTGGGGATGGAGGTTGTTTTCATTTATCCTAATACCGATTGTGATACTATGTGGATGTTGCTTGGGGATTCAGTGTCTACCACCTTTATGTTCGCTTTTTATGAACTGCATCTGCCCTAAGACTTTGAACTTTGAAGCGGAACGAATGAAAGCTCTGTATGAGGTGGAAGTTCGTAGTATAATGGGGATAGATCCGAACTAAACAAGCTGGCGAGATATGTTAAAAGGGAGGACTGTGGAAATTTAGCTTGTAACTGAACATTATCTGCGCCATCTTGCCTCTCCCCAGCGCCACGCACAGCGAACGCACGGCCGCCATTTTAGGCACCCCACTCTCTCTCCCCGCTCATTGGCGATCACCAGCGCGCCCCTCAGGCGCTGAAAAACATCCTCCGCGCGCTGGCCACCCCCGCTCTCTCATACATGGGCCGTAAAACCTCTCCTTCTGCGCGACCCTGCCATGGAACCACATCCCACGCCTGACCGACATCCCATACATGGTCATTCATTTCCTTTGATAAACCCCCTTCCTCTGCGCCCCATTGTCCGAACCGATCCCAGGCCATCACCTAGCCCTGCGGATGCAGTTTATTGCCCCTACTGTAAGGGAAACACCCCACATCAAAGGGATTACAGTAGATCAAGGCCCCCCCACCCCCTGAGACCCGACCGGTCACACACACCCCCGGGAATTGGCGGAATGTCCAGCTGTGTGATAGCCATCTCCTACTGTGAGTGGGGTGGGGACTTCCACTGTAGATATGTGTGGGAACGAGCTCGAAGTGGGGATTCTGAGGATGTTCTTTCATGCATCAAAGTAATCTCAAGAATGTGCCATGTATGATAACCCTGCAATAAAGTCATAAACCTGTGTATAAGAGGCCAGGCCTCAGAGATGCAGAGAGAGCACCTCGTGACGATACTTCGCTGTCTGATCTGATGTGTTCCACTCCGACGGAATAAAACTTTGTTTCCTGCCTTCCAGTCTCCGGCGCCTGCCTCTTTATTGGTTTAACATCGAATGGTATAAGAGGCGATTACCGCCGGGCAATACTTGAAAGGTTATCGACTACGACTGCCGCTACCATTTAACAGCGGGAAATAATTACCGGCGCGGCAGTGGCCTGTTGTATCCAAATTTTCATCTCAAGGGCCACACTTACCAGTGGTCCGCAATGTAAGTCAAATAATGAGCAGTTGGCAACGTAGAAGGTTCAAGCGTTTATTGGCCAGACAGAAAACTCTACATAGAGGAGCCTCATCGATCCTCACCCAGGAGGTGCGCCGAGGAAGACTGCTGGCTCCTTGACAAACTCATACTTCTATACATCACAGCGCAACATACAAAGCCTTACAAGTGGAAAAGTACCAGCCCGTCCAGGCGCTCCTAATGAGCTCATCCTATATCTAGTTTCAGCGATACAAAAAAAGGCTACTATCTTTAAGAATAGAAGGTCGGCCGGGTGACTCCCTTCTCGTCCCAGGTTCAGAAGGAATTTTGCTTGGTACTCCCTTTTAGCAGATGTGACCTTGCTTCTCGGTCGTAAATACAATTCAGCCTGTCTTCTAAACTGGTGCATGCTAAACAAGGAAAATATGGGCTCAGGGAACCACGTGATCGTAGTTCCTACATGACGAGAGAGTTGAGGGCCAAGATGGCCGCGGTCCTGTTTTCGGCCCTTTCCGTAGTACTAACATGAATGTGCCTAAAAGGGCCTTATTACGGGGCTGAATCAGATAAGCTAGTTTTAGTTACGCTATGCTAATCATATATTTTGATTTGGATCCTACAGAACGGCCCTTTTAGCATAGTGTAGCTAAAATTAAAATGAAAACGAATATAACTAGTCCTCAAAAATGCCCTCATCTATCTGCATAATGTCATGAATTTATCTCTGGGTCATCTGGGCATGAGCTTGGATAGGTGGGGACTTAGGTATTGCAGATCGAAATTGGGTGGCAGAATAAGAACAGGCAGGGCCGCACTGGATGCAAATACAGCAGGTAAAAAGGAAACCCACTATACCCAACAGGACCATGAATAGTTTCCACCCCCAAGTGGTCAGAAGGTCCCAGAACCAAGTTGACAGGGACCAAGTACCGGTCTCCGTATGGATTTCTGATGCCAGTCGGTGGAGTTTCTGAATGGCTAAATGAACCGAAGGGGCGGAGTCAGGTATATATACACAACAGGAGCTCCCGATCACCCGGCATGCTCCTCCGCGATCGGCCAATATGACATCTAAAACAAGACGATTCTGAAGGGTCACAAGCCGGGTCGCCTGAAGCTCCACAGTGATATTAGTCAATATCCCGGCAGTGGTATTGACCACTCCTTCCACCACCCTGGACAGCCTCCTAATTTCCTTACTAGTTAGGATAGGGCCCCATATAGGTAGAACCCCTTTCATAATGTCTACGAAGTGTTGGGCCGGGGTATCTGTTTGATCAGTGACATCATTATCAGTGGACGTAGATAACAGACCTCTTTTATTCAGTGAATGGGACTTGTGATAATCTGATGGGGCAATATAAACAGGAGGATAGAGGAAGGACAGATAACACCTGCCCGACCATCCCCTGGGAAGCCAGGTGTAAGCATTTTCCCCACATACAAAATATATGTTCGGGGAGTCAATATTGGCGGACTACTAAAAGTCCGTAATCGATGAGTGGAATTACATCTGCTAAATCCTACGAACAAATGGCCGGAACCCTGGATACAAAAGGAGGATGACGTATTTAATACAGGGACTGGTATAATTTTGTCTTCCGAGACATTGCGTTCCTGAAAATATCTAAAGTATTCAGTAAAATTGAAGGATACAAAATCTAATATCTCATCCCTTAGCCAAGTATCATTCTCATGGTCCATGTACACATTCATGCAGGCTGTTGGATCTAAAGTGCCGTCAGTACCTTCTGCATTGGGAGTGAATCCCTGATGCCTCTCTATGTAGGCCAAGATTAAGTCATTATCTTTCTCCGAGAATCTGTGTGCGTCTACAGTATAATGCTCATATTTCATAGACAACAATCTAAACCAAGCTTCACAGCTCCCTAAATGTGACAACGGCATTGAAATAAACAAATCATGTTTATGCATTACTGAAGGGAGGAGGCCACATACCCAGCAATCGGTAACATTCGTGGAACTGTGGGTTTGATGCAACATTTCTATAAAGGCATTATGTACATAAGTCTGGCGATGCCTCTCTTTGTGAGGGGCCAAAGTCTGAAAATGGTGTTCCTGAGGAGTGGGGGTAGTTAACACCAGGGTATGGACTGGGTGGCGGAATTCTAGATAAATGAACAATCCTAAACATAATAGAAATGACACAGCTATTATAGAGATGAACACAATTTTAGCACGCAAACTCCATGTGGAAAACATTGGTAAATATGAGTATCTAGGGCGAGGGATTATGGGACGTTCTTCAAGGGCAAAACGAGCAATGGGATACATTCTCACTAAAAGTCCAGTTCTAAGCTCGGGAAACAAAAAGAGTTTACAAGCAGTCCAATCTGCCGGAGGGTGCTTCTTTCCTGTGTCAGTGTTAGAGCCTCACAGGTAGACTCTTAGCATTCCAAACAGTAAGAATATAAAAAGAAAAAAAAAGAAAAATCAAGGGTGCAAAAACTTCTCGCGTGGGAGCTGCACTTGCCGCAACTCTGGTCGAAGAGGAAGGTTACCTGGGCCCCCTTTGCTACCAGTGTCTCTACCTTCTTTCTGAACAGGGCTATCACTTAAAGTTCCACGCCCTCCACGAGTTCAGTCCAGTGTTTATAGGATCCCTAGGTCCCTCAGCTTAGACTTCACCTTTTATTGTAAGCCGGACCGGGGGATCTCATTCCGTTTGCGGGGCCGCAGGTGATATCGAGTGTGACCAGGGGTTTCAGGATTTATGAACAAGATGGGCACAGTGGGATCAGATAAGGAACGAGGTGTGTGGCCCTCCTGGTCACGCGTTTGGTCCCCAGGCAGGGCCTTATCTGCCGCAGCTGACCCCGAACTTGTGTCCCTCTCTCCCTGCCCTTCCGTTTCTCCGTGGGCTTCGGGGGAGGGTGACTCTTCGGTGTCGTGCTCACCTCTGTGCTGTTCGTTCTCCTCCTGGTCCTGGCAATCCTCGGGCAAGGGAAGCGGGACACGCTTCAGATGGGAAACATGAATCCAATGCTGTCTCCCTTCGACCTTTACCGCCGTCCTTGTGGCCAGAAGCACTTGATGTAGCCGAGTCCAGCGGGGTTCCAGGCTCGACTTCCGCTGATAGTTCCGAATTAGGACCCACTGACCTGGCTCGATGCTGTGTCCGGGGCCCTCCGGCAGCAGCTGCAGTACTGCTGAAATCTGTTGGTGGATAGAACGGAGATATTTAGTTAGCGCATAGAGGTAGTCGGCTAACATAGGATACTCAATATCCCTAAATGACTTGGGCCGGGGCACCCCCATATATTGGCAGGTCTCCCAAAAACCACCTCGTAAGGGGAAATCCCACTCCGAGAATGAGGGGTCGTTCTTACAGACAACAGGGCCAATGGTAGAAGATCAGGCCATTTCAGGCCAGTCGTGTCCTGTAGTTTGGCTAATTTTAACTTCAGGATCCCATTATATTTTTCAACTAGGCCTGCCGATTGAGGGTGCCGTGCGGCGTGGAACTTCTGTCGTATTGACAAACCCTTACATACATGTTGAACTAGATTGGCATTAAAGTGTGTCCCATTATCACTCCAGATTACTCGTGGTAACCCATATCGGGGAAAGAACTCCTTTATTAAGGCTCTCGCAGTTGCTATAGCTGTGTTTTCTCTAGTGGGGTACGCTTCCACCCATTTACTGAAGGTACAGATTACCACCAGAACGTATTTTAGGTTGTTAACCCGTTCCAGCTGTATATAGTCCATTTGGAGTACCTCAAAAGGCAAGGTGTGTGGGGCAAAACTACCTCACAAAACAGGAGCACCACCCCCCGGGTTATGCTGAAGGCAGACCATACAATGCTGGACCAAATTCCTGGCCGTTTTTTGGATATTGATATTGTACCATACAGGGTCCAACATTGCACACATGCCTCGGACCCCGACATGGGCGGGACCATGTGCCATGGCCACCACCGCGTTCACAAATGCATTCGGTAGTAGCCATCTGCATTTTTCCGACAGGTCCGTCCAACACCCATTCTCGTCTAACCGCCCCACCTGCTCCTGCCAATACTGCAGTTCCTCTGGGGTGACTTCCTGTTGCAATTCTTTCACACTATCTACAGTGTTTCGAAAAATGTCTGCTTCTACCATCCTTCTGCACTGACTAACCACAAACATGGAGGGGTTATCGGACTGGGCAGTTTCCTTGGCAATCTTATCTGCAAACGCATTACCCCTCCCAACATCATCAGTTACAGCCTTATGGGCACTACATTTTACAATGGCGAGGGCTTCTGGCAAAGGTAATGCGGCCAGCAGTCGTTCAACCAATTGTCCATTCTTTATCTTTTCACCATGGGATGTGAGAAACCCTCGTTCTGCCCACAACCTCCCAAAACTATGGGCTACACCGAAAGCGTATTGGCTATCGGTGTAGACGTTCAGCCTCAATCCCTTACCCAATTCACACGCTCTTAGTAATGCAATTAATTCAGCCGCTTGGGCGGTAAGATATGGTCTGCAAGGTGGTAATTGCATAAGCCGCAACCGTAGTACCGTTGGGCAATCTAAAACATGAGCCGTCAACATACAATTCCCCTTGGGGTTCCGATAAAGGGGTGTCTGTTAGATCTATCCGGCCCTTTGTTTCTTCTTCAGTCCGAAATATGCAATCATGTACATCCTGGCCACTTTCTCCTGAGGGGAGGGGTAGCAACGTGGCAGGATTCAGAGTGACGCATCTCTTGATCGTTATGTGAGGTGCAATCAGGGTCAATTCGTACCCCGTAAGACGCGCACTGGTTAAGTGCTGCGTCTGTGTCCTGTTTAACAATACGTCCACAGCGTGTGGTACCATCACTGTGAGATTCGTATTTAGGACTAGCCCTTCCGATTGCCTGATCGCCACCGCTACCGCGGCCGTGGCTCTCAGGCAGCTGGGAAGTGCTCTGGCGACATTGTCCAAAACCGCCGAAAAATATGCACAGGGTCTTTGCTTACCTCCAAAGTCCTGTGTTAACACTGAAAGCGAACAACCGTCCACCTCATGCACGTAGAGCACAAAAGGCTTCCGGTAGTCTGGGGTGCCAAGCACAGGAGCAGAACATAAAGCAGCCTTTAGAGAAAGAAAAGCCATTTGACACTCATCAGTCCAGGGTAGGGGTTCATGCACGTCTTTGGTGATTAAATACAAGAAAGGTTTAGTGATGAGGGAGTAGTTAGGGATCCATTGGCGACAGTAAGAGGTTATGCCAAGCAAAGCACAGACATCACGTTGCGTGCGAGGAACAGACATGTTAGTAATGGATGCAATACGCTCCGAGGTCAATCGCCTTCCCTCCTTCGACAGAAGATGACCGAGATAGGTCACCTCCGGTCGACAATATTGGAACTTTGACAGTGATACCTTGTTACCATGTCTTGCCAGATGCTGTAGTAAATCCACTGTTGCCGTCCGGCAGCCCTCCTCAGTGTCAGAGGCCACCAGGAGATCGTCAACATACTGGAGTAATACATTACCTGGCGGCAAACTCAAGGTGTCTAGTATCTTTTTCAGTGCCTGACTATAAATACTGGGGCTCTCTGTAAACCCCGGGGGGGGCGCGACAGAATCTGAAGCTACGGCCCCCCAATGAGAAGCCGAAAAGAAAGCGGCTATCTGGATGTATGGGGATACTAAAGAATGCGTTCTTTAAATCTATGACTGAGAAAAATTGCGCAGTTGGAGGAATCATTGTCAGGATGGAATTAATATCAGGTACCACAGGATACTGGGGTACCACAATCTTGTTGATCTCTCGTAGGTCAATCACAAATCGATAAGTATCAGCATAATCAGGAGTCTGTTGTACCGGGGCTCGTTTAAGAATCGGAAGAATAGGGCTATTACACGTGTTAGAGGCCGTTTCTTCCACTATTCCGGTTTTAATCAAATCATGAACGATAGCCATTAGAGCTCGTTCCCCAGCAGGGGCAATTTTATAAAAATGGCTCCCTCGAGCTTTGAGCTGACGAGCTCCTGGACGACGCACCTGTGTGCCTGTGCGGGCACTGAGGCCCTTGACGGTTGCTTGGCGGCCCTCTCTTCCACCCCTAACTATTTTCTCTACTGAGGAGGGAAGTTATCCCGAAACCCGAGCCATGTCTCGGGAGATATTTTAAAACCCGGGACATGTATCGGGTCTAGAGATCATCAACAAGTACTTACTTGCACCCACTGGGGTGAACCACTAAAGAACTTCATGCACCAGCTTCCCATTGGGAGACCCGGAGGAGGAGCTAGCGGTGTGCGCTCCATTGCGGTTGTTTATAGCAATTTTATATTGGGGAATTTTCGGCAACTGGGCGTTCTGTTTTAAAGTAATTGATACTGGGGGAATTTTTAAATGGCCCACATCGGTGTCTCCGGTCGCCCAGAGGGTTTTCGGAATGCACGTCAGTTCTGGGGGTAGGGATTCTGTTTTAGATAAGCATTGCGCGGAGAGGGGAGAAGGGTCTTTTATGGTCAGGTAAACCCCCTCCGGGGAACAATAGATGCGAGCATGCAATCTTTTCAATATGTCCATGCCTAGCAGATTCTCTCCACACTGGGAGGTCAAAAGGAAGGGTGAGTCTATTGATACCGGCCCTAGGGTAAGGGGAAGCGGTTGTGAGATGGGGCTTACCACCGGAGTTCCAGAAAACCCCACAGACACATTATTCTGGCCAGACAGAGCAGCCCCCGGGACTAGGGCACGTGAAACAGAACTGTTCATGGCCCCTGTGTCAACTAGGAACTTACCTGATGCGTTCAATAATCGTGCATGGACATAAGGTCCAGCTTGATCAATTGGAAACGACACCTGCCCCTGACTCTGTCTTTGGCTGTCCTATACTTGAGAATAACCAGAACCCTCGCCTGTCATATAATTATCATTGTAATACTGCTTTCCCTGACCGTGATCAAAACAGTTCTGACCCATCTCACCTGTCGCCGAATGCTCTGATCTCGTAGATCCCCCTCGCTGTCCAGCAAAACGTCCCCTTCCCCGACCTCTCGGGACACTGTTCTGTTCATATAATAACGGACACTGGGCTCGCCAATGCCCCTCCTGCTTACAGAAGGCGCATTGATTTATGCCCAAATCTGTCCGTCCCGTCGTCTGCGCCGGACCCGCCCCTCTTGAAGCAAAATTCTGTGACCCTCTCCCTCTTCCCCGTCCTCTCTCTACTTGCTGTAACAATACTCGAGTCTTCAAGTCCTTCGACTTCTTTTCTGTCCTGTCCTTGCTTTCATTCTCACGATGTTCATAATATTGAGCCATACTCAATATTGTTGACGGGGTAGTGGTTGTCCAGGTGCTTTCAGCAGCCTGTAATCGAGCCGATACCTCCGGCAGCAGATTGGTCACGAATCGATTCACGAACAACCGTACCCCCCCCTCAGTGGCTAGGTCCTGTCCACTGAAGTCGATGAAAACTCCCTCAAATCTAGTAAAGAAATCGGATACACTCTCATCCTTCTTCTGCTTGCAGGCCGTCAACTTATCCCAATCCACTTTTCGGGGAGGGATCAGTGAATGCATATAATTTATTATCCTATCAGGAAGGGCCAACATTTCCGCCCGGGGCTTATTCCCTGGTTTACGATCTCTATCCCATCCCCGTAGCTGTTCCCAGGTTCCCCCAAATTCGGTTGCATGGTCTTGATCGTGCACCTGGCGCCAAATGTCCACCGGTACTAGTAAAGCAAAGAATAGTTCAATGTCCGCCAACGTCATTACAGCGGAAGAAGCCGCTTCAGTAAGCTCTTTGTAATACGCGGTGGGATTCTTCCTGGGATCTGGTAACTGACTTTTTAGTGACAACACCTCACTCCGTTTCCAGGGAGTATACACCCATTGTTCCTGGAAACGCGCCTCCACTCTGGGACGAGTAACTACCCCGAGGGCGTCTACCACTTCCGTGACTTCTGGATGGTAGATGGGGTGTACTTCCCGCATAGGGTACTGGGATAGCCCCGTAGGATTAGTTGACTGCAGACGGGTTCTATACGCCACCAGGGTCTGCACATTCCCATATACTTCTTCTGGGGTAAGGCGGGATTTATGGGCTTGTGTGACGATACCGTATAATATGGTCGGGGCCCTTCCCTCCGTGTGGACCTGCTCCCATAATGATATAAGGCGGTTCGCCATATGTTCTAATGCATGCTGCTGCATTACCGGCTCGTAATCTCTCATGGTGCTCCAAATGTCTGATAATGAATAAATGGGTTGCCGCATCTATTGGGATGCCTGTGCAGCAATAGTGTCTTTTTCTTCGGTTCCCAAGGCCGAACGAGTAAACAACCTTTTACCCTCAGCTAAAGGAACCGGACGCGTCGGAGTGGTGTCAGCTGCTACTGGCGTAGTACTCGCGGAGGAGGAGGGCAGGACAGAAGGGGAAGTCATCGACCCGGATGGCAGCTGTGTTGTCCCAGCTGCTGCGGCAGTTAACAGTGCTGGTAACATAGTAATCACCTCTGACACGGATGTGGACAGTCGGGAGAGTTCTGTCAAAGGAGAGGAACTGGGGGGAGCCGGAGGGGCTGAGGCCCCCGAGGTTCCTAAGGGCGCAGCCGTGGCTGGAGCCGAGACTCCAGCCACGTCCGGATAGAGCCGTTGAGGCACATAAGGAGGCGGTGGCCGTATATCCAATAAGTCTTCTATCTCATCTTCAGCATTGGGCCGAGTCACATAGCTCTTATCTACCTTCAATCGGAATTCACGGTTCATACAGTCTATTCCCTTTTCTGCTCGAGACCTATCATAAGCTATGGCCTTCTGAGTCACATTCTGTCCTGCCTTAGCCCTGGATTGCTTCTCCTCCCTTATCCGACGCTGCTTGGATTCTTTCAGCCACGAATCCAGGGCATCAAACATAGCCTGGCGGCTACGCCTGGAGAACAGTTGTTCCTGTAAGAAAGCAATCTTTTTCTCATCAAACGAGCCAGTCTTTGGCCATTGCAATTCTTCGTTACTTTTAGTATATTTATGCCACAGAGTACAAAACATTAAAGGGGTAATTCCATGCTTCACATACATATAGTGGCTAGGACTGCCTTCCGGCGGGGCCGGCTGACTCTCAGCTAGCCGAGAGTCACCTGTCCGACAGCAACAGCTGAAACAATTCAACTTACTAAGACAAGGCATGGTGATTAGTTCAATACAGACACAAATGACATAAACCACAACCAAAGGTTACAACCTTTTCCACCTCCTCAGCGAGCCAGTCCCACACTAATCCGTAATACTTCCAACAATAGACATCCCTGACTACACCATGGATCCTCTCACTGCCTTCCTGGTTCACCACTGAGGCCTGTCCCGGGGAGGTCTGTGCCCCACCGAGGATATGTCTCACGGCTACCCAGCTCGGGTCGTGAGTCTCCCATGTGCAATCGGGCTACATTCCGCGCGCGGTTTATCGAATCAGAAAAAAGGGCCCATCAAATCATACCAATTGTACATGTATTTTCAAATCAATGCCCGGCCATACCAATCGGGCTTCAAACCAACAGTGGCACCGCTCTCCAGCGCCTGCCTCAAAATCAATGCACCGCCCTAGAGCCTGTGCTTCAAATACAACTACACGCTCCACCTCGCATGCTTCCAAATCAAACGGACACTGCTCATAGTCAGTGCTTCAAATCAAAATTCTACTCACCGGGTGCACCCTGGTACGAATGTCCGTTCTCCGCTGCCAACTCCTCTCGACCAACACGGTCCGTTTCTTGGGTTGAGCCCGTAGGACCCCGGTGAAGGGTGACTAGCAGCGGAGGGCATCCCGTTCGAGCGCACGGAGCGGAACCCTCGAGCTCGTTCTTCGCCCACCCGGCTAAGATGCCCTCGAACCTACCACCCGATTACGGGGGAGGTCAGACCCTATCACGGGGTCCCTTCGTGGTCGCCAACTGTTGTATCCAAATTTTCCTCTCAAGGGCCACACTTACCAGTGGCCCGCAATGTAAGTCAAATAATGAGCAGTTGGCAACGTAGAAGGTTCAAGCGTTTATTGGCCAGACAGAAAACTCTACATAGAGGAGCCTCATCGATCCTCACCCAGGAGGTGCGCCGAGGAAGACTGCTGGCTCCTTGACAAACTCATACTTTTATACATCACAGCGCAACATACAAAGCCTTACAAGTGGAAAAGTACCAGCCCGTCCAGGCGCTCCTAATGAGCTCATCCTATATCTAGTTTCAGCGATACAAAAAAAGGCTACTATCTTTAAGAATAGAAGGTCGGCCGGGTGACTCCCTTCTCGTCCCAGGTTCAGAAGGAATTTTGCTTGGTACTCCCTTTTAGCAGATGTGACCTTGCTTCTCGGTCGTAAATACAATTCAGCCTGTCTTCTAAACTGGTGCATGCTAAACAAGGAAAATATGGGCTCAGGGAACCACGTGATCGTAGTTCCTACATGACGAGAGAGTTGAGGGCCAAGATGGCCACGGTCCTGTTTTCGGCCCTTTCCGTAGTACTAACATGAATGTGCCTAAAAGGGCCTTATTACGGGGCTGAATCAGATAAGCTAGTTTTAGTTACGCTATGCTAATCATATATTTTAATTTGGATCCTACAGGCCTTACACCCAGTTGTGCTCAGCTGATCTCCTCAGCGAACGTTCGATCTGCAGTTTTCCCTTCAGCCAGTGTGTCAAGCAAAACTCCCTGACTCTCTTATTCAGAGTTACACTTTCCGGCGCACAAGGTGTTCCCTCCGAGTTTCTCCACCAGCTGGAGTGGCACTGTCATTTCAAGCGCGCAGCTGAGCGCTGTTTCCTTTAAATCCTCAGAAGTCAGTCAGGCATGGCAGTATAACTTTCTCGGCCACAGCATTCATCAACCTGTTGCTTCGCCAATCTACCTGTACGTTTGTTTTGGCTTGCCAATTTCTACACGCTGACAGGCACAGCTTACTCTCTGGTGGAAATCTTGTATTGTAGGGTTTTCTTTTACCGGAGTGTTTCATTTTTTTGCCTGTCTTTATATCGCATTTTCATTTGCGCCATTTTTTTTTACAATTGCCTCATATAATGTTTTCACGTGTTCAGAATCTTGCTTAAGTTTTTTAGTAGTATTTAGATTTATACTATGTGAATAAACGTTATTTTATTTTCTTCACTATTTTCTGGCTATTTTCTTCTTCCTTCCTCGACTTGTCTTTTTGTTCTTCTTCTTTATTCTTCTCATCCTTCCTCTGCCTTGTCCTGGTTTTCTCTACTTTCTCTCCTATTATGGCATCATTTGCAATGTCCCAACCTCCCACATTCTTGAATGAAGATGGCGAACCGCTTATTCCTTGGAAAAGACGGGTGAATCTTTTTGAATCTTATCTAATTGCTATTACCGGGGGACAGATTCTCTTCTGTGGGAAAACAGCATGTTCTGTTACATAATTTGGGAAAACATGCAAGAGAAATTTTTGATGATCTCCCTGACACTGTAATTGAAGGTGAAAGCGGAAGTGAGGATGCGCAGAAAGATCCTCAACATGATGTCTATCAAAATACCCTGAAGAATTTAGAAATCCAATTTGGAGACAAAATCAATGTGGTTCTGGAATGCCACAAATTTTTATCTAGATCACAAGGGAAGAATGAAAAAGTGGTAAATTACATTGCAGTTTTAAGAGGATTAGCTTCTACTTGTGAGTTCGGTACATTAACAGTTAGTTAGGTGTGCCTGTAACAAGAAAATTCAAGAGATATAATTAGCTGACGCTCCTGAATTAAAACAAGCGATTGATATTGCAAAAAGCATAGAGAACACTGCATTTTGTATGAGTGAAATGAAAGACGCTGTTGAAGTCAAACAAGTTAATGATAATGGTGTACTTAAGGTGTCATTTAAAGATGTTAAGAACAAAGTGCCTCCCACTGAACAGGTGAAACAAAGAACTGATGGTTCAAACTGTAAATGCTTCCGTTGTAGTAATCCCAATCATTTAGCTAACAATGTAAATTGCCCAGCTAGGAATGTTATGTGTAGGAAATGCAACAAACGTGGTAATTTCTCTAAAGTTTGCAACGTTATAAAAAAAAATTCACTCACGTGGTTCACAATGACACTGTTTCGAATTATGACATTGTATTCCAAGTAGCAGACTCTAAGGAAGTATCTAATGGTAACTACCCCAAATGTGAAATTCTCCTTGATGATTCCCATTAATGGAATTTGCAGGCTCTTGTTCCCCCTATACCCTTATCAATGAAGCTACATTCAAGTCAAACTCAGGAAGCACGGATTATGAAATGTTACCCTCTGATGTCAATCCAGGTGGTTACAACCACAATCCTATACCCTTGGTGGGCATGCTCGTTATGGAGATCAACTTCAAAGACAGGGTTACTGTGGGGAAAGTGTACATTACAAGGAATGGGTCGAATTTATTAGGGTGTAAACACCAAAAAGATCTTGGGATAAAATTGGACCCTAATGCTTCAGAACCAGTGTATTTGGTTGAGAGATCTAGGGTAGGGAAAGAAGTGTGTGAAGAATTTCCAGAGGTATTTTCAGAGAAGTTGGGTCTGCTGAAGGGTTTTTTACATAAAATTAAGTTGAAGAAACAATACAAACCAACTGTTCATAAATCTAGATCGGTCCCTTTCCTTATAAGAGATCCTCTCAGAAGAGAATTAGAGAGACTAGAAACTTGTGGTGTGATTGAGAGAATTGAAAGCTCGGAGTGGTTAGCACTCATAGTGATCGCGTCTAAGGAAGGTGGGAAAGGTATCTGCCTATGTGTGGGTCTTAGGGATCTTAACTACAACATTTGGGTGGATAGATACCCTCTCCCCAACATTATTGAGATGCTCAGTGTAATACAAGGTGCCAAATATTTCAGCATCTTAGATCTTTTCGCAGCGTACCATCAGGTAGCTCTCCACCCTGATTTCAAGCCCTCATATCCTTCATAACACCCTTTGGAGCCTACCAATTTAGCAGAATGCCTTTAGGCCTGGCATCTGCCACCGCAGTAGTATTCCGACGAATAATGCAACACATTTTGAAGGATTTGGAAAAGGTATTGTGTTTCCAGGATGACATCCTGATATATTGGGAGTCGGAGACACAACAAGATCCTAAGACAGGTTCTTTGTAAACTAAGCAAGGCAGGATTCAACACTCACAGAAACAAATGTAAAATAGGTGTGAAGTCTGTTGTGTACCTGGGCCACACCATCTCTGGTGAAGGAATCAGACCTAAAACTAGCTTAGTGGATTCGGTCAAGCTTGCACCAGCTCCTACTAACAAGGAGGAGCTCAAGTCCTTTTTGGGCCTGGTAGAGTACATGTCCAAATTTGTAGAAAGTTTTGCGGAACATGTGCACTCTCTAAGAGAATTGTTAAAAAAAAGGGTCCCCTTTTAATTGGAGTTCCCAATGCCGGAGTGATTTCACTTTTATCAAACAAGCCATAGTAAAAGCTCCCACCTTAGGAATGTTCGATCCCAGTGCCAGGACAACCATGACAACAGACACAAGCATGAAAGGTCTAGGAGCTTCACTCTCTCAAATGGTAAATGGTAAAGAGAGAGTGATAGCGTTTGCGTCCAGATCACTGAAACAGCCTGAATGTAACTATTCCACAATCGAGAAAGAAGCTCTTGCTTGCTATTGGGCAATAAACCATTTAAAAATTTTCTTGTGAGGAATTCCCTTTATTCTTCAAACAGACCACAAACCCCTAGTTCCTATGTTCTCCATTAAAAGCCTTGAAAGAGCCACTCCCCGCATCTCCAAATGGGTGCTAGGCTTACAAGGTTTCAATTATACTATGTGCTATGTTTCAGGTGACAAGAACTTAATAGCTGGCTGTTTGTCGAGACTTCCCATTTCCACTGAGGATTCGCAATTTAACCCTTCAGATGAAACCATCCTTGCAATTGACATTCCTGCCAATAACAAGGAGGAATGGCAGAAAGGGTTACAAGAAGACACCGTATTTATAGATCTAAAAAACATGATCTGCAAAGAATTGCACAGAACTATTAAAGACCTTCCAGAGAACCTCAAGTCTTTCTGGGTGATGAGAGATGAATTATCCATAATTGGGGATAAACTGGCACATGCATCAAGCCTAAATCCACTCGCAAAAATTGCGAATCGGTAAAATAGACCCTTAGCGCCCGCAAAACATCAGTTTCCAAAGCAGCATCTAAAATACCGAAAATGTCAAAAATCCGCAAAAAAACGCCTGTTAAATCTGCGAGAAACAAGATTGTGAATTTGCTTTAAAGCGGCACATACAACAGCAACAGCTAATAGCGATTTGCAAGTAAAGAATCGCTATCCTATGCATGGAAATATGCAATTATCGATTTACATGGAATTTGCTATTTAGCAAGTGCAGAATAAGGGGCATCACAATCAGGTGGTAAAGTGGAAAAAAAAGAAATAGGTGCAAATCATATGAAACATCTTAAAAATGACTCAGGAGACCACTGAAGACCTTCACAATGGCAGCCCTCCACGTGCTGGCAAGGAGGATGAGGATCAATGCAGCAGCACAGCGCAGGAGAAGGATTAGGAGAGGATTTTTCACATGCGCATCACATTGCTGGGCCAAAATGAGGATGAAATATACGATAAGTACAGGCTGAACTGTGCAATGATCATGCACCTAATTGCAGAGTTGGAACCCCTATTGCATCACCAGACCCGTAGGACCCATGCTATACCCGCACATGTACAGGTCCTATGTTGCCTGCACCTACTAGCGTCAGGCAGTTTCCAGGGGGTAGTAGCCGTAGCCGGAGGGGTATCACAAAGCTCACTGTCACGCTTCTTCAAAACCTTCCTTGACGCCATGATGACAAGGATCCACACCCACATCACCTTCCCCACAACCCGACATGAGTTGAATAAGACAAAACTTGACTTCTACCAGGTAGCACAATTCCCTCACGTGATTGGATGCATAGACTGTGCATGTCCCTATCTGTCCCCCAGCAGACAACGAATACATCTTCAGGAACAGGAAATCCTATCATGCAATTAATGTTCAAGTTGTGTGCAATGCTAAGCACATCATTACGGACATCGTGGCATAATTTCCAGGAAGCACCCATGACTCCTATATATTTCAGCACAGTGGCATCCACACGCGTCTGCTCAGGGGTGAATTTGGAGAAGGACATCTACTTGGTACACACATATGCCTATTTGCAACATCAGTCATACAGATGTTATTGCATAACTGTGGCTAACCCTTTGCTTTCAACCTTGTAGCTGATAGCGCATACGCCGTGCGTGACTACATCTTGACACCATACCTCAACCCAGCCAGACCACATGAGCAGAGGTACAATGCTGCACACATCAGCACACGGAATGTGATTGAACGCACATTTGGAATCCTGAAAAGTCGCTTCCGTATTCTACACAAAACTGGTGGAACGTTACAGTACCGGCCAGAGACCTGCTGCAGGATAGTGGCTGCATGTGCCATGTTGCACAACATTGCCACCAGAAGAGGCATACACATCGAGATGTCCGACAGTGAGTCTGATGGGGACGACCAACCAACCACACAACACCAACAAGCACATGTGCCAAATTCAGCAGAAGGCCAAAGGAGACATGCACACATCACACAACTTTATTTCTGATGCAGGTAATGATTAGCCATCACAACTAAATTGTGAACGTAAATGTTTTATTAACATGAGCCCATGTTAATTAAAATTTGAATAGTGAAAATTAGGAGGGTGATTGAATTGAGGCATAAAGTTAAAAGAAAAAAGTTCAAAGCACTTGATGTCAATCACCACGTCATAAATGACCATGGTTACACCACAATGGTCCAGAAATGAGGATATGTATGGCTAGCGCCTCCTGCCACGTACACCCAGCCACCTTGTGTATGCAACCTGATGTGTCAGTGTGGATGTGGTGCTGCGCGAACTGCGCCTCCTGGCAGGGGTCACTGGCACCAACATGCTACAGAGGCTCGATGCCTCCTCACTCCCCTCCTCCCCTTCCAAGTTGATGGCACTCACTGTCCCGGACTGTATATGTTCCACCGCTGTGGTCACTTGTCCCAAGGCCCTTGCAACATCCCCACAGAGATGACCGAGGTCAACTTGCATTGCAACGGAGCGCTGTGGTGTTGCAGAGCTTGTTGATGGCCCTTGTATTTGCTGAAGTGCGGATCAGACTCTGGCGATGCCTTCTCCGCCTAGTGCTCTGTCCTGAAAGCACCACCCGTGTGAGCTCCTGTAGGCTTGAGTTTGTTTGACGATTGCCCTCTGCTGTTGTTAGGTCACGCACACTGTCTGCAATTGTGCTGATATTTTTTGCCAGCTTGGAGATCTGAAGAGTGATTGTGTCCATGTGTCTCCCCTGCAGGCGCTGCACGCATAGCATTGTGACTCTACGCCACCATACACATTTGTCACCTGATCATCACATGCAGCAATACGTGCCCTGGACCTGCACCGTTGCCCTGGTTGGACCTGTGCTGGTGGTGGAGTTGGTGTTGCAACACGTTGCTGGATGGAGACTGTAGTAGGTGCTGGAGTTAGTTCGGCCTCCATTGGCTGCAGTGAGGGGACATGTGCCCTGCGTTGTGGTGGTGTGCATGTTTGGGCCACTGGAGTCTCTACATCGGTCTCCGCAGGTGTCTCTGAGATGTGGAGTCGGTCACTATCATTGGAGTCTGCCTCAGCTACATCTGTGATGTGAAACAGTGCAATGTTAATTTTTGTTAATCCTACATTTGTTAAACATTTGGCATACTGTACTCAGATTAAATCACTGACTAAATACACTGGCTGCCATGCAGTGTTGGTGTTTTTTGATTGCCCTTGCTGCTTTTGAATGCACAATTTGCTGACATGACTACAACTCCCATGATGAATTTTGTGTATGAGGGGAAACGTGGCCTGGAGTTGGATCTTTATACTGTGTTTGCCTGGGGGTATGTGCACGATTATACATTACGCAAGGGATTAATGCTTGCATGCATCTTACCTTGTGTTGTACTTGCTGCGCCGGATGTGTCCAGCTGTGTGACTCCAACAACCGCCTCAGGCTGGATTGTCACCTCAACAAGGTCTTCCAGGGCCGTGTTTGTGGGTGCAGTCGATGGTCCTCCTCCTGTGGCACCTGCATGCCTCAGGCTTTCGGCTATGCGCTCTTTGGCACGTATCCTCAGGTCGTACCACCTTTTCTTTAAATCATCAATGCTGCGGTGTGTGACTCCCACAGCATTTACTTTAGCCTTGATGCGAAGCCATATTTTTCTTTTTTCTGCCTCAGGAACTTTCAGAGACAATTTTCCAAATAATTTATCATGGATTCTGCTGACCTTCTCAATTTGGTATTCCAACTCCCTTTCTGAGAACTTCATTTTCCTCTTCCTGGGCGTGGCACTCTCCACTGATACAGTTTTGTCCATCCTGTGTCTGACAAAGTAGCTGTATACAGAAATGGAAGTGATTCTGGTCAGCCACAGTACTCTGCCTCCTCCTCTGAGCTCCTCAGGGCACTGAGTGAAGCATGGACTGTGTGACTTCCTGGTTGTGATGTCATCAGCCTGCTTCCAATGCGACACGCTCTTTGCGATTCTCGCTATTAGCGATTTCGCAAATTGCGATTTCGCAGATAGCGAGATCGCAATTTGGGATTTTCTGGTTTAGCGATTCGCATTTGTGTACTCGCTATAGTATTTGCGATTATTAGCAAATCGCTATTTATTCGCAAGTGGCTTCATGCATTCTGGATAGCTATTCTTTAATTGCGATTCCTTATTTTTTGCAATCAAGAAATCGCTATTTTTAATTTTGATGCATGTGCCTGCAAATCTACAGAGGCAACAGAATTGTTCCAACCATTAACATGCAGGAACGCATCATAGAGGTAGCACATGAGGGTCACCCAGGAAGGAGTATGACCAAAAGTACAATCAGACAAAACTATTGGTTCCCCAATATGGACTACATGGTGGAGAGGACAGTAAAAGATTGTCTAGCCAGTGGGTCATGTGACAAATCCAAAGTCACTCACGAAGCTCCCCTTATTCCAGTGTCGATCCCTTCCAAACCTTGGGACAAACTAGGCCTGGACATTATAGGTCCCTTGAACTTAGTAAATGTTTCTCAAAGATTCATGTTTGTTCTCATTGATTATCATTCACATTGGATCTCTACCAAAATGGTTTCCTCCATCACCACATCATCTCTTATTGATTTGCTGAAGGATATATTCTCGAAAGAAGGGATACCCAGTACCCTTGTCACAGACAACTTCGTTCAATTTACGTCCGATGAAATGACGCAGTTCTTGTCCAAATTAGCCATTTCACATGTAAACACTCCTCTTTATTGTCCCAAAGCCAATGGACTGGTAGAAAGGGCTAATAGAATGATAAAGAGCACAATTCAAATGGCTTTTACATCACACAAACCTATAGAAGATGTCATGAGAAGGATGCTATGGTCATATCACTCCTCTCCCAATGCTTTTACAGGGGTTTCCCCATTTGTGTCTCTGAAAGGGAGGAATCCGGGTTCTAAACTCACTCCAAATTGGCTAAATGGTGGAAGTCCTGTCTGGGTAGATAGAGATTATGTCATGGAGAAAGTTGGTCATCAAAGTAATTACAAAGCGAAATATGACCAGAAGTGGGGAACCACCAGCAAGGAATGGTTTGCAGGCCAATGGGTAGTTATCAAAAGACCCCATGTAGGTCGTGTCAAAGTATCATCATTCTCCAAGCCTCAAAGAATCCAACGTATAAATAATAATTCAGTAGTATTGGAAGATGGTAGCAGTTGGAGCATGGACAATATAGTTTGCTGCCCCAAAGTATGTATTGCAATGTTTACTATGGAAGAAAACCAGGATAACTCGTTCTCTAACAGACAACTGCCTAAGGATGTCAGTACACGTCGTCCGCCACGATGGCAAAAGGACTATTAAATGTAATACTGTCTTGCTTTACAGACTCTGAATGATTTTCATTAGAAGGTTTTATGACGGCATATTTCTCTCCCTATTCATAGGGAGGAGGTGTGTTGTAATCTATGCCTGATATTCCATACATGTAATATATTTTACATACTTGGTATCTTGTTCTCTGCCATCCCACCCCTCCTTTCCCTTACCACGTCCCTACTTTAGTATGTTAGAGTGAAGCTCACCTTAGAATGTTGGTGTGCCTCAGTTGCCAGCTGGTGCCTGAGGATCTGGTTTGAATAAACTGGTTCTCTTCACCTTCCTGTGTCTGCAGTTTATCTTAACACTCCCCATACAGAAGAGATACCAATTCAAGCTCCTGACTCAGCACACAAGGCTCTACACGCCTAAAGACCCACCTACATCAACCACCACCTGAGCTTTCACCAACCATTGAGAAGACTACGCTCTGCCTCCCTATCACTGGCCCACAATTAACAAAACCACTGAACTAAAAGTGGAGGACGCTCCTTCTCCTGCATTGCTGCAAAGACCGGGAGCTGCCTCCCCATGCAGCTCAGGACCATCACCTTCAAGGTCTGGCTGTTCGAATGAGCCATCCGGGACCAGCAAGCCCCTGGATACCCTATCCGGCAATTAGACGCGCTTTATTAATCCTGAATCATTGATTGATCTAGCACTAAACATTAGCAAATCTACAAGTTGCTAATGGACTTCACTGTTTAAAGTTCTGCCTGCGAGTATATAGCAGTTCACAATTATTATTTTTGTACCGTGCTTAGTTAATCAAATAACCAAATATCCTATGCACAAAAGTACCACTAACTGTGTGTTACATTCATTTAGTTTATGTGTGCAAATATCAGGTATTATAAAGATACACATATTCAAATATCTGCAGTGAGTGACTACTGGGGACTTATTTATACCAATTTCTAAATCAAGAAAACACCTCATAGATGCACCAGTGGGGCATTGGCAAAATGTTCACCACATGCCCTATTTAGAAATCTTTACATTTCACTCATGTGCCTGAATGCATATGTGGTACAGCTCAACTAACCCTGACCACAACATTAATGAGTAGATACATCACAAATCTGTCAGTTGGTGTGGGGAGCCATAATGTCATCAATCACACTAAGATCACTAAGATTGAAATTGTGTCTTAGGAACTGTGAATCAAATTTACTCTTCTCTCAGGAAAGAATTTCTATTGTGTGCGACATCAACAACATTACAACCAAAGGAATTCTAGGAAATGCATGGTTATACTCAGTTTTCTGATTAGATGGTCATCCTAGACTATACATAGAGCTGCAGTAAACTCTTGGCCTGTATGATCATCAGGTTCGATTACTTCACCAAGAAAACTCAATCATCAGAGGTAACCAACTCCAGGTTTGAAGAATTGTTTACCAGCTGCAGAAAGAAAGGATACTATTCAAACTGAACTTTCTCAGGCAATGGTCATCTGACATGAAGGACATCCTTAACACACTGTATTTTTCCAATGTTTTTTATTGGAAGGCCTAGACACGGCAATAAGGCTTAAACCAAAAGGAATGTTTCTGTAAAACAGAGTACAAGGCGTATCACTGTTAAATGTAACCGAGATTGTTTTATACTTATGAACAGGTGACACATTGTTCTTGCATTACATACTGAACAGAGGGCATCAGGTGCCTGCTTTATAAAGCCTATATGCTATGTAAAGCGTTGATGGTTGTTTAAAGAATGACAAGTTTAATACAAAAAGACGGCATCACTTTTCTGCTATATTGAATACGCCTTCCCAAAGTATTCGTTTAAGCCTACAGCCAAAAATAGTATCTTATGAAGTAGCCAGTACAGTTCTTTATTCCTTAGACTTGTAGGATGAGAGCGCTAGTATCTTACATTGATTAGACACAGGAGTAAATTACGAGCTGAGAGCAAACGTAGACCCAAAACAACTATAAAAACAGCATCTGATATGCTAGAAGGGCTAAAATGGCAGCGTTCAAAACCTTTAAAAGAGAAAGCTCTGGTGGGCACAGTTTGGTTTCATGTGCCATTTTTGAAGTCTATAGTTGCGATGATGTCACGATAGGAATGCGCTCCAGTTTGCTTGACTCCATAGGTTTTTTTTGCTTTGTGTTAACATTTTACAGTATGAGGTGTGCAGGGCAGCTAGAACAGACAATCCTCTTCGGTGTCAGAATTCTAGTATCCACAACTGGCCAGGGACGTGCAAGATATGTAGTAAGTTTCAGATCAGGCAGAAGGGATCAGTATGAGGGATTTGTCTTCTACATGATCCAGGTAATGACAGGCTTTGTTCACAGGTGAACAATGGAAAGCACAACGAGAACTGGGGCAGTCTACTTGGAAAAGAGGCCTATTTGCCTGCCCTGGGCTCGGGTTAGCCTTCAAGGCTAATGGTCACTGTTGGGGGGAGAAGATGATGAGAGGAAATCCTGTTGTGTCAGTAGGTCTCATAGGAGAAGCAGACATAATCTGCAAGAGAGTGTGCTAAGGCTGAGCAAAACATTTCATAACAGCCCTGTCCAGGCCAACATCCTTGCTCTCCAGAAAAATATCCTCATAGGGATGCTTCAGGAGCACAGGCCACAGGCAAGGCAGTTCCCGCTCCCTCAACTTCAGGGCTGTTGTTCCGATGAGGAATTATGAGGAATTTATGTGGCAACAATGCCCATATCACTCGAAAACCATACGCACAAAATGATGGTGGTCTGCCACTAGTGACCACACAGCAGGCAAGTAACACTTGAGTGCCCTGTTTGTAAGCCGGAGGTTTCATCAGAGCAGCCAATAATCCAACACTACTGCGAGCCAGTCGGCAACTGTAGATTGGTGAAGACAAACCTTTTGTTTGGTTGCCTCATAATTCAATATTTAAATCACTCATTTAAGGTTACTCAACCCAAAAGACTTGCCAATACTGGATTTTCTTACCTGTCTCAAGATCACCTGTGATTACAATTTATCTAACCCAGTCCTCATCTAAGTATCAAGAGTACCAACGGGTGAAATTACCATCATCTCGATTATTCCCAAAGTGGTGGCGTCCTGGTGAGTGACTCATTCCAAGAAATGCCTTGCCTCTGTAATCTTGTGAACAATCTTTCCTTGCTATAACTAAAGCTTGCATTTTAGGTTTCAAGAATAAAAAGTGTTTTTGATTTGCATTATTGGTCATTATATAATAACACATTTTTTAATAAATGGTATGGTATTTTAAAGTGTTTTCAACATCAAAATAACGTGCGCTGTTTTTCTCATCATCCATTAATTCAGGAGATAAAATAGGCTCGCTGATTTTAAAGGGGCATGCAGACATATTTCACCAGTATGTGTCCATAAATCTCCCACAGCAAACCACAGTGTTAAGCGGAGCAGTACTCTCGTGCTCTACAGACGATTGTCGAGGCTTAGCTGGTACAATGGTGGCAGGTTGGCAAGGGTTTTAAACACTGGTGTTGTGTCTATATCTTTGTGGTCGATGGGTGACCGCAGCTTGAAGTTCTGAAGAATTGTGGTGAAAAACAGGAACAGTTCCATTCGAGCTAGCCCTTCTCCGATGCACATCCGTTTCCCTAAAAAGGAGACATAACCCAGTAAACATTTAAACAGAAACCTATGGTAGTTCATTTTTAACAACTAAAGTTCACCAACTCATTAATTCTCCTTGCCTGAAAGATGCCTAAAGGCTTACCTTCTTCTAGTCACAAGTTTCGGATGAAAAGTTGGTCCGAGCCATCTTTTTCTAAAATACTCCTTGTCTGATAGCTTAGTGAGGCAGTAACAAGTTTACGTGGACAGAAAGGCGTTTACATAAGCAGGTTAACTCTACCAGCATAAAGCTCCTGCTCTGTGCTCCTGCTCTTGCTTTTAACAGTTTCACTGACATTAGTAGGAGACCGGAGTAGTTTATTTGCTTAAGCCTTGCATTTGTCCCTGCTTGAGGGATTGCATTCCTCCATTATGGATTTCAATTTGTTTTGTGGGTGAAATAAATATGGATTTTTTTTTATATTCCTATAGTGTTTGAAACTGTTCTTGAATTCCTCAATTGCAATAGCTCGGGACCTACTGTCGCTGTGAAGACATTTTGTTTTATATATTTTTTTAAAGTATTTTTCTAGTGCTGACCTAGCTGCAAGAGCAGCAGAGTGCTTTACAGAGAACATGCTGTAAGTACAAATAACATGAAGTCAACAGGATATTAGAAAGGGACTTGCATTGTGCTGATCTTCCAGTGCTTCATGTGTCTTTTAGTTTCAACTCAAGCCCACCGTGATGTCTGACTCAGATACATAACAATAACAATTGCCGCTGCCTACAAGATCTTGTTTCTCCCAGGTTCCCATGCACAGTTTCCTAAAGTGCTAGTCCAGTGCATGTTAGCATTAGTGTCATTAAGAGTTTATTCAAAGGCAGTGGCATTGTGATGGAGAGGCTTTCATTTCACTTCATGAACAGAAAGATGAACGTTCATATCGATCACACATTGCCTTCAAGCCAGTGCTTTAAATGGGCCGGTACTGTCCGGTACGGAGTACCGGCACTTTTTTATTTTGAGCGGGAGAGTACCGGCACTTCTCAAGAGAAAGGCTATACTTTTAATTGGAGAGTACCGGCACGTTTCAGAAACAAGCAGGTACTCTGGTACAGAGTACCTGCACTTCTATTTTTCCATTTCAAGCACTGCTTCAAGCCCAAGGAAGAATGCATCTATCAGCCTTCTTAGATCATCCAGTCTCATCTCAGCTCCAGTTAAGAAACCTCTGCCCAGGCCTTTAGTGCAACTACATTTACAATGTGCAGGTTTTAAATGAATTACACATTTGACATCAATCAGTGCATGCAATCCATGATAAAATCTAGCTAAAAAAAACTGCTGACCGAATATGTACAGCAATATTTGAGTAGAAATAAAAAAAGTTGGTTTAATAATTTTGATTAGGTGTACAATCGTAGAATATCAGTCACGAGAGGCGACACATTTTCTAATGCAGACAGACTGTTGTAACAGTTAAACAGGGGATGTTCTAAAGTTGTCCATGCAGGGTTCTTGGATTCTCTGGTATTTGCACAAAAAAGGGGAAAGAGAAAACATAGATATAAAGTCCAACCAGTTATTTCTCCAGATTTAAAGTTTAGTGCTATACTGTGAACACCAGGCAAATAGGAGTTTGCACAGGGATCAGAATTATAACGTGTGGTACCTCAAAGCAATTTTTCCTAAATACGTTTCTGAACGCCTATACATGTGTCCATAATGGCACCCCCTATCAGGGTCACAGATGCAAAACAAACCTCTGTATTCCAGTGACCTGTACTGTGGCACCTAGTGTCTGATGTGACTGGTTCTGAATGCCCATACCAATCCCCAAGCCATTCCATTTCTAAAGGGTCAATGTTCTGGACTTGCATACCAGTCCCCAAGCCACCAAATTAATAAGCTGAAAGTGACAAATATTTTAATCATTCAGTACTAAATATGAAGTTCATTAACTATGATGCAAACCCCCTCTATTATACAATTGCAGTGCTTCCTCTGAACCCCCAAGACCAATATATAAAAACCAGTTTCCCTACTACACAGTTTACCTACTAAAATTGTGCAAATCATTCTGTCTTAACTGTAAAGGTCACCTTCTTTATTCATGAGTCATCTCGAGAACATTCACTACCTAATCAATTGGGTTTGTTAAATTCAAAACTGCTGGGCAAGGTGAAGAAATATTTTATGCTAAGCAGAAGACCCTGATGAGGGCAAACTGTGCGAGCTCAGGAGTAGAAAAGGACTATATGAGTCAGGCTTTGCTCCAGATGGTGCTAGAGAGTATCCTGCGCTTTAATGGCTTGCTTATAGGATAGGCAGTTAAAATGACTGTTCATTTATTTTTTCAGTTCGGGCTGGACTGTTCCCATGAGGCACAGGGTCAGACTGATTTGCATAGACCATGTCTGAACTGGGGTGGCAGAGTGGGCTAAAGAACGGTGATGGATTAAACCCAGATCAGTTGACTGGGGGTGAGTGCTTGCAATGTTCAACACTCCGTACATCATTTCCTTTGGTTTTGCTTTGTTCGTCATATGTTGGCACGGTATGCTCAGACGTGAGTCCCTTGCTCACTTTGCCACTGGATTCAAGCAAGCCTGGCTGAAGACGGCAGAAATGCCAGAAACCGGTCCTAGGAAGCTTGTTTCCGGTCCAGGGAAGACATGGCTTGGCAGTTCAGACTGATTTGCATAGGCCATGTCTGAACTGGGGTGGCAGAGTGGGCTAAAGAACGGTGATGGATTAAACCCAGATCAGTTGACTGGGGGTGGGTGCTTGCAATGTTCAACACTCCGTCCATCATTTCCTTTGGTTTTACATTTATTTTTGTAACCAATTTTTATTGAGCTGTTATGGCACCATTCCCACGTTTGTAGTTGCCCAAAACCACAATCATTTTGGATTTACGGATAACAAACATGGTGGAACTGGGTTTCCCAAGACAGAAATGTTCTTAAAAACTTTTTTTCTATTTACAAATGGCATACTTCTTTTGCTCCTGCCTCTTTGACAATAAACGGTAATCTACAGTCCACATTAACGTCTCAAATGGCGAATGATAAAGAGGTATTGTTTCTCAACGTAAAGTGACACCAGCGTTCCTCACGGGACAGCAGCTGCAGCCAGGGCAGGCTTGGCTTTTAGGGCAGTGCGACCGGTGGGGCAGCACTGGGTGCTGACCGGAGGGGGGATACTGCCCTCAGGTAGGGGCGCTGTGTTTATCAATAACTTGCAATTTAAAAGCACCTGCTGCAGAGTTCCTTGTGCGTCCAGCTTTCAGGCAGCAATAACAAAGTCAAAATAACTCTTGTGAATATTTTTCCTGTTAGAAAGCAAGATTTGAGTTGTGTCTAGTGGCAGTTTTGACTCACCATAAAATAGTGCAGCCGGTTAATATGCCTGCTGCAAAGAACAGATATGTATTTTATGCAGATAGCTGAGTGGATTAGTAAAGTCAGCCTTTACCAGGGCTTTAAAACAAATTAAATGTATGAGAAATAGGGGCCCTGGAGAGATGAGGGGCACTTCTGTGGGGTAATGAGGGAATCCGAGGTGGAGGTCATGGGGAGGGGTCGCACCAGGAGCCACCAACACTAAAGCCTGCCCTGCCTACAGCATATGCTGCACTTGTTCAACGCTGGGCACACCATCTTCTAGGCCCAGGATGTGCTAGGGAAGAGGAGTGACAGGACATTCTCTTCTTTTCTATGTTTCTGGACACATTTTTAACTGCTGCTGTTTGTATTGTTCTGGTGATCAATCTTTTGTGCAGGATGTCCATGTTGGCCTGTTAGCAGTTAGATGCTCGCATTTGTATCTGAAAGGCTATCTCCACCCTCTTGCAGTTTGACCCTTTATTGCCTAAAAGAAACAAGCATTGTTAAAGCTAATAAGTCTTGCCTTACGGGCCTTTTGCCTCTGCTAAAGATTTTTAGTGATGGTGTACACAATGGCGTATGAAGCATTATAAGGTAAATGCAGCATTGCAGTGTTCAGTGAGCTCTCTAAGCCTGGGTGTACTTAATTTAAACAAATAATTGAAAAAATGAATTTGATGCAAATAATTTGCGTAAATATTTAGTTCAGCACATCCCGAGAATGTTCAATTCAGTTGTATGTTGGTAGTTGGCTGTGAGAAATAAAGGTCCCGACAATCCCCCTTCCCACCTTCCCATGTCCTCCTCAAAGCACTTTATCAACACTACATTGCTGATGGAACTGTGGTTTAACGTTTAGAAGTTTGCAATAGCACTACTACAATAGTTCTCTTACCGGATAAAACAAGTAACTACGACAGAATAGTTTGTATTTTATGGTAGCAAAAAACCAGTGAAAGATACAGTTAAATGTCTGTGGATTTTTAAGCGTCTGATTCGGTGTCATTTGAACTCCAGTCTGCGCAGACTATTTTTAAGAAGCTAGTAGAAAGGCTTTTTCCATTAGAGAACGCAAAAAAGCATTTTAAATGTACAAAGCCTTAGTTGCAAATCAGTAACATATTACCGAATTGCAAATTGGGTTTGCGATTCGATATTAACAAGGGGTGTGTTTAGGACGTCCCTTCGCAATACCGAATCACAGTGGTATGTGTGACTGTTTTGCGACCGAAATGCAGTCACAAAACATTCACATTTTACTCCCTACGTCAAGTAGATGGTAACCCATTCGCAAACGGGAATAGGTCTTTAAGGGACCCCTTCCCCTCTGTGAATGTTTGTAAGATCAGGCAGTGGTTTAGGGACCACTGCCTACCTTTTTTTTTTAATGCATCACGTTTTCCTTAAGGAAAATGGCCTGCATATAAAAAAAAAAAAGATTGCTTTATTTAAAATCAATTACAGACGTGGTGGGCTCCTGACCTCAGCAGGCCACCATCCCTGTGATTCTAGTGATTCCCAATGGGTTGCAAACTAAGACCTATTGCGTTAATATTCATGAGATAGGTCTATTTGTGACCCACTGGAATTTGCAAATGTATCAAAGACACATTTGTACATTGGTGTTTCAGATTACCAAATGGCAAATCGCAAAAATTCGCTATTTGGTAATTGCAAACTATTACTTTTGTACATGTGGCCTCCTATTTCTTGTTTATATGTCGTTGAAGTCAGTTTCGCTATACTTTCTCACATTTAGGACGAGTGGGGGCAAGTAACAAAGACAAGGGAAGGAAAGGAGAGAGGGCAAGAAGAACACAGAGGGAGGGAGAAGTGCGTGAGGTAACTAGCTAAAAAAGATACTCTGACAAGAGTGCGTAAACAGAGAAAAGTAGCAGCTAACTGAATGAGCAGTGGAAGGACACAAATAATGCATCCATGCTCCAAGGGCGGGGTGGGGGCAAATACAAGAAGAGGAAGGAAGCATACAGCTCCTGACCAATAAGAGTAAAGCAAATGAGAGATAGAATTAAGCCAGCAATGGTAAGCAAAGGGTGGTGTCTAAGCCCACTGACAGAAAACAAAAGGTCTTGAAGAGACATCTCATGCACTGTGCAGGTGAGATCTAAAAAAGAAGATAACCTGGAACTAAATTTTATTTTGCATTTCATCACACTGCACTTCGACACTGCTTCATAGGATACCATAATCTACTTTTGTTTATTTGAGCAAACTGTGTTTTGTGTGGTTTGTAGTTTTGCTTTTAATAATTTCATTATGTGCTCAAAACTCCAACGTGCAAAATGCTGTTGGCTGAATGGCAGAATTGGCTGCAAGTGTTATACATGACATGGAACTACTTGTCAGTTATGTTTTAACATTTTACAAAGTAGCCTACACCTTTTCAAAAACTGCTTGTTTCAAGTGTAAAATAAAAAGTAAACTCAGCTGACAGTTTGTGTTCACTCTTTTCCTCTAATCATGCATTAAAACAAGCATAGGCAATGTGGACCGTTTTTTCTTATGTGTATTGGAAGGTTTTATAGCAAGCATCGCAACACAGTAAAGGTACACTGACAGCAGCACCAACTTCCCTAACACAAATAATAAATTAGGGTCAGGTGGCAGTTGCAGAAGGAACATCACACAATGCTGTCACGCATGCAGGACAGTTAAAACACAGATAGTTAACACACTAAAGAGGGAATTTAAGGATTGTTGTACGGTCTTCTTGAGCAGTAAGGGTGAGGTTAGGTCAACATTCATGTTCTCTGTTTGATAAACTGTCAGACCTATATTAAAGCTCTGTGTGGGTGAGCTAAACATTTTTTTATTGGTGTCTCCCTTCCACATGATAAAAAACAGGGGGGCCAAGGAACTGAATGGAATTCTCTTTTCCATTAACATGTTTGGTGCTGGAATATAGCCCCATGGGGGTCAGGGTGTCTTTGAAGAGGCCTCATAATGTGCTATTGCAAGGCTGTCAGCATGTTTCACATGGCAAGTCCCTGTAATCGTATCCTGTACTATGTAAAAAGCCATGGACAAGTCGACCAGATACACTTGCAGCTGAGTGGGTGTGGGCAGGTGGAGTGCAGAAACCTAGGTGGAACTCGTGGAGTCACATAAAAACTCTGGAGTGCGCGGACTGTAGGAAAGTAGGATCTGCTTCTTATGGTTACTTCCACTTTTTGCTTGATGTCTCACTGTTTAGTCTGACTGGGATCCTGCTAATCAGGACCCCAGTCTATTTGCTTTCTCACTTAAATTGTCATGCATGTACTATGGTACACTCCAGATTGGATACTGGGGTACCCTTATCAGTCCCTAGTATATGGTACCCATGTACCCAGGGCATAGGTACCCCAGAGGCGTCCCATGGACTGAAGCATGTATTATGCCACCCATGAGAGGCCATGCAAAATTGATCTACAGGTCTGCTACTGCAGTAACTGTGTAAGCTGGTGGTTCACTACATCTATAGCAGGCTTTATCAATCCTCAAGGCAGGGTGCTGGGTTTTATGTGAGAGGGTGCCCCTGCATGAGCAGAGCCTCTCTGCAGCCTTTGGAGACCAATTCTCCCGGGTTGTCTGTGACTCAGCCAGACATATAGGTAGAGGTGCATTATAACCTTGCGGTAAATGCTATCTCAAAAACGGCTGCATAGAAACATATCGTGTTTGGTATCAAATACCTTGGAATCATACCTCCACACCGGTAACAGGCGTGGGAGGTATGATTCCACCCTTCGGAAGCGAGCGTCGTGGGGTCACTGGTTTATCCGGTGCCAGACTTCTCAACCCGGACAGCACAAAATGGATGCTGCCGACCAGAGACACATTTCTGCCCTCCTTCTGCTGAGCCAAGCTCGAACAGAGGAAGGCAGCACAATAGGCATTCTGTCACAGGGAGGTGTGACCACCTCCCAGACAGGATTTAGTGTATTGGGGCTGGGTGGGTGCACTCTGAGAGTGCCTGAAAGTCTGCACTGGGGGCCCATTTGGTGTCCCTGTGCATAGTCCAGCTCAAACCTGTTCTGTGAGCCATTGGCTCCTGCTCTGGTGCGAAACTGGACAAAAGACATGGGTGTAACCACCCCTCTGTCCTGCCCCTCCCCTAGGAGGGTCCCCTGAATATGTCCGACCATTGCCCATAGGTACATAAGGGCTTACCTGGCTGTAATACTTTAGATTTTACGTGGACAAGATTCTACAAGAAGAAACCCCTGACCTTCGACCGTCTGGACACTCTGGACTTCGACTGGGCCCAACTTCATCTCCCTCTCCGTCCAAAGCTTTGTCTGTGCCCTTGCTCCATACAGGCTCCGTGCAGGACCTGTGGTGCACTAAGGACAACCGAAGAATCTCCCTTGGAGTGAAGGAGTCACTCCCCTGCATAAGCAGGCGCCGTAACGTAACTGACCGGTCTGCTGCTCCTGAGCTCCTGTGGACTCCGAAAATTTCAGCAGCACAGGAGGTGGGTTTCCGAAAGTCCTTGAGGTTGATCTGCCCTCTCAGCAAGTTTGAGGCCAGTATCCCTCGTGGCGACTGCATAACCCGAACCCTGTGCACCACGTCCATTTGCAAGTGCATATGCTTGTTGGCAATTCCCGAGCTTGTGCATTGGACTCCATGTAGTCCTGACACTGAGCAGTAGTTGCACCACAGAACTCCTGCCTCCTCACACCGAGTACTCCTTGGGCTGGTACTTTGCAATCTTGCTCGAGGTCCCCTTGCGACTCCTGGTCCTTTGGCCTGTGGGTCCCCCTGAGGGTCATCTTGATTTCTGTTGGGCTTTCCTGGTTGCTCCAGACGTGCCCTGACTCCTCATAGCTTGGTGAATGTCCTGGACCTTGCTGGTCCACACCGTAACCTGCTTGACCTTCCTGCGTGGGTTGTTTTTCCCAAGGCTTGTTGGTGCTCCAGCCGAACACCGACCCCTCAGCACTCGACATCTTTCGTGGAACAGCTCACCTCCGGCTCCTGGTCGTCCTCGACGTCTCCTGGTCCTCGTGGCTGCAGAGTCAAGCATCCCTTCTTCGCACCTGAAGCACCCGACATAGTTGGGCATTCGTCTACCGAGCCCCTGGTCACTCTGAATTAACCCAGACTCTGTCCCCTCTGCTTTCAGGTTCCTTCCTTCCAGAATCCAGGCTTGTATTCCTCTGGACCATTTTCACCTTCACGGCAGCAGTACTTCATCGCAGCCCTCCATTGAGAACGACGGCGGTTTCCGACACCACACCAGACCAATGCACCCGCTCCTCAGGGATAGGTAACTCAGGTACTATGGTATCCACGGGTGGGGTGGCTCTCCATACTCTAAGTTCCAGAGGGTTTCCTCGAAGTCCTCCTAGAAGGGTCCCTAAACTTTAAAACTGGTACCACGACTTTCCCATAGAATTGTACGGAGCCTGCGGTCGTGTTAGCACACTGCACCCGTCCTCCGTGGGGTCCCTATCTGCTCACCTTGGGTGGTTCCTTGGGGTCCCAGCGATTCTATGTCCTCTAGACTGTGTCTTGCCCAAGTCGTGATTGTTATACCACTATTTTAGTATATGGCTTGGCCTCTCCCTGGAGCCCAGTGTGTATTGTGTCACTTACAACTGTTCTATTGATCTCATATTGTGTGATTTTGTATTCTATCCTCGTGTAGAGGATAGTAGAGAGTGTTATATAAATAAATATATATTTTTATATAACTACTGTGTGGTTCTCCTTCATTTAGTCATTCAGGAGGTGATATTCTGGTAAAACAAGCTGCTTTACATTCCTTCCAGATTAAGCCTGAAGGCTGCTCTCCACAGCTACCACTAGGATAGCTTTCTAAAGGTTATCTTTGACCTAATACATCATAAGGGTCGTTTGGACTGGTGCAAGGGGCCCACTATATTTAGTGGACAGCATATACCAGGCCAACTTCTCACACGGACTTCCTCCAACGGACAGAAAATATGCCTGTTGTGCTGCAATTTAGCGCAAGCAGCGCTGAAAAATCAGCAAGAATGGCACAATGTGGTGCACAAGAGCATGCAGTCATTTGAGTTGATTATACTGCCGCTCAAATAGAAAATCTACTAGAGTGGCAGCAATTCCACTCAAGAAAACAAATGTCTTTCAGTGCATAGCTTCTGTTCAAAAGAAACCCTGCTTCTTCTGTTCTCTGGTCAGCCATATGAGTAGCTCGGATGCATGACTGTTATTTGTAATAACTGAAAGGCTTTGGGTGAAATTACTTTAATTACATCAAAATCAAAATCTTTCTTACCTCCTAGATTACTTGCTGGAAATGGAATCTGCTCTAAGCAGGACCGTATATTGGTCAATAAAATTGGGGGCGGGAGCATGAGCTTCAGATTTTCGACAATCACGCTGGCATATCGTAATAATCATTGTATGGGAAGCAGCGCATGAGTGGCTTAAGGGCCAGTGGAAAGGGAAAGGAGTGGCGATTCTGTGGGGTACCTACAACACAGTATTTTGTTAAATAACCATGTTTTCAGACCTTCAAAACAGAGGGTGTGTGTGCGTTTTTTTAGGGGGTTTAACACCCCAAACACCCCCACTGATGCTACGCCCCTGGCTCTAGGGCGATTTCTTATGCGTGCCCATCTCTCTTTTACAGTTTTCCTACTCCAGTTCCTCGAGAAGCAGCGATGGGCCACTTCGTGTTCCACATAGGACAGGGACTGCTGGTGTTGAAATGAGTTAAACCAAATTCTTAGCAGTTTCATTCCCTTGTCCTGTTCCTCTCACTCTACTCTGAATTTCAGAAACAATACATAGATCTTCCCCCCTTCCAGCTGTGCATTCCCCACGTGTGTGGCTTTCTACGCTCTTTTTAGATCCAGGATGCTCTGAATCCCTAGCACAGTAAATAATGCACTACTTAAATTCTCTAAGGGTTGCTGGAACACCTCTAACCTTGTCACCCCCTATGTTTAACCAGGTTTACTAATAGTATCTAGGGTGTCACTGGGCAGAGGCTGGTTCAGACCCCGTAGCACTGCTCCCTCCTGGCGACCATGCCCCATAGGAACAATAGAGGATTCTGTCAGAAAGCAGAAAAGGGACCCCAGCCTTTCTGAGTATGTTACAGAAGACCATAAGGAGGCTGCAAATAAATAAAAAAAAATACAGTGCTCTAATTCCCTTGAGAAATGTTCGTTTTGTGTAAAACTGCAAAAATAAAAGACACAGGCAACAGTTAGAGGCACTCTTTCCAAGGAAGTACACAACCTCGGCCCAATGAAATCACGCAAACTCCCAATGTGTGGGCGGGCCCAAAGGCCCTCCCTCCTGGAGATTCTCACATAATTGTCTGGTGTCAGCTGGGCCTCAAGTTAGATTATAACAAGCTGTCACGGATCATTTGAATGCGTGCCCTGTATGTTCCTTGCCTGCTTTATAATATTTGCAATCCGTATTTGGGGTTTCCCCCATGGTCTCCGCCTCATGTGAAATGGCGTTTGCAATGAGGTGATGAAATCCAGGACGCTCATCCGCTCTACTTCCGTCTTATGCCTGTGCCTGCAACGAGGCAAATATTAGTGCCGTTCAACTGCACGTAATGGGGAGGCCTTGTACCCGACTCACAGACCTGGTGTGCCTGGCACCAAGTGACAGGTTTGTTCAGTTGGATTTTAAAATAAAATAACTACTCACAAAAAAACGGTTTCTATATTCTAACCTTCTTTGCTACAAGGGTAACCAAAATCCCTGCTGCTTCATGGAGTGGAAAGTGTCTAATATGAAATAGCTGTAAGTCTACATTACCTACTGGCGGTCACCAGTAGGTAGTTATAGTTAGGACCTATTTTCCATAGGAAATCCGCAACATTCTATTCCCAATAAGTCTGGTGCCGGTTGACGAATCTTCACAAAATTTTCCAAACTTTTGGCCAGCTCCGGTCCGCTCCTATCCTGTAAGTTTCGTGGTGATTCGTCAAGCGGGGGCTGAGAAAAAGGGGGGTCCCAAAACGCGTTTTCCCCATGCAATTTGACGCAGCTACAGCCCGAACTGCTGAACGGAATTACACCAAATTTGGCAGAAAGGTAGACCTTGGTTCAGAGTCGTGCCTTTTGCTTAAATGGTGTAAATCCGTTCAGTAGTTCCTGAGAATATCAAAAGTAAAATCACATATATATCTGGGCGGAGCCTAACCACACATCTCATCGTGAGATCTGATTGGCTGTCAGCACTTCATCCAAGAAGTGTTGGCAGCCATCTTGGGACCAATATACATGATAGCACCTCATTAAAAAGCATTGCAGTTAATAGAAGTTTTTAAGACTTTAGTTACATTATAAATCATTTGTTGATGGTACCATACTCATTTTAGGAATTGTGGTATGTTCTAAGGTGATTTTACCATGTGAAAAAGCCTTCTGCTGTGATATCATGAATCATGTTTGAGAGAAAACTATTTTCACATGCTTTTCCCACAGAGGTTTGGAAGGTGATCTATAAGCTAAACTGAGAGCATATTTTCTGTAAATTCACATTATCTTTCTTAGTCATGTGAGAATGAAGTCTGACATTCTCAGTAAAACATGTACATCCAACAAGGGCAGAGACTGTCAGTTGATTCCTTTGTGTTCTACTGCAGCTTCCCAGAGTGTTCCAAAGAACAACTAGAGCACTAACACTCCTACTTATGATAAACGTATGGCACACCTTAAGCCATCTTGATTGGAATAAAGTGGTAACTCTTAAAACATTAAATTTAAAAAGGAACAAACTGAGTGGGTTCATTTTGCCATTGAATGTATGATTAGTGCTGCAGAAAGACAAATTAGGGCACATTTTGAGTGACTTCTCAAATCCTCTTCTATTTCATTAAAGAATTCTGACATGCAGACTGAAACATGCAATTTCAATACCAGCAGCAGACTTCCCTGGTGAGCAGTAGCTTTACTACAGTGATCTAATGATCAACTAGAGTGCTAACATTCTGAATTGATGGCAAATGTGTGACACATCTGAATGCCTTCTTCATTGAATCAAAGTAAAAAACTGACAGTATGCCTACTGAGGAGACTGTAGTAAATGAGGAAATTAGGAAATTTCATAACAAGTCTCCCAAGATGGCCACCAGAGACAAAAGAGCCCAAATGTAGCACAAATATCACCGAGATGTAGCCCAAGTATAGCCCAATGACAGAAATCCCAGAGTGTTTTAAAGAACAACTAGAGCGCTAACAGTCTTACTTATGACAAAAGTATGGCACACCTGAAGCCATCTTGATTGGAATAAAGTGGTAACACTTAAAACATTTAATTTGCAAAGGAACAAAATGAGGGGGTTCATTTTGCCATAGAAATTATGATTAGTGCTGCAGAAAGAAAGACTAGGGCACAGTAGTAGAGAGTAGTAGAGAGTGAGTAGTAGAGAATGAGTAGTGGAGAGTGAGCATTAGAGAGTGAGTAGTACAGAGTGAGTAGTAGAGAGTAGTAGAGAGTGAGTAGTAGAGAGTAGTAGAGTGAGTAGCAGACAGTGAGTAGTAGAGAGAGTAGTAGAGAGTGAGTGGTAGAGAGTAGTAGAGAGTGAGTGGTAGAGAGTAGGAGAGAGTAGTAGAGTATAGTAGAGAGTGAGTAGTAGAGCGAGTGGTAGAGAGTAGTAGAGAGTTAGTAGTAGAGAGTGAGTAGTAGAGAGAGTAGTAGAGAGTGAGTAGTAGAGAGTGAGTAGTAGAGAGTGAGTAGTAGAGAGTGGGTAGTAGAGAGTGAGTAGTAGAGAGTGAGTAGTAGAGAGTGAGTAGTAGAGAGTGAGTAGTAGAGAGTGAGTAGTAGAGAGAGAGTAGTAGAGGGAGAGTAGTAGAGGGAGAGTAGTAGAGGGAGAGTAGTAGAGTGAGTAGTAGAGAGTGAGTAGTAGAGATTAGTAGAGAGAGTAGTAGAGAGTGAGTAGTAGAGAGAGAGTAGTAGAGTAGTAGAGAGTGAGTGGTAGAGAGCAGAGAGTAGTAGAGTGAGTAGTAGAGAGTAGTAGAGAGTGAGTGGTAGAGAGCAGAGAGTAGTAGAGTGAGTAGTAGAGAGTAGTAGAGAGTGAATAGTAGAGAGTGAATAGTAGAGAGTAGTAGTAGAGAGTAGTAGTAGAGAGTGTAGTAGAGAGTGTAGTAGTAGAGAGTAGTAGAGAGTGAGTAGTAGAGTAGTAGAGTGAGTGGTAGAAAGTAGTAGAGTGAGTAGTAGAGGGAGTAGTAGAGAGTGAATAGTAGAGAGTGAGTAGTAGAGAGAGTAGTAGTAGACAGTGAGTAGTAGAGCGTGAGTAGTAGAGAGTGAGTAGTAGAGAGTAGTAGTGAGTGAGTAGTAGAGAGTGAGTAGTAGAGTAGTTGAGAGTGAGTAGTAGAGAGTAGTAGAGTAGTAGAGAGTGAGTAGTAGAGAGTAGTCAGTCAGTGTCAGTCAGTCAGTGTCAGTTAGTCAGTGTCAGTGTATCTATGTCAGTCAGTGTCAATCAGTCAGTGTCAGTCAGTCAGTGTCAGTCAGTCAGTGTCAGTCAGTCAGTGTCAGCTAGAGCAGCTCTGCTGACCTGGTTCTCTGGCTCTAAAGCAGCTCTGCTGACCTGGTTCTCTCTCTCTAAAGCAGCTCTGCTGACCTGGTTTCTCTGGCTCTACAGCAGGTCTGCTGACCTGGTTCTCTGGCTCTAGAGCAGCTCTGCTGACCTAGTTCTTATGCTACAGAGCAGCTCTGCTGATCTAGTTTTCTGGCTCTACAACAGCTCTGCTGACCTGGTTCTCTGGCTCTAAAGCAGCTCCGTTGACCCAGTTCTATGGCTCTGAAGCAGCTCTACTGACCTGGTTCTCTGGCTCTAAAGCAGCTCTGCTGACCTGGTTCTCTGGCTCTAAAGCAGCTCTGCTAACCTGGTTCTCTGGCTCTAAAGCAGCTCTGCTGGCCTGGTTCTCTGGCTCTAAAGCAGCTCTGCTGACCTGGTTCTCTCCCTCTAAAGCAGCTCTGCTGACCTGGTTTCTCTGGCTCTACAGCAGCTCTGCTGACCTGGTTCTCTCGCTCTAGAGCAGCTCTGCTGACCTAGTTCTTAGGCTCTAGAGCAGCTCTGCTGACCTGGTTCTCTGGCTCTACAGCAGCTCTGCTGACCTGGTTTTCTGCACTCACGATGCACGCAACCGACTTCGCGAAAATATATTTAAAAATAATATAAGTTTATTATACGTACAAATATATTATTTTGACGAATATCTTACATAATCTCTTGCCTTAATATGTATATTAAAGACACATACATATCATTTTGGAACATAAATTTTCTTTTTGCGGGAGTCGCGCACCCAGCGCGCCCCAGCACGTATATGATGTCACGCGGGACCCGCAACCGCGCAAACATCTCGTACCGTAATGCGCATGTGTCGCGAATGCGCGGGAGCAGGAGTCGCAGACTGGTCGCATACCAATCGCGCATATCACGTGATATTAAATGTATATGATGTAACTGAAAAACACGCAGCCGTCGCACACCGTACGCGGATTCTTCATGACTTTTCTAAAATGGCGGCTAGAATGCGCACACCCACCGTGATGTGTACACTTTGAGTGCGCGACTCCGAAAAAAATTGGATTTTTTTTAAAGAAAATAATATAAATATATTAAAATAAAAAATGAACAAGAAAATGAATCAATATTTCAGTTTTAATAAAAAAACATTTTTTTTGCAATTTTCAGAAAAATATATAATGTTATTTAATGAATAAAATATTTATAAATAAAAAGTTAAAAAACTGTAGAAAATCAGTACAAAAAAAATAGATAACTACTATCACACTTAAAAGTTAGCATTTAAAAAACCTTTGAAATTCACTGAAAAAACCATAGGTTTCAGGGGTGTTATAGTTAACTGCCCATTTCACTCATACAAAACCATAGAAATTCCTCCGTTATAGTTAGTTCTGCTAACTATAACTCACGCGCCCGCAATGCACTGCTGATGATGTCACATATTGCATCATTCATGACATGGTCAGTGACATCACTGATGACATCACTGATGACATCTCAAATGACATCATCCACTTGACAATCTGATACACCTTATCATACACTAGTATAACCTTTCATCACTCACTGTAAAATACAGAGTACCATATTTGAAACCATTGACACACCAATACCAGTTACTACATACCCACTCACTGATTCCTAAGTCTACACACACAACTACCCATTCAACAACAGAATCATCTATACATGCAGTCATTAATTAATAGAACACTATCAAATGCACTTATACACATATATAGACATTGACACATCAGCAGTCATCTTAGTCGGTTATGCAGTCATCCTACTCACTCATGAAAAAAATGTATCGCACTTAAATTTACTCATTTACACAATTATCCAACAACACCTCATTTATTCAAACACATGGTAACTCATCATTAATATGTTAAAAAAGCACCATTACAATTATACACTCATTCATATAGTTACTCACAATCACTGACTCTTACACATACTTATTTATATACACCAACTCTCACATACAATGCCTTTTATTTTTTTACTTTGTTGAAGATGTACAACTAAAACATATATTCGCTCACCAACACACAAATAAATACACTCAGTCACCCAAACAACTGTTTCCACATGCAGTCTTAAACCCATACACCTAGTCAATCAACCATTCACACATCTATGCATAGAGTTACACACACCCCATCCAACCACACACAAACTCAGTGTCCCATACAAATGCTCACCCAACTAATCAATAACTAATATACACACTCATGTAGTTAGTGACCAACTTATGCAGCATGTTATACAACAACAGAGACAGTGCTGCACACATTCACATAGTTTAGTTACTAATCCATGTATTAAGTGAGACACTTAATTATTCACTTAAAAAGACAGTCAGACAGCTACTAAATCCTCCATCCAGACAGTTATATATCCACTCAATCTTCAATACAGATTGGTATATATACAATACATATTTAAATTTCAAACTAAACCACATTCAGTGGATGATGTCATCAGTGATGTCATTTGAGATGTCATCAGTGATGTCACTGACCATGTCATGAATGATGCAATATGTGACATCATCAGCAGTGCATTGCGGGCGCGTGAGTTATAGTTAGCAGAACTAACTATAACGGAGGAATTTCTATGGTTTTGTATGAGTGAAATGGGCAGCTAACTATAACACCCCTGAAACCTATGGTTTTTTCAGTGAATATACATTCAACATTAACAACATATCCTACTTAGCCTATTAACCTTCCTCAACAAACATCACAATAAATCTTAGTTCAAACAAGTGTCAAGCATATCAAAGATAAGAATAGTACTTAAATTTCAACGAGCAGCATCCGATAGAAGAAAACAGTTGACAGAATGAAGAGTTAATTCATTTGAACATTCTAGAAGTAAACGTTTTGTGTTTATTTCTAGATCATATGTTTGAGAAGCTTTAACGTTTCTGAGGTGCAGTATAAACCACATTTAATGCACAATCATAACCGCCAGTCCTGCCTTAAAAGTGTTCTTTTTGGACATCAACTACATATTAGCTTCTTTTATTTTGCGGTAGGATTGTGGTTAAACCTGCATGTGGAATTCTACCTTATGGATATCAGCATTTGGTTAATGAGACAGCTGCTCATTAACCATGGGTAGCCAACATTCTGAAGGTCTGAATAAATTGGGTTTGCTGGTAAAGGGGTCTATACATGTAAAATAGTCATTTTGAGCCAACAGCCAGGTTTCCATATCAGGGATGACACCCAATTAGAGAGCAACATTCAAAGGGAGGCAAACCAAGTGCTAGATGCTTGTTTACCAAGTTGAGGCAAGGAAATTCCCCTCTTGGTGACTTCTTAGGAGTATTGTAAAGAAAAAAATTGGAGTTGTGCTTTCTGTTTGTGACTAATTCACTGAAAGATCAGCTTAACGCTCTTTCTGTTGCCAGTTCTATGGCGGTTTGGTAGGCATGGATCTGGATAAGGGTCTGCGAACCCTGTTGCTCGGCCCTAGTTAAATTAAAATGTGAGGATCCTATAGTTACTGTGCTAGGAGAATTTCCAGTTCTTACATTAAAGAATCAAGTTCACAGGCATTTGAAATGAATACGTGAATAATGGGAATGGAGGCTTGCTCGGTTATTTCTTTTATTCACATGATTATATTTAAGTGAGACTGTAACTAGCAAACTGAGTGTTTTAAATGGTTTGTTATGTTTTTAAAATGTCAGAGATCTTCTTAAATGACACAATAAAAACAAGTGTGGCTGAATTTAGAACTGTCCCACTGAGTGCTTTCAGGATGGCTGTTAAGAGCCTTTTTGGATATACACCACATTTTGGGATTCAATGTTAGTCATACCCTGCAGGGGAAATAATGGCTTGCATCCAAGGACGAGATTAAACTGATTTGACTTTTCAAGTGTCTCTGTGCACTTACCTGCAGAAAATGCCAAAAAAGCGTCATTTTTCTTGAAAGAGCCATCCTGCACAAGGAAATTTTCAGGATTAAATGTTGCAGGATGCTTAAAATGTTCTGGGTCGTGGAGAACAGTGTTCAGAAGAGGCATCACCATGGTGTCCTAAATAGAATGATAATCATATGATTAATCTACAAGTAACTTGTAACAAGCCCACTTATGATGACTGGCACCGAAGACCAGGATCAATGGTGAAAAACTGACTTCCAGAGAAAAAGAATATCCTCTCAATAACCTTTAAAATACTTTCCATTAAACCATGCAATGCTGGCAAAAATCTTTGCATTATATATTTTAAGGTCGATAAAGGGGTTTATGTTTAACATTAGTAAGCCCTTTCAGATAAAACATAATTCGGTTCTTGCAAGGGTTCCAATTAAACATGTTTAGTTAGGGGAAGTCAAGTATATTGTTAGTTCTCGTCCCACCGTGTCCTAGGACATGATCCATACCATTACCCACAGACTTAAGGGACTGGCCCATTGACACACTAACAAGATGTTTTTCAGGGGGGTGCGGATAACCACTGATGATGGCGGATGGACATCTCAAGAGCTTCCGACTTGATCCCGGGAATCCCTCCATAATCGTGTTGCACTGTGGAATCTAACCGTATGATGCACTCTTGAAAGTGCACCAGTCCCCCGAGAGCCCAACTCCTGTATCTGCATGCCCCTGGGGGCTGGTGATGCTGGAGATGTGGAGGGCATCGCTTGGCAGATATACTGGATGTGGACCTACAGCGTCGACCCGGCCTCTCTTCTGGAGCATCGCTGGAGCCCACGTGCGAGATGGGATATGCTGCCGGATGGTCCACACACCCCATGACAGGGGGAGAAGATTGTACTGCCCGGCACGTGAAATAGGACTGCAGAAGGAGTGCTTGTTGGGCCCGTAGATTGGCAGCCTACCTCGTGTTCCCCCTCGTTGCTCTAAATGACTTGTGGGGTGGCGAGTCATTGCAGAATTCTGTTGCTTCCATCAAAGAGCAGATCAAAACAGCTGTGACTAGCTTCAGCAAGTCTACGGCCCCAGAAATACTGATTGCCACCTCAGCATGGACATTTATTGGATTATAGTAACTGCTTCCCAGCATTGGCCTCTAAGTACTAATTGGGGGTTGCCCCCATAGGCATTGCATGACCGGCTTAGGAGTGAAGGTCCACAACGCAGCAACAACAATCATAAGGGTGCAGTTGGTTCCTTCAACCCGCTCTCCTACATACGAGGCAGCGGGGAGCCTTCTGTACTCTTCCCCCCACCATTGTGTTGTCCCAATTGCATTGGGGTTTCTCCTGATTTCTTAGTCCTTTAATACCTCTCATTATTCAAGGTTTACAATGGGTCGCACTAGAACAAAAACATTGCAGATGCTTAGCCTCAAACACTCACAGCCTACCGCATTAGACAGTTCACCCAAGATGATGACAGAGGAATGTATATCTCCCACAAAGGCTGACCCACCAACAGACAAATTGGACGTCATCCTGCAAGAGATCAGTGTCTCCAGCGTGGCTAGAGAACATAGGCTCACTGCAATCACTACTGACTTAAGTCTCCTTAAAGACGATCACAATACGCTGACTGATAGGGTCAAGACCCCTGAAATGACCCTATCTTCTCTGATGCATTGGTAAACAGACCAGCTCCGTAAACAGGTCACAGCACAACATGAATGGGCAGAGGATGCTGAGGGGCGTGCACACCGGAATAATGTTTGCATCATTGGCATGTGAAAATGTGGAGGGTAACAATGCTATTCATTATGTAGAGAATTGGCTGCGGAGTGTAGTGGCGCTGTGTCACCTATCAGAGCTGTTCATGGATGACAGGGTTCACAGGGTCCCGGTGCAGCGCCCACCTCCGGGCGTACCCGGCATTCAATCATGGGCCTAATATTAAACTTCAGGGATTGTATGTCCTCCTTCGGAATGCCAGAGAGAATACACCTATCACTATGAACAATGCATGAGTATAGTTGTTCCCGGACTACTCGCTTGCGGTTCAACACCAGTACTCCTCCTACCAACAGTAAAGGGCCAAAGGCTGACACATGCACTCATATTCCTTGCCTGGCTAAAGGTGAGCCACAACCAACGCGCCCTCATTTTTGCAACACCGGAATATGCATGGGATTGGAAGGAGCAGCAATTCCCCAATTCCCCAATTCCCAGAGGCCTAAGGCACCTGGGCAGCCGGAATCTAAAGCTCAGTGCCACCCTCGGAGGCGCCCCCATCGACCTGGTCCCTGTGCTCCGACTGGTGTGGCTCCTACCCCGCAGCAGACCCTGACAGTAAGGAGACACACTAGCATTGGCAAGTTCCATCAGAGACCAACAATAACAGCATATCAGGTCCTGCTCCTCGGCGAGCAGTGCCACTGATTCCAACTTCAGCGGCAGCATGGCGTTGTTCCCTTTAGTCACATCACAAACAGCCGATGACATCCTCTGACGAATGTTGTGGGTGCTGGCTTGGGGTAGTGACAGCCCTCTGGCCTACAGCACTGGCTGAGGAGATACCCATTATTTCACTACTGATATGGACAATGTACATGCCCCCACAGGATGCCACTGTGTTACTCCAGACGCCAATGTTTGCATATAGACTCTGGACATGACTATGCACCCTCACTATCGGGGCTTAGTCTAGTTTGTTAATCACAGTTAATGATTCCATTCTACCAACACATTGTGGATTCCGGGGCCCCGTAACGAGGATTATGCCATCAACTCAATGGACTTCCCATTTTGGTTTGTACCATGCCCTACACCACATGCCCTTATAGCAATTGCACACACTGCTATTCTTTTGTAACCTTTTTCCTTACAGTTTTAGTCGAACAATTATTCTTCACTGGACCTTGTATTGGGGTACTGTTTGACTGTGCTGTCATCGTTCCCTCCTGGGTACGTAAGTGTTACTATTGTGCAATGGGTGGAGCATGGATATATGATGCAAGATGCATTTCATCATGCCTGATGTTGAATGTAAATACAATGTCATAACTTGGAAGGTCAGAGGTATGGGGTCAGTGCAGAAGAGGTGTAGAATCTAAGCACAGGTCTACTGAGATAAAGGGCACTAACTTTACTTACAGAAGATGCATCTCACTACCATTGAGACTTTCAAATTGAATACAAAATGGAGGGGACAGCTGTTTCATACATCTTACTCAGCCTTCGCACTAGGAGCAGCAATCTGTCTGGGCGCAGGGGTCCCCTTTGCAGCTTTAGACACTAGGGTTGATGAAAATGGTAGTCATGTTTTTGTTAGGGGAGGCACACTTGATAGGAAACCAGTGGTACTTGGCAGCACCTATGCCCCTAATGAGGTGCAGGATGTATTTTTGGCACATTTATCAACTGTCCAAACTGACTGGGCACAGTGTCCCTGGTTAATAGGAGGGGACTTCAATGCTGTCCTTGATGTTCATTTGGATCCTTACCACCCCAGTGCGTGCTTTATATGACAAGCCAAGGCCTTAAAACAATGGGTTACAGGATGGTCACTATCTAATGCTTGGCGTAGTAGAACCGCCAGTATGTGCAAATGCTCCATTTGCCACCTCACACATCTTGACAGGACCTTTGCACTATATCCATCCAAGCAAATCTCACTCACGCAACATACTTGGGTAAGATGAAAGTCCGACCATTCCCCTCTTGAACACACCATATCCTGGGGTCAGGTTCTGGCCCCCATTCCTACTTGGCGCATGCAGCCCCTCCTCCTGGAGGACATAGTGTTTATGGTTTAAATCTTTTATTGGCATTTCAAAAAAACATACAAACAGGCTCCAACCGCTCTTGTGGCGAACTCCGTGCTTAGTCTCTGAGTGGTGGATGGGCCCCACCCATCCCGGCCGCGGTCGCGATCAATCGTGGGTTAGATTGGGGAGTTCGACATGAACCCTGGTAGCTTTCGTGGAGCAAACTTTATGTTGAAGGTAAAACACCCCTCTCGCCTACCCCCCCCCCGTTCCACGTCCATCTATCCTCCTGCCTCTCGCAGCTCAGTCACTCTCCAGCCCTACCCCTCCGTCTGGTCCTCGGGTAGCCGCAGCAGCCGCAGATAGCGGGGACAAGTAACCTCCCTGAACTCGGAGGACAACAGTGCTAGAAAGTGCCTCCACAATTCCCTAAACCTAGAATCCTCCCCGGCCAATGTCAAAGAGAGTTTCTCCATACCCAGGACATGCCACAAACGGTAGAGCCAGCCTGTAAACGTTGGTATGGTGGGAGTGTGCCAGAGTGTAACTATATTTTGCACCGCTGACCCCAACGCTATCGCTATCTGTCGTCCCCTGCGCGATTTGAGCGGATATGTTAAAGGATTAGGGAGGCCTAAGAGAGTGTACGCTGGGAAGCGTGGGATCGCAGTGTCGAAATGTTTGTCCACCTCTGCAAGCACCTGGGTCCAGTAAGCCTGAACTCTCTCACACTCCCATAGCAGATGAGTTAGGGTTCCTATCTGTCCGCACCCCCTCCAGCAGTGTGCATCTCGCCGCCCATCCATCGCGTGTAAGCGCTCTGGGGTGTAGTACCAATAGGTCGTGATCTTCGTGAGGGTGTCTGTGAAGCAGATAAGCAGAATGTCTGGCTCTGTAAGCTATGCCCCCCCACTCTTCCAGCGTCAAATTCCTGCCAAGCTCTCTTTCCCAGCGTGTCCGTCCTGCATTATACGTATGCGCGAATCGCAGTTGAAGCATTCTGTACAGGTCAGAGATGAGTTGCTTATCGGACGATCGCGTTACTAGCCACCGCTCGTACTGGGAGAGCCGCCGATCAGCAACCGGGCGGACCCGCCCGTCAAGCGCCCAATGTCGGACCTGGAGATAGCGGATCCTCTCCTCCTCCGGCAGCCCGTACTCCTGGCGAAATTGCTGGAACGGGTACACCCCCTCCGCATCATACATATGATACAGGAAGCGGCAGCCAGCTGGCTTCCACCCACTGAAGGCTGCCGAGTCCATTCCAGGAGCGAATTCCGGGTTGTCGAACAGGGGCGTAAGCGGGGAGGGAAAGGTAGTGAGTTCATGAGGAGCGTTAGTCCGGTCCCAGATTTCGAGAGGGACCTGAGTGATGTGTGAGGCATAAAAGTTGGGGGGCCGGTGTTGTTTACGCAAGAAGGGTTTCTCTTGTAGGGGCCGGGCAGCCACCGCCTGGTCCTGAAACAGCCAGTGCTTCTCAGACTCCCAGCGGCTCCACTCCACCAGATAACGCAGCTGTGTGTCCCAGAAGTAGATCCGAAGATCAGGGATCCCAAGTCCCCCGTCTTCAGGTGCGAGAGTGGACAGTGACCCCTTCATGCGCGGTTTCCGGCCGTTCCAAATGAATCGGGACAGCTCTGCTTGAGTCTGTTGGAGCCACCCTGCTGGCGGGTAGAGCGGGATGGTGCGGAAGAGATAGAGTATCTGGGGTAGTACCGTCATCTTGACTGCCGCGACCCTGCCTAGCCATGAGAGGGGGTAATGCTTCCATCGCCCCAACTCTCTGCGAATCTTCTGGCGCAAAGCGGCATTGTTAAGGGCCACCACTCGTGGGAGCATAGGCGCCAACTGAATCCCCAAATATGGGACCGATTCCTCCGCCCACTGAAACGGGAGAGAGCTCTGCAAGTGCTCTCGGGTGGAAGGAGTCAGAGAGAGGCCGAGGGCCACTGACTTGTCCGTGTTCACTTTGAACCCCGCCACCCGCGCAAAGGCGTCCAATTCTGCTACGCACACCAGCAACGCCTCCCGCGGATTCGACAGAGACAGCAGCACGTCGTCCGCATAGAGGCTGATGGTATGGGTATACCCCCCGAACTTAATGCCGGAGATTCCCGGATTGTGTCTGATCCTCTGGGCGAGGGGTTCCCTATACGCCGCAAAAAGCAGCGGCGACAGCGGGCACCCCTGTCGCGTGCCCCTCGTTATGGCGAAGCTAGTGGACGTGTGACCGTTTACCCGGACCACTGCCGACGGGAATTTGTAGCAGTTAAAAATATGGGTGCGAAATTTCTCCCCCAGCCCCATCCGCTGCAATACCTGCTCCAGGTAGGGCCAGTGGACGCGGTCAAACGCCTTTTCGGCGTCGACCGTGAGCAACATATATTCACCCGATGTACAAGAGGCTTTCTCGACCAAATGCAGGACGCGTTTCGTGTTGTCAGGGGCCTGACATTCTGGGATGAACCCCGCCTGATCCGGGTCAATGAGGCCCAGCATACACGATGCTAGCCGGCTGGCCAGGATGCCCGAGGAAAGCTTAAGATTGACGTTCAGCAACGAGATAGGGCGGTAGGCCCCGCAGCGCGTCCGGTCTTTCCCTGGTTTGGGGATGACTACAATGTGGGCCCCCAACAGGTCCGGAGCGATGGCTCCCGCGACCGAGAAATAATTGAAGAGACGGGTGAGGAGGGGCGCCAACTGGGTGCAGAACTTCTTATAAAAGATGGCGGTGAAGCCGTCCGGCCCCGGAGGTTTCGCCAGTTTCAACCGGGAAATCGCGAGGACATAGTGTTTAAAGACGCTCTGGCTACTACAATTGATACATACTTAGCTGAAAATACTGACACAACCTCATCACCATTGGTGGAATAAAAGGCATTTAAGGTTGTGGTGAGGGGTGTCTCCATCAGTACTATTGAAGGGGTCTGCAAAACGGTACTCTGAGACCTTACTCACAATGAGACCGGTTTAGGCCGACTGGAACAGTCTGCAGCCGAGGATGATGGTCATGCAGCTCAATTACAAGAAGTGAGAATTAATTATGCTGAGCTCCTTGAACAAATGCAAGTTATCGATTATGTAGCTTATACAGAAAACACACACCAAAGCTGACAAATCCAGTGCACTGCTAGCACGGTTGATCGGGCCAACATCACTACCCACTCCTATCTTATCAATGCTCACACCTCAACATAACCATTTAACTACACAATTGGAAATTATTGAGGCCTTTCGAGATTTTTATGCCAATCTTTATAACACCCCTCCTCCTTCTGAGCCAGCCGCTATTAGCTTATTCCTGGAGAACTTGTTGATACCTAGAGTATGAGACACTGACAGGGAGGCAATGGGTGCTCCATTCACTCCAGGTAAAATACTGCAGGCCATTGACCATCTCGCTCATAACAAAATGTCAGGATCTGATGTACTACCAATAGAATTTTATGCCACATTGGCAACACGCCTGGTGCCACAATTCGACCGGCTTTATAGAGCTTAGTTGGAAGCGGGATTGTAGCCTCACCCATCACAAGCCATGCGCTAGTCACTTCTCTTCTAAAACTAGGCCGACCTCTGGAGATATGTTCTCTTACAGGGCCTTATCCCTGGTAAACACCGAATATAAGATTTCAAGTAATCTGTTAGTGCACTGTTTCCTCCCTCTCCATCAACATTTAATACATACAGACCAATGTGGTTTTCTTCCATGCACTAATACCTCACTCAACACACGCAATCTTTATCAGATCCTAAATGTCGCTCAGAGTCAGTACCCAATGTCTGGAGGCCTCTCAATAGACCTACAACAGGTCTTTGACACGCTGGGGTGGGATTTCATGTTTGCCGCTCTTGTACGTTTCAATATCTACCCTACATACATACGCTGGGTTAAACTACTGTACAATAACACTACTGCAAGTGCCAAAGCAGGGCTCCTAATCTCTTCCCCAGATCGGTTGTCCCATGGCACCAGGCAACGATGACTGCTCTTGCCACTATTATTTGTTCTAGCACTGGAGCCTCTGGCACAGCACATTAGACAATCTGCACAGGGATGGTGATTCCTCAAGGTTCAATGATGCACGCTATAGTTCTCGATGACATGGTATTGTATATCTGAAATCTCCACAAATACTTGTCATCGGTATCTGGACTCCTCTACTTGTTTGGAGACTTGACGGGCCTCTGGATCAATTTTACAGTAAATCCTAAGCTTTTTCCTTCTTCTACACCAAGAGAGAGACTACTATGCCTTTTGGGTCTACTAGGCTACAGTTAGCACCCCAAACATTTCGGTACTTAGGCATTAAAATATACTGGGAGGCAAAAGATTTGTTGGATGGTAACCTCTTAAAAAAGATTGCCTCACTCAAATCTCAAATTGGCTTTTGGATCACAGTGCCCCTGTAAGTTGCAGGATGTCCGACTTTCACTCAAATGGTTATGCTGCCCCACCTGTTGTATCACTTTGTCAGCTTACCTGTGGTTAACCTGCACTGGTTTTCAAATTATTAAATTCATTATTATTTGATCTGATGTGGGGTTCTGGGAGGCGTAGGATTGGTTTTTTCAAGGCCTACTGCTTGTTAGGGCTGTTACAATGGCTATCGTATTGGCTGGCAGGCCATAACCTGACTGAGATCAGTTGTACACTGCACAAGCTTAAACAAGATAAATTACACTGCCTACTCTTCCCGGGTACCAGACCACCCTCTCCACAACCACTTCTGTTACGCACAGCTCTTACATCTTGGAAAGCTGCCCTAGACTACACTGACCCCTTCGCACACTATGGCTCGAACATCCCTCCCAGAGGTCTCCCTACCTCCCGGGTATACTAACAGTGAAGATATTGCTACCCCGAGAGTAGGCGGGGGAACAACAGATGGTGCACTCTTTGAGGACCAAACCATCATGAGCCACCAGGAATTTACTCAGACTCATGGGCTACTGGAAATGCTCTTTTTGACATATGCAAGTTTTATTCAATTAGTCCGCGAACACTGGGCACCAGGTGGCCCCTAGCCAACTACCCACTAACTTATTCAAGAGATCCATATTATGATTCGAGGTAGATATCTGACTAAATGTTTATCCTATGGTCTGAGTTCACACCTGATGGTCCGCCTGACCTCCCTGCAGGTCAGGAGGGAAGAGGACCTCTTGCATGGTCTCCATGATAAAGAATGGGACTTTCTTATTGAACACCCCAGCAGAATTTCCCATAACTGTTCTTTCAAATGTATATAACTATCAATATTACATAGAGCATACCTCATGCCACACAAAATGCATTCTATGTTCCCCACCGACTCTTCCAACTGACCCCGTTGCCACGCACAAGACGCAGACCATTTACACATGTTATGGGCCTGCCCCTCACCGTCTTTTTACTGGGCAGCCATTAGGACCGCCTTGTCGGATTTGGCTGGGTCTGGCTATTGGAATACTGCCGAACAATGCATTCTGGAACTATGACCTAGACCTAAAGGTTGCAGAGTTACAGCACATTTTGCTGATTTAGCACTATTATTGGCAAAGCGCCTCCTGACGAGATGCTGGACATCCCCGGTGATACACTTCATCTCTCAGTGGCATGAGGAAGTGATGCACTGGAGTGCGGCTGAAAGTAGCGCCTTGCAGAGAGAGGAATGCCAGGCTTTACGTAAGCACCCTATTCTAATGATTAGCATGCACTACTTGAATTCTTTAAGTCTCAGGAGGTGGATGATGAATAAACTTTCCCACATTCCCTGCTGGTGCCACACACTCTGCCGCATGTCCTCGTTTGCCAGGTGACTGTCCCTTCCTCCGTAGTTCTGTAGCACTAGTCCGTAGTAAGCACAAACAACCCTCTGTTATGCCTGGCGCGTCTCCATTATGAGCCACAGGTTCCGATGCGTTGTTCAAGACACACCATGACACATACCAAGCCCCCTTGTGATATGTGTGGGGGTGAACACAAATTGCACCCCCACACAAATGTTGTCACTCACTCAGACAGCACTCATGAGACACACTATTACGAAGATGTGTTTGGGAAAGAGGTAGGGGTGGTTGTTACAGAGTTACGGTGTTTATTGTGTTTGCATTCTTGTGGGCAACGTAAATGGTGAACTTGTCTTATTCAACATCATTGAAAAATACTATGTTGCTAACGATTGACGTCACCACTCCAGCTAAGCTGATTAGCGAATTTCCATTTTTTTCTGCTTTGTGGTGTGAACAACATAATGACTGTACTATTGCTGTCAACTGTCTGTTCTATTGCTCGGCTGCTGTACATCTCACCATGACATATAAAATGCTTATGAATCACCAAAATGCTATACAGATTGTGATAAAAAAGACGTTTTTCAGAGCAATAAGTACAAGAAGGAATTTGTGGTTTGTCCTAATCATTTTTCAAAAAAGGAATCAAAAAGAATTGAAATCGTGAAGTGCTTCAGGGTCAGGATGTCAATTAAGAACAGTTTTTAGAAACCATTAAATTGTGGAGAATGTTGTTTTTTTCTCAAACCTTTCACAACAGAATATTATGTGCATTTTAGGAGCACCCCTGTAGTGTTGCACTCTAGCCTTCCCGCAGTCACGTGACCTGCGAGAGCTATCGCGAGAGGTAGTGACGCGGGGGGGCTAGAGATTCTGATTGTGGCACCGGGCGAGACAGGACGGCTCTCCCCTTTAGAATATTGCACTGCCTACAATAAAGTTATACAGAACGTTCCCTACAGCCTCCGCTCTTCATTCTGGGGGGGAACACACTTTGCATCCCACAACATCCGGTCTAGATTTGTTTCAATTGGCCCTAAACTTCTACTATCCATTCTGTGTGCGAACCAGTGCATGAGGCTAGGTGAATCCCAAAGGTACTCAAGCATATTTATATATATTGTATTAATATATTATTTATCAGCAATAAAATTTCAATCTAAAATGTTTTTATGAGAGCAACAATGGCAATTCATAGGCCAGTGTAGGTGGCGGGTTACGTGAACTCGAAAAGAAACAGCCGCAATGTGGATTCATTTTGCCAGTTGTATAAACATTATTGAAGACAAAGACACATTTTACAGGAAATAAAGTTTCTCAATCTTTTGGTGCCTGAAAATGACATAGTAACATATCTACAGCAGTGTGGGATGTGACACAGTAATCACAAGACTCCTTCTAGTTTCCGGGGAAGAAAATGGAGGCTGAAATCATCAGTGAGGCACTCTGCTCAGAAGCATCAACGGTCTTATGACAGCTTTGGAGATATTATTATGTTTATCTCACTGCCAAATGATCAACCTATTTTCTCCTCTTTCTAGACATTCCTAGATGTTGGTGCTGAAGAAATAATTTGCTGCCAGCCTCCTTACCACAGGCCATCCCTCACCATTCTCCACAAAAGGTTTCTCAGTCAACAATGAGGGTAGTTATGGTAGTTATAGTTAATACCACCTTCAGTTATGAATGCAAAATCTTTTGACGAAGAGATGCCAGTTATGTTCCCACTAGACTCTTTCTACTGATTCCACTAACCATACAAATATCAGGTAGTCCTTTCTCGATCAGCAAATTAAGATTAACCCCCAACAACTAAGGTATTTATTCTCTCCCCACTTCACAAAAATAAAACAGGTTTTTACTTCAAACTTTTATTGTATTCCTTTACTTAGTTTAATCTATTGTCATTCAAAAAAGTTATACCCAAAATGTGAGGAGCCATTGTGCAAGCAACAAGTTATGTATTGCATCCATTAAATCTATTCTGTAAAATCAGCAAAAGGTAAAAAACAAAGGCTCCTTATTATTGGAGTGTGTTTATCAAATACATGCTTCATCATTGTCTGCAGGTTGCATATAAAAACAAGCATTTGCAATGCAATCGGTCTCGCCTTTGGAACCTTATATGTATTTAGCTATGCAGCACATTAGCCTGGGTGCTGAAACATCTACTGTTCTTTAACATTGAGGGAAAGTAAGCACCAAACTGCGTGACACGCCAGGTATGGGGAACGCATGGAGAGAAATGTTGCCTTTCAGCGAGCGGGATGTGGTATAGTCCAAAGCTCTGTTTTTAATATAAAATCATGGCCTTCGGTGATCATATCACTGAAAATACAAGTTTGAAAAAAATATTATAGTCTACGGGTGCTAGTGGAAGACAATTTCTATGGACTGGAATCGAGAGAATGCTAAAGTGATTCTGGTATTTTACTGACCTTTGCTGGTCGTTTTCTATCAAGAAAGTTAAATAGAGGCAGTTGCCAGAAAAAAAACGAAAGTCCCTCAGCAGAAAGCAATTCTGGCATTTTACTGACCTCTACTGGTCGTTTTCTATCAAGACAGTTAAGTAGAGGCAGTTGAACAGGCAGAAAGCAATTCTGGTATTTTACTGACCTCTACTAGTCGTTTTCTATCAAGACTGTCAAATAGAGGCTGTTGAACAGAAAAAAAAGTCCCTAAGCGGAAGCAGGCAAGTCCTAGGGCTGATCTCCAGAGCCCACAAAAACACAAAACACATATAAGTATATACTAAAGTATATACAAGAGGTCTCGAATGCTTGACCTACAAAAGTAGTGTGTTCTTCCTACTTCCGCTTTCAAGGGCTGGGGAGTGTTAGCAAGGCAGTGATGTCTGAACTACAGACAAATGCTACCTCTATAAATTATGCCTCATTCATGCAAAGAAAGTGAATAGTTGGTATCTTAACTAGGTTGATAAAATCATGTATTTGAAAGCTTTCATGAGTACTGATACTTTGTCAGAAAAGCTCCCATATTAACATTTCTGGCAACTTAATAGGAAGTTTTGCTTATCTGAATAATGAAAATTTTCCTAATTTAGGTTAAAGTCATCCAATTTTTGAGGTAATAAGGATGTTATTTTCATGGTCTCACAATTCAAACTTCCTCCACCACCAATATAACTGAATGGGAAAATTAAACTACCCCAACTTATTTCTCTAAATCTTCATATCCTGTCTGCTCGCTAATGATTTGAAGAGAATCATATTCCTCTCAGTGTTGCCTGGTTTGAGGTTTACTCCTACTCCCATGCATCTTTCGGTAACAAAAAATGAAACCCCATGTAACTTATTCAATTTCAGTTTCATGTTGAAGTAACTTATACCACTTTCTTTGCAGATCTACATAAAATAAACCAGGAATGCGCGAATGTGGATGAATGAAGATTTTGGAAAGTTTCGTGAAGCTTCATCAAAAAGTGAAAACTTTATTTAAGATCCAAAAATTGCATTTCCTATCAGGAATGTGATGCAATAAGCATGAGGGCACACATGCGCCATCAATATGACATTCACATGAATGCATTAGATAATCACTGAATGCTTTAATATACCTTATACGGTTATAATTAGGTTTTGGCAAACTTGTAGATGGTGAGTATTTCTACTTTGCATGTACACAAACAAGGATTTTTACTTTTGTTATATTTCTCTCAGTCGAAGAAGTAAATGGTTAATTCAAAGTTGGTTAGAAATATCTGGTTTTAAATCCGTAGCAGGTATTGCTTATTTCCCAGAGATGATGGGGAGGAAGCCATCCTTATGATTGGCAACAGATATTTAGTAGATCACTGACAAACAAAATTAATGGCAACACTTGCCATTACTTCCGTAGTTATTTGAGAAATAGCAAAAAGCTAATGTTAAAATCCAAGAGAAATTAACCGAGACTTCTCTTGGGGAGACAAAGAAATAAGCACCGTGATTAGAAGGTGCCAAATTAGATTCTGGGTTACTATTACATAATGGGCACACATTCCTGATCTGCGTCATGGCACCCCCTTCACCAAGGATACAAATTCATCAAAGTGACAGGGGTAGCAGAAGTAACATCAGGCACCCTTTGACCATAATGGCATAAAAGGAAGTGACATCATATGACCTTTGACACTGAATCTTCCCAGGAAGTGATGTCCCTTAACCTGGATGATATCACAATAATTGACATCACTGAAGCTATAACAGTGTAATTATTATAAACATAAAATACAAATGTCTCTTTTGAATACACCTATATTAGGGTACCATAATCTTTGAAAGTGGTGGGGTGTAATACAATAATTGCCCTAAATTGTACTGCGAAAAGCGAATGAACCAGAGCCCGTTTCACTGGGTATTTAGGTAAAAGGTTCTCCCCACAAGAACATTTTGAAAACGTGGGTCAGATAGTGCATTTTTAAACCAACCTTTTCACATAAATATATTAAAAAGCCATCGGCTATGAAAGAGCACTCTAACTATATAAGACATTTCATGGTGTTCCAAACCAATGAAACATGCTGTTCCACAGGAGTTGACCCTCTTTTTTGAAAATGTGCTATGGATGCCCACATAAGCCAAAATAACCTCCATTGTGGTAGGCAAGTATTTTGCCATGGGTGTTCCCTATATGCCATGGGTGACACCTTATGCCAACAAATACATTTAATAGGCCAGTCCCGATATTTTGCTATTAACATTATCCATGCACCATGGATGACCCTTATGCCAATATTTACTTCTAGTATGATAGGGCCAGTATTTTGTCACGTTTGTCCCCCTCCTATATTCCACAGCTGTCATCCCTTATACCAAACATTACCTTCAACATTCTAGTACCAGCCTTATGCCATGGATGTCCCATATATAAAGTAGTATCTCTAGTATATCAGTTCCATGTCTGTCAATAATTGCATCCAGTATGACAACACCAGGGCCAAAAGCAGAGTTGGGAGCATAACACCACATTTTCAGTCATGCTAATTTACATTCACTAACTCACCCTCATTTTCACCTACTCACTGTTACACAATGACTCTCACTCCCTTACACTCATTCACTCTCACTTTCTTGCGCTTAATCATTAACTCACTCACAGTGTCGCTCATTCTTACACCGATTAACTCACACCTACTCACTCACACAGACCTGCGCTCACTCTTACTCTAAACTCCATCATTCTCACATACTCGTACTCATTAACTGGAATGTAATCTAATTTATTTCCACTCCTATCACTGACTGTCAGTTACTTTCACTCATATGCTCACATACACACACACTTACACATAAACACTCCCTCACTAACACAAATACACTCACACAACTTACATTTAAACATTTTTATTTACCTGATGGTCCAATTTTTATTACACTAATAGTGAATAATATTCAATTATTCACTGTTAGCATATTTAAAACTAAGCTGAAAAGAAGAAGGTTGAAGCTGTCTCTGTCTTCTTGGCACTGATTTTGCCACCTTTAGGGCCAGGGGGTCGCAAAGGCAGTGCCAGTGGTTGTAGTTGCAACCCGTGGTGACCCCTAACTAACGTCCATGCCCATAACTGGATGTGCTAGTGCAGAACCTGGACTGTGAGCTCAATTACAACCAGCATTGGTAAATGCATTAGATTTTGCCTATGTGATTAATAATGCGTTGCTTTTTGTTGTAAGTTGTAGCTTGCTGAGTAGTTGTACAATATAAGTTACAGAAAGTCTGTTAAAGTGCACTTGGTTATGTACAAAAAGGCTATATATTGTGCTGTTACTAGTGGTATAGTGTGAGTAAGTAATAGCAACATTTTGAAAAATGAAAGGAAAGAGGAAAATAATAGAATTCATTCATGTAAAAGCAATATTGTGTGTTTAGAGGAGTTCTGACAGATTTTGAGCCCAGTGCCACTGCACCTGCTGCACCATTCAAATAATGCCCCTAGTGCCTGCAGGATAACTGCATTTGTGACTGGCTATTTAGTATTAAATATAGCAATATTTGGTGTTTAGAGGCGTTCTGACAATCTTTGGCCCTTGTGACACTGCACCTGTTACACTATTCAAATATAAGGTAACTACACTTGGGACTGACTGTTTAGTAGTAAAATATTGCAATATTTGGTGTTTAGAGGGGTTCCTAGAGTGTTGGGACCCAGTGTCACTGCACCTGCTGCACCACTGAAATTATTACCCTAGTGCCTGCAAGGTAACTACACTTGTAACTGCTTATTTAGTAGTTAAATATAGCAATATTTGGTGTTTAGAGGAGTTTGGCAACTTTTGGCCCCGGTGCCACTGCTCCCGCAGCACCATTGAAATCATGGCCCAATTGCCTGCTTGATAACTGCACTTGGACATCCTGTTTAGTAGTAATATTTAGCAATAGTCTGCTTTTAGTGGAGTTCTGACAACGTTTGGGCCTGGTTCCCCTGCACTTGCTGCACCATTCAAATCATGACCATGTTGTCTGCAAGGTAAGTCGATATGACTGCCTGTTTAGCAGTAAAATATAACAATATTAGGTGTTTAGTGAAGGTGCCTAGAGCTTTTGGTCCTGGTGCTACTGCACCTCCTGCACCATTCAAATCATGACCCTAATGCCTGCTAAATAAATGCACTAGCGACTGTCTTATTTAGTACTAACATTTAGAAATAATCTGGATTTAGTTGGGTCTCTAGAGCTTTTGGCCCGAGTGTCATTGTACCTGCTGCCATTCAAATCAATCAATCAGTGCTTAATTTGTAAAATATGAAGTGCAGGTGCTCAAATGTTTGTCGGAGGCCACACCTACTTTTCTCCAGCTCCACCTACTTCCTCCACTGGCTCCACCCACTTACTCTATTAACTCCACCCTCATCTTCAACTGGCACTGCTAAAAGACAGATGTAATACCTGATCTGAATTTCAGCAAGGGAGCCTTCCTCATAGTAAGATATTGATAGGAGGTTTCCCTGCCCTGTGAACATTTTGTAAAAGATTAGATCAAAAGTGGTTTAAAGCACAATTTTGTAAATAAATGAGCTAAAATCAATAATGTATTGAATGTCAGAGCGCTATGTGCTAATTTGAGAAAAGGACAATACTGGGGTATGCCTTTTGTAACAGTCTATGAGTTCAAAGACACAACTTTTACATAGATTATGTGACAGAATAAACCAAAATGTTGTGAAAACACTCTAAACAGATAAACTGAATAAAATCATGCAACACACTTGAATGAGTCAGTAGCTGTCACTTCCAGGGGCCCAAGGGGTGTTGTTGGGTTAATAATAGTAGTGACTGTAGGAACCAAATTTTTCCACAATCCTAAACTCACCAACCCAAAGGGCCTCAACTTCCTGCTCTATCCAGTGCTGTGGTAGAGTTCCTGCATATCGGCTGATGTGCTTTGGATAGTTGAGTAGCTATCAGACATCTCTAGTTGTTATTTGTTAATAATATGTATGTAGGCATAGGCTAGCTCTACGAAACAGCGGTAACTATTTAAGATGGCTTGGCATAGGACAATGAACACAGCCACCCTTCCTGCTGTACCCCTCCTAAGCATCCCAGCATTGCCCTAGCTCTCCCTACAACCTCCTCATAATTTTAGTTAGTTGAAGTCTTCAAAAGGTCTCCACCTCAGAGCCCTCCATCCTGGAGGGCTAAACCAGCATCACTTTCACAAAATCACAAGAGTAACTGAAGTGACATCATATGCAATTAACATTATAAGAAGTGACATCACACGACCTTTGTAAACAAAGGAGGGACTGATGGGCTTTTATTTAAGGAGGTCCAGCATACATGCCCAGTTAGTCATGTGTAAAGGAAAGAGTATGCAGTTCCTCAAAAAGAAGGGGGGGGTGCAAAAGAAAAGAAGAGACCGTAAGGCAGAGGAATACCTCTATTCGGAACTAGGGTCCTCACACACCCAGCAAGCTAGGTGTCATGCTTCATCATATGGACCTGCTCCTCGTCGGGCCGGCGCTGCAATGCCCGACGGGCACCCTAAAAGGGGCTCTTTAGCGGAGATCTTCAGTTCCTGGCCGTATGATGCAGTGTGTGTGAGAGGGACCTAGTGTTGTAGATGTGAGTGCAGGTAAGTGAATTAAAACAAGTTAGAGAGTCCAAAAATAATTTTATTGGGGATGGCTCTCTACCTGAATAAAAAGTGGAAGCAGAATGGCAGCTAGCTGATGTTATGATTCAGTTTGGCTAAGCTCATCTGCGCTGGTCGACATGTTTCTTGCCTGATGGTCCTAGTGATCCGTGGCAATTCCTCAGGACCTAAATAAGCTGTCAATAATCTACACAAGGCGGTAAGTACAGCTGTTACCTACTACCTGTTGTTAGGAAACGGTCTCGCCATATGCCTAGGGGAACCTAAAAGGAAAGGAGATCGTAAGTAAGGCATCCCCAGCAAAGGCAATATAAGAAGTGAATACTATACAGGTCTAGATCACATAGTGGTGTTAACCCCCTATTGACTAAATGGTCTAACTTAACGTCCTTATTCTCCATGTGTCAGTGACTCTATACAGTAAGTAGTGATACTCCTACAGCTAGTGAATTTAAAAACAATCTAAAAACAATTAAAACAGAAGACTGGAAGTGTCATGGTATCCAAATGGACACTAGGATAGGGTGACTAAGGTATTTTTGAGGCTCAAGGTAAAACTCATGGGACACTCACCTAATATGGTTTAGTACCATACTCCTATCCGTGGCGCCACCTGGACACCAAGATTCTGGTGTCCTAGTGAAAAACAGAGTAATACATGGGGTGACAACAACAAGTCCGACAAGTATTGTCAGCAAATATAAACTCTAAAGCCCATGTGTGGTCCTGTCACATGAGCTGCTGTGATGCGAGTCTCAGGCCGCAGGAGGTAATCAGATGATAAGATAGCACCACAGAACGAACTTAAAAATAAAGAAGAAGTCACAGAAATTGTAAATGCCAAGCCGGTAAGGGTATCAGCCAGTAAAAACCGCGTGACCATTGACTACAGGCACCAACTCACACTCGCTCGTACCACATGGAGAGTCCGGGGCAAGTCCGGATCTGCCGTGAATGTTAATCGGCAAAATACCAGGGAACCGCCAGCTCTCCCCGAGTATCGGGCGAGACGCGTAATTCTGCCCATAGCATGTGTCTCGTGTCACTCACTGGCAAAATATGGTGACAGTATCTAAAATGAAGCAGGCACTGACAACATTGCGTCTAAGTCATGTATTGTCAGTTCGGCGGCGGAGATATGATCACCAATAAATATCCCAACCGATGCAGAGAGCGCACAAACAACACTCACCTGACCAGTCATTCACCTCAGGGCGCGCAGTAATATCGCTGATATACTTACTTAGAGGTTGTTGCCGGAAAGGGCTATCAACCTACCCTCGCGCCACTCGACCCGGGAATACTGATGGCCGGTGTGGTGCCAAAACAGATATACCAGCGGAATCGTTCAGCAGGGGGCGTGTCTATTACCCGGAAGTGTGTATCCTGCGAGAGTGTGGACAGAGCCTCGCATGAGAATGTCAAAAACAGCGGCCATCTTGGAACGGTATCTATGCACATTCAAATCTAAGTATCCCTTAGAATACGAGTATGGTGATTACGTGGAACAGCATGGCCGGAACCTAGCATAGGATGTCAAATACAGCGGCCATCATGGAACGGTGTCTGTGTACACTGGAATCTAAGGGACCCTCTAAATATGGGGGTAGTAGTTACCAAGTAAAAACACGGAAAGTGTTTACCGCTAATAACGTGGAAAACTGCTTTATCTGTCCATAAGCGCTGCCCACGGGATCTGATCATTCAAGCCTTCTCGGTCTGTCTTGAGACGGTGCACCCATCGCTGTTCGATCTTGAATAGTGCTCTCTGTGTAATCCTAGGGTGTGCCTCAAGGATTAACCATCTAAGGGAGTCTGGTGTGTGGTTGTTTTCTTTGCAGTGGGTGTACAGTTTAGTAGTAATTCTCTGACATCTCACATTGCTCTTGTGCTCAGTTATGCGTGTTTTTACTGTTCGCATGGTCATGCCTATATATCTCTGTTCACAGGGGCAGGTAATTAAGTAAATACACTGCGTGGTGTTGCAATTGGTATGACGTTGTAGCCTCCATGTGAATGAGTCTGAAAAAACCACCTCTTTAGTCACCGCAGTTTGATGGCATACAGCACAGGAACCACAAGGGTAGTGTCCTCTCACTGGGGGGAGACCCCAGAGGGTGCTTTGGTCATGGTGGTTAGTCTGTCTAGGCCTCGTGTTGATAAGAATATCTTTCAGATTTTGTGTGCGCTTGAATGCAAAGCGAGGGGGCGGGATAGTGAGGTCACCCGCAGTGAGAATTCCCCAATGCTTCTTAATTATACCCTTGATGGTAGTGGAATTGGGAGTAAATGATGTGACACAGGTCAAAGTTTCTGTCCTTTCCTTATTGTTAGGTTGTAGTAAAACTTCTCGCGGGTTATTGCGAGCCCTCTTCAATGAGTTTTTTACTTGTAGATATCCGTAGTATCACGGATATAAGATGGAGTTTTTTTAACCAGAGGCTGTAAGAAATGATCAACAAATCTTGAGAGGGGTTCCAGGAGTGAACCTATACCCGATAGTAGTACTTAGTGTTGTCAAGTTGGCGTCTACACTCTCGGTCATAGTCAGTGGTATTCTGTATCACCGTCGCCGAGGGGCGACAACACTAAGTACTACACCCCCATCTCCGTTGACCCCACACCGAGGCTTACCACTAGGATCGCGACCATCACTTTTGAAGCTGAGAGTAATGGTTGGATCAGCAAAAAGGAAGCTGAATTCCTTAATACCAGGGAGCCTAGGACCCCGTACTTCTACACTCTACCCAAAATACATAAGGGCACCACACCAGTCCCGGGACGACCTATTGTATCGGGTATAAGTTCACTCCTGGAACCCCTCTCAAGATTTGTTGATCATTTCTTACAGCCTCTGGTTAAAAAAACTCCATCTTATATCCGTGATACTACGGATATCTTACAAATCATAGAGGAGACACATGACACAAGCAATATCGACCTCCTGGTAACGTTGGATGTGGAGGCATTGTACACGAATATCCCCCAACGTGCCACCTTGGTGGCAATCGAGAATGCCCTTATGAAAGAGGAGTGGACATCACCTACTCCCATTCCCTTTGTGATGGAGTGCGCCACACTAGCTCTAACTGAAAACTACTTCGAGTATAATACACAGTTATTCCACCAATCACAGGGTACATCGATGGGTAGTACCTTTGCCCCTAGTGTGGCCTGTATCTACATGGCCAGCTTTGAGGAGGAAGTCATCAGGCACCCCAGTAATCCCTTTATCAACAATCTAACTTTGTGGAGGCGCTTTATTGATGACATTTTAATCTTCTGGAAAGGAGACCAACAGACATGCCTAGCATTTTGCGATTGGATCAATGCCCAGAATCCATTCCTGAAATTTACACACACTATCTCTGACTCTAATGTACCTTTCTTGGATCTCATGGTCACATTAGGGGACACAAGCCTGAGCACCACACTTTACAAAAAGCCTACTGATAGGAATAGTTTACTCTTATACAGTAGCCATCACCCCAAGGCCCTTAGGGACAATTTACCCTTTGGGCAATTCCTCCGCCTGAGGAGGAACTGCTCTAACACCAATGATTACCTAATTGAAGCTGACCAGTTGAGCACAAACCTTAGGCTAAGAGGCTACCCTGAGCGCCAAGTAAAAAACTCATTGAAGAGGGCTCGCAATAACCCACGAGAAGTTTTACTACAACCTAACAATAAGGAAAGGACAGAAACTTTGACCTGTGTCACATCATTTACTCCCAATTCCACTACCATCAAGGGTATAATTAAGAAGCATTGGGGAATCCTCACTGCGGGTGACCTCACTATCCCGCCCCCTCGCTTTGCATTCAAGCGCACACAAAATCTGAAAGATATTCTTATCAACACGAGGCCTAGACAGACTAACCACCATGACCAAAGCACCCTCTGGGGTCTCCCCCCAGTGAGAGGACACTACCCTTGTGGTTCCTGTGCTGTATGCCATCAAACTGCGGTGACTAAAGAGGTGGTTTGTTCAGACTCATTCACATGGAGGCTACAACGTCATACCAATTGCAACACCACGCAGTGTATTTACTTAATTACCTGCCCCTGTGAACAGAGATATATAGGCATGACCATGCGAACAGTAAAAACACGCATAACTGAGCACAAGAGCAATGTGAGATGTCAGAGAATTACTACTAAACTGTACACCCACTGCAAAGAAAACAACCACACACCAGACTCCCTTAGATGGTTAATCCTTGAGGCACACCCTAGGATTACACAGAGAGCACTATTCAAGATCGAACAGCGATGGGTGCACCGTCTCAAGACAGACCGAGAAGGCTTGAATGATCAGATCCCGTGGGCAGCGCTTATGGACAGATAAAGCAGTTTTCCACGTTATTAGCGGTAAACACTTTCCGCGTTTTTACTTGGTAACTACTACCCCCATATTTAGAGGGTCCCTTAGATTCCAGTGTACACAGACACCGTTCCATGATGGCCGCTGTATTTGACATCCTATGCTAGGTTCCGGCCATGCTGTTCCACGTAATCACCATACTCGTATTCTAAGGGATACTTAGATTTGAATGTGCATAGATACCGTTCCAAGATGGCCGCTGTTTTTGACATTCTCATGCGAGGCTCTGTCCACACTCTCGCAGGATACACACTTCCGGGTAATAGACACGCCCCCTGCTGAACGATTCCGCTGGTATATCTGTTTTGGCACCACACCGGCCATCAGTATTCCCGGGTCGAGTGGCGCGAGGGTAGGTTGATAGCCCTTTCCGGCAACAACCTCTAAGTAAGTATATCAGCGATATTACTGCGCGCCCTGAGGTGAATGACTGGTCAGGTGAGTGTTGTTTGTGCGCTCTCTGCATCGGTTGGGATATTTATTGGTGATCATATCTCCGCCGCCGAACTGACAATACATGACTTAGACGCAATGTTGTCAGTGCCTGCTTCATTTTAGATACTGTCACCATATTTTGCCAGTGAGTGACACGAGACACATGCTATGGGCAGAATTACGCGTCTCGCCCGATACTCGGGGAGAGCTGGCGGTTCCCTGGTATTTTGCCGATTAACATTCACGGCAGATCCGGACTTGCCCCGGACTCTCCATGTGGTACGAGCGAGTGTGAGTTGGTGCCTGTAGTCAATGGTCACGCGGTTTTTACTGGCTGATACCCTTACCGGCTTGGCATTTACAATTTCTGTGACTTCTTCTTTATTTTTAAGTTCGTTCTGTGGTGCTATCTTATCATCTGATTACCTCCTGCGGCCTGAGACTCGCATCACAGCAGCTCATGTGACAGGACCACACATGGGCTTTAGAGTTTATATTTGCTGACAATACTTGTCGGACTTGTTGTGGTCACCCCATGTATTACTCTGTTTTTCACTAGGACACCAGAATCTTGGTGTCCAGGTGGCGCCACGGCCACGGATAGGAGTATGGTACTAAACCATATTAGGTGAGTGTCCCATGAGTTTTACCTTGAGCCTCAAAAATACCTTAGTCACCCTATCCTAGTGTCCATTTGGATACCATGACACTTCCAGTCTTCTGTTTTAATTGTTTTTAGATTGTTTTTAAATTCACTAGCTGTAGGAGTATCACTACTTACTGTATAGAGTCACTGACACATGGTGAATAAGGACGTTAAGTTAGACCATTTAGTCAATAGGGGGTTAACACCACTATGTGATCTAGACCTGTATAGTATTCACTTCTTATATTGCCTTTGCTGGGGATGCCTTACTTACGATCTCCTTTCCTTTTAGGTTCCCCTAGGCATATGGCGAGACCGTTTCCTAACAACAGGTAGTAGGTAACAGCTGTACTTACCGCCTTGTGTAGATTATTGACAGCTTATTTAGGTCCTGAGGAATTGCCACGGATCACTAGGACCATCAGGCAAGAAACATGTCGACCAGCGCAGATGAGCTTAGCCAAACTGAATCATAACATCAGCTAGCTGCCATTCTGCTTCCACTTTTTATTCAGGTAGAGAGCCATCCCCAATAAAATTATTTTTGGACTCTCTAACTTGTTTTAATTCACTTACCTGCACTCACATCTACACCACTAGGTCCCTCTCACACACACTGCATCATACGGCCAGGAACTGAAGATCTCCGCTAAAGAGCCCCTTTTAGGGTGCCCGTCGGGCATTGCAGCGCCGGCCCGACGAGGAGCAGGTCCATATGATGAAGCATGACACCTAGCTTGCTGGGTGTGTGAGGACCCTAGTTCCGAATAGAGGTATTCCTCTGCCTTACGGTCTCTTCTTTTCTTTTGCACCCCCCCCTTCTTTTTGAGGAACTGCATACTCTTTCCTTTACACATCACACGACCTTTGGCCTTGAGTAGATAATAGGAGGCGACACTGTACAGCCTGTGATCCTGCACTAAGATTAAATAAAGCCAGTAGCCTTAAAATCCCACATTAATGGATAAAGTGCAGCATGGAAGTTGCATGAGGAAGCATTGTGCTCGCAGAGGACTTGTCACCCCTAAAAAACCCTTCCTATCAATTTGGGGATGGCTCATGTGAGTCTTAGAAGCACATGTATGGCTGAAAGAACTTTAATTGTCAAAATGGAAAACTTGTCCACGCTCTGGGATGCCACTTATGAACAGTCATGCTCCAAAGAGCAGAGGACTGAGGACCAGTTTCTGCTTCACTCCACGTTACCCCTTTTCTCTCTTACACTGTCTCTCCTGTAATGGAGCATATGACACAATCAAAAGGTTTGGGAAGTACTCGGATGCGCCCCGTTTCCCTTCCAAAGGACCAGTTGTAATTAGGGGCTACCCACATCAACTTCCACCTTGACTGCGCTAACTCGGTTCAGCATCAGCCTGGAAACATTGACTCTCCTATCACACCACTGCAGGAGCGGTAGAAAGATAGCAGGTGCAGTAAGGGTGCTAAGGGCCCCAATGTAAGCAGAGAAAATGGACCTGAATTCCCAGGTTTGGTGGTTAAAAACAGTTATTTTGGGGATGCAGGGAGTCCCTTACACCTAGTGCACTGCTTTTGCTTCATCAATGATAGCTACATTCCTCATTCTCGACAGAGTCCTTCTGCAGGGCACAGACTGCAGCTGGATTCTAGATTCAGGCTTACCTTCCAACCTGGCCCTTTTCTGAAAATTCAAACATTCCCCACCTCAAAGTGGTCCAGGTGCTCCAGCGAGATCCAGCAATTCTCATTGAGCCAATCAACGTTGCTTAAACATAGGGTTCAATTCTGATTGGCCAAGAAGAGTTCCAACAGGTATTCTAATGTGCTGTCATTTGGCAAATCAGAATTGGTCTTTGTGTTTTAAAAAAAGTCTGATTAGTCTGCGGGAATGACTGAAACACCCCACAATGCCAGAGACTATCTTTGTGGTCAATGAACACAGGGGTTAGCTAGGGGTATAGTGGAAACGCACATTAATGGCAAAAGGATAATTCCAGCAGTATGCATTAAGGTACAGAAAGCAATAACGCCCTGTGCTACTGGAAGAAAGCTGTAAATGGCGGTCTGCTCTTACTGCATTCACAAGAAAAATGTCACCCTTAACTAAGAACCTCTGACCGAGACACGAATTCTCCCATCCATCAAAATACCACAGCAACAAAGTACAATGTTACGCCTCAGGAAGATCCCTTACCTAATAAAATCCTACTCCAGATACTGGAGTGTGGGCAGACCCTTCACAGTCCAAGCATCTCATTTATGGAATGACTGCTTTCTAGCCATTCTCACTAAGTTTATCATCTAGCTTTCAGAAAAAAATCAAAATTCAACTTTTATGTCTCTATGCAGCCAAAGGCAGCTGCATTCAAGGAGGGTCGGGGTGAGACCACTCTGAGAGGACAACAGTCAGCTTGCACCATTTCTTGGGAGGGCAAACCCACCCCTGGGGGGAAAGGTGCCTGGTCTGCTCCTGTCCACGAAGCACCACTTTTCATAACACGAGAGCTACAGGGAACAGAGATTTGGTCTATAAACAATATTGAATTCATTATTTCATTCATTCACTCATTCCTGCGGACCTCAATGAGCCATGCAAGTAAGTGGTTGGTAACCATGAACCAGAAAAGCAAGTCCCAAAGTTCGGCTTACTGGGGAGGGGAGTAAACTTCCCTCATAATTCCAAATTGGTTTCTCCGAAAGTACATGCCTGAACTCAAAACATTTCAGAGACAGCCAATAGGCTCTACAATGCAAACAGCTGCTGAACAAACAATCAGAAACCATCCCTCACCTGATGCTCGGGCGCCTACCTTATAGACTAGCTTGCATGAATCAAGGGATGACAGAAAGACAACTGGAGTGGTCCTCAGTCCAAGGTATTTAGGGTATCATTTAAAGTTTAGCACTTGAAAACCTTCGGATGTGTGAATATGAAATTCCATGTGATTGTAGCCAGAGGTAGAATCAGAGAAGCCTCCCATTCTAGCAAAGGATGAGGGTGGGGAGAGAAAGACTGGCAGCACGTTTACTCACACACACACACACACACTCTTGCACGTGTGCAATACCTGGTACAGGCTGCCTCGTAATGAAATATAAGTTGCATTTGTGTTTTAGTTTGTCCCTCAGACTGCGCCCCCAAGCCATGAGATCTAGTGCATAGCTGCAGGCCGCAGCCAGGCCCTGCGGCGCGGGGATTAACCGGGCAGAAGGCAGGGAGGACAGAAATCCCCTCGAACTCCTTTCAGCTTCTGTGCGGACAAACAAGGCTGCTTTTTCACGGGCTGAGCCTTCACCCCTCCCTCACCTGGGTTTTAATGTGTTTCTCTCCTTCGGCTCCAGTTATGACCGAGGGCCAGCCCCCTCACTTCCAGACTTGGAAGTTGGAACAGGCCTGTGCACGAGGCTCTGTCTGACCGCTCGCTGTTGCTGCCGCGCGCTGATATGGGCCATGATTCCACTTGTCGCTGTGCACCTGCAGGTACGTGCTCATCGCAATGTGCTCACATTTCTAAATGTTCGGCACGTTCTAAAACACGGACATAATATACTCCTGTGTTCTCGACTCAGATGAACAGTCATCACATTGCAGGACAATACCGTTGCAATCCTGTTTTATCCCAACAATTGTACCTCTGTGCGTCTATTCGAACTTTTCCTTGGGCATTCCACCCCAAAACTCACCAACGCATCAATCCATTGTTTTTCTGCTTCACGCCCCTCTTTTCTGTCTTCCATAATGCGCCACCTGCAGACTAGAGTTCGGTGTGTGACCTGCGGATCACATGTTTACTTCTCTGGGGGCTCGTCAGCTTTTCATCCTTCGGGTGTCAGTAACATTCGCGCCATTGTTTAGGTAACAGTAATATCTGTTATTAAAGTGCTTGGACATTCTAGCGGAGTTTCTGCTCTACATACTAGTTACTTAACCTTAGTTTAATAAGTACCACTTAACTGTTAACTTACCGGTTCGTGGTGGCCGCACGGCCGGGACACACACTGACTGCACTGCCTTAGGCTTTTAGCTTAACTGATTAGGCCGGCCTGCCTGCCTCACCTGGTGCTGCAGCTGTTGCCTGCCGCCAGTACCGGCTGCGCTGCTGCCTGCCAGTCCTCAATGTCGTCGTCGGGTGACGGATTGCGCTGGCACTCACTTAGTTGAACGCAGTGCTTGAACAGTGAGTGACTCGGTGGTGGGGAGCAGCCATACGCGCGGCTACGCAGGGGCGTGGCAATGCAGTCTGGAAAAATCTACGCACCCTGACGCACAGCTCCAGCCCCCACAAAACCAAAATCCAGCCCAAATCAGTGTCCCGCCCACTGGGCCGGCAACACTGAACACTGGGCCGGAACTTCAAACTATCAGATTGAGAATGTTGAGATTCATACAGAATCTCCATTCTCCTTTTGGCTCAGCCAGGGACAGGCTCACTCTCACAGCTGCGCAGGCGCTGCCCAGGCCGCAACACACTTCGCTGGAAATGACTCACTGACTGGGGAGACAGACGAGACGGGCATTACTGCGAACAAGTCCAGTAGTGGGGTAAATACCGTAAATGAAACATATAAAAAATCAATGACGTGTAGACCCGGTGTTGTGTAATATCTGATATCCCCTCCCGATCATGTATCCCCTGGCCTTCGGAAGACTCCGGAGGTCTTGCCTATTGGACAGCTCTGGCGGGCCCCCAGCAGCCCTGCCCACCTCAGCAGAAGCGAGCCTGGGCTCTAGCAGGCAGAAGCAGCAGCGCACCGAGCCCAGCAGCTGAAGGAACGCACAGAACCCTCGCTCTGCTTACGGACTCTCAGAAAGGGTTTCTGTAAAGAAATGAACTGTTTCTTTTGTTTATTCTGCCGTGACATCTGACTAGTTGAGCGGACAGCTGCTAGATTTGAACTAAATAGGACAAAAATACACGGAGACCTCAAATACTTGAAAATCTTTTCTTAACACATATTGTTACTTGTCAAATTATCGTTTACTTGACATATTTGATTACGTGTTCATATTATCTTTTTATTTTCAGTAGTGTCTATGGACTCAGCTGTTTCAGAAGTTTGAAAAGTTTGGTTTGCCAATCATTTTACATTTATTATTTATAACCTCGTGAAAGGGGATCAAGCTAGGGGGACAGGCTTTCTCTGTATTGTGGACATTTTCTTCCTACGAATTACTATACTAATTTTCCACTCGAGAGGTGTGAGAAGTTACACTTAAAGCAAGCTCAGATGACATGTCCAACCCCTGTAGCTTCATGTGCAGGTCATGTTAAGGTTCAGTGTGTGTGGTCCTGTGCTTCGGAAGACAGATGTTTAAAACAAACATTTGCAATGCAATAGGTCTAACATTTTTTTTTTTAGTTAGAGCTAGTGGCATTGAAATGGAAATGTTTTTAACAATTAGGACTTTTGTATTAGCAATGTAGAGGCAATAGAAATTGATAAATCCTTTTTTACATTACTGATGCCAACCTTGTTTGTGGCACTGAGGTGGTTCTCTGTTGGGGATAAAAAGGCCACTAATGTAAACTTGTCTAATATGCTGACTATTACAACAGTAATAACAGTAGCGTGTGATGCGAGCAGCAACTGCCACTGTAACAGTCCAGTTCCGTATTGTGCCGCTTAACACGGGTATAGAGATTAAGCTAAGCACTCACGGGGCCCAATGTTTGTCAGAGAATGCGGACAAAGGGATGATAGGCGATTTGGCCAGGTTCACACAGTTTGAACATGTGATCAATAAAAGCGGCATGTGGCAGAAGGCTAAGGCGAGGTATGAAGGGAGCACTTACGGCTCTGTATTGGGGAAGAGAAGAGGTAAAAACATAAATAGCGATTTGCCACACGTAATACACATGGTTGGTTTAATTAAAAGCTCTTTCTTGTTTTTAGGTAGTAGCAATCAACGGATAAACAGTGTCAAAGTGCAGTAAGCCTGAACTGTAGTTTCCTCATCTCAAATGTGAGAAGTTTTCCATAGAACAAATTCTAAATGGGGTACTGGGAGAGGTTGTGAAGGAGCAGCAACTAAGGGCACTATATGGGATCAGTCCTGGAGGGGGAGAATGTGGTTTATCTGTGGCTGCATTATGCCAGGCACTTTCAGCATATGCGCCCTGGCACTGACTGGCCTCTGGACACAGGGCCAGCAGTGTTTAAAAAAAAACCTCTAACGCTCCTGTCTGGGCTCTGCAGTGATACCAGATGTCCCTACAAGGGCACCATGGGTGCAGAGCACCTCACTAGTGTCCAATGTCAGTCCTCATCATGGCAGCAGTGCCACCCCTCCACACGGCTCCCCTATGGCTACAGTTGGCACGGTTTGATCTACTGCATGTTTGTGACTGCATGTGTGTCTGCGTGCATGTGTGTGTGTGTGTGTGTGAGAGGCCGTCTGTGGGTGTGTCTGTCTATGTTTCAGTGTGTATGTAGATTTTAAACAAACTAGGTAAAGCGACAGAGACTACAAAAAGGGATGGAAGCAGCAGGAGCTGCAGGCTTATCTGGGCAGTTTGGGGGCTAACTTGCAGGCATGTCCGATCTATGCAAGCAGCATTCCACCGTGAGGGGGAGAGCAGCAGGAAGGGAGAAGCAGAAACAGAGATGGAGAGGTGGAAAGAAAAAGCAGCACAGCACAGACGACATACTGCACTGTTTACGAAAAGCATAAAATATTGTAAAAAACAAAACAGTTGGGCGAGCCGCTCCTTTATTTTATTTAGCGCAGTTTGTAAAACTCTGTTGGGCATTCTGCAAGCCCCGCCTCGAGGCCACTCTAAAAAGCGCGGCTCGCCCAAATTGGTTTTTTTCAATATTTTATGCTTTGAGTAAGCAGCGCAGCATGCCGCCTGTGCCGCGCTGCTCATTAAAAGCATAAAATATGATAAAAATAGAGTTTGGCGAGTCGCGCCTTTCGTTGGGAGTGGGCTGCTGCTTACGGAGATGAAGGCGAAAGGCTCACTCGCCAATGTTTCATGTGTCCCAGGAGAAGAAGCTGTATGCAGCACTCGCACAACCTTACAATTCCTTGGTTTGACCCTTTGTCTGAAAAGGGAGGAGGGGCCATCACATGCAGATGGGAGGAGGGAAGAGAGGCCATCACGCGCTGTACTGCGTGATGGCCGACCAAAATGCTCTCTGAGTGAACTCGCCGGAAAGGCAGCTGAACACACAAAGGAGGGACTTTTACAGAAACGCACCATTAAGAAGCCAGCATTTCTGAATGCCACAGATAGTAACCCATGGCAATCAGTGGGTTTACAGACCGCACAAAATAGACATAACAGGTCGATCGAAGCTCGTCCTAAAAAAGCCTGGCACCCAGACTACAACAGTTTTGTGAGCCCTCTGAACTTAGATGAGCTACTGTCAGTGAAAGACTTAAACAATCTGTGGAAATGATAGGAGTGGTACAAAGTGAAAACATGTTTTACGTGTTTTTATTTTTATAAAGAGTGTTTGTATTAGTACATTTGTGGGGGCAAGAATGTGTATTGAGTGTACGTTTATTGTCTGTGTGTGTTTAGTCTATTCGTAATGCTACTTGTTATGGAGTACTCACGTATGTTGGGAGAACGTATGTTGGGATATGAGAATTCTACATCCATGCCCTTAACCACCTATACTAGTATTTTACAAGCTTCCCTGAAGATATTGATGTTTTATGTCTTCCACTATAATTGAAATTGTTCTGTGTATTTTGTATTATTTTGTGGATACCAGTTAGGTGTCATCACTAACAGCGGCTATGTAGTTTCAGGTGAATGGTTGCTGAGAGGCTGGGGGAGATTAGATAATGTTAGGTTGCAAGGATAGGATTTTAAAGCAGTAGATGCTGTCGGGTGTGGGAATTGAAAATATATATACTTGGTGATGGGACAGGTTGCTTCATAAATCAACTTGTCCTGTAAAAAAGTCTACTTGTCCATTTGGTGCCATGTAGTGTGGCCACTAATTATGGCAGCAATCTCATTCCATAGGAGTTCTGAATATGGCCTCTCTTATTATACCAGTGCTAATACCATAGTAGGGCTTGAATGCTAACAATTTCCTCATTCTCCCACCTTTTTGCAGATCTACTGGAGGTAGCAGTAAGCAGTTCCAGGGTTGGAATGCCTTTTTGAATATGTACAAACCAACTAACTTTCATTTTTTAAGGGTTTTTCACCAGTTCTTCACTAGTCTTTTCCCATACTGAGAAAGGTTGAAAATATACTCTTGACGAGGGTCAGGAGCAAAACTTCTTTCATGGTTGGGAAAAAAGTGGTTGGAGAGAAAGTGAACTTGTCAACGCTCAACAGATTTTCTCATGAGCAAACCTACACATGGATATTTGCTTGTGCTAAAATACAGTTCACAAATATTTTCTAGGAGTACGATTTTCTGGTCTACTTCTATAAATTCTTGTGAATTCATGAAATTCTGTAAATCTGCACTAATGCAAAGACATACAGTGGGTGCACTTTTGTGACTTTCTTTAAGATTTGGGCCCTAATTAGGTCTCGCGTTAACTGAGATATTTTGTTTTCATTAAAATTCTGCCTCTCTATCCATCTATCAACTGGCTTCATTATAAATGATCACAATCTGCTCTTTCACAAGGGGCTTATCAGCACAGAAAGTATTTTTGTTCAGTGTCAGGAACTTCTATGGCAATGTGTGCTTTTTGAGACTGTTAGAAATGGGGGTCTCTTGTTGGCAGTGGTATGCATCCTGTACAAGTACGGACCCCACCTTCTAGTCAGGGTAAGGGAGTTACACACCCAAGATAACCCTTGCTCACCCCCTTTGTGGCTTGCCACGAGCAGTCATGCCTATCAGGGAGGCAATGTGTAAAGTATTTGTTCATAACACACAAAGTAACACAGTGGAAACACTACAAATGGACACCAGACCACTGTAGAAAAATAAATCTTTATTTAAGCCAAAAAAGACCAAAATGACAAAAACACAACATACAGAACTCAAAGTTGCTTGTTGGAGCCTGTCCGAGACTGGTCGGGCCTAGGGCTAGAAATGGTGGCCAACTTTACATACACCAGCACCCACCTTACCCCATCCACAACCAGGTTAACACACTCAAATCACATGTACTCTACTCATTTACTACAAAGCAACCCTAGACAAAGTTCAATATTTCAGCACCCACCACAAAACCCCAGAAACCACACCAATACACCCTTCTATCTCAGCTACCACACATTTGCACCATCACTTACAAACAATACACAACTCTATCTTATGCCACTGACCAATCCACTCATCAGTAACAGAACCCAATTCCACACCATACTTAACTATATCCCATCCAGACACACACTCCCTGCTCTAATTACTCCTAACAGACCCCTTTTTGTCACTAACAAACCTATACTCGGCCTTCCAACCATTCAGCCACCAACACCCTACTCTTCTTTCTCCTGCATTAACACAACCAAGCAACACTTACACTCCACTGCACCAGACATATTACCTCTTTCAGCAATCAAATCCAACACACAACTCTAGTTCACCCCCTCTTACACACAAGATAGACTATTCACAAACACAACATCACCACCTTTATCTTATAACTTCCACTCACCAATAATACTTTACATACAATCCTTCTCAGAAAATAAATACATCAGCACTTTCTTTCAGTACTCCTAAAAATATAACACACACTAGCACAACAAAATCTCTCACACACACCTCTGTAGGAAGGTAGGATCCTTCTGCATGGTTATGCCCACTTTTTGCCTGGTGCTATGCTATTTCTGACTAGTCTGACTTGGCTCCTGCTAATTAGGACCGAGTCTCTGTGCTCTCTCCCCTAAATTGGTTATGGTAAGTACCTATTAGGTACCTCTCAGATTGGATCCTTGTGATTCTGGGCAAATCACTTAATCTCCCCGTGCCTGAATGTGTAATGTAAATACGGTGCTCGTGTAAAGCGCTCCAAAACCTTAGGGTCGAGTTTGCGCTATATAAATATGCAAAAAAAATAATAATAAAAAGGGGTCCCCCATGGACTGAAGCATGTATTATGCCATCCTTGGGAGACCAGTCAAACTTTAACTACAGGCATGCCAGTCCAGCCTGTGTAAGCTGGTGTTAGCACCACTTACGAAAGATATAGGTTTCCCTATAACTAAGGTCACTGCACTTAAATCCTATGTCACCCCTAAAGTAGGTCTTTCAATCCTGAAGGCAGGGTGCTCGGTTCTAAGTGTGAGGGTGGACCTGCATGAGTAGGACACCCCTACAATCTTCAGAGTCTATTCTCCCGGGTTGTAAGTGCATCAGCCATTACCATACATAGAGTGGCTATGCATCATTACGCGATGACCATCTCTAAACTGGCTGTAATGAACCCTGTCATGTTAGGTATCAAACATGTTGGAATCATGCAGAATCATACCCCCACATCGTAAACGGTGTGGGAGGTATGATTCCATGCACTGTAAAGCTGTTCTGGGAGGCCCTCAGTGCTCCCGATACCAGTCTTCAAGACCCAGACAGCACAACATGGCTGATGCTGACCAGATACACGATTCTGCCCTCCTGCTGTTGCAAGCTCGAGCAGTGGAAGGCAGAATAATAGGTATCCTGTCATAGGGAGGTGTGACCACCTCCCAGACAGGCGTTAGTGTATTGGGGCAGGGTGGGAACGCTTGCCAGCGCCGCTCAGTCTGCTTGAAGGGCACACTTGGTGCCCTCCTTGCATAGTCTAGTTCAAACCAGCTCACAGAGCCATTGGCTCAAACTGTGACGCGTAACTGGATAAAGGAAACCCTGAATCATTCCAACCCTTTCCTTAGGGTACTTAAGGGCTTATCTGAGGGTGGGTCTATAGATTAGTCATGGGACAAGATTCATTTCAAGACACCACTTCTTCGACCATCTGGGCACTCCGGACTTCGCTGGACTTTGCTCTGGGCATCAAGGCTGCAACTGGGAAGACTCCTACTGCTCCTGATCACGTCGCCCTGCTCGTCTGCTGCAATGTCCATGGCTGTACTCCATACTGGATCCTTCCAAGGCCTGTGAGCATCCAAGACACCTGAAGGAATCTCCCTTGAAGTGAAGGAGTCACTTCCCTGCATCTGCAGGCACTGCAACTAAGCTGACCGGTCTGCTGATCCTGGGCTCCCACAGACTCAGAAAGGTTCAGCAACACAGGTGACATTTCTTCGCATCCCTTGAGGCCTGCCCTGTCCTGTCACCAAGTTTGAGGCCAGTATCCCTCGTCGTAGCAGCAGGAACTGAATCCCTGTGCACTGCATAAACTTGCTGATGCAACAGCTTGTTGGCCTCCTTCCATCAAGATCTTCGGGCTCAAAGTAGCCCCCACCTCAAGCATCTCCTGTGACCAAGATCTTCATCCTCATCACCTCACTTCCACTGTGGGCCTGCATCTATGGTGAGCTGCTCGAGGTCCTCTTGCGATTCCAGTGCCTAAGGCCTGTGGGGCTTCTTAAGGGTCCTCTATGATTTCAGTGAGCTTCCCTGATTGCTTGGGGTCTGCTCTGACTCCCCTGCTTGTGGTGAGTCAACTGGACATTGGTGGTCTTGACACTGCACCTTCTTTGCCCTCCACGTTGCTGGCAGTTGCCAAGGCTTGTTGGTGCTCCAGATGGTCACCGCCCCCTCAAGTCTTGACATCTGACATGGGACAGCTCATGCACTGCTCCTGGCCTTCCACTGTATCGCCTTGCCAGCACAGCTGCAGCTCCAAAGTCATTGTCAGCTTTCCTGCAGCACTCAACTTCGGTGGGCATTAGTCTTCCGGGCCTCCTGGTTGCTTCCAGGTGGCATAGACTCTGTCCTCTCTGCTTGTAGTTACTTCTCATCCTGAATCCACCTTTGGGTTCCACCGGACACTTTCACCTTCTCCAGCAGGTGCATCTTCCTAAAGTCCTCCACTGAGTTCGATGGTGGTTTCCGACATCAATTCACACCTATGCACCCGGCTTCCCTGGTGTAGGTAACCTGGTTCCTTCGGTATCCATGGGTGGGGTGGCTCTCCAACCTTCTGTCTTCAACAGGGTTTCTCCAGGTCCACACGGAAGGGTCCTACTTCTTCAAAATTGCAACCACGACTTACACATTGACATATATTGAGCCCGCGGTCGTGTTCCCACTCTGAACACGGCCACCGTGGGGTTCTGGTTACTTACCTTGGGTGGTTCCTTGGGTACCCAGCACTTCTACGTCTTCTGGGTATAGTCTTGACTTGAGTCGTGGTTCACATACCACTATTTCAGTATATGGTTTGGTCTCACCCTGATGACCACTGTGTATTCGTGCTACTTACCTATTTCTATTGCAAAGTATTATGTGCATTGTGTATATCTCTGGCTAGGAGATAACTGAATGTTTTATTGATGTCTTATAATAAATTCATATTTTTATAAATGCACTGTGTGGTTCTTTTCCTCTTAATCTATACCAATAAGATTATGCTCTGGTAAACCAAGCTGCTTTACTCTCCTTCTGGACTAAGCCTAAAGACTGCTCTCCACAGCTACCACTTAGAGAGCTTTCTAAGGTTGTCGAAGACCACTAAAATCACCATAAGGGTTGTCTGGATTGGTGCAGGGTGCCCACTTACATAAATGTGCACCATATACTAAGCCAGCTTCTCACATCCGCATAATTCTTTCCGTCACAAACTACAAACATACAACCACTCCCATCTTCCAGACTACACAAATGATACACACCATGAACAAACTTCAATGACCAGCTTTCTCTCTTCCCCAGCACCTAACACGTATTCAGCAACACAGCAACTCTCTTTTAAACGCCTCTCATCCATTGAACAATTTAGAACCTTAATACATGACCCACATGCTGCACCACCACCCCTAACCTATACATGTTCCACCTTAAGCAGACGCAAACAAAATAAGCAACATGCCACTCCTCACAACCTCACATCTCCATGTCTACTGCACAACAAGGTTACACTACAAAAACAGCACAGCTCACCAACTCACTTTCAACCACCGTCTCCACCACTTACACACGCAGACCCATCGAAATACTTTCAAAGCCTGCTGGACAAGGAACACAATACAGAACAGCTATACCATAGCTATCCTCATACATCTAATACCAACACTAAGGACACACCTGCTACAAGCCCACAAAATATTGCTCACTCTTCCACAAAACAAAGTCACACTATCACCAAAGCACATTCTCTAAACTGTCTACTAATGAATGCTTGACCGCTCTCTCAAAACAAACATCACATCTACCACCTTCTCACTGACACAAAACTTTACATATTCTTCATAACTGGATCATGGTTGGGAGATGATATGGCTCAAGTCTTCCATGAAGCTTTTCCTCTAGGCTATCGAACTATCACGCAAAATCGTATAGGCAAAATAAGAGGTGGCCTAATTGTTGTGTTCAAGCAAACATTAAATATCAGTAAAAATCATCTCAATACAACGTTGTGAGGCCCTCTTTGTGAGAAGTTGGCCTGGTATATGCTGTCCACTAGTTATAGTGGGCACCCTGTACCAGTCCAAACAACCCCTTATTGATGATAGGTTAAAGACAACCTTTATTGAAAGCTATCCTAGTGGTAGCTAAAACACACCCTTCTAGACTCTTTATGAGGCTAGAGGTCAAAACACATAGGTTACACTTCAAATATTACAGTAAAATAGCACAAATACACGCCAGGCCCTAGGGGCGAGCCAAACCATATAGTAAAATAGTGGTATAAGAACCACGACTTAACTAGACACAAGGCCTAGAGCCTGTAGAATCACTGGGACCCCAAGGAACCACCCAAGGTAGTGAAACAGGGGACCCACGGGGGCCGTGTGCAGTGTGAGAACACAGCCGCGAGCTCCTGTTAGCTTCTACGGTGCAAGTCTCAGTTAGATTTTTAAAGATTATGGACACTTAGACCCAAACCCTTTGTGACTTAGGAAGAACTAGGGCCAACACCCATAAGAGCACCGCAGTACTTGTGTTACCTCACCCAGGGAACCCGGTTGCATAGGTGTCAAATGGTGTCGGGTCGCGTCGTTGATTTCAATGGGAGCTGGCAAAAAAGTGCTGCTGCCTGGAAGATTCGAAGTGTCCGAAGAGATCCAAGCCTGGATCAAAGATGAGAAGAACCTGAAAGCAGAGGGGACATAGTCTGGGTCACTAGCCAGTGACCAGGAGGACGATGGGCGGATGCCCACCGATGTCAGTTGATTTCAGGTGAAGAAGGTGAAGCTTGACTCTTCAGCCACGAGGACCAGAAGGTGTCGAGGACAACCAGGAGCTGGATTCGAGCTGTCCCACAAAGGATGTCGAGTGTTGCAGAGTCGGTGCCCGAATTGGACACAACAAGCCTTGGCAACAGCAACCCACACAGAAAGGAGAAAGATGCTTTGGTGCAGACCAGCAAGGTCTGAGGGACTCACCACTTGGTGGGGAGTCGGGGCACATCTGGAGCAACCAGGGCAGCCCAAGGAAATTCAAAGTTACCCCCTCAGGGACCCAACAGTTGACGGACTAGGGGTCGCGAAGGGACCTCGAGAAGAAACACAAAATGGTGGCCCACGGGTCACTCGGGGTGACTAGGCTGACAATCTTAGGTGGACTCTCTGTTCGAGGTGGGAGCTACAATTAAGCCCAAGCACAACTTCAAGAGACGTCGAGAAGTCAATGCACTTGCAAAAGTGCCCGGTAACCAGGAGTTCCAGTTCCACGCTACTCACAAGGGCTGCGGGTCTCAGCTTTGCTGGGGACTCGGGCGGCCTCTGAGATGTCTGGAAATCCTCTTCCTGGGCTGCAAATACTTCGGAGTCCGGCAGGAGCTTCGGAGATGCAGACCGGCAAAAGGCTTCATTGGTGCCTCCTTGACCCCGAGTGAGATTTCCTCTAGTCTTCAGTAGAGCGTCAAAGTTCCAGGATTCAGCTTCAAAGTTTCATCCAGGGATATCTAAAGTTCTGGTTACAGAGGTTCCTTACTTATACCTAAGGAAGGGGTTGGACTAGCTCTAGGGACCCTCCTATGGGAGGGTTTGGAAAGAGGGGTGGCTACACCCATTTCCTTTGTCCAGTTTTGCGCCAGAGCAGGGGCTAGAAGCCCCTGAACCGGTTTGAGCTGGACTATGCACAGGGACACCAAATGTGCCCCCAGTGCAGGACTTCAAAGCACTCTGAGAGTGCTCCCACCCAGCCCCAATACACATAAGCCTGTCTGGGAGGTGGTTACACCTCCCTGTGACAGGGAACCTACTATCCAGGCCTTCCCTGCTGGAGTTTCGGTCAGCAGCAGGAGGCCGTCTGTGGCTGCAGCATCCATTTTGTGATGCCAGGGCTCTATTAGATTTCTACCAGGTATACCAGTACTGCTAATTCTCTCCCTCTAGAAGGGTGGGATCATATCATCACATCAAGAACTGATGTTGGGTTATGATTCCAAGGTGTTTGACACCAAACACAACATGTTTCCCTGCAGCCAGTCCAAAGTTAGCATTAACTGTTTTAGATATAATGCACTTAAGAGTATATGGTCAGGCTGCACCACTGACCACCCCGGAGAAGAGATTCCGAAGGCTGCAGGGGGGCTCAGCTCATGCCTGGGCACCCTCTCACATATAACCAAGCACCCTGCCTTCAGGAATGATAAGGCCTGCCATAGGGGTAACTAATAGGTTACTATGTACAGTGATAGGTGAGGTATAGTAAACCTATACCTCAGTAAGGGGTGCATGCACCACCTTACCCAGGCTGCAGTAGCAGAACTGTGGTGTCATTTTGCATGGCTTTCCAGGGGTGGCACAATACATGCTTCAGCCCTTGGTAGGCCTCTGGGGTACCTATGCCCTGGGTACATAGTACACCATATACTAGGGACTCACAAGGGTACCACAGAATCCAATCTGGAGTGTACCTAAAGTACATGCAATCAATTTATAAGAGAAAGCAGATAGGCTGGGGTCCTGAATAGCAGGTTCCCAGCCAAACTAAGTCAAAAACCATCAAAACACCAGGAAAAAAGTGGGGGCAACCATGCAGTCAGATTCCACCACGCTACACTCTTCACCAGATGCAACCCTACACTATCTTCCTTCTGGTACTTCCAGCTTCTTTACAGTCCTCCACTTAGCAATGCAACATTCCCCAACAAACTTCTAGGCACAGTTTAAAACATGATAACACTATATTCCACTCTATGCATTCTGGATGACCTCAACATTTGGTTTGACAAACTCAATATGCCCCCATCCAAAAACGATCATCATTGGCCTAGACGCACTGAACCTGCATCAGATCTTCCACAAACCCACACACATTACTGGACACATCCTAAATGTTACTTTTGACTCACATCGTCAGACCACCATTTGCTTGCTTTCCAACATAAAACTACGCAAAGCAACGCACCTAAAACCACTTTACGTGCATCCACCTACTGACCGTGGAACAAACTCAATTTGGAACACTAAGAAACACAGCTAACATCCAGTACAGATATAGATACTACAAATTCAGTTACAAAACGATATGAGTGGCTACAGGAAGCTTTTGATATCCTAATACCACTAAAATCTAAACAACAGAACAAAAGAAAACAGGCACCTTGGAGAAATACGGAGATAAAAAAGATAAAATAACAAATTAGAAAGCTGCAACAGGCCTGGCTCAAAACAAACACCAATCAAGACAAACTGTGTCGAAGAAACCTAACAGATTATACAAGTCAGCTATCGAAAAATCTCAGAAAAGGTACTATTCAGAATGAATTCAAAATGCTAAATGTGTAAATGAAGAATTCTATAAAAGTCTCACTGAATTTCGTAAACCAAATTGCGTAGAACGAGCTCATCCCGTTACTCAAGGTTTCACAGACAAACTGTCGAATCATTATATGGCCACAACAGAACCATTGTACTCATATTTAAAACAAAAAAGCACCATCACTGACCCTTTTCCAAAACAAACAACCCAAGAATACTCTAACCCAGCCTCTCCATTTCTTCCAACAATTTTCACACGATTAATTTATCAACCTTGTCAAAGCAAGTAGTCCGCCACAAACCTTCAAGAGTATTCTTCTAACAACCTATGCTGCCACACCATTAAGAAAAAATCATCAACAATTCCTTAACTATAGGAAAATTTCCAGAAGAACTAAAAAAGTCATTCATACGCCCAAAAATAAACCTGAACCCTGACAACCATAGACCGATTACAAATGGACCTTTCCTGGACAAACTGATAGAAAGAGCAGCATTTGCCTAGATGTCTCAGTTCATTGAAGATAATACTATACTTTCAGATTTCCAAACGGGATTCTGTTCAGGAAGAGTGTAAGAAGCTGGCTCTCTTTATACTATACCAAAGTAAGGTATAGTGTTCACAGAGTCCAGGGAGTCTCCAGAGGTATAGCAGAGGCTGAATTAGGTTGGTACCCACAGCTCTCTTTGTGGTAGTATGGGTGAGCAGGTAGGCTTATCCAGAGAGTGTGTTAAGCATTTATTGTATTCACTTAATCAAGGACTAATACACACACTCAGATACCGATTCCAGACCAATGACGTAAGTATAAAAAAGACATACTTATGTATTATTTTAGAACCAAGCAGGACTTGGCACAGGTGAGTAAAATATACCTAAAATGCAATACTGTTCATGGAAATACAGTTGTACTAGAAATTGCAGTTGTTACAGGTTTGTATCACTTTTAAATGCAGTTTGTATCATAGAGTTAGTACTTTCAGATTACTTTTTCGTTACTTCAGGATTACAGTGAGTACACCTTAAGATACCTACATACAAGGTAAGTATGACTTTTTACACTTTGCAGGAATTCCTTTTCTTCATACAACACAGTTCAACACTTTGATATTCTTTAGGCCCAATATCTCTTTACATGGGTTCCTATGTGGGAAAAGTGTTAGTGGTTTTGGAGGTAAGTACACAACCTACAAGGTTTGAGTTTTGGGGATTAGGACCAAGGTCACTCAATCTGCACCACCAACGGCACTGGGGCAGCTGGGTGTAGAGTGCAGGGGCCCAATGTTAGCCAATGGGGCTAAGGGGGCCTTGGGTTAGGGACTGCTGACAAGCAGGCCATTCGGTTGTGGGAGGCAAGCTCTTGGGGTTAATATCAGCACTGCAGGACCCAATGTCCAGCACAGTTGCACCACCAGCTGCACTTGGGCGGCCAGGTGCAGGGTGCAAATTGGACATTAGGGACCCTGTGATTTCCAATGGAGAACTTCGGTTTCTGAAAGATGCTGAAGGCTCGGGCTGGGAAACTGTTTGAAGCGCGACCATTGGCTGGAGAAGTAAGAATGGATCTTTGGGGATACCAGGGCACAGTTGGTTGGGCCACCCAAGGCCGTGGGGGTTTGGATGCAGGGGTGTCTTCTGGCGTCTGCTTTTCTTACCAGCTCTCGTGGCGGCTGGGAGACCCTTCAGTCGTCATCTAGAGTCTTGTGGGAGGTTGAGGATTGCCAGATTCCAGGCCAGGATCACTGGGGAGCCCTCCTTGGGGTGTCGGGACACTCAAACTCGGGTCATGGGCGTCCGGTGAAGAGTGGTGCAATGGAATCTGGATTCTGGAGGTGAGTCTTTGGTTGAGCAAATCCGGTGCTCAAGGGAGACAGAGAAGGTCGCAGGGCAGGTCTTCTGGGCTGTAGGGGTTGCTGGCTGCTGGACTAGCCAGGGTTCTTGCTGTTGGCAGGTCATAGCCAGGATAGGCTAGTAGGGCTGGGTCCAAGGCAGTTGGTGTCCTCTTCTCCTTCTTGGATCAGCACGGCTCTTCGGTCCTTCTTCTTTCTTCCTCAAACCTGAAGAGGCAAGGTTCAGGGTTGCCCCTAAATACTAGATTTAGGGGCATTAAAGGAATGTGCAGGTCTGGACCAATAGGTCCCTTCCTTGGGCGGGTACACCCCCTATCATGCCACCCTCCACTGGGAGGGGGTATGATACTCTTCCTAATTGGCTGAGTCTCAACATCTTCAAGATGGAGGGGACTGAGATGTGTGCTTCACCTCGCCTATCCCACCGGAGGGGTGGGGTTGGCATAGGTGGGCACTTCTCTCTTCCTACCTTGGATTTCCTGCCTATTCTCCTGCCCACAGTGGGGGCCAAAAGTAGTGGGAGACAGTTGCTGGGGGCAGTAAAAGGCAGGGACAGTGTGCAAAGGTGTCAGGCTTTGAAGCTTCCCCTCTTGTCGATCCAGCTCATCCTGGGAGAGGCATGACACCTCTGCCCAGGATGGCCTTTGTTTCAGTACCAGAGAGTAGAGGCTCTCTATCCAGGGGTCCAGAAACTTGTCTGGTGGTGGAAAATGGTGGGTAGCCATTCAGGAACCACACATGGGCTGGTCGATTTTCAGGAGGCATCTCTAAGATGTCCTCTGTGTGCATTTTTCATAATATCCCACACTGGCATCTGTGTGGGTTCAATGTGCCGATAAGTTTGCTACCAAACTATCAAGTATCAAAGGAAGTAAGAAACCTTGGAATGACCATGGACTTCAAGCTATCAATGAATACCAAAGTGGACAAACTAGCAAGTTTAATATCAAAACTCTGCGATGGATCTTTTCCCACCTGGGATTCACACACAAGGTTCTTGCTACCATCTCTTGTTCTGTTCAAACTCGATTATGCTGATAGCCTCTACCACGGATAACCTTTTTTTTTTTACTTGTTTTTATTGAGGTTTTTTTAAAGCAAAAGAATAATAGCCATAAAGCGCATAATACTGATCTGCAAGTCGACATATAGATGAGCATTGCAGATTACACTGACAAATATGGAATATAAACAAAAAAGAAGCAAACAAATAATAGCAAAGAGAGCAAAATAACCAATAAACAACACAGTGCAGATTCGTATAACAGTGGATTGTGGAACACATTATATCACAATTGGCCAGCCATCATCACAATTGTTTGATAGTGGAAGGACACATCAATCAGTGAGTTTGGAATGAAGCAGCAAGTAGGAGCAAAGCGGTTCCCAGATATTTTTTTTCCTGGAGGTAGGAGGAAGCAAGGATGAGTAGACATCGCTAATAGTGTCACAGTACCTCAAATACTTTAGCCACACCTTCACTAATGGTGGGTAAATTCTACCCCAATCCAAAGAGACCTGTCGCTTAGCCAACAGGAGCGCAATTGCAGTAAAATGCCTTATGCAAACCCACAGAGGAAGAACATATCCCAGCAGCGCCAGTAAAGGTGAAGGAGTAAGGCTGGTCTCATCCATTAAACCGAGATGTTCAAAGACTGACTCCCAGAAAGTTAAGACAGCGGGGCAATTCCACACCAAATGGATAAAATCGGCATGATTCATCGCACACCTCTGACAATTGTCTGGCTTAACGTGATTCATCTTGGCAAACAACATGGGAGTAACATACATTCTATGTAAAAACTAAAAATGCAGAAGTTTATGTTTATAATTATTCGATACATATCGGGTCTGTTCGCAACAATAGGTCCACATTTTGTCTGTCAAAGGGTGTGGCAAATCTCCCTCCAGGCCACCCTCGCCCACCCACCATCGGTCGGAGTGTCTGTGCGAGATGGTACACTCTAGAGACCAGGTGTGCATTGTCATGTGTTGTAATTATTTTGGTGAGGGGCATGAATTCAGGGGGTTCTGCTGCCAGGGAACATAATGCTGTAGCCAACGAGGTGCTCGTTCTGTGTATCAGGAAGTCGTCCAATACACTCACATCTCGATCCTTCATCAAATATGCTATGGAGCGCATTTGACCGTTATCAAACATATCGGCCAAAGTCTGAAGGCGGTTATGGGCAATCGCCCGCTGCGTCAGTGTTTCGGTAGTAGGAGGCAGCCATGGGTTGTCCAGTAAGGGCAAATGTGGAGAGTACAAATGTTCAGTCCCTAAATATTTACAAAGACGTCCCCAAGCCCAGCTAGTGGTTTGCAAAGTGTGGATTTCAGCAGGAGTCCTAGTGAGCCCAAGCAGGAGAATGGAGGAGAGGGAAGAAGGGCGAGTGGGTAAACTCTGGTTTAAGAAACTGCAATTGCGCATCTGGATAATACCAAAAATATGCATAGTGTGTCTGCGTCACTAAATAGTATAAATAAAAATCAGCAACTCCAAACCCACCCCGCTCAAACGGCTGAGTGAGTGTCTGCCATTTCACCCGTGCCTGACCCCTGCCCAAATCAGTCTTGTCAACATGCCACGGAGGGTGCTGAACAAAGTAACCGTGAGTGGGTTTAATGATCGCTATGCGACCAGCGATAGATAATGGAAGCGATATCTAGCAGTCTATTTATCCCGTCAGCCGGACTATGGCCATGCCGTAATTAAGACAGATGACCTCCACAGCTGGGCGGTGTAAGACTACCCCAAGATATCTGGGAGGATCATTGCACCAGCACAAGGGGAAGTCCAGTGCAAAGGGGAGGGTGATCTTCATCAGTGGAAAGACTTCAGACTTGGACCAGTTTATGACCAGCCCCGAGAAGACCCCGAACCGCACCACGTCACGGATAATCAGGAAGAGGTTTGTGGTGGGTTCACAAACAAATAAGAGAATGTCGTCCGCATATAATGAAGCCAGAAGGGGGCCCCAGTGGAACCCAATCCCGCGTTGGAGGTGATGCTCTTTTAGATGCGGCACCAACGGGTCTATCGCTGTTAAGAACAATAGGGATGATAGCGAGCATCCTTGCCTGGTGCCGCGTGATAGGTAAAATTCATCCGCTAATAACCCATTGACCCGAAGCTGTGCAACCGGGTTCGTGTACAATAAACGGACTAAGGAGCAGAAATTCTGTGGAAAGCCAAGTTTGGTGAGCGCTGCCTGGAGAAATTCCCACTCTAGAGAATCAAACGCTTTTTCAGCATCAAGTAGTACCACAGCTGCGGGAAGTGTGGGATTAATCTGGTTTATGATGGCAAACAGCGTGTATAGATTTACAGATGTACAGCGGCCTGGAGTAAAGCCTGATTGGGGGGAGTAACTATCTGATCAACTATGAGTGATATCCATGTTGCAAGGACCTTTGGCAATATTTTATAATCTTGATTCAATAAAGATAGCAGCCTGTAGGACGCACACCTATTATGCGGTTTGCCCGGTTGAAGAAGCAATGTGACTATTGCCTCTCTCATAGTAGTAGGTAGTTCACTCGACTCTAGGTCCTCCGCATAGACCTCCAAAAGGTGTGGCATGAATAAAGCTTTATAACTTTTATAAAACATCCCAGTAAGGCCATCCATGCCAGGTGCTCGGGGGCCGTCCAGCCTGTCAATGGCCTCCTCAATTTCATCCGCACCGATAGGTGAAGCTTTGAAGGGCTGTTGCCCCTTTTCCAGCCAAACCATCGCTATTTCGTTCAAATAGTCCGAGAGGGCTGTACCAGTCGGCAGGGAGCATGAGGCATATAACCGAGTATAATATGACTTAAAGGTGGAGAGGATATCTGCGTTGTGTGTGGCCCAGGCGTGGTCTGCAGACTGGAGTCGGGTAATATATGTAATTTGCTGTCGAGGGGTAAGTAGATGGGCCAACGTGCGCCCTGGCCTCTCACCCTCCCCATACACTCGAGCACACGCATACTTCCCCAAATAGACGGCCTCGTGCAATGCAAGATCCTGGAAATCACTCAAGAGACTCGCCCGTTGTTGTAATGGAGGGGATCCCAAGGTCCTGGCATCTAGGTCCCACAATGCTTACTCAGTTTTGTCGAGGTCTCTTCTAAGTGTGCGCAATACTCCAGCTTGCTTAGTGATGCAAACACCCCTAGTATAAAATTTGAAGGCCTCCCATATGGTGGCGTAGCGCGATACAGAGCCCATATTGGTATGAAAATAATCTACAATTGCATCCTGAACTTCTCTCTTAAAAACAGTATCCAATATGGCATCAGTGGGAAAACGCCAGGGTCTGTAGGGGCATGCAATAGTGGGCAGGAGCACCAACAACAATACGGGCGAGTGGTCCGACAGGGTACGAGGTAGGTGATCAACCTCTTGTAATGAAACCAAAAGGTCCAGTGTCATGTACCATATATCTATACGAGACCAGGTGCCATGCCAGGTGCCATGTGGTGCCAAATAAAACGACAATCCCCTGTCTATTGGATGTAAGTGGTGCCATGAATCCGCTAATAAATGCGCACGTAGCAATGCCTCAATTTCTGGAGTGGAACACGGTTTTGTGACGTGACCTGTACCCGTGGTGTCTGCGTTCGGTTGCAGTGTGAGGTTGAAATCCCCGTCAAATATGATGGAGTCTCTTGGTAAGGCGGTAATGTGTGCGAATATAGTATTAAAAAAGCCTCGGGCATCCACATTGGGGGCATATACCTCAATGATAAGTATTTGTTTTGCACCAATACTTCCAGTCACCAGCAGATCTCGCCTCTCAGGATCAGTAATGACAGACTGGGATACAAAGGGAAGTGTCTTGTGTATGAGCGCACACACACCATGGGAATAAGTGCTGTAATTTGAGAAGAATCTATTATTGCCCCAGGAAGCAGCAAATCGATTATTCGAGTTTGGGGCATAATGGGCCTCTTGAAGCAGAGCAATATGTATTTTGTGTTGTGTCCGATAGGCCAGTATCTGTCATCCTTGCAGGGAGTTGAGAGCCCTCTCACATTCCATGTAATGCATTTAAGTTCCAGTCCCTCCACCCCCTGTACATTGCCCCTCAAGTTAAATGCAGACTTGTAAGGATCAATGCGCCTTTATGAACAAATATGAATAGCGCCCCAGTGAATATACGAGCAACCTGTGACATATAAACAAATTGAACCGTACGCAACTTAACTGCCCACCCCACTACCCTCCTCCATCATCGGATAACCACCCAACTTGGATCCGGTGAATCCCAACCCATCTCTACAAAAAAAAGAAAAGACAACAAAGAATTACAAGAATTAGGAGATCTCCTGGGGAGGCACCAACTCCCCGAGTGAACCGCTGAACATGAATGGTATAGGTTGCAAATATGTATATAACTGCTCACGTAGGGGGTTCAAAGCAATAGTCAGCTAGAAAATAGAACGGGAGATACTGCTACATTGTCTTTGAAATGTTTATAGAGCTGTCATACAATGCGTTCATCATATGTGCCCAGAGTGCCGCTTTACAGAGCATAAACCATTACAGACAATTGTAGGTAACTTGCCAGGAGAGGAACCTCTATTTGATTTGTGGCACATAGAGAAATCAGACGCCTCTGCAGGAGTGTTAAAGACTGAGGTTTTGCCTGCAACCTGTATGTGAAGGTGCACTGGGTACAGCAGTGCATAGCGGACATTGGCATTTCTCAAAATATGTTTGAAGAACCGAAACTTGCGCGTATGAACAGTGACGTACCCTGAAATAGTAGATCTCCCACCTCTGGCTCTACACAAGGCGGCATCACGGTCGCGGTAGTTAAGCAGTCGCGCTATAATGGGGCGTGGGGAGCTACAGGAGACGATCTAGGAGCGAGATATCTGTGGGCTCTTTCCACAGCAAATGTAGTGGAAAAGCAGTCTCTGCCAACCAGTTTGGTTAGTAAATTCTCAACACAGAGCTCCATAGGGCCTGTGTTGGTCGTCTCAGCCTCTTCCGCTATCCGAAGGTTGTTGTGGCGTGACCTCACCTCCAAGTATTCTGCTTTCACCACCATCATTTTGAGGAGGCGCTCCGTGCAGTCGAGGTTTTTAGACATTGCTGCTTGCGTATCCTCCACCTCTGAGATGCCCTTTTCCGCCACATATATTCGGGTTTCATGTTGTTCCACTCGGTTATGAATGGTGTCAATGCGCACACTCAGGTCTTAAAAACGCGCGTCGATGGCCATAAAGCCCACCCGCAACTCCACCATTATGGCGGCAGCATACTCCAGTGCGGGCTGCTCAGGGTCTGTTGATTCTCCCCATGTTGCGTCGTCTCCTCCTTCCCGTCTAGGGGGTCTTAGTTGTGTCAAAGGAGAGCTGCTGCTCCTTGGGGGCACCACGCCCCATGACGAACAGGCAGGCAGCCAAAATGCGCGTGTACGGATGGTTGCAGGGCTAACAAGTACTCCCCAGTTGCAGGAACTGCAGCAGCACAATACGTTTAATATGATGCCCAGTTGGGGATACTAGGAATCCTGGGTCTCCCACCACATGGTCGCATTACCAGTGATCCAATCTAAATGGTAAATGGAGCCAGGAGTGGCCTCAAGTTCAGTTCACTCCAGAGCAGGAATATCAGGACGCATGGGGTGAGTGGGAGCATCACCCAACGATATCCTCCTTGCCACGCAGTATATAGTGCAAGAAAGCCATGCCTTTATGATCCGGGTGCTACTCCTCGCAGTTCCGGCCATTTAAGTTGCGCTGGCGTTATGCGGTTGCCATGTTTGTGCAGGATGCGGATTTCACTTCATTGGGGGAGCCCAGGATTATGAGCAAGAATCACCCCTTCCAGTACCAATAAGCTCTTCATGGCATAGCCATCACCGCCTCTCCTCCTTCATAGGCCAAAACGCTGCGGTCTCTGTCACTGCCGCAGCGGCGGTCCCGCCCTCAGGCCCACCCGGGACCCCTATTGTCGCTGGGCCTCCGAGGGCCACGTCAGGTCGCCGCTATGGGGCAGCGCACTTGGGGATCAGGAGCACCCTCGCGAGCTTCGCTTCACTCCATCCCTGCACTGATGTATCCGATGGCGACAGCAGCTTTCAGGGGCCAGGATTACTGCGAAACAGCATCGTGGAGCAGCTAAATCAGAACGGCCACCCGAGAGGTCCTGAATCAAGCCATCATCTTGGTGCTTGGTTTGGCCATGCCCCCCTACCACGGATCACCTTTAATAACAATGAAAAGACTACAACTGATTCAGAACTCTGCTGCCAGACTGCTCTTACTTCTAAAGATGCAAGCCCACATCTCCCCTGCCTTGAAAGCTCTACATTGGTTACCGGTTGCCAGAAGACCCACATTCAAGCTGCTTTGGATCTCCCACAAAGCGATACATGGGATAGGACCGCTCTTCATAAAAGGAAAAAAACATGAGTGGCACATCCTTCAGCCAAACAATGGAACTCTTTACCCCCCGAACATAAGATCCATGGATTACCACCTTATCTTTAGAATATTACTCAAGAAGTGGCTCTTCCCCATACAGCCACCTTACTCAAACATAAATATACAGCAAATCCCTCTGTATGTAAGCATTTATTTGGACTGTAGATGTGTACCTACATATGTGTATTGCTTTGTATAAGTGTGCATAATAATTTTGTTTTTAAAGATATAGATTTTTGTTTTGCTTAGAAATGTACATATTTCTTACAGTTACATTACTCTATGTTTAACATGTATATAAGTGACTACATAAATAAGTAAATCTTTTTATCATAACTATTTATCTACAATTGCTTCACTATAAATTACAAAAAATTCAAACAAATTAAATTAAAGTACAGCAACACTTGAAAGTCTGAGTTTATTAAATGCACGTTTAATATACATATGTTACCTTTCTTATGCATATATATATATATATATATATATATATATGTATATATATATATATATATTTACTGAAAAAAACATAGGTTTCACACATGTTATAGTTAGCGGAAATTTTACTGATAAAAAACCAATGAAATTGCCCCGTTATAGTTAGTGCTGGCAACTATAACTCACGCGACCGCAATCTTCTGCTGATGCTAATACTGTATTTAGACACTTATTTGCCCATGTCTTCTTCCATACATTTTTAGCTATACATATATTACAAATATTTTTTTTTATAAAGACACATATGTCATCAGCAGAAGATTGCGGTCGCGTGAGTTATAGTTGCCAGCACTAACTATAACGGGGCAATTTCATTGGTTTTTTATCAGTAAAATTTCCGCTAACTATAACATGTGTGAAACCTATGGTTTTTTCAGTGAATTTGCAAGGTTTTTTAAATGCTAATTCCTAACTATAACGTGTGTGAAACCTATGGTTTTTTCAGTGAATTTGTACGGTTTTTTAAATGCTAAGTTACTTTACGCCATTCGAGGCGTGCGCGCCCACTTAACGCAGTGCGTTCCGTGCACGGTTTTTATCAACTTTAATAAGCCCTGTACATTTGGTGGCCTTCGGCCACCAAAAGCACAGGGGGTGGTGTCAATGTGGATAGTGTTTTTTTTATTTCGATTTTATAATTTCATGTTGCCAAAATATAGTTTTTTTACTGATGTAATAAGCACTGTACATTTGGTGGCCTACGGCCACCAAAAGCACAGGGGGTGGGGTAAGTGTGGATAGTGTTTTTTTTATTTCTATTTTTTACCGTACGCTTACGGTAAGCGTACGGTAAGCGTACTCGGCGAAATTGCCGAAAAAAAAATAAAACCGTTTTTGCTCTTGGGGGATGTTTGGGGACTCCCTCAACATGACTATGTGGGAGGGAGTTGTCAAAACAGCCCCGTAACATGTTTTTGGGCATCATGTTTGATAAATAACACTCAGTGCGAGAGACAAAATGGCGGACGCCGCTTCCTGGTTTCGGCCGATTCGAATGTTTACTAAGATCTAAGAGCCAATCAGAATCGCGCTCGCGCACGCCACCGTACGCGTACGGTAAGCGTACGGTAAGCGTACCGTAAGCGGGCTCAGATATATATATTGATTTAAAGGCTATTTTCTCAGAATCTACTGAACAGATTTACACCAAACCTACAAAAGGCACTTCCTTGACATAGGGACTACCTCTCTGCCAAATTTCTAGTAATTCTGTTCAGCCGTTCGGGCTGTAGCTCTGTCTAAAGGTCCTATGGAAAAATGCATGGGAAAAACGCGTTTTGGGACCCCCCTTTTATCTCAGCCCCCGCTTGACGAATCCCCCCGAGACTTTCAGGGTAGGAGCGGAGCGTAGCGCCCCACCTATTTTGAGAATTTCGCGAGGATTCATCGACCGGCGCCAAAGTTATTCAAAATAGAATGTTGCGGATTTCCTATGGAAAAGGGGTCCTAACTATAACTACCTACTGGCGACCGCCAGTAGGTAATATATATATATATACCCTCCATGTACTTCTGCATCTTTATATTTATTACTTTGCTTCTAATTCAACATGTCCAATGCACTACTCTACATCTCAGCCTATATCTCTCGCAATATATCCTCTATCTCCACTCTGACTCATCTCAAACCTCATTCTACTACTCACTCCAATGCACTGCACTATTTCTCATCCTATACCGCTCTCAATATATCCTCTACCTCAACTCTCTAACTAATTTCAAACCTCATTCTACCACTCTTTCCAATGCACTACCCTATTTCTCTCCCTATACCTCTAACAATATATCCTCTACATCTGTCATTCATCCCAAACCCCATACCACTACTATGATCCCCCAAAAAACCCTTTCTAGACTCTTCCCTTCTCTACCCCTCCTTGCATCATCTCATACCTCTTTTACTATTCAGATCTCCTGAACAAGCCTTTATTAACCCTTCCCTCTGACTATTCCCCCTCCACCTCCCCATTACTCATCCCAACACCCTCCTACTGCCATAAACTCCCCCCAAAAAACTAAAACTTAGTTGACCCTTCCCACTTCTAGCCCTCCACTATTCCTTTTCAATCCAAATAACAGACTAATATGTCCACAACTCAAATTAATTAAAGTGTTCCCTATACTAATTACCCACTAATCCTGTTTGGGTTCCAGAGTAGCGTGCTTCTAGCCAAAACCCACTTCAACACCTCATCAGGTGTAGCCAGAACTATATAAATGCAAATTCTTCCCTCTTCTGTACCTCTGCTATCCTTTTCAATCCAAAAAACAAACTAACATGTCCACCGCTCACAATAATTTCATATTTCCCCAGACTAATTCACCAGTAATCCTTTTTTGGTTCCGGAGTAGCGTGCTACTCACCTAAAAGCACTTCAACACCTCATCAGGGTAGCAAGCACTATATAAATGCAAAACCTTTCCCTCTTCTATTACTCTACTATCCTTCACAAACCAAAGAACAGATTAACATATCCACATCTCAAATTAATTTCATATTTCACTATACTAATTCACCACTAATCCTATATGGGTTCCGGAGTAGTGTCTATTACACGGCAAAAAAGCGCTTCGACACCTCGTCAGAGATAGTAAGCGCTATATAACTGCAATTACAGTACAATACAATACAATGCTAAAGAAAACTAAAAGATTAGTTTAAGGAAATAGAGTCAAATGAACACGAGTTAAACAGAATTTAAAGGGAGAGGAAAGCCTCACAGTAATTGAAAAAACAAGGAAATAATGCAAAAACCAAAGGGGGAACAAGGAATAATTTCACAATTGAAAACGAACGAGAGAGAATTAATGAGAGGAAAAATGGATAAAGAAAACAATTTGGCTTTTCAATAATAAAACATGTTCAAAGCCTTCGAGATACTACATGGACAGAAGCAGCAAAAGCCTTCCTTATTTGCATGTAGACATGTGCCTGGTGGTGATATTTCACATGACACCTCTCTGCCTCCCTATTCAACCCAGGCGTGATTATACAACAAATTAACACGGACAGCCAAACCAAGGGTCTGCCTTGGCTCTTAGAGCCGTGCAGGAGCTGGACCTTGAAAACAAATGCATTAATATTGGGAAGTTTTGACATTAATAGGTCACATGATAGCGCTGCACTGAAAAGTACTTGCCCGCACATAGTGACACAAACCCAGACTAGGCTCAGAGCGAATGAACACTTCTTGTACCCTACCTCTACTCTATCTCTCCCTTCTACTCTCTTCTTCCTACCCTGTCTGTAATTTTTTCCTGCTAGACAGCACAGGGGGGTCCAGTTGGACATGTTCAAAACAGTATCATGTAATTTTTTTAATGTCAGCTACGTTTATCTGGAACCCTTAACGTAAATGCGAATGTACATGTTTTTGTAAAAAAAAAAAAAAATACCTTGAAATTTAAACAAAAGAAAAAAAAAGTGATAGTTTTAAAACCATGGATTTAGAACCATTTCTGCCCCGACCCTAAATTGGTGACTGCGGCTTCAGTAAAATAAGAGGCAAGACAGTTGTTATGTGAACCCTGTCTGCATCCCAGATCACTAGCAAGAAACTTTGCGGTCAATTGACTCAAACACAGTAGGATTTTGTGCAGCTGGTATTCTGAAACACTTATTTGAAAGTGCTTGTGAAATAAAATATGCCTAAAATCACAAAATGTTAGGAGGGAAGCCGCGATTCACTTTGTAAAAATCAGTCACTAAATGCGTGTGATAGTGTCTCCTTATTATGTTAAGTCTTTGTTATTACCTCTTTGTGCATTTTGCAGTAATTTTGTCCTGACGAAAACTCAACCCTAAGGCATTGGAGTGCTTTACATCAGCAATATTTACATTAAACAATGTCCCATTTTTTGACTCAGGCGACCCCACTGTGGAATGGAATCTATGTGTGGCAGGTGGCTGGGCTGCCTGGGTTCAGTGCTTGGGACCTTATTGGACTATCCACACTAGGAGATATTATGTCGGGGGCGGAGCTCAAATCCTTAAAAAGCTGCAGGATGAATATCAGCTCCACCGTAGCCAGTTCTATAAGTATCTACAACCTAGGCATGCACTGACACCGTATATTAAGGATCTGACAGATTTACATGGGTGATATGGGTGCCCACAAGATCAGACAACTATACCCAACTTAAGTCACACATAGTCACACCACGTTGGGTGTGTTGCGGGTGACGTGGGAGGATGATATCACAGACCTAAATGACGATGGCTGGACAAAAACCTTGGCAGGTCCCAGAGGTGCTGCCATTGCAACACAGTATCGTTTAATCCAGTTCAAATACCTACACCGAGGATATGACACAAGGCCCCGCTTCTGGTGCATGGGAGGAATATTCTTCCCCCACATGTCTCCGATGCAGCATGGAGGAGGGGACTTGCCCTCCACACGGTATGGTATGGAGTTGCACCGCACTCCTACCTTTTTGGCACAGGATCATTTCTTGGCTAGCTCAAGTGTTGTCCTGGAAGCTACCCCTTGAACCCAAACTAGTTCTCCTACATAGCACAGATGCGATTGGAGGGAACAGGCATAAACAAAACCTCTTGTTTTGGGGACCAACACATGCCAAGAGAGATACTGCTCAACACTGGAAGGGGTCTCCCCACCCTCGGTGGGTGGGTGGTAGTAAGCCATGGGCAGATTTATTGGGATGGAACTGGAAGTATTCCAGGCATGGGGAAGTCCTAAGAAACACAAAAAAATCTTTAAGCGGTGGGCAGAGTACAGGGGTATTGACCTGCCTTATGCACAGCCCCTAGTAATCCTCACAGAGCAGGAAATACAGAAATATAGTCATGGACACAACAACAGCTCATAGTTTTCACTATTTCACTGCAGTTGACTGATATTCTGAGTGGTATGGGATGTAGTATCCGGGCTGTGCCCGTGTTTTAGAAGTTCTGAAACATTGTTATTGCTCAGAACTGTGCTACGATTGATATGTTTCTATATGGGCCTTTCAGGCCATGCTGTACTACCAATAAAATCTCAATAAAATTTGTTATAAAAAAACAAATTTTTTGGGGCATTGGGAGGTTAAGTGATTTGCCCCGAATCACAGAATGTTGAGCTGATGTTGAGACTTGAACCTGGTTACCCAGTTCTAAAGTCGACAGGTCTGGCTGTAAATGTCAGAGCGTTAGAGCAGAGCAGAATGGTAGAGCATTTGGTGCCTGCCCTGCTGTTAGAGACCTGCCTTGATGCTTGAAGGAGAACTGTACCATCTCCATGAACTCAGGACCACCAGACATGAGTCCAAGGGATAGTTGGCTGGCCTTCTTTGTGAGCTGCAGGTGCATAACAAGCTTCAGAAACCTTGAACTCTGCACCTCATTTTTGCTGAAGTGAGCCTTAACCTGCCCCCCCCCCCCCCCAAAATGGTGCCTCCCAGGTCCTGCACTCTTGAAAGTGGTGTTAGAGGTGCTGCTCTTGCCTAACCCTAAAACATGGGACTTTGAAATAGTTTCACGGAATGTACCCAAAGAATTGGCAGAAAACAAGGGTCTATCTGACAGTTGATTTGCCTAAGGTCGGCCGCGGACGCTGCAGGTAAGAGCTGTGGTGCGGTGGGGCCGGCTGAGGGGGATTTCGAGAGAAAACCACAAGGGAAAATTAAATATTTATTTAACTTCACCTCGTGGTCGTCTCTCGAAACCCCTCCCAGCCAGCCCCACCATCCCATCGCTCTTACCTGCAGCGGCCGTGGCTGCCCAACGTGCATTGCCATTTGGTACAAATTAAAGTGGGTGTCAAGGGAAAGAACGCGCAACCTGCAAAAATACACAATCTCTAACTATGCGAACAACAATTTACACTACGGTGCATTCAACTTGAGGTTAAACACCCCATACCCTCAAAATACAATCGAAGATTGATTCATGTAATTTCTTTTGTCGAAGCACACGTGAAATCACTAATAAATGTCTCTTGAAATAACCACAAAATAGAATATAATTTGTGTGGGCTTCTCTTCTTCTTTATTTTCGAGTTGAATCTTCAAATTCTTTAATTTGCAAACATTCCTCCACTCCCCAACGCGTTTCGTCGATAAGGGATTAACCCATACGACTTCCTCAGGGCTGGAAGTAATAAATAATAAAAATTGGAGTACAGGAACTTCCTTATTCCATTCTTAATAGCCCACATTACTTCCATGTGCAAAAGGAAATAAACATGCTGTGTGATTTCACACTTTTCGTAACCCGTGTTTTACACGTTTTATATTTTTTAACAATTTTACCTCACAGATCATACACTGATTACACATACTTAGCCACCATCATAAATGTGAGCATTGAACAATTCCAGTGATGGCACCATTCCCAAACATGCGGCACATGCTATAATATCAAACCTGAATAAATAGTCTGTACCTTATTTCTTGTAACCTTCTCCTATAAAGAAACAACCACGTAAAACCGCATTACACACTGCGGAGCACATGAGGCAAAGGCTGGACTTAACACCAAATTGACAGCACAAACGTACCTTCATATACTGTTTTGTTAACTTCAGTAGTAATTGTTGATCATATCCAAATTGGGTTTTGGCGCTAACCTGAAATATAATTCCACAATCTAAGTACACTTCGTCCTCTATTAATTTTTTATTTTTTATCCAAGGTCAAGCAACACAATTTCTAACCGTCTCATAGTCACTACTTCTCACCTGATTCTTTGTCTTGTCTCTCTAGTAAACCGCAATCGTATTCCCAATCTTTAACCATAAGCATTAGTCATTCAATCCTTGCAGTACGGAGATTTAAAGGATTAAATGATCAAATTACTCCCATTCAATAAATTCTTAATAGTCAGAGTCACATTAGAGCCGACACTGAGAATGCTCTCCCACTTACTTTCAAAACACCATGGCCCCCTAATACAGGAACACATCCGTGTTCGCTGTTACCGCGTTTGTTTAAACAAACTATGGAAACGAACAAGGTGACTTGCGTTGTGGATAATTTACCAGCGCCATTTTGGATAGGTCATACACTAATGTATTTGAATCGGAAGAATATCATAACATATTAATGACCGAGTAAAACACTTCGACCGTTCTGATCTTGCACCATAATTATGGAAATTATTCTCCCGCCCGCTGTCCATTATATATATCACCGTCCAAGACATGCTATTGAATTTTCGCACCTCCCGTTCGTTCACGATACAAAACTAACGAAGTAACTTAATTTGGCATGCCAAGACGGGCGCCATTATGGCTGAGTATAATATTTACACAATATTTAGGGAAGCTTAATAAAGCGATCACTATTCTTTAATTCTCTATGAACCACCAAGGAAATGTCAACTACTATTTATGATAAAATAGAGTTCCAAATAAATGATATCTACAACAGCAGAAGTAATTGCAGTCCAGCCACCACGGGTGGCATGTTGGTATCTTGTCGCCCCCTAAATGAATAATCATCCATTAAACATAAAAATAATATTATCAACATCAATACCCTAATTGTTTGGCATTTCTCTACAGCCATAAGCTGTAATTTTCTTACAGACATTCTTTACGAACCTTAAACACCAATAAAATTAATCCACTCTCACTATACCATAACTACTACACAGTTCTTCAACCTAAGGTGTAACATATCTGCACCATTCAGATCTTCATAAAACAACTATAATGACCCGTTTACAGCTGAAAAAATTTCAATGGGAGGTGTTACCGATATCCCATATGACCAATCACACATGATTCTGCCTTACCTTTATTCTCTGACATTCAACTCAGAACCACTCGCCTAATCACAGGCCTAATCATTTACTCGCCTAGGAAGTACTGTAACTCTCGGTCATAATTAAGACCCTCTTCAACGGCCCTCAAGCGCATGATCCATCTCGCCTCATGTCTCCGCAGTGTGAGTTCTTTATTACCTCCCCGCGCTTCCATCTTCACATGTTCTATACCACAGAATTGAAATTATTTATGTATATCTTGCGCTGTACAGTTATGGGGACCCTTCCTGCAAAGAAGCGCTGTTCCTGTGTTGTTGCTGTCTGGCCACTTCGCCACGCCTCGCGGCCCCCGCTTCGCGGGCGCCGCTCGTAGGCTTAGACTCTCTCTGGGGAACATCCTTTCTGCCTCCCTTCACGTGCTTTGAGCACCAACGCGCCCCTTGCAAGCTATCATCTGGTCAACAGGGGTAGAGGCGGGACTGCGAGGACCAGCATTCCTAGCGGCGTGGATCGGCCGCAGCTGGTCCTCTTCCCGCCCCTTCCTCTTGTTTTTCATTCATAGCTTGTGTGGACAACGCGCACGCGGGACGCGCGCGGGGCAACGGCCGGGGCGAAGACCGGGCTAAGAGCGGGCCGTTTGAGGCCGTTCGAGGACGGCAGAGGACGGCCCTGGCCCACCCCCCTTATTGCTCCTAACCTGCTTGTTATTGTATCATCGTGCTGAGACAGGTTAGCTTAAACTGAAGCTCCCTAGTTAGTAAGTCGAGTGACGACCCTGATCTCATCGTAAGCACCATGAGTACTAGGATGACACGTAGCAAAGCCTCCAAAGGTGGTTCACAAATCTGTGGCCCTATGGACGACTTCATCACCCGCACAAATATAGCCATCGATGAAGAAATATCTAAACTTCAAACCCGGGTATCCCTAGAATTGGTAGCTGCACGTAGGCTGTCCGAGGTAATTGCCCTCTCGAAAAAATCATCCCTAGGACATATAGCCTCTGCTGTCACTCCAGCACGCCCTGCCCGCCAAAATAGTATTACCACCCAGGTTGATTTACACCAGCCCCCGATTACTTCCACCTTCACTCCGCCCTTAGAACAATCACGCATTACAGAAGAGCTAAGTTTCGCTGCACCTTCTCACGCCCAGACCCCCACCCTTAATCCCCTTTCCCAAGTATTCCCAACTACTTCCCGTGTTAGTGGTGCACAACCCAAAAGAAAACGCCAATCACGCTCAGCCTACTCTCGTATAAAGGCAAAGGTCGCAGTCTCCCGCCAGCTCACAATGACCAACACTCAGGCATGTAATGCTTTACCTGAGGGTTCCTCGAGCACACAGTCAGTATGCCAAAGTATGGGAGAGGGTCCAGCCAACACCACCCCAGTAGACGAGGGGGCGCAGGTACAAGACCAGGGAAGGAATGATAAGGAATTTATAGATCAAGTCTGGGAAACATTAAAAAAACTTCTCTCACCACTCGACTTAAGATTGTCTAGGATAGAAAACAATCTACTCGAGATGGAGAAGAGCATTATTGCTCTGGCCACTCTTGGCCTGAGAAGTCTCGAAAACCAGGGCGTGTCCTTATCTGACCCACTTTCGCCAGCCCCTGTTTTGCAAGCTGAGCAGCACCCCCCACCAGTACCTGTTGCTGTAAGGCCTGTTCCTAAGCCGAGGACTGTGGCTGTGGATCAAGTTTCCATAACCGCTAAACCTCAGGCTACCAAACCGCAGATTCCCACACGGAACTCTAAGCCTGGAAAAGTAAATCCAAACCTGGTAGCATCCGCCAGACCCCAGCCTGCCGAAACCCAGGGTCCTCGTCCAAAAGAAAATTTTAGAGGAGGCTATATAGACCTTCCACCAGAGGCCAATGACTATGTGGTCGTGTTGACAGGCGTCCCTGTGATTGGCACTGACCAACACGAAAACCACTGGTCATTGAAAAATAAAACTATGCACTGGCTTAACGTCAACAGACCGATTCCCAATGGCAAAAGAAGCCGAGTAATGATGGTCCGTAGAATACCCTGGGTGGGCCCAACCAAGAAATCTAAGCAAGGGGACTGTGTAGTTGTAACTTTTGAAGACCCACATACGGCGCACCATATCTGTTCCTGGCCAACTAGTGAAGATTCTTTAGTCATACCAAGGCCGCTATCCTATTTTTACCCCCCACGCCAATTGCATACCCAAGCGGATAACTGGTCCTTGGTGCAGCACCACCCATGGAACACCCATCCCATGAGGCAAAAGAATACTCTTTTACACTGGAATGGGCTTTCAACCTACAATAGATTTGGAGGCCTGGAGGAGGTCGATTGACTTTCTATGTTCCCAGCATGCCCACAACTAGAAAAAGCATTGTCTCCACATGTTATAGACATAATTGGAAATCCAACCAACGGCCCTCCAACTAGCCAAGCCGGGCTTCTGACTCTCTTGCCCCGGGCCATGGAACCGATCAAAATGGCCATTTTAGATTGCAAAAGAGTGGAAACGAGGCCAGACAGCCCCTGTTCGATCCCCCCTCCTCCAGTACAATCTAATCCAATGGAGATCGACCTGCCTGTTAGAGTTGCCTCCCCAGGCGATTTTTCACTGAGGGTCTTAAGCTGGAATGTGGCTGGCCTTGCACGTAACTTTGATAACCCGGAATGGAACACCTTCCTGGCACCCTATGACATTTGCTTGCTACAGGAAACATGGTGCCAGGAACCTAGACATAGAGTGGGGTTTTCGACCTTCTATGTTCCGGCTGTATGTCACCAAGGTTCTAAAGGACGCCCATCCGGTGGTCTTCTCATCTGGATCAACATAGCGCTAGACCTCAGTGTTTCTCAAAGGACCACCGAAACACCTGACCTTCAATGGCTAACAGTGCACTACAAAGGGGGAAGTAAACTAGAACTATTTAATCTCTACTTAAGGGGCAATAGGAATGGAGGATCTCTAAACTCTTTAGGCTTAAGTAACTACCTGTCTGCCTGTGACGCCGACTCTCTCGTCCTGCTGGCAGGCGATTTTAATTGCTGTTTTGAGCCTTTAGCCAAAGAAGATATTCTGGATACCAACGAGGAGGATAACAGGAGGGGCATCCCTATTTTGAACCTCGAACCGATCCCTAAATGGACACAAAAGGCGATCGATATAAATGCTCTTTGCATGGAGCATAACTTGAGAGCAACGAATGGGCGTTCTAAATCAGATCACATGGGTGCCCATACATACAATAGGACGGGCCACTCATCCAGAATTGACTTTGTTATGCTCAACTATAACCTCTGGCCATATCATCAAGACATGGAGGTTATAGAGACCTGTGACAGCGACCACAACCCTCTCGCTTTAACCATTTCTGTCCCCTGGCAAACTGGGTCCCAAGAAACCACTAATCAGTTATGGAAAGCTTCACATGAGATTCTTCCCTCAAACTGTGGCAGACGTCTTAAATGGGCAAGAGTCTCAGCGGATGAGGCTAGGATGTCACAAGCTGAAACCATCTTACTAGAGGCTGAATCTAGGCTTGATAGCACGAATAGCGATAGCAAGATGTTTTTATCGTTATTTACGGAGACTGTAACGGCACTAAGTGGGCTGTTCATCATTCCCAAACCCAGCTCCAGAACTGCTTCAAAGGGGGCCCTGAGAACAAGTGAAAAGTGGTTCACAGCCAAGTGTCGACTTGCTAAGGGTGATCTTGTTGCTGCAGTAAAAGGAAAAGACCAAGCTACCATCAGGTCTGCAAGGAAACTTTATAGGAAAACTGTGACTGAGGCCAAGCGGACATATGATTTCAACTTTTGGCGTGACCTAACGGAGGCGAGCACAAGGAAAGATGCTAAGGGGTTCTGGGACTTGCTAAGATCAAGAGACAAGCCCATTGATCAACAACTGACTTGTAATATCCCTGGTGTTGCCTGGTTTGCCCACTTTTCGAAATTGTATTCGGCTCAGACAGGGCCTCCGCAACCAGACCCGCTCCCAAGGCTCAGTTCCACAGATCTCCCACCAAATGAAGTCCTATTTACCACCTTGGAAGTAGAGAAGGCAATCAGGTGTATTGTTTCTAACAAAGCGGCAGGACCTGATGGGATCCCGGGCGACTTGATAAAAAATAATCCCCCATTTTGGAGCAGATTAATTGCTGCTCTTCTTAATGAGGTTATGTTGGGGGGTCTTTCCCTGACTCTTGGAGGGGCGCTGAAGTAGTCCCCATTTTCAAGAAGAGTAGCAGGGAAGACCCAGCCAATTACCGCCCCATCAGTTTGCTGGATTCGACGCAAAAGGTAGCGGGGAAAGTGGTATTGGGCAGGATTCTGGAGTGGGTGGATGAAAATCAGATATTGTCTGATTTCCAAGCGGGTTTTAGATCAGGGACAGGCACCGTCGAGCAGACATTCCGCCTTTTAATGCTCTATTGGAAGGTAGTGGTGCTAGGAGGGGGCAGCTTATACTTAGTCTTCATAGACTTAAAAACAGCCTTCGACCTGGTTCCAAGAGCATTATTGTGGAAGGTCCTTGACGAGTTAGGTCTACCTCCCTATTTGTTGGCCTTGCTGATAAAATTCCATGAAAACAACTTTGCCCAAATCAGATGGGGTGCCCAGGGAGAAAAAACCCTGTGTATTCCAGTAGACAGGGGCGTCCGCCAGGGGTGTGTGCTTGCCCCCACTCTGTTTTCGCTTTACGTCAATGGAGTGGTGGAGCACCTTCTTCAACATCCTGCAGATGCACCATCCCTGGCTGGAAGGAAAATCCCGACGCTCCTGTTTGCGTACGACACCCTCCTGATTTCGAAATCACCTGCAGGCATACAGTTACTACTTTCCAGCTTCAAGGCCTTCTGTGACACCAAGGGACTGGCCATAAATATTGGCAAGACTAAATTTCTTGTCCTCAACCCCCCTAAGAAATCTGTTAAACCCCCCACTCTAGACTCTGTCACATTAGAACGGGTCAAAGAATTTGACTATCTAGGCATACGTCTTTGTGATAGTATGAGCTGGAAGGCCCATCACCAAAAAGTGTTTCTAACCCATAAGAGGGTTGTTGGTGCTTTACTTAAAGAGCAGCGTGCTTCCTCCATAAAACCTATTGGGGCACTTCTTGATATTTATAGGGGTAGGGTTGTGAGTGCAGCACTGTATGGCGCAGAACTTTGGGGTACCCAGAGAGTGGATACTTTGGCCCACCTAGAAAATAAATTTCACAAAGATCTGATGAGGCTACCCCAGAGCACCCCCACAATCCCCCTCTTGCTGGACGCAGGTACTCGTCCAATCTGCGAGCAAGCTAAATTACGCCCCTTACTACTATGGTCTAGAATTTGGAACGTCCCCGAACTCCACAGCTATGCAGACGCCCTAAAAGATGTACTGTCCTTACCTGGCTGGCATAAGATCGCCTGGCTCAGAGAGGTCAAGAGGGCATTATACAAGCTCGGTCTGGGAGCTGCGTGGGAAAATAAAACAGCACCTCCTAAACAAGAACTGAAGAAGGCTTACTGGTCTTGGGTGGATAACGAGAGACTTGGTAAATCGAATCACCCAAAATCTGTTGCCAACTTCTTGATGGTTAAAGATATCCCCTCCAGAGAACCATATTTGGACTTGATTCACAGTTCACATGATAGGGCATTATATTTTAAATTCAGGGTTGGGGTCTTACCTTTATGTCAGTTTACTTCTACCTGAAACCACCACTGCAAACTGTACCCTATTGCCCATTCTGCGAGCTAAAAATCGAATCTGTCGCACACTTTCTATTTGAGTGTCGAGTCTATATGGCCCCTAGACGGAGGTGGTTGAAGCCTCTTTGTAGGAGCCTGGGAACTCGTTCACATCTGGAAGCTATAAGAATACTGCTCTCAGATACAAGACCCTTTTTTGCCATTTGTTTGGCTAAATTCCTAGGCTGGGCTTGGCGTATAAGATCTGCTAAACAACTGACGATACAGTAAAGTGTCCCTTTTTCATTTTTTATAAATTTTAAGATTATCTCGTGTAAATATGAAATGTTTTTAATGGTAATACGAATTGTAAATTGCTTTGTTTCGACCATTGTTTTTATGCTGTCATGTTTTGCTTTTATGATATGTTTCTATATCGAAATAAAGCTTTACTACTACTACTGTATATGTTCTGCAATGGGATACCTCTGATCATTATTCTTAACAGCTCTCCAGTGTTCACTAATCCTATCCTTAAGAGCCCTTATTGTGCTACCCACATATATTTTCTCACATTTGCACATAATCACATACACAACATACTTTGTGCTACAGTTAATGTTGGACACAATGTCATAGATTCGTTCTCCATTAAACTGAAATTGCTTTGTTTTGTCCTTAGCGTGCTTACACATGCCACAATGGCCACACTTAAAGAAACCTTTACTAAAATGTGAAAGCCATTGTTCCTTCTCAACCTCTACTGGGTAGCTTGGGCTCAGGATTGTGCCTAACGTTCTACCTCTACGATAAGTAATCTGTGGTTTATCCGACAGAAACTCTCGTAATGTCTTATCCGCCTTCAGGATATGCCAATGTTTAGACATACTTTTGTACAGAATAGTATTAATGGGAGTATAATCTGTAATCATCCTGATCATGAGTAACTTTTTTCTAGGTTTTTTGGATTTTAAGGTGGATGCGCGTTTTATCTTGAGTGCTCTATGTGTTGCTACCTCCAAATCTTTTTTACCATAACCCCTTTGAGTGAAAGTGCATTGCCATTTGGTCTGGCTTTGCAGTAGCTCCTGCTATGTTATTCTATGTAGCAGCAAATCCTGTTCACCAGGACATCTCAGTGACAGTGCCTGGCCTCATGGAGCCCTCTTCTGCTACAGCTTGTAGCTCTGTCCCACTGGAGGTTCTTCCAAAAAGTTGTCTAAGTCTGAAGCTAAAAATCTTCACTGGGCTTGATGATGACCAGCTCCCCATCGATGATGACAAACTCCTCAGCCTGGAAATCATGCTACTTCTGCTCAGAGCTTTTTCCTGCCATTGTCTATGGCTTCACCAAGACTTTGTCCAGCGCTCTCCGACGATAACAACTCCTCTTTGGATGCAGCATGCCTTTTTCAAAATTTCATCTCAGTCTGAAGGTCAACCAAGACCAGGCCATATCCACCTTGTGTAGACTTGTGCTCTATCATGGCAAAACGTAACTTTTGACCTTATCCGGGTCTTATGCAATCAGATACGCATGGTTGGCATTTTGGTCTTTTAGGTGTTAGATTTCACTGAAAACATAAAAAAATCTGTTTGTACTGATAGGATTTAATTTGTATTGGTGTTATTTTATTTATTAAAATGTATCTTATTTTTCAAAATTGGGATGGTTTTTTCTTGTGTTATGTTTTCACTTTATTACTGTTTGCTGCATAGATTCTTTAGACAGTGACTATAAGTTAAGCCAGAAATCTTTTGCGCCAAGCTACCAGAGGGCTAAGCACAGCTTAATTCAGTGACTTTTGTGGTTCACAGTGACAAGGATTGTGGTTGTGATTGAGTAGCATTTCATCCCCTCCACCAATAAGAGAGGATGTGGCCTTACAGCTAGAGCGGTCGACCGCGACACTGGGGAACCGGGTTCGAGTCTTTGCAGGGATGCTCAACATCCTGTGATTCTGGGCAAATCACTTAATCTCCCCATGCCTAACAAAACTGAATGTGTCCTCTGGTAACACAAGAGGTGCTCATGTAAAGCGCTCTGATACCTGAAACCTTCGGGTCAAGTTTGCGCTATATAAAATGCTAGGAAAAAAAATAACCATATTTCTTACAGTGCTGTAACTCAGTATTTTATACATTCTCCTGCTGCTTCTGAAGAAGCAGGTCGATGACCTGTCCATATTCTTACAATAAAATATGTTCATTACAGCTTGAAGACAACATGCTTCTTCCTTACTGTTAGAAATCGGGTTTCTGGTTGGCAGCGGTATGAACCGGTACAAGCAGGAACCACAGTCCCAGTTGGGGTAAGTGTAGTACACACTAAAAGTTTACCTGAGCTCACCCTCTGGTAGCTTGGCACAGAGCAGTCAGGCTAAACTAAAGAGACAATGTGTAAAGTATTTGTGCACATACTGACACACAGTAACACAGCGAATACACCACAAAAGAGCTCCACACCAGTTTACATAAATAGTGAATATAAAACAAGACCAAAACAACAGAAATTCAAGATTCACAAGTCAAGATATACGTTTTTCAAGCTGAACTCAAAATGCAGTGCTTAAAAGTCAACAACTCCAACTGGGGCTATCTGGTCACGCTTGAACAGGGCAAATCCTAAAGTTCGGTTTGACCGCGATGAAGCGCAGACCAGAGAGAGGAGTCACATATACCCGCTGACAATCCTTGGATGCATCAATGCTTGGGGATGAAGTGGTGCACAACGGAGAGGATGCATCATGGGTGCAGGTGATGTGTCAGTTCCTGGAGGCGATGCCTGATCTAAGAGGCGTTGGTGCTTGGGGACGATGCGTTGTGCAAAGGAGGTGATGCGTCGGTTATGGAAGCAATGCTTTAGTTTCTGAAGGCGATGCAGCGTTGGTTATGTGTCAATGTCAAGAACAAGGTGAGTCAATTTTCATGGTGTCATAGTTGAACCGTTGGGCTGAAGGCAATGCATCGGTCAAAAGCCACAAAGGGAAGAGATTGCGTCGGAGTCGGGACGGTGCACAATGGATGTCGGTGATGCGGTGTCCAAGACTCATGCAGCAGTTATTCTTCAGAGATGCTGTGGAAAAATCAGGTCTTTGTTGAAAGTCGAGCTTGCTGCGTCATGAACTCGGTGAGCGGTGTCCATGGCTTCGGTGCAGGCAGTGGAAATGCACCAGTTTTCCGGGGATGCACAGGTTCCAAAATGACACTTTGGAGTCGATACGTTGGTTTCTTGATCGCAGCACAGAAACTCACTTCCAAGGGCCCAGGACTGGATTTGGCACCATTTGTCAGAGCCTGGTCCACAGCAGAGGGGCCCAGGCAGGGCTGTAGCCATGGGGGGGGGGGGGTGCAAGCGGGGCCTGGCCAGGCCATAATGTGCTTTGGTCCCCCAACTGAAAGCCCACACCAATAGCCTGCCCGAGTGATCCCCCTCCACATGGAGAATGGCAAAGCAGTGCCAATAGTCATGTTTTCCCAATCGTGCCTCTAGATCGTTGTGGCTTTCTTTCCCATCAGCCCACGTGACACCTCAGTCTCAAGTAGTGTTAACTCCCACTCCATGTTCAGAAGCACCCTGCGCAGGGCCTTATGGACCCCCACCATATAGTAGCAATGTATTGCCCTCTGATGACCGCCTTGTGGGCATCCCACTCCAGAGTTCTAGAGGGGTGATGTTCGTGTTAAATACAAAATATTGGGTAATATGTGTTGATCGGGCCTCCCTGAAGGGGGGTTCTGTGGTGCCTCAGTGTGAACCGTCCAGGTCCGTAATGCCATCAGCAGTGGGTAGCGATCTGAGCGGGTATGTGCCAAGGACTCCATCATAGTTATCTGCGTGCCTATTAGTTCATTGCAGAGAAGAAGATCAAGCATGGTGTGGAGGCTTGGATCAGGCAATAAAACACAAAGTCACTGGTGGTTGGATGGTGCAAGCGCCACATATTGAACACGCTCTAGTTAACCATTCAGTCCTGAAAGTATTGTGAACCCTGACACACATAGCGCCGTTCAGCGGAGAGGTGGAGCACTCCCAGCCATTATCCAGAACACAATTAAAGTCATTGCCCGATATGCTGAGATTGTGTGGGTCCTGGAAAAGAGCTGGGATGAGGAGGCCTAAAAAAATCAGAGTGATTAGTGTTGGGTCTTAAACAACCACCAATGTGAGGGGGGCATCGTCCTTATGTCCTTCCACCACCACGTACCTACCCTCAGTGTCAACTCTGTGCATGTCTCTCACAAATGGGACCCCCCCGGCAATCGTTATCATGACCCTTGTGAATTCGCCAATGTTGTAGTTCTGTGTCAAATGCTTCTCTTGCAAAAAAGCTATGTGTGTGCAGCTGCGATTAAGATATGTATGAACTCAGTATCTCTGTGTGGTAGTGGCCATACCCTTAATGTTCGATGTCAGCAAGTTATAGTGTGGTGTAGTGTGGCCCTGTAGGTGAGCCCATAGGGTATGGTGATACGTTTTGCAATTCTCATTCCCCACAACTCCAGTGTGCAGGTCCCCCACATGACCCATCGGCGTTCAAGAGAAGCAGTGCTGTACAAGACCATGCCACATAATTATATGTTGGAAACTTCATCTGTGTGTGAAAAGAAAGCACAAGACATATAACCTCCCTCTCATGCCCAGCCATAACCATCCAATGAATGAACATCCGCCAAAGAGAAATGCGTAATAAAATACATGTCCTGTTTGGAGAGGTCAGGGGTCACAGACACAAAGGTCCTTTACAATGATCTGGGCGTTCAACCCTCTTTCATGAGGCCCCAAAGTGTCTTCAATAGTCAACGGTGAGTAGTCCACACCACTTATCACACATCAAAGAACAAACACCACCCCTCATAGCGGATCGTCTCCCAGCCATGGCGTTAACTCCGACCTCCAGGAGTCCTCCCCAGCAGCGGCCATGGAGCCATTAGTATCCGACTGTCAGAGGCACGGTAAGATCGCAATGCCTCAAAAGAGTTCTGACGATATTGCAGCACCACTTCCCCTGCCTGTGCCATGAAGGGGCGGCTCTGGGACCCCCCACTCCTCCTATGCCTCACCTGCGATATCAGCTATTTACCAGTGTTCCAGTCATCTCATGTGGGCTTCGCAATTTCCTTGGCGTGTAACCAGGTTTATGCATCTCCAGGAGTCAAGAAAGAATGGATTCACTCCTCATCCATCACCTTAAGTTTAGCAGGATAGAGAAGAGCATACTTCAGGCCTAGCTCCCGGCAGGGTTGTATTGGGATCAAAAATAGGCCCGGGAACACTAAAACAAAAGTGGCCCACATTTGCGGATTACCCTTTCCCAAAACACTTCTTCAGTGAAGTTTTATGAAAAGGAGGGGGGAGGTCTGTGACAGAGGCATGTTTTGATAAATTCCCATAGATAAAAAAAAAAGGTAAAGATTAGTTTACACCAGTGAACCACACCTGAATACAAGTGAGGCAACTTCAGCTCATGCCCCCTACCCCCGCTCAATCTGCATACACTAATGGGCCAGTCCAGCGAGAAAAAGGGAGTGACACCTCAGCCCGTTGGTAAAAAAGGAGGTAATAGAGGCACATTTGCCTCCAGAACATTCACTCAAGCACCCACTGGGCCGCTGGAGGCATCCGAACAGCACGGATACTGCCCAAATCAGCCCCCAGGCTGTCCAAATAAGCGGCCCACATCTGGAACTCAAATACCGGCCCCTCGGCCATCGCCCCGGTGCCCGACTTCCCAATCCGACCCTGGCTACCGGAGGCATTGCTTGACCAAGCTAAGCAGTGATGCTGCTGCCCTCTAAGTGCCAGGGACCTTTCATCCAAAACAACTGCAGAATCAAGTCTCTGTCCCTATAATTAAGTAGTTCCTCAATTGCAGGACTCTGCTGGCCCCCCTCTGGTGGCGGCCTCCCAGGTAGACAATGTGCTCTCTCTGCAGAGTAGAATTTGGATACATTACCTTACGGAACTGTGGTCATCAACTACTGTTCGAGAAAGAGTTCCATACTCAAGCCCTCCAAACACTCAAGAAAGCCCAAGAAGTGGACACTATTACGCCTTGAACAGCCATCTGCGTCCTCCAATGTAGAGAGGTCACCTCTGCCCTCATGTGCTTCAGTTGGTTTTGGAGTTCCTGCAATTGTGGGTCGCATTGTGTTTAATGTGGATTCTGCATTGTCCACACAGTTCACCAGTTTCCTGTGATCCGTACAGAGCAGGTTCACATCCAAGAAGACTGTATCGATCTTGGATGCAATATCTTTTCAAACCGGACAGAGTGACTGTGGAGAGTGACCCAGAGTGCCAACTCCATTATCATGAGGGGCGGAAGGGCCCTCTGCATCCCCAGTGCCTGGGGTGGGGTTCTTAGCAGATTTGGGCTTCACCATCATGTCCACATTGGTATCAACCCCAAGTGGATGATCCAGCATGTTCTTGACAGTGCGCCATTGCCCAAACTCTCCACCAGGTTCAGGCTGCAGGCGACTGCAGTGCAGTGCTGGTGCTGCGTGTGGTGTCCGCCAGGCCTCCTCAAAGGAGCCCAATGTGAAAGCTTTTGGAATGTTATCAAAAATGTGAAAAAATACTATAAACTGCTATCAAATAAAAGGCAACTTTAGTTGATCAATGGCCAAAGGATAACCCATAAAATGTAGGGGATATGAGATATTATAGGAATGTGTGGGCCGTAATATTTGGTATCCCCGTAGTAAAAGATGTTGTAAAACAAAAAATATGGTGCTATTTGGCATAAAAATACCCTGTTCTCCCCGTCAACATAAGACTATGTCAAATTGAATCCTGGTAAGTTCAAACCGGAGAAACATAGGGGATACCAAATGTTATAACCCTTATGGTCCTTTATATTTGGTATCCCCCATAGAAACCGAATGTGAAAGCTAGTGGAATTAAATAAAATGGGAAAAGAGACTGCAATCTGGTGTCAAATAAAAGGCAACTCCAATTGGTCAATGGCAAAAAGGTAGCCCTTGAAAGGTAGGGGATGCAAGATATTACAGCAACGCATGAGCCGTAATATGTGATATCCACATAGTAAAAGGTGGTGGAAAACTCAAGGAAGGTTCCAGTTGGCAGAAAAATACTGTGCTCACACAGCCAAAATAAGAGTATGCCAATTGAATCCTGGTAAGTTCTAACCTGAGAAACATAGGGGATACTAAATATTATAGCCCGTGTGGGCAATTATAGTTGCCATCCCCCAAAGGAACCAGATGCGAATGTTTGTGGAATGAAATCAAAAATGCAGTAAGATTCTCTAATTGGCTATCAAATACAAAGCAATTTCAGTTGATCTGATAGACATCTAGCCGCAGATTCCTTATGATTGAACTTCCAGGTGTCAGGCTGGATCCAGAAGATTTTTCTTAGCAGTACCCCTGTGCGCAGGTAGGTGGTTTTGGTCGACTCCACGTGACATCACCGGCGTCATGTTCATCGTTGTAGTGACGTCCACGTCACCAATATAACCACCAGTCTGGCAGTTCTTTTCTCTCCGCACCAGCCAGCACCGATCCGTGCAGAGAGCTACCGCCTGCCATTTTTGACCGACTTTTTCAACTTTTTGTCGACTTCTTTTAGTGTGTAGGAAATCATGTCGAGTAAGAAGACGTCGTGGTTCAAGCCGTGTGGTACCTGTTACCGCACCATGTCGGTCACGGACTCCCACTTAGTGTGTTTCTGGGGCCTGGAGCAAGACCATGACCCGAAGTTGTGTTCCGACTGCCAGGCTATGGCACCAAAGGCTTTGAGGGAGCAGTCCCTAAAGCTGCTTGCTGTCCGGCGCTCGGCACCGCAGAAGTCACCTAGTCAGTCTCGATCCCAGTCCAAGTATCGGTCGAGAGGAAAGTCCGAGCACCGCTTTGAATTGAAGTCCTCTTCCTCAAAGTCAAGTAAGAGGCACCACAAGAAACACAAGAAGTTAAAGAGTGTTTCAACATCACCCCGCCCATCTCACGGCGCAGCAGAGGAACCTTGGCATTGAATGCCCCACTCAGCAGAGTGAATGCCTGAGTTGACTCCACGTTTCCCTGCCTATCCGAGTCCGGGAGCCACCACTGCCTAGCTTAAGGAATTTTATGACACCATGTGCGCCATATTCGGGCGGTCTGACCATGCCGGCGCACCTTCTGCCCCGCGGGCTCAGATAATGGAGTCCCATGGGTTCCGCGCCTGCGGCTTCACTGCCACAGCCTCCAATTGGACCCATTCCCGGGTCCGGACCAGTGCTGGTCACACCTCCACAGCGACAGCGCCGAGGTACTCTACGTCACAAGCGCCCACTGGCAGCAGCTCCCCAATTCTTATACCCGACAACACGGAGCCAGTCAGGCGTCTTCCTACGCCGAGACCGGCGCTGACAGAGCCGTATTGTGCCATGTCATTCAACCTGCTCAATTCTGAAGGGTTAGGGATGGATGAAGAAGATTGGGAGGTTGAGCAGGATCCCTTAGAAATCTGGGTGATGCCAGTGGTTCAGATACCTCCCCAGACTCTGGCATGCTGTCTCCTCCTACCTTGGCTACGGAGGAGGGAGCATCATACGGTGGCACATAGGGCTGCAGAGGTCCTGGACCTGCAGCTCCCTACGGTGGAAGTCAAGACTAAATTCTTGACAGAGGTCCTGCAGCATGGGGTCTCCAGCTCAGAACCCTTGCTGCCTTTTAATGAGGCTTTAACAGACATCCTTCTGGGCACCTAGTCCAAACCCAGCACAGAGGATCCTGTGAATAGGACGATTGCCCGCCACCATCGCCCTGCACAGTGCGACCCACTTTTCCTCCCCACCCACCCCTCCCCACACTTCCTGTGGCAGGTTCCCTTCCGCACCCTGGGCCAGAGAATCCAAGAGACTGGAGAATTATGGAAAATATTTTCCTGTCTTTTGGGACATTATTCCCATTTTATTTGGGACACGGTTGCACAAGTGCTGCCTAGAACCTCGGAGGAGGACCAAGCTCTGCTCCCCCAAGCTATTTCCGTTGGGAGAGATGCAGCAAACTTCACCATCTGATGTGGGTTGAACACAACAGACTTGCTGGGCAGAGCGATTTCCAGAACGCTGACCGTCCATCGCCACGCCACGCCAGCCTGAGAACTTCTGGCTTTTCGGGAGATGTCCAAGCTAACCTCATAGACATGCCCTTTGATGGCTCCTGTCTCTTTGGAGACAAGGGAGATGCCGCCCTTGAGCGCTTCAAGGACTCGCGGGCCACGGCCAAGTCCTTGGCCCTCACCACAACTTCCTGGCTGGCATCTTCTTTTCACTCCTCTCCTGGCTACAGAAGGGGCTACCAACCGCACCAACCCTATTCCAGCCAGAGGGCCCCGGAAGCTCAGCAGCCTCTCTGGGGCAGTGGACACAGTTCACCCAGACCCCAGTCGGGGGGGCCAGAATTTGAGCCATGCCACAAACCCCTGCTCCACTGCAAAACTTTCCTAGTCCGATACCCCACAATCATTTACAGCCATTGGGTGGCAGAGTACGCCATTATCTCCACCACTGGCCGGTCATCACGTCGGACAGGTCGGTGTTGCTAATAGTCTGAAGGGGTTATTCCCTTCCCTTCGAGACTTACCCTCCATCCATGGCTCAAGTATATGATTGGTTGACGGAGGATCACCTCGCCCTACTCCACAAGGAAGTCAAGACTCTCTTGGCCAAGGGCGTGGTCAGACCACAAATGCGATGGCTGCATAGTCTCCGAGCTCCGGGATTGGACAGACCACGAACAGCGGTGGCGACATCTCTAATGCCACAGGAGTGCCACAAATGAGCTCCTGATGTGACGACCTGCCAGCGGACCCAAACATCGTCCATGCCGAGCAAGGGGATTATGTGAAAAGCATCCCCAGAGCGTGGCCTGAGATTGTAACCTACACCAAAGTTGATGACCACGGCTCCAGGTCGGGCCCTACATCTGTCCAAATGCCCAGGGGAGTCGGGCGCCTGCTGCTGCCAGTGTCCTGAGGTGGGGCACAGTGCCCTGGCCTCCCAATCCCCCCTCCTCACTTGACTTCTGTAGAGCTGTGCCTTGGGGGCCACCGGCTACACCCCTCCCTGCACAATCCTCCACGGGAGAGGAAATGCCCTCCAATGCGACAGAGGCCGCTGACACGGTGCTGGTGACCACGGTGCCTGGGTGACTCAGGGGAGGACACAGGAGCATGCAGCTGTGGCCTAACTGAGACGAACACAGGAGGCATCCTCGGAGGGATGGCCAAGGAGTCACATCCTCTACTTGGAGCAGATGCGGGGCAGGCGACGCAGCGGTGAGTGCCCCTCCCCCAGCTGCGATTAATTACAGGGTACAGGGATCCAAACGAGGACCTTGGGCCTAATCTCCATCCTCTCCCCCTCCCACATCGTTTGCCTGCAAACTCAGAAGCGGGCCGAATACACCTACCATGCCAAGGTAGCACCCCAGGGAGCGAGGTGGGAGACAGGGGCGACCTACCACCACACTACATGGCCCAACCTGCAGATAACCCTACCCCTGGGTAACGGACACTCCTGGAGACGGTAATTACCAGGCCCCACTGGCAGAGGCCTAGTGCACAGCGCTGTCCACCTACTTTTCACCAGGGCAGACTTATTCTCATCTGGAATGCTGACCCATGATGCCTCATCTGGTGGTGGCGGCACCACCACGCTGTATCAGAAGGGGAGTGTCAGAGTAGCGCTACAACCCGTGTCCCGTTTACCCCCTTTTACACTGTGGAGGCACGGAACTTACCTCAGCATGGCCACAAGTTTAACTTAAGTTAGGATTTTGTCTTAAGACCAAAACTTAAGATAAAATCCAAATTTTACTACTCCTAAATGCCTTTTGTGAATACCGAAAGTCTTAAAGTTAGGATTTTGTCTCAGGTAACTTTTGTGAATCAGGCCCCTTGTCTCTATATTTTCCCACCAACCAGACCGCTATGAACACAGAACTGTACGATCTCCTCTAACCTACATGTACGTTGCGACTCAGACCATGTATGAGCTAGGGTAACTGCTTATGTGTGCACATTTTAAGACAGCGGGAACAGCGAGAAGGGGGGAATGCCGCATGCATCGCTCCAACACATGCATGTGGTAGCCTAAGCTCCTGCCCAGTTAGGTCATACCTGAGTAGGGTCCCAACTTACTTGTGCCAATATGCTAGCATGTTACTACAAATACCCAAAGTGAGAAACCGTCTCATCCCTGGGATGAGCTGGGTGCATTTAATCTGCCTTCCATAAAAGACAGGTATTCTTGCCATTGCATGGGATTAATCTGTGGAGGGTTATGAGGTGCCTTCATTGCCTGCACCATATGTTCCACCACCAGCACCTTGCGGAGATCCAACAGACAAGTGCGTATGCTGGGAGCTGCACTCAACTTCCAGGACATAGCTATTCTCTGTTCTGCCAACGCCAAACCTAAATTCAGAAATTCATTAAGCTTTTCCGCGCAGCAGTACACTTGGTGATACCAAGTAAAAAGTGCAGGCCCTGCACAGGTATTGTGGTGGCATTTGCTTACCTTGTGGCACCGCTATCCCAATACCCTCTTCACTTCCAGAGCTGAATATGCCCTCCAGCACCTTAAGAGAAGGCACTATGTACAGGGGAAAAAGGCTGGCCGCCGTCTGGTGGCGCAGCTATGGCAGAGGGAAGCAGCAATGGTCATTCCCGCCATACAATCCAAGACAGGGGAGATTCTTATCAGGCCCCAAGACATAGTCAATCAGTTTACGTCCTTTTGCATGCATCTGTACACATCAGAGGCACCAGCCCCAGTGGAGTGGATCTCAACGTACCTCGAGGGGATTGCCCTCCCCCTCCTATCGGACAAAGGCAGAGAACTCTTGGAGGGTGACATCAGCCATTGCCAATTTGCCCTATCATAAAGCCCCGGGTGAAGACAGCTTTCTGCTGAGTATTACAAGTGGACCGGGGAGGAAGCACTAGACAGCCTACATGCGGCCCTACAGGTAGGCAATAGAACTCCTTTGTTGGGTCCTAACTCCAACAGGGCAGTTATCGCGGTCTTGTCTAAACCGGGGAGGGATCCTCTCCTTTGTGGCAGTTACCTCCCTATTTCACTTCTAAATGGAGACATTAAAATATTGATCAGTGTCGTCGCTGCATGCCTAAAGAAAGTCTTCTTCTATCATCCTTTATGAGCAAGTTGGTTTTGTTCCAGGACGATCTTCTAAAAAGCATCTCCGCACACTTGCTCATACGCTATGGACAGCAAAAGATCTGCCGGAAGATGCAGTAGTCCTCTCCCTTGACGAGGAAAAGGCGTTCAACCGCATATATTGGAATTACCTTTTAGCCACTATGAAACGCTTCGAGCTCGGTGACAAATTCAGCTCCAAGGTCCACTTACTCTATGACTGCCTGAGGCCCAGGTTAACTGCGGAGGGTTTCTGTTGTTTACTTTTAGGATGCAGATAGGCACATGTCAGGGATGCCCACTCTCTCCCCTACTGTTTCTCCTGGTCATGGAATCCCTGGCCTCTGTCATACGTCACTAGTCAAGAGTAATAGGTATCCCATGCCGGCTGGCCTCTCTAAAATATATCTGTACGCAGATGACATACTACTCACCCTCAGAGACCTACCACACTCCCTCCCTGCACTAATGGAACTCATAGAAGACTTTGCAACCCTGTCGGGCTATAAGGTAAACTGGGATAAAAGCAAGGCCCTCCCGCTCTCCTCAGGAACCATCAAAGCCGCAATACAGGGATACCCTTTCCGGTGGAAGTCCTCTCGGCTTATATACCTCGGAGAGCTAGTTAACAGTGGCCTGGAGGGAATGGTCATAGATAACCTCACACCCCTAATTGCACGAATAAAAAGAGACTTTGATAAGTGGTCCCTACTAGGAGTCTCCATGTGGGGCAGGGTACAGGCTATGTGCATGGTCACGCTTCCATGCTTCACGTATGTCCGAATTATGGTGCCCATGGTACCTCTGTCAACTTTACATACTATCGATGCGAGAATACGGGCCTTTGTCTGGGGTACTACCTGCCCCCGTCTGGCTGCACCTAAGCTCATGGCCCGCTGCTCTTGTGGCAGCCTGGGCTTTCCATCAGTAGAGCACTACAGTTTGACCCTACATCTTTCCAAACTCGCCTACCTCCACCCGGCAACACCAGACCCCTCCAATGGGTGAAAACGGAAAGATCACTTCTCAATCATGGCAAAGGATTGGGTCTCTTATATGGGGATACCATCATGCACAAACCAATTCCACACCTAGTGTTACAGGCCACACACAAGGCATAACACCGCGCACCCTCATAGGCACCAGCCACCATCTACACGCCAAGGCACCGATCAGGGGTAATGATAGCAATAGAATTGCGAAAAAGACACTCCATTGGCCTGTATGGAAAGCCCTGAACATACATTCCCACGATCAGGTTATCCTTAACGGTGATATAAAACCCTTCGCACTACTGCAAGAGGAATTCGGGTTACCCCCACAGCAGGCCTGGAGATACCTGCAGGTGCAACACTGTCTACAAAGATGCCTTGGCCACCGACCTTGGGCCCTTCCATACTCCCCGGTGGTGGAATATCTGTCAACCTGGGGTAGACACAAAGGTGTCATGTCAGGACTCTATGGTATCCTAATCAATCACTTGTTGTCACGCACCCCCTCCTACACAGTCTCCACGCCAATGGCAGGCACAGCTACAACACACAGTTGCAGCAGAAGATTGACAGATATAGTAGAAGACCTAGACAAGGGAACTCAAGGAGACAGATTAAAATGTTGTCTCTTTAAAACTTTACACGACTGGTATTGGACGCCAGTGAAACCGAACAGGGCCGGCTGCTACCACAATCCAAATGCTGGAGGTGCCCAGGCGTGCAATGTGATCTCCCCATATACTATGCAAGTGTCCCTCTGTCCAATCCTTTTAGTTCTTGGTAGGGACCACCCTGGGAGCGGTGATACCCCTCTGCCTACCTCTCCAACCCCCAGTTATCCTCCTGCATGACACCAGCACCACCCCGGACGTCACACGCCCGCAACGTCGCCTTCTTCATGCAGCACTGTTCACAGCTAAACTCTGCATCTTAAGGAAATGGAGATCGCCTGACCCTCCCTCCCAAGAGGAATGGATGGCGGCGATGATCCAAACAGCGTCATACGAATGTGTTATATACGGCCTCAGGACCAGACGGAGGTATATACACAGACGTGGGCCTCCATTCTCAGAGAGGCCACGGAAATGAGACCCTGCAGCCCCACCCAGCCCAACTCAATCGGTCAGATCGATAACCATAGCTAGAGGAAGCACCCATTCCCCCGCCATAAATGCCACCTTGCCCTATAGTAACTCACTTCCCTATGTCCTCTACCCTGCCTCTCCCCCTCCTCCTTCTCTTCCTCTCCTCTTGCTATCACTTCTGTTTTCCACACTTCCTTTCCCCTTCCCCCTTCCATAGCCCCTCTACCCCCAGACTTCTTGCTATGCCCTCAGCTACCATCTGGACACGTAGGCAGGCGCCCCCTTCACCCCATGTCCCCCTCCCATCTAGAGCTGATTACCACTATCCCATCCCAGCATGCTGGCATGCAACCATTACATGTGGGACTGCGGTCTACACTGCCCCCTCTTGGTTTTGGACCAACACCCTGCACACCCTGAGACTCAGACACAACCTATCCCCTGCATCCCCCCTCCTGCACAACAATATGAGCCCACCCTCTTCTCTTTCCTACAAATGATCATTGTTGATCCCCCTACACCCGAATAGCACCAGGGGTTGCCTAACCTCGTCCACTTATCACCCTCACTCCTACCTGCCTCCAGTACCTGTTCCATAAAGATCATCAACCCCTCCCAACATGAGGATCCCTCTCCCCATTTTCCCTATTTTCTATGTCGTACATGCACCATTGTACCCATACCACAGGCTCTATTGCATACTATATGCTGGCAAATGCTCCTGCAACATGTAGTCTCCACACCAGATACCTATAACCTACTGACAATCATGAGCCGCTGTATTGTTATTGTTGTTACCACACTAATATAACCATTGAAGATACTATTGTGTGCACAAATTGACTTACCCCTATCTCCTGACCTCCCCCCACTCCCCCGCTATCCTTCCTTCTCCCTCAACAACTCCACTTATACCCCCCTATTCTACAGTGTATAACCCTGTACGCAATGATGTACTCAGTTCTATAGATGATGTTGTATTAATGTGCCATGGTCTTATTGTCTTGTATTAATTACCCTTGTGATGCAAAATAAACAATTACGAAACAAAAAAAACCTCTCTTGGCCAAGGGAGCTATAGAGAGGGTTACCAGGCCAGAAGTAGGCTGTAGTTGTTATTCCTGCTATCGTCTGGTCCCAAAGAAGGACGGAGGCCTACATCCTATCTTGGACCTCAGAGCCCTCAACTACTTTCTCCAAAGGAGAAGTTCAAGATGCTCACCCTAGCTCAGTTCCTGTCTGCCTTGGACCCAGGAGACTGGATGGTAGCGTTGGACTTGCAGGATGCCTATTTTCATATCCCTGTCCTGCCTGCCCATCGTCGTTACCTGCAATTTAGGAGTGCTCCCCTTCAGCCACAACAGTGCCTCTCAGGTGCTCACAAAGGTGATGGCGTGGTTGCAGCCCATCTGCGGAGATCAGGGATTCCAGTCTTTCCCTATCTAGACAACTAGTTGTTGAAGGTGGGCTCATCCCAAACAGTCGTCTCCCACCTCCAGACTATGGCCGACCTCCTGCTATAATACTAATGTTTCAGCCTCTTTCCTTGATTTCGGTGAGAATGGCTCGGAGGCTGTTGGGCCTCATGACCTCCTGAATCCTGCTGGTGAACCATGCACGGTAGCAAATGCGGGCTGTACAGTAGGACCAATGGGCACAGCATTGAGGAAATCTCACCGACCTGGTTCAGATTTCGGAGGGCACTGTGAAAGAGCTGCAGAGGTGACTAGCAGAGGTGGAGATCAGAGGACTCTGGTCACCATCAGAAGCAAAGCTCCATATCAATCTGTTGGACCTTCGGGTGATCCTACTGGCACTGAAAGCCTTTTTACGGTCCATAAAGGGAAGGCTGAAACGAGTGTTCACAGACAACACTACCGCCATGTGGTACTGTAACAAACAGGGCGGAGTAGAGTTGTGGATGCTTTGTCAAGAGGCCCTGCGTCTTTGGACTTGGCTAGAACAACAGTGCATTTCCCTGGTGGTTCAGCACCTGGCTGGTTCTCTGAACGCCAGGGCCACGGCGCTCAGCTGAAGGTGCCTTGTGGATCACGAGTGGCGTCTCCATCCGGAGGTGGTACAGGGACTCTTTCAGCAGTGGTGAGAGCCTTGGTTAGATCTGTTCACCTCCGAAGAGAACGCGCATTGTCAGCAGTTTGGCACTTTGGAATTTCCAAGGTGGTTCGCGCTCATACCACTCCTGCCCAGAGTGCTCAAGAAGATTAGGAGAGACCAAGCACTAGTAATTCGTGTGGCTCCAGACTGGGCATGGGAAGTTTGGTATCCCGAGCTTCTAGACATGAGTATCGATCCTCTGATCAGGCTGTCGCAGCAGGGGAAGGTCCTTTACCAGAACCTATCTACTCTCCGCCTCCTTGTGTGGACACTGAGCGGCAAAAGTTGACAGCTTTTGACCTCCCTCCCGAAGTCTGTGAGGTTACTGTGACAGCCAGACGTCCCTGAATAAAATTGGTATATGCCTGCCAATGGAACAAATTTTGAAAATATTATAGAAAGTTCCATTGACCCCTTGTCTTCCTCTCTGGCAGATATAATTTTTTTGTACTTTCCTTGGTCCAGCAGGGTCCTGCCTTGGGCACTGTGAAAGGCTATCTTTTGGCCCTCTCAGATTTTCTTTTGCTACCAGATCAGCCTTCACTTTTCAAGTCCTTTCTGCTAAAGAGGTTTTTGAAGGGGTTAACCCACTTGTTTCCCCATTCTCCCTTTCTTATGCCACAATGGGACCATAATTTGGTACTCACCTACTTGATGTACACATCATTGAGCCAATGCACAACTGTCCTCTACGGTTGCTCACAATAGTAACAGCTTTCTTGGTGGCAATTACCTCTGCCTGGAGGGTGAGCTCCAGGCAGGCACTGTCATCACAGCCTCCTTACCTGACAGTTTTTCTGGAAAAAGTGGTACTGAGAACTAGGGCATCCTTTTTGCTCAAGGTTGTAACTCTCTTTCTTCTGGGACAGTCAGTTACCCTGCCCACTTTCTAAGCACCTCTGCATCCTTCCAAGGAAGAAGAGCATCTCCAACTTCTGGACCCAAAAAGGGCATTATCATTTTATCTCGATCGTACTAAATAATTCTGGGTGGAAGACCAACTCTTTGTAGGATATATGGGGCAAAGAAGGGGCGTGTAGTTCAAAAGAGCACCATCTCCTGTTGGCTCATCCTCTGTATAAAAATCTGTTACACCTTGGCTAAGAAGTAGCCTCCTGAGGACCTTATGGCTCATTCCATCACAGCAAAGGCAGCCAACACAGAGCTTCAGAGTGGGGTTCCAATCGATGATATCTGTCAAGCTGCCATGGGGACGTCTCTGCAAACGTTTCCCTGACAGTCCTGCCTAGATTCTCAGGTTCACAGAGAATGCTTGTTTGGGCACTCTGACCTGTAGGATTTTCTGTTCTAAAACTTTTCCGCAGTCCCTCCTCTGGGGAAGGTCTTGCTTAGATATCTGTTCAAAGGTAAGGAATCTGTGGCTAGATGTCTCTATCAGATGGGCAAGTTACTTACCTTCGGTAACACCTTATCTAGTAGAGACATAATCTAGCTGCAGATTCCTTACCGATCCACCCATCCTCCCCGCTCTGCGGAACTGTTTTTACTGTCAGGGTTTATCCCCTTCAGGGCCCTAGCTTCTTTTTAAACATACCAGGGTCAGTCACTTCATGGCTTCGTGCTTCTGGAGTGGAAAGTCGTGAAAAGTACTTACGTCAGCGCGCCAGAGTGGCTGTTAGATTTATGACGCATATGTGATGACAACGATGAACACGATGCTGACAACATCACGCAGAGTTTACCGACGCCACCTACCGACGAGCAGGGGTACAGCTAAGAAAAATCTTTCGGATCCAGCCTGATGCCTGGAAGTTCAAGGTTAAGGAATCTGCAGCTAGATCTTGTCTCTACCAGATGAGGTGTTACCAAAGGTAAGTAACTTGTCCATCAATAGCTAAAGGATAACCCATAAAAAGTTGGGGATGCGTGATATAACAGCCTTGCATAAACCACTATATTTGGTATCCCCATAGTAAGAGATGTTGGAAAACTCGAGCAAGGGTGCCAGTTGGCAGAAAAATACTGTGCTCATAAAGCCAACATCAGACCATGTCCAATTGAATCCTGGTAAGTTGTAACCCTAGAAACCTAGGGGATACCATAAAGTATGGTTCATAAGGCCACTATATTTTGTGTCCCCCAAAGGAACCAGATGTGAAAGATTGTGGAATGAAATCAAAACTGCGAAAAGAAACTGCAATCAAATAAAAGGCAACTCCAGTTGGTCATTGGCTAAACGGTAACCCTTGAAAAGAAGGGGATACAAGATATTGCAGCAACGTGTGAGCCATAATATATTGTATCCCCATAGTAAAAGGTGTTGGAAAACTCAAGCAAGGGTGTCAGTTGGCAGAACAATATTGTGCTCACCCATCCAACATTAGACAATGTCAAATTAAATTGACCAAATATTATAGTCGGTAGAGGGCATTATATTTGGTATCGCCTAAGGCAACCGGATGTAAACTCTTGTGGAATGATGTAAAAAATGTGTAAATATACTTTAGTATGCAATCAAATAAAAGGTAACTTCAACTGGTAAATGGCTAAATGGTAATCCATGAAATGTAGGGGATACGAGATATTAGAGCAATGTGTAAGACATAATATTTAGTATCCACATAGTAAACCATGTTGGAAAGAAAAAGGAAGGGTGCTGTTTGGGATAGAAATATTGTGCTCACCCATCCAGCATAAGACCAAATCAAATTGAATCCTGGTAAGTTCTAATCCGAGAAACACAGGGTGTACCAAACATTATAGATGGTAAAGGTCATTATATTTGGTATCCCCTAAGGCAACCGTATATAAAACCTTTAGGAATGATGTAAAAAATATGAAAAGATACTGTAGTCTGCTATCAAATAAAAGGCAACTTCAAGTGGTCAATGGCTAAAGGGGTAACCCTTGAAACAGAGGGGATACGAGATATCACAGCAATGCGTGAGCCATAATATCTGGTATCCCAATTGTTAACGATGCTGGAAAGCAAAATGGAAGGTGCTATTTGCCATATAAATACTGTGCTCATCTAGCCAACATAAGTCCATGTCAAATTGAATACTGCTAAGTTCTAACCCCCGAAACACAAAAGATACCAAATATTATAGACGGTAAAGGCCATTATATTTGGTATCCCCTAAGGGAATCGAATGTAGAATCTAGTGGAATCATGAAAAAATTCTGAAAAGATACTGTAGTTTCCTATAAAATGAAAGACAACTTCAAGTGGACAATGGCTAAGGGGTAACCCATGTAATGTAGGGGATACGAGTTATTACAGCAATGCGTGAGTCATAATATTTGGTATCCCCATAGTAAACGAAATTGGAAAGCTAAAGGAAGACCGCTAATTGGCATACAAGTACTGTGCTCACCCATCCAACATAGGACTACGTCAAATTGAATCCTGGTAAGTTCTAACCCAAGAAACACAGGGGATACCAAATATTATAGGGGGTATAGGCCATTATATATGGTATCCCCTAAGGGAACTGGACGTACAATCTTGTGGAATGATGTAAAAAATGTGAAAAGATACTGTAGTCTGCTGTAAAATAAAAGACAACTTCAAGTGGCCAATGGCTAAAGGGTAACCCCTGTAACATAAGGGATACGAGCTATTACAGCAATGCATAAGCCATAATATTTGGTATCCCCATAGTAAACGAAATTGGAAAGCAAAAGGAAGACCGCTATTTGGCATACAAGTGCTGTGCTCATCCATCTAACATAAGACTATGTCAGATTGAATCCTGGTAAGTTCTAACCCAAGAAACACAGGGGATACCAAATATTATGGCCGGTATAGGCCATTATATATGGTATCCCCTAAGGGAACTGGGTGTACAATTTTGTGGTATGATGAAACAATGTGAAAGGTTACTGTAGTCTGCTATCAAGTAAATGGCAACTTCAAGTGGTCAATGGCTAAAGGGTAACCCATGAAACGTAGGGGATACGAGATATTACAGCAATGCGTAAACCATAATATTTGGTATCCCCATAGTAAACGATGATAGAAAGCAAAAGGAACGGTTATATTCAGCATAGACACATTGTGCTCACCCATCCAACATAAGACCATGTCAAATAGAATCCCGGTAAGTTCTAACCCAAGAAACAAAGGGGATACCAAATATTATAGGGGGCATAGGCCATTATATATGGTATCCCCTAAGGGAACAGGACGTACACTCTTGTGGAATGATGTAAAAAATGTGAAAAGATACTGTAGTCTGCTGTCAAATAAAGAGAACTTCAAGTGGCCAATGGCTAAAGGGTAACCCATGTAACATGGGGGATATGAGATATGACAGCAATGTGTGAGCCATAATATTTGGTATCTCCATAGTAAACGAAATTGGAAAGCAAAAGGAAGACCGCTATTTGGCACACAAGTACTGTGCTCACCCATCCAAAATAATACTATGTCAAATTGAATCCTGTTAAGATCTAACCAAAGAAACACAGTGGATACCAAATATCATAGCAGGTATAGGCCATTATATATGGTATCCCCTAAGGGAACCGGAAGTACAATCTTGTGGAATGATGAAAAAATGTGAGATGTTACTGTAGTCTGCTGTCAAGTAAAAGGCAACTTCATGTGGTCAATAGCTAAAGGGTAACCTATGAAACGTAGGGGATACGTGATATTACAGCAATGCGTGAGCCATAATATTTGTATCCCCATAGTAAACGATGATGGAAAGCAAAAGGAAGGGTTATATTCAGCATAGAAACACTGTGCTCACCCATCCAACATAAGACCATGTCAAATAGAATCCCGGTAAGTTCTAACCCAAGAAACACAGTGGATACCAATTATCAGAGCCGGTGTAGGCCATTATATATGGTATCCCCTAAGGGAACCGGACGTACAATCTTGTGGAATGATGAAAACATGTGAAAGTTTACTGTAGTCTGCTATCAAGTAAAAGGCAACTTCAAGTGGTCAATAGCTAAAGGGTAACCCTTGAAACGTAGGGGATACAAGATATCACAGCAATGTGTGAGCCATAATATTTAGTATCCCCTAAGGGAACTGGATGTAAAATCTTGTGGAATGATGTAAAAAATCTGAAAAGATACTGTAGTCTGCTATCAAATAAAAGACTACTTCAATTGGTCAATGGCTAAAGCGCAACTCATGAAACGTAGGGGATAAGAGATATGACAGCAATGCGCGAGCCATAATATTTGGTATCTCCTTTGTAAGCGATGTTGGAAAGCAAAAGGAAGGGTGCTATTTGCCATGGAAATACTGTGCTCATCCATCCAACATAAAACTATGTGAAATTGAATACTGGTAAATTCTAACCCCAGAAACACAGGGGATACCATATATTATAGCCGGAATAGGCCAATATATGGTATCCCTGAAGGGTACCCGATGTAAAATCTTGTGGCATTGATGTAAAAAATCTGAAAAGATACTGTAATCTCCTATGTAATAAAAGGTAACTTCAACTGGTGAATGGCTAAAGGGTAACCCATGTAACATAGGGGATACGAGATATTACAGCAATTCGTGAGCCATCATAGTTGGTATCCCCGTAGTAAATGAAATTGGAAAGCAAAAGGAAGACCGCTATTAGGCATACAAGTACTGTGCTCACCCATCCAACATAAGACTATGTCAAATTGAATCCTGTTAAGTTCTAACCCAAGAAGCACAGGGGATACCAAATACTATAGCCGGTATAGGCCATTATATATGGTAGCCCTTAACGGAACTGGACATACATTCTTGTGGAATGATGTAAAAAATGTGACAAGATGCTGTAGTCTGCTGTCAAATCAAAGACAACTTCAAGTGGCCAATGGCTAAAGGGTAACCCATGTAACGTAGGGGATACAAGATATCACAGCAATTCGTGAGCCATAATATTTGGTATCCCCATAGTAAACGATTATGGAAAGCAAAAGGAAGGCTGCTATTTGTCATAGAAACACTGTGCTCACCCATACAATATAAGACCATGTCAAATTGAATCCCGATAAGTTCTAACCCAAGAAGCACAGGGGATACCAGATAGTATAGCCGGTATAGTCCATTATATATGGTATCCCCAATGGGAACTAGATGTAAAATCTTGTGGGAATGATGTAAAAAATTTGAAAAGATACTGTAATCTGCTATAAAATAAAGACAACTTCAAGTGGCCAATAGCTAAAGGGTAACCCATGTAACATAGGGGATATGAGATATTACAGCAAAGCGTGAGCCATAATAGTTGGTATCCCCATAGTAAGCAAAATTGGAAAGCAAAAAGAAGACCGCTATTTGGCATACAAGTACTGTGCTCACCCATCCAACATAAGACTATGTCAAATTGAATCCTGCTAAGTTCTAACCCAAGAAACACAGTGGATACCAAATATCATAGCCGGTATAGGCCATTATATATGGTATCCCCTAAGGGAACTAGACGTTCAATCTTGTGGAATGATGAAAAATGTGAAAGGTTACTGTAGTCTGCTATCAAGCAAAAGGCAACTTCAAGTGGTCAATTGCTAATGAGTAATCCATGAAACGTAGGGGATACAATATATCACAGCAATGCATGAGTCATAATATTTGGTATCCCCATAGTAAATGATGTTGGAAAGCAAAAGGAAGACTGCAATTTGGCATAGAAATACTGTGCTCACCCATCAAACATAAAACTGTGTCATTTTGAATACTGGTAAGTTCTAAGCCCAGAAACATGGGTGATACCGAATATTATAGCCGGAATAGGCCATTATATATCTTATCCCCAATGGGAACCAGATGCAAAATCTTGAGTAATTATGTAAAAAATTTGAAAAGTTACTGTAGTCTGCTATAAAGTAAAAGGCAATTTCAAGTGGTCAATGGCTAAAGGGTAACTCATGAAACGTGGAGGATACGAGATATTACAGCAATGCGTGAGTCATAATATTTGGTATCCCCATAGTAAACGATGTTCGAAAGCAAAAGGAAGGTTGCTTTTTTGCATGGAAATAATGTGCTCACCCATCCAACATAAGACCATGTCAAATTGATTCCTGGTAAGTTCCAACTGCAGAAACACGGGGGATACCAGATATTATAGCCGGTATAGTCCATTATATATGGTATTCCCCATGGGTACCAGATGCAAAATCTTGAGTAATAATGTAAAAAATGTTAGAAGTTACTGTATTCTGCTATCAAGTAAAACACAACTTTAAGTGGTCAATGGCTAAAGGGTAAACCATGAAACGTAGGGGATACATGATATTACAGCAATGTGTGAGCCAAAATATTTGGTATCCCCATTGTAAGCGATGTTGGAAAGCAAAAGGAAGGGTGCTATTTTCCATGGGAATACTGTGCTAATCCATTCAACATAAGACTATGTGAAATTGAATACTGGTAAGTTCTAACCCTAGAAACACAGGGGATACCAGATATTATAGCCGGTATAGGCCATTATATAAGCTAACCCCTAAGGGAACCGGACGTACAATCTTGTAGAATGATGTAAAAAATTTGAAAAGTTACTGTAGTCTGCTATCAAGTAAAAGGCGACTTCAAGTGGTCAATGGCTAAAAGGTAACCCATGAAATGTAGAGGATACAAGATATTACAGCAAAGCAAGAGCCATAATATTTGGTATCCCCATAGTAAATGATGTTGGAAAGCAAAAGGGAGGGTGATATTTGGCATAGAAATAAGGTGCTCACCCATCCAACATAAGCCCATGTTGAATTGAATACTGGTATGTTCTAACTCCAAAAACACATGGGATACCAAATATAATAGCTGGTATAGCCCATTATATATGGTATCACCTACGGGAACCGTACGCACAATCTTGTGGAATGATGTACAAAATGTGAAAAGATACTGTATTCTGCTATCAGATAAAAGACAACTTCAAGTGGTCGATGGCTAAAATGTAACCCATGAAATTTAGGGGATAAGAGATATTACAGCAATGCATGAGTCATAATATTTGGTATCCCCATACTAAACGATATTGGAAAGCAAAAGGAAGGGTGCTTTTTGGCGTAGAAATACTGTGCTCACCCATCCAACATATGACCATATCTAATTGAATCCTAGGAAGTTCTAAACCAAGAAACACCGGGGATACCAGATATTATAGCCGTTATAGGCCATTATATTTGGTATCCCTTAAACGAACTGGTTGTAAAATCTCGTGGAATGATGTAAAAAATGCGAAAAGTTACTGTAGTCTGCTATCAAGTAAAACACAACTTCAAGTGGTCAATGGCTAAAGGGTAACCTATGAAACTAGGGGGATACGAGATATTACAGCAATGTGTGAGCCATAATATTTGGTATCCCCATTGAAAACTATGTTGGAAAGCAAAAGGAAGGATGCTATTTGCCATGGGAATACTGTGCTAAAGTGAAATTGAATACTGGTAAGTTCTAACCCCAGAAACACTGGGGATACCAGATATTATAGCCGGTATTGGCCATTATATGGGGTATCTCTTAAGGGTACCGGCTGTAAAACCTTGTGGGATTGATGTACAAAATCTGAAAATATACTGTAATCTGCTATATAATAAAAAGTAACTTCAACTGGTGAATGGCTAAAGGGTAACCTACGAAATATAGATGATATGAGATATTACAGCAATGTGTGAGATGTACTATTTGGTATCCCCATAGTAAATGATGTTGGAAAGCAAAATGAAGGGTTATAATCAGCATAGAAATTCTGTGCTCAGCCATCCAACATAAGTCCATGTCTAATTGAATCCTGGTAAATTCTAAAACACCAGGGATACCAGATATTATAGCCGGTTTAGGCCATTATATTTGGTATCCCCTAAGGGAACCGGACGTACAATCTTGTGGAATGATGAAAAAATGTGAAAGGTTACTGTAGTCTGCTATCAAGTAAAAGGCATCTTCAAGTGGTCAATAGCTAAAGGGTAACCCATGAAATGTAGGGGATACAAGATATCACAGCAATGTGTGAGCCATAATATTTAGTATCCCCTAACGGAACTGGATGTAAAATCTTGTGGAATGATGTAAAAAATCTGAAAAGATACTGTAGTCTGCTATCAAATAAAAGACTACTTCAATTGGTCAATGGCTAAAGCGCAACTCATGAAACGTAGGGGATAAGAGATATGACAGCAATGCGCGAGCCATAATATTTGGTATCTCCTTTGTAAGCGATGTTGGAAAGCAAAAGGAAGGGTGCTATTTGCCATGGAAATACTGTGCTCATCCATCCAACATAAAACTATGTGAAATTGAATACTGGTAAATTCTAACCCCAGAAACACAGGGGATACCATATATTATAGCCGAAATAGGCCAATATATGGTATCCCTTAAGGGTACCGGATGTAAAATCTTGTGGCATTGATGTAAAAAATCTGAAAAGATACTGTAATCTCCTATATAATAAAAGGTAACTTCAACTGGTGAATGGCTAAAGGGTAACCCATGTAAAGTAGGGGATACGAGATATTACAGCAATTCGTGAGCCATAATATTTGGTATCCCTGTAGTAAATGAAATTGGAAAGCAAAAGGAAGACCGCTATTTGGCATACAAGTACTGTGCTCACCCATCCAATATAAGACTATGTGAAATTGAATCCTGGTAAGTTCTAACCCAAGAAGCACAGGGGATACCAAATATTATAGCCGGTATAGGCCATTATATGTGGTATCCCCTAACGGAACTGGACATACATTCTTGTGGAATGATGTAAAAAATGTGACAAAATGCTGTAGTCTGCTGTCAAATAAAAGACAACTTCAAGTGGCCAATGACTAAAGGGTAACCCATATAACGTAGGGGATACGAGATATTACAGCAATTCGTGAGCCATAATAATTGGTATCCCCATAGTAAACGATTATGGAAAGCAAAAGGAAGGCTGCTATTTGTCATAGAAATACTGTGCTCACCCATCCAACATAAGACCAGGTCAAATTGAATCCCAATAAGTTCTAACCTAAGAAGCACAGGGGATACCAGATAGTATAGCCGGTATAGTCCATTATATATGGTATCCCCAATGGGAACTAGATGTAAAATCTTGTGGGAATGATGTAAAAAATGTGAAAAGATACTGTAATCTGCTATAAAATAAAAGACAACTTCAAGTGGCCAATAGCTAAAGGGTAACCCATGTAACATAGGGGATATGAGATATTACAGCAAAGCGTGAGCCATAATAGTTGGTATCCCCATAGTATGCGAAATTGGAAAGCAAAAGGAAGACCGCTATTTGGCATACAAGTACTGTGCTCACCCATCCAACATAAGACTATGTCAAATTGAATCCTGTTAAGTTCTAACCCAAGAAACACAGTGGATACCAAATATAGGCCATTATATATGGTATCCCCTAAGGGAACCAGACGTTCAATCTTGTGGAATGATGAAAAAATTTGAAAGGGTACTGTAGTCTGCTATCAAGTAAAAGGCAACTTCAAGTGGTCAATTTCTAAAGAGTAATCCATGAAACGTAGGGGATACAAGATATCACAGCAATGCATGAGTCATAATATTTGGTATCCCCATAGTAAATGATGTTGGAAAGCAAAAGGAAGACTGCTATTTGGCATAGAAATACTGTGCTCACCCATCAAACATAAGATTGTGTCAATTTGAATCCTGGTAGCCCTAAGCCCAGAAACATGGGTGATACCAGATATTATAGCCGGAATAGGCCATTATATATCGTATCCCCAATGGGAACCAGATGCAAAATCTTGAGGAATTATGTAAAAAATGTGAAAAGTTACTGTAGTCTGCTATCAAGTAAAAGGCAATTTCAAGTGGTCAATGGCTAAAGGGGAACTCATGAAACGTGGAGGATACGAGATATTACAGCAATGCGTGAGTCATAATATTTGGTATCCCCATAGTAAACGATGTTCGAAAGCAAAAGGAAGGTTGCTTTTTTGCATGGAAATACTGTGCTCACCCATCCAACATAAGACCATGTCAAATTGATTGCTGGTAAAATTCTAACCGCAGAAACACGGGGGATACCAGATATTATAGCCGGTATAGTCCATTATATATGGTATTCCCCATGGGTACCAGATGCAAAATCTTGAGGAATAATGTAAAAAATGTTAAAAGTTACTGTAGTCTGCTATCAAGTAAAACACAACTTCAAGTGGTCAATGGCTAAAGGGTAAACCATGAAACGTAGGGGATACATGATATTACAGCAATGTGTGAGCCATAATATTTGGTATCCCCATTGTAAGCGATGTTGGAAAGCAAAAGGAAGCGTGCTATTTTCCATGGGAATACTGTGCTAATCCATTCAACATAAGACTATGTGAAATTGAATACTGGTAAGTTCTAACCCTAGAAACACAGGGGATACCAGATATTATAGCCGGTATAGGCCATTATATAAGCTAACCCCTAAGGGAACCGGGCGTACAATCTTGTGGAATGAAGTAAAAAATGTGAAAAGTTACTTTAGTCTGCTATCAAGTAAAAGGCGACTTCAAGTGGTCAATGGCTAAAAGGTAACCCATGAAATGTAGGGGATACAAGATATTACAGCAAAGCAAGAGCCTTAATAGTTGGTATCCCCATAGTAAATGATGTTGGCAAGCAAAAGGGAGGGTGATATTTGGCATAGAAATACTGTGCTCACCCATCCAACATAAGACCATGTCGAATTGAATACTGGTATGTTCTAACTCAAAAAACACAGGGGATACCAAATATAATAGCTGGTATAGGCCATTATATATGGTATCACCCACGGGAACTGTACGCGCAATCTTGTGGAATGATGTACAACATGTGAAAAGATACTGTATTCTGCTATCAAGTAAAAGACAACTTCAAGTGGTCGATGGCTAAAGTGTAACCCATGAAATTTAGGGGATAAGAGATATTACAGCAATGCATGAGTCATAATATTTGGTATCCCCATACTAAACAATGTTGGAAAGCAAAAGGAAGGGTGCTTTTTGGCATAGAAATACTGTGCTCACCCATCCAACATATGACCATATCTAATTGAATCCTAGGAAGTTCTAAACCAAGAAACACAGGGGATACCAGATATTATAGCCGTTATAGGCCATTATATTTGGTATCCCTTAAACAACTGGTTGTAAAATCTCGTGGAATTATGTAAAAAATGCGAAAAGTTACTGTAGTCTGCTATCAAGTAAAACACAACTTCAAGTGGTCAATGGCTAAAGGGTAACCCATGAAACTAGGGGGATACGCGATATTACAGCATTGCGTGAGCCATAATATTTGGTATCCCCGTTGAAAACGATGTTGGAAAGCAAAAGGAAGGATGCTATTTGCCATGGGAATACTGTGCTAAAGTGAAATTGAATACTGGTAAGTTCTAACCCCAGAAACACTGGGGATACCAGATATTATAGCCGGTATAGGCCATTATATGGGGTATCTCTTAAGGGTACCGGCTGTAAAACCTTGTGGGATTGATGTACAAAATCTGAAAATATACTGTAATCTGCTATATAATAAAAAGTAACTTCTACTGGTGAATGGCTAAAGGGTAACCTATGAAATATAGGGGATATGAGATATTACAGCAATGTGTGAGACGCACTATTTGGTATCCCCATAGTAAATGATATTGGAAAGCAAAATGAAGGGTTATAATCATCATAGAAATTCTGTGCTCAGCCATCCAACATAAGACCATGTCTAATTGAATCCTGGTAAATTCTAAAACACCAGGGATACCAGATATTATAGCCGGTTTAGGCCATTATATTTGGTATCCCTTAAGGGAACCAGATGTAAAATCTTGTTGAATGATGTAAAAAATGTGAAAAGTTTTTGTAGTCTGCTCTCAAATAAAAGGCAACTTCAAGTGGTCAATGGATAAAGGGTAACACATGAAACGTAGGGGATACAAGATATTACAGCAATGCGTGAGCCATATTATTTGGTATCCCTTTGTAAACGATGTTGGAAAGCAAAAGGAAGGGTACTATTTGCCATAGAAATACTGTGCTCATCCATCCAACATAAGACCATATCAAATTGAATACTGAAGTTCTAACCCCAGAAACACAGGGATACCAGAGAGTATTGCCGGTCTAGTCCATTATATATGGTATCCCCAATGGGAACTAGATGTAAAATCTTGTGGGATTGGTGTAAGAAATCTGAAAAGATCCTGTAATCTGCTATAAAATAAAAGGTAGTACAAACAAAGCACTGCCAATGAGGCATGGGTGTATAGCGCCTCGTGGCCTGAGAGGTATCGACAGCCCCACTCACTCTATGCCTGCAGGGGAGCACACACTGGCCAATCATCATCCAATCACTGACTAAGTGGAATTGAGTTAACTGTCAGTGACGGTGCAGTGCAGGTGGTATCAGTTTTTGAAATACAACAGGGAAGTCGCCGCCCCCTGGATTCATCATCACTCTCAGTCTGAGCAAGCAGGGTAGGAGGGAAGGCAGGGGATACGAGGGTAGTCTCAGGGTGATTACTACTCTCCAGAGTGGATTTAATTGTAAGAGTCTGTTTGACAGACTTAGCCATGGCATGTCACATGGCTGGGTTCCTGAGGCTCAGCTTTATGTTGTACTGCAGCCAGAGCCTGAGGCTGCCCTATGCTGTGTGATGACAATTTGTGTTCATTATTGGTAGTGAAGAAACTCAACCTTGAAGGTGGCACTGTATAATGCAGGCTCACTGGCAGCACAGTTTCCACACCACTGCCAGCAGGCAGCCCGCTGCTCGCGCTTTTGCACTGGTCTGTTCCTATTTGCAGTTTCTTATGCCTAGTAGTGCCGCTGTGATAGGAGGCCCTACAAATGCATGACTAAGCATTTTATTGTGGTGATGAGGACTTCCGTGCTAAACTGCATTTGTTTAACCATTGATGCATGATACTTGGCAGTGCTGTACCTCCAGCCTGAAAAAAACAAAAAAGTGCTTTAATTCCCACACCCTCTATTGTCCATGTTGCCCCCAAAACCCATTCCTTCCCTCCCTCCTTGTATCCCCTGCCTTCCCTCCTACCCCGCCAGCAATTATAAAAAAGGGTTACGACCATATCATATCTCTTCTAGAGTCAGAGTGCATGCGCTGCTCTGCGAGGCAGTATGTATCTACAATATGGGCTTTAACCAAGCCCATCAATTGCCATTCGTTCATTTTTGTGCCTTTCAGAAATGCTGCCTTTTTATTGGTGCATTGCTTGTAATTGTCCCTCCTTTGGGTGCTTGGTTCACGCGGTTCAGGCGATTTCACTAATTGTTCCTTCGGATTGGTTACCACAGGTTCATGGTTCCTCCTGGTTGGCCATCGCAACACGCGCTTCCGCTGCTCTTTTCAACTTGATCAGCATAGCATGCAGTGCTTTATCCATTCATCTGTGTGGCACATCGAGCATCAACTTTAAGCATGGACTCATTAGCAATTTAAACTGCATGATTCAAACAGACGAAAATCATGACCACTGCGTGTTTCTCTGTGTATGTATGTTTCTGCTCAAGTGAGCGTTATTGCAGTGAGGGGGATCTGCCAATGTGTTCTTATGTTTACACCTGATAGACCGGTCACCGGAAGCACAAAAAACTCGAGAGACTTAGATTGAGTGCGCTCGGTGCCTCGCTTGCTTGTGAGTATATACTGCTTCTAGAGAAGTGATCCCGTACGTTGTTTCAGAGCTGTAACTATTAATGCACATGATCCCTTGTTTCTCCAAGCTATAGTGCGGAGTTTTGGTAAAATTTGTGAAATCCCACCATATTAGATGCATTGTGTAGTTCACCTTAAAGTGCTGTGCATGCCTCTCTCCCCTTCAAAAATTCTCCAAGGGAAACAGTGGGTACCAGCGAAAGCTAACTAGGGCTGTTGCATGGATTTTTGCCACCCTTGGCAAAGTGACATTTTGCGCCTCTTCACTCCCTGTAGTCTTTGCTAATTTTATGATAATGCTGATGGTCTTCTGCTCCTCTAGACTTAAGGCAGCGGCCTGCTCTTCCCTTGTGTTTTAAACTGACTCTGGAAGATGAGACCTTTTTCACACTGAGCCCCCATTCCATAGCGTGCTCTCCACTACGACTGTCTGCAGTAGTGGTGATGTGGCTCTTGACTCCGTCTGTTGTCAGGCAGGCGTCCCCTCATCACACCTCTTCCAAAATGTGCTTTCTGTTGCCATTGTGACTCACAATCTGTTTTCTGTTGCCCGATAGCCATATGAGCAAAAACATCCACGCATTTCTTCTCTGTTTGGTTTTGCGAATAGAAGAGGACAGGTGGTGTCTAAAGCAGATTACCTGCTAGGTGTATTCATTGGCCTTACCATCAAATAAGAACCTGGTTATTTTTACAGTGCTTGCAGGTGTTTACCGTTTATAGTGCTGTAAATAACAAGTGGTCATCATTGCCCAACTCACTTAGCTGATTTTAGAACTATGAAACAGACAGTTGACCCTGCCACTATCAACCAAGTGACTAGGAGGTTTATAACAATAATGATGATGATAAATAGTTTTTTATAGTATGTAATGCCAGAGGTTTGCAGTTGTAGATGCTTTAATAACACATGTTACCCAATTTAATGCTACTCATTTTATCTATGTTGGATGGATGCAATGCTGAACTGGCCCTGCTGGAATTCAACCTGGCTGGTTGCACAGTAATAACAGCAGGGAGCACATAACCTACCGAGCAGACCAGTTGTCATGGGATCATTGTGCAGGAAAACTAGAATCCTGCTTAAATAAGACTACTTCTTAGGAAGTACAATAATAATAAAATTGCCATCCTTCTGAGCCTTTGCGAAGAAAGTGGGATTCATTGTTTTTGGAAGTTTATCTAAGTCACCAGTGGCAAACGACCATCCCAAACACACCAGCTAAAAACACATGACGCAATCACATTGGTGTTGAGGCAGGCCAGGCATGGGTCAGCATAATTATAAAAGAAACAAGACTGCCCCAAGCGAGATCCAACCACCATCTCACGTCTCATAAGGTAAGCAAGGCAACAACAGGTCGAAAATGTAGCGAGGAAAACGTCAGGAACACCAATATCCCAACTCTGCACTGTCAAAAGCAATGATGCAGGTGTCTTCCTTCTTTTATCTGCCGTAAATGTTTATGCTTGTTTTTTTACCTCACTCAATAGCTTTTGGCATTTGATAAGTTTACAGTTTTAAAAGTAACCTGCTCGTTGCCTACTGAGCAGTGAATTCAAAATCCTGTGAACCACATACACATCTATGGGTGCATGGTTTGGAGCACCAGAATCAGAACTCCCCTGACAAATGTGGCAAGCTAAGTTTAGATGAATATGGTGCATGCCCCCCCCCACAGATGTGCATAGACCCAGCACCATTTGCAACCAAAACAGCGCCCCACATTGTTCAAGCCCCCCCCCCCCTAAAATTAGGATATTTGGACAAGTCTTTGCACATTACAAGGTTTTGTAAATTTGTGCGCCATGAAAGGCCGCCTTTCTTCGTAATTATGTGTCATCATTTTAAAACTTGGGAACACAATCCACACAAATACACTCCACACCATGCAACATAATCCCAATCAGCATAATTTCACTCAATGCTGCACACCTCCAAGCCACACAGTTCAACTCTACCATTTTCCTTCTACACCACATAATTCGGCAACAAACCACATATTTCAACTCAACAACACAAGTACAGAACACACCAAATACATCTAAACCACACCATATAATTCCATATCACACCACAAAATTCAACAGAGCATCACATAATTAAAATCTCTATCACACACAAGTACACTCCACATAATTCCAGTACACTTAACTCAATATCACATAATTACTATCCACATATTTAAACTGCACACCATTCCACATAATTCTACTTAACAAATCCACTCCACACCACACATTTCCCCAACTGATAATTCCAATCCAACCCACATAATTCCACTCCACAGCACATATATCCACTTCACACCAATTCAAAACACACGGGTAAAAAACGTTGCCATTTACAGCGCCAATACCTCTAACTCTCATAAATTTGAAACCAATTTGCATTGTAAATGCTTGTTTTACTTTCATTCATGCAGCACTCCAGCCATGCTGCTACACAACATTACTTAAAAACATAGACAAATAACTCTCTAAAAGGCAAAACATATTGCCAATGATTGTTTTAATTGGCACAGAAATATAATGCAGGCTGGTGATATGCCAGTAAGGTGGCAGCCTTATAATTGTATGTATATAATGATACAATCACTGTTGTTGTACTTACAGTGTCAGTTATATGTTTTGAAAACAGTTTTGTAAATTGTTCATTGTATATAACAGACTAAATCTTTGCTCAGTAACACTGAAACTAGTGACGGGGGGCGTGGCCGAGCCAGCCAAGATGGCGGACTTCTCTCTCTGAGGCTCCCGCTCGGCAGCCCGTGAACGCGACAGTGCTACCTGCCCCGGGCTTCCACCGACCCTGGAAATAGTCGGACCGAGCCCAGACAAGGCGGCGACACCTCCGACAGGCATCGAATCCCCGGCCGCGGACAAGATGGCGGACGGGTGATCGGCTCGAGAGGAGCGGCGGCGAGGCAGGGGGACTGCGGCGACCCCTGCGACACGATCGACCCCGTTGGTGATCGCGGCCACCCGCACCAGAGTCCCGTGGCTGCGGGGCCAAGGTTGGACCCGGGGAGGTGACCTGGGCGATCCAACGGCTGCGGTGGCAGAGAGGCGGGAGAGCGCCGATCCCTTCCCCCCCCACGGCTGAGCGGCGAACCGAGGAAGCCGGGCTGGACTCAGGCGGGGGTGCAAGCAGCTCGACTGAGTGAACTACACAGCAGGTGAGCCCCGAACTGGGCGATCGCTACATGGCAATACCGAGCGATCCCCGCCCCACATACAGTCCGGGGGCGCCAGACGGCGGATCATCCGACGGAGACGGGGAGAGCAGCCCGCTACCCTCGGGAGCAAGCCGGGACGAGGGGCCCCAACCACAGTCCCAGCGGGCGCCGGCGGACATTCAGCAGAGGGTGTGCGGAGCTCTGACCCGGGTCACCAGTGGAGGAACGAGGTGAGCCCCGGACCGCGCACAGCCGCACAGCTTGCTCGGCGGCGGGAACGGCGGGGAGACGTGGAGCGCACCACAGAGGCAGCCCGGCCGTGCGCACCCCATCGTGCCTGGGGGACTGTCATGTCGAGGAGCGCGAGGGGAGTGTGGGGCCTGCGGTGCTGCCGCAGCGAGAACAGACGGGCTGCACGGGACCCGCCCGGCGCGGGAGGCTTCACTGGGGAACCTCTGCGCTCCAAGGAATGGGCTCGACCCCACCTCCCAGGGACCAGCGACAGCGGAGCACTCACCCCCACACGGAGGGCAGGTCGGGCCCGGGGACACTGGAGGGCCACTGACACCCCGCGAGTCGGGAGCGCCGACGAGCTGACGATCTGGGGAGGCGCGGGTGGTGCGCCCACCCACGAGACAGCGGGACCCGGCCAAGAGGAGACCGCCTTCCAGAGTGACCCGCCTGACGAGAGAACGGGATTGCCGGGCCAGCTCGAAGTTGGGAACCAGTAAGTGGACACAAATATTTACGTGGGAAGGGCCCCCCCCCACAATGGGTCGTTAAAAAACGGCAGGGGTGCCGCCAGCCTCACACCAGCCTAGAATGACCTCATCGACATCGGCGGGACCCCCCACGGCACCGAGCCAGTCAAGGACGACCCCACGTCCAGGAAACTAGACCAGGTCCTGGCAGCCATCGAACAATCTAGAGTGGCAATGGAAGGAAAGTTCGGCGAGCTGGCATCTGACCTGGGCCTCCTTCGTGATGACCACAGAAAACTGGCGGACAAAGTCGCGCAAAGCGCCCACACTATCCAGACACTGGAACCGCAGGTGCAACAGTATCGCAACACGCTTCAGGACCTCCAAACTCGGATAAAGGCGCTGGAAAACAAGGCGGACGACCTAGAAGGGCGCTCCAGGCGGAGCAACATCCGCATCATGAATTTGCCGGAAGGAATCGAAGGGTCTAACCCGATCAAATACATCACCGACTGGATAGCCACATTCACGCCAGCAGACGCTCTCACCGCGTTCTTCTCCGTGGAGAGAGCCCACAGGGTACCGGCTCGCAGACCACAGCCGGGCATGCCTCCTCGCCCTTTCTTGCTCAAGCTCCTCCATTATCAGGACCGAGACACTATCCTACGAGCAGCCAGACAGCAGGGGCGGCTGCAGATAGAGGACAAGCAGGTCATGCTGTTCCCGGACTACTCCCGTGCGGTCCAACAGCAACGGGCCACCTTCCTGGCAGTGAAACGCGCCATGCACCTGAAGAACATACAATATGCGCTCCTCTTTCCGGCCCACCTCAAGGTCATCTATGAAGGCGAGATGCACTTCTTTACGGACCCGGGAGAAGCGGCAACATGGGTGGAACAGCATGCACGGCGCCCCAGAGACAGCCCTCACCCGCGCCCGACAAAGACACCCGGGGGGCCCCCTCCACGCAGATTAGTGTGTGGACCGGCACTACCACTGCCAGCTCCCCGGACCTTGCACAGATCATTGCGGAGCGTCGGAAGGCTCTCCAAGCGGTGGCCACTCTGAGTCCCCAGGACAGAGGATCAGACTCAGAACGTGGTCCTCACATCTTCAGCTCGGACGATGAGAGGAGTGCCACGCCTAGGTCGCGGGAGGGCTCGATGACGCCCCCCGTGGTGACCCCCCAGACCGCGGACACACTCATTTGACAAGACATCAACGGATCGGATCAGCGGGGAAACGGACACGCATGGCCCTATGGACCGAACTGAGCAGAATAGCCACCGGGCAGGACACTTATAGATATCAACAATATACGGGCAGCCGCTAGAGCGAGAGTCGGTAGCTACCAAAGCCACCACCCCCACAGTTACGACCTAAAGTTTCACCAGGACAACCAGTTTGGGCACATCGCCTCGCACGATGCGCCCCCAGTATTGGGACTGTTTCCCACTGTTGTTGCAGTTCACCCCCCTACCCTATGTATTCTCTTCCCACAATTCCCAGAGCGGGCAAGGCGACCTTCATGGACGATGCAGTGCACAGATGGACGGTAGGTGGCGGGCGAGGGGACGGGCGCGACGGCTGTGGGGTCCACAATACAACAAGGACGTATACACATGACTTCCCACAACATGTCCCACAACTCTCCTAACACGGACATAAAATTCCTGACACTGAATGTCCGGGGAATGCATACAGCCCGCAAGCGATATTCTATTTATGCCTACATCAAGAGACAGAAGGCCCAAGTAGCACTCTTACAAGAGACGCATCTGACGACGGGGGAGGTGGACCGGCTACAGAGGAAGTGGCGAGGCATAATATGTGCCGCGACCTACTCCGCATTTGCCAGGGGCGCGCTAGTATGGATCAGACCGGGGGTGCCATTTAAAGAGCAAAGCAGACTCGTCGACAGAGAGGGCCGTTATGCGATACTAACAGGGCTGCTAGAGGGCCAACAACTACTGATAGGGAGTATATACGCCCCCAACACAGAACAGGAGGGTTACTGGGGCAAACTCACACACACCTTAGCACACCATACGTCGGTCCCATGGCTCTTGGGAGGGGACTACAATTGCACCCTAGATCCACACCTAGACAGATCACACCCCCCGCAGGCCCACTCATCATCATACAAGCAAGCCGCAGGCCTCCGCAGCTGGGCAGACAGATGGGGGCTAGCAGACATCTGGAGGACTCGCCACCCCACCATAAAGCTTTACTCCTTTCATTCGATCCCACATGATCTGCGGGTCCGTTTAGACAGGTTCCTATGCTCAACGTCGCTCTTACCCACAGTACAAGACTCGGACTACCTAGGCAGGATAGTGTCGGATCACGACGCGCACACTGCGGTCCTCAGATGGAAACCACCTCACCCCCCGATCCCAACATGGAGGATGCCCCGGGAATGCCTCACAGACCCGGTATTCCGCCAAACCCTGGAGGAGTATATGCAGGGCCACTTTTGGCAGAATGACAACACGGCCTCAACGCGTTCGTTAGAGTGGGATGCATTTAAGGTGAGCGCCAGAGGCCACTGCATCCAGCAAGTAGTTGGGGTCAGGAGAGTGCTGGATAGGGCCTTGCAGAGGGCGGAGACCCAGCTCGCGGAACTCTCGAAGAGGGTGGATCAGGGAGACGCCACAGCAGCTCAACTGTCGGCAGCCAAATCCTCCCACGCAGCAACGTTGCGAGACCTGCGTAAATACAACTTTCGGGCATACGCGGCAAGGACACACCGAGAGGGGAATAGAGCGGGATGCCTTTTAGCTTGGCTTGCCAAACAAGACACGACACCACACCCTATAACAGAACTCATGGCCTCAGACGGGCAGCTCAAACATTCGCAGGCTGATATCCTGCACATCTTCCACGGATACTACGCGACCTTATACCGGTCCCCGCGGGTCGGGCCTTCGGGGGACCTCGTCGGTTTCCTAGGCGGGTCGTCCCTGCCCAAGATTCCCCCTACAATCGGGAAGGAACTAGACAAAAAGATTAAACCAGTCGACGTGAAACAAGCGATTAAGGCCCTAGCGCGCGGGAAGGCGCCGGGTACGGACGGATTCCCGATTAAATACTACCACACATTCGCGACACTGCTGGCGCCGCGTCTGGTCTCAATATACGAAGAGGCGGTCGCCCGTAAACTGCTCCCAGACTCGATGCGGACGTCGATCTTGGTGACCTTCTTGAAGCCACACAGAGACCCCACACTCCCGGCTTCCTACCGGCCGATAACGCTCCTGAACACCGACTGCAAGATCCTAGGGAAAATCTTAGCGGAGCGCTACAGTCAAATCCTCACAACATTGGTGCATCCAGACCAATGCGGGTTCGTTCCCCGGCGTAACACCTCTCATAATTTGCGTCGCCTCTTTCACATCCAGGATCAGACGAAAGAACGATATCCTCGGGTGGCATGTCTGGTCCTGGACCTGGAGAAGGCGTTTGATACCCTGCTGTGGCCTTACCTATTCGAGGTCTTGCGATGCGTGGGTATCGGACCTGTGCTGCTGGCTTACACCCAACTACTGTACGGGGGCCTCACCTCCAGAATGAGACTCGGCAAACTCGTATCAGCTCCATTTTCGGTGACCCGCGGGACCAGGCAAGGATGCCCCCTCTCTCCTCTCCTCTTCGCCCTGGCGATGGAGCCCCTGGCCATAAGGTTGCGACGGGAGGGGGCGGCATGGGGGATTCCTATAGCGGACGTCACCCATTGTGTGTCATTGTATGCGGACGATCTTCTGATATATGTCCGTGATATATCGGCCGACCTCACGTCAATCTGGACGACACTGCAGGAGTACGGGGAGACCTCGGGACTCAGGGTCAACTGGGAAAAATCGTCCATTTTCCCTTTGGGTACCCACGCAGGGCCCCTAGCGGTCACACTAGGCGCTCAGACGTTGATGTGGGAGGGGACGGCCCCCAGATATTTGGGGGTGCGCCTATACCACTCCCCCAGAGACCTCTTCGAGGGCAATCACCAAAGGGCGCTGACTAGCCTTCGCTCGGAGGTGGGGTTCTGGAAGACGCTGCCGTTAGCACCTATAGGACGCGTCACCATTGCAAAGATGATCATGGTACCGAGAATGCTCTACTACTTTGCAAATCTTCCTATAATCCCGCCGCGTTCCTTCTTTCGGGAACTAGACACGCTGTTAGCAGCCTTGATATGGGGAGGCGGCTGGCACCGCGTGGCGTTGCGTACATTGTACCTACCCACAACCGCCGGAGGCCTGGGAGCACCGTCCTTCGAATCATACTTCCTCGCGGCACAGCTCCAGTGGCTGTCCCATTGGACGGCGGAACGGCACGTGGAGGAGACGATCACCGAGAGAGGCAGACTGCCTCTGCCCACGATCCGCCGAATGCTCTTGCCGGGTTCCAAACTGACGCGCACGCACCCGCTCCAGGTCGCCATAGCCCGCAGATGCATGATAGGATACACCGCATGTCTAAGGGCCAGCCACTATATTCCCCCCTACTCCCCCTGGTGGGTTTCCCTCAGCGGAGCGGGTACTACACAGCGAGAGCCCTCCAAGTGTGGACGGACCACGACATCACAGAGATGGAGGCGTTGTTCCAGGAGGGGCAATTGAGGACGTACGCACAGCTGGTGGAGTGGTATGACCTCCCCCAGGGACAATTCTTGAGACACAGGCAAATACTGGAAAGTAGTAGCCGCTTCTGGAACCCACGCGATGGGGAACCCCCGACGCATCCGGTGTACACACAGTGCTGCGAATGGGAGCAGGCAGTCACCTAATCACCTGGCATTATAAAGCGATCTGGGAACTAGCGGACGTCTCCCTGGACAAACTCCGGGAAACGTGGGAAGACGATGCAGGCCGAGTATTCAATGACGCTGAGTGGCGCAAAGCCCTGGAATCCCCAAAAAAGGTGTCCAGGAATGCGCAATTCAAAAATATTCAATTCAATATCTTACACCGGGCGTATCTCACTCCGGACAAACTCCACCGGTTTTACCCCGATATACGATTCGAATGCCCCCGCTGTCAACTGGTAGACGCCGATTTCAAACACATGTTTTGGGCCTGTCCATCCATACAGCGTTTCTGGGCTGGGGTGCACCAAGCCGTTCGAGCTACAACCGAAATCCCGACTGCCTCCACCTGGGAGGAATGTGCGCTGGGGATATCCCCGAGGAAGAAAACCGCGAAGGTGCAATGGAAGTCCATGTCCTTGGCAATTCTCCTCGCGAAGAGGAACATCGCGATGCATTGGAGGGCCCCAGAGGGGCCATCTGGTCCGGCATGGGCGGGTGTAGTGCTCAAATGGAGGGCGGTAGAGGAGGAGCTGCTGAGGGAGGAGGAGGCGAAGGGTGCCCGCAAACACCCGATATCTATGGAGTGGGCACAGCTCCTCATCCTTTTTAAGCAAAACTACGCAACGGGAGATGTCCCGGATCGACACAACCCACCCCCCGCGCCTCTCCTGCTTCACCCGACCGCCCTGGACCAGTGGAGGGCGCGGACGGCTCATTAGGCAGGTAGCACACCTAGACGTGAAAGGCGAGTACGGACTCGGTTTCCTGCACGGCGACGAACAGTGGTCCCGCCCCCCCCTCCCCCTAGTGAGCCTCAGGGCGCGCCACACGCACTTGCCATTAGTCCATACACATTCCACCACGGGAACTTCCTATTAGTCAGTCCCGCCCCCTTCCCCCCCTCTCAAGCTTCACTCCCCGCTTCCTCCCCCCCCCTTTTTCCCAGTTTCGGGGTCCCCCTCCTCCATAGGACCCTTCCCAAGCCACCCCGAAGGTGGCAGTCGCCCCAGTTGGCAGTTCGCACGCCGTTGTCCTAGTTGCATGACCTGACGGTAATACTGGGAACGTAGGGAACGCTGCATAGACACAGTTGGGGAGACAGAGCTGACCCCGAGCGAGACGGGAAATGTAGGCATCACCGCGATGATATACACGGGGGTCCGTCAGAACACACCTGTGGGAGACATGTCTTTCGGGTCATAACAGGAGGCTTCAGCAGCTAATGGACTACAGTACCCACCCACTACAGGCTACGCAAAGGTTCATGATGATGTGCTGAAATGATTAACGTTTATACCTGTGAAAGTTCAATGTGATAAAATGCATGCAAAACCCTAATAAAAAAACACTGAAACTAGTGACAACAGGATACAGCAGACAGAGTCAGTATCACTACTCCAAGGCAATGGCCCCCATACTTTAACCTGCAGCATTAGATTCAGTGCTAAGAAGTGCATGTTAGCCTAAAATCGTTTTTTGAACATACCCAAAGCAGGTAACAATAACCCCATAGTAGCAAACCAGCTAAAATCTAGCCTATTGTCCATCCCTCACACACCTCAGGCGAATTGAAAGAAACTGGCTCTATATACACTGCACCAAAGTGAAGTGCAGTGTGTATAGAGTCCAAGGGTCTCCAGAGGTTTGGCAGAGTTGAAAGTTAGATAGAACCTTACTCTCTAAAGTGGTAGCTTGGTCGCGCAGTAAGGCAGTATCAGAGAACAGTGTAAAGCATTTGATGTTCACACTCAGTCAGCAAATGGTCTCACACACTCAAGAATTGAACTCTAGGCCAATTGTTTTGTATATAAAAAAATATACCGTTGTTTTATTTCTAGAACCAAGCAAGCCTGGTACAGGTCAGCATATAAATACTTTGCAGTAGTAATTTACTTGTTTGAACACAGTTCAGAATTGCAGTATAACTTGTACTGGTTTTGGTTACAGGTTTAAGAAAGCAGTTTGCAACACATTGCATGTATAGTACATTCAATTGAATTGGCTTTTTAAGTAAAATGCAGTTAATTACTTTCCAGATTACTTTTGTAACCACAGGACTGGATCCCAGATTCAGCCCTGGGACATTTCCTGAAAACAGATGATTAAATGCGTTCTTGTTAAAGGTACGATTTTTAAGGAATATTATTGCATTGACACTTAGAAACTTTTTCACATAGAATCACCAATGTTATCCTATGGGAGGAAATTTACTTAGCAGGTAAGTTAGGTTATTGTTACTTTTTCTTACTCAGTGCTGGATCTTGGATTCAGCACTGGGAGATTTCCTGAAAACAGTTGAGAAAATGCATTTTGGTTAATCAGCTGATTTTTAAGGAATATTTGCAGTTTTCAAAAGTCGAAACTTTTTGGGAGAAAAAGTGTCAATGTTATCCTATGAGGAAAAATGAGCTATCGGTTTCGAGGTAAGTAATCAGTCTTTTGAATTAGGGTTCTGGGGTTAACTCAGGGGCCTCCCAGGGTCAGTGATGCACTGTTGTTGCACCCCCAGTGGCACTAGGGTGGCCGGGTGCAGAGTGTTGAGGCCCAATGTTATCCTATGGAGGAAAGGGGGGCTCCGGTTGGTGGCTGCTGGCAAGCAGGCCACAGGGTTGTGTGAGCAAAGCTCCTAGGGTTAAGCTCAGGGCAAGTTGGGGACCAACTTAGAACCAAAGGGGCACCCTCAGCGGCGCAAGGGCAGCCGGGTGCAGGGTGCAGTTTTGAGGTCGGGTGCCCTGTTGAGTTCAATGGATATTCTCCGGGACAAAGAAACACTGCAGGCTCGGGGACGAGGATCTTCCAGGAGTGACAACCACTTCGAGGGGTAAGTTGGGATGTAGAGGGATGGTTAGGCACCACTGAGTTGTGCACACAAGGCCGTGGGGTGACGGGTGCAGGGGTGCCTTTGGACGTCGGATTTTCTTACCCGCTCTGGTCACGGTGGGGGGGGTCTCCTGGATTGAGGCTGCAGGCGTCGTCTGGAGACTTGAGGCAGGTCAGGGGTCGCCGGATATCGGGTCAGGATCGCTGGGGGGACCTCCTCGTGGTGTTTGTTTCACTCAAACACAGGCCGGGCTCGGCGGGTGCAGAGTGTGCTGGATTCGCGGTTTCTGGCTGGCACCAGAAGCTGTAGTTCAAACACGTCCGGTGTTCACGGGAAAAGCAGCTTGGAAAGTGAAAGCAGGCAGGTTTTTGAGGTTGCTGGCAACTGGACACGCCAGGATTTTGCAGGAGCAGGTTCGAGGGGAGACAGGCCTGTAGGGCTGGGGCCAAGTCAGTGGGCGCCGTCCTCTTGTTAGCTCTGCACGGCTTCTCGTCCTTCTTCTGCTTTTCTTGTGGTTGCTGGATCTGAGGAAGGAAGGTTCAGTGTGCCCCTAAATACTAAATTTAGGGGCGTTACAGGTAGGTAAAGGGCAGGGACCAATTGGTCCCTTCCCTGGGGTGGGTGCACCCTCTATTCTGCCACTCTCCAGTGGGAGGGGGGCAGGAGCCTGTCCCTGGTTGGCTGGGTCCCCCCATCCTCAAGATGGCGGGGACTCGAGGTTGTGATTCACCTCGCCTCCCCCACCTTAGGGGTGGAGTTGGCAGAGGTGGGCACACCTCTCTTCCTCACTTTGTTTTTCCCACCGGGTCTCCCGCCCAAAGTGGGGGGTAGAACCAGTGGGGACCAGTTGCTGAGTACAGCAAGTGGTCTGGAGAGGCTCACAAAGGCGGTATGCCTTTGAAGCTTCTCCTTTGTGAACCCTGCCCATCCTGTGGGAGGAGGCTTGGCACCTCGTCCCAGTATGTGCATTGTTTGAGGCCCCCGAGAGCAGCAGGCTCTCAACCCAGGGGTCCAGAAACATGTCTGGTGGTGGCAGCCTGCGCAGCCACTCAATCAGGTCACTGGTAGTTGGCCGTTGTTCAGGGGGCATCTCTAAGATGCCCTCTGTGGTGCTTTTTACATTAAATCCCAAACTGGCATCAGAGTGGGTTTAATGTGCTGAGAAGTTTGATACCAAACTTCCCAGTCTTCAGTGCAGCCATTATGGTGCTGTGGAGTTCATAATGACATCCTCCCAGCACCATATACTCTTAATGGCAGCACTGCACTTACAGGGCCCAGGAATGGACCTGGGCACTCTAGGGGTACAGGGCTCATGCACCTGTACCCTCACCACTGGCATAGGGCACCCAGCTAGAGGGGTGACTGCTGTATGCCAGGGCAGTGGTTTGTGGGCATGGCACACAGGGATGTGTGCCATGTCGTCTCTTTGTTTTGTTCTGCACTCAGCCACTCAGCCTACAAAGGCCGTGTGTGTGTGTCAGGGCACAAGGCCTCTACGGGTTGCACAATAAGTTCTGCAGTCCTTAGGGGCCTTCTCTGGTCACAGTGCCCTGGGTACCTATGGTACCATTTACCAGGGGCTGACATGTGGCCAGAGATGCCAATTGGGTTTAGGCTTCAATGCAGTTTTAGGGAAGGAACACAGGCCCTGGGTACCTGATTGGCAGGAGCCCAGGGCACACTCAGTCAAAGTACATCAGCTATTCAGCAAAAAGTGGGGGCATCCCATGCAAGAAAGAGGGCACTTTCTCACATGAATACATCTAATACTCTGCAAAGTGAGGGTTTCTCGGATGCAGCTGCGGCGGTCAGAACTTCAGTAGGTTAGATCACTATACTAGTTCCGATCTATCCTTACAGTGGAAGGAAAGATTATCTGAAGATACCATAAATGGCCACATTCCGGCGGAACTAAATACATCTAGCGTTCAGATCTCCATGACTACAGACAAGCTATAATTTCCACTTCTCTCCTCTCCCCCACGAACTGAGCTAGAATCGCTCAATGCCCAGACGGATGGGATAACAATAGACATGCAAAACGCCATCAGAAACATGAAGACTATTTTACTTATCTCAGAAAGCTATCTCTCTAAAATCATCCAGATTCAAAAATCAGTACACTCACTACACAACAAACTTGACAGGATTAACACAACCCCATTGCCTCTGTCAAATAGGATTTTTCATCCTAGCAAAATCCTTAGTTATCTAACAGACTCCAAAACACAATCCTTAATGCAATCATACGAGTTGTCACCCAGTCCCACCCCTAAGAGAAATGATCAAAAAATTTGAGCAGTTCCAATCAATGTAAACAGAACAACATAGGTGAATCCTAGAAAGCTAAATGTTAACAACCTGAAAGAAATAACATTAATACCTTTAAGGCAAGATTAGATTCTAAATACCCCTCTGAAACCGCTTATGTGCTTACTAATGAATTGCTGATTAGCTATGAAACATGCAGCGGACATTGCCGGCCTAATCCTGACCCGGGGTATTGAAACAGCTATCCTAACAGAAACGTGGCTCATTAATGCATCGTCCCCATGGCTAGACCTATTGGTTCCACCAAACTACAATATTGTGAGACAAGACAGGCTAAACAAAACAGGTGGAGGAGTGGCCTGTATACACAGATCAATCATCTCAATCTCTAAAGCCCACTCCGACCCGCTTGAGTCCTGTGAATACCTGGGGCTCTCTCTACGTCTCTCAGATAACCAACACTTTACACTACACGCTTTCTACCACCCCCAGGTAAAAACACAATGTTCATAGACCAACTTATGGAAATTATCAGAGCAAATTCTGATCCACACTCCAACAATATCTTTGTAGGGGACTTCAATCTACATTGGAATGACCTCATAGATAATCAGGTCAATATTTAAAAAAACTTCCTAGCAGACCATTCTCTAGTGCAGGCATGTGGTCTTCCAACTCACTTAAAAGGCGCTACATTAGACTGGATCATCTCCAAAGAAAATTAGGTGGATTCAATCGATATTGTACCCTGCGACTGGTCGCATCAACACATCATCACCTTTCAAATAACATCCTTTAAGAAGAAAAGAGCCACACAAGCAGTCAAGCCTAAGCAATGGGTCGGAGATACTAAAGGCCTAAACATGGAGTTGCTAACAGCAAGTTGCGAGAACGAACTTCAACCTCCTCCTGGAGTGGTGGACTTCAGCGAGCTTACGGATCATTACAACAGCACGATGTCTAAAATATTCAATAACATAGCCCCTTTAAAACTCAAAAGAATTCAAGTCGAAGATAAAAACCCTTGGTTCAACGGTTCTCTGAATGAAGAAAGACGGATACTCAGAATCACAAAAAGGAAATGGAGACAGCTCCCATCATCCCCTCATCTAAATCAGCTAAGAAAGACTAGGAAAGCCTACAATAAGAAGCATACTTCAGTCACAAAAAGACTTTTTGGGGAATTAAACTTGATAATGCTAAGAACAGACTGTGAAAACTCTTCAATCTACTGAAGGATCAGTCGAACAAATTGGCCAAATCCTCTCAACTAACAGCTCAATCGGCTCTGAGCTGTGAATACTTTTCAGCATTTTTTCTACCAAAGCTAATTCCATGAAGAATGAACTCAAGGTTACCGCTGATAATCTCGTGACTCAAAAGAGCACTCAAGTGAAGCAGCCAACCCAGCCTGCACAAACACAGTACCAAAAAATAAGGCCCATTGGTCAACCTTCAAACTTTATGATCAGGAGGACATTGCTAGAACCTTATTGGCCTTAAAACCGAACAACCATTACAATGATCCTCTTTCCGCAAAATGTTGGCCTACGGTCAACCACATGGTCATCCCTAGCTGGACTAAAATAATGAATGCCTCGCTCTCCCAAGGTTCCTTTCCTGACTTTCTAAAGACAGGCCAGGTCATCCCTCTACTGAAAAAACCTACCGAGAATCCATTGGACCCAAACAACTTTAGGCCTGTAACAAACATCCCCTTACTGGCTAAGGTGTTGGAAAAATTTGCTCAACAACAACTGAACCTTCACATCTCTAAATTTAAGCTACTATACGACTGCCAATCAGGGTTTAGACCAGACCACAGCACGGAAACAGCAATTATGCACATAGCTGATGATGGTGTGCTTGCTCTAGACCGTAACAAAACCTGTCTACTAGTCCTCCTTGACCTATCTTCATCATTTGACACCGTAAATCATGGCAAATTATTAGACCGATTGGAGAATAGGATGGGTTTCTCTGGGACAGTCCTAAAATGGTTTCATTCCTACTTAGAGAAAAAATCGAAAAGATTCTTGGTGAACCATAATCTATCCCTTCCATCCCCGAGTCAGATTGGAGTCCCTCAAGGCTCAACGCTATCCCCATCCCTATTCAATCTGTACATTGAGCAAACCACGGAAATACTACAGCAGGCTAACATCTCCTTCCACATGTACGCAGACGACACTCAGCTGTATATGAAGATCACATTGCTTGAAGAGATCAAAATAATGAACCTCGTACTACAAAAGACCGGACATTGGCTTTCTATCAATCATCTTAAACTCAACTCACAGAAAACAGAATTCCTTCTGATCTCCCCCCGTAAGTCCTCCACGATGATCAAGGAATGGACCAAATTGATCACAGCGCTAAATGGTACTCCGATTCTAGTTGATTCTACCAAGTCTCTTGGAATCACGCTGGATAAGGATTTAAACATGAGAGCTCACATCAACACTATGGGAAAAAACGCCCGATTCCATTTGAGCTATCTCAGAAAAATGAAACCTTTCATTAACGCTGCTGACCCGAAAACGGCTGTCCAAGCTTTGGTTATCTCAAGGATTGAGTATGGTTGCACAACTCTAGCTGGGATTCCTAAGATTTCAACAGCCCCACTAAAAGCCTGCCTCAATGCTGCAGCGACACTCGTAACGGGTACAAGAAAATGTGACCACATCACTCCACATCTGAAAGCGCTCACATGGCTACCGTACGAGGCAAGAATTCAGCTAAAGATGGCGTGTATTACACACAAAGCTTTACACTACAGAACACCACTTTATCTTGCCCAGAAAATTATGATTTCTGGAGGCCTTAGATTATCGTGGGGGGCTGCAGGTTTCCTTCGGAAATCAGCAATTTTCCGTAATAAGAGAACGTACGATAGAGCATTCTCGGGAGCGGGACCAAGAATTTGGAATGCGCTTCCACTAAATATTAGAGGAATCACCTCTGTCTCACAATTCAAAAAAGAAGCTAAGTTCTTTCTCATGAATACATTTCTCCTGTAACTAATTACGGCCCTCTTGCAACTCCTTTGAGACCTTTAATCATCCTCGAATCTACTATTTTCAGATGTGTTAATAGGTGGAGAATAGATAACAGGATGACTGTACTACGAATATCAGAGTAATGGCTCAGGAATAGCACAAGTCATTGTGTTTTCATCGAGTCTCACCTATGGACCTCAGTCAGAGCGGCATGGATACCCAAGTCCATATGCAAGATTCAAGGACGATAGCTAATGAAGATACCTCTATCAAGACACATGGTTATTGATCTGTACCTGTAACTGTGCATCCAGTTCTGAAACCAGGTTTTCTTTAGAAAGGATATTACATTTTTTATTACTTTTTAAATGCAAGTATGTTGTGACATTTACTACTATAATCCTAGTGGTTGCCTAGTAACACTGAAGATGTTTATTAGTTGTAAATTTGTAAACTGTGATCGAAACTGTTTGTGGCGGAACTGTAGAGCATTCTGACACCCAGGATTGCGTCATGTTTGCGCTATAGAAAACACTAAAAATAAAATAAATAAATAAAATAAAATTTAATCTGATATATTTTATTTCTCCATTTTCCTATCCTGCTTTTTCCCATTGCCTTTTTTTCTACCCCTCACACTTTAATATTCCTCCCATATTGATGGGTTTTAACCTTTTAGGTTTTTTAATCTCTGCCATTGTTTCCCTCAGCTTTGCCAAGTACCACGCATCAGGCGTTAGACTAACGCATTTCAGTGTGGTGGTCCGCATCACCGCACTGAAATGGATAGTCATGCATTTGTAGCGCCTCAGTATCAATCCAGAGTGCTATTAGTGCACTGTTAGAAACTATAATCCAGGTTGCAGCGCACGGTCTGCGCTGCTTGCGCAGGCTTGGGGTGGCTGGCTCAGCTCGTGACTGGGGTGTCTTAAGCAGGCTGAGAGCAGAGGCTACAATGTAAGCAGGTTTATTCACTTCCCCTTGACACCAGCAATCCATTCAGGTCAACTGTGTGACTCGTCACCTCACAGTCAGTGTTAAAATTATGGCCCACAGCTTCTATCAAGAGACTCTCTCTCTTTATATATTGGCGAGCCGGCACGGTGCGAGCGGAAAACGCGACAGGCATGGAATAATGTGACAGTCTTTTGACACGCGGCCAGTCCTGTCCTAGTACAGACAGCCGCAGGATTGGTGGTGTCTGACAGGCAGCACTGAGCTCATCTCAGATTGCATGTTGTGGCACAGCCTGCAAATAGTTGTCAACTTGACTCCTGGAGGAGCACGGCTGCAGCCAACTCCAAAGACAGCAGCACCCAGGAGGGAGAGAATGTGCCTACACCGGCAGCAGGTAAGGGAACCTGCGCTCCCACCTTGAAACTTGATCTCGCTCCACAAGAGCCAGTACTAGCTTCCCCAGTTGGTTTGGTCTTGAATTCCCACAGAGCAGGCCAGAAAAAAAAGTTAGGGATTATACTCAGGCACTCAGTAGGTAATGGGCGCCACAGGGATGAAGGTGTCTGCACTTAGCACCTAACCCCGCAAAAGGGCATGCTGCACCGCCGGCGCTTCACAGCAGATAAACAGCAGTTATCTGTACCGCCACAAGAAGTAAGGGACCCTGCGTTAGACACCTGTAATCTTTCCCACACACCCTCCAAAAACACCAGAGAAACCCATACACTCACCCACTCTCCACCCAGCATCCCAGCATCCCCGCTTCCATACTTCCCTTTCACACAGGACTGCCCGGGCACACCCCTGCCCACGGGACTGCCGCAGGTGAGTGCGGTCTACACATAAACAAGCTAAACTGGAAGCTGAGCCCTAGGGAGCAATCACCAGGATGGATGCAGCCTCCCTAGAGCCTGAGTCTGTTGGCGCTTGCCTAGCGGAGTGAGTCCGGCCCCGGAAGCTCATACTTCCACCTGAAGATCAAGGCCCTCTACGACAACTTCAGCGAACCGATGATGGAAAACACCCACCCCCCCCCCCCCCAACGCCACCGCCAAGCCAACCCTCATGGCCTGGGAACCCACCACCACCGAACACATCGCTGCCACTATGAAGAAAACCCACTCAGGAGCCTCAATGGACCCCTGCCCACCACACATATTCCACAGGGCCGCCACCACCATCGCTCCAGAACTAGGACTCGCCATCAACGCCTCGTTTAGGTCCGGCATCTTCCCAGACGACTGGAAGCGGGCAGAGGTTAAACTCCTCCTCAAGAAACCCACTGCCGACCCAACTGACCTGAAAAACTACCAACCTATCTCTCTCCTCCCCTTCGTGGCCAAAGTCACTGAGAGACTCGTGAATGCCCAGCTGACCACCTTCATCGAAGAGAACTCCATCCTAGACGCCTCCCAGTCTGGATTTCGCAGCAACCAGAGCACCGAGACCGCCCAAACTCGCCACCTCGGACGACATCCACGGGCTACTAGACCAGGGACACACTGCAGCCCTCATCCTTCTAGACCTCTCCGCAGCCTTTGACACCATTTCACATCGCACTCTTGCAGCCAGACTTCACAACGCTGGCCTACAAGGAGCCGCCCTCAACTGGATCCAATCCTTTCTCTCACTCAGAACCCAGAGGGTCAGACTCCCTCCCTTGCTCTCTGCACCCACCAACATCAACTGCGGAGTACCCCAGGAATCATCGCTCAGCCCCACGCTCTTCAACATCTACATGGCCCCCCTCGCCTCCATCGTTAGACAGCATGGACTCAGCATTGTATCCTACGCCGACGACACCGAGCTCACTCACGAAGAACCCAGAAGACACCAGACTCTATTTCCAGGAAGGAATGAAGAATCTGGCAGCTAGATGAAGGACAGCTGTTTGAAGCTCAACTCCGAGAAGACCGAGGTCCTCATCCTCGGACTCCACACCTCCGCCTGGGACGACACCTGGTGGCCCCCCACCCTCGGAAACCCACCCACTCCGACAGACCACGCACGAAACCTCGGCATCATCCTCGACTCCTCCCTCTTCATGAACCGCCAGATCAACGCCGTCGCCTCCACCAGTTTCAACTGCCTGCTCATCCTCCACAAGACCGTCAAGTGGATCCCCCCCCTACTGCAGAAAGACCGTCACCCACGCACTCATAACCAGCAGACTGGACTACGGCAACGCCCTATACGCCGGAATGAACAGAACTCTCTAACACAGACTCCAAACCATCCAGAACGCTGCAGCCAGACTCATCCTCGGTACACCTCGCCACGAACACATGACCCAACACCTACGAGACCTCCACTGGCTCCCCATCGAGAAAAGGGTCACTTTCAAACTCCTCACCCAAGCCTACAGATCCCTCTACAACATCAGACCCAAATAACAAGAGTTTCCTTCCACGTACCCAAGAGGAATCTGCGCTCCGCTGACCTTGCCCTGGCTGAGGTCCCCCACATCCGCAGAAACAGAACAGGCGGGAGATCCTTCTCGCACATCGCAGGCAAGACCTGGAACGAGCTACCCATGAACATCAGACGCTCCCCGACCCTGCACAGGTTCAGGAAAGACCTCAAGAGTTGGCTCTTCGACTGATCCGGAGCTGCCTCACCTCCCCCCTGGCGCTTTGTAAACCCCTGAATGATTGATTGATTGATTGATAGCATCGACAACTTGATACCTGGTTATGGTAATGAGGTGAAGCGGTAATGGTGCCGGTCCAACTTTCAGCATGGCCAGCAGCTGTGTCACTTACGAGCCTGGTGTTTTCGGAAGCTCTGGTACAGCTGCAGCCTGCAGGTGTGATCTGGTGCTGTGGGGTGGGGCAGATAGTGCCGTGCCAACCGGGCTGACACCGCTCAGCTGCACTCCTTAGTTATCATTTTTATGCGGATTGATTAAACCGTACTATCTTTGAAACAAACAGCATCCTGGCTGGCTGTAAGGTGTGCGCCTCACTCTCCTGAGCCTTGCCAATGCCCTTGATGCTGTCTGGGGCGGCTCGCGAGTACTAGGTTAGTGTCCTTCCATATCTGATGCTTTGCAGTAATTTTAAGAATTCTTAGAGTTTCTCTTTGGTGAAATGGGTGTCATTTCTGATATTTAAATGCTTGCCTCATCTTTATCACTTAACTTTGCTTGCGCGAAAGTCACTCACAGTTGTTGAAATGTCACTCATAATTACACTGAAATTATGAGAATGTCACACACAGTATTGAAAACCTTGGCAGCTGTGTTCCCTCTTCTGTCATTCTTTCTCCTCATGTTTTAATTTACAATGTGATTCCAACTCTTCAAAAATAAAAATTCCATTCTTTCACTCAGACTCCATGCATATGTTTAATATTTATTTATTTTACGTTTCCTTCTATGTACTACTTGCGATTGCTTAAACAATAAAATTCCATTCTTCCACTCTAACTCCACGAATATGTTTAATTTTTATTTATTTTACGTTTCCTTCTTTGTACTACTTGCTATTTGTTTAAAAATTAAAAACTCCATTCCTTCACTCCGACCCGTGCGTGCATTTATTTAATTTTCATTAATTTCACCTTTCTTTGTACTAGTTGCGATTTGCTTGGAAAATAAATTCCATTCTTTCACTCCGACTCTGTGTAAGCATATAATTTTCATTTATTTAACCTTTGGTCTTTAAACTACTTGCGACTGCGACTTGCTTCCTGTCTTTTGTGCAGCAGTGGCTCCAGCATTAAAGAAACGTGAGATAATTTATAGCGTGAGCCTGGCTGGTGTCCCAAGAAATCGTGTATCCCTGCACTTGCAGCAGTGGCTTCAGTATTAAAGAAACGTCTGGTATCCCATGAAATCGTGTATCCCTGAACTCAGCCCGAGCAGAGATCGACTGCTTCTGTCTGATCCTGTTCGGGCTGAGTTAATTCTCCGAAGACGGCCGAAGAACAGGGGATACCAGATCCCAAGGGGATACCAGATATTACACAACACCGGCCCTGATTATTAAGTGCCGGTGCTAAGCACCGGAAAGCACCGGCACAAATTAAGCACTGCAATCAATCAATCATAGAATTTATAAAGTGCACTACATACCCATGAGGGTCTCAAGGCGCTAAGGTGGGGGGGAGGCTGCTACTGTTCGAAGAGCCAAGTCTTGAGGAGTCTCCTGAAGGTTAGGAGGTCTTCGGTCTGCCGCAGGTGGATGGGAAGGGTGTTCCAAGTCTTGGCGGTGAGGTGGGAGAATGATCTGCCACCAGCGGTCACTCTTCGGATGTGGGGGACGGTGGCGAGGGCGCTGCCTGCAGAGCGGAGCTTGCGGGTGGGGGTTTAGAGGCTGAGTCGGCTGTTGAGGTACGCTGGTCCGGTGTTGTGGAGTGCCTTGTGTGCGTGGGTGAGGAGTTTGAAGGTTATCCTCTTGTTGATGGGGAACCAGTGCAGGTCTCTCAGGTGGGGTGTGATGTGGCTGCGGCGAGGGATGTCGAGGATCAGGCGTGCGGATGCGTTCTGGATATGTAGGAGCCATTTCAGGAGCTTGGCCGGTGCTCCCTCGTAGAGTGCGTTGCCGTAATAAAGTCAACTGCTGACGAGGGCCTGGGTGACCGTCCTTCTGGTTTCGGTGGGGATCCACTTGAATATCCTGCGGCGCATGCGGCGGGTATTGAAACAGGAGGAGGAGACGGTGTTGACCTGCTTCGTCATGGTGAGGGTGGAGTTGAGGATGACCCCTAGGTTGCGTGCGTGGTCGGTGGGTGTAGGGGGAGCTCCTAGTGTGGTAGGCCACCAGGAGTCGTCCCAGGCCGAGGGGGTGGGTCCGAGAATGAGGACTTCTGTCTTGTCTGAGTCGTCGGTGGCGGCGATGAGGGCAGTTTCGGTGCTGTGGTTGCTGCGGAAACCGGACTGGGACGGGTCCAGGATGCTGTTCTCCTCGAGGAAGCTGGTCAGTTGTTTGTTGACGGCCTTTTTGATGACCTTCGCCGGGAACGGGAGCAGGGAGATGGGTCGGATGTTCTTGAGGTCCTTGGGGTCTGCTTTGGGTTTCTTGAGTAGGGCGTTGATCTCTGCGTGCTTCCAGCTCTCCGGGAAGGTCGCAGTCTCGAAGGAGATGTTGATGATTTTCCGGAGATGGGGCACGATGGTGCTCCTGGCTTTGGAGTGGATGGTGTTCATGAGCTTGATGGTGTCGTAGTCGTTGATGCTGGTCCAGGCGAGCAGGTGGTGGGTGCGGGTGGTGGTCGTGGGGGTGGGGGTCTCAGCGGTTGCCGGGATGGTGACGGCGTCGAAGCTGTCGTGGATGTCTGCGATCTTGCGATGGAAGAAGGTGGCCAGCGCGTCGCATAGGTCTTGTGACGGTGGGATGTCGTTGGTGTTGGAGCTGGGGTTGGAGAGTTCCTTCACGATGTTGAAGGGCTCTTTGCTGTTGTGTGCGTTGTGGTCTAGGCGGTTTTTGAAGGAGGTCCTTCTGGCGGATCTGATGAGGTGGTGGTGTCTGCGTGTGGCGTTCTTGTGGGCTGTGCAGCTTTCTGGTGTTCGTTCACGGATCCATTTTTTTCGAGTTTTCAGCAGGTTCGCTTGGTGGCCAGGAGGTCTTCGGTGAACCAGTTGGCTCTCTTGCTGGAGTGGGTGTTGGGGGGCTTCTTGAGCGGGGCGAGGGTGCTTGTGCTGTCGTCGATCCATTGTCTGAGGCTGCGGGCTGCAGCGTCGGGGTCGGTCGGGTCTGCAGGTGGGCTTTGGGCGAGGGCGGTGGTTAGCTGGTCCTCGGTGATCTTGCTCCAGTGGCGGCGAGGCATCCGCTGGGTCCGGTGGGGTGTGGTGGGTTTCCAGAAGGTGAAGTGGATGCAGTGGTGGTCGGTCCAGTGGAGTTCGGTGGTGCGGTTGAAGAAGACGTGGGAGCTTGCTGAGAAGATGGGGCCAAGCATGTGGCCGGCGGAGTGGGTGGGCGATGCAACGAGTTGTCTGAGTCCGAGGTTGGCAAGGTTGTCAATCAGGGTGGAAGAGTTGGAGTCGTTGTTGTTCTCGAGGTGGAAGTTCAGGTCCCCGAGGAGGATGTAGTCTGTGGAGGCGAGGGCGTGTGTGCTGATGAAGTCAGCGATGGAGTCGCTGAACTGCGCTCGGGGTCTGAGGGGTCTGTAGATGAGGGTGCCTCTGAGGGTTGTGTTCGGATCGGTGTGGATCTGGAAGTGCAGGTGTTCGGCGGTGCTGAGGGTGTCGTCGGTGTCTGTCGAGACTTTGAGACTGTTTCTGTGGACGAGGGCGATTCCTCCTCCTACTCCGTTGGTGCGGTCCTTGCGGGTGATCTTATAACCTTCCAGGATGGCTATGGCGATGTCGGGTGCCGATGAGGGGTTCAGCCAGGTCTCTGTCAGGAAAGCGACGTCTGGGGCGTTGGTGTCGAGTAGGTCCCAGAGTTCGGCGGAGTGTTTGCAGGCAGAGCGGGTGTTGAGCAGGATGCATCTGAGGAAGTTGGGTTCTTTGGTAGAAGGGTTGGTGGGCCGGATACTGGTGAAGCTTCTAACTATAAAGTAACTGCAATTGTGACTGCCTGTTTAGTAGTCAAACATAGCAATAGTATGTGTTTAGAGGAGTTTTGACTACTTTTGGGCCCAGTGCTACTGCATCTGCTGCACAATTCAAATCATGACCCTATTGTCTGCAAGGGAACTGCACTTGTGGTTGCCTGTTTAGGAATACAATATAGCAATATTAGGTGTTTATTGGGGTGCCTGGAGCTTTTGCTCCCGGTGCCACTGCACCTGCTGCACTTTTAAAATCATGACCCTAGAGCTTTCTAGATAACTGCACTTATGACTGCCTGTTTAGTTGTAAAATATAGCAATATTGGGTGTTTAGAGAGTTCTGACATCTTTTGGCCTGGTGCACCATTTAAATCAAGCCCCTTTCCACTGCAAGGTAATTGCATTTGTGACTGCCTGTTTAGTAGTAAAATATGGCAATATTAGGTGTTTAGCAGAGTTCTGACAACTTTTTGGCCAGGTGCCACTTCACCTGCTGCATCATTCAAATTGTGACCCTAGTGCTTGAAAGATAACTGGACTTGTGGCTGCCTGTTTAGTTGCAATGATCGGTGTTTAGTGGGGTGCCTGGAGTTTTGGGGCCCGGTGCCACTGCACCTGCTGCACCTGCTGCACCCTTTAAACCATGACACTATTGCCTGCAAAATAACTGCACTTGTGACTGGCTGTTTAGTAGTAAAATATAGCAATATTTGGTGTTTAGTGGAGTTATGACAACTTTTGGCTCGGTGCCACTGCACCTGGTGCACCATTCAAATCATGACCCTGCTGTCTGCAAGGTAACTGCACGTGTGACTGCCTGTTTAGTAATACACTATAGCAATATTAGGTGTTTGGTGGACTGTCTTGAGCTTTTGTTCCTGGTGTCACTGCACCTTCTGCACCATTGAAATCATGACCCTGTTGTCTGCATGGTAACTGCAGTTGTCACCGAATGGTTAGTTTGACATTTTGACAATGAGCTGCGTTTAATGGGGTCGTTAGAGCTTTTTGCCCTGGTGCCATTGCACCTGCCTGCTGCACTATTCAAATCAAGTCCCTTTTAACTGCAAGGTAACTGCAATTGTGACTGCCTGTTTGCAGTCAACTATAGCAATATTATGTGTTTAAAGGAGTTCTGACAACTTTTTGGCTCGGTACTACTGCACCTGCTGCACCATTCAATTATAACTCTGTTGTCTACAAGGTAACTGCACTTGTGGCTGCCTGTTTAGTAGTAAAACATAGCATCGTTTTTGTATATTAACTTTATTTTTAAAGTGCAATGTTTATTACAACATTTAGAATTTAATCATAATGACTGAATAGATAAAGTTGAAAAAATCTATCCGATAATGCCTCCAAAGTGCAAGGAAAGGTACTGAGGCATGACTAGGAAATGCCACAAACGTTCTAAGGATAAAGCATCTGCTTTACATAACTAAGTTTAAAAAAGCAAGCATTCCAGCACACTGTTAGAAGCTGTCTGCCTTTTCTGTGTGAAGAGATCTTATCTTGACAGTGAATTGGGCTTAAACAGTGTGAACAGCTTTAGTAGAAATATCGTAAATGCGTGCAGCCAGGGGAAGTTAACAAAAACAAAAATCCACACAAAAGCGAATTAACACAGTAATTCAGGTAAGGGAACTGATAAGAGACCCTCTTTAAGATACCGCAAATACAAGAGATTTCACAAGCACAGCGTAAGCGCTGTTCAGGCAAAGTCTAAAAATGTGGTGTTCCCAGTACTTACACAGACTCCCGTTTCTACCCTGACCAGCTCAATAGTGTAAGGTAGACCGATTGTTAGAAAACACCAGTCCGGTTTTCATTGAGGCAATGAAGCTTGCCTCTGTTTCAAGGGAGAAGGGGATCACCCACTTGGAGCTACATTCCTAAGATGAAGCTAGCAACGTGCACTGATTGTTTACCACCTGAAAGCAACATCCCCATTTAAATGAGGATCTGCCCTTTGCACTAGTACAAATGTGTACTGGTATGAGCCATATTAAAAAAGTGGGCATGCAAGGTCTCTAATAACAAAGTGCCCTGGTGACAAAAAAGCTGACATAATCACTAATTGTGTCTGCTTTCCCAACCCCGGTGGCTTTGTGACATAAGGCCCCATATGTAAGTTAAGGGCAATTTTCATATAGATGACAGTATAAAAATGTGACCTAGGACAGTGCTGCACTTAATTGTAAATCTTACTATATTGACGTAAGAGTTCTACAAGCCAGAACAGTACCTTAGGGATTGTGTATCCCTGGAACTTTGTGTCCACAGTCACAGCATGAGGGACCCCAAGTGGGAAGATGTCAATGAATCGCTGGACCTCATGAATGACAGCATCTGTATAAGGCATTTTACTCCGGTCCTCCATACAGGGACTGCGATTCTTCCCAATCACTCGCTCAATCTCCTCATAAACTTTTTCTGTAAAATAAATGCATGGAAAAATGGTCAGGGTGTCAAGGAAGTGGAATAGAGTAACAACCTCAAGCCTTAGAGCAAGAAAATGGAATTTCAAAATTATTGATAGTTCAATACACACATCGACCTCTGATGAGTCTTGCAGGGTTCAAGGGTAAATGTGGGCCATAGACATGCACTTTGGTAATCCTGGAAATCCAATTCCCTGTTTTATTACTCTGTATCTATACATCTATGTGTTTGTGGTACATATCTACAAGACCGGTATAAGAGCAAAGATCAATACAGAAAGCTGGTAAATTTATTCAAATGCTCCTACAGATGCTATTCAGGACCCCAGTCTATCTGCTTTCTCCCATGAATTGATATGCATGTACTTTAGGTACGCTCCAGATTGGATGCTGGGGTACCCTTATAAGTCCCTAGTATATGGTACACCATGTACCTAGGGCATAGGTATCCCAGAGGCCTCCCATGGGCTTAAGCATGTATTATGCCACCCCTGGGAGGCCATTCAAATTGACACGACAAGCCTGCTACAGCAGACTGTGAAAGCTGGTGCTTGCACCACTTACTTAAGATATAATAGGTACACTATATCTATCTAAATCACTACACTTAAATACCTATCATTTACCCCTATGGCAGGCCTTAACAATCCTGAAGGCAGGGTGCTGGGATTTACGTGAGAGGATGCCCCTGCATGAGCAGAGCCCCTCTGCAGCCTTCGGAGACCATTCACCGGGGTTGTCTGTGATGCAGCCAGACATATACGTTTAAGTGCATTATAACCTCGCGGTGAATGCTAACTTTAAAACGGCTGCTTAGAAACATGTTGTGTTTGGTGTCAACACCTTGGAATCATACCTCCACACCACTAACTGATTCCACCCTTCCAAAGGGACTTATGTGGGTCACCGGTCTTACTGGTACCAGCTTTCTCGACCTAGGCAGCACAAAATGGAGGCTGCCAGCCACAGACACAATTCTGCTCTCCTGCTGCTGAGCCAAGCTCGAGCAGAGGAAGGCATGACAATAGGCATCCTGTCACAGGGAGGTGTTACCACCTCCCAGACAGGGTTTAGTGTATTGGGGCTGGGTGGGTGCACTCTGAGAGTGCCAGAAAGTCTGCACAGGGGGCAAATTTGGTGTCCCTGTGCATAGTCCAGCTCAAACCAGTTCTGGGAGCCATTGGCTCCTGCTCTGGCGCGAAACTAGACAATGGACATAGGTGTAGCCACCCCTCTGTCCTGCCCCTCCCCTAGGAGGGTCCATAGAATCTTTCCAACCCCTTCCCATGGGTATAAAGTGGGTTACCTGACTACAGGACTTTAGATTCTACCTGGACAAGATTCTGCGAAGATAAACCAAGTTCATCGACTGCCTGCCTGACGCTGGATGACTGAAGAATCTCCCTTGCAGTAAAGGAGTTACTCCCCTGCAAAAGCAAGCACCTAAAAGCATCTGACCAGTTTGCTTCTCCCAAGCTCCTGAGGACTCCGAACATTTCAGCAACACCAGGAGGTGGGTTCTCGAAGGTCCAGCGATTCTGAGACCAGTATCCCTCGTGGTGATCGTGCAACCAGAACCCCTGTGCACCACATACTTTTACAATTGCATTTGCTTGTTGATGATTCCCGAGCTTGTGCATTGGACTCTGTGTAGTCCTTACCCGAGCAGTAATTGCACCGAAGATTTCCGCCCTCCACTCACGCCGTGTCCTGTGGGCTGGTAATTTGCAAACTTGCTTGAGGTCTCCTCGCGATCCCTGGTCCGTTGGCCTGTGGGTCCTGGCGAGGGTCACCGTGTTTGTTCTTGGGCTTACCTGGTTGCTCCAGACGTGCCCTGACTCTCCATTGCTTGGAGAGTCCCCTGGACCTTCCTGGTCCACACCGTAACCTGTTTACTCTGACTGCGTGGGTTGCATTTGCCAAGGCTTGTTGGTGCTACAGCCAGACATCGACCCCTCAGCACTCGACATCCTCATTGGGACAGCTCACTTCTGGATCCTGGTTGTCCTTGACGTCTCCTGGTCCATGTGGCTTAAGAATCAAGCAACCCTTCGTCACTCCTGAAGCACTCGACATCGGTGGGCATTTGACTACTGAGCCCCTGGTCACCTGAAGTGACCCAGACTCTGTCCCCTCTGTTTTCAGGTTCTTCTCACCTCGAATCCAGGCTTGGGTTCCACCGGACACTCTTCGCCCTCCTGGCAGCAGTACTTCTTTGCAACTCTCCATTGAAAACTACGAAGGTTTCCGACACCGCTTGACCCCTATGCATCTGGCTTTTCTGGGATAGGTAACACGGGTACTTTGGTACTCACTGGTGGGTTGGCCTTATAACCTCCTATGTTCCAAAGGGTTTGCTCAAAGTCCTCTTAGAAGTGTCCTTAACTTGTAACTTTACAGCAGCAATTTTCCCATAGAGTTGTACGGAGCACGCGGTCGTGTTTCCTCACTGCACCCGTCCTCCGTGGGCTCCCTGTGTCACTCTTCTGTGTGGTTCCTTGGGGTTACAGCGATTCTACGTGCTCTAGGCACTGTGTCTAGTAAAGTTGTTATTGTTATACCATTTTTAGGTCGAGCCAACAGCAGCGCATGCGCTGTTGCTCGACTTTTAGTAAGGGGCTTTTCAAAGTCCTACCCACAAGCGTTTCCAGGCCTAAAGCTTGCGTGCATGTGAGCGTGAACGCGCGCAGCTGCCATCTGCCATTCTTATCTCATTAAGCCTTGCTCTGCCTGCACTACCCCTCACTCCCCCCTCCTTTCTCCCCCGCCCTTCTCGTCTGCTTTTTTTTTTAGATTGCTGTGACTCTTGCTGCTCCGCTCGCACTCCCCCCTCCCAATTCTGAGACGGCTCTCTCTGATGAGGGTGGTTTACAGACTTCTCATAGGAGGCGAGGGCTGATTGAATAATGACTAAAAAAGGCTCATTAAGTCTCAATACTTTCGAATCCACTTCACTCCGTTAGTTTAGGGTCACAACAACCTGGATGTCTTTAAAATAAACCGTCCAGATACTTAAAAAAAAAATGTTATGCGCTCGGAGAAGTCATAAGAGAAACGCTTCTGGGTTCCATGTGTGTGAATCATGGTTTCAGAAGTTAATTGTCTGCGTAATGTCCTGACTGTTGCATCTTGCAGCACAGCCTCACTCACTGTTTGTAACTCTCACTTCATGGAACACAGTCTGACCCCTTAAACATTTCCAGAATCCTGCAGCCACTATTCACCCAGCAGAAACTGCATTGCTCATGTTTTGTATTTTCACCTCTTAGTGAAAGGCTGCATTTTGTTCATGTTTTGTATTTTCACCTTCATGCGTCCGTTTTGCACGTCCCTTCAGTCACCAGTACATTTTCTGAAACGAAACGGTCGAGGCTACCAGAGGCGCAACTAGAGCCAAATTTCAGGGGGGGCTAAGAAAAAATTTCGGTTGGGGGGCTGAATCTTTTAAGCCATAGGCAGAGTGGAGCTGCAGGGGCTCTTAGAAGGGGTGAAACAACAGCGAGGCCTCATTAATATGCAAATGGCCTTTTAAAGACCTGGGAAGTGCTCGGGTGCGGCTGTGTGCGCGCCGGGAAGCTGTCTCATCCCGGGCTGCCACACACGAGGGGGGGGGGGTGGGGGGCTGAAGCCCTGTGAGTCCAATGGGTGTTGAGCGCCTGGAGGCTACACATCCTGGCGCTTTCACTTTCGTTCGCAGCCCTCACACTACCACGGCCGCCGCTTCAGTGAATGCCAGCTCCAGCCATTACAAAATGCTTCACCTCCTGCAGCGCATGGTGTGTGTTGAAATCTAAGCCTTCTGCTGCGGAGCGAGAGGCGGGAAACCATTGGCTTCATAAGGGAAGAATGCCGTGTCCCTTGGGTGATCGTAATGCATGCATTTCAGACTGGAAACATTCCTAAATGGCCTCCGGACCTGCCACATCTGAAAGGTTTGCTACATAAAACCCGATAACTTTGCCATTTTTCTTTTCTTTTTTAATTGCCAGGCCGTTTCGTTTTGCCTGCCTGCCTCTGCCCAGTGCTTGCATGCACCCCCTGTACCTACATTCAAAATGGTAACGCATATGCTGGTGGGGGTCTGTGCATACCGGCACAGCAACATATTGGCACAAATATCGAAAGGCACACAGATGAATGTGCGCGCCTTCTGCACTTTTTAGGTCTCGCCTGAGACAGCGCTTTAGCGCTGCTCTGGCGAGACTTATAGTAAGCACTTTTGGAAGTGCAAACGAGTGCTTTCAGGCCGCCAACTACTGTGCATGTGTGCCGGGCGCGCGCACCATTTGGCAGCCTGAAAGCACTCGTTGTCTTTCACTTTTGCCGCTTTGATGTTTCATCGTGATCGCGATCACTTTCACATTCGCGGCCGTACGGCCGCTTCCCTTCCTACTTTAATGCACTGTTAAAGCAGAATCCACGCGTCGTAAAGCATGCCCGCCCCCACTCCCCCCTCCCACTCCCTCCTCGTCAGCTTCAGTGCGCTCTTGTTTTTTATGTTGTAGAGTGCATGTGCAGACTGCTCGTGTTGCACTGTCTGGGCTCGCCCATACACCTCCCACTCCGTTTGTTCCACCCCCTCCCTAGGTCCCTGGCGTCTCTCCCGCCGTGCTTTCACGCCCGCTCTGTTTATTCCAACTCCTCTGTGGCCTCTCTTCTGCCGTGATTTCACATCCTCCCAGTCCGGAAAACCATTATTCAGTTGCCGCGAATGCCAGTCTGTTGCGGCACACGCAATGTTCTTTTAATTAATATTGACATTGAGCACTTCTGAGAAGTGCCTGCACCTTTAAATCCTGGCTTGCGTGTAGCTGCTCTGCTTTCACCCCTCCCTTTTTCATTCCGGATGTGTCCAGGCACCCGGAAGCAGCAGCTCCTTGTCCTCCGGGTTGCCGATGAACATGGGGGAACTACTGGTTTAGACCGTGGCGGTGGAGGGGGCTCAGAGTGTTTGACCTACTGCCCCCTCTCGAGCCCTTCCAGCATTCGCCAAGTCATCTCTCCAGTGTGCAAGTCCGAGGCACAGAATCCGGGAAAGCTTGGACCGGTTCCCAGCCCTCAAATCACACTCTCTCGAGTTGTATTTCCATCTGAGCTCCTGCGCTTCATGTTTTTGATGCTAACGCAGGGGATTCAGGTGCTTGTGTTACTTCCGCTGGTGCTAAACTGGTAACATGCTGAGTTGTGTACTACCCATTATTTAAGCATGGCCGGAAATGCAGTTTGTGTAGCTAGATACACAAGCGGTTAATATAATGCTATTATAATAGGAGAATGGGTTCCCAATTGCAAATTATAAAAAGCAGGTCACCTCGTAGTTCAATGACCATATACAGGCATGATGCTGACGAATGAGTGCTTGGTTAAGGGCATGGAAGTCTGAAGAGATTTACCAAAGTCTAATAAAATGGGTCTGGAAGAACCCAAGCAGTCTGGCTCAGACCTGCAGCCCCTCTCCTGCCCTCGTTTAAACCCCGCTAGTGTCTTCGTAGCGCTGCACAAGAGAACATCCTCGGCTTTCCAAAGTCTGTCACCCACCTCACTGCCATGTGTTTGACTTTTTCTGTACTCCCCCTTGCATCTATATGCCCCTACACACCGTGCTCTTTCTCATCTCCCCTTGACTTACTGCGTACTATTTCAAATATCTCTACTCACCTGTCCTCCACCTCCATCTTTTCATCCCCCTCCCGACCAGCTGCCCCAACCCCTTCCCTCCCACCAGCCTCTGCCCAGACACAGCCTGTTTGCACAGGTATCAAACGGCCATCGTGGCAATAAGTGCGACTGAACCTACCTGAAACTAGATTCCTACAAATACCCGCCACGCCTGGCTCTGCATGCAGTGCCTGGATGGGCGCCTTTCTTAAAGCAGCGCTAAGCATAGCATTTCATATATATGCGCATGTGTGTGTGATGTGTTTGTATATATATTGTACGTATTTACGTCTTTGGGAGTGTGAGGTAAATGCAATTGTGTGTGTGTGTAGTGGTAACGTGTTTAGTTGATGTGTTAGCATTAAGTGTGCATGTGTGTGTAAATGATTTCACTGGAATGAAACCCCGTTCTAATTTTTTCACAGCTGGCGAGGTGCAGAGAGCAGCAGAGGTGCGGGAAATAATTCCATTTGTGCGTCTCTGAACGGGTCGAAAGACCCCGGTCTGGAGTCTAGGCGCTGTGCTTTTTCCACGAGTGCTGCTAACGTCTGAATTTCAGTGCCGAAGATAGAAGGAAACGCGCGGGTCAAAGCCACAGGCCTATGAGATGTTAAACACCGAGATTCTTTCCTAATTTATCGCGAAACAGCGCGGTGACATGCCCTTGATTCTCTTGCCTTCCTCTTTGTGCCCATTTTACGAGTGCACGGGTCATAGCACTTCTGCGGCAAGCACCCTCCGGCACCTCTGAAAACATACTTCAGCTTGTTGTGTTATTGTGCTGGTACATATTACCAGGCTAGGGTTTGAAATCGGCAATTTAAACATACATTGTGTGATCTTGACAACTGCTAGCAACAGCGGCAAATAAAGTATGGAACTCTCAGGGTTGGAGTTGGAAGTGACTAGTTAAAACTGCAGTCTTAGGCACAGATATCAATTTTTAGAGGCCCGCCCTACCATCCAAAGTTTGGACTCTTAACACCCGCAAACACCTCCCAATAACTTTGCTAAACATAACAGCTTGCGAGGGGGAGAGGATGTGGCCTAACAGCTAGAGCGGGTCGACCTCAAACCTGGGGAATTGGGTTTGGGTCTCGGCAGACACGCTCAACATCCTGTCATTCTGGGCAAATCACTGAATCTCCCCGTGCCTACCAAAAATGAATGTGTCTGTGTGAAACGTAACTAGTGCTCATGCAAAGCGCTCAAGTTTGGAACGGAGTAAACCGGTTCAAGACCCTGTGTCGGCTCCACATTGTGTGATTCTGGGCATATGCATTTGACCTCGTGTGAGTAGTTTGGTGCTCATGTAAAGCGCTCAGAAGCCCTTGGACCGAGTTCTCGCTATATAGAACAGAAATTATTAAATGTAAAGCATAGTCACTGCCTGTTGGATTGACCTTGTCTGTTTACAAACCTGGCCGTACCCTGGCTGGTAAACGGTGACAGCAGGAATGCACCAAGTATCATGACGGTACCAGACCAGAAAGGGGATCTGCAGGCAGCACTCTCGCAGACGCACATCCACAAAATGGTGCCTTACTTGCCTTTTAAACAAGCATTTGCAATGCAAATAGGTCTCGCATTTACGTGAGTAAGCTATTGGCATTGTAAATGACAATGCCTTTTATTTATGTTTTTAAAACGAAAACAAAAATAAAAGGCATTGTCATTTGCAATGTCAATAGCTCAAACTCTCGTAAATGCGAGACCTATTGCATTGCAAATGCTTGTTTAACTGGTGTAGGAGTTGAGGAGCTGTAATGGGATGATGACGGGCGCAGAGTGCGGGCTTTTAAATGATCACTCTGGTGACTTCCCTTTCAGAGCACAGCTGATCTATGGGTCACAGTGACAGGGTGCATGAGTCTCGGAGTCCTACATGTGCGCCCTGGTGTTTGTTGGCAGTCCAGCCGAGCTGCCACGGCTGCCTTCCTGTAAGGTAGCAGTGCTTGCTTTTAATAGCAATGCTACCCAGTGCAATTTACGTTTTCGAGCTCCCTCCTCCTGTTTTTTTCTGGGTATTTTTTTATCTTCTGCTTTTTTAAATACCTGTACAACGAGCGGAGCCCGCGCCTCCCTCCACCTGCTTTGCACTGGTATGATGAAAAGTACGGTGATACCACAGCAATGCATGACCCTGCGCAGTCCAAGTGCAGAATAACTCCAAAGGGCAGGAAGGTGTAAATTACCACCACCAAACCCAGCATTGTGTATGTTTTTGAGGGCAAACCAGATGGCATGTCCCCCCCCCCCACAGCATTGCCTTGTCCTAGCACCGTTCATGGTCGGGCATGCACAGCACACAGGCTCAGGACATGGCTACTCCCATCAAACCCGTTCGCATAGTTTTATAAGGCAGGCCTCAGACCTGTGCAGCTACACTTGAAGACTCATTTGACGGTGCCAATTTGTGGTAATCTGAAACTGAACATAAACTAACGCAAGCAGCGCTAAAGTCCTATTTTTAATTGCCATTTGATCCATATTGAAACGCATAACATAGGTTTCTTGTACAGAATAGCGAGACAGATCAGTAGCGAATGGTGCCTGCATGTGGCGATATTTCATTCTTAAATTGGATATTTTTGATTAAAAGGGAGCACCCAGTGCTATTACCCTCATAAAAGAGGCCTCACCCAGCATGCCTGAAGAAAAAGCATTTCTTGAAAACAGGAAAGCTGCCCCATAAACCCATGGCTGGTACATGTGTGTTGACAGAATTCGTTCGAGTCCGTTTGTAGGTTCTTTGGTGCATCTGATGTTTAAACTTTCAGTGCCTGTCGGTCTTCTTCGGGCGTCTTAGGCGTCACATCTCTCTCTGACAGAAGCTCTTTACCTACGTGGCAAAGTGCAATAGTGAAACACCGACCCTGCACAAGGCTTCATGATGATAAGTAAACGCTGGTCTGCAGCATGGAAGTTTCCATCCGCAATGACTCTGAGTGACACACATAATTTGGGGCATACACTTCGATCACCAGCACATCTAATTAATGGTTGCCGGCTATACCACTACCATGCAGACTCTGGAGGAACGGCTTTTGAACAGAAAACTACCATGATTAGAAACCTATGCAACTGCTTTCCAAGTGCATGCCATTGAATGCCTGACACAGCTTAGCGCCTAGCAGCGCTGCTCTAAGCACAAAGCATGTTGTAGCACCAAGTATATTGTGCTGCATTGCTAAATACTTATAAGGTCCAAAAGGCGAGACCTGTTGGCTATGCCAATGCTCGTCAGCTTCAGTAGGCTTTCCTTTCTCTTCTGGGGATTATCTTCCCTTAGTGCAGGGACTCATTATTTGTGTTCTTCCGCTGTTCCATTTTCAGGTGTTATTTATGTCTTTTTGGTTGAGCAGCCTACAAGGGTGGGCTAGAGAGATGGCCCAAGAAAAATAAACACCCTGGGCAAATCAGAATATTCTATTTTTAAATTGACACAACCGTGAGGGTAGCAAGATATACAATACTTTTTGTCCCTTAATTTCTCAAAAACTACAGAACAGATTTAAGACAAATCACAAAAAGCACAATCTGCAGACCAAGATCTAGCTTCCTGTCGAATTTGGTATAATTCCGTTAAGCACTTTTTGCTATAGCCCATCTTAAAGAAGTCTATAGAAAATGAATGGTGATTTCGCGTTTGTGACCCCCCCCCCTTTTTTTTTCTCGGGCCCCTGCTTGACCGTTCACCTTAAAACTTTCAGGGCAGGAGCCAAGGTGGATGAACTTTTTTTTTAAAGGTTTTGTGAAGATTTGTCAAACGGGGCCAAAGTTATTAGCACACTAAAAAAAGCTGTTTCTGCCTTCTAAAATTGCCAGAGCCTGGCATCATATAAGCACTTTCACTGCACTTCTCCCTCTTACTGCTTTGTGTCTCAGTTGCATTGTCCATTATCTGGTCCAGCACCTTTCCTGCACAGCAGCTATAGAATTTCAGAAAGGGGCACTCAGTGTAAATTGAGCACTTACGCGAGAATCAAAGACTGAGATGGAGCTACAGGAAGGCAGTAAGCCCATCCTCCCACTTACTTTCAGCTTTTGCAGCTATCAGTGCAACGAGAACAATAGAATTTCAATGCAAAATAGGCAATGTTCTTGCTGCTTTGTGAAATTCAGACAGGGCTTCCCTTTTGTAGCACACTCTTAGACGTTTCGCAAAATAAAATGCACTTCAAAGCGAGCTTCATCATATGAAAGCAGAGGGTGACCCAACACAGGACTATGTAATTGTTACTGTATCTGGAGGTGCACAATATTTTGTGTCATGAAACGCAGATATATCTATCTGAAAGTATTCTCACAGTCACAATAGCAGAAGGAAAACTGAACACTTAACCATCCTACCTATTGTACCTGTTGGAGTTTGCGTAGAAAAGGCATTTGTTGCAATGATTTAGAAAATAGATTTTAAAATCACTTACACTGGCTCTTTAAAAGGGACCAACAGATAAAATTATTCGAATTGTACAAGTGTGCTTAAAAGAGAATGGTTGATATTGGCATATGAATGGGAAACATTGTGTTTGTTATTAGTAATAAAACAAGCATTGCAAAACCAGTAGGTCTCGCCTAAGACAATACAAAAAATCCTTTGCACACGTCAATAATACACAAAGTACAGTCCAATCAGTAGAGTTCGCAAGATAAAGTACAAGTCAATGATCAACAATAGTAGTGTCTTACGTTATTGAGCCTGTTTCGGTTGTGACGTACTAACCGGATTTCCTGCCTACTTGAATGGCGGCCCGGGATGGTTGTAGCGGTCTCGCACTCGAGATTAGTCGCCGTGCTGTGGCAGATTTTCGATTGGAAGGAACGACTAACATATCGGTGAGTCGCCCCATGGATCTTTGAGCCTTGTTGGAATATTTACTCTCGCTTGAATATTTGGTTCATTACTTACTCTGCATTCGTATAGCTACTTGGGCCATAGCTTGTTTAGGCACTTTTGTAATTACGCTTTCTGCTTCTATCCTTCTTGAATACTAATGGGGAGTACCTCTAATTTTTGCAATTTAGATAGATTTGTTTCATTTAATTCCATAGACATCAGCTTGTCATGCTTTATAGTGTTATCTGACGTACTTATTTTATATTGATACTCCGTGGGGCACTAGACGCTGTTTTTATATTCTTTACAGTGCTGAACACTTACTTCGGATCTGTACACGGACCCCGTGGCTACTTATGAATGATTGTTCTGTTGCACTGCACACCTCGCTACGTTTTATGGAATTTACTCCACTCGCCAAGTAGGTGCTTTATGGGTGCTCTTTATTGATTTTCTTTCGGACCTATAGCTACTCTTGCAGTCATGGTTTTGAGAATACGGCATTTGATGAATTTTGTTTTCTCTCTCCTTTGTCATTTCACAGCTACATGGCTTTACTTTTCCAGGTCAGTAAGACCACTGGCATCACACATTGCCTGTTGGTTGTAGGGCACGCACGCACTTGGTGATTTTGGTTGAGTGTTGTTGTCTGTCACTTTGCTCGCTTATGATATCACCATTGATGATTAGTCTCACATTAGACATAACGGTACACATAACACATCCTGTGGTATTCTCATTTTAGTATGATGATCATTTAATTGGGGTTCACTCTACTAGGTTAAACTAGCTACTTTTCAACAATGAGTGCATCTTTTACCGATTTTTTTCATTTGTGGTGACTTTATAATGTTGGTGTAAATTGCTATGTGGATGACGACATCTGATTACTGTATTATCACGGTGTTGGTACATGGTGATATTCAATTAGAGTTGTTGTAAAATTCATTTATACATGTGTTGACACTGGTTCATATTTGTCTTTAACCTAGCCTTGAAAAAGTCGCATGTACAAAAAAGTAAAAGCGACGAAACACGTGTTGGCTTTGGGCTTTGTACGTTGGAATTTTGTACAAGCTACGTGAAGTAGTTACTAAAAATAGTGAATCATCACATGGATTAAAATAGTGAAGAATATCAAGAAAAACCGGCTGTTTATTGTTGATTATTGACTTGTACTTTATCTTGCGAACTCTACTGATTAGACTGTACTTTGTGTATTATTGACGTGTGCTAAGGATTTTTTGTATTGTTTCATGTTGCAGCCTTGGCTGCAGATCAGGAGTAGTTGGTGGTTCTCTCCTCCTTATAGCACCGTCCCCAAGTAGCGTGACTCTTCTAACTGCTATTGAATATTTATTTGCGCCTTCCCTATGCCTAATACCACCTCCCTATCTGTTTATACTTAGGTCTCGCCTAAGAGACCAATTGGATTTGGTAATGATTTATAGCCATGCTAGGCAGTTGCTGTGCAGCATGGCTGAAAATAATGTGAAAAAAATCACTATGACAGTGCAATTGCATCATTTTGTAGGCGTGCTCCAAAAGGGATGCATGCACCTACAAAATGAGGCGAGCATTTTTTTTATTAATCAATACAAGATAGATTACTAAATAAAAAGTTGTGCAAAATGTACCTTTTTTATATAGCACTAATGCACTTTTTTGAAACAAGCATTGGCATAGCCAATAGGTCTCGCTTTTGGGACCTTCTAAGTATTTAGGTGCACATGCATCAACATCCCGAAAAGCGATTCCTTAATAGCGAGAAATAAAGAATCGGTAATAAGGAATCACATTTCGGAATGCATGAACAGATTCGGTAAATCTCAGCGATTCCTTAAAAATCGCTAATATTTACCGATTACTCAATAGCGATTTCAGAAAATACCGATTAGCATTTACCGAATTTGGTATTAGCAAATTCGCTAAAAACGGGTCGCTCCAGAAGCGGGCTGATGACATCACAACCAGGAAGTCAACCAGCCCCACCCTCATTCACTGCCCTGAGGAACTCACAGGAGGAGGCAGAGCACACAGGCTGAGGCAAGAGAATTCACCCACTGAAACCATCCACCCTACCTTCATCCAGGATGGACAGGGATGCACCAGCCACTGCAGACACGCCCAGGAAGAGGAAGAGAAAGTTCTCTGACAGGGAACTTGAGCACTTGATCGAGGGGGTGAGCAGCAAGCATGACAAGCTGTTTGGCAAGCTGTCACTCAAGGTGCCCGAAGCTGAGAAGAGGAAAATTTGGCTTCGCATCAGGGAGAGGGTGAATGCTGTGGGAGTGATGCACCGCAGCATCGACGACCTAAAGAAGAGGTGGTATGACCTCAGGAAGAGGGCAAAGGAAAGAATTGCTGAAAGGGTCAAGGAGGCAGCTGGCACAGGAGGGGGGCCATCCACAGTACCTGCAAACACTGCCCTGGAGGAGCTCGTCGAGGGGACCATTGAGCCAGAGGCGGTCGTCGGAGTAACGCAGAGGGACACCTCCGGCGCAGCCACCACAGAACAAGGTAAGATGCATGCCTGCGCCCATACGCTGCGTATCGTATACCCATCCCCATCCCCCCAGGTCAATCACAGTGTGCAGGCAGAAGTGCATAACACATATGCCCTCACATCAGTATTGCATCATGGGAGTTGTAGTCATGTCAGCAAAGTGTGCATGTATAGTCACAAATGCTAAATAAATGAGATCAGCAGTACAGGGCCAACAGAGAGTCAAATAATGTAATTCATTGTAGGACATAAATGCAGAATGACAAACAGATGTAGTCACAAAATAAACTAACAATGCACTGTTTCATACACAGATGCATCTCCTGGGGATTCAGATGATAGTGAGCGCCCCATCATCTCTGAAACACCGTCAGATTCCGATGGCGACACTCCGCAGGAAGGTCAATCCCCACCACCACCAGCAACAATACCACCACCACCACCACCACCAGCGACAATACCACCACCACCACCACCAACAACACCTGCGACAAAACCACCAAGACGCAGGGCACATGTTCCCTCCCTGCAGGTGATGGATGCATGCCCGAGTCCTTCACCCACAAGTGGGCAAAGTCATACAGGTGTCACACCGCCAGCACCACCACCAGCACGTGGCAGAGTCACGCAGCAGCGCAGGTCCATGCGCAGTACTGCAGAGGGAGCCGACCAGGCAAGGAACATTTATGGTGGAGTCGAGGCCCAGATGCTGCGTGTTCCGCGCCTGCAGGGGAGACACATGGGGACAATGAACCTCAACATTTCATGACTGGCCAAACATATGTGCACTCTAACTGACGCTGTGCGGCACATGACCACAGTTGTGGCAGAGGGCAATAGGGACATTATTCAGAACCTCCAGGAGCTCACCCGTGCCATCCAAGCAGGACAACACAGCGAGCGCCGGAGGCATAGGCAGAATTTGCTCCGTTCCACAGCATCGACCAGGGCCATCACGTAGCTCTGCAACAGCACTGCTGTGTTGTCCCGCCACTCCGTGTCAGTGCAGGTGGACCTCGGACATTACTGTGGTGATGTGGCGAAGGCCTTAGGCCAGGTGACCACTGCAGTGGAACACATGCAGTCAGGGACATTCAGTGTCAGCAACTTGGGAGGGGAGCATGGCAGTGAGGCTGCATCCAGAGTGTGCAGCGTGTCGGTGCTGGAGACCTGCACCAGGAGGCGCAGTTCGCGCTGCTCCACAGCCACAGAGACACAGCGTGGTGAGGTGGAGGAGACACGCGATAGGAGGCTGGGTGTTCGTGGGAAGCGCCACTAGACATTCAGTCCTACATCCCTGACCATGGTGGGGTAACCATGGCCCACTTTAATTTAGCATTTGCACTCCCATGAAGCCAACGGTCATGTTTTTGCCCACAATGTGTGGGGGAACTCTAATTTGCATGTCAGTGTGACATTACCTACATAAGTGCTCATGTGAAGTAAACAGTAGCACTCCTAATGATATCGTAATGGCTCATTCTTACCTGCCTCTGAAATGATGTTGTGTGATGTATGTCCGCCTCCTTTGACCTTCAGCTTTGTTTGGAACGTGTGACTGTCGTTGTTGTGCGGGTGGTTGATCATCCCGGTAGTTGTCATTCCTGTCCACCTCTATGGGTATCCCCCTTCTGGTTGCAATGTTGTGCAGCATGGCACATACTGCTACAATCCTGCAGCAGGTGTCTGGTTTATATTGCAAAGCACCGCCAATCTTCTGTAAAATCCGGAAGCGACTCTTCAGGATCCCGAATGTCCTCTCAATCACATTTCTGGTGCTTATGTGGGCCGCGTTGTAGCGTTGCTCCTGTGGTGTTGCTGGGTTGATGTAGGGGGTGAGGATATATTCCCGCAGAGCGTATGCACTGTCAACTACAGGATGGAAGCAAAGGCTTAGCGTCAGTCATGATGATACATGTGTGATACAGATGTTATGAATAGGTATGTTTACGTACCAAACAGGAGTCCCTCTCCGAATTCTCCATTGAGCAGACGCCTGTGGATGCCACTGTGTCTGAATATGTAGGAGTCGTGTGTGCTCCCTGGAAATTGTGCCACTATGTCCGTGATGATGTGCATGGCATCGCACAGGACCTGCACGTTGATGGAGTGATAGGACTTCCTGTTACGGAAGATGTACTCATTGGCTGAGGGTGGACAGATGGGGACATGCGTGCAGTCAATGCATCCTATGACATGGGGGAATTAGGCCACCTTGTAGAATTCCTGTTTGGTGTGGTCCATCTGCTGTGGGGTTGTGGGGAAGCTGATGTGGGTATGTGTCATTGTCAGCATGGCATCAATGAATTTACGGAAGAAGCCTGATAGTGCGCTTTGTGATATGCCTCCCGCTACCGCTATGACCCCCTGGAAACTTCCAGACGCCAGTAGGTGCAGGCTGCATAGAACCTGGACGTGCGCAGGAATGGCATTGGTCTGACGTGTCTGGTGCTGCAGTAGTGGTTCCAGGTCAGCAATTAGGCGCATTATCATTGCACGTTTGAGACGGTACTTGTATACCTCATCCTCATTTTGGCCAAGCAATGTGATGCGCACTCTGAATACTCTCTCCTGGATCCTTCTCCTGCGCTGTGCTGCTGCATTTATTCTCATCCTCCTTGCAAGCACGTAGAGGGCTGCCATTTTGCGAAAGGAAACAGGGTCTCCAGGCCCAATTTGTATGGCTTTCTGATTGATTGCATCTGTGGAACACTTGTGAGTTTTTCTGTTTATTTTTTATTTTTTCAGCAACTTTACCTCCTGGTTCTGATTCCCCTTAATCTGTTCATGCTAAATAGCGATTTTTGAGATTTTCGGTATTTGCGACTTTTGATGCATTCATTAGCGATTCTTTATTTGCGATTAGTTAATGCCAGGCGCTATTTGTAATTTCTGAATTTCCGATTCTTTACTGTGCGATTCTTAATTTTAACGGGGACGTTTTTTGCGATTCTTTATTTTAACGGGGATTTTTTTTGCGATTCTTTAATTTTTTCGCAATTGGTGTTGATGCATTGGGATTCGTTGTTTGCCACTCGCTAACGGGAGATTTTAGCGATTCGCTATTTTTGCGAGGTGATTTTTGCTTGATGCATGTGCCAGTTAGTTATGCAGCACAATTTTCTTGGTGCAACAACAACTGTTGCATGGCTAAACACTTAAAAGGTCCCAAAGGCGAGACCTATTGGCTATGACAATGCTTGTTGTAGTATATGGTTTGGTCTCCCCCTGGAGTCCGCTGTGTTTTGTGCTATTTACAAATGTTCTATTGATTCAGTATTGTGTACTTTGTGCCCTAGTCTCATATAGAGACTAGTAGAGAGTGTTATATTAATAAATACATATTTGTATATAACTCCTGTGTGGTTCTCCTTTCATTTAGTCATTTAAGAGGTGATATTCTGGTAAAACAAGCTGATTTACATTCCTTCAAGATTGAGCCTGAAGGCTGCTCTCCGCAGCTATCACTAGGATAGATTTCTAAAGGTTATCTTTGACCTCATACATCATAAGGGTCGTGTGGACTGGTACAGGGTGCCCACTTTAATTAGTGGATAGCATATACCAGGCCACCTTCTCACAGTTGTAAATCTGGGAAGGCATCAAGTTCCATGGCTGGTGCGTGTGAACACCCACAGCAACACCCACGGAACTCCCCTTTCATGCAGACTTATGCGTGAAAGGTAAACATATTTACAAGACCATAAAAACTCACGCAGGGTGACTCTACATGACCTTGTAAATATGGGGAAGCCATTGTGCTGCTGGTGCATCAATAGAAGTGATGCACTGGCGGTGTAATGGGCTTGTAAATATGCCTCATTGTGTGGATTCTATGTGTGTGTGCTTTTGTGGGGAAAGGAAGCTCTACAACTCACTAATGAAATAATCCTGTAGTCTCACAGAGTTGATTGTTACCCTGTACTCACCATCCTCAAGAATGTTGTGGGAGGTATTTGGATTACAGTTCCCCCACATCCCCCGACTTCTTAACTAAAGTTGGTATGTAGACCTGCGCTTTCCGGAGGGTTTTGGAAGCCTATAATTGGGCAGTATTTGCCGGTAATTCTACAAATTGCATCACAGTGAATCCTTGTCTACATTTAAAGGTTCTATGGATTTATTAATAATTGTCTATATTGTTCAAGGAGAATCTTTCCTATTACAATTACCTTTTATGTCTTCAATATGTCTGTCAATGGGCATGCATTCTTCAGACCAACATCACAATGCTTCCAGATTTAGTTATTTCAACATATGCAACACCTGGAAGAACATTACAAGCTCCTTTATCATCTCTTTGTTAAAAGAACCTGCTGCAGCCGTGATTGGAGTACTCAACCTTCAGAAGCTTATTTTGATAAGACTAGGTAGACCACCATTGCAAAAGTAGGGGCTATCTCGACCTACAACTTTCCTACCGGTTTACTAGAACCTACCATTAATGAAGGAGACTGAGTATAGCCAGCTTAGCGTCCTAGAACACCTGCCTGTCCAGTAGCCCTAGGCAGTAACTGTTTGAAAAAAGAAAGAGACAAGGTTATTAACTGTTGTCACTCAGTAGAGGTATAACAGGAACAAAGATTTTCTTGAGCAACGGGGATGGGGGAAAAGTGCCATCTCCCCATGGGACCTTAACCACCCAGACCTCCCCGAACATTTTTCTTACTTTTTGTATTTTTTTGCTGCACCACGGTACTCCCATGGTACCACAGCTGGAGTGCCACCCATTTTCCCCATGGGACCATGTAAGCTTCACTTATTGCTGTATGTGTGGTCCTGCGGTACCACAGAACCTGAGAGTCCCTCAACACAACAATGCATGTTATTTTTTATTTTGGCCCACCTCCCACCAACAAGGACCAGGAAGTCAGGGTAACCCTACCCTGTCCCCTTGTATGTTATTTATTATTTCGAAATTGCTAAATCTCTGTTGATGCTGCGGCCAGCAAATCAGCTGGCTCAGTCGTGCGGGATCAGTATCTGGGATGATGGGTAAAAGCCCTGTCAGTCAATCAGAATGTTTTATTTCTTCAATTTACGGTACCGTTGGAGTACCACAGTACCAACTTTCCAGATGTTAGTTTATTTTTACCTGTAATTTCTCAAATGCAGCTGAACTGATTACACCGAATCACAACAAACATTAGAAAGCCAATAGGTTTTGCATATGCAAGACCGATAGGCTTTGAAAATGTGTTTTAGCCAAGTAGTACACCAGCGTGGCTGCTGTTCAGCATCAAAAGAGGTTAGTGGCATAGAGGAGACAGGCGTAGAGTGTAGTGTCCTAGAGTCGAGTGGAGGGTCGTAGAGTGGTGTGGTGTCGAGTGGAGTGGAGTAGAGTGGCATTGAGTGGCGTGGCATATAGTGGAGCAGAGTGTCGTAGAGTGGTGTGGCGTATAGTGTCAGAGTGGAGTGTCATAGAACAGAGTGTTATAGAGTGGAGTGGAGTGGGGTCATATAGAATGGATTGAAGTACAGTGGATTGGAGTAGTGTAGTAGAGTAGAATGGAGTGGTGTGGTGTAGAGTAGAGTGAAGTAGAGTAGTGTGGAGTAGAGTGGAGTGTCATAGAATGGAGTGGCGTAGAGTGGGGTAGAGTATTGCAGAGTGGAGTGGCATAGAGTGGTGTTGCAAAAATTGGAGTGACAAAAGGTAGAGTGGCATGGATGGTGTAGTGGCACAGAGTGGAGTGGCGTAGAATGGTATGGAGTAGAATGTTGTATACTGCAATGGAGAGGCGTAGAGTGGAGTGTCAAAGAGTAATAGAGTGGAATGCACTTGAGTGTCAGAGTAGGGTGTTGTAAAGTGTTGTGGCAAGGAGTGTTGTGAACTGGTGTAAAGGGTTGTGAAGTGTCTTAGAGTTAGTCGTGAAGTGGCAAGAAGTTGAGTGGCATGGACTAGCATGGATGGCATAGAGTGGATTGGCATAGAGTGGGGGATTGTGGAGTAAAGTGTTGTATAGTGGAGTGGCGTAGAATGTCAGATTGGAATAACAGAGAGTGGAGTGGCATACAGTGGAGTAGCGTAGAGTGTCAGAATGGTGTGGCATGTAGTGGAATGGTGTAGAGTGCAGTGGTGTGGAGTGGCATAGAGTAGAGTGCCATAGAGTGGAGTGGAGTGGAGTGACGTAGAGAGTCATAGTGTGTCGTAGAGTGGAGTGGTGTGGTGTAGAGTGGGCTATCATAGAGTCGTATAGAGTGAAGTAGTGTAGAGTGGTATAGACTGGAGTGTCATACAGTGGAGTAGAGTGGAGTGGCGTAGAGTCGAATGTCATAAAGTGGAATGGAGTGACTAAGAATGGAGTGGCGTTGTGTTGAACAATGTGTCGTAGAGTGTTGTTGTGTAGAGTGTCATACAGTGGAGTGGTGTAGAGTGGAGTGGCATAGAGTGGAGTAGAGTGTTGCAGAGTGTGGTAGAGTGGAGCATCATTGCGTAGCGTTAAGTGGAGTAGAGTATTGACGAGTGTGTCAGAGTGGAGTGGTTTGGAGTGGAGTAGAGTGGTGTGGAGTACATGGCTAAAGTAGAATGGAGTGTTGTAGAGTGAAGTGATGTAGTGTGGAGTGTCAGAGTGGAGTAGAGTGTCTTTGAGTGAAGTAGAGTAGTTTTAGACTGAAGTAAAATGGCATAGAGTGGAGTTGAATGTTCTAGAGTGGAGTGCCATAGAGTGTCGTAGAGTTGAGTGGTGTAGTGTGGCGTGGAGTAGAGTGTCGTAAAGTGAAGTTTCATGAAGTGTTCTACAGTGGAGTGATGTAGTGTGTCACAGAGTGGAGTGGAGTGACGGAGAGTGGAGTGGTGTAGAGTGGAGTAAAGTGGCATAGAGTGGAGTAAAATGTTGTAGCGTGGAGTAGAGTGGCGTAGCATGGTGTGGAGTGTCATAGAGAGGAGTGGCGTAGACTGGAGAGGCATAGAGTGGAGTAAAGTAGCATGAAGTGGTTTTGAGTTGAGTGTCGTAGAGTGGAGTACTTACTACTAGTAATTGTATTTTTCAAACATAATGTTACCTGCCCGGTGTACAACATCCCAGCAGACGTAGGCCCAAGCATTCTCTGTTATCAGTGGTATAACTATCAGTGCAAATAAAACGGCTTTGCCAAAAATGGTCCCCACCCTTTCTCCATTCACTGGTGCAGTTCCTGCTCTGAACTCTGCCTGTGCAGTTAATAACTCTTTAAGAGACAGGGCGAGTGAATGGTGCTGAAGGGACAGATGGCCAGGATGAGAGCGCAAAGTGAACAAAGCGGGCAGGGACTAGCAAACAGATATGGGTGAGGAGAGGAAAGGGTGTAGGTGGGGGTGAGAGAGCATCGCAGGGACAGATGCATGCTAACAATCGCTAGAAAAACGGTTGGGCGAGAGCAGGTAGAATGCAAGTCTGAGAGAAAGAGTATGGGAAGAAAGTGTGAAAATTAAGAGTAAGTGAGAGCGGAAGAGCCACAGAACTGTCAGGAGTGATTAATTCGATCTATTGTTTGTGCCTATTTTGTATATTTCGCTCACGTTCTACAATATAGTGGCTGTGTTAAATGAATAGGTAGAAAATGGGCAATGACAGGATAAACTCATAATGTCTCATCCCCGGGAGAAGCAATGACAAAATGAAAAAAAATATTTATGGGGAAAAGTAGCCAATAAGAGATTATTTCTAAAAACAATAAAAAGTGCAGTATGTGGGGAAAAGAGAGACACCTGTTCTAAGAACAAACGGCGAGTAAAGGGTGTAGCACTATGCCAGAATTGGCAACTTCATCACTGGGAAACCAGGTATCAGCATTAGCTCAACATCTTGCGATTCTAGGCAGATCACTTAATCTCCCCGTGCCTAACAAAAAAGAAACAAGCATTGACAAAGCCATTAGACCTCGCCCATGCGAGAGCTATTGGCTTTGGCAATGTGCTTTAGCACTGTTGTACTCCAGTGTGGCTGTTGTTCAGCATGGTTAAAAGTTAGTGGAGTCTCATGTCATAGAGTAAAGTGGAGTGTTGTAGAGTGGAGAGGAGTAGTGTCATAGATTAGTGGAGTAAAGTGGTGTAGAAGGCAGAGGCATAGAGAGGAGGAGCATAGAGTGTCAGAGTGGAGAGGTGCAGAGTAGCAAAGAGTTGAGTGGGTTGGATTAGAGTGGGTTGGATTAGAGTGTATTGGATTAGAATGTACTGGATTAGAGTGGAGTGAATTAGAGTGGGGTGAAAAAGAGTGTAGTGAATTAGAATGGAGTGGATTATAGTGGAGTGGATTAGAGTGGGTGGAGTAGAGTAGAGTGGATTTGAGTGGAGTGGATTAGAGTAGAGTGAAGTGTATTAGACTGGATTAGAGTGGAATGGATTACATTAGAGTGGAGTGGATTACATTAGGGTGGAGTGGATTGGATTGGAGTGGAGTGGAGTAGCGAGAAGGACAAAACAAATGCACACACAAGGAGTTGTCCTTGCACAATTGCTGTCAAGTACAGTGCTCTCAGAACTCTGCCCCCAAAAGCACAAGTTAAAAAAAAAAGTGACCTTGTGTAATGTAATTTATGGTCATATAACGTGCTCCTATACCTTTCAGTCGGGTCGATTTGAGTTTGCATTATTAAAATAATGTTAAAAAAGTAGTAGTAGTTCCTTAATCACAGCGTAAGCAGCGGACGGACACTTATTAAGAGAATTCAATTTATTCTTTGTCCATGCACCACACAAAGAACAGAAGTAAAGCAGGAACTGAAGTCTGGGACGCACTGCCGAATTATTAGTCAGTTAAGAGGAGTGATAATGATGCCGACGAATGGTAAGTAAAGAAAGGCTAAAAGTCCATTTCAAAGTTTGAAAAACAAATTACAATAGGTCTCCAAATGAGAGAGTGCAATGACATCCTGATGGGGGAATGAACAGTTGTGGCCTTCTCCAGTATATTTAGAAGCCGCAGACTACTTACTGGAGATGGGATGGTAATTATCAGAGGTAAAGAGACCTACAGATTGGTTCCTCTGCATTGGTGTGACTCATGACTAATCATACTGTTGACAGGACAGGTCATTCACCATTGTGAATGACCTGTCCTGTCAACAAAAGAAGCTGATACAAAGAAGGACCTTGAAGAAGCAGGTATATAGTTGTCAGGTTAGGACAGAACAGCAGTATTTTAGCAGGCTGGAAAAAACAGCAGCTTTGTGAGCTAGTTGGATGGAGCATCAGGGTTATAGGCAAGTAAGAAAGAGAGGGAGCATTCGTGGAGGTAACAGCAGTAAGGATCACACACAGGCAGTATCATTGATGCAGGACAGTAACACTGTCCTCATCATAACAGGCAGCATCATTGATGCTGGAATGTTGGCATGGATAAGCAGAATTTCTGGTGAGAGAATTATAAACAAAAGAGTTAAAAGAGAACCTTATTTTGGGAACTGGAAAATAATCTCCAAGTAGTGGTCAGTCTTTTTATATTCAATCAGTGGAGGTAATGTGCTACACATGTAATCCACAAGAATGCCTTTGCAGGAATAGTAACACTGTCCTCATCATAACGTCTATACTTTACAAAAATACTTCCAACAACCTCGGATGACCTCAAACTAACTCCTTACGTTTGTTTTTAGAGCCAGAAAGCAGCGTGGTACACTCAGACACAAGCAACACCGGTACATTACCAAAAAAATTCTTTCATTTTGAAGTCAGAGAAAGAAAAGTAAACCGGTGCCTCGGAAAACAGCGTCTGGCATTTGATCTCCGTGTTTGAATGCACAGCAAATGTGACAAGATAAGAACAAGATTTACAGGCCTGTTTACAGAAACGGAGCAAGTGAAAACACAAGCGCTCGTGTGAAGTGCTCAAATACAAAGAAAAAGTAGTCCCTAAAACAGTTTCTAAAATGTGAGCAGTGGATGGCTAGTAGTCATTTGTCCATGCTCTTGGGGAGAGCTAAGCACAGAAAGATACTTCGAAATGTGGGGCGCATATCGCCCCACATCCAGCCGCACTGCTGCCATGCGCTACTTCTTTGCGCCAATCTTTCAACTTTATGCTGATAGTCCGTTTCTTCAAATTTCATCTAGTTTCACTGATTTAATCATTCTTAGTACAATCCACGCGCAGGAATCATTTATGCAATTTCCCAAGCTTCTTATGTCACTGTAGTGCCCAACCGGACCTCATACTGAAACACGACTAGTGCACGATTCGTTCCAGGCAGTATTTATTAAAAACCCAATGCCTTTCAGGCCATAAGCCCTTCTTCAGGGGTAACTATGAATAACGACAAAATATTTACAATTAGCATATTATGTATTTTGCATAAACAGTACATAAGTTTTATACGTAGCTTATTGGCTATTAACTGTGCATTGTTCAGTTAACCCCATTGTGTGAATCTCATATAACACGATCTATTATGTCACTGATCAACCTTTCCAATGATAACTCGAGAAATGCTTCACCCGCTTTTTTTTTATAAAATACGACCAAATTGACAAAACACAGGTTTCCCTCTCTTTTCCTCACTTTGCAATCGTTGTTCTCACTAACATTCACCATTTTTACCAAATTATCCTTTCTTGATTTCACTTTATTCACCACCCCTTTCTTCTCTAACTCCAACTCGTTCGTTATTATTCCTGTCTTCCCTTCTATGAATTTATCCTATTATATTCATACAACGGTTCACATCAATTTAAGATCCCCGATTGGAGATGGCTCGTACCTGCCTTGATGATTAAAACAGTTCCTCTTTTCTCGCAACTTCAAAGAATCAGTCGCGCCACCCACACTACCATCCATTTTAACCCCATTCGTGTTCTGTCCCTCCCCTCAATTAAGTTACGTCATACATCATTTTCGCCGGTTTCACCCTCCCTTTGAGTTGGAACACTACGTATCCCACAATGCAATGAGTGCATCCCAGTCTTCCAACTGGGATTCTTTCTTTACGTATGATTGATGTAATATGAATTTAGCAACATAATAAACAGTGAAAAACAAAGTTTGACATAATATGCACCAACTCAATCATACGTAAAGAAAGAATCCCAGTTGGAAGACTGGGATGCACTCATTGCATTGTGGGATACGTAGTGTTCCAACTCGAAGGGAGGTGGTAACCGGCGAAAATGATGTATGACGTAACTCCACACTTAGAAGAATTTCCAAGTGAAACCAGTCAATGTTAGCCTATGGAAGGAAATTCAAGTTACTGGTAAGTTTGATTAGAATTACTTTTCAGGATCAGTACTGGGCTCAAAGATGCAGCACTGAGGTCTCTCCTGATAACAGGTGAGTAAATCGGAATTCGTAGTTTGGCTGATTTTACTTTGGTCCAGTATATATAGAGCCACTTTTCTACACCATCTTCTCCCTTCACCACTGTGTAAATGCACCCTGTGTCCGTTTTAGGTTGGGAGATTAAGTCCCCTTCAATCCTGAGGGTCCCTGTGGGCCAACTAGCCCACCAGGTACCTCCAGAAAGCGCCATAGAGCTGTGTTGCAGAGAGGTGTAAAAAGGAGCGTGGCCTCTTAACACCTCTCTGCAACGCAGCTCCCTGGCGCATACTGGAGGTACCTGGTGGGCTAGTTGGCCCCCAGGGACCCTCAAGATTGAAGAGGAATTAATTCCTCAACTTAAAACGCACCACAGGGCGCGTTTGCACAATGGTGAAGGAAGGGGGTGGGGCCTGAGGTGACATGTCTGCAAACACGCCCTGTGGCGTGTTTTAAGTTGGGAAATTAATTCCTCCTCAATCCCGAGGGTCCCTAGGGGCCAACTAGCCCACCAGGTACCTCCAGTATGCGCCAGAGAGCTACATTGCAGAGAGGTATTCAGAGGCCATGCCCCTTTTTACAACACTCTGCAAATGCAGCTCCGTGGCGCTTACTGGAGGTACCTGGTGGGCCAGGGACCCTCAGGATTGAAGAGGTATTAATTCCTCAACTTAAAACGTACCACAGGGCGTGTTTGCACACATGTCACCTCAGGCCCCCCCCCCTCCCTTCACCACTGTGCAAACACACCCCGTGGCACGTTTTAAGTTGGAGGATAAACTCTCCTTGAATACTGAGGGTCCCTGGGATGCAACTACCCCTCCAGCTACCTCCCTTAATCGCCACAGAGCTGCGTTGCAGAGAGGTGTAAAAAGGGGCGTGGCCTTAGACCACCTCTCTGCAACGCAGCCCCCTGGTGCATACTGGAGGTTCCTGGTGGGCTAGTTTGCCCCCAGGGACCCCCAGTATTCTAAGGGTATTCGTTCCCTATCTGCAAACGTGCCAGGGGGTGCATTTGCAGAGTGCTGCAAGAAGGGGGCGTGGCCTCAGGCCTTTTCTTTTCGTCTTTTTTTTTAAGAAGGGGGGTTGTGTAGCCCTCCTTCTTTTTCTCATTTTTTGGCCCTGGGGACCCCATCCCCCAGGTCCTGTCCCCTAATTAATTTTTTTTAATGGAAAATTTGGGAAAGGGGCCACGTGGCCCCCCTCCCGAGGCCATAATCGGCCCCGGGACCCCATCCCCTAGGGCATGGCCCTTTTTAAAAATATTTTTCATATTGGAGGGGGGCTGCCTTGCCCCCCTCCTTAGGCCATTTATGGCCCCGGGGACCCATTCCCCGGGGCCGGCCTTTTTAAATTTTATTTATTTATTTATTTTATATTTTGGGGAGGGGTGCATGGCCCCCCTCCCGGGCCACTTCCCCCGGGGCTGGCCCTCTCGGTTGGGGACTTTGGGGGAGCCGGCATTGCTTTTCCACACGTGGAGCTGCTAAGATGCAGGTCCCCCTGTGGAAAAGCAATTTGCTTTGTTATTTGGAAGCGAGAGCAGGTTTCCTGCTCTCTCTTCCAAATAGCAAAGCAGTTTGCTATACAGGGCGGGCAAACTACAGTGTTCCGGGGGTGGGCACCCCGGGACACTGCAGGAGCCGGCCCTGGGGGGGGGGGCGGTCCCCAGGGCCATCACAAGGCTCCAGGAGGGGGGCCATGTGGCCCCCCCTCCCACAATCTACAAAGCCCCGGGTAGAGGTGGTCCCCGGGGCTGGGGATCCATCACGGACCCCCCAATTTAAGGTGGCGGTCCCCGGGGCGTGTGGGGGGCTTGAACCCCCCACACAGGGTATGTTTTTTAAAAAACAAAGCCCAGGGGGTGGCGGTCCCCGGGGCTGCGGGGGGGCAGTGTGCCCCCGCAATTAAAAATTAAGTCGATCCCTGGGGGTGGCGGTCCCCGGGGCTAGGGGTGGCCTTAGAGGCCCCCATCTTTACATGTATAAGCCCCGGGGGTGGCGGTCCCTGCGGCTGCAGGGGGGCCATGTGCCCCCCGCAACTATCAATGCTTTGCCCCTGGGGTGGCGGTCCCCAGGGCTGTGTGGGGGGGATTGGCCCCTCCACACTTTTTTTGATCATACCCCTGGACCTTGGCCCCCCGGGGACTAATTACCAACGAAGCCCGCGCTTGGTTTTTTAAAAATTTCGTCCGAAATTCGCGCTGGGTGCGCGAATCTCACCGATTAAAAAAAAATAAAAAAATAAAAATAGTTAATTTGGCCCTGGGGGTCCTTATGGGACCCCCTGAGCAGGCCTAGGGGGTCAGGGTGTTTCTACCCTCTAGTCCTCTGGGGACTTTGGCAAACTTAGAAAGCTACTAACGCTGAATATGACAATATGCAAAAGCCGGTCTGATATATTTGCATAATGGTGCATTTGGGGATCTGTGGTCTGAAGAAGAGGCCACATGACCACTGGGACTTAATACGACTAAATACAACTCACCTGTGACCAAGGCGCTGGTGCGCTGAAACGCGCAAGGTATTTAAGAGTTGCTAAAGCTGCCACGTGATTCAGACAGAATAAAGATGTCAGTTTGAAAAGGTGCCGAAGCTGTGGGCTCTTCGTCTTTTTTGTGGTTTAACAAGCAGGATTCTCTGTTCCTGACTAAATCAGAGCCCGCCCTGCAGAGTTGGAGGCCCCCGGTAAAGCAGAGAAATAGTTGTGCAGCAAATTGAGGGGGCATGACTCGCTTTCCTACCAAAACAGTCGAAAATGGATTGCCGTGACTATTTGTGAGGCTGGAAAGAAAGGGAGTGAAGGAGGCGGTGGCCTCTTTCTAGCAGTCTTCGTGTTTCTCTTTCAAGCACTTATTCATCATGTGGCAGCGAGGTGCACTATGCTTTTAAAAGACATTTTCCTGAAAGCATCGCTGATTAAAAGGTAAACGCTGGACTTTGGCAAAATTAGAAAGCTACTAACGCTGAATATGACAATATGCAAAAGCCGGTCTGATATATTTGCATAATAGTGCATTTGGGGATCTGTGGTCTGAAGAAGAGGCCACATGACCACTGGGACTTAATACGACTAAATACAACTCACCTGTGACCAAGGTGCTGGTGCGCTGAAACGCGTAAGGTATTTAAGAGTTGCTAAAGCTGCCACGTGATTCAGACAGAATAAAGATGTCAGTTTGAAAAGTTGCTGAAGCTGTGGGCTCTTCGTCTTTTTTGTGGATTCTCTGTTCCTGACTAAATCAGAGCCCGCCCTGCAGAGTTGGAGGCCCCCGGTAAAACAGAGAAATAGTTGTGCAGCAAATTGAGGGGGCATTACTCGGTTTCCCACCAAAACAGTCGAAAATGGATTGCCGTGACTATTTGTGATGCTGGAAAGAAAGGGAGTGAAGGAGGCAGTGGCCTCTTTCTAGCAGTCTTCGTGTTTCTCTTTAAAGCACTTACTCATCATGTGGCAGCGAGGTGCACTATGCTTTTAAAAGACATTTTCCTGAAAGCATCGCTGATTAAAAGGTAAACACTGGACTTTGGCAAAATTAGAAAGCTACTAACGCTGAATATGACAATATGCAAAAGCCGGTCTGATATATTTGCATAATGGTGCATTTGGGGATCTGTGGTCTGAAGAAGAGGCCACATGACCACTGGGACTTAATACGACTAAATACAACTCACCTGTGACCAAGGCGCTGGTGCGCTGAAACGCGTAAGGTATTTAAGAGTTGCTAAAGCTGCCATGTGATTCAGACAGAATAAAGATGTCAATTTGAAAAGGTGCCGAAGCTGTGGGCTCTTCGTCTTTTTTGTGGTTTAACAAGCAGGATTCTCTGTTCCTGACTAAATCAGAGCCCGCCCTGCAGAGTTGGAGGCCCCCGGTAAAGCAGAGAAATAGTTCTGCATATATATATATATATATATATATATATATATATATATATATATATATATATTCACTAAAAAAACCATAGGTTTAGGGGCATTACAGTTAGCTGGACATTTCCCTCGTACAAAACCCTAGAAATTCCCCTGTTATAGTTAGTTCAGCTAACTATAACTCGCGCCCCCGCAATGCACTGCTGATGACGTCACATATTACATCACTCATGACATGGTCAGTGACATCACTGATGACATCACTGATGACATCATACATGTGATAGTTGATGTATCTTCTCACACCCTAATATAACCTTTGATACACCCACTCTAAATTACAGACGGCCATTCTCAAATCCAATGACACTCCAACACCAATAACTACATACCCACTCACTGATTCTTAGGTCCACACACACATCCACTCACTCACCCGTACAATCACTCATACTTACGGTCACTCAGTACAGGACTATCATATGCACTCATACATCTATATAGACACTCACACACCGCCACTCATCCATAGAGGTACTCACACACCTAGTCAGTCATGCAAATAATTAATCACACTCCCATTTACTCACCTATACAGTTATACACACACCAGATCACTTACTCATACAAATACTAGCACATTCTTATGTTCTTATCCAATCACTGATACAAGGACACACTCATCCATACAGCTACTCTCAAAATCACACACTCTCTCTTATAGCGATTTATATACTCTAACACACATATATACTGCCTTTCACATATGTAGTTACTCACACATGTATTAGTGAGATATACATTCACTCACTAACACACCCATATACACATTCACCCACCCATACTGTCCATCACAGATGCACTCTTGAAACCATGCACCCAGTGAATCACCCACTCACAGATCTATGCACAGAGTCACACACACCCCACCCACACAAACACTCAGGCACCGATACAGATAGTCAGACAACCAATCAATAACCCATATAGACACTCATATAGCTATTCACAAAACCATGCAGCCATTTATACACCTACACACAGACACATACAGACATTCACACAGTTTAGTCACTAGTCTGCAGTAAGATACATTTAATGACTCACTTATAGAGTCAGTTACGCACCTAGAAAATCATCCATTCACACACTTGTACACCCACTCATTCTTCAACAGGCCTTTCCCTATATATAATAAACATATTTAAACTTTATAGAAACACACAGACACTGGATGATGTAATCAGTGATGTCATCAGTGATGTCATTTGAGATGTCATCAGTGATGTCACTGACCAGGTCATGAGTGATGTAATATGTGATGTCATCAGCAGTCCATTGCGGGGGCGCGAGTTATAGTTAGCTGAACTAACTATAAAAGGGGAATTTCAATGGTTTTGTACGAGGGAAATGTCCAGCTAACTATAACGCCCCTGAAACCTATGTTTTTTTCAGTGAATTTCTAAGGTTTTTTAAATGCCAATTCCTAACTATAACGCCCCTGAAACCTATGGTTTTTTCAGTGAATTTCAAAGGTTTTTTAAATGCTAATTCCTAACTATATCAGCCCTGAAACCTATGGTTTTTTCAGTGAATTTCAAAGGTTTTCTAAATGACAATTTTGAATGTATTAATTGTTATACTGATTTTTTTGATATTCACAACCCCATGCAGCCGCTTACACACCAACAGACAGACGGATACAGACATTCACACAGTTTAGTCAGTAACCCATGCATTCAGTAAGATACGTTTAATCACTCACTTATAGAGTCAGTCACGCACCTACTAAATCAACCATTCAGACACTTATACACCCACTCATTCTTCAATACGCCTTTCCGTATATATATTAAACATATTTGAACTTTACAGAAACACATACTCACTGGATGATGTCATCAGTGATGTCATTTGAGAGGTCATCAGTGATGTCATGAGTGATGTCACTGACCATGTCATGAGTGATGTAATATGTGACATCATCAGCAGTGCATTGCGGGGGCACGAGTGATAGTTAGCTGAACTAACTATAATGGGGGAATTTCACTGGTTTTGTACGAGTGAAATGTCCAACTAACTATAACTTTCCCTAAAGCCTATGGTTTTTTCAGTGAATATATATATAGGCACAGTGGGAAATGGCGTGAAGCCGAAACACGTCCTGTGCTTTATCTCGGATAAATAAAATAACCAAGTTTATCCTTGGCGGAGTGCGGTCTCTTTATTTCCTTGGGGGCGTGAAGTCTGAGCTGGAGAATGCAGCTCTATGTAATGGAAAACCATGTACAGACTATCTCCGAAATTCGGATTCACTTCTCACATTAGGCAACAATGTATTTCGGTGTGGTGATCCATTCTGAACTCACCTTCCACCTCTGGGTGCTTGAGCAGAAGAAGTAATCCATATCGCAGGGTGTTGCTCGTCGACTCTGATCCAGCAAAAAACAGGTCCAGGGATGATATGAGCAGATTCTCGTAGTGAAAGATGGAGTTTGGGTCTGCTTTTTCCTGCAGAGAAAGGAGGAGTTACAAATGACTGACTATCTCCTTCCTCCTTCCTGAACAAACCACCCTATACTTGTAAGTGGCCTTTTTTCTGGGAAACAAAGCCAGTTTATTTGCCTTATTCATCTCTTGCTCTCTCTTGCATTTACTTACAAACCTTTAAGCTTAATGGTCCAGATCTATTTGTATGTCTGGCATAGAGATGGTTTAGCTGAAGCCAACTTAATTTTTTCCCCAAAAAGTTAATTTAAAAAAAATCTAATATAATTGCACATACTTTCGGTCAGCTCTCTTCATCCATGGATCTGTTCAAGTGTCATTGAAGTGCCACTTCCATCCGCCAGAGTATACTGCAAGAGGTCAGCCCACTTCATACATTGTCTTGCGCCCTGATTTATTGCATCTACCTGCTCACACGTACACATCTGCCTATAAAAGGAGTGCATTTCAGAACCAGGACTGGTCTGCCTGAGCTTCTGTACCACTCCTTTAGTTTAATTTTGTTAAATATATAATGCATTATCGTTTACATTCTCTCTCTCTCTCTCTCTTCTCTCTCTCTCTCTCTCTCTCTCTCTCTCTCTCTCTCTCTCTCTCTCTCTCTCTCTCTCTCTCTCTCTCTCTCTCTCTCTCTCTCTCTCTCTCTCTCTCTCTCTCTCGCCAATAGGTAGTTCTAGTTAGGACCTATCTTCCATAGGAGATCCGCAACATTCTATTTGGAATAACGTTGGCGTCGATTGATGAATCTTCGCGAAATTTTCCAAACTTTAGGCCAGCTCCGGTCCGCTCCTATCCTGAAAATTTCACGGTTATTCTTCAAGCGGGAGCCGAGAAAAAAGGGGGGTCCCAAAACACGTTTTCCCCATGCATTTTCCCATAGGACCTGTTGACGCAGCCACAGCCCGAAGTGCTGAACGGAATTACACCAAATTTGGCAAAGAGGGAGTCCTCAGTTCAGACTCGTGCCTTTTGCTTAAATGGTGTAAATCCGTTCAGTAGTTCCTGAGAAAATCAAAAGTAAAATCACATATATATATCTGGGCGGAGCCTAACCACACATCTCATCGTGAGATCTGATTGGCTGTCAGCACTTCATCCAAGAAGTGTTGGCAGCCATCTTGGGACCAATATACATGATAGCACCTCATTAAAAAGCATTGCAGTTAATAGAAGGTTTTAAGACTTTAGTTACATTATAAATCATTTGTTGATGGTACCATACTCATTTTAGGAATTGTGGTGTATTCTAAGGTGATTTTACCATGTGAAAAAGCCTTCTGCTGTGATATCATGAATCATGTTTGAGAGAAAACTATTTTCTCATGCTTTTCCCACAGAGGTTTGGAAGGTGATCTATAAGCTAAACTGAGAGCATATTTTCTGTAAATTCACATTATCTTTCTCAGTCATGTGAGAATGAAGTCTGACATTCTCAGTAAAACATGTACATCCAACAAGGGCAGAGACTGTCAGTTGATTCCTTTGTGTTCTACTGCAGCTTCCCAGAGTGTTCTAAAGAACAACTAGAGCGCTAACAGTCCTACTTATGACAAACGTATGGCACACCTGAAGCCATCATGGTTGGAATAAAGTGGAACTCTTAAAACATTTAATTTAAAAAGGAAAAAAATGAGGGGGTTCATTTTGCCATAGAAAGTATGATTAGTGCTGCAGAAAGAAAAATTAGGGCACATTTTGAGTGACTTCTCAAATCGTCTTCTATTTCTTTAAAAAATTCTGACATGCAGACTGAAACATGCACTTTCAATACCAGCAGCAGACTTCCCTGGTGAGCAGTAGCTTTACTACAGTGATCTAATAAGCAGCTAGAGTGCTAACATCCTGAATTTATGGCAAATGTGTGACACATCTGAATGCCTTCTTGATGGAATCAAAGTAAAAAAATGAAAGTATATCCTACTGAGGAGACTGCAGTAAATGAGGAAATTAGGAAACTTCATAACAAATAAAGCTCCCAAGATGGCCACCAGAGACAAAAGAGCCCAAATGTAGCTCAAATATCACCCAGATGTAGCCCAATGACAGAATGTCCCAGAGTGTTCTTAAGAACAACTAGAGCGCTTACTGTCTTACTTATGACAAAAGTATGGCACACCTGAAGCCATCTTGATTGGAATAAACTGGTAACACTTAAAACATTTAATTTAAAAAGGAACACAATGAGGGGGTTCATTTTGCCATTGAAATTATGATTAGTGCTGAAGAAAGAAAAATTAGGGCACATTTTGAGTGACTTCTCAAATCCTCTTCTATTTCATTAAAAAATTCTGATATGCAAACTGAAACATGCTCTTGTAATACCAGCAGCAGACTTCCCTGGTGAGCAGTAGCTTTACTACAGTGATCTAATGAGCAACTAGAGTGCTAACATTCAGAATTTTTGGCAAATGTGTGACATATCTGAATACCTTCTTGATGGAATCAAAGTAAAAAACTGAAAGCATTTCCTACTGAGGAGACTGCAGTAAATGAGGAAATTAGGAAACTTCATAACAAATAAATCTCCCAAGATGGCCACCAGAGACAAAAGAGCCCAAATGCAGCACAAATATCACCCAGATGTAGCCCACATGTAGCCCAATGACAGAAGTGTGCAAAACACTTATATTTTTTGTGTATTTGCAGTTTTAGATAGTGCAGACTTGTCAGGTATTGGAGTGCTTTACATGAGCATTGGTTACATCACACAAGATCAACTTAATTTTGATTGTAGACATGGGGAGATTAACACATCTCAAGCTGTGACTATTGCTGTTGCAAAATTCCTCCATTGGACTTGGATTATTCGTGCTTACAAATTACGACTCATTGGATGAAATTGGTAAATTTAATATTTTTATGGGATTTTAAGCAATGAGATATTTATTTATTTATTTATAACCATTGCTGCTATATATGTGACATTGGCTGTCTATGCTGAGATTTTCTGGTCCCCTCCTTTGCTTTTTGTACCCCTTTTCCTTTTTAAATTGTTTACAAGATTACATGTTGTCTTTTATGATGTAAAAATCGAAATAAAGACTTGGAATCGAATCGAATCGATTTGACCAGAATCACAGAATGTTGAGCTGAAGCAGAAACTCCAACCTGGTTCCCCAGTTGCAAAGTCTGCAGCTCTGGAAGTAACACCACATCCTCTCCCCTAGGTGCAACATTTAATCAAGTGGTCAACTGGATAAAAAAACATAAAGATTACAAATAATTTAAAAGTTCTTTGTCGCTATTTGCAAACTCAGAAAAGATGTCCTCATTTTAGTTTTTTAGAGCACTAACCATAATTTTGATGCAAATAAGACCCTCTCATATATGTAATTTCTAAAGGAAATACTCTAGGTATTACAGTTTTGATTACATCAAGATGACGTCAGGCGTTCCACACTTTTGTAATAAATATAGAATGTTAGCAATCTAGTTGTTCATTGGGATACTGTTGAGAGGCAGAGGCCAGGGGCACAGACTCTGAAAATTGAAGGCAGGTAGGAGAGTGCAGAGGCAACAATTTGACCACACTGGGCAGGCAGGAAGGGCAGTGGCAGAACAACAGACTATGGAGGGTAGTGGAAAGGGGGGCAGGGGCAACAAACCAATAATACAGGACTGGCAAGAGAGGCTGTGGCAATATAATAGACCATTTTGGGCAGAAGGAAGAGGCAGTGGTAGTACAACCATGCATGCCAACAGACTCGTTTCAGCCAGGAAACGTCCAATGTTTTTAAGCTCAAATGGGCTTTATTTGATCTGTCTCCTGTCTACAATCTCCTCTTCTTCAATGTAACTCAAAGGGGAAAATCAATACCCAAGTTTTTTTTCAAAATCTCCCTTTTACCAAGTTCAAAATGTTCGCAAGTATGGTACATTGGATCATGGTAGGCAGGAGGAATTGGGGTAGGGACATGAACTCGGATAACAGAGGACAGGAGGGACATGGAGAGGTGCACCAAACTGACCCTACAGGGCAGGCATCAGGGTTTGCAGCAGCACAATACACCACACAGCACATGCGGGACGGGAGTGCAGCACAACAATCCATAGAAAGCAATAGGGAGTGGACAGGACCATGCACATGAACAACAGAGAACAGAGGCGAAAGAGGCAATGGTAGCTAGCTGACCATAATGGACAGACAGGAGAGAAAGCTGCAGCATAACAGACCATAAAGGGCAGGAGGGACGGATCAGGGGCATTACAGTGGAACAGACAAGCCAGGAGGGAGGGAATAGGGGTCTGCACATGAAAACAGAGGGCTGGTGGCAAGGGGGCAGGGCAGGAGCAGCAAGATGACCATGGAGGTCAGGCAGGATGGGTACTTGAAACAAGACACACCATGGAGAGCAACAATGAGACTATGATGGCATACACACAGACCATGGAGGGAAGGTGGGAGGGGGTCAGGGGCAGCTAGCTGACCACACAGGGAAGGTGGGAGGGGCCATGGCAGCACAGAAGACCATGCATGGCAAGCGGGAGGGTTAGTGGCAGCACAATGGCTATGATGGGCAAGAAGGAGGGTGCAGGGGCATGCACAAAGGACCATGGAGGATAGAAGGGAGGGTCAGGACCTGGGCACAGACAAGAGAGTTCAGGGGAAGGGGCCTCACAACAGACCGCGCGGGGCAGGCAGGAGGAGCAGTTGCAGCACAAAAGACCAGGGAGGGCAGAAGGGTGTGGCAGTAAAATGGACCATGGAGGACAGGAGGAAGGGGATAGGGGCATGGCATGTGGACAGGCAGGGTGGAGGTGGCAGGGACAGGTTACAGTCATCTGACAATGCTAGGCAGGTGGGAGGGGAGTGGCAGCTTAACAGAACACTCAAAGTAGATAGGAGTGGCAGGTCCATGGAACATGGTGGGCAAAAAGGATGGAGCAGGGGCATGCACAAAGTCATCGGAGGGCAGGGGGAAGGAGAATAGGGGCAGCAAGCTATGCACAGAGGCTAAGCAGGAGGTCAATGATGGGCCATAGAATTGGGCAATGGAGGGCAGGAGGAGTGGACTGGTACATCATGCTTAATGGAGGGCAGTGGCAGCACATCAGACCATGCATGGCAGGAGGGAGGAGGATAGTCCATGGATTCAGACAACAGAGGATTGGCGAGGAGGTGGATGGGGCAGCAAGCTAACTGTTCAGACAAGGTGGGTATTAGGAACTTTATTGTTTTTAAAATATGTGTCTGTGCGAACGATTTAAAATATGAACAAGTATGCAGCATAATCTCACTTTTATTCAGTAAGAAGAGGATGTTTGTGACTGTTACTCCGGGCTTACTTGGCAGAAACACCCACTGACCCTCCACCCCCCATCGCAAAATGTAATGCCCGTGAAAAGGGTAGGTGGAAGCAGTGTTATATAGAACATAGTCCTGAGAGCACGATTGAAAATGAAAACTAGATATAGTATATGGTATAAACTATGCACCAAAAAGTGTGATATAAGATGAACCGGGCGTGAAATATAATATGCAATACATTGTGCGCAATGACAGATTCATTGGAGAGCGCGAGATAGCACAGGCACTAGCGCGTGCTATGCGATATGCGCCTTGGAGTGTAATATGCACAGGGCAGTGTTGTGTAACCTAACTAGTCTCTAAAGTTGTAATATAAAATATGTGCTGGGGAGTGTAACGTTGCATATGCACTGTGACAAAGATATGGATCCCAGATTGTAATATGTATGGCATAGCGCTGTGCGTTATAACATAGGCATCGAGGAAGGCACGTTAGATGGGGCAATATAACCCGTGCGAAGGCAAGTGTGGCATGACATATTCGCGGGGTGGTGTTACAGTGCACATGGGCTAGAGAGTGTCATAGCCTATGTACACTAGCTGGTGGAATACAACACAGAGGTGTGAGGCAATCGGCGGGCACTGGTGGGTGTAACACAGCATTGGGCTCAGCCAGGAGCACGCTGTGACTCTCAAGTGAGGTTCGTCTCCTTTCCAGAGAGTAAAATAAAAAGTATTACACATCTGGCGGTGGATGTGTGTTTTATTAACTGTGAGGGGGGTTTCTTGCATAGTTTGGTCGAATTTCTGTTGAATCCCCTTTGAATGGCTTGGTGTGCGTGTATATTAAATGTGCCCGTCAATAGCTACCCATGTTTGGGAGGAGCCAAGATGGCGACCGGGACGGCAGCGTAGGCTCCCGGCTCCGTGAACCTCCGCATCCCGCACAGATATCCTGCATGAGATCCTTAGCCTGCGCTATATGCCCGTGTTGGTGAATGAGAGCGGCAACCGATCGTGTGACTCCGAAGTTTCTGGCGGCGGTATCGCCGGAGAAATGTCCATTTGAAGTTTGCGGCCTGTGCAACCCTGGAACCGGGACCTCGAGTGGATAACATGGCCGGGCGGCAGTTCAACAACAGCGGCCTTTGGTGACTGGGTGGAGTCGGACTAACCGGAGCGGTGCGAATATCGGCCTACATTTCGCCGTGGTCGTTCCTACCATTAAGCGTAGCGGAACGAGTGCATGCCCGAGGTGGCTAATCCAAGATTCCCCGGTGATTGCCTCAGCCTTCGCCGGTGAGCTGCCCGGCCGCCGCCCGTAACTCGCCCGGATTCTTGCGGACTGCTCCCGGATTTTTGCGGGCGCGGGTCCGTGGTGGGGATGACTGTTGCCTGTGACCACACACCGGATATATTTTTTGCCTGCCCCCGAAACCCTGATTCCAGTGACATGGAACCTGAGGCGCTTGTCCCTGAGTCCTGGTCCCAATCTGGGTTGGACCTACCCGGCGGCCATCTTGACAGGACGAAGTCTACCATCCTGTACACTGGGTCGCAGCACGATTGGAAGTGTGCGACTATGAGGAGCGTAGCGGAGCGAGCGCCGAGAGCTGTGCTGGGGTATGGTGATCTGCTCGAGGCTCTCGGTGCCCTTCATTCCACCTTGGTTCACGGCGCCTGGATATTGGGGAGTAAGCTTGATGGGGTGGCATCAGCGTCGGAACAGTTGCTGCCTGCCTGGCCCCAGGTACACGGGGACTTCCTACACTGCACACAGGAGGACAGTGTCGTGGCCGCCCCTGTGGATAGTGACCAGCTGGAAACTCCGGACAGTATCTTAACGTGTGATCGGCTGGCTGTGGGTCTGGTCTGTTCCGGAGGTCTTGAACCTGAGTGGGGGGTGGTGGCCTTGTCCCGTGCGCGGCCTCCGGCAACCCAGGCAATATTCAAGCAATGGTCGTCTGCTCTGGCTGATTTCGCCTTCTTGGACCTTGTGTGCAGTGCAGATCCTGGGGCAGCACTGGGAAAGACGACTCTCCATACTGCTGACTGTGTTGGTGTTCAGAGACTTCCACCCTATCTGTGTGTGTCGCTTCCTGTTCCTTTTTGGACGCTCCTCTTCTTTGTAGCATTGGACATGGCACTGGGTCGATGGGTATGCATGGGTAGATTCGCAAAGAGTGGCCAAGGATAAGGCTGATCCTTCAGAGGTGGTCATCTAATAGGCGGGCGGGCTCAGGGGTTGCGTGCTCTCACGGCACAACTGTTAGTGTAATAGGCGCATAATGCTCCCCATTCTTCTTTGACTTGGTCGATTCTGTGTTGCTTATTGTTTGCTTTGGGGGAAAACATATTGTGCGGGAGGGAGAAGCCGGGGGCATGTTTTGAAGGCCCTCCTCCAGTTTATTAATATTCTCTCTACCCCCCCGTCTGGTGGGGTTTCTTTTCTTACTCCTCTTTCTCTGTTTCTTCTATATTTCGGGTCTGGTTCCGGGGCGACAGGCACGCTGCTGGGGGGGGGGGCCGTACTCATCTGCAGAGGTGCAGGGTGGGGGGTTGGGGGAGGGGATCCTTTAGTCTTTAACCCTTTTTTTCCATGGCCTCCTTTTTCTTCTCTTATTCTTCTTTGTCTTTCTTTTCTGGGATCAGCATGGTAGAACTCCTTCGTCGTTAATCGCTGCGTTTTCATGTGTGCCACAATTTCCGTGGTGTTTTCTGGGTTTTAGGGCAGGGGACTGCAGGCGCAAATGGCCGTGATATTCCTCCACATCCTGAACTTCTTGTTTCAGCGCCATTGACTAGATAAATTGCTGTTTATTGTTGACGTTTATTATTCTGCCTGCCATTTCTTCCTGCCGGGAAACTGTTTGGCACCTGATCCTTCCATCCTCCCTTATTATAAAATGAAAACCTTTTGTATCCTGGTCTCCTACTTGGGCTGTTCAGTGGCCGAGAGTATACCAGCATGGAGATTCTGCTCCCCGAGGTGCTGCCTGTGATAAATATTGATTTCTGTTACTCTGACTGCTTAGCGGCCGGCCCCGGGGGTTGTAGGCCCATACTTGTTATTGGTTGAAATGTCAATAAAGGTTTTTCAAAAAAAAAAAAATAGCTACCCATGTTTGTATAAATAAACAAGGGTGTCTACTTGGAGAGTACCCACCGGCGGGGGCGCCGGGATTAGGCACGGTAGGGCGCCGGGATTAGGCACGGTAGGGCGTCAGACACGTCAGAGCTTCGCTAGCGGTGTAAATACATTCCATGTGGATTCATTCTATGCATAGTCGCCTTTTAATGAATATCACGCAAATCGTCATGGTGATAGGTACATACGGTTTGTCCAGCATGTCCTAGGTGTTTCTATAAATATATATTTTTTTTAAATAATAAAAAACAAAGGCCGGCCCCGGGGGATGGGGTCCCCGGGGCCATAAGTGGCCTGAGGAGGGGGGCAACGCAGCCCCCTCCTAAAGACTTTTAAAAAAAAGGCCATGACCCGGGGGTTGGTGTCCCCGGGGCCGATTAAGGCCTTCAGAGGGCCAAATTAATTTTTTTTAACAAAAAAAATTAGGGTGCAGGCCCTGGGGGATGGGGTCCCCAGAGCCAGAAAATTAGAAAAAGAAGGGGGGCCACACAGCCCTCCTTCTTAAAAAAATAAAATAAATAAAAGACCAGCATCGCGCTGGAGGCCACGCCCCCTCCTTGCAGCACTCTGCAAACGCGCCCCCTGGCCAGTTGTAAATTGGGGAATTAATTCCCCTTCAATACTGAGGGTCCCTGAGGGCCAACTAGCCCAACAGGTATCTCTAGTATGCGCCAGGGAGCTGCGTTGCAGACAGGTGTTCTGAGGCCACGCCCCATTTTACACCTCTATGCAACACAGCTCTGTGGCGCTTACTGGAGGTACCTAGTGGGCTAGTTTGACCCTAGGGACCCTTAGGATTCAAGGGGACTTAATCTCTCAACTTAGAACGGCCACAGGGCGCGTTTACACAGTGGTGACGGGAGGAGACGGGGCCTGAGGTGATGTGTGCAAACGCACTCTGTGGCGCAAAATAATTCCCCTTCAATCCTGAGGGACCCTGGGGGCCAACTAGCCCACCAGGTGCTTCCAGTAAGGGGCGTTCACAGCGTCTTGGGGGCATCCAAGTAAGCACCACTGCTCTGCGTTGCAGAGAGGTGGTGCAGGCCATGCCCCTTTTAACACCTCTCTGCCATGGCGCTTACTGGACGTATCTAGTTGGCTATTTTGCCCCTAGGGATCCTCAGAATTCAAGGGGACTTAATCTCCCAACCTAAAAAATGGCCACAGGGTGTGTTTACACAGTGGGGAAGGGAGGGGACGGGGCCTGAGATGACGTGTGCAAACACGCCCTATGGCGCGTTTTCAATTGGGTAAATAATTCCCCTTCAATCCTGAGGGCCCCTGGGGGCTAACTAGCCCACCAGGTGCTTCCAGTAAGGGGCGTTCACAGGGTCTTGGGGGCATCCAGCTTCTCCACTCCCTACCCGGTACCTGGAGTGTCGCCTGGGCTCAGAGCCTGCATTCCCGCCGCCACAACAGCCACGCTTTACCGCGACCGCGGCAGGAGGGGGGACTACAATCCCCAGACTCACCAGCGGCGGAAGCCGGAATTTGAAATCTTTGCGCCCGGAGGCGCATAAATTTGCTGTGAGACCCGGCAGAGCGGGCGTTCACAGCGTCTTGGGGGCATCCAGCTTCTCCACTCCCTACCCGGTACCTGGAGTGTCGCCTGGGCTCAGAGACTGCATTCCCGCTGCCGCCACAGCCACAACAGCCACGCTTTACCGCGACCGCGGCAGGAAGGGGGGACTACAATCCCCAGACTCACCAGCGGCGGAAGCCGGAATTTGAAATCTTCGCGCCCGGAGGCGCATAAATTTGCTGTGAGACCCGGCAGAGCGGGCGTTCACAGCGTCTTGGGGGCATCCAGCTTCTCCACTCCCTACCCGGTACCTGGAGTGTCGCCTGGGCTCAGAGGCTGCATTCCCGCCGCCGCCACAGCCACAACAGCCACGCTTTACCGCGACCGCGGCAGGAAGGGTGGACTACAATCCCCAGACTCACCAGCGGCGGAAGCCGGAATTTGAAATCTTAGCGCCCGGAGGCGCATAAATTTGCTGTGAGACCCGGCAGAGCGGGCGTTCACAGCGTCTTGGGGGCATCCAGCTTCTCCACTCCCTACCTGGTACCTGGAGTGTCGCCTGGGCTCAGAGGCTGCATTCCCGCCGCCGCCACAGCCACAACAGCCACGCTTTACCGCGACCGCGGCAGGAAGGGGGGACTACAATCCCCAGACTCACCAGCGGCGGAAGCCGGAATTTGAAATCTTCGCGCCCGGAGGCGCATAAATTTGCTGTGAGACCCCGCGTCGCGGGACGCGCGCGGGCGGCCCCGGGAGAAGCCCGGGACAAGGGCGGGCCCTTTTGAGCCCGTTAGAGGACGTGTGAGGACGGGACGGGCCACCCCCCTTTCGCCGTCTCCAGTAAGGTCAGTTATATTTTACCACTTATTCGAGGCCTGAAAACATTAAGGATAAAAGCATTACTTGATGTATCTGTAGCTGTTTGCAGTGTGCTGTGGGGGCCGAAGCCAAATTAAAATAAACTTCACGCGTTCACAATGACTGCTGCTACGGATACGGGACGGAAGTCCCTGGCAGGTACATTAGACAATTTCTTGGTAAGAGTGTCTTCCATTCTGGACAAAGAAATTGACTATACAGAAAAACGCTTGTCCTTGGGATTATTTACAGACAAACGTTCCTCCTTGGGCCACCTCTCTCATGCTCATTCCCCGGTCCAAAACATAAATCTGGAACCAACTAACGGTGTAAGCCCAGTGTTATCTCTCCAGGGAAAAGATAATTCACATGGAAAATCTATCGAATGTATTCCGGAATGTGAAGGATCTAACCTTAGTACCAGACAAAGATTGGGTCACTTAAATACAAGGCAAATTGCTGGCGTGTCTGAGAGTGTTAGGACTAGGTCCGCCACGAATCCAAAGGCAAAAACATTACCCCCAAGTAGCAGGGCGACCACGAAAAGGCAGAGATCCAAACGGAAATGTGGTGAATCACAAAACGGAGGCCAAACCGCAAAGACAAGGCGTATCACCCCTGAGGATATCCCCGAAATATCTCCTCTCCCCTCAGGTATAACTCATACAGGTGGAAAGGATGGAGCACCAAGATCATCTTCACTAGCACCACCAAAGGATTTACAAAATGTAGGAGATGATTTCTGGGGAAAGATTGAGTCAATTTTTTATAAAACTTGCCAACCTATATACGACAGACTGGACGGTATTGAAAACAGATTGACCTGTCTGGAGCTGGCATACTCATCAACTCAGACTCAACAGAAAAGTGTCAGAAATTGCCAAGTGTTTGATAAGCCACCTAATATGGTCTCTGAGAAAAGTGTCACACCTGTCAATGTCCCCCCCCCCCTCTTGTTCCAAATGTAGTTAAAGCTAACCCGTTGATAGCGGGACAGATATCCAAAAAGATAACAGCATGTAACATAGAGGATGGGGGGAGTACTCTGCCAATAGTAGCTGCATGAGCGCTCTGCGCGCATTTGCTCTCACCTTTGTGATTTTTAATAACTTTTGTGTGTTATTTGTTTGTTTAGCTGTTTTTAGATAGCGCCCTTTACCTGCACCTTAATTGGCCCCCGCACTGCCGTTTTGGCGGATTTGGCTCTGGGGTGGGTGTTCGTTTTGGCAGCCATTTTGGAGTGGGGTGGGTGTTCGTTTTGGCAGCCATTTTGGAGTGGGGTGTGTGGATAGAGGTGTCTCTACCCTCCAGCGCTTCAGTGCGCAGGAGCAGCCTGGGAACACCTACTTAAGGCGAGTCCCTCCTGAAACCGCCCCTGACAAGGTAGCTGCGTGAGCGCTCTGCGCGCATTTGCTCTCACCTTTGTGATTTTTAATAACTTTTGTGTGTTATTTGTTTGTTTAGCTGTTTTTAGATAGCGCCCTTTACCTGCACCTTAATTGGCCCCCGCACTGCCGTTTTGGCGGATTTGGCTCTGGGGTGGGTGTTCGTTTTGGCAGCCATTTTGGAGTGGGGTGGGTGTTCGTTTTGGCAGCCATTTTGGAGTGGGGTGTGTGGATAGAGGTGTCTCTACCCTCCAGCGCTTCAGTGCGCAGGAGCAGCCTGGGAACACCTACTTAAAGCTCCTCCCCTAGCGCAGCGGGATCGCGCAGCGGGCGTGTCCTCGCGTGGCCGGAGTCGTGCCAGAGTCCTGCCCGTCTGCGCCCGTCCGCGCTAAGGACGCGCTGGACGTCGCGGTACTCTGTGTAAGGACTATCATACCATCCTGGGTCCACCATGCTGACGTACTCGCGGGATTGCCTGCTTGCCATCGGTCAGGTAAGCCGCTGTTGCACCCTTTCACCGGTTCACCCATTGCGTGGCCCATATCATTGCCCTTGTAATGGGTGGGCTCTCGATTCTCCGCATCCTCTCCCAAGGTCTATTTCCTCGGAGACCCGCCGTATTACAGACACTCGCACTACTCTGAAGATTTTGAATTTAAACGTCAGGTCTGCGCTGAAACACTATCAGCACATCTATGACCTCATTAAGGAGGAAGCTCCAGACGTATTTGCCATGACGGAAACATGGCTACAGGACGCTGATACCGCTATTACTAATCTAGCCTGCCCACCCGGTTATTCTATGTACACTCTGAATAGGCTGTCTAGGGGTGGAGGTATCGCGTTAGTGGTAAAATCTATCTACCCTTGCGTCTGGGGTGCCCTAAACATCTCCGGGTGTGAAAGTGCCATGTTCAAGGTCTCTGTCAGCCCTGAGTTTACCCTGTCCGGGATGGTCGTCTATCGCCCACCCGGCAGTGATGTAGCGTTTAGAAATGCTTTCCCTGACACTGTTGGCCCTTTGGTCGCCGACTGTGCCAACTTCTCTATCATGGGTGACCTAAACCTACATTTCGACACCCTCTCTGGCCTGACAGTGCGTTCCATCTCTTCTGACCTGGAGGCCTTTCAACTTCCCCAGATGGTTTCCCAGCCTACCCATCTGGGGGGGCATATTTTGGATCCCCTGTTTACCAATCTGTTGGGGATTCAAATTACCTCTGTCTCTCCGGTGGAATGGACAGACCACTTTTTGGTGTCCATCCTCTGCCCGGTCTCGGCCACTCCCTCCATCTCCTCGGCTAGAAGGGTTCAGAAGAGGGCTTGGAAAAAGCTTCGGCTAGAGGACTTTCATCGTCTTCTATTAGAGGAGCCGCTGGGCCCTTTGACGGATGTGGAAAGGGGGTATGACCTCTTCTGTTCATGGATAACTAGGGCCTTGGACTCTCTGATACCCATCGTCTCAACTAAAATCAATTCCAGAGAGTCGAGTCCCTGGTACGATGGCACTCTCCGGGCCCTAAAGGGTGCCTGTAGACGAGCAGAGAGGGCTTGGAGGAAAACCTATGGGGCTGATCTAAAAGCTGCATACGCCAAGTCCGTTAAGCTCTACCATCGAGCTATCTGCCGAGCCCGTGCGGCTTTTTATGCCATCGAATTCCGGAACAGTCCGAATCCGTCAAAAGCTATTTTTAAGACCGTAAAAGATCTTACAGTGAAGCGGACTACCTCTACGACCGTGAGCTCCCTTTCCCATTGTGAATCCCTTGCATCTTACTTCTTGGGGAAGGTCCAAGCTATATATAGGACATTCCCTAGCATAGGGTTCACTGAGGAAAGTATAAATGGGGTCCATCATCAGACTACACTGCTTGTTTTCCCCCCCCTTACCTTGGATGGTTTTGGCAAACTTGCGTTGCAAGTCAAATCTGGGTCCCCATCCGATCCAGTAAGGCCTGCTCTCTTCCGAGATCAAGCTTTTATGGGGCGTACAGCCGTATGCTCCCTTGTCAACCTCTCCTTGGAAACGGGAACTGTTCCATCTAAGTGGAAACAAGCTGTGGTGTCCCCGATCATTAAAAAGCCCACCCTGGACCCTTCCAAGCCTGAGAGCTATCGCCCCATCTCGTTGTTACCCTGGCCAGCCAAGATCACGGAGGCCCACGTCAACCTGGCCCTGTCTGAACATCTGACTCGGACCAATGCCCTCGACCCCACACAAAACGGATTCCGTGCTGGGCACAGTACGGAAACTGCGTTACTTGTGATGGTGGAACATCTCCGGGCAAGGTTGGATGCTGGTCAAACGGCGGCGCTTATTTTGTTAGATCTTAGCGCCGCCTTTGATACGGTAGACCACAGCATCCTCCTGCGTCGGCTCGAGGAGACTGGCATTGGCGGTCAGGTGTTGCAATGGTTCCGCTCCTTTTTAGATGACCGCTCCTTCTGTGTTGCCATCCCTCCCTTCAAGTCCAACTACCAACCACTGGCCATGGGGGTTCCGCAAGGGTCCTCGCTGAGTCCCACGTTGTTTAATCTTTACGTGAGACCGCTGGCGGATGTCGCTAGGCAGTGGGGCCTTACTTTGGTCTCATATGCTGACGACACTCAGCTGGCGGTTACTCTCAGTGGGGATGCGGAGATTGAGGCCCCCAGGTTTCAGTCCGGACTGAAGGCGGTGGCTAGTTGGCTGACAGGCAACTGCCTTCAGCTAAACGCCACTAAAACAGAGGTGATGGTCGTCGGGAAGGGAGTGGAGCTGTGGGGTGACCACTGGTGGCCCTCAGAGTTGGGACCTACTCCGATCCCGGTATCGGAAGTGAAAAATCTGGGGGTATGGCTGGATGCGGGCCTCTCCTTTGTAGGCCATACTAAAAGAACCGCGGCCTGTTGTTTTGGTCTCCTGAGGGGCTTGAGACCTGTTCTCAAGTTCTTTGACGCCCCGACCAGGCAGCTGGTGATCCAGGCTACCATCATCTCCCGCCTGGATTACGCCAGCTCTCTCCTGGCCGGGGCTAACCAGGCTGAACTAACCCGCTTACAACGGGTTCAGAATGCTGCGGCGAGGGCGATCGTTGGCTTGCCCAGATTCTGCTCAGTTACAGGTGTCCTTCGCTCCCTACACTGGCTTCCGGTTAGGAAGCGCATCCTCTTCAAGGTATTGTGCCTTGCTTTTAAAATCTTGCGTGGTACAGGCCCGGAAATCCTGTCGAGTTGTCTGTCTTTCTATGTCCCTGCCCGTAGCCTTCGCTCTCAGGGTCTGGCCCTCGCGGTGGTTCCCAGATTTAGGCTTAGCCGCATGGGAGGCCGCTCGTTTAGGGTAATGGCTGCGTCAGCATGGAACTCCTTGCCTGTTGAAATCCGCGTGCTGGAGGACCTTCTGACCTTTCGGAGGGCTATAAAAACCTTCTTGTTTTAGCTGTCTTTTAGTATCTGTTTTTAGCCTGTGGTTGTGTTACGTGCTACCTTGTCTCTGCGCCAGGACGCTCCTTGGCTGGAGTATCTGTGCGCACAATAAATAGTCGTAACATAACATAACATAACATAACATAGTAAGCTATAGCCAAGTGGAAAAGCAACCAGGGAGGGAAGTACCTCTAATTCCGGATACTAGAAAACTACCAAGTATACACCTCCCTCCAGAGTCAAGTCCTTACGTGATAATTCTGGCAGGGGTTAAGCCATTGGGTCAAGATAAGACGGAGAACTACAGGGAATTAAAGAATAAATGTGTCTTTTGGCTAAATTCAAACCGCCCTTTACCCCAGCATGTTTCAACTGAAATCCTCTTTGTACGTCGAGTTAGCTGGGTAGGTCCGAAGAGGAAAACAATAGAGGGTGATTGCATAGTAATTAACTTTAGAGACAACAGGGTAGTGGAACATATCTGCAAGTGGCAGCATTACAATTCCTCTACCCCTATTCTTTCCCTGCCCCTCTCTTTCTTCTACTCTGATCACCAACTGCCTAATCTAGCTGATTGTGGCCAGAGAGGTATTGGTATTCGGCCCAGGTATAATAGTAGACCCATTGCCCAGCACGAGGTTTTTTGGTCCTCTGGAATAGAAGATTGTGATTGACGTCCAAATACCTTTAGCAAGAAGAACCAAATAAGTAAACCAGTTTTAAAATCTGTAGGAAAAGGGGTAGCCTGTACCATTGCAACTAGAAATCTTGAACCCGGCAATGAATCTGCTGAGAAAACACTACTTGGCCAGCACCAGGCAGAGGAGACAAACCGATTAAACATTGGGTTCGGGGTGATATCTCCATTAAGCTGCCCCATAGACCTAGACATAGAAGTAGAGAATGGAAACAAAACCATCGTAAATAGTATCATTCAGGACAATTTGCCGAATCTAGAGAGCGGTAGCATTAGCCCTCTACAATGGAGCCCTAGCTTTATCCCAGGAGGAAATTGTGAGAGTGGCCCATTGTCTATTATATCCTGGAACATCACAGGGCTAGGCTCAAAAGTTGCAGACCCTGTCTGGCTGGGTTTTATATCTAAATTTGACATATGTCTCTTTCAAGAGACGTGGTCAACTGATCCCCTGCTATGTAATGGGTTTCTCAACTTTTATGTCCCTGCATTAAAAAATGTAAGAGGCCGCCCGTCTGGTGGGCTTACTACATGGCTAAAACAAGACCTGGGATGTCGGGTCACCCAAAGACCTAGAACTAGTAATGACATTCTATCTGTTAAGATCGCCCCGAAGTCGGGGAATAAGGTAGAAATCTTTAATGTCTATGCACGAGGCTTGCCGGGAGGAAAAGAGTCTCCAGTCATAAAGTTACTGGAAGAATTAATTGACTCTTTGCCCCCAAATACTCTACCCATTGTAGCAGGCGATTTCAATACATCCTTCGAGCCCCTGGACTACGAGATGCCTCAGCTCACTGCTGATGAAGATGTCAGCTGGGGTATTCCATCTATCGAGATCCCACCTGTAAAAAGGTGGACGGAGGCGGCCATTCAGCTAAATGGACTATGCCTAGGTAACCATATGAGAGCAGCCAACGGTAGAAGTCTCTCTGATAAATCTGGAACAAACACCTTTGATAACGGTCGTAGGGCAAGCAGGATAGATTATTTCCTCATTCATGTCGCACTTTGGCCTCTTTTTAGAGACATGAAGGTAGTAAACCGACTGGAGAGTGACCATCATCCATTGGTCTCAGTATTTAACATGTCCTTAATTGGCTATTCCTCACCGCAGCAAAATACATGTGAGCCCGAACTTCTTTTGTCTAGCAATATGCGTCATATAAAATGGGATCGGATCGTGGTAGATCCAAAGACCATGTTAGCAATAAGTGACGAGGTAACTGCCGCACTCAAAATATTGGGTAATGTAACAAAGGACCAAACTCCGTGCCAGATAGTGGTGGAAGTCCACAACAGGCTTTTTTCGGATCTAAAAAAACTTTTCTTTAAAACCATTCCCAAAAGTAATTGTAAACAAAAAATAAAAGAAGGATGGTATAACCTCGATTGTAGAAAGGCCCGGGCTAGACTTAGTAATGCACTAAAACAGAAAGACACACTACTTGTAAGATCTGCTAGATCACATTATGGGAAAACCTTGAAGGAGGCAAAAAAAATGTGGGACAATGAAAAATGGAGGGATCTCCTCGATGCTTGCAGGAGCAAGGACAGTAAGAATTTCTGGGATATATACAAGTGGGATAGGGGCGGCACAGCAGAGCGACCCCAGAACAACGTAGCCCAGAATGCTGGGGTTGATTATTTCAAACCCCAGTATGCCGCACCCTGCGAAAATATCCCAAGCGAGACCCTTGCCCACGTGTATTATGATAGGGCGATATTTACATTGAAAGATGTTGATAGAGCGTTAGATAAAGTGGTTGGGGGTAAAGCACCTGGTATAGACGGAATCCCTGAGGATATGTTTACCAATGATAGAAGTCTCTGGTCTAATTATATTATGCTACTTGCTAACGCAATTGCCCTGGGAGCAGATATCCCCCCCTCGTGGAGGGGAGCAGAAATTGTACCAGTTTTTAAAAAAGGGGATAAAGCAATTGCAAGCAACTACAGACCAATTAGTCTAATAGACTCGATCCAAAAAATTATAGGTCGTATGTTTCTTAATGAAATCCAAACATGGATGGATGATCAGGATATCTTAAGTCCAATGCAGGCAGGGTTCCGTTCCCGAACAAGAACAATTGACCAAGTTTTCCGTTTTGTTAACCTATATTGGAAGACAGTGGTCTTGGGAAACGGCGCCCTATATGCGGTGTTTGTGGACTTAAAAGCTGCTTTTGATTTGGTACCTCGTAGAAGGCTTTGGCAGGTATTGAGGGAAATGGGCATTGCACCTGAGCTCCTTACCGTGATAATCCGCTTACATGAGGGAAATGTTGCACGGGTGCGATGGGGGGGCGTGGGGGAGGTGACTGAGGACTTCCCGGTTGACAGGGGTGTGCGGCAGGGGTGCGTTTTGGCGCCTACCCTGTTCTCACTTTTTGTCAACGGGGTGGCCGGTCGCCTCTCACTGACCCCCACCGACGCACCGGTTTTGGCAGGAGTGCGTATTCCTATCCTCATGTTTGCGGATGACACGCTAATTATCTCAAAGACACCGAGTGGCTTGCAAAAGGCTCTGGTGTGCTTTGAAGAATTCTGTTTAGAAAGGGGTTTGGAAATTAACACGGGGAAAATGAAGTTCATGTCCTTTAATGCCCATAAATCCTTCAAGGGAAAGATTTTTATGAACAAGCTACCTTTGGAGGAGGTTACATCATTTACATATTTAGGCATAACATTGCAGAAGGATATGCGCTGGGGATGCCAGTTGGATCGGGTTTTATTACAACATAAGCAAAAATCAGGTGCGCTTCTGTCTAGGTTCAAAACCTCGATTACCAAACCAATCTCACCAGTTTTGGAAATCTATGGGACGAAGATTCTGAGTTCATGCCTATATGGAGCTGAACTTTGGGGATTTGATAATTTGAACAGCCTGAAGGTAACAGAAAATGCGTTCTTACGTAAGGTTACAAACCTCCCTTCAAGCACACCAATGCGTCCCCTTTTATTGGATCTCGGCAAAAAACCAGTTGAACATCTGGCGAAGCTCCGTCCAATATTATACTGGCGGCGGCTTTGGTGCACAGATGAACTTGGCCATTACAGGAGCGGTTTTGTGGACATAATAGAATCTGATAGGTCCCAAAAAATAAAGTGGTTATACGGGATCAAACTTCTCCTGGGCAGTATAGGCCTGATTGGACTTTGGAATGATCCTGTTAATGCTGTCTTCCCACCCAAGGAAAATCTGAAAACAATATACTGGGAATCGGTCTATAAGTTGGAAACTTCCCAAGGGCTTTCCACTCATTTATCATGCCGTTTTTTCGATCTAAAAACCTACCCTCTGCTAGAGGAGTACTGGGATATCATTGAAAAAACTACAGATCGTAAATTATATTTCCAGTTAAGGGTGGGCACCTTACCTGTCGCAGAATTCACCTCCAGATGGGGGGGACAAGGCACTAAGAATGACCAGTGTTATAGATGTTTGGAAGAACGTGAGGCCACAGGACATGTATTATTCTTCTGTCCAATGTATGCAGTACCCAGGGAAGTATGGATAAAACCAATCTGTAAATACCTGGGTATTAGAAGTTATGCATCAGCTCTCCGCATTTTGAGCACAAACCCTGCACCTCCGATCTGTATAGCTGTGGCCAAATTTCTAGGATGGGCCTGGGGCATAAGGTTAAAAACCATGAGGAATGCTGAAACTCTCCCTTCTTAAACCCACATGGTATTACCCAAACTCTATTTGATGTAATTACTATTATTTATGGGTAGAAAAGCCACGTGATATTAAAGTCTAACCATGTTAATTTTCATGTTATATAAGTCTCCATGGACCGGCTCCATACAGTATGTTTTAATTTCATGTTTTAAATTGTTAGCTTTATGGTTATTCAATTTAATTGTATTTTAACTTTTTAGGTAATTTATAAATCTTTTCATCTTATGTAACAATTGTAAATGTGCTTTTATGACTTAAATGCCGAATAAAGCTTTATTGATTGCTTGCTTCCAGTAAGCGCCACTGAGCTGCGTTGCAGAGAGGTGGTCCAGGCCGTGCCACTTTTTACACCTCTCTGCAACGCAGCTCTGTGGCGCTTACTGGAGGTACCTAGTGGGCTAGTTGGACCCTAGGGACCCTCAGGATTCAAATGAACTTAATCTCCCAACTAAAAACGGCCACAGGGCGTGTTTACACAGTGGTAAAGGGAGGGGACGGGGCCTGAGTTAAAGTGTGCAAACAAGCCCTGTGGCGCGTTTTAAGTTGGGGAAATAATTCCCCTTCAATCCTGAGGGACCCTGGGGGCCAACTAGCCCACCAGGTGCTTCCAGTAAGCGCCACTGCGCTGCGTTGCAGAGAGGTGGTCTAGGCCGTGCCCCTTTTTACATCTCTCTGCAACGCAGCTCTGTGGCGCGTACTGGAGGTACCTAGTGGTCTAGTTTGACCCTAGGGACCCTCAGGATTCAAGGGGACTTAATCTCCCAACTTAAAACGGCCACAGGGCGTGTTTACACAGTGGGGAAGTGAGGGGACGGGGCCTGAGGTGACGTGTGCAAACACCCCCTGTGGCGCGTTTTAAGAGGTAGTTTTAATCCCCTGCCCTATTATATACTAGGGGCTTACAGAGGAGGTCATGCTGATAACAGGGGGACCCCAACGCATAGTTTACCTAGTGTATGTAGGTGTTCTCACTGTATTCTGAGTGTCTTTTAAGATAGGACTGGCTCTAGGACTGGTTAGTCAGACTCAGTTACCACCAGTATCCGTCTGAAAAAGTTGAGGGTACAGGATGATTTTGCAACAAGGCTTCTTTCTGCTCTTCTGTTTGTTCTTTCTGCACGTTATCCTTCTTCCTGCACTTTTCTTCGTCTTTGAGGACTTCTGTTGCTTCATTCTGCATTTCTTTTTTTTCTTTCTGTGCGTATTTTCTTCTTTCTTCACATGTCCTATCTCTGTAGGCATAGTTAGAAATTAGCATTTAAAAAACCTTTGAAATTCACTGAAAAAAACATAGGTTTCAGGCACGTTATAGTTAGGAATTAGCATTTAAAAAACCTTAGAAATTCACTGAGTGGATGTGTGTGTAAACCTAAGAATCAGTGAGTGGGTATGTAGTTATTGGTGTTGGAGTATCTATGGTTTTGAGAATGGCAGTCTGTAATTTAGAGTGGGTGTATCAAAGGTTATATTAGGGTGTGAGAAGATGCATCAAATTATCACATGGATGATGTCATCAGTGATGTCATCAGTGATGTCACTGACCATGTCATGAGTGATGTAATATGTGACGTTATCAGCAGTGCATTGCGGGGGCGGGAGCTATAGTTAGCTGAACTAACTATTACGGGGGAATTTCTATGGTTTTGTATGAGTGAAATGTCCAACTAACTATAACTTTTCCTAAAACCTATGGTTTATTCAGTGAATTTCAAAGGTTTTTTAAATGCTAATTTCTAACGATAACGTGCCTGAAACCTATGTTTTTTTAAGTGAATTTCAAGGGTTTTTTAAATGCTAGTTTCTAACTATGCCTACAGAGGTAGGGCATGTGATGAAAGAAGAAACAACACACAGAAAGAAAAAAAAGAAATGCAGAAAGAAGCAACAGAAGTCCACATAGACAAAGAAAAGTGCAGGAAGAAGCAAGACATGTGCAGAAATAACCAACAGAGGAGCAGAAAGGCCTTGTTGCAAAATCATCCTGTGCCCACATCTTTATCAGACGGGTACTGGTGCTAGAAAAACACTTAGAATACAGTGAAAACACCTACATACACTAGGGAACATTATGCGTTGGGGTACCCCTGTGATTAGCATGACCTCCTCTGTAAGACCCTAGTACATAATAGGGCAGGGGGATTAAAACTACCTCTGAAAACGCGCCCTGTGCCGCGTTTGCACACTGGTGAAGGGGGGGGGGGGGGGCCTGAGGTGACGTGTGCAAACACGCCCTGTGGCCGTTTTAAGTTGGGGGATAAAGTCCCCTTGAATCCTGAGGGTCCCTGGGGTCCAACTAGTCCACCAGGTGTCTCCAGTAAGTGCCACAGAGCTGCGTTGCAGAGAGGTGTAAAAAGGGGCATGGCCTGGACCACCTCTCTGCAACGCAGCGAAGTGGCGCTTACTGGATGCACCTGGTGGGCTAGTTGGCCCCCAGGGGCCCTCAGGATTGAAGGGGAATTAATTCCCCAACTTAAAACGCGCCACAGGGCATGTTTGCACACGTCACCTCAGGCCCCGTCCCCTCCCCTCACCACTGTGTAAACACACCCTGTGGCCGTTTTAAGTTGGGGGATAAAGTCTCCTTGAATCGCATGGGCCCCCCTCCCATGGCCAATTCCGGCCCCGGGGACCCCATCCCCTGGGGCATGGCCAAATATTGTTTTTTTCTAGGAAGGGGGGCTGCTTGCCCTCTCCTAAGGCTCTATTGGCCCCGGGGACCCCGTCCCCCGGGGCCTGCCTATATTTTTTATTTTTTTGAGGGGGAGGGGGCCACTTCTGGCCCCGAGGATCCCATCACCTGTGCCTGGCCATCTTTTTTTTTATTTGGAGGGGGGCTGCATGCCCCCCTCCTCAGGCCATTTATGACCCCGGGGCCGGCCTTTGCATTTTTTTTTATTTTTTAAATTTTCCCCGCGTCCTGCGGGAGCCGGCATTGCTTTTCCACATGGGGAGCTGCTGACATGCAGCTCCCCGTGTGGAAAAGCAATCTGGTTTGGATTTTGAAAGAGAGAGCAGGTTTCCTGCTCTCTCTTCTAAAATCCAAACCAGTGTTTGCTATGACAGGGCGGGAGCCGCGAGGCTCCCGTTCTCTCATAGCAAACAGCAGTGTCCCGGGAGTGGGCACCCCAGGGACACCACAGGCTCCAGGAGGGGGGCCGCACGGCCCACCTCCCAATGTCTATTCAGCCCGGGAAGGTGGTGGTCCCCAGGGCTCGGGGGTCCTTAACGAACCCCCAAATTTACATAGTAGTGCCCTGTGGAGGTGGCAGTCCCTGGGGCATGTGGGAGGGCTTGAGCCCACCCACACAGGTATTTTTTTTTTAAAAGAAGCCCCGGGGGTGGCGGTCCCCGGGGGCTTGGGGGGCCTTTGGGGCCCCCCATACATTAAAAAAAGAAGTCCCGGGGGTGGCAGCCCCGGGGCTGCGGGGGGGGGGCTGTGTGCCCCCCGCAAATATTTATAGAAAGTCCCGGTGGTGGCGGTCCCCGGGGCTGCGGGGGTCCCCCTGGGCCCCGCAAATATTTTTTGACATGCCCCAGGACTTGGCCCACCCGGGGGCTAATTAATAACGAAGCGCGGGAGCCCACTCTTCATTTTTTTTATTTTCGCGACTGGATCCGCAAATCCTCCGCGCATCTTGCAATGTTTTTTTTTTTTAAAGCAGGCCTAGGGGGTCAGGGTGTTTCTACCCTGCCCCCTTTTCTTGTTTTGCGTGTTTGTTTTACTGTTTTCTTGTACCTCAATTCTACCGAGTCACAAGATGGCTGCCAACACGTCCTGGTTTGAAGTGTTGACAGCCAATTAGAATGCAGCTCGTGATCGGGAGGGTTGCGGATCCACCACGGCCATAGATAGCAAAACTTTTATTTTTTGATGTTCTCAGCAACTACTGAACGGATTTACACCATTTAAAAAAAATGTCTCTTTCTGAAGCAAGCACTACCTTTTTGTCAAATCTGGTGCGATTCCGTTCAGCAATTTCGGCTGTAACCGTGTCTAAAGTTTCCTATGGGAAAAATGATTTTCCGACCACTATTTTTTTAATTTCTCAGAAACTACTGAACGGATTTACACCATTTAAAAAAAGGTCTCTTTCTGGACCAAGGGCTACCTTCTTGCCAAATTTGGTGTAATTCCGTTCAGCAGTTCGGGCTGTAGTCGTGTCTAAAATTTCCTATGGGAATTAACATGGAGAAAACACGTTTTGGGACCCCCCTTATTTCTCGCCCCCCGCTTGCCGAATCACCCAGAAACTTTCAAGATAGGAGCTGACCGGAGCGGGCCATCAGTTTTAAAATTTTTGCCAAGATTCGTCAACCGGCGCCAAAGTTATTGGGAAAACAAAAAACACTTTTCCTATGGAAAATAGGTCCTAGCTATCACTACCTACCTATATTTATATATGCACAAAGAAACACATTCCAACTTGGCTGAGTTCATGCTCGTTTCATCTAGGAATTACTTACATATCTTATGCATAATGGTTTTCTCAAAGTCTTGGTTTATTCTCAACATCGAGCTTGAGGTTTTGGTTAACCAGCTACAATGTTTGTTGTTACAAGAAAGTCAAGCAGAAATAAGGCTGGACCCATTCCATGGTCAGATCTTCTATGTCACGGATTCCACCCTGCGTTTCTTCTAAATTAATCCCTTTGCATGTTGCTCAAAGGGACTTCACGTGGCAACGTTTCATAAACAATTGAGAGGTTTTCAACATCAAGTAATCTTTTCACTCTTTACTTGCGTCAAAGCTTGCAGGGGCGATTCAGTATGGCCACACTATTAATGAGAGGCATTAGCTTTCAACTTTTAGGTGAAATGGGATGTGTCACCAACACCAATCAATTATGTCATGAATGAAAAATGGACAGATGAAATGAATACTGAGAACATTATACCTCAAATGTGTCAATCTGGGCTCCGGGTGATAACCAATCACAGCAAGGTCCAGATTGGACTTTCCTTTGGGAAATGTAAGTGATTCCCTGTTATGATATACCTCAAGTTATAAATCTGGTCTGGAGCTCACAACACATCAGTGCAAGATACAGGGTGGACTGTCTTTTAGTAAATGTAGGTGATTTCTTGTTAGAGTAACATCTCTGAAATGCATGCTTAGTTGTAGCAGATAGAGTGGCTCATGTTGGGGGACTGATTCAGACTCTCTGGTAAAAAGGATGTCTACATCTGGTTGTAAAGCGAGTCTGAAAACATGGATCATGATTTTAGTCCTCTGACATTTCAACTCTTCATCTCTCCTCATATTTGGAATAAAATGTCATTTAAAGGGATAAAGGGAGGAGATAGCATTTCCATCTGTTTTCAAAATCGGAAAACCATTTATAAGCAATCTTTAGTGCCACACACTCTATAGGACCCCAGCCTAAACGAAATGTAGTCAGATCAAACCATGACAAATGCCAACCCTGGGATGAGAGACCGTCTCAGTCATCTAGAGTGGTGTTTTCTGCTTGGCAAACTTTCAATCTTAGATAATCAGTGAGTAAGATTTAAAAAGGGGCCATGAGGAGCAGGCAGAATCTTTTTGAACCGTTGACATTCTAATGTGTGAGAACAAAGTATAGCCAGAGACCATGGCATGGTTGAACGTCACCTGCTGTATCTTGATGAGGAATGCATCAATGTAGTCTCGCGGGGATGACGGGTCCAAAGATGCCTTGTGTTCCTCCATGATTTCCTCCACAAAGCGCATCTGGTCACTGTAGTTTTCGAAGAGCTTCTGGTGTGGGCCAGGAAAGCGATCCAGAATAGCCGGGAAGAAGTTGTACATCTAGCAAAGGATAATTATTGTAAAATAGGTAAAATCAAAGTAAGGAGGTGGTGAGCGCAATCATTGTATAAATGCTAAGAGACAAATCAGTCTTTGAGGTTTTCTGTATAAATGGTTATTATCCTTAGTATTATTATTAATTTAATTAGTTCAAACCTGCAGGCAGCACGCATGCGCTGTCGCTATATCGACGATCTATTGCATTTAAAAAATAACTCAGAAGGGGCTTTTAGCCGCCCACACTCACCATTGGTTAACAACATAATCACTGTCCTTTGTTGCCTTCAAATTCGGTAGAAGTCACGATATGTCACTTCATGTGGCTTTTGTGGAGCACCGTTCAATTATTGATTGATTAAACTTAACTAGTGTCCCTCAGCTGCAATATGTGATTGAGGTACTATTTCTACTTTCTTTGTCACGCATTGCAGCACTTGGCAGGACTGAGTCACAACTGAGTAAAGAAAGAAGGGTGTTGAGCTGGGCCTTGCAGTGCCTTATTGCACAAGTCTTTCCTCTGTTTTTATACAATCAGTGACATTGGTCCTAAGCTGGAGAGGGCAGGCTGCAGGCTTCGTGTTATGCCGTAACGCTCACCGTACAAGCCTCGCTGTGCCCTCACTGAATGAGTTAATTGACCCCCTCCTCCTTGCAGCTGTAAATTAGTGTAACAGCTCCAATACCCACGTGTGCTTCTCCCAGCAGTCCTGAAGAGAGATAGTGCCATGTCCCAAACTAAACTATGGGCCACCTCTAGTCTGCAGAGGAAAGACACTCATGCCCTCGACCCCTGCAGACAGCACTACTCGAGGGGTCGAATGTTTCCAGTTGTGATGCACGCCTCCACCCACGGCCTGCAGGTCTAATTGAAATTCAGCACCGAGAGGGTCTCTGCCATCACCCCCACCTAGCCCCACTCAGCTGGGCTGACAATGCTACAAAAAGGTTAGTCTTAATATTTAAAAGTTTAAAACGTTTTACACTAAATTGCAAAAGTTCCCAACACTCCGGGTTTGGGGAAAGCAGTCACAAATTCTCTTTAGTGCACAGGGTCTTTCTACCGATAATCAAAAGAAAATCCAGTGTTCAACTACGAGAAAATCTGGGGAAAACGTTTCCCACTAAACAAATGCCTGGGGACCACATTGATCTCTGCCTGAGTAATACAAATCTGCCGTTGTATATGACATGCCCGTTCTGAATCCCTACTGTGCAAGTCCATTACCACGCTCAGACTAACAGGATTTCCACTTCTTCTTTATCACTCTCAGTCTATGGATTTGCCCGTATGCCTGATGGTTGAGTTTGCAAGCAGACACTTTGGGTCATTTCTGTGGTCACCTGCTTCTCAGTCCCTGTGCTGTGACAGAAGTGTCTAATGTGTTTTTCCTGCTTGGAATAACCCACGCACCCCTCCACATCCCACTCTGGTTCTTAATGCACTTGCTGCAGCTGTTGGATATTTTGTGGGCTTTTGACTCATCAAAGTAGCATAGAGTGCTAATAATGCACATGCTGCAAGGCACAACCTGACACATGGAGATCACAAATTCGTGTTTTATATCGCTAACTCAATGGGTCTCTGCTTTTATCACAGAAATCCTTTCATTAGTATAGACGACAACCTTCATTAGTATAGCACCAGAAACGCGGACCAAATTGGTCCAGGTCTGTCTTTTTCAAGAGAGTCTCTTCTTGCTTTCAATAATACTCAACAAAATGCAAAACTCGCTTAGAGGTAAACAAATGGAATGACCTACTTACCTGCAGTGGATGTAAACATGAATTGAAACCTTCCCCTGATATACCCAATAGAATTGATTATACTTCAAACCGATTATTAGGGGGTTGATTTAATGCTAGATCTCTGTGCAAGCATGCACAATATATTTTTGACATGATCTCTGATCTCAATCTAGACTGCCTTTTTGTCACTGAAACGTGACTTTAAGAATGGTGCAATCCAAACATTGTCCACGTCCTCGCCCCAGGATACTAAATATATAGACAAGATAGACTGGCCAAAAGGGGTGGAGGTCTTGCTATAATATATCGCAATACACTCAAATGCTCTACGTCTGAACTTATATAGCTCAAAGGTGCGGAAAGTCTTGGTTTCTGTTTTCAATTTGAAAGCTATGTCTCTTTCTTTGGAACCTTGATCCACCACCCACCAGGCTCGAATCTCTACTTTTTAGACCCCCTTGGAGACACATTAAGTACATTAATCCTTAGATATTCTAATTTCACTCTACTCGGGGATTTCATTCTTCACTTAGACTCGCACAACGTCCTGGGAGTCAAAAACTCTTTAGAAATTTTAGAAACTCAGGCCTTGACCAACAGATATCCGTCCCTACGCACTGTGCTGGTCACACTCTTGATGGGATCGGTTTAAATTTCACCACTCTAAAAGTCGACTCCCCAGTCACCTAAACATGGTCTGATCACAAATATATTCCCTTTGTAATTGGACGCCAATGCATGGATACTCCCTCAGGTCCTCCGCTGAACACCTATAAAACCGTGCAAAAATTTAATAAAATGTCAGCCAATTCGGACCTTAGCACCAAAGCATCTGTCTGTAGGCCCTCCCTGACAGAAGATCCCTCACTAGATACCCATTATTTTAACTCCTGGATGGCTTCACTTAGTAACACTTTCGCCACGCCAGTTCCTTTGAAAAAGAAGTCCACCAACAAAGTCTCTGCCCCCTGGTTCACACGAAAGCTGAGAGAACTACAAGAATAAACAATAAGAGCTAACTCCTTTTAGTATTGCCCTCAAAACGTATCATCAGCAAATTAAAGTAGAAAAAAACTACTTGACCAATCTACTCAGGCTGGAAGACTTTTTTAAAATTGTGAAATTATTCACTCACTCTAAAATACTTGAACACGATATTCCGCCATCACAAATTCTTTGTGATCAAATTGCTGACTTTTCTTAACAGAAAATTCAAATTTAACAAAAAGATTTCAAGATAACCCCCTCCTCTTTTACAGAAGTATATGCTATTTCCTCAGGTGATAGACCAGCCCTCCTATCTTTCTATGCCATTAGTATGGAACAGTCAAGCCAAACCATCCTCTCCTGCAAGTCAGGGTCTCCATTTGACCCATGCCCCCCAGAGGTACTGCATCCCATTACTGATATCATCAACCCAACTATCAATAAGATAATAATCTCCTCACTCGCACTAGCAGAAGTACCTTTGGCCTGGAAAATTGCTGCAGTTAAACCCCTCCACAAACAACAACTAGCCGATCCTAAGATTCTTTCCAATCTCCTTGCTACTCTGCCTCAGCAAAATACCTGAACAATTTGTGAATACTCAACTGATTTTCTTCTTAGAAGAGGCTAAGATCTTGCATCCAAACCAATCCGGTTTTAGGGCCATGCACTCCACAGAATCTGCATTATTACACACCACAAAAACTCTCAAATTTGTCTTAGATCAGGGAAAAAATGCTGTGTTGATCTTACTCGATCTGTCGGCCGCATTTGATATGGTCTCCCATGACATTCTGGAGGACCGCCTTAAAACATATGGCATTTCCCACTTGGCCCTAGCATGGCTGAAATCTTTACTATCTAATCAAAGACAAATAGTCACCCTTGGCTGCTATCATTCAGCAGAGAAACCCTTAATCTCTGGGGTCCAGCAGGGCTCCGCTTTAAGCCCAGTACTGTTTAATATTTACATGGCTCCCCTGATAAACCCGATATCATCGTTCAATCTAGAAACCATCTATTACGCTGATGATACTCAATTTATTCTTGTACTAGACAAACACTCCACCAAGGATGAAGAGAATCTCCAACTCTGTTTTACAGCTGTTTTTCACTGGATGCAATCTAATAATCTGAAGTGTAATGCCCAAAAAACCAAGATCATGCTACTAGGAAAAACCAACACCTTCTCCCCCAGCCTATGGTGGCCTAAAGAGATCCCTCCTTTCCCAACACAGTAGATGTAGTAAAGAATCTAGGAGTAAAATTTGACACCTCACTATCCTTCCGATAACAAGCTCGCACAGTGCTCGGCACGAGCTTGTACCTGATAAAGTCTCTCAAAAAGTTTTCGACCTGCTACCTTGTGCGGCTAGAAAGGCAGTGGCACTAGCACTGATTACATCCATACTGGATTACTGTAACAGCTTATATGCAGGGACCAATAAGTCCGTCCTGAAGAAACTGCAGATAGTCCAACACGCAGCCGCACACCTGGTCCAAAAATTGCCTTGAGGCTCCCCAGCAGCCTTAAAATCCCTACGCTGGCTACCCATCCATAAAAGAGTCCTTTTTGAGATCCTGGTAATCACCTACAGAGCCTTCAGATCATCAGGACCTAAGTATCCCAGGGCCAGAGTTAAACTGTATGGGACGCAGCGCCTCCTCAGATCCTCATCAGCGAACCTCCTCAAACCTCCCAGCTTTGGGTACAACTCAAAGGTGGCAAATCAATGGCAGCCCTAGGGACCAAAGCCTGGAATACTCTGCCTAGCTACCTCCGGTTTTCTCAGACAGAACTAATTTTCAGGCAATTACCTGAAAACCTGGATCCTTGGAGCCTAGGATGCCCTAGTTCTTTCACTTATCTGATTTTGCAGGGTACACGTTGAATTTTCTATACGGTTCCACCATAGTGCCATGATGCTCCTCGGAGTGACAGTTGTGCTCCACAAATAACTTATACATACATACATGAACCATATCTCATGGAACTTACGGCTAAGGGTTTATTTTTTCATGTGCTTTCTTTATTGCTAAAGATGATCATTTGAGGAACAAACAAAACGCCATGTGTTACTCCCACAGAAGAACAGAATGGTGGATAATTCTGCTACTTTTGCCTCCAGCAAGACATCTTGGAGGCATTTCAGACTATATTTGGTTCCATGCTACAGAAGCTAAGATTTATCACAGAATTTGATGAAAACTACAAAGAAGGCAGTAATGGGCAAGGGCATTAGCATGATTTGACAGAATGGTTTGGAATATACCTTTCAAATGAGTAACACACAAGCACATACCATGTGCAGGTATGCAGGAATGGGTTATGTGTTTGATAAAGTTAGCAGGCCCCAATGCTATGATAACATAGTCCGTTTTTAGGTCCTGCCTAGAAAGCGCTTGCGCTGTCTCTTCGAGACATGTTGTATTCTAAATATGGGCTTTAAACTCTGCCCATTTTCTGCCCATGTATATTATTGGCTCATTTGACTGTCTTTTCAAAATGTTTTTACTGTCCATTGGTTAATTTGTTTAGTACTCCCTCCTTAGTACCTCCTTTTCTTCTGTTGTTACCTTCCATAAGGACTGTCCCTGTTACATGTGTTATTCAGTATGTGTTATTTAAACTTTGTGAGCGCTATTTTCTTAATGACTATCTCCTAGCTGTTGTTACAGCACAACATGCTCTACTGCTTCCACAAAGCAGAGTCCACATATTTTCCTGACTCAGCGTGGTGCCCAATCATGGATGCCATGCTTTATCTTTTAAACACGCTCTCTCCACTTCCCGCTCCATGGCTAGCATCTACATGGTATAGCTTTTTTTTAAGCAGTACAGTGCGCTTCATCTTGAACAAATGCAGCCATGCACCTTTCTTTTCACATGCGTGGGTCACCTATATCTTTTATTTTTTATATTATATGTTTTTTTAAGCAAGCGCATTTTCAAACAAGCGCAGCATGCTGCTCTTCGTCTTCAACAATAGTGGCTACGTGCCTTTCTTTTCTTATGCGAGGCTTGCCAAATGCTCCATTAAAAAATATTACATATTTTTTAAGTCCAAAGCACTGCATCTTTAACAATGGCAGCCGCTTGCCTTTTGTTTTATTTTGCACGGCTTGCCCAACTGTATTTTTTACTATTATATGTTTCTCAGACAAGCACAGTAAGCCACGCTTCATCTTCAACAATTGCAGCCACGCGCCTTTCTTTTCTTCGGTGTGGCGGCTTGCCCAAGTCTTCACACATCTTTTCTAGTCAGCGACATAGGAGCCCTAGCTGTCTTTAAACAGAGCATACTTGTATTTTGCTCATCTGTTGCAGCTGCATGAACTATATGCATCTTCTGTCATGGCGGCCTGCATACAGTGCATGCCTGTGGTTGACCTTGGATGTCCATAAGTGGGCTCTAAGTAGCGTTTACAATGACTGATTGTACTTTGCCTAGTTACTTTGTGTTAACATCACCATAGCTTTTCTGTACAGTTGCTATGAAAGCTTATAATATGGTATAGCGTGCACTTTTTTTCTTTAAATAATCACTCCACTGCAAACAAAAAACATAAATAAAAAACATTGCCATTTACAATGCCAATAGCTCCAACTCCAACAAATGCAAGACCTATTGCATTTCAAATGCTTGTTATTACTGTAACTATTACTATTAACACACTTGGTGTTGCAACACAGTACCTGACATCAGAAAGAGGTAAAACAAGAGCAAGAAGTATGATATATGTGGAATGGTAGTAGCGTGACAAAATAAATCCTACAAATATATAAGGAGTGTTCCTAAAAATGCTGAATAAATGGTATCTCACCGCGATGCAGGTCTCTGTATGTATGGCCCTCGTGTTAGATGACAAGCAGAGCAAGTAGTCCCCTGTTCTATTTTCCATTCCACTTTTCAAAGCACGAAAGCCCCAAAGCTTTCCAGAGCATGTGAAAAGGCCTACATGTTTAACATTTAACTTTTTTCAAAAATCAAGGATGAGTTTGGGGAGTTCTGTGATTTACTTCAATCCTTTGTGGTTAGATCAGTTTCCAAATATTCAATGTGTCTTCCTAGTTTCATACCAATTACAATTCTTCATGTTTAGCAAAGGCTTTTGACGCCATCCTGCTTCCAACAACCATATATCACACAAATGCAGACACACGCTGGCCAAAGGTATGGACTGCTAAACTCAACCCTGTTCCGCCATCTTTGGTGTCACATTAATCCCATGTTTTTAATAAGCTTGTTGGGGAGCATGTCCATGCATTTATCCATTTTGAAGCCAACTTCCTTGTGTTAGGTCAGAATATCACCAAACAAGTCTTATGTGTCACAAACCAGTGGTCTAGAACCAAACGTCTGGTGAATTCATCTCTTCTAATATTTTAGGACGTGCTGGGTTTAAATATCTCTAGCATACCCCGAACCTTATTTCATGGTGTTATACAGATTTAAACTTAGTTCCGTTTTTGATGCTAACCTTGTGCCATCTCACTGGCTCTACTTAGGCCTGTCTGTAGACCGACTTTACCATTCATGAGAAGTGGCCTCTCGATCTGCACTCAATGCTGTAGACAAGGTCTTATTTATCAATGATTTATAATGTGATATCATCTTTCTTTTTATAGATGGTTAAACATAATCAAGCCACCTACTGTGATTTTAGCAAAATAAATTCATACACCCCTGCTCGACTCCTTATTTAAAAATGTAAAGCCATAGAGCGCTCTTGTATCACTTGCTCTACTTATCGACACCAAGACATTCTCTGAATCACCGGTAAAATAACCCTCCTTTGTCGCCACTTAATTTGCCCTCTCCTTTCTCTGGAACCACCTCATAAGTGCGCACCATTTCCCTTGAACGATTTCCTAACCCATAAGTATTTCACAAAATACAGATAGGGCAATTCATGAAAGAACCATTTTACGTGCCATAACCAAAAATACATTGAGTAAATCCCTGCATATTCAGCCTTGTATTATCTGATCCAGGGCACGCATGCCCCTAAGGTAGGCAGAGACTTGTGGAAAATAGCGGAAATGTAAAGCGGGTTCTGTATTGCAATGAGTAGAGAAGACGAGAGACTGGATGTGACAGGTGGTCCTCGCCTTTTGTCGAATTGCATGACTACATTTGATATTTATGATAAATAGGCCATGCTTGTACTTGTTTAAAAGAGAGAAATTAAGATACAACACGGTTGCTATAAAGTTGTGCTTAATCTATCTGAAACTGAAAGTATGTACCCCAAAAATGTGTCAATGCAGCAAGTAAACTTTTTTGATTAGGGGGTAGGTGATAATTTGGCTTGAGATGCGATCATATGTAGATTGTGTTAGGCCCCTAAACCACAAAAAGCTTTCATCATCGTCATCATCAACAAACTTTATTCGGTTTGACAAACCATAAAAGTACCACATAAAAAATACATGGAATACATAAAAGAAGTCAACTTGATTAACAAATTCATAAAACACATAATGCCCAACGGAATCAAGTCGTCTGGGATTCAAGTCCTTATTTAGATCGATTAAAAAAGAGACATTAACATTCCCAATATCTCGGCTTCAACACTCAAAATGTTTAAAGAGTTTGCAATCATACAAGTTATATTAAATTTCACGGTTTTGCTGATAGCCATAATAAAAAAAACATTTAAAATGCACAGTGCCGCCTGAACGTATAAGAATAAGTATCCTTTAAAAAGGAAATATCGTCTATGTCGGAAATGTTATAACGTCAAATGCAGTGCTAATTATTAAAACCAGTCATTTCCCTACTAAACTCCTTAGTCGCACTGCGGCAGAAATACATTTGTAAATCATTTCACATATATATTCTGTTTGAAGAAGCTGAAGGTAAAATAAAGCTGGCCTAAATTTCCTAATCTTCAACACCCTCCGTAGTGGTATAATAAATTCTCTTCCCAGTCTATCATATAAATGGCATAAAAAGAGGAAGTGCAGCATAATTAGGGATGCGTTGGAATCACAAGGGCAAGGGTCCAGGTGAGCATCATAATATTTGCTGTGATAAGACACCTGTAAGTGAGCAATGCTAAATCTAAACTAAAAAGATAAAATCTTTTAGAGTGACCAAAGGGGAGCAAGAGATATGGCTCAATTCGTTCGGTACTAACCAAGGGGAGATAATCAGCTACACCCTTTTTGCTAAGTTCCATACGTTCCTAGTGCTCCAGTAGGATGTTTAAAAATTCCTTCAGTAAATGGGACATTGTTATGGAAGTGATAATTTGGGGATTAGTAAAATAGCCTCGCCTCCCCATGAGATTCAGCTGCCTTTTGACATAGCTAAGCCAGGGTATTTTGTGAGCATAATCAGATCTTAAACAATCATGTATTATTGCTCGATTGAGAGCTGGTTCTTCGTTTGTCCAAATCAAGCGCCATAACATAATAGGGGTGGTTTGAATTAGATTTATTAAATGAGTCAGGCCAAATTCCGTGTGACATAAGATACTCGGGAGGCTGGGGGGAACAGACGTTAGTCTTCTGAGAAAAATATTTTCTGTCGTTTACAAGATGGACGCATTACAAAATTCCCAGACCCCGGCCTCATACAAGATGACAGCACAGCACCGTGCAATATAGATTTTCAATTATTGCCTCAATAGGTTTAGAGCCCAATTTCCTTGCGAACCTGAATAGATGTTCAAGGGTTTTTATCAAAACTATTCTTCCTGACCTCAAGGAGATGGGACTAAGAGCCTTTACGGTTGAAAGGGACACCCAGGTAGGAAAAATTTGACACCTGGAGAAACTTATCCTTATTAATAAAACAGTATATTATTTTGGAATGTGCTTTCCCTTCCGCCATTATAATAAACAATTGGTTCTGTTGGGTGATACAAAGTGTTTTTACTCTTTTCTTATCTACGAGGAAGTTGAATATGTCTGTCACAAGCACAATTTAATAGTGGCGAAACAGAGAAGGTGACTATTGTGAAATTAGGTGAAATAAAGTGACAAGTGAAGTCAGTGATGGGCTATATACATGACATACATAAGTGACATAAATTCTTTTTGATATTTCTGCCCTATTTCCAATTTCGTAACATGAATTCACAAGACCCAGTGATGATTTTTTAAGTCGGGTCAAGGAGACTGTTTGATATGAATGACAATAGCGTTGACGTTTCGACCCAGAAAACAGCGCAGAATGTCATGCGTCAAGGCGGGTCTTCCTCAGGACTGTGAGAAACGAAGTTGACAACCTATAAGGTTTAAATAAGAGGAGTCAGGTGTATTCTAAGTGTAAAAAAACCATGCATGCATCACAAATGGTAAAGACTTACCACGTGAACGCAATTCAATTCTGCGTGTGACAGCCATATTCAACTTCCTTGTAAATAAGAAAAGTGTAAAAATACTCTGTTTTCCCGTCTCATGTCTTTTTGTTGTGTTCCTATCATATATGTGTTTTCTTAAAATTTCATTTGTTGAAAGAAATTTAAGACATATGGTCGCCTTTGTATTGATTACACAGAGCACAGCAATTGTATCACCCAACAGAACCAATTGTTTATTATAGTACCAATAGCCAGGTTATGAGGAACACATCTTTAATGGTTCCCTACCATCATGACATGTGACTTAGCTGTGTTAGTTTTTCAGCCCATATTGCTCACAAAATCATTGAATTTGTTTAACAGAATTTGTAAGTCCACACCAGTTCACCACAAAAAGCTTTTAGGCACAAAACATTTCCTCATCACCTAGCTAGGGCGTAATACAAAATGATAGGACTCCCCACTGGGTTAAATGGAGCCCTCTTAAGAGATGGTTACGGTCCATGTTTTACAGGCAATGATAACACATCAATTCTCATCCTTCCACAAAATTGCTCCAATTTACCTGCACCCAGAAGTCGTCTATACGTTGCAGATTTTCAGCGATCAAGTCGAGCAAAACTTGGAACTTCTCGTCTTTATAGTCAAAACGGCTCCCAAAGACGATAGAGCAGATGATGTTAGAAACAGAGCGTCGGATGAAGAAGGTGGGGTCAAAGGACAATCCTGAAAGGCAAAATGACCAAAAAAATAAGTGAGACATGAAGCTCAAATTAACAACCTGTGAAGTTATAACTTTTGCTACAAAAATGTATCACCTGTGCAGAAGACATTGGATGTGGAATGAAAGGTCAACAGGTTGATACTGAAATCTACCTTAAGACGCCTGATAATTGAGCATGTGTGCCTTTCAATGTGTAGCACGTTTGCTAGTTTTGTTGGATGGTACAGCACATTGAATGTTTGTAAAAACATAAAAGTTCCAAATTGGGGCCTGGCTGATTTTCTAAAATAGCTTATTTAAAGCTTGCTGTTTGGCCACAGGATGTATAGAAACTCAATTCGACAAAACACAGAAAACAGATTCCAAAGTGCTTAACAGATTTTACTGTGTGCCTCACTGCTTCACACATGGAAGGCCTCATTTATGAAAAGTGTTGCATCACTGCGTGAGAGCAGCGATGCGACAATTTTCACTGCGCCTCCTCGCGACACCACGTATGTGCAAAATGTACTGTACGGCACTCCATGTCGCATGGAATGACAGAAGCATCAGGAATTCTGACGTATCTGTTGGTGCAAAACTCACGCATTGCTGGAGTTGTATCATAAGCATGACAACTCCAGCAATGCATGGGGATGCCTATTGAGATTGCACAAAAAGTGACGCAACGGTGGCGTAAAAGTATCGCAAGCTGTCATAAATAAGGTCCGGAGTGATTAGAGCTAAAGCTAGAACCATAGGCAATTCTATAAATGTACAAACATTTAGATGAAGGAATTTGGAGTGGTAAATGTCTGGCAAGTGACATGCACATTTACTTACTGAACACGCTCTCTTCTTTGTATGTAACTCATTTGGATGGTCCCCTATGTCGCTGTGGGCCGCTCAGGTCAGAGTCACATATCGCTACGCTACTCGCATAGAGAACTAGAGGACTAATGCTGCTCAGTTGAAAGATGCAGACCCTTTCGCTTCTAGAACTATAGATCTAAAAATAGTGGTGGTAGGATACCAAATCAAAGGATCCTAAGGCCCTTGAGACTGAGGGAGGCATAGATAGCCCATACAATTGCAAGACTTAATGGCCCGAGGAAGTGGTTAGGGCTAGAGCGGTTGAATTCGACAGTGGGGAACTGGGTTTGAGTCTCGGCAGGGACGCTCAACATCCTGTGATTCTGGGCAAATCACTTAATCTCCCCGTGCCTAACAAAAACTAAATGTGTCCGTCTGTAACACAACTGGTGCTCATGTAAAGCGCCATGATAGCTTCGGGTTCAGTTTGCGCTATATAAAACTCTGGAAAATAAAATTAAAAAATTAAGCTGAATAGAGAATACAAAGTCGTCACCTATAGAACTAGGGGACTTAAGGTATTCTGCTAGTCAAATAGGTACATATACTGATTTTTAAGACTAGAACGTGTTGCAGTATTCGTGTGGGATCAAACTATTTTCACCTTTCATTCTTGGTTGTTCAAGGGGTGTACAGATTAAGGGCCTTAATAAGAGTACGGCTGTCCCAGGACTGTCGCAGTTGTGGTGGTAGTTCGACCACTGCCACCACTGTGGGTCTGCTGGCAGTATTTCGAGTGCGGAGGTTGGACCGCCACAGGACTGCCGCCTCCGCTGAGCATATTCTGAGTTGCATTTCCACCACCCATTTTATGGCGCTAAGCCTGCCATGAAAAGAGTGGCGAAGATGCAACTAATTAGGCCCTAACAGGGCCCCCTACCACTTCTGGGCCTGGGGGTGCCTGCGGGGGGCACAGCATAGCACCTCATTCCTGCACGGTCTGGCATGCACAACATGATGCATGCCACAACGTTCAGGAACATGCTGCAGGTGACGTCACAACTGCGGTCCTTTGTTAAGGGACTTCTGTGAGCTTAACACATCCACCGCCGTGAGACTGCCGCAGCACCAGCCCCCCCGTCCTGGATTCAACTCAGAATTCGGCAGGTGGGCGCACCACAGGCTTGTCGGTCCTCCTGCAAGCGCAGAGGCGGTGATGCTGCAGGAGGACTGCCAAACTCGTAATAATATGTTTAATCCTGGCTCTAACATATTCTTAGCCAATTGGCATCTCTGTCACCAGTTGTATGCGTGAAGCTGCATGCACAACTTAATCTTCATTCAGTCTGGACAATTCATGATGCAAACTTCAGGCTTTAAGGTATGTTTGTTGTTCAATTGCCCACCTACAGTAGCTGAGCCTCATAACCTGTGTGTCTCGTGCTTGGGTGCATATGCTATCTGTGCTACCATCTGTATATATTCCACCTGTATATGCATGGTTTTCATACACTCTAATGGTACACCAATTTCTAAAGAGATGATGAATTTCACCACCACTGTCAGGCCTGTTCTTCAGAGTTTAATACAGCACCATTGTCCCACGAATCACAGGAGTCAATTACAAGAGCAAGGTCACTGATTTTCCAAGTGCCTGTTTTTAGGCTTTTTCTTGCAGAGAGTAGTGAAATCGAACACTGAAAGTTTGGTCTTGGAATGTGACATGTGGCGAACTTTCAGGCTCAGATTAGATCTTTTGTAGGCAAGGGTTCCTTTGCCTCAACCATGTGGTTTAGGGACCTTTGCTTCTAATGTCTCGGGGTCTGTCGTACTATTGCCCTGTAAATTAGGCAAAGTAGAACCCCAACAGCACTTGACTTTCAGTGGTAGCAATGACAGCCAGCCATAGGTTTCTCATGGAGGTAGTGTGGAGATGTTCAAACTCAGAACTTAACAATCACCCAGCAGCACCATAACTGACTGTCCACTTCAGTGCTTTACTGCATACAAGAAAAGTTCCAGATACTACACAAATAATAGTACACAAGCACAATTGAGTGAACTCGGTGCTGGGGCATCGAACTGCTATCCACTCATCTGCCACCAGTTACCCTCCATCTCTAAAATAATCAGTTCTACCCATAATAATGTTTTTATTAGCATGAATCAAGGTTCCGGTGCAGACTAACACCCTCTAGTATGCTCACTTTATCATAATTCTCATTAGTCTTTGGTATCTCAACACAATGCAGCTCTCTAAAGTGTAGGACCGAGGCCGGCAACTAACCAGAAACAGTGCTTTTTGGAGTTGGTGTGCTTCCCAATTAGAAGTGAACTCCTTAAGGGGTGGCAGGAACCTCTGGCCAGATATTTCAGGTAACCTGGAAGTGTGATGGACCATAGGGCAGTTCTGGTTGCAGTCTCAGCACTGGAAGTGGTATGAAGGTCTAAGCGGGCAGCACCAGTCTCTTGGTCACAGCCACTGTTCCATTCCTTTTTCAAAGTGGCATGAACAGCCACAGTTCCGTAGGGCCCACCTGAAACCACCGCTCAGAGTTTTATTCCCACTAAACACCTGGGGCACGAAGATGGCTCTCATTTGTCTCTTTTTTTCCTGTAGATACCACAATGGCTAAGACAACAGGGCATCCCTGGTTCTGATTTTTCCTGGGCAGTCATACCTCCCGCAGGGTTTGATGGCCCCTTACATCTTTCAGCAGGACAATTAGCTTCTAGGCACCTCTGGTCAGATGAACAGCTTCTTCCAGCCAGGCAGTAGTTCAGGTGATGTCTCCTCATCCCAAGGAAGTTGTCTGTCAGCTAGAAACCAGGTCTGGTAGCATCGCAGTTCTGTGAGCCCCCTGCAGAGCACTTTTTTGCTTGGTCATAGAGAATTTGAAATTATAACAGCAATTGAGCCAGTGGCTCCCACCTTTAAACAGTAAAGCAGATAGAAGATGTGAATCCACTGTCTGCACTTTCAGAACTGGTTTAGCGTGGTTCGCATTTCAAGTGTTCTTTCCAGGCTGCTCTGCAGGCACTTCATTTGTGTAGAGTGATGCTCTTCCAGGCCGGAGCACCCATAGGAGATGTACAAAGAGTGTGAGTTTTCTGCACCTAGCTGACAACAGTACTACTGAACAGTAATAAGGGGTCCCTTTCACCTTGAATAATGGAGCCTGTGGTCCCACCCTTCACCCCCGGGAAATGGCAAATACAACGACCGCTGAACAACATATTGCCTTTGCAATGCTGGCTGAATAACAAATATGTCTAAACCACGCATTATATTTACAACGGAAGTCGTTACAACGACATGCGTTAGGTCAAGCGGCATTTCAAGTCCAGCGCTTTCCCTACTGTTCAGTGACTGGAGTTGCAATAGTAAATGATCCTATGCCAAAGTCCAGCGCCCTCCTAAGGGAAGTCGTTGTAATGACTAGTTTTGTAAATGGAATGCGTGGTTCAGACGCATTTGTTTTTCTGTCTGCGTTGTTAAGGAATGCTTCGAAAATTAATGTGTGGTTGTGTCTTACAACCTCACCCCCACTACCTACCAAATGGCAGTGCTACAGGAAGACTAATCAGCAATCTTTCTCTCAAAAGGCGTAATCAAATTACTGAAGGAGCTTTGCTTCCTCCTTACCCATTCTTCAGTGTCCAGGCTTTTCTCTTTAACTTCAGGAATGTCAGCAATACTCTTCAACTGGGTGGGAAACCAACCTCACCTCCATCTTGTGCATACAGTCAGGCAAGTGGCATCCAAAATGGATCCCACAGGCCACCATTGCTCTAGCTCACTCATACACACAATGCATGTACCATGCAGGAGACATACACTTCACTTTTCATCACCCATCTGACTTCACTAGACTTTCCATCATACAACTGTACAAGGAGTGACATCTCCGGTTTCCCCTTAAAAGCATCTTTAAAAGAAAAAGCCAAGCAAGAGGACTTAATTTGACATCATCATCTGCACAGGAAGTTAAATTACTGCACTTCCCATCAAGCACCTGAACAGGAAGGGATATCACTGGATTTCCCATCATCCATCTGTCTAGGAAATGATATCATTGTTGTCCAGCCATCACCCCCTGCGATCTTGCTCACTCCCAAGACCTATTTCATGGTGGCTGCAGCATGGACACGCAGAGCCAACAGTGTGCCACTGGCAAGTACATCTGAGCTTGTTCACACCTGGACCATGCCCAATGCCAGGAGCCCTGGTTCCCCCGATACCCTGCCAGGCTCCTTCGCGTTTTCAAGCCTGACCGCCGCATTAATGCCACACTACACCAGACAAAATTAAATGAGCGTTCACGTGCAGTCTCTCACACCTATACCCACCACTCCCTCACCAACAGCACCCCACTGGCTCACACTTGTACAAAGCAGCCACCTGCTCACGCTCACACAGATTAACCACAACCCACACAACAAACCACACTCGCATGTATGCTCCTCAACATCCACTCACTCACCCACCAAACATACCACAGAGATATGGGACCTACTGCATGACAACGCTCCGGACCTGCATGTCCTCACAGAAATATGGCTAAACCCAGCTTCTGCACTGAACATTGCTACAGCCATCCACATCAACTACAAGGATGCCAGCAAGTTGCTCAGCACAACCCCAGAGGCAGAGTTGCCATCATATTCAAAGACACCATAAGTGCACCATCTACACGGACAATGACACCAGCTACATGGAACACTTCACTTTTAAGATACGAATCACAGCCAACTTCTGCCTGGTGGTAACCCTTATATACAGACCACCAGGACCCCGCACCAATTTTGCCAGTGACATCATGGACTTTGTTACACCCCTCATTATCATTGCCAGCACATTCCTCATCCTCTGGGACCTGAACTCTCACCTAGAAGGCCGCACCGACCAACAGCTTTTCTAGAAAACCTTGAAAACACTCATCACATTACCAAGCCTACCTATACAGCTGGACACCTATTGGACATAATTTTCTCCATAATCCGCAACATCACACTCGACTGGCTAGCAATACTCTGGCAGATCACATTGCCCTAGCACTAACAGCGCAAAGAAATCTTCGCCATCTTCAAGATTTCACTGTGCTTCTTGTCGTTTCCAGCAAATTCCCTTCCTTGCAAGGCCTTTACAACAAGCCTTCAGAATTCTTCTGAAACAAAATCACCTCTGCATACTGCAACTTTGACCCTTAAATGGACCCCATCAATATTGCAACTTAACTTTTCATCATGGCTGAAGAGGGAACACTAACCTCGTGGTCCACCATCACCACCATCAAAACTGTTGCTACCATAAACACGATCCACTCTGGGGCCCATCTAAATCTTGTCCCAAACTTGCCTTCACCAAAGGAATCCTACCGATCAGCAGAGCACTAAGACCCATCTAAAACACCTAAACCGACTTAACCACATTCCCAGACACCTGGAAACATATCACTGGCACCCCCGCTCAAGTAACCATCCACAAACTGAGCCACGGTTTCCAACTACAGACCCATCTCCCTCCTGCCATACCGGGCAAAGGTCTTATAGAGCCTAATCAACTGATGCCTCAAGGACCACCCCAGCAACTACCAGCTCCTAGACACCAGTATGGATTCAGGCCCAACCACACTACAGAAATAGCACTCATCGCCACCACACACAACATTGGCATTATCCTTGACGGAGTAGACTCTGCAATCCTCATTCTCCTGGACCTCCCTGCAGCATTTGACACAGTCTCACACCCATCCTCATCAGTCCCCTAGATGAGATTGACATCCAAGGACCTGTTCTCCACTGGATCTGCTTCTTAACGGATAGAACACATGCTGTCAGCCTGTCACCTTACTCCTTGGCAGCCCCCAAACTCATCTTCGAATGCCTCAAAGGTTCATCACCCAGCTCCACTCTCTTCAATGCTGAAATGATGCCTTTGGCCAACCTCATCCACGCACATGATATCAACATCCTCTCCTACACCGATGACATGCAACTCATACCCTCCCTCTTGGACAAGACCCCCAACACAAGAAACAAGTTCACCTCCAGCATGACTGAAGTCGCAAAATGGATGAAAGCCAACTGTCTCAAGCTCAATACCAACAAGACAGAAATAGTGATCTTTGTTAAGAACACCTCAAAATGGGACTCCTACTGGTGACCAGCTGAACTCAAACCCACATCCACACACAACACTCAATCCTGGAACCTGAGAATCATAATTGACCGCAAACTGTAAATGTCCTCCCAAGTCACCGCTGTCACTGCATCATCTTTCCACACCTGCTGAAATTGGAGCAGCATCACTGATAAGGACTAGAATGCCGACCTCAACACCCACCCACCCAAACACAGCAACAGCCTCCCCAGAGCCATGAAGAATTCCAACAATTAGATCATGTCCTGTGTTGAATCCCTGGCTACCCTGAAATACAGCAATACAACAAAATCGAGGCCACAAGTCAGCTGGTACATGGAGGAACTTAGACTGATGAAATGCTACTGCAAACAATTGGAGTGCAAATGGAGAATGAGCCTGGACAATACATTCAAATCTGCCTTAAGACGTTACCACTAAATGATCTGGTCCAACAAATGCACCGTTGTGGCAGACAGCATTAATGCCAGCACCAACACAAACAAAGAAATCTTCACTATTGTGAAAGATTTCAGCTCACCAGCGGCCACCTCCAACTCGATCACCCAGTCGCAGGACCTCTGCAACAATCTTTCTCAATTCTTCTTCAAAAAAGGAACGTAATTTACAGCAACTTCAACCAGCATCTGGACCTGACAGAGCTCACCAAACACCTCCTGATCTTATTGAAAGCCCGTCATCAACCCAGAGGAAACCACCACCGTCCTGAGGTCTATCCTCAGGTCTATCCTCTCAGTGGCCTCATCAGATTCCTGCCCCACCACACTTACTCCAGAGGACTGCAACCCATCAGCGCCATGCTCACACAAATTCTGAAAACCTCCACCTCTTCTACGACCTTCCCAGACGCTTGAAGCACGCAATTGTCCTTCTTTTGCTTTAGAAACCCTCTGTGGAGCATTCTAAACTTGCCAGCTACAAACCGGCCTCCCTGCTACCATTCCCAGGTAAGGTTTTAAGTAAATCACCAATAAATGCCTCACTGAATACTTCAACGACCACCAACTCCTCAACACCACTCAGTTTGGTTTTATTCCCAACCACAGCATTGAAACCACCCTTATCACCATAACAGATAACATCCGCATGACTATGGATGGAAGAGACACAGTGGCCCTAATCCTCCTGGCCCTCTCCCCACCGTTTGACAAAGTCTCTCACCCCATCCTCATCTAACACCTACACAGTATCTGAATCGTATTCAGATGGATACCCTAGTGACAATATCCTCCCTGAGCCCAACCCTCTTCAACACATACATGATCCCTCTAGCCAGCATCATCTAGTCTCCATGACATGAATGTCCACTCTTACACTGTTCACACACAATTCATTTTCTCCCTCATGGACAAGACGTCCAGTACCCGGCTCAAGTTCAATGCCTGCATGACTGACATCACCCACTGGATGAAGACCAACTGCCTAAAGCTGATCAAAACCATGATCTTCAAAAAGAGCACATAATAATGGAACTCCAACTGGTGGCCAACAGAGTTAGGACTGACACCCACCCCCACCAACCACGGCAAGGACCCCGGGATCATCATCAACCACTTACTCAACATGGCTGCCTAAGTCATTGCTATCAGTGCTTCATGCTTCTATACCCTGAAGATGGTGAGGAAGATTATCAAATGGTTCCCAATTAGCACCCAGAAAACTGTCACACGTGCCCTGGTCAAAAGGAAGCTGCACTACGGGAATACCCTCTATGCGGATCAACAAAAAACATAGCAGAGCTGCAGACCACTTAGAACTCAGTCGCAAGAATTACTGTAAACCTCCCAGGCCTCACTCACATCACACCACACCTGAAGGAGATCTACTGGCTTCTCATTCATAAATGAGCACAATTCAAATTACTCACCCACACGTTTAAGGCACTATATATCACTGGCCCAGAACACCTCAACACTTGCATCTGCTTTCACAAGCCTTCCAGAAACCTCCACTCATCCGGTCTCCTACTTGCACACATTCCTCGCATACGGAAAACCAGATCTGGCAGTCAAAGCGTATCCTATATCGCTTCTAAAGCGTGGAATGACCTGCCACTACACATAATAGCCTCTTCCTCACTTCTTCAATTCCACAAGAAGAGTACCACCTGGCTCTTTGAGTAGTCCCACTAGGCCCTAGGTTTGGCTGAACTCACTCCTGCTCAGCACCAGGATACCTTCCCTAGTTATAGCGCATTCTACAAATCTGCATAACACAACATAACCCTGAAGATGGTGAGGAAGATTGTCAAATGGCTCCCAAGAAACATTAGATAAAACGTCACTCCTGCCCTAGTCCCCAGCAAGTTGGACTACAGAAAGACCCTCTATGCCGGGATCACCAAGCAACACATCAGAGGATTACAAATCATTTAAAACTCGGCAGCCAGACTCATCCTCAACCTCCCACACAGATCTCTCATTACTCTACACTTCAGGGAATGTATTACATGAATGCCTTTCCCACGTATGCCTTTTCAATGCATACTTTACCACACATGGTAAGTATATTTAAGTTAACTAAAACCATATATACGTATGTATGTAAACTGGGCAGTCATAAAGATACTACCAGTGAAATGCCTTTCTGAAGACCAAACAATCGTACACTTACACAAAAGTGTAGGTTAATCATTGTAAATCAGGACCATAAGTCATAAAAACGTAGGGATATATTAGCCAGCGGTACACTGAGCTAATTTTGCGTTACACTGTGGTACATACGGGTTGTAAAACAGTATAAGATTGGCTAATGACTGTCCTTTCAAAATGAAAAGGCAGCCATATTGTTTAGACCACACTTGAGCTGTGTTCTGATATTTAAGTCTAAATAAAGTGTTCTACTGTTTTGTTAGTGTATGGGAAGGGATGAGTCAGTTTATATAAGTGTGTCAAAGTAAGTAAAATATATTTTATTACTTTATATATTTTTACCAAAGATCGCCGAGTACTGTGTACTACCATATTGTGTAGACCACATTTAGTATGAATTGTGGGTTTTAATGTTAAATATAGAGTAGTAGATTTTTTTTTAAATGTTTACTTTTTTCATTTCTAAAGCTGTTTTAAGAACCCTGCACTAGACTATATTTCCCATTAAATCCAGAACGCCGACTAAGTGTGATGTAAACAATACTTTTTCCTTCAAAAATGAATAGTAAAAATTATACTTTACACCACGCTTACTGTGCTTTATGGATTTTAAGAGGAAATATAGTGTAGTAGATTATTTATTACATTATTTACATATTCTTTTTATACTTTGTTTAAGTACACCGCACCACACTATTTTCTCTTAAATCTAAAGCAATGTTACTTTTTAAATGCTGTAAATTTTTTTCATTTTTGAAAGTAGCATGGCAATTTCTAAGTATTACCACGGTGTTCCGTAAAATGTATTTTAAAAAAGTAAATATGTAAAGAATTAAAAAGATACTGTAGTAGACTTTATTCGTGAAATGTAGTGTAGTAAAGTATTTTTTAATTTATGACCTTTTTTTAAATTGTACATGGGATGGTACTTTGTCGGTAGTACTGCAGTACTCTGTGTACTCCGCAAACTAAAAAAAATAAATTACAAGTTGAAAATGTAAAATACACTGTAGTACACAAATTTTGTGAAATATAGTATAGTACAGTGTATTTTTAATTTTTTAACATATTTATTATTCTCCGTAAATGTTTTAAAAAATATAAAGAAACCTTAAGATAATTTAACCTAATAGTACCACTTACCTATATCTAAGACTACAATCCAGAACACAGTCAAAGTGTACTTAAAACAACATGGTTGCTTTTAACTTTTGCAAAGGCAGTCATCAGTCAATCACATAATGCCTGGTCATTTCTATATACCGCAGCACTTTCACGAAATACTACAAAGGTTTGCAAAATTACATATTTTTATTATTGTTCATTATTTATTTGTTGCTTGTCATAAATCTTTTGTTATATTTATTTTAATTCCGAAAGGTACTGTGGTACTTCCTAGATAGTACTGCGGTACTCCGTTACCTTTTAAAAAAATAATTTTCTCAAACTGTCCACACTATTGTAAAGTGCCTTATGTCTAGCTACAGCTGAAAAACATAGTAATAACATAGATCTGACATACAAACACAGAACACAGCCAAAGTGCACTAGGCACACATAACAGCCAATAGGAAGAAATGATGCACCTTACCAAAGTCATAATAGTTATGGAAAATAATATTTATTGTTGGATATATTGTTTAAAAAGTACTGCATTAGAACCTTGAAAGTACCGAGGTACCAACTAAAAATAAAAAAAAAACAAGGATTTATGACAAACAGTAAAACAGTATTTTATGTTGTTGTTTATTACATTTTTATTGTTTGTCATAATTTTTTTTTATTGTCGGTTTATTGACGTGTTCTGCTCCTCCTTATAATAATTGTTGCCACAAATAATAAGGAGCCTGGACACTTTAGAATAGAACCTCTAGAGAAGTAAACGTAATTTCAACAGTCCAACACCATGCTCTCTGTCACATGCTCCAGGTAACGTCCTGCATGCCAAAGACATGGTTGTCTAACTAGCCACCTCACAGATTTGGCTCCTACACCTGCTGGCTTGCAACCATGTCCATGATATATGTACACCACCACAACAATCCTGCTCCCAGTACAAACAGCGCAGTGATGGAGACAGCTGCCAAAGCTCTAAAACGGGAACTCACTATCCTGCATGGTAAGCTCTTCCCTATGTCCCTGTTGCCTTAACTCAAGCTTCTGAGACGAGGTGCAGAAATAAAATATGCAGGGGCCTATGCTCCACAATAGGTTGATTTTAAGACAACTAATGATTATAATAATAAAAAGGCAGCAGAGAAACATCACAAATTATTTATTTCATTCCTAAAATTCACAAAAACTCCACTGATCCTCCAGGAAGACCTATATTCAGTGTCAGGGATGGATTAGTTGAGCACACCACAAAATACATTGACTACTATTTGCAAGGTTTTGTACAGGAGTTACCATCCTATGTGAAGGACACTAGCGACTTTTTAAGAACAATTTAAAATTTTGTTTGGCAGGATGATTATTATCTCATTGCATGGGACGTCACTGCTCTATACACTAGCATTGAACACACTGATGGCCTCGCAGCAATTGAACATTATTTGTCTCAAAGACCTACACAATATCAAGAGCACAACAATATGTTGATCGAAATGATTAGATTTTGTTTGTTCAACAATATTTTTATGTTCAATAGTCAACTGCATCAACAGACCAGAGGTGTAGCCATGGGGGCCAGTTTCTATCCAAGTTATGCCTGTTTACATACTGTCAGGTGGGAGAAGCTGGTCCTCAAGGAGAAATACAGTCAATGCATGAAAAACAATGTCAAAATGTGGTTAAGATATATTGACGACTTGTTTGTGGTGTGGCAGAGGACATTGGAAGAAGCCAACGAATTTATTGAAAATATCAATGCCAACAACAACAATTTGCATTTCACTGCAACTATCAGTCAGACAAACATTGAATTTGTAGACACTCAGGTATATATTCATAACAACCAAATTGAAATCTGCCTGTTTAGAAAAAAGACAGCGGGCAACTCTACGCTCCATGCGAGTAGCTTGCACCCTAAACACCTCATCAACAGCATTCCCTATGGGGAAATGCTACGTCTCAGACGTATATGTAGCAATAATGAAGATTTAAAGGCAGTACAACTCGAAAGCAAAGCATGATTCAAAAGTCATCAAGTCAATTCGGTGGTGGGCACATGTACTGGTCTTTTGAGACAACGGAGGAAACTGGCTCCCCTGCTCTCAGTTTCATCTATGAAGACCATCGTATCGGCTACCATCATTTCGCGTCTCGATTATGGGAACGCGCTCTACTTGGGACTTCCCCAGAAACTTATGAACAGACTGCAGGTGGTACAGAACGACGCTGCTAGGCTGATCCTCAGGTTGCCCAGGAGGACCCATGCCTCACCCCTGTTACGTAGGCTGCACTGGTTGCCTGTTAGACAGCGATAAAAATTCAAAGGATTGTGTATTGCCCACAAAGCCCTTTATGGTCACGCCCTTGGCTACATAAGGGAACGCTTAATCAAATATGTGCCAGGGCGAGCGCTTCGCTCTGCAGAAGCCGCCCAGCTGGCCTGCCCCCGGGGAAATCTTGTTTCCAAAGGGGGACGAGCTGTCTCAGTCTTTCTGCCACAACTCTGGAACCAGCGGCCGGACACTTTACGGAAGGAATCTGGTTTGCTCCCCTTTCGGAGACAGCTAAAAACTCTTCTTTTTAGGGATACCTCTTAATACTTCCTACTACCATGGTGACCTCCTCAGCCCGGACGCTGCCTTTCCTCTGTCAAGCGCTAAGAGACCTGTCGGTGTATATGCGCTATATAAAAATAAAATACAAATACAAATACAAAAACACAACGGGGCTACCCATCTGAGGTAATAGAAAAGGCCATTACTAAATCAATGGCCTACAGTAGGGAGGAAGCGTTGCAGGAATAGAGTCAGAATATTACCAGTCAGAGTGCCACTAGCCTCATTAACAGCAACAGGGAGATGCTAGATCAAAGCAGTGATGAATTCCGATTAATCATAAAATACAGTAAGCAACACAAGGCACTCAACAAAATTATCCAGCAAAATTGGCCTGTGGTACATAGCGACTCGGTGATTGGAACCCTGCTATCGCAGAGGGTGTCCATCACTTATAGCAAAGCACCGTCTATGAAGGACATATTGGTAAAAACATGCCCAGAGGTCATTGATAACAGCAGCTGGATACAAACTAACAAAGGATTTTACAGGTGCAAAACTTGCAAGGCGTGTGTCCATGGTATTAACACCAACACATACAATACACCATTTAGTGATCAGGTCCACAAGATATCCAAGCTACTAACATGTAAAACAGAATTTGCTGTCTATGTACTGTCATGCCCTTGTGGCCTGCGGTACATAGGCAGCACAAAACTGCCAGTGCATAAGCGAATCCTGCAACACTTAAGAGCTATCACCAACAAGGATAACACCTATCCAGTGGCGCGTCACTTCAGGAAACATCACAAATCCAATAATTCTAACCTGAAATACTACGTAATTGACGCCGTCCCCCCAAGCAGGAGAGGAGGTGACCGAGAAAATAAATTAAGAAAGTTGGAAACTCGGTACATCCTGCAATTAGATTCTAAACATCCCTGGGGGCTCAACGCCACTGAAGATCTGCACACTTGTTTAGTTTGAATAGATACTGACCTGTAGGGTACAATACATGAAGGCCTTTTATCTGTGACAGTTTTTATACATCAATTTTTTTTTTACATATAGTACTGTTTATCCTTTGAATCTTTTTTATATACGGTATTTATGGAGAGTTTTTATCCGGTATATATATTTTTTTAGGTAAACTTTTCCGATTGACAGCTGAAAAATTATAATATTCACATATTTATATATTATATTTAATTTTGGATTTACAGACATTAATTGGTTTTTATCTGTTCGTATATATTTATATATTTTTTATATATATGCTCCAATTTGCACATAGCCTCTTCTCTCCATTCATTGGAAAGATGGATGCACCGGGTGAAGACCCTTCAAATCGTGATGAGGAAGGTTCAATTGGGTGAGATGATTATTTACAAAAGTTAAAAATTAGAAATAACTGTATACCAAAACTAACTTTCACGTATATCCGATGTATAACAACAGAAAGAAATGACATTATATAAACTATTTAAACATCTTTTACAATGTAAAATGAACCACCACTCAACAAGTCCATGACAAAATATGTTTTCTCTCTCAGTAATTAATTCTCTTATGATAATCGGTTTAAAAAAACAAAACACTTCACTAGATATGCACTTTCACAGCACACAGCACTTTGGGTTGTAGATACCACGGAGATTTATATTTCTGCAAAGAATTGATTTAGTCGCAAGTATACATACACATACAACACAGGGTAATACATCAAGTATTGATCCTGACATAGTTGGTCCCGTATGGTATTTTACCTTCATTCATATTAAAAAGGCCTTTGCAACAGCCATTTTGTTGCAAGTAATCATGAGGCATGAGTCATAACAGCAGTATCTTTAAACAAAAATATGTAGGATACGAGCTATGACTGCACATTTTGATAGGGACTGTTTAATGTTGGTTGCTTATCATTATTTGCACAAATGATGTTAAATGCACAAAGATACCAAGCATAAATGTACCCAGTATGTTGTTTATGTCTTTTATAAAACCATGTGGTACAAATTGAACGAGGCACTGTCACTTTAAATAAGGCACTTCCCTTACTTGCCACTGTCATGTGATCAAGGCTCAAGAGAGCCGAAACGCGTAGTGGCGACGTGTGAGGAATAAACAATTTGCACCGATTTTGGGTCCGTGTCCATCTTTGGGAAATCCCTGTGACGCAACGGAAGAAACCTGTGATATATATATATATATTTCTGCTATAGGCAGCGCAGCGGAACAGGTTGGCCAATATATAGATTTCTTTCTGCAAAACCATGTAACCACACTGCCTAGCTATGTCAAAGACACTGGTGACTTCCTCGGTAAAATTAGGAACATTCAATGGTCAGAAGGGATGTATTTAATCTCTTTAGACATTGAATCATTGTACACCAGCATAGACCATCAGGCAGGACTGTCAGCTGTCAAATTCTTTTTGAACCTAAGACCGTGCGAATTTTACCAGCACAACAAAGCTATAGCCAGCATGATGCGTTGGTGTCTCCATAACAACTTCTTTCTTTTTGGAAAGGAGTTGTTTAAACAACTAAGGGGTGTGGCCATGGGAGCTTGCTTCTCCCCCAGCTATGCGTGCTTGCACGTAGGCTGGTGGGAGGAGCAGGTACTTAAAAAAGACTATTCTGCAATTTTTGAGGAAAATATCATGCACTATTATAGATTTATCGATGATATTTTCATGGTGTGGAAGGGCAGCAAAGATAAGGCGGTGGAATTCATCAATAACATCAATAACAACAATGTGAATCTCCACTTTACCCACCACATTAGTAATTCCTATTTGGAATTTCTTGATGTTAAGCTATATATAGCCAATGGCAGAATAGAAAGTACATTATTCAGAAAGCCCACGGCTGGAAATGTCACACTTCATGCCACCAGTGCCCATCCCAGACACTTGATAGCCAGTATCCCCTATGGGGAAATGCTACGCCTGAAGCGGATATGCAGCACGGAAGCTGAATTCAATATCTGTGCAGCAGAATCCATGCGTCGCATGAAGGCTAGAGGCTACTCGGACAAAATGGTAACATCTGCCTTAGCTAAGGCTTCCATTAGATCTAGAGATAGCTTGCTACCTGATCCTGACAACACAGAACCTGCATCACATGATCTTGCGGTTCTATCTAGAACATCGGGGGTAGCTGAACAGGTCCAATGTCCAAGACTAATCACAGCCTTTAGTGAGAACGAGCGCAAAATCAGATCCATCATTAACAAGAACTGGAGAATAGTTCTTACTGATCCAGTTCTAAAAACCAGCTTACCTTCCAGCCCTACTATAACATTCAGTAGAGGTAGAACCATGGGAGCGGAATTAGATCCAACGAGCCCCGAAATCAAAACTAGCTCTATTTGGTTAAAACCCAAAGATGGCTTTTTCAAATGCTCCTCGTGCCGGGCGTGTAAGTTTGGGATCAGCACCACTGAATATAACACCCCATTTAGCCCTACACCTCACAAGATAATAGGTAACTATAACTGCAAAACCGATTTTGCAGTATATGTTCTTACCTGTACTTGTGGGCTAAATTACATTGGGAGCACGAAGTTACAGGTACACGAGAGAATACTCCAACATCTCCGTGCCATCCTTCATAGTGATCCCAATTACCCAGTGGCACGCCACTTCAAACAAGTACATAATAACAACTTATCTTGTTTGAAATACTTCGTGGTATCAGCAGTTCCCAAACCACGTAGAGGGGGTAACCGAGAAGCCTCGCTGAGAAGATTAGAGACCAAATTTATACTAAACTTCGATAGCAAGTGCCCTAACGGTTTGAACAACACCGAAGACATGTACACATGCCTGTAAATCGATACTCTGTGTGCAGCCCCCATACGTTGTGTGTAATATACTGTGCATCATTTGGATTGGAAATTGAATGTATTTCTTAAAGTAAATCGTGTTAATATCTTCCGATTTATTAAATGTGTCTAGTCATATTCATGACCATATTACAGACATAAATTGTCCTTGGGTATATGAATTATGATAACCTATATTTTTTATATATTCTTTTCACCTCACTTTTTGTCACTATGGTAGAGATACTGTATCATGTCTCGTATTAGTCGAGGTTATGGTGTTGGATACTATTGTATCTTTTCACTTGGTTTAACACATTTTTCACGTAATTTATTATTTAAACTGGGTATCTATGTTCAGCAGAGAAATCTAATCATGCAGCTTCTTCATGCACTTAGCCTTGTATATATCCCTTCTTCCCTTTTTGTCACAGAAGTCACTACTCGAAGTACAACAACATGCATTTAAGCAGTTATAAGTGAACTATAGCAGTGTTTTTTGGTGTATTTGGATTTATCCTGGAATGCTGGTTTAATGCTATTGTTGCATTAAGTACTTTTGAAATTATACTAATTATAATTTCATAACCACTAACGCCCTAATATTACAAATGAATTCCTCAATGTATATATTTTGTAGTTTCAGCATCAAAACTTTTTTTGAACAATGAATTTAGTTCTGTTGGAACAGCGTTAGTACAGTGATGCATAACACACCATTAAGTCTTTCTGCTATGTCCGTTGGTTTGTTCCGTGAACATGTGACCTCAGTGGGAAGGGCATTTTATTTAAAAATGGCATCTATTACACACAGCCTTTATGTGAACAAGGGCGCCTGAGCCCGAAACGCGTCATCTGTCGACTGCTGTTTGGTGAATTAAAACATCTTGCCTGAAATCAGAAGTGGTTCGTGTCTCTCTCTTCGCCGCCGGGGGTTCTCTGGTGGAAGTGGAAGGAGTACTGGTTCGAAATATATATATATATATATATATATATATATATATATATATTCACTGAAAAAACCATGGGTTTCACACACGTTATAGTTAGGAATTAGCATTTAAAAAACCTTAGAAATTCAGTGAAAAAACCATAGGTTTCACACATGTTATAGTTAGCTGGACATTTTACTCGTAAAAAACCAATGAAATTGCCCCGTTATAGTTAGTTCAGCTAACTATAACTCGCGCGCCCGCAATGCACTGCTGATGACGTCACATATTACATCACTCATGACATGGTCAGTGACATCACTCATGACATCACTGATGACATCTCAAATGACATCACTGATGACCTCACTGATGACATCAGCCAGTGAATGTGTGTTTTTCTGAAAATTAAATATGTTTTATATATGTATATCTCAAGGTCAATGGAAGAATAAATGGGTATATAAGTGTCTAAATGGATGCTTTGTTTTTGAAAAATTTATTGTGTAACTGACTGATTAAGTGTATCATAGTGAATACATGGCTTACTGTGTAATGTTTAAATATGAAAATATCAGTATCAGTCTCTCACTTTGTGTATAAGTGGTTGCATGGGTTGGTGAGTAGCTACATGGGTGTCTATATAGGTTATTAGTTGTTTTTTGAGTATCAGTCTGAGTGTCTGTATGGTTCGGTGGGGGGTATTATGTAGTGCATAGGTGCATGAATGAATGATTCACTCTTTGTGTGTGTTGAACACAGCATGTGTGCAGGACTGTATGGGTGGATGAGTGTGTGTATGGGTGTGTTAGTGAGTGAATGACTGTCTCAATAGTGTCTTTATGAGTAACTACATATGTTTAAAACTAGTATATGTGACTATTGGTGTATATATGTGAGTATATGTGAGAGATTGAAAGAGTTCCTGTATGAATAAGTATGTGTTTCTATAAGTGATTGTTTAAAAGACTAAGTATGTGTAAGTTTCTGTAGAAGTAAGTGTAGTGGTGTGTGTATAACTGTATATGCTAGTAAATGTATGTTTGATTCTTTATTAGCATGAGTGACTATGTGTGTGAGTAACTCTGTGGATGAGTGGCATTGTGTAACAGGATGTATAGGTGTATGAGTACATGTGTTGAGTGAGTACATGTATGAGTGACTGTATTGGACTGTTGGTGAATGAGTGGATGTTTATGTAGATCTTAGAATTACTGAATAGGTTGTTGTAACTGGTATTGGTATGTCCATTGTTTTGAAAATTTTAGTCTCTATTTTTGAATGTGTGTATCAAAGGTTATATTAGGGTGAGAGGAGGTCTGCCACTCTATCACAAGGATGATGTCATCAGTGAGGTCATCAGTGATGTCATTTGAGATGTCATCAGTGATGTCATGAGTGATGTCACTGACCATGTCATGAGTGATGTAATATGTGACGTCATCAGCAGTGCATTGCGGGCGCGCGAGTTATAGTTAGCTGAACTAACTATAACGGGGCAATTTCATTGGTTTTTTACGAGTAAAATGTCCAGCTAACTATAACATGTGTGAAACCTATGGTTTTTTCACTGAATTTCTAAGGTTTTTTAAATGCTAATTCCTAACTATAACGTGTGTGAAACCCATGGTTTTTTCAGTGAATTTGTACGGTTTTTTAAATGCTAATTCCTAACTATAACGTGTTTGAAACCCATGGTTTTTTCAGTGAATTTGCAAGGTTTTTTAAATGCTAATTTTTTTTTTATTCTTCAATTTTTTCTAACATATTTTTAATTTAATTTTCTTACCTTTTATAAAGACTATGCTTAAATTTTAAAAATTCTTTAATATGTTTTTTTTATATATTTTTTAAAATAAACATGTAAAATGTATTTTCAGTTTTTTTTTTTTTTTTTTTAATTTTTTTTAGTACGCGTACCGTAAGCTCACGGTAAGCGTACGGTTTACGCAACGTCCGTAATCTTTCTACGCTGCTTGCGTATAGTTACGCACTTTGCGTAGCCGCGCGTACTGCGCGTGGGACGCGTGCGCGCTTACGCCACGCGCGCACGTTACGCGGAAGTGTCGGGGAGTGACTGTTATGCGCATGCGCGCAAGCGCGTGTCTTTTTTACGCGCATGCGCACTTTTGCCGTAAGCGTACCGTAAGCGTACGGTTGGTCATGTGATCATGAAACACAACTTTTGATTGGTTGAAACTACTTTCAGTTCTAGAACTCTCCTACACCACACCCATTCCCCTCATTTCTGCTTGTGATCCCTTAGGAGAAGGAGCTGGTTTGTCTTTGGGATACGATGGCAGAACAGCAGAGCCCTTCTGAGAGTGAGGCTAGCACCAGCAGCACTGTCTTGAGGCAGAGAGCGAGGAAACAAAAGCCTTCTTATGTTTGGGATTATTTTACTTTTCCTGAAGGCCAGCAAAAGGTGAATGCACCCTTAGTTACTTGCAGGCTGTGTCAGCGTGTACTTTCTAGAGGTAATCCTGACAGGAAGTATTCCTTTGGGAATCACACCATGAAGAGACACCTCCAGGATGTACACAGAAGGACACATGGTCATCTTTTTGGAGGTAACTCTTCAGAAAGACGAGCCAGTACATCCACAGCAGCTCAGCCTGGACCATCATCTGCAGGGCTGACTCCTTCTTCTGCAGGTCAGGTGAGCCCTTCATCTGTGGGGGGAGAATCTCCTTTTGCTGGCCCTCTGGAAATTAACCCTCGGTTTGCGAGGGTTGAAGTACGGTGCGCCACTTGTCACGATCTAATTACTTATAGGGAGACCAGTGTTTCCCTGGTGAACAGTAAAATAGATCAGCACACTTGTCGTACCGTCTAATATTCCCAATCTTTCTTTCCTCTGTCCCTGCATGAACACAACGGTTCTTTTAAGAGCCAACCTTATCTTTCATCTTTTTTTTACATATGTTTTTAAAAACTTTTTTTTATTTTTTTTTACCGTACGCGTACGGTGCGCGTACTTTTTTTTTTTTTTTTTAAAAAAAACACTAAAAATCATTTATGACATTACATTGACCTTGAGAGACTACAATTATTATTATTGACTTACCATACTCACTGAAAAAATATTTATTCATTTCTTTTTTTAAAAAATAGTTTTAAAAATGTTTGTAGTTTTCGTAAATTTTCTATATCTATCTGGAAAAAAAGTAAAAAGTATTAATATTTTTAAAACTTTTTATAATACAGTACACATATTTACATTTTTTCCCAAAAAATATTTTTGCCTTATTTTTGCTGTTTTCAGAATATATTGCATTTCACTATAAATTGTGAAAGCAATTGCATTCATCATTTTACAGCGGGCAAAAAAAAATACCAATCACAAAGATTGTATTAAAAAAGCCCTGATTCTTTTTTTACTTAAACTTAACATTATAGAAATGCATAATATTGTAAAAAAATATCATCTAATACCAATACTTATTCCTTTAAAATACCGTCTGATATGTTTGTTTCAGAAGTATAATCACAATATTATATCTCAAATAACTCCAAAAAACATCTGATTTCATTTCCTTTAGGCCAAATAGTAATTTTAAATTTTTGTTTGGATTAAATTACCAACGGTAATCCAATAAAATTCTAAAGTTTAATTTGTCCAGATCTCACAGATTCTCTGTAACATTTTGGTTCACGAAAATTTTTTGATTAATTTATTTAGTCCACAATAGAATTGGTTACTTTTCCACATGGCCAAATAGTAATTTTTTAAATCATTTTTGAAAAAATTTCCAATGGCAGTCCAATAACATTCCAAAATATAAAATGTGCAGAAGTTACCGATAATCTCAAAATTATTGGTTTTTCAAAATTTCATTAAAAATTAAAAAAGTCCACATTACAATTGGTTATCTTTCCATTAGGCCAAATGATAATTTAAAAAAAATTTTTTTTACAAAATTGCAATGGTAATCCAGTAAAATGGTAAAATTCTTTTGTCCAGATCTTGCCAAGTCTCTCTAAAATTTAGGTTTCAGGAAGATTAGATATGAATTTGCTAAATCAAAAGGCAAACGTTGTTTGAAAATCAATTGAGAATCATTACACAGTGTCCAGCCTTTTTCACATTTAAGATAAACTGTGTAATGTCCAGAAGTAACAGTAGGTCCATCATGGAAAATTATTGCAACAGTTACAAAAGTTTTTCCTGAAATTGATAATTGCTGTCCTGTAAACTTCTTTATTAAAGTATCCAATTTTGAACCATCAGTTCTACATCGTTGCATCATTAAAATTACATACTGTCCGTATTCCTTTAAAATTAATGTTGAAAACATGTCAGAATTACACTCACCACATTTCATGCTATGATTAGCATCTTTAACTAATTTTGCAAAAGTGACTGTTTTACTCTCTGGCAATGTCAAATAAATAAACCTTTCATTATCAACAATAGAGCCACTTATATTATAACAATTATCACAACTATGTTCCCATTTATAAGAGAGACCAAAAAAAATGTCAATGGGAACTCCTTCTTCTTCCACTACCTGAAGAAAATACATCAAAAATTCATGTGCATCTTGCTGTTCATTTTGAGAAAACTGTGTTCGTCCTGAACATACATCTAAAAGTTTTCTAATGTCAGTAGCACTTTCTATTTGAGTTTTATCTTTACTCAGCTTTTGAAAAAGGAGACTCAGCTCTGAACAGAATCTTTTTCCCTGATTTACTATTATCTGCTCTTGCAAACTTTCCAGATAAAATGCAACATTCAGCACTACATTTGCGTAGCAGTTGACACCAGAGCTATTTTCAAAATGACATCCTACAACCTGTTCTTCATTTTCCTTTTTCTTTTTGCTTGCAATTACATCACTCCTCTTTTTTTTCCTCTTCTCTACATCTTCACTACAGATATTCTCATTTTTCCTTTTACGAGAAACTACACGTTTCTCCAACACAGGATACTGACCTAAATGAGGAGCATAGCTTCTTCTTAATCTATTATACTCCTTTACACAATTTGTATCAGCACTAACTTTTGATTCTTCAAAGTCTATCATGAATAAACCTGATAATGTTTTGACTCGTGACAAAGCAACATATGCCATACCTTCTTTGAACACAGTTGAACCAATGTTCACAAATGCACAATCTACAGTCAATCCTTGAGACTTGTGAATAGTTACAGCATATGCTAGAGAAAACGGAAACTGCTTCCTACGTACATATAAGTCTTTCACAAGCATAAAACGAACTGTACAACGACAAATATCTTTAACTTCATCTATCTGATCAAATTTTATTTTTAAACATTCAATTCCTTCTTTTTTCTGATAATTAATAAAACCCACAACTCTTCCCATCGCTCCATTAACTAAACCTTTCTCAACATCCAAATTTCTCCTTAAAAACACTCTACAGTTCATGCAAACATATAGATTTTTTTCTAATCCAGCTGTTTTGGAGATGTTCTTCTCTAGTGAGTCCAATTTATTTTTCAGTTTGCCTGTTACTGTGACAGTAATTCTTCCATCCTCAATTTTGTCCACTGCTTCCAATTTCCTGATCTCTTCCTTTTCCAATTTCAAAAGCTCCTCATTGAATATTGAGCATTCACGTAGAGTTGGCATTAAGCAGATGACACTTTTGTTTTCTGCAATATTCTTGTATATTTTCTCTGCAACTATTTCTTCCTTTGGAAATAAATTATGTAGCAGCCGACTCTGTAATGCTTTTTTGCCAACTTCTGTGAGTAGTCCAATTCTGATATCTTTCAGAATACTTCCATATTCTTCATTGTTTGCTTGCCTCATATTAGTTGTAAGTTCCTTGTACTCAAAGAAGGACCAAATATTTGTATTTCCGATGCTTCCCAATGACTTCTTCGTGTCTTCATGTGTCACAGTATTAAACACTGGTTGTCCTTTAACTGGAGTAAGTTGCAAAAGATCTCCAAAAACTATGACGTGTTTTCCACCAAATAACACGTCATAGTCTGTCTTCAAAATTTGCTGCATTCTTAAATGCACAAAGGCAAGCATTAAGTTTGATACCATGCTCACCTCATCAATAATGAGAACTTGCATCTTCTTCAATACTCGTGAAACTTCCAAGGATGCTTCTCCAGTTAGCTTGTTGAATTGTATTTTGTTCTCATGCTCCACTGGTAACATTAGCAAACGATGTAAGGTGATTCCTTTTATGTTATATGCTGCTAACCCAGTTGGAGCAGTAACCACACAAGACAAAGTAGAATCCGTTTTTTGCTTTAGGTAGCTTCTGATGACTTTAATTAGGAAACTTTTTCCAGTGCCAGCTTGTCCGCTTACATACATCCTGATTGGATGAAATGATGTGCATGAGCACTCTTTTTTTACATGTAGAAATCCGTGATCAATTTTGTTTTTGATCTCTTCATAAATTTGTTGCTGCTCTTGATTCAGTTGTCTTTCCAAATTTTCTAAGTCTATAAATTCTTCTTGAGCTTGATTCATAGCCGTTTCCACTTCATTCATGGCTATTGATGCTTCATTTTCAACGATTGGTTGTCCTAGGGGATCTTGACTGTGTGTTCCTGAACTTTGGCTGTCCTGAGAACTGTCTCTAGCTATTTCTGCTGCAATTGTAGTTTCCTGTTCAATTTCTTCATTTAACATTTGCAGATAAGTTGTGAATGTATTGCATTGTATGCTGTCTTTGCAAGCATTAAATGAATCCTCATAGCTTTGAAATTCTCCCAGTAGTTCATCCTCTGTACGCCATGGTTTAAACAACTGTAAAAGAGCCAAGTAGTAAAATTCTTTCTTGTCGGTAGTGTCGCAACTCAGCTTCCGGTGATTTATCAAACTTCCTTTGGTTTGCTTCACCAAACATCCTTCTTCACCAACAACTTTATATTTTCCATTATTAATGTCTTCTGCAGCTTTCCGTGAATAAATGTAGTTCTGCAACACTTCATAGAGACACATGTTCTCCAGATGATGACTTCTCTTGGGATAATATGTGTCCAACATGTTTGTTTTCAATATATCTGTACTTTCTGGGTCATTCTCGGCCAAATATTCAATTTCTCCAACAGATTTCAGTACCCGATTTCTCATTGCTGCAAGGCCTAAACTTGCCCAAATTATTCTTCTTGACTTCGAGTAGAGACTTGCACAAGATAACCTATCTGAACATTCGTAGGATCCAATTTCTCGATGCGATAACATCTTCAAACTGAAACTGTACAGCTTCTTACTGACAGTCTTCTCGTGAGAAATCTCTTCCCACATTTCCTTCAATTCTGTTTTTTCTGATTTCGTAATGTAAGACGTTACATATCGTGCAACAGCAATGGAATTGTCAGCTACATACTGTATATCCATGTTAGCGTTCCACATGGATAAAATGACTGGGTTGTAGTCATTTATATTTTTTGATTCTTCTTTTCTTTTAAGGTTGTAGGTATTCTTAGGTGATTTTCTTGTGATAGTATGTCTCACAGCTGACATAAAACTGTTTACTCTTCCATTTGAAAGAACAGGTCTAGGAAATCCAAATCGACATTTAGTGTAGTATTTTTCTTTGCTCTTGTATTTCCGTCGACAGTATTTTCCACACCGATGACTTTGGAAACGTAAAACTTGCTCCTTTAACTTGTTCTCTTCTGTGCTTTTTGGTATACCACATGTTGCATATTCTTCAATGTAAGATAACACTGCTTCATCAGTATCTGTTCCAAACTTTGGGGCATCCTTGATCCACAACAGCATATGAATATGAGGAGCACCTCTTGCCTGGTACTCTTTTCTCCAAAAGAAATCCACTACTTCTCCAAGGGGTGGATTTTTTTTATTGCAGATGAAGGACATCATAGCCTCAAATCTATGATTGAAATATCTGCAAACATTAACCGGATCCAATGAGCACAGTTCTCCTGCTGTCTTGTATTCGATGTTTTTAATGTTTGAATTGGCCTCTCGTAGAAAATCCAGTAAATCATCCCAAGCGTACTCGGCACAGCTTAGGGTAAGGAACCATGTTGGTGTTCCTAAATTGCGTAACATGCATTTTAGTTCACCATGGCGTCGGTACCAATATTCATTTGTCCCACGCTGACAAGCCATCAGATTGATCAGTTGTGTTTCCAAATGATCATCTCGGTGCTGCACTTTCTCCATAAAATCCTTAGCAGACACATTTTGTAAATGTACTCCACTTTTTAAAATGTGATTTACTGCATAAGACAGTGCAGACAAGTCGCTTTCAAATAAAAGATGGAACAAATAAGGAATACTTTGTCGAAATCTGGGATCTTCAGCATATAGTCTTGTAGTCCGATACTCTGAAGCTGGAATCTGTTCTGGACGTTCATCGTATCGTCCTCCTTTTCCCGTAGGAAACAGCTGGGGAAAACATCGAGCTTCCAAGCTCTCCTCCCATACACTCACGGGAGTTCCTTTTGCTTTCTTCATCTGAAAGAGATCAATATTGTCTCCCATAACTTCTTTCGAATGAAGAGGATGTATGCTAAAATGTTCATAAATTTCTTCTTCCTTTGTCTTGTCCACTTTTTCAATTTGTCCAGTTGGTGTTTCTGTGTCTTCTTGAAAATCTTCGTCTTCTTCTTCTTCTTCTATATAAATTGATTCATACCATTTGTTATTTTTTTTCAAATACAAATTTGCTCTTTGTACTTTCCGCACATCTACCAGCTCCTGCCAAATCTTCTTATTCTTTGTAGGTACACCATTAACCAGAATAATTAATCGTTCAGTTTCCAAAGTATCCGCATCAATAGTTTCCATATTTTTTTTCAAATCCAAGGGCAAATACACCACTCTACCTTTTAAACCTCTCAGTAAATCTGAAGGAGGTAATTTACCAGTTTTGGGCTCCATACGTACTATGGTCTGGAACGGATGAACACATTGAATGAGTATAGACTCATATGTATTTAATTCAGAAAGTTCAGCAGGAATAGCATCCAATTCTAAATTATTATGTACAGCTCTGGTCGGCATTCTATTTTCCTCTAACTTGTTGTAACAGTATTTACAAATACGCTGATCTTCACCCAATTCAAAACAATTTTCAAGAAATATATATGTGGCAAAATCCTTCCACTTATAATTATCTTCATTTTCACTCTTTCTGTAGAGATCAACATTCCTAGTTTGTTTTCTATAATGAGTTCTGCGGCAACAAATACAAGTAACATTTGGTCTTTCATTAGAGACTATTGCAAATTTTGTTATGTGATCATTAAATGTCTTACTTACAGAAGGTTCTACATTCTCTTCCACTTCTTCCTCATTTACTGTGTCCTTCTCTGCACTGTTTTGTTCAGGACCAAAGTAACAAAACTGAATTTCATCAACAACCTTCTCTACATCTGATACCGTTCCTCAGAACAGAGCCCTATTCAATTCATTTAACTTTATTGCTGGACTTTTGGCAAAATACAACCGTCTCACAAACTTTCTCATTTCAGTATGATGAACAGCCAGCATCCTAAAATGATGGAAAACACTATTGCACACTTTTCTAGATAGACAAGCCAGAGAATGACCCTGCAAACCAGTATTCTCTCTCACTCTGCATGGATCCAGACTTTGAAGCACCTTAATCTTCTGTTTTACACTTTTTTTACTATATTCTCTTAGAAACTCTCGAAATCTGTCAATAGATTCCTGACGCACAGTGCAAATACTACTACAATTCCAAGTGTACACTAGGGCTTTAGGACGTCTCCCCATTGCCTCATCTGCCATCACTTGTACCTCATCTCTTGGAACCATTATCTCCTTCTCCATTATGCAACCATTTTTTACTTCGTATGAACGACCTCTGGTGTCAACTGCATGCAGCAAACTATTACTTTGAAAATAGCTCTCTTCATTAAAAAAAGGTTCACTACTTGAACTATGCATCCACTTTCCTAAAAACACTTTACAAAAGTTTGTTCTGTTCACTACTCTTTTGCTTTTGCTTTGTGATTTCAGTACATTAACCATTTTATCTAATGTACGCATCCTATTCAAAATTAATATGAATAGTTTCCTTTTTAATTCTAATGCTTTTGCTGCAATTGCTTCAATTTCTTTTTTTCTCTTGTAATATTTTGCCTTTTGCTTATATTTCTTCACATCCTTTATCAAATTGGACATAACTCTTCTCTGAAACATTTTTCTACGTATCTCTTTAAACGCTGTTTTTCTGTTTATGTAAAACTTTTCAGTTGCAGAAGGTATATTTGCATTAACTAAATTCTCAATTTTTTGCTGTTCTCTTCGTTTTGTTACATTCTTTCCAGGACAGACATTTTGTACATTTTTCTTTGTTTTGAACATTTTTTTAAGAAATTGTTTTTTCTGCTTACCAGAAGATTTTTTCTTTTTCCCAACATGAGCATCTTCTACTAACTTTGGTCCTCCAGTTGTCTTCAAATATAGTTTTTTTTTAGCGTTTTTTGAACTCTAGATTTTGTAGGCATCTTAAATTTTGTTCACTGTTCTTCAGCAATACCTGAAAAAAACTAAAAAAAAAATCCTTTATTGTATTTAAATATATTACTACATTTCTTTTTACAATAGTCACAAAACGAAATTTCTTTGCCAATTTGAATGCACACAAACTGCTCTTTTTTTTGGGCAAGTGAAAATCACTTTTACAAACTGTCACATTATGAAACCACTTTTCAGATTTATTAAAAAGCCCATGTCCAGAGTGCTACACTCCAGCAAGGGCAACCAGCCTTAGTGAAGCTGAATGTATTTGCATTACAGACTGAAACCTGAAAACCCCACTCGCTTGTAAATACTGTGCATGACTATACATGGCAAGCACATGGGTGTGTGCTAAGACTCTGCTTCTTCCCCCAAAAATTCGCTCCCCCTTTCCATCTAATGCAACTGTGAAATCACCAGAGCAAGACGCAATAAATCTCTGCCTATAATTCCTCTATGCACACAGAGTCATGTTTTCACATTAGTCCCAAAACGAAATTTCTTTGCCAATTTGAAAGCACACTTACTGCTCTTTTTTTTTTCGGCGCAAGTGAAAATCACTTTTTACAATTGGAAATCACTTTTACAGACTGACACATTATGAAACCACTTTTTTTGATTTATTTAAATGCACATGTCCAAGCTGTTTTTTCAGACCACCACCATGTGTATTCTCGGTGACTGCCTACACTCCAGCAAGGGCAACCAGCCTTAGTGATGCTGAATGTATTTGCATTACAGACTGAAACCTGAAAACCCCACTCGCTTGTAAATACTGTGCATGACTATACATGGCAAGCACATGGGTGTGTGCTAAGACTCTGCTTCTTCCCCCAAAAATTCGCTCCCCCTTTCCATCTAATGCAACTGTGAAATCACCAGAGCAAGACGCAATAAATCTCTGCCTATAATTCCTCTCTGCACACAGAGTCATGTTTTCACATTAGTCCCAAAACGAAATTTCTTTGCCAATTTGAAAGCACACTTACTGTTCTTTTTTTTTTCGGCGCAAGTGAAAATCACTTTTTACAATTGGAAATCACTTTTACAGACTGACACATTATGAAACTTTTTTTTTTGATTTATTTAAATGCACATGTCCAAGCTGTTTTTTCAGACCACCACCATGTGTATTCTCGGTGACTGCCTACACTCCAGCAAGGGCAACCAGCCTTAGTGATGCTGAATGTATTTGCATTACAGACTTAAACCTGAAAACCCCACTCGCTTGTAAATACTGTGCATGACTATACATGGCAAGCACATGGGTGTGTGCTAAGACTCTGCTTCTTCCCCCAAAAATTTGCTGCCCCTTTCCATCTAATGCAACTGTGAAATCACCAGAGCAAGACGCAATAAATCTCTGCCTATAATTCCTCTATGCACACAGAGTCATGTTTTCACATTAGTCCCAAAACGAAATTTCTTTGCCAATTTGAAAGCACACTTACTGCTCTTTTTTTTTTCGGCGCAAGTGAAAATCACTTTTACAGACTGACACATTATGAAACCTTTTTTTTTAATTTATTTAAATGCACATGTCCAAACTGTTTTTTCAGACCACCACCATGTGTATTCTCGGTGACTGCCTACACTCCAGCAAGGGCAACCAGCCTTAGTGATGCTGAATGTATTTGCATTACAGACTGAAACCTGAAAACCCCACTCGCTTGTAAATACTGTGCATGACTATACATGGCAAGCACATGGGTGTGTGCTAAGACTCTGCTTCTTCCCCCAAAAATTCGCTCCCCCTTTCCATCTAATGCAACTGTGAAATCACCAGAGCAAGACGCAATAAATCTCTGCCTATAATTCCTCTATGCACACAGAGTCATGTTTTCACATTAGTCACAAAACGAAATTTCTTTGCCAATTTGAAAGCACACTTACTGCTCTTTTTTTTTTCGGGGCAAGTGAAAATCACTTTTTACAATTGGAAATCACTTTTACAGACTGACACATTATGAAACCTTTTTTTTTGATTTATTTCAATGCACATGTCCAAGCTGTTTTTTCAGACCACCACCATGTGTATTCTCGGTGACTGCCTACACTCCAGCAAGGGCAACCAGCCTTAGTGATGCTGAATGTATTTGCATTACAGACTGAAACCTGAAAACCCCACTCGCTTATAAATACTGTGCATGACTATACATGGCAAGCACATGGGTGTGTGCTAAGACTCTGCTTCTTCCCCCAAAAATTCGCTCCCCCTTTCCATCTAATGCAACTGTGAAATCACCAGAGCAAGACGCAATACATCTCTGCCTATAATTCCTCTATGCACACAGAGTCATGTTTTCACATTAGTCCCAAAACGAAATTTCTTTGCCAATTTGAAAGCACACTTACTGCTCTTTTTTTTTTCGGGGCAAGTGTAAATCACTTTTACAGACTGACACATTATGAAACCACCATGTGTAACTACAACAAAAACAATTCCCATTTCTATTATTCATTTCTTAAGTTACCACATACATCCCCTCTCAAACTGTAAACTCACCTTTAAAATTAGTTAGTTGTGAAAGAAATGTGACACTCAAACAGCAGATTATCAGAGCCAGGATCTCTGTTGTGTTCACCTCTCTCCTCTCAGCAGAACCAGATAATGGCAAACTTTCCCTCTTTTTTTCCACACATATACTTGTAAGTTTCAAATCTCAGTGCTTCCCCCTTTTTTTCAAATGTAATCACACATTTCTATTGGTTGAAAACCAACCCTTTTCCAAAAGTACCCTTCCCCCAACTTGACTTCTGCCTAGTACCCTTCCCCCAACTTGACTTCTGCCTGCTACCATAGCAACAGCTCATGGAACACTGCTGTGTGGAGTTAGGTCAGAAGTTCGCCACACAATGTTTCAATTCCACAGAGCAAGAGTGCTTGACTTTTCAAACCTTACAGCAAATCCATAGTACTGTTCTTTGGTTACACATTTTTTTGTACCAATACAAAACATGCTTCTATTAATTTACACATACAGCCTAGTTTTTTTTCTAGAATGGTATGAAACAGCCAATCAGTTCTTTTTGTTTTGTTAAAAATATGTATGCCTCCATTTCCAAACTGTCTTTCTTTTCATATTGCCATTCTACTGAAAGACACCTCCTGAGTGCATCCAGTTCTCCTTTGAAGATGTTCACAGTGTGGATTGTAGGGCACAGCTATGTCTTCTGGAGTGAAAAGTTTGCAGAGAAAACAGGTATGGTGAGAGACCTTGCTTTGCCAAATGTAGACATTAAATGGATTGGTCAGAGAGGGTTAAAGTGGCACCAATTGATGCCATTGGTGAAATCCTTCATTCAAATCCAACACCCTGACCTCATAATAGTGCACTGTGGTGGCAATGACCTAGGCACTTTGACTGGGGTAGGTCTGGAAATGCTTATGAAGGACACCTTTGCACAACTGTTTACACTTTTCCCTAAAACTGCCTTTGTGTTTTCTAACATATGCCAAAGGCAAAAATGGAACTGGTCCAATCATTTCTGTCCGCAGATTGACAAAGCAAGAAAGCACGTCAACAAATCTGTTTCTGCTTTCCTCCGTGACTATGGTATGGGTGCCATTTACCACAACAACTTGCGTTATGACATGCAAGACATTTATAGAGGAGATGGTGTGCACTTCAATGATGAAGGGAACAGAGTCTTCCTCTTGAACCTTAGACTCTGCATCGGTACTTACTTGTAGGTACCACTAAAAAAATGACTTCATAAACACAACAGCTCTTTTTAGAGCTCCCTAATTTCTAAACTCTTAATTCGTCATTTCATTTATTCATTTTTATTTTTTTTAACCGTACGCTTACCGTAAGCTTACCGTACGCGTACCCCGTGATTTTTAAAAAAATCAATAAATGTTTTTTTTGTACTTTTCTGTCCTTCTTTGACCCCCTTACAAATGTTAGGGGGTCTGTAACTCTCCTCCTTGCCCCCTTTTCTTGTTTTCACTCTTTTTTTTTCAGAGTGAAACACAGAAAATGGCGGCCGCCGCTTCCTGGTTTCGGCCGATTCGAATGTTTACTAAGATCTAAGAGCCAATCAGAATCGCGCTCGCGCACGCCACCGTACGCTTACGGTAAGCGTACGGTAAGCGTACCGTAAGCGGGCTCAGATATATATATTGATTTAAAGGCTATTTTCTCAGAATCTACTGAACAGATTTACACCAAACCTACAAAAGGCACTTCCTTGACCTAGGGACTACCTCTCTGCCAAATTTTGAGTAATTCTGTTCAGCCGTTCGGGCTGTAGCTCGTTCTAAAGGTCCTATGGAAAAATGCATGGGAAAAACGCGTTTTGGGACCCCCCTTTTATCTCAGCCCCCGCTTGACGGATCCCCCCCGAGACTTTCAGGGTAGGAGCGGAGCGTAGCGCCCCACCTATTTTGAGAAATTCGCGAGGATTCGTCGACCGGCGCCAAAGTTATTCAAAATAGAATGTTGAGGTTTTCCTATGGAAACGTGGTCCTAACTATAACTACCTACTGGCGACCGCCAGTAGGTAATATATATATATATATATATAGCCCAATGGCAGTCGCCACTGGGTAGCTATAGTTAGGATCCTGTTTGCATGTTTCCATATGAAATGCCTTTTTGTGTTGCTAATAACTATGGCATCATTTGACGAATCACCACAAAACATTCCAAAAAATGCGACTTTTTTAATAGTTTGCACAGGGAAAATTTTAGGGTGGTATGTCAAAAGGGGGCCGGAAAAAGGGGGGCCCAAAATGCGTTTCCCCCATTCAATTTTTCCATTTGAACTTTAGACACAGCAACAGCTCAAACAGCTGAACGGGTTTGCATCAAATTTGGCAGGAAGCTAGATCTTGGTCCAGAACAAGAACTTTTTGATACTTGATGTAAATCTATTCTGTAGATTTCTCAGCAATTAATGCAAAAAAAAACCTGTATATTTCACCCCTTAGCAGACCCATGGACCCAATAGATCTTTTGGAGGAATCTAATTGACTGCGACCACATCAATAATGATGTGGCAGCAACCATCTTAGGACTCTGTATTCAGTCCAATATATATATTCGTAAACAGCACTGACTTACTAGACCAGGTGTGTCTGCTCAGAAGACAGGTAAAAAAGTATGTCTTCTGTGTAGATGATCTTTTAGCTGTAGGGTACCACCTGCCACCTACGTGATGTGAGACCATGCAGTCCGAAACCTGAAGGCCAGGATTGGCTGAAAGGCATAAATAAACGGGTTGTGCAGCGCTCATGGACACAACCAGTTCATGAGCATTCGTGTCCTGTATAGTCATAGTGTTTAACACAAGGTCCATTCCTTAGTGTCCCCTGTGCCTCTACATTTGGAGACGACCCCACCAAAGCCAACATCGCAGCAGCATTGCAGCGATACAGTCAGCCGAAGCCTATTGGCCCACCTGAATCCCAGCTCCTGAGCTCCCTCTCGCCACTCGAGTAGTGTCCTCCTAAACATGTACTTCTCTGATTACTAGTGCCCTGTCAGAATGGGCCTGTTCCGCAGTGTACACACACTGTCACGTGGCACTCACCTGATACCCAGATGTGCCTGCTTGCAAGGGGAGCGACGATCTGGCAGCCTTCCACGTCCTCCTGACTCCCTGCTCAAGCCGAACCCCTAGGAAGGTTGTGCTGCCAGTGCCACCTGGTGACCAGAGCCGGTACTGCCCCGGGAAACACTCCGGCAGCCCAACAAGGCCTGCCTTGATGGAACCTCCATATAACATCATCCAGTGGCATCCTTGCTACCCTGAGGTGGGACAGAGGGATTGTAACTGTCCCAAGCACGAGGAGGCCCAGTTTTTTGCACAACAGTCGTAAGTGCGCCCACATGCCACACCTGTAACGACTGACACTCCACGTGCTGAGCTTGGCTGATGACCAGAATTTTCAGGACGAGGCAGCAGTGGCTCCGCCACCACTGTATGGCCCCAGGCCTTACTCTTCCCTGGCAGTGCTGTCCCCATTCAGTGCCATGGTAGACCCGGCAACAAAGGCGCCACCATGGCACAAGTGGGTAGCCACATGGACAACTATTTCTGCACAATGCAGGAAACAGGCGGAACCATGAATAGTAAGCTCCTTCTCCACTTTGGAGGTGAGAAAATGTACAGGCTCTTCTAAACCTTGCATAGGAAGGGACTATAACACTGCAGTATGGGCCCTGAATGCATACTTCTATCCACAGTTTGACCCTAACTTTGAAAGTTACAAGCTATGCCAGGCCTGCAAAAGAGCCAATAAAAACATCAACACATTCCACACCCGCCTGCAGCATCCTGCCATCAGATGTGTAGACAACCAGCCTAAGGAGGTTCATACCCAGCTCGTTCATGGCAGCCAGTCCTCCACTCTGGGGCTCAGCATCCTGCAACAGCCCAGCATGACCCTCAATGCCATCACTGAGCTGGCCTGCTCACACAAACACTCAAACAGCTGAGTAGAGGAGATGGAGCTAGCCCTCAAAAGGACTGAGAAGGTGCCAGGGAGTTGTAAGGTGGATTAAGAAGGAAAAGTAGATGCCATGTACAAGCATCGGGACGCCTACAGCTAGTGCCACAGAACACCTCAACAACATGTGGGAACTGTGGCCTTGAGTTACACCACAGAGACACCTGCCCACCAAGAGGCAAGTCCTGCTCTCAATGCTTAAGCCAACAAAGGCCAGGCTCTACTCATATAGCAGCAAGTGCCTACTACCATTGGCGGGAGTTATGAAACTGGTTGTGGTGAGAAGTGACAGGAGAGTACTCACCCACTTCCATGTCACCAAAGAAAGAACAGGTACACTCTTTGGCTGCCACAATGTAGAGGATTTGGGGCTTGTGTGTTTGCTCCACAGCTTCATGACGACCACGTGGAGATATCCTGGAAGACTTTCCAGAGCTCTTACAGGGCCTTGGATGCTTGAAGGGCATGGAGGTCAAGCCCCACATTGACCAAACAATCTGTGAAGTGGCCTTGGGTTACCAACGAGTTCCCTTTCACCTGTAGCCCCTGGTGGAGGAAGAACTGCAGAAACTAGAGCAACTGGATGTGATAGAAAAGATCTCAGAACCTACCCAGTGGGTGACACTGCTAGTAGTCACACGCAAACCATGACAGCCTGGAGCCTTGCATGGACATTCCCCTCCCAAACATGGCCATCAGATTGGAGCGCCATCTCACACCCACCATGGATGACATAGTCACTTTAACGGTGCATAGTGGTATTCAAAGCCAGAACTCAATGCAGGGTACCACCAGCTTGAACTAGACTCCTATTGCAAATACATACCTATGTTCCCCAATATCCTTGGGCTGCAGAGGTATAAGCACTTCTACTTTTGCATTTCGTAAGCTGTCTAGAGTTATACTCCAGAGTTAGGCTCATGTAGCAAAGCAGCTTATTTCTTACATTGACCTAGAAAATAAAATTTCAGCGGAGAACTTTTGCACGACAATCTTAGATTAGTTTCTCTGAAACTACTTTGTTTACACATTCAGCTTTGCACTACATTATCACGACTCCTTGAACATCATGTACTAGGCCTCTGTACGCACTAAGTAGAAAAGTCATCCTATCTTCATCCACGAGGCGACAACGCTATCTACATATCCATAACATCACTAATCTAATTTGCAGATTGCGAGGTCAACTTTTATTATCGATAATGAGCATCTCGAGAGATTGGTAGAAGAGGTACTTCTGCTGACACAGAGGGTCCGTGCATGCTGAGAATTAACCACACACCGGTCTGACATTCTGTGACGGGTGTCCAACTTGAGACCAAGACGTGGTTCTTCACTCTATCCCATCAGGTAATGGGGTTGGATCGTCCCTTGGGGGATTCAAGGCTCTACACCTACATAAACTCTAGGTACACTTAGAGTAAGGTTCGCATAGTAGGGGTACACTAGATTACTGCCTTGTTTATGTCAGCATATATACAACTGTTCAGCACCATGGTAGAACTATACCTACTACTTACACTTTTGGTGCTTGCAACCCAGTTTATCTGCTTCTGTCAACTAATCATTGCAGCTCACGTATTTTATGCAAGAATGACATTGGTTCAATTAATATTATTGAAAACGTCCCACTATGTATTCTCTTTATATTTCTCTGAGAATAAGTATGCACGAGTGACTGAGCAAAAGGTACTGTACTGTTTCCACGATCCTGGAGAAATCCAGGTTGTCATGTTCAGTGGTTGCCAGAAACCATTCGCTCCCTGGTAGGTTAGGGGGGCTTACTGTGGCACTGTGAGCTAGCTGGTCTATAGGCCAACATATCCTGCGGGGATGTCGGGAATCAGTCTTGACACCAAGCCCTTAATTTATGTTGTTCGAACAATGTGCAGGTCCTATGGATTGGTAGGAACTACACAACACTAGCTCTTTCAACATATGATCAGGGAGGTCCTGACAGGTCTACTGGGCATCATGAGCATAAGTGATGACATCCTGATATTTTCCCGGACTCTGGGTGGCCTCCAAAAATGCCTTCGGGCAACATTGGTGCACCGAGCAGAACATGGCCTCAACACTGCACCCAGATAAATCCTCCTTCTTTGTGCATACCACTGAATTCTTTGGTTACATATTCTCCAAAGAGGGTCTGAAGATCGATCCGAAGAAGGCAGAAGCCATCAGGAATGTCCCAATGCCACGAGCACAGAAGAGATATAGAGATTCTTAGACATGGCCACCTCCTGTGGCTGGTTAATACGAAACCTGGCCACCCTGTCACAACCTCTGTGAGCTATCACCAAGGAAAATGCTAAGTGGGAGTGGACCCACATGACAAGCCTGTCCTTATACCGCTGTGGCACGTCAGGCAAGAGCTAAGCTACACCACTGATGGGCAGCTATTGAGAGGGCAATGCACTGTTATTCCCAGCACCCTGTAGGAGAAAACAGTAAACCTTGCCCATCGGGATCACCAGGGCAAAGCCGAGACCAAAGCTCAGCTGAGAAGAAAGGTCTGGCTCCCGGGGATGGACGAGAAGGTGGATGTGATTGGCAGAAAGTGTGTCCCCTGTCTGATCATTAGAGGAGGAACAGTGCTGGCTCCAATTGCAACAGAGGGATACCAACCCCAACCATGGATATATTTTAGTATGGACTTTGGCTGCTTCCTGGATGAGAGGTCCACCATCATGATAATAGATGACCACTCCAAGTATCCGCAGGTGGAGGCATTGCAATCCCCAGTGTTTAGGGTGGTGAAGCCAGTAATGAACAAATTGTTTGGCCTCTTTGGACTTCCCGAAGAAGTCAAAACAGACAACCGTCCCCCTTTCCAAGACCCCTGAGTTCGGAGATTACTTGAGCAACCTTTGTGTATGGCACAGAAAGATCACGCTACAGTGGCCCTAGCAATTGGGGAGGCAGAGAGATTTATGAGAACCTTAAACAAAACACTGAGAAAACAGAACTGACCAAGGGGAGGATCTGAAAGAGTGCCTGCACAAGTTTCTCATAGCATACCAGCAGACACCCCTCCTCACTGAGTGTGCTCCGGTGGATCTCCTACTGAAATACCGCCAAAGGCAGGTGGCAATCAGCCATACTAGATGCGGCAGCAGCCCAAGAAAAACAGCAAATCTTCAATAAGAAAGCGAGCTAGATGAGGTGGGCAGCTAGCACAACCCTGCAAGTGATAGACTTAGTCTATGTCAAAGATCGACACAGAGGACACAAATTCCGAACAATTTATTAGAGGGATCCCTGGCGAGTTGTTGAGCTTCAAAGGATAATGTTCACAGCAAGTCAAAGGGGGTAACCTAGTTCAAGGTGACACAAAGGACTGAAGGGGTGAATCCATCCTGTCCTACATCAAAGTAGCACAAGACTATCTGCAAAGAGATGGTGACTTCTCCAGAGTGAATCCAGCAGAAGATCCGGGGCCCTCCAAAGGCCTGGCTCAAGGACCATGCATCCCTACAACCTGTAACCCAGTTAGGAGCCCAGCAGGGTCGTCAGAGACTTTGTGTGGATGACTGAGAGGCCCAGCAAATACTTCAAGCAGGGGGCTGTGCTTGTAAAATGACTTGGTGTGGGATGTAGAGTGCCACCCAGCATGTACATGGTGTGAGACCATGCAGCACACAACCTGGAAGATGGGCTCAGCCGACAGACATAAATAAACAGGGTGTGGACCACTCATTGACACACATAGTTTTTTATAACACCTCTATTTTTGGTATTCTGTTGTCTATAAACATAACAATAATAGTGTATCACTTTTCCTTTCTTTGACAGTGCGAAGCATGAGATACAGCAGGAGAAAATGGCATTACAATAAATGGATTGCCGAAATACATCAGATGTATAAAATATTAGTTGCTTACAGCGCAATCGATCTGTATCTTATATTGGTAGTGGAAGGGTGTTCTGACCTCGCCTGTAAAGGAAGCAATGTCCAATCAGCCCTTCCCCGTCTGTGCTAAATCCAATTTAATGCTCATTAAGCCCAGTAGACAGGTCTCAGGGGCTTCATTTTAATTGCACCTCCCTGCTTCTGCCCTTCTGGTCAGGCATAGTTGTATCCCGGAGCTTGGTGGAGGAGGATTAGAAATGGCTAAATCTGAACTAAAATCTCAACATAAAGAAAAAAGAAAATATAATCTAACTGTCTCGGAGGTTGTGCCGGTCACACAGCATTTGGGAGCCAACCGCTCCATCTGGGGAAGCGGATACTCGCTCTGCTTATGTCCGCCAGGGCGGTCGGGTAGAGGAGAAGTGTCGCTTATAAATTCCAGGGATAAGAGAGGGGAGCGGGCAGTGAGAGGACCATTTATCAGAACGTGGGGGGCCAGGGTGAGTGGAGTGGGGATTCGCAATGAGCTCTCTGACCTCAACAGATCGTCAGTCTCTTCATACACTCTTTCCGTCATCTGACTCCCTGAAGGACTCAGCCTTCTCTGTCTCATTCAACCCGGTTTGACTAAAAGGGCTCCCATATGTCTCCTTCTGGGTGCTCCCACATTTCCAACACCTTCATCCACATTGCAGCAATCGGACGCCTCCTGATCCCCTGGGCATCCTCCTGTATCAGTACCCTCTCTTCAGCTCTTGCTCATATCATAGCATCTTTCATCCACGTGTCTATTATTGGGACCACCTGTTATTTCCAGGCCGTCACTACTCTCCTTCTGGCCAGTACCAGGGCCAAGTCCATGAATTTTGCACCCTACTTTCTGATTCTTGGGTCTATGAAACATTCCCAAGAGGCACACCTCCACCGTGCATGAGAGAGTGTGGCCCAGTGTGCTAAGCGTGTGGACAATCAAGTCCCAGTATGGTTCTAGGTGGGGGCAACCCCAAGTCATATGACAGCAGTCTGCGTCCAGAAAAGAACATCTGTGGCAGCCCCTCTGCTCGCCACCATAAATGATCTGGAGCCTGTGGGTCGTTAAGTAGGTCATATGTACATAATTGAATTGGGTATATTTCAGCCTCATATTTCTAGAGCCCTTCTTAGAGCTTGCCAGAAAACCATTCGACTCATGGTTTGTAAAGTCCCACCCCTGCAATTCTTCCCATCTGCGCCTAAGCGTCAACAGGGATGTATGAATCGTTTCAGACAATGAGCCATAAAGTCACTTCACCAAGTGCCTCGCCACACCCAGGGACAGCAATTGTTGTAGAACTGTGTATGTCTGCAATTCATCGCTCCCTCCGACCAACAGATCTCAGAATGTCCGTGTTCGAGCCCCATACGTCAAAAACTGACTGTGTGGTAGGTCATACTGGGTTACTAAGTCGTCCAATGGGAGTAAAACTCCCATCTAGTAGCAGTCTCCAACGTCTCTTGACCGGCGTCCATCCGGGTTGACAGCTGTCCCGCTGATGGGTCCCCATGGGGAAGACCAACCAAAGGCAGGATTGGAGCATATAGCGGAGTCCCCACCATTCTGAGGACAGAGCATCTCTAAAATTTCAGGGCCACCACCAGCAACACTTGGGGAAGGGCAGCGCTGGGCAAAGCAATTTAGCCACTGGGTGATCCATTGAAGCTGGATGGCCAAGAAATACAGCTCAAAGTTTGGGGCGCCTAAGCCTCCCTCATTTACTGGTTGTCCTAACACTTCCAGTGATACTTTGTAGTGACCCCCATCCCAAGTAAAGAGGCTATGGTCCAGAGGAGTGACAAACACAATGTCGACTTGGGCCAACCATTCAATGAGAAGCAAGCAAATGAGAGTGACAATAAAGCCAATTAATGGTAGGCAATGCAAGGGGTTTAAATCAACTGTAATTTCTTGGTAAGCCAACAATAGGTTTTTTACAACTAGACAGCTCGACCTAACCAGCCTCCAATAACTTTAACCTAACTAACTCCCGCGCCTAAGAAAAATGCCAAATAATTTATAAGGCCAATACGGCTCTTATGGTAAGCTTCGTAACTTCGCACTATCCTAGTTTGCATACAGATATATGCAACTGCGCAAAAACTAAGTATTTTTAAGCTTTTATAATACCTGAGGTGTCTTTCCAAACTTTGTGTTCATAATCCTTATTAAATTAACAAGGGAATTTTTTTCAAGCAAAAGGTGGAATATCTCCCACATATTACACTCAGTGAGTCTCTCTATTTAACACTGGCATTTGTAGATACTAAATTAAGCGTGGCTTATTCTCAGGATCATGACCTGGGAATGTGTGACTATTTGTGGGTGGTTCAGCCACTAAGGGCGTGATTGAGAATTTGGCAGACGTGTTACCCCATTACAGACATGATAATAATAATAATAATAATAATAATAATAATAATAATAATAATAATAATAATAATAATAATAAACTTTATTGCTTAGTTAAAAAAAAACCTTTGCAATCCACTACATTATGAGATGACATAAGCCCAAGTAGATAAGCAGCACATTTTGTGAAAAGGAAAGATTTGATTGAGTAAGTTAAAAAGTTACGTTATTACCATAGGGCTGTACAGGTTCTAAAAGTAGCATTCAATTCAATCAATAAGGTGCATTGAGTGACATAAAAAGTACAGCCTATCAGGTTTGGAGTCCATTCTCCATTCAATATTACTAAAACAATTTCAAATTTCTATAAAATTGATTTTGCAGAGTCTTGGTATGGGCTGATTGCAGGTTCATTTGACCTCACCACTCAGGGGCAGCATCCCAACTAGGTCCATGATCATGATTACAATTATTTTATTTTTTTGTCCCTTCCGTTATTCTTTTGCCGGCCTGATCCATGAACCTTACTAAGGCATAATTTAGCCCCGGATTGTGTGAGTTAAAACTTGCTAAAACTGCGGCTCTGCAGGATCTAATTTCCAATTTGTTCCAAGTTTTCCTTAGAAGGGACCTTCTTTCCTGCATCAGGCTTGTACATAGACAGAGAATATGGATTATGTCTTCTCTGTGTTTTCCGCAAAGGCGGCATTGCTGCTGAGTTTGGTCTCTTTTCCACTTCGGCAGGTGACAAAGCAAGTTGGACACTCCCAGTATTAATTTTAAAAAACAGAGTTTAGTATGTGCAGAGAATGGTAAAGTTAGGTACCCCTGGGGAGTCAAATTGGAGTACGTGTTGAGAGTTAGCCAACCGTGTGACTTTTTTGCGAGGCATGCTTTGTCCTCTACTACAGAGAGTTTTTTCATACTTATTTTTGCCAGTCTTTTAAATTCGCCTTGGCTAATTTGCAAATCCCATGCTTCTGTTAAGTTCAAAGTTGCCAGGCCTTTGGCCCAGTATGCGTGCCCCCGAATGCCATTGGTTTGTAGATATATTCGACCAAAGATATTGTGCCAGGCTTCTGACTTTTGATGACCTTAGTTTGTGACAATTTATTAAAAAACTCATTAGTCTCGCCAGAGATTGATTGCTGATGCCCAGTTCAAGCCTGATCTGTGCTGATGAGGTGTTTTTTGGAAGCTTAAACACTGTTCTAAAGATTTTTGCAATAATTGTATTTAAATTGCCAAATTTTGTGTTCATAATTTGAGTCTAATTCAGCAGCCTCAACGTTACCTAGACTAATATATCAGTTTTAGAATGGTAGCCTCTCAAGATTATATCATTTTGAAGGAGCAGGACATTTCAGAAGACACTAAAACTCTGAAATTAATCCTTATTAAATTAACAAGGGAATTTTTTTCAAGCAAAAGGTGGAATATCTCCCACATATTACACTCAGTGGGTCTCTCTATTTAACACTGGCATTTGTAGATACTAAATTAAGCGTGGCTTATTCTCAGGATCATGACCTGGGAATGTGTGACTATTTGTGGGTGGCTCAGCCACTAAGGGCTTGATTGAGAATTTGGCAGACGTGTTACCCCATTACAGACATGACAGATAGCCCATCCACCATGTTACAAGTGCCGTTGGATATAATAGGATTGTAATACGGCGGACGTGATATCTGTGTCATTTGTGACAAAGTACCCCATCCACCAAACTCCAAATCAGGCCCTAAAACTGAACTCGATGGGTAGCTTTTGTAAAAGGTGTAGTGTTCATTTGAAATTAAATTATTTGATTGTATCTAAAAGGCCTCTGTATACGCAAGGGCTGGTCATTGTGGCTGCGAACGATATGCATCGAGGACAGTGATGATATAGATGTTGCATTGGTGTCCAGTACATTAACCCAGCAGAAAGCAGATATATCCAGTTATGGATTGAGTCTGGCATACCCTGTATTGTTTCTGGGCCTTAGAATATTTCAAGACTTTTACTGTGTGTACCAGCTTCACAAGGCCATAGGTCAATCTGAAAAGTGGTGGCAGTACAAGAAATATGTCGGCACATTTGGCTTGACTTTGGACGAAAGTTCCAAGAAATGAGTTTCAGATGCAAATAGTTTCTAGAGGCAAGAATAGAAGGGATGCCTGTGTGCACCATTCACCTGCGCTTGAAGAATTTCACAATTTATCTGATGTGGTGAGAATATTGTTGTGTAGATCGAGACGTTGGATGCGGTATGTGCCATTAGGTGGGCTGTTTGAGTTTTTGATGTTGTGATTGGACGAACATGATCTTGATCGAGAGAATGTCTATGCTGTGGAACTGGAACATTTCTTCACAACCTTATTTCAGTGTTGCAGAGAAATTATCCTTGTCAGTCAAACTTGGGTTAAGGGGGAGAGATGTATTGTCACCTTAGGGGTGAGGCAGAATCTCATATAATGTGGGCACACTGATTACTAGGTAGGACCATAACTAACTATGGGCTCAGGCCCCTCTGTCAGTTTCCTGGCTTGTGTAATTTTTACTTGTGAAGATAAAAGCTATTAGAAGAGGGCTTATGTGTGCTCTTCATAGCTGCTCAGTCCAACTATTAATAGATTGATGACAATAAATGGCTTACACTTTTGATCGTACATTTACCTTTCTATGTACAAGTCATCAATTTTCTGTGGCGTTGCTGAACTACTTTACATTGGCTGAGGAGGTTTGGTTCATAAGTTACCAACCATGCCAGGATTATTCAAATGTTTTAAGAAAGTTGTTTCATATGTAGGTTAACCAGTAGACACTGTGAACAAGACAATGAAAATGATGTCTACAGATACAGACATTTTTGTTACAAAGTGATGTCAAGCATAGATAAGTGAGAGTTATTTTACAATTCACAAACCAAAAGATGGTAACATGATTGAACAGGATGCAAACCGAGTGTTTCGCATAAAATGAAGTGGGTAGTCTAGATTAAGGGAAGATGTAGTTCATAATGTGGGTTTACTGTACCATTTCCCTTATAAGTACAGGCCCCTTTTGAGTGGCTGCGAGGATAATGGTTTCCCAAAAGAAACAAGTTTGGGTGAAATTGAACGAAAGAGAGAGTAAAATGGTTTGGCTATTAGTAACTGTAGGTTGCAGAAAGAGTAAGAGACAAGCAACAACAACACGAATTCTTACTACAGTTGTAACCAGATGGTAAATGATGTGGAGGTGCTGTCAGGGGACAGAATTTGCATTACAGTGATTAACTTGAAAATAAGATGTATCCAAATGTTCCTCAACCATGTACTGTGTATGGAAACAATGATTCAGTCACCAGAACAGCAATTGTAAGGAGAGAATTCTGAGTAGGTCTGCAAAGCAAGGAAGGGAGAAGATTAGTCATGGTTCTCAAAGTGGTGTCTGGTTAGGCTTTGAGCTGTGTAGTGACCAGGTTTTAAACTCAGCTGGTGCCAGTAGGTAGGTAGAGAACGAGATCATTTATTTGGATAGGATAATAGGTCCTCAGGTTCCACAGCATGAGTTGAAGGAGGAGGAATACATTTATCCGTGCCAAGCTAATTCCGCAGTTTCTAAAACACTTGTGAATTTGGATTACCTCACTCGTTTGGATGTTTTGACTTTGACTAATTACTTTAGCAGTGTAAATTAGTGGTTGCCAGAGGCTTTACAAGTGTACGTCAGACAAGAAGTTTTGTTTTCTCTGTTGAAACCAGTCTGTTTGTGGGTGCTAGAATGGGGGTGGAATCTTTGAGTAGTGTGGTTTCTGGGATGTAATGGTGATTGGGGTGGGTGATACTGTAGAATCATTCCAACACTGAACTAAGCTGAGTGGACCTGCTGCACTTTTACACCAAGTAGACATGGACTGTCACTATGTTGAGTTGACCTTAAAACGCTCATCTTACACCTTTAAGTAGCGCCACCAAATAACCAAGTTCTAAGGCCATGACCAAGAGAATTAGTTTTTCATTCGTTCTTAGGCGAATCCCCCTAAAGAGGCAACTTATAAATGGATAAGGGAAGACCAAATTCTTTGTTCATAATTATTAGTGGACTGTCAAGATAGACCTATGATATTTTTTGGGTATGTAGACAGTCTTTCGGTAGAAAAGCTCAGATGAACAAAGTATTTGTATAGTGTGGTCTGGCAACATGATACTCCGTGGAGGCAAAGTAAAAGGCCAGTTCAATCCATAGACACGAAATATGATTTGCAGACAACAGTTATGTTTAAATAATAAAACTAACCTTTTGTTTTTCTCAGCTCCTCAAGTAGGCATTCAATCTCTTCCTGTATCCGCTCTTCAATGCTCCTCTTCCCCATCCCGAAATTCCTCAGTGCCATGAGCGAAAATCGCCGGACCTGCTTCCAAGGATCCCCAACACTGGAAAAAATTCCTGCACTCCACAGTGCAAGAGTAGGCATGTCATAGTTAGTAATGTCTGGAAACACAGAGTATCTCACCAAGGTGTCTTACTACTTGTCAAGATGGCTAACATCATCCTGAAGTCTGGAATTAATCGTTGCTACTATAAGAATTGCAATCTAACCTCGGCGGGTACATCCACTCTTGTGTTTTAACCTTGAACAGCCTATATCCGTCTACAGTGGATGCTGAAGGTTCCAAGGGACCAATTTATGGCCTGTCTACACAGATGTTGTAGTTATATGACCCGATGTAATGTGCACTTGAAGAACTGAAAAAGCCATTTTGCATAAAAAGTGAAAGTTATGCACCTGTTGTCAATGAGCAAGATGACCTGGTATGTCTATCCACACTGCACCTGAACGACGACACAATGTTCTAAATACATTCTCTACGAGACTTGGTTTTATATGAAGTTTGGCCTCATTAGCCGCAATCGCTTTTAATATTTAACAAAATAAACAATGTTTTAGGCTACACAGCAGTAGTAGAATATACAATGTTTGTAAATTATTATCATTGAGAGGAATGTGGTCCAATAACACCATAAACTGGGACTAATTATAGGAAGGACACTTGAAGACTGATGAGATTGTCAGATGAAATTTAATTTGAGTTAAAGTTCCGCGCCCTAAGCTGGTATTGGCTAATCAAATATGTTTGCCAGTCATCACTCTTCTACTCTTGGACCAATGGCCTAAAGCCTCAGCCCCAGTCAACACTGGCAACTGTGACCATCCAGCTATCAGCTGGTGCCACCGAATGACTAGTTGGTACTGTGTGGCTTTGCTAGTCGTGATCAACCACCACTGCCTGAAGTTCCTCTAGCGGTTTAAGGATGTGTTTCATGCCTGACCCAAAACAACCACCTGCAGATGCAATGCACAGGGAGGCATTCATGTTCCACTTCACACACTGGGAGAGATGTGAACATGTGTTACTTTGTGTCATTTATGTATGTGCTATTTGTAGAGCTTGAACCTAGCCAAAAAGACAGCAGGGTGCTGGACAGGGTCAAAAGCAAGCATACCGTATGAAATGGAGCAGCATTGGAGCAATCCTTATAGATACGGGCACGTTATTCCAGATCTTGAGTGCATAGATGGAAACTGCGTGCTGCCTTATTTCTTTCTTTTTTACACCTATTTGTCTGATAGTGGGCTTGCTGAGAGCCACCAGAGATAGTGAGCTTGTCTGCAAGATACGTGGGTTGCTGATCAGGGTGTCTTTGTTAACGATGGCTTTGTAAAGTGGCTTTGCGTGGCGTCAAAAATATGACTTAAGGCCTGCTTCACTCTAGCACCTGGTTGCATGGTGCAAGAACAACACAGCTCGAGTCATAAATATGGTCCTTAGTGCCAGCTTTGAGTAAGTGAGTGCCTTGTAGTAGTGCTATTTCTACCTCTTTTGGTCCTGTAGCCTCCCCTGTGTCTGCATTCTCCCTACCTGCATACTTCTCTGCTCTATACCAGTCCAGTCCAAAAAAGCTTTATTCGACAGTTTTGTCATAAAAGCCAGTCACACATAAGACAACAGTGAATTTTCACACATTAAAAAAGATTAAAATGCACTAATTCATAATGTTAAATCTTAAAATTGCATACAAAACACATGATCCAATTAAGAGCATTACAAAAGTTTTCAGAAGGAGCGTGACACAACAGTTAATTAAGAGCCTTAATAAATAAATAGCTAAAACATCTTAACTTCAAACAATGCCATAGAGATACTTCGGTAACACTCAAATAAATAAAACCTGGCAGATTTTCATGTAACATCTACAGTACGTGATCTAATTATCCACATCCAGCTAAGGAACTTGGCTACTGCTATTGTGATACATGGCGATGTGTCGGTACACAATATTCTTAAAGCAATACTACAAGTTCTGGTGTCCAGGTTTCTACAGATTGAAGTCAGACACGCCTTCCTGGGACCTGTGTAGGCAGGGCAGACAAACAAAACGTGGGCATAGGACTCATCCACTAAGTTGCAGAAGGGACACTTGCTGTTTCCTGACTTAGCCCACTTAGCTGTGTATGCTCTTACTGGTAGGGTTCCCACTCTGAATTGGAAGTACAACTGCTCTATACCAGTCTTCCTCTTTTTAGTCACTTGACGCCATAAAAAACATTGCAGCCATCTGTAATTGAAAAATTTACTTTTGGTGCTTAGACACTAGTTTTAAATGCACAATGATTCACAACTTTAGGGCCATATTTATGACCCCATTTGCATAGCTCTTGCATCACACAACATGGTGCAAGAGTGACACAAACCGTAAGTCATGTTTTTGAAGCCACGCAAAGCCACTTTGAGTGGCTCCAAAAATATGGAGTAATGCAATGCAGCACAAATCGTAAAAGATACAGCTCACCTGTAGAGGCGTAACGAGGAGAAATAACTTTATTTCATCTCATTTTTCCTCTTCCTATGTGTGCTGCATTTTTCAACACACATAGAAAGAGGAAACTGTTTTTGTGCAGGAAGGTGTTGGTTCCTGCATAAAAATAATCCTGCTGACAACACAGGAACTCTTACACCATGGTGCAAGGGTGCCTGCGTAGGTTCTAGGCTGCCAAAATGGTGCCAGCGCAAGGGAAAAGGACAGGAATGCGCCGTATTGGATAAATGCAGCACATTCCAGCCCTTCCCCTGTGACTCAGCATCAAAGTTCCTTGCTAGGCTGCCCTGCGCCACAAAACTCATAAATATGGCCCTAAGAGACTTTGGAATAGACGTACGAACAATAGTAATAGCGTTTTTTTGCGAATTGCTATTTGGTAATCACTATTACTAATGTGCAGTGGGGTTATTTGGGCCCCATTCCCTAAATAGGGATCTAATAGCGATTATGTAGGTCGCAATTTTTGACTCACTAGGATTCCTTGCCATTACTTGGAAGGATGGCCTGCTGGAGTAGGCAAACCACCATGTCTATGACTGCTTTTAAATAAAGCAATCATTGTTTTTTTAAATGCAGCCCGTTTTCCTTAAAGGAAAACAGGATGAGTTTCAAAATCAAAAATGAAAAGTTTTTTAAGAGTAAGCAATGTTCTGTGGGACCACTGCCTGCTCTTAAAAAAATATTTATTCAACAATTCTCAAAGGATGAGAGATCTCAAGGGTACATAGGAATGGGTTACCACCAACTTTGAGTTGCTGCTAAAGTTCAAATGTTTTGCGACCACCTTTCAGTCTCAAAACATTTGTACATACCAATGTGAATCGGCATTTAGAAGGGATGCCCCAAACACAACACTTACAAATACCCATTGGCAAACCCAAATTGCGTTTCGGTAACACATTTGGGGCTTTGTACATCAGTAAAAGCATTTTTGCATCCGCAAATGTCTCGTTGTTTGTAAATGCAAAAAAGTTTCATACATCTATCCCTTAGGTCCTACTGCTACCCTCTACAATTCCATACATCTTACACAAGCAAAATGAGAGGAGTGGCTGTACTCATATAGAGAGAAAAGACCCTTCACATTGAGGATACTTTTCACAATCCGGAACGTTACTTGGTAAGGCATTAGTGGCAAATAAGACTTACTTCCACTGACCATAATTTCTCCCTAGAAAGACAAAGAGAGTTTCTATTTCACCTTCTTTCCCTAAATCTCTCATTTTACAATGGGAGACATCATAATGGGAGAGGGGAGTCTACTGCACATTTATTGACTCTTCTGCTGACCAGACCCACCCATGTGATGGCGATACTCATCCACTGCCCTCGTTGGTCCAGGGGAGACTTGAATCTGGTAGACACTGGACACTAGCATCACCTAACCGAAAAGGACATCAGGTTCTACTCAAATGTGCATAAGGCCTATTCCAGACCTGATTACTTTCTGATGTCCAGGAACTTGCTCCCTAAGCTAGTAGATTCGTCCATAGGCATCAAATCATATCAGGCCATGCCCCTGTCTGGCTTCCGATGATACTCATTACACTGCAGAAACCATTTCCACAGCCCTGACTAATAAACAAAATGACCCTCAGGGAGCCAATCATTAGGGACCACATTAAAGAAACTATTGAACATTACTTCACAGTAAATGATAATGGCTAAGTTAATCCTTCCACCCAGTGAGACACGACCAAAGCCATGTTTGGGGGCAAACTAATCTCTCACATGGCAACATTTGAACACCTAGCGAAACAAAAAAGAGCAGATCTAAAATTCCAGCTCTCCCAACCTAAGACAAGACACAAGCAAGGGAGTCCACTGGACCTTGAGGGACCTCTGCAGACTCACAAGGGAGCAAGAACAGCTGCAAATGAAAAATGCAGCAAAAAAACTCCTATATGTTGATCAAAACTACTAGAAAAGAGGGGACAAGGCAGATAGGCAATTTGCCTACAGGATTTGCCAGACCTCGACACGAAATCCTATAAAAACATTTGGAGACTAGGGTGACCAAAAGGTTACGAAAATGCCTGAGATTCTTTCCTTTTTTCAACGCTATTACTCAGTCCTATTCTAGTGCCAGGCCTCAGACAAGGTATCCCAAGATGACTATCTCAGGAGCTATAAAACCAAAATCTAAAGAGTGACCTACACCTTCTAAAAGAAGACATAGCAGTTGAAAAGGTGCGGGAGGCAATAAACAACCTGCCCACATGAAAGTCCTGAGGCCCGCTAGCTTCTCCGCTCTCTTTTATAGAGCTACGCTCCACTTCTTGCTAAACTCCTTGCAAAAGTAATCAACTAGTTTTTGACTTCGGGGACAGTCACAGATAACATGCTGGAATCCCATTACACACTATTCCTCAAACAAGAAAAAAACTTGCTTCTTTGCACATCTTACCGGCCGACTGCTTTACTTAATTGCAATATGAAAATATTTGCATCCATATTAGTCCAAAGATTCCACCAAATAAGGTCCCATCTCATTTCCACCCAATAATCAGTCTTTGTCAAGAATGGGCAAGCTAACAATATCTACCTTAATGGAAGTAGCTGAGAAGCAACCAGCCAAATGGTCCTTCTCTTGTTAGCCACAGAGAAGGCCTTTGACAGGGTGGACTGGCCCTACTTATTGAAGCTACTCGACAAGAGCTATCTTAGCCCCAAAATAGAAACATTCATTCAAGCAAATTATCAAAACCCATGAACCAAAATTAAGATCATTGGAGAATTTACAGCAGACAAACCTATATCCAGGGGAACCTAGATGGAGCTGCCCCCCTCTCACCCTCCCATTTTTGCATTATCAATGGAAACCCTGGTGTCCAATATTCTAAACAACCCCAACATCCATGGACTGAGGGTGGGAAATACATAAAATAAACTAGTCTTGTTTGTGGACAATGTCCTTTATAATCGAACTGGAACACTTGATTCCTGCACTCTAGGCAGAGATGGATCGCTTAGCATTGGTCTCATGGTTTAAATTAATTATTCAAAATCACAAGGAATAGGCGTGGCAGACCTAGATGAACTGATGTGAGAGCCACTGCAACTGGGTGGCTTCTCTTAGACTGGGACAACAATTACATGCTTGGGAGTTTCCCTACTACTCACATACAGGCACTATATCACTGCAACATTCTCCCCCTAATCCAAGCCCTGTTTAAAGACCTCTGTCAGTGGGGCAAATTTAAAATTTCATGGATGGGAAAACAGAACAGCTTGAAAATGAATGCCATGCCCTCCATGCTCTATACATTATAGGCACTTCCACTCATGATTCCCAGAGTAACACTGATACACATCCGGCAAAAAAAATGTAGGTTTTGTACAGCAGGGCAAATCCCCAAGAGTGGCCCGTGCAACCCATTCCTGCACAATAGACGAAGGGGGCCTATGATTCCCTTATAGTACAACTTACACCTGGGCAGCACAGATTCACTCACGCCCTTAACTTGAACTATAATCCAGATAATAAACCTTGGGTGCAGGTCGAGCAGACCTTCTCAGCCATCCTACTCAAAGATCTCTTATGGCTACCACACAAGGCCTATTCAGAGTCCCACGTCCCTCTCTTCACACTGCTGAAGCTGCTTGACTACTGGAAACAGGTGCTTCATAGAAAAGAATTTCCCCCCTACCCTTTTCCTATGACCCCACTAGTCAATGACCCTGACTTTCACCCTGGTATACCAGACTCAAGGTTCCAATCTTGGAACCATGGTGACCCATCACGCCTAAAAGACTTTTTCGAAGAAAACGACCTTCAGACTAGAGGGGCTCTGGTCGAAAAATTCAACCTGACGGTTATCGGCTCACACAGGCCCTACATTAGGTTGGTAGGAAAACCCTTCGCGGAAATATCTACAGGGATGAGATGCATCTAAAATCTCTTTTCAGCAATAATTTTAGGTGTAGGGTCATTTCCTGGCTCTATCGCTTCATCCTCGAACTTAGACCTCCTAAGAAACACACCTACAACTCAAAACAGGAGAGGGATTTAGAGATTGAAATCCCTGAGGACACCTTGCCATCTGGAAGAGGGCTGCAGGGTCCTCTATATGCATACATCATAGAGAGAATGCGTATACATTACTGACAAGACATTACCTTGCCCCAAAGGCCTGCATAGGATTTTGGTAGCTCATGCACATGTTGGAAAGGCTGCAGGGAATTAGGTATCCTATTACAAACATGGCAGTCATGCCCTCACATCCAAGCTTTCTGGCTTGAGGTCCTCACTTATATATAGACCATAACTAATATTACTCTTCCCGTTAACTAATAGTAGTACTACTGAGAATCCCCGAAGTACAGGGATTGTACCCTTTGACCACGTCAATAAGAAAGCTGATTTCCCACTGGTGCTCGACTAAGCATAGCCCAGATGTGGTAACTCCCAAAAACACCGACACACGACATGTCATGTGGAAAAGTATGGCCTATATATGCCATGGAGTTGTCAACAGTGAATTATGATCACATACATACATTTTAAAAGATGTGGAATCCATTTGCAACCTACATGAAGAGAGAACAAAGAGAGTGTGGCATCAAAATGATGACGTCCAAGACTTTGCGTAGGTCAGGAATCTGCACATTAATTGATCAGTTGGCAATCACCAGGATGAAACCAGCAATTTGATAAACATTGAATACCGTATCACCTTATTTGCTGAAATTGGTTCAAGAGAACGTACAACATGAAATTTGGTCAAGCCCATTCTCTTCACGATCTAACAAATACAGCGAACAAATGTGTCCCCTCCCCCATGTGCATCCCTCTCCATATATGTTAACTGCCAGAAATAAATTGTTTAAAAAACAGCTAAAGTTGTTAGAGACAGCTGCCATGTTTTATATGGCTTCAGTTGACAGGTGGCCAAAAAGAGGAAGACTGTTGTAGAGCAGAGTAGTATGCTGAGAGGGAGGTTGCAAATGCAGGGAAAGCTACACGGGTGGGAAGCACATGCTGCAGTTGAAGTTGCTGGGATGAGAAAACGAAGGGATATTAAGTGCATGGTGAAGGCAGGGAGTTTCTTTCCCCAAAACAAGATTGATGCGGCATGTCAGTTAGAGAGGTATCCCAACCACCCCCGTCCCCAGCACAAGGCAAAAGAAATAAAGGAAGGAAGGAGCAGAGAGGAAACGTGATGGAGTAGAAAGTGTGAGTGGAGTTTTTCGACTTTTATCCATCAGTTTAAAAAAAAACATTTTATATACAAACATAGAGAACAATAATACGCAAAACTATTCATCTTTTTTAGCCCAAGAGATTTGGCTTCATACTTTTCCTAATCAGGGCTCTTCCATGCTGAATTTCCCATCATTACATCTTATACTTGAAAACAACTTTGTCAAATTTAGAAAAAAACTTTAAATTGAGATATTTAAAAAATTTCAAAAAATCTTATTTTCAGTTTATATTCAAACAGGCACATGCATCAATGTAAAAAACGGTCGCAAACGGGCAGATTCTCAAAATCTGCCCCTTTGCGACCGGTATTTTTGCATTTGGGATGCATCATCCCAAATGCAAAAATCTCAATTTAAGGAACCTCTAAATTGTGATTCCTTAAATTGCGATTGCATTTAAGGAATCCCAAATTGAGATTCCTTAAATGCAATGCATGAAAGTGAAAAAATTAGCGATTTCGCTAATAGGGGGAGCAAATTACCATGAAGTTGAACTTCATGGTAATTTGCAAAAACTTTGAGAAATGCACTTTTGTGCATTTTTCTAAGTTTCATGTTGCGCACACATATGCCCTTAGAGCATGTGTGTGTGCAACATATGTGCACAGATCAATTTCAGGGGTGCAATAGGGTGTCATTTTGACACCCTTGCACCCTTGAAATTGCACGAGCAATTTGCGAGTACCTACTGGTACTCACAAATTGCTCATGCAATCTCCTATTCATTCCTATGGGCCTGGAGGCCCATAGGAATGAGTGGGACGGCATTCCTTAATTGCGATTCGCAATTTGCGACTCGCAATTAAGAATTTGTAGGAATCGCTATTTTTATAGCGATTCCTACTTGCATAGGCTTTTGCAATTCCTTAATTGCGATTCCTTAAAAATCGCAATTAAGGAATCGCAAAAGTCTTTATTGATGCATGTGCCAGTTAGTCTTTTAATTTATTATTGTTTTTTAATTATTATAGTTATTCATTTTATCTTCATAGGAAATCCTTGTTCTTTAACATTTTGTCAGTAAGCTCAATTTTATTTTTAAATTTTGTGTGTGTTTTTGGGCTAATTAACATGTATTTCTGGAAAGTATTCTTTTTAGTGTAATGTATATAGATAAGTGGTATTAGTTAATTCTTACATTTAAAAAAATAGCATTTTCCTTATACTTTAGGTATGTTTAGACTGGAAAAACTAAACCTGAATCCCTCAAAGTCCCGAACTTTCCCTAATGTGGTTAAATTACAGTTATATATATATATATATATTTTTTTTTTTAGACATCTCTTTTATGATATGCTATTTTTCTTTACTATACATCATTTCCCAGTAATTACTATTTTTGTTTGAATATTTAGTCTTTACATTATTTATTTTATTTAAACATTGTTATATTAAAAAATAGTGCCAAGAATTGGTTATATACTTAAAAAAATCAAACTGATAAACATTTTGTAAACATTTTTTTAAACATAGGAAAATGTATTGACATTTTTTCCTGTTGTTTAGTATTTTATAAACATTAATAAATACCTTTATATATTTTTAACATCGGTTTCTTTGACATGGTGGTCTTTTTAAATTTAAAGTTTTCTGTCATTTTTTTACGGTTCTTTGATTTTGTAGTCTCCTTCAACATTTTAGGTGGTTCCCTGGAGCTTGCAGTTTCAGTGGCCATTTGGTAGTCTCCAGTTCAGATCTGAGATACTAAAAAATATCCATACAGTTTGAGTATTTGTGTGTTACGCAGGTTAAATGGTGTAATGCAGTGCGTTTTTAAAGTAGGGTTCTTGCTATTGAGTCTAACTATGGTAGGCCTGGGCTGTTAGTAAAGAGTCTTAGTTTGAATAATAGAATCTCATGCATTTGGTTGGTTTTATTTAAGACTTTTGGTTTGAGTTGACACAGGGATTGTTACATGCTTATTTTTTTCAGCATGTATAGGAATTCATAGAGTTTCGGGTGACTTCTCCCAAGTGTTACTTGGAAGCAATTGACTTCCCCATTCCCTTTTGTGTTGTCATTGAAGTTCTACCACAGAATGTGATACTTGCGTTGGTGTGTGTGACCAGATAGGTAGAGGCAACCAGATTAAAAAACCACAGCATAATGTTTAGTGACTTCTATTACAGAGACGTATAACTAAAGCTATTGGCTTTTTTATTTTGTATGCACAGTCTAGGGCAATTGCATATTCAATGCTTAGGGTGGATTTTTTTAGACTACCGCCATGCTCTGGGTAAAGTAGTAACAGCACCATTGAATTGTAATATGTGGGTGGATTTTAAGTATGGTAAAAAAATTTACCTGTTCAAAAACTATAATGATTTTTTTTGGTGTTATATTTGCTAGTGTGTTGTTTGGTATGTTTTAGCGTTTCATCATAATTAGCAATTTGTTTGTTAGGTAAAAGTGTGCACACGAATGAAATGACGTATTTTCATACTGACCATGTATTGCATTTATTTGCCTGAATGGTGGAGGCCACATCTTAAAAGTGCCATTCTGCATCTATGTTTTACATTAATTAACATTAGTAAATTGTAACTGGTAGCATAAGAAATGTTTGTATGGTAGACATATAGCCATACCCTCTATTATTTAAGAACAGCTTTCCTTTTTCGGATTTGATTTATTTCCTGCTTCAGACATTTTATCTCTGGGTTTTAGAGTACAGAAAATAGATTTATTTTTTAAGTGATGTTATAGTAATTTGAACATTTTTATATTCTAGGTGATCATTTTAACTTACTTACAGGATGTGTTTGTTACTTCATTTTAGTTATAGAACTTTGCATATCTGTTTCGTTATGTTTTTGGCACAGTTTTCATTTTTTTGCAATCTGTGGAGGAGGAAACATTTGTTAGATCTGTCGGGTCATTTTTTAATCAGAAATGACGTTTTAAGTGTGTTTGTCTTATTTTACTTTTTTAATTTGTTAAAGCATTATTTTTGAGGTGAACTTTTTTTGAATTTCAAGTACTTCAGTGTTTATCTTTTTTCTTCTCTTTTTTGGAATTTTCTCTAAGGTAACGGTAAGCTTGTAGCAGGATTTTAATTATCTGTTACATTAAAATACTTTTAAGGATTTATTAATTTCGTTAGTTTTCATTGATTATTAAACTTACTTTCTTTGCAGACTTTTTTATTTTTAACATTTTTTATTTATTCATTTTCAAAAAGAAACATACAATGTACAAACAGAGTTACAATCGCATCTCCCATTTCTCGTATCTGCATAGTTACAGGCATATACTTATACATACAACGTATTCCTTCTACTGCGCAGCAGAAGTGTCCACCTTTTTAGTTATTTTATGTATTTATGTCTGTATCCTACTGGGTATCACTCTGCCTCGTGAGCACATATGACTTAAAGGGCTCACTTATGTCTTTAGGCCTCAAAGCAATCAGGAGTTCCTCTGAATAGCAATTCAACTGCTCTTTACAATACACTATATCAGCTATCCAGCGCGCATATTGTGGTGCCCTTCTACCACCCCAACATTTTGCTACCTTCCACTGAGCCAGCAGCAGCACTGTAGCCACCAGCTTCCGACTCTTCGGTTGCAATTCTGAGATCAGTCCCAACAGGCATATATGTGGCATGCACTCTTCTTTCTCCGTCACCATTTCGGTAACCGCTTGCGTGTCCTGCTCCCAGAAGTCATATATCTTCCCACAATACCACGCTAAGTGCATAAAGTCAGCCTCAGGTGTACCGCACCTTACACACTTGGCTGTCTCGCAGCCCATATTTGTGTAATTTCTGTGTAGTGTAGAATAGCTGTTGTAGATACTTGAAATGTATTAGGCGCAAATTGTAATTTGTTGTCAGCTGCCCCCTTAGCCTGCAGCAAAATTCCCAATCTTTCTGTGTAAGGGGGTTATCCAGCACTATTTTCCATTTCTCCATGCTTTTATCATGTTGCGGGATAATCTCCAGCTGTGTTGCATTATATAACCGAGTGATGAGTTTCGCTCAAGATGTGCTATCCAGCATCACTTGCAATGGCTTTAACACCTGCGGTGCCTGCTGGATGTTATGGGTTTACTGCCATCAGCGCTAACTGCAATCTGTGATATGTATACCTATGTAAAGGAGTAGCCACACTTTTGCTAGTGGCAGCCTTCATCGTGATGAACATGTTATTTGGATATGCATCTCCCCATGTAGTAATCCCCATGTCTGCCAACAGCTGTAGCAATTTGGGCTTGTACGCTACAGAGACCTCAGGATAGAGGGCCAGCGGCAGCGCAGGTGCGTACAATGGGATTTTTATCTGCCCATCTTGCTATTGTCTGCCAAGCCTACTGTGCTACAGCCAGGATTGATTTCCTCTCTAGGGTCTAGTCTGTATGACCTTGGCAATAGGGCCGTGAGTGGCAGAGGATGCAAGCTATCTGCCTCAGCCACGAGGTGGGGGATGAATGGAGGGTGGGAACTAGTAGTGCGCAAAATAACCTTGGGCACACAAGTAGTATAGATACAAGTCAGGAGCTCCAAACCCTTCCCTCGAAACGGCCTTGTGAGCACCTGCCAACTGCAACGGGGTTGCTTCCCTGCCCACACTAATTTAATTAACAATGTGCGCAATGCTGAGAAGAATGCCCTTGTCAATTGCAAAGGAACATTGTTGAATAGATACAAGAATAGAGGTAAAATGACCATCTTTATCACTGCCACCCTGTCAGCCAGAGTCAGCGGGAGCTGTATCCACCTGTCTACCTGCTCCTCTGTTGCCGTCAGGGCCCGCCCATAATTATCTTTTAGTACCACATCTGGATCTCTGTATACCCATACCCCAAAATATTTCCCTGGTTCCTCATTCCGAGTCAGCGGGAACTCCAAGTCACATGGTGTCGTGCAAACCGTTAGGGGGAAGATGGAAGATTTATCCCAGTTTATCCTAAGTCCAGATAGTAGTTCATATTTAACATATTCTTTTATCAGGGGATTTAGCAGACTTTCTAGGCCTCAAACATATAGCACCATATTGTCCGCGTACAGTGATATGGCCATGGCCTCTGCCGAAATTCCAGTGCTGCTACTGAGTGCCTCTGTCTCACTGTACATACCAGCAGCTTCAGCGCTAAGGCAAATAGCATGGGGGACAGAGGACATCCTTGCCTGGTCCCCCTATGTATATGGGATGGCGGGGAATGGTTATTATTTATTCGTATTCTAGCCACTGGATTGGCGTACAATAACTTTATTCACTGCGTGAACACGGGTGGCATCCCCATACGGTGCAGTACATCAAACATAAAGCCCCATTTTATAGAATTAAAGGCTTTTGCTGCATCAAGCAGCACCGCTGCAGCCTTCGTATCTGGGTCTATCTGGTGCATTAAAGTGAATTTGTGTTCTCAAACTGTGCGTGGTTGACCGATGCGGGACTAAGCCTGACAGGTCTGGCAACACCAATGCCGTAATCAATGGTTTCAATCTAGCTGAGATGAGTTTTGACAATATTTCTGTGTCTGTATTTGGGAGCGAAAGTGGTCTATAAGAATCACGTTTTGCATGGTTTTTCCAAGGTTTCAATAAAGTAATTATTAGGGCCTCTCTTAGTGTTAAAGGAATTGTTTTTGCCTCATATGCTTCAGCATACATTTCGTGTAAGTGTAGCGCCAGTAGTTCTGCATACGCTTTGTAAAACTCACTGGGCAGCCCATCACTCTCGGCAGCTTTCCCATTCTGGAGCACAGCTATGGACGCTTGTATCTCTTAGACTGTGAAAGGTTCCACCAGATATTCACGCTGCCCCGGAGAAAGCCAGGCCAGCGCTATTTCATCCATGTAAGCCATAAATTCACTATCCGACGCTGGCTCTACCGGGCTATATAACTTAGAGTAATAGTCTACGAATTGGGAGAGCATTTTAGGCGTGTCATGATGTGTAGCACCGTTAGGGCCCTCCAGTTCCGTTATGTAAGCTTGCGTGTGGGGTTTCTTTTTTTTAGCAGCTAGGCAGTGGCCAGGTCTTCCCCCTTCCCCATATGACCTAGCTACCCATCTCCTTGACTTATGTTTAACCTCTTTTGCTGCCGTTTAGTTGTATTCTGTTACCAATTCCCTAATCTCTGCTAGTGTATGCGTCAGTTGTGTTGCTTCATATTGCCTCTCTAATTGGTTCAGTGATTCTTCAATCCTCTGCATTCTGGCCCGTAAGGCCTTCAATACTCCCGCCTGTAGGCTGATGCATGTGCCACATATTGTGACTTTAAACTCCTCCCATAGCGTACCTGCACTTTTCACAGTTCCCTGATTCTCTTGGAAAAAATGCGTAATAGACAAGCGTACTTCTTCCTTGAACACTGGATCTAAGAGTGACGTGCTCTGTAACTGCCACTGAAATGCCTGGGTGTTGCTAGTTGGAATTATCAATTCTAATACCACTGGGGCGAGGTCCGATAGGGTTTCCGGTAAATTTGCTACATCTCCCACCCATGTGGTGGCCTCTGCCGATATTAACCAATAGTCCAGCCTTGACCAGGTATTGTGTGTTGAGGATGCATGAGTCCCTTCACGGGCTTGGGGGTTTCTTGCCCTCCAAATATCAGTTAGGGAGTGAGCACTCATAATATCATGCACTACATGTGCAGCTCTCATGCCCTGCCATTCTGTTGCTGTGTTGCGATCCAGCGCAGGATGTAAATATGTATTTAGGTCCCCACCCCATACTATTATCTTAGGTTGGAGCATGTATAATTTGCGCTCCGTTTGGCAGTAGAAATCAGAGTCATCTATATTGGGTCCATACATTGTGACAAAAGAGATGTTTTTACCATATAGCACTCCCTGTATTAATACAAATCGACCTATTTCATCAGCCACAGTGTTTGTGAGTGTAAACGGGACCCCTTTTTCAACTAATATAAGGACTCCCCTGGCATAGGATGAGTATGATGATCCTGCTCTCACCACCACCCATTTAGCTCCCACCCGTGTTCCTCCCAATTTTGCCAGGTGGGTTTCCTGCAACATCACAATATGACTATGATGTCTTTCGGGATACGCAAACACCTGTCAAATCTTTTTAGGGCTATTAAACCCCCTCACATTCGAAGTAAAACATTTAAGGCATTCCATTTTTACACATGCATATAGATCCTGCCATATTCAGTGCCAACGTTGTATATTTTATTTACCTGAGTGCAAATCACACTTACAACTAGAATTGTGATGTACCTCACAAACATGTAAACAACTTTTTCCCACCCACCACCCACTTTAGCATCCCAATTATGCCAAAGACATACTCTTAACAAAAAAGACAAAATGACAGTGCTAACATTTCCCTCTGTAACTTCCATTCTTAGTTAACCTGTTGGGGTGCTCCCTGTTGGGGGGCTGCAGAGTGCCCGGTATTCCACCTGCCTGACCGGGTGTGGCTGGCTTCTCAATTTTAGGCATCTTATTTGGTCCCGTTTATGCTGCAACCCAGTCCTACGTTCCTGCATACTGTAACTTTGTCAGTATTTGTTTGATTTTCCCCCGTGCTCCCCCACCTCCTTGCAGTGCTAATACATTATGTGGGCCTAGCCCCCAGGTGTCTACCAAATAAACCTTCATCTTACTCATTGTCCCCTTGATCCTGTGCTGCACCAGTTAAGTCCGTAGCAACTTTCGGGGGGCTATTTGCTCTGGAGTTACTTACAGATTGTCACAGGTTCTATTTCAAGATGTTCAGACACATCTGGGTACAGGGGGTCCATTCTTGCGGGTGGAGGGCAGACCCCCTTGTCCAACGTCCATCCATCTCAAGCCACACGAAAAAAAGACATTAATCCAACTCCGGGCCTGGCGTTCACAACTGGACCAATTTTAAACTTAAACACTGACGCTCCAATTTTTTACTCTGAGGGTGCTGAGATGGTTGATTGCAGCGATTCCGTCTGGTCACGCTGAGTCTTTTTCAAGAATTCTGCAACTACTTCCGGATTAGTGAAGAACTTGGATTTGCCATAATATGTGATCCGCAGTCGAGCTGGATATAACATAGCATAGGGGATGCCCCCTGTTCGCAACTTTTTCGTCATCACAGCGAATTCTTTCCATGCAGCCTGAACCGCCAACGTGAATTCTGAAAAAAAGGACACTTCGTTTCCCTGATAGGAGACCGGCTGCTTTTCTCGTGCCATGCGTAGGACCGCGTCTCGATCACAATAATTTAATAGTCTAGCAATAATAGGCTGGACGGGGTCCCAGACAGCAGTCTAGCAGCCAGTGATCGGTGTGCCCTCTCAACAATTAATACCGGAGACAGTTGGTCAGCCCCAAAGATGTCTTTTCGCATTGACTCAACATAGTCCTCCTGTCGACCAGTATTTGTGCTTTCCAGGACTCCCATTATACGGACATTATTGCATCTGGAGCGTGCTTCCAGGTCTTCGTTCTTGGCTTTGATAATTTCTAGTATTTTCTCCATTCCCCTACAGTTATTCGCTGTGTCCTGGAATTCGTCTTCCACCGGGCAGATTCGCTGCTCCGCCGCCGTCAGTCCTGCGGCCTGTTTGTCTAGTTTGGATGCCATGTTATCCGTTCTCAATGATAGTGTGTCTATTTTCTCGTCAATTGTTTGTAAGCTTTGTTGCATTGCCAAAAGTGTGGCCTCCAGTTGCGGCGTAGACTGTGTTCCAGCATCTAGTTCCGTATCTGAATGCTCATTTACAGGCCTAGGAGAGTGCTACTCTTCAAAATTGAGCCGTGATTGCTGCTTGTCTGGCTTCCCCATGTTGCAGCTACGTTATACACTCTTGGTGCCCCAGGACTTCTCTTAACAGCTCAGCTCTGTATCCCAAATGCTCATTTCTTCCTGTCTGGGAAGTCTCTCTGCTCGCGCACAGCGATAAGTACCACTGGCTGCGTTCCACAGTAACCTTTAGTCTATGGCGCCTGTGTTGCAGCACATATAGATTTAGTGCTTCAATCTCTCCGTTTTCACACAGATCTCCCTTTGTTGTTCTGCCTGCTTGTCATGCGTTCAGGCAGTCTCTGTTACGTATCCCACTCAAGCAGTGCACCACCAGGTACTGTTCTGTGTAGGGGAGTTAAACTGGCACTTACTCCTTGTCCGCAGGCCGTCTGCATGCCTTCAGAAGCACGAGTTCCCAGCATCAACTCTTGTGCAGGCTTTCCCTCCCTTGCGGAACCGCTGATCTGCCAAGGCCTCACAAGATACACCGTGGCCCGGGCACACCAATAACAGGCCTGCGGTGCTCTGAGCATGATTCTCTGTCCGCTTCCTCTCTTACTTTTGTTCTTAAAAAAGAAGGGGCACCAAGCGCCTCTGCTGCTATCTTCACTCACCGCAGCCCTCCGTTCGTATGAATCCACCGCCTGCAGGCCGCCACACCGCCGCAACAACAGGCCCTTCACAGCTGCAGTTTGCTGGCGCCTGACAAAGTTGGTCTCTCCCACCTCTCACGGCGGCCCCGCCTCACAGAGTTCGCTTTCCCAGCTGCTATCCGGCTTGATATCTTGCTGGCGTCTTTTGTTTTACCACATATCATTGCACCCCAATGTCTCGCTATCGGGGCAGTCCGCCTCCTTGCCAACCAGCTTCCGTGTCCCTTCGATGTTTCCACGCTCGGGCCGCAAGCTTGCCACACCAAGCCGGCCGTCTCCGCTCTCTCATCGCACTCTCCGCCTTCTGATGGACTTCATTGTGATTTCCCTGGCGATTTACATTCCTTGTTCAGTTAGGGCTCAGAATGCATACTTTTTCAGCTCCGATGCCCCTTTATGCCGCAGTATATTGATGGATGATGGAGCCAGCCGGCAGAGCAGCACTAAAGTGCGTCCATCTTGCAGCGTGCTCTCTAGCGCCCCCTCCCACTTCTTTGCAGACTTTAGTGGTTTGTTGAAGTGTTGCAGTCTTCTTATTTTTGGGCTTAGCAATCCAGCAGAGTGATGCTGTCCTTCGGTATTTTTAGTTTTTTAGAAAGCATTTTGTTGTGTGTCTTCATGTTGTTTATTGGAGAAGCAATTTTATTTGTTAACTGTTTTTCAGTTTATTTGATTTGTTGGTTGGAGACTAGTTTGAATTTTCATAGCACCAGTTACGGTAAATGCTAATTTGTGTTTTTGTTATTTATTTTATATTAATTATATTTTGAGTTATCTTTATATGTTTGTATAAATTTAATGTAATACTGTGTGTTTTTTTAAACTTGACGATTTTGTGGTGTTCAATATTTGGGTTTTTCTGATTGCTGTTATGTTTCATTTGTTTTAATTTGTAGGCAATATTTGTTATCTCTTTATATTTGTTTACACTATTGTTGTATATTAGATATCTCTTCCACAATAATTTTGTCATTAGTTTGTGTGTTTACTGTTTAAGTACATGGTCACAATATTTATGTTTTTGATATTTTAGGGCAATATTGGTAAAAGTCAACATTGTTTTCCTCTATATAGAATCATATAATCAGGACCTTTTCCAACCACTGCCAGGAATGTGAGCAACCTTGAGATGATTATTGACTCGATCTGTATCTTCTACCTCAGGAAAACCAGGTTACAAGAACCTCTTTCGTGTGTTATGTGCCCAGGTTAGGCCCAAGTAATGGAGGTACACATTTTGCTTACATTGTCCTAATTTTGCACAATAACATTTCTGCTGTGATCTTTTGCACATATTTGCGTGTGGGAAAATGTTGGAATAGTTTCTCTGAAACTACTTTATTTACACAGCTAGCTTCACATAACATTATTATAATGCCTTGAACACCATGTACAAGGCCTCTTGACGCACTATGTCCAAATGTCGTTTTATCTTCATCCACAGGGCTATCTACATATCCATAACATCGCTAATCTATAGGTGCATCACAAGGATGCTTTCTATTATAAATAATTAGCCTTCGAAAAGATTAGCAGAGGAGGCACTTCAGCTGACAAGGGTCCCTGTATGCTGAGACTTCACCACGCAGCTGTCTGACTTCTATGTGAGGGGTGTCCAGTTTGGGACCAAGACGGGCTCCCACATTCTCTCCTGCAAGGTAATGGGTTGGATCGTCCCTTGGGGCGATTCTTGGTTTCACACCTACACCCCCTCTAGATACCCTCAGAGTAGGGTTTGCAATGGAGGAGTACGCCTGATTACAGCCTTGTTAATATGCACGCATATTTACACTGTTTTCACACCATGGTAGAACGGTATCTACTATTTACTCTTTTGGTGCTTGTAATCACTTTCATCTGCTTCTGTCTACTGATCTTTGCAGCACATATATTTTATACAAGAATAACGTTGACTCAATAAATATATATTAAAAAACGTCCCAGTGTGTTTTCTATGTATATTCCTCTGAGCAAAGCAAGCAAGAGTGGGGAGACATCGTTTACAACGAATGCGCTACAATTCATTCCATTACAACACTGTTGTTACAACAACTGCATTGTTACAACGCGAACCATTACATAGCAAGTCGTTACAATGACTTGCTGCAGGGGGCAGAAGGTGTTGGATTTACAATACAACACCTTCCCTGCTGTTGCACAAACTGGAGTAGGAATAGTAAATTATACTATTCCTAAATCCAGTGCACCCCCCCACAGCAAGTCGTTAGAACGACTTGCGATGTAATGGTTTGCGTTGTAACAATGGAATGCGTTGTAGCGCATTCGTTGTAAAGAGATATATTTGCATGAGTTACTGAGCGAGAGGTTCTGATCTGTTTCCACGATCCCTGAGGGGTCAGGGTTGTCATGTTCAGTGGTTGCCAGATACCATTCGTTCCCTGGTAAGGTTAGGAGTCCATGTGGTAGCACTGTGAGCTAGCTGGTCTCTAGGCCAACATATCCTGTGGGTGCTTGGAATCAGTCTAGGCATCACACACAAGGTGTGTTGTCCAACAAACGCACAGGTCCTATGGATTAGAACTACACAACTCATGAAGATGTTAATACCGGTCTGCCTTTGCCAAAGATTCTCCGACCTAGTTTCAGCTACTGTCACATAGTTCTCTCTTGCCTAGCTCATGTAACTCGGTGTAGCAGTTTCCTATCTACATAGTCTTCACATCCTATCCACAAGACTGCTCCCAGATGTCTACATTTTCAAAGCCTTCACCACTCCACCTCAGCCATTCAAAGTTTCACTGGCTACCTGGCCAGGGTACATTTCCTTCAGTGCACATCAAACTATCCATGGTGTTGGGCTACTTTTTCCTCAACATATACCCTGCAATTAACAACTAAGAAGGATATTTGGGTCATTATTGGGATCACTCATGCCAACCCTAGGTTCAGAAAGTCTTGCATAGTTGGGATCTAATTTTTTGTGTACAGGCCATCATTCCTGGAGCACTCTCATAGCACTTATCGAAAAGCACCCTAATCACCAAGAATTCTAAGAAGAAAGTCCTCACCATCAGACTCTCACCCTACTCTTCGTTTGAATATCCTACTCATTGAAAGACCCATTAATATGCCTCCAACTAGTGTACCAACCTAGAACCTTTTCAAAAGGGAGATGATACTACCAGCCATTCCTACCACATGATCACTGGACTCTTTCTTGTATCACCGACATGATTATGCACGGCACCCAGCACACTCTGCTAAAACTGGCACATCCCTTAGTCCCTCACATACAATACCCAAAGCTTCTCACTTTGATCACACTATAAACACATAAATTCTCCCATTTATCCATGGTATGAAGGGATGCCACACACCAGACAAGTACCACAGAGTGCTTCTTAGTCACCCTCGGAATCGAAAAGCGCCATATAAAGGCCATGGAGTCTACTGAATTAGGTGGGAGACTGGCAAAATGGACATCATTGTTACAGCAAAAGTTTGCTTCCTCTCAATTAGAATAATTGTTTTAAGGTCAGTCGCCTCCATCTGCTATAATTGAGCCAGATCTGATTTTGGCGGTCTGGGTTCAATGCTTTACTGGGTTATATATTTTGCCCATTATCACTGTAAGCAGGCTGAAGGTTGGTATGCATAGAACAGGGTAGAGACTATGGTCATTAGTAGTCAGTGAGATTCCTTTGAATGTCTGATCAAGCGTTTATCCTGCAGAATGCCATCCAACTTCTCCAGGAAGGATGTAAGTCCTTCTTGAACCTAAGACAGCTACCCTGGCAGTAACAAAGTAGATGGGCAGCCGGTGTTTTGGCACAGGAGCCAAATTCATGATAGCCACTTCAACTGATCAAAAAGCGCTGCACCATTTTGCATTGTAGCAGATGGAAGGCCAAAACTGTGTGTGTAACATGTGGGAGGCCTCAGCAACAGTATGCAGTGTTTTTGTGGGTAGCATTCCCCTGGGTGAATGAACTTTACTGACTACAGTCAAAGAGTGCCAGCACAGTAACCGTGACAAGTGCGAAGGGACCATACTTGTCCTCTGCAACCTTGTGCCCCACAGACAGGGTTTTTCACAGACTCAGAATGCAAACATGACAGAAGCACCATGTCAAACACACACACACACAATATCTCACAGACACACACACGCACACACATGCACACACACACATATTTTCAATTAAAAGCCAAAGGGTAAACCTTTGTTATAGTTAGGACAACTTTATTTATTCTTTCTACACATACCACACTTAAACTTCACACAAACATTTCAAATTCTACGCTTATAGTTAAACCTTTCATCTATAATTTATGCACCACCTTTACATTACTCTAACTTTATATATTTTTAATCTACAAACCAAACTACACAAAACTAAAAGGTCTAAATGCATACTTTCAATGTATAATTTATGCAACACCTTCAAATTAATATAACTCACACATCTCCATACACAGTGTATTCAACTTGATAGCCACACTACATTAAGTATAACTTCGGACTTCTCTATGCACTGCTAATGCCGTTTTATATATTATATCCCTTATACCATATAAAATATTTGTAGTTACAATAACACCTATGATACCCCACATCATATTATTTGTGAGAATACAGTGTTTGATAGAAGGGCGATTTATAGTCGTCACACTCATTAAAAGTGAATTAGGAGAAGGCTCAAAAAACAGATCTGGTTTTCCATATGCGTGGGATGTGTGCCAGTAGCAGTACGGTCGAACAAGGTGTTTGGATGGCTTGTGGAAGCAAATGTGGTTAATGAGATATGGTGGGCCAGTGTTATGTAATTCCTTGAGCGTGTAGGTGACATACATTTTGCGTGCAGAGTTTGCACCCTGCCAATACAGGGCGACCAGTAATCAAGGACTTTCTGTTGTTTATTTTTTTAATGGGCACTAATATTGATCTCCAGTATTTCTTCCAGTACAGTATTCATCCTTTTCATTACTTCTCCTGGAGCTCAGTGTTTAAAAATGAGGTAATTTCAGGAATTACACATGATGTAAACAAAATGATTCTCCTAGGATTATAGGGGTTGCTGAAGCTGTAGGGTACTAATACTTCTGGAACACTTTTGAACTTCGTTTTTCTCTATCCTGCCTGCAGAAAAAAACCCTGAAATTAGCATTCCAATAGTTCCATTCTTTTGTCCATAAATGTATCATAGTCTACCTGAAATCAATGTGTAGCCTATTATTCTTGCCTGCTCCGAAGATAACAAATCTCAAACCAGCTGTGATTTTCCTCCAGCTGTGATGCAAGGAATAATGTAAATCAAATTCCCTTTCTAAATCAGATTATTTGTTACTTACAGCAAACATGGAAAATATTGTGCAAATATATGTGGTCATTTGGTGGTAAAGGATATGCTAAAATAGCTTGTGAGCTACTGTAGCTCTTCAGCTACCTCCAAGTAGCACACCTGTGTGCAGCCCAGCTTATTACATTTGAAGGTTTTTGCTAGGTTGAAGTATGATACATAAAAAAAATTGAAATTATACAGCACTGATAATATTAGTTGCTGTCATTGCGTTTCATTGAACATGAGTGGCTCTCAACACAGAAAAGGTTGGAGACCCCTGTTGCCAAATCAACTAAACTTGACTTACTTTTTCGAGCCATAACTTAAAAGTTTAACATCATAGCAACCTAGCCATTTTGAAAGTGAATGGGTTTGCAGGTCCTAGTGAGAGGTTCATGTAGACCGTATGGATAAACCTTAAAATCCTGATTACATGGAAATGCCATCTTTATTATATAAAGATGGAACAGTGTCCACAACACCTGCGCTTCATTGGAAAAAATATAAAGAAGTGCAGCAGCCAATATTTTTCTTAGGAGTCCCCCCTGATGCTGCGGAATACTAAGGCTGTCTAGTCTTGATTCCACCTCATGTCCCTTTCTTCCATCATTCCACAATTCCTGCCACTTTTTTATCATTCTCACAGGTTCTCTTTCACCTCCGATTTCTCCCTTTCTTACAGTTTTCCTTTCTTTGTCTTCCTCTTTTTCGACTTTATCACTCTTGCACTGGGCCCCCAAAACTCGAGCTGCCCAGGGCATACCACCCCTTCCCCCTTGCTATGCCACTACCTTTTTACGTTCTTATATGTTATGTTACTCAAGCTTGCAAAGATGTCTTCAATTTGTAAAAGTCAAGACCTCCTTCACTAAAACGGATCAGTAGTGAAATGCTTGTCCATAACATCTGTTGGATTCTGGAAGGCGCTAGTTTAAATTTCAGTAAACCTACCTTTGCCATACATTCTTCTGAGGCAGGTAAATCGTAGATGATCAAATTAGGATTCAAATATGCGTTTATTACGACAAATAAGTCCATGAAGCCATATATTGCAAATAAAGAACAACGATAAAAATCAAACAAACAAACACAACAATGGCTATTAATCTATTTTATTCATCATTCCAACAGCAACATTTATAAAATAACCTAAGGCTTTATTCAAATCTGAGTACACATACTAACTAAAAACTGAATTACCAGTGTTTGTGTCAAACTGCAATATTTTAAAAGTATAGGTTTAAGAGCCTATTTATAATAATATTGATAAATTAAAAACAGCCCATTAAAATATCCAATAAGTGCTTTTCTTATATTTTGCGCTAAAATTCAGACTTAGAGAAAACAGACTTTCAGTCTAGTCTAAAGTTTAAAACACATTGGTGTAAATCGTGATATACAGGTTTATGGGTACCATGGGGGGCGTGGCCTGCAGGGGAAAGATGGCGGACATTAATGCTACTACACCACTCATTCCTGTTATCCGTTACTTTTCTGCACCGCGGAATGACATCTGTGCATCCCTGAAGTTATGTCCGCTTGCCTGAGCCCTCCCGACTGCCCACACACAGAGGAGAGGCGAGAAACCATGAGTGGCGTTGGAAGGTGTCAGACCGAAGGTAGCATTGTCGCCAGGTGGTGCCATGGACCGCCGAGAGGCGGTGGACGAGACTGCTGCAGGGCTACCCGGACACCGGCTGTGGGGCTCTGGAGACAGGGAGACACTGGGGCAACCATCTGAAAATTGGACGCTGGGGAGATCTTCTTTCAAGGATCATCGCATATCTCTCTAGAGTTTCTGCTGCACAGCAAGTATTCTCTCCTATAGCCAATGCTATGACTTTGCTCTTTATACTGCCCCGAGATGTGATGAATGGTGCTGGCTGCTCCTGATTGATATTGTGTCTGCAATGCCACATTGTCACTCCTACCTATTGGTCTTATCTCCCTGGCTATTGTGATTTTCTCCCTTTTTTTTTTTTTTACAGCACAGAGTAAAGTGTGCTATACTGCAGCACCGATCGGTGAGATGTAGCGGCAATTGCATTTGTACTCTACTGAATATTGATCCTACTGTGCCGCCTGTCAGTACTCTGTTGTGTCCTCTGCTGGGACAACAGAGATGTTACCACGATGGGCTGCACACGCTCTTCATCAACTGCGGAGATAGACCAACTGGACTCTCGAAGTCAGCCCTCCCCCCCTGGAGATATGTTCGATGCAGTACTGGAGGCTATAGAACGCTCTTGTGTCTCCTTGGAATCCAAAATCGATAATGTGTTGATGGATCTTACGATTCTTCATGCAGACTACACAAAACTGGCTGACCGAGTAGCGGCCATGGAGCAGACTCTCTCAGTGGTGCACTGAATTACTGAAGAGGCAACCAAGAGAATTCAACACCAGGATCCAGCGCCTATAGGACAGAGTGGAGGATGCGGAGAGGCGCTCGAGGCGCAACAATGTTCGCCTTATTGGTCTCCCAGAGGGGGTGGATGGCCAAGATGCAGTTGCATTTTTCTTGAGCGGTAGCTCAGGGAGCTATTGCTGGAATCCTCCATGTTGTCATACTTCACTATTAAGAAGGCACACCGCATTCCTTCAAGGCGACCTACGCCGTGCTCTGGCCCCCTGCAGTTCATTTTCAAAGTCCTGCACTTCCACGACAGACTCAATACTGTGAAAACTCGAAAGCTGCAGGAAGTCAGACTGGAAAACTCACATATAACAACTCTGAATACTTTATATAGTGACCGAAGGCAAAACAAGTTTCTTTGACATGCCAAAGGACACCGGGGACTGTCTTGCGTTATCTGGGCATTTTTCTGGTCCCCGACTGAGTGGCAGGGGAGGAGAGCAGAGTACTGTGATAAACGCGTCTAGGCCTCGCTGGCTACGGGGAAAAAGACGTCCTCTCAACCTGATAGGAGTACCAACCTTGGAGCAAATCATCAAGGAGTGCAAGCAAGCTGTCCGGGAGGCAGAACGGATCTCCAATCCTTTCCATAGTTCCGATGGGGATGCAGCATTCGCTGGATCGTCCCGAGATGAGGGTCAGACAATCCTGCCAGGCATTACACCACAGATGTCAGTTGACATCATTAGAGATGTAACCTGTCACCAGCTACTGCACGTCCCATGCTGTTCTCGTAATTTACTCGTTACACATGCCTATTTCTGTTTGATTGTATGAACATGTTGTCTCTATGACTGGGGAGGGCTGGTCCTGGAGGTGGCATATGGAAGGTTCTCTACTCTTCTGGGTGAAAGGGTTTGAAGGGAACTTGCCACTTGAATCAAGCCTAGAATGCTTCCTGGGATTTCACTTTATTTCAACAGTGTTGGGGGATACTGATTTAAATTTCTGTGCAGCCACTCACCCTCCTACCCGCATTTGTGAGGGTTCATTCTGTTAGACATAGATTGAGTCTTGGTTTGGGCAGCCTTTTCTTAAGGTCTGCTCTTTTGGTATTGGCGATATGCCACGTGGGCACCAGGTTCAAATACTATGTTGTTTGGGTTCTGCTACACATACTCCTTGTGGATCTTTGTCCTGGCTTTCCAATGTAGTCAAATTTACGCTCTCAGATTTAGGTGTTTCACACGATACCACAATGTATTATCACCTGGAATGTTTGTGGTCTGCGTACCCCATCCAGTCGATGCTCAGTATACTCATATCTCAGAAGACATCATGCCCAAATCGCCTTTCTGCAAGAATCCCACTTAACGCACTTTGAAGCGACTAGATTGCAACGCATATCGTTGGGGCACTTCTTTGCTACAAATAATTCCTCATACGTCCATGGTGTATTAATCTGGATTCGCCCAGGTACTCCTTTCTTTGCAGAGGAGGTAGTGATAGACACAGAGGGCAGGTATATTTTTAATCAGGGATGAATTTGATGGTAGTCACTTCCTGCTGGGCAACATCTACGCACCTAATATTGACCAGGGCTCTTTCCTGCGGTCATTGTCGGAGGTACTCTGTAAATGGTGTGATCTACCATGGCTGATGGGAAGAGATTTTATTAGCATCTTGGACACAAGCTTAGACCGCTCCTTCCCCTCTTACAGTGCACGGCAGTCTCTGCAAATGCCTCAACGCTAAGGGACTGGGTACAACTGTGGAGACTAGTGGAGATATGGAGGCACCGCAACCCCATGACACAAGTATATTCTTTTTACTCCCACACACATGCATTACATGTTTGACTAGACAGGATTCTGGGCACACCCAATCTACTAACCTCCATCATGCATGCCGATGATTTGGGCTGCAACCTGCAATACATAACGGTTGCCTGGGGCATTCGACCTTTCCCTGGTGCACACCTGGCGCTTACAGCCTGTATTGATGGAGGACTTCCTTTTCCGCGACTACTTAAATACCTCCATTCTCGAGTACTGTGAACACAACACGGCCACAGCCTCATCGGCTTTGATAGAATGGAATGCACTAAAAGTGAAAAAATCTCTCAAAAGAGTAGGCTTACATATCTCCATCCCCTGAAATAGGGAAAGAGTCACTAAAAATGTCAAATACAACGATGAAGTTACTACTAGTGGCTTTACAACCGTATCTGACGGTCCTCACATTTGGTGGAGACCTCCGCAAGGTGGGCAGAGGTCGCCTTATGTTAAAGTATAGTGAAACTTATAAAAGTTTATTAAGCTTTTCAAATGAATTAAGAAATTGTTTTTTATGTTAAATGTTAATTTTATATATTAATTAAAAACATGTTACAGCATAACCTAATTTTAAATTAAAAAGTAATTAGTGTAAATATATTAAATAAAAATAACATTTTTTATAAAGTTTTGATTTACAAAAAAACAGTAAAGAAATATATATAAATATTACTTTTCAAAGATTAAGAGTAATGTACAAATAATTAAACAATTTAATTTGTATTAAATATTATTATTCATTAATTTAAATTTCTTTATTTTCAAAAGGTTAATAAAATATTTTACAATAAAATAATAATTATGTTTTAGTAACAGTCTTTTTTAAACATTAAATATATATTTTTCTGTAGTTGAAATAATGTAATTAATTTCAATATTAGCTCCCACAGGATTTCATTTTAAGTCCCTCTCTTTATTAGTTTCTATGAGCAGGTGTTGCAGTTCCAGTGGTTGGCCATGTGAATGCTGGACTTACTGCAGCTCAGAAGTGGAGTACGTGTACAACTGTTTTGGGTCACTTTGGGCTGTAGTAACTATAAAAAGGCAGTTTGTGAAGAGCAAAGGACCGACTTTTTTGTAGATGGGTGTTTGCCCCTCCTTAACCCTCCCTATACCACCTACTTACTCCTCCCTTAACTCCTCCTCTTAAGTAGTAAGTATTTCTCATTTCCCAACCTCTCCCTTCTGTCTCTCCCACATTTATTAACAGAATGTGATCTCCGCACATGAGAGAAAGGGAAGGTAGAAGCCAAGACCTGCGCACATCGGTATGCGAATAGCAGTTTATAGAGCTATTACAAAATTCAGTATGTGAATAAGCCCCTATTATCATGACTGAGTACTTTGACCAAAGTCAAGTACATTTCATGTAGACACAAGGGAAAATTCAAATTGGAGTGCAGATTTTTTTTGTTAAAGCTACCGTCAGGTGTTGTTGGATACTTCTCAACCTTCTCACTGGGCCTTCCTTGATCCCTGAAGTCCATTACTCTTTAATAAACTTGAGATACATGCCACCACCGAACAACAGAGCTCCGCTGATCTATTAATCAATGCTGTCTAAGAAATCATCATAAAGCAAATTCCCTCCGAAATCTGGAAGATGTAAATCTGGTTTAATGAAGCCAACATCACCTAAATGCGTTCGGTCACAGGACATCTAGAAACCCATAACTTTACTAAACTGGTAATGGGCTCAAGACATCGAGCTTGACTCCTTTTGGATGTAATTGTCATTGCACCATGCCTCGTCACAATAACAGAATAGCTCCCAATAATCTGGAGAAACCATCACCTCATCTCCTTCGATATCTACTTCCCAAATAGGAGGACAATCACAAGATGCTAGGCAAGCAAGACTATGTACAAACAATGGAGGAACCACGATTTGTCAGTGCTTGACCTCTACGCATATATACCTATCCTAACAAACAAATAACAGAAATTGATAAATCACTGACTCTCAAACGCTTTGACAAACTAACACCCAAAAAACACGTCCCTTTGCTATAACAGAAAGGATGACCCACTGAATGAACAAACATATTTTAAAAAGCTAAAAGCAGAACTAGAGGCCTGATGTTCTAAGGTATTTGTGGTAACATACCCTAAGATTTACAAAATAACAGACTTGCTGACAACAAAGTACCTTTAGTTTATTCACCGAAGTCTTTTTTACCAGTAAGAATAGTTTTTCTGATTTAGAAAGAGGCTTTTGTAACCATGTCTGTATCACAAAGAGGAGGGACTACCTTTTGCAATTTGAAGAGGGATGTATCAATACTTTTGCAAACTTTTGAAGAGATACTGAAACTTCAGAGGGGGTAGTATGCGACTAGCACCGGAGAAGCTGCCCCCGTGGGACATCGTTCCCTTTCCCAGTCTCCTCTTCATCTTCTGGACTTGTGGTGTCAGCCCCGGGAGGCAGCGGCAGTGGTGGAGAGGATCACTGCCTGCTATCCACATGTCTTTTCAAACAGGTCCTTTTAACAGACAAGGCAATTCAAAAGCAGAGATGAAGGCCTGATGTCAAATGCGGGCCTCCATCCCTGCATTGATAGTCACAAAAGGTCGCAAATTGCAACGTCATATTGCATCCCCTGCAAATTTACAGTTTGCAACACCCATTGCACCCTTGCAAACCCATTAGTTTTTTTAAAAGTTTTTTTTATATTGTGTTTTTTGATTTTCAAGATTGATACAGTACAAATCAAAAGGAACAAAAAAAACAGTTGTGTGCATAATTTCCATATGTACGACATTACATGAAACAGGACGATTTCCTCAATCAATAATGTAGTGAACACAGTGATGACCGCCACACTTTGCAGAGACAATATACGTTGACAAGTGAACAAACAGACTTGCAAACCCATTAGTTTATAGGTCAAATCGCAAATTGCTCTCTCATTTGTAAACCAGTTGGTATACAAATTGCTCATGGTTTGCGAATGGGATTAGTACTTCAGGGCCTATGTACAGACAATGAAAGTGCAGCAGGAATTGCACAGTCAGGGTTTCTGCTGTGGTACCCTGCAACCTGGCCCTTTGAGGGTTGCTCCGAAGATCCATACAAGTGTGGATGCAGGGTTTGTATGCACCCAACTGACATTTCAGGGGACCATCTGCAGAAAAATGTGCTGTGCAGTCTATAAGTAATAAGTTGCAGATAGTATATTATTCTGTTTCTGGGGTGACGGGTGCAAAACTCTGTCATTCTCTTTTTAATTAGGATGAGACTTTTGCAAACTCTTTTTTACAATTACAACCTTATCTTGTTAGCAGCCATCTAATTGGTTTCTTCTTTCATGTATTCATGTTTAGGTCTAGCAATCGAGACCCATTGTATATACTTTAGTATATATTTATATGTGTATTTACTTTGTGGGCTCTGGAGATCAGCCCTAGGACTTTTCTGCTTCCGCTTAGGGACTTTTTTTTTCTGTTCAACTTCCTCTATTTAACTGTCTTGATAGAAAACGACCAGCAGAGGTCAGTAAACTACCAGAATTGCTTTCTGCTGAGGGACTTTCTTTTTTTTATTTTTCTGGCAACTGCCTCTATTTAACTTTCTTGATAGAAAACAACGAGCAGAGGTCAGTAAAATACCAGAATCACTTTAGCATTCTCTAGATTCCAGTCCATAGAAATTGGTTTCCAAGAGCAATAATATAATAATAATAATAATAGACAATAATATTTTTTTCAAATCTTGTATTTTCAGTGATATGACCACCGAAAGCCCTGATTTTATATTAAAAACAGAGCTTTGGACTATACAATTTCCCGCTGGAAGGCAATATTTCGCTCCATGTGTTCCCATTCCAGGGGTGTCACGCAGTTTGGTGCTTACTTTCCCTCCATGCTAAAGAACAATAGATGTTTCAGTACCCAGGCTAATATGCTGCATAGCTAAATACATATAAGGTCCCAAAGGCGAGACCGATTGCATTGCAAATGCTTGTTTTTTTGTTTCAGCTAGATACTAATTTAGACGTCACTCAATGATTTTTGTAAAAATTCAAAATATATCAAGAAAGGTGGTTTGAAACAGAACTTGGATGCTGGCCCTAAGAAATACATCCATAGTGCATATTCTATGCACACACAGAGCAAGTAACATAGAGCAAGCTTCCAGTTCTCACAAAGTGTAAAGCACTACTTACAGTAGGGCAAACTTTACTCATACACAGAGCAGATAAGTAAAATAATTTGCGGGATGCTCTCCCCACAAATATAACAGGCACACTACAAACATTTGCAATGCAAGCTTCCATCAGCAAGAACACAGAACATGTGCAGTAAGAGAAGCAATGCAAGTTGCCATTACGCAGAACATGCATGAAAGGGTAGCACTGCAAGTTTCCATTACCTAGAAAGACTGGGCAGATCACTGAATACAGGATGATAAATTTCACTCGTATATAAAAGGTACTATACAAGCATTTGTTATACAAGCCTCCTTCACTGATAGACCAGTACAGGCATCGGAGTGCAAACATCCCTAACATACAGCAGGTGCAACGGCAAGCTTCTCATCCACAACAGGTGCAATACAAGCATTATCAGTGGAAGTTTCACTCAGACAGAAAAGCTGCAGGACTTCTTCTGTGGTAAAGCATCCATGGTGTAAACTTCCCTCACACAAAGAATAAGTACAATAGGCAAGCTTCCTATTCTCAGACCGTTAACAGCAGTGCAAGCTTCCTGTACAGACAGTGCAGACATAGTACAAGCATTTGTAATGCTTTCCTCAGCTCGCACATAGAACATGCACAACAAGGGCAGCAGTATATAGTCTGGGTACAGCACTGGTACAGATGTGAATGCTACACTCACAAAGAGCTTTGCTCATCTCTCATGCCGAACAGGCACAGCAAAGGCAGCAGTCCAAGCTTCAGCTCACAAGCATAAAACTGATGCATCACATGAGGCAACAGATAACGCTTTACAAATATAGCTGGTATAGCAGTAGGAAGGCATTGCTCTCTATGCCTCTTTCTCTCATCCTCCCCCTCGCTCTCCCTCCCTAAGAGTGCTTAACTCGTCTTCATCTCCACATGCACCTTAACTGCATCCCGGATGAGCTGTACCTCACCACATTAAAGCTATTTCACTGCACCACCAAATACTCCTCATACTTTAGCAAACACAACTAAGATGCTTACACAACATACTTTGTACTCCATTACAATCCGTGCCTCCATTGTGATACACGGACCGTGATGTTTTTGCCAACTTTTAAAACAACCAGGGGCGGCTCCTCCACTGAGGCAGAGGAGTGTCACCCCACTGCTTTCAAAGCAGTGAAAACATAAAATGATAATAACTTAGTTATTATAATTTTATTTTGCGTTGCTGAGAGGCTGGGTTAGGGCGGGCGGGTCTGGGATCACAGGGGGAGGAGTGGTGGGCACACTCTAAGTGTTCATGACTGTTTCACCGGCCATCTTGGGCCGGCTAAACAGTCATGCGCACTTTGCATTTCCCCACCAGGCTGCATTACACAGCCTTGTGAGGAACATGACCAGGCTCCCATTCCCCCGTCTGAGCGACGAACCACAGCGCTCAGACCAATCACAACGCTGATTTGCAGCATTGTGATTGGCTTAAAGAAGGGATCCTGTGTGTGCCTCCAGTTCCTGCTTCCATTCTGGGGCGTCAGCAGCAAAGCGAGAGGAGACGCAGCTAGCCGAAGAGCTAAGTGTTTTTTTTTTCATTTATTTTTTTACCCCGCCCTGCCACCCCGTTCCCTGCATCAATGGCCTACTGTCCACCTCTCTACACTTCACCAATTTTATATTCAGATTTGTGAACTGACATAGCAGGAAATTATGATAATGACCAAATATTTTCGTAGTTATCCTATTTATTTATTTATGTATTTATTTCTGGTTCTTATACAGAGCTACTCTAACCACAGGGTGTTAGGGCCCTTCACTAAATAACAACTCTACCTGAGAACCAAGTGTTACAAATAAGAGCTAACAGTAAAATAGATTAATTGCATCACCAAGGATTTGAGCACGGAGAGTCATTGAGGGTGGAATGAGGGGAAAAGGGCTGATTACCATTGGGAAGGTACCAGGATCATTGAGACCTTTTTAGGGGTTGAAATTTGAAACATTTACATTTTGATTGAAAGCAAATGGTTTTTTTTTTTCGAAACAGTCTAAATCTTCATGTTTGACTTTGTCCTGGAGAGAGTTCCAGAGTGTGGAGGCAGCACCAGTGACGGATTTGTGAGGCTTGGTGAAATTTAAATTTCCTGCATTTCAAACTGACGGGCTCTTTGCTTACCAGTGTTTTTCACCCACTAGAAAATGTGGAGCAGGGAGTGAAGACAGGGCGCGTGGCCTAGTTTCAACATTTTGCAGGTCCAACAGGCAATTTTAAATTTAATCTTTGCACTAAGAGGGAGTCAGTGGAGTACTTTCAAGATGCGGGAGGTGTGGCTGAATTATTCCTGGTGTGTGCTGCGAGTAGAGCAGCCAAAGAAAGAAGAGCTTTTAGTGGATCAGTATTTTGTGGGTCCTGCAAGCAACAGCGTACAATGGAACGTAAATCCGCTTAGGTCAGGCTAGGTCTGAGGCATTTGAGGGCCAAAAGAGCTGCTTAGGTTTGTTGGGTGGTGTGAACTGAATGATAGCTCGTTCATAGTTTTGAGCCAATCCAGAACCCCAGGAATTTAGCTTATTACTTTAAATTTGCCATAAAGACTTTATTTTTGGGTTACATTTTCAAGTCCATGTTAATTTTAGGAGGTAATTCTCTGCTTAGATTACGAAAGTCCTTAGTCTATGTTCACACTCCCACTGCTGGCTGCTGTTGCTTGAGTCCAGCTCTTATCCTTTATCTACGCTGATCCCAAGGAGTCCAAGGAGAACATTGATAAGATTGCCAACACCAAACACAGTCATCGTTTGCAGCCTCTCAGGCTCATAGAGTCCTCTGAAGAGGTTTGGTCAATTGAGGCCTGCTCTGCCTACTGGTCTGGATTCCGCACACTTCAACGTGCCCCCAGTATTGTATTGTTTTTTATCAGTTAACTACTTGTGGCTATCTGAGGCCACTAGATGCTATCAGAGACAGCTAGTGGTTGGGCACTTGTGTCTGTTTTAGGAGGAAGAATTATTTTGCAGTGTCCCTACCCTTTGGGGAGCAGAGGCGAGGCCATGCCATCATTTTAGCATTGTTGGTACGCTATGGCCAAGTATTAAAGATGCAGCCTCTGGCGCCTGAACGTGGCTTTTAATCTAAAATTTCAGCCTCCATCTGCTTATTTTCGATTGTTTCAATTGAAGTAGTATCTACAACTGACAACCCAACAAGCATTATAGTATTATGCTGAGAAATAAGGAATAGGACAAAAGAATCCCCCCGAGTGAAGTACGGGTAATCTGAAATTGCGCTGCAGTGAAGGGTTGAGTGTAACAACAGATGTCAGTTGTTTGCGAGTGCCTTCTGGGGAAAGGCAGCTTTTGCTGCGACATGCAACTACCTTTACTTGCTTACTGTGGTAGTGGGTGGTAATGAATGTGTTGAAAAATAACCCATTTTATTTTAAGATGTCCTGGATCTTTATTTTTTTATGCTTTAAATGGTTCAATCAAATGCTCCTGTTATAAGAATTTTTATAACTATTATTGGCAATGTCACCCTACACAGGCTGGTTATTCGAAAAGTCCGTCCTGACCTACATCGTGTCTTGAGACACAAAGGGAGCCATTTATTTTACAACAAAAGTGTAGAATTCAATTCCATGAGTCCTCAGATTACATTAATGTCAAAAGATCAAATGTCATCTCCACTAGCCATGTCCTTGGGTAACTTTGCAACTAAATACTGTAAATCTACAAAAGTCAAAAACTGACCCAGGTATTTCCTTAATAATTTGGACCTCTGTACTGGAATCATGGGCTCCTTGGAGTATCTGCAAATGGAAATTCAAGAACCCAATTTAAATCTCCTTCTCGCTCCTTCATTCAAAAAGGGTCCTCATATTTGTTCATTCCCTTGTTTCAAAGAAATACACAAATATATAGAGTTGTATGGTTCTTAGAAGGTGTCCACCTGTAAAATATCTCAATGGCCAACCCCATCTAATAGTTATATCAGCTGATGGGGCAAGAAAATACGAGAATCCACTAGAGCAGTGGTTCTTAACATTTTTACTTCTGTGGACCCCATTTAATCATTACTTGAATCTAGAGAATCCCACTGAGTCATTACTGGAAGCCGAGGACCCCAGCCTAAGCAATTATGATGATTTGAACCACAAAACAATACACACAGATACAGACACAAGGAGTCATTAAACAAATACAAAAATGATTAAATATTTAATTTAATTTGCAAGCAAATATTTTAAAAAATATATTATATAATGGGAAAGTTAGAGCTCTTCTAAATTCAAATGAGGCCACCCATAATCCATATCATATTCTGCTTGATGCACTTGCACTGCTCCCACTAATCAATCAGAGGACTCCAACTTAATTGTTAGCCTCCAATTTCAAAAACCTTCACTTTTACAGGACGTTTTACAATTTTCAATTTTCATCATCATCATCATCTTTATTTCGACATTTGTCATAAAAGATTCCATACAATTGAGCATTATAAAAGAAATAAAAATGAGTGCAAGTATACATAAGACAGTTTTTACAACAGCAAGAAAATAGCAGCGCCCGTGGGACATGCCAATAATGATAGTCGATACATTATACCTCCATACAATCTAAACTTTTAGGGGAACTCCTCATGGCAACCATGGAACTATAGATTCAAACAAAGTTTTCGTAGATCCTTCTTTTCCTCCACATAGCTGCCAGAAATGATGACACAGCAAAAACTATTACAGTGGTTAAGTTTGTTTTAAGAATTCGATAAGCTTGCATACAATGCGTAAACCCCAAATTTTTGCAAAGAGGAACAATCCAGCACCTTCTAGACTTTTGATCAACAGGGCTAAAGAATAGTATATGCAGTTCATTTTCTTGATCGAAAGCACAACCAGGGCAATTTTTTGGAGAGAGCGGGGACCATTTACTCGTAAAGGCTCTAATAGGCAGGGTGCCATATCTCCACTGCAAATACAATTTTCTCGCTACAGATGGGCTAATATCATTTAAGACATGCTCAAAGTGGTAAAAATCTTTAACCATTATAAAAGTTCGTGTTAAAATAGCAGATTGAGAATTCTGTATAGAAGCGGTTAGTTTGGTTTCATAGTACAATTTAGCCAGATATTTACGTGAAACACTAGTGCAGGCTGTCACCGGGTCAGACCACAACAACGGGAGGCCTATTCTCCCCAATTCCTCTTTCACATACCTCAACCACGGATGTTTCCCCACATTAGGGAGCCCTAAGATTTCCAAGAGTTCTTTCCTATAATCCTGAAGCTCGGGGTAATCCAAATCCTCCACCAAAATGTTAGGGGTTTAAGACCCAATTCCTCGTCTATGGATCTGAGGCCCAAATCAAGCCTTAGTGGCAATAAGGGAGTACTAGGGGGGGAGGGCCAACAACTGCCTTAAAAATTTGTTTTTTGTGACTATGATCTCTGGATGGCAGTGAAAGCCCCAGAGTTCACCGCCATAGATTACACCCCCCCCCCTTTGCCTGTAGTTTGTATATTTCAAGAGGTGGGCCAATTGGTTTGACACATGATTTATTTAGAAGTCTTAAAATACCCCGGCTGTTTGGGCTAACTTGAGTTGAGATTTAATTTGGTGTGGGACCCATGTCATAGTTTCATTTAAAGTGAGCCCCAAGTACTCAAAGGTCTGAACCCTTTCTAAGCTAACTCTCCCTATACTCGGGTTTGAGCGTGTGCTTGCTGGTGGGTTAAAAATCATGTATTTTGTTTTGAGAGTATTTATTTCTAAGCCCCGTTCGTGGCAAAATGTCTCAAAACCATCCAACACTCGTTTTATGCCCATCGGGGACTTCGAGAGTAATAAGGTATCATCTGCAAACATGATCGCAGGAACCCGACATCCAGCGAGCTTGGGGGCATCACTATTTATAACCTCATTCAGATGTGTAAATACTCCGTTGACATAGAGGCAGAACAGGGTGGGTGCCAAAACACAACCCTGTCTGACTCCCTTGTCAACGGGAAATCTGGATGATAAAGCACCATTTTTTCCACACCTGACCTGTGCGAAATTCCCCCTATGCAATCGAATTATCATGTTCAATAGGGGGCAGGAATGCCCAGTTGTAAAAGGACGGACCATAATTTAGCCCGGGGGACTAGGTCAAAGGCCGCACGGAGGTCCACAAAAACAGTATATAATGACCCACCCTCAACTTTAACAGATTTCCAAAATAACAGGGTCAGTCGAAAAATCTGTTCCGTAGTAGACACATTCTTCCTAAACCCTGCCTGGTAAGGGCTTAGAACCGAGCACTCTTCTATCCAGTCCCTAAGGCGATCTAAGATCAGCCTTGCAAAATTTTTTTGAGGCACATCAATGAGGCTGATAGGCCTGTAGTTGGCTGGGAGGAGAGGTGAGCCCTTCTTAAAGATAGGGACTATCTCAGCTCCCAACCAAGTACTAGGTACCGCCATGCCCCTCTGGACTGCATTAAATAAAGCCGTTAGATAAGGGGCCCAAACCTTAGGTTCGTGTTTGAAGAGGTCACCTGGAATTTTATCCAGCCCAGGCGCTTTACCGGCTGGAAGTTTGATTAATGCAGCAAGAACCTCTTCTTCCATAAACTCGACCTCATATAAATCGGCAGTAGAGTTGAACAGTAGTCCCCCCTGCTCCATATCATAAGTAGAATACTCCCCTCCATAGAGGGTGGAGAAATGATCTTCCCACACATTAGCAGCGATATTAGGTACAATCGCCGGTAGAGGATCGGTCGACCCCGTGTTAACAATTTGCCAAAACTTTCGGGCATCTCTTAATTTTAATGCAGATGTTAAATTAGCCCAGTTGTCATTATCCCACTCCATCTTGGCAAGGTATATTAACTGCTTATATTCTAATCGTTTTTCTCTTATTAGCGCCTTGTTATTATTAAGCTTCACAGCCCTAAGAAGTTCTGTTTTTAGCTTCCTACAGGCGGTGTTATACCATGTAGGTCTATTACCTCTTCTTCTCTCTTTGGGCGCTATAGGATTAAAAGCGTCCGCCAAAATAGCGTTTAGTTCCAAATTTAGATCCCCAAATTTTTGATGTATTTCGGAAGTAGGATGCTGCAGCATTAAGGCACCTATATAGCTTCCAGTACCGGAGTTACCTGCGCGTAAAGTTCTGCCACTAATGCTGGATAAGTAACTAATTTTTCCCACCTGACCCTACGCCTGTTGCTAGATAGGAGGAACCTGGCATCTAGACCATCGTTTGGGTTACATGAGCCTTCGGGGTTGTCCGGGGATAGAACTTCTAGGATCAACGGATTGTGATCACTATCACCCCTGATTTCTACCCTAAAATCAATGACCTTATCCCAAGCGCAACTTTCAACAAATATATAATCCAGGAGTGACTCTTGCCCGGGCTTGTTGAAAGTACATTTTGAGGGGATATCTGATTTTGAGCGGCCATTACAGGCCCTAATTGAATGCTTTAAAGTTAGGGCCGTAATTTGGACGGCAAATGGCGCCCATGACCTAGGCGAAGGGCCCTCTGCTGGAGTTATTTTCCAGTATTCATCCTCCTCCAAAATAGCACTATCCGTCAAACCCATAAGCGGCTCGAAATGGCAGTTAAAATCGCCACCTAGCAAAAGAGTGGTGCCCTGAGGAATCATATTTAAGATTACAGAGAGCTCTTCAATGGTTCCAGACTCAGATGTAATATTCACAGGTCTTGAATAAACGTTGACCAAAGCAAGCCTGGAATCATTCGGCCATTCTAAAATCACGCATTGGAGGTCCTCTGATGACGTATTCAAAACCCTGGCTCTACAGCCCAAATGGGAACGCACCCAAATTATTAAGCCCCCTGACGGTCTACCCTTCCCCCCCCCCACCTTGCCGGGACTGAGAATGAAACAAAACCACTCCGATGATGTTCCTCCCTGGCCCAGGTCTCCTGAAAGAGGCATATGTCATTCCTGTCTATGAACGAGCCCCACTCGGGACACACTATTTTGTTACCTATTCCTGCTAAATTCCACGACAGAATTGTCAGTGGACCAGCAATAGGTGTAACTTCCAGAGTTGGTGCACCGTATCCCTCACTAATCGTTGTGATCGCCACCAGGCGGCCTTCCGCTAAGGCCCCGCTCTGGCCGTCGGGGATGAAAGTGCCCAGAGGAGCCCCTAACTGGGCGCTCTCAACACTATCTACTCCCCCCAGCCCGCCCCTATTCACACATGTAATTGAACGTCCATGCAGGGTAGAATTGTTAGTGGTGATATCACTCGCCCTCAGATAACTCCCCGAATTGGAGTTACCATGTAGTCAATCCACCTCATCCAAGCAGCTAAACCGATTGTGATCCAAATATTGAGATGTCCTATTAGAGTAATGTGGGTCATTCCTGTTCCCTCTGGAGTGGCTTCTAGATCCCATCCTTGACCAACCCTCTTCTAATCCCATATCGGAGCAACTAGCATGAGGTGGATAAAAAAAGGACAAGGTAAGGGTCTGAATTGTGGACTCCTCCTTGGAAGACGGCCTCTTAAGAATATGGGAAACTGTCCCTGGGTCTCTAAAGTTAACCATAATGCAATCGCCGCTAATGTTTTTCTTAGTTGATCCCAACCATGAGACCCTTCTGACCATCACAATTTCACTAAAAATGTGTGGGGGAAGGGGTCTATACTTGTTTAGCCAACTTGCTACTTTATTTTTTAATGAAGCAAATGATTCTACTCTTGTGTTGGTGAGTTCAGGAACTCCTGCTAGGACCACTACCAGGGGAGCAGCTTCCGGGGGTAAATTTACTATCAGTTTCTTTCTCAAACTATTGCCCTCCAGATTTTCTTGCTCAATGTTTGCCAAAGGCTTTTTAGCCATTAACCCAGGACAGGAGGAAAGGGTGGAATTGGTATTCCTTTTTAGGATATCCTGTACTGGAGAGGAGGGGTTTACCAGAACTGGAAGTGTTGTTAAAGGAGGGGTATTAACTAAATGTGCACCCCTTGCCCTCTTCCCTTCAGTGGTTTCCATAGTTTGTAAATGGTCTACCCTAGGCCCAGTGCCCTTTCTATGTTTGCCAACCTAAGATCAATTTGGTCAAGTCTAGCGATCAAAGGGTCCAACAAAGATTTCAGGATACTTCTCAGGCCTGAAGTCTGGTGATCAGCCCAAGCCTGGATGTTATCACCAATATTCAAGGTGGTAGGCTGTGCTACAGAGGGACTGAGGACTGGGGAGTTTGTAGGATCACTGACTACTGGAGGAATCACCTTGACTTTTGCCTGGCCTTTAGAATTAATATGGGTTAAGGAGTTAGATAACCTTGCCTTCTTTCCACCCCCTATCTGTGTCCCTCGCTTTCTTTTTGGGACAGCCCCCTCCCTTTTGCCTCGTAACTGAAGGGTGTTAACCACAGACCCACTAACAGGCGTCATGATAGCAATAGGAGGGGACACAGTGCTAAATTCAATAATAGCCAATATAGAATCACTTTTCGATCCAGGGCAGCGCCCGGAGTTGGGCGAAATAGTTACTACCAAATGGTCACTATTAGTTAAGGGATTAGGCGGTGAAATACACCTATCAGGTGTTCTGGCATTCGCTATGTGACCCAGTGACGATCTTTTCACGTTATCTATACCCTGGGAGAGGCGACGTTCTAAAATAGTGATCTCATATGAAATCAAAGAATTTGCTCTAATCAAAAAACTGTCCAAAGTACCCGCCATCATTGTACTGGACGAAAGTGCTGTACTTCTTGTCTCTCTGCCCGCCATAGTCCTGTTTCTACAACAGTAATATATCCCTTGAATGACAAAGTCTCGAACAGATACCTCAATTAGACAAGAAACCAAGAGGAATGGCCCGGTCCGGTCTCACACGGTCTGTAACGGGCTAGAACGGGCCCGCCCTTGGCCCGGGCTTCGCCCGCGCACCTCCCGCGTTGCGTCTGTATGATGTTGTTATATCCGTCCAGGCAGTGGGCGGGAACGTGATGGAAGAGGCTGCAGCTGTGCTGAACTGGGCTGCTGGTCCTCGCAGTCCTTCACGAATTCACAACCCCAAAAACGGCAACAAGGCTTCCACGAGCGGCACCCGCAAAGCGGGGGCCACGAGCAGTAATGAAATGACCAGGCAGGGGGCGGGAACGTGATGGAAGAGGCTGCAGCTGTGCTAAACTGGGCTGCTGGTCCTCGCAGTCCTTCACGAATTCACAGCCCCAAAAACGGCAACAAGGCTTCCACGAGCGGCCCCCGCGAAGCGGGGGCCGCGAGCCGTTATGAAGTGTCCAGGCAGGGGGCGGGAACGTGATGGAAGAGGCTGCAGCTGTGTTGAACTGGGCTGCTGGTCCTCGCAGTCCTTCACGAATTCACAGCCCCAAAAACGGCAACAAGGCTTCCACAAGCGGCACACGCGAAGCAGGGGCCGCGAGCCGTAATGAAGTGTCCAGGCAGGGGGCGGGAACGTGATGGAAGAGGCTGCAGCTGTGCTGAACTGGGCTGCTGGTCCTCGCAGTCCTTCACGAATTCACAGCCCCAAAAACGGCAACAAGGCTTCCATGAGCGGCTTCTTTATTTATATACAATTGATACTCTGTTAATAATATTGAATTTTAGCAGTCACGGACCCCTAAGAAGGCGTCATAGGCTCCCAGGACCCCGGCCACATGTTAAGAACTGCTGCACTAGAGGATTGATCACGTATTGAGCCCCATTTGTTATCAATGACACTATTCATTTCCCTCGTCATCATTGTCAATGCTTGCTTTGCCTTTGTTAACACAAAGCACCCTGGAAGCAGTAGCAGAAACAAAAACAAATCAAAACAACTCAATAGAAAGAAATGAGTGGTGAACTGCAGACTGTCAATATTTGCCTGCCTTGTTTGGGATGGTTGTATTCAGAGCTAGAAACAGAAAACCAAACCAAACTGATGAAATACAAATGTGTACAGCAGGAACCTTCACATTTTATGTAGGCCTCCTAATCAGTGTATTCTCCTGTCAACTCATGCCATTTAAGAAAAAGTGAGCACTATGGAGGTCTTCCAGAGCACTGCTCTTTGTTAAAGCATTGCTTAAATTATCACCTAAAGATGGCAACAAATATGTGTAGTTTCATAATGGTAAAAGAAGAGAGAGAATTGCTCTATGTCTAAGATAACAACAATATTGTTGGGTACCAACCAGACTCCCATGGGGCAAACGTTTCAATAGATGCCAGAGGTGAAAAGAAACTTGTTTATAAAAAACCCACTCCATTAGAAGAGGCTCAATTTCCCCTGTACAGAATCATAAGCAGGCTGATAAAATAACTAAGACCAATCCAGATCCAAAATTAGTGTTACATGAGAATAACAAAGTGAAGCAAACTAGAAACAAGAAACAGAATACAAAACACCTTAACCCAAATTAAAGCCATAAATTAAAAAGTCTGAATAATGATAGAAATACCCAGATCGTGCATCTGAGTAAAGATCTTATTCCAATTGGCACCAAGTTATGCGCTATAGAAACAGTGGATACAATTTTGGGAAAAGAGCAAGATCAATAATTTTATATCAGTAAACGAGAAAAGAAAGTAAGGAAACCCTATCATTTCAATCATAGTAAAATGTAGTCATTATTCAAACAAATTCAGCAACTTTATAAATAATAATCAGTGGACTTTAAATTGATCAGCGTTGTAAAGAATTTACTCATAAGAGAAGTCACTAAAGTGTCTTTCTTCTCTTCCCTGACTTAACCAATAGTATTTTGATGCATTGCTGTACTTGAGTTTAATAATAATTTCAAGAGAGGAGATGTCTCCGTAAGAATCATCTAATGCACGATTCCTATAGCATCACTCAGGCCTATTGTCCTTTCAAGTAAATCTTAACACCAGTCCACGTTTTAACCCATCTTACTAGAAGTATCACAGATGGAATGTAATATGAAAGCCTCTGATCTGGAAAAAACAGTGTTGCCATTACAAACAACTAAACTCTTGTCTCTATACACAATGTGATTCACGGAAGAAATTATGGGGGCGAAATCGATGTTGGGCGGAAGCTTCCGCCAGACAACAACTCAGTCCTGGGACCGACCGACAACCGGTCGGCGGTCCCGAACGCCTAATTAAGATGCGATCGAAGACTGTTTGGTCGTATTCCGACGTTTCCCTATGGGAGCATGCATTACGGCCGTAAACCAGTCGTAATGTATGCTTCTATAGGTAAATGGAAGGTGTGGTTCATCCCTGCACCCTGTGACAGGCACCTCAAGGTGCTTGCCACGGGGTGCTGGGATCAACAAGGGAGCGCCTCGGCCCCCAACTAGAGTTCGCGCACCCAAGGGGGCCAGGCTGGGGGCACCCAAACACGCTTTCCAATATGGTTTCCATTTCGGACAGGCTGGGATGAAACCGTGCCGGAAACCGTGCATTGTAATCCAAGGACGGAGAGGCACGCCCTTTGGGACTACGAGCTAGGTCCGACTGGCCGGCAGGCTCCTTGAGCCTGTTGGAAGCCAGCCAGAATGACCAGCCAATTCCAACCGACTGCATCTTTATCAGCCGGTCGGAACTGAAACCGATAATGCCGGTCAGAGGCTTTCCAATCGCCATCGTAATAGGTCCCTTTGTTGTGTTATTTCATAATGCAGCAAGCAGACTCAACTGGATCATTCACATATTTGTTCATATGTTAGAGGGAGGTTTGTCAGATTATGTTTTAGTGCAAAATGGGATACTTCAGTGTCAGGAGCCCTGGCTATGAGTGTGCTAGCATTCAAGGTTTTCTTGTGTTGCTAAACATGCTCAATCAACAAAAGAAAACCATCTGTCTGATGTCTTTCTAACTTTTATAGCAACAAAATGTGGTTTCTGTAAAACAGAGTGCACCTAGATTTTATTTGGCATTCTAACCCCAGTGCTCAGACCAAACTTTATAGCATTGATGTTAATACATTTGTGCTCTCATATTGGAGACATTACTTCTGAGATCAATGAAATGGTGTCTTTTGGGAAAGACACTGCCAGTATAATTGCTATTTACACAAGTGCTTTAGTACGAACAACAGGTGATTTCAACTTAAAGTTAATGCCTCCCAGGTTTGATCATTTAATAGATGAGCTGTAGTAAATGTAGAACATTCAGTCTGGTAATTCTTCGATTTGCAACACCTTGAAACCCTCAGAAATGATGTTTAAGGTGATGGCTAGTAACAGTTGGTTTGTCACAATGGTCACCGGAATTCACACTTACCAGCAGAACAAACTTTACAAATGGGTCACCAACTTTGGTGCCGATCACGATTCAGGCAAAAACCGGGTACGAACCGTCGGACGGAGCATATTCTCCGTCCGACGCGTACCTGGTCGCACCAAAATACAAACATGGAAGTACGATTCGCACGGACGCAACAGTTCCGTACGAATCGTACAAAAGCCCGAACGACTAAAAAAACAATACAAATGTGATCCGGGAAAGCGCCGACGCGACGTCGGGACGCACGCAGCCTGCCATCCACGAACCAGGAATCACGATTCGCACCGACGTCATCCCGCACGGTGAATATTTTCCGACAGCCAAAAACTCCCGCGAAATCAGGACGACGCGAACAAGGAGTACCTGTACGCGACGGACAGACATGGACCCGAACCTACGTGTCCTCCCGGCCCTCATAGCAGTCGACCTCCTCTACAGGTTACGACGCAGACGCCGCAGAAGGTCAGAACAACAAAGGGAGGGGGGAAATGGGGGGGGGCAGGAGCATGGGCAGGCCACAAAACCCCCACCCAAGTCACACAGCACACATGCCCTGGACATACCTGACCCCCAGGCCCTGGTCACTACGAGGGGGCGGGGGCGTGTACAGCAAAGTCAGCGGACGCCACAACGGAAGTGCCTGACGACGCGAACCGGCAACACAACCAAACAGGTACGTCCCGTACCCACACCTTAAGAGCGTGGGTACGAGTTGTACCCCGCCCACACCCACATCATCCCAACAATGGCTGGACGGCCGTACCCACGTGGCAAAGGCCTGGGTACGGGCCGCACAAGCATCACATAGCGTGGGGACGCATATGTACGGACCGTACCCCCACCCCAACAGTGTAAGTACGACACGTACCCCCACCCGCGGTCGTATGGAGCGTACCCCCACGCCAACAGTGTAAGCACGACTCGTACCCTCACCCGCGGACATATGGAGCGTATCCCCACCCCAACAGTGTAAGTACGACACGTACCCCCACCCGCGGTCGTATGGAGCGTACCCCCACGCCAACAGTGTAAGCACGACTCGTACCCTCCCCCGCGGACGTATGGAGCGTACCCCCACCCCAACAGTGTAAGTACGACACGTATCCCCACCTGCAGTCGTATGGAGCGTACCCCCACGCCAACAGTGTAAGTACGACTCGTACCCTCACCCGCGGACGCATGGAGCGTACCCCCACCCGTGTATGTTCTAAGCGTACATATCCTGAAATAGGAGGTGTGTGTGCAAAGTCCTCCCAGCAGTGCCCAGACATGAGAGGGGTGTGTGCAGAGTCCCCCCAGCAGTGCCTAGACATGAGAGGGGTGTGTGCAGAGTCCCCCCAGCAGTGCCCAGACGCAGGAGGGGTGTGTGTAGAGTCCTCCCAGCAGTGCCCAGAGACAGGAGGGGTGGGTGCAGAGTCCTCCCAGCAGTGCCCAGACGCAGGAGGGGTGGGTGCAGAGTCCTCCCAGCAGTGCCCAGACGCAGGAGGGGTGTGTGCAGAGTCCTCCCAGCAGTGCCCAGAGACAGGAGGGGTGTGTGCAGAGTCCTCCCAGCAGTGCCCAGACATGAGAGGGGTGTGTGCAGAGTCCTCCCAGCAGTGCCCAGACGCAGGAGGGGTGGGTGCCTATCACTCCCAGCAGTGCCCAGACATGAGAGGGGTGTGTGCAGAGTCCCCCCAGCAGTGCCCAGACATGAGAGGGGTGGGTGCAGAGTCCTCCCAGCAGTGCCCAGACGCAGGAGGGGTGGGTGCAGAGTCCTCCCAGCAGTGCCCAGAGACAGGAGGGGTGGGTGCAGATTCCTCCCAGCAGTGCCCAGACACAGGAGGGGTGGGTGCAGAGTCCTCCCAGCAGTGCCCAGACGCAGGAGGGGTGGGTGTAGAGTCCTCCCAGCAGTGCCCAGAGACAGGAGGGGTGGGTGCAGAGTCCTCCCAGCAGTGCCCAGAGACAGGAGGGGTGGGTGCAGAGTCCTCCCAGCAGTGCCCAGACGCAGGAGGGGTGTGTGCAGATTCCCCCCAGCAGTGCTCAGACATGAGAGGGGTGGGTGCAGAGTCCTCCCAGCAGTGCCCAGACGCAGGAGGGGTGTGTGCCTATCACTCCCAGCAGTGCCCAGACATGAGAGGGGTGTGTGCAGAGTCCCCCCAGCAGTGCCCAGACATGAGAGGGGTGTGTGCAGAGTCCTCCCAGCAGTGCCCAGACGCAGGAGGGGTGTGTGCCTATCACTCCCAGCAGTGCCCAGACATGAGAGGGGTGGGTGCAGAGTCCTCTCAGCAGTGCCCAGACACAGGAGGGGTGGGTGCAGAGTCCTCCCAGCAGTGCCCAGACGCAGGAGGGGTGGGTGTAGAGTCCTCCCAGCAGTGCCCAGACGCAGGAGGGGTGTGTGCCTATCACTCCCAGCAGTGCCCAGACGCAGGAGGGGTGTGTGCCTATCACTCCCAGCAGTGCCCAGACATGAGAGGGGTGTGTGCAGAGTCCCCCCAGCAGTGCCCATGGACAGAAAAAAGGCTGGAGTACACACATGCATACAGCCGAAAAGGGAACATGTCCACATGAAGTCATGTCGAGGGACTACATACACAAGTACAGTGATCACCAAGGATGCCACGAATGATGCAGGTGGAGACATCGCCCTGCATGCATGGCCAAAGTTGAAGTGGTCCGTCACACACCCAGCCAATGTAGACACAGCTCTGCGCTAAATATTTGGAACACCCTGCAGGGAAGATATCAGGGTACACAGAAGAAGGAATACACCTTGGGACAATTTCTCCATGCAGTAACTGCTTACATGAACAAAGAAAGTTAGCTAACACCTTGTGATGGCACACAGATCCCAGGGTCCCCCCAATGAGCAGCACACTACTACATTTCCCACACACCCAACACATGAACACCACCCAAAACCATGTAGCAGCCCCACCAACAGCAATACCAGCAAAGCAGGAGTGTTCCAAGGGAAAATAATAAATTGCTTTATTCAGCATGATGAAAAAAGTCTTGTATGTAGGAAGTACAATATTAACAAAGCCCATAGGGCAGTCCAGAAGTCACATCTGGATGGGGGACACAGTGGGATGCGTGTCCCCTAGCTTGCCTGCACAGTTAGATTCCGTCGTCTTCCACAGGGGTGAGGGCATCATGTGGGGGGGAAGGACCAGGCACCGCAGGGACATGAGGGCGAAGGGTAGGCGACGTGGGTGCAGGGAGGGAGGACTCCACCACAGGGGGTGGGGCAGGGCCAAAGGCGGAGGCCAGCATGTCGCTGCACACCTTAGCAAGGTCCTCCAGGGAATCCCCTGCACCCGAAGGAACCACAGGCCCCAAGGAGGGGGGGGGGGTCAGAGGGATGGGTCGCAGCGCCACTGGGGGAGGATGGAGACAGGGGGGGGACTCAACCACCCTGACCCTGGACTCCCTTGACCGCTTGCGGGGTGGTGTCACTGTGGGGCTCAGGGACAGAGCGGCCATGAAGGAGTCTTTCTGGGATATGTGGCCAGGAGAGCTGAGGGTAGGGGATTTGGAGGGAGTTGATTTTGTTGAATACGGACTCCCACTCTGGCTGCGTGTCTTACGTTTGCCCCCCGACCCAGTGGGTGTGCCTACTTCACTCTGTGTGTGCGTGCCAGGAGGTGTGCGGGTGACCTTCCCTGCTGGTGTGGTGCCTGTGTCCGTCGTGGTGTGTGCATGCTGGCGTCTGGGTGTACGTGGGACAGGCATGGAAGTGGGAATTGTGGATGGGGCAGGGGTAGGGGTTGGATGAAGCGCTGCAGGAGACCCACTGCTGCAGTCAGTGTCGAGTCTATCGACCTCAGCAAGCTGCGTTGGTCAGCCTGCGATGAGTGAATGCCCTCCAAATATGCCTCCATGTTGTTGAGGACCTGGCTGTGGCCATGGAGGACATTAAGGATCGCAGCCTGACCAATCTGCAACTGCCGCTGGATGTCCACAGACTCGGCATTGGCGGCAGAAGTGGAGACAGGGGCAGGGGGTGCGGTGCCTGGCATGAAGGAGACATGAGGTGACTGGGCACGCCTGGAAGGGACACGAGCAAGTGGGAGGTGGCTGATGGCAATGGAGGGGGCGGGGCGAGATGTTGTGCCGCTGTCAGCTGCTGGTGCAGGCTCCGCCCACTCGGAGAGATCATCCTCGGACCCGTCAGCTTCATACTCTGTTGTGCCAGTCGACAGGTCCCCGGCCTCACGCTCCTCCGCCTCAGTCCCACTCGATGTGCCAGCCACGATGGCACCGCTGGCACTGGTGCTCGGTCCCTCTGCTCCGTCTGTGCCCATGTCTCCCTCCGTGTCCCCCGATGATGCTGTGGGCAGGGTGAAGAGACAGAAATTAATCATACACCTGTATACATATGTCACATGAGTCCAATCTACATAGGTTACAGTGCATAGCCTGAAACAAAAGAAGAGTTACATCTACAAAACAAGGTACATATGTAGGGCATGCAAGACACAGTTGTTTGACCCACCATGCCACTGAAAAACTATGGAGAGCATGACACAATAGCAAATTAGATTACATGGATTTTTGACTGAGGAGCAAGGCCCTGGGGACAATCCAGCACTGCATCTGCACCACACAGCGTGGCAGGAAATAGGGATGAGCAGGGACCATATCCAGGAACTAGAGGCACATGCAGCATAGGTTATACTGAAAACATGCCCACCCTGACTGGCTCACTGCACCTTGAGTGTATGTCCAGACAAACATCACACACTGGCCAGTCCTAGCAAGGAGATTTCAGGTTTTGACATGTAGGCCATGCCCGCACCAACCCCCCCCTACATGAGACAATTCTTTTGAGACACAGGAAGCACTTACATCTCTTAGTCTGGGTGAAATACACATGGGATGCAAAAATTCAAGATTGCACACAAAATACCCAAGGTGCGCCTGTCCAAATAATCATGTACAAATGGGCATCATCAAATGATTGTAACAAGACACACAGGCACTGGCCACCGTGAGTATGAACAAGGAAAATCAGGTCAGGCTGTACAGTGGACACTTGTACTACATTTCACGTCAATATACATTGGGCCAGGGGACAATGGCACAGAGCACAACCTATGCTGTAGACACAGAGATTGTCGACATTTTCGGATTACACACATGATAACTAGGAAAATATGCCCCTGGGGACAGTAGTGGCCACACAACTCCATGCTCCTGAATGGGAATGACTGCAACACACGCTACCATCCCTGCACTAGGCGTACCGCACACTCATGCACATCATGTCACAGGCCACCACATAGGACGTGCGTGCTGTAAGGCCTCACACTTGAGAGACTAACTCCCATGTCTGGACTCAGCATTAGTGCCAACTGACATGGAACCCACAAGTCCAGGACTGGACAGGGCACAGGCAAGGTCCCAAAACCTGTTACACACCACCCCCACACATGATGCTGCAGGCATTGTACACGTGGAGAAGGTGCCAGGCTACATAACCTTGTGACGGAGTGACTACACACAGACCAGGGAACACATTGCAAGGAGGGGAAGGGAGGCAGGAGAGCACTGCAATACTGTGGGTAACAGGATCTGCACAGCACCATTAAACCCTGGCAGTGTATCCATGGAACAGTGCACTTACAAATGCTGGTGAAACACAACAAACACACATGTACCTACCCCCTTCCTGCTGCTGCATCTCCTGTAAGCGCCTGTCCAAGTCTGGAAATACCACCGCCAGCACACGCTTGTGGATGTGGGAGAGACGGCGGCGCCCGTGGTTCTTATGGCTCTCAGGTGAGTCCCCCAGCAGGACCCGTGCGATCCTCCGCGTCCAGCACCGGATATCCTGCCAGCGTTTCCTCACCTGGGACAGGCGCCGCTTGCGACCATCCGCACTCCTCACGGCACTGACGGCGTTCAGCCAGATCTGCTCCTTGGCAGAGGCGCCTACCTGTGAGGATGAACAAGTGACACTACATCAATACACTTGCAACATGTCACAGAGACACATATTAGAACAAATTAGCTGGTTACAACAAGGCATGTCATGCAGCCAACGCATTTCACCTTTGCCATAGGGACATTCTCCTCTGGGGAAGGGCAAAAGCAGTACGTGTATATATTGAGAGGGTAACTGTTCCTAAAGACACGACAAAAAAAGGGTTGTGTGTGCTCAAGGTGTGGTCGGGTAGGATAGAGTGTGGGGAATTTCTCCTTTAGAATATAGTGCCCTCACACACCCTTTCGAGTGTCTTGCTTCATCATGGGGCGTTGCTCCTCGTGGGGGTGGCGCTGCAGTCCCCCACGGGCCCCGCAAGAGGGCTCTTTGTCGGAGATCTTTTGTTGGAGACGCCGCTGTTGTGCATGGGGGTGTGTGGGCCTATCTGAAGGGAAGTGGGTGGTGCGTTAAAAAATACTGGATAGAGTCCAAGACCTTTATTCACAGCTCTACCTAGTAAAGGTTAAAAATAATAATATTATTCCTGGAGCTCCTCTTTGAAAAAAAGATATAGAGGGCAGGTGTGAAAATAACTGCTGCTCTCAGGATGGTGAGTGGAAGTCCTACTGATAAGGGGTCAACATGTTTCGCGCCTCAGGGTGGGTCCATAAGGGATCCCAATGCGCTTCGTCAGGACCAAATATAAAGTGAGTGAAACAAATGTGAATTATCAGAACAGGTTCCAGTAAGGAAAAGATATCTTTTCCGGCGCTGTACGGAGGAGGGGTAGGTTTCCACACCCTGGGCGAACGAGCACTCTCTCTCTTTCTGCCAACTCCGCGATGCCGACGGAGCCCATTCCCTAGATTTTAAGGGTTGGGTAAAGGTTTCCAAATAAGAAGGAGTACCTACCAGCGCGAGGACGCTGTATTCCCTTCCTATTAAGGTACCGCAGGTTCACAGCACAGCACCTTACTGGAACCTGTTCTGATAATTCACATTTGTTTCACTCACTTTATATTTGGTCCTGACGAAGCGCATTGGGATCCCTTATGGACCCACCCTGAGGCGCGAAACATGTTGACCCCTTATCAGTAGGACTTCCACTCACCATCCTGAGAGCAGCAGTTATTTTCACACCTGCCCTCTATATCTTTTTTTCAAAGAGGAGCTCCAGGAATAATATTATTATTTTTAACCTTTACTAGGTAGAGCTGTGAATAAAGGTCTTGGACTCTATTCAGTATTTTTTAATTCACCACCCACTTCCCTTCAGATAGGCCCACACACCCCCATGCACAACTGCAGCGTCTCCAACAAAAGATCTCCGACAAAGAGCCCTCTTGCGGGGCCCGTGGGGGACTGCAGCGCCACCCCCACGAGGAGCAACACCCCATGATGAAGCAAGACACTCGAAAGGGTGTGTGAGGGCACTATATTCTAAAGGAGAAATTCCCCACACTCTATCCTACCCGACCACACCTTGAGCACACACAACCCTTTTTTTGTCGTGTCTTTAGGAACAGTTACCCTCTCAATATATACACGTGATTTTGAGGGAGCACGGGTACTAGACCTATTTCTAATTATGCTCCCGGTCCCCCCCTCTTTATGTAGTATGATCAAAAGCAGTACGTGCCAGTGAAAGTACACAGGTGGAATGAGGGCAAAGACACAATCAATGATCAAGGCTCACACTGTGCATCACACCCACCCCTCCTGCGTCTGGGCACTGCTGGGAGGACTCTGCACCCACCCCTCTCATGACTGGGCACTGCTGGGAGGACCCTGCACCCACCCCTCCTGTCTGGGCACTGCTGGGAGGACTCTGCACCCACCCCTCCTGTCTCTGGGCACTGCTGGGAGGACTCTACACCCACCCCTCCTGCGTCTGGGCACTGCTGGGAGGACTCTGCACCCACCCCTCTCATGACTGGGCACTGCTGGGAGGACCCTGCACCCACCCCTCCTGTCTGGGCACTGCTGGGAGGACTCTGCACCCACCCCTCCTTTCTCTGGGCACTGCTGGGAGGACTCTACACCCACCCCTCCTGCGCCTGGGCACTGCTGGGAGGACTCTGCACCCACCCCTCTCATGACTGGGCACTGCTGGGAGGACCCTGCACCCACCCCTCCTGTCTGGGCACTGCTGGGAGGACTCTGCACCCACCCCTCCTGTCTCTGGGCACTGCTGGGAGGACTCTACACCCACCCCTCCTGCGTCTGGGCACTGCTGGGAGGACTCTGCACCCACCCCTCTCATGACTGGGCACTGCTGGGAGGACCCTGCACCCACCCCTCCTGTCCGGGCACTGCTGGGAGGACTCTGCACCCACCCCTCCTGTCTCTGGGCACTGCTGGGAGGACTCTACACCCACCCCTCCTGTGTCTGGGCAGCACCTCAAAGCTGTCACATGCCACAGGCCACTGACGCCACCTCAGCAGAGTACACAGACACACACAGGCACAGGACATTCACCTGCCATTGCCAAATGCTGCGACATACCTCACTCTGCACATGTGCCACTAGACGGGGGGGCTCACAGGTGTGGGGCTGGCTCTGCACGTCTGACACACAGCACTGCTCCCTGCTCACATCAGATGGCCAGGTAATATCCATCCCTCATGCAGCCCAGGTGCTACACTCAACATATGCACTCACCCACATGACAGGGGACTTACACACACACACCAATGTCCAGGGGACAAACACATCATTTGGACACTCTCAGCACACGTACACTGAACAAACGCACATCTGTGGGTTCTGCCACCTGTCACACTGGGTGGAACACAGATTCACATGAGGACTGTAGTAAGAACATTACCAGGAGGATTACACAGGCTGAATGTGTAATGCCACATGCAGTGATTGTCACAGTACACACAATGCAAGTGAGGAGAGCAGACATGCACCACAGCATGCACTGGCTGGGAGACATCAGGCATTCCCCCCCCTGGGACCCCCCCTACAGTACATGGCATGTGTGTCACACCTGGACACAATGCCAGAAGTCACAGTCACAAAAAAGGGACACAGTCTGTGCTAGTAGCCTCTGCACTCACCTGATACCCTGGTCGCCCATACAGCAGGGGTTACTGTGGGAGGATCACATCCAGCAATGCCAGGTTTTCCTCCAGGGTGAAAGGCTGTGACCTCTCCACAGACCTTGACATGGTTCCAGGGAATCAGGAGCAGCAGCAGTGTGGTAGAATCCAAATATGTGCAGGCAAGTGATCCCTCATGGGACCTGGCTGCCTTATATCTGCATTAATGGCCTGTTTCATGCACAGGAGTACTGAGTGATTGGTCACTCACATTTGCATCCTATGTTTCCTCCAATCCCTTCAAACTTAGCACACTAATTTGTTTTTCATACTTTTTTTCTTCAGCATGATGTCAACTCCAGAACCACATTGCAACAAAGTAGATTCATTCAAACTGACTTCTGCTGTGCACCTTCCAGAAGAAATTCAAACTTTTAAATTGGTCTCCATGACAACCAGCATGCATGTAGGCATTAATACTTGTCCCTCATGTGTCCCCTATGTAATATGGAGTTTCACACTCAGGTACGGTGCGTACCGGTGCCCTAGGGTACCCCAAATGCATGGCAACGGCCCGTACGCGCGTGTGCATGGCCTGTATCACTATGGGTACGCTCGCGTATGCGGGCCCATGGTGGTACGGACCGTATACACGCGTGTACGCTCACTATCACAATGAGTACGCATACGCGAGGACACCCATAGTGGTACGGACCGTACACACGCGTGTACGCTCACTATCACTATGGGTGTTCTCGCGTATGCGTACTCATTGTGATAGTGAGCGTACACGCGTGTGTACGGTCCGTACCACTATGGGTGTTCTCGCGTATGCGTACTCGTTGTGATAGTGAGCGTACACGCGTGTGTACGGTCCGTACCACTATGGGTGTTCTCGCGTATGCGTACTCGTTGTGATAGTGAGCGTACACGCGTGTGTACGGTCCGTACCACTATGGGTGTCCTCGCGTATGCATACTCGTTGTGATAGTGAGTGTACACGCGTGTGTACGGTCCATACCACCATGGGCACGCATACGCGAGCGTACCCATAGTGATACGGGCCATGCACACGCGTGTACGCTCACTATCACAATGAGTACGCATACGCGAGAACACCCATAGTGATAGTGAGCGTACACGCGTGTGTACGGTCCATACCACTATGGGTGTCCTCACGTATGCGTACTCATTGTGATAGTGAGCGTACACGCGTGTGTACGGTCCATACCACTATGGGTGTCCTCGCGTATGTGTACTCGTTGTGATAGTGAGCGTACATGCGTTTGTACGGTCCGTATCACTATGGGTACACATACGGCAGCACTCCCATAGTGATAGGGAACGTACACAGGCCCTCTTAGCGGATGTACGGTGCCTTTCACACATCACAGTGGTGACAGGCAGCACACAGGAAGGAATAGGGCTGCCATGGATGGACATCAAGGCATTGTCTGGGCAGTACTACATGTGTGGGGCACAGGTGTGAATGGCTGTGATGTGGCACATTACTCCAGAGTCGAGAAGGCACCAGATGTATGATGTGATGTGTACAGGTGTTATGTGTGACGGTGCAATGTGTGCCAGGCACGCCCTTGACTCCTTTGACATGTGTGCATGTCGTACTGCACACTTGGGATGAGCGTCACTGGCATGGCACGGGCAACAACCCACGCAGGTGTCCCCTGATGGCCGCTACAGGGGTTACCACACCAGACATGTCACTACCCACGGTGCACGATGTGACTATGTCATGTATGTGTCGGGGGTTCCCATTAGCTTGATGTTGGAGCTCCCTCAAAAGCATCAGCTGTTGCAGCAACCATCATGTGTCTGTGTGTAGATGGACATGGCACACTGTTACGCACACCAGGCCACATGCGGTATCGGATGTGAGGTGCCTATGTATGCATGGGACACGGAGTAGCATAACAAGGACAAGTCTGCGTCCTCTCTATGAATGTGTGGTGAGTCATTACATGTACACCTTCATGGCAAGGTGTGTGGGCTGTCCTAGTGTAATGTCATGTGACCTGTGGCTCCAGTGTTCCGCTACCAGTCTCTGCAATCGACATCCTACTTCTGCTGATGTGTGGATGTATGTCACTCCTGTGTTGCGTCTGGCTGTTCACTTACACTGGGACACAGCTATTCCCATGCCATGGCATGTGGAGGTTCACAATCTCCGTGTGTAGCTGGGTCTTGGTAGGAGTATCACCTGGCAGCCATACGTGTCCAGGGCATGTGGCACATACCTGACTCCGTATGTCGCATATGTGTATTGACAGATTAACATGTGCTCAGCAACAAGAAATTGTTGTAGTAGTGCACTCACTCTTCCTTGTCACTTCCAAATTACTGCAGAGCGCCACCTCTTCCCAGAGCAATTCCGGACTTGGCTGGCATGCGGGAGAATGACTGTATCCGGTGCTACCGCTTCCCCCAACGGTTGATTCTGGAGTTGACGGCGAGGCTGGCACCACACCTGCAACCGCTGCACAGGTATCCTACGGCACTGACACCCAAGCTGAAGGTAATGGCAGCCCTACATTTTCTTACCACGGGTACCTTTCAATATACCATTGCTCATGTTGGTGGCATGTCCCAGAGCATGTTGTGCCGTGTGCTGCATGATTTCCTAGAGGCCATGTTGCTTCACCTGGATGAGTTCATCCATTTCCCAACCCCTGAAATGTTGACTGTTGTCAAGCGTGGCTTCTATGCCCTGGGAGGGATGCCCCATGTGATTGGGTCCATAGATGGGACACATGTGGCTTTGGTACCACCACAGGCACAGGAGGTAGCGTACAGGAATCGCAAACACTACCACTCCATCAATGCCCTTGTGGTGTGTCTGTCCAACATGGTGATTTCACATGTCTGTGCTCGTTTTCCAGGATCAGCACACGATGCCTACATCATGAGGCGTAGCAGGGTGCCTGAAATGATGACGCAGCTGCGCAACGAACGAGCATGTGTTGTTGGTGGGTACACTCTGTCTGTCATGTATTTAGCGTAGACTTCCAGCACGACCGCTTCTCCTGTCCTACTTATGTCCAAGTGCTTTCCATGTAGGGGACGCTGGGTATCCCAACATGCCATGGCTGATCACAACTCTCCGCAACCCCATCACGCCGGCCCAGCTCCGCTACAACACCGCCCATGGCCGGACAAGGCGAGTGATAGAGAGGACATTTGGCCTCCTGAAGAGCCGATTCCGATGCCTCCACAAGACCGGCGGCGCCCTCCCATATGCCCCGGCGAAGGTCTGCAAAATCTTCATGGTGTGCTGCATGCTGCACAACAAGGCAGTTGAGAAAGCTGTGCCACTCATCCTGGATCAAGATGATCAGGACCATCCGCCCGTGGAGGACGAAGGTCTTGCCAATGGGGCTAGTGATGTGGAGGATGTGGATCCGCAAGAGGACATCCGGACTCGGCTCATACGCAACTTCTTTGCTTAGTGGTGAGTACCAGTGTCTGTGTGTGCACGCATTGGTCCCCGTGTGGCATGTGTTGCGATGTGTGTGTCCATCTGCATGTATGCCACGTGAGTCAGAGGTGTGTGTGGATGTGTCACTGGAGTGATGGTGCCAGTGATGTGAATTTCCACAGTCATAATTGTGACCTAGCATGTTGTCATCCTTACATGTGTCGAGTACATGCACATGCAAGTGGCTGTGCTTTATGTGGCTGACTTCTTGTGTGTCTCTCCTCCCCAGGTACTTGCGCATGCCGTCTGCTGGTTGCATTGTTGTGGCACTGCTATTCCTCATGGACACGTCATCGTGTGCTGACTCAGCGTTACACGCACGGACAAGTTTGGAAGTCTCCTTAGGGTAAGGGATGCATCAGGGGTGTATTGGGTGTGGCAGTTGTTTACGATGTATGCACACTGCCCCTGTCGATGTTTGGTTCCTCTGCAGACATGTCGAATCACCATGGTACACATGACATGCAGCTGGGTACACCCGAATAGATGGTCAGACTTGTTGACAGTCATCAGTGATGGGATTGTGGAATGTGATGATGGCATCAATGTGTGTTACACTGCCCTCGGACACATACGGTTTGCATTGGCTTGACATGGTGTGGGACTTCCACATCAGCGGATCAATGGTGTATGGCAGTCTCTCCGTGAGCAGCAGGGGTTGTTTAGCTGTTAGCCGACACTTGTGTGCCAGTTCCATGGCTATCACGCATTTGTGGTGCAGAAGGGGGGTGCCAGTGTTGAACCCACATGTTACTCCACATGACACGTTCATGTGTACTCCGAGTTGCCTCTGCAATCCCGAATACATGACTAATAAAGGTGTCCCTATGCCTCAAAGGTGCCTCTTCTCAGTCAATGCTGGTGTGTTGGCACGGTGCATCCGGCATGTCTGGCATGGTTTTCCGTGATAGTGGCTATGTGTCTATGTGTCGAGTAGCAAGATGCAAGCTGTTTGTGTGGGATTAGACTGTGTATTGTGCATGATGTCCATGACTGTGTGGGTATTGTGACATGTGCCATCCCCATGCATCCAACGTTGGCCAGCCCACCATTCTCTGCATCCACCTGACTCAAGCTTGCAGGACATGGTTCTGCCATCTGTCCACACATACCTGTGTGCCCCCCAGGCCACTCCACATGATCCCTGACCTCTGCGCATGGCCGTCGCTGTACTCAATATGTCTGTCTGCACGGTTGTGCGGCCCCCCCCCTCAGCTGCTTGGGCCCATCACGGGTGTGTATGGTGCTCCATGTCTGTCTTGCCTAATACAATGTGACCCATGTGTTTTTCCTGTGCCAGACTCAGGCCCCAGGGTGTGGATGGTTGAAGTCAAATGAGAACTCAGGCATGGTTACACTTTACAAGACACATGTAAGGTAAGAATGCAATCAGTAGGCATCTTCTCTTTATGGTGTGACTTTTTATTTTGGTTGGGGTGGGGGGGGGGGTTTGACATGAGGGGCTTTCCGGGTGTGTATTGTATTGTATTGTATTGTGGGCTTATATAGTGCTAGAATCGACTCCCGGAGGAGTATCTCCGCGCTTCGACCGCTGGGGAACCCGTCCTGGCTTTCCCTGAGAGATGGTCCCTGACGGGAATCTCCAAGGTGAGACCAGGCATCCCTGGCGGTCTGGGGGGGCCATTGTGAAGATGAGGCAAGCTAATGCCCAGAGTTGCCGAGTGCGATCCCTGATTAGTGTAGGCACGAGGCGAGAATTATCGAGTCCGCTGACCCTGGTCCAAGACCCTGCCGCGTCGGGAATTGAATCCTGGTCCCGGGCCGTCCTCTGCCTTTGGGTCTGCCGCCTCTAACCAGTGAGCCACACTACTTCACTGTGTGGAATCCAAAGTTCACTAGGGGAGTTGGTGTCCTTGCCATTTGAAATCCTCAGAGTCCATGCTACAGTCTTTGTCAACATTGGTCAGACAGTGACCAGCAAGTCCATGTGGCAGAGAATGTCTTTTGCTGCTGTGCTGGTGTTGCTCCAGTGAGCCAGGTGCCAGGCCAGGTGTCCTGGGAGATGGTGCTGTAGCGCCGACCCTCACGGTCTTTTCCGTGGACGACCCGCCCTCCTGCGGGAACCCTCGGAAGCAGGCCGTGACGATGCTTGGGAAGCCCCGTCGGATGTTTCCTCCTCCTCCTGATCCCTCCCTGTGGGTGGTGATGTTCTACGCCTGATGGCACAGGGAGGATTGCCCATGTTGTCGGCTATCCGACGGAGTGTACTGTGAATTCCCGTGAACACCGTCACGAGCTCAGCCTGTCTGTCCTCCATCCGCCCTTGGTGTCGCAGTAGACAGGCATGTTGCTCCGCATGTTGCTGGACCTGCTGGGTCTTGAGCTCCTCGAGGATGGACACAACCTGGGCCATGCCCATGGTGTCCTGCCGGTATGTGTCCATGATGCCTCTGACATGGGCATATACCGGTTCCGCAGCCAACTGGTCAGGCTCGCGCCTCCGCCGTCCTCCACTCCCATCACCCCTGCCCACTTGCGCCTGGGCTGCCCTTGTGGGCACATCGGGTCTCCGGGACCCCTGAGGGGTGGCATTTGAGTTGTCGTCTGCCTCCTCCTGGGTGCCCGGTACACCGTGTCCCTCCTGGTCAGCCTGGCTGCGTTGTGGTGGTGGGGCAGGAATCCTGGGTGTCTCCTGGGATGTGGCAGGAGTGGGGGTGGTGGTTGGCCCAGTTGTACGTGACGCAGGTGCTGCAGGTGGTTGGACACCAGAGGGGCCAGGTTGGTCGGGGTCGTCCACAGCGTGGTGTGAGTCGTCGCTGCCAGTGGGGTCGTCATCCCGCATAGCCGGGTCCTGTGAGTCTTCCCCCCCAGTGTTGGCGGGTGATCCACCACGTTGACCTGTGTGTGTGAGAGACAATGTTATTATTGTTCCATGCAACATCCATGTTTAATTTGTTTCACAGTTAGCACATTTCCTCTGGGTATTTGGATATGTCTTGCATTCCACTCACAATGCACTTGTGCATGAGTATGTCCCTTGTCCACAGCTTTTGAGACTTTACCTATGTGTGACACAGTCTTACTTGCTGCATCAATTGTGACAGCAGTCAGCAGTGGAGTGGGCAGGTGTGGCATGACATGCATTGGCGACTTCCGTGTTGCACTGTACGTGGGCACATGGAGTTGTTCCACACACTTATGTAATGCAGGTAGCTGTCGTTGTGCTCATGCACAGGTTGAGACATGGCCCAGTGTTTTGCCATGGAGAAGAGAGGGGGATTCATGCACTGGCCACCCTTGTCTACATGCACGCAGTCCACCTGCTGACGAGCAGACATTCCCACACCACCCAGGGCTGGATTGTTCTCCCTGTGTTTCCCTTTCTCAATCCCTCTCTGTCCCCCTCTCCCTCCCTCCCTGTGTCAGTCTCCTCCCTCTGTCCATCTCCCTGTGTCTCCCTCCCTCTCTCTCTCCCTCCCTCTCTCTCCCCCTCTCCCTCCCTCCCTCCCTCCCTCCATCCCTACCTGTGTCAGCCTCCTCCCTCTGTCCGTCTCCCTGTGTCTTCCTCCCTCTGTGTCCCCCTCTCCCTCCCTCCCTGTGTCAGCCTCCTCCCTCTGTCCGTCTCCCGGTGTCTCCCTCCCTCTGTGTCCCCCTCTCCCTCCCTCCCTGTGTCAGCCTCCTCCCTCTGTCCATCTCCCTGTGTCTCCCTCCCTCTCTCTCCCCCTCTCCCTCCCTCCCTCCCTGTGTCAGGCTCCTCCCTCTGTCCGTCTCCCTGTGTCTCCCTCCCTCTGTGTCCCCCTCTCCCTCCCTCTGTGTGTCACCCTCTGTCACCTCAGCCCAGCTTCCTAGGCACACACTTTTTGCAGATCTTTGAATGGCCCTTGGCTTGTTCATGTGAGTGTGTTTGTGTTCTCCAGGCACCCATTGGGTGTATTGTGTGTGTCTGCGCTGCTGCTGTGGTGGTGTGTGCTGCCACTATTTCACAGTGTTGGCTGCTCATTGGCTGGTGTCATGTGCAAAGAGGTGCCTTGTAGCCCATGTCTTCATGCTAGGCGTGCGCCATTTGCAGGCAAGTCTTTCCTGTGTGGGGACACACTGTTTGTCTGGGTGTGACCTGTGCCATATGGGCAGAGGGCATTGTTGTCTGTTTCTGAGTTGCACTATGTTATTTTTGAGGCCCACACTCCCACCATCCGGGTTCCCGTGTCTTGTGTTGGTGTTTTCTGTGGCCTGTGACTTGGGATTGTCCAGCTGGGTGCATGTGGCATGGTGGCGCTAGTGGTATGTGCGTGTTTCTGGGGTGTGGTTGAGTAATGCCATAGCTTTGGGGTGGTTGCGTGCATGATTGTGTGTTGGGTTGTGGATGACGTTCCCCCCATGTGAGGTGAGTTGTTTGTGTACTCACCAGGCTCTCGGAGTCCTTCTACTCCGTCGACTGCCACCACCGGCAGTATGGCCATCACCCTCTCCTCCCAGGGCTGGTAGTGCACCGGTCTGCGGGGCGGGCCTCCTCCAGTGATGTTGGCGTTGTTGTGTTCGTCGGTCATCTTGGCTCGGACCCTCCTCCGCAGATCGTACCACCTGTTTTGGCATTCCTGCCTGGTCCTTCTGGTGGCCGCAACAGCATTCACAGCATCGACGATCCTCTGCCACATGGCTGTTTTGTCAGAGATGCTGGTCTGTCTGACCAATGTTCCAAAGAGGTGTGGCTCAACTCTGAGGATTTCAGCGACGAGGACCTCCAATTCTCGGCTAGTGAGCTTTGGATTCTTGTTAGTGGGCATGGTGAGGGGTGTGGGTGTGGATGGTTGTGGGGGGTGTGGGTGTGGATGGTTGTGGGTGTGTGGGTGTGGTTGTTTGTGTGTGTGTGTGAATGTGATGAGGGGGTGTTTGTGAAGGTGTGTGTGTGAAGGTGTGCAAGTGTAAGGTGTAGTAAAGGTTCAAGTCTGGTGCTGTAGGTTGTCTGTGGGGTCTGGCAGCAGTGAGTCTGTTGCAAAGGCTCATGGTTTGTGTGTGTGAGCCCTTTTTATTGGTCCATTGGTGGGTGTGGCTGTGTTTGAACTTTGGGTAGGTGTGTTATAAGGAGTGGTTGTGTTTTGGGCCTCTGTTTGGGATTTTGGCAGATGCAGGTCAGTGAATGTGTTGTATTTGTGCTTGTTGGACATGTTTTGTGGCTTTGTGCCATTCGAATAGTGTATTCTTGTGTTGTTGTGCTTTGTCCTGGTTGTGTATGTGCGTTTTTTGCGTGTGTAGGGTGTGTACTCAGGCTATTTTGTGGTACAGTGCTGTCCTTGTGTTTGGCCTGGTACGACTCGTACATGCGCTATGTTGTGTGGATGTGCTGGTGTTGAGGCCTGGGGTGCGCTCACTACTTAGAATGTTGGGGTGGTGGTACGCTCCATGCATACGCGGGTGAGGGTACGTGTCATACATACACGGTTGGGGTGGGGGTACGGTGCGTACATACACGGGTGGGGGTACGGTGCATACATACACGGTGGGGGTACAGTGCGTACATGCACGGGTGGGGGTACGGTGTGTACATACACGGGTGGGGGTTCGGCGCGTACATACGGGGGCTGGGGGGGGGTTCGGTGCATACCGGGCACCTGTTTGGACATGTCCATGGTTGCTATAGGAGTTCACTCCGGACGGTCTTTTTACCATACGGTTGTAAAATCGGACGCCCGGGACGGATCGTACTTGCACGGTCGGACTTCGCTTTTCACGTTTGTACGGTAAATCGTCCGGGGACGTGTTGGACACTTTTTCCGACCCGAGGACGTGTGGGGAATAATTCCCAATGCGATTCGTATGGACTTTTTACCATGCGAATCGTACTTGCCAGTTTGTACGGCACTTGTACGATTCGTACGGTAAAAAGACCGGATACGAGTCGTACGGGGAATTTTTTTACCGGATCGTGATCGGCACCTTTGTCTCATGATTATACTTTTGTTCCTATCTGCAACTTTCCAACTTTTACCAAGTTTCAAATATTATCCAAAGAGAGCAGTAATCATTGGCCACATGAAACATGCATGATACATAGAGTATGAACAAAAAAAAACTGTCATGTCTACATATATATCTACTGCTTCGGTCATCTTTTGTGCTGTGGCTACCTCTGCTAAAAAGGTTTCCCAGAGACCACTGCTCCTAAAATAAGCTCAGTAGGCATCATAGGGGGATGTACAATACTTCTCTGTTCTTGAATGTTATGCCCAAGGCGTGACAAAGCGACAGCCTTACCATCTTGAAATTGGATTACATAGTCATATTCAGTGAAAAATTGTGTCCGCCTCAATTGTCACATAGATAAGACATTAGCCGACTTGAGAAATCTTCGATTCCTATAATCGGTAAGTGCTGTGACAGTATGTAAAGAACCCATCAAGTAGTGTCTCCACTCTTCAAAAGCCTTTTTGAAAACTAACGGTTCTTTATCCCCTACAGAATGGTTTTCTTCAGCAGGGCTAAATTTGTGTGAGAAGTAGGATATAGGATGAAGCCTTCCCGTCAACTTGTTTCTTTGTGAAGGAACCCCGCCTACAGCTGCGTGAGAAGCATCCGCCTCCACTATAAAAGGTTGTGAGGTGTCAGGATGTTGCAGGATAGGTGCACTGGTAAAGGCATTCTTTAACTGTTGAAAAGCCTCCTCTGGAGCCTCATTCCAGTGAAAAGCCACCCCTTCTTCAATAACTGAGTTACAGGGTCTACCAAGGTAGAGAAGTGATCTATAAAACGCCTATAGAAATTGGCGAATCCTAAAAAGTTCTGCACATCCTTCAATGATTTCTGGCTGACATTTTTTCTGGATTCATGCTAACCACCTGCGCAGCCTCTGAATCGACCAAAAGCTGAAAACACACATAAGCCCCATCCAAAGTCAATTGAGCAGTCTCAAAAAGTGACAAAACGGATTTATGCAAGAAGTCTGAGCCAGAGTTTTTGAGGCTAAATAATATTGAAAATCCAAAATGCCTGCCTCTCTGGGCTCCCGGTTTCCTAATTTCTGGACTCACCTCTTTTCTTGGGTTTCAAAGGACAGTCCTGTATAAAGTGTCCCTTATTACCACAGTATAAACAGAGCCTTAACCTCTCATGTCTTTGATGCTCTTCCCCACTTATGGGGCCCCTAAGACTCCTGATCTGCATAGGTTTGGGCTCATCTGTCTTTTCACGGTTAGAATATTTCCAGTTGTATATTACAATCTTAGTATCAGGCCATCCCCTATCACACTTACGCTCCACAGGACGATTTTCTAATCTTGCCACAAAATCTATTAGTTCACTATAGTTCTCTGGAGATTCGACTACCTTGGTTAAATATCTTTTAGTCCATCTCGAAGTCCCCAGTAAATCAAGGAGAACTCCTTTTGTTTTCTGGTCAGCCTGCTTCAGCTACAAGACGATTAAATGTGGTTATGTATGTCATGAAATCCTTACTTCCCTGTTGTAGTCTAGGCAACTCTGTATCCCCCGACTGGATAAAGGTATGACGAACAAATAACCATTTTAATTCTGCTTTAATAAATGCCATATAATTGTTTACTAATTGGTCATCTTGATGTACTATGGGAATAGACCAGGTCGCTGCTGTACCTCTCAAGTAGGACAAAACAAAAGCAACCTTTGATTGTTCATTGGGAAAACAAGCTGGTTTGTACATAAAGTGCAGTTGAAATTGATTTATAAAGGTACCAAATTTAATAGGATCCCCTGTAAAACGTTGAGGAGGAGCTAACAGAATAGTTGGAGGTGTGGTTACATGAATTACAGGGGTACTAGCACTCTGACTAGGACCTGCAACAGCAAACTGAGTAAAGGTGTCCCCTGAAGACTTCCCTCCTGAATCCATACCCTGATTACTGGGGCTCGCAGTAACTGCTCCCTCCAAGGCATCCTCTCTCTGTGCTAGGGCTTGTGTTTCCTTTTGCAAATAGTCAATGATATGTGCGTAATCAGTCAAAGAAATATCACATGCTTCCATTTCACTCATGCGAAAACTTAACGTGGTCTCATCGTTCTGTCAGGTTCTCACCTGGATCTTTTCGCCGGAATGAAATGGACCATGACGAAAGTTCCCCGTAGATCAAAAGGACCCAGCGTAGTCAAAGTCACAATTGACCCACCAGGAAGAGAGGACAGAAGGTTTCTGGTAATGTCACTGGGTTGTACTCTGGTCATCTGGCTTTCCTTGCACCCTTCTTTACCTGAAAATCTAAATAATATTAAATTTAGTACTTGAATATTACTAAGAATACTACAATTTATGTGGTGTTGCTTTATACTTGGTAAATATCTTGTGTCCCCTCCGTGTGCGTAGTGTAATCAGTCATTCCAGATGAACATTTGTTCAATCTATAAGAAAAACAAGATCCTTGTAACTCTAGTATTCATAAGGACCTAGTGCGCAGATTCTAATAAAGGATCTGTAACCCACCTTTTCTATTTCTTGTGTGTGCTTGGGAAAATAGGCTCTAGCAAACTTGCAGATATCCACAGTGACTAAAAACAACTATATCCAAGTCCTATGTATGAAGGCAATCTCATTAACCTAACATACCTAAGTATACAACCTAAATCATGTCATGCCCCTTTAACATGGGTTATAGCAAAATAAAATACTTCTCTTTGAAATAACAATGTAAATGCTTGGACTTGACTGTTATCTCTTGCTGTATAAATCAAGACATTAATGCATAACTCTCAATATGACATTAATGTTTTTTCAGGTTCCAGTCATAGCAAGACTTCTTAGAAGAAAATTCAAAGGAAATAATCAGATAAGTATAATTGTAAGCTTTTAAGCATGACTAGCACATTACCCCACAGTGATCAGTTGCTGGCCTAATGTGTGTCTTTACACTTTTGTTTTGCCAGTTACCGAGGACGTGAAATTGACAAAGAACGCGATGATACTCCGGAGAACAAGACAGACCGACACAACAACAGACGAACGTGACAGAAGAATTCCAGGGAGCCACAGATGCCGAGAACCAGGAATTCAGGTAAGTATCCACAGCAGGAAGGTCAACGACAAGCGGCTTCCTGTGGTGCAGTGCGTAGACTTAAAGGCTACACATTCGACCTATTTAAAGCAACCACACGCTCGTAGTTCAATATTTAGGCAGTACCAACACTTTCTTTTGGTGGGTAATGGAAATAGGCCATAGAAAATCAGATACGGCTGTCAAGCCTTTTTGTACATCGCCCCTAACGTATGGAACAATATGCCACTACACAAAAGTTTGTCCTCCTTACTTCTTGAATTCTGCAAGATGCTGAACACCCTGCTTTTTTATTAGTCCCAGCAAGACCTAAACTTGGCTAGACTCACACTTACTCAGCGCCAGGATACCCTTCTGTGGGATAGTGTGCTCTACAAATCTGCATAAAATAATGTAACTGTTGTAATCTACTTTGCCAAAGAATCATGGCTCACTTACATTCCATGAAAGGTCATGTTTCTGGCATGATGATTACAGAAAGCTGGTGGGGAGTGAACAGTAGCCGGCTGACGGCTAAGAGCTGAGCAAGTTGTGCCACATGTTGGTGGAATAAAGATGAAGATTGAAGCTTCTTGTGGTTCAGAAGTACTTCTTAACACTGTCAATGAGTTATCTGTGAGGGGCAGGTTGTCCACCAACACCCCCCAGAAGAAGAAATTTCAACCCTGCCTCTTTCAACATTTCAAGGTTAAACCAGTACTATATGCAAGAGATCCTGTGGAGGTAGTATGGTTACAGTGAGTAATTCAATTTTAACACGGAAACTTGACTTTTTCTATGGTACACTGTGTTTGTGAACTAATTCGGCACAGTGATAGTTATGCCGATAGCGTGCAGCCATTGCAGGCCTCAGTTGCTTTAAGAGGAGCAGGCCGCTGATCGCACGTTATAAGGCATGCAGATAATTTTCGCATGCGGGCCATTGTTCACGGTTAGAGCTCATACCTTGGAGCACTCTCAAAAAGGTCCTGTTGTGTGCGAGCCATAGCGCGGACCTTTGGGTGGATTCTATGTCAATCCACGGAGGCTTCTGATTATGCTTCTCTTTACTTTACTGTCATAAACAGCAGCCAATAAACTTTAAATTATCATAACCCCAGAAGGGCTCGACCGTGTTTGGAGGGGATGTCAAGAAAAACTCCTCGATGTTACAGGACACTTTACCAAGATACTTGATGCTGCAGTACCCGAAAAGAATCTAACACTCCGCAGGCCTAGAAGCCACTGGTTTGCCCGCCATTGACTTGCTTATTTTAAAATTTGATTCCCCCCAGCTATCTTTTATTTGTGCCCTTTTTTATAGACCTCCGGGGAATATGCCTACTTCCCTCAGGCGTTGGGAGAAATGATATCTCAATTCGTCATCAACCACCCCAGGATTTTATAATTGGGGACTTTAATTATTGGCCTAGTGACAATCGGGAAAGCCCTAGTTCAAGGGAATTTGTTGACTTGCTCTCTGGGATTAACTGCTCTGCGCATGTGAGGGATGCCACCCACATAAAAGGGCATACTTTAGATCAAGTCTGGACCTCTAATTTGGAGATTTCCACTCCTTTGATAACTCCGTGTGCTTGGTCCGACCACCATTTGATTAGATTCACTCTTCGATGCACTCCTTCTCCTAAACTTCAACTAAGAGAGAATCAAATGTCCAGAAATGGGAAAAGAGCAGATATGGACCTCTTTTGATTACGCTTAACAAGTACGTCTCCCCCTACAAAAGAAGACTTTCAGACCCAGGCAGAGAGTATCAACCTATGGCTGGAGTCGGCTAGTGACTGTGTCGCCCCCCTTAAAAAAACTAAGATCTTGAGACCTCACGATGCTCAACAGTGGTTCACGGAAGATCTTAAATTAAAGAAACTTGAACTTAGACAAGACGAACGCCAATGGCGTTGTCACTCCCTCCCAGAAAAAAAGGTAATTTTCTAGCCCTGATGAAAGAATATAAAAATTTGAATATTCAAACGAAGGCTAATTACTTCTCTTTAAAAATAATCAATGCATCTAATAAATCCAAAGAGATTTTTTCTATAGTTGACCAACTCTCAAAACCAGATAGAGTCACGCCAAAGCCGGTTCCTTCTCAGTCTTTATGTGACTCTCTCAGCTCATACTTCTTAGAGAAGATAGCCATCATCAAGGCTAGTATTTGCCCTGTGGCTTGTGCTCCACTGGATCCCAATAATGAACTTAGCCCTCACCACCTTGACAGAATCCCTCCGATTTCGGAGGAGACTTTCCTGAATTTATTAAAATAGGTTAGTTCTGGCTCTCCCCTGGCCTGTTGTCCCACTCACATTCTTCGGGAAGCATTTACCATATGCTCAGACCCTCCTCGGTCATTTCTGAACAACTCACTTGAGCTTGGCATTGTCCCGGATTCTTTTAAAAGAGCAGAGATTATCCCAATTTTGAAGAAACCGGGCGCCGACCCGTCGGCTCTTAGTAATTATTGTCCTATTTCTCTGTTGCCCTACTTGGGAAAAGTCTTAGAGGCCCATGTAGCCAACTGCCTAAGCTCTTTTGTAGAACACTTCCAGGTTTTGGACACACGCCAGGCCGGTTTTAGACCCGCACACTCGACTGAGTCAGTTATTCTCACTGTTATGGACGTGCTCAGAGGGGGGTGGATACAGGCACCACCCAGGCCCTGATTCTGTTGGATCTCTCGGCAGCTTTTGACACGGTCGATCACGCTATCCTGATTGACCGTGTCAGCAATGCCGGAATTCAGGGTCTGGCCTTAAAGTGGCTTTCCTCCTTCCTGAGTAATCGGACACAAGCGGTGCGCCTTGCCAATTTCTCCTCTAATAAAAGAGATATTACCTTTGGGGTTCCTCAGGGCTCTTCTCTTCCTCCACTCCTTTTCAATCTTTATCTTTTCCCCCTAATTCACTCGTTGAGGGAAAGGAATGTCGGAATCTTCAATTATGCAGATGATCTTCAACTGGTGTTTAATGTTAATTCCTCTGTTTCATCCGAGTCCAATGTTCAAGACACGATGGTTTTTATAAGTGACTGGATGAACAACAACCAGTTGAAGTTGAATCCGGAGAAAACGGAGTTGATCCTCACAGGTGGGTTGGCTAACCCTTGGCCTCCAACTTCTGGCCCCCTAAGCTTGGTAATCTCCCTGTGCCAGCTGCCTCTTCGAAGAGTCTGGGGATCATTATTAGTAATGATTTGTCCATGAAGTCTCAAATCAGCTCAGTAGTTTCTGCTGGATTCTTTCAGTTGCGTAGAATAAAGAAGATCAGCAGATTTCTGAGTAGGGAAGCTATGATCTTGGTCACTTTAGCCTTAGTGATCTCTCGTCTGGACTATGCCAATTCATTGTATGTTGGGAGAAGAAACAGCTGTGATGCACTCAAAAGTCTTCTAGTTAAAACTGTACATAAGATATTCTACATATTCAAACTATCTTTTATGGTTATGTGTGCACCAGGGTAAGTGGCTCTGCTGACCACTGGATACAAACGTACAACAAAAAACCAGAGGTGTGTCTGGGGATACCTAGTGCACTACAAGAATACACTATCCAGTGTACATCTTTCAAAAATGTTAAATCAATTGTATCACATGAAACACAATATTACTTATAAACCAAAACATTTATCAATGAATCGAACGTAATCCAAACGAAGTCATGTGTTGATTGTGAAAACAGTTCTTTCTTTACTGTCACAGAAGATCAAAGTTCATAACTGTTGCAGCGACATCCCACTGCATTAAACAAATGTTCAAACAAATCGTCTTAATTTCAAAATTTCCCAAGGCATTTCGGGCTGATAAAGCAAAGCCCTTCGTCAGGGGAATCTGCGAAACATAAATGACAGCAATGTACATGATTGTCGCAACTTCATATGTACACAATATATACACATTATAAGGCTTACAATTCAGGCCCATTAGTTAGACAGGACTCGTGACTTGCGTACAGTGCGTGGCAATGAAAGTAATAGGACGTCAAGAATGAAACCCAAAAAGTAATAAAACTTCCAAAAGAAATCAGGAAATTCCTACCACCACAGGTGCCATACAGCAAAGCGACAAGTGTTCTGATAGAGAGACACCCTCTCCCAACATCATGCTAGGTGCGAAACGAACGAAAACAATAAATAGTTTCGTACCAGAAAGGTATCGTAAACACGATATCCGATACGTGCCAGACCTTCGTGTAACAATGATGGAGAACCTGAACGTTAAATAAGGTAAAATTAAACAACATCAATTAAACGGAAAAGTGAAAAGTGCACGACTCCTTCACCAAGTAAATTTGTGCCTCTTACCAACATAAGTCAATACTGAGTGCGACGGTTGCTCAATGGAAACAGATGTACTGTAAAATACGAAAAGACGCGCAAATGCGTCAGTAACTCGAAGAGTTTAACATCATGCTCCGTAATGATGCATAAGAAAGAGAGCCATCGGTTGCTTACCATTCGTCGTGAAACCAACAGTTCGTCACCCAAAGTGTCGACCTTAACCGGAGGAGGGAGTGCAACGTTGTTAGGGACATACGAGTTTTAAGTAAAAAGCAGTGAAATAAAAAGAGGACTGTGTCGATGAACTACCGCAGCCATATTGAAAGGTGCAATGAAAGGTGCAGAGGTGACATGTTGTGATTAAAAGGCTGAAAAATCCTCAAATACAATACAAAGCAATAAAATGAACAACAATGAAATTATTAATATTGACAATACATCTTGACATTATACGACGCTATATGGCACTGTACATGAATTGCTATACAACAGAATTTTTTGAAAGAATAACAGAATTGGTGAAAGAATAAAAACGTGATAAACACTAGAGTACCTGTCAGAAAGATACCATTTATGCACGGAGATGACAATGTGCAAAAACGATTAGAGGAAACATGATAATTCAAATTTGTCATTCAGCCCCATTGGGGCAAGTGTTTGTAAAAACCAAATCCAATGCGACTCCCGTTGTGCTAACATTTTAGACATATTTCTCCCTGGGATAGCCTCAATGATTTCAAGAACCCCGAATTTAAGCTGAGCTAGTGAGTGTTTGGAGTTAGTCCAATGTTGTGCAAGCGGGGAACTGATAGTTTTAGTTCGAATCCGACTCTTGTGTTCGGTTATCCTAGTGCGAAGCGCACGTTCAGTTTTGCCTACATAGCATAAATCGCATGGACATTTTATTATGTAAACTACATGATGACTATTGCAGTTCGCATTAAAATGTAAATCAATCTTTTTGCCTGTTCGAGGATGGGGTAGGCTGCTGCCTACCATCACATTATTGCAGTGTGAGCAATTCATGCATTTAGACATTCCTTTGTGTACCAAGTTGGGTTTGATTTTACTTTTGGCCAAAAGTTCTTTAAGATTCCGGGATCTCTTGTAGGCAAACAATGGAACATCAGTGAAAAGGCCTTGAAGGTCTGGCTCACATTTTAGTAAATCCCACCTCTGCAATACACTTTTTTTTAACAAGTAAGAATCAGTCGAGTAAGTGGAAACAAAAACCTCTCTCTTTTTCTCAGTGAGTGGGGTTCTCTTTTTAAGCAAATCTTCACGATTGGACGCTATGGCCCTTATAGCCGCCTGCTCAACAATTTGTGCGGGATATCCTCTGTCAAGGAATTTATTTTTAGAGGCTTCAATGGCCTGCGTGCCAACCTCTGGGTCAGACGTAATACGTTTGATCCTGAGGAACTGTGAGTACGGGAGGTGGCGTTTTAATGGCCATGGGTGAAAGCTTTGAAACAGCAAGGCATTATTTCGGTCTGTGGATTTAGTAAAGACAGTAGTCCGAATAGAAGAATCAAATAAAGTGAGTTGTACATCCAAGAATGCTATGCTAGAAGGGTCAATCAAATGTGTGAATTGAATCCGAGGATTGATCTGATTAAGTGACAAGATCTGAGTTTCAAGGCTACTTCGCGACCCCTTCCAAACGATCAATATATCATCGATATATCGACGGTATACGAGAAGATTCGAGGTCCATGCAATATCTGTGAGAATGTGCTCCGTTTCAAATTTAAACATGAAGATGTTCGCGTAGCTAGGAGCCCCGGAAAAACCCAACGATGTGCCATTGGATTGTAGAAAAAATTGGCCCTTCCACTGAAAATAGCTATGAAACAAGCAAAAATTCAAGATTTCAACAAGAAAAACTTTACTTGCTCTGACATCATCCTGACGCAATAAGGCCCATTCAATGGCATCTATGCCATCCATATGAGGAATGGATGTGTACAAAGAAACAACATCTATTGTACATAACCACAGTTGTTCACTCTCAGGAATATGAATGTCTTGGAGTATTGTCAATAGATGAGTTGTATCTTGAACATACGATGGACAACTCTGGACTATTGGTTGAAGAAAAGTGTCTAGATAACGACCAAGAGGGTCATGAATGGAGTCGCATCCCGAGACAATGGGTCTCAAGGGAGGATCGTCCAAATTTTTATGAATTTTTGGGAGCATGTATAAGCACGGCCTTCTTGGAAATTGAGTAAATAAATAATCTCTAGTTTTAGTGGTGATCCATTGCATATCTATTGCATGAGACAAAATAGAATCCAAAATACTCAAAAATTCATCTGTGGGATCTGACTCTAATGGCAAGTATGTAGACCGGTCTTGCAACATCTGATCAACCTTCAACTCGTATTTACTACGATCCATGACCACTAGAGCACCACCTTTGTCAGCTTTAGTGAAATGTAACGAGTTCTGAGATTGTAATGATTTCAAAGCAAAACTCTCGCTCTTAGATAGATTGGAATTGCCCAGGGGACGAGAAGGAAACTTGGATATATCTTGTTTAACAAGAGTCTCAAACAAATCTATAGCCTTGTGTGTGATGGGGGATAAGAAAGTGCTGCATGGCTTGAACTCAAGGTATTCAACATCCATGTCTGACTGAGACTCAGTACCAATTGTTGAAAAAAAGAGTCTTAAGCGTAATTTCCTGGTAAATTTGTAGAGAGCAATCAAAGAATCTAAGTTTCTAGACTGGAAAGTGGGTACAAATGAACAACCTTTATTAAGTACTGCAACCTGTTTGTCGGTCAGTGCCTTAGAAGAAATATTAACCACTAGTGTTTCTTTGTGCGACGACCTGTCCCTGTTTTTGCTGAATCGGTGACCTCGACGTGTTTGACTGGTTCTGCAGGTGGCTGCGTAGGTGGTTGATTTGAAGCCGGACTGGTGGCCAAAAAAGACACCTTAGAGGTACTGGGGACTGGAGATTGACGTTCACCCGATGGGGGTGGTGGTGGAACACTCGCAGTAACAGGTGGTCGAGATAATTGAGTGTCACTAGTAGAGGCTATGCTTTCTTCAGAAGAAGTGGTAGTTGGTTTTTGCCAATTTCGTCTCTGAGAATAGACTTCCGCCCAAGAATAAACTTCATCCAGCTTATAATCAATTGTGTCACGGCGAAATTTCCTCACTTTTCGCTCATGTATTTCTTTAGCATATGCATCTAATTTCATGTTAATATCTGTAAGAGTACTAGACCATGCTTCGTTTTCCATACGTGACACCAAGTTGGCCTGAAGTTCCTTAATTTCTGTTTCTAAGCCACTGAGAACTTGTGAAAGTTCTTCAACGATAAGTAAAATCAAGTCAAGAGAGCATTTATTCAAAATCGTGTACCACTTCTCCATGAACTTTTTGTTCATTTTGAATAACATGGGCTTAATCGCTAAGCGCAGTCCCCTGGGTATGCGACTTGCTTTGTGGTATTGGATTAATGTGGTGGCATGCAGGCGCTGGTTTATCTCTCTGCGCATCAGGTACTCTAACTGTCGAATTTGTTGCTGAATAGGACCAGAATTCAAGTCAAAAGTCCTGACCTCCTTGATGAGACCATAAATGTCCGCTGCTTCAGCAGCAGAATATGCTTTTGTTTGTGCTCTATTTTCGGTCAAATGTGCTATGTCGTCAAACGACATGATTACTCAATGGTAAAACACTTAAAGTTTGTGGTGCAACTGTAGCTGTGGGCAGAAAAAATTGAATAACTGGGAGAAGAAACAGCTGTGATGCACTCAAAAGTCTTCTAGTTAAAACTGTACATAAGATATTCTACATATTCAAACTATCTTTTATGGTTATGTGTGCACCAGGGTAAGTGGCTCTGCGGACCACTGGATACAAACGTACAACAAAAAACCAGAGGTGTGTCTGGGGATAACTAGTGCACTACAAGAATACACTATCCAGTGTACATCTTTCAAAAATGTTAAATCAATTGTATCACATGAAACGTCAATCTCCAGTCCCCAGTACCTCTAAGGTGTCTTTTTTGGCCACCAGTCCGGCTTCAAATCAACCACCTACGCAGCCACCTGCAGAACCAGTCAAACACGTCGAGGTCACCGATTCAGCAAAAACAGGGACAGGTCGTCGCACAAAGAAACACTAGTGGTTAATATTTCTTCTAAGGCACTGACCGACAAACAGGTTGCAGTACTTAATAAAGGTTGTTCATTTGTACCCACTTTCCAGTCTAGAAACTTAGATTCTTTGATTGCTCTCTACAAATTTACCAGGAAATTACGCTTAAGACCCTTTTTTTCAACAATTGGTACTGAGTCTCAGTCAGACATGGATGTTGAATACCTTGAGTTCAAGCCACGCAGCACTTTCTTATCCCCCATCACACACAAGGCTATAGATTTGTTTGAGACTCTTGTTAAACAAGATATATCCAAGTTTCCTTCTCGTCCCCTGGGCAATTCCAATCTATCTAAGAGCGAGAGTTTTGCTTTGAAATCATTACAATCTCAGAACTCGTTACATTTCACTAAAGCTGACAAAGGTGGTGCTCTAGTGGTCATGGATCGTAGTAAATACGAGTTGAAGGTTGATCAGATGTTGCAAGACCGGTCTACATACTTGCCATTAGAGTCAGATCCCACAGATGAATTTTTGAGTATTTTGGATTCTATTTTGTCTCATGCAATAGATATGCAATGGATCACCACTAAAACTAGAGATTATTTATTTACTCAATTTCCAAGAAGGCCGAGCTTATACATGCTCCCAAAAATTCATAAAAATTTGGACGATCCTCCCTTGAGACCCATTGTCTCGGGATGCGACTCCATTCATGACCCTCTTGGTCGTTATCTAGACACTTTTCTTCAACCAATAGTCCAGAGTTGTCCATCGTATGTTCAAGATACAACTCATCTATTGACAATACTCCAAGACATTCATATTCCTGAGAGTGAACAACTGTGGTTATGTACAATAGATGTTGTTTCTTTGTACACATCCATTCCTCATATGGATGGCATAGATGCCATTGAATGGGCCTTATTGCGTCAGGATGATGTCAGAGCAAGTAAAGTTTTTCTTGTTGAAATCTTGAATTTTTGCTTGTTTCATAGCTATTTTCAGTGGAAGGGCCAATTTTTTCTACAATCCAATGGCACATCGATGGGTTTTTCCGGGGCTCCTAGCTATGCGAACATCTTCATGTTTAAATTTGAAACGGAGCACATTCTCACAGATATTGCATGGACCTCGAATCTTCTCGTATACCGTCGATATATCGATGATATATTGATCGTTTGGAAGGGGTCGCGGAGTAGCCTTGAAACTCAGATCTTGTCACTTAATCAGATCAATCCTCGGATTCAATTCACACATTTGATTGACCCTTCTAGCATAGCATTCTTGGATGTACAACTCACTTTATTTGATTCTTCTATTCGGACTACTGTCTTTACTAAATCCACAGACCGAAATAATGCCTTGCTGTTTCAAAGCTTTCACCCATGGCCATTAAAACGCCACCTCCCGTACTCACAGTTCCTCAGGATCAAACGTATTACGTCTGACCCAGAGGTTGGCACGCAGGCCATTGAAGCCTCTAAAAATAAATTCCTTGACAGAGGATATCCCGCACAAATTGTTGAGCAGGCGGCTATAAGGGCCATAGCGTCCAATCGTGAAGATTTGCTTAAAAAGAGAACCCCACTCACTGAGAAAAAGAGAGAGGTTTTTGTTTCCACTTACTCGACTGATTCTTATTTGTTAAAAAAAAGTGTATTGCAGAGGTGGGATTTACTAAAATGTGAGCCAGACCTTCAAGGCCTTTTCACTGATGTTCCATTGTTTGCCTACAAGAGATCCCGGAATCTTAAAGAACTTTTGGCCAAAAGTAAAATCAAACCCAACTTGGTACACAAAGGAATGTCTAAATGCATGAATTGCTCACACTGCAATAATGTGATGGTAGGCAGCAGCCTACCCCATCCTCGAACAGGCAAAAAGATTGATTTACATTTTAATGCGAACTGCAATAGTCATCATGTAGTTTACATAATAAAATGTCCATGCGATTTATGCTATGTAGGCAAAACTGAACGTGCGCTTCGCACTAGGATAACCGAACACAAGAGTCGGATTCGAACTAAAACTATCAGTTCCCCGCTTGCACAACATTGGACTAACTCCAAACACTCACTAGCTCAGCTTAAATTCGGGGTTCTTGAAATCATTGAGGCTATCCCAGGGAGAAATATGTCTAAAATGTTAGCACAACGGGAGTCGCATTGGATTTGGTTTTTACAAACACTTGCCCCAATGGGGCTGAATGACAAATTTGAATTATCATGTTTCCTCTAATCGTTTTTGCACATTGTCATCTCCGTGCATAAATGGTATCTTTCTGACAGGTACTCTAGTGTTTATCACGTTTTTATTCTTTCACCAATTCTGTTATTCTTTCAAAAAATTCTGTTGTATAGCAATTCATGTACAGTGCCATATAGCGTCGTATAATGTCAAGATGTATTGTCAATATTAATAATTTCATTGTTGTTCATTTTATTGCTTTGTATTGTATTTGAGGATTTTTCAGCCTTTTAATCACAACATGTCACCTCTGCACCTTTCATTGCACCTTTCAATATGGCTGCGGTAGTTCATTGACACAGTCCTCTTTTTATTTCACTGCTTTTTACTTAAAACTCGTATGTCCCTAACAACGTTGCACTCCCTCCTCCGGTTAAGGTCGACACTTTGGGTGACGAACTGTTGGTTTCACGACGAATGGTAAGCAACCGATGGCTCTCTTTCTTATGCATCATTACGGAGCATGATGTTAAACTCTTCGAGTTACTGACGCATTTGCGCGTCTTTTCGTATTTTACAGTACATCTGTTTCCATTGAGCAACCGTCGCACTCAGTATTGACTTATGTTGGTAAGAGGCACAAATTTACTTGGTGAAGGAGTCGTGCACTTTTCACTTTTCCGTTTAATTGATGTTGTTTAATTTTACCTTATTTAACGTTCAGGTTCTCCATCATTGTTACACGAAGGTCTGGCACGTATCGGATATCGTGTTTACGATACCTTTCTGGTACGAAACTATTTATTGTTTTCGTTCGTTTCGCACCTAGCATGATGTTGGGAGAGGGTGTCTCTCTATCAGAACACTTGTCGCTTTGCTGTATGGCACCTGTGGTGGTAGGAATTTCCTGATTTCTTTTGGAAGTTTTATTACCTTTTGGGTTTCATTCTTGACGTCCTATTACTTTCATTGCCACGCACTGTACGCAAGTCACGAGTCCTGTCTAACTAATGGGCCTGAATTGTAAGCCTTATAATGTGTATATATTGTGTACATATGAAGTTGCGACAATCATGTACATTGCTGTCATTTATGTTTCGCAGATTCCCCTGACGAAGGGCTTTGCTTTATCAGCCCGAAATGCATTGGAAAATTTTGAAATTAAGACGATTTGTTTGAACATTTGTTTAATGCAGTGGGATGTCGCTGCAACAGTTATGAACTTTGATCTTCTGTGACAGTAAAGAAAGAACTGTTTTCACAATCAACACATGACTTCGTTTGGATTACGTTCGATTCATTGATAAATGTTTTGGTTTATAAGTAATATTGTGTTTCATGTAATACAATTTATTTAACATTTTTGAAAGATGTACACTGGATAGTGTATTCTTGTAGTGCACTAGGTATCCCCAGACACACCTCTGGTTTTTTGTTGTAAATTCATTGTATGTTGGCATTCCAGCATACCAACTGAGGCGCCTCCAACTAGTCCAGAACCAGGCGGCTAAGCTGATTTTTCATCAGCCTAAATGGCATCATGTCAGCCCATTAATGAAAAGCCTACACTGGCTCCCAGTGAGTAAGCGCTGCATCTTTAAGATGGGCTGTACAATTTTTAAAGCACTACATGGTAACGGCCCGGTCTTCATTTCGGCTTGTTTACACTGTTAAACTCCCTCTCGAAACCTTAGATCCTCTTACCTGAATCTGCTGGAAATTCCTTCAGCCAAACGGAAGAAGTATGGCGGATTACGGGTCTCTGTCCTTGCTCCGCAACTTTGGAACTCCCTTCCAGCGGAGTTAAGGTCTCTGACCTCTCTCGCCCAATTCAGGAAACAGTTAAAGACTTGGCGGTTTATTCAAGCATATTCTGATTAAGCTTTCTCCTTGCCACCACCACAATCCTTACCAGAGCGCCAAGAAACTGTTGGTGTGTGTGCACTTAATAAGTGCTTTTAACATAACATAACATAACAGGACCTCTCGGAGGTTCTGGAGTGGGCACAAAGAGCTTTGTGCTTCCTAGGTAACACGAACTGCGCCCTATCGACAGAACAGAGGAGGTCATTCCTTATGCGAATTGACCCACAATTAGCAGAAATGGCGACTACAGAACCAGGTACCCTTGCAAATGGTATGCTTTTTGGGGATACATTTGTGAAAGAGATGGGAAAGTACGTGGTCATGTTCTCCACCCTCGATAAAGCACAGTCGAACATTAAGAAAGTCTCGAGGTTTTGAGCAACGTGGTCGAGGCGGAGTCTAACGCTCCAACTTCTACCCTACCCGGAAACGTGGTGGCAGAGGTAGACAGCACAGACGAGGCTACAAAAGACAGAACAATACCTCTGGAGACACCTCTTACTCAGGTAAACTTAATGCAAGCTGGGGACATCATGGTGGGAGGTCGGATTCCTTTGTTCCACCGCAGGTGGGAGAGTCTGACATACAATCCATGGATACTTCAAAGAGTACGAGGATTTCAGATAGAATTTTATGCCTCTCCTTGTCAAGGACAAATTCCTTCGCCCCTACATTTTTCCCACGTAGAGATGTCCTTCATAGACGAAGAGGTACACTCATTGCTGAAAAAAGGGGCAATTGTACAAACACTTCCACACCCACAGGGTTTCGCCAGTACAAATTTTCTAGTGCCCAAGAAAGACCAAGGTTTGCACTGAGAGATTTCAACTCCTGGGTAGTGTATCGCCATTTAAAAATGGAAGGCATACATTTACTGAGGGACATCTGTCAGAGAAGGATTGGATGGTGCATCTGGATTTGAAAGACGCATATTTGGAGTACTCATTTTCCCTCCTCACCGGAGGTTCCTACAATTCCAGTGGAGAGACCAATGATTCGAGTTTTCGGCTATGCCATTTGGTCTCTCGTCTGACCCTTGGTGTTTCACCAAGTTGCTAAAGCCCATGGTTCAGTACCTAAGGGAAAGAGGGGTGAGATTTATAATCTACTTGGATGATATTCTGATTATGGCACAGACTATGGACACAGTTCTTCTTCATCTGACCTGGACGGTCCAACTCTTGCAAGAGTTGGGATTTGTCATCAACGAGCAGAAGTCTATTCTGAGTCCGACACAATCAATGGAGTTCCTGGGATTTCAGGTGGACTCGATTGCAGCACAGCTGCTGTTACTTCTGAAAAAGAGAGTTGCTATCAAGAAGGAGTTGCGCTTGCCTCTCCGACTGTATCCTTGAGGACACTAGCACGACTGGTGGGACTTTTAGCTGCATCAATTCAGGCAATATTTCCGAGGCCCTTACATTACAGGGTGCTTCAGAGATTGAAGATTCTGCACTTACGCAGGGGTTTGAGTTATGCAGAACAAACCTTGATCTTAATTGAATGGAATATTCTTGTCGCATCAGCTAGAATTTTTTTTATTCCAGATCGCTCGGGCAGGTCGCGTCCCACTGTCTCCTACAAGCTCCTTGTTGCTGGGGACGCCAAGTAATTAAATCGCAGGCCGCATTGTCAATTTGGACACCCTTGACGGATGTGGGGGCAGCAGCTGTGTTTCGATGTCTCTGGGTGAAGCAATGGTAAAGTTGGATGAACTGCAGCACTAAAGTGTTTAATTTGTCATGGTGCAATCACAGAGACGGATGTATGACATTACAACGCGGGTTTTTATAACGCGTGCAGTTACATCGCATGCGTTACAACGCATGCGATGTTACAACGCTATGCCATTACAACGCAAGTCTTTACATCGACTTGCGCTAGATGGCGTGCTAACATTAGAAAAGTGTAATTTACTATTCCAACTCCAGTCCACTTAACAGTAGGGAAGGTGTTGGGATAGTAAACTACACTATTTGTAATGTTAGCACGCCATCTAGCGCAAGTCGATGTAAAGACTTGCGTTGTAATGGCATAGCGTTGTAACATCGCATGCGTTGTAACGCATGCGATGTAACTGCACTGCATGGTAAAAACCGCGTTGTAATGGCTGTTCCCCCACAGAGACTTGCCAGTTTGGGATGACGTTTCTGATTGGTCTATTGTCTCAACCTATTGGGAGGCGGATTTCCAAGTCTACATCCAATCGTGGTGCAGTTTTTTGCTTGAACATAACGAAATACGCTAGAGTGATAACCTCAGTGGTTTTGAGTCTGGAGCAACACATTATGGTTATAGAAAACATAAATTGTTGCTTTTGAACTCAGGGATATGTCAGTTTTGTTTTTTTGGTACTTTTCAGAATATTCAAGCAATATTTTTATTTTAGATTATCATATTAATCTATTATTTGTGGAGTTGTTGTTTTAATTTGTTGTTTGAAGAGTTTATATTTTAGCCTGTGTATGTGGAGTTTTTATTTTAGCTAATTAATTTGATCTTTTATCTTAGTTTATTGTTTATACTTACTTTCAGGATAACATGGCAGCAAAAGGAATGACACAGCCTCCGCAGCTTTTATAAGACTGTGGTGAGCCACTTCTACCGCGGAAGAAGTGGAAAAAAAGTTTCAACTTGTATCTAATTGCAATAGGGGGTGAAAAGTTCTTGGTGGGCAAGGAAAAAAGGGATGTTATTGCCCAACTTGGATATTGAAGGACACGATATTTATGAAAGTCTGGATGCAATTGAACTTGCAAAAAACAACAGTTGATAGACAGAATGCAGAACAATGTCATACATTCACCCCAGTACAGAGATCTGGGCCTAAATCCATCGTTTTTTTGCTCACCATGCCTCATTGAACTTGGCCATAATGTGGGCCAGCCGAGAGACGTTTATGATATGTCCCTTAAAATGCTGGAACAGCACTTTGGTCCATGCAACAATGTTGTCATGGACAGAACCAAGTTATTTTCTAGAGTTCAGGCAAAATCTGAGAAAGTAGGCAATTGTATAGCGTTCTTGAAATGTTTAGTGATAACATGCAAATTTGGTGACCTGTCAGACTTGCTTATAAGGGATCAAATTGTGCGTTGTGCTTATGACACTAGGGTTCAGGAAAAACGTGTCTAAGAATCCATCATTGAAGGAGGCAGTAGACAGTGGAATGGATGGAAAGTACCTTCCGTTGTGTCAAGGATGTGAGGAGCACACTTCCTACAATGGTGGAGAGCGTGTCCAATGTCACTTTAGGGAAGGAGATAAGTGATGACAGCATGAAGAGCTTTCAAAAACCCGCATGGACTAAGGGGTCTGTTCAGGATAACGATTCAAAGTTCAAATATTTCAAGTGTGGAAGCCCTAACCCCTTGACTAATAGTTCTAATTGTTTTGTGCGCAATGTGGTCTGTAGGAACTGTGGACGTATCAGAATGCCTGATTGTAAAATGACCATTGGTGGAAAGAAACATATGTTTCTTGGCGAGTCGGGTTCTCCTTACACAATCACAGAATACAGGAATTGGGATAATACCTATGGAGAAGGAAGTATAGAGTTTCAACCCCCGGGCATTAACCTGGAAGGCTATGGGGGTGTGAGCATTGATTTGATTGGTTACACTGTCAGGGATATCAAATTTAAGGGTAGACAGATGGTAGGCAAAGTATATAAAGCCAAATGTGGGGAGAATCTCTTAGGGTGACAGCACCAGAGAGACCTAGGTATTATACTCAATCCCAATCTGAAGGGTTCACTGACAAAATAGCGAGGACAAAAACTATCGATGAAAAAATATAGAATGCAAACATTTCGGCTCCCTATACTTAAACAGGTAAGAACAAAAATGTTGAGAAAGAAATATTGATGTAAAAAATATAGTTGTACAAAATATCAAATTTATATATATATATATATTAAATATATTAAATAATAAATCTAATATAAATAAAATAAAGTATATTTAATATAAATGTTAAAAAATATAATAAATAACATTAATAAAAGAAGTTCAGCACACATACATATAAATTCATATATATTTACTTTAAAACAATTAATAAACTATTATTTGTAATTTAATTTATAATTCTAAAAATATAAAAATGTACAAATATATAAATATATATATATACACATATATGTGTGTGTGTGTAACAATAACATAGAATCTAATTAAAAAAACATTCTATTATAAATTAAAACATTAAACTATTTAAAAATCTTCAAACTTAAATTTCCCACTCCAGTGAGTGCAACAGTAGGCAACGTGTTGGAAAGCAGAGGGGTAAAAATTACTAATCCCGCTCCAGTGAGTGTAACAGTGGGGAAAGTGTTGGATAGCGGAGGGGTAAGAATTTCTATTCCCAGTCCAGTAAGTGTAACAGTAGTGAATGTGTTGGATAGCAGAGAGGTAAAAATGACTATTCCCACTCCAGTGAGTGCAACAGTAGGAAAAGTGTTGGATAGCGAAGGGGTAAAAATTAACATTCCCACTCCAGTGAGTGCAACAGTAGGGAAAGTGTTGCATAGCGGAGGGGTAAACATTACTATTCCCACTCCAGTGAGTGCAACTGTAGGAAAAGTGTTTGATAGTGGCAGGATAAAATTTACTATTCCCACTCCAATCAGTGCAACGATAGGGAAAGTGTTGGATAGCGGAGGGGTAAAAATTACTATTCCCACACCAGTCAGTGCAAATGTAGGAAAATTGTTGGATAGCAGAGGTGTAAAAATTGCTATTCCCACTCCAATAATTGTAAAAGTAGGGAAAGTGTTGGATAGCCGAGGGGTAAAAATTACTATTGCCACTCCAGTGAGTGCAACAGTAGAGAAAGTGTTAATTATTTAACTTCCCACAATTTGCCCCTATAATCCCCACAACCCACAGCTATAATTAAACTGTAAAAAATTAATTACACAAATAAAACCTATTTTCAATTAAAATATAAACAAATACCCAATTAAATATAAATTAATTAATTATTAATGATCAACTAATTTTTAATTAAACAAATTACTTCCCACCCTTTACCCCTATAAACGCCACTACCCACATCTAAAATTAATTACACAAATTCCATATTTAATTTTCAATTAAACATAAATTACTTCCCACCCTTTACCCCATAAACCCCACAAACCACACCTAAAATAAATCAAAAAATTACTATAATTATCAATGAATTAGTTAATATAAATTAACACCTAATTAAACAAAAATTGCTCCCCACCGTTTAACCCTATAGACCCCACAACCCACACCTAAAATTAATTACACAATTTCTATAATTAATTTTCAATCAATTAATTAAGAACTAATTATTAATTAATTTAAAATACATTACTTTCAACCCTTTACCCCATAACCCCACAACCGACACCTAAAACAAATCAAGCAATTACCTTAATTATCAATTCATTAATATAAATTAACAACTAATTATTAGTTAAACATGAATGACTTCCCGCCCTTTAACCCATAAACCCCACAACCCACACCTAAAATAAATCACACAATTACCATAATTAATTACCAATTAAGTAGTTAATATAAATTGACAACTAATTATTAATTAATTAAATATACATTACTTCCCACCCTTGACCCCAATAAACCCCACAACCCGCACCTTAAATTAATAACACAATTTCCATAATTAATTTTCAATCAATTAATTAATATTAAGAACTAATTATTAATTAGTTAAAAATAAATGACTTCCCACACTTTACCCATATGAACCTCACAACCCGCACTTAAAGAAATGACACAATTACCATAATTAATGATCAATTAATTAATATCAATTAACAACCAATTAATAATTAATTAGAAATAAATTACTTCCCGCAATTAGCACTATAAAATCTAAATTAAATAAATAAATAATTATTAATTTATTATAATTAATTTTCTTCCCACCATATTCTCCTATAAACCCCACAACCAACACCGAAAACAAAATCACACAATAACCATGATAATGATTAACTAATTAGTTAATATAAATTAACAACTAATTATTGAATAAACATAAATTACTTCCCACCCTTTACTCCTACAAACCCCACAACCTGCACCTAAAACTAATCACACAATTTCCATAATTAATTTTCAATCAATGAATTAATATAAATAACTAATTAATAATTAATCAAAAATAGATTACTTCCCACACTTTACCCATATGAACCTCACAACCCGCACCTAAAAAAATTACACAATTACCATCATTAATTATCAATTAATTAATATCCTATTCCCCTATAAACCCACTACAGAACAAAAAAAATCCAAAATGTAATTAAAATAAAATTAACTACTAAAAATGTAACACATATTAAAAAACATAAACAATACTTAGACAAAAAAACATACATCACATACATTTAAAATATAAACAAAAATACATAACACTAATAAAAAAATCGATATTTTAAACAACTATATTTTTGCAAACAACATTAACGATTTCTATATTTTTTGTGAATCTGGCATATGAGAAACATCTGGGCAGAAATCTGACCAAATCCAGGGTGAGAGAAGGTTACTGGTGGCTTGGTGTTGATAGACAGGTCGTGGGTGTAGTCAAAGACTGTCTACAGTGTGCTGGAAGTGATAAGGTGAAATCTGCCAGGGCTGCTCCAATATCTCATGTTGAGATTCCCAATGAACCCTGGAGCAAGTAGGGTTTGGATGTTGTTGGTCCATTCGAGTTGTTACTTCCATCAGACAGATTGTTTTGGTCTGGGTGGATTACACCTCAAAGTAGGTCACTGCAAGTTGCTTGACCTCAGTGACGACTAAGCTATAGCTTTCACGCAAAGTTTTAGCTTGCAAGGGTGTGCCCAAGACCATCATAACAGATAATGAGGTGCAATTTGTCTCAGTAGAAATTAGAGAGTATTTGAATAATCTGGCTTTAAAATATTATTGCATGACTTTGTATTCTCCCCAGGCCAATGGCTTAGTAGAGAGCATGAACCAGCTGGTGAAGGCATGTGCCCAGGCCGCAGTTGGCAACAGGATATGTCTTTGTTTTTTTTTCGTTTTTTTAATTTTTATTTAGCCAAAAGAGAAAAACAACCAAACAAAATACCACACACACCATAGAGACAGAGTGTACAAATATGTAAGCAGATATAAGATTCTTAGTACATGTTACAGAGTATATACAAACAGAATCATCGCTGCCCTTTAATCCCATTGCAGACATTGCCAAATTCGTTCTATTTTATTCTGGGAGCGAGGGCCCCTAGCCTTAGCCAAGGCTATCTCCAATTCATATACCCTCTTAACAGCTGCCAAAGCTCCGCAAATGTTGGTGGTTTAGGTTCAATCCAGACCCTGGCGATGCATAAGCGATAGCTAGCCATAATGATAGAAAATAGGGCTGCTGAGATTAAACCTGGCTCGTCTATTAACCCCAGCAGTATCTCTTTCTCCGAGATGACAATGTTAGTCCCTGAGAGGTTGCATAGCTCCCTGGCAATCCTAGACCAAAAGGCAGATAATAAAGGACAGGTAACAAACATATGTCTAATATCGGCAGCGTACAAAGTGCATTTAGGACAAAAAGTTTTAGGTGCCATATAAGAGGTAGCCCATTTCGAGATGATTTCAGGCATATAGTATAGAAGAAATAGCATCCGATGTTGCTGAAGTTTTAGGTTAATAGAAGTGACAGAGGTATTTATAATCGATAATGACCTATATAGAATAGTTGTAGTGATACTAGTGCCAAAATAACGATTTAGTTTCTCAACAGCCTGAGGAGCGTCATCTACTGCACCTAAAATTAAGCATTTATAAATTTTCCCAATACAGCCCCTGCCTCGGATATGTAAGAATGAACTTGCGGGTTCCCCCAGTACAATACCTCTCGCTAAACCTTCCCCGTTTATAAAAAAATCCCTAATTTGCAAAAATTTAAAGAAGGAGTGATTGGGGACACCGAATTCATCTCTAAAAAAAGAAAATGGTCTAAATCCATCCTGATCATATAATTGCCCTAGCTGCAGTACACCGCATTCTTGCCAAGTCTTCCAGGCAGAATTGCCAAATAACACCCCCAACCTAGGATTCCCACATAGATAAGTACTAGCGTGCAACTCAGGAATATTGTACTGCTTTGAGATATCTCGCCAAATCCAGGCGGCATGATGCAAAATCTTGAAGCGAACGCGTTTGAAATAATTTGGGTCTGTCATCTGGGCTAGTGCGAACCTGTAGTCCATCCCACATGTTAACTGATATGAGGTCCACTTTTGGGACATACCAGGGCCATCCATCAGACTCTGCAAGCGCGTAGCAAAGGCCGCCCAAAAATATAATTTAAAATCGGGTATGCCAAAACCACCCCTCTTTTATAGCCCCAGACGAAACTTCCTATCATGCCATCCAGTCGTTTAAAAAAAGAAAATGGAACCCGCAGGGGAATACTCCTAAACAAATACAAAAACTTTGGGAGGACATTCATCTTGATAACATTACAGCGCCCCCAGATAGTTAGGGGCAATTGATGCCACCTGCGCAGATCCGTGGCCACTTTCTTGAATAATGGTTCATAGTTAATCTTAACTATTTCCTCCGTATGGCTGTTGAGGCTAACCCCGAGATAAGTGGCCTTTTGGGTAATACCCAATATAGGTGGACAGGGGCTGTATTCAATATTGGTAATCGTTTGAGTTTTACTAGTATTTAGTTTATACCCGGAAATTAATCCGAAACGCTGTGCCTCCAAGGCAATCTCCCCCATCGCTTGGACAGGGTCCGTGGTAAAGATAGCTATGTCGTCCGCATAAGCGGTTATTTTAATGTGGACTTGATTAAAAGAGACCGGGTTAATCCGCTGATTCGATAACAGATGACAAATGAAAGGCTCGATATATAAAGCAAAAAGAAGGGGAGAGAGGGGACACCCCTGACGGGTGCCCCTCTGAATGGAAAAAGTATCTGAAGTCAGACCATTAAGCATAATAACAGCCTGCGAGTTTGCATAGATTTTCTGAATTGCCGAAACAAACTTGCAGCCAATCCCTACTTTTAACATAATAGCCCAGAGTGAACCCCATGTTACTCGATCGAAAGCCTTCTCGGCATCTAACATTAACATCGCAACTTTACCACCTAGACATTGAGCCGCATCAAACACAGCTATGGCAGTGTTAATGTGAGAAGTAGTGTCCCGCCCAGGAACAAAACCATGTTGTTGATCCGACACTATTAGTTTTATATGTGGAGCAAGTCGAGAAGACAAGATTTTTGAAAAGATTTTGGCATCGTGGTTGATCAATGAGATTGGGCGATAAGAGCCTCTCTCATCCTGGGGCTTCCCTTTTTTAAGAAACACTATTATATTTGTTTGTTTCCAGGATGGAGGGGCATCATGGCCGTTCATGATATCATTCACCATCTTTAAAAAGACCGGTCTCAAAGTTCTTATAAAGGTTCTATAGAACTCCAAAGGCAGGGTATCCCCCCCGACAGCTTTCCCTGCGGGCAGAGCCTTAATTGCTTCCGATAATTCAAATCCGTCCACATCCCTGTCCATTGTAGGGGTAGTAAGAGGATTTAAGATTTTCAAGCCACTCTCCTGCAAGTAAGCATCTAGCCCATGATGATCGGCGGTCGTATCGTCCCTGTATAAATCTGTATAAAATTGCCTAAATTGTTCTAGAATCTCTACCGAATGATGAAAGGTTCGGCCATCATCCCCAACAATGCTCTTAATTTGCGTATGAGCTCTAGAGTCCGCCAACTGATAGGCTAGAACCCGTCCAATCCTCTCTCCATATTCATATTGCCTTAATCTGGTTTCATGGTACCGACTAGCCACCTTTTCCCTTAGCTCACGCGTAGTCTTAGCTCTCGCTATTACAAGTTTCTGATAGATTTCTACTTCTCGAAGATCTCTATTTAGTATTGCTTTAATATGTTGCTGTTCTAATTCCAGGCATTCCCTTTGCCCAGCAGCGGCGAGCAGTACCTTGGCCTGATTTTGGCGAAACAGGTACTGCTGAGTGATACCCCTAATGAATGCCTTTAAACTGTCCCAGAAAATGGCCCATGAAGCAGTATGGGCGTTGATGTCTATAAAATCCACTAGTTGTCCTTGCATGCGTTGAATATAGTCATGGTTTTTAAGAAGACTTTTAGGGAACGTAAAACCCCTTGCCGCCCGGGGAGCTGTTAGTCCGAGACTTATTGTAAACAGTAGAGGGTTATGATCTGACGTAATTTTTTGACAGACCTCGATACTAGAATTTGATAAACGAGCCCGGTTAACAAACACCATGTCTATCCTGGAGTAATGATGATGTGGTTGCGAAAAATAAGTAAAACCGTTAACTAGAGGATAGACCTCCCGCCATAGATCGACCAGCTGGTGTATTCGTAATAAATCTTTAATAGCCGCCCTAGTAGACACCATTCTAACCCGACCCGAAACATTTGAGGAGTCCATTTTCTGATCTAAAATACAATTGAAATCTCCCATAAGGATAAGCTCACCCTCCCAGCCCAACAACTCTGAGTTTAGAAAGGAAATATCCTTAGAGCAATCACTATTCGGACCATAGACCACACAGGTAGTAAATTTGTGTCCGTGGACCAAAAGCTGAGCAAGGACCCATCTTCCCCTTTTATCATTAAGTGAGCGCAATAACGTAAATTTAGTAGTTTGTGCTTGCAGGAGAGCGACACCACGTATTGAGACAGTTTGTGAGGTACAAGTTATTAATTCATATCCCATTTGCTTGAAAAAAATACGGTCCTTGAAAGCCAGGTGAGTTTCTGTTAAACCGATAATCAGTGGTTTATAAGCCTTTAATTCCTCCGAGACTAAACGCCGTTTAGTCGGGGAATTCAGGCCAGCCACGTTCCAGCACATTATGCGAACTCTAGACGTTTTCTTCCGGGTATTAGACCAAAACACTGTCCCTCCAAGCCACAGTCTAGTCCTGATGCGGAAAATCCATCATTCTCAATAACATTTTTAACACTCTTTTGGCTATTTTTAACTTTTACCCCCCCTACACCTCCCCCCTCCCCCAACCCCAACCTGAGTCCCCCCACAACCCTGTGCCTACAGAATGGAATCACCCCCTTACCCAGCTGTCAGCAGACAGCACTACACCAAAGTGCACCCCCCACATAGAGCACCCCCCCCGCCTCCAAAACTAATAGGTACGACAAAATACAATTACATTGCAGAGCAGAAACCCGCCTAACCTTACCAGGTACATACTTAAACATTAGTAGATTACTCAAAAAGAAAACCCATAAGAGTGTGTAGAGTCACAAAGACCATGGTATACCCCCAGTTAAAGACAACCCCAGTCATTTCTTTGGTAGTTGTTGCCATTTAGATAGACTTAACTTGGCCTCCTGTTCGTTAAAAAAAATGTGTGATCGCCCATCTTTGATCACCTTGAGACGAGCAGGATCTTGTAGAAACACTGATGCACCGACAGCTTTAAAAGGCTCCATTAGCTGCCTTAGCTGCCACCGTCTATCCATAGTGTGTTTACACAAATCAGAGCGAACAAAAAAGGACAATGAATCGCATTGTACTGGGGCCGTGGGTCGAGCTTTAAAGAATATGGCTTGCCTCAATAAAAAATTCCCAATATACACTAATATTGGTCGAGGAAGTGATGAGGGTCGAGAGGGGTTAGCCGTGAGGGGGAGACGGTGCGCTCTTTGAATTTGCGAATCCATATCCCAATCGCCAAGGTCGGGAAATGCTTTAGAAAAAAGACTAACAATGAACCCTCGGACATCGGCACCCTCCCTTCCTTCAGGTACCCCGAAAACCCTCAGGTTCTGGCGTCTTTGCCGGTTTTCCAGGTCCTCAACCTTTAATTGTATGATGGTCATCATCTTATCTTGCGCCTTAATTGAAGCACAGGCAGCAGCGTTGGCCTCCTCCACCTCGGCCACCCGCTGTTGAAGGTCGGAGACTTCAATACCAAGGTTTGAGACCTTTACGACAACCTTCTCCAGGGCGGTTTTAATCTCTTGCCTATCCGTTCTCGCCTGGAGAAAGTAATGTTGTGTCTCCTCATGTTGAGTTGCCAATACTGAGAGTACAGTAGAAAGGGTGGGCTCAGGACACGAAACAGCGTTTGGAGCTTTGCTATTGCATTTCTTGGTGTAATCAGCTGCCTCTTCCGCTGGAGAGCCCGCTGGAGTCAGAGATGCCCGGCCCGGAGTCCAAGAGCCGAGGGGTAGCTGTAGCCCCTCTGCTGTATCAGTTAAATCAGTTCTTGCTAGATTACTATCGCTAGATGAGACCGGGATTATTACAGAGGAGGTTTGAGTTATGGGACTAGCAGAGGTCTCTGTACCCTCCAAGTTGATAACAGGTGTTACACCATCTGTCGCAATGTCTCTGAAGCCTCTAGTTTGAGCTATTGAGGCTTGATCTACTCCCACCACTATCGGTGGTTCTAGGGGAGTATTGGGAGCGGATCTATGTCTTTCCGACCGAGTTGCCGAGCCTGTTGAAGGGTTTTCCAGGCTAGCAGTTAAGCCGATATTGGATAGACGAGCGACCAAGGTTCTCACTTCTCCTTTAGTAGACACCCATTTGCGTAGTGGACTTGATCCCAAATCCTTTTTTTTTAAAGAGCTAATAACATCTGGCCTTGTAGCACCTTTGCCACCCCCCGTGGTGCCAGCTACTTGTATCTTCCCGAGGCCGCGGCCCTTACCAGCTCTATAGCCAGCTTCACAAGCTTTGGCGCCTTTGGTTTTGCCAGTTTTAACTACTTGGGGCTGTGGCTCCATCTGCTCTGGCTCCGATTCCGCTACATAGTCTGTGGTGGAGTCCTGGATTTGAGATATACAGGGGGACAAGGCTGCATCTTCGGTAATCCCAGATAGTAGACCGTCGCATTCTGGGAGATGGTCGGTACTGGGTAGCCCGGTTCTCCCGGTTTTCCCAGCCTCGCCTGCACCCTTGGCCATCCCACTCTCCACTGCAGCATTGAGTACCTCGGCTATGGGAAAACCTGGAGCGGAGGTTTCCGACCCAATGGCCTGCAGAAGAACAGTAACTTGACCAGATTGCAAGAAATTCCTAATAGGTTTGCCAAGGCTGCTAATGTTAGTAGTAGTTTTGGGTGTCACAATTGTAGAAGTGCCCCCGTTGCCATGGCCCCCCCTATCCCGTTCATGTACCTGCATAGGACTGTGCTGAGTAGCTGCCAGCTCCTCCTCTTCATCAGCCTCTGCAGCAGCAATTGCTTGTGAAACCGCTGACTCTCCGCCGTTCTCTGCCCGGACCCGTCGAGTGCTCCGAGAGGGGGCCATCCCTTCAACACGGGTTTGCTCACCTCGTGCAAAGCCACAAAGTTTGTTTACCGATCCGGAGCCTGCACGCCACCTCGCGCTGCGAGCGCCGAAAACAGAGCCGCTGGCTTGCGCGATTCGGCACGTCGGTAGGTGTCTTGTAATATCTCGTGATCAGCCCCTTGACGTTTTATTTTTCAATTTATCGCAATTTTGAATTCCTCGCTTGCTTGCTGTGTCCGCGTTTCGAGCCGTTAGCCTCTACCCGTTTAGCAAGGCGGGGCCATAGCCTTCAGCCGGAGGTCAGGGCAGCGGGAGGGGAGCCCTAAGGAAAGGTGTCCTTCAGAGGCGAACCGACGTCCGCCATCTTCCGTTCCGAGGCCATAGGCAACAGGATATGTCTAAGTGTGGTACTTCAGGAGAAACTTTGGGCGCATCATACTACTCCAAATGTTATCAACAAACACTCCCCTTTTTAGTGTTTAAAGGGGAGATTAGCTGGTAGTATGTTGAATCCTGCCTGGCTAGATTTTAAGAAGAAGGTTACACCCAATGTTGATCCTCAGGCTGTAAAACTTTGCTAGCAAAGGTAAAAAGAACTGGTTAATAACAGACAGAGTATGTGAAACTGAATGAAGTGTGGGTGATTTGGTGTTCATAAAGAAGCCTGTCTGGTCACCTAAAGGAAGGTCAAAATTAACTGGTCCAAAACGTATAATCCAGGTGAAAAGAAATATGGTGGTTTTGGAGGACAGGGAGATTTGGAGCATGTTACATCTGGCAAGATGTGCTAGCAAGGATGAGCGCATGAGTGCATCCCAGCATACAAGTGCATTGCTGGGGAAGGATATTGATGAGGGAGAGGGTGTTGTAGAGGACAAAGTTGAGGATGATGTAAAGAAACCTGTTAATTTGAAGGATTATGTCTAACACAAAGTGGTGGTTGGGTCCTGTTTGGTTTCATGATGGGTCATAGTTATGCCAGCATTGAATTCTTTTGTTTTTGACGTATGTTCAAGTTTTACATTGCGTATATAATCTTGATGCTATGTTGTAGTTTAGCTTACAGTGTTGTATTTTGATGATATGCTTTTGTTCTCAAAATCAATTATTTTTCCCTTTTGCAGGTTCCTTAAGTGTAATGTAAATATGACATTTCTTGCTTTTCCACTTTTCTTAATTTAATCCCATTAAGACTTTCCTTGTCAATAATTTTTTTCTTTGTCTTTAAGGGGATTTTGCAGAGTTCTGTTTGTGCCTGCTCCCATGTTGTGTAATTTGCCTTTCTGTTGTACATTGGTTAAAGGGAGATGTGTTGTAATCTACTTTGGCAAAGAATCATGGCTCCTTTACATTCCATGTGAGGTAATGATTCTGCCATGGTGATTACGGAATGCTGGTGGGGAGTGAACGTTAGTTGGCCAAAGGCTAAGAGCTGAGCAAGTTGTGCTACATGTTGGTGGAATAAAGATGAAGACTGAAGCTTCTAGTGGTCTTAGAAGTACTTCTTAACAATAACATTTCCCAAAGTGTTGGAAGGGGTCAGGGTTGAGCCATAAGAAAGTTGATGTCTGCCTAACAGTGCGACTAATCAGCCTAACTAACATCACTGGTAAGGCGTCTTCAGAAATGTTCTTGCAGCACAGGACCAAATTCAGAACAATGACCCAATACCAATGGCAGAGTGATTTCCAAGAAGGATATTGCACCACTGACCACTGCTTTACTTTGTGAGCAATGACTCAGAAGTCGACTGAATTAACGTGGAAACCTGTACTGCTGTGTACTCAACTTCCTAGCAGGATTTGATTTAAAGGTTGAAGGACGCCACTGGTGGAAACTGACTACCTGGAATATTCCCCCTGCACTAATATTGATCCACTGTGCTCACCACAAGTCAAATTGGGCCCAGATAGAGGTAGATTCATCAGGCCGTCTTTCAAAGAGTATATACATTAACATGGCCTGCATCAGGGATGTGTTTTGTCCCATGTTTTATTTGGTCTATATCTTGTAGATGTTCTCAGTATTTTTAATATTTATAAGTCATTTTCTCAAAAAACGGGTGGGTCACACATATGACTTCTATATGCTAATGACCTAGTAATGATGGGTAACAGTAAAAAAGGTGTGCAAACTAGGCTTGGATCTTTGCATGATTATTGTGTGGTTAACCACTTAACAATAAATGTGGATAAAACCAACATGTTGGTATATGGTAGGAAAAAGTAAAGTACTCCTTGCTTTTAAAAGAATATGTAATGTAAAATCTGTAATTCAATGTAAAATCTACTTCTATAGCGCTACTATCACTCCAGGGAGTATCTTGGCACTCACCCAACCCAGATGTAAGAGTTGGGGGGAGATATATAGAATGAATTCTGTTACGATGTGATTTCCAAGCCATGCCAGGTTAATGACCAGTGATCTTTAGTTGGTATGTCCCCGAACCACCCCTACCGTAAATGGTTTGTTCCAAGTCCCTGAAGGGGACATTAGAATGTTGGTGACAGAGATGTTGGCTGATGGAGAGAGGAGTGAGGAATAAAGGACTCTGCACTCACCTTCGTAGTGTACTTCTTCTTTATATCAAATTCCCAAAAATGTTTTGGGTTATTCTCCAGTTCCTAACCTAGCCCAGGCATGTGATAACTTGATAGTCAGGATCTCAAGCTGTACATAAGCGCCGAAGCTCAAGAAAACTGAAAAATGTCTGGGTTACTTATCTTTGTGTCAGACAGAATAGAATATAGCAGTTTGAGCTGTACGTGTACCTGAGGGGAATGGCTGGGCCAACCCTGATTTTCATATTGTAGGTCGGTGTTGGTAGTGGGACAGTGATCAAGGAAATGATGGAATCTAATGGTGCCTAGAGTAATTACCATTGGTTAAGACTAACTGATGCATGTCTAGCCAAAAGTAATCAATTAACGGGGATGATTCAGCCAGCAAGCAGCAGTCATCGCAAATACCATCCTGCTGTGTTCCGTGTCATCGCATTCTGTGTCCAGATTGTGATGACAGGGTGTTGGAATGCAGGGGGGGAGAAGCTAAGTAGAAGCCGTTGGTGGCAGCTAAATGGGCAGCTGCCACAGTGATCTTGTTCTGAATCAATAAACTACCACTGAAACACAGAAGAAGTTGGTGTTTAATGTGAGTCAACGTTATGGAATGGTGATAATGGCAAGAACAAGATCTGAGCGGTCCCACATTTAAAGGGTTGGATGAAGAAGGAACAGAGATAGGAGGAAAGACCCAGCATGCAACGAGTACTGGTTGGAAGCACTCTCTTCACAAACCTATACTGGTAAATGTGTTTTCAGTGAATGCGAGATACCAGTAAGAGTAAGTGGATATTCCAACTACTTACTAGCCATAACCTGCCGCGTGCCAACTGCCGCAAGCCACAAGTTTTTCTTTCAGCAGTGCGCCCCAGAATGCAATGCACACAATGTCACACCCGTAGGACCAGCGTGGCACCATCTTTGTTGTGAGCAAACAGCCACAAAATAATAACTGCTGTGTGTACAGCTGTGTTGAGGAGAGTGTACGATCTGTGAACCTTGCTTCCAGCTATGATGATTTGAGACAATAACAAGGTGAGAAGGATTGTGATCCATATAACTGTGGAATTTAATGTTGCATCTTTCCTTGATAAGTTAGCTGTTACAGATCATGTGTGCTCAATCTTATACATTAACTCCACTACAGCCCTTCTTACCTGGTCCAGGGGAGCCCATCATGAAATGGCCACAAAGGAAAGCGTATTTTATGAACAAAATTGCTACTATTGGAGATGATTTAAGAGAGGACCACCCATCTAATAGGAACAAAATACATTTATTACACACTTTAGGGCCAGAAGAAATAATATATGATCAGATGGAGAACAAAGAAGGCACCTTCTCTGATACTGATGTATTTAAGAGGATTTGGACTATCATTTTTCGCCAAGAGTATGCATCTCTATTGATAGGTTTAATTTTTTTCAACTGAAGCAACAGGCACAGGAACCTATTGAAGAATATGTTAAGTTGAATAATTCCAGGATCCCTGTTATTTGTGCAGATCCTTTATTAAGTTGTATTCAGGTAAAGAGGCCAACACGACCGCACAGGAGGAAACAGCTGACTAACTGAACACCGATGACACTTGAGAATTCCAAGTGTCATCAGTGATGTAACATAGTAGGCACGTACAAGAGAACATAGACAGAGAATGCCATTACATAAGTAAACATACCTTTTGAGCAAAGTGTAAACACAACACACCTTCCCCCTTATTCAATAAAGAAACAAAACTGAGAGAACTAAAAAAAAAATTGTGTTCAATAACATTATCTTTAAGATAGGCTGGAGGTTTTAACATTCTACCAAATGTGTTAATTGGGAAGTCTTTACATGCAGGTACAGAAGATGCAGCAGAATCTGCTTCTTGTATAACCAAGTCTGAAGGAACAACATCAGATTGATTCTCATTTTGGTCACATTCAGAACCCAGCCAATTAAAATTTCTTACTCCTTGGACTTCTACCCACTTGTCCACCTTCTCATTGAATTTGACAATTCTGCCAAGATGCCAAACCTTAACCATCAGACAATTTGACAGAATTGTTTAAAATTTCAATCACACTGAGTGGTTTAGAAAACTTAATCTGACTTTAAAAGATAACTTGACACGCACAAAGTCACCTACTTCTAATGCAATTTTTATAGCTTTACATTTTAAGTCAAAATATCTCTTGTATTTTTCCTGATGCAATAAAATTTTATTTTTAACTTGTTCAGGAGACAATTCTGACAATCTGGAATGCTTCAACCAACATTGGTTGTCCTTGGTAAATGGTACACGTCCCTTCATAATGGTAAAGGGACTGTACCCTTTGACTGTGGGAGTCACCCGATACATCCACACCATTTTTTGTAATCCCTACAACCCAGTCTTGACCTTTGAGATTTGCTAATTGAATGGAATCTTTAATCACTCGATTAAATCTCTCAACTTCACCATTCCCACTGGGATGATAAATTGAGGTGAATCTGTGTTCAATGCCATTACGCTTTAGAAATTCTTCAACAAGGTGACACTTAAACTGAGCTCCATTGTCGCTTATGACAACTTTAGGAAGTCCTTCTCTTTGGAACAACTCATCCATAAATTCTAGTAAACTAGGTGAATCTGCACATTCAACTACTTTAATTTCAGGCCATTTAGAGAAATAATCTATGGCCACCATAATGTCAAGTCAAGTCAAATAATGCTTTATTCGAGTTAGCACTCATAAAAGCAGAACATACACCAATTAAAAAACAATTAAACTAGACAGTCGGAATAAAGCAAACAATTCACAATTGTCTCAAGTAATAAAATTAATTACAATAATTTCACCTATTACAAGGTTGGCAAGTAAGATAAAAGTTTATACAAGAATAAAATGTACTTGGTTAAAAAACACAAATATCTAAAAGCCATAACTCTAAACGTGCAGAGAAATTATCCAGGCAGAGAATAGTCAATTGACTAGCAGTCTCTGCCTGATCGACCAGGCCCATCCGATGTACTTAGCAGTGGCAATTGAAATCCAAGACAGAGTACTCGAACATATAATTTGCAGGGCAACAGTACTACAGTTAGTCCCCAGGTTCCTACACATTGGAGATAACCATACACGTCTAGGCACACAATAGGCCTTACAAGAAAATAGAAAATGTCCAAGAGTTTCTTTCCCCAAACCACAGGCTGGGCAGATATCACACACCCCACCTCCCCATTTCCATGTAAGACTTCTTAGGGGAGGGCACCGGCTCTCAACTGGAAGAGAAGTTTTCTATCACCTGGTTTGGTTATAATATCCCAGTAGGGTTCCAGGGCAGGATACAATTTCGCCTCAAGGAATCCCACTGTCATGGACCCTGAGCTAAAACTACTCATACTCCTAATGGCAACGTAGTCCCAATAGATATTTTTCAAGACACTCTTGGTAGGAAATGTTGCTCCTGCTGGATCTAGCCAAAGCGAGCTCAAACCTAATTCAAGCAATGTTACCTTCAGCGATTTGAGCCACCCTATTTTATGGAATGAATCCGCTTTGATAACGTCTTCAAAACCATCAGCATAATGGGAAAGCTCGGGAGTCGTCCAGAGCCTTCTCCAGTATAGAATTGGGCGTAGTCTAGCTAGATCGGAAACTTGTTTCCTACCTAGATCGTACCTTAAAGGCAACAGCGGAGTACTTTTCGGGGTGCCTGTGATTGCCCGGAAGAACTTGTTTTCCGAAGCTTGTAGGGTATTCAACTTCTCGAACCCCTACAGCTCCGCCCCGTAAAGAGCTGACCCAAGCGCCTTCACTTCGTAAACCTGCAAGGCAGGCTTAACGGGTTTCGTCAAAGATTTTCTGTGTTCCGAGCTAATAGTACCTGATAATTGCTTATGCCTCAAGGTAGCAATATCTATATGCTGGCACCTCCTACTATTGTCAGCAATGAGAATACCCAAATACGTAAAGGAGTTCACCACCTCAAGAGGACGACCACTCATGATAATCTTTGATTTAAAACTAGGATGGGGATTAAAAATCATGAGTTTTGTTTTAGTCACGTTGACCTCAAGACCGTGTTCTCCACAGAATTGATCAAAAATGGACAGAGCACGCTGCAGACCACTTGGGGTCTTGGATAGAATGAGCGTGTCATCCGCAAACATTAGAATGGGAATTTTTGTACCAGAAAGCGAGGGAGCGTCCACCTGCGCTGATAGCATACGGGCGACCACACCATTAATATACAAAGTAAACAAGGTTGGTGCCATTGAGCACCCTTGTCGAACGCCTCGTTCAACAGGGAAGTCCGCTGTGACCATCCCCTGACCACCCCACTGGATTTTAGCAAAAGTTAACGCATGAAGCCGCATTATCAGTGACAGTAGCACCTCTGGCACCCCCAAATCCTTAAGAACAAACCACAGCTTCGACCGTGGCACCAGGTCGAAGGCAGCCCGTAAATCGACGAAAGCCGCATAAAGGCTGCCCCCCCCCCAACATCACAGTCCTCCATTGCAGTAGTTGAAACCGGAATACCTGGTCCACCGTACTTGTAGCCCTACGAAAACCTGCTTGGAAGGGTGACAGAGCATTATTATCATCAACCCAGTCAAGAAGCCTGTTTACTATCACCCGCCCTACTATCTTTTGCACGGTATCAATGAGGCTTATCGGCCTATAGTTACCAGGCTGTGATCGATTGCCCTTTTTATACACTGGGATGATTATAGCACCCCTCCAAGATGTCGGAACCTCTGCTCCTTTCGCAATAGTATTAATAAGTAGGTAGATGTATTTACACCACCGTTCCTTATCACTTATAAAAATATCAGCAGGTACGCCATCTAGCCCTGGGGCGCGCCCACTATTTACTGAGCTTAGTGCAATCGTAATCTCTTTATAACTAAAGAGATTATCTTGAGAAGTCAGTAGACAAATACTATCTACTCTTGCATTCTGACATGTCTCAGCATACTGGGTGCTAAAGAATTTTACCCAATCATCCTGTGGAACATTGTTATTAGGGGGGTCCACCACTCCCTCACCTCCCCACTTGACAATGGTCCAAAACGATCTAGAGTCTTTTCTATCACTAGCACGTTTTAGTTCAGTCCAGTGGTGCTCGTCCCAGGCTTTCTCAGCCTTCACTATACAAGCTTTATAATCCTTCCTGGCTAGCCGGATAGACGCGGGCTCCCTCCTCTTGATGGCACGACCTAGAGCAAGTCGTGCATTTCTACAGTTAGCATTGTACCATTTTGCACCTTTGCGGGCTCTCACCCCGTAACGTTTGGCAGGCTTCAAAAACTGATCTTTAATCATACTAAAGAGAGTGTCATGAATTTTGACCACACAACCCAGTCCAGCTGCAAAGGGATTAGCGTATTCCATAGCTAATATCGCTTTATCTGTTTCAGAATTGATTTTATCAATGGCCTGTTGATCGGTCGCTACCCTGTCCCACCTTAACCTCCGCATATCATTTGCCGGAACAACCAAGGGTGGTACAAGAGCATTAGGGCCTATGAGACCATTGGCAGCTAGCCACCATTCATGCTCCACGCATAAGGGGTTGTGGTCACTCTCACTTCTCCAGACAACCTCCATGTCGCAGACCCTAGGCCATAAGGTCATACTACAGAATACATAGTCTATTCTGCTTTTGTGCCGCCCATTGTCAAATGTCATAGCCCCTTGTTTATCGGATTTTGTTCTACCATTCAAGGCTCTTAAACCCTTTTCAAAACACAAGGCGTTCAGACCGACCACATCCTCAGTCCAGCATATAACTGGGGCCAACTCTAACCTAGGGATGCCCCAATGAGAATCCTCTTCGTCCCCAAGGGAGTCTTCACCAGCGACTAGGGATTCAAAAGTCCGATTGAAATCACCTGCAATGACAATATTATTGTCTTGCGAATGCGTGTCAAGAAGGGTACCCAAGGCAATTAATACCTCTGATCTGCCTCCCTTGTTGCCTGTGGCGTAGATATTATAAATATCAAGTTTTCCTATAGTGCCAGTGGACATTTTAATTAGCTGGATATCACTATGACTAGTTTCCATAGCTTTGACTGATAGATTTAGGGACTGCCGAACCCAAATAGTGAGACCCCCCATTGGTCTCCCCTTTGGGCCCTTTAGAGCGGGCACAGAAAAATTCAAATATCCCAACACAAATACGGGTTCACATGCCCAAGTCTCCTGAAATACACAAACATCAAAGGAGTTAACAAAGCGGAACCAATCACCAGAGTCAAGTTTAGAACGCAGCCCAGCAAGGTTCCAAGAGATTAGTTTCCCCACCTCAGCTGCAGGACCAGCCAAGGCGTTCGGAACAGGGTCAAGATAAATGGCCTTACCCACTTCTGAAACTGCAACAATTGTTCGGCCTCCAAACCCAGCGGCAAGAATGTCACCCTCACCTTTCGGGTCAGTCTCAGAAGTACAGCGTACAATAGATGCAACAGTATACAATTGAGGCTCAGCCGACACACTACCTGGCAATGTCTTCTTGCCACGTACATTGCTGTTCTTGGTGAGGGTACTTGGACTATTTGGGCCAGTTGGTTCACAAGGTACTGCACTCTTGCCCCCAACAAGTCAGTCGCAATCGTTCAGATTAGATAGAGCTGAGAACCTATTTTCTATGTTGAATCCCCACTCATTAATTTGGGTAGCCCTTCCCCGTTTGTTTTGTACCAAATTCCATTTTGTCCTCAAAATGATCGGATTAAGGCCACTTCCCCTCCTTTGATAGAAGAAGTCAAGTGTGAGTGGAATGATATCGGTTGATCTACGCTGAGGGGGGAGTAAATTTGGTAATATATTAGTCAGTACTGCCGGGTCAGTAAAGTTCAACACAACACAGTCCCCCCTAAATCTTTTTGGACCACTTCCTATCCAATCCACCCTTCTTGCCATGACTAGTTCATCCGCTAACTGGTGCTTACCCCAGGGGGCTATTACCATGTTATTAGTTAACCAGTGCAGTGCTTTGGTCAGCAGGGAAGATGTGGATTCCACCTGGCCAGACGTCAATGGTGGAACATTAGCTAAAACCAAAACTAAGGCCTCAACAATAAGTTCCACCGAGCCTTTCAATGAATTCAGGGCAGTAGGATTTACTGGGGGAACCTCACCCCCAGACTCGTCTTCTCCTGCATTTATCTCGGGCGCAGTAGGACACTTGGGCAATGGATTCCCTCCCACACCTCCATCAGGCCTCATAGTTTTCCTTTCGGTCTCGACTCTCTGTACTACTTCAGCTGGCATTTTTTTTTACCTCAACTAAAGTTTTGTTCAGTAGCCCCCCTAATCTGGTCACTTCGTCCGTTAGCTTATCTATTTTAGCTACCAGAGGCTTGACTATACCCTTAATCTTGACTATACCCTTAATCTTTGAGTCAATCATGCACATAAACTTTTTAAGCTGTTCATTTGTTAGGGACACACACGCATCATCAATCAATCCACTTTCGTCCGCTACATCAATATTACTAGGTGGGGAGGCGGGCCTTTTCCTGCCCGAACGTAATCCACCCCGATTAGGCTGGACCTTTCTGCCTCCTCTAGTAGTTCGAGGGACAGGTACTGGGGACGGGGCTTTTTCCTCTAATATGTCTAACTCAACCTCCTCTTCACTACCGACAACATAATTCGTAGAGGTGTTCTGAGCAAAAATGTGGTCGTCTGCTTGATCGCATGCTGCTTCAATGATACCACTGTTATCGAGTTCTGGAGGTTCGGCCCGTATAGATTCAGGCGGTGCAGACTTAGAGAATGAACCCAAACCTAATGAGGACCTCCTCTCACTATTTATTTTAGCAACAACCTGAACTAAATAATTGTCCATGGTATTCGATACCGAGGCCGCCCTTTGCTTAGACATTGAATGCCCCAATACAGTGTAATCCTACTTAAAGCTTAAAAAACAACACTTACATAGAGGTCAAAATAGGCGACCAAACCAGATCACAGAGCAAGGCCAGTAAGATAAAATACAATAACCCGACAAAAGGTTGTGGCGGTGCCTCACCAAATACAAGCAGAGTGCACGGCCCAGACCAGTCTCTACCAGTCGCGGACTGTCGCAGACTGTCCCGCCCTTGTCCCGGGCTTCTCCCGGGACGCTCCCGCGCGCTCCCGCACAGCGGTGAACGAGGTCACTTATGAAGGTGTGGAGGCGGGTAGGGGGCGTGGCAAGCAGGGAGAGCATCCAGGTGCAGATCGTTCACACAGGGACTCCTGGGAGATGGAGTCCCTGTTCTGTTGCTCGCAGCCCTGCCGCACTTAACACAGCCCACAGCGTGATAGCCTCACTCCAGGCACAGGTGATGACACGGCGATGCGGGACCCGCGTAGCGTGTCCGGCGAGCTTCTAACGAAGTCAGATGAATGCAGCAGAATGCAACAAGCAGGAACCAGGGCGAGGTAGCTTTCAGCAAGATCAGTGACCCAAATCTGACCAGCAAGCAGCAGCCTTTAACTCGGCGGTCGGGGGGCGTGGCAAGCAGGGAGAGCGTCCAGGTGCAGATCGTTCACACAGGGACTCCTGGGAGATGGAGTCCCTGTTCTGTTGCTCGCAGCCCTGCCGCACTTAACACAGCCCACAGCGTGATAGCCTCACTCCAGGCACAGGTGATGACACGGCGATGCGGGACCCACGTAGTGTGTCCGGCGAGCTTCTGACCAAGTCAGATGAATGCAGCAGAATGCAACAAGCAGGAACCAGGGCGAGGTAGCTTTCAGCAAGATCAGTGACCCAAATCTGACCAGCAAGCAGCAGCCTTTAACTCGGCGGTCGGGGGGCGTGGCAAGCAGGGAGAGCGTCCAGGTGCAGATCGTTCACACAGAGACTCCTGGGAGATGGAGTCCCTGTTCTGTTGCTCGCAGCCCTGCCGCACTTAACACAGCCCACAGCGTGATAGCCTCACTCCAGGCACAGGTGATGACACGGCGATGCGGGACCCGCGTAGCGTGTCCGGCGAGCTTCTGACCAAGTCAGATGAATACAGCAGAATGCAACAAGCAGGAACCAGGGCAAGGTAGCTTTCAGCAAGATCACTGACCCCATAATGTATAAACTGCATTCATTCCTAACAATAGGTCCAGTAATGTCAAAACCCAAAGTTTCCCAAGGCATATCTGGGCATGGAACTGGACACAAGGGAGGTGAGACCACTCTTTGAGATTTGTCCGAATTGAGGCAAGAGGAACATTCTCTCACCACTCTTTCCACTTCAGTGTCAACTCCAGGCCACCAATACATTCATGACATAAAAGAATACCTTTTACTCTTAAATCCTTAGGTGGGATTATTTTTCCACCACGTAAAATATTGTTTTCTACTAGCGAAAGCCCATCACGCACTTCCCAAAATTGCTTTATTTCATTACACAACATTTGTTTACTGGGCCAACCTTGAATGACACACACTTTGACTTTAGAGAGAATTTCATCCCTGTTCATGGACTCTTTCCATTCCTGAGAACCTAAAGTGAGATTTTCTCCATTTAAATCTATCTCTGCTACCTGAATATTGTCCCAAATTTCAGTGGAGGATTGTAATGGTAATGGTAATCTGCTCAAGCATTAGGCTACTTGATTCTTTGCACCTGGAATGTAGCATAAAGTATATCGATAATCAAGCAGGTGAACAGACATTCTAGCAATTCTGGGGGTGGCTTTGAGTAGACCATCGGAAGAAAGTACCTTAACTAGAGGTTTGTGATCACATCTAATTTCAACATGGAAACCCCAAAAGAAATTTCTAAAATGTTCAAGTCCCCAAACCACAGCTAGAGTCTCCATCTCGATCACCGAGTATATTCCTTCTAATGGAGACAGAGCTCTAGAGGCATAAGCTACAGCTCTTTCTTTCCCACTTTCTTCTTTTTGTGACAATACAGCACCTAACCCTTTATTACTCGCATCTGTAGTCAGAATACAAGGTAAACAGGGATCAAAACCAACCAATTCTTTTGCATTACATAGTTCATTCTTCAGCTGGGAAAAATCAAATTAAAGAGTTTCAGACCAAACAAAAGAAGATTTGTTTTATAACAATTGAAGCATGTTAAAAGATTTCAGAAACATTTCTAATGAACTTACTGTAAAATTCAATGAGGCCTAAGAAAGATCTCAATTTGTTTTTGTTGGAAGATGAAAGCGTTTCTGATTACATTCATCAAATTCTTTTTTGGTTTACTACCATTTGCAGAAATCTCATGACCAAGATAGTCTAAGGAATCAACCCCAAATTTGCACTTTGAGAGTTCTGCAGTTAATCCTCTCTACTTTAATTTCTTTAAAACAGAATGAAGTCTATCATCATGTACACATTTAGACTCACCCATAATAAGAATGTCATCCTGGAAAAATAAGATACCAGGCAGGTCTTGGAATAGTTTGAACATGAGTTTTTGGAACAAAGCAGCTGCTGACGCTAGGCCAAACGGCATTCGTAAAAATCGATAACGTCCTTGCGGAGTCATAAACGTAGTAAGACTTTTGCTGTCTTCATGTAGCATAATTTGGTGATAGGCCGAAGTTAAGTCGACCGCGGAAAACTATTTCATACCTTTTGTAAGAGCTATCAACTCATTAATTTTGGGTAAAGGAAATCTCTCAACTATGATGTTGTCATTGAGAGACCTCAAGTCAATGCAGAGGCGAACCTTGCCATTGGCCTTGTGAGCCACAACTAAGGGTGCGCCCCAATTAGAAGCTTCAACCTCCTCAATGATACCATCATCAAAAAGACGTTTTCATTCTTTTATAACTTCTTCTCTGACTACCCAAGGAATGTGTCTAGACTTGTGGACTACTGGCTTAGCATCATCTTTAAGAATAATCTTATGTACATAGCCATTTAAACGAACCACCTTATTAGAAAAAACTTCAGGAAACTCTTCTTTTAGTTTATAATGGTAATCCTCACCCTGGTTTAACACCAGTATTTACTCAACTCCATTAGGGTTTAAAATTATATTTAAATTCCTTTGATCTATCTACCCTAATACAGGGGGACCATTAAGGGCAACATACAATTTACCTACGGATAATCTTCCTTTAAATTCAAATGTAAGTTCTCTGTAGCCAATTAAGGAAATGTTTTCTCCTGTATAGCTCTCTGGGGAAACATCAGGAGGTAATAGTGTGAGACCAAGAACATGAACAAAATCTTTTTCACATTGATCTTTTTCAATAATCGTGTAAGGAGAACCTGAATCAGCTACTATGAGAATTTCAACTCCACCTAGACGTATAGTGAAGTACTGGGTATTTTAGTCCCAGCGGTGCAGGGGCACACGCCCTATGACTTCTGGGTTCACCCTGTTCCAGACCTACAGAAACACAGAGTCTTCTGGGTGAAGTCAAAGATTCGTTTATTGGCTGCAGACCAATTACAGGTATCCTAGAAGTACAACAGCGTGTATGTTCTCAGGAGACTGCTGAAAATCATAGGAACGGGCTTCTCCTTAAGTACAAAATATCATGCTCCAGGCACACATTCCTTGGTTTACGATATGGCCATTATAAGTATACATTACAAACGAAAAAGCAGAGTCATGATGACCATCCCACATTCCAGTTCGGCCAGCCCACAATGATTTACACAGTAAGGTTCAGATCCCACATTTGATGTCAATAGACCCCCCAATAAACATGAGCATCTCCTGTTTTGGGAAACAAGTCATAAAGCAGGAACAAGCAGGTGTGGAAGAGATTAGCCGGAGGATTGTATAGAATGAAAGGGTTTTATGACGGGTCAAGCCCTGATGCTAATCACAGGTGGACGGAGGAAGGGGAGCTCGTGAGACCGGTTTGACCTGGGGCAGCAGAGCCAGCTGCCCAGGTCACAGAGAAGTCAGAGGAGAAGCCCATGTACTGTGAGGCCCGTATTTACTCCATTATAGCCTATGTGAGGGCAATGACAAGATGGCCACTGCTTCCAAAATGGAACCCGCGTAGTGAAGCAAAATAACGTGTACGCAGTGCATTCATAGCTAGAACGATATATAAAGCACTCGTACATGCCGCATTTACCATTTGCGGTTTGTTAATACCAAGATAGACAGGGGTAGGGCCCTGTCCCCTACGCGGTCCCGAATATTAAAGTACGACAGACCCTCCTTTTGCCCTTACATAGGCAATCACTATACTCATCTTAATCCGAGTCTAGGTCAATGTTCACAAAGTCATGGAGATGTTGCTGTAGCATCATCCTATTACTTAGCTCGTCCCTCGATACAGGTTTCCTTATACATAAGGTAGCACAGAGGCCACATATCGTAGGAGCACACTGTATACACAGACAGAACAGAAAAAGAATGGCTAAGATCATTCCCATGACCATCAGAACTTTCCAACCCCAGGCAGATATCAATTCCCAGAACCACCCCACCAGTGACCAATCTCCCTTATCCACGTGTATGGATTCAGATATTTTATGGAGTTTGGAGATGGCTTGATACACTGTTGGAGCATTATCTGGTATGAAAATGCAGCAACTGGATTGAATAACCTTGCATACCCCACCGCGGTCTGCAAGAATAACGTCTAGAACCATGCGGTTCTGCAGAGTCATGAGGAAATATGAATTTTGTGATCAGTTATGTCCCCTATCGTAGACCCCAACGGCTCCATGTGCATGCTATAAGTACATGTATGTTCCCTCCAGTTCCAGTTTTGAAGACGCAAATACATGTGCGTCCACCGTCAACATGTCCTCTTTCAGATCCGCCATGAATGGGTCAGATATTCCATTCCTAAGTATGAAAGGCCACCGACTTTATGTGGTTCACTTTCCACATTTTACAGATTCAGGCGAGTAGGCCCAGAATTCTGTCATCAAGCCTTTTCCTGCCTTCTGCCTCTGAAAGCTCCAGTCTGAGCCTGCATCTGTATCCATGAACTTTGTCCTACTCCCTGCGCGGCTAACGGTGCCTGATCCAGCATATTGCCTGCCAAAAACTGTATTTCACCTTCAAGATTATCTACTCCGCTCCTCATCCGATGCATTCCTGTCTAATAGTTTAGGTAAACATTCCTCCAGCTACCGTGCAAAGGGCCAGGCCTCGCTGTCCTCATGCAAGTAATTCATAGCCCCGTTACCATGGAATATTCCTATCCCCTTGCATCTCATGTAGACACTTAGACGCTTGTACACGCACTAACAGTCAGTATAGAATAGATTCTACTCTAGAAACCTTTCCTTTTGGATAACACAGTTCTTTAAACATAGGATATTAGATATGATTTGGGATTAGGTTGACATGACCCCCAGACTTCTGTCTCCACATGTAGAGCTAAATGTCAAGTCCCCTTCACCCTCTAGTTGCACGTCAATCACACGTCATGCGGCTGCGCGCGCATCTCTGCCAAATATTTCTGCTGACATTGCAGGATTCTTTTATGGATCCACCCACTTGTGACATCATGTATGATGACGTTTATTAAATTACGCCCATATATCCGCCTCTATTAGTTACGTATGCACCTTTTATCTGTACTATCAGCTGTTACGCCTCTTGCATCTGTTTCACTGTAATGCATTTTCTATAAAACTGCTTATCTGTCAATAATATATGCCCTTCCTTCCTGAACTTTCGTGGTGATGGAATAGAAAGCCTACAATTCGAATTGTATTCCTTTGTATAGGAATAAAGCCTTTTAAAACCTCTAATACCACGGATTCTGCCTCTTATATTTACTGAGTTATTCTTACTTGACTTTACCGCATAAAAAATAGTACCGGTAATGAAATATTTACCACATAAATTGGCGCCCGAATAGGGACACTTTCTCATCTCACGCGCCGGCGGTGCGTTGCAGGCCCGGTCTCCTGCCACAGCTGAACGGACAAAAACGCGTACCTGCAGGATTTCCTGTATCTCCCTCCGGCCAAGCGGGGGCAACTGAGGCTGCGATCAACACCCAGACGAGGCGGTGAGAAGTGCGAAGTATCCCGACCAGAGCCTAGCTGAGAGAGCAAGATCCGAGGTATACAGAGGCCCACCAGGTTCCGAAGTTCCGAGTCCAGTCAAGTCGAGTCCAGTCCGGTCCAGTTTCAGTTCCGTTCCGAGGCCTTCCGTTCCGAGCTACCCGGTGAGTACCATTACCGGGGAGGCACTTAACGTGCACATAGTCTGTGCCGGTCAAGACGGGTTTGGGTACACAAATCCGGTCTGCACTGTTTCAGCAGTGTATCTGTACTGTTTAGCAGTATATATAGTATGTCTTGCATATAAATAAGTATTATCTAGTGTCAGTATTATGTCAGTAACTAGTTTTCTATTAGTTATCATCGTTCGTTAAAAATGTTAAGCGTTAAATGTTTTAATACGTTCTATATATTGTGGTGTGAATGACTGTTCATTATTTGCGTTTATTTGTATTAAGTGTGTTTAAGATTAAGTAACCAGATCTAAAAATGCCGCTCTTTTCGAAACTAAGACAGATCAAAACTAGAAAAGGTGTACTCGAAGAAGCTGTTCCCATCCCACCTAGGGACACTTCAGGGTATTTTATGTATCATAAGCATGCCGTATTATTTCTTGATTTATGGGTGGACTACACCAAGGATATGCCAGAAAATCAGAGATGGCCCGCAGCAGGGACCTGGGATGCAGATTGCATCATGAGAGTAGAAGAAGAATTATGGAAAAAGAAAGCCAGACAGTCACAGAAAGATGCCATTGAATTATGGCGTAAAGAATCATACAGACGTACAGAAAAAGCGCTCAGACAGGAAGAGAAAGGTAGAGAGAATTCAAATAAAACCCGAGAAAATCTATTACTTGAGGAAGGTACCCGAGTAAACTCAGAACAAGTAGATAGACAAAGAAACACTCTTATGAATGGTATGTATCCTCTTCTGGCCGAAGGGTTACCTAAGGCTATCCCGGAAATACCAAAAGACTTAACTCCTCCATTGCTCCCGATAAAAGCACATCCCAAAACACATCCCAAAACAGCAAAGGACGTTTTCCTTTCCTCCTATTTAGATGACGTAGCTCCCGAGTATGCTAATGCCATGCCACCCACACCGCTTGCCGATGGTGTTCAACACCAAAAGCATCCGTCTGTATCCCCGCAACTACAAACTCCTACACAAGTTCCCACAGGTCCGTCCGTTTCTACAGTTTTTCCCGCATCTACAATCTCTATCCTACGTCCAACGAATCCTTTCGTGCCTAGCGCCTCAGATGGTGCTGCAGGAGGTACGACAGACATGTTTGCCACCCCGCCGCGAAACAAACAGACCCTTAGAGATTTAGCACTCCAACGTACACCCCAATTAGCGACATCCGACATGTTTAAAGAACAGCTTGTGGATTGTAGATACGACCCAGTACCAGGTAGACAGGACAAATTGCTCATATCATCACTACGTATACGACGAGCTACATTATATTTAATGACGATACCAGGAATGGTTGACCACCTAGACAATATATATCGCTTTGTCCAAACAGGGCGAGGTCCAGAAAGTATTAACGAAGCTATGGAATACCAGAAAGTGGATGTACAAAGACAACTACTACGTTTTTTCATAAATTGTGTAATTAGGAATCAAGACAGGCCCGGGGCAGATCACGATACCATGCAAAAACTTGTCAAATGGGGTCAGAACATATCAGAAGAGAAACATGATAGACAGGCGTGTATAATCGCCATGTGTCGAAAAATCCGCAAGGAAGTAGAACGAATACATAAAGAAAGACAAGAAACAGACAGAGTAGAATCAGAAGAGGAGGAGGAGCAAGAATCAGAACAATTCGAAACGATAGCTTATGTAGGTCGAGGAAGACCCCATAATAATACTAGAGGCTTTAATGATCAGATACGTCCAATACGTCCAGAATATAATAGACATTTTCCAAATCCTATGTTAAATACAAAATCCCCCGAACACCTATTCCAAGCCGCTGATAGATTACTCCGAGATCGAAGGGGGTACCATATACTCGATTCCATGGACGAACAAGAATTAGCCAGGTCCGCAGTACAATGGGCTGACAGTCCCAGTGACTACAATGATGATGTACTTGCACACACGTTTCTGAATCTTGACCCATACGAACAGCGTTTAGCTAGTATATACATGATTCAACACCTCCTTATATTATATAAAAGCCAACACTCCGATCCAGGACCCTTACCTGACATATTGACAGAACTACTCACGAATATATGGAGAGGGTCAGGTACTGATTTGATTAGGGAAATTTTAGAATTCCGAAACCAATATTTAAATTTCGTATGCCCAGAACACGTTCCAGTTCCCATTATGGGAAGAAAAATGTATCACATAGATAGACAGAACCCGTTACGCGAAGTACACCCAATCAGAGGTGACGGTAATAACTTTACACGCGTGTTTGTGTACACGCCTATAACTAAACTAGAATTATTGGAAATGAAGAAAGTAGTACCCAGCCATGACAAGGATCCAGCAGGTTTCCACCGTGAAATAAAGGACATGTTACTCATGGGAGAGTATACCTACCCCGACATTATGAAAATATTAAAAGTCCTATTACCCGCCGGTGTTTATGAGAAACTCAAAGAAAAGGAATGGGAGGTGGGAGACCAAAAGATAGATTGGACAGCATTAGAAAACGAAGAAAGGGCCCGAGCTGCAGGAGCAGGGCTTGGGGAAAAGACTACTGCATTAGCAGGGCTACTAGTACAGGTACTGCCACGTTTATTAACTACGAAAAAGGAAGACTGGGGTGCAATCTCAGCCTGTAAACAAAAGCCAGATGAAGACACTAGTGATTTCTATTCCCGATTTGAAAAATGTTTTGGTATAAATAGTGGCATAAAAGCCAGTAGTGAGTCATATCCACATCTGTTTGTGACAAAATTAGTTGAAAATTCTCTGCTACAAGTCAAGAATAGAGTATTGAAATTCGAAAGTACCTGGCAAGGTAATACCCCATCACAGATGTTACAGATGTTACAATATCACCACAATAGAATTAGAGAAGAACAAGAACACGAACAAAGACGTATGAAAGATACAAAAATGAAAATGCTTGTTGCTCAGTCAGTTCCAGCCGATGGTCATCATAAGGGTGATTCCGCAGGTCCTACGAAAGGGACATGCAACTATTGTAAACAACCAGGTCATTATATACACGATTGTCCAGTCCTGAAACATAATATTGCTACAGGTAGAACCCAGGAGAGACCACGTCCACCTAGACAGGATCAGAATCAACAACAAATCCCTCAGCATGCACAACCTAGGTTAGCTCCGCAACAACTAGCTCCGCAACAGAGAGCTCCACAACAGACCGTAGCACCACCACAAGCGCAGCCTATTGCTGCAACACAGGCAACAACACAACAGATGTATCAGTACGCACAAGCAGATTATCCCGATTATCAGCGATACACATGAAATAGCCTAGGGAGGGAATTTGGCTTACCCCTTATAGAGGTTCCTGTAGACCAAGAGGGAGCTTATGTACATAGTGAACTATTAGGGGAAGACAGAAAGTTTTTACTTGATACAGGGGCAAGCAGAACAACTATAAGACGCAGTGAAGTTCCAGGGGCACCCCTCTCAGGCTCACAGAATATTTCCCTTGGATTCTCAGGAAAACCTATAATAAATGACGTAACACAACCTCTTCCACTTACGATCGGTCCATTGACACGTACTACAGATTTATTGCTTACTAAATCATGTCCAGAAAACTTGTTAGGTATAAAAACATTGAAAGCTCTAGGAGCTATAATATGTTGTTCTCCGGAAGGAGTACGACTATTTCTACGTGACTTCAAAGGTCACTACGTGTCCAGAGACATGGATCACCGACTGCAGAATTTACCTACACATTTATGGGCACAAGGCCCCACTGATGTTGGTTGCATGAATATTACACCATATCGAGTCACACTCAAAACAGGAGTAATACTACCACGAATGCGACAATACAAGTTACCACCCGATGCTGTTGTGGCTTTGCTGCAAATCATTGACGAGCTCATTGCACAAGGAGTGGTTGTCGAAACCGACTCCAATGTATGTAATTCCCCGATAATTCCGATTCTTAAAAGAACGGATCCAAAAGCACCACCAGTATATCGATTAGTTATTGATCTGCGCGAATTAAATAAATGTATTGTACCACAATACCCTGTGGTCCCAGATATCTCTTCATTATTAACAGCTATTGACTCAGAAGCAACGTTCTTCACTGTAATTGATCTCAAAAATGCTTTCTTTAGCGTCCCAATAGATCCGGAAAGTCAATATCTGTTCGGATTCAGTTTAAATGGACGAAGTTTTAAATTCACACGCGCACCTCAAGGATTTACAGAAAGCCCCAGCATCTATAGCCAAGCACTAAAACGAGAACTTGACAGTATCCACCACATGCCAGTTAACACTGCCTTGCTTCAATATGTCGATGATCTGCTGATCACCGCCCGAAGCGAACCTGAATGTGAAAAAGCGTCACTGACGGTTTTAAAATTTTTGGCTGACAAGGGGCACAAGGTGTCCCCTTCTAAGCTGCAATTCTGTGCCCAGCGAGTTGTTTACCTTGGGCACTCGCTGTCCAAGGAGGGAAGGCAGCTTACATCCGACCGCATCCAGTTAATCGCTAACATGCCACCACCCAAGACACAAAAGGAGGTGCGGGCTTTTATAGGCCTCACTTCATACTGTAGGCAGTGGATCCCTCAATATGCATTTCTAGCAAAACCACTCATCCAGTTGACAACACAGGAGGCAGCCACATCGACTGTCCTCCCTTGGACTCCAGAACATACACACGCCTTTGAAAGCTTAACCCCTTCCATGCTGGACGGATTCCCCTGCTGTGCTGATCTATTCCTGCGCGGGCGTGGTCATGACGGAACGGTTCCGTCATGAGCACAGCTCAACCGTGGCTCATGACGGAACCGTTCCGTCATGAGCACCGAAGGGGTTAAAGAAAGCTTTATGCCAAGCACCTGTCTTAGCAACACCATGTTACAGTAAACAGTTTACACTCTTTGTTACAGAACGCGAAGGTACTGCCTTGTCAGTACTCACTCAGGAACAAGCAGGATCACACAAACCATGTGCTTATTTCTCTAGTACATTAGATCCAGTAGCTCAGGCTCTTCCTGCGTGCCTGAAATCGGTGGCAGCAACAGCTTTAGCAATCAGACAAAGCGATGCCATAGTGTTAGGACACCAACTGACAGTACAAGTACCACACGCAGTAGAGGTTCTTTTGAACCGCACACAAACACAACACTTGACTATAGCGAGACTCACCGGTTACGAATTGACATTATTTCAGCCACACATAGAAATCAGATGCTGTAATACGTTAAATCCTGCCACACTGTTACCAGTGGGCGGAACAGATCCATTGGCACATGATTGTGTCGAAGTTATTACTATCACGACGAAACCCAGACAAGACTTGACAGATATCCCTTTGTCAGATCCAGACTTGACATTGTATGTAGATGGGTCATGTATGAGAACAAGTACAGGAGAGTTAGTGGCCGCTTACGCAGTCACAACAGACACTGAAGTCATTGAAACAAATCGTATTAACACTTTGTCAGCTCAAGCAGCAGAGCTCATCGCTCTGACACAAGCCTGTATTCAAGCCAAAAATAAGAAAGTCAACATATACACAGATTCACGTTATGCATTCGGAGTCGTCCATGACTTCGGCGTACTGTGGCGAGAGAGAGGTTATTTAACTTCTCACGGTGCCCACATCCAACACGGACCCCTCATTCAAGCCCTATTAGACGCGATTCATCTACCTACTGCAATATCGATTATGAAATGCAAAGCCCATACAAAAGTTACCGATATCATTTCTCAGGGTAATGACCTAGCTGACAGAACAGCTAAACAGACTGCTCAGAATCAGACTCTCACAACTGACATGACAAAGACAATAGTTCAGACATTAACACATTGCATGACAGTTAAGGATCCCGCCCTTGATGTAATTGACATACAGACACATGCTACACCAGAAGAAATAAAGAAATGGACTGAATTAGGAGGGATCCAAACGGATCAAGGATGGATGACGAAGGAAAAATCTATATGGTTTCTTCCCGACTCTATGGTTCAAGTCATCATTAACACAATACATAGTCCAGCGCACCTAGGAGAAAAAGCTATGCTAGACAGCATTCAACACATTTGGTTCAACAAACACTTGCGAGCAGCAGCTAAACAAAAAGTTCGTACCTGTATGATATGTTGTCAGTTTAATCCAGGTAAAAGCATCCCCGTAGAGCAGGGCGGATTTCAACCTCCCGATCATGCTTTTGAAGTCCTCCAGATGGATTATATCCAGATGGAACGATGTCGAGGATTCAAATATGTTCTCGTAGTTGTCTGTGCTCTTTCCCGTTGGACAGAAGCATACCCGGTTTCAGATTACACCGCCCCGACTACTGCCAAACAGTTAGTTCGAGAATTTTTCCCACGATACGGTTTACCACGTGTTGTCTACTCAGATAACGGCCAGCCGTTCTCATCCGAACTAATGAAACACGTTTCCCTTTTGTTAGGCTACCAATGGAAATTCCACTGTGTCCGACATCCCGAGGCAGCAGGTCTCGTGGAACGTCATAATCAAACTCTGAAAATTAGACTGTCCAAAATATGTAGACAAAAAGGTGTCGATTGGATAGTAGCCTTACCAGTTGCGCTCTTTTACATGAGAATGGTAGCACATTCTCGAACTGGGCTATCCCCGTACGAGGTGATCTTCGGTAGACCACCAAATATGTGGGGGACGCCTATACCTTGAAAAATCACTGATGTTGACTGTAATATGCTGACAGATTACCTGGCTTCCTTGATGTCTGCACTACAATCTTGTCGTTCACAGGTAACCGCAGCTTTTCCCGATAATACTGAGGGGAAGCCCCATGACGTGGTTCCTGGTGACCTGGTTTTGGTCAGGAATTTCGACCGGAAGACCCAACTGGAGCCTAGGTGGAAGTCGCCGAAGCTAGTTCTACTAACCACAAGGACAGCCGTGAAGATTGAGGGTCGCAAAGGGTGGTTGCACTCAAGTCATATCAAGAAATTTTATGGACTACCATCCAGTGTCAATACTCAACCTTGTATTCCCTCACAGACAGACTCAAAGCTCCCCTTGGTTGAGAAGTCAAAACCAGAACTTTACAAACTAAAATTGAGGTCTAGCAAGTCAGACAATTTGATTGTTTAAGTCCTCTCCAAGGTGAATCGGTTGAATTTGTCTCTGACATGTATCCTCTAGACCGGAATAGAGAAAGAAATCAGCAAATGCAGCTTAAAAAGCATGCGTATTGTAAATCACTTCGTAGTCACTGCACAGTAACATTATTAATTTTGTTTTTTCTAAGTCTTCTGATCATTATTTTCAGCATACTATTGCATATGTATTACCCTATTCTTAAGCGTGCTTACAATGTAACTGCAGAACATTCTTTTAGCGAATTACCTCCGCATGAATTGTCCTATAGATTTGCGCTGCGCAACAACACATTCATTAGTATGTTACATCATTCCCATCAGACCAGCAATGCCACAAATTGTTGGATATGTGGCCGACTCCCTCCCTATCAAAACTATAAGGGAGTTTTTCCCCTCTTTCCATATCCGTTCACACACAATGGCTCCTGTGGAGCATGGTTTAGTTTGATTAATTCCCTAGATTCAAATTCCGCAGTTTACCAAGACAACTGGGTATGGGGAAACCTGAACCTAGTTTTGCTTAAAGTCTGCTACCCTAACAAGGAGGGACTTCCCAAAAGAACAGGAACTGATCTAGAAAATGAAGTATATGGATTAGGTAATTTTACACTTAACCTCATGATCCTGAACGTTGAATCTGAAGCTACACCAATCTTGCCCGCCATGTCAGTATTCCCAGTAAAAGGGGAATTATGTGTAAGAAAGAATGGTTCCATACACATGGGCCATAGTAAATGCAACACTGTAATAAAATTCAGTGATCAAGGCAAGTCTACATTTAGAGCTTCCCATCATTCCTACTTCATATGTGGCCAGACCGCATATATATGTCTACCTTTAGATTGGGATGGTACCTGTTACATAGCATTCCTTCTGCCACCTGTTTTCCTAGCCCCTCCTGATTATCATAGAAATACCCATTTAGTACACAATAGACAACAGAGAGATCTCCCAATTGTCGATTACACTGAAACAGCATGGGAAAAATACACAGATTTCAATAAAGGGTTCTTTCCCTATATAGGTACAGTCACTAATAGTAAGCTGATACGTAGATTAACCAGAACCCTTGAAGCAGTAGTGAACGAGACTATTTCCGCCTTAGGCAATTTAACAGAAGAGCAGTCTGCTATGCGGATTGTTGTGCTTCAAAATCGTCTTGTCCTTGACGTCATCCTGGCCGATAGGGGCGGAGCTTGTAGGGTCATCGGATCAAGTTGCTGCATTTTCATACCAGAAAATTCGCCGTCAGTATATAAAGCCATAACCCGCCTTCATAAGATTATAAGCCAGATACACCAGAGTCCAGGCACCTGGACTTGGTCCGGTTGGTTCTGGGGCGTGTTATCAGCCTGGGGATGGAGAATCCTATCCTTCCTAGGTATTGGCTTTCTCATACTATTCAGTTGCTGCTTATGTCTACAATGTGGGCCAGCGATTTGTGGTCTGTGTGCCACATCGTGTATCCCACATCCACGTTTTCGTTCAAGATCCCGGAAGAAGAAAGAAGAACAAATGATGCTATATGAACAGATCGATGGATTGATGAAGATCGATATCTCCTGAGGGTCCGTAGGGGACAAGGAGGGAATGAGGAAATATGAATTTTGTGATCAGTTATGTCCCCTATCGTAGACCCCAACGGCTCCATGTGCATGCTATAAGTACATGTATGTTCCCTCCAGTTCCAGTTTTGAAGACGCAAATACATGTGCGTCCACCGTCAACATGTCCTCTTTCAGATCCGCCATGAATGGGTCAGATATTCCATTCCTAAGTATGAAAGGCCACCGACTTTATGTGGTTCACTTTCCACATTTTACAGATTCAGGCGAGTAGGCCCAGAATTCTGTCATCAAGCCTTTTCCTGCCTTCTGCCTCTGAAAGCTCCAGTCTGAGCCTGCATCTGTATCCATGAACTTTGTCCTACTCCCTGCGCGGCTAACGGTGCCTGATCCAGCATATTGCCTGCCAAAAACTGTATTTCACCTTCAAGATTATCTACTCCGCTCCTCATCCGATGCATTCCTGTCTAATAGTTTAGGTAAACATTCCTCCAGCTACCGTGCAAAGGGCCAGGCCTCGCTGTCCTCATGCAAGTAATTCATAGCCCCGTTACCATGGAATATTCCTATCCCCTCGCATCGCATGTAGACACATAGACGCTTGTACACGCACTAACAGTCAGTATAGAATAGATTCTACTCTAGAAACCTTTCCTTTTGGATAACACAGTTCTTTAAACATAGGATATTAGATATGATTTGGGATTAGGTTGACATGACCCCCAGACTTCTGTCTCCACATGTAGAGCTAAATGTCAAGTCCCCTTCACCCTCTAGTTGCACGTCAATCACACGTCATGCGGCTGCGCGCGCATCTCTGCCAAATATTTCTGCTGACATTGCAGGATTCTTTTATGGATCCACCCACTTGTGACATCATGTATGATGACGTTTATTAAATTACGCCCATATATCCGCCTCTATTAGTTACGTATGCACCTTTTATCTGTACTATCAGCTGTTACGCCTCTTGCATCTGTTTCACTGTAATGCATTTTCTATAAAACTGCTTATCTGTCAATAATATATGCCCTTCCTTCCTGAACTTTCGTGGTGATGGAATAGAAAGCCTACAATTCGAATTGTATTCCTTTGTATAGGAATAAAGCCTTTTAAAACCTCTAATACCACGGATTCTGCCTCTTATATTTACTGAGTTATTCTTACTTGACTTTACCGCATAAAAAATAGTACCGGTAATGAAATATTTACCACAGTCATAAGGCGATCCGCTTGGAGCTCAGCTGTCAGATTACTAAGGGCACCAGCCGTTACATTGACAGTGGATTCAACCACACGAGTCAGCTGTCTCAGGTTCCTACTATTGACCATAGGTCCCCAAAACGGCAGGAAACCCAAGAAGAAGTCTCCCGCTTCCTGACCCGCAGTATCCTCCTTACTAATCACACCTCTCACAACTCTGGTCTTGTGATAGTCAGAGGCAGCAGTAAATGTCGGCGGTAGCAAGTTCGCAATATAACATGTGCCCGAGAAATCAGGGGGCAGCCATGTATATGCTCGGTCATTACAGATGAAATATGCGCCCTTGGCAGCCAAAAACGCAGGGGAAAACTGCGACGGGAAGGTGTACGTTTCAGTACAGTCACTTCTTCCCAGTTGAGCTCTAGGATTCTGACCATTACCCTGTAAGCAGAACCGACCCATGTGGGGTACAACCCAGATTGGAGATGAGATTTTTCACTGTCTTTCACCCAGACTAATACTATACCCCGTCGCGTTCCATCCTACATAAGGTCTCAACTCTTCTTTGGGAATGGATGAGTATGCATCGATATCCCTACTCATATCGGCAACTCCTTTCATCAAAGCCTTATTATTGGTGATAGGTCTGATGGAACGCGGTTGGCGAGGGGAGTATGTATCTAGAGCATAGAGAAACATGGTTTGGAATGCCCATGACGATCCATTGTAACTGTACGGCAGCACCAGGTAGGGAATACCCTTGTTAATGGTATGTGGCATTAACCCACACACCCAGCAATTGGTCGTATTCATTACCAGTTGGTGCTGGTGCAAGAGCTGGATAAACGAGTTATTTACAAACTCTGATCGTCTAGTCTGTTCGTGCTCAGGCAAAGGGTGAAAAGAGTGAGAGGAGGCAGTAGAAAGAGGTGTAGGCTGTTGAGTGGGTGCAATGGGCTTTTGAGCGGAGAAAAACACAAATCCTACAATAAACATTATGATACTACACAGTGTAAAAAGGCACAAAAAGACAAAACATTTACTTTTTACAATTCTACACATCCTTGCGTTAAAGTTCATTTCCTCAATCGGTCTCTCCATCTTAAAAAACTCCATCCTCTACTCGGGCCGCTCGCGGTAGATGAGTTTCTTCTGCTAAGGAGTACGCCTGTCAGTCCAGGGAAACGCCCTAGACCAACCAGAACCGTTGACCTAGCGTCTTCGGCCTGTACCCCAAAGTCTTGGCACCGCGACCCTGCGGCAGAACCCGGATGGTGGTTCGAAAAACAAAAATCAAGAAAGTCCTTCAGATGGGAGAGCAAAAATGTTAAAAAGGAAATAGTGAGGAAATCTTTATTTGTCCATGGGCCTAGGTCTCAAATTATAGCGGAGACGGCCAGGTGCTGTTTGGTCTTGAAACAAAAGTTCAGGCTCAGTGGTGTCCAGTCGATTTGATGGTGGCACAGATTCCTGCAGAATATTGTCACTCTCTTGGTCTGAAACTGTGTCTTTTAGGCGTGCGTCACCGAATGGTACAAAACGAGGTACAGTGTGTCTCAGAGTCGGCGATACCCTCCTTGACCCACTGGTCATATGGCAGAGGCAAGGGGACTACTTTACAGTGGGTACCATGGATCCAGTGTTTCTTCCCTTTCACTCGCACTGCTGATCTTGTCGAAAGAAGAACAAGATGAGGGCCGATCCAGCGAGGCTCGTCGTTGCTCTTGCGCTGGAAATTTCGGACTAGCACCCACGTACCAGGGTTGATAGGGTGTCCAGGAGGTTCAGAAGCTTGAGGAAGAGTATCATGTACCTGTTGGTGCAAAACACGCAGTTTAACAGTCAAATCATACAGGTAATCGAGCAGTACTGGATGCTCTATCTCACTGAACTTCGTAGGCCTCGGTACACCCCATACGTTGGCCGGACGGCCAAAAACAACCTCGTAAGGGCTAAGTCCCACTCGTGAGTGTATGGTCATTCTGGTGGACAGGAGTGCTAAAGGCAGAGCGTCAGGCCATTTAAGACCGGTGCTCGCCTGGATTTTGGCCAGCTTGAGCTTTAAGGCTCCATTGTAGCGTTCTACTAATCCAGCTGATTGGGGGTGATTTGCAGCATGGAACTTCTGCTTTATCCCTAGCCCTTCACATACATTCTTCATCACTTTACCCACAAACTCACTTCCGTTATCACACCACACCATTCTTGGCATCCCAAACCTAGGGAAAAATTCCTTCACAAGGGCTTTGGCTGTGGATAGGGCAGTGTTATCTTTCAGAGGATAAGCCTCTATCCATTTTGAGAAAGCACAAACAACCACCAGTACATATTTCAGGTTGTTGCATCTTTCCATGTGAATAAAGTCCAGCTGCAAAACTTCAAATGGACATGATGGGGGTGCAAAGTGACCAGCTGGAGTTGGGGTTCCCCTACCAGGGTTGTACTTCAAGCATACTATGCAATTCTTGACCACATTCTCTGCACACTTGGGAATCCCAGCATTCTGCCATACTGGAGCCAACAACTTGCATATACCTTTCGTACTGATATGTGCCATTCCATGTGCCATTGTAACCACTGGAAGCACATATGCATCAGGCAACAACCATCGCCTATGTTCTGTCAGATCAATCCAACAACCATTCTCATCCAACTTACCCATACTTTCTCTCCACTTGCTTAAGTCTTCCTCTGTGGCTTCAGCTTGAAGCGACTTCACACTCTCTATTGTGTTCTCACACATTCCCACATCATTAACCCATCTTGCGGGACCTGCAACATACATTCTAGTCTTCACATTCTGTGCTGTTTCTTTCGCGGTCTCATCAGCAAACGCATTCCCACGTCCAACATCATCTGTGACTTTCCTGTGCGCACTGCATTTCATGATCGCAACTTGCAACGGTAGGGTCAGTGACTCAAGGAGATCATTCACCAACTTGCCATTCTGAATTTTAGCTCCATGCGACGTCAGGAACCCACGTTCCTTCCACAGTCGCCCAAAATTAGGAGCCACGCCAAAGGCGTACTGGCTATCTGTGTATATATTCACTCTCATTCCTTCAGACAACACGCATGCTCTTGTGAGGGCGATTAATTCTGCTGCTTGGGCCGAATTATGTGGCACTCGTGCAGTTTCCACGACCGTGTGCAAAGTCGTGATAGCATATGCAGCAGTCGTGTCACCATTAGGGAGCTTGAAACATGAACCATCTACCCATAAAGTGCCATCACACTCAGTAAGGGGAGTATCTTTTAGATCTACTCTCCCTTTCGTCTCTTCTTCTGTTCTGAACAGACAGTCATGTTGCTCAATCTCATCTGAGTCTGCTGGAATTGGCAACAATGTGGCTGGATTCAGCGTATTGCATCTTTTTATGTGTATGTGATTTGCTAACAGTGTAAGTTCATAACCTGATAATCGCGCACTAGTCAAGTGTTGTGTCTTGGTCCTATTTAATAATGTGTCTACAGAGTGTGGAACCATAACAATCAATGTATTGTCCATTACCAAACCAGCAGATTGTCGGATAGACATCGCTGCAGCAGCTGTCGCTCTCAGACAGCTTGGCAATGCCCTCGCTACAGGGTCCAAGGTGGATGAAAAATATGCGCATGGGCGCGGTCTGTCGCCAAAAGGCTGTGTTAACACTGACAACGCACAACCATCTTTCTCGTGAACATACAATGTAAATGGCTTACTGTAGTCAGGGGTACCCAACACAGGTGCTGAACATAATGCATTACGCAATTCCACAAAACTTTTCTGGCACTCTTCAGACCATGGGATAGGATTCGGTGTGTCTTTGCATTTTAAGGCTACTAAAGGTTTTGCCAACAAAGAAAAACTAGGGATCCAATGCCTACAGTATGAAGTGATGCCCAAGAAAGCACGTACTTCTCTCTGTGTCTTTGGCACACTCAACTGTGCAATGGCTTGAATTCTTTCTGGGGTCAGTTTCCTTCCCTCCTTCGATAAGAGATGACCTAAGTAGGTCACTTCTTGTCGACAATATTGCAGCTTAGAGAGAGACACTTTGTGATGGAAAGCGGATAAATGGCGCAACAGTGACAATGTGGCTTCTTTACAAATCTTCTCAGTATCCGCAGCGATCAGTAAATCGTCCACGTACTGAATCAGGATAGCGCCACTAGGTAAAACAAGTGCATCAAGCTGCGCTTTCAAAGCCTGACTGTATATGGATGGACTCTCACAGTAGCCCTGGGGAGCGCGTTTGAAGCGGAAGCTTCGGCCTCCCAGACTAAAACCAAAAATATCTCTGCTCTCTTCTGCAATTGGGATACTAAAGAAAGCATTCTTTAAATCAATCACTGAAAACCATGCAGCAGAGGCTGGAATCATCGTTAACAAAGCGGTTATATCGGGGACAACCGGAAACTGTGGCACAACAATCTTATTAACCTCTCTAAGATCAATCACAAATCTGTAAACAGGTGGCTGTGAAGGGTCCGTTCGTTTTAAGACAGGTAAAATCGGACTATTGCAAACGTTGCCTCTTGTCTCCTCAATCACACCCTTATTAATCAAGTCGCTGACAATGTCTAACAATGCTTTCTGCCCTTCATTAGAGATCTTGTACTGGGGAATACGTGGCAGTCTGACATTAGCCTTTAAAGTCACCACATATGGCGGTATCTCCAAGAGGCCCACATCATTGGGACCAGTAGCCCAAAGGGCATCCGGAAGGGATGACAATTCAGGTGGCATTGTGTTTTTAGACAAGTACATTGGGGAAATCACTTTCTTGCCTAATGTAAGTTGTACTCCTGAAGGAGAACAATACAGTGTAGCATGCAATCTTTTCAACAAATCTAATCCCAGCAAATTCTCACCACAACCTGTTGTCAGAATCAGGGGTGCTTTCAGCTCGCAAGGTCCAACAGAAAGTGACATGGGACTAGAAATCGGGTTCCTAACTGGGGCGCCAGAAAAACCTACCGAAACATTTATATCGCCAGACAAAGGTGCGCCAGGGAGTTTTGAATGCATGATTGAACTCTTTGCAGCACCAGTGTCTAGCAGAAAAGGCTCCGTTACATTTGCTGTAGTCACCTCAACATACGGTCCACTCTGATCCACTGGCACTGAAACAACTCCCTCTCTCTGTCTATGGCTGTCCTAGTAATCATTACTTTCTGCATCACCGTCCTCTGCATAATAATCATTATTGTAATACTGGGCCGTATTACTAGTCGCGTTAGCTTGCTGATCAAAGCTATTGATGGTACTTTGAGGCGGCAGAGGACGCGCATTCTGGGGAGCATTTCCACGCCCTCTGCCTCTAGGAGCTTGCTGACCACCCCTTCCTCTGGCGCCATACATATTGCCGTTACGCTGCATCAATTTAGGGCAACTGTATTTAAAATGACCTTCCTCTTTGCAGTATGAACATTGGTTGGGACCTACAGGGACACGTGGTTGGTAATACCCATTCATTTGCTGATTGTTCTGAAACTGTTGGGGTTGGCGATAGACACCTTGGGGTTGCCTATAATTATTCTGACCTCCACGTGGCGGATAGGCCTGCTGTAAAAGGACCTTTGTCTTTAGTTCCTTCGTTTTCTTTTCTGTTCTATCTTTCTCGTCTTTATCTCTATTTTCATAATACTGTGCAGTAGCCAGTATTTGCGCTGAAGAAGAAACAGCCCAAGAACTTTCTGAATCTTTTAACTTTTTACACAGGTCAGGAAGTAGATTCTGCACAAACTTATCCACAAACAACCGTTGGCCACCCTCAGTACTCATATCCTGCCCACTGTGATCAATAAACGTTTCTTCAAACCTAGTAAAGAAGTCTGACACTGTCTCATCTTTCTTCTGCTTGCATGCAGATAACTTGTCCCAATTTACGCGCATCGCAGGCATTATTGTCTTCATATACGTAATGATTCTACCAGGCAGTTCAGCTACTAAAGGTTCTGGTTTCGCGCCACCCGTTTGTCTAGCATCAGCAGCAACAATGTTAGCCCATGTATCCCCTAGTTCTGCATCGTGATCTACATTACGAATTGACCCCCATAGAGGCTGTGGAACAACATTACCAAACAACATGTCTATGTCGGCCAGATTCATAATGCATGACCCTGCCGTCTGTGACAACTCTTTATAATAACCTGCTGGGTTCTTACGGGGATCAGGCAAGGACTGCTTAAGCGCTAACACCTCAGAGCGCTTCCATGGAACATGCACCCAAACACGCTGGAAATGCGCTGCCACAGCGGGGTTACCACCGGCAGCTGCAACCGCTTCCTTCCATACCGGGGGAACTTCTCTCATAGGGTATTGTCGCGCTTTTACCTTTTTCCCCACAAGGACATCTTGTTCAAACAATGATTGTTGGCAATCATCATTCCTAAAGGACAATACAACCGCAACTGCTTTATCTACCCCGCGGTCCACAATTATACCAGTTCCAAAATCGAACCTCACTCTACACAATTCCTGCGGGTTTGGATTTTTACCACTATCCTCCAATTCTTCACAGAGAATTTCGCACATTTTCTCGAACACATATCTCTGTTTTGGGGCATCCCATTGATGGAAAACGTTGACAACTGATTCCACATCATACAGTGAAGGGAAAACAATCCATCTACGCGCCATGTTATCTATTACCTTTTTCTCATCGGGGTTAGGCAATTGGCTACGCAATTGCTTACGCTGTAAACCAGGAGTCGCACCAGATGACTCAAAGAGAGGAGACATTAATGTAGTAACCACATTAGCTAAGCGCTGTCGCGCTGAAGGAGAAGCTGAGGCGAGAACAGGGGGAAAAACAGAGGGAAGAAAAGAGGATGTAGAGACAGGTACTGGAGTGGTGGAAGGAAGAGTGTCAGGGGAGGCAGCTGCTGTATTAGGCAAAGTTGCAGGAAGTGCGGGGGCAGTTGGAAGCACAACTGGCGGCGCTTGAGAGGGCTGCGCTACATGGATAAGAGCCGGCTGCAAAGCATTTGGCGGTAGCGGCAAGGCTTGCAGTATATTCACTGGAGGTGGCATATTTACAAGCTGGGGAGGCGCCGTGGCATTTTGAGCATACGGGGGTGGCGAACTCAACAAATGTGACATCAGGGGATCTTTCTCCTTTTCTTCTAACTCATTCTGCTTAGAATGTGGTAAAGCTGGGTAACATTTGTCAATCCCTAACTTGCGCTGCCTATGCAATTGCTCACTCATCTGCTCCTCCTCATTGTCTTTAAATTGTACAGCTGCTTGCATTACTGTCATACCTTTCTCTCTCTTATTCTTTTTCGCTAACTTAATTTCCTTTTGTTTGGCTTCCTTTCGCCATAAGCGGAAAGAGTCAAACATCGCCGGCCGGGCTTTCTTCTTAAACAATTTAATTTCCAAATTATCTAAAATATCGGTATCAAAACTACCATTTTGGGGCCATTTTAAAACACCATCTTTCCTGGTGTAGTGGATCCATACTTCGTTATATGCAATGGGGCCTACGCCATGTTTTACATAGAGCTCATAAGTTGGAGTTCCAACCGGAGGAACCGGACATGATTCCTCTAGCTGGAAATCTTTTCCACAACCCAAACAGAATAATCTACCAAATAGTCCAGAACCAGGCATCTTTGCTCACTAGTCTAGATCCAACCGTCAAAGGATTATCGATTACGATAGTCTCGTGAATACACGAGTCCTCTGGCTTTAGCGTTTGCAAACTCCAAAGTACCAAATTACCAAATCAAACGATCCCGAAGGATACCAAAAACAAATAGGAGACGCTCCACTTATACTTAACTGAATATTGTTGATCGATGGCGTCACCAGAAGACTCTCTCGATTGTTTCGCTCTCTCAGATTCGTCAAGGGTCCAAAACAGGTCGATTAATCAGGGCAGCAGTCCTTCGTAGCCGTCGGGACGCGGAGAACCTCGCAGAAAAGACTTTCGGACCACGTCGACATGCAGGGGTCGATGAAGTGGCGGCCTTCCTCCGGAATTTCCACACGAAGCTCCTCACGAACCTCTGGCTTGGACTGGTACCGCTGAAATCGCCCCACGTTGGGCGCCAAACTGAAGTACTGGGTATTTTAGTCCCAGCGGTGCAGGGGCACACACCCTATGACTTCTGGGTTCACCCTGTTCCAGACCTACAGAAACACAGAGTCTTCTGGGTGAAGTCAAAGATTCGTTTATTGGCTGCAGACCAATTACAGGTATCCTAGAAGTACAACAGCGTGTATGTTCTCAGGAGACTGCTGAAAATCATAGGAACGGGCTTCTCCTTAAGTACAAAATATCATGCTCCAGGCACACATTCCTTGGTTTACGATATGGCCATTATAAGTATACATTACAAACGAAAAAGCAGAGTCATGATGACCATCCCACATTCCAGTTCGGCCAGCCCACAATGATTTACACAGTAAGGTTCAGATCCCACATTTGATGTCAATAGACCCCCCAATAAACATGAGCATCTCCTGTTTTGGGAAACAAGTCATAAAGCAGGAACAAGCAGGTGTGGAAGAGATTAGCCGGAGGATTGTATAGAATGAAAGGGTTTTATGACGGGTCAAGCCCTGATGCTAATCACAGGTGGACGGAGGAAGGGGAGCTCGTGAGACCGGTTTGACCTGGGGCAGCAGAGCCAGCTGCCCAGGTCACAGAGAAGTCAGAGGAGAAGCCCATGTACTGTGAGGCCCGTATTTACTCCATTATAGCCTATGTGAGGGCAATGACAAGATGGCCACTGCTTCCAAAATGGAACCCGCGTAGTGAAGCAAAATAACGTGTACGCAGTGCATTCATAGCTAGAACGATATATAAAGCACTCGTACATGCCGCATTTACCATTTGCGGTTTGTTAATACCAAGATAGACAGGGGTAGGGCCCTGTCCCCTACGCGGTCCCGAATATTAAAGTACGACAATAGAACAAACAGGCTTAGATTAACACTGTAAATTTAGCATGTTAACACGGTCAGACATGCCTAATACACAATCAACACTCTTAAATGTATCTTCATCATGGGATGAGATTGAAGAAGTATCATCGTTATCTTCTTTAATCAAGGGGACTTTCTTCCTTTTACTTTTGTTACTCCGACAAGCTTTGGCATAATGGCCAATCAAACCACATTCAAGACATTTTTTTTTTCTAGTGGGGCACTTTTTAAAATTAGCGAAGTGATTCTTTTTTTTTTTTTTTTTGAAAACCTTTATTGACATTTCAATCAAGAACAAATATGGGCCTACAACCCCCCGGGGCCGGCCGCTAAGCAATCAGAGCAATAACGATCAAATGTAAACACAGGCAGCATTTCGGGGAGCAGAATCCTCATGCTAATACTGTGAACAAGGCAGGTAGGGCAACAGGAGAAAAAGGTTTTCATTTTATAATAGAACAAGACAGAAGGATCAGGTGCCAGACAATTTCCCAACAACGATAACAGGTATGCAGAGTAATAGATGTAAGCAATATACCGCAATCTATTGGATCAATGGCGCAGACACAAAAACGTCGGGATGGGGAAGAATATCATAAACAGTTGCGCCTGCAGTCCCCCGCCCAAACTCCCAGAGAACACCCCGGAAATTGTGGCACACATGGAATGGCAACGAGTCATAACAAAGGAGGCGTATCACACTGATCCCAGAAAAGGAAAAACAAGAAGAATCAGAGAAGAAAAAGGAGGCCATGGAAAAAGAGATGAAAGACTAGAGAATCCCCTCCCCCAACCCCCCACCCTGCACCTCTGCAGATGAGTACGGCTCCCCCCCCCAGCAGTGTGCCTGTCGCCCTGGAACCAGACCCGAAATATAGGAGAATAGGGAAAAAGAAGCAGGAAAAGAACCCCACCAGACGGGGGGGTATAGAAAGTGTTAATAAACTGGAGGAGGGCCTTCAAAACATACCCCCGGCTTCTCCCTCCCGCACGGTAAGTATCCCCCAAAGTGAACAATAAGCAGCACAAAATCGATCGTATCAAAGAAAGAGGGGGAGCATTATGCACCTATTATGCTATTAGCTATTCCAGGGGAGCACGCAACCCCTGAGCCCGCCCATCCACTAGATAACCACCCCTGAAGGATCAGCCTTATCCCTGACCACTCTTTGTAATTCTGCCCATGCCTACCCCTCGACCCAGCACCATAACCGATGTTTCAAGGTAGAGGAGTGTCCAAAAACGACCGAGAAGCGACGCACACAGGTGGGGTGGAAGTCTCTGAGCACAAACACAGTCCGCAGCATGGAGGGACAGGCTTCCCAGTGCTGCCCCAGGATCTGCACAGCACTCAAGGTCCAGGAAGGCAGAAGCAGCCAAAGCTGACAATTGTTGCTGGAATTGTCCCTGGGTCGCCGGAGGCCATGTACGGGACGAGGCCACCACCTCCCACTCAGGTCCAATGCCTCCGGGACAGATCAGGCCCTCAGCTGGCCGAGCACACGGTAGCATACTGTCCGGAGCGTCCAGCTGTGCACTATCCTCGGGGGTGGCCGCCACCGTGTCCTCCTGTGCGCCGTGTGTGTAGTCCCTGTGTACGTGAGGACAGGCGGGCCGCCACTGTCCCAACGCTGACGCCACACCGTCGAGCTTACTCCCCAAGACCCCGACACCATGAACCAAGGAGGAGTGAAGAGCACCAAGGGCCTCGAGGAGGTCGCCGTACACCAGCACAGCTCTCTGCGATCGCTCCGCCACACTCCCAAAAGTCACACACTCACAAACCCGCTGCGACACAGCGGACAGGATGGTAGGCTTCATCGCAACAAGATGGCCGCCAAGTATGCCCGACCCGCACCGGGGCCGGGACCCAGGGACAAGCGCCTCGAGGTCCACGTCGCTGGGGACCGGGTTCCGGGGGCAGGCGAAAAGTTATCCGTTGCGTGGTCACGGGCAACAGTCGTCCCCACCACGGACCAGCTCCCGCGAAAAACCGGGAGCGGCCCGCAAGGATCAGGGCAAGATACGGGCGGCGTCTGGGCAGCTCACCATCAAAGGCAGGGGCAGTCACCGGAGGATCTGAGAATTGCACCCCCAGGCGTGCACTCGGTCCGCTACGCTTGACAGTAGAAACGACCACGACGAAATGTAGGTCAAATTTGGCACCGCTCCGGTGGACCGACTCCCCCCAGTCACCACAGGCCGCTGTTGTCGAACTTCCACCCGGCCACGGCGTCCACTCGAGGTCCCGGCTCCAGGGCCGCAAGGGCCTTTAAGTTCAAATGCACATTTCTCCGGCGATACCGCAGCCAGAGACCTCGGAGTCACACGATCGGGTGCCACTCTCCTTCAGAAACACAACCGCGTAGCACAGGCTGAGGATCTCGTACAGGATATCCGTGCGGGATGCGGAGGTTCACGGAGCCGGGAGTCTACGCTGCCGTCCCGGTCGCCATCTTGGCTCCTCCCCCAGCGAAGTGATTCTTACTTCCACATCTATAACATTTTAAATCTTTGTTAATATTTTCCCTGTTGTTAGAAGTAGGAGAAGCGACAACCTTAGTTTTATTTTTAGAATTCATTATGCTGACAATAGGTTTGTCAATTTCCTTAGGTGTTTCAGAAATGGCTTTGGCACATTTGTTAGTAATTTCTACTTTTTTAACTAAGGCTACAACATCCGATAATGCAGCTTCCCCATGTATCCAAAGGCTTTCTTGAACATGTTCATTGTTGACATACATTATGATTTTATCACAAATTAGTTCTTCTTCCAGTGGACCAAATCTGCAAGTTAAGGCTAGTTTCTTTAGATCGGAAACAAAGTCTTCAACAGGTTGTTGTTTGCCTTGTTTCCTCCCAAAGAACTAATGGCGGTCAATTGCTATACAAGCGGAAGTAGAATAATATATATCCAAGTCCTCTAGTGCATGAAGAAAAACATTAGAATCATCAGCTGGACGAATTTTTTTACTCATAGAATTGTAGACTTTTAACCCTTGAGGGCCAAGAGAACGAAGCAGAATTTTCTTTTTTCTAACTTGTGATAATTCGTCTTCACCATCTTCTATCTAGAGTATCAATGTAATTTAGGAAATACTCTCACCATTCTAACCATTTAATGTGAGGATCTCCTGTGGTGGAAATAAATGACAGTCAAGGAGTTAATGAAATGGTAAGTAAGAAAGGGTAAACGTAGTATAAGTGGTGTGCTTGTCACCGTGAGTAGTAAGCACAACAATATGAATGGTGTGCCTGTCACCGTGAAGAACAGGCAAAAATATGAATTAACAGTTGAGTAAATAAGTGTTCCTATCACCGTAGGCAGTATGTAGGTGAGTACTGTAATAAATGGTGTGCCTGTCACCATAGAGGGCAGGCAAGAGGTGATAGGAGCTTGTTGATTAAAAATACTTGTCACACAAGAATGGTAAAATATAAACAGTACCTCGAAAGTGGTGACCTCTGTGTCGTGATTTTTGTAGAAAAGCAAAAAAAACTTGGAGATATTCCTGTAAGGTGGTGTGCCTATCACCGATGAGGATAGGCGAGCAGGAGATCTTCAATTATCAGCTCCGACACATGAATGCTACTAACGTCCAGGAACGGTTGTGGGCATATGGTGAATTTATTTATTTATTTGAAAGTTTTATATAGTGTGAACTTGACCCAGGCGGGTATCAGAGCGCTTTACAATTTGGATAGGTAATACAAGAGTATACATAGTACAAGATAGTCGTGCAACAAAGTTAAGGTATGTGGGATAAAGACCATGGGGAAAAATATTCAACAATCTTCGCTACTTAAATAACCATGGTAGGCGAATGCTGGGATTCAAAGGTATCCAGCAATCTCATTGTCAGTCAAAGGTGTCCAGCAATCTCATTGTCAATCAGGTGGCTATCAATGAGCAGTGGGCCAGAGCTGTTTTAAGGCAGGACCTTAACCATTAGGATTTTTTTTTACTTCCTTTTTGAAGGTAGTCGTGGAGGAAATATGTTGGACTTCCAGAGGTAGAGAGTTCCAGAACTTTGGGGCAGCGCCTGAGAAGGCTCTGTGACACGTTCTCATTTTGTGGAAGATCTGTGGTTTTAATAGCCATGAACTTGCACTTCTTGACTGTCTGCAACCTCCAGATAGTTCTAGTTTTTGAGCCAGATATGTGGGAGTCTTAAGATGTAGGGCTTTGTGAGTCATGCAGGCAATATTTATCTGTATTCTAGCCTCATATGGCAGCCAGTTTAGGGAGTTGAGTGATTGGGAGATGTGCTCATTTCTTTTTGAACCAGTGAGCAGTCTAGCTGCTGCATTAATGGACGATTCAATGCCGGCCCAGGGAAGCCCATCCTATGTTTAAGGCTGGATAAGAGATTGTCGTGGTTAACAGTGTCAAAGCCTGATGAAAGGTCAAGGAGAATCAGGAGGCATGCTTTGTTGTGGTCTAGCATTATCAAGATGTCATCCATAATGTAAGTGAGAGCAGATTCTGTGCTGTGGCCTCTTCGAAATCTGGATTGATGTTGGTCCAGAAGTTGGAAATACTCCATGCGTGCACAAAGATGCATCTGCATGCATTTTTCCAGCAGTTAAGTTGGAACAATGGGACATTTTGCAAAAGTGGGCCATAGGAGAAAGATTAATACTGACTCTGTGGTGAAAATTCTCTCTAAACAAATATGATCTTCTGATTGTGAAACTAGAGATATAAAAACTGTGTCTTATGTATTGAGTCTGATATTCTAACATTAGAGGATAATACAAGGTCCAAACATGTTTTCTCTGTCACTTTGGGGTGTGTCAACATAGAGACTGTTGCAGACTTTGGATCTCCATACAAAAGTATGTGCTATGGGATGGAAAATTCAAAGAGGTTTTGGGAGATAAACTGTTTCCCTCAGATATTAGACCAGACAGCTTCACAGGAGAGCCATTCCTATGGAAAGGTATAGTGTAGTTAAGTTTGAATTTAAAGGTAGGGAAGCCATAGGGCACTTATACGTGACAGTAAAAGGTCAGTTAGTCTAAGGGTGAAAAAAAATCAAAAGGAAATTGGGTATTATTTTAGATCACAATAGCCAAAAACAAGTTCTGGTACTTGAGGATAAGGGTTTATTTGCGCAATAGATGAAGAATCAATTTCCAAAGGTATTCTCAGGGTACGTCAGTGAGTTAAAAGGGTTTCAGCATAAAATTAGATTGAAGGAACATACACCTGTGTCACACACAGATAGGAACTTTAATTTTGCATAAAAGATGAAGTCAGGCAGGATCTGGACAACTTAGAAAGGAAAGGGATTATAGAAAAGATTGAGGCGAGTCAATGGATAGCACCTTTGGTGGTTGTTCGTGAGGCGAATGAAAGGGTGAGGCTATGTATTGACTTAAGAAGCCTCAACCAGAACATCATTGTTGATAAATTTCCCCTTCCAACAATAAGTGAAATGCTGGGAATGACGAAGGGTGCAAGATGGTTTATGTCACATGACCTGGCATCGGCTTAGCACCAAATTCCACTGCATCACAGTAGCAAACACTTGAGAGCGTTTATATAGCTTTTTGTTAGCATGCATACAAACGGATTCCGATTGGGCTTGTACCTGCAGCTGTGGTTTTTAAATGCTTAATGTTCCAACTATTCAAAGATCATCCTGGGGTTATGTCTTTCAAGACAAATATTGATTATGGAGAAAAACAAAGCAGAACATGACCAACGATTGAGAGGTGGGTGGAATTGCCTTAACAATGGGTTGAGGGTTGAATTATCCAAATTTTGTTTTGCAGCTAAACCTATTGTGTATCTGGGGCATGAGATCCCATAATGAGATATACTCCCAAAAAACAGAATGTGTTGAGGCAATTCAGAATGCCCCTTCACCGGCCACAAAGGATGAAGTAAGATCCTTCTTATGGTTGGCTGAGTTTTATACAAAATATGTGAAGTATGTTGCAGAACAAAACATACAACATTTAGCAACTGATTAAAAAAAACAAGTACATTAGAGTGGAACACCAGGTTGCAAGCATGTCTTGAAAGCATCAAAAAATATATTTGTACAGCTTTACCATTGCAAAGTTTTGACCCAAGAGCTACAATCATTGTGATGATGGATGCTAGTGGGTGGGGTTTGGGTGTAGTCCTTTCTCTAATCGGGGAGGATAACCAGGAGTATACCATTTCTTGTGCTTCACGCTCCCTTACTTTGGCAGAGGAAAAATTCTCAACTATTGAAAGGGAAATGTTGGTTTGTGAATTGGAAATAAAAAGTATAGGCGGTACATGTAGGGCTCGAGTTTCTTAGTCCGTATGGATCACATGCCACTAGCTAAAATTCTTATGACAGAAGGCATGGAAGAACCTACACCCAGAATAGGCAGATTTTCTCTAAGGCTGTAAGATTATACATACAAAGTACAGCATCTTCCTGATTCAAAAAACAGAGTAGCTGATTACTTAAATAGAGCTCCATTAGAAGTATGGAGTGCTGTGGATGATTAGTGGGGAGATGTGCTGTTGCAGATGCTGAGGAAAACAAAACTGACATGATAACCAAGGAACAATGGCTGGAAAGTTATGCGGCTGATATAACCTTGAATCACATTAAGTAATTCATGTTTAATGGTTGGCCAGAGACAAAATTGTTGGAGGAGAACATAAGACCTTTTTGGGAGATTCGGAATGATTTGTCCTGGGAAGATGATGGATTTCTTCTAAAAGAAGTGAAGGTTGTTCCAAGTGCAATATAAGGAGTAGGTTCTTGGAAATATCTCACAAGGGGAATTTGGGCACTGTAAAAAGTAAGAGAATGGTCAAGGTGAATTATTGGTGGACAGGGTTAGGCAAATATATGGAAAACATAGTGCAAGAGTATGTGGAATGAATGAATGCAGACTAAGGTTTGAAGAACTTCAGACCACCTCAGTCCCCGTGTCCAAACAGTCAATGGTAAACCTCAAATATAGATATTTTGGGACCTGTATTGGTTTGCTCTGGTGTGGGGAAGTGCATCATTATGTTAGTTGACTTATTCTCCAAGTGCCCTGAAATAAAAGTAAGGGGGAATGTTTATTCTTTTGATATTGTCAAAAGTTTTAGACAAGTCGTTACAGTATTGAGTGATAATGGTCCTCAATTTATTTCTAAGACATTCCAGGGATTCTTATAGAGGCATAGTATCAGTTGGAAATATACGTCATTGTATCATCCAGCTAGTAATTGTTCAGTGGAGTGTTTTAATAGATTGCTTGTTAAAAATATACAAGTGGCTGCTAAACATCAGAAAGATTGGAGACTGGAAATTAAAAAGTTGATGTGGGCCTACCAACTCACACCTACAGTTGCAGGATTCCCTCCTTTTAACATTTTGAGAGGGAGAGACCCGTTGACTAAAGATAATCATGCTTAGATAAAAGAAGAAAGAAAGAGCCGTTATTGTGGCAAAAAGTGAGAGAGAACATTAATAAAGCACAGAATATTTGCAAGACTCAGTAGGACAGTAAACATAGTGTGAAAGACTTTAACTTGGATGTGGGTGACTGCGTGAAAGTAAAACATCAAAATCAAATGCTGAAAGGTGAGACTAGATTTATTGGGCCATTCAGAGTGGGGGAGGTCTATAATAACTCAGCCAAGTTAAATGATGGGAAAGTGTGGCACTGTAGCAAGTTAGGTAAATGTGGAGAAAACGCTGCAAGTAACGCAAGTGTGGTAATGAGAGTTAAGGAGGTTAAAAAAATAATCAATTTTGGTGGATGGATGATGAGTTTGAGAGGGACATAGAGTGTGAGAATGGGAGGAATATCCCAAAGACTGAAGAAAGAGTATCCAGATCTGGACATTTGCTACAACAGCCTAAAAGGTGGGAACAGTATGCTGTGAGGTACAACTGTTCTTAAAAACTGCACACTGTTCTGAGGTGTTCAATTATATTGTAATTGGTTAAGATGTATAATGAGCTATTGTTTTGGCATAACAGTTTTATATGTTAAATGTTAGGTTAAAATATATTTTATTTTGAGTTATTCATTTAAAAGGGGGAGATGTATTGTGTTCTATGTCATCGCATGTTGTGTCCAGAATGCGATGACAGGGTATTGGAATGCAGGGGGGAGAAGAAATGTAGGAGCCGTTGGTGGCAGTTAAATGGGCAGCTGCCAGTGCAATCTTGTTCTGAATCCATAAACTGCTACTAAAACACAGAAGAAGTTGGTGTTCAATGCGAGTCAACATTACACAACCTTCAGGTAGGTTGGAGGAGCATATGTAACTGTAAACGATTTCTGGGCTACATTCTTACACTCCAGAAACAATTGAGAGCTAGACCCCAACAAATGTTTACTGTCTAAGTGCCTGTGTTGTACCTCTGCCCACACTATCTTACTTGGTGTGAGTTTCAGCCTTTTGTTCAGTTTTGACTATATTCACAGCAGTATATACTCTGTTCTTGCTGTGTTGCCTGTACAGATCTACTGCTCTTAGGTGAAGCCATGGGGTGTAAGTTCTGCTTGTAGTCAAACAGAAAATGAGCTCCCGAGCCATGTTCTTCAGTGACAGTCAACCTTTTGTGTAAAAAATCCAAAAGTGTGCCTAACTGAGTCACTTTAAAAAAATGACTATCCTTTGACATGTTCAATGAAATTCAGTAGCACGTGTCGACCAAAAAATTATCATACCAAACTCTTTTCATTTTCTTTCATGGACATGTTTTAAAATTAATTTAAGATCTCCTGTCCATTAGATTAATGTGGTTACCAGACGATGTGTCACTTTTAGCAGGGATTGTTGTGCTCTGGATATTATAATTGTAGAATTTCAGAAGTTTCCTCAGCCTCCTTCAGTGAGATCAGCCTGCAACTTTTAACAAAAGTGAAGATATGAAACTCAAAAATGCCTCCCCATGAGCTTACTTCTAGATTTGGAACACATTTTAGACTTGTTTTGGGGATTTCTCGAAAAATGAAGACATTCCCACCTGGTGGAAATTTCTTTATATGGAAAAACAACACGGGGTGAATTAGGACGTATTAGAACATATATATATTTTTTTCCCACCGTGAAATGTTTGTCACCATAGAAGAACCTCTAACACATACCACCATTAAATATGGATGTCAATTCAATTCTAATTTCTTTATTTCGGTCCATGGACCATAAAAGACATTACAAAAGGCCATAAGTATATATAAAAACAAGTTAAAAGCTAAAACCCGTTATAAACTAGATATCAATAATACAATACACAGATAAAAAGACTCAATCAGCATTAAGGCCACCATGAGTTCCTAAAAAGGCCTTACGCGTCCACCACATAGAAGTTAAACAAGCATTTGCAATGCAATAGGTCTCGCATTTACTCGAGTTTAAGCTATTGGCATTATAAATTACAATGTGTTTTATTTATGTTCCAAAACCAAAACATAAATAAAAGGCATTGTCATTTACAATGCCAACAGCTCAAACTCACGTAAATGCGAGACCTGTTGCATTGCAAATGCTTGTTGCTTTATTTCCTTCTAACAAAAGCGTTGTACTGTTTCCAACCACATAACAGGTCGTGGTTGGGGACAAGGGGGATGGAAAAAAGATAGAGGAAGGAGAGCGTGACAGCTGGACAAGGAGGGCGTAATGAACAATGAAGAAAACACGATGGTGGGCAACTGATAGTTTATGAGGAAATATTGCACGAATCTGTCTTTGATGAACATATAAGTATATTTTTCTCCCATTCAACAACATGTGCTCTCCACCGCCCCTCCCCAGTCTCCTCATGTAGAGGATGTTGTTGGGCATTTTAGTTTGTAGGCAAAAGTGTTTTGATAGTTAGGCTGCTGGAGTGCACGACGACAAATACTTTCTCGATAGCCTTGCGACTGACACTCTAATAGGGATGACGGACTTTCTGCCAAGCAACTAAAACGTGTAAAAATAATCCATAGCTGTTGCAAGTTACTTCTGTTGCGGCCAGAGAGATGCTAACTTGTTACTGAGCATGGCCTCGTGACTGAGAAACGTGTTAGTATTTCCCAGCAAAGAAAGCTTCCAGGCAAAGGGTCTTGTTTACATTGTCTCCAGTACGTGTATGCCGGCGGGATGCTTGACATGCCTGAGTCATGCTAAAGACAGAACAAAATAAAGCGGGATTCCCTTAAAAACACAATTGCGGCAATTAATGACTCAACCCCTGACAAGACAATAAACGCTAATCCTCTCCCAATTGGCGTCCTGGAGCTCATTACTTCCACGACTGCGCCTGTAAGTGCTGGTCGTTGAACGGTGCATCGGGTTACATTGTAACAAATTCACGGAAGAGGCACGTACCTGTTGGACTCCGGCAATTGTGTTGTAGGAATGCAGAACCAGCAGCAACGGAGCATGGACGTTTTTTCCTTTGAAAAGTCCAGGAGCTGGCAATAAACAACAAGCTGTCGCCATTGTGAGGGAAGTGGGATAAGGGAGGGGGTGGCAAATGGTGAGCTCATTTCGCGGCCGCTTTGATGTTCTCATCAAAGCGGCCGTGAAATGAGCTTTTGTAAACGGGGGATTTGAAAGTGCAAACTAGTGCTTTCAGGCTGCCAAATGGTGCGCGCGCCCGACGCACATGCACTGTATTTGGAGGCCTGAAAAGCACTGTTTGCACTTCCAGATCCCCCTTTTACAAAAGCTCTCGCGAGAGCAGCGCTAAAGCGCTGTCTCAGCGAGACCTAAAAACACGATGCAGGATATACTATTGGCATCTGGGTGTTAAAGTTCAGGAGTCTAAATGCTTCTTCACAGCGCCTCGTGCCTGGGTTCTCGCACAATTGTATCAACCACCTTTGCCTTATTTTGTTATAACCAGGACAAAAGAAAAACACATGTAGGTCGGTCTCTTCTACACTACTGCATGCTGGACACCGCAGATCAGAGCGGCCAGCCCATTTATTAATAAATGCACGCAGAGGGAGAGAACCGTACCAAAACTGTAAGTAAAGTTTCTTGGCTAATGCCGGTTTTATCTCATTTAGACATGGCTCCAAACTATAGATATCCTTTACTTTCAGGAAATTAACCGTAAGGGAACCAGTGGCTGTACTTCCATGAAGTTGTGTAAGTTTACCCCCTCAGTAACTACTAACTAGTTGTTTACGGGATATTGCAGTACAAGCCGCCTCTGGGTTTTTCCACAGGCTCTCCCTTCCTATGTTGTGAAAACCTTCCTTAATGTATGCGAACCATGCCAGCTTGCACATACCTGGGAGTCTCAATACCTCCTTTAGCTCCATCCTACACTCAGTCACTTCAGGGGTCACCCATAATCGCTGTCAGAATGTTAGGGGTCTACAACCAGCTTCTTCTGCAATTGGTCTCATCCCTAGGTCCAAGCGCAGTGGCGTAAACGGAGAACTCACTGGAAGGCTAAATAACTGTCTGAAAAAGATGTTCTCAGTCTTGATAATGGTTTTTAGAGAGCGATGCCCCCAAAGTTCTGCCCCATACAAGGCAGCACCCCTTAATTGGTTTATATAAATCTCTACCACTGGTCATACGGGCTTTTGAAAAGAATTTCTAAATAACTTGGCCAGCCCACCTGTGGTCTGGGCTAGCGTAAGACTTGATTCATCCATTTGTGGCCCCCAGTCCATTTATTCTGTTAGGGTTAGTCCTAGATAGTCAAAAAGAGACACCCTCTCAAGTTGCATGCCATTCATACAGGGATTAGAACGGGTCGAACTGGCAGGGTTGAACACCATATATTTTGTCTTTTGTACAACTCTACAAATCCAGCAAGGATTCTCTAGAAACCCATTGGTGGCTTAGAGAGCAGAAGGGTGTCATCCGCATAAAGAGTACCTCTGGGCACCAAATCAAAGGCACTTTTTAAATCCACAAAGACCACGTAGAGCCTACCTCCCTCCAAATACACTTTTTTCCAATATAGGAGCTGTTGCCTAAATATCTGGTCGATAGTGGGTGTCTTTTTTTCTGAAGCCAGCTTGGAGTAGGCGCATGACTTTGTGTTCAGCCAGCCAGGTCTGAAAGCAATCCAGCCAAACTCGAGCAAAATGCTTTAGGGTAACATCAATCAAACTGATTGGCCTATAGTTGGTGGGCAATAGATGGGACCCTTTTTTATGCACAGGGAGTGTCTTGGCTCCAACCAAAGTAGCGGGAAGTGCCATCCCTTGTAATATGGCATTAAAAAACACCCACAAATATGGCCCCCAAATTTTGGGCTCAGCACAGAAGAGATCCCCGAGTATCTTATCCAGTCCTGGAACTTTATTGGGGGCTATTTGGTTTATGGCACTGATAACTTCAGTCACTGTCAACTCAGGGGTTTTTATGTGGGAGTTTTGGAATGGCTTGCCCTTGAGGGTCGTTTGGCTCTGATTTACAGGATTATTATGTGTGGTCCAGCAACTAGAGGTGGGACCATGGTGTGCATTTACCTAATACTTGTATGTTCACCCCATAGATCGCATCACTCGGACTGGTTGTGCATAATGAATTCTATGATGACCTTCGAATCACGATTGATTCTGTGTTTTGATTAAGGTGAGTTTTGTCACCCGCACCTCAGCACTAACTTGCGTGCCATGGCTGATATCCTATATGGAACGCACCCTGATTTACACTTTTCTTATACCTAGGCTGTCATCCTCAAAATCCCCTCCCAGCCTTGTCCTGATGAAGACCCGCCTTGACTTCTTAATTAAGACTTGATAGGGTTGAAACGTCGATGATCCAACTTGGTCCAGATTAATCAAGTCTCTGGGTGCAAGTGATTGAATAATTTGTATAATCACCAGAGTCATTGTTTTGTTGTAATATTCTGGCCTTAACTATTCTCTTCCCTTGTATATACTGTATTTAGAATCACCTTGCACATAATATATGCACTATGTTTCACCACTAAGCAGAAATGTCACTTTAGTACACATCACCTTAGACTTCACTTTGTCTTGACAGCCTTGTCTACAAACTTTTGAGTATACATAAATGCCTTAATATATATAAAATATCAGAATACGCATCAATTTGTGCCAGTGTTCTTTGCTATGTGTTCCATTGTCTCTGATTGTCTCTAAATGTTTCTAAAAAACTACGGATAACATTTATGAAGATTGTATAAGAAATATTACATAAAGAAATAGTGCGTATGCCCGACAGAACCATTGTTTTTGTTAGTATATTGGGCTCTACAGCAGATTTACCATTTTTACTGCCTATGGCGACAATACTCAAGAAGGCTTTCACATCCTTGGCAACTAGAGCCTGTTTCAAGGAAGCCCATTGGTCTGTTTCCCATGTTTTCTTTGCAGGTGTAATGCTATCTTTGTAGGAGACCCTTGCTATTTTGATTCTATTCTTCGATATTATGGCCTCTATCAGAACCCTCTTTGCCTCCCGACAGCTGCCATCAAACCAAGACCGCTTTACCTTTGCTCCCCTACCCCTGTGTGCCCATAGGCCAAAACGTATCCACTAGAATAGCTGTCAATGTCTCATGCATTTTGGCAACTTCTGCAAGGGATGTAATACTACCATCTGCAGACGAAAGCTTTTCTAAGTCCAAGAGAGTCGGTATAATAGATTTGTATAGGTAAGCCAGACTTTTGGATGACTGTTCAATCCACGTCCGCCTAACTTTCCTCCTATCATTGGTGATTGTTAGTCTAGCATCGGCTTGGTTGGAGGAGTCAAGATTATTGCCAATGGCAGGCAGCTGCAACTCCAAAATCAAAGCATTGTGATCGCTATCGTATTGTGGCAAAACAATGAAATCAACAACCCTTCCCCAAATCCTGGTTTCCACCAGGATATAATCTAGGATGGAGGAATGGCCGACCCTATTAAAGGTTTGATTCCTAGGAGAATCAGATTTGGTTCAGCCGTTACAAGCTCTCAAGGAGTGATTCAAAATAGGTGATTTAATCTGAAGTACTAATGGTGTCCATGCCTTGATTGGAGGAATGTTGGGCTCAGAAATAGCCCAAAGCACGTCTTCAACAGAGGGTAGTGTACAATTACAATCATTCAGGGGCTCAAACTGGCAGTTAAGATCTTCCCCTATGACTACCCAGGTGTTTTTAGGAAGCCTGGGAATAAGACGTTCTAATTGGTCTAGGGTCAAAGATTCTTGGTTGTACTTCACAGGCCTGGAGTAGACATTAACCAAAACTATTTTAAAATGTCATGGAAAGGTAAGCAAAATGCACAGGATGTCATCAGAATATGACTCCAGTTGTGTGGTCATACTACCCAGATGGGACCCTACCTAGGTGCATAGCCCCCGAGATGGTCTTCCCTTACCACTAGAGGAGGCAGCTATTCTGTGTGCTGCGAACCCCATATGCAACGCCTCTTCCATTGACTAGGTTTCCTGGAACATGCAAATGTCAAACGAGTCTACAAAGTCCCCCCAATCAGAACAACTTAATTTACTTTTAAGGCCTGCGACATTCAAGTACAATGTCTTCAGCTTGTTCAAACCATGTTGTCCAGCTGCGTTACTAACCAGGGTATCAGGCTTTGATGGTGATTCTCTCCCAATCTGATCACTGTGGCTAATTCCCAGGAAGCTAGTTGAAGCTCCTTCTTTTTGCATCTGTCCAGTTTCAAAGCTTGGGGCTTCTGGTGTACCTAGAGTATTGGTCTGTACACAAGAGTTCATGGAACTAAAATAAGCCCCCTCTTGTAACACCATATTTAAATCAGAACTATGAGCTCCTTGTAGACCTAGTATATTAATGTGAATATGGGAATCAGTGGGACTAAGATGTATGTTCCTAAGGTTATATTTGGTGTACAGACTCGTGGACATGGACCTTTCCATTATAACACGACTGTCCCTGTCACTTGCAGTCTTTCTTATTTGCGCCATCTTATTTTCCAACCCAGTCCCTTGCAAGATACCCGTTTTGTTCACCACAGTATTTCGCATGATCTTCTGCAGTGGAACCCTTCGATGGTCAATCACCTGGTCGTAGTTTGGTTTTAATACAAGTCAATCTACCTCTTCCAGGACCCCAAATCTGTTTGTCACAGGCAGATTAAGTAATAATGGTCTTGGTTGTTGGTACCACTGTCCTATTGGGATTACCTTTGCTGCCAACCATCCTGTATTGAACCATTGCCCCCCCTGGATTGGGCCATCTGACTTGGAATGTAAAAATAGGTGAGTAGGAGCAACCTTATTGACATGCCTATGTCCTAGATGAAATGATTCAACTGCAATAGATGCTGAACCATCTTTGGGCTTTTAAAATTAATTACAACACAATTCCCACATAGATCTTTTGTTCAGTTGCCCATCCAACTAACCCTGCGGGTCATGAGGATTTCACCTGCATTGGTATAGGAAAAATGGCGATACCTTACCAGCCAATTTCAGGCATTTGTTTTTAAGCTCTAACTGGGTTTCCCTCTGGCTTGCTTTGGCTTCGGGTACACCTGCTATTACAAAACCATAAGGGGATGAGGCAGGAGGGAGGTTTATAGATGGTAAATCATCTTCACGTTCCACACCCTTGCATGTGTTCCCATATCCTACTCTGTCCCCTTTGTTCTAGGACCCCTCTATGTCCATACAGTTCCTCAGTGAACCCTTGGTTTGTGGCACCCGGTCCTCCTGCCTTAGAGCAGTATCTGTGTTAGCTTCGGTCAGGGACGTGGTCAATTTTCTTCCCGGGATTCCTTAGATTTTTCCATATTCTGTACAGGACCATTGTCTATATGAAAAGAGGGAACAAATTCACTTGCTCTGACCCGGACTTGCCTTTCATTGGTGTTTCCATATCTGTTATCCCACCTACTAACCGGCTTATCAAGTTGGGCTACCAGGGGGGCAAATTCATCTCTCACAATGGATCTAATCTGAGCCTGAGAGTCCTCCGTCAGGGTAGCCAGAGGGCGGGAAAGCAGCATCCAATTGTGGGCTTTGTCCAGGGGCAGGTTACTCAGCGGATCTAAACTAACAGATCCCCCATCGTTGAGTTTTTTTCCGCTTTACCCCAACCCTTGTAACTTGTTTTGGTTTACTAGATTTTACTGAACTCTTGTCCTTGCCCCTCTTCCTCAAGGATAATTTAGTTGTGTTTCCCACTTCGATATCTGATGCTTGCAAAGACAAACAGGAGTTCTTTCCAAGTCACTACTAGCTAAGAGTGGGTCCAAGTCAATCGGTGTACATCAGAGGTCTGAGGTTAACGACAACCGCCTTTCTGTAAGTTCTATCTCCGTGGCAATCACCCCATTAGCCCTCTGGAGCATCCAATCAATTGAAGTTTGCGTCAAGGGTGGGTGTATTAACTAGGGCTGTGCCTTCTGTTTGTCATGATTAGATTGTTTCCCCATTTTCAGACAATTGTGAGAAGTACAATGTGACCCCTACTCCTGTGTCCACCACAGCCAGCAAATCTTTTAAACTTATCCTTAGGTAGATGCCCCTGGTAATGGCAGAAAGACAATACAGGAATAGGGGGTGGGGACTACATAAAACACTTACAGCCTGTCTCATCGTCTTCTACCGTCTGTCCACTGCAACCAGATATTATTAGGGTATCACCATAAAGCCTGGAAGGTACTCAAATCTGATTGGAGGACGTACCAAATCCATGCAATTGGCCTTGGGTGGAAGTATAACAAATCCTACTAGCAAAACCAAGAGAGGGGGCCCTGCCCAGCCTCCTCCAGTCTGTGACGGGCTAAGAGGGGGCCATCTTGCTCAGTCTTTGCCCAGGCCAAGACCAGGCATGCCCAGCACGCGTCTCGTGCTGCGGGACGCCTCTCAGTGCTTTATGGTGCTCCGGTGCCTCTGGATTGTCATCACGGCCCCCTCCTCCTAGGCCAGCAGGTAGGACCAGCTGTGCTCAGGAGGCTCCCGCACTGCAGGATGCTTCTCTGTGCTTTATGGCGCTCTGGTGCCTCTGGATTGTCATCACAGCCCCTCCTCTCAGGCCAGCAAGAATAATCAGCTGTGCTCAGGAGGCTCCGGCGCTGCAGGATGCCTCTTGGTGCTTTATGGAGCTCTGGGGTCTCTGGATTGTCGTCATTGTACCCTCCTCCCAGGCCAGCAGGAAAGATCAGCTGTGCTCAGGAGGATGTATTCCCATTCCGTTGTCAGTCGGAAAATGTAGTTAGACTGATCTTAACAGAAGTAAATTTGCATGCTTTTCCAGGGTGAGAGTCTACCTACATATTGTTGGATAATACCCACAAAGCTCTAGATTTGAGAGTGAGCTGCAATTTTCACATCAAGGAATGTCCACAAAGGTTTGAACTTTGAAAATAAACGTGGTTAACATCAGTCAGAACTAGGAATATCAATATGAAAAATAGAAACGTGATTCTTAGAACTTAAGCTAAGGCGTACAATATACTCTAAAAGAATTGAGCCCTCACAGTCTATTGGAAGATAGCTCAATCCTGAGTTTTTACCTTGTCTTCTACCGGTGCGCTTTGAGATTGGAATATCTGGTCTACCGCTGAACTCTTCTCCATGATCCACAAGGGCTTCCTTTATAGCCTGGAATCCACAGAGCATCACCACCTTCTGAGATCCGAAGTACAAGGTGTACACAGGGCCATAGGTCTCCTTGAACTGCAAAGAATCAAGACAGTTACTCGTGCTCCGGGCTGGAATGAAACAACAACTGTACAATGTCTGGAAGCTGTACAACATACCCAACAGCAGAATCACTTTATTGCTTACAATAATAGTTATAGTAAAAAAAATCCTCCAGACATTTGGGGAATGTTTCATATATTTTTCACAGGATATGAGACTTTGGGCATCATTTATAGTATGACTCATTGTTCAGTAGATCAGAGGAGGCCCTAGCCCCCGCCACCATTGCGAACCACCACCCATCATATGCCTCTGACTACAGTGCATCCCCAGGTGTGGCGAGTGTTGTCTTCTTGCATGTGGGGGCAATTGGTAGTTTTTACTGCCAATCTGGAACTTGCCTTGCATGGAGTACCCGTGCAATGAAATCCAATGATATTAGCCCTACCCTAAACTGGGTGGAGCAAGAGCCACTCTGACCTTGCGACATGTAAAGTCAAGGGTGTCAGTCAGGACTGCCAGGTGAGGCTCCCCCACCCCTGGACACCATGTAGTTGTCAGGCTCTAAATGAGGCATGGGAATCACGAGTCTGTGGAACAGATCAATCAATCAATCAATCAAGACATTTATATAGCGCACTACTCACCCGGAGGGTCTCAAGGCGCTTGGGGAGGGAGGGGGGGTCCGTTACTGCTCGAACAGCCACGTCTTGAGCTGCTTCCTGAAGGCGAGGTGGTCTTGGGTCAGGCGGAGGTCGGTTGGGAGGGAGTTCCAAGTCTTGGCGGCCAGGTAGGAGAAGGACCTTCCTCCTGTGGTGGCTCTTCGGACGCGGGGGACGGCGGCGAGGGCGTGGCTGGTGGATCGAAGCTGACGAGTGGGAGTGTAGAAGTTGAGGCGGCTGTTGAGGTATCTTGGGCCTTGGTTGTGTAAGGCTTTGTGTGCGTGGGTGAGGAGTCGGAACGTGATTCTCTTGCTGATGGGGAGCCAGTGCAGGTCTCTCAGGTGTCCGGAGATGTGGCTGTGTCGGGGGATGTCGAGGATGAGTCTTGCAGAGGCGTTCTGGATCCGCTGGAGTCTCTTCTGGAGCTTGGCAGTGGTTCCGGCGTAGAGGGCGTTGCCGTAGCCCAGTTGGCTGGTGACGAGGGCCTGGGTGACCGTCTTCCTGGTCCAAGGTCCAAGGAGGAGTCCAAGATGAAGCCCAGGTTGCGTGCGTGGTCTGTTGGCTTGGTGCGCTGCCCAGGGCGGGTGGCCACCAGGAGTCGTCTCAGGCGGAGGGTGAGGAGCCCAGGATGAGAACTTCCGTCTTGTCTGCATTCAGTTTCAGGCGGCTGTTCATCATCCACTCGGCTACCTCTTTCATCCCTTCGTGTAGGTTGGCTCTGGCGGTGGCGGGGTCGTTGGTGAGGGAGAGGATCAGCTGGGTGTCGTCGGCGTAGGAGATGATGTTGAGGTTGTGTTGGCGTGCGATGGCCGCAAGGGGGCTCATGTAGGCATTGAAGAGGGTGGGGCTGAGCGAGGAGCCTTGAGGAACGCCGCAGATGACTTCGGTGGCTTCTGATCTGAACGGGGGTAGGCGGACTCTGTGTCCTTCCGGTGAGGAAGGAGATGATCCATTCTAGTGCCTTCTCCCGGATTCCGACGTTGCTGAGGCGCTGCACTAGGGTGCGGTGGCAGACAGTGTCGAACGCTGCGGAGAGGTCCAGGAGGATGAGGGCCGCTGTTTCTCCGTTGTCGAGCAGGGCTCGGATGTCGTCAGTGGCTGCGATGAGGGCGGTCTCGGTGCTGTGGTTGGCTCGGAAGCCAGACTGCGAGAGGTCGAGGGATCCGTTAGTTTCGAGAAAGGCGGCCAGCTGCTTGTTGACGGTCTTCTCGATGACTTTGGAAACGAGAGGAGCGAGATGGGACGGTAGTTTTTGAGTTCGGTGGGGTCCGCTGATGGTTTCTTCAGTAGAGCGCTGAGTTCGGCGTGCTTCCAGTTCTCCGGGAAGGTGGCGGTATCAAAGGAGGTGTTGATGATGTCCCGCAACTGGGGTGCGATGACGGCGTCGGCTTTCTTGAAGTCATGGTGCGGGCAGGGGTCGGTTGGAGATCCGGAGTGGATGGAGTTCATCGTACGGATGGTGTCTTCGGTGGTGATCGGGGTCCAGGCGCGGACGGTGGTGGTGGGGGGCATTGGTGCGGTCGTGGGGTGCGTCGGTTGTGTGCTGAAGCTGTCGTGTATGTCTGCGATCTTGTTGTGGAAGTAGGAGGCGAGGGAGTTGCAGAGGTCTTGAGATGGGGTGATGTCGTTGATTCCGGCGTTGGGGTTGGAGAGCTCTTTGACGATGTTGAAGAGTTCCTTGCTGTTGTGTGCGTTGTTGTCCAGTCGTGCCTTGAATGCAGTTTTCTTGGTGACGTGGATCAGTTGGTGGTGTTTTCGGGTGGCGAGCTTGAGGGTGGTCATGTTGACTGGTGTCGGGTCTCTGCGCCATGCTTTCTCGAGGGCTCGGCAGTTCTTCTTGGAGCTCTTGAGTTCGTTGGTGAACCAGGATGCTCTCCTGCTGCCGGGTCTGCTAGGCGGGGTCCTAAGTGGGGCGAGGTCGTCTGCGCAGTTGCTGATCCACTTCATGAGGTTGATGGCGGCCTGGCTGGGGTTCGCTGAGCTGGGGGGTGGGTCCTGGCCCAGGGATGCGGCGAGCTGGTCGGCTGTGATCTTCTTGCAGCTTCTGCGTGCAGCCTGTTGCTGTTGGTGGTGGATCGTGGTTCTTCTGAAGCTGAAGTGGACGCAGCTGTGGTCCGTCCAGTGAAGTCCGGTGGCGTGGCTGAAGGAGATGTCCTTGCTGGATGAGAAGATGGCGTCGAGTGTGTGTCCCGCGTAGTGGGTGGGAGTGGTCACCAGCTGCTGGAGTCCATGGTTGGCGAGGTTGTCCAGCAGGGTGGTGGTATTGCGGTCGTTGTTGTTCTCCAGGTGGAAGTTGAGGTCCCCGAGGAGGATGTAGTCAGCGGAGGGGAGAGCGTGTGGGCTGATGAAGTCGGCGATGTCTTCGCTGAATTGTGTGCGTGGTCCCGGTGGTCTGTAGATGAGGGTGCCTCTGAGGGTGGTCTTGGGGTCGGTGTGGATCTGGAAGTGCAGGTGTTCGGCGGTTGTGAGGGTGTCGTCGGTGTTGGTCGAGATGCGGATGGTGTTCTTGTGTACGATGGCGATGCCTCCTCCCGTCTGGTTGGCGCGGTCCCTCCGGGTGATCTTGTATCCGTCCGGGATGGCGATGGCGATGTCGGGCGCTGAGGAGGCGTTCATCCAGGTTTCTGTGAGGAAGGCGACGTCTGGAGATGACGAGTCGAGGAGGTTCCAGAGTTCGATGGCGTGTCTGTGGACGGAGCGGGTGTTGAGCAGGATGCACTTCAGGTGGTTGCTGTTGGTGCTTGGCTTGGCGGGTGCGGGTGGGTTGCAGGTCCGGCTGCAGGTGAACTTGCAGGAGTGGCAGCTGAAAGGTCCGTGGGTGCGTCTCGGTGTGGCTCGGTAGCATCCCGGGTTTCGTCCGGTATTGAGTGCGTTGATTTCGGTGGAGTTGTAGGTCCTGCAGGGGCCAGGGGTCCGGGCGCTGGGCGCGGGCCAGGCGCGGACGCGCGCAGACGGGCTCACCTTTGGCGCGCCTTCAGCGCACAATCGGCGCGCCCGCTGCGCGTGAACGCTGCGCGTACGCGCGGTCGCCATTTATGGCGAAGTGGGAGGGAGGGAGGATCAGCTGGGAGGCGGGAACGGGGAGGGCACAGAAGGCAAAGGGGGCGTGGCTGCAAGCACGGCGGCGGGAAGCGGGGAGCAGGGCGGGGGGCACAGGGGGCACCAGGAGGGAACAGTACAGTCAAGGGGCGAAATAAAACACAGGGAACAGTACAAAATGTGGGAAAATCAAACAACAATGTACAAACCAGAGCAGGCACGCAGCTACAGCGGGGGGGGGCGGAGTCTGTGGGGCGGGCTCAGAGAGGCTGAGGGCAGCAACGGGGGGAGGTAGCATACGCTACAGCTGGTGGCCGTGCGGCGCGGGAGTGTCCTGAGCACAGGTCACACTCACCTGCGCCGCGCGGTCGCCATTTATGGCCAAGTGGGAGGGAGGGAGGATCAGCTGGGAGGCGGGAGCGGGGAGGGCAAAGAAGGCAAAGGGGGCGTAGCCGCAAGCACGGCGGCGGGAAGCGGGGAGCGGGGCGGGGGGCACAGGGGGCACCAGGATGGAACAGTACAGTCAAGGGGCGAAACAAAACACAGGGAACAGTACAAAATGTGGGAAAATCAAACAACAATGTACAAACCAGAGCAGGCACGCAGCTACAGCGGGGGGAGGGAGTCTGCGGGGCGGGCTCAGCGAGGCTGAGGGCAGCAACGGGGGGAGGTAGCACACGCTACAGCTGGTGGCCGTGCGGCGCAGGAGTGTCCGGAGCACAGGTCACACTCACCTGCGCCGCGCGGTCGCCATTTATGGCCAAGTGGGAGGGAGGATCAGCTGGGAGGCGGGAGCGGGGAGGGCACAGAAGGCAAAGGGGGCGTGGCCGCAAGCACGGCGGCGGGAAGCGGGGAGCGGGGCAGGGGGCACAGGGGGCACCAGGAGGGAACAGTACAGTCAAGGGGCAAAACAAAACACAGGGAACAGTACAAAATGTGGGAAAATCAAACAACAATGTACAAACCAGAGCAGGCACGCAGCTACAGCGGGGGGCGGAGTCTGCGGGGCGGGCTCAGCGAGGCTGAGGGCAGCAACGGGGGGAGGTAGCACACGCTACAGCTGGTGGCCGTGCGGCGCGGGAGTGTCCTGAGCACAGAAGCACCGCCAATATATGGCGGTACCCCCAGCCCACGAAACTCTTCACGCCTGCATCAATGCCCTGTGACTAATGCAACAAACTATTTTCTGGGGCCGAAGTTGACCTGGCAGGAATCCCGTTTCTGACACCAGTTTATTTTTCACAGCTGGAGGAGAAAAATCTGATCCACTGAGATGTTAAGTCTTGTGAAAACTCTGCCGTACATCTACTTGGGAGATTTCCGATAAAATAGACAATTTGTAGGGCAGATTTATAGCCAATTAAAAATACTAAATTAGCGCCACTGTGCTTGCACTGCCAATGTACCAGTAATGAGGACGCAATCTAGCCTTACATACAATCTCTGTCCTATTCAGGGATCTGGGTTGAAGATTCTCTGCATGAGAAGGATTATTTTTTAACAAATTCTTGCTGTTTATGCAGAGATTTTTTACAAGAAATCTACCAATATCGTGGCAGATTTTCAGCTGTCACATGGGCATTTTTCTCACAGCTTATTGGCAGAAACAGTAACAGACCTGGCAGATGCCTGACGATTGGCACAGAAATAAAACTGTGATTATATTTGCTCCCAATTTATTTTTTTACAAGTTTTCAGGTACAATCTACTAAAAAATGGTCTCATGTACTAAATTACACTCTATGCCGGGTGTTCTTAGTCCACTACATATACATACTACACAGATACAACAGCAGCGAACTTTGAATTAATAGACATTACTCTGTCAGTGGTGCACAAAGTAGATCCAGGATGGCTGGTCCATTCCAGGACCAAACGTTTTTCTCTGGAGTCCGCTGCCAGCGCTGCCGAATTCCCAGGTTGCTAAATATGGAGGCTGCCTATTTCTATTTCATCCTCATGCCTCCTTCTTCCTTCACCCTACACTTGCTGTCTCTTTATCTCACTCTTGCTGGTTTAGTTTTATCCCTGCTTCCTCCCTTCCTCACTTTTTTCCTCTCTATTCTTTCTCTTTTCTGCCTTTCTCTCACTTTTTCTGAGTCAATGTCTGTTGATGAACAATAAGTCCCAGATAACAAAATCGAGTGCTGGTGCCCAGCAGCTGCAAACACAAGCATTAAGTATGCTCTTCCATCTACTGATTTACTCAACTCTAGTCTTGTAATTTCACTTGTACTAGCTTGACGTCTCCGCACAGGACTCTTGTACCTCAAGAGTATTTCTACAATTTCTTTGCAATCTCCAATTCTGAACATTTGGAGCTATGGTTTTTCACTTGGCTTCTTTACTCGAGGAATTATGCTGCAGACCAAAGGTTTGAAGGAATTAAAATTTCATAGATCCCATCTACTTGAGACTGACACTCCTATGCCCTACTAGCTCTGCCCACATGCCTAGAACTTCGTCGCTTCACATTTCTTGGGCTGTTCTCTTTCTTCCATGGCCATTAAGAGTCATCCACAGTGGTACATGGATATCTTTGAGATACAGCCTTCAGTGGATCATTTGAACTTCCACATAAGGACGTTGAAAAGGTATATCGGTTTGCATACATCCTCAGAACTTGAAAAAGAGCAACCAAATTGTGGAGCAATATCTCTGTCTTAATGTCCCACCAGGAAATACAAACTGATATCGCCCTCTAACTTTAGCAATATACAGGTTGTCTCATTGTTACAATATCTGATCTTCTGTAGTGTAATAAATCTTCTGCATAAATGCAGTCAGACATAAAAACATGAATGACCTCGATCTGCCTTCCTTTACTCACAACAATAATAAATATGGGAGCAGGAGGTTGTTTTGTTTATCTGGTTATCGGGCCTAATATAGATGGACACCTCTCATCCTCCTTCATAGGATTTACCCAATCCCGGATGTAGGAATATGGAGATTCCCAAAGGCGAACAACCATAGAGGATCATGAAGGAAATCCTCAGTGGTAAGCCCAGAAGGACCTCGGCATTCTGCAAATATTCAAGCAAATGACATTTTGATAAAGTGGATCGTCATTCCTGGCACCTTCGTACTACTATTATCGAACCTTGTTTGCCTCTTGTTGCAAGTGTTCGTCATCAGGCCAGTCCAAACTTTTAGGGAACACCATAGAAACACTCAGCGTGCGTCCTGGTTTGAGTAAAGCAAAGTCTAGGCTATACTAGACTTCAGACAGAGGGACATGTCATCACAGTGCCAGGTTACTTAGTAGGACTAAGGATCAGAGGAAATTTCCAAGCATTCCCCCTAATGATGTAAAGGAATGCGCCAGTTCCACAGGAAGCTCCCAAAGAACCCACAACGCAAGGTCGTGAGGCATGGGTCCTGAAGAGGGGTGTTCTTTTAGGACCTAAGACACTCTGCATGTCTTTGTGCATCCTGTCCTGTCTAGAGCTCCTGTTCTCCTAACTGTAGTTGTCCTCACTCATGCAAATCTACTTCAAAACTCACTTACATTTAAACTCTGCCTCAGATCGTACTCTAAAACTCGTTCCACCTGTTAGTACAAGACCTACTACTCTGGGTAGACTGAGAACCCCAAGCCCATTAGGTCTCCAAACAAAATGGTGGTGGTGCTGACCCTATGGAAGGCTGCCACACATCAAGGTTCATGAAACAAGAAAGTTTTAATATGGGAATAAGTGTAAAAACAAGTAAAACAAGGATAGACATGAGCCTGCGTCTGTAACTGAACCCTACTGACAGTGCCTCAATCCGTAGATGATGAGGTCACCAAGTCCTGCCTTTAAAAGCACAGTATGTTTGAACACAAGTGTCTTTGCAATCATTTCATGTTTCACCAGGACTCAGGTTATCGAATCTCTTCCTTAGATTCCTGTGACTCTTTATTACTGTGTTAAGTGCTGGCCTTATATTTTTGCTCTGTATTAAACAGAGGATTACTGGACTTCGAAATATTTTGATCTTTGTCTATATTTTGCTTGACTATGCCAGCTACATTTAGGTAAGACTGGTTTCTTTGTGGGGTTTTGCTATGCACTCCTACTCCTGAAGTCGTTGTTCTTGTCTTTGTTAAGGCACTTTGGACAGTTGTGTAAATCCCTATGGAGAACTCTCTCCTCTTCTGACTAAATGTAGTTGTGATCTCCCCCAATGGTGGAGAAATAGCAGGCCATATGCTTATCATAGCTTACCCGGATCTTTCTCCATTGTCCATCTTTGAGACATTTTGCTTGTTTCAGGTTAATTCCCTGACAATGATGGTAGCTTGGAGGCTCTGTTTCTCCAACTTGCTGGAGAGAACGGAGCCATAGAGGTTTTTTGGATAGAAGCGTTTAAGACCATATTTCAAGGTGAGAAGTAGGTTTATGAAGTCTAGGCACACCAAAGGTTGCCTCAGAGTAAATGTTTTCGAGGTGGGCTGTAGCAAAGATGGCAAGGATGTGATGGCAAAACCATTTCACTGATTTGTAGGACCCAATAGAAACTATATAAGTACCTCTTGAGTACAACCTTCATAGTTAATATTACCAATAACACTTTTAAGAGCCGGATTCGATCAGGAAGACTAATCATAAAGTGCCTTGGTGATCACTGGCTCAAGACATAGGAATGGAAAAAGGCAATGGCCAGCAGCACCACAATGTTGATCTCTGTTTGAGAAAGGGTTATAAAGAGAGGCTAAAAGTGCAGTCCTAGGGGATTTTCATTTCACTACAGATTTCTTACTCTTAGATAATAGTTGTTTAGAAACCATCCATTTTATTAGTACGATTGAGTTCAAATGTGCATCCCCAAGCATGCAGAGTGTTGTTATGATATAGTACCAAATGTTGCAAACGTTTGTGGCAGTATCCTGGTTGGCTTTGTGGACAGTGCAGAGGACCTTGAATTTGTTCTTGGCTTCGTTTGTTACTCCTGGGTTGCTTTCAATTGAGGTTTGTTGTGGTTCTTTTTAGGTAAGGACAAATAGAAAATAGGCCCAGGAAGTAAATTAAAAGTGGCCCCAATTAGTGAATCAGTTAGCTAAAACAAATGATCCACATTTGCAAATCATGACAGTTTTGAACTTGTAAAGACATGCAGTATAGTTGTTTTGCAAAGTATTTGAAACTTCAGGCATTTGTTCCTGCTCAGGCAATGTTTGTGTTAATACCAATTAAGCAACCACAAACCGGTCCCAGCATGCTTGTGTCCAGGGCAAACCTGGCTTGGCAGTTCGGGCTGGACTGTTCCCATGAGACACAGGGCCAAGATTGATTTGCATATGGCTGGGTCTGAACTGGGGTGGCGAAATGAGCTAAAGAATGATGATGAATTAAACCCAGATCTGTGACTGGGGTGTGTGTCTGAAACGTATCAGCGCTCTGTTCATCATCTCTTTGTGTTTGCGTAATATCAATTTAAGGAACAGTAAAAAACACCTCACAGGATCAGACAATAAAACAGGCTCACAGATAGTCAAAACCCAGCAACCACACTGACCTGTTGGACCACCCAAACTAGCACTGGCAGATTGCACTATAGGCAAGTCTCCAGGTGGGTCTAATACTTCTACTCGATTGTCGTCACAGGTCCATATATTTGGACCTACATTAACCACTGGAAAATTGGGCTAACATCTCTCTTGGATTCATCCAATAGATCAACTACTGCTATCAGGAACTGGGTCTTTACGCGGAGCAATAGCAGTTAGAGTGACTGGAAGTGTAATTTCAAGTGGGCGTAAGGGTTCTTTAAGATTAGATAGACTTGGATTTGACTAATGAGTACAAGCCTACTTGTACTAACCCCTGGGCCTATTGTAGACAATGACAATATAAAGATATTTGCCATCTACTGAGGAAATCATCAGCCCAAGTATGTCGGGCAAATCTAAGATAAGCCTTTTTATACTGCAGTTAAGGGTGTTTCTTACCCATAATAAAAGACCGCCAGCAGGTCGCTCTTTCCCCTGAGAGATTACTTCACAACAGAAATTGGTAAACCCCAACCTATGAACCCGGTCTACACTCCAAGACTCTTGAAATATACAAATATCAAAGGAGTCAACAAAACTTCCCCAAGCCACGTCTACGTGTTTGGATTCTGACCCAGAAATTTTCCAAGAGAGAACAACCACTCATTTTTGGAGGTATTGGAGTACATTGTGTGAGATCATCCTGATGAAGTCACTCTCCAATGTTCGAAGCTCGGGGGAGATACTCCAAAGGGTTCACGGGGATATTGAAGACAGTTTAGTGTATATCCACCCATTCCAGGGGTGGATTGTACTTCAGGCTAACATTGGCAGATGCCAAACAAGATGGCCAAACCTCCCAAGTAATTAACTTGTCAGCCATCTTCTGGGATGCCAGCAGAATTTCAACATAGTCAAAGTTACCATCTGGTGCCTCACGACAGAAAACCCTTACAATGTCTGAATTAATTATTGAGAATAATTTGCTTACATTGCGGATCTAGAGGATCACTTTGTTGGTCAATGAATCACTGTCTTCTCATGTCCTGCAGAAAAGTCTAGGAACCTTATGCATACATACAGCTCTGCCTGGGCCATTTCCACAGACCTGCATAGCATTATAGAAGGATTTCTTGAGGGTAGACAAAGAATTAATGCTTTGGTTATTAGAACACTCATTAAAAGGAGTAAGTCATGAGACCGAAGCAAGTGGTTCGGGATAGGAGCGCCTGTACCTCCTAACAGGCAAGTGGAGTCTTTCACATGAAGCAAACAGGATGGAGGTACATCTAGGCATAGCTAACATAAACCGAGACTCAGACTCGTCCTTATTTGAGGAAGAAACAAAGCATTTACTTCATCAGGTACACAATTAGTATCAGCCAGTTTAAAGTTACTGCAATTTAAAACTTTATGTATACTTGATTATACATCAGAGAGGATCACTTATTGGGGGAAAGGGAATGGAGTAGACTTAAAATGTCATAGTTGGCAGTCTGTTTATTCCCATATAATTGATATGTTTGCTGACTACCCTATGCTTTTAAAATATTGGTGTGAAGAAGCAAGGTGTCTTTTCGGATATATTCCAAGTGGAAGTGGAATTTTATTTATAAAATATTATGTTTGGAATTCTCCTAAAAGTGCCACACTTGAATATGCCCATTGTATTCATATCTATTATTAGTGCTAAATTATGCATAGCTGATTATGCATAACTGGATAGTGGATGAGTCAACTGCCCCCCCTACTGAATTCCTAGTGGACATCGATGTGCCATTTCTTTTAAATGGAACTCAAGATTTTGAAAGTTAAGGGCTATGAGACACTATTAGAAACGTGGGGACAACTCTATGATGATAATGAGGCTCCTATGTATAGTTTATAGTCTCCCTTTTTGTTGCAGTGACTCACCTTTTTGTTTTACTGAATAACAAATGTATACATGATTGATGTATTCATGGATCACCTTCTCTGAATATTAAAAAAAGGAGAACTCGACTATAACATTTTAAAAAAAGGAAGTGGCTTTTTACAAGGCTGCTGGCCAAATGTGATAAGAATATCCAAGTGGAGATTGGCTCAGAGCCCCCAAGTAGCGTACCCAAGGGAGCTGTTGTCTCGTGCCAGGGTATACCTAGTAAAGACGACACTAGAGTAAGTTATAGAATCTCTGACCCCGGCCTATCTCCAACCCCCCCCCCCCTCGCAGGTGGTGGGGTCTCGCAAGCCATTTATACCAACAACTGTGTATCATCTAGGAACTCACACCAGGGGGGGTAAAAAGAGAGTAAGGGGGGAGGTCCCATTGTATGAAGTGTGCAACACTGTGTATGGCTCTGGGGGAATATCTAGACTGGGGATTGTGAGGAACAGTGTCTATAGTAGACCAGATTGCCAGAGGAGCAAGGCAGAAATCTATCTAGTTGAGGTACCAAAACTAGAAAGAAAGGGGTATGAAAATTCCGATTCCCTCAAGAATAAGGTAATTTATTGGTTTAGGACTACCCGTGACTGCCATTCAATTATAAGAGAGGACATTAAGTCTGGTGGAAGGTTATCACTCTTGGGGACGCATAAGGATGTGATTAGAGTCATCTTCTCTCACTCATGTAAATTTACTCACCCACAATCCCTATTGTCAACTCCTCAATTGCTATCAGATACAGACCACCTGAACAAACAGCTACACTCCCCCTCATGGGGGCTTCGCAAAGGGAATTCCCCAGAAATGTTTGTAAGACCGGAAGGCAGAGACAACTACCCAAGCAATTTGGAGACTTAACTCCAAACACTATCCCAGGTTATGTCGGACATAAAACGACTTCGTACCGGCCAGAGGCCTGCTCTCTTTCAGGGTTGGTTTTAAATCCAGGGGAAAGCCACAAGCAATCCAACGAGGGATCAAGGCAGGAAGGGCCAGCAGACTAATCTGTGAGTGACGCTGGGGAGGGTCCTAGTGTCCCTAGTACTGTCAGTAGGCCCATCATAACTCCACATAGACTTTTGAAGGTCCTGGTTTGGAATGTGGCCGGAATCACTAAATTGCTAATAGATCCAGATTGGTGTCTTTTTGTGGACCAACACGATGTGGTTTTACTCCATGTAACATGGAGCCTACATAACCCCCACAGGAATGGGTTCTCTTCCTATGGCATAAATGCCATGAGGAATGGGTGGGGGAGGCCCTCAGGAGGCCTAGTAATTTGGGTGAAAAATGTATTGGGCTCCAGAGTTATTAAGGTCCATGTAGATTCCCAAGTCATTTTAATAGTTGACCTGGCCCTACATTGTGGCTGAACAACTAGGATCCTAAATGTTTATAATCAAGTTGATCAGGGTTCTAAGGAAACCAGTACCATCCATATTTTAGACCTTGCTTTGTCGAATCTTCCCAATAACATCCCAGCCTTGGTAGCTGGTGATTTTAATTGTACATTTCAACCGTCTTCCTTCACCCCACTTAATTTGACCGAGGAGTGGGATTGTACGTGGCAGATCCCACAGCTTGATCTCCCTCCAGTCAGATGGACCAAGAGGGGAGGCCAGGTGCTGGCCCTAATCCTTCAGCATGACTTGAGAGCCACAAATGGGAGAACCAAATTGGAAATAACGGGCGAACTTACTTTCAATCGACCTGGCCATGCTAGTAGAATTGACTACTGTTTGGTAGTCAATGAACTCTGGCCTTCTGTCTATGATATGTTAGTAGCCAAAAGAATAGATATCAACGCCCTTATCCTTAACCTAATAATACAGGGCAACAATGGAACAGCCATCAAGAGTAGGCCAAACTTGGGTAATCTGTCTATCTCTAATAATCAGAGGACAATCAGATGGAATTGGGTGTAGGAAAACCCCAGGGCTCTGGAGATGGTCACAGATAAGGTCCGCTCGATGGTGGAAGAGCAGGCCCTAAAGCCCATAGATGTAACATTCAGGGAATTGGGCACCCAACATGAATTTCTGTATAGTGAGATTAGGGATCTTCTGGGCAAACCTTGTAATGAGCACAATTCGCACAAAGGTAATCACCAGCAGAGACCCAAACCCCATGTAGCATGGTATAACCAGGAATGCAGGAAAGCCAAGGGGGACCTGGTACGGGGAGTAAGATCTAACGTCCCCCCCGAGATAGTGGCTTGCAGAGGAAAATATAGGCGGGCAATAGAGTTAGCCAAGAAAGACTGGGAAGACTCTCTGTGGTCCTCGTTACATATGGCTTTAACAGCTAGAGATGCAAAGACTTTGGAAAAAGGCGGCTCAATGGCTTGACGGTAAAAGGTCTACACTGGAGTTTACCGTGCAGCCTGAAGAATGGGTGTCCCATTTCGAATCTCTATATGCAGTGGGTAACATAGAGGCAGAAGACCCTATAGAAATGGGGGCAGTCCTATTGGGAGTTGAAGACACCCTTGTTTTCTCTTTGGATGAAACTCAAGCGGCAATCCATTCATGTGTCCCTGCTAGAGCTCCTGGCCCTGATAGAATCCCAAATGACCTGTGCAGGGAGGATTCAATTGTCTGGGGTTCTTATATTGATATGCTAATGAACACCTTTGTATCGGGCATGGGTATCTCACCATCATGGAAGTTAGCTGAAATAATACCCATCTATAAGAAGGGTGACAGAGCTGTTCCAGCTAGCTATAGGCCATAAGTCTCATTGTTGCCCTTCAGAAAGGTTTTTGTAAGCAGGTCCTGGCGAGAATTCAGGACTGGATTCTGGATTCTCATACTTTAAGCAACTTCCAAGCTGGCTTCCGTGCTAATATTAGCACGGTTGACCAGGTTTTTCGCTTTCTTTGTTTGTACTGGAAGGAAGTGACTATCAAGGGCGGGAAATCATATGTGGACTTTGTCGATCCCCAGTCGGCGTTTGATCTGGTTCCCGGAACTACTCTCTGGAGAGTGTTGAAAGAGATGGGCATAATTCATAATCTCCTAGATATCATTATCAGATTGCACACCTCAAACTTAGCTCAAGTGAGATGGGGTGCAAATAATCAGCAAACAGAGAAATTCCCAATTGAACGAGGTATGAGGCAGGGTTGTGTGCTGGCGCCTACCCTTTTCTCACTCTTCATAAATGGGGTGGTCGATTTTCTAGATACAGACGGATGTGACACCCCCAAAATAGGGGAGCAAGAGTACCGGCGCTCCTTTTTCCCAACGACGCTCTACTAATTTCAAAATCCCCCCAAGGTCTCTGTCGCCTGATCCACTGACCTGAAGTGATGCCCAGTCCACGGGAACGAAGAGAGCTCTCCACACTCCCCAAAGGCAGCCCCCCTGATATGGAAAAGAGATTCTCTCATACAGGAAGGCTAGCCCAGGGAGATGCGGGGAATGATATCCAACCCAGGGAGCCTCTTCTGAATCCCCAAAAGGTTCAAGGAAAGCGAATTCAAAGTGAGTGTCCTAGGAGAGAAAACAGAAATGCCTCAAATGAAATTCTATCCCCTTATGTAAATCTCAAAAACTTTGTAAGGATATTATGCCTGTCCCGCAGAGACAGTCGTTCCACTTACCAGCCAGATTTGATAAGGAACGTATGAACTGTGTGAGTGATTCGAAGAACAAGGTAAATCAGGCACATCAGTTATTTCCTTCACAGTCCGCAGAAGATCCGAAGAAGAAGAAGAGGCAGATAAATCCCAAAAGGTTTGCTTTCAATGTCCAAACATGTTTAAAGGCGTAAGTTCCACAAAAAGTCTGACTTCACAAATTTGTAGGCCTCTTAAGCATTCACAGTCTGTTACTGAGAACATATGGAGATTTCCAAACATAAGGACTTTGGCACAAAATAAAAAGCTGGAGTATGGTTCAATTTCCCAAAAGGCCTTTTATTTTGGGGGCGTTTATTCAGCCCAATGTTGCCACTTGATATTGGGGGCCAGGAATGTTCATGAATTGGCGCTTAAGCCAAAAAAATAATCAGAGAGGTGCTACTGTAATAAACATGGTCGCGCATTAGATATATACACGACCGCGGTTGAAGCGAGAAAAAGGACGCGGCCGCGAATTACCTTCAAATGTGGCCGCGGAGTCACACACTGCTCAAATAAGAAAAATAGGTGCTGCTCATTAAATGCCTTTAGCGCTACTGTGCAATAACAGGCAAACACTCCATCCACAAAAAGAACCAGGGGGCAGTAGCGTGCCACCTGGCAAAAGAAAAGGAGCAAAAAGGATTGGCAGCCAAAAAGAAATAGGATTTAATACCTCCACAGAAAAATAAGTTTCAGCCACAGCAAGGATGATCTCCACGAAGGAACAGGACGTGGGCGTGGTCTCAAGGGTGAAGTTTCCGGAAGCCAAGCACTGGGCCCATCTGCTGGCCTGCAGTTATACCCTTAAGGGAGCGTGTATAAATTCCTGTCCTTCTTCAGTCCCTTAAGGGAGTGTGTTTAAATTCCTGTCCTTCTTCAGTCCCTTAAGGGAACGTGTATAAATTCCTGTCCTTCTTCAGCATGGCAAGGGAATCTCGCAAAACGTTCTCTATCTCTGCAGAGCAGGCATTGCTACCCCTGACTAACAGTGGGGCCATTTGATGGTACAAGAGGCTTGAGCTGTGACAGTCTCCAAAAACTGATGAATAATTTTTTAAGGTTTTGCCACAAGCGATGTTTGGAGCTAAATCAGGCCAAAACCAAGTACATGATTTTTACCAAGGGAAATGTAAAATTGACCAAAAGACATTTGTTTGCAAGTGACACCATCTTGGAACAAGTATCGGCCTTCGATTACCTGGGTATCCATCTTACTCCAAATTCAAATTGGGCACCCCATATTGATAAAGTTAACTTGATGCTAATTTAGCAGATTTCAAACATCCTGAAAAAACGTTGTCTAGGAAAGTGGCCCCTGCTCTTGAAATCTACAAAGTCAAAGCGTTGGTGGGGGGGCACTCTATAGGGCGGAACTGTGGGGTATTGGGAATACTAATTGTCTTACTGCAGTAGAAACAGTTTTTTAAAGATCTCTTTTAAACCTACCCCATAGCACTCCCCTGACCCCCTTGTGCCTGGATTTTGCTCAGAGAAAACTGGCTCCCAAGCTTGACTATAAACTGCTAATGTTTTGGCATTGTCTGTGGTCCGTCTAAGAGTTAGCCCCATATCGAACACCAGTGATTGACCTCTTGCACAATCCACAGATACCCTCGATCTCATGGTTCAATTCCTTGAGAGGTCTACTTGAGTGACTAGGGCTTGAGGCCTACTGGACTAATCCCGAAAGCCTCTCTTTATTACCAAAAGCAAGGGTCAAATCGATTTATTGAGAATCAACAGTGGAGAACGAAACATTGACTGTGGTGGGCACTTTGTTTAAGCTTTTCATTGACTTTAATCCCCCTGCAAGGTATAAAAAAAGAATTGATTAAATCGTTCCTCCCTTGGCTCGCAAAATATTCAGTTTTGCTACAAGACTTCACCAACTAGAGTGTTCTGCAGCAAATGGAGCTGTAATGTTTCCACGGATACCCTCTGCCCAACTTGTAAAGTCAGTGCTTAATCAATAGTCCACTTGTTATTCTTTTGCCCCTATTATAAAAGCTTGAGGGGCAAGTGGATTATTCCATTGTGTAGATTGGTTGGCCGTGGTCACTATCTTGAGTTGTTGAGAATCCTCTCCACGGACACTAGCAGGATAACCGATTTTTGCTTGGCCAAATACTGGCACGCATTTTAGATTATGCGTGCCAAATGCATTGTATGAATTGCTTTTATATTTTTATTGTACATATTGTATTTTATGACTGATGTGTCTTTTACTCCATTATTTTATTGAGGCTCTCTGTACTTGTTAAGATTTATTGTTCGAAATATAGTCACATGAGGATATCTTTTACGTTTTTTGATTAGGGAAGTATTAAAGGAGTAGCTGTAGCAGTGTAATAGGTGAACATTGACAACTTAGCGGACCCTGTTAGTGTTCCGTGGCTATTCTAAGGGTTCTTTTGTTATCACTCTGTTTAGACTACTGAGAGATCTGTCCACCTTGATGACTGTAATTCTGCTCCTAGCCTATTCTCGATTTTATCGTGTATCATATGTTTTATTATATTTAATGCTCTTTCATTTGAGCTGTATTGCACACTGCACTTTTATGGTAGTACGGCCGAAATAAAGTCTTTGATGATGATGGTATAGTTTATAGTCTCCCTTTTGGTTGCAGTGACTCACCTTTTTGTTTTACTGAATAACCAATGTATACATAATTGATATATTTATGGATTACCTTCTCTTAATATTAAAAACAGGAGAACTCGACTGTAACACTTGAAAAAAAACGGAATTGGCTTTTTATAAGGCTGCTGGCCAAATAATGCATATCTGCTATTTACCCAGCTGCCGGCAAAATAGTACAAAATCTCTGCTGTTTAGTCGGCCACAGGTTAAATAATAGAGATGTATAATTTGAATGGTGGTCGGATAAATAATAAGGAGGTCTTTATTTAGCAGTCCATGAAGAAAAAGGGACTCAAGGCAATGGTATGGTGGTGACCATCTTGTAATGGGGAAGTTATATAGATTTGAAACCTACCTCATTTGTACATTTGAAAGTAAGTGCATATACAAATGTACAGTAGTTTGCACAAAGATAAGTGAATGGATAAAGCTAATCTGTTTGTAGATGAGAAAACAGTAAAATCAATTTTGAATGAAAGCATTTGTTATTTTAATATTCAAATAGGAAATGCAAGACTCAAACTTCTGTTTTAGGAGCTCCATGATATGGCACATAGATATATTTTGCTGCAGTCTAGGAGTCAGCAAAGAATAATGAGTATGAATATAAAGCATGTCACATAAATGTTTTATTCACTCATGGAAATGCATTGTTTTTAAATGTTCATGATCCTTCTTTTACTGATTTTGAAGGCTAGGCTCCCTCCGTGCTTCTTATGGAAGGCCTCATGCTAGCTTTAGGCTTCTTTTTAAGGGCAATTGTGCTTGTTTAGTATTTCCAACCTGGCAACACAGCAGCAGGTGACAAGCAACAGCAAACGGGGAATGTAGACAGATAGGTAGTATTTGGGCTCCAGTGAAAAAAACAAGTACAGTAGGAAATTGGTGCTTAGGAGCACACTTCTCTGGGACACTTGCAGGAGGTAAACTGAGTACGAAACAGTAATGGGCCTTCTGTGAAATGGAGAAATGAAAGCAGGAGACAGGTAAGTAGTGCATCTAAGTAGCTCACTCAACTAGCTGCTGAATAAACACACTCTTTCATACTATTTTCACAGCAGAGTTTGTTTTAGACATAGATGCCTATTTGTCCTATGTCATGAGTGGCCATTCAGCTGCACTGAAATTTTAGTCACCCGCACAATGTATCTAGGGAATGGAAATCTTCATTTTTAACATGCTAAGCGGTGTTTTAAGTGGGCAAGATTATGTCTCTACTGAGCTCTCCTTTCTGTACTTAGAGTACTGTCTTATGTTAAAAGGAATGAATGGGCGCAGGCAAGGTCTTGTATTAAGGATTGATGATTTATTCTTCAAGACAGATCACTTGTTACATGTTACAGGAAGATGTTGTATTCCTTATTAATGCCCCACCAGGAGCAGCGTCCTCCCTGCTCAGCCCCTTCTGACCAACTGATCCCACTAGAATCCAAACCACCCTCAACATTCTATCATACCTCATCAAAGGCTGAGCAGGCAGGCAGAGAGCCAGAGTAGGGAGAGTGTATAAATAATAAGCACATTACAACACATCTCCCCCCTTATAATATTTCAAAACAATCAACATGTGTTATGATGATACAACACTCACTGAGCATAGGAGGATGCATTAATAACAACTAATTAAACATCACCCCCCCAGCGATAATGATCATATACAGTAAAATGCATGAAGATAACATAACACACATTTAGTAGAAAAGGAGGATGCATAGCCAAAACAATAAACACCATCCTTCCCCCTGAAAATGATCATAAACAAATTGCAAGACAAACTAGAAAACTCGTACTACAACTATGGGTACACAACACTACACCCCACAACGTACCCATTGTGCCTCATACAAAGGCACAAGACTGCGGCAGAACAGGGATCTACAACCCTAAACTGCACAACTAAGACAAAACAGATCTACCACTAGGACAGATCTAAGACTAAATCCCTTAACCCTAACCAAACATAGGGTACCATTAAACCCAAAATACTTAATGGGTAACTATAACTGACAAATCAGGGTATCCCTTAACCCTAAAACACTCTTGCGATAACTATGAGTAACCATAACTCAAGACAAATTTAGGGTAACCCTTAACCCTAAAACACACTCGCAATATACTACGGGTATCCTTTAACCCAAGACACACCCAAAAACCCTAACGTGGGTGACACTAGACCATTTAGGGTATGCTTTAACCCTATACAACACAGGGTAACCTTAACCCCAAACAATTCAGGGCAACATAGAAGCCCAAAACACTCTCACAATACACTTCGGTATGCTTAAACCCATAAAATACAAGGTAACCTAAACCCAAACCAACCCCCAGGTATCCTTGACTCTAGGTATACAAGACTAATCAAGAAATCTCACACATATGCTCATTGGACCATGTAATAATACAGAACAGGTTCACCCAACAAAACACAGCTTAATAGGCATGGGAGCCAAACACAGCCATGAACAAAAAAAAAAAAAAAAATAGCAACGTGCAATAGTAAGATCTTAAAAGAGTGACCAGTGAGCGACTTCTCACCCGAGGGCCACCTCTGTCCCACAGTGCCTCAGAAAACCAACAGAGATGCTTGCTGCAGTTAAAAGTCCACATCTTGACAAGCAAAGACGAAAAGAGAAAGAAAAAAAAACTTCAATGTGACTGTCTGCTCGACAAAGTCTTGAAACCAGTTCCTCGAATGTCTTTTCCTTATTGCGGCACAATTGTACAGCGTTGTCCCCCAACTCCATCTGGTTTTGTTCACACTTTATTCCGGAACCAAAACACAAAAAAAACGTGGTTGGCAAAACGTGAAAGACGTGGTTGGAAGTATGAATGCAATGCATATTTAAAACCACAAAATCCTAAAATGGCGGCACGGTGATTGACGTCAGCCCCGGATGGCTCCCAGCACATGAAAGCTTGAAAAGCGTCTCCACACAGTACAGTAGTTACCAGGGCAACGTCCGGCGAGCTCCCACGTTGAACTACGTAACGCCGTAGGATGACAACAATGGTGAGGTTGCTAAGGAAACATCCGCGTTGTCCATATGCGTCCCGCTATGACGCGCATCGAAGAGAAACTTGCAGGAAGGCTCAGCGCGTGGAAACCCACATTCAAAGAGAACCACGCGCTTTCCACAGAATGCCGGTAAGCGTTTAAATCTCATGCAGAGACTGGCAACAAATACAATCGTTACCGCCGCCATCTTAAATCATTACTGTACTTCCAAAACTGCTCCGCACCAATGCTCCATGCGAGCACAAAGTTCAAACAAACACTCCTTGGGGCTCGATTTATGCCCCCGACAAAAGAGTGTCAGTAGCTAAGCTCGCAATAAAAATAGTCAGTCTCTCCACAGTAACGGTTGATAAAGATTGCACCCAACACCACAACAGTCCTCTTAGGTGCGCAGGATACAAAAACACACGCTGCCAGTGTAAAATCCCCACAGCTTTTTCCTACAGGGCAAACTCCAAATACCCCAATACAGGAACAGGCTTAAAATCAGAAATCGGCAGGCCCAAGCTAGAGCTGACCGTTCCAGATAGTCAGAAAAGTCCAAAACCACAGTCAATCTAGTCTTTTGGGGAATCACTCACCAAAGTCCATCATCTGGCACGTCCACGATAGGGCTGACCGGTCTTTTGGTCACTGGTGGGGCTTGTGGAGTGCAAGATTACTTCTTTTTTTTTACTTTTATGCGCTTCTTCAGTTCCCAAATTCATCCAAGGTAGGCTCTTAAGTTTCACAAGTCCAAAATCCTTTGAAGGTACACGCAGGTTCCTTAACTCGTCGCCAGTGTTAAAAGGAATGAATGGGCGCAGGCAAGGTCTTGTATTAAGGATTGATGATTTATTCTTCAAGACAGATCACTTGTTACATGTTACAGGAAGATGTTGTATTCCTTATTAATGCCCCACCAGGAGCAGCGTCCTCCCTGCTCAGCCCCTTCTGACCAACTGATCCCACTAGAATCCAAACCACCCTCAACATTCTATCATACCTCATCAAAGGCTGAGCAGGCAGGCAGAGAGCCAGAGTAGGGAGAGTGTATAAATAATAAGCACATTACAACATCTTACTTAAACAATTCAGGAAGCAAAACAAAATATGAATGGCAAACTTGACGGCTGTACCTGACTAAAGACTTTGTAGAGGAGTCCGGGGAAGAAAAGAGTGGGGGAAGTATGAGGAGGATGATGACCAGTAGGAGAATACGTGCCAGAAGGTGGATCACCAGCAGGGCTAGGTTGAGGAGAGCCACAAGCACCAGGACAAGAGGAGTCAGGCCCTTGGAGACCTAGTCCACAAGGACCAGGGTTACCAATGCCATAGGGGACCAGGAACAAAAAGATGAGGAGGAAAAAGGCAAGTAAAATAGGACTAGTGGAACAGGAACCAAGGTGAGAAGGATCAGGAGGGCCAGAAGTATGTGGAACAGGGGGATCTGGACCCAGTGGAAAAGGCCTAAAGGAAAAGTGGGTAGAAGGAACAGAAGGCCCTGGATAATAATAACAAGGAGGGCTTGGAAGGCCTGAGTGCACAGACCAGGACCAAAGGGACAAGGACGAACTGGGTCAGGAATACAGCAGACTCATGTATACAGACCAAAATGAAACCAAATGGGGGGTAACTGTTCCAAAAGTGGGGGTGCTGAAAGTCGCCCACTCACCAGAAGTAGGGGAAAAAAATTGTGAAAGGAGATACCTAGGTTTAGAACCCACTAGTAAGAGGCAAGCGCATGTCTTGTCTCTTGTTGCCCTCATACACACCAAAGGATGTCATGCTTCATCATCGGGCGGTTGCTCCTCGTCGGGCCGGCGCTGCAATGACCTACGGGTCCCCCGAAGGGTCACTTTAGCAGAGATCTTTTATAGAACAGTCGTCTGATGTGTGTGGGTGTGTGGGGTGAGGGGGAGTCCTATATGAAGGGTGAATGAGTGTGTGAAAAGTTACAACTGGCTAAGGGATACCCGGAGTCGATATATTTATTGTGAGGGTACCCTTGTCAGAATAAAAGACCCCAAAGGTGGTGAGTTACTTCAACAGGCATAATGTGCCCAAGTAACTAAAAGTTCAACATGTTTTGTGCCTCGTTGGTCACAACGATCCGTGGCGCTTCATCAGGACAAAACAAGATGTGGTGTGATGGTGCAAGTGAGTGAAGGGTTCGAAAGACCCTTTCTAGATCAGGGCGCGCCAAGTCTGTGAAACACTACAGCAAGGCTGCAACGAAATAGTTGAACCGCTCCTGAAGGAACCTCGGATCAAAAAGAGGGAGATAGAAACAACAATAGACATACATGAAACACATCAGAGGTATCAACGTGTGTCTCCACACCGCGCATCAATGAGCGCACATAGCAAATCAACAAAATAGAGACTGACTGTACAAGACACCATCAGGCTGGCTCTCACAATGGTGGAGGGCTCTGCAGGCCGGCTATAGTTCATGCCAGAGGGCTGGCGGTTGCGTATGCGGCGTATGCTGGCCCCCACGATCATACCCCCCATATTATAGGTAGAGCTGTGATGGAAACTACGGCCAGTACTGTGTGGCAAACACGTGCACTAGTTGCACTAAATGTGTGGTAGTACGCATAAAAACACATGGCTCACATTATGCAGTCTCTAGTAGTTGGTGAGTGGGTAGAAAGCCCTTACCTAAAATCATGAGAAGAGTTGCTCCATGGGCTAGTGCGCAAGGTAACCCGCACTTTAACAGGCTGGGGAGGTAAAATAAATACGAGAGCAAAACATGGAGTGAGATAGGAACCAACACGCCCCACATAAGCGACTTACTGTGCAAGCCATACGGCCCACTTGGGTGCCTGACCTTATAGAGTTACTTACAGTTTCCGCTGGTGTGCTGGCTCCCAGCACCTACCCGTCCTTACGCCTGCCCGCATATTATCTGACCGCGATCTGGGCGGCTTAGATATAGTAGCGGTGCTGGCAGTTAGGGAGGCACCTACTTCTGGGAAGCCTAATCATGTAGGGCTCTGCTGCACATGTGGAGGGGAGCCATGGAGAGGTTGATACTCAGTAGCATGTGCGGAGGATGGAACGACTCAGCTGCTCATGTGCGTAAGCTTAGATTCTCGGTTGCATGCCTAATTTAATTTAATTTTAATTGTGGGTTTATATAGCGCTAGAATCGACTCCCAGAGGAGTATCTCTGCGCTTCGACCGCTGGGGAACCTGTCCTGGCTCACCCTGAGAGATGGTCCCTAATGGGTATCTCTAAGGTGCGACCAAGCATCCCCGGCAGTCTGGGGGGGCCGTTGTGAAGATGAGGCAAGCTAATGCCCAGAGTTGCCGAGTGTGGTCCCTGACTGGAGTAGGCACCGAGGCGAGAATTATCGAGCCCGCTGACCCTGGTCCACAACCCTGCCGCGTCGGGAATCGAACCCTGGTCCCAGGCCGTCCTCTGCTTACGGGTCTGCCGCCTCTAACCAGTGAGCCACACCTCTCCACTAAAGCGGTTGCCATGGGGATCAGAAATGCCGAATCGCATTCTAAGGCTCTTATGCGTGCACCTGGGGCAGAAAGGGGAGGAAAACCTAGTGGTGCTCGTCTACTAATGTACCAGGTCTGGCAGAGTACCATAGTGCGCTCCGGAAAGGGATAAACAGAGATTCGGCAACACCAGGAGTGTGAGTGAAATGTAAGCATTGGAGTGACACAGTAATGTTAAAAATATATATCTTTTCTAGGGACAGATACTCCCAAGGTTATGACACGGTCGGGGCTCAATTGAACCTACATACGGTGGGTATACCCATAAGCAATGTATTAAAAACTGGTGTAAGGTGGCGTGGCCCATCCACAGACCAATGGGGGGGCCCCAAGGGAGCCACTTAGAGGTGAGAGCCAAGGTCCATCAATGCTAAGTGCCCTGGCTTGGGAATGGGGTCCCAGAGTGCTACACTCATGAATCAATGTGGAGTATGATTATAGTTCCGTCCAGGGTATATCATCATTGAGGCCCCGTATGTTAGTGCAGAGGCGATGGACCTCAGAACCCCATCATTACTCGATATTGAAGGTAACATGGCAGCTAACAGTCTACAAAGGGACTGGAACTCCCTAGCATCACTAAAAAAACTACAAGTCAAAATCGCACTCCATGGGTCCATAATGACAGAATATCTGAGAGCCAATACGGCACCCAATAGACTGTTGGTGAGGACTGCACCACAGATCTTCCTCGATGATCTAATCTTTAGACGCAAATGGAGCCAGATCGCGTGGAAATGTACCCGCGACTGGCTCATACTGATCATTGGCACAGCGAAGTGCCTCTCTGAAGCTCTAATTATCAACATCAACGTAGCAGAAAATGTCCTCATAACAGGCATTAGCATCTCTGCGTTTAAAACTCATTTGGCTGAGATTAATGCAGATATGTCTGACCACCATGAGTACCTTCTGCAACAAAAGATCCAGAAGTTGCAAAAGGATATCTAAAGATTTGACAGGGAAAAAATATACCCCTATACCAAAGAGGATTTCCAACCCTCTGAGAATGACGCACTCTCATATGATGGCTCAACAACCTCCAACAACTCAAACTGTTCATCCAACAGAAATTCGAGCAATAACAGCTGGGGCAGGAACACCAACAAACAGGGACTCCTCCCACCACCTCCACTACCAGCCATGTATGGGTACCCCAACCAACCAATTCTCCCGCAGGGACCGATGTGGTACCCAGCTTACCCAGGACCACAACAAAGTTTCCAACCACCAATCTTCCAACACCCTCCTACTCCTTTTTGGAACAGAGGCAGGGGCAGAGACAGAGGAAGAAGAAGAGGGAACAAGCAGGTCCAGTGGCAGGACATGGAAAATCAGAGAAAACGAGGAGCATGACAAACCCAAGAACCATATTGTTAACCTCTTCAAGAGAACACTCAACCCTGATGAGGTCACTGTGCTAGAGAAGGGCTTGGGCTTCGTACCAACCCCCATAGAAGCTAACTTCCGCATGAATGAGGAACTACACCAGCTGTTCTGGAAAATCAGACTTAAGTCCTTCTTCAATGAAAATCCCGCACCTGAATTAGGGTACACCGGTCTCAGACCACCCTCCAAATTCACCCCTACAACAGGGATGGTACCCAGCTAGATTCTAACCTTCGAGAAAGCAGTGCTGAAGGAAGCTAATCAACTTAAGAGGAAACACACATTTAATAACATGCCTAACTGCCTCCACAAGGCGATCTCCTCCCTCAAAGAAGATAAAAGTATCATCATCAAGCCCGCGGACAAAGGAGGAGCTACGGTGATCCTCACGATCACTGATTATGAACAAGAATGTACACAACAATTGAAAAACGTTCAATACTATGAGGAGCTGGAAAATGACCTCACTGAACAACTCCTCACTCATATCAGGATCATGGTGAATGAGGCCACCGAAAGTTGGATCTCCCCCCAGGAAGCAGCATTCTTGGTCAACATGAATCCCAAGATGCCATATTTTTAACTGCTCCCGAAGATCCATAAGGGCATTGTCCCTCCACCTGAACGCCCTATTGTCTCTGGCATTGGCTCCCTTCTTGAACCCCTGAGCCAGTTCAGTGACTTCTTCCTACGCCCCCTAGTACAACCGACACCTGTATACCTCAAGGACAGGCGTGACGTCCTCAATATTATCCAAGAGATCAATGACAACAACATTGAGTACATCAGTCTCCTCCTCACAATCGATGTAGAGGCACTATATATGAACATTCCCCAAGACGCCACCATCGAGGTAGTGGGGAACCTTTTATGGGAGGCGGACCTCTCTACCAATACGCCGGCAGACTTTATACTGGACTGCATCACCATCGCACTCAAGAACAACTTCTCATGTACAGGACCATTACCTACCATCAAGTACAAGGTACTTCTATGGGTAGTACTTTGCGCCTAGTCTGATGGGGCTATACATGTCGTCTTTTGAGGCAACCCACATCTTTATGGACACCAACCCATACCAGAACAATCTTCTCATGTGGAAGAGTTATATTGATGACGTCTTCATCCTTTGGAAGGGAACGGAGGAGACCTGCACAAAGTTCCATGAGTGGATCAACGGCCTGAACCCCCACCTACGCTTTACCAAAACGTCATCCAACAAGGAAATTCCCTTCCTGGATCTACTGATCACATTGGAGAATGGACACCTGCACACAAGTACTTTCAAGAAGGAAACAGGCTGCAACAGCCTCCTCAGCTTCAAGAGCTACCAACCGAAGGCACTCAGAGAAAATCTACCGTATGGCCAATTCCTCAGGATCTGGTGCAACTGCAGCAACATCCCTGAGTTTGATCGACAAGCAAACACGCTTGCGAGGAACCTGATGGAGAGGGACTATCCAGCAGATGTCATCCAGAAGGCCAGGAAACGTGCCAGAAATAACAACCGTCAGGGCCTTCTGCAAACCAGTGAGTGCCAGACCAGTGAACTTATCACCTGCGTGATAACCTTCACTCTGCTGTCATACCAAGTAAAAAACATCATCAGACGGAACTGGAAGATCCTTAACACTGGCTCATTGAACATTGAGCAGCCTAGGTTTGCTTTTAAGCGGACAGGCAACCTACGGGATCAACTGGTTAACACACGCTCACGCCCAAAGAAGAGGCTACAGGAGACCACCCTATGGAACCTGCCGCTGGCATCAGGACACTACTCATGTGGCTCATGTAACGCCTGTGCCTCCACTAGGCATACCAAGACTCTACAGATCGATGATTTTTCCTGAGAACAACGCACCCACACTAACTGCAATGCCAATAATTGCGTGCACATGATCACATGCCCCTGCAGGCTCAGGTACGTGAGGGTGACCACTCGACCCATAAAAACCAGGATCAGCGAGCATAAGAGAGCTATCTGCCGGGGCCGTACAGCAACCTCGAGGTGAATCAGACTTGGATTCACTCCTTATAAGTGAACAACGCTGGGTCCATCGCCTCCGCACTAACATATGGGGTCTCAATGATGATATACCCTGGACGGAACTATAATCATAATCCACATTAATTCATGTGTCGTTCTGTGTAGCACTCTGGGACCCCAATCCCCAGCCAGGGCACTTAGGACTGATAGACCTTGGCTCTCATCTCTCAGTGGCTCCCTTGGGGCCCCCCCCCACAGGTCTGTGGATGGGCCACGCCACCTTACAACAGTTTTTAATACATTGATTATGGGTATACCCACCATATGTCGGTCCAATTGAGCCCTGACCGTGTCATAACCTTGGGAGTATCTGTCCCCAGTATATATATATTTTGTTAACATTACTGTGTCACTGCACCGCTTACATTTTCACTTACACTACTGGCGTTGCCGGAATCCCTGTTTTTCCCTTTCCGGAGCGCACTATGTCACTCTGCCAGGCCTGGTACATTAGTAGACGAGCACCATTGGATTTTCCTTCCCTTTCTGCCCCAGGTGCACGCATAACAGCCTCAGAAAGCCATCTAGCATTTCTGATCCCCATGGCAACCGCTTTAGGCATGCAACCGAGAGTCTAAGCTTACGCACATGAGTACTGAGTTTTGACCTCTCCACGGCTCCCCTCCACATGCGCAGCAATGCCCTACATGATTAGGCATCCCGGAAGTAGGTGCCTCCCTAACCACCAGCACTGCTACTATATATAGGCCGCACAAACCACAGCTAGACAATATGTGGGCAGCCGTAAGGACGGGTAGGTGCTGAGAGCCAGCACACCAGCGGAACATGTAAGTAACTCTACGAGGCCGGGCACCCGGCTGGGCAGTATGGCTTGCACAGTAAGTCCTTTATGTGTGGGGTGTTGGTTCCTATCTCAATCCGTGTTTTGGTCTCGTTTTGCTCTCGTATTTCTTTTACCTCCCACAGCCCGTTAAGGTGCGGGTTACCTTGAGCGCTAACCCATGGAGCAAGTCTTCTCATGATTTTAGGTAATGGCTTTCTACCCACGCACCAACTACTAACGACACTCATAATGTGAGCCATGTGTTTTTATGCGTAGTACCACACTGTTAGTGCAACTAGTGCATGTTTTTGCCACACGGTATAGTCCGTAGTTTCCATCACGGTTCTACCTATAATATGGGGGTATTATCGTGGGGGCAGCATGCGCCGCACATGCAACCGCCAGCCCTCTGGCATGACCTACAGCCGGCCTGCGGTGCCCTCCACGACAGCCACCATTGTGGGAGCCAGCCTGATGTTGTCTTGTACAGTCAGTCTCTATGTTGTTCATTTGCTATGTGCCCTAATTGATGTGCGGTGTGGAGACACACGTTGATTCTATGATATGTTTCATGTTTGTCTATTGTTGTTTTTATCTTCCTCTTTTTGATCCTAGGTTCCTTCTGGAGCGGTTCAACTATTTAGTTGCAGCCTTGCTATAGTGTTTCACAGACTTGGCCCACCCTGATCTTGTAAGGGTCTTTCGACCCCTTCACTCACTTGCACCATCACACCACAGCTTGTTTGGTCCTGATGAAGCACCGCGGATCGTTGTGACCAACGAGGTGCGAAACATGTTGACCTTTTAGTTACTTGGGCACATTACGCCTGTTGTAGTAACTCACGGCCTTTGGGGTCTTTTATTCTGACAAGGGTACCCTCACAATAAATATATCGACTCCTGGTATCCCTTAGCCAGTTTTAACTTTTCACACACTCATTCACCCTTCACATAGGACTCCCCCTCACCCCCACACACCCGCACACATCAGACGGCTGTTCTATAAAATATCTCTGCTAAAGTGACCTGTAGGGGGACCCGTAGGGCATTGCAGCGCCGGCCCAATGAGGAGAAAATGCCCGATGATGAAGCATGACATCCTTCGGGGTGTGTGAGGTCAACAAGAGACAAGACATGCGCTTGCCTCTTACTAGTGGGTTCTAAACCTAGGTACCTCCTTCCACCAATTTTTTTCCCCTACTTCTGGTGAGTGGGTGACTTTCAGCACCCCTACTTTTGTAACAGTTACCCCTATTTGGTTTCATGATTAGCATCAGGAGCACCGGTACTGAACCATAACTAGCTCCTAGTCCCGCCTCTACTTGTTGAGACATACAGACCAAAATGACCAGTACCAGGAGACCAATGGAAAGAAGGATCAGACACAGGAGGGCCAAAACTACAGAGATCAGTTCAAGGAGGACCAAGAGGCCAAAAGCAAATGAACCGGGATCAACAAGCCATGCCCAGAAAGACTAGAGCTAGCAGGGTAATGAGAATCTAGATCAGAATGCCCTATGTGGATATAAAGGACCAGGAAGTCCAGGCCCAGTGGGACTAGGATCATAAAGTCTATGAGGATCAGTCTCACTGGAATCCTAAACCAGGGTGACAACGACTACATGAACCAGTGAGACACACAACATGGGAATAAGGAAGACCAGCACCACAGGGATGAGGAATACCAGATCCAGGAGGACCATTTCTATGAGAACCATGCTATAGAGGGACAAGAATACGGTAAAACAGACAAACCAGAAAGACTAGTAGAGCTAGGGTGGGGCAGAAGGACCAGATGACCAGGACAGCTAAGGTCAAGGCCCGTGGGACCAGAAATAAGACCAGGGTTACACGGACCAGGGCACCAGAGTCAGAAAGATTTGGAACAGACAAGCAAGGGGACTAGATAAACCTGAGAAGCAGGAATAGGAGGATTGATGGACGAGAATTAAGGTAAGAAGGATGAGAAAGCTCAGGACCAGAAGCCAGTGAAACAGGAGACCCTAGATCCAAAGGACTAGGACAGAAGTACATGGGAATGACGACCAAGTAGGCCAGTACCAGAAAGTCCTTAGGCTAACATGAACCGGATGTCAAGGAACATCAGAACTCGAACAGGCTAGTATGATCTGTGACAAGACGGTTATTGCAGAACCATGTGGGCAAGAACCAGGAGGATCAGGATGAGTTTGAAGAGCACTATGGAGATCAGAACCTGGAGGGCAATGGCCAGTATGTCCAGGATACTAGGATAAGCAGGACAGCGACTAGGAAGACCAGGGGGAGCAGTACCAAGGGCACCCAGAAGACCAGAGCAAGAGGACTATGTAAACTGAAAGGATCATGACCAGGAGGCCAGAAAAGAGGGCTAAGAGGGTCATGAAGACTAGGACCTAGGGGACCAGGGCTCGAATTTCCATGTGTGGCAGAGCAGTCATTACAAGTTAGAGGACCAGGGTGAGGAAGATCAGATGTAAGAAGGCCAACCAGAATCTGTAAGACCAAGTGTTCTGGACGGTGCTGGCCAGGTGTACCAGGACCAAACTCACCAGGCTGAGGAGGACCCAAACAAGGAGAACATGGATTAATGGCTGCACCACCAGTAGGACTAAACTGACAAGGAACAGATCTAGAGCACAAACCAGGAGGACAAAAATTAAGAGTACAGGACACAAGAAGCAAGCTGGACTGCGACATGCAGTACCAAGGCTAGGAGGCTGACGGTGAGGAAAACCAAAACCAAGAAAGGACCAGAAAGGAACTGGAGAATATGGGCCAATACAGGTATACCAAGAAGGGTCATGATGGCCAAAAGACAAAGTATATGTCAACAAGCACAAGAAGGACCAGGGCAACCAGGACAAATGAGACCAAGACCAGGATGGCAGGTGGGTCAGTTCCAGGAGAACTAGGCTCAGGAGAGCCCAAACTATAGGAAACAGGACTAAGAGGATCAGAGCTAATGAGCACAGACGTTCGAGAAGGAGAAGGACTATGAAAAAAAAGAAAAGCAGGACCTTGTCCAGAAGTACCAGGTAGCTGAGACCGGGGACACATGCAACAAGCGGCAGAAGGAAAAGTTATAAGAGGACCAGGACACAAGGGACTAGGGGGACCAGGGCCAGGATGAGTATCAGGAGGACCAAAATAACCCAAAAAAAGAAGACTTAGAACAGGACTACATGACTGCGAGGAGGAACAATGCCTAAATGCACAAAAGGACCTAGAGAAGAAGGAAGAAGTCCAGGAGTAGTTGGACACCTATGGGATTCTAGACCACATGTATTGGGATATCTTTTATGTAAATGTTTCTTATTCATAGTTATGCTGATAACCCCTTTTAAATCCGAACCTTTTCAGCCCACATATAGAAGTGGGAAGTATTTGCTGAAAAATCAGTGCAGGCAAAGTGAATAAAGAGCCGGGACTGTTAAACTCGGACCTCTGAGTGATAGAGTCTAATGCTGGCAGAGTAGTCTGGGGTGAATCTGAGATCATAGGGACTGAAACTTGGCAGAGGAGTTTAAAAGTGGATGGGTAAAAATAAGTGTGGTCTGTGAAGGATGGCTGAAAAGGTTTGAGAAACTCAGATGGTTAAAGTCAGGAAAATAGTTAAAGGCTAACAAAAGGGTCAAAGAGCTATGACAATCATCAATGGAGAGGTCAGGATCATAAGAAGGCTCTGATGAGCAGAAGAAGCGGTGGTGGAGGCTACATATAGATCTCAGATGGCCCAAAGAGGGATCCAACGTGACCCCCAGATCTCTGCACTGACATTCTATTCGCATATATGTGCATTGGGCATGTAGCAAGTGCAGAGTAGTAAAACTACCTGTGTAATGAAAATCTAAGCCTATGGACCAGTGAGATGCCTTTTACATTACGTAATGGAGGGTAGATGCAGCTTCCCTACATAGTGGGCGTGTATTGACTGTATCCATGTGGATGGAGTGTGAAGACCCAGAACTGAAGTGAGGAAAAATGGAGAAAATGCTCCATAACAAAATTCGGTGAGGTACTTTTTAGTAAAGGGCTGCTGATTAATTCTTCCTGAATGATGGCATACGACAGATGGTAGGAGAAAGGGGTAGGTCAAAGGTTTCTCTTATTAAAGGTGTAAAAGATTCTAAGCAGGACTGCCTTTTTGTCTGTGCCTGATGACTGCTCAGGAAGGCTGATGGCAGCTAGGTGCTGAGATCTCATGCTTCATTGTGTCCTTGTTTTGAATACTTCTGCTTGGAGCCAGCACTATTGCTATCACTGTGAAAGCCATCACCTTGAACAAAGGCTCAGAGCTACAGCCAGAAAATGATATTTGAAGGAGAATCACCCAAATTAGTTCTGAAACCTCAATAATGTATCCACATCCTCAGTCTGGAAAATGAGTATTAGAAAGTGGAACAATAACCTGATCAACTCGTAGGTCACAAGAATGGAGGTGACAAAATATTTCCGTTTCATCAGTGTCTTTTTTCTTACAATATTTGTAATATAGTCATTAAAAAATCTATATGAGTTTCTTTTCTACTGTGTCTGTGATGCCTCTTTTTTTATATACTGAGGTATAATTCATTCAGATTACACTGACAGTCAGTTCAATTAATTATAGTCCCAGTCCTTTGCATGTGGGGCCTTGATGGAAAACGTCCTCTGATGGCCTGACAGGGTAGGGATTGCCAAAGTAAGGACATTATACCATCTACCCTATTTAGATTAATCCTGGCGTGACCGGAAACAAATAATTTCCCTGTCACCCTGGAAGAAAACTCCCAGCATGTGGGACCATTCGTTTTTTTGCTTATCAAAGTTCTGCTTTAGGAGTTTGATTTTGAATAGCAACAGTTTTTTTAAAGTTTGCTGCTAGCCAGCCAGCATGTTTGACTGTGCTGTCCATCTAACTTTTCATGAACAAACAGAAACCACCATGATAGCACTTTCTGTCAATGTATAGAGTTGTCCTCAGAATCAATGGACTGGCAGAGGTCCCTAAAGATGACGGAGGTATTGTCCTCCACGATCCTAATGGAGTTAACTCCATCCTCGATACCAGGCCCATAGTTTTTCTTCCTTCTACCATGAGATTGAAATGAAGCCTCTGAATTATACTGTGTTGGTCACTTCATAAGGGAGCCTATGTAATTTTTTCTATTTTGATAAAATCACCCTAAATATTAGATGACTCTACGTCAATAGTATAAAACATTTCCAGTTCGGGTTTTAGCTTTCACAAATCAATGTTTTCAGATGTTGTAGTCTGAATTATTTCATTGAACTGAACCAGAATTAATAATTACAGAATGGACTGATTTGCTGCAGTAAAAGAGGTGTTATGATAACATGGAGCCTTTTTGGTAATCCTATATCTAACCCTGGAATATTCCCATGGCTTTGTGAGTGAGAGCTTTAGAAGAGTAAACAGCTTTAACTAGTCATACAAATGAGCTAATCATCTATATCATTACCGACCTCTACGGCTAAACATAAAGGAGTAGAAGCATTTTTGGAGCATGGGACAGTGCCATATAGGGCCTCCTAAATCGCTATGTATTGACCCACTGGGTAATGGAGTGGAATTCTGTGCCATGTCTGTCAAAATACCTTGGAAACATTCAAACATTTGGGATCTTTAGACCTATAAGATAGTGCCTGCATTGATGCTAGTTTTAGCACTAAGGGACTCATGTCGCAAAATTACAGGGCTTGTGACTACAAAAGTGCTTATCATTATGTTCAAAACCATTTTTATGAGTTTGGAAATTCTTTCAACTAGTAAAAGGTCATTTGTGATTGTTTCTGAATTGCAAATAGGAGGGTGTGTGGAAGGGGTTTCCTACCTCCCCTTTTCCATTTGAAAGAGAATGTATTGCTAGATTGTTACTGCAATTGCTGTCGCAAACCATTGATGAGCTAACAACCCCGGAGCAGGAGTAGTAACTAATTTGCAAATGACCCCTTTTCCTTTAAAAACCATGGTGGCAGGCTTGGAGGGGAAAGGTTTTCCAAAACCCAAAATGTTTTATTTTTTTAAACCAGCACTGGTTCCTTTAAGGAACATGTGCTGCTTGGAAATAAAAAAAATGATTGTCATTTGGGAGTGGCACAGTGCTGTCCCTTGCAGGCCACTATCCCTGTGATTACAGCCAATAACAGAGGGTAACATACTGGCAATTATCTAATGAATATTGAATATTAATTAGGCAGGTTGTTCTGGAACCCCCCGTGATTTGCTACTTTGTGAAATGACCAAACAGTACATAGGTTGATTTGCAAAATAGTATTCCAATTGCATATTGTGAAGAGTTTGCTATCACTTTTTGCACATGAAATAATAATACATCAGGACCCTTACTTTTATAAGGAGAAGGATGCCAATTATATTCACTCTTTGCTTGCAATTCTACCTGGTGTAAGTACCTGTTGAAATGTGCATAAGGTCAGACAGTACAGAATCTCTCATTTTTAGCCAGCAGTCGGGTAAATAGTGAAGTTTCTCTGCTATTTTCAAGACCACCGGCCAACTAGTAAATCACTTCTACTATTTAGCCAGTGGCCAATTAAATAGCAGAGAAAATGTACTATTTAACCCGTGGCCGGGTAAATAGCCACTACCTTAAAAAAACCAAACAATGTTGTCATATTCAAGAAAGAAACTCTGGATCACGACACAACAAACAAATATGGTTCATATGGTGGCCCATTTGCCGGGATGATCCTCTTACTCTCAGGCTCCAGTACTATTCTAAATGATTTGGCCCTCCTGCACCATACTCCTCAGAACGTCTCTCCAAAGCCCTCCTTCTACTGGCCGCAGTTCCTTTCTGTAATACCCACGAGACTCCAAAGGTTTTATTATCCTCCTACTAGCACTACAATACTCAATCCTTCCTCATCTTCCTTGATCGTCCCCCTTTGACAACCACCCTCAGCTGCCTACTGAATATGTTACCTCTTCATCCTCTCCAGCTTGGATATGGAAAAAAAAAAATTTCAAAATGGTCCTCAGAAAACAGTTGGTGGGCTTACAATTGTCTTCAAAATTGTTAAATCAGAATACTTTGAAGACTTTAACTTGACTAAATGTAAATCTCTTCTTCTAAGATGCTACCCACCACCTAAATTTTCCTGCTAATTTCTACTTGTATATGTGCCACCCCAAAAAGCTGAGCGGTCATGGATGTCTTACTTGATGCAGTCATAGAGATCATATAATATAGCTTTTTGACAGTTCGACACATCCCATTTCAACATCAAAAAGGTACATCCATAAACATTAAAAACATTACATATTTAAAAAACAATTGAAAAAAGAATAAATAACTTTAGAAATCGAACACAATAGTTCATCATACCATTGCGATCACATAAAAAAACAGGGTCATGCAAGAAATCATCTGGGGCATTGCTTTTATACAGTGCCTAGAGGTTTGAGTCTGATTGCCCAAGCTATGTGCAAAAATTTGGAAAGGATCGAAGAGGTGTTTCTTTTATATATTCTAAACTCCTGTAGTTTGTAAATTAAGGGATCTGCACAGGGAAATGATCCACTTGGTTCTAAGTTTCACATAGAGGGGGCAAAAGAACAAGAAATGCTCCTCACTTTCTCGTAAATTTTTACAATGAAAACAATGATCAGATCCCTGCTTCATCTTCTTCCAATTAACTGTAAAGGTTGCTACTGAGAGACTCTTCTATCTATCTAACAGTGGCGTAGCCAGGGCTTTTGACGCCTGGGGTGATCCCTTAGTTTGCCTCCCCATTCCCTTTAAGAGCGAGGGGAAGTACGGTCGAAAGACGACAACGAGCGGAGAGGCATTTAGCGATGCTGATGAGGGAGAATAAAAAGAAAACTTTCCTTGTGCTCGCCAAAAAGAGACACCAGGGGTGGAATTCCCCCACCCCCGCCTCCTCTTAGCTATGCCACTGATACCTAAATTGAAGGTACAGGGACTGAGGATGTGCCGGACAAATATAGTCCTAAAATTCCTCAGCCTTACTTACAGTTTGTGGAGGACAAAAAAGCCACTTGTTAAGCTGCCTAATGAAGTTAAATGGTCGCTACAACTAATAGCTGTCTCCTGGACCAATTCTTTGACACTAGGCATGTCTCCTCATCGAATGGACTGGGGCTTGCTCCAAGATTTTCCTTGACCCAATTCGATCCAGGCAATTTTGAGCAACCCCAGCTATCTAACTTTCCCAACACATTAGCCATGATAAATTCCTGGAGGCCTTCCCTATGATGGTGCAATTCTTGGGTGCAGCAAATATAAATCCAGAACAATAGAGGTCTTAACGCTATAAGGGATGATATCTCATGGATCCCCAGGGCTAAACTGAATTGAACCAGTGGTGTGCCCTCCCATGGCCCAAGAGCCTGCTGAAAAAGTTATGTTCTGCTGTACTCAGGGCAGTGCTGTTACATTGACCCCTTAGTTCCACTCCATACAGAGCAGCCACCTAGCTTGGGCCTTATACATTTCAATTGCTGGTTGTACAGAGGTTCAGTCTATTTTTTTGGCACATTTTTGTATGGCTCCAGCTCGATGCTTCACAATTGGGATGCTCTTCAAGATCTGTGGGTCCTAGAATCCAGAATCGTCCAACCTGATACCCAAGTAATCGCACTCCCAGACTCATTCCAATACTTCTGGTCCAACCTTAATGACTCCTCTCTCCCTGCCTCTCTTAGTGTAAGTCATATATTTGGTCTTGTATGTGTTAATTTCAAGACCAAAGTTTCCACAGAACTGATTGAAACTATCAATCAGATTTTGTAGGCCCCTCCTTGTTTTGGACATCAGCATTGTGTTGTCTGCAAAGATGAGTGCTGGTATTTTTCTTCCCCGATAGGGTAGGGGAATCATTACACTATTTAATAAGTAAGCAAAACATTTGTTTATGTGTAGAAGGAAGGGTGTAGAGGCAAGGACACAGTCCTGGTGCACACCTTGGTTTATGGGAAAGGCCTTGGTTAATTCGCCTTTCACCCACACCTAACTTTGGTGAAATTACCCTCATGGAGCAGTTGGATCAGATGCTTAAGATCTGTGGCTCACCATTCCCAGGAGCACCTCCCATAACTTCCCCCTATGGACCAAGTCAAATGCAGTGTGCATGCAAATCAATGAACGTCCTATAACGGGAGCCTTTGGCCAGGTCAACCATCTTCCATTTGACCAAGAGAAGCCGAAAGGCCTGGTCAACGGCACGGACCGCGTGCCTACATCCTGCCTGCAATCCTGACAGAATCTGGTATTCCTCACACAAATCCACCAACCGCTCTAGCACCAGATTGCAAAAGATTTTTTGATGATTGTCAAGCAAACTTATAGGGCTTTAGTTGGAGGCACACTGGGGCCCCCTTTTTAGGTCTCGCCTAGCGTTGCAGTGCGCATGCTTTGCTCGCTTTGCGAGACATATTGGGGTAGAGTAGATTTTACAAAGGGACTTGAAGCCCCGCCCCTCATTTTCATTGGGTCGCGTCAGCGTTTATGGGAAACGCTGGCTTCCCATTGAAAAGGAGGCTACTTGGTTACTGCCCTTTCTCCTTTTCGTCCGGCCCATCCAGACTGGATCGTCTGCTTCATGGTTGTCGTGAAGAACTTTCTTATCTTTTGGAGGTGTGTACTGCCAGATCATGTTTCCTGAGAGCTCATTGCAGGCACTCACAACACGCATGGCGCGCTTTAAGTTTCCTAGTTACAGCTAGCCAGGCGTTTTGCTGCCGTAATTCTTGTTTTATTTCCATTCGTCTTATAAGGCTTGTTTCAGAACAGATTCATCAAATAAATATTGACTTTTGATACCAGTTAATCTGTAATTAAGCACAGTTTCGGCAGCAGAAAGCGACGGCTGGAACACAATAATATGTGTCATCTTTCTTCTGATTTCCGGGACATGTGATGTGTTCTCAGCCCCAGACTCGTCGCCACACAGGGCAGCTTTTAAAAACCAGGCAATGTGTCAAAATCACGTAAACAGTTTCCGGCCGGGATCCGGGGTCGAGCTGGTACCAACCGTTGGAAATCCCTGAAATGCCGTAAAAAAATTTTATTGTATTTTTGACGTGGTGTTCTGCTGCAAAATAAATTATATTTTTTGATTTATTTGGTTTTGCAGTGAAATGAGTCCGGATCGGAGGATTAAAAAGAATTGTAAAGGCTAAAATTATTCTGTTTTCCGGTCGGACCCGATGTTGGTTTTAGGGGTACCCCGCCCCTTCCTCTGCAGCCGGGTGCACCCTGAGTATATGGGTGGTACTACAAAATAAACAAAATTCTTGTTTTCCCGTCCATAAAGGGAAACAGAAGAGTTTGATACATGTCCTGCGTGATGAGGGCGATTGATATTTTTCGCGTCTAAGATCAACTGATCCGCCCCCCCCCCCCCCAGTTCCCAGCGATGATAAATATACTGAGGCTTCAAGGCGCTGCTTCGCCCCCTCTCTAAGCTCTCTTGTGATGATGAGACATGTGCCGAGGCTTCAATGTGCTGTCCGCCCCCTCAGTGGTATGTATGAGGCAAATCTGCATGCAAAATAAGGAATTGCAAAATTTGCGATTCCTTAAATGCAATGTAAGAAGCAACAAAAAAGTGCAATTTGGCCTTAAGGAATCGCAAATTACCACCAACTTCAAGTTGGTTGTAATTAGCGATTTCTTTGAAAAATTCACTTTTTTGCATTTTTCAAAGTGCAATGTGAAGCACATACATGCCCTTAGGGCATGTATGTGCGCCACATGTGCACCTATGCTTATTTCAGGGGTGCAACAGGGTGTCCTTTTGACACTCTTGAAATTGCATGCTCAATTTGCGATTCTCTAATTGCTAATCGCAAATTGAGAATGTCTTCCCATTCATTCCTATGGGCCTCTAGGCACATAGGAATGAATGGGTAGGTATTCCTTAATTGCGAATCGCAATTTGAGATTCGCAATTAAGGAATATGTAGGATTCGCAAAATTTATTGCAAATCCTACATACATAGCATTTTGCGATTCTCAAATAGCGATTCGCAAAAAATTGCTATTTGAGAATCGTTAATGAGGATTTTGATACATATGGCTCATACTGATTATTCAATGCGCTGTCCCCCCCAGCTCTCCGCGATTAAACATATACTGAGGCTTCAAGGAGCTGTTTCGCCCCCTCCCTAAGCTCTCTTATGATGACGAGACATGTGCAGAGGTGTCAAGGTGGTGTCCTCCCCCCACGCCCCCAAGCTCTCACCGATGAAACATATACTGAGGCTTCAAAGCGCTGTTTCTCCCCTCTCTAAGCTCTCTTGTGATGATGAGACATGTGCCGAAGCTTCAAGGCGCTGTAGTGATGTGTCCCACTGAAGCGCCCTCGCGGTGCTGCTGTGCTCTGTGTCACACACAGGGACCGAGATCCTGCACAGAAACATGCCCTCCTCAGCACCGCCCCATCCTAACCGCAGCCTCTCTGGGCAGATACACATTTATTCGGCCTTTTCACTGTTTTTAACCCAGAAGCAGCTGGTATCGTTTGCACTGAATGTGCTTGGTGTTTCAGTGCTCATGCTTTGAAGTGGTGCCCCCCCTACCTGTCGCCACCGCCGGACCTCTGTGATATTTATCCCAGTTTGACTGAGTGAACCATCGGAGGGCCAGAGGCCGATATCCGCGGATTACTGCTTATAGCACCGGCTGCCGGCTTTAAAGACAGCCTAACCGTACGAAAGGTAGAAGAGCCTAGAGTGGGCGGGGCCTGGGTGACCATCAGTTGGGGGGGACCCGGAGAGATGCCGAGACTCCCCCCCCCCCCCCGAAAAAAACAAACCCTTAGTTGTCCCAGGGAGGTCAGTGAACAATCCCTGTGGACGTTAGTGTGGAAAGAACCCTCCTTGGGCTGTACACACGCTCTCTGCCACCATTTCCAGCGCAGCTTCCCTTGCACCGTGTGATCTCAGCCTCACCGGATGACCGTGTGAGAGGAGGCGATATGGCGGGACACAGGGTAGGGCCGTCTGTATCTACGATTCTACCTGCACCCCTTCCCTTCCGGGTTCCTAGAGCTGGGACTCAGTGTGCTAGGCACTGCCTCCGCCTATCAGACCCCGGAACCCAGGTCTCCCTGGTGGGGTAATGTTTCTATTATTGTTCACGGCTGCATATATTAATCTTATAATTGCACCATATACTATATAATATACAATACACAATATACAACGTTATATATAATTGTTGTTCTCATCGGTATTATTACGATTACCATCATCATCTGTATCACTATTATAGTATTGTTGTCATCACCTTATTTCCCACAGCCGTGCACATGTGTGGTGCGCGCCCATTGATCCCCAACAGCACCCGAACATGCTCTGCCACCCCCTAGCGCTCGGCCGTACCCAATACCCTAGGCCTGAGGACCACTCCCACACATCCGAAGGGGACTGCACACCCCCTCCAAACACAGCTGGCCTCCGCACCTCGCACATCGCTCCCACAACCCCCTCCTCACCTCACACTGCAGGAGCAGCGCCTCTCTCCTCTGTAACATTCCCAGGAGAATGTATGTTGCGCCGCTCTCCCGTCGTCAGCTCTGCGCCTAGGACCACGTTAATTACCCCTTTGGCCCCGCTTTCCTTACAATTGTCCAGCGTGCCCTCATTGACTAACTCGCAGACCTACCCTGTGCATCCAACATACCAGGACACCGTCCTCCCTCACCAGCATTACCCCAACCCCCTCTCGCCCCCCTTGCCATATTAAGTACCGACCATTAACCACCCCCATCCAAATTAGTGCCCATACGTTTCTACCCCTCCCCCCCTTGCTATCCAGGGGCATTTAACCGCTCTTTATTATTCTTCATCCCCTGCACGCACTTTATATCTCACACGTAGCAGCATGTTGTTGGCCTAAGCCCCCGTACCCATCACTCGCCTATGAATGGCACTTGATCCCCTCTGTGCCATTCTCCCTAACCTGCCAATTCACAGCGGATCCTGTGCAATTAACAAGATATTTACGCTGATGAAAGCAAAATTGTCCCAGTAAAATGAGAAATAGCTTGTGGGATTAGGTACAGAATTACTAATTCCACCAGTAATTCCTAGTTTTTTAAGGCTACACCTAATAAGACATAACAATTCTGCCTCCAGGTGTAACTGATACCTCGGCTATAGGTACATTGGTATATTTGCTGATGTGTTTTAAAAGAATATGGAGTTTCGAGAGAGAATGTACTATAGTACATATGCAATGCAATTCATTTCACAATTACAACAAAGTGAGCTTACTGCCATTTTCAATTACACCATTTGATTAATGCTTCACGAAGGTAAAAAAAAAAAACAATTACATTTTCAATGCCAATAGCTCAAAACAATGTCATTGCGAGACCTATTGCATTGTAAATGCTTGTTAAACATTGGTATGATCTATGCCCCCTCCATCAAGATGGTGTTAGAGATCACATTAATGTAGGGAACTCCTACCCTAAGGTCTGATTTGAAAACATCTGCAGGGATTTTGGCAAGACCCAGGGCTTTCCCAGGCTTCAACGAGACCACCACTCACTCAGTTTCCTCAAGGGTGAAGATTACTGAGGGGAAGTCTGGTTCTTTGGACTAGGGGAACCCCAGCACCCCAGGGCAAACTCAGGTACAGTAGTATGGGAATAGAAGCACCCACAATGGGTGACCAAGTCACAGGGTAAGATAAAAGTTTCTGAGGGATTGCCTGGCCTCTCATCACTCCTGCCATCCAAAGACGAGAATTTCTTCTGGTAATTCGGTACAGCAGCGTCTTCCCACCCTGCTTTTGCTTCTCTTCAGCTAGTCCAATAGGTGTTCTTATGTTCCCTTATAGCTTGGGTCTCCCACCTTTTTAAAGTTTTTAAGAGGTTTGCCTTTGCCCTTTTGCATTGACTGTTAAATCATCCCCTTATCAGCATTGGATTTGGACACCCCCGACCTCCATAGTAAGAAGGTTCCTCAATTTAGAGGATACTGTGTTGTGCTCAGCTAGGATCAGGTAATGTTTCCTCCAGTTATCACATATGCTTTCCTTGTGGGTGGCCAGTTTTGAATATAGAGCTCTGAATCCCTCCGGTAAGGAGCACACTGCTTCTCAATTCACCTTCCCCCGTTTTTGGCCATAGTCTGCAGCTGCTGGGCATGGGAGAGTGTTGAGTTCCACTCCAGAGGAACCACAATAACGCAGGGGTGATTTTCAAGGTAAGTTTATTCTTCGGTTGTAAATGATGACTCTCCACGTTGAAAGCCTGGGCCAACTGTCATTGAATGGAATGTGAATCTCAGGCTGACTACCAGATTCCATACAACCTCATTGGCCAGGATACCACACATACCCCTTCGTAAATAATAACAATTTAACATTAATAAAGCCTTGACACACAAAACACATGGATTGCAATGCATGGAATAATCATACAATAAAATGAAGATAACACACAATGTCATATTTCACAGCGAGATGAAACACTAGAATGACATGACATAATATTTGCTCCACACAGGTTTGGTTTTCATCCTTTTATTCCAAAACCCAATCAAGACCTCACCATCCTATTCGTAGGTAGATACCTTAGTTTTACTATTGTCGTTGGTTCCTTTAGGCCACAACCACATTGGTATTCTGACAACCTTACTCATGCTCCACACGTTTCCATCAGATAATTCCACCACCTGATGTCCCACTCTGATAACCTTCATGGGTGAAAAAAACTTGGTTTCACCAGATCTAACCATCCTTCCTTTCCTTACACGGACCCAAACACTAACCTTGAACAGTTGTACATGACCAATGCGTCCACCCTTCACCACCATCCTGTCATCCAAACTCTAACTATGACCAACTTTTTTCTTTCCGAACTTAGATCTTTCTTAGACTTCATTTCCATTATCCACATCTGATTTAAGTTGCAAACTGCTTTTCTACCTCTCATTTTCTCAAATGGAGACACATCTCCCAACAACCTGGGTGTAACCCAGTAACACCACAATAAGTCCTTTAGAGCTTGAAAACTATTTTCCCATTGGATATTGGCAACTGTAAACCTTCTTTCAATACTCTTATCCACCTTTCCACAATGCCATTACTTTGTGGATAGTACATCGAGGTGTGTATATGACTTGATGCCATGTTCGTCTAAAAACTCTTTAATTTCCAAAGACCTCAACTGCACCCCATTGTCCGTGACCAGACACTTGGGGAATCCTTTCCTCTCAAATACCTCCTTGAGAAACTGGATTACAGTGCGAGAGTCAACCTGATGTACTAACTTGACCTCCGGCCATTGAGATAACTGATTACTCAGGACTATGGCAAAGACTTGGGTACTCGACAAACACATGGGACCTGCAATGTCTAAGGAGATTCTTTCCCATACCCTACTGGGTCTAGACACAGGAGCTTTATCATAAGTGGCTTCCTTCTGGGATTTGTCACTGACTTCATTCAATACATGATCTAACTTTGGCTTCAATGCATTTGTCAATGGCTGGCCACCACAATTCAGTGCAAATTCCTCTTTTCATACTGCTCATGCCAGGATGAGCTACATAAGCCATTTCCAAAATGACCTGTCTTATATTCTCGGGTATAACCAATTCACCGCAAAACAAAAACATATTCAATACAGACAATTCATTTGCAGCATAAAAGTAAGGTAACAAATCTTTGTTTAAATCCTTCTTTTCTGGCCAACCAGACTTATTATATTCATTGACTTCCTGAAATTCTTTATCTTGATAACATGCTTCTTCCCATTGATCTTGATCAATACAACCATTAGACGCTTGACAATTAGATACAACTTTTTCCAAGCCATCATCAACAATACTCAAATCTTGGTCTTCTTTTATGGGCAATCTGGTTAAACAATACGCTAGGACATTTCTTTTTTTTTTTTGTAAATATTTTTATTAAGAAATTCAAACACAAAACAACGTACATTGGCATTGTATACATCGGTGTCACATTCGTCTGCTAGCGTACATAGAGTCAAAGAATATCTTTACTAGACATTGGTTCATTAGTGGTGTATAGTAGCACATTGGACTTCTACTGCATCATGCAGTAGCTTAGCAGGTCACATTTGGTGTATGATTAGACCATAGGAACTCAGTCACTCAGTTCAGATTCTGAGGTCTCATGCGGGGGTTCACATATATTCCCTCTGTAGGCGTTCCACCCCCCCCATATCTGGGACCACTTTTTGGGGCAGCCTCTATGAATGTATACTGCTTTTTCGACAACCATTGTGGTATCCATGTCTCTGCACCATTGGGCGAGGGTAGGGGCCTGCCTAGACCCCCATTTTTGGGCTATATTGCGCTTTGCCAGCAGGAGTCCCTGTGTCACCCAGAGTTGCGCTACGCGGCTAAGATCCGTAGGCTCCCACACATTGAGGAGGCATCTCCTCGGTTCCGGAAGCGTTGGAACTTTTGTCACCTGGGAGAGTGTGCGCATGACCACCTTCCAGTATTGGGCAATTACGGGGCATTCCCAAAGGGTATGGAAAAGATTGCCATCCATGCCACACTGCCTGAGACAGAGCGGTGAGTCAGTCCGAGTAAGTTTATATAGGAGTGTGCGGGTGTAGTACGTGCGGTGTAGAATTTTTAATTGTACAAGCTTCAGTTTGGACGAGATCCCAACCTCCTCAGGGGAGGAAAGCGCCGCCTGCCAGTCCGTCTCGTCGAATTCCCCCAGTTCTGTCTCCCACTTGGCCTTAAGGGCTAAGAATGGGTCTGGCTGGTTGTTTATCACCTTCCGGTATGTCAGGGAAGTAGCTCTTTTAGTCAGGTGTTCCGCGCGGAGCCTGTCTTCCAACGGCGAGGACTCCGCCAGCCGAGTCCCAGGCGGGACCGCCGCCCGGAGTGCGTGCCTGATTTGTAGGTAGCGAAATCGTTCAGCATCTGCCAGGTCGTATTCAGCTTGTAAATGGGCAAACGTGACTATGTCACCTTTTTTCCAGAGATCACCTACCCTCGATATCCCAATCAGATCCCATTGTAAAAACCCCTTGGTAGTGCGCAGCACTCCCAACTGTTTCGCCTCCCATAGTGGTGTGGCCTGGGTGATCTTCCCCTCCCAACCAAGAGCACGTTGCGCCTCAAACCATATCAGCAGAGTGTGTGCCGTGGGGCCCGTGAAGCCACGTTTCTTAGTGTAATTATAGAGCGCGCCCATAACCCCCCCGGTCCCCAGCAATTGACGATCCATACGGTAGGCCGGGTCGTCCCCTGGCACATGGAGCCACTGGTTTATTACCATAAGCTGTGATGCCCAGTAGTATATCTTGATATTAGGGAGGGCGATACCCCCGTCGTACCAGCCTCTGGTCAGTTTATGGAGCGCTAACCGTGGCGCCTTGTCTTCCCATAGAGGCTCGTCACCTCTGCGTTTATGGCGGTAAAGTAAGCGGAGGCAACCGGGAAGGGTGTATTCTGAAGCAGGTAGAGAAATCTGGGGAGCGCCATCATTTTAAAGAGGGCGGCCCGTCCCAGCAGTGTCAGGGGCAGGGAACGCCAGTATTTGACGTCGCTACGGAACCGCATCAGGGGTTTCGCCAGGTTTTCAGCAACAAATTTCGCTCTGTCCGCTGTCACATATATTCCTAAGTATTTGAATCCGTCTTCTACCACTCGAATGTCGCATCCCCTAGGAAGCCGCGGCGGGGAGCCCTGAAGTACATACAGGTAGGATTTTTCCCAATTTATCGTGTAGCCGGATACCCTCCCATACGCCGCACAGATGTCCAGAAGACAGCGTATTTAGCGCGCTGGCGAAGCTAGATATAGCAGGACGTCATCCGCATAGAGCGAGATGCGGTCCTCCCACCCCATTGTCCACTTTAGGCCACGGATAACCGGGTCCTGTCGCACCCAGGCCGCGAGCGGCTCCAGCGCCAGCGCAAATAGGAGTGGGGAAAGGGGGCAGCCCTGTCGCGTCCCCCGCCCCAACGGAAAAGCGTTCGAGATGTGCCCATTGACGACGACCTGCGCCAGCGGCTTAGTATATAGGAGCTGGATCCATGCGCATATCTTGGGGCCAAATCCCAGGTGACGAAGAACCGCAAAGAGGGCGGTATTGCGATTAGGCATGAACCCAGACTGATCCGGGTGTACCACGGCAGAAAGGTGGGACTGCAGCCTCGTCGCCAAGACCTTTGCAAGGATCTTCGCCTCGGCGTTTAGCAGCGAGATTGGGCGATAGGAGGCGCAATCATGCGGTGGTTTGTTAGGTTTGGGGATGGCCACTATAGTGGCCAGTCTCTGGTCTCGGGGTAGGATCCCTTTCTGTAAGCTATCAGTGTACATAGCCAATAGATGCGGAACGATGTGAGTAGCTGCTTTCTTATAGAATTCCACCAGAATTCCGTTGGGCCCCAGTGCCTTCCCAGTGCGGAGGGCGGCTATTGCAAGTGTAATTTCCTCCGCGGTTAGGTCTGCCTCTAGGGCCGCCACCTCGGACGGGGCCAGCACAGGCATAGCAATGTCTCAACGGAACGCCAGATTGTCCACAACTGTGGACGAGGCCTCCGGAGTGTAAATCTTTTCATAATGTGCCGACATGGCCTCCGCGATCAGTCCAGGCTCCGACGTGAAGCTACCCGCCTCCAACTGGATCCGTGCCACCCATCTTGCTGCACGTTCCTTTTTCTCCAGCCAGGCTAGCAGTCTACCCGCCTTATCCCCTAGTTCATAGATCGTGTGCTGTGTTGTAGCGTGTCTAGCCCGTGCTGCCTCCCAAAGATATGATTTATACTCTTGTTGCGCCAGAAGCATTTTATGTGTGGTGTCATCGTCCGAGTGCGTAGAATGGTCGGCCTCTGCCGCAGTCACCCCCTGTTCCAGTTTGAGTACCACTGTTTGTTGAGTTTTCTTGTGATCCGCCACCATCGAGATTGCCTGCCCGCGAAGGACCGTTTTGTATGCCTCCCACAGTGTCGTTGGGCTGGTCACCGAGCCCTTATTTTCTGCGAAATACTGTTTGGTTGTTACCAGAAGAGCTTTATTAATTTTGGGTATTTTGAGGTAGCCAGGGTGAATTGGAAAAACTCTACGGTTCTGTGGGGCGAAGGTTGCAAATGTAACAAGAACTGGGGAGTGGTCTGAGATGCCCCTGGGCAAGTGCGTGACGTCCGTCATTCCCCGCAACCCCGTTGCTGGTGCGAAGATGTAGTCAATGCGAGAGAGACTGTTATGGACCCCCGAGTGAAATGTGTATTGCCTGTCCTCTGGACTGCGGGTTCTCCAGGTGTCTATGAGGCCAAATGCCTCTGCGAACTCGCGTAGTTTGGGAGTAGTAATACCGTGATCCCTGGTGGACGACCTGTCCTTTAGCGGATCCATCGTCGCATTAAAGTCCCCACCTATGATTAGTTCCCCGTGTGGGAGCGACAACAGAAAATCTCCCAACGCCCGGAAAGTATCCTGATGTAGTGTTGGGGGGACATATACCGTTACCAAGTTATACATTTTCCCCTCCCACTGGCAGGTCAGTGCCGCGAAACGACCCTGATCCTCGCTACGGGAGTCAACAATAATCAGGGGGAAGCGCTTATTTACTAATATGCCCACCCCACGGGAACCTGACGTGAATGCAGAATGTATCACCATTTTAAACCCCCATCTATCCAGTGCCTTCGTAGTCGTGCCCACTAAGTGTGTTTCCTGCAGGAGCGCCACTGCTAGCCCCTTGCGCTTAATGTATTGGAGAACCAGCCCCCGTTTGATTTTATCCCCCAATCCATTCACATTCCAGGACATTATTCTGAACAAGGGGCTGGGTGGTTGCGTACTCCCCACATTTAAGCTAGTATTTGCCTCCGAAGTGGGCTTGTGTTCCGCTTCCGTCATGTAGGGTAGTAGAAAAGTGGCTGAACATGTACACTATCCTTCGTTTTATTACAGGCCTAGGTTGCGTCAATCACCAATGTATAGCTGCAACATACATAACAAAACATGAAAAAACTTTCCCGTGGTCCCCCCATCTCTCCACCCCCCTCCCTGCCTCCCTGCCCAGCGGATTTGGAACTACCCGCCACCCCAACTTAGCAGAGTGCTTAGATCCCATAACTTGGTACTTGCGTGTCGGGGAGTAGCTGCTCCCTGCCCATCGCCCTTTCCCTTCATCACATATGGGTCAATGCGAGAAACCAGTCATTGAGGATATCGAAGTTCAGTCTTTCAGCGCCCCGAAAGCTGCCATGCTCCCTGCAACCACGGGGGCCCACCCGACACCCCGCACCACCTTACCACAAAAGGTCCAGTCCTTCCCCTTTCCGCTTCATTCCGGTGGTGTGCGCTCCGTGCCCCCTGGGCCGGCGTAGTCCGAAGCCCTGGGGGACCCAGAATATTGTCTACGTTCACGCCCCACGCGGCCCGCTTCTCTCGCCGGGCACCACCCCTCCAGCCACTCCGTGGCCTCCGTCGGCGTGGTGAAGAACCATGTTCGTCCCTCCGCTTCCACCCGCAGTTTCGCCGGGTAGAGCATCGCGTATTTGAGTTCACAAGCGCGCAACTCCCTTTTGACTGCCAGGAAGTCGCGACGCTGCTTCATCACTACTGTGGTGTAACCCGGATATAGGGTTACCGTGCAATTGTCCACCTTCAGCGGGGGAGCGGTACGTGCCGCCTGCAGGATAGCGTCCCAGTCCCGGAAGTTAAATATACGCGCCAGGATCGGTCGCGGGGGGGGGGGGCCCGGTTTTGGCCGCCCTCCGGGCACCCGATGTGCTCTTTCCACGGAGGAAAAATTTTGGCAGCCCACGCGGCTGCAGCTGGTCCGTGATAAGTTTTTCAATGAAGAGGTCCAACGCCGGCCCCCGCTCACTCTCCGGCACACCCACGACGCGGACAATATTCTGTCTGGACCTGCCTTCCTGGTCATCCAGCTTGTCCAACAGCTGATTTTGGACAAGTTCCAGCGTCCGTATCCTCTGTTTACACTCCGCTGTGTCGCTGGTAAGGGTCGCCGCGGCCGTTTCACCCTCCGACAGTCTCGTATTCATTTTAGCGACATCAGCTCTCAGCAGCGTTATGTCCGTTGAGATCGTCCCTATGGAGACCTGCATCTGGGTCAGCGTGGCCATGACGTCCTGTAGGGTGATCTCTTTAGGCTCGTCGGGGGGGGGGGGGGAGCCCGCCTGGCCCTTCCGGTAGGCGAATTTTTCGAGTTTGGCGTGCGGCCCCCCACGGGGCCCTTTACCTCCTGTAGTAAGGTCTCCCTTAATACGTACATACATTATTAAGTTAGCATAACCACGTCAGAAGTTAGAAAGCCATCTTGCTGCTTTTGCACACGACACTGCGTTCACATGTTATTGCTTAAACGAACTGCTGACTCGAGTTTGCCTCACACGAGAGCAATCTGTTGTTACCATCCCGAGCTCTGCGAAGCGACCTTGGTCTGCACACGATGTGACAAACAGTCTGAGTTGTTAGACAATGCATGTTTTCCACTCTAGGTTGATCGACCCACTATTTAGTCATAACACACGAGCAGCTGCACATACCTGAAAGTTGGTGCTTTTAATATCACGGACATCATGTTTATTATTCAGACCGAAGACGAGCCTTCCTGCGGGAAGACTCCTGATGCTCCTGTGATGTGATTTCACTAAGCTGATCTTTGAGGTATGGGGTCCCCTATTCAAGCCTAAGAGACCTTCTGTTAGTCTAATAATAATATTAGCCTCTTAGTAAAGGGAAAGTGGTAGTATCCACTGTCATTATAACATGATCACCCCTTTTATATTCTATCGGAATTGTAACTATGTTGATGGTTTTGATTTTAATCATTTGTCTGCTTGTATTAGCCAAAGTACTGCATATTAGGACACGTGGTCTATAAAAATAAACTCTTTTTATTTTCACCGTGTCTCTGTTGATTCTTGTTGTGGACTGATGTGAGAATAATATACGAACAGGTATTTCCGATTCCCACCATTCCTGAGTATGTACTGAGTCGCGTGTTCTGGGTTGTCTTTTAATTGGGACCTCCGAGCTAAATCTCGGATAACGAATGGGACACTTATGCTAGCCGGATACTGGGTTCTGGGTTCTGGGTTCTGAGGTGAGTTTCTGGTACACCACAACTCACTGAGGTCCTGGGGTTCTACGCATAGTTCTGTGTATAAGCAGAATCCCTGCAACATGGCGCACCTAACGTTTGGTCTATGAGTTGAAACGCCTTAGTAGTACTCGCGTTTGTCCACAACACCCTCATTCTTGTTTCCGGATAACAAGTCTGACGGATTTAAAACCTACCTAGGTCTATTGATATAGGTTCTTTCAAGCTTGATAATTAAAAAGGTTATTGAACCCTTGTGCTACTGATAGTTTCAAGTGTGTGTTGTCCTAATGTCGGTGGAGATTGCGGCGCACAGCCGTGCGGCTGTGATACGTCATTTGACGCAGTATGGGGTACCGGACACTGGTATGAACGTCATCTTTGTAGTGGGAGCCGATGCGGCTCATCCCTATGAGTTGTTCTACTCTTGGGTGACGATTCCAGCGGTGGGGGATGATGACACCTTTCATTCTTACACTGCCGCTGCAGTGCCGGCGAACTATACGCCGTATAGGACACAGGAAATACCAATATCTGCTTGGCAGCACCATATTTGGTTTAATGGCGCCCTTCCCCATGTGGTTATACCGCCGAGAATGGGCCCTTTATCAATTGCAGGGGCCACTTGGCCGGTACTAGCCGGATTTACGCCTCATCCCCGTTACCTCACGGTGACGGTGGCTGAGTTGCGTGTACTACACACTGCCCTCATTACGGTATATAGGGCGTTAGTGCAGTATGTGTCGCGCAATATGCAGGCGGGGGCACCTGCTGTTGCGGGACAGCCTACTGATCATCACGCGGTGGTCATTAGTCCTGTTATGGTTAATTCTGTTATGGGCAAGCGCCCCCAAACTAGGGATGATTTCCCCTTTTGGCTTGCTGAAAAATTTGACCAAATAGAAGCGGTTTACCCGAATACTACTCCTGTGGAGAAACACAGGATCCTCACCATTAGTTTGCCTAAGGACTTGGTCCCCCACATTGATGATTGTGCAAATTGGGGCAAGGTCTTTGCAGCGACGTACGCGCAGTGCTTTGGCACTCCGTCTATGTTGCAGCTGCCCTCCGTTATCAAAAGAGTTCAAGAGAACCATGGTGCGGAGTCTGCGATAGAGTTAGGGATGCGGCTCCTCTGGCAATTTGACCTGGTGGCTACCATGATCATTGGTAACCTGAAGGGTGATGCTTTGCATTTCCAGGTTCGTAATGAACTGAAACGAGTTCCTGAGGAGGACAAACCGCAGGAATTTGCGAAAATAATCGCGGAGGCATATCGGGATTTGGGTCGTAGCTCTTTAGGAGTTAAGCCTGTAATAAAGAATCCCGATCTAAAACAGCAGGGTAAGGCAGAAACGTCTGGTAAGGACGAACGGCCCTTTTTTCCTAAACAAAAATGGCAGGTTAAACAACAGGGAAAGCAGCAGCAACAGAAACAGGGCTCTCGGCCTGCCTCTCCCGTACAGTCTAGTAGTGAACGCACTTATGATCTGCGCGATCGTGCTGCTATAAAGTCTCCTGATAGATTTCAGGTTTCTGAACAGCGCTCTCCTCGTTCTTCACAGGAAACATCGGCTTCACAGTCCGGTGGCGGAGGCGGTGGCAAAGGTCGGGGTGCTCCACAACAGCGTGACCAGCCCCGACAGACTGAGGGTAAAGGCAAGCAGGACGAATTTGCAAGACAAAAAAAGACCCCCGTTTCAGAAGAAGAAAGTGGCGGCTCTGACGGCAAGGTATGCCTCAGATAGTGCGGACACAGCTTCGGAACCGGACATGGGCGCTGACGCTCCTGGACAGCGCAGCGGAAATTACCATAGTCCGTCAAGCTCTGCGTCCATTTCTGGCGGTGACAGCAACTGATATATCGGTTACTGTGGAAACAGCCGACACCAGAGTGGCTCCCCCTGACAGACTTTATGAAATAGTCTTATTAATAGAGGGTGACATACAACGTACAATAAAAGGGATTTTTTGGGATAATCTGACCACCACCTATGATATCCTCCTAGCGGAGGCAGATTGGCCCCCAGCCTTCATTTTGGAAGCTCCTAGAGGGGAGGAAGTAATCCTCCCGTCCTTTGCGCACACAGTGCCTAAGGACCAGGCTGAAGTGTATGCTGGGGAGTGGGCGCTGGCGCTTGCGCCAGCGGTGTATCGTACTCAGGTGGGATGGGACAGATTGTCCCCCTGCCATGAGATTCCATTGCGGTCTATGCCCCAGCCTCAACCTCAATATCCTATGCGTCGTGAAGCGAGACCCCACGTCGCGGCAATCCTTGAACAATTGGAATATCAGGGTGTTATTGAAACATGTGTGTCCCCTATGAATAACCCTTTATTCACTGTAACGAAGCCTGACGGCTCGTACCGTTTAGTTTTGGATTACCGGCACCTAAACTCCCATTGCCGGACCTGCGCGGTACAAAATACACATAGCTCGGCTTTGGTCGACAGTCTCGTGCGTAAGAGATTTAAAACGACACTTGACATTTCCAATGGCTTTTTTAGCCACAACCTGTCCACACTGAGTAGCCAGTGGACAGCGTTTACTTCAGGCGGAAAACAAAAACAGTTTACAAGATTAGCCATGGGTTACAAAAATAGCCCTGGCGTCTTTTCTGCTCGCGTGGTTTCTCTTTTAGAAAGAATAGACCCCGAAGCATACTCCTATGTTGACGATATCTATCTTACGGATGATGAGCTGATGCCGCATCTGTCTCGGGTTGACAATATTATAGTGAGTTTTGCTGACTATGGCTACAAATTCAATTTTGCGAAGTCACACATCGCGGAATATACAGTGTTGTTTTTGGGCTACGAGCTCAACAATGAAGGTAAGGGGTTAGCCCCCCACTTTCTGGAAAAGTGTGCACGCTTAAGTGCTCCTACGACACTGAAGAAATTACAATCTCTGCTGGGTTTTCTGAATTTCGGCCGTACGTATATTCCTGATTATGCCCAGCGTATCAAGCCGCTTTACGCCTTGGTACAGCCTTCGTTTTCGAAATCTAGCTGGCAGCTAGAACACTCTGCAATTTTACAGTCTTTACAGGCTGACCTTCTTGCTTCACAATACTTGCTGACACGTGATAACCGCACTAACCTGGTAATAAGAATTGTACCAGGCGCCGTGGGGTTCACGTATTTGACGTTTAATGAGGGCGACACAGTCCCCATTGCGTACAAATCCCACTTGTACACCTCTGCTGAATTACGTTTTTCCACGGTCGAAAAAGTTCTGACTGCTGTGCAGATGGCGATCCTCAAGGAACGCGCACTGTCGCATGGGAAACAGATTCTGGTTGTAACTCCATATCCTGCTTTAGAGGCAGTGACTAAAGCAAGTGTACCAAATTCTAAAGCTTTGCATCCACGGTGGATACAATGGGCTACAACACTGACGTCGCCAGACGTCACTTACATCTTTGATGCCTCATTACAGACTCAAGAGTACTTGCAGTATGAATTCGTTCATCCGGCACCTCTGTCTTTGCGCCCGCTCGAAGAATACCATTGTGTCATATACACTGACGGGTCTGCGCAACCCGCAATTGGATCGAAGCACGCTTATTCAGCGGCTTGCGCAATTGTCGTAGGTACATTCGTAAATGGTGAATTCCAATCTGATGCAGTGCATACGCAGTCATTGGGTGATTGTACCGCGCAATTGGCGGAGCTCCGGGCTCTGGTGCTTGCACTGGAGTTTGCTGATCCCCGAGTCACTACTCTTATAGTGAGTGACTCCTTCTACTGTGTCCAGTCCTACAATGACAACTTACACTTCTGGTCTCAGAATGATTACCGCGACACTAAAGGTAGCACAATTAAGCATAAAACGCTTTGGGTTCGAGTGGCAGACTTTAAAGAACGTCTCCCTCTCGTTAGTGTTATTCACACTCTTGGTCACCAGCGGCTTGGTGTCCATGCTGTCGGCAACAGCTTAGCTGACGAGGCAGCGAAAACAGCAGTGGCTACATACTTAGTGGCAGCAGTTACAAGATCCAAAAGTAAGATTGATGATGACATCTTGGCAGCTATTGCTGCTACAGAGAAGGGAGGAGATTACCCGAAGGGTTTTCCCTCTCGGTATATTTATCATTTAAGTCCTGATAATGTCCCATTAGTGAGGATTAACGACGTTGGTGATAGAATAATTCCCAACGCGGACTGCAGACCAGCACTGATCTTGGCTGCGCACGAGGGGTTGGCGTCAGCCCACGCCGGTGTGTCAGCTACAATATCTCTGCTACAACAACGTTACTGGTGGTTTGGTTTATATAAACAAGCGCGCGCTTATGTTCTTGATTGTGACATTTGCCAACAGATTAAACCTTCTACTGTTGCGCGCCCACCACAGACACAGCTGTACATCTCTAATAAGCCATTTGGTTGTGTTTATTTAGATCACTGCGGTCCTTTTTCTTCTGATACTGCGTACAAGTACATCTTGGTTGCAGTGGATTCGTGCACACGTTTTCTATGGGTATGGCCACAAAGGAGTGCTGACTCGCGGACTGTCATCAGGGATTTGCGTGTCTTTGTGGGAACTTTTGCGTGTGGTACCTTCCATTCTGATCAGGGCCCTGCGTTCGCCTCTAAGGCTTACAAGGAGGCTATGAAATATTTGGGGGTACTAGTCAAATTTTCGTCTCCCTACCGACCTGAGGGTAATAGTGTGGTGGAGCGAATGAACCGTGACTTAAAGCAATCATTGACAGCACGTGTTTTAGGTACAGGCCGGAACTGGCTGGCCCATTTGTATAACGTCCAACGTGCACTAAATAATCTCCCTAGAAGGTCTCTGGGTGGGCGGACCCCGTACATGATGCTCTTCGGAATCAGAATGTTTGTTCCAGACCTTGATGGTCTAGACATTGCGGCGTCGACCGCACCCTTTGACGTAGATGATCACTGTGCTGTTTTGCAGACTCTACAAGAAGCCAGAGACTCTCTTTCGAAAGAACATTTGCCCTCCACGTCTGAAGCTGAGGTTCAGATTCCGGTAGTCGGCTGGCTACCCCGAGTTGGTGATCTGGTCCGTGAGAAGGTGGAGAACAAGAAGGAGTTCGGCCCCTCTTATCGTGCACCAGTTCCAGTGCTTGGAGTGCAGGGTACAAGAACAGTCATTTTACCTCCACTTCCTGGTCGCAAAGAAAACAGGTACATCTCTATTGACAATGTCAAACTTCAGCGAGTGGCCGATACTTCTTAGTATGACTCCGGCAGTTTCATGCCAGACAATGCAAAGAAATTAAATGATGGTTCCTGCTTCTACCACCTTGTCTGATGTTGCAATCGAGATGCATTCAGTTACTGATCCCTTGCTGATACCACCGCCTGGTGGTTTGCCCGATGAGACTGAGTACGCTTATCCTACACGTGGACCTTCGCCTGTTTTACAATCTACAGCACTTGGCCAGTCCTGTTTTTCCTTTGACACTAACTCTTTGCCCTCAACTCCCCCATCAAACATTGCTGTTTTTGTGAGCTGGTTTAAGAAACATTTTTTGATAGCTCCTTGGACATACATCTGGTTGATGCTTTTTGGTATTGTTTTGTTTATGTCCATTGGATTTGTTGTAGTTTTCTTCCGTTTGGTGGATGGCCATTATCTCAAAGAGAGATCGACAATTAGACTTATCAATGGAACTTTGGCCCCCCACTCCTCATCACACATCATGAAAAGGGACCAGACTTTTGTGAATATTACTGCCTGGCCCGTCATGGATGGAATCGCATGGGATGCAGTTAAATTTCAAATTCATGGGCCTACAGAGGTCATTAATGTGCCTAATGTATTTCGTGTTTCTATGGGTGATGTAGTTAAACAGAACATACGTTCTGATGATTGGGATGTACACGCCATTGAAGCACTGTTTTCGGATTTGAAATATTATGCCGCCTTTGATGCTGAGGATTTGTATGAAAATGCGGCTAATTATGCGGAACAGTATTGTTTTCAACATTATGGCAATCACTTCCTGCATAAGTCGAATTCGTTTAGAAATTTTGTAAATTTTACCCAGTGGGAACATTGTCCCACCCCCTCGTTTGGCAGTTCACACACATTAGTTGATAAGTTTACTTATTTTACTGATTTCAGTGTTTCAGCCCCGGCATCCTTTTATTTTAAAGTTAAGCCTGAGTCTGCCTCCAAGGTTAGACTGACACACACCAAATTGCTATATTCTAAGTCCTTTATGGATGAGTTGTCAATCAAAGGTTATGATCTATGGAAGGCTACTATTGATCTTAAGTCGGTTTGGGGTTCCAAACCGTGGCAGGTTCAGGGAACTGAAGCCTTACACCGTGCCTGTCTAGTACCAAATCATATGTTGTTTTTAAATGCAACCATCTTCCAAACCACCTGTTTCGGATTGGCCACTTCTTAAAAACTAAATTCGCCTTCTGTGCCGGATCTGGGTGCTTACCCAAATTGGTATAATCACACAGATCTGTCCCTTCCTGCTTTGCAGTTATTGGTTTCCAATTCGTCTTTCAATATTTCGAAATTTAATAGTGAGGGATGGTTAATTTGGCAAAGCAGTTCTGATACCTGTCAACGTCGTTTTCTAGGACTGAAACCGGGGTATACTCAAGATCGCGTGGACCCCCGGTTTGAGTCGTCACATACAGTAACTACATACTCTGTGGGGAAATTATGTCAGTCCTGGCTGCGACATTCCACCTTGGCATCTGTCAAAGTTCATTTATCAAAGTTACATGACAAAATAGATTTGAATGATTTTGTTAAAGGTCCTGTGGGTGGCAGATCCAAGAGATGGGCGTATGCTATTTACAACGAAGTATGGAAACTGTCGCAAATTGAGGCAGCTTCAAGATTGAGAGCTATTGATCAGGCTAATATGGAAAAAGTATTAGCAGTTATTGATAACAGCATTAACACTCTGTCTTCTCGCATTTATACATTAGATAATATTGTTTCTTCAATTGTGGATATTGTGCAGGATGATATGTCTGTGTTGTATCATGGTCAAAACCAGTTGCGTTCTGTTATGCAGTTTGCATGGACATTACAAACATTGAAGGCAGGGAAGGTCCCTTGGGACTATCTGAATACAACATCGTTATTTCTTCCCTTTAACCTTACTGACAAACAGCAATTCATGTCCATGAAGGATGCTACATATTCCTTGCTCCATATTGAGAAATTGGAGCCGTTACCTTTTTCTGTTGCGGAAGTCGATTCCGCTGTGTGGCTCTTACACGGATTGATAAGTCTACCGTTTGCGCTTTTTAAGTTTACCTCTTGTATGAAACACTATGCTCTGGGTAGATATGAACAGCTGGGTACCGCTTTCATACATGAAGTCTGGTCCCTCCCCTTTACGTATAGATGTACAAGAGACGGTACTGAGGTTTATCTGAAGGGTGAAGAATGTACAACGTCACCTGATCATTCTGTTGTGTGTAGGCACATTCAATTGCACGGTGCTTGTAATGTACACGCTCCGAATTTGGCCTGCGTCCTCAAAGGTATCCCGGTACCAGTGATTACGCCATCTTTCACGCTGCTTGCAAACGGTAGTTATTTAATTTTAAACAATGAAGCTTGCTGCGGGATGTTAGTAGGGATCCCGTATATAGTAACTGTAACACAGAGGGTTGTCTGCTGCAATACCGTCCTGTTTCCACCCCCGCATGGGAGGCTGGATGCTTCTATCTGGCCTTCAATTCCAACCTTGAAAGCAGAGTTCGACAAGATGAGCAGAATAAGAGCGCTATTGTCCCAAAAGGAGGTGCCATTGACTTCCTCCCGGGAAACATTTGTCCTTCACGTAGCAAATACGCGCACCGAGGTACAGGCGCTTTTGAATACTGACCTCCCCCTGCATTTTGGAGCTTTGATCCAAACAATTTTCAATGCCTCGTCCACGACTGGCCTGGCTCATTTTTTTAAACTTGTCGGCTCGGGCCTCGTGACCTCTTTCCAAACTATTTTTGGTGTGATTCCGGCATTTTTTCATTCTATTTTCTCCAGCGTCTTTGGAGGTGTCCCGTTAATTCTGGCTCTAGTGGCAGGTGTGCTACTTTTACTTTTCATCTTGCGGAATGGCTGCTCTTTCTGTGCCACACGTCAGCCTGTCCCGTCTGCAGCTTCTTCGTGACAGGATGCTTGATTACTATGGTGTCCTGCCGTTGGCGACTTTGAGCCTGGCATATGGATTATCCTTCCGGTATTCCTACTTCACCTGCGTGCAACCTGTCTTCCACTGCCTAGATTGTCCCTTTGAATGGCCTATGGATTTGTGCTTAACCAACATGGTGTCTCCGGACCCGGATTTTGATCGACTGATGAGGCCCTTAGTGTCTCACGAGTCTGCCTGTTCTGGTGTTCGGATTATGGCCTGCGGTGCGGCGCATGGTATCCTGGGTAATTGGGACGTCGTGAGAGCGGCATATGACTTCTTGGATATGAGTTACTTGGAAGTACACGCTGGTTGCCCTCTGATGGTGCTAGAGGCTCCGCTGATAGAAGAACACGTATGTTCCTTTTCTTTACTTAACTGGATGGCTGAAACCTTCAGTGGCCGTGCCAATGATTTTCTGCTGGAAGCAGTGGCCACATATGCTGCATATACTTTCATGGATTGAGTGAACTTTCGTCCACTGTGTTTTCCTCACGTGTCTTGAACTGTCCCTGTACGTCTGCACTTCTGCCCGGTGAGGCGTTTTTTCATTTTTCTCCTCCCACGGCACGTTTGAGGTTTCTTGTTTTTTCTATCCATTTTTTGTTTTTTTTCCTGTTCGAACTTTGCCTGGACTGACCAGTTCTTTTTTAAATTGGATACGCCTTGTTCTGCTCTGTCGCGCTTGAACTCTGCGTTCTCTCTTTTCTTGCATACTAAGTAGTGCTTCGATCAAGGGGGCATGTAGTATGGTCTCCCTTAATACGTACATACATTGTTAAGTTAGCATAACCACGTCAGAAGTTAGAAAGCCATCTTGCTGCTTTTGCACACGACACTGCGTTCACATGTTATTGCTTAAACGAACTGCTGACTCGAGTTTGCCTCACACGAGAGCAATCTGTTGTTACCATCCCGAGCTCTGCGAAGCGACCTTGGTCTGCACACGATGTGACAAACAGTCTGAGTTGTTAGACAATGCATGTTTTCCACTCTAGGTTGATCGACCCACTATTTAGTCATAACACACGAGCAGCTGCACATACCTGAAAGTTGGTGCTTTTAATATCACGGACATCATGTTTATTATTCAGACCGAAGACGAGCCTTCCTGCGAGAAGACTCCTGATGCTCCTGTGATGTGATTTCACTAAGCTGATCTTTGAGGTATGGGGTCCCCTATTCAAGCCTAAGAGACCTTCTGTTAGTCTAATAATAATATTAGCCTCTTAGTAAAGGGAAAGTGGTAGTATCCACTGTCATTATAACATGATCACCCCTTTTATATTCTATGGAATTGTAACTATGTTGATGGTTTTGATTTTAATCATTTGTCTGCTTGTATTAGCCAAAGTACTGCATATTAGGACACGTGGTCTATAAAAATAAACTCTTTTTATTTTCACCGTGTCTCTGTTGATTCTTGTTGTGGACTGATGTGAGAATAATATACGAACAGGTATTTCCGATTCCCACCATTCCTGAGTATGTACTGAGTCGCGTGTTCTGGGTTGTCTTTTCATTGGGACCTCCGAGCTAAATCTCGGATAACGAATGGGACACTTATGCTAGCCGGATACTGGGTTCTGGGTTCTGAGGTGAGTTTCTGGTACACCACAACTCACTGAGGTCCTGGGGTTCTACGCATAGTTCTGTGTATAAGCAGAATCCCTGCAACACTCCCATAATGGCCGGTACAGGCGGGGAGTCCCCTTGGTGGTCCGGGTCTTCAGGAGAGAGGGAGGTGCAGCAGGGATCCAGCTGTCGCCGCCGCCTGCCACGGGATCGTCCACGTGCGGCCTGTCGGGATCACTGGAGTCCCGCCGCTATCCCAAAGTGTCCGATGCACACCAGCTGCGTTCCAGTCCGTAGTCGGGACCCTCGCTGCCCCGTCCACTTCGCACACCAGTTCGCTGTGTGCCGGTCACCAGACCACGTCTCAGGGGCAGGCCAGGGCTCCGGCCCCGAGCGAGGGGGGGGGGGCCAGGGATGCCCCGGATCTCCACTGTGCAGCGCCCAGGCCTGCACCCCGCCTCCACGTTACACGCCGGTACCAAACAACGCGGGGCCTCCCCCAAGGCGCCGTGCAGGGCCCTCTGGGCGCCGCAGTGAGTCCAGCCGCAGGTCACTCTCCCTCGCGGCCAGTGCAGCCCCAACAGCCCGGCCGCCGGCGTCCGCAACTCAAGGGTTTCAGGCGGAGGCCACGCCCATCGAGGTTCTTCAGGGCCGACAGGCCGTCACCCGAGGCCCCGGCGCCGCTCTCCGTCGTAGGCCGCACTTTCGGCGGCGCGCGTCTCTGTGCCCCCACGTCCGCCGCCAGGCGCGTAACTTTTCAGGCCGGCACTTCCGTTATTCCGGGGATGTCGCCGGGAATATTTTGCCGGTTTCGGCCAGGATCCGTGCCAGGATAGATGTGGGATCGGGCGTTAGGCGCCGGAGCCGCTCTAAGCTGCGGCCATCTTCTTCGGCAGCATGCCACCCCCCTCCCCGCTAGGACATTTCTGCCAGCAGGGATATATTCCATTTTAAAATAAAAATCTGGTAGTTTGTACTGCCACCTGGCAATTCTGGGCATGGCCTTACTACAACCTTTAGTGGTAAACAATTCTACCAATGGACAATGATCTGATCTTAACTTGAAGTGAGTACCATACACACATTTCCTAAAATATTCACTTCCCCACCAACAAGCTAATGTTTCTTTTTCTAAGGTGTAATACTTTTGAATTCTGCATCTCTTAGTGGTTTTGAAGCAAAAGCTATTGTGGCCAATTTACCCTCTTGGTCTTGCGTTAAAACAGCACCAATGCCAACATTGCTAGCATCAGTAATTATGACACGGTTGTAACAGATATCAAAAGTCGTTAGAGCGGGCGCTGAAACAATTTCTTTTTTTAAGGATACAAATTCAAGAGCACACTCTTTATTCCAATTAAACTGCTGATTCTTTTTCATTAGACCCCTCATGTTGTTCGTTTTATCTGCAAATAAAGGAATGAATTTAGCGTAGTATTCAGCCAATCCAAGAAAATACCCGAGTTGATCCTTGTTTTGAATATTCCAGAGCATCCTCTATTGCCTTGACTAGGTTATGTTTTGGTAAAACACCAGGTTTGACAATATTGTGACCCAAATAATCCACTGAGTCAGGTTCAAATTTGCATTTTCCTTAGTTATAGTCATCCCACAGCTTTGTAAAATATTTAGAACTTTATATAAGGTTTCAGCATGATCTTGTTTTGATTTGCCAAAGACCAAAATGTCATCCTGAAAGTAAAAAGCATTTTTTACATCCTTGAATAGGTTATGCATGACTCTTTGAAATACCGCTGAGGCTGAAATCAGTACAAAAGGCATTCTTTTGTATCTAAATGCTCCTTCAGGGGTAATAAAAAATGTGTAAGGTTTGCAGTCTTCATGCAAAGCAATCTGGTGATAGGAGTTAGATAAGTCCAATGTTGAAAACACTATAGCCCCTTTCAGTGGTAAAAACATTTCACCAATGTTGGGTAGAGGATGGCGATCCACCAACACACATGCATTAAGATCTTTTAAATCCACACAAAGTCTAATTTTTCCATTGGGTTTATGTACAACAACCACTCAGAAGACTCAATCACTTCAATTATATCTTGACTGCATAGTCTTTCCAGTTCTTCTTTTAAAGCTTCTCTCAAGGATAGAGGAATGTTTTTGACTTTGTGCACCTTTGGCACAGCATCACGTTTTAGTATAATCTTGTGTACAAAGTCCTTTAGTAAACCTAGGTTGGATGAAAACACTTTAGGAAATAGTTTCTCTCAATCAACAGCCTTATCCTCAGTAACCTGTGATTTTAGATCACTATAACCTAAAACCTGTTCAGGATGATCAGGATTGAGGGTGATCAGCAAATCCCTTTGTTGCGGCCATCCTAATAAACAGGACCCTTCCTTGGCAACATACACTTTCGCTACAATAGATTTGCCTTTGAAACTAATGTTGGCTGAAAAATATCCTAAAACTTCGATGGGTTTTTAACCACACCCCACCAATCTGATGTCAGATGGTAACAATCATACATCTGGAAATTGCTTGAAACACTGATCTCCAATTAATGTGTGGCGAGCTCTCGAGTCAGCCATAATTCTAACCTCATTGCAATCAATGTTAATAACACAGAATGGAGCATCACTATTAGTTTCATTGACCCTATGAATATTAAGCAGAAATTCCTCTGGAATGTCATCATATTCTTGGTTGATCTCTCTAACCTGTATCTATTTTTGTATTTATTATTGTTACTGCACATGCAAGCATAGTGCCCTTTAGTCTAACAATATCTGCAAATTGGTCCTATAGCTGGACACAATCTATTATTTGCTAAATGTCCAGATAAACCACATTCAAAACAGACATACTCTTTCTTTTCAATATTTTGTGACATCTTTCTAGATTTTGCTTTTTGCTTTCAGTGGACATTTTATTTTCCTCAGATCTTTTAACAATTTGTATTTCAGTGGTGAGCTTTGCAGCTATTTCTTTCATACCAGATTTCATGTCTTCAAATCTATGACAGATATCTATGGCTTGTTCTGACGCTAAAGCTTCTGCTGCTAACAATTTTTCTTGCAACTTAGTGTCAAGCTATTTTATGAACCAATTAATCTCTTAACATCTGATCATGAAAATCGTGATATTTACATTTTGCTGCCAATATTCTTAAATCGTTCACAAAAGAATCAATTGATTCATTGGGTAGCTATCCTCTGCTTAAAAACCTGTGTCTGGCAACTACCGTGTTAACTTTCTTGGTGTACATAGTATCTAACTGTAACATGGCGATTTCATATACATCAACATCATTGTCATCATCATCATCATCATCATCCTCATTGGTAGCAATGGGTGGTAAGTGAATCAAAATACGTCTACCTTCAGCACCTAGACAGTGTTTTAAAATGGCTAACTTATGTTTGTCTGTATACCCATGACCCCCTATAGCTTCAAGATACACTTTGAAACCATCTCTCCATTGTTTCCACTCTAAAACTGGTTCACCTGGGTTGGGCAAAAAAGATAAAGGTGCCACAATACCATCCAGTTTGTTGATATGGTATTTTTTAAAAACTTTTTATATATCAAAATTTGTTTTTCAAATACCTATATAGTTTAACTTAACTAAACTATTGATAAATATTTATACAAATATAAATGCATAAGTGCACAATGAAAAAATAAAAAAATATAAATTGAGCTTTCTTTTGGGGGCAAATCACTGTCATGCAATTCTTAGCTTAGAAATGAGAATGAGTATCCTTGTAGAATCTTTGGTGCTCGGACAGGTGTGAGAAACACCGTGTTTAATGAGAAATGATAGCAATACTTGGTTGGATCCGCATAGATGTGCGAATCACCATGAAAGCAAAGAAATGCTGCTTAAAAATGGCTGCCGTAAAACAATGGGGCCGATGTCCTTGGCCGGTGCGCCTTGTTTTCTTGTGCCTGGACGTCCATCAGACACGTCAGGCAGATACAAATGGCCTTCAAGCATGTGCACTGGTTGTACGTGCTTCGTGAGCCTGCGCACACGTATTTGTGCCCAAAGAAGTTAAGAGATGAAATAACCTTCTGTATTCACTCACTGTTTGGTGTGGACATGAACCAGATCCTGCGGTTTCCTTTTTCCCACAATGCGGACCACTCTCACAAATGAGCACGATCTGCTCTCAACGCACCCGCCGGCCGTGGTCACTGCCTCTGGTCTGCCAGAAATTCTCGTCTTCAGACTCCTGCAGTGCTCCAGGCTTTCGTGGTATGAAATCCCGATCATCGCTAGTGTTGAGTTCCACTCCAGAGGCACCACATTAACGCAGGATTGAATTTCAAGGTAAGTTTATTCTTCTAATGTAAATGATGACTCTCCACGTTGAAATCCTGGGCCAACTGTCGTTGTATGGAATCTGGATCTCAGGCAGACCACCAGATTCCATATAAACTCATTGGCCAGGAAACCACAGAGAGTCCTGGATTCTGTTAACTTTAATGACAAATGGTTAAGGTCAATCTCCTCTCGCTCTACCACAACCATGTCACCTAGCTTGCTCCATAGTCCTATGTCCGATAGGATATAATCGATTATTCTATGGCAAGAGCCTCGTCGGAATATCGGTGCAAGCAGTTTATCTGAAGGGGATCGTCCGTCACATGCATGAATTCTATGTGAGAGAGTTAGTTTCTAAACCTGGAGTTCAGCTCTAGAGAGGTGCCTCCTATTAGGGCAAACAAGACCTGCGATACCCCAAGTTAAATTCTCATCTCTAGTCAAATCGCAGTCCAGCACTACAGTACTAAATCCTTCCTCATCTTCCTCGTTTGTCCCCCTTCGACAACCACCCTTGGCTGTCTACTGAACCTGTCACCTCTTCCTCCTCTTCTGCTTCAATATGGATTAAAATTTAAAGCTGTCCCTAGAAAACAGTTGGTGGGCTTACATTTGTCTTCAAAATTGTTAAATCAGAATACTTTGAAGACGTTACCTTGACTGAATGTAAATCTATTCCTTTAAGATGCTACTCACCACCTAAATTTTCCTGCTCATTTCTAATTATACATGGACCATCCCAAAAAGAAGTGTCAGGGATGTCTTACTTGATGCAGTCATGGAGATCTTTCAACAGTTAATCTTACTAATCTATGCGTCCCAGGGTACAAAAACGTTTGGATCCACAGAACATCTTTTTCCATGTCAAATTCTCAACCAAAAGAAATCCAGTGGAAATTGATCTGAACAAAAGGTATTTGCAGACACTGTAAGAAACTAAGTTTTTCAGCACTTGACTCCTATCTCACTCAGGTTACGAATAACAAAAATGAATGACTACTACAACTGGCTCCCCAATAGCTCGGACAGAAATAAAAAAGTATCTACTCGTCCTAATCACAGAAAAAGGACTAGCTGGCTCACCTACAACATAGAGATGCTAAAAATGGAACTTGGAACACGAGAACATCTATCGGAAAAAACAAATCAGAAATAAATCTCCTTCTACATGACAGCAGGATATACAAATCGCCCATCAAAAATGGCAAAGGACTCCACTATTCCAGATAGGCTACCAAGGCATAATGTATTTCAAAAGTACTACTTAAGGATATTATCAAAGCTCTGCAACCCAAAATGCAAAGCAACTTAAATACCACATTCACAAGGTGAACGGCTACCTCAGGAACAAAACAGCCAATAATGAGCCTATAGCAAACCTGAATACCATAACAAAAGATGCAAACAGACAGCATGTGCTAACTTCCTTCAAAGTCCTATCCTCAACGGCATTGGATGAACTGGTTAAGGCATGCAGGACTATCAGGTCCACCCTGCACAAACTTTTAAAAACATCCTACTGAGCACATGTACCACCCTTGTGGCAAGGAGCATACTGAACAACTACATTAACGTTCAACTCCACACTCAAGACACCTTCATTTGACCACTCATTAAAAAAAGAATCTGAACACATCTAATCTATCCAACTACAGACTGATCTCAAGAAAATCCAATTGACGTAGCTGTGTTCTTCCAGATCTCCAGCTTTGTTGAAAAGAACAATCTACTTTTGGACCAGCAGGCTGGTTTCATCCTAGGCAGATGCAGGAACTGCACCTAAATATCCATGCAGGATGATCTGAATTAGCTAGTGGACAAACCTACAGTATCAGCACTGCTACTCTTGGACATATCCATGGCTCTTCATACCACCCACCACCACACTCTACTTCTGTGAACAGAAGACCTAAGCATCCGAGGAAGTATTATAAACACGATCTCCTCTCGTCACAAACGTATGCAAATTATTATATCAATGCCACTGCTCTCTTCATCTCCTTTCTCCTCGCACTGTTTTGACCCACAAGTCTCAATCAACTCTCCACTCCTAATCAACCTCTGCATATTTGCCTCACCAACCCTGATCACCTCCTTCAACCTAACATACTACAACTATGCAGACGACAAGACACAGATTATACAAGAACTGGAATGCTCTAACGGCCTAGACCTACCTTGACAAAATGAGTGTCTTTCTGCCATTGATAAATGGATGCTGATCAATCAAAACCCATTACCTCCAAAACTGAAATCATGATCTGTAGACAACGAGTACCTACCAACCTACAAATTTCCAGCTCAGAAAATTAGAGACACCATCAGTGACGTCAATAGAGTTAAAAAATCTTGGAGTGATACTGGACTGCAACCTATTCCTGATTCCAAATATGCATCGCTTCACCCCCTAATGCAGTACGGCCCTTAACTTACGGCGACTGGTTCATGTATGGCACTCACCCGTACTATAGCAGGAGGAGTGTGCCCTGGCACTGATAGATATCGATCAAAAAACACAAAGACCAGGTCTATAAGGCACCTCTTTTTAGGCCAAACAATTTAGAACGGAGGTAGGGATTCATAAAATGTAAATGCCATATACGCTTCTCTTTTCCATAACGAGGTAGTAACCAACCGTTCTTTTGCCTTCAATTTAAAATAAAAACCGTTTTGACAAATGGCAGTCACCACGTTTATTTGTGAAAGGTGCAAGAAATGAACTTTGAAAAAAATGTGAAAAGGCAAGATGACCCCTCACGTGCACACCACCAAACGAGCTCACTGGTTGGTACTCACCAGTTGTGCCCACTTTTATCATCATGGGTAGTCATCTTGTCTTGAAAAATAAATGTAGTGTCCAAATCAAAAAAAGTTAAGTGCTGTGAAGTGAAAAGATCCCATCCTACGATGTGACCCTGTGAAGTTAAAATTGAAAAAGTTGCACTTTACTCGAAACCAACTTTATTATTCAGATGTGCACTCATTCATATTAAAAGCGGTTGCTTGTCATGCATACCGTTTCATACTGCGCCAACATGTTTCATTGCCACAATAAATTTACAGCAAATTCTTCAGGGCAAACAAAGTCGCCTGGCACCAGTACTGGACACTCAAGTCACTTTTTCCAGAGACTGCCAAATGTAAAGACAGAGAAAGGACACACCCCATTACTCTCAAATCCTCCCTTCATGCAAAGGAACCATATAATGCATTTATCTCTAATCTGGAGTTTGTATTTACCCTAGGTGAGCCACTGTTCTGCGTACCAGCTCTATCTTTTTAGGTCACACAAGAGGCTCCATCTGTGAGTCCTCTCGGTTGATTTAACATTCAGCTGTAATGTCACTCTGTGAAGCAATGGATATGTTGAGACAGATAGAGAAACCCCACAAACCGGACAAGGAATTCCCTTTATACACTGTGGTCCCTTTCATCCACACAAGTCCACGAGGGTGAACCCCCTTTGGTATTTGTTTAAAATGAATCCATCACACAATGCCAACAAACTGTCATTACTTTTTAGAACAATGCACGTTTGTAGCCTGCCATCAATTGTCAAGATAAAACCTCTCTTGTTCGTCATTACTTTAAAACAAAACACGTTTAAGCGTGTCACCGCTTGTCAATTGTCAAAATGAAGCCTCACATGTTCGTCATTACTTTTAGAACCAAGCACGTTTTCAGCATGTCACCGCTTGGCAGGGTGAAGCCTCTCGCATTCATCTCTCGTCATTACTTTTTAATTTTTTTAAGAAGACCAACAAACACGCAATGCACACTTGCATCGTGCCCCCGCTTATCAGGATATAACTTCTCGCATTATCCTGTGTCCTGGTACTACCTCTATCATACACCTTACTGCCCGGCGCCTCACAGAGCACGTATTCTCATCCGTATGTCTCTCCCGACCGGGAGCTTTGTATTTGAACTTCTGAGAGGCAGTCCGGTCACGTGGGGAGACAGCAGAGAGAGGGCGCCATCTTTGAAAGGGTTTTGAACAACCGCTTTTTCTCTATAATCCAAATATAAAGCATGAGAGTATTACGAGTGCTTAATTGAAATCATGATTTTATAGTGCAGAATCAAAAGTGTAGTATATTTGCTCATGGGGATGTTATTTTGAATCTCTTTTTATTGCCACTAAGCGTTATGTCAAACAGCATATTTATGAAACAACTTCACGTTATTCTGGCTCAAAAGACCAATACAAAGACGCCCCTGTTTTCTTCACTACCGATAATTTAAAAAAATATTCAATGCAAGTGTGTATATCCTGTCTATAGAGATCAACTTAGACGGAGGAGACCTCCATATATTCTATGATTGCAATGTACACAATGTCCTCACGCTCCTTCTCATCTTATACAATATTCAAGACACTTAGCTTTCTTTGTATGTTATGAGCAGACTGGGTATGAGAAAACGATCCCATCGCCGCTTCCCTTGCATATGTGCAATTCAGTATCAGTCTTTTATGCGGTCTAATCAAGGGTGACAAACTGCACTCAAGGACACCAAAGAGTAGTCATTCCGTCAGTGAAGATCTAGAATGGAGCTTATCATCTGACCATATTCCATTCTATAGAATCATTGAGCCCAATCTGATCACTCTTCTCCTGAAAAATCCAACGGGCTTCTTTTGAGGCCAACACTCCATCAATATTCTGTGGATCTCCCACTACTTTTTCTAGTATTACACAAGTGAAAGTGTGTTTTTGCAGTGTTGTACTAGTTTGGTAGTTAGCTTTCCTGTCCTGATCGTGCTCAAATGTTCCTGTACCCTGATCTTAAATTTTCTGGTGGTAAGCCCTATATAATGCAGTCCGCATTGGCATGTCAACCGATAAACTACATTCATGGTATTGCAATTACTAAATCGTGTCAAATACCACAACTTGCCAGAATTTTCTTGGTAAGGCCACAAACCGAACATGTCCCGCAGGGATAATGTCCCTGTGGGACAGTGGTATCATTTGATTTCTGTGAAGGTCTCATCCGGGTATGAACTAGTTTATCCTTAAGATTACTTGACCTTTTGAAAGCAAATCTCGGTGGCGGCATCTTAAAATCATTAGTAGACAACAATGACCAGTGTTTACGTATTGATTGTCTGACCCGAGTTGCCAACGGGTCGAAAGTCATCACCACTGGGACACACTCATCTTTAGATCTTTCATTCTTCTCCAAGAGGACACTGCGAGGAGTATTCAGAGCCCTTTTCTTTGCCTGTCTGATTACTTTTTGAGGATAATTCCTCTGCCTTAGTTTTTCACACAGCTCCTCTGATTGTTCCAGGTATGTGGCAGTGGTGGAACAGTTTCTGCGGTATTGCAGAAACTGGCCCACCGGCAGACTGTCCCTTAATGCCCTAGGGTGGTATGATTGATACAGTAAAAGGGAGTTTCTGTCTGTAGACTTTTGATGAACGCAAGTACACAAAGACTCCCCATTCACCCAAATTTCCATATCCAAGTATACAGCTTTTTGGCTGCTATATGTCCATGTAACCCTCATGCTAGGATCTTGCTGATTCAGCCACTTAAGGAACTCCAAAAGGATATCCTCTCCACCAGACCAGATGCAAAGCACATCGTCTATATACCGCTTCCAGAGGCGCAAATTCCTCTGGAAGGATTGGACTGATGATAGACGATGTGCTCTTCGAACTGGCCTACATAAATGCAGAGCGATACCAAAGGGGATGATGGACGGAGCACTTGAGCAAATCAAACACTCACCCCCAGTCAACTGATCTGCGTTTAATCCATCATCATTCTTTAGCTCACTCCACCACCCCAGTTCAGACATGGCCATATGCAAATCAGTCTGACCCTGTGCCTCATGGGAACAGTCCAGCCCGAACTACCAAGTAATGTCTTCCCTGGACCGGAAACAAGCATCCTGGGACCTGTTTCGGGTTCATAACCCTCATCAGCCAGGCTATCTTGAATCCAGTGGCAAAGTGAGCAAGGGACCCACGTGAAGCTCCGAAACCGGTCCTAGGATGCTTGGTTCCAGTCCAGGGAGGACCTGGCTTGGCAGTGCGGGCTGGACTGTTCCCATGAGGCACAGGGTCAAGACTGATTTGCATATGGCTGGGTTCAAACTGGAATGGCATGGTGAGCAACAAAATGATGGATTTAGGCCCAGATCTCTGTACTGGGGTGAATGTATGACATTGTTCTGCATTCTGTCCATCAACTGTTGTTTTTGCATTTGTCACCCCGAGTGGGACGGGAATGCTCAGATGTGAGTCCCGTGCTCTCCATGCCACTGGAATCAAGCTATACTGGCTGAAGAGGGGTGAAACCCTGAAACCAGTCCTAGGATGCTTGGTTCCAGTCCAGGGAGGACCTGGCTTGGCAGTTCAGGCTGGACTGTTCCCATGAGGCACAGGGTCAAGACTGATTTGCATATGGCTGGGTTCAAACTGGAATGGCATGGTGAGCAAAAAAACGATGGATTTAGGCCCAGATCTCTGTACTGGGGTGAATGTATGACATTGTTCTGCATTCTGTCCATCAACTGTTGTTTTTGCACCTACATAAATGGAGGTCAGGCTGGGCGCCATGGTTGCGCCCATAGATGTTCCTGTGGTTTGCAGATACAGCTTATCTTTATAACTGAAATAATTACGGGTCAACGTAAGTTCAATACATTGCAGTACAACAGACTGTGGTGCATCATAGAACCACTCTTGTTCCCCCATGGCCCGTGCTGCTGCCACCAGCGTGGCATCCTGGGGTATGCAAGTGCAAAGTGATTCGATGTCAATTGTGACCAAAAGTTCACACCCGGGATCGAACTGTAAGCCTTCCAAAATGTTTACGATCTCCGTTGTGTCTTTGATTAAAAAACTGTTGTTTTATTACCGATTCTTTAAGAAAGAAATCAGCAAATTGTGACAGAGGTTCCAAGACTGATTGAATCCCCGACACAATTGGTCGGCCGGGGGGAGGTCGTTGAGGCTTATGAATCTTAGGAAGAATGTAGAAAGCGTGGGTCCTGGGCTTGTTGTTAATAAGGAACTCTGCTTCCTTCGCTGTTATCCATTTATTTTCTTTCGCAATTCCTACCATCTTTTGAATGATCTTTTGTATTTCATTCAACGGGTCACGATTGAGAGGATGGTAATTGTTACGCATCCCCAACAATCTGGTCACTTCAGCATCATAGTCACTAGAATTCATCACAACCACCGCCCCACCCTTATCGGCTGATTTTATCATGAGCGAATGGTTGTTCTGTAGACTGTTGACTGCGTTTCAATCTTCCAGACTCATGTTACTGAATTTTTGTGCATTGTCAAAATGAAGCCTCACGTGTTCGTCATTACTTTTAGAACCATGCACGTTTTCAGCATGTCACCGCTTGGCAGGGTGAAGCCTCTCGCATTCATCTCTCATCATTACTTTTTAACTTTTTTAAGAAGACCAACAAACACGCAATACACACTTGCATCGTGCCCCCGCTTATCAGGATAAAACTTCTTGCATTATCCTGTGTCCTCGTACTACCTCTATCATACACCTTACTGCTCGGGGCCTCACGGAGTTCGTATTCTCATCCGTATGTCTCTTCCGACCGGGAGCCTCGTATTTGAACTTCCGAGAGGCAGGGTTCTTAAAGTAATGACGAACATGTGAGGCTTCATTTTGACAATTGACAAGCGGTGACACACTAAAACGTGTTTTGTTTTAAAGTAATGATGAACGAGAGAGGTTTTATCTTGACAATTGATGGCAGGCTACAAATGTGCATTGTTCTAAAAAGTAATGGCAATTTGTTGGCATTGTGTGATGGATTCATTTTAAACAAATACCAAAGGGGGTTCACCCTCGTGGATTTGTGTGGATGAAAGGGACCACTGTGTATAAAGGGAACTCCTTGGGCCCAATTGTGGGGTTTCTCTATCTTTCTCAACATCATACCATTTTTTAACAACATATCCATCGCTCACAGATTGACATTACAGCTGAATGTTAAATCAACCGAGAGGACTCACAGATGGAGCCTCTTGTGTGACCTAAAAAGATAGAGCTGGTACGCAGAAAAGTGGCTCACCTAGAGTAAATACAAACTCCAGATTAAAGATAAATGCATTATAAGGTTCCTTTGCATGAAGGGAGGATTTGAGAGCAATGGGGTGTGTCCTTTCTCTGTTTTTACATTTGGCAGTCCCCGGAAAAAGTGACTTGAGTGTCCAGTACTGGTGGCAGACGACTTTGTTTGCCCTGAAGAATTTGCCCTAAAATTATTGTGGCAATGAAACATGTCGACGCAGTATGAAACGGTATGCATGACAAGCAACCGCTTTTAATTTGAATGAGTGCACATCAGAATAATACAGTTGGTTTCGAGTAAAGTGCAACTTTTTCAATTTTAACTTCACAGGGTCGCATCGTGGGATGTGATCTTTTCACTTCACAGCACTTAACTTTTTTTGATTTGGACACTACATTTATTTTTCAAGACAAGATGACTACCGATGATGATAATAGTGGGCAAAACTGGTGAGTACCAACCAGTGAGCTCGTTTGGTGGTGCGACGTGAGGGGTCATCTTGCCTTTTCAAATTTTTTTAAAAGTTCCTTTTTTCTAAGTTCTTTTCTTGCACCTTTCACAAATTCCTTTGTATGGTGATGTATTATATTTAAAAAAACGTGGTGACTGCCATTTGCCAAAACGTTTTTTATTTTAACTTGAAGGCAAAAGAACGGTTGGTTACTACCTCGTTATGGAAAAGAGAGGAGTATATTACATTTACATTTTATGAATCCCTACCTCCGTTCTAAATTGTTTGGCCTAAAAAGAGGTGCCTTATAGACCAGGTCTTTGTGTTTTATGATTTATTGTTGAGTGGAGGGCGACCTGGTTTTTCTTCCCTCTAGAGCTCCTATTTGTGCGCACTGATAGATATCGAACAGGCGTTCGACTCCGTGGGGTGGGAATACCTCTGGGAAGTATTGCGGGCAATGGGGGTAGGAGAACAATTCTTGCAATGGGTGCGTTTGCTGTACTTGGAACCCAGGGCCACGAATAGAGTGGGATGGTTGGTGTTGTGGGCTTTTCGGCTGCAACGTGGTACCAGACAGGGATGCCCATTATCGCAACTACTTTTTGCTATTGCAGTGGAGCCCCTAGTGGTGGGCTTGGGAGGAGAGTTGGAAGCTATTGGGATTATGTTAGGTGAGATCAACCATGTGGTGTCCATGTATGCAGACGACACTTTAGTGTACATCCGGGAGCCTACTTATGCAATACCAATTTTGCTGGGTGCCCTGGAGAGGTTTGGCCATGTGTTGGGGTGTACGGATCAACCGTGGGAAGTCTAAATTGATTATTTTTTAAATAAGTGAAGCACACTGTTAGAATTGGGAATCTGTGGTTGGCACAGGTATACACTTGTGACAAGCAGGGACTCTTACTTCTAAGTCAGGATAAGGGGATCACCCTTTCAAATAACCCCTGCTCACCCTTTAGGTAGTGTGGCGCAAGCAGTCACACCACAAATGAACACCAGTCAAGGTTGTATCAAAAATAGTTTTCTTTATATAAGGCTTAGCACATGACCAGAATAACGATTAGAAATGACCACAGTATTATTTCAAAGTTCAATGTTCTTGTAGAAAGGCTTAAAATACAAAAATAAGCTCCTTTTAGTCAATTACGCTTCTTTTCAGGCTCTGTACGGTTTGTACCTGGATGTGCGACTCGTTGGCATTAAAAACAATGAAAGTACGAGTCAAACAATTGTTGCGGACTCCGGAGTCCGTAGCGTGCACGCTGCGGTGTGAACAGAACAAAGTACCTTGGTATTGTGGGGTCCGCGGCGGACAGTGCGCGACAAGTCGATGGGTCCGGATTGTAGCTCAGCAGCGTATTCAGATGCTGGTCGGGTGGCGGCGTCGGGACGCGGCGTTGGTACGGGACCTTCAGGGATACGTGCGGATGGCCCGGATCGGCCTGCAGAGTTCGTGGTGTTCGGCGTTCGAGCCGTACCTTCGGTGCGGATAGGCGGCGACACTTCTCGGCGCCGTACAGCGTACGGGGAGGATCGGTGCGATGCGGAATCTCAGCTCTGAGCACGGCACGGTGCAGTACGTTAGCAGCGTACGGACCGTACCTGCGGGACAACGAAGCTTGTGTTCAGCGTACAGGGTTCGGCAGCCAGGGTTGTACAACTGGAATCGGCGGGGAAGGTTAGGTGCAATGCGGCCGGAGGGATACGGCGCGTACTAACACTTTTAAATCAGCGTAGACACACGGTGCCGGGCGGCAAAGACACGGCTTCGCGGTGGATGGAGTACCTGTCGTACTGGGGCCAAATCCAGCGGGAAACAAGCAAGAATTGTCCAGGCAACTCAGTTTTGGAAGGCAGATGAGTCCAATGGTCCTGGGACTCAGCTCAGGGGCAAGCTCTTCTTCCAAGCCCTTGGAGATTGTTGAAACAAAGTGCAAAGTGTCTCTTAGTCTTTTCCTCTCCTTTCTCAGCAAGGCACCAACTGCAGGCCAATCCCCCAGGTCAGGGAAAGTTACTCCTCCTTCAGCTTCTTCCAGGTGCTTCTAGTCAGGCAGAGTTTCTTCGTGGTTCAATCAGGATCTGATTTCTTAGGAGCAGGGCTCCTACATTTATACCAAGTTTCTTTTGTCTTTACAGGCCAGGGGGGCCTTTGCATAATCCCAGTCCAGTTCTTTTCAGTGAGGAGCACTTTGTTGTTGATACTCTGGCTTCTTCTTTCAGCAGGTAGGGCAGAGACATCAGATGCTCCCCAGGGGGTGGAGCCAGCTTTGTGGTGGCAGAGCACGGCCCTATTCAGAGTCAAGGTGCACTCTTCCCACCCATCCTTGTGTAATCTCTCTATTCACCACCTGCTAGCCCCAGCCTGTCTCCTGGAACTTTCCAGCCCTGTCACTCAAGCTACACACAAAGAAACTAGCCCCCCCTCCAGAGGCGAACTGAAATGGTTAGGCACGCAAAGGCTAACTTTCTAAAATTAGCATTTACAAACCCAGGATATTAAAATAACCTTTGCTAAAAGATGTATTTTATTATTCTGAGTTCAGGCATACTAAACATGAATTTCTACCATGCTTCCTGAGCCTGCTAGGATTATAGAGTGTTATAATCTAGCAGCCCATTCTGGCCTATGGAGAGCAGGTAGCCTTACAATAGTGAAAAACGAAAATGGCTGTAATTCACTATTAGGACATGCCACACACTTCAGGGCATGTCCTACCTTATCCTTACAATGCACCCTGCCCTAGGGCCTACCATGGGGGTGACTAACAAGAAGGTAAGGGAAGGTTTAGGGACTGGCAAGTGGGGACACTTGCCCAGTCAGCATAACAGTACCAGACTGTATGCAGGTTCTGCAATGGCAGACCTTAGACACATTTTACCCCGCTGCTTCTGTGGTTGGCACAATCAGTGCTGCAAGCCCACTAGCAGCATTTGGATATACAAGCCCTTGGCACCCCTGGTGCACTCTACTAGGGACTGATAGTAAACCAAATAAGCCAAACATGGAATTCAATTCACATAATATATTTTCCCACAGGGAGCACTTGCACTGTGGCACTGGATGGCAGTGGCACAGTGCCCTGAGCCGCTAACACCAGCACAAAAATACATTGAGGCACAGACAAAATGGAAGGGTGACCCACGCCAATGGTGCCAGGTCTACCACGTGTCCCCTCCAGCTGAAATGTGGGTAGAACAACCCTACCCCAGGGAGTTCTCATCACTAAGGCGGAAAAATCTGGAAAGACCATCAGCGTTGGCGTGGTCTGTACCGGGGCGATGTTCCACCGTGAAATCCATCCCCTGTAGGGAAATGGACCACCTCAACAACTTAGGATTCTCACCCCTCATCTGCATCAACCATCTGAGGGGCCTGTGGTCTGTTTGAACCCGGAAGTGAGACCCAAACAAGTAGGGTCTTAGCTTCTTAAATGCCCAGACCACAGCGCATGCTTAGCGCTCAATCGCACTCCACTTTTGTTCCCGGGGAAGTAACCTCCTACTGATGAAGGCTACGGGTTGGTCAAAGCCCTCCTCAGTGATCTGTGAGAGAACAGCCCCTACACCATGCTCTGATGCATCTGTCTGCACAAGGAATTCTTAGGAGAAGTCAGGAGCCAAGAGCACGGGCGCCGTGCACATGGCAGTTTTCAGAGTGTCAAAGGCCTTCTGACAGGTGTCAGTCCATATCACTTTTCTGGGCTGCTTCTTCGAAGTCAGCTCTGTCAAGGGGGCAACGATGCTGCCATACCCCTTGACAAACCTCCTGTAGTACCCTGTGAGTCCTAAAAAGGCCCTCACCTCCGTCTGGGTCTTTGGGGGCTCCCAAGCCAGGATGGTTTCAATCTTGGGTTGTAGGGGCGCCACCTGGCCGCTCCCTACTTGGTGTCCCAAGTACACCACGGAACCCTGCCCGATCTGACACTTGCTTGCCTTGATCGTGAGGCCTGTCTTGCGCAGTGCCATCAACACTTCCCAGAGATGTTGCAGGTGTTCCTTCCATGTGCCACTGAACACTGCGATGTCATCCAGGTATGTGGCGCTGAACTCGGTCAGCCCAGCCAACACCTGGTTGACCAACCTCTGGAAGGTGGCAGGGGCATTCTTCATCCCAAATGGTATAACCCAGAACTGGAAATGCCCATCTGGTGTGGAGAATGCGGACCTCTTTTTGGCCCCATCAGTCAAGGCGATCTACCAGTACCCAGACGTTAAATCAAACGTGCTGAGGTACCGGGCAGCCCCTAACCGATCGATGAGCTCGTCAGCTCTGGGGATGGGGTGCGCGTCAGTCTTCGTGACTGAGTTGAGTCCTCTGTAGTCCACACAGAACCGGAGTTCGGGTGTGGCACCCGGCGAGACAGCCTTTGGGACCAAGACCACTGGGCTGGCCCAAGGACTGCTGGAGGACTCAACCACCCCAAGAGCAAGCATCTTTGAGACCTCCTCTTTGATGCAGGCTCTGACCCTGTCAGTTACCCTGTAAGCCTTGTGCTTCACAGGTAAGCTGTCTCCTGTATCCACATCATGGACGCACCAATCTGTGATACCAGGAACCAGGGAGAACAGGTCAGGAAACTGCCCCAGCAGCTGGCGGCAGTCATCCTGTTGCTCAGGGGTCAGGGTGGGTGAGAGGTTAACTCCATCCACTGACCCGTCTCGCTCTGAGGCTACCAGGAGGTCAGGAAGAGGCTCAGACTCCTCCTCCGTCCCATCATCGGTGGCCAAGAGCATGCCCACTTCGGACCTCTCCAAGTGGGGCTTCAGTCGATTGACATGGAGGACCCTCAAGGGGTTCCTCGGAGACTGCAAGTCCGCCAAGTAGGTGACAGAACTGTTGCGCTCCACAATCTCAAAGGGTCCTGTCCACTTGTCCTGGATTGCACAAGGCTCCACAGGGGCCAGGACCCATACCTTTTGACCAGGTTGAAGCTCAACCAGAGTGGCATTCTGGTCATACCACCGCTTCATTTCCTCCTGGCTGGCTTGCAGGTTTGCCTCAGCAAGTTGCCTGAAACGCCTAGTCTGGTTCCGGAAAGCCAGCATGTAACTGCATACATTCTGGGGAGGTTTCCTGGGAGATTCCTCCCAGCCTTCCTTGACCAGACTAAGAGGTCCTCGTACTGGGTGGCCATACAAAAGCTCAAAGGGACTGAACCCCAGAGACTTTTGTGGCACCTCACGGTACGCAAAGAGAAGGCATGGTAAGAGGACGTCCCACTTACGCCTCATGGGTTCCTCAAGACCCATAATCATGCCTTTCAGGGTTAGGTTGAAACGCTCAACCAACCCGTTTCCTTGGGGATGGTAAGGGGTGGTGAACTTGTACGTCACACCACACTCTTGCCACAGGGATTTCATATATTTCGATATGAAATCTGTCCCCCTGTCAGACATCACCTCTAGAGGGAATCCTACTCGTGAGAAAATTCCCATCAGTGCCTGTCCCACCACGGGGGCCGTCACTGTCCTCAGAGGGATGGCTTCAGGGTACCGGGTGGCATGGTCCACCAAGACCAGGATAAACCTGTTGCCCTTGGCTGTCTTGGGGTCCAGTGGCCCCACAATGTCAATCCCCACTCGCTGGAATGGGGTACTGACCACAGGGAAAGGTTGGAGTGGAGCCCTCAGCTTCCTTCCACTCTTACCACTTGCCTGGCAAGTCTGGCATGTCCTGCAGTGAGTGTCAGAACTCCTGCGCATTTGAGGCCAATAAAAGTGGGTGACAAGCCTTTCGAAGGTCTTGTCCTGCCCCAAATGCCCTGCTAACGGAACGTCGTGAGCCAGCCCCAGTAAGAAGGCTCTGAACTTCTGGGGTACCACCAGCGCACGGGCTGACCCAGGTTCAACAACCTTAGGCTCTGAGTACAGGAGGTCGTTCTCCCAGTAGATTAAGTGAGTGCCGGACTGATGACCATTGGCCTGGGCTGCAGCCTGCTGCCGCATACCCACTAGAGAGGGGCCCTCCTTCTGCTCCCTGCAGAATTCCTCCCTGGTGGGGCCTCCTTCTTGCTGCCAATGGGTCAGCTCAGGCAGGTCCCCAGTTCGGCTATCTGTTCCCCGGTAGGCTCCAGGGCATCCCCCTCAAGGTCTGCTTCCTCCTGGGCCGTGGGAACCTTAGGAGCCGGTTTCACGTGCCTCCTGCGCCCTCTCCCTAAGGCCGGTTCCTGGGCCTCTCCTTCAGGCTCCAGTGTCCCTTTAACACCCCTACTGGCTGCCATCGACCAGGTGGTCACGCACGCCCAATCAGGTAAACCCACCATCCGCAGGTGAGTCGTCTTCTCCACCTTTTCCCAAGGGGAGCTCTCGAAATCATTACCTAAAAGACAATCAACAGGCATTGCCCCTCTCACAGCCACTTGCAGAGTACCAGAGACCCCCCCCACTCAAAGGGAACCTGAGCCATTGGACACCAACTCTCTGTGTTGTCGGCGTTGACAACACGGCAGAATGCGTGTGGGACAACCTGCTCTTGAGACACCAGGTGTTGCTGGACAGCAGTCACACTGGCTCCTGTATCTCTAAGAGCCCCCACCCTTTGGCCATTTATGGTCACCCACTGCCCATACTTTTGAGTATTGGGGGCAGTTGGGCCTCAGCGACCATCTCACTGTCTCCTAATGAGACTAGGGTCATCTGTACGGGATCCCCCTCCCCTTGGACATCTACCTCCCTCCCAAAGGCTACACTAGCCACCTGCCCGGGGGGTGGAGCACCAGGGGGTGCTGGTTTAACAAACATGGGGCACTTGGGATCCATGGAATAGTGCCCCAGGTTGTTACACTTGTAACATCTGGGGGGCCCTCTTTGAACAGGGTTACCTGTCGGGGCCCTGGTCTGCATCGGGGGTGGGGGTGGCTGAGAACCTTTCCCTTGGTTCCCCTGGGAATTACTTTGGGGCCCTCTGTAGAACTCCCTCTGTTTACCCTTGTCCCCCCACTCTTCTGCTGGGGACCCTGACCACCTTTGGCGGGGCCTCCCACGGGACCCTTGTGGACCCTGGTGCTAATCCAGCGGTCCGCCTCCTCAGCAGGCTTCCTAGGGTTAGTCAGCTTGCTGTCGATCAGGTGCTGGCGTAGCTCAGGAAAACAATTATCAGACAAGTGCTCCCATGCAATTAGATCAAACAGCCCTTGGTAATCATTTACTTTGCTACCCTTCACCCAACCATCTAGCGCTCTGGAAAAAAAAGTCACATATTCTACATAAGTGGTACCAGGTTTCTTGGTGCATTCCCTAAATCTCTGCCTGTACAATTCAGGAGTTAACCCATACCTTGTAATCAGAGCTTCCTTCATGTGTGGATAGGATGTGGTGACATCAGAGGGGAGATCCAGCAGTGTGTCCCGCCCCTCACTCAGGAACCTTCCCCACAACCCCGCTCCCCAATCTCTCTCAGGGACCCGGTGGGAGGACATGGCTACTTCATAGGCCCTGAACCACTACCCAATATCATCCTGCTTGTAATACTCTTTCACTACATCTTTAGGAATGTGCACCCTTGACTCTGTTAAATTGCTGCCACCAGAGGGAGAGCGGTCTAAACTCTTGGCCTTGAGATCCAACTCCCTCATTTTTACCTCATGCTCCATGGCCAGCCTTTGTCTTTCCATTTCCATTTAAAGTTTTGCCATCTCCACTTCATGTGCTCTTGCAGCAATCCTGTCGGCCATCTCCTCTGGCGACAGGCCTCTGCCAGGCTCAGAAGCACCTTCTGGGGGTATCACCTTCAGCACATTCTCTGGGAACTTGGATTCGTACCAGGCCCTCAGCGCCTTGGTATACTGCTCCTTGTTTTTCAATCCAGTTTGGTTAATTCTATACTTGGCGAGGTATCCTTTAAAGACTTCACTTGTGCACCTCAGCAGTGCCTTCTCCTCCCAATCGATGTCATCAACCCCAGAGAATATAGAGGCCGTCCTGCCTCCATTGACTGAGCTAGGCATGGTTTCTTAAAGTGGAGATTCTTGAGCAAAAACAAAAATCAATACTGTGTGGCTGCGTTATCGGTCTGAACTCACTACGTGGTGTTCACTCAATCACTGTACATGAATCACAAATGCAAATTCAAATCCTCACCGCTGACAACCAATGTTAGAATTATTGGGAATCTCTGGTTGGTACAGGTATGCACTTGTGACAAGCAGGGACTCTTACTTCTAAGCCAGGCTAAGGGGATCACCCTTTCAAATAACCCCTGCTCACCCTTTATGTAGTGTGGGGCAAGCAGTCAAGACTATTCTCAGGGCGTCATAGGTTAAGCATTTGTGAACACATACAGTAATACAATGACACACCACGAATGGACACCAGTCAAGGTTGTATCAAAAATAGTTTTCTTTATATAAGGCTTAGCACAAGACCAGAATAACGATTAGAAATGACCACAGTATTATTTCAAAGTTCAATGTTCTTGTAGAAAGGCTTAAAATACAAAAATAGGCTTCTTTTAGTCAATTACGCTTCTTTTCAGGCTCTGTACGGTTCGTACCTAGATGTGCGACTCGTTGGCATTAAAAACAATGAAAGTACGAGTCAAACAATCATTGCGGACTCCGGGGTCCGTAGCGTGCATGCTGCGGTGTGAACAGAACAAAGTACCTTGGTTTTGTGGGGTCCGCGACGGACAGTGCGGGACAAGTCGATGGGTCCGGGTCGTAGCTCGACAGCGTATTCAGATGCTGGTCGGGTCACGGCGTCATGACGCGGCGTTGGTACGGGACCTTCAGGGATAGGTGCGGATGGCCCGGATCGGCTTGCAGAGTCCGTGGTGTTCGGCGTTCGAACCGTACCTTCGGTGCAGATAGGCGGCAACACTTCTCGGCGCCGTACAGCGTACGGGGAGGATCGGTGCGATGCGGCGTCTCGGCTCTGAGCACGGCACGGTGCAGTACGTTAGCAGCGTACGGACCGTACCTGCGGGACAACGAAGCTTGTGTTCAGCGTACAGGGTTCGGCAGCCAGGGCTGTACAACTCGAATCGGCGGGTAAGGTTAGGTGCGATGCGGCCGGGAGGGATACGGCGTGTACTAACGCTTTTAAATCAGCATAGACACACGGTGCCGGGCGGCAAAGACACGGCTTCGCGGCGGATGGAGTACGAGTCGTACTGGGGCCAAATCCAGCGGGAAACAAGCAAGAATTGTCCAGGCAACTCAGTTTTGGAAGGCAGATGAGTCCAATGGTCCTGGGACTCAGTTCAGGGGGCAATCTCTTCTTCTAAGCCCTTTGAGATTGTTGAAACAAAGTGCAAAGTCTCTCTTAGTCTTTTCATCTCCTTTCTCAGCAAGGCACCAACTGCAGGCCAATCCCCCCGGTCAGGGAAAGTTACTCCTCCTTCAGCTTCTTCCAGGTCCTTCTAGTCAGGCAGAGTTTCTTTGTGGTTCAATCAGGATCTGATTTCTTAGGAGCAGGGCTCCTACATTTATACCAAGTTTCTTTTGTCTTTAGAGGCCAGGGGGACCTTTGCATAATCCCAGTCCAGTTCTTTTCAGTGAGGAGCACTTTGTTGTTGGGACTCTGGCTTCTTCTTTCAGCAGGTAGGGCAGAGACATCAGACGCTCCCCAGGGGGTGGAGCCAGCATTGTGGTGGCAGAACATGGCCCTATTCAGAGTCAAGGTGCACTCCTCCCACCCATCTTGGTGTAATCTCTCTATTCACCACCTGGTAGCCCAGGCCTGTCTCCTGGAACTTCCCAGCCCTGTCACTCAAGCTACACACAAAGAAGCTAGCCCCCCCCCTGCAGAGGCGGACTGAAATGGTTAGGCACGCAAAGGCTAACTTTCTAAAAGTAGCATTTGCAAACCCAGGATATTAAAATAACCTTTGCTAAAAGATGTATTTCATTATTCTGAGTTCAGGCATACTAAACATGAATTTCAACCATGCTTCCTGAGCCTGCTAGGATTATAGAGTGTTATAATCTAGCAGCCCATTCTGGCCTATGGAGAGCAGGTAGCCTTACAATAGTGAAAAACGAAAATGGCTGTAATTCACTATTAGGACATGCCACACACTTCAGGGCATGTCCTACCTTAGCCTTACAATGCACCCTGCCCTAGGGCCTACCATAGGGGTGACTAACAGGAAGGTAAGGGAAGGTTTAGGGACTGGCAAGTGGGGACACTTGCCCAGTCAGCATAACAGTACCAGACTGTATGCAGGTTCTGCAATGGCAGACCTTAGACACATTTTACCCCGCTGCTTCTGTGGGTGGCACAACCAGTGCTGCAAGCCCACTAGCAGCATTTGGATATACAAGCCCTTGGCACCCCTGGTGCACTCTACTAGGGACTGATAAAAACCAAATAAGCCAAACATGGAAGTCAATTCACATAATACATTTTCCGACAGGGAGCCCTTGCACTGTGGCACTGGATGGCAGTGGCACAGTGCCCTGAGCAGCTAACACCAGCACAAAAATACATTGAGGCACAGACAAAAATGGAAGGGTGACCCACGCCAATGGTGCCAGGTCTAACACACACCTATTCTAATAAAATTCTACTTTTAGACCTATTTTTCCGTGCGTGCCACAGAAAAAAGCGTGTAGCCTAAACACGCCTGCAATTATACACCTTATCTCAAGTCAAAGAGACCTGATACCTGTGCACTATAGCAATTGCTGTTGCATCATTATCATCACATAATACAATACATTCTCCAAAAAGTTTTTTCAAAACTTTTTTGTAATCAAATCACCATTTCTATTTCAATGTTCGAATATTCAAAATCTCATATTGAACATACAGCATAAGCATTAATGTTTGTACAATATTTGTGTGATGCTCAATGCATTTCGGGTTTTCCGCCCTTCCTCAGGGTATTTATTTCTGAAACAGACCAACAACGTTACTTGAAACAGACGCGCAACACTTTATCTACAAGGACGTGTAGCATTTAGCTGTTTTGTTAAAGTTCATTATGCTCTCATCATTAGCAAAACACATTGTGGATATAACTCCATATTCAAACCAATGTGGTACCATGAATTGTCTCATTAAACGAACAAAAGAGAGAAGGATAGAGTTTGTTCACAAAAAGAACCCAGAACATCTACTTCTAACTTCCATGTCTATGGACTAATCATCAAATTGTTAAACATGCTCACCCCGTTCCAGACCTCAATAAAAACGAACATTCACTTGCATGTTCAACTCTATGAATGCTGAAAAATGAAAAGAAGGAATCTAAATAAAAACAATAAACACTCACATAGTAACTACTCAAAGATCACCAAATTGAGGACCGCACCTGTAAGCTCGTCGAACAGTGACATCAACTCCTTCCTTATCACCGCAACTGTTAACGTCAGGTACAAACTGTTAAAAAACAGCATATCAATCCATGAATATCTAGTATCCAAGACTAATGCCTTAAACCAACACTACTCAAGTCCAATGCTCACCGTTATCCAGCTTCAACTAGCTCAGTTGACAAACCGAGTCTATCAATTCAATTCGAACAGATGATCAAGTGAAACCATCGGACGGTACGTATTTCAACACGCGATGACGTCTGTCTGTGCGTAAACGTCAGTGGCATAGAAAGAGGACTCCGGGAGATGGCGAAACTGGATAATGGTGAGCATTGGACTTGAGCAGTGTTGGTTTAAGGCATTAGTCTTGGATACTATATATTCATGGATTGAGATGCTGTTTTTTAACAGTTCGTACCTGACGTTAACAGTTGCGGTGATAAGGAAGGAGTGGATGTCATTGTTCGACGCGCTTACAGGTGCGGTCCTCAATTTGGTGATCTTTGAGTAGTTACTACGCAAGTGTTTATTGTTTTAATTTAGATTCCTTCTTTTCATTTTTCAGCATTCATAGAGTTAAACATGCAAGTGAGTGTTCGTTTTTATTGAGGTCTGGAATGGGGTGAGCATGTTTAACACTTTGAGGATTAGTTCATAGACATGGGAGTTAGAAGTAGATGTTCTGGGTTAATTTTGTGCACAAACTCTATCCTTCTCTCTTTTTTCATTTCATGAGACAATTCATGGTATCACATTGGTTTGAATATGGAGTTATATCCACGATGTGTTTTGCTAATGATGATAGCATAATGAACTTTAACAAAACAGTTAAATGCTACACGTCCTTGTAGATAAAGTGTTGCACGTCTGTTTCAAGTAACGTTTTTGGTCTGTTTCAGAAATAAATCCCCTGAAGAAGGGCGGAAAACCCGAAATGCATTGGGAATCACACACATATTGTACAAACATTAATGTTTATGCTGTATGTTCAATATGAGATTTTTAATATTCGAACATTAAAATGCAAATTGTGATTTGATTACAAAAAAAGTTTTGAAATAAGTTTTTGAGAATGTATTGTATTATGTGATGATAATGATGCAACAGCAATTGCTATAGTGCACAGGAATCAGGTCTCTTTGACTTGAGATAAGAAGTCTAAATTGATCCCATTGGAGAGACTGGCCTTACTTCCAGACAAGGGACTGCCGGAGGTGGGGTTCCTGGGGTTGAGGATGGCACCCCGATACCTAGGGGTCAGGGTGGTGGAATCATCCGAACAATATCTGGCGCTTAACATCGGTAAAGTAGTGGAGGGACTGCGAGGGTCGGTGCGCTTTTGGCGGGAGCTGCGTCTGTCACTTATGGGAAGGATAGCCCTGACCAAAATGGTGGTCCTGCCTAGATGCCTATACGTGATGCAGCACTCTTTCTTTGGGATTCCATGACATATCTTTGTTGCATTGGACGGGTTATTGACAGATTTATTATAGGGACTGAAATGGGTCAGTTTGACCACACTGCAGAGAACCTTGCAAGATGGGGGTCTGGAAGTCCCGTGTTTAGAATTTGACTATGCGGCCTCACAACTACAACACGTGGTACACTGGTTAGATGGGAACGACAACTGGGAGAAGACCCTATTGGCAGGCACTCTTGGAGACAGAGAACTGCCCAAGCTGCTAATGATGCGGGCACAGGTGCCCCTGACTAGCTCATATATCATTCAACACGTGGGGGGGATATGGGAATTGGTAGTCCACAAAGTGTTGAAGAGAGCTCCGTATGCCCTGGACATGCCATTGTGGGTCGTTCAACCCTTTCACCAGATTTCCACGTCCATGTCGGTACAGAAGTGGAGGGAAGGGGGATGCCTGACCATGGGGAGAGGAGTTGGCCTAATGGCTAGGGCGGTCGACATCGAATCTGGGGAACTGGGTTCAAGTCTCGGCAATGACGCTGAACATCTTGTGATTCTGGGCAAATCACTTAATCTCCCCGTGACTAACAAAACAAAAAAATGAATGTGTCCTCATGTAATACAACTGGTGCTATGTAAAGGGCTCTGATACCCAATACCTTTGGGTCAAGTTTGCGCTATATAAAACTCTGTAAAATAAAATTTAAAAAATTGGAAGAAAATGGGGGACCTCATTGACAACAAACAGTACATCACACACGAGCGAGCAATGGAAACCTTTGCGTTAGGCCCAGTACAGTTCCTACAGTATGGGAAAATAGGGCAAGTGGCAAGGGAGCTGTGGCCTATGTTCCCAGTTGAATCTCCTGTCTCTAGGGTGTTACAGACCCTGATAATGATGGCCCAAGGGCGCAGATGGATTTCACATCTCTACCGGGTGATATGGGATGACGGGCGGTCGGGGAACTGCCAGTTCAGGTGAAGTGGGAAGCACTGACTGGGGATTCCATCACTGAAAGGGATTGGGTTAAAATCCACAAAGGAGGTGAGCTTGAATACAAGGTTTACATTAATTCAATATAACTACGTAGACCAGGTATATCTGACACCCAAGATGCTACATAAGATTTACCCTGAGCAATCGGGGCAATGTCCTAGATGTGCAGAGACTGACGCTGCAATCGTTTACATAGTCTGGTCTTGCCCAGAGCTTCAAGGATACTGGAAGGACGTCCTGACTGCATTGCGGGGAGTGACAGGATGGGAGATATTAGGAGAGATCCGGGTGGTGTTGCTGGGTTTGCTGCCCAGACCCAAGAATAACAGTCTTAGTAGAAAGTTTGTCCTCCTGGGACTGGTGCTGGCAAAACAACGGATTGCCATACCATGGTTGGCCCATAGACCGCCTAAACTGGCACAGTGCGTACAAGATATGAAGGAATGGGCGACAGTCGAGGTGATTAGAATGCAGCACACTAGGAGAGATGAAAAGTTTGAGGATGATCTGCGGGCGTGGAGGACGATGGTGGGAGAGGTGAAAAGTGATAGTGTGGACAGCGAAGTACACAAGGAGGATGGTGGCAACACACATGCGGGAAGTGGACCAGAAGGTACTCAAGAGACAGGGGCGACCACCCACCGAGGACATGCTGGATAATGAGTAGACATGGACTGTAAGGCTAAAAGACAAGGAGATATAATGAAAGGATGTACACCAGACACTGCGGGGAAAGGGTGTTTTTAATTGAGGGTGGGCGGGAGTTGGAAGGGGGAATTAACAGAAACTAGTTTGCCTTTAAAATGTAATGACATGGATCAAGTAGAAAACCCATGGGGTTGGAATCGGATAAGGAAACATATATGGAAATGGGGCCTCTGTTTAGTTCATTGGATTATTGTATACGTATGTGGTGTAATCAAACTGCTCAACCTATGTTTTTAATGCTTTGACGCACCTCATGTATGTTTACGAGACTATACAAATTGATCTTGCACTGTTCATAAAAATGCTAATAAAGATACATTTAAAAAAAATGAATGAAGCACATGTTCTTATCTCAAAGGAAACAGAACGTGACAGAGTTTGTGTATAACAGGCAAGCAGTTCCCCAAATGTAATAAATGTGTGCTTGAGCTAAGAATGAATGCTATTTGTTTTTAAAACAACAGTAAAAGTGTGTCCGTAAAGCTCATTTTTGGGCACAGTAAAGTTGAAAATTAAACTTAGATTGTGGGTGATGTGCAGTCACAAATATTGTTTAAAGCTGTCTAACTTAACAAGTAAATGTTCAAGGTGGAATAAGGGTAAATTTAAAGTTGAATGTAAACGTTGCCCTCTAGGTTGCTTTTCGGACACCCATTAGCTGCAATAAGTGAATGGTAACATTTTCCAGTGTACCTTTCAGACATTTTGTATTTTTGTAGTCCATACTATTGTTTAAATCTGTCTAATGCAATAAGTGAAAGATAGCATTGTTCAAGGGGAATAAAACTAAGAAGTTGTCCGACCGCCATCGTCGTGTGGCTTGGGACCGGCTGCCTGAAAGGCGGCAGTACCGCAGATGAGATTACGATGCGACCACCACCGTGGCGGTTGCATCTTGTATCTCTAACATTGCGGGAGGTGCTACTGGCTGGAGCACTCCTCCGCAATATCCAAAATACACTGTTGGCAATTCTCTGCACTACTTGGCAGGCACCACGTAGTGCCTGCCACCTGGTGCAGGGAAATGTAGGGGGTACCATAGGTACCCCCCCCCCAGTGCACACCCACCTCCCCCAACACAAGGGGGGCCCACAACAGGCCCCAAAATGCAATCCTCGCCATCCTGTGAATGGCGATTGAACTGCCATCCACCGCTGGCGGGGATGAAGCATCCTAGTATGGCGGACGGTGCCTGCTAGGCACCGCCACCATTCTAGGTATGCTTTTCCAGGTCCGCCAGGCAATCGGAACGACTACCTGTGTCGGACCCGTGGCGGACGGTCTTCCCGTCCACCAGCAAACCGCCCGCCATCGTAATTTGGTGGGCGGAGAATGGCCGCAAGTTGGTGGTGAATCCACCACCGGCACCCTGCCAGTGGCAGATTCACCGCTATCGTAATCAGGCACTAAGTTTGTGGTTAAGGTGCAGTCGCTTATATTGTTTAAGACTATTAAGATACCAAATGAAATGCAGCATTGTCCAAGGTGGAAGAAAGGTAAATTTAAAGCTGAATGTTAATGTTGACCTCTTGGTTGCTTTTTGGATACCCAGAATATAAAATAAATTAGGGATAACTAACATTTACCCATGCACTTTGTACACATCCTGTGTTTTTGCAGTCACACCTATTGTATAAAGCTGTCTAACATAAGAATTGAAAGACAGAGTTTTTTAAGGGGAATAAAACTAAGTTTATAGTTGAGGTATAGTTCCAAATATTGTTTGAAGCTGTCTAACTTAACAAATGACAGGCAGTATTGTACAAGGTGGAATAAACTTAAATAAACAAGTCCTCACATGCAAGCTCCATTTCGTTTGAGATATGAAAATGTGCTTCCAATACACTTGCAATGTTAGGATGGGAGGGGCAGCTGGATTATTCTGTTTTTTTACATGTCCACATTAAAGTATTTGCACCACAATCACAAGAAGTTGTGGTGCTGATGGAACCTGAATGGAGTTCTCCAGCTTCAAAGGCTACAGCTCTGCACATAACAAAGAAACACTGCAATGCGGGTCTCGTTATCTGCAGATCAGTGGGCTTTGAAACCATGGACATCAATTCACCAAAATGCCACTGATAGCGAAAGTGACATCACACACTTGTTGACCTTCATTTATCACTCACACACATGCTTACACATACACACTCTCTCTCTCTCTCACACATAAACACACTCTCATCCGCAGGCACAAACACAACCTACATTTAAAGGCATTTTTCTTACTTACATCAGCTGCTAGGGATGGTCATATTCCAGATAATTGTACACCACTTGTATTACATTAAAAGTGAATAATGCACTATTATTCACTATTAGTGTAATAACCAATTGACAGAAAACACGGGAGAGTGGAGCCCCATAAGGACGAGCTGCCACTGTGTTCCAGGCATTGATTTTGCAGTCTCTGAGACCAGGGGTCGCAAAGGTAGTGCCAGGGGCTGCAAGGAACAATCCAGGGGTGGCAGCTACGACCCCTTGCAACTCCTAAATGCCGTCGATGTTTGAAGCTGGGGAACCCATAAAACTCCTGTAAGAAAGATTAATTGCATTTCCCCAGTAACACTGCATGTGAAGAGAGTGTTGGAAGCACATTTCCTTATCTCAAAGGAAATGGAATACAACAGTGTGTATATAACAAGCAAGCAGTTCTCCTAATGCAGGTACAGGGTAATTATGCCACAGGAGGGGACCAAATTATGCAGTAGGGCTGAGTAAATTATGTGGCAAGAAAAGGCAAATTGTGTGGCATAATGAGGCACATTTTGTAATCGTATTACTTCATTATTTCAGCATTTTTTCATTTGGTATCACTGTCTGTGCATTGGTTGCACCTCATTAGTACCAGTTTAACACCTAAATATGGCAATGGGCAACAGAAAACTGATCAGTCTGGCTTTGCAAACGGCCTTCCTCTGCGCTGCAACATGTTTCTGCATTTTTAGTAACTTCTGAACCATTTGAGCTAGAAACAAATTTGTTTTGTTAAAATCTGCAGACTGTATAACAGATGAGGAATTAATTGGCAAATGAGGCAAAGCCCTAATTATTCTAAAATTACCAAGGTCGCACAATTGCATTATTCCAGTGTCCCTGCCTCAAAATGTGATAACATGTGTGAGCAAAAAAATTATGTATTAAACCCAGATCTGTGATTGGGGTGAATGTCTGATTTGTTCAGCATTCCGCCTAGCATTTGTTCTTTTTGCTCATGTGTGCTTGAGCTAAAAATAAACAAACACTCATGTGCAAGGTACCCTTGCAGTCGCACCTTAAACACAAGCTCAGGCAAATAAAAATTGTTAAACAAAACACAATAAGGGTGTGGCCGAGATGCAGTTGCAATCAGTGGTGAAAGCTAAAAAACAACAAGCCGACACAGACAGTGGGAGTGTGGGGGAGGCACAGCAATGGGGGGGGGGGGGAGAGGTGGAACAAGCAAACACAGACAACGGGATTAGGTAGGTGACAGAGCCAGCTGCAAAAGATGCACTCTTGTGCGTGTGTAGAGTGGGTCAACACACAAAAAGAAAAACATTGCTCCCAAAAGTGCGAGTAGTGTAAGGACACAAGTACTTGGGCCATGCGCTAGGGGAGGGTCAGAAGAGGGGAGGGTCAGAAGAGGGAAGTGCCGACTGCAGAGCTGAACAGCAGGAAGCAAGCAATCGAGAGTGGCTTTGAAGCCCACCAATGGTAAGTAACAGGAGGGCTCCAAGCCCACTAACAGTAAACAAAATCTCTCGAAGAGACACTACATGCGCTGTCTACGTGAGACCTAAAAAATGAAAGAGGTTGTGTCATGGGAAATAGAAAATGAACATCTGGAACAAAGTTGCAATACCTTAAATTGAATATATGTGCACTATAAATATGTAATAACCAAAATGCAGAGTTCTGCCCGACTCGTCTTCTCCACTGTCATGATACATATATATTGCCGGCATGCTTGCGATTGCCCTGTTGCATTATGGGAGGGGTAGTTCTGATACGGACATGTGTATATATGTTGGGTAACAGACTCTCGTGAAAGTAATTACTTCAGTAGAATGCTTATTGGGGCTTGAATCAGTGTTTGCTGCATTTTCATTTGGCTTTGTGAAACATTATGGCTGTAGTGTGTGTCAACATTTAATTATCGGCAGAGCGTTTTTCACTTTAGAAATGCATCCCAGGTCTGAGGAGGAACAGAGGTGTTTTTTATCTTTATTACGATATAATTGCAGCGTGTTTTAATAGATGTTAGTTATACAGGCGATACATTTAGAGCGTTTGGCGTCTCATGTGCAATATATGAGGTTTCACACTTAGGTTGGCAACATATAGATTTGTTTTGATAATTAGATTCTTCATCCATACAACATATTTCTATGTGACTGTGTATATATTTTGTATGTGTATTGCGCAGCATTTTATTAATCATTAGAGCACTTGTTAAATGTAGAGGGTTTGAAGTGAGGCACGTAGTAATTTGTTTATGTTTACTAATGCCTTAAGTGGGAGTGACTATTTAATGTGAAAGTGAACTGGCGCCAAGTAGATTGATAAAGGCTTCATAGAAGCCGAAAAGCGTCTCTCTGATCTTGGGGTCGAGGGTGACCAGATACAATAAAAAAAAAAAAGCCATATACCATCAACCTGAAGTCCGTGCCTTCTTCGTTGGAGTTTCCTTTTGAAGTTGGGTGTTCTGTGTGTATATATATATATATATATATATATATATATATATATATATATATATATATTTTGTAGATGCCTGGTCCCACCGGTTTTATTTGTGACCATGTGTTCCCCCTTCACAAACGTCATTTCTAGAGACACGTATAGCAATAGAGTAAACATGGAGAGAATGTCCAACTAAAATGCAGACTCTAAAAAAAAACATATTTGACGTGTCTAAAAGAAATCAGAAAATGGAGCGTGGTAATATAGCACACCGGGAACAGTTGCAGCAACTTATTGCTAGACGGCTAGAGAAGCGAGGGTGGCATTGCTGACAAGTAACCCCGTGCCATGAAACGCACTGTCCGCCTGACGATAGGGCATCCTGGGACTTGGAGTTTCTCAGTTATTTTACTGCTCCCATTAAGTATAGGTTTAAACCTTCCAGCATGCAAAGAACCGACCGAAAATGCCATAATCACGGTTTAAGGCCACTTCTTACGAGTTGTGAAAAGGATTGACTTTGAGAAAAGCACGCAAGGAAGAGAGAGTAGAGAGGCACCCACGAGGCAAGTGTAAACAATACTAAAACGTCAATCATGCTACCAGAGATCCCACAACCCTTGCTCCATATCCTATCGAAAAAATAGTGCCGGCTGATCACTGAAACGAACCCTTCCGCCCTTCATCCCTCCCCGCTTCTCACCTTGTTTAGGCACTCCAGGATGGGGGCACCTCTCAGCTGCAGCAGGTTTCCCAGCAGAGGCAGTGGGCGTGGGCCCGGAGGCAGGGTGCCGGGCAGGCTGCCTTGAGTTCTCCACCAACAGAAAACAAATATAGCAATGGCAAAAATCAGCAATGGAAGGCTAAAATCCCCATGCCTTACCCAGCCCAGTGTCTCCATTGTTGCACTTTGGTCTCAGAATGCACGCACACTTCCTGCTTTAGCAGCTGTGCACCAGGCACAGGGCGGAGCAATACAGGAAGTGTTAGTTTGCTCGAGGTATACGCAAACCATTACATTTTCTACAGAACTAAGCTAAGCAAGAGAGTAGTCCCATATAATTTGGTGCTGTCAGGTTTTCAGTCACCAGCACTTTGTGTTCTGGGACTTGCAGTTTTTATTTTGTCGGTGTTGATTCGTTTGGGTTAAAAATATCTGCTTGAAAAGAGAGAATTGACTGAAGATGCGAGACTTGGTCCTGCAGTTTAGAAATTATGCAGAGGAATGTAAAATACAAATATTTGAGCTCTCACGTTTCCCAGGTCCTCCTCCTCCATACCTGGGTACGGGTAGCTCATCTAACCCAGGTACCTTTTTTGTTGTATTTTAGGATTTGCAGCCTTGTATGATCTGGTTACTCATAGAACTGGGAAACGAAAGGGTTCTCAAATACTATAACTATGTCACCACCAGCATTCTGATTTAGAGAAACAACCTTTACTCTTCTCGTGAAGAAGGGGCTGTAATAAGGTGGTTTTCTGTATGTCTTTTCTTTCACCGTGTAGTCACTTTCGAAACGTAAATAACTTTCATGATTTTATAAGTAAGCGTTTATATTTTAAACTCCCCAATAACTCACAATATTTAAATTGACGTAACATTTTTCTCAGGGTGCTGCTAAACAACTACTATTTTAACGGACGTAACATTATTTGTCAGAGTGCTAAACAACTATTATAACAAACAATTTGACTTATTAAAAACAGTAAATAAATACAAAAATCCTGACATATTATGTTAGGATGGAAAAAGGTTCAGTGCATGGCTCTGGAGAGTGTGTGCGCTTGCCACATCTTTATTATAATAAGCTGGAGTAATTCGTGATCCCTACCCCAGACCCCACAAAAGTCATAAGTGTGTGCTGAACAAGCTTTTTGGACTGTCTGACACTGCCAGATAGGCAAGCTTAAAATGGCCAGTGCAGTGTGTGGGTTGGTTTTTCTGATCTCTTCATGGCCCACAGAATAAAAAAAAGACCCACACACTGGCCCTTTCCAACTGGCCCATCTGGTAGTGCCAGACTATATGAAATGCTGGCCCAATACTGCTGAGGACGTTTTAGGTCTTTCTGTCGCTTGAGAGATGCAGTATACAACAAAGGGCATGGAGCCCACCCATTGCTTACCATTTCTTGGACTCATTGTCACTCTTATTCGATGCTTCCTAATTGGCCAGCTCGTGCTGGCTTCACGTCCTCTTCTTTCATGTGAACCATAGACCAAGTACTGATTACTTCATTTTGATTACTGTCTTTGCACTGCTCGTGCTATTTTTTTCTTCCCCTGTCATCCTTGTCTGTGTTGCTTCTTCCCCTCCCATCTCGTCTGTGTTGCTTGTTCCACTTCCACACCCTTGTCTATGTTGCTTCTTCCTCTCCCATCCAGTGCCTTATTTGTAGAAGAATGAGTGCCTTTGCCCAACCCTCTGCTCAGAAAGTCTGTGACTGGGCAAATAAATGTCGTTTACCCTTAAATTCCAAGGCTGCATAGTCTTGAATTCTCACAGGCCTCTTTAATCACTTTTTTGATGCTCTGCCAGACACCCTGTACCCCTTTATTTTGCTATTGTGGGATCCTGCTTTCTCCTTTGTGACTATTTTCCTGCCTTTCTCTTTCACCTTCTTTCCCCTTTGTGTATTTCGCTCACTTGCTTTCATGTAATGTCTGAAGAGAAAAAATAAGTGCCAGTCCCCAAAGATGAGTTCAGTGGTCCCCACTGGCAACCTCTGGCCCAGATTAAGTACTGTTCCCATCCACCTTGTCTGTGTTCTTTCTTCCCCACCCTTGTCCATGTTGCTTCTTTCCCCCAGACTCTACCCTCTCTCTCTTACCGTATTCAGTGTTGCATCTCCTCTCTCAACCCAGCCCTCACGTGTCCGTGATGTTTCATCCCTCCTACCCTCTATCTTTCCATTGTCTGTGTTGCATGTTCCCTCTCACCATCCCTTCTATTGCCCATGTTACCTACCTTCGCCCACCATAGGAAAAAAAGCATTATGATGAGGTCAGCACTGTTGGCGTCATAGCACATTTTAAAAACTGTTAGCCATGTTGCTCTACACCTTGGCAAAGCCAATAGCTCTCGCATAGGAGCACACCAAGTGCTCCTCCTTTTATGAGAGCAAATGCTGTCTCTCACTGGGCTGTAGAGGACTGACTGGTGTCATCGATACCAATCTCACTCAGATGTTGCCCGCTAGAGAGTTGTCCTAGCAGCAGCTCCTGTGTGTCTTAAATTGTCAACTGCATCCGGGCCTTTTGCCCATTCATGCTAGGCACGGGTGATGTGTGTAAGTTTTGATGGTATGTGTAAAACATGCCAGGAGTGCGTGTTCTTCAGGTGAGCATAACCACACAGGATTTTACTTATTGTGACACAAACCAACAGAAGGCATTAAGATCGAGGGTTGGAGAGACAACAGATGTGAATTGCAGGACTTGTCACAGTCATTCCGGATGGCAGTGTATTGAGTCAGACTGCAGAGTGTTTAGGAGAGGAGACAGATGATCCCTTTGAATTAGTGCGTTTTCCCTTTCCTAGCCCATTGTTCTCAGGGAGTTAAGTGTGAAAAGGCCGGCCCCATATGTTGTGACCTACTCTAGAGTCACAATCCGATTGTTCCTTTTAACAGCATATAAGCATAGATGGGAGAAAGGTCATTATTATTACCAATCAATTCTACAGGAATTTCTGTGGACACATAGTAACCACAGACAACTACGTAAGGTTAGTTAGATTATTAAAAAGCCAAAAATAACTTGGCATAAAGACACCTGAAAACGAGAGTGTAGACGTACTTCAGAATCAGAATAATGCCAAATCTGCGTATCCAATTGAGGCAATGTAGCATAAGCAAAACAATCAATTCAAGAAATAAGATGCAGAGGATCAGAAAGCATGAGTCCAAATTTCCCTGCAATGAGAGTTGATGAATATAAAGCATTAATCTATCCCTACACTAACGCTAAGATGACATCCCTACTTAAGCATCTTCAGGAAAATGATTAAAAGATGTCAGCATGTGGAGTCTTTCTAAGTCTCTCCACCATCGATGGGTCAGATAGCATAAAGCTATTGAGACAGCTAGTTCTAAGGTGCTCTCTCTTTGAAGGCAGAAGGAGAAGTGGGCGCTTTCCCTACTTCCCACAACACAGTACGGAAGAAAACTTTCCCAAAATCCTTTGTAAGTCATGCCATTCGCTCTGGGTACCATCCTAAAGGTATTTTTCCATGGGACAGCGGCGTTCTTCTTCTCACTGCAATTTGTCTTTGGTTCCCAAGCCTTCTCCTGTGCGAAGGACAACGGCCTTCCTTTATCGATACGATGTAACTTTTTTTCTCCTTGCCTGACTAGTGAAATTAAGACATTATTCTAGCTAACGAGCGCTTCTTTCACCTCCAACACAAAACGTGAGAAACAACAAATTCCACAGCCCAGAGGAAATTCAGGCTGTTAATCCTAAAGCAAGAGCTTCCAGGGAAAATGCATTTCAGACCTACAAACTTCAGCTAACATAGGAAAATGGCATGTGAGCTTTACGAAATTGAATAGGAAAATAAGGTACTTTCAGTTAATATTTCTACCTACATGTAAACAACAAATTAATAAACATTTGATAAATGAATGATTGTCAGTTGCACAACACAAGTTACTTCATGTTAAAGTTTTCTGCTAGTCCATTCACTTTCTACGGTAATTCTCCATGTTACTTTTAAATGGCCTAAATACATCACGTTCATGTTATTACATTTCACAATTCTTACACTTCACGTTAATACAACAAAGGATTATATGTGGGTACGCTCTACACATGTTATTATAATGCACCCCTACAAACAAAATGTGATTTCCCCTACATCAGTTCCACCGTCTGATGACGTTGAGTCATCACAAAACACTTTTAAATCCCTATAGAGAAGATCGATCTAAACAAATGTCATAGCTAGTCTCCTTTGTCTGAACTCCTCTCACCACTTCAGATTCTCATAATGACTGTCCTGCAGTCTTTCCACCCTTCTCTCTCTTTCCCTAAAGGAGTTCTCCATTTGCCTTGCCTTATGCCATTTGTATGCCTTTAGCATACCTAGCAAGATAATGACACAGTTCACAACAATGATGATTGGTTTCAAGATATATCCAAGAATTCCCTTATCTAGGTTAGCAAACCAACTTCCAACTACTCCAAATCCCTTTCCAATGTTGTCCCAGACTCCCTTGGTTGTCAAGTCATGTATCTCATGGTGTATCTCAGTGATGGTACTTGTATATCCCTGAGGTCTTTACTTTTATCAGAAAAGTAAGTACAACACTGTTGGACCTTCACCATCCGAAAGACTTTGCCTTCTTTTGCCAATAACGCATCTAAATCGAGATGCTTTTGCAACACCATCGCCCTTATCAAAACCTTCTCTCCGTATGTGAGTAACAACGACTGAGCTGTGTTAACTGACAACTTATCCACAATGGTAGATAACCTTCTAATCTTGGTGTCATTCAACACTACTCCCAAGCTAGGTATCATCGCTCCAAATATGTCCCCCATGACTTCACCAGCACTCAGTCCACGTATTTCTATATGGTTTAATTTTCCCTCCAAACTCTCTAAATCCTCCGCATGATATATCTTTGGAAACACAACTGCCACATAACAAGTACCATACCAATTTTTCGGAAGCTGAACATACGCATTCTTTCCACACACAAAATATGCTCCTGTTACCATTGCACTGTTTTGTGAAGGAACTTCTTTGAAGAAGCATAATTTAGGAAGATGTGATGAGACACACTCTGTCCCACAAATATATTGTCATAAAAGGTCTGTACCTGTCAAATGCAAAGCTTACCTCATTGTTCCCAATCTAGAGCTATAGGACAATAGCTTACCTTAGCCTGGTGAGCTAACTCCTCCTAGGTCCATTCAAAGTTTCCCTCCCTTTTGTTAAGTTTGACAGTTAAACCTCTATGTCTAGCCTCTACTTGATCTATGAATTTCTTTTTAATGTCTGTTATTGTACAAATTAGATTATATCTATGCTCGTAAGAAGTGTCACTGTGGGTACAAAATACTTTCCCATTCTCTCTTCTTGCTTGTAATAATCATATTTGTTCAGCTGTATGTAGACTATTCTCTCTGAGAGTACCAAATCATAATTCAAGAAATAGTACTTGTAATGACCCTTTCCATAGAACATGAAGGAGCAAACTGCAAGTAATGCCATACGTCAAGGGTAGGTGATGATACCTGATCCCCCTCCTCAACTGAAGCAGGCAATTGCATGCACACGTAGCAATCTCTCACATCCATAATGTTCACATATACGTACAACAGCTTAGCATAAGCATTCAATGTGTAATAACCTTTAGACAAATCTACATACAGAAAGCAACTAGTTTGCTCTATTAAGCCTTTATCAAATCCTAATGTACCCTCTTTGAGGCAGCAGTGGTAGGTGTGGATGTCCCATGTACCCCCACTCCCTTTTCCTCAAAAACAATTAACCACACCAGGCATTTCATGCACAAATTACATCTCAGAGGCAATTTGATCACTGCAAATTAGAGCCTGATTTAAAGTTTGAACGATGGTAATGAGTACGTCAGAGTTGTGGAGGCCATTACCGCCACCACCATGATGGACTAACATCCATCGAATATGGAGATCACCACCTGCCCAGTGGACATCTCTGTACATTGAAAGGAAATCACTGGCAAGGTGGCTACTTTCAATGCACAAAACGGTTGGTGGATGCCTGCTATTGTTTTTTTGCCAGCTGTTCATCAAACATTTTCAAGGTTTAGTTTCTTAGTGACTGTGAAGAAACAGGCTATTATTTGTGCGGCCTACACAAGTAATACGTCCACCCTTCACTAGGAACCAAACACTCCATTGTAGCACTTGACATTCTAAGGGCAGCGAAGCAGAGCAGTCCAAGGGGAGAGGATGTGGTCTGACGGCTAGATTGCCGACTTTCGTGCTGGAAACCAAGGTTTGAGCCTTGGGGTCACGTCCACATCCTGTGATTCTGGGAAAATCACTTAATCTCCCCGTGCCTGAATATGTCCTTGTGTAACGTAACCAGTGCTCATGTAAAGCGCTCCAATACCTTTGGGTCAAGTTCGCGCTATATAAATCTGCATTAAAAAAAAAAGGTCTAGTCAAGGGAAGTGCTGTGGGCTGGTAATCACTATTCGCTGGCACTAAATAATAACACTCAATAAATAATTGTCCAGTCTGTGTTTTTTCTTTAGAAAAGTAAAAGTACATTTATTGCACACACACTACTCAATAATACACAGTAATTTACAAATATTCTTAAGGCTGGTGGAAATACCTTTGGAAAGGGTCATGCCCCCAAAATTCACAGTACACGTCCATTCATGTACAAAGGACATATAAATATATATGGGGTGTCAGTTTACCTTAGGTCATTGTTATCGCATTTCAAAACTAGAATCACATGTTAGCTTCAGTAACCATAATACTTCTAAACTTATTATGAATAGTCAAGCATTGTAATCATGTGCCCAAATTGTCATTAATAAAACATTGCAGCCTCTCCGGAATATGAATTGCTGTCAGCATTAACAACCCTTTAAATCAAGCATTGTCATAGACATCTTTGAATAAAACATTGCCTAACCTCATGGTACATAATACTTTTAAAGAAAGCATTGACAACCCAACAAAAAGAACATTTTTCATTAAAGCATTGTTCAAATCTCTATGACAACCATCTGTGAATAAAGCATTTTTCAATATCCACCATGTCTGTGAGTCTTATATAACCCTCTTTAGGCCACACAACCTACAGTCATATATTCTGCATTTAGAGGGTGCTGCAGTGCAGACCCAGCTGTAGAGCCCCAGCTCCAGTCTGGGGAGTGTTTGGCAACAACAAAGAAGCAAGGGGGGGGTCTTCTTTTCCTTGCCCCTTCCAACTTAGGGTTTCCTTTAAGAAAGGGCTTTGAATACCTTGGGAAGGGGGAGCTGCTGCACTCCAGCAGCTCCCCAGTACTCTTTTTCTTTCCTTCGTGGAGCCCCTGACGTCCTGGGGCCTCCACCAACAGCAGAAAAAACCTAGTCAATAACCAGCCCTCCTGGGCTGTCTTGTAGTACCTATATTACCCATACAGGACCTGTGCGTTTGGATAACATAAACTGTGGGTTTGGTGGCAGACTGGCTCTGAGCACCCCCACCGAGAATGTTAGCCTTTCTGTTTTAGCTAGCTCACAGTGCCATTAGAATCTCCTCTGACCGGAGAGAGAATAGTTTCTGGCAACCTTAGAACATGACAACCCTGATCCCTCAGGATTGTGGAAACAATGTACTATTTTTGGCTCAGTCGCTCGTGCTCACATATTCAGTCTCAGAGAGTTACACAGAAGAAACAGTCGGGCATTTTATAATAAGAATTTATTGCACAGTTGTTCTTCTGGTGTAAAATAGATGTGCTGCAACAACAGCTTGACAGTAGCAGATATATAGGATTAGCAGTACAGTAAAAATAAAAGCATAGTACAGTTCTACCATTTTGCAATAATGGTTAATACATAAATGAATATAAAATGCATGATAAAAGTGTGCGTACTCCTACAATGCCTATCTAGATGTACCTAAGTGTACCTAGCATGTGAATAGGTGTGAAGCCAAGAATCCCTTTAGGATTTAGTCTACCCCCATTACCTGAAGTGAGAGAATGTGGGACCCTGTCCTGGTCTTGAGTTGGACACCCCGTGAGGGATGTGTTAGACAACTGTCAGCTGGAGCAACTGCATGCAAGAGCCTCAGCGTCTCTGGCCAGTGTGTCGGCCTGGAAGTCTCGGTTCCCTCTACCAACCCTAGCAAGATGTGCTGTATTTATACAAAAAGTATCTAGGGTTTCTTTGTCCCTTGTTTCATGTATTAGCCATTGTTGGATTTGAGGATAACGTATGGGATGAACCTTGTACGTAGATATGGTGGGGTAGGTGGTGTAGCTCCTGCCTGGTTTCCAAGAACCCTCATGAATATTCATTCATGCTGAATGATTCCACTGATGAAGTTAAAGGATGCTATTCAGAAAAAACCCTCCTTCTGCACCCAGGACTAGAACTAGGTAAAGGTTCAATCCTAAAGGCTTGTTACTGTGTAGTATAGGAGAGATAATGTAGGTGAAGGTGTATGATATAAACCGGGCCTATATTAGGGTACCTATATGAAACATAACAAGGCATTATAGGGCGCGCCCTCCTGGGAGCATGCGTATGAGATGAGCGACTCCGGATGCTTTTGTCTAAAATGTTGCACTACCTTGCGCCATGCGACTTGCCTTTTTTCCTACTTTGTTTTCAATTCATGAGGGTGCCTGTTCCCATCCGGGCCCACCGCATACTGCCAAAGTTGAGGGCAGCCCAGGGAGCTCACCCCTGGCTGCCCCGCCATCTTCTGTGTGCAGCCTCTTCCCCCTGCTGTGGGACCCAGCATCTCTGTTCTTCCCTGTTCGCTCCTGTGGGCAGGGTGCTCATGCTGGTGGTGATCACATGCCTCCTCCAGATATGAGAGCAGGACAGGCCCAGCACAGACGGAAGGAGTGTGAGGACATTCCCCTGTCCTCTGCTACACTGTCCGGCTACAGGGTTGGGGATCCTGGGCCACGCCTCTCTCTCTCTTTCCCTTGGAAAGTGCAACAGCTCTCCTCTGCCTTTTTGCATCATCGGTGACCCAGAGTTGGGGTCCCAGGTCCCCCAATCGATGAACTGGACTGGTGGTTGGGGTCCCCAGGCGTCTTGAGATCTGGGGAGGGTCGCCCCATGCAAGCCCCTTCCCAGGGATAAAATCAAACATGCTTCTTGCAGCGACCCCAGGGCCCTGGCCTACCCTAGGGGTTTAAAGTACTACAGCAGCGGAGCCCCACCTGCTCCTGGCCTCACTAGGTGGGGTGGTGAAAGATCTAATCCGTTGCTCTGCAATATCTCGAGTACAGTTGGGCCGTTTCTCTCCATCTTGGACTCATTAATCTCCTGGTGATGAACTCCGGCCACCTGGAGCACTCTCTGTAGGCCTCCTGGCCTCTAATGTAGCGAATTTTGCAGGGAGTGGGCTCCACTGGCTCCCTACACCAGCCTTTCTTGTTTCTCTCCTCTGGTGCTTCTCTCCTTCTAGGCGCAGAAGTCCAGTTTTTACCCGAACTATTCATCACGGGTTGCAAGGGGACAAGCTCCCCTAGTTCTGGGGAGAGCTTCACTGGTCTTAGGGTCACTTTTAGTCAGGATTCTCCATCCAGATAGATAGCAGGGGGTTCCTCCTTCGAGTTGTCCATGACTACCGCCTCTAGTCCCATTGTCCTGCGAAAATAACGTTTTAAGTGGGGGTGGAAGGTTCTAGAAGCTGGGCACCCCTGGCCTATCTTGGGTTCAACATCACCTCTCTGTCCCTGTCCCAGCCCTCCTGCACTGCATTCTGGGACAATTCAAAATGATGTCACCCAGGAGTCACTGATCACATCTCCTCTGGGGGCCTCAGCTTCGCCCCTAGCTGACATCATTGCCAAGGCCTTTCCCACCAAATCTTAATCTTTATTTCTTTTTTCGGCAAATGCTGCCATAATAGTTTGCATAAATGCAATTGACATAATAAACTTTAAAAACAGTAAAACCAATGTAATAAAAATGATACTGTCATAAAGCCACTTTGAGAAATGCTTAATCAATAGACATTGCTTGATTTAGGATTTCATAAAACACGCTTCAGCCATATGCCTTATACTTCTGGTTTCTAGTGCAGAATTAGCACCCCGTTAAGGAGGGCCAATGGGTTTAAAGGTGTAACTAGAGCATTTGTCTAGGTCACATTGCCAACAGCAGCGGTGAGCATACAGTATTCAGGACCCTGCACAGCCCTGTCTGATTCTCCATATTCCCATTAAGAAGCAGGACAGAGCAAACACATTCAAGGGTGATTTATGGATCTGAGGATTCTGGAGACAACCCTAAAATCCCCAATCCCAATGCTACGACAAAGCGGTAATATCCACTTCTTCCTGTGATTATGACAAAAGAACAATATGTGATTGATACATTCCTTGATCTGGGGCCAGACAGGGCAGGACAGGTCTAGGTTAGTATCATATTGCCCCCATTTAGCAGTAAAGGGGCACAACGGTAGGGTCCCAAATCGAAATTTAATGTACAAGAATTTTTCTAAAGGGGGTTCAATGGAGCCCATGTATTCTTCCATGAGGAAAGAATCTTTTAATTCCAGGAAAGCTGGTGTCGAGGTACCCAAACTCCGGTTAATGATCAATTCTCCATCTATGAAACAGCAGAAAAGCCCCTTAAATGCTCACTTAGACACACTGGAAGTGGCTCCACAAATGATCGCATCCCAACTTTGCCAAGAAAGTCTTGATGTGCTCAAACCAGGGAATCCTAGAAAATCCATGCTGCTTAAGTAGCTCCTCCAAACCCACCTGATACAGAACAAGGTCCACTGAGGCCCTTAGCCATCTCTAATAGAGCAGAGGTCTAAGGGCTGCTTTATGAGCAATGGACCTGTGGCCCAGATCCAACCATAATGGCAGGATTGGGGTACTAGTTGGAAGAGTCGCCAAAGATTGTAAAAATTGATTCTCGCCCACCTCCAATGTGGTAGTCCTCTTGTGTCCCCATAATTCTCCCCCATACAAAGCTACGCCTGTCACTTGTAGGTTGAAGATTTGGATGGTCGGAGATGCTGGTTGGAAGCTTGAACCCTTAAAACCCTGCAGGATGCCCCCTGCATAATGTTTGAGCTTCAACTTGCTCTTATGGATCTGGGCAGACTAGCCAAAATTATTCGTCAAGGTGAGGCCAAAGTACTCAAAGGTGCAGACACTTTGAAGGGGAACACCATTCAGAGACGGGTTAGGGCGGGTTGTGTGACTGGTATTAAAAACCATATACTTTGTTTTTTGATGGTTGATCTCAAGCCCTTTCTGCTCATAGAGAACACCAAACTGGTCCAGGATATTTTGAATACCAATAGGGGATTTGGATATCAATAGAGTATTGTCTGAAGAGCAGGGATCTTCATACTTTCTAAGTGTGGGGCATCGTGATTGCACTTCTCTAGCTGGGCTACCAGATTGTTAATGCATAGTAAAAACAGGGTCGGGGCAAGAACACAGCCCTGTCTTACCCTCCTCGTGACTTTGAATAACGGCGAAATCAGAGAGAAAAAGTAAAGCAAGTAGTTGTAAGAGAGAACATGTGTGTGACCAATCTTAGGAAGTTAGTGGAGATCTACTGTTTGGAGGAGAACCTATTGTGAGGGGAATTTATTATGTTTTCAGAAGGACAGCTTATTTTAACCTACCAAGAAATTGAGAGGATTCGTGTTATCTGGCTTTAGTTTTCCCCAGAATTTATCATATAGATGAGTTAAATGAAGAACATTACATGAAAAGAGTAAGATAAAGTTTTGAACAAGTGGTTTTAGGTATTTTAGGTGTGATGATTCTTCCATGGGTGTGGCCATGAATGATGTGAAAATTATACAATTGTCTCCAATAGTAGATAGACTTGTGGTAGATACAGACTTGCGGATAGATTAGTCAATGTAGAAATAATAGCACTCAGAGCAATGGTTATACAGAACTGTCTTGCCTTAGATATTATCTTGGCGAAAGAAGGTGGAGTTCATAAAGTCCTTAAGGCAAGGAGGTGTTGTACCTACATACCTAATTATAGTGGAGCAATTAATTATTTTATTACTAACATAACTAATTTGACTCATGAGATTAGGACATTGACAGAACCAGGATTATGGGAGAGTGTAATATCTTGGGTAAGGGAGGAAAGAAGTAGCTTTAGTAAGGTAGGTGAATGGTTAAGAGACGGTTGGTAGTGGTGTTCTTCAATTAGTTTTAACACCTGTAATAATTGTGATGATTGGTGCAATTACTCTATTGTTTTTAGTGAAATTGATAGAGTTTATGATCAGCAGATATAGTAATAGAACTAGGAGCTATAATAAAATCAGAGAAAGAAAATGTTGATGGATGGTGGAATATAAGGACTTAAGAAGATGAAAGTTTTGTCGAATCAATGAAAACATGGCTGATCAATAAAGTTTATTATTGGTTTTATTTTCTAGTGATTATAAAAATAATCAGAAGGGGAAGGCTGTTAAAGATATTTCTGATGTGCAATTTTGGGTGACAAATTATTTGTGAGAATGAGTAATTGTGATGACACACATAACAGTAACCAATGAACAGATAAATTCACACTTGAAACAATTGGATTATCTTATTTAGAAGTGTGATAAATAACACAGTATAGTTATGCCACATTTTTTATGCGAGACTCCATTTAATTCAAACAGGTGCAATTTCTTGTGTTCTGCTCATTTACCCTCCTAATTAGTTACTTGCTACATATCTTCTCTCCCCACAGTTTCCACTGACTACGGATCACAAAGACATCAATAGACTGTAGTAATAGAAAGAACATAGGTGTTTACATCGCATGCATTTACAATGCATGCGATTACAATGCGGTCGGTACAACGACGGCGTTGTTACATTGCAGTACCATTGTAACGCAAGTCGTTACAAGGACTTGCTGTGGGGGGCGCGCTGGACTTAGGAATAGTATAATTTACTATTCCAACTCCAGTGTGTGCAACAGTAGGGAAGGTGTTGGATAGTAAATTATACTATTCCTTAGTTTAGAGCGCCCCCTACAGCAAGTCGTTGTAATAGTACTGCGATGTAACAATGCGGTCGTTGTAACGACAGTATTGTACTCGCATGCTTTGTAACACATACGATGTGATGGCTGTTTCCCAATAGAAAGCATGTATTATGAAGAAAACTTTCCATTGTGAATGTGATGTATTATTTAGAAGGATTTCCATGGGAAGTAGAAATGCTGGCATGCAGAAGAACATGACTCTTTGTGCTATTGTTAAAAAAAAATCATATTGCGTTGTACATATCAGGAGTACAGTTGCTGAGGGAGCAAACAGAAGATTTCTGTTACCTTAAGAAATGGGTTAGTTTTAAGAACCTTTTGAATGTAATTTTTTTCGATTTTCCAATGTGACCTAACCATGATCATGCCATGCTGAATTTGCAGTTTTTTAAAATTAATATGCATAAATTGTGTATATGCCCCCAATCGTCGGCCTTGCACGCCGCACTTTGTCTTTGAGGCGCTAATGTGCTCTGCCCATGCCAGGAGGCGCATAAAGCCAGCTCGGGGCTCCAGCAGCATGGGAGCCCTTCGTCGCCACCCTTGCACGCCGCACTTTGTCTGGGGACTCCATCACCAGCAGTTCTTGCGCCAGAGGGGGGCCAACATGCTCTGCCTGTGCCAGGAGGCGCATAAAGCCAGCTCGGGGCTCCCGCAGCATAGGAGCCCTTCATCGCCGCTCTTGCACACCGCACTTTGTCTGAGGACTCCATCTTCCAACAGTCTTTACGCGAGGAGGCACCAACGTGCTATGCCCATGCCGGGAGGCGCATAAAGCCAGCTCGGGGCTCCCGCAGTGCGGGAGCCTTTCATCGCCGCTTTTGCATGCTGCACTTTGTCTGGGGACTCCATCCCCCAACAGTCCTTGAGCCAGGAGGCGCCAACGTGCTCTGCCGACACTGGGAGACGCATAAAGCCAGCTCAGGGCTCCCGCAGCACGGGCATCCCCAGGCTGTGCCCGGGCGAAGCCCAGGCCAGGGGTGGGCCCGTCTGCGCCCGTCAGCGGCAGAAGGAGGCAGGGCTAGGCCCCCCTCTTGGCTGTGTGTCTTGGCAAGCAACTTTCAGCCTTCCTGTCCATCAACGACGAGCCTGGTACTGGTACTGAAAATTCGATTTATCTACTGTTGTTAGTCTTTTTGGCAGTACTTGCGCTGTCCTATTGTTTTCTCAAGTATTTTTGGGATCTAAGTAGTGGTGCATTTTATGAAAATGGGGAAAAGGAAACATCCAACCTCTGCACTAGCAAAATACCCACCAAAATTACGGCAGTTTATTATGAATTATATAATAGGGGCAATGGGGGCTATTGAGAAGCAAATTTTAAGTGTGGGGGAAACTTTACCCATATGTTGTGACAGTGGCCTTGAACCATCAAATTTGTGAATAATCTTCTCAGATGCAGACCAACCAACCGAGCTGCAGATTACGAGAACAGATTCAGCGAATAAAGATGAAGATGAGACTATTAATAATCTTACCTCACCGGGTACTTCAAACTCCCATTCTCCATCTAAACATCCCAAAATTCCCAGGAATAGCCCTGCTGATCCTGTTGTGGTTCCATGTGAGGGACAAGTAAAGGTTAAAAAAAGGGCACTTGTGCAGAAATCGGCAGCGACCCCTAGGCCCGCTAGAGCTGCTAACAAATCATTGCCCTCTGCACCCCTAGACTGCTCTCCATTGGTGATATCTGTTCAAGCCCTGACAAAACTTATTAAGACCTCTGTTTGCAGTCTCACAGACCGACTTAAAGCCATTGAATGTGCTGTGCTAACCTGTGTAGAACGATTGGGTTCAGTCAACGCCCTCCCTGAGAACAATAGGGAAGGGCTAAATGATCATTTTAATATTGATGGTTTAACCTCAAGAGCCTTTGTAACTCCCCCACTACAACAACCTGTTCCAGGGAATCCCGAGTTCCCCAATCAACCAGTGTTAAATTCAGTGCCTCAGCCGCATCAATGGATGTAGACAGGTTTCAAAACAAAGGGGCACCACCAGTCTCCCCGTCTAATACTTGCTCTGGGAGAACTGCCTCTGCTCACCCTCCGCCGGTTACGGATCGACTAGATCTTCCCCCTGCTGCTACCCTGTATGTGGTCATTTTGGCCAACGTCCCGACCCTAGCTGCTCCTCTCCAAGAAACATGGGACTCGTTGAGAAATAAATCTCTCAACTGGTTAAATTCTAAAGTTGGGATGGGGGGAGTGCTTTTTGCAGATTTTAACATGGCTAGACAGGTTGGGTGGGTTGGCAGGGGCAACAAAGTGTTTCAGGGTGACTGTATGGTGCTCTCTTTTAAAACTCCAGCACTAGACTCAGTGTTTCTAAATCAAAATAAAATTTCAGTATTACCGTTTGGTGTTTTTATACAAGCCCCACCTACACTTGCCTAGACAGCCGAATGCTGCGATACAACAATTCCCTCAATCACAACCAACCTTTCTACTAATACCAAATCCAAACTATGCATGTCCCCTCACGTATCTTATTTCAACATCTAATAGGTTTCATTGCTTTTCTAGTCTTACTGGGGTGGATTGACTGAAGGCTGAATCATTGATAGGAACTACTTTGCATAACCCTCTCCCCGCAACCTTAACCCCTGTCAATAATACACAGACAGGGGAGGGTTTATTAAATTCCAATTAACTGCGGAGCAGTCCACATTGAGAAATGAGATAAATATGGATTTTATAACCCCAGATCTAAATACTATCACAGTTTTATGCTGGAATGTAGCGGGGCTTCGTAGTAAGCATAGCCTATCAGAATGGTTAGATTTTACGACAGATTTTTAAAATATCTGCCTACTGGAAACTTGAGCCGTGGCGTTGAACCATCTCATTTGAATGGTTTTAAAACATTCAACTTTTCAGCCATTCCATTGAGATATGTTAGACCTAAGGGCGGTCTTTGTATTTATGTGTCAAACAAATTATCTTCCTCTATTGTAAATATAAACTTTCCTAACACCTTTTATCAAATTGTTTCTGTTGAGCTCTGGGCATCCTCCCAATTGATTTTAGTCAATTTCTATAATAATGCGTGTGATTCATATATACTGGTTACTCTAGGCCAACTTGATATTGATCTGGAATCTCTAATCACTAAGGGGAATGGAGACAAAATCCTGGTATGTGGGGGAACTTTAAAATCCAGCCCTGCAAATTGCCATCTAACATCTGTGGCATGACCTCACCTACTAATGACGATGTCACCCATTTCTTACACTCAGAATAGGGCGAAAACTCAATGAGCTTATTTTTAAATATGATCTAGGTTTCAGCAATTAATTTAGGGATAGACCAGTCGTGGTATCCTGTACATTTGATGGTAGTATGGGTAAAAGCACTATTGATTTTCTGCTTTTCCCCAACCGTTACTCGGCCTTAGTTATCAACTTTACAATACACAACTTTGCAATGAGTGACTACTATCCTCAGAGCTTAGTGTTGAAGTCTGGGTCTGAAAAAGAGCAAGGGGTTTGCAATCATACTTTGTCGGTGGAGAATATAGAGCTCTCCTGTCTGAATGGCTTTACCATACGTTGGTCTATGACCGATCCAACCAGTTTTCTAGAGCAATTATTCTACCACCAAAGGAGGGCCTTTGGTGTTTGTCTGGATGATTCGGCCGAAGCCTCTGTGATTATGGAGTCATTCGCCCAATTACTGAAGCAGTCAAAGTGGGGCTAACACCCAAACAGAAGATAGGAGCAGTAAAGAGGAAGGGCTGATTTGATTATGCAAGCACCGAGGCCCATAAAAACCTAAAAAGAGATTTAAAAAGTACACCTAGAAACATTGTGGAGATTCAGCACTGGAGACGGTTTTACAGGCTTACTCTAAAAAAACGTAAAAAAGGTCTGAAAGAGGAGGCCTGGGAAAAACTGTATGAGGCTAGTTGTAACAATGACACTACTGCGTTCTGGCGTGTTATAAACTCACCTTTTTTTAATGAGGATAACAAGCCAAAACTAGAGGTTGCAGTGACCGAAGTGGACTGGGTAGCACACTTTTCAAATCTGTATGCAGTTTCAACCGAATGTGATAGTAATAACTCTACATCAGCATGTATGGCGGATCCTTCAATGCTTACGTTCTCCTCTGATTGGTCTATTCTTAATTTCTCCCTGGAAGAGGTCAATCTGGATCTAAGTTCAAGCAAGGCAGGTAAAGCACCAGGCCCCAACGGGGTTCCGATTGACCTGTTTAAGGCTAATATTGATCTTTAGTGCCCTCTCTTGACTCCCGTTTTTAGATCCTGTCAGAGTGTGGAGTTCCCAATTTCCTGGTCCGAGTCTCATATTGTACCAATATTTTAAAAAGGTGACCGTAACTGCCCCGCGCATTATAGACCCATTTGCCTAGTCAAGGTGGTGGGTCGTATACTTCTATGCAGATTACAAAGGTGGGTGGACTCTAACAACATCATTTCAGATTTACAATATGGATTCTGACAGGGAATTGGGACCACGGAGCAAGCCATCAACAGGAATCTGTTACTGGGCAAATATGCACATATCAAAAGGGGTAATTTGTTTATAGTTTTTGTTAATTTGTCTTCCACTTCTGATTGTGTAATCCATGATAAACTTTGGTCCATTATGACTTCAATGGGTATAGACTGCACCATTGTTAATTTTTTAAGATATCTATATTCAACTGGTTGCGCCAGGATTCGATTTGGCATAAAGGGTGAATGTACACAATCCTTTAGTATCGAAAAATAGGTTAATCAGGAGTGTGTACTTGCCCCTTTTCTGTTTAACTTGTACATTACTAATTTGGGCAACACTCTTGCCAACATGTGTATGGATTTGCCATAAATTAAGCATCGGCCAATACCGGTTGTGCTTTACGCGGACGACGCAGTACTTATGGCCCGTACCTCATTGGCTTTGCAGTGTCTCCATGAAATATTTGTTTACTTTATGGAGAATCCCGGGTTATGAATTAATATAAGCAAAACATTTGTTATGAAAGTAGGACGAAGTACAACTAAGTGGCGTAATATCCTTATAGGAAAAGCTATCCTACCACTAACTTCTTCCTTTTCATACCTGGGTATTTTATTTGACTGTGAAGGGGACTGGAAAAGCGCCATTAATTTGAGAAGGCTGCAATTCATTAGATCTATCACGGCCCTGTGCAACTTCACAAAGAAATTGTACTGTAAACAGCCAAAAGAAATGCTAACCATATATAATGCTAAATGCAGAACTATTGCGATGTATGGCTCTGAGCTATGGGGGTTCGCAAATGTTGAATCACTACAGGTGGTGGAAAATGCCTTTTTTTAAAAATCTTTTGGCGTTCCCTTCTAGCTGTTCAAATTTTGTATGTCATTCTGAACTGGGTGCTACTTATCTAATAGATTTATTAAAGATCCAGCCAGTCCTTCTTTGGCACAAGATCTGGACATCAGATTATATGGAATTTAAACGTGCCATAGTAAAGGACTGCTGTGACTTAGAGTCAGCATTAAAAATCCCATGGTTAAAGTTTATAAGAATTTTATGTCTGATATTAGCCGTCCAGAATATTATTATCAACCTGAAACTCTGAGTACCATTACGAGGAAATCATTAAAGACAGACGGGCCTATTCCGATGGCGGGTGGATCACAACCGCCGGACCGCGACCGTAACCTTGAAAACCACCAGTCAGATTATGATGGCAGTGGTGACCGCGCGGTAGCAATCCGCCCGCTGTCCTGGCGGATGGAGCTGTATCGCTAAAATAGGGCCGGTACCTATCTTTTTATGCCGTCTAGATTAGGATGCATGCGGAAGCCAGCTTTTCCGTGGCGGTCTCTCCGCTATGGATAGGCTGGCGGGGATTGTGTTTGGGGGCCCGTTGTGCGCCTCCCTCATGTTGGGGGGTGTGCACTGGTTACACCCCTACATTTCACTGCACCAAGTGACAGGCACAGTGCAGTGTCTGCCACGTAGTGCAGTGACCTGCACAACATGCTCGTTTTCACGACGCAGCGGTGCTGCTGCCAACACCACCCCCCACAATGTTGAAGCTGCGGAATCCGACCGCTGCTGTGGCGGGCCCACCATAATACAATGGGCGGGACCGCCGCACGTAATGTTGTTTAAACCTATTGGAGGATTTGAGACTGTCTGTGGAATTGGTCAAACCAACTGTCCAACACAATCAAATGGTTATGACTACCTTTTCAATGCAACCGTAACACTTTAATGTTCTCAATGCTCAGCATATGTTTGTTTTAACCCGTTTTAGGTTGGATATCTTCCACCGTTTGACGAGTTTTCCAAATGTCAACAACTGGTCAAGTGAAATGATGTATTGCCCTTGTGACAATATGTCTAAACAATCAACTATGCACTTACTGTTCTTTTGTAAATTTTATACAGATCTGAGGAGTTCTTTTATTGTACCTTTAATGAAATTGTTACATTTTAAACAATGTAGGCCGGCATTTTTATACCTACAATTGCTTCCAAATCTGTATACATGCATGGCACTAGCAAGATTTTTTAGGGCTGCATTAAAGAGAAGAAAGTCATTACCTGCTGTATGCTAAACTGTGTTTGCATTTTATTATCTTTGTTTTACATCATTATCTTTGACTTTCAATGAGTTGCTGTTTTTATGTATACTTTTATGATACACTCTGTGAATCGAATAAAGATGAAATTGAAAATTGTGTATAAAAACGATGGTTTCGAGAGATTGGGGGCAACTTTCCATTTCTGATTATTCTGAGACATTCCTACTAGAATTTTGTCAGTCCTAATCATCAGTTTACTCTTAGGGCCTGATTCTGATCTTGTTCGGAAAGCATACCGAATGACTCGGTTCTGGAATGCTTTCTCAAAGACTCAGATTGAGAGAGTCTGACCGAATGAGCACGATGCATTGAATGCATCCGGATACGATTCGGTCGAGCTCCCATTGGCTTCATTGGGAGCCTGTGTTACGAACTTGAACACAGGCTCCCATTGGCAAAAGGGGTGGTTGGGGATAATCGTGCACCCTGTGCATGGTTGGGTAGAGGGGACCTATGGGTAACCCCACGGGCCCAATTCAGAGGGCCCCAGGTGAAGTGGGGCAAGCTATGGGCCCCCTAAGACCGATTCCGGCAGCCTTTTTGTTCCGGGCAAACCGAATCTGAAAGCCTGTCTGAATCGTTCATCGTACTAGCTCGCTCTGAAAACCTAGTCCATAGATCTGTATGAATCGGCTCTGGAAGGCTCTATCTCTCCGATTGTCATCCAGAACCGATCCGGTCAGCGCTAAGGATTTCCTGGCATCGTACTTGGTCTTCAGGAGATTATTGGGGTTCAGCTCCCACAAGATATGCTAATGGAGTGCTACAGAAAGATATGAGGGAAAAAAGGGCATACATTTTTGACCAAGAGACTGCAGAAGAAAGTGATGTAAAGAAGTGAACGTAGTGATTGAGGAACCCCTTCTACAGACTCTAGTAATGTTCAGTTCACAAGTATGCTTAATGTGTTTAAATGTTTTTGTGTATGCATATAATATATATGGACTCTAATTCTCATTGAATAAATGGAGCTGAGTTTGCTAGGAATTGTCCCACTTCCACATTAATTTTGGTGGTTGATACTCATTGCGAGCATTGAAGACATTCCAAAGAAAATTACAACCTCTTCGATGGGGCAATTGTTTACTGCATATAAAAGGTACAAGTGTTAAAAATAGACCACTTGAGTAAGGCTAACAATGCCTAAACAGCAATTTCATTTGAAAAGTTGAATTATATTGGGAGAGGTGAGGATTTATCATGAATTATTCACTTAACTTGCCTGGATTCTCCTAAACTTAACAGAAACTTGGCTAAATCACTTTATGTGAGATTCATATCAGCTACCAAAAACCCTCCTCTGTAGGTTTTGTGAGGAATGTTTAGAATCCATGATTCAAGGTTTACTGATTAGTGACCAAGCTGGATAACATGGCAGTCAAGTAAACAGAAAGTTCCCAACCAGTGACCCAACATCTACAATCATCCAGATGCAGTGCAAGCTCTTACTTGCTAATGTAGATGGGATAAGAACCAACTATTACAGCTCCTCTGAAATCCAGAATCCTCGTTGGGTGAAACGTTTAAACAACTCCTGGGGGTGCAGTAGGTTCAACAGTGATGGAAAAGAGCCTTGGCCTCTTGGTAACTACGGCCCTTCAGGAAGGGTGTGGCGAGACCATCTCCTCTGAATCTCCTGCACTGGGGATCTCCCAACCAGACATCTCCATCAGGTGTTGCCAGGTTGCCCAGGATGGCAGAAACACCAACCATTCAGGCGGTGAGATATTAGCTCACTCACAGTTGGGGTTGGTGTGGGCTGGAAGAGCCTCTGAAGCAGGCCTTATCACCACCTTTGACTTCAGAGCCTAAGGAGGAATGGGTTAAGGGTCGCAGGTAGGCCAAACCAACCTGGGAATGTACTGAGGGCATGTGCCCACACATGGGTTCCAGTAGTGAATATTTCTGATGTAAAGAGATATGCGAGGGGCCTGAAACCACCTGCGATTGTAAGACATGAATTTTCCTGAGTTAGAGAGAGAGGTTAATGTCATAGCACCCTAACAATAAAGGAGAACGTGTCAGCTCAGCTATAGACCTTACATACACAGAAAGCATTTGCAAGTCCTCGGGGCACCAAAGATCCTATAAAAGTGTATACCGAAGTAGGAACTAAAGCAGAAATATAATGAAACTTTTGTTAGTGGCCTTTGTCTGCCATCTGAAGTAGGTGCAGGCTGGGCGACATTACATCTATAGATAATATCTGCTAAGGCTAATATACTGGCTAGTCCACACATAAACAGTTCCAGAGGGGTGTGAAAGGATATGGTTGGTGCGGTTCACTGACAGAATATCTACCTACAAAATATTGTGATACAAAAATATCACAACTAAAATATCGATGACTAAAATATCATCATCATATCTTCATAATGACCTGTTCTCAGGCCAGGACGCTCCCCCCACCGCCCCAGCGTTCCCTGCTGGTGCTGTGTCCTCTGGCTGCTGCCCCTCGCTGCTGCTGGAAGTTCGAGGCCCTCCTCCACCCGCAGGCTCCCGCCTGCGCCTCTTCCCTGGTGGCCCAGTGGTGGGCGGTAAGTATTCGGTCTTATCTGCTGCCTGTCTCCCGTCTTTTTATTGTATTTGTTACCTGTTTTCTCTGTGCGCTGCCTTAGTGACTGTTTTTCGTATCTCTATTGCATTTGTTGACTGTTTTTCTCTGTGCGCTGCCTTAGTGACTGTCTTTCGTATTTCTATCATAATTGTTGCCTGTTTTTCTCTGTGCGCTGCCTTAGTGACTGTTTTTTGTATTTCTATCGTAATTGTTGCCTGTTTCTCTCTGTGTGCTGCCTTAGTGACTGTTTTCGTATTTCTATCGTATTTGTTGCCCGTTTCCTTCTGCTGTGCTCCCCGCATTCCTTTCCCGCCGCTGCGTCCCCTGCGGCCCCACCCCCCTCCTCTCCCATTTGCTTCCCGCCACCCGCCTCCAAGCTGCTCCTCCCTCCCTCCACTCCTTCTTAATGCAGGACGCTGCGCGGCCGCGCCAGAGGCAAGCCCGTCTGCGCCCGTCCGCGCCTGGACCGCGCCCCGCGCCAGAACCCCTGGACCCCGCGCACCCCACCGCACCATACCCAGCCTCAGCTACGACGCTGACTCTCTCCACGCTCTCAACACCGGCCCGAGACCAACGCTGCAACCAGGCCGCCCCGAAACGCACCCACGGACCCTTTTCCTGCCGCAGCTGCAGCTTCACCTGCGACAGAACCAGCAAACCATCAAGGACCAGACCCAACCACCTCCGCTGCATACTTCTCAACACCTGCTCCGCACGCAGACACGCCATCGAGCTCTGGGACCTGCTCGACGCCACTGCCCCGGACGTAGCCTTCCTGACCGAGATGTGGTGGAACGACTCCTCTGCTCCAAACATCGCCATTGCCATCCCAGACGGCTACAAGATCTCCCGCAGGGACCACGCCAATGGATTCGAAGGAGGAATTGCCATCGTCCACAAGTCCACCCTCAAGGTCACCACCCACGCAGACGACACCCTCAACGCCGCCGAACACCTGCACTTCTGGATCCACACCGACCCCAACACCACCCTCAGAGGAACGCTCGTCTACAGACCCCCCGGACCCTGGGCCCAGTTCAGCGACTCCATCGCCGACCTCACCAGCACCCACGCACTCGCCTCCACGGACTACATCCTCCTCGGGAACCTGAACTTCCACCTCGAACAACAACAACGTGAACTCCACCATGCTGATCGGCAACCTCGCCAACCTCGGCCTCAGACAACTCGTCACTGCACCCACCCACGCCGCCGCCCACACGCTGGATGCCGCCTTCTCCACAAGTACCCACGTCACCTTCAACCACACCACCGAACCCCACTGGACCGACCACCGCTGCATTCACTTCACCTTCAAAAAACCTACCACGCACCACCGCACCCAACAGCTGCCCCGCCGCGGATGGAGCAAAGTCACCGAAGACCAGCTGCTCACCACCCTCTCCCAGAACCCACCCACCGACCCCACCAACCCAGACGCCGCAGCCCGCAACCTCAGACAGCGGATCAACGACTGTGCCAACACCTTCGCCCCACTGAAGAAACCCCCCAACAGCCACGCCAGCAAGAGAGCCACCTGGTTCACTGACGAGCTCCTCGCCTCCAAGCACGCATGCCGGAAACTGGAGAAGAAATGGCTCCACGAACGTACACCGGACAACCACGCAGCCCACAAGGACGCCACCCGCAGACACCACCACCTCATCAGATCAGCCAAGAGATCCTCCTTCAAAGACCGCCTGGATAACAACGCACACGACAGCAAAGAGCTCTTCAGCGTCGTAAAGGAACTCTCCAACACCAGCGCCAACACCAACGACATCCCGCCCTCACAGGAACTGTGTGACTCACTGGCCATCTTCTTCCACCGCAAGATCGCTGACATCCACGACAGTGTCAACACCATGACTGACCCTACCACACCAGACTCCACCCCTCCTTCGAACACCAACAACGCCAACCGCCTTACCTCCTGGTCCAACGTCAGCGACGACGAGCCACGCAAGGTCATGAACTCCATCCACACAGGATCTCCGACAGTCCCGTGCCCCCACCACATATTCAACAAGGCAGACGCAGCCATCGCCCCCCAACTACGGAAGGTCATCAACATCTCCTTCGAAACAGCGACATTCCCGGAAAGCTGGAAGCACGCCGAAATCAACGCCCTCCTCAAGAAGCCCAAGGCGGACCCCAAGGACCTCAAGAACTTCCGGCCCATCTCCCTACTCCCGTTCCCGGTGAAGTTCATCGAGAAAATCGGCAACATGCAACTGACCCACCACCTCGAAGACAACAACATACTGGACCCATCCCAATCCGGATTCAGACGAAACCACAGCACCGAGACTGCCCTCATCGCCGCCACAGATGACATCAGGCGCCAATTAGACAACGGAGAAACATCAGCCCTCATCCGCCTAGACCTCTCGGCCGCCTTCGACACGGTCTGCCATCGCACTCTAAAAACACGCCTCCAAGAAGCCGGCATCCAAGAGAAGGCCCTCGAATGGACCACATCCTTCCTCTCCGGCAGATCCCAGAGCGTCCGCCTCTCCGCCCTTCCAATCCAAAGCCACCGAAATCATCTGCGCCGTCCCCCTGGGCTTCTCCCTCAGCCCTAGGCTGTTCAACATCTACATGGCCCCCCTCGCACAAGTGGCCTTCCACCACAACCTCAATATCATCTCCTACGCTGACGACACTCAGCTCATCCTCTCCCTCACCAAGGACCCGCGCACCGCCAAAACCAACATCCACGACGGAATGAAGGCCATCGCCGACTGGATAAGGAGCAGCCGGCTGAAACTGAACTCGGACAAGACGGAGGTCCTCATCCTCGGACCCAACCCCTCGGCCTGGGACGACTCCTGGTAGCCGACCACTCTCGGAACAGCACCGACACCCACCGACCACGCACGCAATCTAGGATTCATCCTCGACTCCTCCCTCTCCATGTCCAAATAGGTCAACGCCGCCTCCTCCTCTTGCTTCAACACCCTCCAGACGCTTCACAGGATCTACAAGTGGATCCCGACCGAAACAAGAAGAACAGTGACACAGGCCCTCATCAGCAGCAGGCTGGACTACGGCAACACACTCTATGCCGGAATCCCAGCCAAACACCTACGACGACTACAGCGCATCCAAAATGCCTCCGCCCGACTGATCGTCAACGTCCCCCGCCGCAGCCACATCACCCCCCCACCTGACAAACCTACACTGGCTCCCCGTCGACAAGAGGATCACCTTCAAACTCCTCAGCCACGCACACAAAGCACTCCACGACACTGGACCAGCCTACCTGAACAGCAGACTCAGCTTCCACACCCCCACCCGCCAGCTCCGCTCCGCCAGCCTCGCACTCGCCACCGTCCCCTGCATCCAACGAACAACCTCCGGCTGCAGATCCTTCTCCTACCTCGCCGCCAAGACCTGGAACACCCTACCTACCCAGCTACGGCAGACCGAAGACTTACTCGCCTTCAGAAGACTCCTCAGGACCTGGCTCTTCGAGCAGTAGCGCAACTCTCCCCACCCCCCTCAGCACCTTGAGACCCTCATGGGTAAGTAGCGCGCTCTACAAATATCATGATTCATTGGTTGATTGATAATGTAAGTACAAAATTATTGAAAAAAATATAGCTGTCATTAATATCGTTGTAGTCTATATTGTTTTTTAAACAAATTAAAAAATATTAAATAAATGAAGTAATAACATTAATTAAAAGAAAAATGTAATATATAGTTTAACAAATATAACACATTAACTGAATTTAAAAAGTTAAAACACATATAATAACAAATAGACATATTTACATATATCTACTTAAAAAACTAATGGATAGAAGGAAGCATGCAGTGGTAATTATTTGTATATATATATATATATATATATATATATATATATATATATATATATATTCACTGAAAAAACCATAGGTTTCACACATGTTATAGTTAGCGGAAATTTTACTGATAAAAAAACCAGTGAAATTGCCCCGTTATAGTTAGTGCTGGCAACTATAACTCACGCGACCGCAATCTTCTGCTGATGCTAATACTGTATTTAGACACTTATTTGCCCATGTCTTCTTCCATACATTTTTAGCTATACATATATTACAAATATTTTTTTTTCATAAAGACACATATGTCATCAGCAGAAGATTGCGGTCGCGTGAGTTATAGTTGCCAGCACTAACTATAACGGGGCAATTTCACTGGTTTTTTATCAGTAAAATTTCCGCTAACTATAACATGTGTGAAACCTATGGTTTTTTCAGTGAATTTGCAAGGTTTTTTAAATGCTAATTCCTAACTATAACGTGTGTGAAACCTATGGTTTTTTCAGTGAATTTGTACGGTTTTTTAAATGCTAAGTTACTTTACGCCATTTTTATCAACTTTAATAAGCCCTGTACATTTGGTGGCCTTCGGCCACCAAAAGCACAGGGGGTGGGGTCAATGTGGATAGTGTTTTTTTTATTTCGATTTTATAATTTCATGTTGCCAAAATTTAGTTTTTTTTCCTATTAATAAGCCCTGTACATTTGGTGGCCTACGGCCACCAAAAGCACAGGGGGTGGGGTAAGTGTGGATAGTGTTTTTTTTAATTTATTTTTTTTACCGTACGCTTACGGTAAGCGTACGGTAAGCGTACTCGGCGAAATTGGCGAAAAAAAATAAAACCGTTTTTGCTCTTGGGGGATGTTTGGGGACTCCCTCAACATGACTATGTGGGAGGGAGTTGTCAAAACAGCCCCGTAACATGTTTTTGGCCATCTTGTTTGATAAACAACACTCAGTGCGAGAGACAAAATGGCGGCCGCCGCTTCCTGGTTTCGGCCGATTCGAATGTTTACTAAGATCTAAGAGCCAATCAGAATCGCGCTCGCGCACGCCACCGTACGCTTACGGTAAGCGTACGGTAAGCGTACCGTAAGCGGGCTCAGATATATATATTGATTTAAAGGCTATTTTCTCAGAATCTACTGAACAGATTTACACCAAACCTACAAAAGGCACTTCCTTGACCTAGGGACTACCTCTCTGCCAAATTTCTAGTAATTCTGTTCAGCCGTTCGGGCTGTAGCTCGTTCTAAAGGTCCTATGGAAAAATGCATGGGAAAAACGCGTTTTGGGACCCCCCTTTTATCTCAGCCCCCGCTTGACGAATCCCCCCGAGACTTTCAGGGTAGGAGCGGAGCGTAGCGCCCCACCTATTTTGAGAAATTCGCGAGGATTCATCGACCGGCGCCAAAGTTATTCAAAATAGAATGTTGAGGTTTTCCTATGGAAAAGGGGTCCTAACTATAACTACCTACTGGCGACCGCCAGTAGGTAATATATATATATATATTCACTGAAAAAACCATGGGTTTCACACACGTTATAGTTAGGAATTAGCATTTAAAAAACCTTAGAAATTCAGTGAAAAAACCATAGGTTTCACACATGTTATAGTTAGCTGGACATTTTACTCGTAAAAAACCAATGAAATTGCCCCGTTATAGTTAGTTCAGCTAACTATAACTCGCGCGCCCGCAATGCACTGCTGATGACGTCACATATTACATCACTCATGACATGGTCAGTGACATCACTCATGACATCACTGATGACATCTCAAATGACATCACTGATGACATCACTGATGACATCATCCAGTGAATGTGTGTTTTTCTGAAAATTAAATATGTTTTATATATGTATATCTCAAGGTCGATGGAAGAATAAATGGGTATATAAGTGTCTAAATGGATGATTTGTTTTTGAAAAATTGATTGTTTAACTGACTGATTAAGTGTATCTTAGTGAATACATGGCTTAGTGAGTAATGTTTAAATATGTATATATCTGTATCAGTCTCTCACTTTGTGTATAAGTGGCTGCATGGGTTGGTGAGTAGCTACATGGGTGACTATATAGGTTATTAGTTGGTTTTTTGAGTATCAGTCTGAGTGTCTGCATGGTTCGGTGGGGGGTATTACGTAGTGCATAGGTGCATGAATGAGTGACTCACTGTTTGTGTGTGTTGAAGACAGCATGTGTGCAGGACTGCATGGGTGGATGAGTGTGTGTATGGGTGTGTTAGTGAGTGAATGACTGTCTCAATAGTGTCTTTATGAGTAACTACATATGTTTAAAACTAGTATATGTGACTATTGGTGTATATATGTGAGTATATGCAAGGGTGAGAGATTGGAAGAGTTCCTGTATGAATAAGTATGTGTTTCTATAAGTGATTGTTTAAAAGACTAAGTATGTGTAAGTTTCCGTAGAAGTAAGTATGGTGGTGTGTGTATAACTGTATATGCAAGTAAATGTATGTTTGATTCTTTATTAGCACGAGTGACTATGTGTGTGAGTAACTCTATGCATGAGTGGCATTGTGTAACAGGATGTATAGGTGCATGAGTACATATGATGAGTGAGTACATGTATGAGTGACTGTATTGGACTGTTGGTGAATGAGTGGATGTGTATGTGGATCTTAGAATTACTGAAGAGGTTGTTGTAACTGGTATTGGTATGTCCATTGTTTTGAAAATTTTAGTCTCTATTTTTGAATGTGTGTGTCAAAGGTTATATTAGGGTGAGAGGAGGTCTACCACTCTATCACAAGGATGATGTCATCAGTGATGTCATCAGTGATGTCATTTGAGATGTCATCAGTGATGTCATGAGTGATGTCACTGACCATGTCATGAGTGATGTAATATGTGACGTCATCAGCAGTGCATTGCGGGCGCGCGAGTTATAGTTAGCTGAACTAACTATAACGGGGCAATTTCATTGGTTTTTTACGAGTAAAATGTCCAGCTAACTATAACATGTGTGAAACCTATGGTTTTTTCACTGAATTTCTAAGGTTTTTTAAATGCTAATTCCTAACTATAACGTGTGTGAAACCCATGGTTTTTTCAGTGAATTTGCAAGGTTTTTTAAATGCTAAGCTCACGGTAAGTGTACGGTTTACGCAACGTCCGTAATTTTCCTACGCTGCTTGCATATAGTTACGCAATTTGAGTAGCCGCGCGTACTCCGCGTGGGACGCGTACGCGTGTACGCTACACGCGCACGTTACGCGGAAGTGCCGGGAGTGACTGTTATGCGCATGCGCGCAAGCGCGTGTCTTTTTTACGCGCATGCGCACTTTTGCCGTAAGCGTACCGTAAGCGTACCGTAAGCGTACGGTAGGTCATGTGATCATGAAACACAACTTTTGATTGGTTGAAACTACTTTCAGTTCTAGAACTCTCCTACACCACACCCATTCCCCTCATTTCTGCTTGTGATCCCTTGGGAGAAGGAGCTGGTTTGTCTTTGGGATACGATGGCAGAACAGCAGAGCTCTTCTGAGAGTGAGGCTAGCACTAGCAGCACTGTCTTGAGGCAGAGATCGAGGAAACAAAAGCCCTCTTATGTATGGGTTTATTTTACTTTTCCTGAAGGCCAGCAAAAGGTAAATGCACCCTTAGTGACTTGTAAGCTGTGTAAGCGTGTACTTTCTAGAGGTAATCCTAACAGGAAGTATTCCTTTGGGAATCACACCATGAAGAGACACCGCCAGGATGTACACAGAAGGACACATGGTCATCTTTTTGGAGGTAACTCTTCAGAAAGACGAGCCAGTACATCCACAGTAGCTCAGCCTGAACCATCATCTGCAGGGCTGACTCCTTCTTCTGCAGGTCAGGTGAGCCCTTCATCTGTGGGGGGAGAATCTCCTTTTGCTGGCCCTCTGGAAATGAACCCACGATTTCGGAAGGTTGATATTCATTGCACATTTTGTAAAGATCTAATTTGCCATAGGGAGACCAGTGTTTCCCTAGTGAACAACAAAATAGATCAGCACATTTGTCGCTTTGAATAATTTTCCCATGCTTCCTTTCCTCTGTCCCTGCATGAACACAACGGTTCTTTTAAGAGCCAACCTTATCTTTCATCTTTTTTTTACATATGTTTTTAAAAACTTTTTTTTATTTTTTTTTACCGTACGCGTACGGTGCGCGTCCTTTTTTTTTTTTTTTTTAAAAAAACACTAAAAATCATTTATCACATTACATTGTCCTTGAGAGACTACAATTATTATTATTGACTTACCATACTCACTGAAAAAATATTTATTCATTTGTTTTTTTAAAAAATAGTTTTAAAAATGTTTGTAGTTTTCGAAAATTTTCTATATCTATCTGGAAAAAAAGAAAAAAGTATTAATATTTTTAAAACATTTTATAATACAGTACACATATTTACATTTTTTTCCCAAAAATATTTTTGCCTTATTTTTGCTGTTTTCAGAATATATTGCATTTCACTATAAATTGTGAAAGCAATTGCATTCATCATTTTACAGCGGGCAACAAAAAATAACAATCACAAAGATTGTAATAAAAAAGCCCAGAATCTCTTTTTACTTAAACTTAACATTATAGAAATGCATAATATTCTAAAAAAATATCATCTAATACCAATACTTATTTCTTTAAAATACCGTCTGATATGTTTGTTTCAGAAGTATAATCACAATATGATATCTCAAATAACTCCAAAATACATCTGATTCCATTTCCTTTAGACCAAATAGTAATTTTAAATTTTTTTTTGGAATAAATTACCAACGGTAATCCAATAAAATTCTAAAGTTTAATTTGTCCAGATCTCACCGATTCTCTGTAACATTTTGGTTCACGAAAATTTTTTGAATAATTTATTAAGTCCACAATAGAAATGGTTACTTTTCCACATGGCCAAATAGTAATTTTTTAAAACATTTTTGAAAAAATTTCCAATGGCAGTCCAATAACATTCCAAAATTGAAAATGTGCAGAAGTTACCGATAATCTCTAAATTATTGGTTTTTCAAAGTTTCATTAAAAATTAAAAAAGTCCACATTACAATTGGTTATCTTTCCATTAGGCCAAATGATAATTTAAAAAATCTTTTTTTTACAAAATTGCAATGGTAATCCATTAAAATGGTAAAATTGTTTTGTCCAGATCTTGCCAAGTCTCTCTAAAATTTAGGTTTCAGGAAGATTAAATAGGAATTTGCTAAATCAAAAGGCAAACGTTGCTTAAAAACCAATTGGGAATCATTACACAGTGTCCAGCCTTTTTCACATTTAAGATAAACTGTGTAATGTCCAGAAGTAACAGTAGGTCCTTCATGGAAAATTATTGCAACAGTTACAAAAGTTTTTCCTGAAATTGATAATTGCTGTCCTGTAAACTTCTTTATTAAAGTATCCAATTTTGAACCATCAGCTCTACATCGTTGCATCATTAAAATTACATACTGTCCGTATTCCTTTAAAATTAATGTTGAAAACATGTCAGAATTACACTCACTACATTTCATGCTATGATTAGCATCTTTAACTAATTTTGCAAAAGTGACTGTTTTACTCTCTGGCAATGTCAAATAAATAAACCTTTCATTATCAACAATAGAGCCACATATATTATAACAATTATCACAACTATGTTCCCATTTATAAGAGAGACCAAAAAAAATGTCAATGGGAACTCCTTCTTCTTCCACTACATGAAGAAAATACATCAAAAATTCATGTGCATCTTGCTGTTCATTTTGAGAAAACTGTGTTCGTCCTGAACATACATCTAAAAGTTTTCTAATGTCAGTAGCACTTTCTATTTGAGTTTTATCTTTACTCAGCTTTTGAAAAAGGAGACTCAGCTCTGAACAGAATCTTTTTCCCTGATTTACTATTATCTGCTCTTGCAAACTTTCCAGATAAAATGCAACATTCAGCACTACATTTGCGTAGCAGTTGACACCAGAGCTATTTTCAAAATGACATCCTACAACCTGTTCTTCATTTTCCTTTTTCTTTTTGCTTGCAATTACATCACTCCTCTTTTTTTTCCTCTTCTCTACATCTTCACTACAGATATTCTCATTTTTTCTTTTACGAGAAACTACATGTTTCTCCAACACAGGATACTGACCTAAATGAGGAGCATAGCTTCTTCTTAATCTATTATACTCTTTTACACAGTTTGTATCAGCACTAACTTTTGACTCATCAAAGTCTATCATGAATAAACCTGATAATGTTTTGACTCGTGACAAAGCAACATATGCCATACCTTCTTTGAACACAGTTGAACCAATGTTCACAAATGCACAATCTACAGTCAATCCTTGAGACTTGTGAATAGTTACAGCATATGCTAGAGAAAACGGAAACTGCTTCCTACGTACATATAAGTCTTTCACAAGCATAAAACGAACTGTACAACGACAAATATCTTTAACTTCATCTATCTGATCAAATTTTATTTTTAAACATTCAACTCCTTCTTTTTTCTGGTAATTAATAAAACCCACAACTCTTCCCATCGCTCCATTAACTAAACCTTTCTCAACATCCAAATTTCTCCTTAAAAACACTCTACAGTTCATGCAAACATATAGATTTTTTTCTAATCCAGCTGTTTTGGAGATGTTCTTCTCTAGTGAGTCCAATTTATTTTTCAGTTTGCCTGTTACTGTGACAGTAATTCTTCCATCCTCAATTTTGTCCACTGCTTCCAATTTCCTGATCTCTTCCTTTTCCAATTTCAAAAGCTCCTCATTGAATATTGAGCATTCACGTAGAGTTGGCATTAAGCAGATGACACTTTTGTTTTCTGCAATGTTCTTGTATATCTTCTCTGCAACTATTTCTTCCTTTGGAAATAAATTATGTAGCAGCCGACTCTGTAATGCTTTTTTGCCAACTTCTGTCAGTAGTCCAATCGTGATATCTTTCAGAATACTTCCATATTCTTCATCGTTTGCTTGCCTCATATTAGTAGTAAGTTCCTTGTACTCAAAGAAGGACCAAATATTTGTATTTCCGATGCTTCCCAATGACTTCTTCGTGTCTTCATGTGTCACAGTATTAAACACTGGTTGTCCTTTAACTGGAGTAAGTTGCAAAAGATCTCCAAAAACTATGACGTGTTTTCCACCAAATAACATGTCATAGTCTGTCTTCAAAATTTGCTGCATTCTTAAATGCACAAAGGCAAGCATTAGGTTTGATACCATGCTCACCTCATCAATAATGAGAACTTGCATCTTCTTCAATACTCTTGAAACTTCCAAGGATGCTTCTCCAGTTAGCTTGTTGAATTGTATTTTGTTCTCATGCTCCACTGGTAACATTAGCAAACGATGTAAGGTGATTCCTTTTATGTTATATGCTGCTAACCCAGTTGGAGCAGTAACCACACAAGACAAAGTAGAATCCGTTTTTTGCTGTAGGTAGCTTCTGATGACTTTTATTAGGAAACTTTTTCCAGTTCCAGCTTGTCCGCTTACATACATCCTGATTGGATGAAATGATGTGCATGAGCACTCTTTTTTTACATGTAGAAATCCGTGATCAATTTTGTTTTTGATCTCTTCATAAATTTGTTGCTGCTCTTGATTCAGTTGTCTTTCCAAATTTTCTAAGTCTATAAATTCTTCTTGAGCTTGATTCATAGCCGTTTCCACTTCATTCATGGCTATTGATGCTTCATTTTCAATGATTGGTTGTCCTAGGGGATCTTGACTGTGTGTTCCTGAACTTTGGCTGTCCTGAGAACTGTCTCTAGCTATTTCTGCTGCAATTGTAGTTTCCTGTTCAATTTCTTCATTTAACATTTGCAGATAAGTTGTGAATGTATTGCATTGTATGCTGTCTTTGCAAGCATTAAATGAATCTTCATAGCTTTGAAATTCTCCCAGTAGTTCATCCTCTGTACGCCATGGTTTAAACAACTGTAAAAGAGCCAAGTAGTAAAATTCTTTCTTGTCAGTAGTGTCGCAACTCAGCTTCCGGTGATTTATCAAACTTCCTTTTGTTTGCTTCACCAAACATCCTTCTTCACCAACGACTTTATATTTTCCATTATTGATGTCTTCTGTGGCTTTCCTTGAATAAATGTAGTTCTGCAGCACTTCATAGAGACACATGTTCTCCAGATGTTGACTTCTCTTGGGATAATATGTGTCCAACATGTTTGTTTTCAATATATCTGTACTTTCTGGGTCATTCTCGACCAAATATTCAATTTCTCCTACAGATTTCAGTACCCGATTTCTCATTGCTGCAAGGCCTAAACTTGCCCAAATTATTCTTCTTGACTTCGAGTAGAGACTTGCAGAAGATAACCTATCTGAACATTCGTAGGATCCAATTTCTCGATGCGATAACATCTTCAAACTGAAACTGTGCAGCTTCTTACTGACAGTCTTCTCGTGAGAAATCTCTTCCCACATTTCCTTCAATTCTGTTTTTTCTGATTTCGTAATGTAAGACGTTACATATCGTGCAACAGCAATGGAATTGTCAGCTACATACTGTATATCCATGTTAGCGTTCCACATGGATAAAATGACTGGGTTGTAGTCATTTATATTTTTTGATTCTTCTTTTCTTTTAAGGTTGTAGGTATTCTTAGGTGATTTTCTTGTGATAGTATGTCTCACAGCTGACATAAAACTGTTTACTCTTCCATTTGAAAGAACAGGTCTAGGAAATCCAAATCGACATTTAGTGTAGTATTTTTCTTTGCTCTTGTATTTCCGTCGACAGTATTTTCCACACCGATGACTTTGGAAACGTAAAACTTGCTCCTTTAACTTGTTCTCTTCTGTGCTTTTTGGTATAGCACATGTTGCATATTCTTGAATGTAAGATAACACTGCTTCATCAGCATCTGTTCCAAACTTTGGGACATCCTTGATCCACAACAGCATATGAATATGAGGAGCACCTCTTGCCTGGTACTCTTTTCTCCAAAAGAAATCCACTACTTCTCCAAGGGGTGGATTTTTTTTATTGCAGATGAAGGACATCATAGCCTCAAATCTATGATTGAAATATCTGCAAACATTAACCGGATCCAATGAGCACAGTTCTCCTGCTGTCTTGTATTCGATGTTTTTAATGTTTGAATTGGCCTCTCGTAGAAAATCCAGTAAATCATCCCAAGCGTACTCGGCACAGCTTAGGGTAAGGAACCATGTTGGTGTTCCTAAATTCCGTAACATGCATTTTAGTTCACCATGGCGTCGGTACCAATATTCATTTGTCCCACGCTGACAAGCCATCAGATTGATCAGTTGTGTTTCCAAATGATCATCTCGGTGCTGCACTTTCTCCATAAAATCCTTAGCAGCCACATTTTGTAAATGTACTCCACTTTTTAAAATGTGATTTACTGCATAAGACAGTGCAGACAAGTCGCTTTCAAATAAAAGATGGAACAAATAAGGAATACTTAGTCGAAATCTGGGATCTTCAGCATATAGTCTTGTAGTCCGATACTCTGAAGCTGGAATCTGTTCTGGACGTTCATCGTATCGTCCTCCTTTTCCTTTAGGAAACAGCTGAGGAAAACATCGAGCTTCCAAGCTCTCCTCCCATACACTCACAGGAGTTCCTTTTGCTTTCTTCATCTGAAAGAGATCAATATTGTCTCCCATAACTTCTTTCGAATGAAGAGGATGTATGCTAAAATGTTCATAAATTTCTTCTTCCTTTGACTTGTCCACTTTTTCAATTTGTCCAGTTGGTGTTTCTGTGTCTTCTTGAAAATCTTCTTCTTCTTCTTCTTCTTCTATATAAATTGATTCATACCATTTGTTATTTTTTTTCAAATACAAATTTGCTCTTTGTACTTTCCGCACATCTACCAGCTCCTGCCAAATCTTCTTATTCTTTGTAGGTACACCATTAACCAGAATAATTAATGGTTCAGTTTCCAAAGTATCCGCATCAATAGTTTCCATATTTTTTTTCAAATCCAAGGGCAAATACACCACTCTACCTTTTAAACCTCTCAGTAAATCTGAAGGAGGTAATTTACCAGTTTTGGGCTCCATACGTACTATGGTCTGGAACGGATGAACACACTGAATGAGTATAGACTCATATGTATTTAATTCAGAAAGTTCAGCAGGAATAGCATCCAATTCTAAATTATTATGTACAGCTCTGGTCGGCATTCTATTTTCCTCTAACTTGTTGTAACAGTATTTACAAATACGCTGATCTTCACCCAATTCAAAACAATTTTCTAGAAATATATATGTGGCAAAATCCTTCCACTTATAATTATCTTCATTTTCACTCTTTCTGTAGAGATCAACATTCCTAGTTTGTTTTCTATAATGAGTTCTGCGGCAACAAATACAAGTAACATTTGGTCTTTCATTAGAGACTATTGCAAATTTTGTTATGTGATCATTAAATGTCTTACTTACAGAAGGTTCTACATTCTCTTCCACTTCTTCCTCATTTACTGTGTCCTTCTCTGCACTGTTTTGTTCAGGACCAAAGTAACAAAACTGAATTTCATCAACAACCTTCTCTACATCTGATACCGTTCCTCGGAACAGAGCCCTATTCAATTCATTTAACTTTATTGCTGGACTTTTGGCAAAATACAACCGTCTCACAAACTTTCTCATTCCAGTATGATGAACAGCCAGCATCCTAAAATGATGGAAAACACTATTGCACACTTTTCTAGATAGACAAGCCAGAGAATGACCCTGCAAACCAGTATTCTCTCTCACTCTGCATGGATCCAGACTTTGAAGCACCTTAATCTTCTGTTTTACACTTTTTTTACTATATTCTCTTAGAAACTCTCGAAATTTGTCAATAGATTCCTGACGCACAGTGCAAATACTACTACAATTCCAAGTGTACACTGGGGCTTTAGGACATCTCCCCATTGCCTCATCTGCCATCACTTGTACCTCATCTCTTGGAACCATTATCTCCTTCTCCATTATGCAACCATTTGTTACTTCGTATGAACGACCTCTGGTGTCAACTGCATGCAGCAAACTATTACTTTGAAAATAGCTCTCTTCATTAAAAAAAGGTTCACTACTTGAACTATGCATCCACTTTCCTAAAAACACTTTACAAAAGTTTGTTCTGTTCACTACTCTTTTCCTTTTGCTATGTGATTTCAGTACATTAACCATTTTGTCTAATGTACGCATCCTATTCAAAATTAATATGAATAGTTTCCTTTTTAATTCTAATGCCTTTGCTGCAATGGCTTCAATTTCTTTTTTTCTCTTGTAATATTTTGCCTTTTGCTTATATTTCTTCACATCCTTTATCAAATTGGACATAACTCTTCTCTGAAACATTTTTCTACGTATCTCTTTAAACGCTGTTTTTCTGTTTATGTAAATCTTTTCAGTTGCAGAAGGTATATTTGCATTAACTAAATTCTCAATTTTTTCCTGTTCTCTTCCTTTTGTAACATTCTTTCCAGTACAGACATTTTGTACATTTTTCTTTGTTTTGAATATATTTTTAAGAAATTGTTTTTTCTGCTTACCAGAAGATTTTTTCTTTTTCCCAACATGAGCATCTTCTACTAACTTTGGTCCTCCAGTTGTCTTCAAATATAGTTTTTTTTTTAGCGTTTTTTGAACTCTGGATTTTGTAGGCATCTTAAATTTTGTTCACTGCTCTTCAGCAATACCTGAAAAAAACTAAAAAAAAAATCCTTTATTGTATTTAAATATATTACTACATTTCTTTTCACAATAGTCACAAAACGAAATTTCTTTGCCAATTTGAATGCACACAAACTGCTCTTTTTTTTGGGCAAGTGAAAATCACTTTTACAAACTGTCACATTATGAAACCACTTTTCAGATTTTTTAAAAAGCCCATGTCCAGAGTGCTACACTCCAGCAAGGGCAACCAGCCTTAGTGATGCTGAATGTATTTGCATTACAGACTGAAACCTGAAAACCCCACTCGCTTGTAAATACTGTGCATGACTATACATGGCAAGCACATGGGTGTGTGCTAAGACTCTGCTTCTTCCCCCAAAAATTTGCTCCCCCTTTCCATCTAATGCAACTGTGAAATCACCAGAGCAAGACGCAATAAATCTCTGCCTATAATTCCTCTCTGCACACAGAGTCATGTTTTCACATTAGTCCCAAAACGAAATTTCTTTGCCAATTTGAAAGCACACTTACTGCTCTTTTTTTTTTTCGGGACAAGTGAAAATCACTTTTTACAAGTGAAAATCACTTTTACAGACTGACACATTATGAAACCACTTTTTTTGATTTATTTAAATGCACATGTCCAAACTGTTTTTTCAGACCACCACCATGTGTATTCTCGGTGACTGCCTACACTCCAGCAAGGGCAACCAGCCTTAGTGATGCTGAATGTATTTGCATTACAGACTGAAACCTGAAAACCCCACTCGCTTGTAAATACTGTGCATGACTATACATGGCAAGCACATGGGTGTGTGCTAAGACTCTGCTTCTTCCCCCAAAAATTCGCTCCCCCTTTCCATCTAATGCAACTGTGAAATCACCAGAGCAAGACGCAATAAATCTCTGCCTATAATTCCTCTCTGCACACAGAGTCATGTTTTCACATTAGTCCCAAAACGAAATTTCTTTGCCAATTTGAAAGCACACTTACTGCTCTTTTTTTTTCGGGGCAAGTGAAAATCACTTTTTACAAGTGAAAATCACTTTTACAGACTGACACATTATGAAACCACTTTTTTTGATTTATTTAAATGCACATGTCCAAACTGTTTTTTCAGACCACCACCATGTGTATTCTCGGTGACTGCCTACACTCCAGCAAGGGCAACCAGCCTTAGTGATGCTGAATGTATTTGCATTACAGACTGAAACCTGAAAACCCCACTCGCTTGTAAATACTGTGCATGACTATACATGGCAAGCACATGGGTGTGTGCTAAGACTCTGCTTCTTCCCCCAAAAATTCGCTCCCCCTTTCCATCTAATGCAACTGTGAAATCACCAGAGCAAGACGCAATAAATCTCTGCCTATAATTCCTCTCTGCACACAGAGTCATGTTTTCACATTAGTCCCAAAACGAAATTTCTTTGCCAATTTGAAAGCACACTTACTGCTCTTTTTTTTTTCGGGGCAAGTGAAAATCACTTTTTACAAGTGAAAATCACTTTTACAGACTGACACATTATGAAACCACTTTTTTTGATTTATTTAAATGCACATGTCCAAACTGTTTTTTCAGACCACCACCATGTGTATTCTCGGTGACTGCCTACACTCCAGCAAGGGCAACCAGCCTTAGTGATGCTGAATGTATTTGCATTACAGACTGAAACCTGAAAACCCCACTCGCTTGTAAATACTGTGCATGACTATACATGGCAAGCACATGGGTGTGTGCTAAGACTCTGCTTCTTCCCCCAAAAATTCGCTCCCCCTTTCCATCTAATGCAACTGTGAAATCACCAGAGCAAGACGCAATAAATCTCTGCCTATAATTCCTCTCTGCACACAGAGTCATGTTTTCACATTAGTCCCAAAACGAAATTTCTTTGCCAATTTGAAAGCACACTTACTGCTCTTTTTTTTTTCGGCGCAAGTGAAACTCACTTTTTACAAGTGAAAATCACTTTTACAGACTGACACATTATGAAACCACTTTTTTTGATTTATTTAAATGCACATGTCCAAACTGTTTTTTCAGACCACCACCATGTGTATTCTCGGTGACTGCCTACACTCCAGCAAGGGCAACCAGCCTTAGTGATGCTGAATGTATTTGCATTACAGACTGAAACCTGAAAACCCCACTCGCTTGTAAATACTGTGCATGACTATACATGGCAAGCACATGGGTGTGTGCTAAGACTCTGCTTCTTCCCCCAAAAATTCGCTCCCCCTTTCCATCTAATGCAACTGTGAAATCACCAGAGCAAGACGCAATAAATCTCTGCCTATAATTCCTCTCTGCACACAGAGTCATGTTTTCACATTAGTCCCAAAACGAAATTTCTTTGCCAATTTGAAAGTACACTTACTGCTCTTTTTTTTTTCGGGGCAAGTGAAACTCACTTTTTACAAGTGAAAATCACTTTTACAGACTGACACATTATGAAACCACTTTTTTTGATTTATTTAAATGCACATGTCCAAACTGTTTTTTCAGACCACCACCATGTGTATTCTCGGTGACTGCCTACACTCCAGCAAGGGCAACCAGCCTTAGTGATGCTGAATGTATTTGCATTACAGACTGAAACCTGAAAACCCCACTCGCTTGTAAATACTGTGCATGACTATACATGGCAAGCACATGGGTGTGTGCTAAGACTCTGCTTCTTCCCCCAAAAATTCGCTCCCCCTTTCCATCTAATGCAACTGTGAAATCACCAGAGCAATACGCAATAAATCTCTGCCTATAATTCCTCTCTGCACACAGAGTCATGTTTTCACATTAGTCCCAAAACGAAATTTCTTTGCCAATTTGAAAGCACACTTACTGCTCTTTTTTTTTTCGGCGCAAGTGAAAATCACTTTTTACAAGTGAAAATCACTTTTACAGACTGACACATTATGAAACCACTTTTTTTGATTTTTTTAAATGCACATGTCCAAACTGTTTTTTCAGACCACCACCATGTGTATTCTCGGTGACTGCCTACACTCCAGCAAGGGCAACCAGCCTTAGTGATGCTGAATGTATTTGCATTACAGACTGAAACCTGAAAACCCCACTCGCTTGTAAATACTGTGCATGACTATACATGGCAAGCACATGGGTGTGTGCTAAGACTCTACTTCTTCCCCCAAAAATTCGCTCCCCCTTTCCATCTAATGCAACTGTGAAATCACCAGAGCAATACGCTTTAAATCTCTGCCTATAATTCCTCTCTGCACACAGAGTCATGTTTTCACATTAGTCCCAAAACGAAATTTCTTTACCAATTTGAAAGCACACTTACTGCTCTTTTTTTTTTCGGGGCAAGTGAAAATCACTTTTTACAAGTGAAAATCACTTTTACAGACTGACACATTATGAAACCACTTTTTTTCATTTTTTTAAATGCACATGTCCAAACTGTTTTTTCAGACCACCACCCTGTGTATTCTCGGTGACTGCCTACACTCCAGCAAGGGCAACCAGCCTTAGTGATGCTGAATGTATTTGCATTACAGACTGAAACCTGAAAACCCCACTCGCTTGTAAATACTGTGCATGACTATACATGGCAAGCACATGGGTGTGTGCTAAGACTCTGCTTCTTCCCCCAAAAATTCGCTCCCCCTTTCCATCTAATGTAACTGTGAAATCACCAGAGCAATACGCAATAAATCTCTGCCTATAATTCCTCTCTGCACACAAAGTCATGTTTTCACATTAGTCCCAAAACGAAATTTCTTTGCCAATTTGAAAGCACACTTACTGCTCTTTTTTTTTTCGGGGCAAGTGAAAATCACTTTTACAGACTGACACATTATGAAACCACCATGTGTAACTACAACAAAAACAATTTCCATTTCTATTATTCATTTCTTAAGTTACCACATACATCCCCTCTCAAACTGTAAACTCACCTTTAAAATTAGTTAGCTGTGAAAGAAATGTGACACTCAAACAGCAGATTATCAGAGCCAGGATCTCTGTTGTGTTCACCTCTCTCCTCTCAGCAGAACCAGATAATGGCAAACTTTCCCTCTATTTTTCCACACATATACTTGTAAGTTTCAAATCTCAGTGCTTCCCCCTTTTTTTCAAATGAAATCACACATTTCTATTGGTTGAAAACCAACCCTTTTCCAAAAGTACCCTTCCCCCAACTTGACTTCTGCCTAGTACCCTTCCCCCAACTTGACTTCTGCCTGCTACCATAGCAACAGCTCATGGAACACTGCTGTGTTGAGTTAGGTCAGAAGTTCGCCAAACAATGTTTCAATTCCACAGAGCAAGAGTGCTTGACTTTTCAAACCTAACAGCAAATCCATAGTACTGTTCTTTGGTTACACATTTTTTTTTACCAATACAAAACATGCTTCTATTAATTTACACATACAGCCTAGTTTTTATTCTAGAATGGTATGAAACAGCCAATCAGTTCTTTTTGTTTTGAAAAAAATATGTATGCCTCCATTTCCAAACTGTCTTTCTTTTCATATTGCCATTCTACTGAAAGACACCTCCTGAGTGCATCCAGTTCTCCTTTGAAGATGTTCACAGTGTGGATTGTAGGGCACAGCTATGTCTTCTGGAGTGAAAAGTTTGCAGAGAAAACAGGTATGGTGAGAGACCTTGCTTTGCCAAATGTAGACATTAAATGGATTGGTCAGAGAGGGTTAAAGTGGCACCAATTGATGCCATTGGTGAAATCCTTCATTCAAATCCAACACCCTGACCTCATAATAGTGCACTGTGGTGGCAATGACCTAGGCACTTTGACTGGGGTAGGTCTGGAAATGCTTATGAAGGACACCTTTGCACAACTGTTTACACTTTTCCCTAAAACTGCCTTTGTGTTTTCCAACATATGCCAAAGGCAAAAATGGAACTGGTCCAATCATTTCTGTCCACAGATTGACAAAGCAAGAAAGCACGTCAACAAATCTGTTTCTGCTTTCCTCCGTGACTATGGTATGGGTGCCATTTACCACAACAACTTGCGTTATGACATGCAAGACATTTATAGAGGAGATGGTGTGCACTTCAATGATGAAGGGAACAGAGTCTTCCTCTTGAACCTTAGACTCTGCATCGGTACTTACTTGTAGGTACCACTTAAAAAATGACTTCATAAACACAACAGCTCTTTTTAGAGCTCCCTAATATCTAAACTCTTAAATCTGCTTTTCATTTATTTTTTTTTATTTTTTTTTACCGTACGCTTACCGTAAGCTTACCGTACCCGTACCCCGTGATTTTTTTTAAAATCAATAAATGTTTTTTTTGTACTTTTCTGTCCTTCTTTGACCCCCTTACAAATGTTAGGGGGTCTGTAACTCTCCTCATTGCCCCCTTTCCTTGTTTTCACTCTTTTTTTTCAGAGTGAAATACACAAAATGGCGGCCGCCGCTTCCTGGTTTCGACCGATTCGAATGTTTACTAAGATCTAAGAGCCAATCAGAATCGCGCTCGCGCACGCCACCGTACGCTTACCGTAAGCGTACGGTAAGCGTACTGTAAGCGGGCTCAGATATATATATTGATTTAAAGGATATTTTCTCAGAATCTACTGAACAGATTTACACCAAACCTACAAAAGGCACTTCCTTGACCTAGGGACTACCTCTCTGCCAAATTTTGAGTAATTCTGTTCAGCCGTTCGGGCTGTAGCTCGTTCTAAAGGTCCTATGGAAAAATGCATGGGAAAAACGCGTTTTGGGACCCCCCTTTTATCTCAGCCCCCGCTTGACGGATCCCCCCGAGACTTTCAGGGTAGGAGCGGAGCGTAGCGCCCCACCTATTTTGAGAAATTCGCGAGGATTCGTCAACCGGCGCCAAAGTTATTCAAAATAGAATGTTGAGGTTTTCCTATGGAAACGTGGTCCTAACTATAACTACCTACTGGCGACCGCCAGTAGGTAATATATATATATATCCTACTGGCGTTTGCCAGTAGGCAGTTATCGTTAGGACCTATTTTCCATAGGAAATCTGCAACATTCTATTCCCAATAACTTTGGCACCGGTTGACGAATCTTCGTGAAATTTTCAAAACTTTTGGCCAGCTCCGGTCCGCTCCTATCCTGAAAGTCTCGGGGTGATTCGTCAAGCAGGGGCCGAGAAAAAAAGGGAGTCCCAAAACGTGTTTTCCCCATGCAATTTTCCATAGGAACGTTTAGTCGCAGCTACAGCCCGAACTGCTGAACGGAATTGCACCAAATTTGGCAAAAAGGTAGCCCTTGTTTCAAAGTCGTGCCTTTTGGTTAAATGGTGTAAATCCGTTCAGTAGTTCCATAGAAAATCAAAAGTAAAATCACATATATATCTGGGCGGTGCCTAACCACACATCTCATCGTGAGATCTGATTGGCTGTCAGCACTTCATCCAAGAAGTGTTAGCAGCCATCTTGGGACCAATATACATGATAGCTCCTCATTAAAAAGCATTGCAGTTAATAGAAGGTTTTAAGACTTTAGTTACGTTATAAATCATTTGTTGATGGTACCATACTCATTTTAGGCATTGTGGTGTGTTCTAAGGTGATTTTACCATGTGAAAAAGCCTTCTGCTGGGATATCATGAATCATGTTTGAGAGGAAACTATTTTCTCATGCTTTTCGGACAAAGGTTTGGAAGGTGATCTATAAGCTAAACTGAGAGCATATTTCCTGTAAATTCACATTATTTTTTTCAGTCATGTGAGAATGAAGTCTGACCTTCTCAGTAAAACATGTACATCCAACAAGGGCAGAGACTGTCAGTTGATTCCTTTGTGTTCTACTGCAGCTTCCCAGAGTGTTCTAAAGAACAACTAGAGCGCTAACAGTCCTACTTATGACAAACGTATGACACACCTGAAGCCATCTTGATTGGAATAAAGTGGTAACTCTTAAAACATTTAATTTAAAAAGGAACAAAATGAGGGGGTTAATTTTGCCATAGAAAGTATGATTAGTGCGGCAGAAAGAAAAATTAGGGCACATTTTGAGTGACTTCTCAAATCCTCTTCTATTTCATTAAAAACTTCTGACATGCAGACTGAAACATGCACTTTGAATACCAGCAGCAGACTTGCCTGGTGAGCAGTAGCTTTACTACAGTGATCTAATGAGCAACTAGAGTGCTAACATTCAGAATTTATGTCAAATGTGTGACACATCTGAATGCCTTCTTGATGGAATCAAAGTAAAAAACTGAAAGTATTTCCTACTGAGGAGACTGTAGTAAATGAGGAAATTAGGAAACTTCATAACAAATAAGTCTCCCAAGTTGGCCACTAGAGACAAAAGAGCCCAAATGTAGCACAAACATCACCCAGATGTAGCCCAAGTATAGCCCAATGACAGAATGTCCCAGAGTGTTCTAAAGAACAACTAGAGCGCTAACAGTCTTACTTATGACAACAGTATGGCACACCTGAAGCCATCTTGATTGGAATAAAGTGGTAACACTTAAAAGATTTAATTTGCAAAGGAACAAAATGAGGGTGTTCATTTTGCCACAGAAATTATGATTAGTGCTGCAGAAAGAAAAATTAGGGCACATTTTGACTTCTCAAATCCTCTTCTATTTCATTAAATAATTCTGACATGCAGACTGAAATATGCACTTTGAATACCTGCAGCAGACTTCCCTGGTGAGCAGTAGCTTTACTACAGTGATCTAAGGAGCAACTAGAGAGCCAACATTCAGAATTTATGGCAAATGTGTGACACATCTGAATGCATTCTTGATGGAACCAAAGTAAAAAACTGAAAGTATTTCCTACTGAGGAGTCTGCAGTAAATGAGGAAATTAGGAAACTTCATAACAAATAAGTCTCCCAAGATGGCCACCAGAGACAAAATAGCCCAAATGTAGCACAAATATCACCCAGATGTAGCACAAGTATAGCCCAATGACAGAATGTCCCAGAGTGTTCTTAAGAACAACTAGAGCGCTTACTGTCTTACTTAAGACAAAAGTATGGCACACGTGAAGCCATCTTGATTGGAATAAACTGGTAACACTTAAAACGTTTAATTTAAAAAGGAACACAATGAGGGGGTTCATGTGCCATAGAAATTATGATTAGTGCTGAAGAAAGAAAAATTAGGGCACATTTTGACTGCTCAAATCCTCTTCTATTTCATTAAAAAATTCTGATATGCAGACTGAAACATGTACTTTTAATACCAGCAGCAGACTTCTGTGGTGAGCAGTAGCTTTACTACAGTGATCTAATGAGCAACTAGAGTGCTAACATCCAGAATTTATGGCAAATGTGTGACATATCTGAATACCTTCTCGATGGAATCAAAGTAAAAAGCTGAAAGCATTTCCTACTGAGGAGACTGCAGTAAATGAGGACAAAAGAGCCCAAATGGAGCACAAATATCACCCAGATGTAGCCCAAGTATAGCCCAATGACAGAATGTCCCAGAGTGTTCTAAAGAACAACTAGAGCGCTAACAGTCTTACTTATGACAACAGTATGGCACACCTGAAGCCATCTTGATTGGAATAAAGTGGTAACACTTAAAAGATTTAATTTGCAAAGGAACAAAATGAGGGTGTTCATTTTGCCACAGAAATTATGATTAGTGCTGCAGAAAGAAAAATTAGGGCACATTTTGACTTCTCAAATCCTCTTCTATTTCATTAAATAATTCTGACATGCAGACTGAAATATGCACTTTGAATACCTGAAGCAGACTTCCCTGGTGAGCAGTAGCTTTACTACAGTGATCTAAGGAGCAACTAGAGAGCCAACATTCAGAATTTATGGCAAATGTGTGACACATCTGAATGCATTCTTGATGGAACCAAAGTAAAAAACTGAAAGTATTTCCTACTGAGGAGTCTGCAGTAAATGAGGAAATTAGGAAACTTCATAACAAATAAGTCTCCCAAGATGGCCACCAGAGACAAAATAGCCCAAATGTAGCACAATATCACCCAGATGTAGCACAAGTATAGCCCAATGACAGAATGTCCCAGAGTGTTCTTAAGAACAACTAGAGCGCTTACTGTCTTACTTAAGACAAAAGTATGGCACACGTGAAGCCATCTTGATTGGAATAAACTGGTAACACTTAAAACGTTTAATTTAAAAAGGAACACAATGAGGGGGTTCATGTGCCATGGAAATTATGATTAGTGCTGAAGAAAGAAAAATTAGGGCACATTTTGACTTCTCAAATCCTCTTCTATTTCATTAAAAAATTCTGACATGCAGACTGAAACATGCACTTTTAATACCAGCAGCAGACTTCTGTGGTGAGCAGTAGCTTTACTACAGTGATCTAATGAGCAACTAGAGTGCTAACATCCAGAATTTATGGCAAATGTGTGACATATCTGAATACCTTCTCGATGGAATCAAAGTAAAAAGCTGAAAGCATTTCCTACTGAGGAGACTGCAGTAAATGAGGAAATTAGGAAACTTCATAACAAATAAATCTCCCAAGATGGCCACCAGAGACAAAAGAGCCCAAATGCAGCACGAATATCACCCAGATGTAGCCCACATGTAGCCCAATGACAGAAGTGTGCAAAACACTTTTTATTTTTTGTGTTTTTTCAGTTTTATATAGTGCAGACTTGTCTGGTATTGGGGTGCTTTACATGAGCATTGGTTACATCACACAAGAACAAATTCATTTTGGTTGTAGACATGGGGAGATTAAGTGATTTGACCAGAATCACAGAATGTCGAGCTGAAGCAGAAACTCCAACCTGGTTCCCCAGTTGCAAAGTCTGCAGCTCTGGAAGTAACACCACATCCTCTCACCTAAGTGCAACATTTAATCAAGTGGTCAACTGGATAAAAAAACATAAAGATAACACATAAAAACTCAGAAAATATGTCCTCATTTTAGTTTTTTAGAGCACTAACCATAATTTTTATACAAATAAGACCCTCTCATATATGTAATTTCTAAAGGAAATGCTCTAGGTATTACAGTTTTGATTACATCAAGATGACGTCAGGCGTTCCACACTTTTGTAATAAATATAGAATGTTAGTAATCTAGTTGTTCATTAGGATACTGTTGAGAGGCAGAGGCCAGGGGCACGGACTCTGAAAATTAAAGGCAGGTAGGAGGGTGCAGAGGCAACAGTTTGACCACACTGGGTAGGCAGGAAGGGCAGTGGTAGCTCAACAGACTATGGAGGGCAGTGGAAAGGGGGGCAGGGGCAACAAACCAACAATACAGGACTGGCAAGAGAGGCTGTGGCAATATAATAGACCATACATTCCAACAGACCCGATTCAGCGAGGAAACGTCCAATGTTTTTAAGCTCAAATGGGCTTTATTTGATCTGTCTCCTGTCTACAATCTCCTCTTTTTCAATGTAACTCAAAGGGGAAAATCAATACCCCAGTTTTTTTTCAAAATCTCCCTCTTACCAAGTTCAAAATGCTCGCGAGTATGGTACATTGGATCATGGAAGGCAGGAGGAATTGGGGTAGGGACATGGACTCGGATAACAGAGGACAGGAGGGACATGGAGAGGTGCACCAAACTGACCCTACAGGGCAGGCATCAGGGTTTGCAGCAGCACAATACACCACATAGGGCATGCGGGACGGGAGTGCAGCACAACAATCCATAGAAAGCAAAAGGGAGGGAACAGAACCATGCACATGGACAACAGACAACAGAGGGGAAAGAGGCAATGGTAGCTAGCTGACCATAATAGACACACAGGAGAGAAAGCTGCAGCATAACAGACCATAAAGGGCAGGAGGGACGGATCAGGGGCATTACAATGGAACAGACAAGCCAGGAGGGAGGGAATAGTGGTCTGCACATGAAACAGAGGGCTGGGGGCAAGGGGGCTGGGCAGGAGCAGCAAGATGACCATGGAGGTCAGGCAGGATGGGCACTAGAAGCAAGACACACCATGGAGAGCAACAGTGAGACTATGATGGCATACACACAGACCATGGAGGGAAGGTGGGAGGGGGTCAGGGGCAGCTAGCTGACCACACAGGGAAGGTGGGAGGGACCGTGGCAGCACAGAATACCATGCATGGCAAGCGGGAAGGTTAGTGGCAGCACAATGGCTATGATGGGCAAGAAGGAGGGTGCAGGGGCATGCACAAAGGACCATGGAGGATAGAAGGAAGGGTCAGGACCTGGGCACAGGCAAGAGAGTTCAGGGGAAGGGGCCTCACAATAGACCACGCGGGGCAGGCAGGAGGAGCAGTTGCAGCACAACAGACCAGGGAGGGCAGAAGGGTGTGGCAGTAAAATGGAGGACAGGAGGAAGGGGATAGGGGCATGGAATGTGGACAGGCAGGGTGGAGGTGGCAGGGACAGGTTACAGTCATCTGACAATGCTAGGCAGGTGGGAGGGGAGTCGCAGCTCAACAGAACACTCAGAGTAGATAGGAGTGGCAGGCCCATGGAACATGGTGGGCAAAAACGATGGAGCAGGGGCATGCACAAAGACATCGGAGGGCAGGGGGAAGGAGAATAGAGGAAGCAAGCTAAGCACAGAGGCTAAGCAGGAGGTCAATGATGGGGCATAGAATTGGGCAATGGAGGGCAGGAGGAGTGGACTGGTACATCATGCTAAATGGAGGGCAGTGGCAGCACATCAGACCATGCATGGCAGCAGGGAGGAGGCTAGTCCATGGATTCAGACAACAGAGGATAGGGAGGAGGTGGATGGGGCAGCAAGCTAACTGTTCAGAGAAGGCCAGTGGCAGAACAACGGCCACACAGGGCTGGGTGGGGGAAGCACAATGCCAGGCTCTGTTTCCAACCCCCACCATCCATTGTGATATGCATCTTACTTAAGGTTAAAAAAAACCTAGAAATTTGCTAAAAAAAACAAAGATTACAGGGACGGTATAGTTAGACTCAGATTTCACTCATACACAACCAGTGAAATTCAGCAGTTATAGTTACCTGAGCTAACTATAACTTACGCGCTCGCAATGTACTGCTAATGACCTCAGACATTACATCATTCATGACATGATCAGTTACATCACTCATGACATGGTCAGTTACATCACTCATGACATCACTCATGACATCTCAAATGAGCTGTGAATGGAATGGAACTATAATCGCTAGAAGCTTTATTTAGGGATAGTGTGTGTATATTAACACCCCTTTTTTTCCTTTTCTTTCGTTTAAGAACCATTATAATATGCAACGTGCCCAGATTAATATGGCCGATAGCCTTTCACTTTAAAGTAATGTGTAGTCCATTGTTTATGTTGATGTTTGCAATTCTAAGTATGTTTATTATGAATAAGTCACGTTGACGAACATACAGGTATAGCGGTCACAGGGCAAGATATGCTGAAATGATATTGTGTGCCTATTAACACTTGTTTTCTTTTCTTTATTGTATCAATTCCTGAATTTTCACATCGTGACCAGGCCAATATGGCCACCAGCTTTTTGGATTAAAGTAATGCACTGCTGATGACGTCACATATTACATCACTCATGACATGGTCAGTGACATCACTGATGACATCACTGATGACATCACTGATTACATCATCTACGTGATCATCTGATGCACCTCCTCACACCCTAAAATACAGACTACCATTCTCGAAACCATAGACACACCAATACTAGTACAGCTACAATATTCTGCGCACTATGCATTCAGACCTCTAATCAGCTACATAGCTTTGATACAGTCTTTTAAATACTCAGTTAGTACCTATGCAGTCTAGGAATCCTTCTGTCTGTCCCATGCACTTCTCCATTCAACCATCCACCACTATCTACGTATCCTATCATTCTGCCAATACCTAAGCACTAATAAATTTTGCATGCACTCTCTTTGCAGCACTGAAATTACTCCAGTTATTATTCATATACTTAAGGAATGGCCTAGCCACTAACACAAGTGCATGTACAATATTTTGTACACTATGCATGCAGACCTCTAACCAGCTACATACTATTGATAAGCTCTTCTAAATACCCAGTTAGTACCTATGCAGTCTAGGAATCTATCTGTCTGTCCCATGCACTTCTCTATTCACCCATCCAGCACTATCTACGTATCCTATCACTCCACCAATACCTAAGCACTTATAAATTCAGCACACACTTTCTTTGCAACACTGAAATTTCTCCAGTTATTAGTTGTATACTTAAGGAATGGTATAGTCAAAAACACAAGTGCAGGTACAATATTTTGTACACTATGCATGCACACCTCTAACCAGCTACAAACTATTGATACACTCTTCTAAATACCCAGTTAGTACCTATGCAGTGTAGGAATCCTCCTGTCTGTCCCATGCATTTCTCCAATCACCCATCCAGCACTATCTACTTATCCTATTACTCCACCAATACCTAAGCACTTATAAATTCACTATACACTCTGTTTGTAATACTGTAATTATTCTAGTTACTAGTCATGAACTTATGGAATGGCCTAGCTACTAACACAAGTACATCTATAATATTGTGTGCACTATCCAAGCAGACCTCTATCTAGCTACATACTATTGATACACTCTTCTAAATACCCAGTTAGTACTCATGCAGTGTAGGAATCATCCAGTCTGTCCCATGCACTTCTTTAATCACTTATCTACCACTATCTACTTATCCTATCACTCCACCAATACGTAAGCACTTATAAATTAAGTGTTCACTCTGTTTGCAGCACTGTCATCATTCCAGTTACTAGTGGTATTCTTATAAAATGACCTAGGAACCAACACAAGTACACATAAAATATTCTGTGCATAATCCCTACAAATCTCTAAGCAGATACATACTATTGGTCCACTCCATTAAATACTTAAGTAGTACCAGTCAGTCTCATGCATTCTTCAATCACCCATCCAGCACTATGTTCTTATTGTATCAGTCTGCCAATACCTAAGCACTTATGGGGCAGATTTACAAGCACCCTGCGCCACCAGTACATCACTTTTTGTAACGTAGTGATGGCACCAGGCACTCCTTCATATTTACAAGGAGAGGAAAAGCCAACCTGCGTGGTTTTTCCTCTCCTTGTAAATATACGACCCCTTCATACATAGAACTTTGCGTTGAAGGAGCGTCCCATAGGTGTTGCTGTGGGTGTTCCCACGCAACACCCATAGAACAAGACATCTCCAGATTTTAAGAGAAATCATAAATCTGGAGATGTGTGTGAATACTGTGCCATCCTAGAGTTGGTGTAGCAAGGCGCAACAAGGAGAATTGTTTTCATTTCTCCTCATTTTTTCCTCTTTCAATGCATGCTGCATTCCACAGCATACAGTGAAATAGGAAAATGCCTTTACTGATTGTTTTTGTGCAGGAAGGTGTCCCTTCCTGCACAAAAACAATCTCCACACGACACAGACATCCTTGCACCATGGTGCAAGGGTGCCAGTGTCATCGCATGGCCGCAGTTTGTGCAGCAGTGCAGAGGGAAGCACAGAGTTGCAACAATTTTCATGTATATATGTCACATCCCTGTGCTTCGGAAGTGCCACAGTGCAGTGCAGCTAAAGAACTTGCAGTGTCAAGCTGCAGTACTTCCTCATAAATCTTCACCTATAAATTCACCATACACTACTAATGCATTCTTTCAGTCAATCATGCTGTATACATATATTCAACCAAACTTTCACACATTACCTTGCAATTATAGTTCTTTCTTTAACCAGATAAGGTAGTTCTGATAAGAACTTTTTTTTTCCTTCTTTTTTCTTTTGTATTTTTTTTAATTTTTTTGAACAATTTTGTACTTTTTTTTGTTTTTTTCAAAAAATTAACAAAAAAAAGAACGAATAAAACAGGAAACATTTGGAATTACTTATCATTCCAAAAACAAAAAATAAAAAAATTAACAACGATGGTTGCGTTGCGCAGCACAAACTGCATCCACTGACTGCTCACCGAAGCATATAAGTTTCTTACACTTCACGCAGTGTTGCTCGAGAAAGGCGAATTCTGGCCTAATGTCCATTGCAGGTGTTCCTGAGGATGCTCCAGATGTAGTTGCCACAGCAGGTGAGGGGTTCAAAGCAGCTCGCCTCATTTCCTCCCAAGCAAGATAGCGAGGATGTGTGGTCCGGAGATGCTTGTACATAGAAGCAGTGCCACAAGAGTATTTTTTTTCACTGCCTCTTGACAGGACTCGGTCACAAATTTTGCACGTCACCTTTCTCGCATTTACTTTCTTCTCTCCAGGTGGAAAAGTGAAGAATTTCCACACAACAGATTCCGGCCTCTATGGACGTGGTGCCTCCTGCAAGAATTCTTCTTCAGAAGATACTTCCTCCTGCTGCTGCTGCTGTCCAGATGCCATTTTGTTTGATATTTTTTGAAAAACACCTAAAAAACCAAGCAAAAAGGGTTCTTGTAGGAAAAGAGATGTCTCTCTAAAGATGCTCCAATAAGAATGATTACAATGGGTGGGGTCCATCAATAGTTACAGTGGGAAATGTTATGAACCAATGAAATCTTTTTTTATTTAGGTCACATGGGATCCGCGCACTCTGCGCTCACAAGCGGGACCCGCCACTGCGCAAGCATCGCGTACCGTAATGCGCATGTGTTGCGAATGCGCGGAAGCAGGAGTCGCGGACTGGTCGCATACCAATCGCGCACATCATGTAATATTAAATGTATATGATGTAACTGAAAAACACGCAGCCGTCGCACACCATACGCGGATCCTTCACGACGTTTCTAAAATGGCGGCTAGAATCCGCGCACCCACCGTGATGTGAACGCTTTGGGTGCGCGACTCCGAAAAAAAATTTCACAAAAAAAAATTTCAAAAAGAAAATAATATAAATATATTGAAATAAAAAAAGAAAACAAAAAAATTAAATTATATTTCAGTTTGAATTATTTTTTTTTTTTTGCAATTTTCAGAAAAATATATAATGTTATTTAATGAATAAAATATTTATAAATAAACAGTTAAAAAACTGTAGAAAATCAGTACAAAAAAATTGGTATAACTACTATTACACTTAAAAATTTGCATTTAAAAAACCTTTGAAATTCACTGAAAAAAACGTAGGTTTCAGAGACGTTATAGTTAGAAATTAGCATTTAAAAAAGCTTCGAAATTCACTGAAAAAACCATAGGTTTCAGAGACGTTATAGTTAGAAATTAGCATTTAATAAACCTTAGAAATTCACAGAAAAAAACATAGATTTCAGGGGTGTTATAGTTAGCTGGACATTTCACTCATACAAAACCATAGAAATTTCTCCATTATAGTTAGTTCTGCTAACTATAACTCGCGCGCTCGCAATGCACTGCTGATGATGTCACATATTACATCATTCATGACATGGCCAGTGACATCACTGATGACAACTCAAATGACATCACTGATGACATCACTGGTGACATCATCCACGTGACAATCTGATACACCTCATCATACACTAGTATGACCTTTCATCACTCACTGTAAAATACAGAGTACCATATTTGAAACCATTGACACACCAATACCAGTTACTACGTACCCACTCACTGATTCCTAAGTCTACACACACAACTACCCATTCAACAACAGAATCACTTATACATGCAGTCACTAATTAATAGAACACTATCAAATGCACTTATACACATATATAGACATCGACACATCAGCAGTCATCTTAGTCGGTTATGCAGTCATCCTACTCACTCATGAAAAAAATTAATCACACTTACATTTACTCACTTACACAATTATACACACAACACCTCATTTATTCAAACACATAGTAACTCATAGTTAATATGTTAAAAAATCACCATTACAATTATACACTCATTCATATAGTTACTCTCACAATCACTGACTCCTATATATACTTTTTTATATATACCAACTCTCACATACAATGCCTTTTATTTTTTTACTTTGTTGAAGATGTACAACTAAAACATATATTCGCTCACCAACACACAAATAAATACACTCAGTCACCGAAACAACTGTTTCCACATGCACTCTTAAACCTATACACCTAGTCAATCAACCATTCACACATCTATGCATAGAGTTACACACACCCCATCCAACCACACACAAACTCAGTGTCCCATACAAATACTCACCCAACTAATCAATAACTAATATACACACTCATGTAGTTAGTGACCAACTGATGCATCATGTTATACAACAACAGAGACAGTGATGCACACATTCACATAGTTTAGTTACTAATCCATGTATTAAGTGAGACACTTTTAATTACTCACTTAAACAGACAGTCAGACAGCTACTAAATCCTCCATCCAGACAGTTATATATCCACTCAATCTTCTATACAGATTGGTATATATATATATATATATAATACATATTTAAATTTCAAACTAAACCACATTCACTGGATGATGTCATCAGTGATGTCATTTGAGATGTCATCAGTGATGTCATCAGTGATGTCACTGACCATGTCATGAATGATGTAATATGTGACATCATCAGCAGTGCATTGCGGTCGCGCGAGTTATAGTTAGAAATCCTTCATTCAAATCCAACACCCTGACCTCATAATAGTGCACTGTGGTGGCAATGACCTAGGCACTTTGACTAGGGTAGGTCTGGAAATGCTTATGAAGGACACCTTTGCACAACTGTTTACACTTTTCCCTAAAACTGCCTTTGTGTTTTCCAACATATGCCAAAGGCAAAAATGGAACTGGTCCAATCATTTCTGTCCACAGATTGACAAAGCAAGAAAGCACGTCAACAAATCTGTTTCTGCTTTCCTCCGTGACTATGGTATGGGTGCCATTTACCACAACAACTTGCGTTATGACATGCAAGACATTTATAGAGGAGATGGTGTGCACTTCAATGATGAAGGGAACAGAGTCTTCCTCTTGAACCTTAGACTCTGCATCGGTACTTACTTGTAGGTACCACTAAAAAAATGACTTCATAAACACAACAGCTCTTTTTAGAGCTCCCTAATTTCTAAACTCTTAAATCTGCTTTTCATTTATCTATTTTTTTTTTTTTTTTACCGTACGCTTACCGTAAGCTTACGGTACGCGTACCCCGTGATTTTTTTTAAAATCAATAAATGTTTTTTTTGTACTTTTCTGTCCTTCTTTGACCCCCTTACAAATGTTAGGGGGTCTGTAACTCTCCTCATTGCCCCCTTTCCTTGTTTTCACTCTTTTTTTTCAGAGTGAAATACACAAAATGGCGGCCGCCGCTTCCTGGTTTCGACCGATTCGAATGTTTACTAAGATCTAACAGCCAATCAGAATCGCGCTCGCGCACGCCGCCGTACGCTTACCGTAAGCGTACGGTAAGCGTACCGTAAGCGGGCTCAGATATATATATTGATTTAAAGGCTATTTTCTCAGAATCTACTGAACAGATTTACACCAAACCTACAAAAGGCACTTCCTTGACCTGAGGACTACCTCTCTGCCAAATTTCTAGTAATTCTGTTCAGCCGTTCGGGCTGTAGCCCTGTCTAAAGGTCCTATGGAAAAATGCATGGGAAAAACGCGTTTTGGGACCCCCCTTTTATCTCAGCCCCCGCTTGACGAATCCCCCCGAGACTTTCAGGGTAGGAGCGGAGCGTAGCGCCCCACCTATTTTGAGAAATTCGCGAGGATTCGTCGACCGGCGCCAAAGTTATTCAAAATAGAATGTTGAGGTTTTCCTATGGAAACGTGGTCCTAACTATAACTACCTACTGGCGACCGCCAGTAGGTAATATATATATATATATATATATATATATATATATATATATATATATATTGCATTGAAGTTCTCCCCAATATCCTAGGATATTATAGATACACTAATAAAATAAAATATACTATTCCCACTTCAATATGTGTAACAGAAGGAAAAGTGTTGGATAGTGGAGGGATAACATTTACTTGTCCCACTCCAGCAAGTTAAACAGTAGCAGAAGTGTTGGATTGCAGAGGGATACAGTTTACTATTCATACTCCAATATATGTAACAGAAGGGAAAGTGTTAGATAGCCGAGGGGTAAAATTTACTATTCCCACTCCAGTCAGTACAACATTTGGGAAAGTGCTGGATGGTGGAGGGGTAAAATTTACTAATCACACTCCAGCAAGTTTAAAAGTAGAGAAAGTGATGGATTGCAGGGGGTAAAGTTTACTATTCCCTGAGGCGGGAAAATAACCATTCAAAAGCCGTGTTGAAAAAATGCCAGTTTCATTCCTCGTTAGTCCGTGATCCTTTGAAGAAGTGCTCCCCAAGCACGAAACGCGTCAGGAAGGACTTATGTTGTGCAACGATGTCTGTGCCTGGATTTGCCTTTGCACAATAAAATGATGGCGAAAATACTTACCTGTGGTGGTCCCCTCTCTACAGGCAACTTTGCGGTTGATGTTTAGCGGCCCCGCCTGAGCCGCGAGAGTGACCCTGCTGCGCCCAGCGCAGTCCTGCTGAAGTGCCAATCTACATTTCGGCGTTCGGGACAGGAAGTGCTTTTGTGCGATGTAAGCGGCAACCCAGAAACCTACATGCCGTATTGCATACCCACTTGGGACTCATTAACAGTATTGAGGATTGAAGTCTGGCGACTCACTGCAGCAAGATTCAACACTACAGCTACCATCGGCCACAGGGGTGGCCACGCCCACTGAGGCGGGAAAATAACCATTCAAAAGCCGTGTTGAAAAAATGCCAGTTTCATTCCTCGTTAGTCCGTGATCCTTTGAAGAAGTGCTCCCCAAGCACGAAACGCGTCAGGAAGGACTTATGTTGTGCAACGATGTCTGTGCCTGGATTTGCCTTTGCACAATAAAATGATGGCGAAAATACTTACCTGTGGTGGTCCCCTCTCTACAGGCAACTTTGCGGTTGATATATATATATATATATATATATATATATATATATATATATATATATATATATATTGCATTGAAGTTCTCCCCAATATCCTAGGATATTATAGATACACTAATAAAATAAAATATACTATTCCCACTTCAATATGTGTAACAGAAGGAAAAGTGTTGGATAGTGGAGGGATAACATTTACTTGTCCCACTCCAGCAAGTTAAACAGTAGCAGAAGTGTTGGATTGCAGAGGGATACAGTTTACTATTCATACTCCAATATATGTAACAGAAGGGAAAGTGTTAGATAGCCGAGGGGTAAAATTTACTATTCCCACTCCAGTCAGTACAACATTTGGGAAAGTGCTGGATGGTGGAGGGGTAAAATTTACTAATCACACTCCAGCAAGTTTAAAAGTAGAGAAAGTGATGGATTGCAGGGGGTAAAGTTTACTATTCCCACTCCAATTAGTACAACAACAAAAAAAAGCAACAAAATGTCTTAAACAAAATGTAATTACTTCAAAAACAAATCAAATTATAAAAATATAAATATATTGAAACAATATAAAAATGCATTTGATAAAAAATAAAAAAATAAAAACATATTACAATGTCAAATAAATAACACACATACCTACAAATATTATTATAAATAAAATTCTAAAATAAAACCTTTTTTATTTAAAAATACATTTTTAGCAAAAAATAATTATTACATAAATGTAATTTACTTACTTACCACCGTATAACTTCACAAAACTCTAAACCTGCACCAAAACATGTATTTAAAAAAATATATATTTACACTATTAATACAAATATTTAACAGTAAACCAATTATCATTAATTATTAATAATTATGATTACTTCCTTCAATATACCCCCACAAAACACATAACACGTCCATAACAGTTATCAAAAATAGTTTACACACTAAACATAGTTAATTATCAAAATAATTAATAATAATATAAACATATTAATTACTTTCAATTAATTTACTTCTTACGCCATACCCCTACATAACCCACTATACAATCTAAAACAAATAATTTAATAACACAATTAACATAATGAATTAGCAATTAAACAAATGTTATTTATTAAAAACTGAATATCACTGTCACAGAAACGGGACCAACGGTCTTCCGGTCGGCAGTCCTGCCGCCTAATCACAATGCAACCGCACCATAATGCTATTAGTCTATGGGAGCTTGTGTTATGGCCGTAAACCTGCCGTAACACAAGCTCCCATAGAGGAATGTTAGTCTGTGTTCATCCCTGCACCCTGTGGCAGGTGCCTGCCACAATGTGGAGGGATCAACAAGCGAGCACCTATGGCGGCCCCTCGGCCCCCAACTGAAGGCTGAAAACAGAAGGGGACCCTGCTAGTGGCCCCCAAACACACTTTCGGACAGGGTTTCCATGTCGGAAAGGCCGACATGGAAACCCTGCCGGAAACCGTGCATCATAATTCAGAAGGCAGAAATGACTTCCATTTGGATTATGGGCCAGTCTCCGACTGGCAGATGGGCTATGGGCTCCTGGAGCCTGTAGGAAGCCAGCCGGAATGACCGGCTCGTTTTAATTCCAACTGGCTGTCACTTAATCAGCCGGTTGGAATTTAAACCGACTATGAGTGTCGGAAAGCCTCCGATCTGGGGTCGGAGACTTACCGACACTCATCGTAATCGGCCCCTTTGTATTAATCAACAATTAATTAATAAATAATTAAAATAAATTACTTCCCACCCTTCATCCCTATAACCCTACAACCCGCACATAAAATGTACTTTAAAAAAGTACGATAAAACAATTAACATAATTAAATATCAATAAAATAAATCATTTTGAATAAAAAATAATCATACATATGTTATAATTAAGTTACTTCCCACCCTATTGCCTTATAAAGCCCACAACTCGCTATGACACTAAACAACACAAAATGTAATTAAATTAAATATAATAACTACTAAAAACGTAATAAATATATATATATTTTAAAACAATAATTATACATAAATTATATCATATACATTTAAAATATAAAAGAAAATATATAACAATAATTTAAAAAAGCAATATTTTAAACAACTATGGGCTTGATTACAATGCCGTTCTGCAAACATTCTGACCGAATAGGTCTCGGAATGTTTTCCGACCTAATCGCATCCGGTGAGTCAGACCGACCGATTATGATGCATCGGATGCTTCCAGATACAATTTGGTGGGAGTCTCATTGACTTCAATGGGAGCCTGTGTTCCGACCGAATACACAGGCTCCCATTGAAGAAAGGGGTGGCTAGAGAAAATTCTGCTCCCTGTGGCAGGCACCCCATGGTGCCTGCCACACTGCGTATGGTTGGAAAAGGGGGTTCCCTTTGGTACCCCCACGGGACCGATTCGGAAGGCCCCGGGTGCAGGGGGCCTTCTACGGGCCCCCAAAGTCAGATTCTGACAGCCGATCCGAGTCGGAACAACCAATTCAGAAAGGCTGTCCGAATCTGACATTGTAATCGCTCAGTCTGAAAGCTTCTGAGTCGTTTGGAAACGCGGCCCGAAGACACACACGATTCAACTCTGAAGGACTCGGACTTTCCGAATGCCGTCCGGTTCGGATTCAGAACCGTTTCGGAAAGTCCAAACATAGTAATTGGTCGTTCGGAAAGGTTTCCGAATTAGTCAGAAACAAGGCTTATGAATCCAATCCAGCAGGACCGAATCCAATTAGAAGCCTTTCTGAATGGCATCGTAATCGACCCCAATATTTTTGAAAACGATATTAATGACTTCGATATTTTAAAAATCGATATTACTTACCTTCTAATCGATATTCTTGACATCGATATTTCCATGTCACTACATCTTTGACCCGATATTCTTGTACATTGCTCGTTTAAACTGTATATTTTGTCTGAATACCTGTTGGTGCTGGCTGGAGTCCCCCTCATCCTTCCCCATTCCAAAAATAATGAGGAACTCTGTAGTGGTTGGGAGTAACATCGATGTTGAGCTCAAGTCTTAAAGGAGTTACAACTCCAAAGGGAATACACAAAGAATATCACCTTAAGCTAGAACACTGTTTTGTAATCAGCACCTACAGAACCAAATCCTTGCTTACTCACATTAGTAGTTCACTGGCAAGAGGGCAGAGGATCCACACCCCCTCCCTTAGTGTGACCGATCATGCCTTCACCTGGGACAGTCTTTCTGTGCTACTCAAGGATGGAGAACGGAACAACAAAGAAATAGAGGTGCCTTTATCTTTCAAGTTACATGAACAATGGCTGCAAAGACACCACAGAACACTGAAAGCAAAGTTAATTGGTTTCCTGATCAGCATCCCACCACTGAAGACACCTGGACCCAAGAGTCAAAGATGGGAAATCCCAATGCAGGCAAGAGGCTGGCCTTCCTACTCCTAGACAAATGAAACAGAGAGAATGCTGAACCAGTGGGCATGCATGCCCCGAATGAACACCAATGCACGATCAAACAAAATGGACACTTAGGGCTTTATTACTATGTTGGGCGAACGTGAGGCCATTGCAGATTCGGTCCCAACTGCAGCATTACAATGCGAGCGCACATGGTGCATTCTCATACTCCCATTTCTCTAAGGGAGCTTGTGCTGCGGCCGTAAACTGGCTGTAGCACAAGCTCCCATAGAGAAATGGGAGAATCTGTTCATCTCTGCACCGCGTGGCAGGCACCTCAAGGTGCCTACCACATGGTGTAGGGATGGTAGCCCCTCGGCCCCCCACCTGAGGCCGCAGGGAGAAGGAGGCCCTGCTAAGGGCCCCCAAAGTCACTTTCCGACAGGCTTTCATTGTCGGAAAGCCCCATATGGAAAACATGTCGGAAACTGATATCGTAATCCCGACAGTGGAAACGCCGTCCATTGGGATTACAGTCAGACCTCAGACTGGCTGATGGGCTCCTTGAGCCCATCCAACCGGAATGACTGGTTAGTTTCACTTTCGACCACCTGCATTATAATGTGGCGGTCGAAAGTGAAACCCACTGTGAGACTCATAAAGCCTCCAACCTGTGGTCGGAGGCTTTCCAAGTCTCATCCTAATGTGGCCCCATGTTGGAAGCAAATAGCACCACCATAGTATCTCTATCATAGAAAATGAATGTTGCAGCTACCATTATAGGTTTATAACGCGAAGAAAGAAAGATGCTAACAGAAAGAGTAAGTCAAACAAAATCCTCGCTAAATGTGCTTATGCCTCAAACGATGGACATGCCATGCCAGGTGTAGAACTCATAGGTCGTGTCTGGTTCCTGGAATGCACAGCTGAACATGTCAAAGGCAACTCTAAGTGCAGCAATGTGCAAGCATTGGGTGTGTCTGAAGGCATGGAGGGTCAAAACATGATCAGCTTCACTGGAACCTGGATGACAACTTCAATAGGACCTTAGTGACTGTCCTCATTTTTTTCCACCGACAGAGCTCGCCGTGTTCCAGCCCGGCGACTACTACTGGATGCCCTGCCGAGGTCTATAGTATCCAAGCTGCCCCATTTTATAGACTTTGATGTTATCCTGCAGGCATCCAGGGGCCAGCTACGGTGACATTGAGAACAAGAGCCCTGGTGTTTCTCGATTACGTTCTGCCTGTTCAACGCTAAAGAGCCTCCTTTATGGAAGTAAAGGGACTTTACTATGCCCTGCTCTTCCCACCCTGATGGAGCATAAAACATTCTTCTGCACTCATCCTAAAGGAGCTTGGAACTGGGCAGAACAATATGGTTCCGCATACAAGCCAGTGTATCCCAAAAATGGTTGACCCAAAGACGCAATTTTGTGTGCAAGAGACTCAGACTTAAAAGAGGCGTGCACATACATTATACTTCAACCCCAAACCAGGAACAAGAACAAGAGGCCACGTTTGAAGTGCTCAGAATGGCGGAATCCTTTTGCATCAAAAATCTCCATGCTGCCTCTCATCTCTCCCAAAATGCCAGCGATTACAAAGGTTAAAAATCAGATGAGGGTTAACTCATGCTGACTCACTAGATGGCGGATGACTTAGTTTGAAATGTGAGGATCTCAGACGCCAAGTAAATGTAAGGAAATCAAATACGTATGACTTTGGAAAGGGACATCGGACATTAGGGGATGGGGTATCCGAAAGGCTGAACTTAAGGCACACCACACAGAGAAGAAGGGTATGAAGAGAGCTGGAGGAAATACAAGCAAAACAAGTGATAAAATACAACAGAATAGTACACAAAGCACAAGCAGTTCAGACAGGCGTGATCTCCTGTGGGCTGCGTTATATGTTAACCACTAGCTACCTGGGCACTACTAAGCACAAGTATAGTTGCAACAAAGTCAGGAATGCATAAGCCCAGGTTCTCGGCGTATCGGTCAGAAAACCTAGCTTAGTCCATGCAGCACAGCCCCCACCCCACCTTCTTTTTTCTCCTTCTCATTTATTCCACCTCTGTCTAGTTTCTGCAGTTTATCAAAATGTGGGCAGGTGACAATTCAAGGTAGGGTCGGCTCTAGGGCGGTGCGACCAGTGCCACCGCACTGGGAGCTGTCTTTAGGGGGCACCGTGTTTGCAAGCGAATTTTGGTTTTAAAAGCACCTGCTGCCTCGTTCCTTGCCTACAGCAATTTCCATGCAACAATAAAAATATCAAGCTAACTCCGCTGATTAATGTTCTTCATGGAGAGAGATCTGAGTTTTGTCTAGTTGATGTTTTGACTGATAATAAATAGCAATGAGGATTAATATGCCTGCTGCAAATTACATGTATCATTCAGATCACAAAGTACATACAATGTTAATAGGTAAGTGTGTTGCTGGGTTTGTAAGAGAGATCCTTTTGTTATTTGCAGTTTCTAAGTTAAAATTCTAATAAAGAACAGTGAATTATTAACTGTCATCAAAGAACATCATGCTTACTGCAATGTATAGATTAGAGCATAGATTAATTTTGCGGAAAGGGTTAATTTGGGTAGAAATTAAGGAAAACCCCCAATTATGGGGTTTCGTTTTCAATTCTGGGTGTGTGCATCTTCCCACCAAGCACGCATAAGCTATATTCCCTACCAGTATGAATGGCATGTCACTCCTACATCTTGTAGTCCTCTGGCTTATGTAACATTTCCTACACTCTGATTTACACGTTTACACGTTTGCTTGATTGTCTCTGTGTGATGTGTGTGTGATGCAAAGTCCTTTGACACCCTACACAGGTATGAGTGGTGCTATATAACCAATTAATTGCTCCTGAAAGAGAGTGGTTTTGGAGCCTTGAGAGGCACTGATAAAAGGTGGTGGTAAGGACTTTTGAGGTGGAGGGGGTCACCACCTCCACCATGGATGGGGGAGCACCACCAAACATTGACACATCAGGCGCCACCAGCACTAAATCTGGTCCTGGTTCAAGGTCTGGCCTTACAAGTTGTGGAATGTTAGTAGTGTTAGCTATAGTTAATTAACTCAATTAATAATTAATTAGACCCTGAATAACCTCACTGGTGACAAGCAGCGCTCTACAAATCCACATTACATTACAATAGATATAATCAAAGGGGGGTCACAGCCACCTTTACTGGGGTTCTGCTGGAAGATTAGTGGACAATCTATCTAGTTTGGTAAAAGACTAGTGGTCTGACAGAGGTATGGTGAGCAGTCCATCTTACTGAGATAGAGTACTTGCATTACTCACCGTTAAATGTATAACACACACAAAGGTATATGATTTTTGTATCACCACAGCTCAGAGGGCATATCCATGGTCCTGGAAGATCAGTTAAGCAAGGTTGAAACAGAGCTGTGGCTGCTCAAAAAAGAGGTGGAAGGAGCTGAGCCTAAACAAAAGCAGTGAACACACAAGAGACAGCGACACTCCCAAGAGTGGAAGGAATACCTAGGCTAGAGACACTCAGAAAGCAATAAATCTGGCTACCTGTTGGCCAGACTGATTCAAGAAGAAAAGCAACACACAGCCACACCTGCCTTCCAGCACACAAACAGTTACCTCCTACAAAAGCCCTGTACTGCACTCCACTGCCTTTTGGCTAGGTTTCTGCTCTAGAAATACCACATACATACATATACATACAAACAAGAAAACAGACATTAATTAGGTGTTTGACCCATATTATAAGGAGTTATACACACAACCAGGGGCGTAGCTTGGTCAGTATGATTGAGGGGGGTAGGGATGAGCTTCAGACTTCCCAACAATCATGATTGGATATCTTGTAAAAACACATTATATGAGAAACAGGACATGAGGGGGGCTTAAGGGGCAGTGGAAATAGAGAGCAGTGTGGATTTTAGGGTGTACTTAAAATGCAATATCTTTCAAACGATTCCACATTTTTAAGGCGTTCAAAACATAGAAGAGAGGGTTTGTGTTTTTGTCAGTGTGGGAATGTAAAAGTCCCAGGTGTAATCAGACAGATACTTCACATTAGTGACATTACCCGACTAAAAGCACTTGTACCCAACAATTCACTACAGGATTCATTTTTAAGGGGGTGTAACACCCCCCTGGAGCTACCCCCCTGCACACAACCCATCATGAACAGGAATCGCGAATGCAAAAGAGTACTTGCCTAAGCACTGTTAGGCTATGAAAGTCAGCACATGAACAAAGAATGGAAATAGTAGAGCCATTGTCTAGAGCAGAAATTACATGTAATTGGGAAGACTTCAGGCAGGGACAGCCTTCCCTTTGAGTTTTACAAGACATACCAACATTTAATAGTGGAGTGGTTGTTAAACATGTACTCTTAAGACAGGCATGAGGCAGTTAACATTTTGTCTGCAAACCTGAACTTGATTGCCTTGAAGGAGCATAATTACGCGGTCCTTATTAAATCTGATCTGCAAGATTCTTGGGAAAACATTGATGACCAGAATACAGAATACTAGTGCATTCAGGTCACAGTGAGTTTGTCCCTGGCAGGAGTGCCTCCCTGAATATCCATAGACTTTTCCATGTGGTGAACGGCCTACCAAGCTGCCTGGAGAAGGCTTCTGTGGTCTCTATTGACTCCGACTCTAATCTGGACTTACAGGCTTGGGGTCCTACAATGTATGGGATTCAGGAGGGATATCCAGACAAGGGTCTGTATTTTATATTTCCACAGCCCTAGTCAAGGTGAGCAAAGTGATATCTGAACATTGGGAGGTTTAGAGAGGTACGAGGCACAGGATGCACTCCTGTTCGCCTTAGGCATTGAACCGCTGCATAGTAAGGTAAGGTGAGCTGTGGTGAAGCAAGGGCTCGAAGTCATGAGGCAGACACATGCCATTTCAGTGTATGCAGACGATGCTCAGCTGACCCGGAATTACACACAAACACGTCTGCCCCAGCACTGAAGATCTTGGAGGCCTATGGAATGATATAGGAACTGATGAATAATAGAGTTAAATCTTGTATAGTCCTAGCTGATCTGCCTTTAGAATTGCAAATTTTCCAATATCTGGCAGTTAATGTATACAGGTATCTCTCTGACTAAGGGCCTGATTTAGATCTTGGTGGGACTCACGTTGTTCCTCTATGGCAGAGTTTAAAAGTACTCAGTGGAGCTGACGGATTCCCCCCTGCTGCATTTAGATGTAGGATGGCTGATCCTCCATCCACGTTTGCAGAGTGTTTTCCATTATGGAAATGGCTCACCGCTGTTGATGTGGTGGATTCCTCTGCTGGTTAACATTACTCTGTCGCCATCAGGGTGGGGGAATTGTGCCAAGCCTATTTAGATTTCACAGTTGTACTGGCATTGTCCCAGTGGCGGATTGCTGACAGAGAGATTCCCTCATGGGACGCATTCAACATCATACGATTCCTGTTGCTTTTGGATGGATGCTAGCATCACACACCTGATGTGTTTTGGCTAACTGTTTGCACCTGCATACCACACTATAAAACAAACTCTATTTATGACCATGATCCTTTGCCATTCCACTGCAGCACAAGATTGTTCCTGATCACTTTTTCAGTAAAGTCCGGTGTTTTTTGCTTTCTCTGTTTCTTTTTCATTTTGTCTTTTTTTTATTTATTATCTTGTGGGTTATTACAATCATTTAAGTGTATCATTTCATAATGGCAGGGAGGAAAAATCCAAGTTTTACTGATGCGTGAATTGTCAGTCATTCTGGATAAAATTATAAAGGTAGATCCACAACTGTTTGGAGTCTAAGTACAAAACACAACTATAGCTCAGAAAAGGCAAATGTGGGCCAGAATATTTGACAGAGCAAATGCTGTAGCACACAACCTGTGCACACAGGAGGAAATAAGGAAGAGGTGGAATGACCTGCAGGGGAGAGTGCGTTCCCTGGCCTCAAAGCGTCACCTAGAGGCCCAGAGGATTGATTGTGGTTCTCACCGTCCCCCATCTTACAACTTTTTCCCTGGGAGGAGAAGGTCTTGCAGATCCTTCATCCTGAAGGCTTGACAGACCCCTGGTGAAGTGGAGACTGGTAAATTATACTTTTGAATGTGTCACTAAACCTAAATGTCATTTTTGCTTTTAATTTAGCTGTTGCTATCTAATGTTTTGTACCTTTTTGAAACATTTGAACCATATATAAATGTATTGATTTAATATTTTTTTTAGTAATTTTGTAGCAATATTGTTTCCCTTGTTTTACTAATTGTTAAAATGTGTTGTCAATATGGGTGTTTTACTTCAAGTTTTATTTTTTGTTTTTGCACCTTTTTGAAACATATAAACCCATATATAAATTTATTTATTTAATTTTTGGGGGGGAATTTTGTAGCAATATTATTTTTGTTCTCCTTTTACTAATTGTTTTTTTTTTTAAAGTTTGGAAAACCTTTATTGAAGAGTTGTACGGTACATCAGTGTGATAAAAAACACCATATCATATTATACATCAGTATACATGTATAGAACACCTTCCCATACAAGAATAAACATGGTTTTAACTCCCCCCCAATAATGTCGATGCAGGCAAGAATCTCATTATACAGTCCAATATTTGTCAGTCCAGCATATCAGCATATGATACAGTCCACTGTTTACCACCGAATGAACGAGGGCTAAATGATATGCAATACACAGTTATCCCAGGCATAGTAATGCCCCAGTGATAGCACCTCAAATCCACCCCCAACGTACATGACAGGAAGGTTATGATGCGCTCAAACCATATTCCCAGTATCTCCACACCGACGCTGGAAAGAACTCCCACTTGGGTCTCCCTCCTGCAAGGCTCGGGAGCGGGATTCAGACTCCACCTCGCAGCCTGTCTCCAGAGCAACCTCACGTTCTACCTCTTTGCTCCTTGCCGCCTGCTCAAGCAGATATGAGGTTAATGGGCCCCAAATGTCTTTCGGACGCGACCTAGTGGGTAAGAGTTCTGCATAGCCGTGCATATTTTCTTGCCAAGTAGTCATCGAGTGAATCCACTCTTTAAACTTTGGAGCACGGCCTCTCCCCCATCGACATGCCACCTGCCTTTTTGCTAATAGCAGTCCCATTGCTAGAAATTTTTTATGTCTTGTGTTAACCGTTTGAGTCAGTCCCAGGAGGGCTAGTAGTGGGCATGGCTGCACCCGAACCCCTATCATGTCCGAGACTCCATCGAACGTTTGCGCCCAGAATTCTGCCACCGGAGGGCAACTCCACGCCAGGTGAAAGAAGTCCGTCCCTTCCCGCCCACAGCGCACGCACAGATCATTCTCCCTAAATTGGAACCTGTAAAGTTTAGCCGGAGAATAATATAACTGGTGCAAAAACTTAAAATGAATACGTCGTAACCTACTGTTGCTAGTAATGGCCTCTGTCTTTGTGCAGCTAAGTTCCCACTGGTCCTCTGTCAATGAGATATCCAAATCCCTATCCCACTCACTTCTGGCCCGAATAGGTTGGCAATGCTTTCTGTGTATGTTTATATAAGAGAGATATAGCGTGCTGGGGGGTTCTGCCGGTAAGAATGCATGTAAAGGAGCTAATGTAATGGGCTCTGCAGGAAAATCCGGGGTCACCGCCTTAACACTTTGTCGGAGCCTCGTATACAGAAATGTATCCATACAGTTGGTGTACGTGTTCCAAAGAACTGCTCCTTTGAGCGGAACTGCCCCGCTATATAAAGGTCCCCCCAGGTGGAGTACTTGAGGCTATCAAGCAGCTTGCGACATATTCCCTCACACGTAACTCGCAACAAGGGATTTCATGACAGGGACATTTTGGGAGAGTATAATACAGGGTTCCCCAACTTGCGAGCTATCCAATGCCAGGCCAGTATAGTCCAGTATAGTACAGTCCACAGTGGATGGATCACGAGCTCGCTCCCTCACTGCTGTGAAAAGGTAACCTGACGGAGGGGTCGGGCCATATATCCATCTTCGGCTGCCAGATGAGGCATAAACGGCGGCAGATGGAACCAATAGGTTCCAAAATGGGCCTGTGCACAGTAGTAATAAAATTCAAAATCTGGAACCTCAAACCCCCCTGGTGGTAAGGCAGCATAAGCGTGGTTAGGTTAAGGCGCGCTTGTTTCCCGCCCCATATAAGTATCGTGAGTTGAGATCTGAGTGTACTGAAAAAGAAACTCCCTGGGTGATATGGTATGTTGACAAACAGGTATAAAAGCTTCGGCAGCAACACCATCTTAATTAATGATATCCTTCCCGCCATAGAGAGGGGAAGGCGCAACCACTTGGTGACAGTATCAGTTATCTTATCCATGGCCGTACCATAATTGGCCCTCATTAACGCTTCCTTATCTCTAGTAATACGGATGCCCAGGTATTTCAATTCATCAGATTCCCATATGAGAGGGTAGTCCAGCTGATATGGCAGGGTATTTTCTGTTCGGGGGAACACAGCAGATTTTGACCAATTGATTTGTACTCCAGATATAACACCAAATTTAGTTATCTCCCGTAATATGGGGTTCAGATTGGCATGGGGATTCCTCACATACAACGTCATGTCATCTGCATATAACGAAATTAGTAGTTGCCTAGTGGGATAAATCAGCGCTTTTTCATTATGGTGCTGCCGTAGCTTCGCTGCTAAGGGTTCAATGGCAAGAGAAAACAAAACAGGGGATAAAGGGCACCCCTGGCGCGTATCCCTGGAGATAGCAAAGGGGGAGGATTTGGCTCCATTTAAGAGTACTGATGCCACTGACCGGCTATAGAGCAACCGTATCCAATTTGGGAAAGTAAAGGGCATCCCCATGCGTTCCAAAATCCCAAGCAAGTAGTCCCACTCCAGGGAGTCAAACGCCTTGGTGGCGTCGAGGAATACCGCCACCGCCGAGTAGTGAGGGTCAATATCTTGTAGCACTGCAGCAAGGGTTCGAAGATTATGCGACGTTGCCCGACTGGGGATGAACCCCGCCTGGTCTGGAAGTACCAAACGCTGCATCAGCAAGCCAAGCCGGGTTGCCAATACTTTAGCAAGTATTTTAGTGTCACAGTTTAGTAAAGATAGGGGCCGATATGAGTCGCAAGAGAGAGCGGACTTCCCGGGCTTCAATACGAGGTTATTAATGCCTCGCGCATAGTACCAGGTAAGCTACCCTCCTCTAGTGCCACATAAAATACCTCTTTCAAAATGCTGATTCTCTCCTAACCAGGCCAGAGTGGTATCTTCAAAATATTCAGGCAGATTGAGGGGGGTGCCTCTCTGGGAAGAGTACAAAGTTCTATAAAACTCACTGAAATTGGACAATTGATCAGGGAGATTCCTGTGTGTATTACCCTGCGCATCTTGAATCTCCTCGGAGAATCTAGGGGGCCTGATCGCCGCAGCCAGTGCCTTCCCTGGTCGATCACCCTCCCTGTATTTCCTTGCCATGTGAGGCTTCCCCCGAAATTTACATTCCCTGTCCGCTATTTCACCATATTCAGTTAGCTTGCTACGTATGTTAGCTCTAAGTGCGTGTCCATCAGTGCTGGTATTAACATCCTGCTCTTATGTTTTAAGCTCCCTTTCCAATTTGGAGAGGTCCCCGTGCAACGTTTTCAGGATGCCTCCCCCTTTGGATATACACCACCCACGAACCGTAACTTTAAATGCCTCCCAGACTGTAGTTATACTAGGAACTGATTCGACATTGCGCTCAACAAATCTCGGATATCTTGCTCCAGCTCCGCTTTAAACACTGTGTCATGCAAGTGTGAGGGGTTGAGGCGCCAACTATTATACGGGGAGTGCTGCCAAGGGGTATGAAGTTCTACCACAACTGGGGAGTGGTCCGAATACGTTCGGGCCAGGTGAGTCGCGCTTCGCAGCCAGTGCGCCATGCCCACTGATATAAACATGTAATCTAATCTAGCCCAGGATGAATGAACCGCTGAGTAGTGCGTACCTTCCTGCAACTTAGGATGCATGTGTCTCCACGAGTCAAGTAAACGATTATCGGCTAATATATCTCTCAATGTTCTATGAGTGAGCGTGGAGTGGGCCGAGGCGACCCGAGATCTATCCAGTCGTGGTTGTAGTGTCGTATTAAAGTCCCCCCATATAACATAAGTAGTGCCTATCTCTTGAATCTTATTCCATAATCGAAGGAGAGCATGAGGGTCATCAGTGTTGGGGCCATAATAATTAGCAAACGTCACATCATAGGAGTGGAGTCTCCCCCAGGTGAGGCAAAACCTGCCGCCCACATCAGTGTCTGTCCCACTAGGCACAAAAGGTACCCCCCCTCCCTTTTGAATAAGATAGCAACTCCACGAGAATAACTGGAGTAGCATGCAAAGCAGCGGTGCAAGGCCCATCGTGAAGCGAACAAAGGTGCAGCGCCAGGGCCGAGGTGTGTTTCCTGCAACATAACCACGGTGATTTGGTGCCTGTCTAAATACCCAAGTATCTGCCGCTTCTCTCTGGGGTTATTCAGGCCTCGCACATTCCATGAAGTAATCTTAAGCCCATTGAAATCATGTGTGGTGCCTGCCAGCGTGACTGCTAGAAGAATCTGTACTCAACCCTGCATCGAGGACTACTATACTTTGTACATGCCGGAAAACTGCAACCGTATTCCTCCCTCCCACCACCCACACCGGCTTCCCCAACATGCTGGGCACATTGATCCTCCCCGCCCAAGTAACCATCAATATCCCACACTTACTACCCCTTTTAACCGTAGAATTGGGGGTTTGCCCTCGTGTGGAAACGCCAAGGGCCCACGACCTGCCCTCTCCCTCCGTACTCTCACCCACCCACCGCTCTGCTTGAAAGCGGGCAGTTACCGCGGGACAGAGGGGAGATGCCGAGCAGAACAGTCTACCAATAGTATATGAAATAATAATACATCACCAGCTGCGAACCGTTCAGCAATAGCGTAGCATCAAGAAGAGTCACAGGAGAACCAATGTCTATCACAGGTGTTAGTCGGGGTCCGACAGTGGAGAGTGAGACCTGGAGCGCCCCCGCACCCCCAATTCCTTGGACGTCGCCTGTCGATGTCGTTTAAGGTAATCTTCAGCCTGCTGCGGGTTCTGGAAGAAGTGCTGCTTACCCTGATGCGTGATCTTCAACCTCGCCGGGTACAACATTGCATAAGGGATGTCCTGCGACTGAAGCTTTTTCTTGATAGCAGAGAATTTACTCCTGGCATCCTGAACTGCTTGAGTGAAGTCCGGATAAAAGGCCAATGTAGTGTTCTCATATTGAACCTGTTTCTTTTCGCGAGCCAGGCGCAGAACCGCATCTCTGTCACGATAGTTCAAAATGCGGGCTATTACCGGTCTTGGCGGCGCTCCCGGAGGTGGGCCAGCCCCCAGTGATCTGTGCGCTCTCTCCACCATGAGATGCGCAGAAAAGGATTCCCTGCCAAATAGATCCACAACCAACTTTTCAATGAAGTCCTCCATGCCGCCCACATTGGTGAATTCCGCCAGGCCAAGGATGCGGACATTATTTCTTCGGGAGCGAGCCTCCAAATCTTCGTTTTTATCAGCTATAATCTTGAGCAGCTTGTCCATCTGCGATAGTTGCCCCCTGCTTGAGGCAGCACCATCTTCGAGATCCGAAACCCTAGTCTCGGCTTTTTTTAGTCGTTGCTCATGCTGGTCCAGTTTGCTGACCACCGCCTCCATGCGCATGTTCATTGTGCCGATCATAGTGCCTATGGACATGAGGCTGTGCTTCATACCCAACAAAAGGGCCTTCCAGTCATCATCAGGCGCCTCCATGGCATCCGAGTCAGCTGGCTCCTGCGAGGTCGATCTGGGTGCCTTGCACATTTCAAAGGGGAGTTTAGTTTGTTTGGTGTCTGTGCGCCCCATCTTGCAGCGTTGAAGACAAAGCAGTGGGTCAAACCAGGAACTCCAGGGATGTCGTCAGCGGCAGTGCCCGCAGCAAATCAGAGATGGCGCCTGTCACCCGCCGAGGAAGGCTAACAGCCCAGCAAGTGCGCGACCAAAATCAGGACTCACGATGACAAATGAAGCAAGATTTGGCCAGTCTGCTTCGCATGTACCCCCTTCAGCAGTAGCGTAGTGTCCACCAGGAATGCAGGCAAGGGGGTGCAACAGTGAGCCAGCAATACACTAACAAAACAGAGGCTCCAGGTATCCAAAGTCTTTCCGGGGAAGCCCAGTGCCCTGCAGGGATCCCAGAGGGGCAAGAAACGTCGAATCTCTCTGCCCCCGCCAATGGGGACCAGCCTACCACCTCCAGCCAGTTCGAACCCACAGAGGCTCAGCTTGCACAAAATGGCTGCCAGGCTCAATCTGTACCTCAAAGTTAGCGATGAGAAATATTTATGGGCGCAGCATGGGCTACTGATCCAACACACAGCAGGCAGCCGAGAGGGGGCCCACCCAGCAATCCACAGTCACAGCCAGGCCTCAGGGGTCTGTATTCCTGCTCCAGCCTGCTATAGATCTGGCAGACAAAATGGCGGATCGACCCATGCAGCGTGCGTAATAGCACATCGATTTCAGCACTGACCTCAGTCCATTAAAGGCAGGGAAATGCAGGGAGCCAGTGAATGTATCCTGGAATCTCCCCCTGAGTCCCTGCAAGCATCAGCCCCCCGGCACCTCCTTCAATGGACTCGTGCTACGAGCCCCCCGCTCCGGAGCGTCGCAGGACCCACAGCTGCAGCGTCTGATTCGGAAGCTCCGTCCGTATCCCACGATGGCAAAGGGAAGCGCCAGTGTCTCCTAACGCCTCCGCGCAGGCACCCACCTCCAGGCCGCAGCAATCCGACATGCAAGGCGGCGGGCGCCCGATCCCAACGCGCATTCCACGAAGATGTTTCTCTACCGCCTCCGCGGCCTCTGGCTTTCCCAGCACAGACATCCGCCCTCAGGCTCCACACCGCAGCACGGTACTCCACTTGCTGGAACACACGCAGCGCCCCAGGTACTTCTCCAGGCTAAGCACACAAGTGCGGTATCCCCGGACTCAGCGGGATTTCAGGCAGCTCGCAGTGACTTCTATATTTTACTTCGACATTGCAGGATGTGGTAAAAGTATATTTTCCTGCTCGGCAGGGCTGGAGCCTCACAGGCGTGCAGCCATCACGGTCGTGCGCCATCTAGCGCCCCGTCCTTTTACTAATTGTTAATATGTTTTGTCAATGTTTTTATTCATGTTTTATTTTTTGTTTTGCCTTGTTTCTCTGTTAGAATCTATTATGTTGTACTTAAGATTACAGGTTTCAATCTCCATTTAATTTAACATGTTGTCATGGTGCATTTAAGTGTTTTTTCACATAATAACATATCATATATTTGTTTTTATTTTGTAAATGTTTGTTCATTTTTACTGCATATATTTTACTAGGTATGCTCAACTTACAATTTTGCAAGTGTGTTAATATGTAATTGAACTGACTACAACTACCATGATGCCTTGTTTTTGTTTGGTGGAAATAATATTGCAATGTTATTATGGCTGTTCTCTCTTTTCTTTCATATTTTCACATATGTCAAAGTGTAATGTGTTAATCCTCTATTTTATGCTATATTTTATAATGTCAATTGTTGTTTAGTTGTGTATGTTATCACTTACTGGTTATTTTATTGAATTGATGTTATTTGTTTCACAAATCAAAGTAGGTTGTCTAAACAATTTAAAGGTATGTTATGCTCTATATAAGTTGTTTTGATAATAAATGTAATTTGCAATTTTTATATGATGACTAACGCTATTTATCCTTCTAAGTTGCTCAATATTCAGATTTGTACCCTGCTAGGCGTTGGAGTGGTTTATTCTGCATTTCACCTCTCTACTGTGTTGTGTTGAATGTTTGTTAATTGCATTGGGAATTTCCTCATTTTTTTCCATTTAAGACATCCTTTTACCTGCTTTTTAGAAGTAGTTTTGTGTGTAGATTAAACAGTTTTTGTAATGTATTACAATGCTACTGAAATTTTTATTAATTATATACACTATTTCCTTTTAGATTGCTTATTTTTTTGCTTCTTAATCATTTGATATATAATCCAGAATGTTTTCAATATTTGTTATTGTTATTTATAATAGGTCCAGCACCCAGAGTACGTGAACAACCATCTGCCACTGCTACTGAGGATCACTTCACTCTACACCAGGAACAATCCTTCAGTGAGAAATCCACTCCTGCACGTCCAGATTATGAGGAGCAGGCTGGTCCATCTGGTCTGCCTGGGCAGACAGCTCCAGTGAGTCTCACTGGGCACACACAAACACCGACCACCCAAGCTGTTACCACAACTCAGCATCTGAATACCTCCACTTTCTGTGCCCCCTATTCTGGCTGCTGTTGATCCAACGCCACCACCTCCAGTTCATCCAGCTAGGGATGGGGCACACTTGTCAAAAGGCATAGGGTAGTGGGAGTAGGGGTCGTGGGAGGGAATCTGTGAGCCAGCAAAGTGAGGCCACTGGGTTCATTGTCACCCAGGCCACTATCAATCAAGTCTTGGGATCCCTTTATCAGTCCCAAGACATGATGGACCAAGTCCTTACAGAGCTCTGAGAGGTGAAGCAATTATAGAGGAAGCACAATGTTAAGATGGGAAATCTAAATTCAAATTTGGGGTGCTGCAGGACTGTTTTACCCATATGTCCAGAGCTTTCTCATCAACAACTTCCCCTTCCGTGGTCCAACAACATCTTGGCCTACTATATCTGCCTCAGCCACAGAAAGTGAATCCCTACCACAAGGGGAAACCCCTGCACCCACCTCAGTCCTTGCAACTGTGGATCCAGCAGTCTCCCTCAGACCACCACCAGGAGAGAATGGCAGAAACTCCACCACCAGCAAGAGAAGTAGAACCTACTTTCCTCTAGTGTGTGACTACCATTTACTCTGGATTATTTTCTGGACACTTTGACCTTTTTGATACCAGTTGTATGTTGTACATTGGCTATCAAACAATTTAGGCTCTTCAATAATAGTTTCATTCACTATTTTTTACTTTTTTATTTATTATTATTTTTTTTTTCCCATCCTGTTTTATATGGGTTTGTTGGATAAAACGCAAAAAAACAATTCATTCAGACTGGTGTTGTATTTATTTTCTGTCTTTGTTCACTTTTTTTGTTCCATCATACATTTTATAAAGTGAAAATTAAAAAGATTGTTTATTCCTGTATAAATTCCATGTAGGTAATGTTTTTCACAGTTTTTAATGTAATAATTGACAAAAAAGAACAAAAGCCACAAATCAAAACTAGTATTTGCATACATTTTATTAAAGAGTTTTCTTCATATTTTTCTTATACATTAGAACCAATGCATAATCCAAAAACGTCTTGCTTTATTGACATTTAAAGTTCCAGACCTGGACACCGTGGAATAATGGGATATGATAAAAAAATCTGATTAAATAGGCAAACTCTTATTGGTCTAATTCATCAGCTGGAACCAGATCTTTTGCCTCACAATAGGAGTCCCACATCAATAATACCAAGAGTAACAATAATGGCAGTACTCCCTTTGTGGTCAAAGGATCATTCCAATACACTGTTGCAGTATCTGGTGTAATGTCACTACCAACTTTAAGCGGTATGCTACAAGACGTTCATTCTTCAATGATGAGACACATCAACAGCTTCATATAGTTAAGCCAAATGTGGATTTTGCCTATGTGAACTGAGATTTGTATGTGTTGGGTGGCCTATCTCATGTGGCTAGAGCAATTTAAGCAGCACACATTGCCTTGGTGGCAACAATCAACAGAAAATAAGACTAATGAAATCTTAACAAATACAATTCAATTGCCGTGCAAGTTGTCTTTGTACAAGATATGTCCATCCAAAATTAGTGTCTCTTTCATAACTGCAACATATATAATTGTAAATGTCACAACTGTGAAATGTCCAAATGAAGATGAACTGGTGAAGGAATCTAAAACAGATTAATGCAAAAATAATCTATGTGTATGACATGACAAAATAGACACATTAACAATGTCAGATTTTGAGGACACATTACCTAAAAACAAGCGTAGATAAACATAAATAAGCACAGTGGTCAATATGTCAAAACTTAGGGCAACAAAAATCTGGTTGTATGTAATTGCAACACGTTGTTCTACCGCGCATGTTTTTGTTACGCAAATATTACATCGCATACCATTAGTACGCCTTTATATTTAGTCACATGAAAAAATTCTCTACCATGCGAACAACTAGCACGAACACATTCATCACTCAGATCATTACAAGCAGTAGTTTAGAAGCACATGCTGCATTTGAAAAAACTTCTGTTTACCGCTCCAAAGAGTCTCTTGCCCATTGCAATCTTCCTCACACGGACAGCACAGACAGCTTAACTAAATGTACCTACAATTTATGTATATAATCATGTGAGGTCTGCTTAAGAACTGAATTTTTTATTAGCAGCAGAAATATTTATTGAAAAAAGTTTGCCTGCTTTGCGAAGGGTCTATAGGCTGAATCCGCACTTCAGTTTCATATGAATTTACCAATAGGGCTTATTGTCTGCCTTCGCTGTGCTGCATCAGTGGCTGAAAAACTGAGCTTGGCTCTCACGCCATGCACTGAATTTGTTAACAGACAGCACATGCGTCACAGCACTGTGATGTCTTGGTTTGGAGCTAAGAGCGTGTCTTTACCTAATTAGTTTGTGAAGCGAACCAAATAGCTTACATACAAACTCACTGCAAGTCTTCCCAGTAAATCCCTGTTGCACCACTGCGTGAGGAGTCACAGCAAAAAAATAATACAGTGCAGCAAACAAGTCAGAAGCAGGTGCTTTTTTCAACTGAGACACATGCAATAATTTTAATAAGACAGTTATTTAAAAAAAATATTTACACACAACTAAACCAACCATAACTGTCCCTCTAAACCTTTTGTATTCCGTACTGAGTGTATATTTGGTAATTTTATATATTTGGCTATTTTTATACAATAATGTGCAGCACATCACGCTGAGAAACACTGCCACCTACAGTTCAAACTAGTAGTAAAGTCTTGCATTGTAAATACTTGTGTACCAACAGTCTTTACAATGTATAAAATGTGTGCTAAATGTTATACGAAGTAAAAACTTCATAGTAAAGGCTTAACCTGCCCTTTCAGAAAAATGTCTAGCACAGACTTTTATTCTCATTAGATTAAAAGTTGGTTTTAAATGTAATGTAATAATATGTGAATATATACTTACACTCATGTGAAGAAGAAATCAATAACATATTGATGTAAGTCTATTCTATCCTCTTCACCACTGTCATCTTCGTTTGCATTTCAACATCCTCACCCGGTGGCTCATCATGGCTTCCTTTCTTTGCAATGTACGGGATGTTCCGTCACATGGTTATGCTGTGTAACATGCAGCATGCCATGGTGATTGTGCACACCTTATTGGGTGAGTAGAGGAGGGCTCCACCAGTCTTATCCAGACATCAAAATTTGGCCTTTTGGAGCCCAAAAGCCCGCTCCACTGGCCTCCGTGTTCTTAAATCGGACTCATTAAAGTGGACTTCCACTGGCTTTGTTGGATTTCTCAGCTGTGTTAACAACCATGGTTGGTTATGATAAGCTGAGTCTCCTATGTGAGAATTTGTTTTTTTTAAAGAAGCAAAAAGTGACATACTAATTGTTGATCATTACATTTCTAATTAACCAAAACATATTTTGACAGGTTGTACATACCAACAAGGCAGGCTCTCTCAGGTCCAAGTTGTGACATTTGCAGGGGCATGGTGCTGTTCCATAGTGCAAAGAAATCATGTGTTGAACCTCGAAAACGCGCACACATGCTTGTGATGTACAAATTTGGTAAGCATACAACATGCACATTGATTGAATGGACGTTTTTTTGATTGCGGTAGACTTCACCTCTGTTGTGTGGTGGCACCAAGGCAATATATGTGCCATCAATTGCTCCAACCACATTTGGTAGATGACCCAAAGCATAAAAATCTCCCGTGATATTGCAAAATCCTCATTTCGTGGAAATTGTATGAAGCTGTTGATGTGTCTCAACATTGAAGAAAGAACTTCTTGTAGCACACAATTGAAAGTTGGTTGTGACCTTCCACCAGATACTGCAACAGTCTATTAGAATGATCCTGTGACCACAAAATGGAGTACTGCCATTATTTTCACTATTGGTGTTATTGATGTGGGATTCCTATTGTAAGGCAGAAGATCTGGCTTCAGCTGATGACATAAATCTAGAATAATTTGCCTATTGAATCCAAATTTTTTTATTATATCCCGTTCTTCCATGGTGGCAATGTTTGGAAATGGTCTCAGAACTTGAGCCTGTCGTCTACTTATTCTCCGTCTGTTCATATGTCTGCATTTCAAAGTATAAAAATTGTTATACATTTTTGCAAACATATTTTTGAAATAAAACACACATTTTAATTAATTTACAAAAAAAATTTTTTAACATAATTTAACACATTCATTTTTTTTTAAAGTACATTTTTTTAATAACTTGTTTTAATTGACATTTTAAAATGAGGTATAATAACCATAATATGCATAGTGTTTGTTCAAATGTCTACAGATCGACATACAATTGGACATTCTAGATTACACTGACAAATATGGCGTATCGAGCAAGAATTTATTTTTGTTTTCCAAGCAAACAGACAACAGAACCAAGAAAAAACACGCAGTGCAGGTTTATATTACAATGGATCTTAGGGCATGTTCCATTTCAATTGGCTAGCTATCATCGCAATTGTCGCTGGTAAAGAGACTCATCAATCAGTAAGTTCAGGGTGGAGCAGCAAGTAGGAGCAAAGTGGCTGCCAGATGTTTTTTGGCCGGTGGGCGGGGGAAGTAAGGCTGCGTAGATATCGCTGATAGTGTCACAATACATCAGATCCCTGAACCAGGCCTTAACCAATGGTGGGGAGACGGCCCCCCAGTGCAGAGAGACCTGCCTGTTGGCCAACAGAAATGCAATTGCAGTAAAACGTATGATGCCAACCTGCAAGGGTAGAACAAATCCCAGCAGTGTTATCAAAGGCGAGGGAGTAAGAGCAGTTTCGACCATTAAGCCAAGATGTTCAAAGACCAACGACCAAAAGGTCAAGACAGCAGGGCAATTCCACGCCAAGTGAATAAAATCGCCATGCTCCATCGCACATCTCTGGCAATTATCTGGTTTAGCACTATTCATCATGGCAACCAGCATGGGGGTAACATACATTCTATATAAATACTTAAATGCAACAGCTTATGCTTATAATCATTTGAAACATATCTAGTCTGTTCGCAACAGTAGGTCCACATTTTGTCCGTCAGAGGATGTGCCAGATCTCCTTCCCAAGCTGCCCTCGCCTGAAGCATCTGTGCAAGATGGTACAATCTAGAGACTAGGTGTGTGCTGTCGGATGTTGTAATTAACTGGTGAGGGGCTGAAAGTCAGGGAGTTCTGCCACTAGGGGCTTTAATACCTTAATTAACTAATCGGTCCAGCGCAGACACATCCCTATCTTTCGTCAAGTCAGCTATGGAACGCATTTGTCCGTTTTCAAACATGTCACCCACAATCTGAAGGCGGCAGCGGGTAAGTGTCCACTGCGTCAGCGCCTCGGTAGTAGGGGGCAGCCACGGGTTGTCCAGCAGGGACAAATGTGGAGAATACAAATGCTCAGCCCCCAAATATTTGCAAAGCCGTCCCCAAGCCCAGCTAGTGGTTTGTAAGGTATGAATTTCAGAGGGAATTCTAGTGAGCCCGAATGGGAGAATAGAGGAGAGGGGAGTGGGACGAGCCTGGGTAACTTCCAGTTTGAGAAACTGCAACCGTGCATCAGGATGATACCAATAATATATGTAATGCATCTGCACCACTAAATAATGTAAGTAAAAATCGGGAACCCTGAACCCACCCAGCTCAAACGGCTGGGTAAGTGTCTGCCATTTTACCCGAGCCTGACCCCCTGCCCACACCAATCTTGTCAACATGCCACGAAGGGTGATGAAAAAAGCAACTGTGAGTGGGATTGGAATATTCAGAAACAGATATAGGAAACAGGGCAGCACTACCCTTTTAATGATCGCTATGCGACCAGCGATAGATAATGGAAGCGCTATCCAGAGGTCTATTTGTTCCACCAGTTAGTCTATGGCAGGGCAGTAGTTGAGACGGATGACTTCCGCAGCTGTGTGGTGCAAAACTATCCCAAGATATCTGGGAGGGTCGTCGCACCAGCGCAGTGGGAACTCCATTGCAAAGGGGAGGGTGATCTCCATCAGGGGGAAGACTTCAGACTTAGACCAGTTTATGACTAGCCCTGAAAAGACCCCAAACTGCACCACTTCACTAATAACCAGGGGGGGGGGGGGTTGTAGCAGGTTCGCAAACAAATAAAAGAATGTCATCTGCATATAGCGATGCCAGGAGAGGGCCTCAGTAGATCCCAATTCTCTGTTGGAGGTGGTGTTCATGTAAATGCCGTACCAGCGGATCCATTGCTATTATGAACAGCAGGGGCGATAACGGGCATCCTTGCCTAGTGCCACGGAATAATGGAAATTTGTCCGATAATACCCCCCTGACCCGAAGCTGTGCAACCGAATTTGTATATAATAAGCGGACTAAGGAGTGAGAATTCTGTGGGAAGCCGAGTTTGGTAAGCGATGAGTGAAGAAACTCCCATTCTAGAGAATCGAATGCTTTTTCAGCGTCAAGTAGTACCACAACTGCAGCGAGAGTAGGATTGATTTGGGTTCTGACGGCGAACAGTGTGCGTAGATTTACAGATGTAGAGCGGCCTGGAATAAAGCCCAATTGAAGAGGAGAGACTATCTGATTGAATATGAGTGATATCTGAGTTGCAAGGACCTTTGCCAATATTTTGTAATCTTTGTTCAATAAGCAGAGTGGCCTTTAGGACGCGCACCTATCAGGTGGTTTACCCGGCTTAAGGAGCAATGTCACAATTGCCTCTCTCATAGTAACAGGCAGTTCAGCCAACTCTAACACCTCCGCATAGACCTCGAGCAAGTGCGGTATCAATAATGCTTTGTACGTCTCATAAAACATCCCAGTTAGGCCATCCATGCCGGGGGCCCGAGAACCGTCCAACTTGTCAATGGCCTCCTCGATTTCAACCGCTCCAATAGGTGAAGCTAAGAAGTGCTGTTGCCCCTTTTCCAGCCAGACCATTGCGATTTCGTTCATATAGGCAGAAAGGGCTGTACAGGCTGGCCGGGAGCAAGAGGTTTATAATCAAGTATAATATGATTTAAAGGTGGTGCGGACATCTGCGTTGGGTGTAACCCAGGCATCATCTGCAGTCTTGAGTCTGGTAATATAGGTGCTGTGCTGTCGGGGGGTAAGTAGACATGCCAACTTGCGCCCAGGTCTCTCAGTCTCCCCGTACACTGGAGTGCGTGCGTACTTCCCCAAATAAGTGGTCTCGCGCAGTGCAAGGTCCTGTAAATCGCTCAGAAGGCTCCCCCGCTGATGCAAGAGTGGGGGTCTCCCCCAGCCACGATCCGGGCATCTAAGTCCCGCAACGCTGGCTCGGTCTTATCGAGGTCTTGCCTGAGTGTGCGCAGTCCCCAAGCTTGCTTAGCGATACAAACGCCCCTAATATACACTTTGAAGGCCTCCCATAGGGTGGCATAACACGACACCGAGCCTGTGTTTATATAAAAATATTCAACAATTGCATCCTGAACTTCGCGCCTAAAAACCAAGGTCTGTATGGGCGTGCAAGTGTGGGCAGGAGAACCGACACTAAAACGGGCGAGTGATCAGACAGAGTCCGTGGCAAATGATCAGCCTCCCATAATGTAACCAGAAGGTCAGGTGTTATATACCATCTGTCTATATGGGACCAGGTACCATGCGGTGCCGAATAAAATGAAAAACCCTTGTCTAACGGATATAAGTGGTGCCATGCATTTGCTAATAAATGCGTATGCAACAATGTCTCAAGTTCCCTGACAGAATACGGTTTTGTAACTTGACCTGTTCCATGTGGTATCAGCGCTCAGTTGCAATGTGAGGTTGAAGTATCCACCAAATGTGATGGTGTCAATTGGTAAGGTGGTGATATGTGCGGAAATAGAATCGAAAGAGCCCCGGGCATCCACATTTGGGGCATGCACATTAATAACGAGTGTCTGTTTTGCACCAATACTTCCAGCCACCGGCAAATATCGCCCCTCAGGATCAATAACAACTAACTGGGATACAAAGGGAAGTGTTTTGTGTATTAATACGCACACCCCCCTGAAATAAGTGCTGTAATTAGAGAAAAACCTGTTATTGCCCCATGACGAAGCAAAACGGCTATTCGAGTTCGGGGCATAATGGGTCTCTTGAAGCAACGCCACATGTATTCTGTGACGTGCCAAATAGGCCAGTATCTGTCGTCCCTTGCGGGGAGTTGAGAGTCCTCTTACATTCCATGTCATACATTTAAGTTCGAGTCCCTCCGCCCCCTGTATATTACCCTTCATGTTAACTGCAGCCGCCGAAGAATCGATGAGTCATTGCGAGTATATGTGAACAGTGACCCAGTGAGTATGTGAAGAACCTGCAGGATATAAACAACCAGAACCTTCCAAAATACAATTACCCACCCTCCTCCCACATTGGCTGGCCACCCAACTTGGATCCGGTGAATCTCAACCCATCTCTGTAAACAATGAAAACAAACAAAAAACCCACATAAAAATTCAAGAGGTAGGAGATCTCCCTGTGGGGGCAGCAAGGCCCCGAGCGAACCGCTATTCATGAACAATAAACATTGCATTATACATATAACTGCTCTCAGAGAAATTTCAAACTAGTAGTTTATATCAGGCAGCAGGAAAAAAATAAAACAGCGGAAACTGGTACATCATTTTTAGAGTGTATCAAAAGCTGGCAAACGTAGTGTTCAACATGCGCACCCATAACACCGCTCCTCTCAGCACCGGCCATCACAGACAATTGTAGGTCACTTTCCGGGGGAGGAGCCTCAATTAGATATGTGTCGCTTCCAGAACTCAGACGCCTCTACAGGAGTGTCAAAAACTGATGTTTTTCCCTCGACCTGTATGCAAAGGTGCGCTGGATACAGCATTGCGTACTGGACATTGGCATTTCTCAAAGTGCGTTTGATGTCCTGAAACTTGTGCCTAGCCTCCTGCACAACCTGCGTGAAATCCAGGTAAATGGACAATGGCATGCCCTGTACTAGTAGGTCACCCACCTCCCTGGCTCTGCGCAAAGAGGCATCACGGTCGCGGTAGTTAAGCAATTGCGCTATAATTATTATTATTATTATTATTATTATTATTATTATTATTAGGAGCTTATAAAGCACACTTATACCCGAGGGTGTCCTGGCGCTAGAATACTGAGCATCCCTGGAGAACGAGGGCCTAGTCCCTAAATAACCAGGTCTTCAGCCCCCTCCTGAAAGAGAGGAGCTCCTCCGCTTTCCTAATATGCGCTGGCAGGCTATTCCATGCAGTGGCCGCACCATAGGAAAACATCTTTCCTCCTCAGCTGGCTTTTTTTATCCAGGGCACAGCTACTAGATTGCTTTCAGCGGAGCTCAGTGCTTTCCCTGGCACATACCACTTGAAGCACTCCCTCAGAAACTCTGGGCCACTGCCTTTCAGAGCTTTGAATACCGTGCACAGCGCTTTAAATTGAGATCGTCTGTGTATCGGCAGCCAGTGTAGTTTCCTTATTCCTTCTCGAACGGAGGCATACCTGGGAGTGCCTGTCAGCAGTCTCGCTGCCGCGTTTTGTACCATCTGTAGTCTGTACAGATGTTTTTTTTTCAAATTAAGGTACAGACTATTACAGTAGTCCAAACGCGACACAATAAGTGCTGAGATTGCTAACCGGAAACCATCCGTGGGAAGAAATATTTTTACTTTCCTCAGTATCCTGAGGATATGGAAACACGATGAGACCACTCCACTGACCTGTACCACAAAATCCAATTTCTGGTCCATAATAATGCCCTGATTCCTTGCTTTTGGCGTAGGCACCGGTGACTTCCCAAGAGCATCGGGCCATATATCTGGAGTCCAGATGTTCGGATTGTTCCCGAACATCATGAACTCGGTCTTCCCTGCATTTAGTTTAAGGCAGTTTGAGGCCATCTAGCTCACAATGTCTTTCAGACAATCATGACACCTCGCCGCCATATCCACTTGGGACCCTCTCTGTATGGATAGCATGATTTGCATGTCATCTGCGTACGAGGTGAGTTGCAGGCCAAAAGATCTGATCAAGGCTGCTAGTGGGCTAACATAAATGTTAAAAAGAGTGGGGCTCAGGGATGAGCCCTGAGGAACCCCACAGGGGAGGGCAAAGGGTTTGGACCTATCAGATCCCAGATCAACTGTCTGGATTCTGTCGGCCACAAAAGATTTCAGGAGGCTCCAGGCAGTGCGTTCCACCCCTGCCCTTGACAACCGGTCCATCATCACCCCATGATGGACCGTGTCAAAGGCTGCCGACAGATCTAGTAGAATAAGAACTGCCTCACCCCCCTGGTCCACCGCCTCTCTAATCTCCTTCGTAGCCTTAATCAGGGCCAGTTCCGTGCTATGTCCAGCACGAAACCCAAACTGCGTAGGATCGAGGGCCTGAGTTCTCACCAAAAAGGAACTTAATTGCCTGTTTATAGCCTTCTCCAATAATTTTGCTTGAAGCGGAAGCCACGAAATTGGTCTGTAGCTATTTGGGTCATTTTTATCTAGACTGGATTTTTTTATTAATGGGAGGATAGAGGCAACTTTCCACCTCCTCGGATAAATACCTGACTCAATACTGGAGTTAAACAATGGGGTAAGCGTGGTGGCAATGACTTCGGGACAACTTTTAAGAACCGCCACCGGACACGGATCACTGGGGGCTCCCGACTGAGCAGCCAACAGAAGGCCAGTGACCTCCTTCGTTTGTAGCGGGCTAAAGCCCCTCAATATGTCCTGAGACCACGCTAATCCAGCATCCAAGCTCAGTGATGCATCTCCTGCCTCTCCATAAGATTTGGAAAAGGAGGAGAAAATCCCCGCCACTTTACTCTGGAAAAAGGTGGCCAGTGGTTCACACAGTTCTGGACTAGTCGGTGTAATAGGTGTAGAAGGAATCATAAGCTTAGTTATGGTCTTAAACAATTCTCTGGAGGACGAGCTGGCCAGCTCTATTTGCTCCGTGAAGTATGCTTTTTTAGCCTCACTTATTAGTTTTTATATATTTCTTTATTGGTGGGACTATACCCATTCCGCCATAGTCTCTCCAGTCTCTTACAATCAGTTTTAAAAGTCTGCAGAGATTCGGAGAACCACGGGGCCGAGGGCTGAGCCTGCCTGGGCGTAAAGTATTTTACTGGCGCAAATTTATCACAGGCCCTCTCAATCCACTTTGAGTACAACTCTACTGCTTTGCTTGCATCTGATGGAATGCAGGGGGTATTAGACTTTAAAAAATTACCCATCTCCAACCCATCTATCTTTTTCCAAGCCCGGATAGCAATCTTATCCCTTGGCTTGGAATCAGGCTGTATCTGGGGCCCTAGAGAAAGTGTGAAAATGATCGCAGCATGATCTGTCCAAGGGAGTGGCAAAATGTCCACAATGTCCAGATCCGAGTTGTTCGTAAAAATGCCATCAAGGGTGTGCCCCGCAATGTGCGATGGTCCCACCACCCTTTGCTCCAGCCCTCCTGCAACCATGAGGTCCATACATTGCTTATGGTCCATCCTCTACCAAGGTGCTGAGCGAATCCAGGAACGCGCCTCTGGGCCCTGGAGGACGATAGATCAATAGTGCTTTAAAAGTGTTATGGGGGAGAGGCGGACACTGATAGATAAAGCCTCACACGCATGGTTGGAAGCTGTGGAGAATGACGGCTCCAAGCTGTTGTGATAAATCACAGCGAGCCCTCCCCCCCCTTCCTGAGGGTCTGTCCAGTGTGTAGCAGACAAAATTTACTGGGAGAGCCTTCACAATATCGGGGCCAGAGGCACTACTTGTCCATGCCTCTGTGATAAAAGCCATTTTAATCCGATGCTCTTCCATAAACAGACTACATTCCAGGCTATGCTTAACCACTGACCTAGCGTTCACTAGTAAGCATTTCCATAGTGGAGATTCAGTCACTTGGTTCTGTGAGCCCTTCCACTCTTTAAGCACTAATCTGCCCTGGTGTGCCAAAATATCCTGCAAGGGGTACTGACAGATCCTGCAATCGGCGAGTGACTCTTTAGGAATCATGCAGGGTAGGAACCTGGGACAACCGGCCTTCCCACCCTCTGGGTCCATACTTCTGAGCTGGTCAAAAGAGTACCTCAAAACCTCTGCTGTGCCGGAGCCAGGGGGACTAGCCTGAGCCCGGACCGAGCGCAGACGGGCGCAGATGGGCTTGCCTTAGGCGCGCCTTCGGCGTATAATAAGGCGTGGGGGAGCACCGGGAGCCGGTCTGGGAGCAAGAGCTCTGTGGGCTCGTTCCACAACAATTGTGGTGGAGAAGCAGTATCTGCCAAGCAGTTCAGTTAGTAGGTTTTCAACATAGAGCTCCATTGGGCCTGTATTGGTTGACTCAGCCACTCCTGCTATCTGTAGATTGTTGCAGCGCGATCTCGCCTCCAAGTCCTCTGCCTTCACCGCCGTCATTTTAAGGAGGCGCTCCGTGCGATCTAGACATTTGGCCAGTGCTGTATGCGCATCCGCAACCTCCGAAATACACTTTTCGGCTGCGTCTATTTGGGTTTCATGCTGTTCCACTCGGTTATGCTTAGTGTCCATACGCGCACTCACGTTGTCGAAGTGCGCGTCAATGGCCTTAAATCCCGTTTGCAGCTCTGCCACTATGGCAGTGGCTCCCTCCAATGTGGGCTGCTCAGGGTCTGGGGGATCAGGGCTCTCAGTGTTGTTTCTCCCCATGCAGCATCCTCACCACCCTCCTGTCTGGGGGTCCTAGTTGTGTCGAAGGAGAGCTGCCGCTGCTTAGGGTCTCCACGCCCCATGGGAATCACTGACACAATATCGAAAGACTAAAAATCGACCTACAAATATATCGATACAAAATAATCGATCACATTATTATCGACATCATATACTTATTTAAAACATTACAAAAATATCGAACACACAATTTCGAACTACAGAAATATAGGTACACAAAATATCGGCAACACAAATATCGAAATCCTAAAATATCGATGCTCAATAATATACATATACTTCATAACTAAATATCGTAAACTAAAATATCGACCACTAAAATATCTCCATTTTACTAATATCGACTATATAACATTTAATTAAAACCTAAAATCAAACTACATAAACACCAAATAATGTCTTTTATCTCTACACAAAATTATTATTAAACAATTATATATTTACTACATTTAAAAATGGATTTAAATAATTAACTCTTTACTAAAACATTATTAACAACCTTCCTACATTAAACAACTATATTATTAAATTATACTTTATCAATTCATGCATCCAATACATAATATAATGTTTAGAAAAATACATATAGAATAATACACCACAAAACCACTAATTAGCGTTTTCCTTATTAGGAAACTAACTACCAGAAAAAAAAAAAATAAATTCGAACTAACCAATAAAAACACTCCGAATTCAAACTGACCAATAAAACACATATTACAACATCCAAAGCACTATAAAAAGAAGTTCAACTTCATTCACAGTCCAAAACCAAAAAAAGGAAATTGAATGAAGAGGAAAATCGACTGGATTGCAACTACAGATATAAGAAAATCAACATAGAGGAAATGTTTAAAACTATCAAAAGTAAGTTAACTATATTATTCTCATGAAGACTCAAATAGAATAAATTGTAATTACAATATACATACACTATAAATAAATTAATGTCTTCTTTCTATTTCATGTTTTCACTACAGGAAACTCCAAAAGAAACTAAGAAAATACAGAACAGCACCAAAAAAGATACAACTAAAAAGTAAGTATTTCACAACCAAAAATCAACTAATAGATTAAAATACCACCCTAATTAAATCCCAATTGCAAATCCCCTAACCATTCCCTATAAAAATATAGAAACAATTATTACAACACATTTCCTTTTCTTTTCCAGACAAAGAAAATACTAGAGGAAAATCCCACAAATAAAGAATCAGGAGCATTCTACTCAAACACATCAAAACCAACTTTGTAAGTATATAGTAACTAAATCTTGTTTTTTTCTACTGAAAATTAATATAACATCATATATAATAACTATAATATATATTTTTCATAGATAAAGCTACATCAAAATGACTGAAGGAGCTGAATTCATAACAAGCCAGAAGGGAAAAATGTTACTATGCTATATGGGGTACACTTACACACAGGAAAAACTGTATGGTTTAAAAGTTAACTGGAAATGCACTAAATACTACTCTAATAAGTGCTATGGGCGTGCTACAACACGACAAACAACAGTACTATACACTAGAGAACATAACCACCCACCAAACATTACTGAAATCGAAGTCAGATCTGCTTTAGAAACTATAAAGGAAGCTAGCACAAGTTCTCAAAAACCTACCAGTGTAATTTTAAAAGAGCAGCTTCCCAAAATTCCTAAAACTGCTACTACACAAATGCCATCTGTAACTTCACTCAAAAGAACTATTGCACGTACTAAAAAAACCACTACTACTTCAACCCCAATTCCTCACATATACAGTGAAGTTATTCTAAGTCCAGAACAAAGTATAACTTTAAACAAAGAACCATTTGTCATTTTTGATAATAAAAACAATGACAAAAGAATAATAATATTTGGAACAACTAATAATCTCTGTAAACTACAAGAATCACATAACTGGATGATGGATGGGACTTTTACCATATGTCCCAAACCATTTTTCCAACTATATACAATACATGTCCTATATCACAATTGCAATTTACCATTAATTTACACATTATTACCAAACAAACATAACTCCACATACACTGAACTATTAAATATAATAAAACAAAAAACAAATGACTTTTCCCCACAAAAAATAATCCTAGATTTTGAACATGCAATGATTAATTCTATATTAAAAACACACCCCCATACCTCCATACAAGGCTGTTACTATCATTTTAATCAATGCCTATGGAGACACATGCAAAAATCAGCCCTAAGCATTGAATATGCAACTAATTCATCTTTTGCATATCAAATAAAAAAACTCATAGCACTAGCTTATGTACCTGACACAGACGTAACAGAACATTACAACATTTTAATAGACAGCGCCTTCTACAAACAAAATGAAGAAAAACTAAGTTCACTATTGGACTATTTCGAAGATACATGGGTCGGCAGACTACATAGATCTGGCCACAGAAGAAACCCTAAATTCTTAATTCCCTGGTGGAACGTATACAGAAGCACCTTAAATGGAGAATCCAAAACTAATAACGCAGTTGAAGGATGGCATAACGCCTTCCTACAATCAACAGGCAGAACAAAACCAACACTAGAAAGATTTATATCATGCCTACAAAAAGAACAGAGTTATCAAGAGTTCCGAATGGAACAATCCATAACTCAGCTAACTCCAAAAACCTCAAAACAAACTAAACAAATGTATAAATATCTAGAGCAACAAGTAAAATTGTACCCTACTACCAAAGGCCTAGAATACCTAAACATCATAGCTAAAACACTTCTTTAAAGTACAAATACAAATAAATGACTAATTACCCATTTTCAATAATATCAAACACATAAAATATATGTATCTTATTACAAAAATAATTACTGTGTGTAACATATTTATACATATTGTCAAAAATATATTAACACACATTAATAATATTTGTAATAAAATAAAAATAAACAATAATATTATAACAATACCCACCCACAAGAAATAATAATAAATTAACTTACCACGTTTATTCCAAAGTCTGAAAAATCCATTTCCTGCTTACACAATCCAAACATACAAAAAAAGGTTCCCAAAAAAAAATGCAAAAATACAACTGGCGATTAAATCCATAAGCCATTCACCAAATATCCTTTGAAAAACCATGAAAAACCCGAAAATAGCTAAAAATATTAAAAAACGATCCATGAAAACCGAAACATTTAAAGTAGTGTAAAAAACATATTGTTCAATAAAACGAACACACACTTCTTTAAAAAAAAAAATGAGTCCATCCGAAACGAATAACCTAGAAAAGAAATAGTAAAAACAAAGCAACTGACATTCCCACCCACATAAAACAACACATAAACACTTACTAACAATAATACTAGATTTAAAACACTTCTAAATATACATTAAACACCTTAAACCTAACTTTCGAAACATGCCTACACATCGTTAAAAACACGTAAAAACACAACACGCAACTCTAACACATAACATTTCCAAATATAACTAATATATGTACAGCTACACTAAACATTATCTAACTAGGCTCAAAAGTAAATTTAAAACCATCTAAAACACATAAAACAAACCTTACCTTTCACGACGCGAAGTAACTCCCAACCGCGAGCTTCCCTTCAAACCAAATGACCCAAAACAACATTACCCGGTTACAAAATAGAGTGTCCAAAACATAATAAAACATTTAACTATACTAAAAAGCCCTAAATAAATCAGGTAAAACAGTAAATTCACACACAAATATTTTATATTATTTAGCAAAAATATACCTATTTTTTTAATTTACCTACAAATTGTCAACAAATGTTCCTAATTTGTAAAATTATATAAATAAATATTTTAAAATTTAAAATATTTATTATTATAATTTCTAAAAAGATAATACTACAGAACAATGTATGAAAAATTATTAATTTTTTTTTGCATGAATGCTAAAATTTTATTTATGTTAAAAATATGTTTGTTTCGAAAACATTGTAAAAATAATTAATATTAATATTTTACATATTAATATTAATAAAAAAGGTATAACATGTTTGTACTACAAATATTAAAATGTTTATATATGAAAATATTTGTTAAAAGTTTTGTATAAAGATTTACAAAACCTATTGCTATGTTAATTTTAATTTAAAACACTACATTGTACAACATTATTAATAATCTTTATAATTTACTTAAAAATGTTAGAAAATATACTTTGTTCTGACCTATATTCAATATGTTTGAATGTAATTACAATGTAAATAATGCTATTTCTGAATGATCTTACTCAAATGAATAAACAATAACAAATTTAAAAAACTACAATAAAAACCATGTTCTTGTCTTATTAATTGTGTTTCTCTGATTATTAATATTAATCTTCTATTATGAATATTTAACATATAGAATAATTATTTTATAAAAAATTACAAATCAATCAATATTATAAAATGACAGAATGCCATTACCCATTATTCCAATACAAAATATTCATATATTTTTCCTAATAATAATATTAAATATTCCAAACATATCAAATTAAAAGGTTACATGTATATATTATCCTAAACTATAAATATAGAATTAATTAGTACAAATCCAATATATAATAATACAATACAAATAATATTCACTTAAATATATTTTTATAACTACTATATTAATGTAATTTAATTAAATTAAATACCAGACAGATTAGAGTAGTTGCTGGACACTGACCATAAACAATTTACTATTCCCACTCCACTCTATAATAAATAAAAGTAGATGCTTGACACTGACCATAAATAATTTACTATTCCCACTCCAGTCTATAATAAATTAGAGTAGGTGCTGGACACTGACCATAAATAATTTACTTTTCCCACTCCAGTCTATAAAAAATTAGAGTAGGTGCTGGACAGTGACCATAAATAATTTACTATTCCCACTCCAGTCTATAATAAATTAGAGTAGGTGCTGGACACTAACCATAAATAATTTACTATTCCCACTCCAGTCTATAATAAATTAGAGTAGGTGCTGGACACTGACCATAAATAATTTACTATTCCCACTCCAGTCTATAAAAAATTAGAGTAGGTGCTGGACAGTGACCAGCAATAATTTACTATTCCCACTCCAGTCTATAATAAAATAGAGTAGGTGCTGGACACTAACCATAAAAAATTTACTATTCCCACTCCAGTCTATAATAAATTATAGTATGTGCTGGACACTGACCATAAATAATTTACTATTCCCACTCCAGTCTATAAAAAATTAGAGTAGGTGCTGGACAGTGACCATAAATAATTTACTATTCCCACTCCAGTCTATAATAAATTAGAGTATGTGCTGGACAGTGACCATAAATAATTTACTATTCCCACTCCAGTCTATAATAAATTAGAGTAGGTGCTGGACACTGACCATAACTAATTTACTATTCCCACTCCAGTCTATAATAAATTAGAGTAGGTGCTGGACAGTGACCATAAATAATTTACTATTCCCACTCCAGTCTATAAAAAATTACAGTAGGTGCTGGACAGTGACCATAAATAATGTACTATTCCCACTCCAGTCTATAATAAATTAGAGTAGGTGCTGGACACTAACCATAACTAATTTACTATTCCCACTCCAGTCTATAATAAATTAGAGTAGGTGCTGGACACTGACCATAACTAATTTACTATTCCCACTCCAGTCTATAATAAATTAGAGTAGGTGCTGGACACTGACCATAAATAATTTACTATTCCCACTCCAGTCTATAATAAATTAGAATAGGTGCTGGACACTAACCATAAAAAATTTAATATTCCCACTCCAGTCTACAATAAATTAGAGTATGTGCTGGACACTGACCATAAATAATTTACTATTCCCACTCCAGTCTATAATAAATTAGAGTAGGTGCTGGACACTGACCATAAATAATTTACTATTCCCACTCCAGTCTATAATAAATTTGAGTAGGTGCTGGACAGTGACCATAAATAATTTACTATTCCCACTCCAGTCTATAAAAAATTACAGTAGGTGCTGGACAGTGACCATAAATAATTTACTATTCCCACTCCAGTCTATAAAAAATTACAGTAGGTGCTGGACAGTGACCATAAATAATTTACTATTCCCACTCCAGTCTATAATAAATTAGAGTAGGTGCTGGACAGTGACCATAAATAATTTACTATTCCCACTCCAGTCTATAAAAAATTAGAGTAGGTGCTGAACAGTGACCATAAATAATTTACTATTCACACTCCAGTCTATAATAAATTAGAGTAGGTGCTGGACACTAACCATAACTAATTTACTATTCCCACTCCAGTCTATAATAAATTAGAGTAGGTGCTGTACACTGACCATAACTAATTTACTATTCCCACTCCAGTCTATAATAAATTAGAGTAGGTGCTGGACACTGACCATAAATAATTTACTATTCCCACTCCAGTCTATAATAAATTAGAGTAGGTGCTGGACACTAACCATAACTAATTTACTATTCCCACTCCAGTCTATAATAAATTAGAGTAGGTGCTGGACACTGACCATAACTAATTTACTATTCCCACTCCAGTCTATAATAAATTAGAGTAGGTGCTGGACAGTGACCATTAATAATGTACTATTCCCACTCCAATCTATATTGAATTAGGATTACTATATATGTTAGATTTTTTCAAACAATTACTAATTTGTAAACACTACCCACCCTTATCCCCTATAAATCCTACATCACTCTTATTAAATGAATTATCTTCTTAAAATTGTTAAATGTTAATTAAAATAACATTTATAAATGTAAATAATTTTTTATGAATAATAAAATTTTTATATATTTATAAAACACTCCCCACCCTTATCCCCTATAACCCCAAAATACCACTTATGAAATTTATTTTATTATTAAAAAGATAAAAATTTACTTTTATTAAGAAATTAGAACTTTGCATTATATTTTTCAAAAATAAAATATTACATATATTTTGAAAGCACTCCCCACCCTTATCCCCTATAACCCCCAATTCCCACTTATTAAATTTATTGTATTAATAATTTATTGAATTTTAATTTTTAAACCCAAAAATTAAATTTCTATTTTTTTTTTATAAAATATTAAATTTTTCTCAAAAACACTCCCCACCCTTATCCCCTATAACCCCAAAATCCCACTTATTAAATGTATTTTATTAGTAAAATGTTTAATTGTAAATTTTAATACAAAAATTTAAATTTTAATTTTTTTGAATTCAATATTAAATAATAAATATATATCTAAAACACTCCCCACCCTTATCCCCTATAACCCCAAAATCCCACGTATTACATTTATTTTCTTATTACAATTTTCACATTTAAATTTTTGAAACTAATTTGAATTTTTATTTGTAAATATAATATTTCAAAAATTATATCATAAATTATTAAATTTTATTACTACAATTTGTAATTGTAAATTTTCATACCAAAATTGAATTTTTTTTTTTTAATTAAATATTAAATATTAAATATATATCTAATACACTCCCCACCCTTATCCCCTATAACCCCAAAATCCCACTTATTACATTTATTTTATTATTACAATTTTCACATTTAAAATTTAAAAACAAATTTGAATTTTTTAATTTTTTTTTAAATATAATATTTCAAAATTTATATCCTAAAATATTAAATTTAATATTTATTTCCAAAACACTCCCCACCCTTAACCCCTATATACACAACATCCCACTAAGAATATTTTTTTTCATAATTAAAATTTAAATATTACTATTTTGTTCAAAATTTAAATTCAAATTCTACAAATATTTATTAAAATATATTATTTCTAATATATATTTTTAAAACACTCCCCACCCTTATCCCCTATAAACCCAACATCCCGCTCCTAAAATTATATATCCAAATTTAAAAAATTATATTAATAATATTTCAATAATTATATCCTAAAATATTAAATATAATATTTATTTCCAAAATACTCCCCACCCTTAACCCCTATATACACAACATCCCACTAAAAAATTTTTTTTTCATAATTAAATTTTAAATATTTGAATTTTGTTCAAAATTTAAATTTAAATTCTACAAAAATTTATTAAAATATTTTATTTCAAATATATTTTTTTAAAACACTCCCCACCCTTATCCCCTATAAACCCAACATCCCGCTCCTAAAATTATATATCAAAATTTAAAAAATTATATTAATAAAAACAAAATTGTAATTTTTAATACACTTAAATAAACATTTGCTGACACTTCTAAACAATAATTTTTGACAAATCACAAAGTAACTTAATACTATACTTTTTCGATATTTTTACTACACGATATTATGTCTTTCGATATACTATACCTCGATATTTTACTACACATCACAATCTCGACATTTTTTACATCGATATTGTTGACAGAGATATATTGTTCCATCGATATTTTGACTTCGATATTTCTGTATATCGATATTACATTTCCGATATTTTGTCTACTCACCGCCCCATGGCAAATGAAAAGAAAGTCAATTAAACACGTGGACTGAGCAGCTCAGGGCTGATGAAGGATCCCCAGCTGTAGTAGGGTACAACAGCGCTATACGTTTAAGAGGAGGCCCAGGAGGGGGATGCTAAGGATCTTGGTCCCCCACAATGCGCTCACTCAGCCGGTGAATCTGCCCCAATAATAAAATGGAGCCAAGAGGGGTCGCATACAAATCGCACCCAAAAGCAGGAGACAGAGTGCGCCTGGCACAAGTGGGTGCAGCACACCCAATATCTGCCCTACAATGGAGCCTGCAGTGCCAAAGAAACAAAAAGGACCATTACTTTATAGGTCAAGAGCCCCCTCAACAGTGTCATTCATCCCAGTAGCACTGGTGCTGTAACAACAATACCTATTTTTTGTTACAGCAACAAATTATGGCACCAACATAAAGGTATGTGGTGGAGAAGCAGTCTCTGCCAAGCAGTTCAGTTAGTAGGTTTTCAACATAGAGCTCCATTGGGCCTGTATTGGTTGACTCAGCCACTCCTGCTATCTGTAGATTGTTGCAGCGCAATCTCGCCTCCAAGTCCTCTGCCTTCACGCCGTCATTTTAAGGAGGCGCTCCGTGCGATCTAGACATTTGGCCAGTGCTGTATGCGCATCCTCAACCTCCGAAATACACTTTTCAGCTGCATCTATTTGGGTTTCATGCTGTTCCACTCTGTTATGCATAGTGTCCATACGCGCACTCACGTTGTCGAAGTGCGCGTCAATGGACTAAAATCCCGCTTGCAGCTCTGCCACTATGGCAGTGGCTCCCTCCAATGTGGGCTGCTCAGGGTCTGGGGGATCAGGGCTCTCAGTTGTTTCTCCCCATGCAGCATCCTCACCACCCTCCCGTCTGAGGGGTCCTAGTTGTGTCGAAGGAGAGCTGCCGCTGCTTAGGGTCTCCACGCCCCATGGCAAATGAAAAGAAAGTCAATTAAACACATGGACTGAGCAGCTCAGGGCTGATGAAGGATCCCCAGCTGTAGTAGGGTACAACAGCGCTATACGTTTAAGAGGAGGCCCAGGAGGGGGATGCTAAGGATCTTGGTCCCCCACCATGCGCTCACTCAGCCGGTGAATCTGCCCCAATAATAAAATGGAGCCAAGAGGGGTCGCATACAAATCGCACCCAAAAGCAGGAGACAGAGTGCGCCTGGCACAAGTGGGTGCAGCACACCCAATATCTGCCCTACAATGGAGCCTGCAGCGCCAAAGAAACAAAAAGGACCATTACTTTATAGGTCAAGAGCCCCCTCAACAGTGTCATTCATCCCAGTAGCACTGGTGCTGTAACAACAATACCTATTTTTTGTTACAGCAACAAATTATGGCACCAACATAAAGGTATGTCAAACGCACAAGAAGAGTTCTTGAAAGTGTAAGTTTTGCACAAGGTGGTATGATGTTGTGTTTTGTATATTAATATTTGGAAATTATACCAATATATTTCTGATCACTACCAAAGGACTGTTTGGAGCAGACAGATACCTGCCTAAAAAAAATATACATGAGTTTGTTTGATGTTATGAGTGACAGTTGTACCAAACAGGCCAACATTTTTTATTGTGTCAGGTGTGATGCTCCTTCACAATTGTGAAGGATGTTATGTTAGCCCTATTAGAGGTGACATAGCATAAAATCACTTATGATACAGTAGATGTTCCAAACGTCACAATCATGTGTTAGTATTATAAACAAACAATAGTGAGTATGTGAGCCAAAATAACTAGAAACATAAGATTTACTGGCAACATTTTTTATTACAAATATATTACAATATGATTTTATTAAATAATACAATTTAATGTTAAAAGTGACAGATTTGCATGATGTATTACTCCTTCACAAATGTGCATGTAAGCCTGTCTGTTTTTTTTTTTTAAATGAATTTGATAGGCGCATATCTTTGAAAAAACAGACGAGGATGTGTACACATTGGTGACAGAGTAACATATACCAAAAAACATTATTTGTCTGTCCTTTGTTATGTCCAGATGATAAGTCAATAATTACCGAAAATAGATTACTTCAAGGGACTTTTGCAGATGGAATGTTCCATCACATATATGTTGGAGTATGCCATCTGAAAAACTCAATATCAGGCACACAAAAAATGACTCATTAGGAAATTTTAGAAATGCATAAAGGATTGATCTTTGGCATATTGTAATGAGCCTGTTTGTAAAAATAAATATATGAATCACTGTATTTAAAATGTATTGTTATGTTGTACCAGTTTTTGACTAAACTGAAAGCCAGAATCTTTTTTTTATTATTTTCACAATGCTAAAACAAACTAAAATAACTTAAGATATTTTTGAGTCAAATTGTACATTTTTTAGCTCTGTTCTAAAGTGGATTAGAAATGTATCAAGCCCTATGTATTTACTTATGCTGTAGAAGTAATTTGAAACTACCCCTAAACATTTTCGGGAATTTCTTCAACAGCATGAGTAAATACATAGGGCGTGATACATTAATAAGCAACTTACGGACTGAATCCATAAAATGTATTTTAACATTTAAAAAATTCTTAAATTACTTGAAGTAAGTTTTACCATTGTGAAATGCCCAAGAAAATGAAACAGGCTTTCAATTTATACAACTACTGGTACAACATTGCAGTAAATATTGCCACACATTGATTCATAGTTTTATTTTTTTAAATACAAAAAAATCTGCTTTTTTGCATTGTACACACAATGTACAAAGGGATTTTTGCTTTAAATTACTTTTGGTGACACGAGTTCACTATTCAAAACAACAAATTAAAACCATTCAGAGGTGTTAAACAGTTCCTGGAAAAAACTGAAAATGTTAAGAAGAAGAATAAAAAATAATATAAGCGCAAACAATGAAAACTGTGGCCAAATGGTTTCTGAAGATGTTCCCTGCATGCAGGAGATAATGATTAAAATAAAACAAAGTTTAAAGGCCTTGAAGCAGGTGAAATATGAACATTTGGAAAATGTTTTGAGAAAACAATTCATGATCAGTAATATTAACACAGATACAATATAACTATTGTATATGTCTTTACAGCATCTTCAGGAGCAGGCGAAGGGTACGTTGGCCAAGAAGGCAGGGAAGCTACTGTGTTTCAGGTGGTGAAACATCTGACACAGATGAACACAGTGGCATGGATAATAAGGGGGCTGGAATGGAGGATACCACCTTGTCATCATCTACGGAGGCCTCCACAAGTGACCAGTCTCTAGTGGTGGTGGAGCCTACAGGAACTGTATCAAACTCATCCTTCTCCACCACCCAGAGACCCATCTACACTCTCCCTCTTGCCCACCCCCCCCCCAGTTGTCCAAACCCAGCCCCTTAATAGGGCTGGGGTCTCCTTCGCCACAGACACCTCATATCCTGCCATATCATCCCGGTTGCGCTGAGTGAGGATGATATTGACCTCTTACGCAGTATCTCTGTAGGCCAGACTGTAATAGTGAATGGCATCCAGGGCCTTAGCTGCCAAATGCAACAAATGGTTGCATTTCTGGATGCCATTCATAGTTTATTGTCTGGCAGACAGAGATCGCTAGCTAAAATAGCCTCCTCACTCACCCCAGCCTCACACCGAGCCCAGCCTTCTGCTCCAAATCAGGTCCCTTCCACAAATCCCAACTCCCACGCCAAGCCCAAGCACACTCACTTCTTTTCAGGCACCCACTCCAACAGACACAATCACACATATTAACATAAACACACTAAGAAACACAAACAAACACACAAACAACATGCACACTGTGACAGGACAAGCAAAGATGGCCACTCTGGTTACTCAGTTTTCCTTTTTATTTTTGAATGATAGGAAAGCTTTCAACTATAGGTTCATAGCGCAGAAACAGTCTTCTTCCAAAGGGCTCCTGGACCTCTCTTCCCCTTTCTTCTTCCACTTCTCTCGGTTTTCCGCACCCTCAGGAGGAAACCAAATTATAAGACCATTAAGTATGATTTCCCTACTGTCTTCTCCCTTCACCAAGAAAACACCTCCGTGTAAAAGAACAGGCCGTCAGTGCAGTTTTAAACAAAAAAGAATAGGAATTTCCCTTACAAAGTGCAGGGGGGTGATATCCGTGCTGTTCCACTAACTGTTCTCCACAGAACTCCAAGACCTTTAGGTGGAACAAAATGGTACAGACCGCTGAAGCTTAGGTAGCCCGCTGCTTCCCAGTGCCAAAAAGAAGCTCACATAGACCCAACCCTACTCCCAGCACAAACCCGACCCCCAGGACATGCAGTGAATTGTGCCACACTTGCCTAAGGCCGGGACCCCCGTCCGGAGTCCCAGCAGTCTCGTCCCGTACATCCTCCCTTGGCTTCTTTTCCTCCTGGCCGCCGCACTTTGTGAAGACGTCACCATAGGGAAATCTTCCCTCCGTCTTGTCAGGATTTGTCTGCCCTTTGTCCTCCGCTGCTACGTCCATTACTCCTTTGTCTGCGTCGTTCCCACCGCTGCTCGTCTTCCTCCAAACCGCTGAAATGAACCCAGCTGAGCCTCCATCTCCATATGACTTTGCCCGCCTCCTCACACAACCAATCCTGGGGTGTCCAGTCAAACTCTTCCGGGTCAGAAAGAAGAGAGACGTTAGTATTTGTTGTACTAGTGCTGCTGGGGTCCTTGCGTCGCTCAAGGAAGTCAGGCATGCTACATACATACTGTTGACACTACAACTACAGACACCACAACCACCACCACACCCACAATTACCACCACACCCACAAGCCCCACAACCATACCGAACAACACACTCATCCAAACCAACACACACAAAAGCACATCTACACACAATACAACACCTACTAAAAACAAGCCCACAACCACCAGAATGACAAATACCAGCCAAACCACACACATCCAACCATACACCAGACCCACATACAACTGTCAAACATACAGACACACACACCACAACCACACCAACCATCTAAACAGCACGCTCATCCGAACCAAAACACCCACACAAATGCTCATCTACACACAAATCAACATCAACCTAAATCAAATGCACACACTCACTCAAATACCAAACATCTGTCAAAAACACATATCCAAACATACACAGCATACACCAGTCCCACATGCAACTGCCTAACATACAGACACATATACATCGCAGCTCCAGCTCCCTCTACCTCCAAATCCCAATACTTTTGCACCCTTCCTACCCGTACTTCTTCTCCCAAATTCACATCTTACCTGTCCTTAACCTCTGTCAAACCTAAACCTGCCCCTCCCAAGAAAGATCCTGGAGGTACCTGCTCTGTGCTCGATAGATGTCCCTTCCTGAAGAGGTTACCTTTTGGCAGTACGTATAGGAGGCAAGCTTTGGGCAACACAACCACAGCCTGTTGTCATGGGAAAGCCTTTTGTTCTCCTTTAATGTTTTGAATTGAATAATATATTTATGAGAGAAGCAACTCATTTATTAATAAAAAGATTTTAAATGTACAAAGTTTGTCCTAACATTATTTTTCATTTACAATTTTTTCATTCATAAAAATGTTAATGAAGAAAATGCGAATTACATATTTTTACTTACTTACAATTATGCAAGGAAATACAACGTTTTTTTAAAATGTCTTATTTGTAAAGTCCATACACAAGTAAAAAAGGATTGTGATAGACATAAAAATGTTGGTGCAAGCATTCATCATGTTAATGGACACTTGCACCAAAAATAACAATGGAAATTTTTGTTTTTAAGTGTTAATACAGGTGTGTTTATTTAAACTTAATAAATGAATAAATAAACACATATGTATTACACATTACAAAAAAATAAGATCATTTAAATGTAATAAAATACAGAAAATGCACAGGACAATGAGAAATGTTACGTGAATAAATAAAATTATTTCAGTTCAGGACTAGCATTGATTTTACACTTTTTTTTTTTTACATGCTTATCATTTTCTTGTGCAATTACTAAATTATAATAATTTCGAATTATTCAAAAAATGTGTAATGCATATGTTTATAATTCGATAGTTTACGAAAAATGAGGAAACACACCTGTATGAACACATTATGAATCTTGTTTAATGTCATCTTTTGTGTAAGTGTCCATTATCATGAAGGAAGCTTGCACAAAATTTGACAATAATAAAATGTATTTAATAGCGGTCTGTTTCTTTAAATTTCTTAAATGACAACATTACACACATATGCATTACACATTGGAAAATGTTTGCTTGCTTGCATTGGAATAACCGTATACTTCTTTCTTGTACATTTTAATAACAGACCATGTCAACTCATGTCTCCATGACACCAACTTGAATTTTGGGATTTCACTTAAACCCGAGATTGAAGTGATCTTTGGAGGCACAAAACCTATCCACTTTATGAACACTGTTACTTAGATGTGGATGCTTGAATTGCTTGGTTTTTTAGGTCTGGTAAACAGAGTTTTAGTGATGAACTGTATTGAGTTGGGGGTGTTGGGTAGTTAGGATGGGACGTTTTTTATGATCATTATTGTCATTTGTGTTTCAGAATGTTTTATGGACAATTTGCTAAATGAAATAAAAATGTACTTACTTGCATTGGTGAGACCTATTCGCTTTGCCAGTGCCTGTTGTAAATGGTGTGGTTAACCAAACAATTAAGATGTGTTTCTTAAATTAAAGATATGTTTCTGTGTTTTTTCAGTGGGAGCAATCCTGTCATGCTGTTGTTCCTCTCAGAGCAACATCAGCTGATGGATACCTTTGTACTTCACTCAGGTGTCTCATTTTCTCTGGTGAGCTGTCAAGTTTTTTTCTGTACTGCTCCATATCATTAAGTGCAATTTTCCTTCTCCAAGCCATGCTGCTGCTTCCCAATTTTTCTTTTTTTCCCAGTTTACCACATCAATATAGTTTGCATGCATGTCATAAATGAATGTCAACGTCCCTGCTCTGTGGTCTCCCTGATACCGCACTAGCTCCCCCGAAAAACTCCCTACATGAGGTAATGCCTTTCATCAGAGGCCTAAAGAAGATTGAGTCTATCACCCAAAGCAGATGGAGAAACCCCGTAGCATCTTCGAGGTAAGTCACATTACATACAAGACCAAGAGGCAGTGGAGCTGGATAAAAATTCCGACTGGTGGTGCTGAAATCAATATTACATCACTGACCCTATAGGGATCCTGAAATATCCAACCATCACACAAAAAAGTGTCACAAATGAGCCACACCCAGAAGCTTGGTAAGTATGTAGTACGTAGCTGGTGTTAAATTTAGTAGCACACAGTCCCAAATATATTACTAAATCATGGTATGGTATGGTCATTTACAGACATATTATTGTCCATTGAATGGACCACTACATTTGCAGACACACAATTTTAACCCCTCCCCTGCTCATGACGGAACCACTCCGTCATGAGCCACGGTCGCCGTGTGCTCATGACGGAGTGGTTCCGTCATGCCGCGGCCGTTGGCGGCCGCTCCGCCCACGCGGTGCTAATTCCCCGCCTGTGCGGGCGATTAGCGCAGTGGGCGGAGTCATGACGGAACCACTCCGTCATGAGCACAGCTCAACCGTGGCTCATGACGGAGTGGCTCCGTCATGAGCCCAGCGCCACCGCGCTGCCCCCAAACCCCCCCCAGCCCTGCGGCGGAATTCCCGCCGCAGCGAAGGGGTTAATGATAAAACAATAAAGTGCATAAACAATAGCGAGGGTTTCAGTTAATTTTAGTCATTTGCATATCACCAAGTTAGGTTTCTTGATTTGTTTTGATCCTGTTCAAATCTTTGTTTGAATCATACTTCATCATCAGAAAAATAGTGCTTTATTTGCGCTTTCCTAACGTTTTATTACTTTTGAAATATTTGTACAGTTCATTTTTAGGTATTAACATTTGGTTGTGTTTTTGTAGAAAACATCCTGTAGCCTTCCCTTTCACACCAGCTAAATTGTTACATAGTTCACTATATAAAATCCTCACACATTGCAGTAAGAGGAAAATAAAGTCCAGGATAGGGGCAGGGAATATCTCTGGGGTGGAGAGGTTAAGAACTGCAAGCCAGGTAGCCTGACTGACTGATTCCTTGATCATAAAAACACCACAATTTACGAAGCTTCCTTTAGCATTGTCCACGTTTCCCTCCCAAGACAGTTATACCTAAAATTCAGATATGGGTCCCTCTCAATCTACGGGTTCACTTCCAGGGGAAGTACCTTGGATCAGGTATGTTATGCCCAGCAGTAAATTCGTTTCCGAAACCTTGCACCACTTCCTTTTATTTTGCACTGCTTATAGGGCCTGCCGCAAGAAGTGGATTATACCTGTGTGTCATCTTCTAGGAGTCAGGAAATATGAGGTAGCCTTGAGAATGATCAAGTCTGACATAAGCAAAGTGATAGCCATTAGGGTGGCAACATTCTTGCACGCTGCCTGTCTTATACGCAATCGATACCTGGAGAAGTCCTCAGGCAATTCTGATGAGAGCACGTGCTAGACACTTAGCACCTTATCAGGAAATCACACTACTTTTATATTTTTGTTAGGCTACGAAAAAACACAAGCAGGGATAGCCATGCATGAGGCAGGAATGTTTTCCCTCCTCTACCTTTCATCTTCACTTTATGTGGGATCTGTCTACTTCCTGCACTATACTAGGATGCAGTTTAACAAGTTCTTTGCCCTCTCTAAATTCCCTTTTTATCATTGTATCTGAAGTGCAAGGATTTTATCTATGCTACTTTAATTTGTCATAAAACTGTGCCTTGCTTTTTTGTTTTTATAGAAAAGATTGTTATACTTGCTATTTGCGCAGAAGGACACAGAGCTAACTATTGCATTCACAGTAGTTTTACTAGTTGTTACTGAGAATCAATCATTACGTAGCTATCGAATAACATACTGTATTTTTACTTTTTGTATGTTTTAAGGATCCTGAATTCAAATTAACCAGACTTTGATGATGGTCGTAGGTTTAATATCAACGAAAGATGTGTAATATTTTGTAACAAGTGTTCATCGAATTAATCTTTCAGAACACTTAGGTGTCCCAAGTCTTAAGGGTCCCATAGTTAGAATATGAACTTTAGTCCTAATATAATCACACATTGCACTTTTGGATCTAAAAGAATCTGGTACCACATGGTAATAATTTATTTGGTTGGTTTTCCTCAAACCATAAACTAGAACCTTATAGTACAACCACTAAGATTTCTTAGTTACTCTTGGTGAGCATAGCGGACCCATTCACAATGTTTTTGTTGACTAATAGAAGTGTTATTTAATCCATGTGTTTGCACTTAGGTGATAGTACAAACTTGACCATGTGTAGATATGTATTAACCTTTTCTTTTTTCATTGTATGGTGTTTATGTGAACTTTTCTGGTTATCAATAACCAAAATAATGTTTACCTAACAGGAAAATATAGTAAATACCAGTCTCAACTTTAAAAGAATAAGCAGCAATTTTTCAGAAGACAAAACGTACATTTGACCTCTTTCTTTGAACGCACAGCAAATGTGACAAGATATAAACAAAATTGAAAATCATCTCTAATGCTCATTCACCTTCGAAACTCCAGCATGGTTATTTTGGGGGTGCCGCATCACCCCCTCCAACCCTACTTCGGGAGTCTATGCCAAAAGAACTTGCACCCCACAATAACAGCAGAGAAACTAACTACCTCAGGTGAATACAAGAAGTCATGCAATAGTCAAACTAAAAACAAAAAACTGCAAATAATGAAGATCAGAAGACAACGTCTTGGGATCACAACCAACATACCCATCAACATTCAACTGCCCCAACACTTCTGCAGTTCACAAAGAAGCTGAAGACCCACATACATCTCCACATGGTAGGGCACGCCACTCACCAACACCCTTCTTGATTGTAAACAATATTGAATCATAACTTTGGGCTTCTGCCCTTGTTTAGCACTCTGTTTCTCTCAGTCTAGGTTTGCACTGTAAAAGTACTTACACTTCCATGCATGCATCGTCTCTTCAGCACATGCTATGGGTGTAGTTGTCACTTGGTAAAAAGCATTGTATTTCATCAACACTTTGTGTGGTGTACACCATGAACTGTAAATCATCCTCCGGGGTCTGATTAACTGAAGTGTTTCCTTGGCTTAAGACATTCTTAGGACTGTCTTAAATCATGAAATATGACTCTGATTTAAGAATGGGTTTGTAATGGTTTAATGCAGTCAATATTAGTTTTAAGACTGTCCAATCCTGCTTAACACAGTTTAAAGACTGATTAAGTCAGATAAAACTTTAGTAAGACAGGCTTGAGCCTAATTTAACACAGTATTAAAAGAGTCTTTAGCCAGGAAAAAGTCTCACTGATGTATGCATTGTTTTGTACTGATTTAGGACAATCTTAAAACATTCTTAATCCGTTTTAAAATGTTCTTGTCTGACTTAATACAGCTATAAGAAAGGCTTGGAAAACTGTAGAAAATACAGCCTTAAACCAGGGAATGGTATTGGTAAATAAGACACATATATCTTTCCTTTAGGGCAGTCTTGCGACTGTTTTAAACCAAGAAATAACTCCAGTCAAAAAGGCCGATGCTTTCATTTACCACTGCCTTAAACAAGGAATTGACTTGGGCAAGTTAGGCGCGCCGGGTTTGTTCTGCGTGGTGCTGCGTGCTTGGTTTTAATAGTGCTGCATGACCCTTGCAGGCCTTCTCCACTCAAAAGAGCCCCCATCCATACCCTTCGGGGCTACTTCGGTGCCACATACTGCGATGCTGGATTTTACTAACAGGCATAACATAAGCACAAAGGATGAAACCCACGCAGTGGGAGGTAATCTCATTAGTCAAACCTGCCCGTGGGCATGTTAAAGAGGACTTGTCACTTCCCATAACACTAACCAACAAGCGTGACAAACTCCCCTGGCTGCCGCGAGCTTGAGGGTGGCACGGCTCCAGCTGATATCACGTCCTGGAGGCAGGATGGGTGGGGTGGAGGGAAGGGAAGGGTAAGCTTCCCCAGCCACATTTTAGTTGGAATAATTGGAAAACATCACATAAGTAGAAGAGAAGCGGGCAGTGTAAGGGTAGAGAGTCAGGGACAAGAGAAGAGATAGGGCAGAGCAAATAAATACATTTTGAAATAGGGACAGAGCATAAGAAAAGGGGAGCAACAAATCACAAGGAGCGAAAGACAAGCCAAGGCAGGGTGGAGGCTTGGAGCATGAACGAAAAGGCGAGTATTTTAGATAGCACTTTTCGGAGGTAAAGATGAAGGCGTAGTCGAGATTAAATGTCTGGCGGGTCACTTCATATGGTCACAGTGGGATTAGAGCTCCGTTTGGGTATAACGCCTGTTCAGACGCCTCGAAGACGCCTCGGAAAAGGGCGACGTCAGGTAGTGCCAAGCCAAGGTGCCGGGCAGTGTGTTAAGGTACTCGCCAGGTTCGCTGCCCGCCTCGCACAGCACCGCTGAGGTGTTCGCCCAGCACGGAAAGGGGAGCCCTGGGCCCGCCAGCGAGGAAACGGCAGAGGAAACAGCAAAGCACAACAGGAAAAGGGAAAAAGAGCGGCTCGTGGGCTGACGAGACGAGGGCGCTCAGATCCTGCACCGCTGGAGGACAGTATGGGGCCACGCTACCGCCATCGGACCCCGGGCTACGTAAGTTACTTTACTGTACATGATATTTCAAGTCATGTTATGTTATATTAAGTTATGTGTATGTTATGGTATGTCATGCGCTTGTATCCAGAGACAGCACTTAAATATATGTTTTGCGTTCTGGGGATAAGAGGTTACAATATGAGTCCTGGGAGAGTGGCCATTGGGTAACATTGGAGGTCATGACCCCAGACACAGGTGTGTGGTTTGACTTCATTAGAGCCATTGATATCAGACTTGGGAGAGTGGCCTATGAGTAATGTTCCAGGTCTCGATATGAGACTTCAAGGAGTGAACATTGATTAACATTTTGAGGTTGTGATATGAGACTCTTGGGAGTGGCCATGGAGAAATGTTAGAAGTCACTATATGAGACTTGAGGAAGTGGTCATTAAGTAATGTTAGTGGTTAGGTTGTGAGATGAGGTAGTGACCACTTATTAACATAGAGAGTTGCAAGATCAGGCTTGGGGGAGAGGCCATTGAGTAACATTAAAAGTGATGATATAAGAGTGCCATTAAGTGACATCAGAGGCCCTGATGCTAGTCGTAAGGGATTAGCTATTGAGTAACATTAGCGGTTATGGTGTGATATTTGAGGACGTGTCTAGTGAATAATGTTAGAGCCAGGGCAGACATTAGAGGTCATGATGTGGGAATTAACAGTGTTAGAGGTCATGATGTGGGAATTAACAGTGTTAGAGGTCATGATGTGGCCTTTGAGTGACATCCGTGGTCACAATATGAGACTTGATGGAGTGGTCTATCAGTAACATTAGAGGTTATGAGATCAGACTGAATAGAGACCCTTGGAGGTAATATTCAAATTCAAATTCAACTTCAAATTTTATTTATTTGATTCAGACCTCAACTGAGGTCAACAAATACAAATACAAAATATAAAATAGTTGTATTTATACTTTTTGAACTACTTTTAAATTCATTATAGACATAGTAAATTAAAACTGGTGAATTAAAATACATGGATTTATGACTGCTAGGTTTATGCGCCTTTAAAATTGCTTTAAAAAACTCTTTAAAAACTTAAACAAGTTATAGCAGACAAATTCATTTGGAAGAGACATACAGAGCGTAGTTAAGTGGCTCATTATGATGGCGTAACGATCACTACCGCTGAGCCCGCGTAACGTGAAATACCCCCCGTCATATTATGATGGTGGGGGGTATTGCGGCAGACGCAAAGTCCGTCCGCAGCTTATCCGCCGGTCGGCAATCATTCTGATTGCCGGCCGGGCGGTGCTGGGCCAGTAACATGGTGGCGGCACTGCCAGACATATTACAATGTGGGTTGCAAACAGGCCCTTCCATGGTGGCCGGCAGGGATTGGCTTTGGGGGCCCGTTGTGGGCCCCCAAGGGGGTGTGGGGTTCACTTGGGGGGTACCCATGGTACCCCCTGCAGTTCCTGCACCAATTGGTAGGCACCGCGTGGTGCCTGCCACGTGGTGCAGGGAAATGCCAGGCATGCGATTTTGACATCGCGGCGGGTGCTGCTGTAAGCAGCACCCGTCGCAGTGTCAAAAATCAGACTAAATAGAGACCCTTGGAGGTAATATTAGAATTCATGAAATAACACTGAAAAGACAGACCCAGAAGCACCATAAGAGGTCAAAGTATGAAACTAGAGGGATGCACATTGTGAGACTGGAGGTGCGAGTGTCACAAGAAATAGAGACCATTCTATACAGCTGAAGGGGTGAGGCTCGGGAGTGACAGAGGCAACAATATAAGCCCGGGGGCATGAGGCTCAGGAGAAACATTAACATTAGCAATCACATCCTGAGACTGAAGGTGTGAGTCTCACAAGAAACAGAAATCACACTATAAGGCTGGAGGGATGAGACTCAGGACTAACATTAAAGCACACAATGAGAGTGAAGAGTGACATTTGAGGTCTTGTATTGAGAGTGGAGGGGTTTTTGGAGTAACAACAGAGGTTGCAATGAGCCACTGGATGGGTGAGGCTCAGGAATTACATAAACCATCATTCTTTGAGCCTGGTCAGCCTCTTTCTAACTACCTCCTGCTCGCACTGGCCCCTCTTTGCCCCTCTTTGCCACTCTCTTACTCGACCTTTCTGTTATGTCCTCGTTCTGTTAGGAAATCGATCTCTGTCTATTAGCCTCTTTCGCTAAAATAATCATTATCTGTATTGCTCTCTACACCTATCTGTGTATCTCTCTCCTTCCCATCTCGCGTGTTTCTATTCTCTCGCTTTCTCTCTGCCCTTTCTCGTTTGCTCTGTCGCTCACTTTCTCTCTCTCAGTTCCTGGTCTCATTCTTTTTTCTGCTACCACTCAATTTCATTCCATCTCTCATTCTCTTTCTTCCTCTCTCTATTTCTTGTTCCATTGCTCTCCCCACATCCTTCCCTTCCTTTTGTTTCCTGTCTCTGCCTCCTTTCTCTCTGTCCCACTCACTCCCTTGCTCTCATTTAATTTCAGTAATGCTCTTTTGGCATTGTCTGGCATGGATGTATTGGTGTTCCCAAAGCTTTACAGACTCACGCATATTCAGTAAAGTTAAATGCGAGTTTTGGGAGAATCACAGTGTGTGCAAGCTGACGTTGATTCCTCTAAAGGCTTACTTTTTGAAGTTCGGGATCCCGTGAAGGGTTTCTCAGGAGCAGGAGTTATGTGTTTCCTCACAATTGGGGCAGTTTACGAGGAATTTGAGGAGTTTAAAGTTTCCCTGAGGCTCGGGTGGCATTTTTAACAGGTGTTGCCTTGTTCTACACGTGCTGTCCTTTTTCGACCTCCAGACAGTGATCACTTGCCCTGGGTTTCGCCCTCAGTTGAATTTATGTACGAGTCTCCGTTGTGAGTAGATCATGTGTTTTGTGATAAGTAGTGTGTGATAGGACTTCTCAGTGGTTTTTATTTTGTGTGGTTTCTTTCCTAATTCCGCGCGACAGGTATTGAATGATAGTTGTTGTACAACGCCAGTGCTTGTTTTGTAGAACAGGAGATACGTGTATTCTGTTGGTCTGGATTTAAACTAGGCCAGAGATCGCAAGTAATATAGTAACTCCCTTATGGCCTTAAATTCCCATTTCCAGCAGAGACAGGAGTACAAAGTGCGCGGTTTTGCACCCTTTGCATTAACCATTGCGGTAAATGCTGGGTACACTTGCACCTTCCAAAAGCAGGTGGCATTTGTGCCTAGTAAATGGCCCGGTGGTAAGGAAACATGAGGGAACAGGTGCAGAGGCTTCTTACCCAACATGTTATTCCTCATTAATAGGCCATAAACTCATCATTGCAGGTAATAGTCGGTTGGAGCTGTACGGAAACGGTAATTACGGGTGGAAAATTACCTCCCCACCATTACCGTTCAACTTGTGATGTGCCCTTTGGTGTAACAGTTGGTGTTTGTTTGTGGGGTCCAAGACTTCTCTACCTAGAGGAGGGTTAGATTGACAGCTCTTTGCAGTAGTTTCATTCAGTGCTTCGCTGCTTGGCGTTTATAGCTTCTTTTGGAGGCATGGAATGGCTGAGGTGAAGTTTCCAGTGTGCTGAATGTTATTCCCTGACTGTTGTATTTGCTTCTCAGTTCGCTAGTCTTCCTCTTAACCCCATGCTCTTTTTAGTTGGCTCTTACCTTTTTTCTCTGAAAGATCATGACTTTGGTGTTCGTTTTCATCATTTTCAGGCACCAAAAGCCACAGTTAATTGTTTTGCTTCTGTTGAGGCGCCTTTACAGGCTTTGTCCTATCGAGGATTTTTGTTCCTCAAGGGAGTACGGCAGAGGCTGCTGGTTCTTTTAAAGTGACTGGCAAGTTATTTGTGCACTTATTGAATATCGTGGGTCGCCCCTTGTTCGTCTGAGAAGGAGTCTGATTTTGTGATATTTTTGCACGTTTTTTGTTTGGAAGTCAATCCCCTTGTTTAAATGATTGCATGTCATTTTGAGTTCTTTATCTTTTGATAATCAAAGTATTAAAATAGTTCCCATTAGGTAATCTGTGAATAAAATGAATATAATCTTTAGTGAATTTAATGGTACAATATGGGGGATTGTCCTGCTATCGGTGACAAATCCCATATGTCCCCTGTGTCTGATCGCTTTGGTGTAACATATGCTTGTTTTAATTTAAAGTAAGATGGCATTGAGGAATGTCCCAAGATACTGCATCCCGGATTTGATGTTCATTGAAAAACATTTGCTGTCCATGGTTTGTGCGTAGTTTAAGCCTGCCTGCCTGTCTCCCTGCCTTTCTGCCTGCCTGCCTTTATTCCTCCTTCTTCCAGCCTGGCTCATGAGCGGTGATACCCTAAAACCGGTTCCAGGACGCTTGTTTCCAGTCCAGAGAGGACCTGGCCTGGCAGTTCGAGCGGGACTGTACCCATGCCGTTGGATTGATCCCAGATCTGCAACTGGGGGTGAATGCTTGATTTGTTCAGCATTCCGCCCATCATCTGTTCTTTTTCCATAGCTGTACAACGTGCTGTTGGATCCCAAACTTGTATTTAAGTTATTTTATTTACTTTGAGCATGGATGCAATCTTTATCTTTTGAGTGTAGCTTTCGTAATAGTTTGTATCCGATTAGGAGAAAATTGTACTTATATTTTCGAATGCGGTAGTTTTCAAAAAGTATACAGATTTACATATAGGATCAAGTTTATAGCATGGTGGGTCATAAGGTATGGCAGTGGTTTACGTATGAACAGACAGGAATTCAAAGGTTTATGATTGGGTGGATGCAGAATGCACAATAATATGGATGACACAGTGGCATGATATATAGAAATGAGGTACACTGCATCTAGCAAAGCATACGCTGCGCTGTAGAGTCAGTAGTAAGGTTACATAGGGGCACTCGCCAGGTGGCATTCACCAGGAGTGGGTGACGTGTGGCTGTTCGTGGCACGTGCACATTAGGTTGTTTGGTATACAGAGGTTGTTCAGTTCCTTTTAGAATACCATAATGGAGGGCACAAAACAAAGTACGGAGGAGGGGGTGGAAGATGTAGGCATTGATTTCAGTTGTGAGGCTTCTGGACAATATCACCAACCACCTGGAGGGAACCAGCCCCTATGCTGCAAAGGGGTGTCTAGGGCATACAACTAGGCGTAGAGCAGTTCATGCCTGTCTTTGGGTAGCTGTGGCAGGCATGCCACCACTTACTCGATGACCTTGATCAGGAAGTCCAGACTGGTAATAGGTGGAGATTACTTAAGATTGCCCATTTCTAGGGTAGGTTTTATAGCAATTGAAAGACGAGTTTGACCTTCATGTAGGTGGGGAAGGTTGCAGGGCCAGGGAGGTGTCGTGGACAGTATGCAGCAGAGATGGTACAGTTTGATAGTGATAGATCTCTTAAATATATCTGGCAGGTGTAGTGTCATCTTCTGCATAAGATGACCAGTGAGTGCTGCTAAGTAGAGAAAATGTCAAAGAATGGTGCTCCTGATGGCATGGCTCGGGCTATAAATAGGTTAGTAAGGGAGACGGAGGCTCTCATTATTTCTCCTAGGATCATTTTGATGTTATTCACAAAAGCATGGTTGAGGTTTGTTGATATTTCAATGGATTGTGGAATGAGTGGATGAATAAGTTATTGTACTGCTTTGACCAGTGCACATATTTGGTTGGAACCTTCGGTCATTTGATGGACGTCAGGTACAAACTTTCCTATTATAATTACCTCTCAGTGGGCGTTTTTCACGTGTATACGGAGAGGCAAGGTATAGTTGATATGTATTCAGATGAGATGGCAGACAGTGCACGATTAATTGACAAAGTTCTGTTGTGGGGAGGCAGTGGCAAGATCGCAAGAAGTTGAGGGGATTTGAGGGTAGTTGAGGGTCTGCTGTTGGAATGCACTGGGAAGGCAAAGATATGTTGACCATCTATGGCGTAAGGTAGTATAGGGTAAAAAGGTAGTTTCGGAAAAGTTGTGGGAGAGTGTTGGAAAGTTGGGCTTATAGTTGTGACTATCTATCTAAAAGTACACTTATCGAGTGAAGAATTCAACCCAAGGAGCCTCTTAACAGTATAGAACATTCACTGGCATACTGCCAAAAAGAGAGTAAAGAAAATCAATTGGTCAAAAGTGAAGTCTTAACTCATCCTTCTAAACATAAGATTTCAGTCAGTTTCAGTCAGTCTCAGTGTAAATGAGATATGGGGAGTTGAGCAGATGAGGTGGGGAGTCAATTGACGAGTTGGCCTGCATCTGAGGCAGATGTAGAGATCAGTGGGTGGTGGATGAATAACAAGTGTGATAGTGGGTTAGTGTGGAGGTAAAAAAAGTCAACGGTGAAGTGGTGGATTATAGTTGAAGGATGTGGTTGTAAAAGACAGACAAGGCTGCAATACAGCATTGCATAAAGGTGACGTTTCCAGAGTATCTAAATATCATTTCCTCTCTCTGCTGTTTTCTATTAAACCAAGATCTGTAAAGAACCACTGAAGGACATAACATCCTAGTCTCCAGTAGAAGACCAGATTCTTACAACAGTGCCTCTGATGTAAGGCAGGAATGATCCTAACAAAATTGATCTTACAAACACTCCACAGTGCTGATTTCAAACACTCCTCTGGTGCAGAGACAAGCCCCCAATATTGACAGACATTCATTTGGTGAATGCCAGAGCCCCAGAACTCTTAACTGCTCCTCTGGTGAATACTTAACCGAAACACTCTTTGGTGCAGGCCTTACCCCATACCTCTGATCTCAGGAACACACCTCAGGTGCAACCAGGCCCCTGAATTCATAACCAGCGCTTGGGTGCAGAGCTGAGATTCACGACATTGATTACAAACACCCCTCTGCTGCAGGTTAGATTCCCACAGCTCTGATCTCATATACGCTTCTCTGGGGCAGGGCTGATCACCACAACACCGAGCTAAGCACCCATCTCCGGTAGGGGTGACTCCATTTTCTGAGCTCTGCCGGGGATTGCCTAGTGCTGGTACTCTCAGTTCTCACTACATGGAGTTCACACACAGGCGTGTATTGTTGGAACTTCTTTGCTAATATGTAACTCAATGTCTGTCTTTAAAGTGAACTCATCAGAACCTTCGTATTGCCGTTTATTGCCTTCAACAACCTATGTCCTTATGCAGTGTACAATGCGGCTCCGTGAGGGGTCTGAATCAGCTGCTTGGCTTTATATCCTACGCCCCCTCGAGGCAACCGTATATTGCCTGTTCATTGTGCGGGCTGGGTTTACCAAAATGTGAATGGAGGTCAAACAGAGAAGCATCCTCGTCCCCAGGGCTTCAAGGTAGAAGCGCCAATTACGTAGACACTCCATGACTAACTACTGCAGGGAATCTCCTTAGGGCTACAAATATGCGTCTCGCGAAAGTCTTATCTTTGCACTGTTGTTTTAACTTTCTTTTTTACGCAAAACTGTATTTTGAGTCGGCGCAAGATAGGCAGACCTGGCACCCGTGGTGACCATGCGGTTACAGCCGCACAGGGTCAGACTGGCACATCTAGAAATGCCCGAAAGGCGATTCTGACAAGTCAGTGTGTGGGCGGTGTCCGGCTGCTTGTGCGCCTGTTTCCTAGTCTGAAGGACAGGTTTGCACTGTTGAGTCCCCCGATATTACCACAAACTTTACCCACCGACAGCAAGTACAAATGGAAATGCATACCGTCTCCCGTACCCCGCAAGCTACGTCCACAACATATCTTTACAACTTCTAGCTGCCCGATCTTCGAAATGTGGGCTCCTCTGAATTCTAATTTTAATCTGATTCGTCTGTCCCAGGCCGGCCCTGTTAGGGCGCCTAGACAGGTGTATGAGACGAAAAGGGCGGGGCGTCTGTGAAAGGAAGATCAGACTGGGGCAGAAACAGGCACGCAAGTCTCACCTCATGAAAGCGTAAGGGCTAGGTCAGTGTCAGGCGCGTGCCTGCACACATCCTCTTGAGAGTCCGCGGCCAGAACTGGGTTACAATACATGACATTTCTCGCGAGTGCCCCTAGGTCAGTCAGTCACAGACCAGAGCCTCAAAGGCCGGTTGGGCTAGTCCAGGGATCCACAGACCAGTGCTCTTGAAAAGCTTGTAAAACTAGGACAGCGTCAGTCACTGACTAGTGCCTCTGAAAGGCCAGTAGGGCTAGTTAAGAAGCAGTCACAGACCAGAGCCCGCGAAGGCTGATAAATCTAGGACAGAGTCAAAGAATAGCGCCACTGAAAGGCTAGTAAGACTAGGACTGTGTCAGCTAAAGACCAGTGCCTCAGAGAGTCTGGAAGGCCTAGGTCAGACTCGGTCACAGACCGATGCCCTTGAAAGACCAGTAAGGCTAGGTGAGACTGACCACACTGGTCAGACTAGGACGAGTCAAAATCAGTGCCAGTTAGGGCTTGTACAGAGGCAGCCATATGGCAGGTTTAACTCTGAAAATCCAGTAGTGATGGAGTGGAGTCTGTACTATGACCCATGATTGGCCAGTGGAAAGAGTTCTTTTTTACATAATTTTACATGAATAAAGGACCCTTAATTTTGTGACTAAAAAGAGGATTGGTGTGTGTGGAGGGGGAGGGGTAAGGCATATACAACAATATTCAAGGATCCTCTTTTTGACTCATACCGCCCTCACATATTTTAGAAGCGCATGCTTCCAATACAGGGAAAGTTTCCAAAGACCTGGAATATTCAGAATAACTTCCCTTAACCGGTTCAGTGCAATGAAGAAGTCTAGTGAAGAATGTATGTAATGCAGGTTTTCTCCATATATGAAAAGCACAGACATTTCTAAAGCACTCCTGGAAGGGTTTGAGTGTGGGGAGGGCTAGTAAAAGAAATTAAATGAACAGAATGGATGGAAATCGGCAGGCCTTGAAAGGGTGGGACAGGGACAAAAAATTTGTCAGGGCCTCAATCAGCGAAGCAGATAGCTGAAAAAAAAATGGTAATATACGGGAAATCAACAGAAAAACCGTCCCACCCAGCCATAAACCGACCCCTACACTGATCTGTCAGACCAGCCCATTGGACACTGCCTGATTGCCCTTTAGGCCAGTCCGACCCTGGGCCTTGATGAGTATGAGGGGTTCATGGTGTTTTGCTCACATGGAAGGGGTCACAAAGTCACAAACCTTACCACATAACGAAATGGGCTATGGCCGGTAGCATACAGCCTTCCTAAGGCCGCTGTTTACTCTGCAATGCTGGTCCATGGAGGCCCTCAATATTTTGAACAGGTGCCCCATGCAACACTGAAGATGGGTCTCACAACTCCGGCTGCAAGCTCATTCAAGGCCTGTTCCAAGAGGATGGCAGAGGGGTGGGCCAAGTCACAGTTACTGAGTAGGTGGCTGGGCTGCCCCAAATGCAAAACACTGAACTACTTGAGGGTAATGCACTTACTGCTATACTTTCGCAGTTTAGACTTTCTTAAGAAGAGAGTCATCAAAAGTTTTTCGAGAGGTCGTCTCACCCTGAACTTATCAAGGCATGCTTCATCATTTGATGACCTCTCACATTGGGGTAGGTGCATTGCCACTCCAGCGGTCTCAACCGAGGGAAGAAATTCTTTGAAATCTGTTGTCAGGACAATGCCTTGGGTATGGTTACTTCAGCATGAATAACACTTTAAAAATACCTAGGGGTATATTTGAAACCTTGCTTGATTACAGAGTACCTCTGGTATAGTTAAAATCTAGGCCATCGGTCATGACATTCAAACAATGAATCACTTGACTTTAAAATGTTTCGACCCTTATGGAAGCCTCAACAGGTCATGGGTCTTCTTCAGGATAATAGAGAACTCAACAGTGCCATATTAACACACCATGCAAAAAGGCTAAATACTAAAACCCTACCAGTACCTTGTGTGAATAACCCAACCTACAATACAAAAAATAGTTATAAAAGGAACAATGTTAGTTATTGATGATCCATTCATTACTGCATCAATGATGTCAGGTAAGCTTTATCAGACCTTTGAAGCAATACTGGACTATCGCAGCCCATAATTAAAATAAATACTGATTCAATTCCCACAACACCATTTTCTTTTGTGACATTACTATTACTAGCATTGAAAAAATGAAGGCCTCTATTATTAATGTTTTCAATGCCCCAACAATCCAGCACTACTAGTAGCATTTTTTTGGGGTAAGAAAATCTTTTCTCACGTTACCATGAGGAGAGTCGTGTTTATAAACACATCCTCCACAGTGAATCTTTTTCCATGTCTTCCAGCTCATCTACCATCGTCCTATGCGAAAAGTATTTTTTCACTTTCTAGAGTCTCATTATACCACGGGCTTTGTGACAAAATACGGGGGGGGCGTCACCTTCATTGTCACACACTGATGATACATATGTAAATTACACACACAAAGCCGGATGGCCACCATCTCCCATTAACAATGTAGCATTCTTTTGTGACTAAAGTGTACCACTCGTGGTAACATCAAGCTTAAATGCAGGTACAAAAACATTCAGTTAACCATTTCTATTTCGGACACTCTATAGGGGCACATGTAGAAGAGGGAAAAATATTTCTCATGCCGATGCACCCAGAACAAGCCTCATCCATGCATACGAACATCCACGTTTCCTAATCTCCCCCCTCCCAAAATAACACTAACAGAAGGGTACAGCTACTCATCAATATGTGGAAAAAAAAAAGAATAAATACAAAGTCCAACAGTTTGCAAATGCGCCCTAACCTTTATTTTGCTTCTTCACAATAACCAACTGTCACCTTGACATCTCCACTGCACTCAGTTAAGTCTACAACACTGGAAGGGATTATTCCTTCAGATATCATCAGCAAAGTGTCTAAGTTGATGTTGCCAAACTGTGGAACACAGATTTGTTTTCACCAGCGCAGAATTGAAATATTATTACGAACATTTGCATTGGTGATTAGAAGTGTGAATATCAAAAAATCACATGGGGAATGGATCACTTGTCCTGAGTAACCAGGGTTTTTTTTAAATTTTCGTATGAAAAAAGTATAGTGGGAGACCCTATGTGTCTCTGTGAACTTAAACCATGTCGGCAGAGGTAGAGTCAGAACAAGTCGTTCTGCACCAGCTTGAAAGACAGGTGACAAACCCACTGGCCACCCGCTGATGTCCAGTAATGAGGACATAAGGTACTATCTGACCAAAGCAGAATCAGGTTAATATACCTGGATTCACGAAAACCCTGACAACACATGGTTTAAGTTCACAGAGACACATAGGGTCTAACACTATACTTTTTTCATTTTTCACTCTAGGTCCTGAAGAAAGCCCACTTGACCCTTTGGGGCAAACGCAAGGGTTGAAACATGTCGACCTTTTTACGGACATATTAGGTGCTGGAGATTCATAATAAGTACCCCTACGCACGGAACTATTTTTAGACAATCTCGAATCCAGACTTATTAAAAAAAAAATATCTGGCTAAACAAGCTTTTTAACTATTCCTTCTTTCCCCACCTGCAACTCACTGTACATAACCCTACCATCACTGATCACTACTGCACTAACCAGTGGTACACCTCCTGGTGGAGGAAGCATAACAACTAACCCGATGATGATGCTGTCACGTTTTTAAAGAGAAAGGCGGAGAACCAAGATATACCGCCACCGCTACCTCTGTACGTGAATGAGGGTTTTTTATCGGTATATTATACGAAAATTAAAAAAACCCTGGTTACTCAGGACAAGTGATCCATTCCCCATGTGATTTTTTGAAATAGACTAAGGAAGCTGAATGGATCGCAGTTCCTTCTTTCTCCCCCCTACTTGATTTGTTATAGAAGTGTGAATACACAAACATTCTGGTGTATGTGAGATAAAGTAAAGATATGTGTGAGAAACAAAAGAGGAGAAAGAGAGGGCTAGGAATACGAAAATACAGAGCGTACAGAAGGTTAAGGTGGGTGAGAAGGGCAAGTAAAAGGGGTTTGCAGGGGAAAGGATATTAGAGAGCTCTGTGTGTGTCAGTGGAATGTTTCAGTTAGAGGATTGTGTGAGTCCACCTGAATGGCATAGTAAGGGAAATTTGTGGGGTACAGAAAGGATGATATTATGGAAAATGGGGAGCACAAAAGGCTAGAATTGAAGATATCGAAGCTCTCAAATTTCATACATCCATTGAGGAGTAGCTCCTCCAGCCCAGGTTTTTGCTTTGTATTCTGGGACATGTGGTCCTGTATATCCTGTTATAAAATCAGTACTGTAAGTCCCAACATGAAAAGCAAAACATCTGAACCAGATGACCTAAGTATAATTGGATTCGTGAAACAAGAGCTCTGACATCTGTTGAAGGATTTTGTAAGAAAGGAAGGTACAAGAGAAGATACTGACATGAGAGTAAGGAAGAGTGAGTATCTATCTTTGGGCTGAACTGCACAAAAATCAGAGGGAGAAAGATGGAGAGAAATAAGACTTGTTAATGAAATATGCAAGTTAGGAGAGTGAGAAAAAGGGTCTGGGAAATAGAAAAAAGGAGATGAGGTGGGGAGAAAAGAGAATGTGAGAAGAGTACACGTTTAAGAAGAAGTAGGGGTATGAATGAGAGCAATAGAGACAAAGAGAGGAGTTCTTGAAAAAGAGAGAACATTGTGAAACCAAGCAAGAATGTACCTATTTTTTGGAAAGCAAATATTAGGTGGATGCTTAGACAGTCACCAGGAAAGAGTATTAGTCAGCAGTAAATGTGGAACCACGGGGAAAGATGTGCCTCCATCCTTGGTGTTGAAAAATCCTTGCACTAGTCCTAGAAAGTGGTCAGGGGTAGAAGAAGGACCTGGGAGGAAACACAAGAAGAGGTAGGTGAGTGATAGAGGCTGAGGAAAATGAGAAGAGAATGCCAAACGATGTGTGAAATATTGTTTGAGAAAAAAGAAGACACACGCATGTAAAAGTATGAATACACACCTATCATGGTGTATATTAAGAGTTAAGGTGAAGAGAAGAGGGTGAAAATACAAATGAAGGTGAATCAAAAGCACAGGTCTCACATTCATTCACTCACTCATGACCTGTACACTCATCTCACTGGATTAAGCCCCTGCCTTAGAGGCCTGTGTGTAAGGTACATGCGAGTCATACCTGAATTGGACATCCTCTATGAGTGACGAAGCTTACACCATTACACTACATACCACCACAGAACCATCTCCTGCACGGCTACCAGCCTGGGTTCAGATGACACTGCAACACAGAGAAAACTACCTTACAAATTAGAGGCAATGTCCTCCTAACCACAGATGAAGATGACCCCTACCGACTGATATTTCTGGACCTCTCAGCTGCTTCTGACTACGTCAGCCATTCAACCCTCACCCATACCCCAGAGTCCCAAATAGGATTAAGTGGCAGCCTCCTTCAAATATGTTCCTCCTACCTTTTCAAAGAATACCAGTTTACTTACTAAGGCCCATCCAGGTCCCAGAAGATCGTAATCACCTATGGAGTCCTGCAAGGTTCCATACTGTTACCTATCATCTTAAGCGTGTACATGGAACCCCTTGGTGCTCTACTCCGGGATCACAGCCTCAATATTTACCAATATGCAGACAATATACAACTCTACCTTTTCCCCCAGGCACCCTGTCCCTCAAATACTGCCTCTACCTCATCTGGACTCAGATGTCCAGTACCTACCCGAAACACACTCGTTACACAGTGTCATTCCACTGTATATGGTTAATTCAATAGAGTAGGTAAGTATTTATCCAAACCTCTTCCCTGACCAATAAAACAGTTATAAATGTATTCACTAGAAAAGTCCATGTATTGAAAATAGAGTATTGTCGTAAAGATTACTACAGTCTTTTAAAGTGTTACTTCAACAGTCTTAATGGGTTCATAGTCATATGTGTCTGGTCTCTCTTCCTTTATCCATTCAATCAGACCCAGATATTACTCTTGATTTAATTTTTTTCAAAGTTGGCAGGGAATTCTTTCACCTGAAACATAGATGTTTCCCAGTTAAGGATTGTTCCTTTTCCCTGTCTGCATCCTCCCTTCTTTCTCTCCCTCTGAACAATTGCCTGCCTGAAACGTCGATGATTTTCAAGTAAAGATTGGTCCTGTCCCCATACTACATCCTCACCTGATTTCCCCTTGGCGCCTCCTTCCATCTTCCCCTTCTTTTCTTCCCTGGTATCTGTTGAGTGCCACCTCCCCTGTTACCCACCTTATCTTGTCCCTCTTTTTCCTATTGGTTCCTGCACCCTTAAACTCTATCCCCTACAAAACCCATGATCCTGCCCCATTCCCTGACAATGGGCTGATGAAGTTTACCACATTTTCCCTGTGGTGGACCTTGCATTTCTGTCTTCCTAAGAGGTCTTCAAACTTTCCTCTTCCAAGCCCCCCCTTGAACCAAATGTGTTCATGTCAGGCCCCCCTTCAAAACAACTTTACAGGCAGGAAGGGAGTGGGAATGGAGGGACTGAGGCTTAACAAATTACATTGTTGCTGTCAAAAAAGGGAGACAATCTGCAAAAGCAAATGTTTTTCATCTTTGAAGTATAAACGCTAAACAGAAACTTTGATAATGATTTATTTGTGTATTTCAGTGCTTTCCAACCGATCCTTCAACATCTAATTAAGCAAACAGATGCAGTACCGGTACCTAAAAAAAAGTTCAAGTTTTATAAATTATGGCATGATCCATACCTCTCAAAATATCTTCCAGGTAGTGTGAGATTGAGGGATTCTTGATGGTGATCTTATTGAAGTCAATGGTAATGACGTTGTTTAGGGAAGGGGAGGGTGAGGAAGGTTTTCAGCGCACATGTGCCCATTGAAGTGAAAGGGAGGAATGGGCCTGGTTTGGAAAGTGGTGAGTCCAAGGACGTTGACACCCTCCAAAAGAGGGTGACATGAGATGCATGCATGATACTCTTAAATTCATCGCAACAGAGACAGAATCTGTTGGAGGGCAGAAAAAGCAGATCTCAAAGCTGCTTATCATTACCAAGTATTTTCTAATTTGTAGCATTACCAGTGTATTTACAATACTTTATTTAACAAAGTATTGTAAACACAGCTGTTGGTAAAGAAACACAGTTCAGATCTGCTGCTCCTGTCCATTCATACTGCAGCAGCTTTTAGACCTACTTCAATTGTGCGTTTTTAAAAGCAACAGGCCTGAGATCTGTTGGTACAATTTGTGTTTGCTACTTTTGTCTCAGTAGGGTAGGTCTGCAGTGGGCAGCAGTTGCTCCCCTCTGGTCCCCTGCCCTGTGCCACTGGTCTGAAGCCCCAGCAGGTAGTGTTGTCTTCTTATTTGCAAAGCATCGCAATGAGGCCCCTCCTCCTTTGTACCATGGACATTGTTAAGAGGCCCCCAGCGGCCGTCGTCTTTCACTATTTGTAAAACATCACATTGAGCCTGCATGTTGCTCGCCTCACACCTTGCTCTGCTCCCATTAGCCAACATTAATAGCCCCCAAGACTCCAGTCAAAGAGTAGGGTTGGTCTCCATGGATGTCAGTGTCAGCCTGATGGGGCAGCAGGATCATCAACTCCCTCTACAACCCCACCATCACTGTAAATGACATGTGAAAGATAGCTAGGCTGGAAATATGCCAAATAAACAAAGGCCACAAAGACTACCTTTCCAGCATTGGTAAATTACCCCACACTCAGCCCCTCCGACCACATTTTGGGCCTCTTCTAACTGCTGAAGGACAAATGCTTCCCTGAAAATAGCATCAGGGACATTGGGTAGGGGGTTGGGAGAGGAGGTTTGAGGACATCTGATCTTCCGGGTCAGAAATCTGCCTTCCCCACAGGTAAGAAATAAAACAGTTCACTGCCCCTCCATTTCACTGTCCTGCATCCTGTCCTGGGATTGCAGCCCTGGTTCGTTCCTCCTCTTTACTGCCCTGAAATACTAAAATCCCTCTATGTGGCGGGTACTCCCTTCCCAGTGGTTTGGAGCCCTCTAGCCCTACTGACTACGGATGCCTCCACCTCTCCTCAGGGCGCCTACTGTTAGGGTGGTTCCATGTTCTTTGCATACATACTGTTGTGCACCTCTTTACATACCCAAGACAGCATTCCTGATACTTGACAAGAAGTACCAGGAAGAAATATTACATACTGGCTCAATGACATGAACTTTGATGACTTCAAAACCCAACCTTTACCCAGTGTCAAGTCACTTGAATTTATCCTAGACATCAACTTCACCTTCAAGGAAAATACTACTATGAAGACAAACACAGCCCTCTAACAACTGAAGAAAGTGAAGCTGTGCTTCCAGAAAGCAATTTCAGAACTTCTGTTCAACCCTTATATATTGCATCTAGGTGGTGGTAATGCACTGCTCCATGGACTTTCAGACTCCACACCGGCCCTCTTTCAAAGCATCCTATACATGATAGCATGTCTCATACAGGGCCTGAAGAATTAGGATCATATTACTCACATCCTGACGGAACTCCATTGGCTCCTCTTGGTGGCCTGCACCATCTTCAAAACCAGCTGACTCATCTACTATAGCCTTGTAGCCCACTGCCAAGGGCTATACCAGTTGTTAAAGGCCCTGAACCCGAGTTATAGGTCTGAGCCGCAGGTGAGAGCCCTGTAACAAGTTAGAGGTCTGTTAACAACTGTCATAGCCCGAGGCAGAAGGGCTATAAGGCTATTAGTGCTTTATTCACTCGGTAAATGCAAAACGTTAAAAAAATATATTCAAGAATATATTTTATGAATACAAAAGAGTTAATAAACTTCATTAATTACAAATGATGTCATAATTAGAAATTTTATACAATATACATCAAAACGATTTTTAGACAGAATACATAAGTTTTATAAATCAGCATCAATAATTCATTCACAATTAAAAACAATAATTGACAAAAGTATACAATAATATCAATAAATGTACACCAATCTAATATAAACGAAGACCAAGAAGCGACGCGTTTCGGTGGCAATAACAGGTCCAAACCACCTTCTTCAGGCTTTCTATTAAAACGTATCCCGGAACTTTCAAATCTATGTAATAAAAAAAGGGGAAATTATGTATTCTGTCTAAAAATCGTTTTGATGTATATTGTATAAAATTTCTAATTATGACATCATTTGTAATTAATGAAGTTTATTAACTCTTTTTTATTCATAAAATATATTCTTGAATATTTTTTTTTAACATTTTCCATTTACTAGGTGAATAAAGCATCCATATATTTGATTCGCAAAAAGTATGCTATTGTGGTTTCCTAAAGGGAGCTTTTCTTTGACATAGTGTCAGTTTGATGTCCTGTCTCTTTGGCAAGTAGGACCACTCTGTATCTTTTGGAGTAGAAGGCTATTAGAACATTCCACGCACCAATGTTCTAAACTAAAAAGGAAGAATAATGGAGACAAACATTGGAACCTTGCAACTCTGGGCTTATACTAGCCATTATAAACTCAGAATTACTCCATTGTCTTTAATGGAGCTCTCAACATTCCAGTGTTCTAATAAGCCAACACTACCTGCACCCCTGGATATTTGGTTGACAACCATCCCCATCATTCAGCCGTGATACCGCCAATTGGAGATGAAGTGTGAAAGGGAAAAAAAGGAAACTGAACTTTTCCATCTATGTACCCAGGATCTGCAATAACTCCACTTAATCCATCAGGATCACTCCACTCCATGCTCAAACGTTTTAAAAATAACAGTACATCATGATTAAGTAACTTTCCACAAACCAGCTATCGCTGTAATCAGTTGATTGTATCCTTAACTTTGACCCTGTAAAGTACGCTGCTTTCTTGGCTAGGTTCGTGCAATTCAAATACCAAATGCGAACATATGTATTGCTACTGGGCTAAATCTGTTCTGCAGGGAAGGGACGCTTGCATGCGGCTGCCTCCTGTGTGAGAGAGAAGCTTGTTTTGCTGTTGCCAAGCTGTACTGGTTCTGCTGGGAAACAAAGATTGCACTGCTGCTTCCTGATTCGTCCCTGTCCTGTAAGAGGCAGGAGCTCTGTTACCCAAGCTCTCTGCCTGTTCTGTGGGAGAGGAAACTCGCACTGGTGCTGCTCTGCTGTACATGCTCCATGAAGAACATTTCCAATTATATTTCCCATCAATACACGTTCTCTGGGGAAGGAGAGCCTGCACTGTTGATGCTCTAGTCCAACCTGGTCTAAACTGCTGATGCGCCAGGTGTCCCTAGTCTATGAGGAAGGCAAGCTTGCTCTCATGCTTTGTGGCTTGTAGCTGTTCTGTGAGTGTGGCAGGATCTTGCACTGCCCCTTCTGCTGCTGCTGCCTGTGCTTACCTATCCTTAGTGTCAGTGAAAGTTGCACTAATACTGTCAACCATATCACTATACAAAAGCCAAAATGGCTGACACAGTCAAGGCTTGTTTTAACACAATTATGTTAATGAACGAGTGAACGCTCGCAACGAGTCAAGCTTTCTTTTGATCTTGCATCTGAAACACTTTTTTTGAATGGGATTAAACCTGACATTTGAAAACTCATCTGCCTGCTGTCATATGTCATGTATGTCTCCTTCAGCCAATTTTGACTTTTTTTTTTAGCCCAAATCACTTTCTTTGCATAATGAGAGTGTTAAAAGCAAAAGCTCTAGCACAAGAATATAACATCGTGTTTGATGATAAGCAAAAATTGACTAATAATATCAGATTATTGAGCCACGTGGTAGCCTTGAGAGAAGCAAAATAAAATGAATTTATTTTCTGCCTTTATCTCTTGTCACAATATAAGCGTTGAATAGGTCAGTGGTGGAAATGGCCTTTACCGTCTAATGGGAACAACCCACTGCTTATGGCTGACATTAACACTCTTCTAGCAAAAAAGAAGAATGCACAAATAACTTTATCACCCAGACCAATGAAAGTCCACACAGGGTATGGATATTCGAAATGGCACCACCGGCACCCATCACTCTTCAAGGGATTAGCAGTTTACAGCACCAGGAGTTAAAGTATCTACAGAGATATTGAATAAGAAAAAAACAATGTGCTGGCTCCTTTTTTCCATAACTCAGGTTTTACATGTGGAGCAGCACTTGCAACACCTGCGTGAAAGGCCCTACATTGAACTAGTCCAACATGTATTTTGGATGCTGACCCTCAAGGGCCACCCGTGATGCTGGCATCTCTGAATTTCTCTTATAAAGCTCTTCTATCACGTCTGCCATTTATTAGTGCTGTAAATAACAATTGTTGCTATTTCCCATTTAATGGCACTCAATCGACTGACCTTCCGAAGAATGGATGGCTGAATCAACCTTTCCAGAATTGCAATTGTGACATGCAAAGTACTGCATTGTTCATTCAATGAGCCATCGTGCTTGCTAGAAATGCAGAGCAGAAGCTGGCACCACAGATAGCTTCCACTTTATGGCACAATTCCCCCTTCATTAGGTATGCCCAATCCAGTAGTTAATCTACAAACAACACTCAAAATGAGGGTTCACAGGGCTGTATCACGTTTTGGAGAAATCCTTTTATTGAAATGCATGTGTCATATAAGAGACCAACAAATGTTTCACTACTAACTTCTTGCTTCTTCGGGGCCACGGCTATATCAAAATCAGTATTGTAATTTTAATGTTGCCTTCTATGTGTGTTCCAACACACTAGTGGTGATTCCTTCAATGCCTCTACAAGTATAATGGACTCATGGCTACTCACGTCCATCCATGGTCTGACGAATAGGGATTTCTTCCACTTTACGAATCGTTACCACCTACCCATGGCCGTCGACAAGCAAAATGGTCACCTTATCCATGCAGCCCTTTACCCAACTACACTAATAAGAGTCCTTTTTAGGTCTCGCCTGACCCAGCGCATGCGCTGGTCTGGCGAGACTTTTTGTGAGGGTTCAAAAAAGTGCTACCACTGTAGCCTAGAGCTACAGTGCATGTGCGCAGGCGCGCGCGCCTCACTTTCGCGGCCGCACGGCCGCTTTGATGTTTGATCGCGATCACTTTCACTTTCATGTTATCCGTGAGCCAGTTTTTTTTCCTGTTTATTACTTCTATGTAGTAATGGTGGCACCCGTGCGCCGCCATTACTACAGAGCAGTAATAAACAGAAACAAGCATTGGCATAGCCAATAGGTCTCGCTTTTGGGACCTTATAAGTATTTAGTTATGCAACTGTTGCATGGCTAAACACTTATAAGGTCCCAAAAGCGAGACCTATTGGCTATGCCAATGCTTGTTAAGTCTTGAAACAGTGAACTCCCCTAAATTAACTACTAACTATGCTGGTTTGACTGACCTGGAAGAGCATCAGTTCAAAGGTTTTCAGATGACAAGTTGTTGAACTGTTGGCCAGTGGTGTCGACTGTAATATTTATACCTGGACATATTTTCCAGAAATGTCACAGGGGCATCAGAGAGTGCTTGAGCAAGGGCAGTTTCCTTGCAAAGGGGAGACTTACATAAACACCTTGCTATAATAATTCTGAACAAATCTATAGAAGTCAACTGCAATGAGTATTTGACGTCATGATAGGATGTAAATCATATGTTTGTACTTTGTGAAGGTGCATATGTTAACAGGATGTGAGATAGCAATGATGACTAAACTGGCATTCTTTGTTTTTTCCTCAATCCCCTTATATATCCCTTCCCTATTTTTACCAATGAGCATATGCTCCAAATGTATCAAATTGTTCTTGCCCTCTCTTCCTTTCTCACTCCCTTATCCTCTCGATTCTACTCTAGCTTCACAATGTTTGGTAATGACATCAGTGTCCTCATGATTTTGATGATTCCGTCCATCTTCCTGAGTTCGAAAGTGAGCGTGAGCCACAGGGAAGCTGCTTCAGGTCAGAACGACATAACCCTCCCGCCTCACCCTTCCTCCCTCTCGCCAGCGGTTCTTCAAACCATTCAGACAATCCTTCTTCGACGCTTGGGTCTGAGCGGTCCCCCGGAACAGAAACCTGGATTTGTGGTCCACCCATACTTATTAGACTTGTACAGTTTTCACTCCGGAGAGAGACGCCTCCACCTGGATTCCAAATACCGCTTCCCACTGAAGCATGCAGAGAAATCCAACACTGTGCGGGCATTCCAGCATCTTGGTAAGGTCATTTTAAGTGTGTTTGTCTTATGCATGATCATTTTAATACCACCTTGTTATATATTACAGTCTGCAACAGTGACTCAGTAGTTATTGCTGAAAAAGCATTTTTGATTACTAATCATGTTGGCCTCATTTGAAGAGACTGCAGGAAACATTTTAATTTAAAAACGTTATTGTACTTAAAAGTGATGCTTGCAACCGAGTATGGTCTCTGAGTCAGTGGATCAAGTACTACCCCTTCAGCACTTCACTCTCACTGGTAGCGCTGGTCGAGCAGTCCAAGGCTCTACAGGGAAGGTAGGTGCAAGGTATGCAAGACCTCACAGCTCAAAATATCCACAGTATCGCCAACAAGGTGATTGTCCAGTATAATATGGGTTTTACATATACATTAGGGTGGACTCTGTCCTCACTGTGTACACACTTGGGACAGCAAAAGTGTAGTCTGTTGCAGAACAATATTTTATGCTAACCTGCCTAGTTGACAGATCTATAAAAGGGGCCACTACCCATGACGGAAATGTGGTTTCTAATACCACTGCTACCATTGTAAGTTTCAATAATGATTGTAGTATAAAAGCAGTATTTCTAATGCATGAAAACATGACACATTAAATAACAGCGCTCCAAGAACTTTTTACTTCATCGCTTGTACCTCTATCCTAGGTGTACAAGTGTCCAACCCCCCCTTAGTCGACCATGAGGCACAGTTTTGCCTTTTAAAATGTATGTATTTTCGTACTTTTGTTTGTCTTGTGTGTAATTTATGTTGTCAGACGCATGTTTTTTGGTCCTGTGTGTATTATTAAATGTGCACTTCGTGCATTCACGATCACCTTTTATTCACGATATAGCTAGACGCCAGCATGAAAGATGTACTGTCTGGAGAACTATACAGTGGCACAATAAGAATATGTGAATATTGAGCATTGCGACACTGGTGCATAGTGTAATCACTTTTTTATCCTATGACAATAAGCATAATCTGCCTTTTCTCCATTAACGTCTGTTTTCCATCCTACAGATTCTCATTAGACGTACATTACGTATGTATTTTGATTAACGCATGCAAATTTTGCGCAGCGTTTGTGTGTTTTTTTCACTTATTATTGCACCAAATCAGGTCTTCTAGGAGTGGTACTTACACTGGGCTGGTCCCAGTGTAGTCCTGATGAAGAGCTTGGGAAGCTTGAAACTAGTCGACCGTATGCTAGGTACACTTACCCATTATAGTAGTTTTCTCTAGCATATCACCCACTTTTTAACCAATTAGCTAGGAGCAATAATAACATTTATTTTGGCCCACTAGTTGATTATTTTAACTCACTTTAAACCACTCCACACCACAACACTTGCACAACACATAGTCTTGTTCAGTGCTCCTACGTAAATCCGCAAGTCGCAGCACGCCTCAGCCCGTAGAGGACTGAGAGGACCCCAATGATGAAGCATGTCACCGTGGGGAAACCCTGGTGAGTGAGGGGACTAAAGAAAGGAATTGCCCTTTCTTTCTTTTTCTTGGGTGTTCTTTCGGGAAACAAGTGCTTTCCTCACACCCTTTGGTTAGGTTCTCATAATCTGAAGACTCGGATTATTTATTTAGTCATGTACACAATGGGAGGGTGAACCTAACCGTTAAAAAACCTCTCTTTCCCCCTTCTTTTTGATATACGTTGATTACAGCACACAGCTGAGGGAATCTGTACCTTGATCACAGAATCTTAGTCTGACATCCAACATTACACACCATACTCACTCTTTTACCAACCATGGCTGAAGTTACGGGCCTTACTTACTCACAAGGAGAGGTAGACAGAATCATAGCGTCTATGCTACCTCTAGCAGGAACTAACACCAGAGAGACATCCGAAGCAAGCCAATGCTGGGACGAATTAACTGAATTGAAGCGGGAACAGATAAAAACACTAATACATGGGATTATGATGACAGAGTACGTGAGAGCCAACATCGCACCACGTGGATTAATAGTCAGAAATGAACCTTTCATTTTTCAAAATGATAAACTATTCAAGAAAGACTGGTCTCTAATATCATGGCACTGTACCAGGGATTGGTTAGTGCTAATTATAAAAACAGCTACTCGTTTATCTGAGGAAATGAAAATTGGAATCCATGATCTTGAGATTCGTCTGAAAACCTATCAAACTACAGCGGAGTTAAAAAAACGATTGGAAGAACTTAACAAAAGCATGGCCGAATTTGAAATTGGTTTGAAAGATGCCAAGTACATTAAACTAAAAAAAGACCAAAAGAATTTCTCTCAAGAGAAAATGTACCCCTATACCAGGGACGACTATACTCCATCCAATCGCAACCCGGGTTACAACACGGACAGCGATGGCTCGGATACTGGCTCTGATTTTTCAGACCCTGGTGGTAATTACATCCCCACGAACCGAAACAGACGACCAAGAGGAGGACGCCCTAGGAACAGAGGTGGAGCAAAGTTTGGCTGGTCCCCGTTCCAGAACGCCCCACCCTATGGGCCTCCACCCCCACAATTCTTCTATGGGCCGCCACCTTTTCAACAACCATATCCTCCACAACCTTACCCGTATTGGGAACCCCAGAACCAAGAATCCAATCAGTCTTTTTTAGGGAGAGGCAAAAATCCCCCAAGAGGAAGAAACAGACGCGGCCAGCAAGTGCAATGGGCACAGCCACTGGAATCAGTGAGGAGTCACACACGAAGCATGGGCCCACCGAATCTGCCCTCAACGAGCAACAACCCAGCCTGATAGTCAACCTATCTAACCATTCTTTAACACCAATTCAAAAAAATGTGTTGGAGAAAGGTTTAGGGTTTGTACCCACAGCAACCTTGGATAAATTTAAACTGATCTGCGAATTGAAAGAATTCATACGCAGAATCAAGTTGGAAGTATTTTTCAAAGACAAAGAACCAGACCTTACATCTAAGACGGACACAGGACTGCACAAAAAATCAAATTTCACACCTCCTCCCAATACCCTTCCTATTGAATTACTAGCATTCGAAAAAGCAGTAATGAAGGAGATCAGGGAATTGGACCCTAAATCCATAAGAGTCTTCCATAACACGAGTAGAATTGAACAAGAGGCGATTCACCAACTCTCCAAAGACAAAACTATCACAATCAAACCAGCCGACAAGGGAGGAGCCATAGTCCTGCAAGACACATCGGATTACCAAACTGAATGTCTCAGATTGCTGGACGACAGAAGAAACTACCTAGCTATACCAACCAACCCAACTGAACGGCTGAGGATAGAGATTGCGAACTTGGTCGAAGAATCCCTTATCAATGACTGGATCAGTAGAAAAGAGGCAGATTTTCTTGAAAACAAGCGACCAGTCATCCCCTACTTTTACACTATCCCTAAGATACACAAGTCTATGGTGAAACCACCTGGCAGGCCCATAGTTTCAGGGATTGGTTCTATTTTGGAACCCCTGTCAAAATTCGCCGACGCTTTTCTGAGACCACTAGTCCAAGCGACCGACACGTATCTACAAGACACTAAAGCTGTTCTGTGTCTGATTCAAAATCTAGATTTCAATCCTACAACCAGCATCTTAATCAGCCTTGATGTGGAAAGCTTGTACACCAGTTTACCACACAAGGATACACTGGATATCCTTGAGGAAGTACTCTTCGAAAATGATTGGGCTTACCACACACCCAGACATGTGGTGTTGGAGTGCTGTCGACTAGCTCTAACAGAAAATTTCTTTCAATTTAATGATTCTTTGTTCAAACAGACCCACGGTACGAGCATGGGAAGCACCTTTGCGCCGAGCCTGGCGGGGCTCTACGTACACCATTTGGAACGACACAAGATCCTCCATAACAACAACCCACACATCAACAATATCAAGTTATGGAAGAGATACATTGACGATGTGCTCCTCATCTGGGAGGGTAACGAGACGGATTTTGAATGCTTTTTTCTCTGGCTCAACCAACAAGATCCATTTTTAAAGTTCACCTTCACCATGAGCAGATCAGAGTTGGTCTTTCTTGACCTTAACATATCGGCGCACGAAGGCCGCCTGATCACGACTACACACTTTAAACCCACGGCAAGAAACTGCCTCTTGGTATATGAAAGTTTCCACCCGAGGAGTCTCAAAGACAATTTACCCTTCGGGCAATTCTTGCGTCTAAGGCGCAACTGCACCACGAGAGAGGATTACAAAAGGCAAGCTCAAGATCTATCCAAAAAATTGATGCAACGACATTACCCACCACATCTTGTGTCCAAAGCACAAAAACGAGCATCCAACAACAACCGTGATGCGCTTCTGGAACCTAAACCCGAAAAAATATTGGATAAGAATGAAAAACGACAAATCTGCATCACAACTTTTAACACCGCATCAGATCAGGTGACCAAGATCATTAAAAAACATTGGCGAATCCTCAATAGTGGAGGTTTAAATCTGCAACTACCAATGTTTAGCCATAAGAAAGCAAAAAACTTAAAGAACTACTTGGTACATACCAGACCTAATTTGACAAGGACGGTTGGTCCAGTACGCCTACTACACCCACTCCCAGAGGGACATTACCCCTGTGGCAACTGCAGCGTATGTCACCTAACCACAGCAACTAAGATTGTTACCTGCAACAATGGCATGACGTGGAATCTGCGATCTTTTACGAATTGCAACACTACCGGGGTAGTATACCTCATTACATGCGTGTGTAATCTCCACTACGTGGGAATGACCACAAGAAAAGTGAGCACGAGAATGGTCGAACACCGCAGTAACTTCAGATGCAAACATAATAACACCAAAATGACGACGCATTTCTTGGAAAAACAACATACACCAAATGACTTCAGCTGGGTCATTCTTGAACATGTCAACAACTATCCCAACAGTGAGAAGAATCTACATGAAAAAGAACAACGTTGGGTGTTTAAACTGCGCTCAGATGACCTCGGCCTTAATGATGATATACCATGGGGCCACTTCACAACAAACTGAGTTATCTGTCAGCAACTCTTTGTTATTTAACCACTCTGATTTGGCACCCTGAATACATGAGCCTATCATATTGTGCAATTCAAGCACGCCATTGCGTTTCATTGTTTTTCATAAAACAAGAGATATACAACTACTCTCCAGTATTTGGGGCACCTCACAAGATGCCTTTACAATCACTATTACAACTGAGGAAACAGTTTTTTTCATTCACCCATGAGAAGTGTAATTGGGTCTGTTCAGAACCAATTATGGAGGTACTAATGGGACAACTGTGTTTTTCCCAATCTGGGGGTAAGGAACCTATTGACTACCAAGAAAGTCAGTTTGGCACTGCTTGATAACCTTCATCGGTTCCTTTTAATAAACTACACTCTGATTGATACTCTTTTCCCTACCTAAGATGGCCGAACCATTTCGAATTACGAGAAATGACACCCTAAGGCTCTTGAGCCTTGTCCGTTTTTAGTGCGCTTAACGGAGCAGATGAATATAACCACTTTCGTCATTGCCTAAAATTAATTTTTCTTAATTTTCGTCTTTATTAACATTAACGACTGGTGCCTGCTCCAAGATGGCGGCGATCGAGGGGAACTACAACCAGCGAGCTCTTCCTTGTCCGGTTTTCTGAGAAAAACGCAGCGGATGGCTAATACTTTTTTTACTGCTAACAATTAATTCCTTTTTGAATTACTCTTTATTTTATTAACGATATTTGCCAGTTCCAAGATGGCGGCCATTGAGCGCGACCGCAACCGGCGAGTCCTTCCTTCCTCTTCACATCCCCCACCAGGTAGATATCAAGGCACCCGGCTCGCATCCATTCAGTATGCGGTCGGCGAGGCAGGTTACCAGTAGGTGTTTCCGGCGGGTGGCTTGAAGAGTACAAGTGAGTAATCACGCAGCAGCGGGATGCCCTTGGCCCATCGTGAATTTAGATGGGTCTTCATTTCATCTCTCTTCATTTTGCGCTGGATCTCCTATCAGGACAGCGCTCCAAGAACTTTTTACTTCATCGCTTGTACCTCTATCCTAGGTGTACGAGTGTCCAACCCCCCCTTAGTCGACCATGAGGCACAGTTTTGCCTTTTAAAATGTATGTATTTTCGTACTTTTGTTTGTCTTGTGTGTAATTTATGTTGTCAGACGCATGTTTTTTGGTCCTGTGTGTATTATTAAATGTGCACTTCGTGCATTCACGATCACCTTTTATTCACGATATAGCTAGACGCCAGCATGAAAGATGTACTGTCTGGAGAACTATACAGTGGCACAATAAGAATATGTGAATATTGAGCATTGCGACACTGGTGCATAGTGTAATCACTTTTTTATCCTATGACAATAAGCATAATCTGCCTTTTCTCCATTAACGTCTGTTTTCCATCCTACAGATTCTCATTAGACGTACATTACGTATGTATTTTGATTAACGCATGCAAATTTTGCGCAGCGTTTGTGTGTTTTTTTCACTTATTATTGCACCAAATCATGTCTTCTATGAGTGGTACTTACACTGGGCTGGTCCCAGTGTAGTCCTGATGAAGAGCTTGGGAAGCTTGAAACTAGTCGACCGTATGCTAGGTACACTTACCCATTATAGTAGTTTTCTCTAGCATATCACCCACTTTTTAACCAATTAGCTAGGAGCAATAATAAAATTTATTTTGGCCCACTAGTTGATTATTTTAACTCACTTTAAACCACTCCACACCACAACACTTGCACAACACATAGTCTTGTTCAGTGCTCCTACGTAAATCCGCAAGTCGCAGCACGCCTCAGCCCGTAGAGGACTGAGAGGACCCCAATGATGAAGCATGTCACCGTGGGGAAACCCTGGTGAGTGAGGGGACTAAAGAAAGGAATTGCCCTTTCTTTCTTTTTCTTGGGTGTTCTTTCGGGAAACAAGTGCTTTCCTCACACCCTTTGGTTAGGTTCTCATAATCTGAAGACTCGGATTATTTATTTAGTCACATTAAATAAATACACAGTGTCCATTTAAGGCAAGTGATCTAGTGATAAACCTGGCTGTATTCTTTTCCTGCACGTCCCTGTTTCCTTACCCTTCAATCCTTAATCTGCGTTGCAGGGTGGAACTTTGGAAATGACCCCGAATGTGCTTTAAAGTCTTGCTTTGGCCTTTAAAGTCAGCTCTCAGTCTGAACACCAGCTAGCCAGTAGCAGTCTCTACGAAGGGCCTGGAGCCCTGCTTCAGTCTTACCTGATCGCGATCTCCAAAGTGTTTCCAGGAGCTGAGGCTCTTCTTCTCCCCACATTACCACAATGAGCAGTATGTACATCGTTCTCCTAATTTCAGCGGGGGCAACATTTATGAGGCTGTCACAGACGGCAGAGGCCTATGGGTGAAGCAGCTCCTATCTCACAGTCCTCCCAAGTAATTGGATGAAGTAACAGCCTACTGCATGGCAGCTTCTCATCTTGTTTCCGAGTCCATCCACGGGTTGTGGGGACTCCTCCAACATGACGACTGCCGCAACGCACCCAGTAGCCCCCTTCTGGTATCTAGGGGTCACAGGGATGAGTAGCAGTCCCTGTCTGGTTGAATCCTCTGAATAATGGCCTGTACAGTCTTCTGTGGTTCCCTACAGTCACACAGGAAGTCACAGACACAGGCCTGTTCACATTCCTGATTCTACTGAACACAAAACAGGTATTCAGCCACCACTGTGCTCATGTCACTTAACTCCAGGAAAGGACATTAACCCTCTACCTTCATGAGGGTAGTGCTTGGAGCGGCAATCCTGGCCTAAGCTGACCACATTACCATGAGACTAGCCTGAGTCCTGAGGCACATGCTTGATCCTTGTTCGCCCATGACCAAAAAACCAATACAAAGGATCCAGATATTGATGCAGCTGGGGCACTCAGGGCAGGGATGCACAGCTGTCACCATGCAGGGGACTTTTCAAATCCACTGTCATTAGTAAAACCTACTCATTCCCCGGCACAAAACATGTGCAACAAAAAGTTGTAGAGTCAAGCGACCGAGCCGGAGTAGTCACCATCATTAACATGCTTTCGATCTACCCACCTTTATATTGGGCAGACGGACCATGAATTTGGTGGAGAGGGTACTCTATCACCATTGCAATGGAGTACCCTTTCCTTCAAATTCTAAGTCAGCACCTTACACAGATAGTTACTTAGAAAGGCTGTTGGTGACTGACATTGTGAGCAACAATGATTGAGACTGCAAGTGAGATATGGTCTAGGCATTCCCTTGGGCTTTCATAGTTCTGGTGTTGTTATGAAACAGTTCATTTTTATTGAAGTTTGAAAAAATATTCTTCTGTCTCCATCCAGATGCTGGGGAGACCTTGTTTATTTAGAAGACCAAGCCCTGTGTTAAACACAGAACATAAATAGTTCCTACATAAACACTTCCTCTCCCTAACTCAACACACATCTCATTTGCCCTCTGCAGTGACAATGTTTTCCTATTAGTAGATTTGCTGGTCTAAGGCTTGAGAAGGTATCTGCTATCCAACCTCTCAATTTAACTCAAACCAGTTTCCTGGTCCTGCCATTAGACCTCTCTCTCAGTGGATGAAGAGTTGTGTTCTGTTATTGATATCTTGTCATTCTGCCGATGTGAAGACCCACCCTATCTCCTTCTGCTAACTCTTCTGCCCAGGTCAGTTATCTAGCAGTAGCTGATATATTTCACAAGAGGTCGACCACAACCATGGAGAGCAGTCACTTTTTGAATAGTTTCAGAACTGATCAATCTGTGCAGCCCCCATGGTCGGATCTGGTAGTAATACATTCCCTCTCTTTCGGGTATATTGAGTTCACTTTTGATTTGTTCAAAACTTCTGGTGCCATTTGCACCAGAGAAAACATCTATGTGTTAGCAGCCCATTTGCCTCTAAATTCCATATTCCTGATCATATAGAACAGAGGAAATGCTGAGTTTCCATGTATGGGTGTGATATGAGAGGGGAAAGTTATCAGACCATTTTGCCTCTCAATCTTGTTTAAAACTGCTAGTGCAGTTCTTATCACGGTGACGTTTATATCCCCCACATTCCGTGCTTCATAGGGCGCTAAGGTACTCTCCAAATATGGGTGCAAGCGATGAATTGGTCAATGAAGCACCAGTGCTTCACTGCTTAGACCCTCTCTGTACTGGCAGATTAGGCGAGTGGGAGCTGTCCACCTGTACTGTCGCAATTGAGGATTGGTAGGGGCAATTAATCTATGTTCTAAATTTTGACCCAATTCGAAATGTGGTTAATTCCTCATTGACAAAGTGCCAGCGGACATGATTGAATACCTTTGCGGCATCCATAGTAAAGAGCAATGCACCCCTACATGATCTGTTGATCTTCTCTATTATGTGTACTAGTCTTTTGATGTTGTCACTACAGTTTCTTTTCTTTTTTTAAACCTGATTGATCAGGGCCCACCAGGCCAAGAATAAGCTGTTTCCCAGAATCCTATTAAAGCTTTTACCATCCACATTGATCAAAGAGATGGGCCTTTATGAAGTACTAAAAGAGGGATCCTCTCCCGGTGTCCTTATGATCAAGTTAGAGGCCTCCAACATGGATTAAGTGTTGGTACCTGTCTCAGTGAAGTTATTATAAAGTTTGGTCAGGACAAGGGTTAAGTCTAAGCAGAAAAGTTTATAAAAGAGCTGTGTAAATCCATCTGGCTCTATTGCTTCACTTATTTTCAGATGGGAGATGCTAGCTATCACCTCTTTAATTGTTATAATGTTCGCTATATAGTGTGTCCATATATAGTGTGTTCAGGTATCAGTTCTGCCTGGTATAACTGTGCATAAAAATCACAGAATGCTTGAGCTATGCCTGTCATTGGCAATAGGCTTGAAGCACACCCTATTTTTATCATAATACTTTTGTCTCAATGATTTTGTTCAAATTTAGCGTGCATACTCAACTGTCGTTGATAAACACAAATAAAATGAATGGACTAACTGGATTACTTCTGAGTACGTGGATAACTTGGATCATAAATGTGCATAATGCTGTGCTACTCCAAATGATTCGCACCCAGCGCGTCATATCTTTTTGAATATATATACCCTTGTGCTTTTGGAATGGGGCACAACAGTTGAGTATGCACGCTAAATTTGAACAAAATCATTGAGACAAAAGTATTATGATAAAAATAGGGTGTGCTTCAAGCCTATTGCCAATGACTTTCATAATTTTCCGCTCCAACCTTGTAAGCACCCCGACCTGAAAATGTGGATAAGGAGCTTCAATAAATAACATCTTTTCACGTCAAAGGCCGTTATTAAGAGTCACCGGCCAAAAGAACATCTATCACATGAAGTATTTACAGGATAATAAATTATAATCAGCAACAGCAAAAAGTTTAATCGTTAAAGAAAGACAGTTTTTATTTACGCTTTTTGTAGGACACAAGGACTGATAATTGTTTAGTTGAAATACACTTTATTGATAAGTTTAGGTTATTTTCACAATTTAGATGGTAATCAAAATGTATGTTTGTTTATGGGGGTGGTTAAGGGTGTTCATAAGGAAATGTTGTATTTCCAATCACAATATTCGTTACGGTTCACTTTTGTGGAATCAAGGGGGAGAACACTATGGATCTGTCAGTGGGGGAGTTTTTGATGTTTCGTGCATTAGTGTGCGCGGGGATCACGAGTATACGCACCTTGTGTTAAATGGTATTGTGGGTATTGTGGTCGACCCGTAGGAGTAATCAGGAGGGTGGAGTACATGATCAGGTGATACAAGTCATCCTTTCCAAAAAGCGGGAGAGTAAGGTGCTGTGATTCAAAGAATTGGGTTGAATGCCTCACATTGAAATCACGTTTGAGCGCAGGAGAAAAAAGGCACGCTTTTGAAAAACATGGTATGTTTACCGTAGGTGAGAAGACATAGAACACGTTTTAGATAGTCTCTTCGCTCAGTTTGAAATCGGGGGAAGATTTGTGTGAGGGACATTAGGGGCGTACTTGGATTCGCATTTGTGGAACTACGGTTGGTGGGGTATGATAGTTTTGTTTGGATCTAGGGTGAAAGAGCACAGTTAGACTGCTGGTAGTCACGGGGAGTAATTTTTTTTTTTTAAGTTCAATGAAATTTTATTAAGGAATGAAAAAGGAATAATCAATACACAATATCAGCTATAAAGGGGAGGGAGGAAGGAGGAAGGGAAGAAAAAAGGGGGGGAGGGTTAACATATGCAAAATGTAAGAGATAAGAAAACTACAATGAAACAGTAATCATGGGCATTAGAAAAGAATCATAAAAGGCATAACCGTTATAAATTAAACAACAAATCTTAGAAGAATAAAAACAAAACAATATGCTAGAAAAACGTGAATGTGAAAAGGGTATCATGGAGGTTTAGAAACTTCTTGTTGAACAGGCCTTGGACTAAAAGAACGAGCAGCACAGTGATTTAAATACAGCGTAATGGGAAGCCATAGGTCTGCACGTTTAGCTGCTAAGTGAACAGGAAAAACAAAGGCATTATCAAGTCTATGGTTGTGGCAGACATTATACCACCACGCTTTGAGGGAAACATTGGATGCATTTTTCCAGTTAACAGTAATTTGTTGAAAAGCTACAGCCAATAATAAATCAACAATGCGGACATGCATATCTACATTATCCCAGCAAGGAGATAAGCTACCTAAGAAGAGATGAGAGAGAGAAAAAGGAATACAAGTATGGAAAATAACATTGACTTGAGCCCACACCTGTAACCAAAAGTCGTGCACATGTTTACAAAGAAATAGCATGTGGAGTAAGGTAGCATTAGGGGTACCACACGACCAGCATACATCTGGGGTATTTGAAAAACGCTTATTCAGTGTAGAGGGCGTAAGAAGCAATCTGTTATAGATAAAAAATAAGGATTGTGTCAGGGAGGCCGCTCTGGAGGTTTTACGGAGTTTTGCCCAAATCTTATCCCATATAGATATCGGCCAACTTATTCCGAGATCTGATTCCCATTTATGTTCAACCTTGGATTTAGGTCTAGGCAACTCATGCGTGTGTAGGTATTTATAGATAAGAGATGCCTTGGGGGTGCTGCGTAGGAGAGAGAGGAGTTGAGAGGTAGGGATGGGTGAAGCAAGGGGAGGCGAAGAGTTCGATATCCGCTCATAAGTCTCAAGAACAGCAGCTTTGAGTAAAAGATACTTGGGGAAGAAGGATAAGGGTAGGCCAAAAGAAGAACAGAGATCAGAGAAAGAAAGAAGGGTGGGACCAGAAAAAAGTTGCGCGATCCAAATCAAACCTCGGGTTCTCCAAGATTTCCAGTAAAAGGGCTTACGACTAATTAAGAGATACTTATTATGCCAGATGGTGGAGGAGAGGAAATCATCAATGGTCAGAGGGGGATTAGGGGCAGCAGACAATAAGAGCTTGAGAGTGTACTTGTGGATAGGAGTGGGAAGCGAAGAGGGTTTACGAGAGAAAGCAAGATATTCTACAAAAGAAAATGGAGATAAGAGATTGCGTTCAACCTTAACCACAAAGGACAGGGAGAGGTGGGATCTTGCAGCCAGAGGGAAGCTTGACGTAACAAAAAGGCCTTCTGATATGCAGGAAAGTCAGGAAAGTTGACACCCCCCTCAGAAGCAGGGCGAATTAATCTGGCAAGAGACATTCTGGATTTTTTTGAGTTCCATAAAAATGTGGATAATATTGAGTTAAACTTTTTAAAGAAGCGCGATGGGATTGATACTGGAATGTTGGACAATGTATAAAGAATAATGGGGGAAATCATCATTTTAATAGTCTCCAAGCGACCCCACCAGGACAGGTATAAAGGATGCCACCTTGCAGTGAGGTCCGCAATCTTTTGTGCGCATTTGGACATGCATAAAGAGACAGTATCTGGAATGGAAGAAGTGATATATAACCCCAGATATTTAATATGGGAGGGACACCAAGTAAACTGGGAGACACTAAATTCTTGTTTGAAAGTGAATTTAGTCAAGGGTAGGATCTCACATTTATCATGATTAAGCTTATATCCGGAAATGGAGGAATAATTTCGGACTTCGTCCAGAAAAGCGGGGATGGATTCTGCAGGATTGGAAAGAAAAAGTAAAATATCATCTGCATAAGCAGCGAGCTTAATTTGAGAGTCTGCAATCTGGAATCCATGGATAGCGGGATTCTGACGTAGTTTGGACAGAAAAGGTTCTAAAGCAAGGTTGAAAAGAAAGGGGGAAAGGGGGCAACCCTGACGGACGCCCCTGCCTAAATCAAAATAAGAAGAGATTTGACCATTTGCAAATACTGCAGCTCTGGGGTGTGAGCACAGCAGGGAGACTAAAGAAATAAATCTAGGTCCAAAGCCAAACCAAGTGAGGGTGTGAAAAAGGTAGCGCCATTCGACTCGATCAAATGCCTTTTCGGCGTCAAGGGCTACTGCTGCAAGGGAATGCTGACAGCGGGAAGATTTTGACAATATATTAAATAGGAGTCTGGTGTTGTCCGTAATATGTCGGCCTTTGACAAATCCGGACTGCTCTTCACCCAGAAGATCAGGGAGAAGGTGGTCCAGTCGAATCGCCAATGCTTTAGCGAAAAGCTTGTAGTCAATATTGACTAAGGATATAGGCCTGTAATTTTTGCAATACTTAACGTCCTCCCAGGTTTGGGTATCAAACAAATATGAGCATCTGAAAACGTCCCTGAGGAAGCGCCTTGGACAATAAAAGTGTGAAGAAGGGAATGCAATCGTGGAATCAACAACTTAGAAAAATGAAGGTAAAATTCAACGGTAAACCCGTCTGGACCAGGAGCCTTGTTGAGTTTGAGAAGTTGCAAAGCAATGAGCAATTCTTTTTGTGTAACGTCAGATTCTAAGGAAGAAAGGTCAAGGGGGAAATTGGCTGGTGTTTGGATGGTAGAGAAAAAGCGGGCAAGGGAACTAGGAGAGGGTTGAGTTCCAGGTGTGTACAAAGTCTCATAGAAACCTGAAAACTCAGCAAGAATATCAGCATCTACATGTTTCAAATTATCATCAGAGTCAAAAATAGATTCAATATTTAACTTATTATGCTTAATCTTCAAATAGTTAGCTAAGAGCTTCCCTGCTTTGTTCCTACCCCCATAAAATTTAGCAGTCGACTTCAGCAGGTACAGGGAGGCATCTTCTGTAGATTTCTCATTAAATTTAATTTTTGCTGCAACAAGGGCTGTCAAGCTATCAGCAGAGTGGGATGTGAAATATGCATGTTCCAATCTCTTAATATCTGAAAGGAGACTTTTGGTGGACCTTCGAGCAGTTTTGCGTTTGTTTGCAACGTAACTAATGATAAAGTCACGCGCCGCTGCTTTAAAGGCATCCCAAATAGTATGCTCCGGGAGGGCGGCGTTATCGTTAATCGAGAAAAAATCAACAAAAAAGGAGGTGAAGGTAGCTGTAAACTTGGAATCGGCAAGGAGGGAATTATTAAAACGCCATCTTCTGGGACCAACAATCTTAGGGAATACATCGACACATGTGACAACAGGAGCATGATCTGAAAGCAGTATCGGGCCAATCTCGGAATGTAAAAGTGATTGGGCGAGATTATGGGAAACAAAAATGTAGTCTAATCGTGATTGGGAGCGGTGACAGGGAGAATAAAAAGTGTATTCCTGTAATTTTGGGTTACATAGGCGCCAAAAATCTACTAACTTATGTTGCGAAATAGCATGACAAAACAGCTTGTGGGGTTTGTTGGGAGTATAGGGGGGTCTTAGATGTCCTATCAATAAAGGGATCTAGCGGTTGGTTACAGTCTCCCGCCAGAATAAAATTGTGATCCATAAATTTAGTTAGAAGTGGAGAGAAACTGGCCCAAAAAGAGGGTTCACCCGTGGTTGGGCCATAAACATTAAGGAGAGAGATTGGAACACCCCTAAGTGATAGCTTGGCGTAGACCCATCTACCAGAAGCGTCAGATTCTTGGGTGAGGACCTGAAAGGGGAGAGATTTACGACAAAGAACTGCCACACCATTACGTTTACCGTCACCCTGTGAATAAAAGAGTTCGCCCACCCATCCACGTTTGAGTTTAACAGATTCTGTATCAATTAGATGTGTTTCTTGAAGGAATGCAATGTCAACGTTCAACTTGGCTAGGTGTGACAAAATCCTTTGACGCTTAATCGGAGAGTTAATACCCTTCACATTCCATGACAATACATTTAATGACATAATAATAATAATTCCACAAAAAATGTGGAAAACATGAGTAGTGAATAAAAAACCCATGAAAAGAAGAAAAGATATAAAGAAAGAGGAGAAGATAGCATGAAAATGTTGAAGAGAAGGAAGAAAAGAGGGCAAATAAGAGCATACTTGTTATCAAGAAAGGACAAGTGTAAGGGAGGAGTACAAAAACTTAAGTAGAGAGTCAAAAGTAAGAAAACAGCGGAGAAACAAATGTGTGTAAGGAAACAAGGGATACATCTCTTACATAATCTAAAGGTTCCGATCAGAGGTAGGAAGACAAGATGGATACAAATGGACAAAAATGAGAACAAGGGAAGAAAGAATAGGAAGAGACAGAGGGAAAGAACGGTGGATGCACGGGGAAAACAATTGAAGGAATAATGAAAGAACATACCTACAGAGGAAGGGTGCGAGAAAGGGTGGGGGAGGGGAGGAACCACATGGGTGAGGTAGCACATCCACGAGCAACGAAGCAGGGACCGGGAGACACCATTGAACATGAGAAAATTCCTGTAAAGCGAAAAAGAAGAACAAGGAATTAAAGCATGCTAGGGGATTATGATGAGATCATGACTAACAAATAGAACAGGGGACAGCATCATGCATATACAACAGAACATCGACAAAGTGAATATTTAAATAAACAGAAGAACTTAGGGTAACTGCAGTCCAACGAGGGACCTTAAACAAAAACAAGCTAGAGAGAGCCTTCAAGTAGTCACATAAGCACTAGTCAACCAGGAGCAGAGGATGATGGCTCGGAAACATCCATGGTAGAGGATTTGTGCGCATTAATGAAGCTTTGTAAACGCACAGGATCTTCATAGGTTGTAGTCTTGTTTTTTTAGGTAACCTTGAAAAAGCATGGGTGATAAAGGCCATATCGTGCCCCCATCGCGCGCAGATCTTCTCTTAGGCTGAGAAACACCTTGCGACGATTGGCGGTGGCCTTAGCATAGTCCTGTGCAAAGAATAGGGATGAGCCGGACCAAGACAGATTCGGAGAAGATTTGGCCGCCGTCAAAACCATCAAGAGATCTAAGTATTCCAGAAAGTAGATGATGACCCCTCTGGGTCTCTGTGAGGGAGAAGCAGAAGAAGGTGGCCGACCCAGTCTGTGAGCACGTTGAATATTGAGAGCCTTATCCTGTGGCAAATGCAAGAGCTTGGGAAGGAACGTCTTGAAGAAAGTAATTGGGTCAGACCCTTCGAGTCCTTCAACTAGGCCATAAATACGAAGATTGTTGCGTCTGTTTCTGTTTTCCAACTGCTCTACTTGTTGTTGGAGATCTGAAACTTGAGATTTCAGGTTCGAGACAACAGAAGATGTTTCTTGGAACGACTGGACAGATTTTTCGATTGATGTAACCCTGGTCTCCATTTGCGACCAATTGTCCGTGAGAACCTGGAGCTTACTGTTTGTCTCTTCCATGAAAGGACGCAAGGATCTTATTTCTTCTAACAATAATTCCATGGACACTGGACCAGAATGCTTTGGAGGCGAGAGGGAGTCCGACTTAAGCCTCTTCGTGTTGGATTTAGAGTTATCCGGCGAGTGCCTGGAAGGATGCATTAGCGTAACAGAGCCAGACAAATTAAGAGAATCTTCCAGTTGTGAAAGAGCAGAAAAAACCTTTGAATTCTTCAGAATCTGAGGTTTGAGCGGGCGAGATGAGTGCGACATTGACTTGAGTCTACCCATATGACAGAGCCGTGGAATGGTTGACTCGTTGAAGGTCACAAAAAGCTAGACCAAAGAGAACTCAGGAGAAGACACAGCAGGCGTACGAGGGTGGTAAGTACGTCAGGCATAGAGAGCAACCATCTCCATAATACTCAGACGCAATCAGTTGCCAGGGCTCATGGGGAAAGACAGAAGAACCAATTGTGATGGTATCAGGATGCTGTTAGTATGGCATTGTTTTGCAGAATGTCAACAACATCACCTTTCGTAGTGCGAGGTGTTCTCAAGCAAAACGGCGAGATATGAAGCGAAATGGCTTCTAATGTACCTCACAGAAACCTACAACAACTAATAACATTGATGATAAAGAAACAGCCAGTCGTGCATCCGTGATGAAGGCATGAGAAGATCCCAGTAGGACGTTGGTAATGTCACAACTTGAAAAAGAGCTCAACGGTAAATGTGGGAGAGAAGGGCGCTTTGTGAAGGAACATTGTTAAAATACAGTATGCGTGACTAGTGCTCCGAAGAAAAGACAAGCATTGCAAAAATCAGTGTAGAGGTGAAAAAATAGTCATAAAAGTGAGTTATGGGCCACAAGGAATGTGTAATATCAAACGCTCACAGCGCTGGGCTGGCGAAGCAGTTACCTCAGGATAACACGCATTGGACTGCAGAGCTAAGATGGCCGCCGTAACGAGATAATCCTGAGGGAGCGTTCAAGCGGCAAATTCCATCGTCGCGAAGACACGAAAGGGCTTCATTCGCCGTCGGGTGCGATCAGGACATAATCCGACGCGTTCTCATCTGTTCGCCCCTAGGAATAGAAAGCAGGAACCGGCTGGTCTCACGGTGCTGCTCCGGAGCCTTACTCGGGCGCCGCCATCACTCGCGGGCGCCAAGCCACGCCCCCCCGTCACGGGGAGTAATTGACACAGAACAAGTAAGCGAATTAAGGGATTTTACATTTGTTTCTATTATATTTTAATTACACTGCATTATTCATGAAAGAATTAGGGTAAAATGAAGGATTTTTCTTTATCTTAAGTTGCTGGAACAAGAATTATTTATGTTTGTCTGATAGACATGTATTTTATTATTGTAGATACCCCTGAGGAAGGTCGAAATGACCGAAATGCATTGGGTGATTGCTATTGTTAACGGAGGATTCAAGTTCACTAACCTGCCTGTGATTAGGCCCGGATGGGCAATTCCTGCGCAAATAAAAGGATAAAATAGTGAAATCTTGTACCTTTGATGTGACGGACAAATGTTGATAAATACAAATAAAATGAATGGACTAACTTGATTACTTCTGAGTACGTGGATAACTTGGATCATAAATGTGCATAATGCTGTGCTACTCCAAATGATTCGCACCCAGCGCGTCATATCTTTTTTGAGCAATGCCTGTGTCATGTTTTTAGATATCCCCTTTGTGGTCTTGAACTTCTGCTACTGTATTTTTTGCAATCCTGACCCTTACCTTGCAGGCCAGGAGTTGGCCTGCTGTGTTCCCCCACATAATATCTCTGTTTAGTTCGGAGAAGCACATATTGTGCTCTATCTGTGTCTAACATCTTGACTTGCGATCTTGCAGCTAAATGTTTGTGCCATATCTTCTTAGAGCCTGTTTGTTTATGTATAAGTTCTAGTTGTTTCAATTGTTTAGTTAGGTCCTCTCTTTTGTCCCTCCTAGTCTTGTTTATTCTATCGGCTAAGGCAATACAGGCACCCTTTGCTCTATTCTTCAACGCTTCCCAAAATGTAGAAAAGGAGACCCCACTGTCCTCGTTCTGTGTTATGTATTCTTGTATTATTGCCTGCTCTTCGATTTTGTACTATTGGTTGCAAATTAAGGAGTCTTGGCATCTCAAAGTATTTTGTGGCCACTTTATTTGAGTGGATGAAATGTTTAGAAATACTGGTGCGTGGTCTGAGGTTGAGACTGCACCTATCTTAGATTTCGTGGTCTTATGTACAAAAGAGGCAGCTACTACAAAATGCTCTAGGCATATGCATTGGTGCTCTGTTCTGCAGAATAATAGTTGTAATCCCTCAAGTCCCGCTGCTGAATCCACAAATGTCTATGAAACCGAGAGAATCTAATCAATCACTCCCTGTATGAGTGTTCCCCCTTGACCTGACTGTGAGGCAGAAACATCAAGTGTGTTATCCATCACCTAATTATGGTCTCCCCCCCTATGATGTGCATAGGTTTTCCAGGATGGTGCAGGGCAGGAATGTCTCCTGACTATCATTTGGCCTGTATATATTAGCCAATGTAAAACTGTATGGGCCACAATGTGATCTAAGCACTAATGCCTTATCTTCCCATATTAATACTGTGACCTTCCCCTTAAAGAAGCTAGACAGCCGTATTACAAGGTCCCCTTTCCTATATTGTTTGGATGACAAGTGCTGCCTTGGGAACAAATTTGATCTAAGGGATAGACATCTTTCCCCAGTCGTTGGGATTCTTGGGTTAAGGTGATGTCACATTTCATCTCATGCAATAGAGAGAGAACTTCTATGGTTTCTCTGGGACATCATGGCCTTGCACATTAAGATTGACAATGTTTAACAATTTAGCCATTCATTTTGGTAGGGTGATATGATCTCTAGTGATTTGTGTATCCCCTTTGTTGCTTCTCTCTCCTAATATGCATGTTTGAGTAAACCTGTCTAGTAGATGGATTGATCAACAACAGCATACCCATCTTGGAAACAGTCTGAAATGAACTTATCGTACTTATCTTTGTTACTACCCCCACTTGGACATTTCTTACAGTCTCTTCGGACACTCTTCTCCTGGCTTGTGACTGGTGATACCTTACTTGCTCAACTTCAACTTCCCCACTCAGACTGGGCCTCAGTTCCAGGTCTGCAGCTGAGCCCCTATAGCATTTTCTAACAGTCTATGACCCTTTGCCAATCAGGGCTGATTGATGGGTGAATTGTTTGACCATGTATGTGAAGCCCTTGGGTCCTCTCTCAGGTTCTGCATGAGGGCCTGCTGCTAATGTGCTAATTCTGTGGCACTGGGTAAGTTTCTGCTTCCTGGACATTGGACTGTGGTCCAATTTCATATGTCCACGCTACCACCTGACCAAGGTTATTGTTGTTGCTCCAGGTCTTCCAGTTTTAGAATTCACTTGGCTTTGAAGAGAGATCTCAGCTGGAGTGTGTATCTCTCACATTGGAACATTACATGAAAAGAGTGTCCACATTATTATAGGATTTGGTTATCTTGCAGATTGTTTCTGGTGTTGTTAGTGGCATCCATGTCCACTACCATTCCTGTGACCCAGCTCACTGATAACATTTTGTGCTGCAATGCAGTCCACAATTTGGAGGTGGATTTTCTTCTGACTTTTTCAGCATTGTTGTGAAGGACCTATCCCTGGTCCCGTTCTCCTACTCATGTTTGATTCCACCAGGTTGGGTTTTTTAAAGAGATGGTTTCCTCCTCCCTGGAAGGAAGTAATCCAATAATTTGGTGGCCAGGTTGCTCCCAGATTCCTTTTGGCCTTCCTTCTCCTTTCAGTTTCTGGGTTCTCCCTTAGGCAGATGCTCCATTTGTGGCACTGGTTCAGTTCAATTGACATGTTTATGGAGTCACTATTCATACGATTTGGTGATACCGTTTAATTGGGCTCATTTCTTGCTGGTCCCTGCTCCTTCTCTGCAGTTCACATGGTGGGAATGTTCTTCTTTTGTAGCTTTGGTTCCCTCAACTGTCTCTTTTGGTAGGGCCTATCGGTATTCAATCCTGTATTCCCATCAATTTAGAATTGGGGCTTCTTTCTCTACTAGGCGCAGGACCTGCTCCCTGGTAGGACCCTTGGTTTGTCTTCCTCCTGTTTTCTGGGACTTTTTCCAGACCATCATTCAAACTCTCTTGACCAGGCGTTTGTCAGGCTGCCATGCTGGCAGCATCTTTAACTTTTATCTCTCATGATTTGTGACTGATATTCATGACTTCTGGATGGACTCTTGGTTGGCTTGTAGGCTGTTCACTTGTAGGTGTCCTCCTCTGTGTGCTAGCACTTTGCACTTTGCTCAACATTCTTTTCGGAATGACTGGAGTCGAGTTGTCAGCTTGGTACATCCACACATAAATAAAGTCTGGAAGGAGGATGATGCAAGGTGGTAAATCAAAGCAAATCAAATCATGTATTTGTTAAGCGCGACTACTCACCTGTAAGGGTCTCAAGGCGCTGGAGGGTGTGGGGGGGGGGTTCGCAGGTTCCAGTCCATCAAGGAGGGGGTCTGTCGAAGAGCCAGGTTTTGAGGTTTCTTGCGAAGATGGGGAGCGATGTTATCTGAGGTGGAGCGGAAGGTCGTTCCAGGCTCTGGCCGCGCAGAAGGAGAAGGAGCGGTCTCCCGATCTGGTCTTTCTGGTGCAGGGGGATCACGGCATAGGAGAGCTGGGCTGATTGTTGAGTCCTTTGGGGTGCGTGGAATTTGAGTCGGCTATTCAGGTATGCTGGTCCGGTGTCGTGGAGGGTCTTGTGAGCGTGGGTTAGCATCTTGAAGGTGACTCTAGCTTCGATGGGGAGCCAGTGGAGAGTGCGCAGGTGCTGGGAGATGTTGCAGTGTCTTGGCAGGTTGAGGACCAGTCTTGGAGCGGCGTTTTGGATGTTCTGTAGCTTGCGGGCAAGGTTTTTGTTTATTCCGGCATAGAGTGTGTTGCCGTAGTCGAGCCTGCTGGTGACCAGGGCGTGAGTGACAGTTGTTCTGTGTTCGTGGGGGATCCATTTGAAGGTCTTACGTAGGAGGTGGAGGGTGTAGAAGCAGGAGGACGAGACGGAGTTGATCTGGCAGTCCATTTTGAGCTCTGAGTCCAAGATGATTCCCAGGTTGCGTGCGTGGTCCGTGGGGGTGGGCGGGCTTCCGAGGACGGGGGCCACCAGGTGTTGTTCCAGGCATCTGGGTTTGGGCCCATGATGAGTACTTCCGTTTTGTTGGTGTTTAGCTGTAGGCAGCTGTTTTTCATCCATTTGGCGACGGCTTCCATGCCTTCTCGAAAGTTGTGTCTGGCGGTGTTGGGTTCGTTGGATACGGAGAGGATGAGTTGGGTGTCATATGCGTATGACACAATGTTGAGTCCGTAGGTTCTGATGATGGGGGCAAGCGGAGCCATGTAGATGTTGAAGCGCGTAGGGCTAAGGGAGGACCCTTGGGGGACTCCGCAGGAGGTAGGTGTAGGGTCCAAGAGGAAAGGGGGGAGTCTGACCTGCTGCGTTCTGCCGGAGAGGAGGGAGCGGGTCCAGTAGAGGGCCTTGTCTTGGATCCCTGCATCGTGGAGTCTGCGTATTAGGGTGCGGTGAGAGACTGTGTTGAATGTCGCTGAGAGGTCGAGGAGGATGAGGGCTGCTGTTTCTCCTTTGTCCAGCAAGGTATGGATGTCGTCTGTTGCGGCGAGGAGGGCTGTATTCGTACTGTGTTTTTTTCTGAAGCCGGATTGGGAGGAGTCGAGGATGTTGTGCTCTTCGATGAATGTGGCGAGTTGGCTGTTGATGGCTTTCTCGATGACTTTTGCTGGGAACGGGAGCAGGGAGATGGGTCTGTAGTTTTTGAGGTCGGTGGGTTTCTTCAAGAGGGGGTTGATCTCAGCGTGTTTCCAGTCGTCAGGGAATGAGGCGGTTGCCAGGGAGCGGTTGATGTTGTGGCTCTATTGAAAATGTGGTGGGGGCAGGGGTCCGTGGGGGCCCCGGAGTGGATTGACTTCATCGTCTTTAGTGTCTCTTCGGTGGTGAGGGCTGTCCAGTTGTCAATCGCTGGCTTCAGAGTGTTGGGGGTGGTTCGTGAGGGTTCAGTGTGTTGGTTGTCTTCGTCGAAGTTGTCGTAGATGCTCTTGATTTTGTGGTGGAAAAAGGTGCTGAGTTTGTCGCAGAGGTCTTGTCATGGAGGGATGTCAGTGGACTCGCTGGTGGGTTGGGCGAACTCCTTGATGATGTTGAAGAGTTATTTGCTGTTGTGTGCATGAGTGGAGATTCTGTCTTCAATCGCTTTTTTCCTCGTTTTTCTGATGAGTTGGTGGTGGGCATTGGTGGCGGCTCTGAAGTTGTTGTGGGCTTCTGTGGATTTGGTGTTCCTCCAGGCCTATTTGAGGCGGCAGCAAGTGCGTCTGGACTCTCAAAGTTCTGTGGTGAACCATCTAGCTTTCTTGGCGTGGGTGTTGTTGTGTTTCTTGAGGTGGACTATGGTGTTGGCGCTGTCGGAGATCCATCTGTGCATGGTTCGGGCTGCGGTGTTGGCGTCGTCGTTTTCCGAGATGGTTGGGGTGGAGTTGTTGAGTGATGAGGTTAGCTGGTCGTCGGTGATTCTGGTCCAGTTTCTTCCTGGGAGCAGGTGCTGGTGTCTATGGATGGTGGGTGTTCTGAAGTTGAAGTGAACGCATCGATGGTCAGTCCATGAGAGTTCGGTGGTGTGGCTGAAGGTGATGAAGTTTCCTGTTGTGAAGAGGGGGTCGAGGGTGTGTTCTGCTGAGTGCGTGGGTTCGGTCACGATCTGGTGGAGTCCAATGTTGTGGAGGTTGTCCAAGAGGGATGTCGTGCTGGGGTCCAGTTGGTTATCGAGGTGGAAGTTGAGGTCTCCCAGCAGGGTGTAGTTGGTGGACGCGATGGCATGCGGCGAGATGATGTCCGTGATGGAGTTGGCGAAAAGTCCGCAGGGTCCAGGGGTCGGTAGATGAGGGTTCCTCGGAGGGTGGAGGTAGGGCTGGCCAGTATCTTGAAGTGAAGGTGTTCCATCAGGTCTGTGGGCTCGTCGGGGAGCGTGCTCAGGTGGAAGGTGGATTTGTGGAAGATGGCAATTCCTCCTCCCGGGCGGGTGGGGCGGTCCTTCCTGAAGATCTTGTATTCTTGGGGAATGGCAATGGCGATGCCCGGTCCCGAGGTGGTGTTGGTCCAGGTTTCGGTAAAGAATGCTACGTCCGGGGTAGTGCTGTCGAGGAGGTCCCAGATTTCAGTGGCGTGTTTGTGGAGGGATCGGACGTTGAGGAGGATGCATTGCAGGGACTTCGGTTTGGTTGTGTTCTTGCAGGCGGATTGCGCTGGGTCAGTGGTCTTGGCGGTGCTGCAGGTGTGCCAGCAGCAGTGACAGCTGAAGGGTCCGTGGGTGTCGGCTGGTGATGCTAGCTTGCAGTTGTTGTTGCGGCCTGGGTTGAGAGCATGGAGTGCCGCTGGGTCGTAGCTTTGGCGGTGCAGAGATCCAGGGTTCCTGGCACTGGTCGCAGTTGGGTCGTGGACGGGCGCAGACGAACTTGCCTTTGGCGTCCCGGCGGCTCAGCGGCCGCCATTAAGTAGGGGTCGGGGAGGGCTGGACAGCTGGGAGGCGGGGAGGGTAGCTGGATTGTGCCGGTCGCACTGGTCGTGCTGGGGGGGGGGGGGGGGGGGAGGGACTGCGGGGGCAGCAGCAGCGGGGAAAAACGGGCTGAAAAAGGCAAAAGGAAAAAGGCAGATAGAGAGAGAAAAGTGCAAATAAGGCAGCAAAATTGCAAGAAAGAGAGGAGGAAAGACACAGAGGACACAGGAGAGTGAAAGGGGGAGATTGAGATGAAGGTAAAAAACGAGTGAAAAAGGAGGAAAGACACAGAAGGAGAGTGAAGGGGGAGCTTGAAATGAGGGGAAAACGATAGAAAAAGTTCAAGAAAGAGTGGAGGAAAGACACAGAGGACACAGGAGAGTGAAAGGGGGAGATTGAGATGAGGGTAAAAAACGAGTGAAAAACAGAGGAAAGACACAGAAGGAGAGTGAAGGGGGAGCTTGGAATGAGGGGAAAACGACAGCAAATGGAGGAAAGACCCAGAAGGAGTGTGAAGGGGGAGCTTGAAATGAGGGGAAAACGACAGAAAATGGAGGAAAGACCCAGAAGCAGAGTGAAGGGGGAGATTGAAGTGAGGGAAAAAGCGAGTGAAAAGGAGAGAAAAAGCGGAGCAAGAGAATGGAGACAGAGGTCCACTGGACCACCAGGGATGAGGCACAGGTGAAACGTGCGGGTGGAGGAGGGCCTCGAACACCAACACTCGAGAGTGCATGGGCTCGGGGGAGGGCCTCACTTAATAGTTGAGCTGCTAGGGAGGGAGAGCAATTTCCCTGACAATGAGTCAGTGGTCTTGCTCCCAAGCTGTACTGTAATCTTCATTATTCCAAGTACTAGTTCTTTCATGCCCAAATTTAATTTCCTCCTTACCTTCCTTCTGGGATCATCCTCTGTGTTTGCTATTGTGACATTTTTGGGGTGCTTGGTCATTGGTATCTGCTATGTAGAGCTTTTGAGTATAGGATTGTGCCATCTAATAGGTAGAGGGTGAGGGGCAAAGTTTTAGAATAGGAAGAACGGATTTATATTTCAGGGATATGTTGGAATTTAATGAAATGTCTTCGCTGTATTGCTATGTGCTGGTTCAGCTTAAGTTATTATTCGCTGCACCATTTTACGTTTAACCGCCATGTTGTGTTATGATCGTGATTTATTGACCACTCAGCTCTGCTAGAAGCAGCCGTGATATATGCTCTCTCACAAGGTTGGGCCTCGCTGTACTAATGAATACATTGTTATTGTTACCGCATACCTTCTCACAAGATAGAAGCCTGCTCCCACTAGCTAGGCTATGGGCGCAGGCGGAGTGACCTTGGCACACAGATAGTGTGTACCCAGTCTCAGGATCGAAACCTCTTCTTCTGTACCTTCATTGTGTAGCTGGTCCCAACTGGAAATTTCCAGTTTGGGCCTGTTTTACTGATTCTGAATCCTACATAATGTAATACTATGAGCTCTGATGTCAGTTCCCTCTGCAGCACCTCACGCGACTGGGCAGACGGGACTCCCCTATAGTGTACCTTAATAAACATATACTTGGTTTGTATTCTCTACTGTCTGATCGACTCTTCATTTGTATGGAAGGCTGAGAGGTGGTCGCTGGTGACCTGAGTGACCCGAAACGAGTCACGTCCTTCAGATATTAGTCTTCCTAGTTATGAAATAGAGGGTTATCTATCTCAGGTTGACAACTTGCCTCTTATACGTTAGAACTGGGATGCAGATTAACAAGACTTGGATTCACAGATCCCAGAATACCCTATTCTCCAAACTCTAAAGTAGCCCCTTAGTTTCTACTTTGCCTCTTGTGCAACTAAAAAATTATTCGTAATCATTAATATTCTGTCATTCTTCTTATTAGCAATACAAATTCCACTTGTTAATACCACTTTTGCATTAATGCAAAATCATATATACATCTTTAGAGTGAATAGTGTCTTGATGCGAGAATACATAAAGTTAAATGTTCGAATAGTTTAAATTTAGTTTTTCAACACAACTGTATTTCCAGAATACTTCTCTTTATTCACAAAATGTTCTCCAGCAAACTCTCAATGAAACAACCGTTCTCCAAAAGACAAATTGTGGATCCATTTAGCAAAGCCCTGGCTGCAGCAACATTGAAGAACAATTGCCGAGCAAGGATGCTGTGAATCAGTGATCCAAGATGGTTGCTGCAATCTCCAAACAATCTGAAGTTTTGGGGATTCCTGGGAAATTTAATTTTGTTGTTGCGTGTCATCATGTATTGTGTTGGTCAGAGTCACAACACCTTTTGTCAGATAAAACCAATACTCTCTGCATCCAACCAATCTTTTGTTCCACGAAAGGAAATCAGTGCAAGCTAGTTTGGAGAATTGCGCCTCTATTCCTACTGAGCCATAATCGGTAAGCCATAACTCCTAACATGTTTTCCAACTCTGAACAGTGGTACCGGCTGCTCACTTCTTCCATCGCTACCATCAGTAAGCATGCGCACATACTTTTTCTTTGAGATAAAAATAATTTTAATACTTTGGATTGGTTTTTATCATAAACTAAAAGAAAAACATTACAAATGACTGCCGGTGCATGCACATCCATCCTCAAACACCAGGTGATCCATTTCCATGTCTAAAATTCTTTGTACATATGTATTTGTGTTAAAATTAATTGGTGGATGCACCCCATGGACTAGCCATGGAATGAGCCCTTACTGCAAAGTTACACAAGGAAGCGCATTGCGCTGTGCTGCATTACTTTTGGGTACAAACCAAAGCATGCCCGATGCATGGTGATTTGTGAATAGAAACCTGGATTTTGCATCTGGTCTTCCTTAAAAATGTAACGCAAACCTGATACAAAATCTTTGTAAATCTGGGCCTTGATTAGTTTTATCTCAGAATAGTTCTCTGTATACACCAAGTGTTTGATGATAGCACGTTGACTTCCAAACTTTAGCAGCATGAGTCTAGCTGCAGGAACTAAGGGCCTGATTTAGAGGTTGGCAGACAAGTTACTCCAGCACAAACATGAAATATATACTGTCCCCCTTATTAAAAGAGCATTATATCCTACGGCACTTGTAATAAGGCAGATGGAATATCTTTCATGTGTAAGACAGTGTAAGCCGTCCTCTAAATCAGTCAATATGTATCTCTATTGCCTAGCAAAGAACACTCTGAAACACATGGAACCACTGCCAGTCTCTAGACAGTTTTGTGTTGCTCTGGGACATGTATCCTGTCTTGACTCCGATTGTGCATGACTTATGTGGGAAGTTTAGTAGCATGTCTTTGAGCCTTCCTAGTGTAAACAGTTGAGAGTAGGCCATGGATAATGGCACCTATTAATTATTAGAACTAGTCCTGAGGTATTAGAGGTATTTATGAGATCCTCCCTATATTTTGATTTGACCTCAGCAGCTGTTTATTTTTATGTTTGGTATGGTTCCTACATTCCAAAGTGTCTCCGACACACACCGTCCTCATGATGATCCTTTTTAAATAACACCAAGGGCTAAAATATCAGCAATAAACTACTACTTGAGATTTAATAGCACAAATCTCTGATAACAACTTCCTGAAAGCCAATTGTGCTATTTTTAACTATATCATTTATTCACCTTCACTTTCGCAAGTTTGATAGACCTTAGCACTCCACCATCACATAATTATTTCCTGTATCACTGTATTCTGGGTTATTTTTCTTCAAATATTATAATAATTGCAATTGTATCTATATATCACTTACTACCCTTGATGAGGCGTTGAAGATTGTTAGACCTGGCATCATTGGCATGAGTCTCTCCTCCATTTTTTTCTGTTTGCCTCCTCTGTTTACGATGTTTTTGCTGGTTTATTGCTTTGGGCACTGTGCCACTGCTGATCAGTGCCACAGTGCAAGTGCTCCCTATGTTAAATTGTTACATTGATTGGTGTTACCATGATTGGTTTGGTTGACTTACTGTTCAGTCCCTAGTCTAGTGCACTGCGGGTGCCAAGGGCATGTAAGTTAACTGCTGCTGGTGGGCTTGCAGCCCTGGTTGTGCCACCCACAGAAGCAGCTTGTAAAATGTGTCTCAGGCCTGCCACCGCAGCGCCTGCGTGCAGTCCCTGACTGCAATGTCGACTTGGCAAGGAAACCTACTTGCCAGTCTCTAAACCTTCACTTTGCCACATTTCAGACACCTCTATGGTAGGCCCTAGGGCAGGGTGCATTGTTGGTAAAAGGTAGGTCATGCCCTGATGTGTGTGGCATGACCTAATTGTGAATTACAGCCATTTTCGTTTTTCACTATTGAAGGGCTACCTGCCTCCAATAGGCCAGACTGGGCAGACTGATTATTAACTCCATTATAATCTATCTGACTCAGGGAGCATGGTAGCAGGTCGAGTTTAGTATCCCTGAACTCAGAATTTAATAACACACCCTTTAGGAGGGATGGTTTTTAGATTCTGTGTTTGAAAATAGCCCTTTTAGAAAGTGGCTATTTTCTTGTCCAACTATCCACCGGTCTCTGCTGGTTTGGTGTGTGTGTCAGGGGCTGGGTGGCTCCAGAGGTCTGAATGAGTCAGTGTGGGGTGAATGAGGCATTTACACATAGAGTGAGGGAAGAGTAGCCTGCCCTGCCTGACACAATACTGGCTCCACCTCCTGCTGGGCGACTGATAGCCCTGCTCCTGCCAGTGACAATACTGTCTCCGCCTCCTGCTGGGCGGCTGAGGACTCTGCCCTGCTCAGTGAATAGGCCAGGTGCCTCTGCCTGGCAACACCCACAACGAACCTGAGATGGGGGGAATTTCCCTGCTTGGACAAAGGGAACAAAGGAGAAAAGGGGTATAAGAGAAGGACCCCTGGACCAAAGACTCAGATCACTTCTGACAAGGAAACCTGTACCAAGGACAAGAAGCCTGCTGATCTAAGGACTTGCCTCCCCTTTCTGCCAGAGTGCTGTTTTGATGTGGAGGAACCTGAAAGCTGCTTCTTTATTTTTGCCAAGGAACAAGGAGAGAGGAACTTGGTGTGTACTCTCTGAACGCTTGCTAGGAAATCTCCAAGGGCTGGAAGAGTGCCAGTCTCCTGTTGAAGTTACAGGGCCAAAGGACTTCACCATCTGTTGAATTGCTGGAAAGTGTTGTTTCCAGTACACAAGGGAAAATCTGCAGTCTCGACGCCGCCGACGCCGCCGAATCCAGCTCGACATCGTGAGTAACGGCTCCAGTGTCCCGAGCCTTCGACGCCGGCCGCCGGGCCCTATCGACGCTAGCAGCAACGCCATTGAGCAGTGGGTATCGGCCCCGGTTCCAAGTGACCCCGTCTCGACGCCGGTATCGACGCCAGTGAGGAGTGAGTATCGGCTCCACCTCCAAGCGACCCCGTCCCGACACCGCTGCTGATCGCATCGACTCGACGCCCTTCTCGACGCCGTGAGCGCTGCTCTGGCCCGACATCACTCGACGCCGCTGCGGATTGACCCGACTCCGAGGTACGATCAACGCCGATCTCGACGCCGTGAGCGCTGCTCCGGCCCTCGACGCCGCTGCAGATCGACCCGACTCCAAGGCACAATCGACGCTGACCTCGACGCCGACATCTCGACGGCGTGGATCATCGTTTTCTTCATTTCTCAAGGTACTGTACTTGTGGGGTCTGTTGCAACTCCAGGCTCGACGTAGCGCTCCTCGCGGTCGACGCCGAACCTTGGGAATCCTGTAGACTCGACGTCGTGTGACTCCTGTGGGGGTCACATTGTTGCCAAAGAACTGTGTTTCAGGAGAATACTTAATTTTGTTGCTAAATAACTATTTGCCAAGAAGAAACCTTACTTGAACTATCATTTTCCCTTCCAAAGAGTATTTATTAAGACTGTGGTATATTTTTGTCGTTATTTGGTCTTGTGCTAAGCCTTATATAAAAATACTATTTTTATAATAACTTCTGTGTCGTGTCCATCTGTAGTGTATTCACTTTATTACTGTATGTGGTCATAAATGCTTAACACACTGCCTCTGAGATAAGGCTGTCTGCTCTGCCAAGCTATCAAGGGGGTAGGAGGGGTTATCTGAGTGTGTAATCCCCTTGCCCTGACTACAGTTGGTTGGTCCCTATTTGTCAGAAGTGTATACCTCTGCCAACTAGAGACCGCCGGTTCTAACATTGTTGGGCAGCGGTGGGATTGAACTTTGCATTTATGACTCATGTGCAGTGATTAGTGTACGCTACATAGTGAAAGCAGACCATAACGCAGCCACAATCTGTTTTTGGTGGGATATTCTATTTTTTGTTCTCTGCTTTCCTGGAGCCTATTTTTTAAACACTGCCAGTTTTGACCATGGAGGATGCCGGAGCTGCTGCCCCTTCTCTTATTGTTGTGGAGGAATTTGATAAGAAATTGATAAATAAGTACAAGAAAAAGGAGCTAGAGCGATTTTGCAAGCAGTTTAAAGTTCCTACCACAGGTCTCAGAGTGAGAGACGACTTCCTTAAAGCGCTGAAGGCCTGGTTAGAGGCCAGAGATCCCTCTGATCCGGGGTGGTACCGGAAGAGGAAGAGGAAGAGGAAGAGAACCTGAATGGGCACGTGTCATCTTCCGGCAGCAGTGTTTCCTCTAAGAGCCTTTCTCCTGAAGAGTTGGAGGACAGGGAGAAGGAGAGGGAATACAAGTTAGAGATGGCAAAACTTAAATTAGGAGGGCAGTTGGAATTAGAGAATGCAAGAAGCAAAAGGGAAGCTGAAATGGAGAGCAAAAGATTAGATTTTGAAAGAGAGAAATTAGCGTTTGAACGTGAGAAGATGTTGAGGGAGATGGAGCTTAAAACTAAAAGTTTAGAGTTGAATCCCTCTGGTGGCAGCGCTCCATCTGTGCCTGCAGAAAGTAGGTTTTATTTTCCTAAAGATGTGATCAAAGATTACAGTAAGAATGAAGATATTAGCCAATGGTTTAAAGCGTATGAGTTAGCATTGTTGGCCCACCGGGTCCCTGAGAAAGATTGGGGAACGGGGTTGTGGAGCCGCTTTACAAATGAAGGGAGAGATACCTTGTTGAGCATGCCTGAAGAGGAAAGGGCGTCTTATACTCATATGAAAAATGCTTTAATGCTGAGATATGGCTTAACCCCAGAAAAGTACAGACAAACCTTTAGAGAATGTAAGAAGTTGCCTGGTACTACGTGGGTTGAATATGTGTCTTTTTTTTGCAGAGCCATGGATGGTTGGGTAAAGGGTAGCAAGGTTGATAGTTATGATGCTCTTTATGATTTGTTTGCTTGGGAGCACTTGTCTAATAACTGTTTTCCAGAGCTACGCCAGCACCTTGTTGATAGCAAGATATCTAACCCTAGAAAACTTGCTGAGGAGGCGGACAGCTGGGTCAGTACCAGGGTCCACAAGGGTCCAGTGGGAGACTCAGCCAAGGGTGGGCAGGGTCCCCAGCAGAAGAGTGGGGGGGACAGGGGTAAACAGAGGGAGTTCCAGAAAGGGCCCCAAAGTAATCCCCAAGGGAACCAAGGGAAGGGTTCCCAGCCTCCCCCTGGAAAGAAGCCAGAGGCCCCGACACGTAAACCTGTTCCAAGGGGCCCATGACCTGCTATGTTTGTAAGCAGGTGGGACACCGTTATTATGATCCCCAGTGTCCCATGAGGGATTCCAATGCACCGCCGCGTGCACCCCCCCGCCAGGTAGCGAGTGTAGCCCTGGGAGGGAATGAGATGGGTGCCCCCGGTGGGTGGGGTCCCGCAGAGATGTCCCTGGTCTCTTTAGGAGACGTGGAAATGGTCCCTCCAACCCCTCTGCCTAGTAACACTAAAAAATATAGGCAGTGGGTGACCGTTAATGGCCATAGGGTGGAAGCTCTCAGAGACACCGGAGCAAGCGTGACAGCTGTCAAGTGTCACTTGGTGTCCAGAGAGCAGGTGGTCCCTCATGCATTCTACCCCGTTGTAGCTGCTGACAACTCACAGAGTAAGTGTGAGGTAGCTCAAGTTCCTTTTGAGTGGGGGGGGTCACAGGTACTCTTCAGGTTGCTGTGAGGCCCGCCATGCCTGTTGATTGTCTCCTGGGTAATGATTTGGAGGACTCCCCTTGGGCTAAGGTGGAGCGAAAATCGCATCTGGAAATGTTGGGTCTGCCTGAGTGGGTGTGTGCGACCACCCGGTCCATGTCAGTTAGTAAGGGTGTTGATGGGGCCCTGGAGCCTGAAAGTATGGCCCATGTCCCAAACTTGAAGAGAAAAGGCAGGGGGCGCGGGAAACCGTCCCCCATCGTTCCCGCGGTCCAGGAGGGAGCAGACCCTGAGGGGGATGCCCTGGAACCGACAGGAGAACAAGTGGCCGAACTGGGAGACCTGCCCGAGCTGACCCATTGGCAGCAGGATGGTGGTCCCTCCAGGGAGGAATTTTGTGCTGAACAGAAAGTGTGCCCTTCTCTTGTGGGTATGAGGCAGCAGGCCTCAGCCCAAATGACAGGTGATCAGTCAGGATCACATTGGATCTACTGGGAGAACGACCTCCTGTATAGCGAGCCTAAGGCTGCTGAGCCTGGGTCAGCCCATGTGCTGGTGGTACCCCAGCGCTTCAGAGCCTTCCTACTGGGGTTGGCTCATGATGTTCCGTTAGCTGGACATCTGGGGCAGGACAAGACCTATGACAGGCTTGTCACCCATTTTTATTGGCCCCAGATGAGAAGGGATTCAGATATCCATTGTAGGACCTGTCAAACTTGCCAGGCAAGTGGGAAAAGTGGGCGGAAGCAGAAGGCTCCCCTCCAACCTTTTCCCGTCGTCAGTACCCCCTTTGAGCGAGTGGGGATTGACATTGTGGGGCCACTGGACCCCAAGACAGCCATGGGCAACAGGTTTATCCTGATCTTGGTAGACCATGCCACCCGGTACCCGGAAGCCATCCCTCTCCGCACAGTGACGGCCCCCGTGGTGGGACGGGCACTGATGGGTGTTTTCTCCCGCATGGGGTTCCCCAGAGAGGTGGGGTCAGACCGGGGCACCAACTTCATTTCGAATTATATGAAGTCTCTGTTGAAGGAGTGTGGGGTAACCTACAAGTTTACCACTCCTTACCACCCTCAAGGTAATGGGCTGGTTGAGAGATTCAACCGGACCCTCAAAGGCATGATCATGGGTCTTGAAGAACCGATGAGGCGTAAATGGGACGTCCTCTTGCCATGCCTGCTGTTTGCTTACCGTGAGGTGCCACAGAAGTCTCTAGGGTTCAGCCCATTTGAGCTTTTGTATGGTCACCCGGTAAGAGGACCTTTGAGTCTGGTTAAAGAGGGCTGGGAGCAATCTCCCAGGAAACCTCCCCAGGATGTATATAGCTACATGCTGGCCTTTAGGAACCAGACTCGGCGCTTCAGAGATCTTGCTCAGGCAAATCTGGAGGCCAGCCAGGAAGAGATGAATCGGTGGTACGATCAGAATGCCACTCTGGTTGAGCTTCAACCTGGTCAGAAAGTTTGGGTCATGGCCACTGTGGAACCTTGTGCGCTCAAGGACAGGTGGACTGGACCATTTGAGGTTGTGGAGAAAAAGAGCGATGTCATGTACTTGGTGGACTTGAAGTCTCCCAGGAACCCCTTAAGGGTCCTGCATGTCAACCGGTTAAAGCCCCACTTAGAAAGGTCCGAAGTGGGCATGCTCCTTGCCACAGATGCTGGGATGGAGGAGGAGAGTGAGCCTCTTCCTGACCTCCTGTGTGCAAAAGAAAAAGATGGGTCAGTGGATGGTGTTGTCCTCTCTGACACACTGACCCCTGAGCAGCAGCAAGATTGTTGCCATCTGTTGGTACAATTCCCTGATCTGTTCTCCTTAATCCCTGGTGTCACTCTGGGGACAGCACTCCTGTGAGGCACAAGGCCTACAGGGTGACTGAAAAGGTCAGAGCATATATCAAGGAGGAGGTCTCCAAGATGTTTGCTTTAGGGGTGGTTGAGTCCTCTAGCAGTCCTTGGGCCAGCCCAGTGGTCTTGGTCCCAAAAGCTGCAGCGCCTGGTGCTTCACCAGAACTTTGGTTCTGTGTGGATTACCGAGGACTCAATTCGGTCACCAAGACTGACGCGCACCCCATCCCCAGAGCTGATGAGCTCATCGATCGGTTGGGGGCTGCCCGGTACCTTAGTACGTTTGATCTAACGTCTGGGTACTGGCAGATCGCCTTGACTGATGGGGCAAAAGAGAGGTCTGCATTCTCCACACCAGATGGGCACTACCAGTTCCGTGTGATGCCCTTTGGGATGAAGAATGACCCAGCCACATTCCAGAGGTTGGTTAACCAGGTATTGGCTGGGCTGGAAGATTTCAGCGCCGCCTACCTAGACGATATAGCAGTGTTCAGCGCCAGCTGGGAGGAACACTTGCGCCACCTCCAGGAAGTGTTGTTGGCCCTGCGCTGAGCAGGCCTCACAATCAAGGCCAGTAAGTGCCAGATTGGGCAGGGTTCAGTGGTGTACTTGGGGCACCAAGTAGGGAGCGGCAAGGTGGCCCCCCTGCAACCCAAGATAGATACCATCCTGGCTTGGGAACCGCCCAAAACCCAGACTCAGGTGAGAGCCTTCTTGGGTCTCACGGGTTACTACAGGAGGTTTGTCAAGGGGTATGGCAACATTGTGCACCCCTTGACCTCGCTGACTTCCAGGAAGCAGCCAAGACTTGTGATCTGGACTGACGCCTGTTAGAAAGCCTTTGACACCCTGAAAACTGCAATGTGTACAGCACCGGTCCTCCAGGCACCCGACTTTTCAAAAGAGTTCATTGTCCAGACAGATGCTTCAGAGCATGGTGTGGGGGCTGTTCTAGCACAGATGAATGAGGAGGGCCGAGACTTACCTGTAGCCTTCATCAGCCGGAGGTTACTTCCCAGGGAACAAAGGTGGAGTGCGATAGAGCGTGAGGCATTTGCTGTGGTCTGGGCGCTGAAGAAGCTAAGACCCTACCTGTTTGGGACTCACTTCCGGGTTCAGACAGACCACAGGCCCCTCAGATGGTTAATGCAGATGAGGGGTGAAAACCCAAAGTTGTTGAGGTGGTCCATTTCCCTACAGGGGATGGACTTTACGGTGGAACACCGCCCTGGTACAGATCACGCCAATGCTGATGGTCTGTCCAGATTTTTCCGCCTTAGTGATGAGGACTCCCTGGGTGAAGGGTAGTTCTCCCCACATTTCAGCTGGAGGGGACACGTGTTAGACCTGGCATCATTGGCATGAGTCTCTCCTCCATTTTTTTCTGTTTGCCTCCTCTGTTTACGATGTTTTTGCTGGTTTATTGCTTTGGGCACTGTGCCACTGCTGATCAGTGCCACAGTGCAAGTGCTCCCTATGTTAAATTGTTACATTGATTGGTGTTACCATGATTGGTTTGGTTGACTTACTGTTCAGTCCCTAGTCTAGTGCACTGCGGGTGCCAAGGGCATGTAAGTTAACTGCTGCTGGTGGGCTTGCAGCACTGGTTGTGCCACCCACAGAAGCAGCTTGTAAAATGTGTCTCAGGCCTGCCACCGCAGCGCCTGCGTGCAGTCCCTGACTGCCATGTCGACTTGGCAAGGAAACCTACTTGCCAGTCTCTAAACCTTCACTTTGCCACATTTCAGACACCTCTATGGTAGGCCCTAGGGCAGGGTGCATTGTTGGTAAAAGGTAGGTCATGCCCTGATGTGTGTGGCATGACCTAATAGTGAATTACAGCCATTTTCGTTTTTCACTATTGAAGGGCTACCTGCCTCCAATAGGCCAGACTGGGCAGACTGATTATTAACTCCATTATAATCTATCTGACTCAGGGAGCATGGTAGCAGGTCGAGTTTAGTATCCCTGAACTCAGAATTTAATAACACACCCTTTAGGAGGGATGGTTTTTAGATTCTGTGTTTGAAAATAGCCCTTTTAGAAAGTGGCTATTTTCTTGTCCAACTATCCACCGGTCTCTGCTGGTTTGGTGTGTGTGTCAGGGGCTGGGTGGCTCCAGAGGTCTGAATGAGTCAGTGTGGGGTGAATGAGGCATTTACACATAGAGTGAGGGAAGAGTAGCCTGCCCTGCCTGACACAATACTGGCTCCACCTCCTGCTGGGCGACTGATAGCCCTGCTCCTGCCAGTGACAATACTGTCTCCGCCTCCTGCTGGGCGGCTGAGGACTCTGCCCTGCTCAGTGAATAGGCCAGGTGCCTCTGCCTGGCAACACCCACAACGAACCTGAGATGGGGGGAATTTCCCTGCTTGGACAAAGGGAACAAAGGAGAAAAGGGGTATAAGAGAAGGACCCCTGGACCAAAGACTCAGATCACTTCTGACAAGGAAACCTGTACCAAGGACAAGAAGCCTGCTGATCTAAGGACTTGCCTCCCCTTTCTGCCAGAGTGCTGTTTTGCTGAGGAGGAACCTGAAAGCTGCTTCTTTATTTTTGCCAAGGAACAAGGAGAGAGGAACTTGGTGTGTACTCTCTGAACGCTTGCTAGGAAATCTCCAAGGGCTGGAAGAGTGCCAGTCTCCTGTTGAAGTCACAGGGCCAAAGGACTTCACCATCTACTGAATTGCTGAATTGCTGGAAAGTGTTGTTTCCAGTACACAAGGGAAAATCTGCAGTCTCGACGCCGCCGACTCAAGCTCGACATCGTGAGTAACGGCTCCAGTGTCCCGAGCCTTCGACGCCGGCCCCGATCGACGCCAGCAGCAACGCCAGTGAGCAGTGGGTATCGGCCCCGGTTCCAAGTGACCCCGTCTCGATGCCGGTATCGACGCCAGTGAGGAGTGAGTATCGGCTCCACCTCCAAGCGACCCCGTCCCGACGCCGCTGCTGATCACATCGACTCGACGCCCTTCTCGACGCCGTGAGCGCTGCCCCGGCCCGACATCCCTCGATGCCGCTGCGGATTGACCAGACTCCGAGGTACGATCAACGCCGATCTCGACGCCGTGAGCACTGCTCCGGCCCTCGACGCCGCTGCAGATCGACCCGACTCCGAGGCACAATCGACGCCGACCTCGACGCCGACATCTCGACGCCGTGGATCATCGTTTTCTTCATTTCTCAAGGTACTGTACTTGTGGGGTCTGTTGCAACTCCAGGTTCGACGTAGCGCTCCTCGTGGTCGACGCCGAACCTTGGGAATCCTGTAGACTCGACGTCGTGTGACTCCTGTGGGGGTCACATTGTTGCCAAAGAACTGTGTTTCAGGAGAATACTTAATTTTGTTGCTAAATCACTATTTGCCAAGAAGAAACCTTACTTGAACTATCATTTTTCCTTCCAAAGAGAATTTATTAAGACTGTGGTATATTTTTGTCGTTATTTGGTCTTGTGCTAAGCCTTATATAAAAATACCATTTTTATAATAACTTCTGTGTCGTGTCCATCTGTAGTGTATTCACTTTATTACTGTATGTGGTCAGAAATGCTTACCACACTGCCTCTGAGATAAGCCTGTCTGCTCTGCCAAGCTACCAAGGGGGTAGCAGGGGTTATCTGAGTGTGTAATCCCCTTGCCCTGACTAGAGTTGGTTGGTCCCTATTTGTCAGAAGTGTATACCTCTGCCAACTAGAGACCGCCGGTTCTAACAAAGATCTTTTCGACGAGTAGCATGATGATATGTTCACCATGGGTCTCGTCTATCTTTCTCACTAGCCCTTCTACACATATTTAAATTCCATCTTCAGGCACAGTTTATTTGACCTCTAAAAATAACTGTTCTATAAATGACCACGAAAAAACAACTGTCCTATTTGCAGGTAGAAATAAAATGGTAGCATTTGAATGTGCCCCATGTGTGGATGCTGTAGCTCGAGTGACATATGCATATTGTCTTTGCACTGTGATATTAGGGTACAGCATCTACCAGAGGTCCATGCTTCAACTAGGTCAGTACACAGATAGTACATATATCGAAAAAGCCGTAAGGCGTAACGCGTCTGTCGGGGGGGGGGGGGTGTTCTGCACTAATAAAGTATTGGATACTTTAATCAATATATATATATATATCTATATAACTTGAAGTGAGTTACAGTTCTTTAGAAGGAAGGTGATGAGAAAGTCAAAGAAACGGGAGGTAAAGGGTGACTGAGCAAGACTGTGATAAAGATTGTCATTTAATGCACTTAATGCACTTTGCATGAACCTGATTGGGTATACACCTGTACCTAATCAGTGGCGGCTGGTGACATTTAAAAGTGGTGAGCATAAAAGTTGGGTATGCGTTTTATGTAGCAAGCGACGCAATCAAGCTTAGTGGACAAACGTGGGGTCAAGGGTGGGACCTCCACCTGAGAAAAAATTGAAAAAAGATTGGAAAATGGTGCATTTTAAAGCAAATGAATTTAGTGATAAAGCAAGGCTGGTAAATCAATGGGAATGTATACTATTGAAATATTAAACACATGAAAAACTGCACCATATCTTACTGCATGATTATGTTTAACAGTTACTGTAATGTGCAAATTATACAGTAAATCAATTTCAGCCCTTTAAACTGTGTGCTTGCCCGGTGTCTTGCATTGCATGCAGCATCAACTTTGGAAGAAAATGCTCTAACCAGGCTTCAGAGAGCACCCACAGCTGCAGGCTGAATTTAGCCAGATGAAAATATGTGTAGACAGATTTTTAAGAGAGATGAAAAAAGTGGGGGCTCTCGAAAAGGGAACATATAAAATACATTTCTGATTCCCATAGTGTGCCACTTGACCAGTATTTTGGCTTCTCTCTAAGATGTAATTGCATCCAGATAAATAACACAACTGACATAAACATAAAACCTCTTAGTAAGATTGGCTTTGACAATGGTTGTAAGCTGTTTAAGATAAATAAGTAACAACAATTTGTTATAACAATGGAAATATTTCAATTCTGAAATTGTGAGTCTGTGAATTCAATAGTTTTGAGGCTTGTGGAAGGAGGTGTGGCCTTCAGGTATGTGTGTTTTATGCTAGATATTTTTGCCCTTTTCCTCTGCACATCTTGTCCATCTACACATCTTCAACCACCTCTATTTCCACTTCAGCACCCTCTTTTCACTCTTCTCCAAATGCACGTACACGCATGTCCCTCATTTCAACACTTCCAAACATATACCGCACTCACTCACATTTAAGCATTTTCTTTTCTTTTGCTTTTGCTTTTGCAGTATAAATATTTTGACATCTGTTTTCCCTTTTCATATACATTTACACAGAATTTCAGTTGCAACTGGAATACATGGTAATTATTTTGTGTGCTCTGCAGAGAGGCCAACCCACAGACAGGGACTTTGCCACTCTATCACAAGGATGATGTCATCAGTTATGTCATGAGTGATGCCACTGACCATGTCATGAGTGATGTAATATGTGACGTCATGAGCAGTGGATTGCGGGCGCGTGAGTTATAGTTATCTGAACTAACTATAACGGGGGAATTTCATTGGTTTTTTACGAGTGAAATATCCACCTAACTATAACATGTGTGAAACCTATGGTTTTTTAAGTGAATATATATATATATATATATATATATATTCACTGAAAAAACCATAGGTTTCAGGGGCGTTATAGTTAGCTGGACTTTTCACTCGTACAAAACTATTGAAATTCCCCCGTTATAGTTAGTTCAGCTAACTATAACTCGCGTGCCCGCAATGCACTGCTGATGATGTCACATATTACATCACTCATGACATGGTCAGTGACATCACTCATGACATCACTCATGACATCTCAAATGACATCACTGATGACATCATCCAGTGAATGTGTGTTTTTCTGAAAATTACGTATGTTTTATATATGTATATCTCAAGGTCGATGGAAGAATACATGGGTATATAAGTGTCTAAATGGATGATTTGTTTTTGAAAAATTGATTGTATACCTGACTGATTAAGTGTATCTTAGTGAATACATGGCTTAGTGAGTAATGTTTAAATATGTAAATATCTGTATTAGTCTCTCACTTTGTGTATAAGTGGCTGCATGGGTGAGTAGCTACATGACTGTCTATTTAGGTTATTAGTTGGTTTTTTGAGTATCAGTATGAGTGTCTGAGTGTCTGTATGGTTCGGTGGGGGGTATTACGTAGTGCATAGGTGCATGAATGCGTGACACATTGTTTGTATGTGTTGAAGACAGCATGTGTGCAGAACTGTATGGGTGGATGAGTGTGAGCATGGGTGTGTTAGTGAGTGAATGACTGTCTCAATAGTGTCTTTATGAGTAACTACACATGTTTTAAACCAGTATATGTGACTATTGGTGTATATAAGTGAGTATATGTGAGAGTGAGAGATTTAAAGAGTTCCTGTAAGAATAAGTATGTGTTCCTATAAGTGATTGTTTAAAAGACTAAGTATGTGTAAGTTTCTGTAGAAGTAAGTGTGGTGGTGTGTGTATAACTGTATATGCAAGTAAATGGATGTTTGATTCTTTATTAGCATGAGTGACTATGTGTGTGAGCAACTCTATGGATGAGTGGCGTTGTATAACAGGATGTATAGGTGTATGAGTACATATGATGAGTGAGTACATGTATGAGTGACTGTATAGGACTGTTGGTGAATGAGTGGATGTGTATGTGGATCTTAGATTTACTGAATAGGATGTTGTAACTGGTATTGGTATGTCCATTGTTTTGAAAATTTTAGTTTCTATTTTTGAATGTGTGTATCAAAGGTTATATTAGGGGAGAGGAGGTCTGCCACTCTATCACAAGGATGATGTCATCAGTGATGTCATTTGAGATGTCATGAGTGATGTCATGAGTGATGTCACTGACCATGTCATGAGTGATGTAATATGTGATGTCATCAGCAGTGCATTGCGGGCGCGCGAGTTATAGTTAGCTGAACTAACTATAACGGGGGTATTTCAAAGGTTTTGTACGAGTGAAAAGTCCAGCTAACTATAACGCCCCTGAAACCTATGGTTTTTCAGTGAATTTCTAAGGCTTTTTAAATGCTAATTCCTAATTATAACGTGCCTGAAACCTATGGTTTTTTCAGTGAATTTCAAAGGTTTTTTAAATGCTAATTTCTAACTATGCCTACAGAGATAGGACATGTGAAGAAAGAAGAAAAAACGCACAGAAAGAAAAAAAAGAAATGCAGAAAGAAGCAACAGAAGTCCTCAAAGATGAAGAAAAGTGCAGGAAGAAGGATAACATGCAGAAAGAACAAACAGAAAAGCAGAAAGAAGCCTTGTTGCAAAATCATCCTGTACCCTCAACTTTTTCAGACGGATACTGGTGGTAACTGAGTCTGACTAACTAGTCCAAGAGCCAGTGCTATGTTAAAAGACACTCAGAATACAGTGAAAACACCTACATACACTAGGGAACACTATGTGTTGGGGTCCCCCTGTGATTAGCATGACCTCCTCTGTAAGCCCCTAGTATATAAGAGGGCAGGGGATTAAAACTACCTCTTAAAACGCGCCACAGGGCGTGTTTGCACACGTCACCTCAGGCCCCGTCCCCTCCCTTCCCCACCGTGTAAATACGCCCTGTGGCTGTTTTAAGTTCGGAGATTAAGTCCCCTTGAATTCTGAGGGTCCCTAGGGTCCAACTATACCACTAGGTACCTCCAGTAAGCACCACAGAGCTGCGTTGCAGAGAGATGTAAAAAGGGGCACAGCCTTGACATCCTCTCTGCAACGCAGTGCAGTGGCGCTTACTGGAAGCACCTGGTGGGCTAGTTGGCCCCCAGGGTCCCTCAGGATTGAAGGGGAATTATTTCCCCAACTTAAAACGCGCCACAGGGCTTGTTTGCACACGTTAACTCAGGCCCCATCCCCTCCCTTCACCACTGTGTAAACACGCCCTGTGGCCGTTTTTAGTTGGGAGATTAAGTTCATTTGAATCCTGATGGTCCCTAGGGTCCAACTAGCCCACTAGGTAACTCCAGTAAGCGCCACAGAGCTGCGTTGCAGAGAGGTGTAAAAAGTGGCACGGCCTGGACCACCTCTCTGCAACGCAGCTCAGTGGCACTTACTGGAAGCACCTGGTGGGCTAGTTAGCCCTCAGGGACCCTCAGTATTGAAGGGGAATTAATTCCCCAACTTATAACTGCCCAGGGGGCGTGTTTGCAGAGTGCTGCAAGGAGGGGGCGTGGCCAGTCTTTTATTTATTTTATTTTTATAAGAAGGAGGGCTGTGTGGCCCCCTTCTTTTTCTAATTTATTGGCCCTGGGGACCTCATCCCCCAAGGCCTGCACCCTAATTTGTTTTGTTGAAAAAAATTAATTTGGGCCTCCCAAGGCCTTAATCAGCCCCGGGGACCCCAACCCCCGGGTCATGGCCTTTTTAAAAAAAAAATCTTTAGGAGGGGGGCTGCGTTGCCCCCCTCCTCAGGCCACTTATGGCCCCGGGGCCGGCCTTTGTTTTAAAAAATATATATATTTATAGAAACACCTAGGACACGCTGGACAAACCATATGTACCTATCACCGTGACGATTTGCGTGATATTCATTAAAAGGCAACTATGCATACAATGAATCCATGCGGAATGTATTTACACCGCTAGTGAAGTTCTGATGTGTCTGACGCCCTACCGTGCCTAATCCCCTCACCCCCGCCGGTGGGTACTCTCCAAGTAGACACCCTTGTCGTTTATTTATACAAACATGGGTAGCTATTGACGGGCACATTTAATACACACGCTCACCAAGCCATTCAAAGGGGATTCAACAAAAATTTGACCAAACTATGCAAGAAACCCCCCTCACGGTTAATAAAACACACATCCACCGCCAGATGTGTAATGCTTTTTATTTTACTCTCTGGAAAGGAGACAAACCTCACTTGAGAGTCACAGCGTGCTCGTGGCTGAGCCCAATCCTGTGTTACACCCACCAGTGCCCGCCGAGTGCCACACACCTCTGTGTTGTATTCCACCAGCTAGTGCGTATGCTATGAAACTTTCTAGACCATGTGCACTGTAACACCACCCCGTGAATATGTCATGCCACACTTGCCTTCGCACAGGTTATATTGCCCCATCTAACGTGCCTTCCTCGATGCCTATGGCGCTATGCCATACATATTACAATCTGGGAAACATATCTTTGTCACAGTGCATATGCAACATTACACTCCCCAGCACATATTTTATATTACAACTTTAGAGACTAGTTAGGTTACACAACACTGCCCTGTGCATATTACACTCCAAGGCGCATATCGCATAGCACACGCTAGTGCCTGTGCTATCTAGCGCTCTCCAATGAATCTGTCATTGCGCACAATGTATTGCATATTATATTTCACGCCCCGGTTCATCTTATATCACACTTTTTGGTGCATAGTTTATACCATATACTATATCTAGTTTTCATTTTCAATCGTGCTCTCAGGACTATGTTCTATATAACACTGCGTCCACCTACCCTTTTCACGGGCATTACATTTTGCGAAGGGGGGTGGAGGGTCAGGGGGTGTTTCTGCCAAGTGAGCCCAGAGTCACAGTCACAAACGTCCTCTTCTTCCTGAATAAAAGGGAGATTATGCTGCATACTTGTTCATATTTTAAATAGTTCGCACAGACACACATTTTAAAAACAATAAAGTTCCTAATACCCACCTTCTCTGAACAGTTAGCTTGCTGCCCCATCCACCTCCTCCCTATCCTCTGTTGTCTGAATCCATGGACTAGACCCCTCCCTCCTGCCATGCATGGTCTGATGTGCTGCCACTGCCCTCCATTTAGCATGATGTACCAGTCCACTCCTCCTGCCCTCGATTGCCCAATTCTATGGCCCACCATTGACCTCCTGCTTAGCCTCTGTGCTTAGCTTGCTGCCACTATTCTCCTTCCTCCTGCCATCCGATGTCTTTGTGCATGCCCCTGCTCCATACCTTTTTGCCCACCATGTCCATGGACCTGCCACTCCTATCTACTCTGAGTGTTCTGTTGAGCTGCCACTCCCCTCCCACTTGCCTAGCATTGTCAGATGACTGAAACCTGTCCCTGCCACCTCCACCCTGCCTGTCCACATGCCATGCCCCTATCCCCTTCCTCCTGTCCTCCATGGTCCATTTTACTGCCACACCCTTCTGCCCTCCCTGGTCTGTTGTGCTGCAACTGCTCCTCCTGCCTGCCCCGCACGGTCTGTTGTGAGGCCCCTTCCCCTGAACTCTCTTGTCTGTGCCCAGGTCCTGACCCTCCCTTCTATCCTCCATGGTCCTTTGTGCATGCCCCTGCACCCTCCTTCTTGCCCATCATAGCCATTGTGCTGCCACTAACCCTCCCGCTTGCCATGCATGGTCTTCTGTGCTGCCATGGCCCCTCCCACCTTCCCTGTGTGGTCAGCTAGCTGCCCCTGACCCCCTCCCACCTTCCCTCCATGGTCTGTGTGTATGCCATCATAGTCTCATTGTTGCTCTCCATGGTGTGTCTTGTTTCTAGTGCCCTTCCTGCCTGACCTCCATGGTCATCTAGCTGCTCCTGCCCTGCCCCCTTGCCCCCTGCCCTCTGTTTCCATGTGCAGACCCCTATTCCCTCCCTCCTGGCTTGTCTGTTCCATTGTAATGCCCCTGATCTGTCCCTCCTGCCCTTTACGGTCTGTTATGCTGCAGCTTTCTCTCCTGTCTGTCCATTATGGTCAGCTAGCTACCATTGCCTCTTCCCCTCTGTTCTCTGTTGTCCATGTGCATGGTCCTGTCCCCTCTCTATTGCTTTCTATGGATTGTTGTGCTGCATTCCCGTCCCGCATGCCCTGTGTGGTGTATTGTGCTGCTGCAAACCCTGATGCCTGCCCTGTAGGGTCAGTTTGGTGCACCTCTCCATGTCCCTCCTGTCCTCTGTTATCCGAGTCCATGTCCCTACCCCAATTCCTCCTGCCTACCATGATCCAATGTACTATACATGCGAACATTTTGAACTTGGTAAGAGGGAGATTTTGAAAAAAAACTGGGGTATTGATTTTCCCCTTTGAGTTACATTGAAAAAGAGGAGATTGTCGACAGGAGACAGATCAAATAAAGCCCATTTGAGCTTAAAAACATTGGATGTTTTCTGGCTGAAACGGGTCTGTTGGCATGTATGGTTGTACTACCACTGCCTCTTCCTTCTGCCCACAATGGTCTATTATACTGCCACAACCTCTCTTGCCAGTCCTGTATTGTTGGTTTGTTGCCCCTGCCCCCCTTTCCACTGCCCTCCATAGTCTGTTGTGCTGCCACTGCCCTTCCTGGCTAACCAGTGTGGTCAAATTGTTGCCTCTGCACTCTCCTGCCTGCCTTCAATTTTCAGAGTCCGTGCCCCTGGCCTCTGCCTCTCAACAGTATCCCAATGAACAACTAGATTGCTAACATTCTATATTTATTACAAAAGTGTGGAACGCCTGACGTCATCTTGATGTAATCAAAACTGTAATACCTAGAGCATTTCCTTTAGAAATTACATATATGAGAGGGTCTTATTTGCATCAAAATTATGGTTAGTGCTCTCAAAAACTAAAATGAGGACATATTTTCTGAGTTTTCAAATAGTGAAAAAGAACTTTTAAATTATTTGTAATCTTTATGTTTTTCATCCAGTTGACCACTTGATTAAATGTTGCACCTAGGGGAGAGGATGTGGTGTTACTTCCAGAGCTGCTGACTTTGCAACTGGGGAACCAGGTTGGAAGTTCTGCTTCAGCTCAACATTCTGTGATTCTGGTCAAATCACTTAATCTCCCCATGTCTACAACCAAAATGAATTTGATCTTGGGTGATGTAACCAATGCTCATGTAAAGCACTCCAATACCTGAGAAGTTTGCACTATATAAAACTGCAAATACACAAAAAAGTAGTGTTTTGCACACTTCTATCATTGAGCTACATGTGGGCTACATCTAGGTGATATTTGTGCTGCATTTGGGCTCTTTTGTCTCTGGTGGCCCTCTTGGGAGATTTATTTGTTATGAAATTTCCTAATTTCCTCATTTACTGCAGTCTCCTCAGTAGGAAATGCTTTCAGTTTTTTACTTTGATTCCATCAAGAAGGTATTCAGATATGTCACACATTTGCCATAAATTCTGAATGTTAGCACTCTAGTTGCTCATTATATCACTGTAGTAAAGCTACTGCTCACCACGGACGTCTGCTGCTGGTATTAAAAGTGAATGTTTCAGTCTGCATGTCAGAATTTTTTAATGAAATAGAAGAGGATTTGAGAAGTCACTCAAAATGTGCCCTAATTTTTCTTTCTTCAGCACTAATCATAATTTCTATGGCAAAATGAACACCCTCAGTGTGTTCCTTTTTAAATTAAATGTTTTATGTGTTACCAGTTTATTCCAATCAAGATGGCTTCAGATGTGCCATACTTTTGTCATAAGTAAGAAAGTAAGCGCTCTAGTTGTTCTTAAGAACACTCTGGGACATTCTGTCATTGGGCTATACTTGGGCTACATCTGGGTGATATTTGGGCTACATTTGGGCTCTTTTGTCTCTGGTGGCCATCTTGGTAGATTTATTTGTTATGAAGTTTCCTAATTTCCTCATTTACTGCAGTCTCCTCAGTAGGAAATACTTTCAGTTTTTAATTTTGGTTCCCTCAAGAAGGCATTCAGATGTGTCACACATTTGCCATAAATTCTGAATGTTAGCACTCTAGTTGCTCATTAGATCACTGTAGTAAAGCTACTGCTCACCAGGGAAGTCTGCTGCTGGTATTCAAAGTGCATGTTTCAGTCTGCATGTCAGAATTCTTTTATGAAATAGAAGAGGATTTGAGAAGTCAAAATGTGCCCTATTATTTCTTTCGGCGGCACTAATCATAATTTCTATGGCAAAATGAACCCTCTCATTTTGTTCCTTTGTAAATTAAATGTTTTAAGTGGTACCACTTTATTCCAATCAAGATGGCTTCAGGTGTGCCATACTTTTGTCATAAGTAAGACTGTTAGCTCTCTAGTTGTTCGTTAGAACACTCTGGGACATTCTGTCATTGGGCTATACTTGGGCTACATCTGGGTGATATTTGGGCTACATTTAGGCTCTTTTGTCTCTGGTGGCCATCTTGGGAGATTTATTTGTCATGAAGTTTCCTAATTTCCTCATTTACTGCAGTCTCCTCAGTAGGAAATACTTTCAGTTTTTTACTTTGGGTCCATCAAGAAGGCATTCAGATGTGTCACACATTTGCCATAAATTCTGAATGTTAGCACTCTAGTTGCTCATTAGATCACTGTAGTAAAGCTACTGCTCACCAGGGAAGTCTGCTTCAGGTATTCAAAGGGCATGTTTCAGTCTGCATGTCAGAATTATTTTATGAAATAGAAGAGGATTTGAGAAGTCAAAATCTGCCCTAATTTTTCTTTCTGCAGCAGTAATCATAATTTCTGTAGCAAAATGAACCCCCTCATTTTGTTCCTTTGTAAATTAAATGTTTTAAGTGTTACCACTTTATTCCAATCAAGATGGCTTGAGGTGTGCCATACTTTTGTCAATCGTAAGACTGTTAGCGCTTTAGTTGTTCGTTAGAACACTCTGGGACATTCTGTCATTGGGCTACACTTGGGCTACATCTGGGTGATATTTGGGCTACATTTGGGCTCTTTTTTCTCTGGTGGCCATTTTGGGAGACTTATTTGTTATGAAGTTTCCTAATTTCCTCATTTACTACAGTCTCCTCAGTAGGAAATACTTTCAGTTTTTTACTTTGATTCCATCAAGAAGGCATTCAGATGTGTCACACATTTGCCATAAATTCAGAATGTTAGCACTCTAGTTGCTTATTAGATCACTGTAGTAAAGCTACTGCTCACCAGGGAAGTCTGCTGCTGGTATTGAAAGTGCATGTTTCAATCTGCATGTCAGAATTTTTTAATGAAATAGAAGAGGATTTGAGAAGTCACTCAAAATGTGCCCTAATTTTTCTTTCTGCAGCACTAATCATACTTTCTATGGCAAAATGAACCCCCTCATTTTGTTCCTTTTTAAATTAAATGTTTTAAGAGTTACCACTTTATGCCAATCAAGATGGCTTCAGGTGTGCAATACGTTTGTCATAAGTAGGACTGTTAGCGCTCTAGTTGTTCTTTAGAACACTCTGGGAAGCTGCAGTAGAACACAAAGGAATCAACTGACAGTCTCTGCCCTTGTTGGATGTACATGTTTTACTGAGAATGTCAGACTTCATTCTCACATGACTGAGAAAGATAATGTGAATTTGCAGAAAATATGCTCTCAGTTTAGCTTATAGATCACCTTCCAAACCTCTGTGGGAAAAGCATGAGAAAATAGTTTTCTCTCCAACATGATTCATGATATCACAGCAGAAGGCTTTTTCACATGGTAAAATCACCTTAGAACACACCATAATTCCTAAAATGAGTATGGTACCATCAACAAATGATTTATAATGTAACTAAAGTCTTAAAACGTTCTATTAACTGCAATGCTTTTTAATGAGGTGCTATCATGTATATTGGTCCCAAGATGGCTGCCAACACTTCTTGGATGAAGTACTGACAGCCAATCAGATCTCACGATGAGATGTGTGGTGAGGCTCCGCCCAGATATATCTATATTTTTAACTCTAATTTTCTCAGGAACTACTCAACGGATTTACACCATGTGAGCAAAATGCACGAGTCTGAGCTGAGGACTACCTCTTTGCCAAATTTGGTGTAATTCCGTTCAGCAGTTCGGGCTGTAGCTGCGTCAATAGGTCCTATGGGAAAATGCATGGGGAAAACACATTTAGGGACCCCCCTTTTTTTTTGGCTCCCGCTGGACGAATCACAGGATAGGAGTGGACCGGATCTGGCCAAAAGTTTGGATAATTTTGCAAAGATTCGTTAATCAGCACCAAAGTTATTCCAAATAGAATGTTGCGGATTTCCTATGGAAAATAGGTCCTAACTATAACTACCTACTGGCGACTGCCAGTAGGTAATATATATATATATATATATATATATATATATATATATATATATATATATATATATATATATATATATTCACTGAAAAAACCATAGGTTTCAGGCACGGTATAGTTAGAAATTAGCATTTAAAAAACCTTAGAAATTCACTGAAAAAAACATAGGTTTTAGGGGAGGTTATAGTTAGTTGGACATTTCATCAGTGATGTCATTTGAGATGTCATCAGTGATGGCATCAGTGATGTCACTGACCATGTCATGAGTGATGTAATATGTGACGTCATCAGCAGTGCATTGCGGGGGCACGAGTTATAGTTAGCTGAACTAACTATAACGGGGGAATTTCACAGGTTTTGTATGAGAGAAATGTTCAACTAATTATAACTTTCCCTAAAACCTATGGTTTTTTCAGTGAATTTCTAAGGTTTTTTAAATGCTAATTTCTAACTATAACGTGCCTGAAACCTATGGTTTTTTCAGTGAATTTCAAAGGTTTTTCAAATGCTAGTTTCTAACTATGCATACAGAGGTAGGACATGTGAAGACAGAAGAAAAAATGCACAGAAAGAAGCAAAAGAAATGCAGAAAGAAGCAAAAGAAGTCCACAAAGACGAAGAAAGGTGCAGGAAGAAGCAAGACATGTGCAGAAAGAACCAACATAGGAGCAGAAAGAGGCCTTGTTCCAAAATCATCCTGTGCCCACAACTTTTTCAGACAGGTACTGGTGGTAACTGACTCTGACTGACCAGGCCTAGAGCCAGTGCTATGCTAAAAGACACTTAGAATACAGTGAAAACACCTACATACACTAGGGAACACTATGCGTTGGGGTACCCTGTGATTAGCATGACCTCCTCTGTAAGGCCCTAGTACATAATAGGGCAGGGGGACTAAAACTACCTCTTAAAACGCGCAACGGGGTGTGTTTGCACAGTGGTGAAGGGAGGGGGGCCTGAGGTGACATGTGTGCAAACACGCCTTGTGGCCATTTTAAGTTGGGAGATTAAGTCCCCTTGAATCCTTACGGTCCCTGGGGTCCAACTAGCCAACCAGGTACCGCCAGTAAGCACCACTGTGCTGCGTCGCCCCTTTTTACACCACTCTGCAAAGCAGCTCTGTGGCGCTTACTGGAGGTACGTGGTGGGCTAGTTGGACCCCAGGGACCCTCAGGATTGAAGAGGAATTAATTCCCCAACTTAAAACACGCCACAGGGTGTGTTTGCACACATGTCACCTCCGCCCCATCCCCTCCCTTCACCACTGTGCAAACACGCCCCGTGGCGCATTTTAAGTTGGGGAATCAATTCCTCTCTAAGCCGCGTGGACCCCCTCCCAGGCCAATCATGGCCCCGGGGATCCCATCCCCCGGGGCCTGGCCTCTCGTTGGGGACCATGGGGGGTTCCCCAATCCCACCACAGTCCCGCCGGCTCCCCGTCTCCCGGCATTGCTTTTCCTGACAAGGAGCTGCTGACATGCAGCACCCCGTGTGGAAAACCAATCTGGTTTTATTTTTGGAAGAGGTTTCCAAAAACCAAACCAGAGTTTGCTATGGCAGGGCGGGTGCCGCGAGGCTCCCGCCCTACCATTGCAAACAGCAGTGTCCAGGGGTGGGCACCCCGGGACACTGCAGGAGCCGGCCCTGGGGGGTGGGGGTCCCCAGGGCCATCACTGGCTCCAGGAGGGGGCCCGCGCGGCCCCCCTCCTACCTATGGCACAGCCCCGGGAAGGTGGTGGTCCCCGGGGCTCGGGGGTCCGTAACGGACCACCGAATTTGTATATTAGTGCCCTGGGGAGGTGGCGGTCCCTGGGGCATGTGGGGGGTTCGAGCCCTCCCACACAGGTAAATAAAAAAAGAAGAAGCCATAGGGTGGCAGTCACCGGGGCTGCGGGGGGGCCGTGAGCCCCCGCAAATATTTACGCAAAGCTCTGGGAGGTGGCGGTCCCTGGGGCAGTGTGGGGGTGATTGGGCCCCCCCACACATGTTTTTTACTACCCCCGAGACCTGGCCCACCCAGGGACTTCAATTAAACAAAGCGCAGGAGTCCACGCTTTGTTTTTTTTATTTTCTCGGCCGGATTCGCGAACCCAGCGCAAATTCGGCCGAATTGTTTTTTTTTTTTTTTTTACATGCTTTTTTGGGTCATGGGGTTCCTTCTGGGACCTCCTGAGCAGGCCTAGGGGCTCAGGGTGTTTCTACCTTGCCCCCTTTTCTTGTTTTGCGTGTTTGTTTTACTGCTTTCTTGTGCCTCGGTTCTACCAGTAGATAATATATATATATATGTATATATCACTTTCCACTTCCTCAGTCCTCCGGGACACAATTGCGGCGGTGCACATTACAGGGTCCGAGGAAATCCTGTTGTCATAACACGTCTCACCAAGTGTATCTCATACACAGAGGCACTCCTCCCCAGGAAACAACACAGCAAATCCGAAGTTCCTTTACAAGATTTTTAATGTGCTTCAAGCCAAAAATATACCCAACGCGTTTCGACGAACATATCGTCTTGGTCACGGGTAAATGTCTGTTCAATCTCCACAGTTAAATACAATTACACGAAAAAGAAAGGACAACGGCACTTTGCACAAGTTTGGCATTCATTAACATAAAAAGAGGACTGGTGTTCATATTCGTGCCTGATCCGAGTTTTGGCGGCCATCTTTCAATGGTAATGTACTCGTAATCCTGCCAACTACATTCTCAATAAAGTTGTATCATACAATAACTAAAACTTTAGCGACCATCTTTAAACAATAGCATACTGATAGTGCTGAATTTAGTGATTCCATCTTCATAACGATGTATCTTACGAGCATACCCTTTTTACGAGAACAAAAATTAGCGAAAACAATTATAAATTCATATTGCTGCAAACATTTTAGTATAGGCAGTTGCAATAATAAATGATAAATTAATCCTTCAATCACGCATTATAATTCATTTAGCTTAGTTCTCTGGTTGCATTCCGATCATGTTATGGGTCTAAAGTCAGAAGGCACAATTCATCATCATCGTATTAACCCAAGTGGGTAAGTATTCCCAGGCTTAAATTAAATGAATAAGTAAGGAGTATTCTATCCAAGTGGATAGCCTAAATTAGGATCTGAAACAGAATATCACTCTAATAATCTCTTTCTATTATACATAATCTAATTGTTTCTTATTACTTCTCAATACAAATATTCAAATATTCAGAAATTGTGTCTTACAACAAAATTAAGCCCAAGTGGGCACACATTATTCTGACTCTTGCGATTGTATTTCAATTGATATTTTCAATCTTGATTGTTGTCTCTTTCATCCTTTATTCTACTTCTGGGATCACCTAATAACAAAACAAAATTCGGTCAGACTAGTCCTCTTAAAATTCTAGCGCCAGTATTGTCCAACTAAAAGGATTAATACAGATTCAACGTAGAGCTGTTCAGAGCTAAATTACTATCAGTTTGACAAGAGATAATATCTAAGGTTAAGAATCTATGCCAAGAGATTAGAAATGGAGATCCGAACCAATCAATTATGCAGCAAAGTCTTACAAAACCATTGAGGTTACAGGAAAATTAACAGTCATAACAGTTAGAGCTTGCAGTTTCCTAAGTAAAATCTGATAGAATCTTATGGAATCAGTCGCCTAAATGCCAGGACAATTCTTCCTCTGAATTTAAACCTGCCGGAATCTTGGTATCGAGTTCCATAATGTACCTAGACTCAAGTTGACGTAATTTGCGAATTCTATCACCCCCCCTCATGGAGGGCAAAATTCGGTCTATAACAAAAAACTTTAAAAGGTTACGATTACTTTTATGGAACTCCTCAAAGTGCCTGGCAATGGGGGACAATTTATCCTTATTTTGAATTGCCCGCATATGCTCCAAGATGCGTTTCTTAGCAGCAAACATGGTGCTGCCCACATACTTCTTGGGGCAAGGGCATACCAACACATAGACACAATAATCTGACAAGCATGTTAAATGTTTCTCGATGCGTCTATTGTTGTCCGAAACTGGAAAGTACACTGTTTTGACATTGGTACTGGATTTGCAAGCCTTGCATGACATGCATGTAAAAAACCCTTGGACATCCAAATAGGATCCTCTTTTGCCGGGTACCTCATTACTGCATAATTTGTCCTTTAAGGAGTTAGCTTTTCTATAGGTGACAACTGCGGCATCTCCTATAATGTCCTCCAATGTGGGTTCTGTTTTTAAAATCCCCCAATGTCTATTTAGACAGCTTCTTACCTCATGGGAACTAGAATTAAAGGTCGAAATAAATCTTACAGTTTGAACTTCATTCGTCTGAACTTTGGTCTTTGTTAATAGTTCAGATTGTGTGAAATGGTTTGCCTTCGAGAGTGCATCAGAAATCACATTGACTTTATAACCTCTTTCGACAAATCTTTTAGTCATGCACTCACTTTCGTTTTTGAAATCCGCATCCGTGCTGCAATTTCTCCGAGCCCGGAGAAATTCCCCGTACGGAATACTGCGAATTAAATTTTTGGGATGGTTACTCTCTGCGTGTAGTAAGGTGTTACCTGCAGTACTCTTACGATACAGGCGAGAACATAGTTTATTATTAACAGCCTCAATTTCTAAATCCAAAAATTGGATTTTCTGACTATTGATTGTTCCTTCTAGTTTTAGATTCTTAGTGTTCTTGTTTAGGCTGGAAATAAAGCTTTCCGCTAGTTCTTGTGAGCCATCCCAGATGATGAATAAATCATCAATATACCGCAGCCATATTTTCACATGGCTGCGGTATAGCTCATTTGTTCTGGACACCTGCTGCTCCCAGTAGCCCATAAAAAGATTAGCAAAACTGGGAGCAAAACATATATGTATATATATATATATATATATATATATATATATATATATATATATATATATATATATATATATATATATATATATATATATATATATATATATATATATATATTCACTGAAAAAAACATAGGTTTCACACATGTTATAGTTAGCGGAAATTTTACTGATAAAAAACCAGTGAAATTCCCCCGTTATAGTTAGCGCAGGCAACTATAACTCACGCGACTGCAATCCTCTGCTGATGCTAATACTGTATTTAGACACTTATTTGCCCATGTCTTCTTCCATACATTTTTAGCTATACATATATTACAAATATATTTTTTTCATAAAGACACATATGTCATCAGCAGAAGATTGCAGTCGCGTGAGTTATAGTTGCCTGCGCTAACTATAACGGGGGAATTTCACTGGTTTTTTATCAGTAAAATTTCCGCTAACTATAACATGTGTGAAACCTATGGTTTTTTCAGTGAATTTGCAAGGTTTTTTAAATGCTAATTCCTAACTATAACGTGTGTGAAACCTATGGTTTTTTCAGTGAATTAGTACGGTTTTTTAAATGCTAAGTTTTTTTCCCTTATAATAAGCCCTGTACATTTGGTGGCCTTCGGCCACCAAAAGCACAGGGGGTGGGGTAAGTGTGGATAGTGTTTTTTGCCCTTAACATAAACCCTGTGCTTTTGGTGGCCTTCGGCCACCAAAAGCACAGGGGGTGGGGTAAGTGTGGATAGTGTTTTTTTTATTTTTATTTTTTTACCGTACGCTTACGGTAAGCGTACGGTAAGCGTACCCCGCGAAATTGCCGAAAAAAAAATAAAACCGTTTTTGCACTTGGGGGATGTTTGGGGACTCCCTCAACATGACTATGTGGGAGGGAGTTGTCAAAACAGCCCCTTTACATGTTTTTGGGCTTGATATTTTAAAAATCACTCTCAGTGCGAGAGACAAAATGGCGGCCGCCGCTTCCTGGTTTCGGCCGATTCGAATGTTTACTAAGATCTAAGAGCCAATCAGAATCGCGCTCGCGCACGCCACCGTACGCTTACCGTAAGCGTACGGTAAGCGTACCGTAAGCTGGCTCAGATATATATATTGATTTAAAGGCTATTTTCTCAGAATCTACTGAACAGATTTACACCAAACCTACAAAAGGCACTTCCTTGACCTAGGGACTACCTCTCTGCCAAATTTTGAGTAATTCTGTTCAGCCGTTCGGGCTGTAGCTCGTTCTAAAGGTCCTATGGAAAAATGCATGGGAAAAACGCGTTTTGGGACCCCCCTTTTATCTCAGCCCCCGCTTGACGGATCCCCCCGAGACTTTCAGGGTAGGAGCGGAGCGTAGCGCCCCACCTATTTTGAAAAATTTGCGAGGATTCGTCGACCGGCGCCAAAGTTATTCAAAATAGAAGGTTGAGGTTTTCCTATGGAAACGTGGTCCTAACTATAACTACCTACTGGCTATCGCCAGTAGGTAATATATATATATATATATATATATATATATGTATGTGTAGTCAGCATAAGGTTACAGACAGCTTCAACAGCAACCACACTGCACTCCAAGGTTTTTTTTTCATTCGGCTGTTCTTTATTGATGAGTTCACATCAAAGCGTTTCGATGGCCTCTCGCCACCTTGTTCACGTATGTATGTGTATATATATTTTTTTAACAACCACCACCAAAAAGTATTCCGGAATCTTAGTTTGTTGGGTGAGTGTGTGTGGGATTCGAGCATCATTGTGACTCACTCTCCCTCTGTATTAAAAGTCCTCAAAAATGTTCGGTATTACAAAATATTGTACCAATTCGCATTCTTCTCTCTTTCCACTGTACCTTCGGCCCCTCTCATAGACGCTGCATGGCGTATAATGTATTTTTGCATTATATGAATCTAAAGCTCGCAACACCCCCTACCCCCCTTATCTTCTGACCAAGCCGCGCCCCTGTGTCTTACAGTGGCGGGATTTACGGCTGCCTGGACTTGCAGTTAACAAACAACATATATATTTTTTCAAATTTTATTGATGCTGTGCCTCTCTTCAGCTTACTGTTATATACCCTTTACCGAAATATGAAACAATCCAAAAAAACTGTACGTCTTATGTGTGAGGTGGACCTCAACTAATGATTAATTTCAAAGTAAATCCATTGAAACTATTCAGAAATATCAGTGTGAAAAGGAATTTCATGCAGAGCACAGTGAGGTATTGCAAATCTTAAGTATTATATACCATGCTAATCCGTCTTTATTTCAGACAGCGATCCTCCAGGGGGCTGTGCGAAGGTAACCGCAGAACACAGATGGCAGAGAGAGTCACTGCACAAAATCTCAAGACCTCCACCAAAACGTATCAAGAGCCTGACATTTACAGAGGGTCAGCTCCGGTGCCCCCTTCAAACAAAAGCTGAAGTACAGATGCAAATCCCATATACAACTTTATACACCAAAACACAATTTAAACGGGGAAAATGAGTATCCTCGCAGACTGAAAATGACGCTATTAAACCCTTTCAAAGTGTTTTGTGGAGTGGGAGGGTAGTGAGGGGGTGCATTTCAGCTTGTAACTTCTGGAAAACTTTATAGGACGTGTCATGCTGAGTGGTGTAAACAAGTGCACACTACTAACATTGTAATAATGTATTACTATTTGTTTGTATTCAACCTTTTTTTCTCTAGGCCAACTCATGGTGGGCAACAGCAGTGGGTTCCACTGTCACAGAAGCAGGTTTATGGGCATCGTTATACCCAGCGGGCATGGTTGCGTCGTCTTCTCCTGCAGGAGGCTGGAGGTTACCCATAAGTAAGGCATGGGTCGCACGTCACTGTCCGTTCAGGGACATGAGAATCCTCTGACAACAGACGCATTGTGTGACCTTGAGCAGTTCATGCGTACAACTATAGACACGGTACCCTACGCTGTCCCTTCACAATAACTATAAGGCGAGCCTTCTGCCACCTCCACCTGTGCATCTGTGGTGGGTGTTTGCAAGGGGGGCTCGGGTGCAGGATCGTCAGGGACCACAGTGACACCTGCACGGTTCATCGAGCAGGTGTTACCTACTAATACGGGACTCTGCTGCGTTCACTGCAAATAACCGCAATTCAAGGGGTCACTGCTAAGCGCGCTGCTGCCAGCTCGAGATGTTGCGCGTGCAGGGTGTCAGGATGTGGGGGCTGCAGAATCCAACATCTGCAGAGTCACTTACTGTATGCACACTGTCAGCTGTAGTGAGCGTGCACATGCCGCCCCCTCCGTTCACCGGGCCGGGGGCGGTGATTCATTACTGGGAAACCAGAGAGACAAATATACAGGCAGACCTGTGCATCATGGCAATACTACTGCATGCATTCGTGTATGAGGTTGCTATAGGTCTCTTTTCTGGTCTCTAACCTGTGAAACCGCGTATAAGTGATTGTCTCTCCTTATAACATGATATTTTAAGAGATCAGAGTTAAAAAGAAAACGTTCTAATATAAATCGCAATGCAATGAAGAAGTCATTGTCTTACCTCGTGTGTGTGGTAAAATTACTATAACGCACACTGCTTGGTGAGGTTATGGCGTTTTTAATTGTAGCAGCACGCCCTGATGTCTGCAGCCTGGCGCCCTGCGAGCCACTGCCTGTAAATTGTTCCGGAAAATAGAGGCCTGCTGCGTGACGTCCCCACTTTGGATATAATTGGAAAACACTAGCATCAGACCCAAAACATTGGATGTTGACCAATGTTGAAGTGTCCACCGCAGGCCGAATGTAAACACGGTTAAATGCAACAGTTACCCCAGAGAAATAGTCAGTTCGGCACAGATTACTACGCATTTTAAAATCTAAATCCTAAATATTCACTCATTCTGCCCCAAAGTTTTGATTTAGGTCTCACTTCCCAGTCGTTATTTGCTGAAGGCATCTATCCGTCCAAAAAAAGAAAATTAACCGTGCTTACTTTGTTTTGTTCAATGAGATTGCACACATTTGATGCCCAAAAATAGTCGTCTTCCCCTACCAAATTTTTCATCGCCTGGCACTCACGGTCAGCCACAGGAATTTCAGGTATAAATATACGGCGAAGGACTTGCTGAAAACTTGCGGTAAAACATATTTTTCAGGCTCTTTGCAATGTTCCACACTATGTGGGGGCAATCTTAAAATAACACACAGACCGATCGATTCATAGGGGGCAGGTGAATGTGAGCGCGTGTGCCACCGAAACTGATTGTTTAAATCTATAGAATGCTTGTGTTCGCTTCTGCACTTGACACGTTCCTGATACGCACATAGGTGGCCATCCCCACTATATGAGGTTACCTCATTTTTTATTTTATTCAAGAAAAGGCTGAAGATTCTTGCCTTCTGGTGCTGTCGGACCTCCCATTCTTTAAGGGCAGCATTCGTATCCATTGGCAAATATCACACTTGTTCAAGCAGACCTGTACACAAGCTTACAAACAGGAACAGGCACAAACACATCTACTGACAATCATGAGCACAACACAGTACAATCCAAAACTCACACAGGCACACACTACCACACATACACAAAATACACACGCTCAAACACAAGAGGTGCACACCAGTATACAAGCAGGCATGCTGAAACACACACAAACACATCCAACACATGCTCAATAACGCACGCACACAACACACACGATGCAACCGCAGGCAGTTACACCTATGCGCGAAGCACACACCTTTGTCTTAGTATTCGATGCGAGGCAAAAGATGGCTGCCAACACTTCCTGGTTTGAATTGTTTGCAGCCAATTACACCCAAGCTTGTGCTCGGGGTTAGTCTCCGCCCAGATATCAAAACGTTTTGTTTTTTTAATTTCTCAGGAACTACTGAACGGATTTACACCATTTAAGAAAAAGGGCTCTTTCTTAAACAAGGACTACCTTTTTGCCAAATTTGGTGTAAATTCGTTCAGCAGTTCGGCCTGTAGCCATGTCGAAAGTTTCCTATGGAAAATAACATGGAGAAAACACATTTTGGGATCCCCCTTTTTTCTCGGCCCCCGCTTGGCGAATCACCCCTGAAACGTTCAAGACAGGAGCTGGCCGGAGCTCCCCACTAGTTTTGAAAATTTCACAAAGATTCGTCATCCGGCGCCAAAGTTATTGGGAAAACAAAAAATACTTTTCCTATGGAAACTAGGTACTAACTATAACTATCTACTTGCGACCGTCAGCAGATAATATATATATATTAATGTATTTATTACTGTATGAATTACTTTGTTGTACAATGCCATGTTTATGCTAGCATGCCAGACAAGTGACTAACGATACCTATCTTGCTGTTTGTTTCTTGCCTCTTTTCCCACACCACCTTCAGTAGCAACTGAGGAGCTTTCAAAATGGGTGCATGCACTTATCTGCCCTGTGGTGCAGAGAGTGAGGCCTTTTTAGGTCGAGCCTAGCGCTGCTTGCTCGACTTTTAGTAAGGGGGTTTTCAAAGTGCTACCCACAAGCTTTTCCTGGCCTTAAGCTTGCGTGCACGCTTGCGTGCACGCACGCAGCTGCCATCTGCCTTTTGTTATCTTTTCCTCCGCATCGCTGGCCATTACTTTCACTTTCGAGGCCGCGCACAGAGTACAACTCTCCTCTCCTCACATCTTCGGAGAAGGGATGGCATTTTATCAAGTAAACAGTGATGTCGACCTGCTACAGCGCCATCTGCCTTTTGTTATCTTTCCCTACGCATCGCTGGCCATTACTTTCACTTTCGCGGCCGCGCACAGAGTACAACTCTCCTCTCCTCACATCTTCAGAGAAGGGATGGCATTTTATCAATTAAAGAGTGTTGTCGACCTGCTAACCAAGCGCAAATCGTAAACATTCTTTACTAATGGCATGCTCTGGCTGGTCACATTGACCTATAAAAACGTGCCCACAACTCCGGCGCAAACTGTTCTACTCAATTTTTACGTGCTGTTTTAAAAACACCTTACATTTACATTGTCATTTATTTGTGGGATTCTTCTTCGTAGATACACTGCGGTTGATGAAGGTTATTTTAGAACGTCTTTCCTCTTGCAGAGAACGAGCCATTTTTGGAAGGACACTGCGCTTGATTTTACACGAAGTGCATTCTCAGCTTGCGCGCCACATTAAGGATCCGCCGTCCTGAATTATCCCCTTTTAGCATTTAACTGGTGCAAAGTAGCAAAAAAGGCGGCATGTGTTTATTCTCTCTTGGAAATGGAACTAAGAGAATATGACATCACTGCCCCGCGCATAAGAAGGCCTTTTCAAACCTGCACGTTTCCTTCTAGGTCTACTATCAGCTGCTCCAGAGAAGGATGTTATTGGCAGCACCTCTCCCTTTAAAGCTCGGCTGATCACTAGAGACGCTGCAGGGGATCCTGCCTCGCGCACTTCAAAAGCTGTCGCTCTCAAGCACCTCTGAATTTCATCAAAGGCTAACTAACGAGCAACTCTATGGGCACTAGGCATGCAATAACATCCGCTCCCTTGTGGTCACTTCAGGAGGACACTAGACTGAGCTGTCCTGCTGGACCTGGAAAGCTCAGATAGCAGAGCTATGTCGCCATTAGAGAAAACAGTAGGTTCACACAATGTTTGCTCACTCAGGTATTGTTTATGACACTGACAGGAGTCCTCTGTGACATGCAGCTTTTTCTGTGTATATTGGAAGAGTGCAACTATAGCTTTAGAGCGCAGATGTTTGCATTCAGTTCCTGCATATGTCCACAGCACCCCATATCTCCAAATATCTACACAGATCACTAAGTTGAGATACAAAGTTACAAACCTCATTACAAAAAGCATAAAGTGGGGGGTAGAAACATAGGGTTATCGACTCGCTTCTAGGCGCTTCTCTGCGGAACACGCACTTTTCTTTCTACATCCATTTCATAGTTACTTATTTTGCATCCTGAGTCCTCCGATGTTGGCAGTTGTATAATTGGAGCAGAGGGAGGCAAAAAACATACATCTCTGCGCTTTTCCGAGGTATGTGGGGCTATATTATTTAAGGCCCACAATGTGTGGGCATGCCAGTGAGGGATAATGTACTGCATTGCTAAACACTTATAAGGTCCCAAAGGCGAGACCTATTGGCTATGCCAATGCTTGTTCCTCCTGTGGGCGTCGTAGAAGGGGTGTTTTGAAAACAGGGAGCCAAATAGCAGTTTTGCATTTTACAACATAATTTTCTATAAATGCGGTCATGTGTCATATGTTCTGAAAGGGCACTGATGACAAATTCCATTACTTTGAAGATTTAACAAGTATAACTCTCTGCAGGAGAATTATAAGGTGTTCAACCCAAGCAAATGGTTGAGAAAATGTTACCAAAAAGAAATGGTTCTATCATGATGCATTTTTCAGAATCAATTTCCCTGCGAAGCAGAACCTAATTGGAGGTCTCTGTTGGGGATCACAGTGCAAGTGTTTTGCTGCTACTGGCGTCCGAGCACTGACATTGAATTCTGCTTGAGAGGACCAGGATGTGATTTTAGATCCCACTTGTCTAACAGAATACTGCCTATGGGTACACCAAACCATACAAGCTGCACATCTAATGGATTGAGCGTGGACCACCGAGCCATCAGACATTTGAATTTGGTTTTAACCCAGGGCACCATCAGACCCTTCGAGTGACAAGGAAAGTTGAAGTTGCACCTCAACTCACTAATGAGTGAGGCACCTATGACAGGCTTCCCTATTTACTGCTCCTATTCTTATGCCCTTGCTTTCCCTCTTTTGCTCCCCCTCAGAGCTTCAAAACAGACTAAGGGTGGTATAAGCACAATAAAAGCAACAAATATACTGTGAAAAGACGTAAATGGAAAAACCTGGTAATCCTTATATGCTGTCACCCTCTACTATGTCATAACTATATATATATATGTATATAATTGCTTTTTTTTATTTCACAGAAAGTCTCTCCTTCAGTGAGGAACAGAAAGAAGAAAATTATCTGTGTTTTCATTTCAATATATCCTCCATCCCTCAAGATGAGGAGCTGAAGGGCTTGGAGCTCCGATTCTACAGTCGAAAATTGAAAATCCAGGAGCACAGCAGTTTGCAGCGAATTAATTTGTACCACGTTACAGATGCATGTTCATCCAAAACCGAGGGAATGTTGTTAGAAAGCCGTCTGCTGTTTTTGGATCAACCAAAATGGGAGAGCTTTGATGTGACTCCTATGCTGAAAGGGAGGTTTTCTAGTGGAATTGACCTCCAGTTTCAGGTGGAGGTGCTAATGCCCAATGGTAGCCGCCCCCTTCATCACCAAATTGCCCACTTCAGAGTGAGGCGATCTGCTGGAGAAGATGAGACACAGTGGGCTCTAGAGAGACCTCTTCTGGTGACATATAGTCATGATGGAAGAAGTCAACCATTCACCAACAGAATTAAAAGAAGCCGGAGTCATATAGGAAGATCCCTCTGGGCTCTGAACAAGAGACATGGGATGCTCCTGAGCTCAAGAAACAAAAGGACAGGGAAAAAAAGAAAGGTCAACTCAAAGTGTAGGAGGCACCCCCTCTTTGTGGATTTTAAGGATGTTGGGTGGAACCAATGGATTGTGGCCCCCAAGGGATACCATGCATTCTTCTGCCATGGAGAATGCCACTTCCCTTTGGCAGACCATTTTAACTCATCCAGCCATGCCATGGTACAGATGCTGGTGAACTCTGTAAACTCCTCAGTGCCACGGCCGTGCTGTGTGCCCACGACACTCAGGTCCATCGCCCTTCTCTACTTGGACCAGGATGGGAAGCTGGTGCTGAAGAATTACCAGGACATGGTGGTGGAGGGTTGTGGGTGTCGATAGATTCCACAAAGGACCCAAATAAGCAGTGGAAGGTGGGCCTGTTGAACAATTAGGAGACTTTTAGAAAAGCTAGTATTGCTGGGACAGAATAAGTCACATCTTGATAAAGCAGCAGAAGGTTGCTCATGTCAGTTAGGTTGACAATGATTCTTACAAGCTACAAAGCAGGAAGTGTACTAAATGTAACAAGAACAAACTAAGCACATGAAGAAACAGAGTGGAACCATGCCTGTTTTGTGGTTGCTGGTCCTCATCATAACCCGGCCTAACTCTGGCAGTATTGTTTTAAATCTGTGGGGAATGAAAGCTTTTTACTTTTCATGTGAATACTTTCCTTGCAAGACGTTCGCATTCCTTTTCAGATGAGATGAGCTGCCAATGAAAGAATCCCAAACAGGGTAGCCCAGCAATCATTGGATTAATTATTGATGTTTTTTTATGTGCTGTTTGTCTTTAAACAATCTTAATCCATATGTTCAAAGGATTGCATTTATGTTGCAAAGACTGGAGAAATGTCTCCAATATACCTCATCAGTACCATTTGACTCTGCTCTCCCCTCCCCGCCCACTTGGCCCTCCTTGGTCGCTGATCCTTCTCTGATGTCCAGGTGGCAGGCTGACTTTTGCATGGTTTTCCTGAGGACATCATAATAACTAACATCTAATATGATTTAAAGGTACGGGGTAATACATCTAATTTATTTAAAAAATATATATTTAACAAACATTTGACAATTGGTTGAAGATTATTTAAAAATGATGTAAAATGATTTCTTAACTTTTAATGGAGTTATTTTCTTAAAACACTGACATTGCGGTAACATACAAAATAAGGCAGTGTTTGAGAGAAAAAGTGAGGGCAACTCTCCGTGCTTACCATGTTGAGAGGATGGGGTCTTTCCTCTGTTTAAAAAGTGGAAAATATTTAAAAAGTCGGTATGTTCACAGATTTTTTTCAAAAGAAAAGAAAACCTTTAAAAGAAGGTTTCTTTTTCTAGAGAATCGTAATTTTTTGAAAATCCACGAAAAGGCATCTAATGATCTCTACTTCCAAATAGTTTTTTTAAGAGACATCCTCAGCAATCGTTTTTCATTTTTACAACAGGCATTTTTTTTACAGGTCTGGTCTCTCTTTTGAATGCTCAGAGAAGACCGGTGTCACGTAAAGTCCCTACATGCTTTGTTAAAACATGGGTTTTTACATCAACTTTTTTAACCAGCTTCAATGTTCTCCATGCATATACCACGAAAGGGTGGATATAGAAAAGCGTATCAATGAAGGAGACTCATCACATTAGCAGAAGAGTTACAGGAAGTTTCATAATTCCTAGATAATAATTCTAATAATAATGCAATGAAAAGGCTTTAAAGTAATGTTAGAGTGATATACTCAATATGAAAAGCGTAGGTGATCCAAAACTAAGTGAAGGTGGTGTGTGTCTTTTGCTCTCTATATGTACCATGTACATTATCAATGTTATTTGTCATGAGGCTAGCAATGACAACAAATATGATAACATGTCTAGCACTGCTCTCCAGCAGGACTCAAAACTATTGATATAGGAGCAATCATGATAAAAATCACAACCTTGTACAAAGTACCAGTAAAATATGTTCATAGAGCTACTATGTCAGTGCAGAAGTTCATCACACTGAACTCCGTGGAAAGAATTACAATAACCTACAGCTTGCTATTTTGAACCCAGTACAACAATGGTAGTGTGTCCCTACATCCTTTTTCTTGTTCAAGAAGCTATTAAATCATGTATATTAATGACTATTTGTGTTGCATTTCTCTGGTTACTTCTGCAGCTAGGGTGGGGAAGTGCATAGCGAAGTATTCATTCTGACTCTAAGATTGCATTAACTTTTGAATGCCAACTAACCTTAGAGATGAGTATGTCATAATAGAAAAATGTGCTACAAAAATACTTCAGTATATTAAAGATTTCAGCCACCTCAGTTGTTAATTGAAGCAGCAAAATAATTAAAAAGAATCTGTTTTTCCCTTTCTCTGTCTCTCTTTCTCAGTCATTCTTTTGCAGACATTGTCAAAGAGTGTCTTGACTGAGATAAACGATGTCACCATGTCGAATATTTCATGATTTAATATATTACACGATTTCTCTTCCTATATGGCACTACACGTGTGCACATGGCACATTCTACATGTAAGTTTCTCAAAAAGAGTTGGGCAACTTATTGAATAAGACTTTTGTGAGAACACTCAAGCACTAATGCCATGAAACGGTGCAAGTCGCTGGCAAAAGTTGACTTGTTGACTTGTTGATTCAGCCACTTTAGAGCGCCAGGTGACAATAACACCATTTTGAAAACTAGGAACTCCTGCATCCAAAGAATTTATAAATTGAAAAACGAATCAATCAACTTCACCCAGTTGGTAGACTTTAAAACTGTCATGCTCATGGTCCAAAATGCTGCGGCTCGAGCCATTGTTGGCCTACCTAGATTCTCCCCGGTGGCGAATGTCCTTCGCTCCTTGCATTGGCTCCCTGTCAGGAAGCGTATTCTTTTCAAGGTCCTTTGCTTGGCTTTTAAAATATTAAGAGGTATAGGCCCTGAAATTCTGTCCAACCTCATTTCTTTCTATGTCCCCACCCGTAGCCTCCGTTCTCAGGGCCAGGCCCTTGCTGTGGTTCCTAGATTTAGACTTAGTCGGATGGGGGGTCGCTCCTTCAGCGTGAAAGCTGCACTGATTTGGAACACCCTCCCAGTTGAAGTCCGTCAGTTAGACGATCTGTTGTCTTTCCGGAGAGCCATCAAGACCTTTTTGTTTTAGCTCTCTATTTTAGGTTTCTTTTCTCTGGCTGTGTTATGTTTCTCCTTGTTTCTGCGCCGGGACGCTCCTTTGCTGGAGAAGCTGTGCGCATAATAAATCAACATAACATAACATAACATGTAGTTTTGATCGTGTTTTGGACAAAGGCTAAACTGTGACGTAAGGCAATTGATGCTTTCACAAGACAATGTGCTACAGATATACCAGAAGACTACTGGGTGAAAAGAGTAATATGAATTGTGCAGATGCTGTCGGCCCATTAATTGAAACAAAATTAAACAAGCATTTGCAATGCAACAGGTCTCGCATCGGTTAGAGTTGGAGTTATTGGCATTGTAATCACAAAATTGCTTAATGTTTGTTCCAGGTTAACTCACTACACAACTAACACAATGGGCTAATGTAGTAACAGCAAAAGCCCCATGAAAATTTGGGAAGCTACACACTTAAAATAAAACGCAAGTAAAAGCGCCAAGAAGATCTGAAAAGGCACTTTGAAAAGAAAGAACCGCCGCGATGTGTTGAAAGAGAGCAAGATGAAAATGAAGCCAGCGAACTGAAAACAACCAAGAAATAACGGGCAGATGCAGCTAAGGCTCCTTCCAGTCTGCCCACTTCCTGTTCGCAATTTAAATAAAGGTTTTACGGACATGAAAGAGATGGCAGCATGGTCGTTACAAACCACAACGCTTTGTTTTTAGAATAATTCAGGACGAACAGTAGATGGTGCCATAGATAGGATTTAGAAACTAACCTCTGAAACAGTAAAAACAAGAACAACAAGCAGGAAGTGGGATAAGGGAGGGGGTAGGGGAGAGAGGCAATGCAGGCTGGCAAATGGTGAGCACTTTTCGCGCGAAAGTGAAAGAAAACGAATGCTTTCAGGCTGCCAAATGGTGCGCGCGCCCGGAGCACATGCACTGTAGTTGGCGGCCTGAAATGCACTCGTTTCCACTTCCAAAAGTCGCTTACTATAAGTCTCGCCAGAGCAGCGCTAAAGCGCTGTCTCAGGCGAGACCTAAAAATGGACATTCCCACCTCGACCTTATGCTTAAATGTGGTTTGATTGTTACATTAAGAAGCACATAAGCAGGAATACACATTGGGCTATGACAGTGCCAAGGTACTTCATCTAAGTCATTGGCAACATTTCAATAAACTCCCCCACCCCTCCATCCCCTACACCCTCCCATTCCCAGGTGCCCATCTAGTCCCCAACTATTAGAAAGGTCATATCTTGGCGACTAACCATATAAAGGAACTTTGGGTGTGTTTACTAAAATAACTGGGGCAGGTTAGCTCCGTAAATTCCTGGGAGAGGAGCGTGATAAACGGTTGCCATACCTCTCGGTATGAGTCCCCTTGTTGCGTAATAATTAAAGAAAGCCTCTCCATCTGCAAGAGGTGCCAAATCCAGTGCAGCCAATTCTGCCAGAACAGCACTTTATCTGTTCCCCAATGGGCTGAAATGGATTGGTGCACTGCTCCCAGTGCCAGAGCTATATGTCGACCCCTCGGGCATTTAAGTGGGTATGGAAATGGGTTGGGTATTCCCACCAATGTAAGAGGGAAATCTGGGTAGTTGGGTATTGAAATGAGTGTCGATGTCAGAGAAGATCTCATTCCAGAACTGCGTAAGTTTAGGGCATTCCCACTGGATGTGCACCAGCTTCCCAGGGGAGTCAAAATACCTCCAGCATTTATCACTACGCGTTGGATTTCCTCCATGTAAGTGGGCTGGAGTTAAATACAAGTATGTGGCAATTTTTGTTGCAGTCTCTATGCTGGAAGTGTTAGAGGCTGTGCGTCGTGTCCAATAGTAAACATCCTGCCACTCGCCAGGGGACAGTTCGTGCCCAGTTCCAATTCCCACCGGAGTTGGCAGGGGAATTTGACCCAGACTCCCCACCCAACAACATCCCATGCAATTCGGTAATAAGGCACCTATCTGAGTCCTTGCTGAGAAGCCACCTCTCACATTTTGTTAGATGCCATTGTGCTGCCTCCCCTAGTGCCGGCTGCATCAACCAATGCCTAATCTGTGTGCATCGGTATTGTTCTCCCATCGGATTTGCAAACTCAGCACGCAAGGCCTCAAATGGGATGGGATCCTCTGCGTCAAAAATGTGGCCTATGGATCGACATCCTGCCCTCTGCCAGGCACTAAACAAAGTGCTGTCAAGGCCTGGGGTGAAGTCTCCCTTCCCCACCACCGGGTGTAGGGGGGGAGGGAAGCGATGTGAAGCCCCTGTGAGTCGCCACAGTATCCCAGACTTTCAAGGTAGATGCGGTGATCAAGGACAAGTAAAGATTCACTGCGTGATGAAACAGAATCTTCCATAAAGCTGCTCCCGCTAGCGCCTTATGCATAAATACCCATACCCTTTCGAACTCGGGGCAAGACCACTCTACCAAATATCGGAGCTGCGAAGACTGGAAATAGTGTAATAGGCATGGGACCCCCAGACCACACTCCACCGGTGGATCGCTTACCGGCTGACAAAAAGCGCTGTAGATCGTCCTGTAGGGTCTGAAGCGTTCCTGATGGAGGCTGTAGGGGTTACTGTCTGTAAAATGTAAAAAATCTTGGGTAGGATTGTCATCTTGAGACATGCCCCAGCCATGAAAGGGGGTATAGTTGCCACTGAGCCATGTCGACCTTCACCCTCTTGATCTGGTCTTGATAATTAAGGGTTATGACTCCGGCAATAGTCGGGCCAGTTGGATACTTAGATGAGAGATACATCCTGAAACCCACTGGATCAAGTGATTCTGGGTTAAGTTATCCCTTGTGGTGGGAGAGACAGTGTTGACATGGTGTCTGCTAACACCCTGTGTAAGAATCTGTTCCTGTCCCTCTTTGGGAGCGTACATGGTTCCTGTGATCAAGGAGTGTGATCTGAAATGAATGTGGTACACCAGAAGGCGGCCTTTGATTTCTGCTATTTTTAACCCCACTTTTCCTCGGAAGGAGCGTGAGAAAAGTATCACTACACCAGGTGCTGTACGCCCTAGTGAAGAAAAGAATTGTTGGGGGAAATCCCTGGATTTGAATCTATGCCAATCTCTTGCCTGGAGATAAGTCTCCTGTAGCAAGCAAACATCAGTTTAAGTATGTTCTAGGTAAGAAAGGATAAGAAAGGATAGCCCGCCTCTTAACTGGATTATTGAGCCCTTTGACATTGAGGGTCAGAACCCTCAGACCGTTCAGCGAAGTTGCCATTCTAAAAGACGTTCATGTGGGTGACCTGTTCCGCAGCCCCCTAACTATCCCATTCCACTCCAGCCAAAGAAATTACCCATCTGCTCCATGTGTAGAAAATACTTTAAAAGCTTTTCTGTAAAAAATTTAAGCATTTTCGCACTACGTTTTTAAACAACACTTCCTTACTATTTTGTAGGCATGCACATGTGTGTTGAATGCATGCCCAGGTCTACAAATGACCCAGTGTTTGCACTTTGCACTTTTTTCTCTAATAGCCATTCTGCACAGCTGCTGGTATATTGTACAGCATGGCTGAAAAAGATGACCAAATCCAATAAGTTTAATAGGTGAGACATTGGCTTTGCCAATGCTTTATGTAAGTGATTTCCGAGCGCTGAGAAGATGGAGCCATCTGGGAATGAAAGCTGACTGCAGTGAGTACAGTGGATTGTGAAGGAGAATCAAGAATTACAGTTTGTCCTTTTAACATAGTTTACAGAAATCGAAATTCACTCTGTCTCAGTAATAAACACGAGCACCAATGAAGCTCTGGCAGCAGGGCTGCAAAAATCCACAGCCGGCTACGGCTCAAGAGACAGCAACGAGGAAACAGCCAACGTGGGGAGGAAATGTATTAAGGTGATGAAGGCGGCTGCAGCAGCCAGCGATCCTCTGCTACAGCCTGTCCAGCGATATTGATTGAGGATACCACGGCACAGTGGCTGCAGTCTTGTAGCCGAGCAGAATGGAGTTCAGCCAGGCACAAAGGTCTCCATGGAAACGGTGAATTTAGACCCCCACTGGCATTATTTATGCAACATTTCATCACAAAAGGACCCTTCCCCTAGCCGGGCCGGTGGAGTCTAAAATTGTCCAATCTCTCCCGCTCTGAGTCTACCCTCTCTTATTTCCAGGGCTGCCTCTTGGCTGCTTCCATCGCAAGCTCGGATCACAAAATGGATGCATCCTGCCTCGCGCTGTGTGGGTGCCATGTTTGCGCCGAAGGGGAAGGGCAGCGCGAGCGAGGATGGAGCGTGGAGAGGAAGCGCAAGAGAGCAGAACCTGGAGAGGACAACCTGAGAGTCCTTTGGTGAGAGGAAGGAGTGAAAGTGAAGCTTCGCGGGAAGTGACATTGAATGGGAGAAAACGGGCGAGAAATTGAACAAGTCATTAACCCACGCATGAAAGGTTTTCTTGTCTTTATGGGGCCATATGTTTGAAACACATGGCCCCATAAAGATAAGAAAACCTTTTACCACAGACGTAAAGGAACCAAGCGAGTCCAACTGGGACGGCTCTAAAAGAGAAACGTGTACGTCACTAGACGCTCCTTTCCAATGGCTGGCCACCGTTTACCATAAACGGTGACGCCAGCCAATGGAAAAGAGGGGCGGGGCTTAAAGGCCACTACAGAAATATCTCTAAATCCTTAAATCTCGCCAGCGAGACTGCGCATGTCTGCGCAGTCTTACGCCAGGCGAGACCTAAAAAGGACTCTTCATTCTTCTGATTCTTCACATAAAACAAAGCCAACGCATTTTGCTCCCAGATCATGAGCTCATCAGGACTGCAAATTACAAGATTATATATACACAATTAAAAACAAAGATTTGATTATAAGATAAAATTGGAATAAGTGCCAACCTACTACAATATTTACATCATAAATACCCAACCCGAGTGGATGAGAAAGACTGACCAATTAGAACTGAAACAATCTAAAAACAAGCATTGGTAAACGCATTAGGTTTCGACCACCTGATTAATAATAATTGTTTTTGTTGAAATATGTAGTTTTGTGAGTAGTTGTACGATATAAGTTACTGAAACTCTGTTAAAATGTTATGACTTGTTTATTGAGATAGGCAATATATTGTGCTGTTCTCAAGGGAAGTCTCAAGCTCTCCTTTGGGCTCTACATGCACAAGATCACACATTGTGTCAGCTTCATTATGAGATTTTTTATTGGTGGCCGTGCACATGGAATTTCTTTTGGTGCTAATCTTTTAACTCAAGACACCCATAAAGCCTTGACATAGAGATGACAGCAAGTGCAGACGTTGGTAATCTGAAGTTACCCATGGTTTAAGATTATCACATACAACATAAAGGCCCTTGTTCATGATATGCACAGGTGAGTCACAAATGGCCAGGATATCAACATCTGCCTCCCTCAGAGAAAGCAGCTGCATTATGCCTTTAAAATTGAACAACTGCAAAGCTCAGCGCACTGCCCACTAGTGAATGCGCATAAGTCCTGCTCTTGTGCAAATAGAGTTTACTTCATTGCTTGAAAAATTATACACTTGGTTTTGACCTTTTGTCAACCAATGTTCTGTAGTGAAAGGAGAATCAAAATGTATAGTTATGCACAAAAATGCATGTGGAGTGCTAGATAAAAAAACAAATCAGAGGGGTGTTTACCTCTAATGTGCACATGGAACCAAGGTGTTGATTGGTTAAAACAATTGCGTCCCAATGGCTGAGAGTTCTGTAATGCTAAACCACAGCAAATGCAGCGAGATTCTAAACAAGCAACAACACACAAAAAGCAAAGAAGCTCACAGGATGCCAGGTCATGGCATCTGGTAAAAGCTGTCGTACAGTCAAACCAGCTCTTAATAAACTACAACTCCCATGAGAAAATCCGTTGAAATCAGTGCTTAGTTTGAACCTGTGGTTTCCGGTGCTCAGCACCAGCACTTAATTGTCAGCACCAGCACTTATGACAGTCCGCACATGGTGGCGCGGTCAGTAGAAATTTGAGATAAGAACAAAAGCTATTTATAAAACAAGCATTGGCATAGCCAATAGGTCTCGCCTTTGGGACCTTATAAGTGTTTAGCCATGCAACAGTTGCATAACTAAATACTTATAAGGTCCCAAAAGCGAGACCTATTGGCTATGCCAAGCGGCCGCGAAAGTAATCGCGATCCCGAAAGCGATCAAACATAAGTGAAAGTAATCGCGGTCAAGCGCGTGCGCGCGCACATGCACTGTAGCTCTAGGCTGGCCTGGTAGCAGTTTTTGGTGCCCTCTCAATAAGTCTCGCCAGACCAACGCATGCTCTGGGTCAGGCGAGACCTAAAAAATGACTAATACCCATGACCCAGGCCGCTTTTATAGCTTTGGGGGACTGGAATTATCACATGTATAAGAGATTGATGATTATTAGCATGTTGGTGCTGTCATTGTCAGCTCTGGTAGAGGCAACAGATTGTGCATGCTGCAGTGGTCTCCTGACGAGGGCCCGCTACTTATTTTTTACGAATCAAGCACTAGTTGAAACTACACGTGCACGTCATGTTGTAGCTCAGACTGAAGCTTAAGCGACAGTATTATGCTGTGTGCTTAAAGATAGACAAAGGACTACACTGAGAAGGAGCATTAGATATGGACTGGTATTGTATGGACTTGAGGCAGCCATCTTTTGGGGTGCAAGATCGGCGAATAGGTAGGTAAAGCTTTATTCGATAAAAAATATCATAAAAGCACAACATACAGTGATAAAAAAGGATCAAGTTAGACAATAAAAAACAACAATTGATCATAGGTACATCTAAAAAGGTTGTAAAAATGGTTAAGAACAGCATATAGAAAACAAAGACAAAGTGCTTGGTGGCCTGGAGTTCGTTGAAGTGCAGTAGGAACAAATCGCAGAAGTGGATCAGTGTAATTAAGGGGAAATTTTTTTCTTACGCAACAGCCAAGCACAGCCCAGATACTTAGCAATACCGCAGACAATAGTAAGAGACGAGGTATCAGTCTGCAGAATGCGTAGCACAGTACGATAGTCACGGCATCCGAGCATTCTACAAATCGGACGCAGCCATTTAGCTCTTGGTCTTCGATAGAAATAGCAGGCAAATAAAAAGTGGGGAATGGACTCATTGGGTGCTGTACAGCTCGGACAACCAACAGATGAAGGTAAAGATCCCTTCTAGCCAGCAATCACACAGTTGAGGGGGAGGGACCCAAGTCTAAAACGTACGTACAGGGATCTATCTAATGGGGACTGGATAAAGTCGAGATATGCTTCCAATTTGCGGAAAGGTTTATGTTCGAAAAAAGCCTCGCTCAGCTTCCCCGACTTAGGATTGTTCAGCTCTCTTGTGTTTACCCAGCTCCAATAGGCCTTCTTAAGATCCTGGTTCGAAAGGGGTAACTGGGATTCCCAACAATCTTCATAACCAATGGATTTCAATGTTTGTTTTATGTGAGTAATCCATTTTAGCCTCCTCCCAGTGTCTGCTGAAATGAGATCGTTTAGGCCTGCTGCATATTTGGCAAGTTCTGGGGTCCGTCGCAGTCTTGCCCAGAATAATAAAGGTCGTAAACGTGCAATGTCCTGAATAGAATGTCTACCTAGGTCATACAGCAAGGGTTTTAGAGGGGATGATGTTGGGACAGAGATGAGATTCCTCATGAATTTATTCTCCGAGACAACCAGATCATGAATATTTTCGTAGCCCCAAATTTCTGCCCCATGCATAGAACTAGACAGTGCCTGAGCCTCGTATACCACAAGAGCCGGTGCCACAGGTCGACTAGTAGAGAGATATTGTTCTCTTATAATGGCACCGGATACCCTCTTGTGGCACAGGAGCATCTTGGTCAGATGCGAACTCCACTTCATCCCTTTTGCAATGCGTATGCCTAGGTAATCGAAAGAATCCACAATGTCTAAAGGTGTGCCATCCAGAGTGAAAGTATATCTAAAACGTCTCGGAGGGTTTATTACCATTAGTTTGGTTTTTTCTGTGTTTATAATAAGCCCATAGGACTTACAAAAAGAATCGAATCTATGTAAAATTCTTTGTAGGCCAGCCGGGGATTTGGAAATCAGGAGAGTGTCGTCAGCGAACAGGAGAGTGGGGATCTTTTCACCAGCCAGGACTGGAGCATCAGCTGGGACCTCTCTAAGGAAATCCACCACCCCGTTGATGTATAGGGAGAACAGGGTGGGAGCCAGCACACAGCCCTGGCGTACCCCCCTGTTCACCGCAACACTCCCTGTAAGCTGGCCCTGGGCACCCCATCTAATATTGGCATGGTTGTTCTCATGCAGAAGCTTTAAAAAGGCAAGAATCTCATGGGGAACACCTAGTTGGAATAAGACCTGCCACAAACGTTGGCGAGGAATTAAGTCGAAAGCAGACTTTAAATCAATAAAAGCTAGATATAGGGTTCCCGTGCCTAAAACTGCCGTTTTCCAATATATCATAAAAAATCTAAAAACTTGATCCATAGTGCCTACCTTTTGTCTAAAACCTGCTTGAAAGTGTGATAAAACATCCCCGTTCTCAATCCAGCATCTCAGTCTCATCAGGAGAACCCTGCCAACCACTTTCTGTATTACGTCAATTAGACTAATAGGTCTATAGTTGGCAGGGTCCTCCCTATTGCCCTTTTTATAGATTGGAATCACCACCGCGGCTTTCCAGGACTCAGGTACTGTAGAACCCTTAGCTATGGCGTTCATAACAACAGAAATAAAAGAGGCCCAGGGAATTGGATCGTGTAAAAGAAGATCACCTGGTATGCCATCGGGCCCAGCCGCCTTACCGGGGGCAATACTTTTAATAGTCAAAATAGCTTTGTGGGTCCCAAAATTGGTCTCCGCTGGGAACTCAACAGTAGGGGGCAAAACATCCACCACCGGAGCAGCAGAGACAGTCTCACACGCATATATAGCGGAGAAATGGTTGAACCATTGCAGCTCCGCTATATGGTTTGGGATGCTTGTTGTTTTAGCCCTTTTGGCTCTGTTCAAAAGGTCCCAGAAAGCTGTAGAGTTCCGGTTTAGGGCCGCCTCCTTAAGTTCCTGCCAGTGGTTTTCTTCCCAGTCCCGTTTGGCGACTTTCAGGGATCTCGAATAGTCTTGTCTGGCCTTGCTAATTAAATTTCTATCCTGTTTCCTTAGGGCTTTGGACAGGGTGACTCTGGCCCTTTTGCAATCTTTAGAGTACCAAGGGTTACCGCTTTTCGTGGAGTCCACCTTGGAACGAGTTTTCTCCCCCAGAATAAAGAAATCCCCTATTTTATTGATGGTATCGAGATAAACAGAAGCTATAAGATGGGGATCATCCGTTTTGGTGCTAGCATCACAAAGTTCAGTGTGTTTTCTAACTAGGAGCTCTTTGATTGAAGCGAGCTTCTCCTCATGTTGTGAGATCCCATGCCATTTGAGGCGTCGACTACACCCCGCCAATGATACTTCCTTGGTTGCCATTAAAGGAGGTTCATTGGCCACATTGGGTATTGTCATCCAGAGATCTTTAGTTTGTAAACATAGTGGGTTGTGATCGCTATCTATTGTGTTTTTAACAACCATATCTGTGATGAGCCCCCAAGAGTAGATGTCGACAAGGATATAATCAGTGCGTGATGGTGAAGTTAGCCTGTTAAAAGTGAAGGCTCCGCCCTTGTCGGATATAGATCTGCCATTCACTGCACGTAGGTTAAATTCTTGAGTGAGTGCATTCAATTGGATAGCCCTTTGTGACCATTTCTTAATCGGAGTGAGCTCTAAGGGCGGGATTCCCCAGGTGAGATCTGATTCACTGGACCCCAATAAATCTTCTGAGGCTAGAGGTTCGAAGGTACAGTTAAAATCTCCACAGATGATAACAGTAGAGTTCCGATCAATGAGGGTCAGTTCGTGCTCCAAGGCAGACACTGTCTGAGACATCTGTCCACCCGTCGAACCTCTAGCATAGATGTTAAAAAGGTCTACGGTGGGACCGCTATGTGAACCTTTTATTGTCAAATGGAGAAGATCGGGGGAAACATTATTATGGCACTGAACCAGCCAATTGTGCTTGATATTTACCCACACATGTAATCCCCCCGATGGACGACCTTTCCCTGAGCTGAGGGCCGGTAGATAGTATGTGGAATACCCTGATTTGTATAGAGGGATTGTGCTCCATGTTTCTTGAAATACACATACGTCAAATATGCCAATAAAATCATGCCATTCCGGGATCAGGAGCTTTTTAGGAAGCCCCGCGACATTCCATGACACAAGATTAAGAAGAGGCATAGACTTGACGAGTGTAATAGTGGGCTGGGTGTTAGGGAGCATCTCACAGGACAGAGAGGGCAAATAGCATAACCTTGCCAAAATACAAAAAATATGCTCAGCTAAGTAGCTAGTGTACCTATCAAAAGGGAAATAGTGCATTGTCCCTCTGCAAATATGTGTAAGGCTGGTTAAGAGAAAATAAAAACAAACTAGATAACATCCTCAGCTAAAGGTTCCTACGGTCTTAATAAAACAAACCTAAAGTGCCCTTCCGGAATCTTACCTCCTGTCCATAAACTGGCAACGTAGTCTCAGTCGTCTGTTAATATGAAATAGTAAAACAACATATTGCCAGTGTTCCTTTATATACGCTTGATCATGATTCTTATTTAGTTCCACCAGAACATAATTGGCTGTGGAACCTACGTTGGTCTTCCTGTCCTTGCACAAAGCTCTCAATTCATTCATTTTGAGTGATTACAGGGTGGCCAATTCAATCTCCATGTTTCCTGAACTTTTTTGCAACTTTTCCAAAACTTTTAGAAACTTTTTCAAAGTTTGTTAACTCTCAAAAACACTGCCTTTGATACTTCAAAACTTGATCAAATGAAACAAATCTGATTGATAATCACAATTATGTCTTGCTAGGTGTTGATCTGGTGGATTTCTAAGTTTTCTAACTTATTAATTGCGTGGTACTGTGAAACACAAGTTCTGGATCCCACCCCTAGACTCCAATGTGAGGAAATGGATTATTATATGGTGTGGTGGTGCAACCTTAACTGCTTTGCTGTGGCCGGAATTCCCCCGTTGTGCGGGATAATTCCAATGTGTGCGCGGTTCGGATGGCCCCCGACCATCCTCCACACATGCCCACCATGACATCAGACAGCCGATGCATGGAAGCGGTTATCATGTGATACAGGCACAATTCCCTATCAGATCCAGTCAGATTTGTTTGTAAAACTTTAGCTCAGTCCTGGGTAGCTGTGGTTCAGAGCAGTCAGACGTTCTCTATCAAAAAGCACCAGCACTTTTGAATAAGAAGAAAATGCACCACCTCAATGACAAAAATCCACTAGAGGGTACCAGAGACATAAATAAAAAAAATAAAAACATCACAGTTTTTCACTCAATGCAACAAATCATTTTAATCCACTTGCAGTTTAGGGTTAGCCACCACAAGTGACTTGAAAACGGCTGTGGGAGCACTCTGGTGGGGACTAACTTCAAGAGGGAGCCAGTCAAAGTGACCTGTCAGGCCCAGTTGAATAATTACCTTTTGGTTCAAGCAGACCCCATTCCAACTCCAGGTCCTATGGTCAAACTACCATAGAAGTCAATGGAGTGGTCCTGATGCAAGTGATACAGGATGATGAAGATGCTTAAGGATGCTGAGTCGGTGTTGCGGGTCTTCCCTTGGCCACGACTCTGGCCTCAGGGGTGGATATCTCACGAATTCCGGGTGAAGTCCTGCACAAAACTAATTGCCACTGGTCTATTGGTATTGGGTTACAGCAAAACCAAAGGTTCTCTTTCACTTGCAGTAACTTTCATGCCAGACAACCAAACTGCACCCCGATGACTCTCCCAGGTCTAGCAGATTCTGGTGCAACTTTTGAGGATTGAGACTCGATCTCCCAGGCTGTACCTCAGCATCCAGCTGTGGTCACACTTTTTGGTGCTGGGCTGTAAAAGGTGCAGGCTTCTCAGCTTTTATGGCCCTGTGGCTGTAACAGGGAATCAGCCAACTGACTATTGGAGTCACCTTCTCTGTTTGAGACTCTGGCACAAATTTCCCTTGAGTGGGCACCACTGGCATAGTTCTTTCTTTGCTATCTCACAATGTCGCAGGTACAGTCCAGCCTTGAATACAGCTTCTCTTAGCTGGGTGCAGGAAACAGCAGGGAAGTCCTTCTTTAGTCCTCTCTCCAGTACAGACGTGATACGAGGTTTGGGTCTCAAGGGTGCCAATTTTATTCCCACTACAAGCCTAGGGGGATGTGGTGACTAACTGGCCATTGGGTACCAGGTCCCCTCCCACCTGATGACGACTTCCCACGAAGTGTGGCGTCTAGCTAGCCCAGAATGCACTATTCAGCCCACTTCCAACATGGCAGACCCCAGAGGTGTGGCTTCCTGGGGCTACACCTCCCTTGAACAACCAGTTTGGCAATGGCTTCCCCCTCTCTGCTCTAGATGCCAGCTTGGCTGCTAAAACAAAAGAGAAGCCCCTTCCGTGTGTAACTGCCATTTGGCCTTCAAAGGTGGCTTCCCCTTTGAAGCTCGCCTTTTGGGCTCACACCCACTTTGGCCATCCTGCTAGGAGGCGGTAACATCTCTTTCCTCAATAGGTTTGCTCCTATTCCTGAGAGTTCATTCTCACCTCTCCACAGGAGGGCAGAAGGCTGTCTCAAAGACATCAGCTTGTGTGCAACTGTAAACGACTACTGGCAACTCCGGGCAACAAAGTGGCAACTTTGTACGGTCATGACGATACTGGTAGCAGGAATCTGCTGACCAGTTCCACGGTGCACTGTCTCAAGTCAGCTTGAAGGCTAAATCCATTTAAAATAAATTAAACTTGCTGATCGCCAAATTCTGAACGTATCTTCTTTAATACTTGATAGATGAATTTGCTTAGTACAATGTAATTACTTCTACCAAAACATCAATCATTATAGAGCATGCGTAATGTAATACATTCATTACTCAAATGCATTCCATTGTTCAAACATCCCAATGCATTTCAGGTCGGCATTACCCTTCATGAGGGAATACTTGAATCATCGTGCTCGTTAACACAAGGGAACCCTGTGTGAGTGCAAATACGCTGTATAAAGCAAATTCATCTATCAAGTATTAAAGTACTAATGTTCAGAATTCGGAAATCAGCAAGCTTAATTTGGTTTAAATGGATTTCACCTACAAGCTGACTTGAAACAGTGCATTTTGGGACTGGTTAGCAGATTCCTGCTACCAGCCTCATCATAGTATAACCAATGCTCACATGAACAGCAAACACACCAAGACAGCATGTTATATTTTGTCTACATCTAAGTGATATTTTAGTGATAACATTTAGTGCATCTATTGGTCTTCAGCTTTAATTTTAATTTTCTAAAGTTGCCATTTGTACAAAAGTTACATTAAATTCAACTTGAGCAACAAGTGGGGTTTACTGTAACAATTCGTTTTATACTTGAAGTACCATTTTTAGTAAGCCCATTTGTAAATTAGCACTGCTGGATTGCCAGTGTGTAAACCCATAATTGCCAGAGGGAATACTAGCTTGCTAAAGTAAAAACAGCAATGCAGGGTTTTCACTGTCAGGACATGTAAAATTAATAACAAACATGTCCTTCTTTTTAATATTACGCACCCTACCTTTAGGGTTCAGTTGGCCTGCCTTAGGGCTGAATTTTTAATAATAAAATTAAAAGTCTGTGTTTTGCCATTGGTTTAAATGTCAAAGTTGAGTGAGCAGTTTAAAAACCGCTCTGCCAGCGTGCAATGGCAGGATGAGAGTTATGTTTTGCTTTGCTTTGTCACACTTGTGGTGGCACAATAAGGGCTGCAGTCCATGAGAAACACTTAACTTACAGCCCCTGGTTATCCCTAGTACCATATACAAGGGACTGGCAAGTTAATTAGCAAGCTAACTCATGCCAATTGTGGGTGAGCTAATTACACATATAGGTGCCGATTACGATCCTGCAAAAACCGGGTACAAACCGTCGGATGGAGCATATTCTCCGTCCGACGCGTACCCGGTCGGAACAATATACAAACATGGAAGTACGATTCGCACGGAAATACTATTTCCGTACGATTCGTACAAAACACCGTCATACGAAAATAGACATACAAATGTGATCCGGGAAAGCGCCGACATGACGTCGGGACGCACGCAGCCTGCCTTTCACGAACCAGGAAGTACGATTCGCACCAACGTCATCCCGCACGGAGAATATTTTCCGGCAGCCAAAAACTGCCGGGAAATCAGGACGACGCGAACAAGGAGTACCTGCACGCGACGGACAGACATGGACCCGAACCTACGTGTCATCCCGGCCCTCATAGCAGTCGACCTCCTCTACAGGTTCCGCCGCAGATGCCGCAGAAGGTCAGAACAACAAAGGGAGGGGGGAAAGGGGGGGAGGGCAGGAGCAGGGGCAGGCCACAAAACCCCCACCCAAGACACACAGCACACATGCCCTGGACATACCTGACCCCCAGGCCCTGGTCACTACGAGGGGGTGGGCGCGTGTCCAGCAAAGCCAGCGTCCGCCACAACAGAAGTGGATGACAACGTGAACCGGTATCACAACAATACAGGTACGTCCCGTACCCACGCCTTAAGAGCGTGGGTACGAGTCGTACCACGCCCACACCTACGTCACCCCAACAATGGCGGGACGGCTCGTACCCACGTGGCCAAGGCCTGGGTACGGCCCACACAAGCATTCCACAGCGTGGGTATGGATATGTACGGACCGTACCCCCACCCCCGTATGCATGGAGCGTACCCCCACCCCAACAGTGTACGTACGGACCGTAACACCACCCCCGTATGCATGGAGCGTACCCCCCACCCCAACAGTGTACATACGGACCGTACCCCCACCCCCGTATGCATGGAGCATACCCCCACCCCAACAGTGTACGTACGCACCGTACCCCCACCCCCGTATGCATGGAGCGTATCCCCACCCCAACAGTGTACGTATGGTCCGTAACACCACCCCCGTATGCATGGAGCGTACCCCCCACCCCAACAGTGTACGTACGGACCGTACCCCCACCCGCGTATGCATGGAGCGTACCCCCACCCCAACAGTGTACGTATGGACCGTACCCCCACCCGCGTATGCATGGAGCGTACCCCCACCCCAACAGTGTACGTACGGACCGTACCCCCACCCCCGTATGCATGGAGCGTACCCCCACCCCAACAGTGTACGTACGCACCGTAACACCACCCCTGTATGCATGGAGCGTACCCCCACCCCAACCGTGTATGTACGGCCCGTACCCTCACCCGCGTATGTATGGAGCGTACCCCCACCCCAACAGTGTACGTACGGACCATACCCCCACCCGCGTATGCATGGAGCGTACCCCCACCCCAACAGTGTACGTACGGACCGTAACACCACCCCCGTATGCATGGAGCGTACCCCCCACCCCAACAGTGTACGTACGGACCGTAACACCACCCCTGTATGCATGGAGCGTACCCCCACCCCAACCGTGTATGTACGGCCCGTACCCTCACCCGCGTATGTATGGAGCGTACCCCCACCCCAACAGTGTACGTACGGACCATACCCCCACCCGCGTATGCATGGAGCGTACCCCCACCCCAACAGTGTACGTACGGACCGTAACACCACCCCCGTATGCATGGAGCGTACCCCCCACCCCAACAGTGTACGTACGGACCTTACCCCCACCCGCGTATACATGGAGCGTACCCCCACCCCAACAGTGTACGTACGGACCGTACCCCCACCTGCGTATGCATGGAGCGTACCCCCACCCCAACAGTGTACGTACGGACCTTACCCCCACCCGCGTATGCATGGAGCGTACCCCCACCCCAACAGTGTACGTACGGACCGTACCCCCACCCGCATATGCATGGAGCCTATCCCCACCCCAACAGTGTACGTACGGACCGTAACACCACCCCCGCATGCATGGAGCGTACCCCCACCCCAACCGTGTATGTACGGCCCGTACCCTCACCCGCGTATGTATGGAGCGTTCCCCCACCCCAACAGTGTACGTACGGACCGTACCCCCACCCGCGTATGCATGGAGCGAACACACACCCATGTATGTTCTAAGCGTACATATCCTGATATAGGAGGGTTGGGTGCAGAGTCCTCCCAGCAATGCCCAGACACAGGAGGGGTGTGTGCAGAGTCCTCCCAGCAGTGCCCAGAGACAGGAGGGGTGTGTGCAGAGTCCTCCCAGCAGTGCCCAGACACAGGAGGGGTGGGTGCCTAACACTCACAGCAGTGCCCAGACATAAGAGGGGTGTGTGCAGAGTCCTTGCAGCAGTGCCCAGACACAGGAGGGGTGGGTGCCTAACACTCCCAGCAGTGCCCAGACACAGAAGGGGTGGGTGCATAACACTCACAGCAGTGCCCCTGCAAAGAAAAGGGTGGAGTACCCACAGATCCAATGCCCACAAATGTCAGTCAGGTGCACAAAGATCCTGCAGTACATGTACCACATGTGTGCGAGGCTGGGAGTATACACATGCATAGCGCCGAAAAGAAAACATGTCCACATGAAGTCATGTCAACAGTCTACATACACAAGTACAGTGACCACCAAGGACGCCACGGATGATGCAGGTGGAGACATCGCTCAGCATGCATGGCCAAAGTCTAACAAGTCCGTCACACACCCAGCCAATGTAGACACAGCTCAGCACCACATATTGGAATGACCCTGCAGGGAAGATGTCAGGTTACACAGAGGAAGGAACACACCTTGGGACGATGTCACCATGCAGTAACTGCTTACATGAACAAAGTTATGTAGCCAACAGCTTGGCACGCAGATACCAAGGTCCACCCTATGACCAGCACAAGACGACAATTCCCACACACCCAACACATTATCACCACCCAAAATAAAGGAGCAGGTCCACCAACAGCAATACCAGATAGACAGTAGTGTACTAAGGAAAAAGAAATTGCTTTATTCAGCATCCAAAAATCCCTTGAAAGTTCAAAATGTACAATGCCCATAGGGCAATCCAAAGTTCAAATCCAGGTGGGGGACACAGTGGGACGCGTGTCCCCTAGCTTGCCTGCACAGTCAGACTCCTTTGTCTTCCAGAGGGGGGGGGCATCATGTGGGGGGGAAGGACCAGGCACCGCAGGGACATGAGGGCGAAGGGTAGGCGTTGTGGGTGCAGGGACGGAGGACTCCACCACAGGGGGTGGCGCAGCGCCAAAGGCGGAGGTCAGGATGGCGCTGCACACCTTAGCAAGGTCCTCCAGCGACTCCCCTGCACCCGAAGGAACCACAGGCCCCAAGGAGGGGGTGGGGTCGGAGGGATGGGTTGCAGCGCCACTGGGGGAGGGTGTGGACACGGGGGGGACTCAACTCCCCTGCCGGTGTCCTGCCTCCACCGCTTGCAGGGTGGTGCCACACTGGGGCTGATGGACAGCCTGGGCAGGACTGACCCTGTATCCGACTTTTGGCCAGGAGAGCTGAGGGGAGGGGATTTGGAGGGAGTGGATTTTGTGGAATGCGGACTCCCACTCTGGCTGCGTGTCTTACGTTTGCCCCCCGACCCAGTGGGTGTGCCTACTTCACCCTGTGTGTGCGTGCCAGGAGGTGTGCGTTTGACCTTCCCTGCTGGTGTGGTGCCTGTGTCTGTTGTGGTGGGTGCATGCTGACGTCTGGGTGTATGTGGGACAGGCATGGGATTGGGAAGTGTGGATGGGTCAGGGGTAGGGGGTTGGACGAAGCGCTGCAGGAGACCCACTGCTGCAGTCAGTGTCGAGTCAATGGACCTCAGCAAGTTGCGTTGGTCAGCCTGCGATGAGAAAATGCCCTCCAAGTATGCCTCCATGTTGTTCAGCACTTGGCTGTGGCCATGGAGGACATTAAGCATCGCAGCCTGACCAACCTGCAACTGCCGCTGGATGTCCACAGACTCGGCATTGGCGGCAGCAGTGGAGACAGGGGCAGGGGGTGCGGTGCTTGGCAGGAAGGAGACATGTGGTGACCGGGCACGCTGGGAAGGGACACGAGCAAGTGGGAGGCGGCTGATGGCAATGGAGGGGGCGGGGAGAGATGTTGTGCCGCTGTCAGCTGGTGGTGCAGCCTCCGCCCACTCGGAGAGCTCAGCCTCGGACCCGTCAGCTTCATATTCTGTGGTGGCAGTGGACAGGTCCTCCGCCTCACTCCCCTCCGCCTCAGTTCCACTCGATGTGCCAGCCAAGATGTCACTGCTGGCACTGGTGCTCGGTCCCTCCGCTCGGTCTGTGCTGATGTCTCCCTCCGTGTCCCCCGACGATGCTGTGGGCAAGGTGAAGAGACAGGAATTAATCATACACCAGTATACATATGTCACATGAGTCCAATCTACATAGGTTACAGTGCATAGCCTGAAAAGAAAGATGAGTAACATCTACAAAACAAGGTACATATGTAGGCCCCGCAACACACAGTTGGTTGACCCACCATGCCACTGAAAAACTATGGAGAGCATGACACAATAGCAAATGACATGAAATGGATTTTGACAGAGGAGCCAGGCTCTGGGGACAATCCAGCACTGCATCTGCACCACACAGCGTTGCCAAAAATAGGGATGAGCAGGAACCATATCCATGAACTTTAGGCACATGCTGCATAGGTAATACTGAAAACATGCCCACCATGACTGGCTCACTGCACCTTGAGTGTATGTCCAGACAAACATCACACACTGGCCAGACCTAGCAAGGAGATATCAGGTTTTGACATGTAGGCTTTGCCCGCACCAACCACCCCCTACATGAGACAATTTGTTGAGACACAGGAAGCACTTACATCTCTTAGTCTGGGTGAAATACACATGGGCTGGATAAATGCAATATTGGACACAAAATACCCAAGGTGCGCCTGTCCAAATAATCATGTACAAATGGTCATCATCAGATGATTGTAACAAGACACACAGGCACTGGCCACCGTGAGTATGAACAAGGAAAATCAGGTCAGGCTGTATAGTGGACACTTGTACTACATTTTACGTCAATATACATGGTGCCAGGGGACAATGGCATAGAGCACAACCTATGCTGTAGACACTGAGAGTGTCCACATTTTGTGATGACACACATGACACCTAGGAAAATATGCCCCAGGGGACAGTAGTGGCCACACAACTCCATGGTCCTGAATGGGAATGACTGCAACACACGCCACCATCCCTGCACTATGCGTATCGCACACTCATGCACATCATGTAACAGGCCACAACATAGGACATGCGTGCTGTAAGGCATGATGACACTTGAGAGACTAACTCCCATGTCTGGACTCAGCATCAGTGCCAACTGATATGGAACCCACAAGTACTGAACTGGACAGGGCACAGGCAAGGTCCAAAACCTGTTACACACCACCCCCACACATGATGCTACAGGCATTGTTCACGTGGATAAACTGCCAGCCTAGATAACCTTGTGATGGAGTGACTACACACAGACCAGGGAACACATTGCAAGGAGGGGAAGGGAGGCAGGAGAGCACCGCTATACTGTGGGTAACAGGATCTGCACAGCACCTTTACACCCTGGCAGTGTATTCATGCAACTGCGCACTTACTAATGCTGGTGACACACAACAAACACACATGTACCTACCCCGTTCCTGCTGCTGCTTCTCCTGTAAGCGCCTGTCCAAGTCTGGAAAGACCACCGCCAGCACACGCTTGTGGATGTGGGTCAGACGGCGGCGCCCGCGGTTCTTATGGGTCTCAGGTGAGTCCCCCAGCAGGACCCGTGCGATCCTCCGCGTCCAGCACCGGATATCCTGCCAGCGTTTTCTCACCTGGGCCAGGCGCCGCTTGCGACCGTCCGTCCTCCTCACGGTACTGACGGCATTCATCCAGATATGCTTCTTGGCAGAGGCGCCTACCTGTGAGGATGAACAAGTGACACTACATCAATACAACTGGCACATGTCACAGAGACACATATTAGAACAATTTTGCTGTTTACAACAAGGCATAGTATGCATCCAACGCATTGCACCTTTGTCATAGGGACATTATCCTCTGGGGAAGGGCAAAAGCAGTACGTGCCATTGAAAGTACACAGGTGGAATGAGGGCAACGACACAATCAATGATCCAGGCTCACACTGTGCATCACAAGCTACACCAGGATTATGTGCAGCACCTCAAAGCAGTCACATGCCACAGGCCACTGATGCTACCTCAGCAGAGTACACAGACACACACAGGCACAGGACATTCACCTGCCATTGCCAAATGCAGCTACAAACCTCACTCTGCACATGTGCCACTAGACGGGGGGGGGGGCTCACAGGTGTGGGGCTGGCTCTGCATGTCAGACACACAGCACTGCTCCCTGCTCACATCAGATGGGCAGGGTATATCCATCCCTCATGCAGCTTGGGTGCTACACTCCACATATGCACCCACCCACATGACAGGGGACTTACACACACACCGATGTCCAGGGTACGAACACATCATGTGGACACTCTCAGCACAGGTACACAGAACTAACACACATCTGTGGGTACAGTCACCTGTCACACTGGGCTGACCACATAATCACATGAGGACTGTAGAGGCTACATTCCCAGGAGGATAAGACAGGCAGAATGTGGCATGCACCATGCAGTGATTGTCACAGTAAACACAATGCAAGTGAGGACGGCAGACATGCACCACAGCATGCTCTGGCTGGGAGACATCAGGCATTCCCCCCCCTAGGCCCCCCCCTACAGTACATTGCATGTGTGTCACACCTGGACACAATGCCAGCAGTCACAGTCGCAAAAAAGGGACACAGTCTGTGCTAGTGGACTCTGCACTCACCTGATACCCTGGTCGCCCATACAGCAGGGAGTACTGTGGGAGGATCACATCCAGCAATGCCAGGTTCTCCTCCAGGGAGAAAGGCTGGGCCCTCTCCACAGACCTTGACATTGTTCCAGGGAATCACGAGCAGCAGCTGGGTCTTAGAATCCAAAGATGTGCAGGCAAGTGCTCTCTCATGGGACCTGGCTGCCTTATATCTGCCTTGCTGGCCTGTTTCATGCACAGGAGTACAGAGTGATTGGTCACTCACATTTGCATCCTATGTTTCCTCCAATCCCTTTAAACCTAGCACAGTCAGTGGGTTCTTATTGTTTTTTCCTTGAGCATGATGTCAACTCCACAACCACATTGCAACAAAGTAGATTCATTCAAACTGACTTTTGCTGTGCACCTGCAGAAAAAAACTCATACTTTAAACTTGGTCTCCATGACAACCAGCATGCATGTAGGCCTTTATACTTGTCCCTCATGTGTCCCCTATGTAATTTGGAGATTCACACCCAGGTACGGTGCGTTCCGGGGCCCTAGGGCACCCCAAATGCATGGCAACGGCCCGTACAGGCGTGTGTACGGTCCGTATCACTATGGGTACGCATACACGAGCACACCCATAGTGATAGTGAGCGTACGCGCGTGTGTACGGTCCGTATCACTATGGGTGTGCTCGCGTATGCGTACCCATAGTGATACGGACCGTACACGCGCGCCTACGCTCACTATCACTATGGGTGTGCTCGCGTATGCGTACCCATAGTGATACGGACCGTACACGCGCGCTTACGCTCACTATCACTATGGGTGTGCTCGCGTATGCGTACCCATAGTGATACGGACCGTACACGTGCGCCTACGCTCACTATCACTATGGGTGTGCTCGCGTATGCGTACCCATAGTGATACGGACTGTACACGCGCGCCTACGCTCACTATCACTATGGGTGTGCTCGCGTATGCGTACCCATAGCGATACGGACCGTACACGCGCGCCTACGCTCACTATCACTATGGGTGTGCTCGCGTATGCGTACCCATAGCGATACGGACCGTACACGCACGCCTACGCTCACTATCACTATGGGTGTGCTCGCGTATGAGTACCCATAGTGATACGGACCGTACACATGCGCGTACGCTCACTATCACTATGGGTAGGCCTACGGCACCACTCCCATAGTGATAGGGAACGTACACAGGCCCTCAGAGCGAATGTACAGAGCCTTTCACACATCACAGTGGTGACAGGCAGCACACAGGAAGGAATAGAGCTGACATACTTGTCCATGGATGGACATCAAGGCATTGTCTGGGCAGTACTACATGTGTGGGGCACAGGTGTGAAAGGCTGTGATGTGGCACATTACTCCTGAGTCGAGAAGGCAATAGATGTATGATGAGATGTGTACAGATGTTATGTGTGACAGTGCAATATGTGCCAGGCATGCCCTTAACTCCTTTGACATGCGTGCATGTCTAACTGCACACTTGGGATGAGCGTCACTGGCATGGCACAGTCAACAACACACGCAAGTGTCCCCTGATGCCCGCTACAGGGGTTACCACGCCAGACATGTGACTACCCACGGTGCACGATGTGTCTATGTCATGTATGTGTAGTGTGTTCCCATTAGCTTGATGTTGGTGTTCCCTCAAAAGCATCAGCTGTTGCAGCAACCAACATGTGTCTGTTGGTAGATAGACATGGCACACTGTTACGCACACCAGGCCACATGTGGTATCGGATGTGAGGTGTGTATGTATGCATGGGACACGGAGTAGTGTAACAAGGACCTGTCTGCATCCTCTCAATGTATGTGTGGTGAGTCATGACATGTACACCTTCATGGCAAGGTGTGTGGGCTGTCCTAGTGTAATGTCATGTGACCTCTGGCTCTAGTGTTCCGCTACCTGTCTCTGCAATCGACATCCTACTTCTGCTGATGTGTTGATGTATGTCACTCCTGTGTTGCGTCTGGCTGTTCACTTACACTGGGACACAGCTAGTCCCATGCCATGGCATGTGGAGGTTCACAATCTCCGTGTGTAGCTGGGTCTTGGTAGGAGTGTCACCTGGCAGCCATACGTGTCCAGGGCATGTAGCACATACCTGACTCCGTATGTAGCATATGTGTATTGACAGATTAACATGTGCTCAGTACATATAAATTGTTGTTGTAGTGCACTCACTCTTCCTTGTCACTTGCAAATTACTGCAGAGCGCCGCCTCTTCCCCGACCAATTCCGGACTTGGCTGACATGCGGGAGAATGACTGTATACGCTGCTACCGCTTCCCCCAACCATTGATTGAGGAGTTGACGGCAAGGCTGGCACCACACCTGCAACCGCTGCACAGGTATCCTACGGCACTGACACCCAAGCTGAAGGTAATGGCAGCCCTACATTTTCTTGCCACGGGTACCTTTCAATATACCATAGCTCATGTTGGTGGCATGTCCCAGAGCATGTTCAGCCGTGTGCTGCATGATTTCTTAGAGGCCATGTTGCTTCACCTGGATGAGTTCATCCATTTCCCAACTCCTAAACAGTTGACTGGGGTCAAGCGTGGATTCTATGCCCTGGGAGGGATGCCCCATGTCATTGGGTCCATAGATGGGACACATGTGGCTTTGGTACCACCACAGGCACAGGAGGTAGCGTACAGGAATCGCAAATACTACCACTCCATCAATGCCCTTGTGGTGTGTATGTCCAACATGGTGATTTCACATGTCTGTGCTCGTTTTCCAGGATCAGCACACGATGCCTACATCATGAGGCGTAGCAGGGTGCCTGAAATGATGACGCAGCTGCGCAACGAACGAGCATGTGTTGTTGGTGGGTACACTCTGTCTGTCCTGTATTTTGCGTAGACTTCCAGCACGACCGCTTCTCCTGTCCTACTTATGTCCATGTGGTTTCCATGTAGGGGACGCTGGCTATCCCCACATGCCATGGCTGATCACACCTCTCCGCAACCCCAGCACGCCGGCCCAGCTCCGCTACAACACCGCCCATGGCCGGACAAGGCGAGTGATAGAGAGGACATTTGGCCTCCTGAAGAGCCGATTCAGATGCCTCCACAACACCGGCGGCGCCCTCCCATATGCCCCGGCGAAGGTCTGCAAAATCTTCATGGTCTGCTGCATGCTGCACAACATGGCAGTTGAGAAAGCTGTGCCACTCATCCTGGATCAAGATGATCAGGACCATCCACCCGTGGAGGACGAAGGGCTTGGCAATGGGGCTAGTGATGTGGAGGATGTGGTTCCACAAGAGGACATTCGGAGTCGGCTCATACGCGACTTCTTTGCTTAGTGGTGAGTACCAGTGTCTGAGTGTGCACGCATTGGTCCCCGTGTGGCATGTGTTGCGATGTGTGTGTCCATCTGCATGTATGCCACGTGAGTCAGAGGTGTGTGTGGATGTGTCACTCGAGTGATGGTGCCAGTGATGCGTGTATTTCCCCAGTCATAATTGTGACCTAGCATGTTGTCATCCTTACATGTGTCGAGTACATGCACATGCAAGTGGCTGTGCTTTTTGTGGCTGACTTCTTGTGTGTCTCTCATCCCCAGGTACTTGCGCATGCCGTCTGCTGGTTGCATTGTTGTGGCACTGCTATTCCTCATGGACACGTCATCGTGTGCTGACTCAGCGTTACACGCACGGACAAGTTTGGAAGTCTCCTTAGGGTAAGGGATGCATCAGGGGTGTATTGGATGTGGCAGTTGTTTACGATGTGTGCACACTGCCCCTGACGATGTTTGGTTCCTCTGCAGACATGTCGCATCACCATGGGACACATTACATGTAGCTGGGTACACCTGAATAGATGGTCAGACTTGTTGACAGTCATCTGTGATGGGATAGTGGATTGTGATGATGGCATCAATGTGTGTAACACTGCCCTTGGACACATACGGTTTGCATTGGCTTGACATGGTGTGGGACTTCCACATCAGAGGATCAATGGTGAATGGCAGCCTCTCCGTGAGCAGCAGGGGGTGTTTAGCTGTTACCCGACACTTGTGTGCCAGTTCCATGGCTATCACGCATTTGTGCTGCAGAAGGGGGGTTCCAGTGTTGGACCCACATGTTACTCCACATGACCTGTGTATGTGTACTCCGAGTTGCCTCTGCATTCCCGAATACGTGACTAATAAAGGTGTCCCTATGCCTCCAAGGTGCCTCTTCTCAGTCAATGCTGGTGTGTTGCCACGGTGCATACGGCATGTCTGGCATGGTTTTCCGTGATGGTGGCTATGTGTCTATGTGTAGAGTAGCAAGATGCAAGCTGTTTGTGTGGGATTAGACTCTGTATTGTGCATGATGTCCATGACTGTGTGGGTATTGTGACATGTGCCATCCCTATGCATCCAACGTTGGCCAGGCCACCATTCTCTGCATCCACCTGACTCAAGCTTGCAGGACATGGTTCTGCCACCTGTCTACACATACCTCGGTGCCCCCCAGGACACTCCACATGATCCCTGACCTCTGCGCATGACTGTCGCTGTACTCAATATGTCTGTCGGCACGGTTGTGTGGCCACCCCCTCAGCTGGTTGGGCCCATCACGGGTGTGTATGGTGCTCCATGTCTGTCTTGCCTAATACATTGTGACCCATGTGTGTCCTGTGCCAGACTCAGGCCCCAGGGTATGGATGGTTGAAGTCATATGAGAACTCAGGCATGGTTAGACTTTACAAGACACATGTAAGGTAATAATGCAAAATGTAGGCATCATCTCTTTATCGTGTAACTTTTTATTTGTGTTGTGGTACGTGGGGGCGGGGGGTATGACAAGAGGGGCTTTCCGGGTGTGTGGAATCCAAAGTTCACTGGGGGAGTTGGTGTCCTTGCCATTGGAAATCATCAGAGTCCATGCCACAGTCTTTGTCAACATTGGTCAGACAGTGACCAGCAAGTCCATGTGGCAGAGAATGTCTTTTGCTGATGTGCTGCTGTTGGTCCAGTGGGCCAGGTGCCAGGCCAGGTGTCCTGGGAGATGGTGCTGTTGCGCCGACCCTCACGGTCTTTTCCGTGGACGACCCGCCCTCCTGCGGGAACCCTCAGAAGCAGGCCGTGACGATGTTTGGGATGCTCCGTCGGATGTCTCCTCCTCCTCCTGATCCCTCCCTGTGGGTGGTGATGTTCTTGGCCTCGTGGCACAGGGAGGGTTGCCCATGTTGTCAGCCATCCGACGGAGTGTACGGTGAATTCCCGTGAACACCGTCACGAGCTCAGCCTGTCTGTCCTCCATCCGCCCTTGGTGTCGCAGTAGACAGGCATGTTGCTCCGCATGTTGCTGGGCCTGCTGGGTCTTGATCTCCTCGAGGGTGCCCTTCATCTCATTGAGGGTGGACACATCCTGGCCCATGCCCGTGGTGTCCTGCCGGTATGTGTCCAGGATGTTTCTGACATGGGAATATACCGGTTCCGCAGCCAACTGGTCAGGCTCGCACCTCCGCCATCCTCCACTCCCACCACCCCTGCCCACTTGCACCTGGCCTGCCCTTGTGGGCACATCGGGTCTCCGGGACCCCTGAGGGGTGGCATTAGCGTTGTCGCCTGCCTCCTCCTGGGTGCCCGGTACACCGTGTCCCTCCTGGTCAGCCTTGCTGCATTGTGGTGGTGGGGCAGGGATCCTGGGTGTCTCCTGGGATGTGGCAGGAGTGGGGTTGGTGGTTGGCCCAGTTGTACCTGACGCAGGTGCTGCAGGTGGTTGGACACCAGAGGGGCCAGGTTGGTCGGGGTCGTCCACAGAGTGGTGAGAGTCGTCGCTGCCGGGGGGATCGTCATCCCGCAGAGCCGGGTCCTGTGAGTCTTCCCCCCCAGTGTTGGGGGGTGATCCACGACGTTGACCTGTGTGTGAGAGAGACAATGTTATTTTTGTTCCATGCAACATCCATGTTTCATTAGGTTCTAAGTTGGCACATTTCCTCTGGGTATTTGGATATGTCTTGCATTCCACTCACAGTGCACTTGTGCATGGGTATGTCCCTTGGCCACAGCTTTTGAGACTTCACCTATGTGTGACACAGTCTTACTTGCTGCGTCAATTGTGACTGCAGTCAGCAGTGGAGTGAGCAGGTGTGGCGAGCCATGCATTTGCGCCTTTTGTGTTGCACTGTACGTGGGCACATGGAGTTGTTCCACACACTTATATAATGCAGGTAGCTGTCGTTGTGCTCGTGCACAGGTTGAGACATGGCCCAGTGTTTTGCCATGGAGAAGAGAGGGGGATTCAGGCACTGGCCACCCTTGTCTACATGCACGCAGTCCACCTGCTGACGAGCAGACATTCCCACACCACCCAAGGCTGAATTGGTCTCCCTGTGTCTCCCTTTCTCACTCCCTCTCTGTCCCCCTCTCCCTCCCTCCCTGTGTCAGCCTCCTCCCTCTGTCCGTCTCCCTGTGTCTCCCTCCCTCTCTCTCCCCCTCTCCCTCCCTCTGTGTGTCACCCTCTGTCACCTCAGCCCAGCTTCCTAGGCACACACTTTTTGCAGATCTTTGAATGGCCCTTGGCTTGTTCATGTGAGTTTGTTTCTGATCTCCAGGCACCCATTGGGTGTAGTGTCTGTGTCTGCGCTGCTGCTGTGGTGGTGTGTGCTGCCACTCTTTCACAGTGTTGGCTGTTCATTAGCTGCTGTCATGTGCAAAAACGGGCCTTCACCCCCATGTCTTAATGCAAGGCGTCCGCCATTTGCTGGAAAGTCTTTCCTGTGTGGGGACACACTGTTTGTCTGGCTGTGACCTAGGCCATATGGGCAGAGGGCATTGTTGTCTGCTTCTGAGTTGCACTATGTGATTTTTGGGGCCCACACTCCCGCCATCCGGCTTACCGTGTCTTGTGTTGGTGTTTTCTGTGGCCTGTGACTTGGCATCATCCAGCTGGGTGCATGGGGCATGGTGGCGCTAGTGGCATGTGCGTGTTCATGGAGTGTGGTTGAGTCATGCGATAGCTTGGGGTGGTTGCGTGCATGATTGTGAGTTTGGTTGTGGATGACGTTCCCCCCATGTGAGGTGAGTTGTTTGTGTACTCACCCGGCTCTCGGAGTCCTTCTACTCCGTCCACTGCCACCACCGGCAGTATGGCCATCACCCTCTCCTCCCAGGGATGGTATTGTACGCGTCTGCGGGGCGGCCCTCCTCCAGTGATATTGGCCTGGTTGTGGTCGTCAGTCATTTTGGCTCGGACCCTCCTTCGCAGATCGTACCACCTGGCTTGGCATTCATGCCTGGTCCTTCTGGTGGACGCAACAGCATTCACAGCATCGACAATCGTCTGCCACATGGCTGTTTTTTCGGAAATGCTGGTCTGTCTGACCAATGTTCCAAAGAGGTGTGGCTCGACTCTGAGGATTTCGTCGACAAGGACCTCCAACTCTTGGCTAGTGAACTTTGGATTCTTGTTAGTGGGCATGGTGAGGGGTGTGGGTGTGGATGGTTGTGGGGGGTGTGGGTGTGGATGGTTGTGGGTGTGTGGGTGTGGTTGTGCAGGTGTGTGTGTGAATGTGATGAGGGGGTGTTTGTGAAGGTGGTTGTGTGAAGGTGAGCAAGTGTAAGGTGTAGTAAAGGTTCAAGTATGGTGCTGTGGGTTGTCTGTGGGGTCTGGCAGCAGTGAGTCTGTTGCAAAGGCTCATGGTTTGTGTGTGTGGGCCCTTTTTATTGGTCCATTGGTGGGTGTGGCTGTGTTTGAACTTTGGGTGGGTGTGTTATAAGGAGTGGTTGTGTTTTGGGCCTCTGTTTGGGAGTTTGGCAGTTGCAGGTCAGTGAATGTGTTGTATTTGTGCTTGTTGGACATGTTTTGTGGCTTTGTGCGATTCGAATAGAGTCTTCTTGTGTTGTTTTGCTTTGTTCTGGTTGTGTACGTGTGTTTTTAGCGTGTGTACGGTGTGTACATCGGCCATTTTGTTGTACAGTGCTGTTCTTGTCTCTGGCTTGGTACGACTCGTACATGCGCGATGTTGGGTGAAGGTGCTGGTGTTGGGGCCTGGGGTGCGCTCCGTACTTAGACTGTTGGGGTGGGGGTACGCTCAATACATACGCGGGTGGGGGTACGGGCTGTACATACACGGTTGGGGTGGGGGTACGCTCCATACATACGCGGGTGAGGGTACGGGCCGTACATACACGGTTGGGGTGGGGGTACGCTCCATACATTCGCGGGTGAGGGTACGGGCCGTACATACACTGTTGGGGTGCGGGTACGCTCCATGCATACGGGGGTGGTGTTACGGTCCGTACGTACACTGTTGGGGTGGGGGTACGCTCCATGCATACGCGGGTGGGGGTACAGTCCGTACGTACACTGTTGGGGTGGGGGTATGCTCCAGGCATACGCGGGTGGGGGTATGGTCCGTACGTACACTGTTGGGGGTGGGGGTACGCTCCATACATACGTGGGTGAGGGTACGGGCCGTACATACACGGTTGGGGTGGGGGTACACTCCATACATTCGCGGGTGAGGGTACGGGCCGTACATACACGGTTGGGGTGGGGGTATGCTCCATACATACGCGGGTGAGGGTACGGGCCGTACATACACTGTTGGGGTGGGGGTACGCTCCATGCATACGGGGGTGGTGTTACGGTCCGTATGTACACTGTTGGGGTGGGGGTAAGCTCCATGCATACGCGGGTGGGGGTACGGTCCGTACGTACACTGTTGGGGTGGGGGTACACTCCATGCATATGGGGGTGGGGGTACGGTCCGTACGTACACTGTTGGGGGTGGGGGTACGCTCCATACATACGCGGGTGAGGGTACGGGCCATACATACACGGTTGGGGTGGGGGTACGCTCCATACATTCGCGGGTGAGGGTACGGGCCGTACATACACGGTTGGGGTGGGGGTACGCTCCATACATACACGGGTGGGGGTACGGGCCATACGTACGGGGGTGTACATACACGGGTGGGGGTACGTCTCGTACATACACGGGTGTACATACACGGGTGTACATACACGGGTGGGGGTTCGACTCGTACGTACACGGGTGTACATACACGGTTGGGGTGGGGGTACGCTCCATACATACGCGGGTGGGGGTACGGGCTGTACGTACGGGGGTGTACATACACGGGTGGGGGTACGTCTCGTACATACACGGGTGTACATACACGGGTGTACATTCACGGGTGGGGGTACGTCTCGTACATACACGGGTGTACATACACGGGTGGGGGTTCGACTCGTACGTACACGGGTATACATACACGGGTGGGGGTTCGACTCGTACGTACACGGGTGTACATACACAGGTGGGGGTTCGACTCGTACATAGGAGGGCTGGGGGGTGGTTGGGCGCGTACATGCAGGGGCTGGGGGGAGTGTTGGGCACGTATGCAGGCACATGTCTCCATGGTTGCTATGGGAGTTCGGTGCGGACAGTGCTTTTCCCATCCGGTTGTAACATCGGACGCACGGGATGGATCGTACTTCCGCGGTCGGACTTCACTGTACGGTAATTCGTCCGGAGACGTGTTGGGCACATTTTCCGACCCGAGGACGTGTGGGGAATTATTCCCAATGCGATTCGTAGTTGGCAGTTTGTACGGCACTTGTACGATTCGTACGGTAAAAAGACCGGATACGAGTCGTACGGGGAATTTTTTTACAGGATCGTAATCGGCACCATACTGTTTTGAGGGTCAGACCATCAGCCTGTTAGGACTCAGTGCAATTTTAGAGTTGAAAACCAACAGCATCAGTCCAAAACGGTTGGGTTCATCATGCAAAAAAGAGGCATTTATTTATATCTGCCATATCTCAATAATGCTGCATTTTCATCTGGCTTTCAGGTCTCCCTGTAGAGCTTAGGATACTTTTGGAGGACCCCTGTATCCTCCAGTTGTTTCTGGGAAAACTCAGGACCAACTCTTCAGAGTTCTCAGCCATTTGGGCATTTCTGGAGTCAAATTAGCAGCAGGATAGAGGGTTGTGGTCCTTGCAAGGCTTGGGAATGGCCTAGTTCATGTTCATCTATGTCATATACTATTTGGCATTGTAAATGGGGAACTCTACCCATCTAGAGAGTTCACAGTCTCTGCTATGGAGTTCTCTGACTGCATAGCAGAGGCAGAGAAATTAGCTACTTAGAGAGTTTAAATAGGTATAATGGAAAATAAAATGGGAAAGAACTCTTTAGTTTTGAAAGTAGCCCTAGTGTTATATGAAATAATAAATACGATATTGTAATTGCTTTAAAAGTACATGCATACAATTATGGAGATGTGTGAATGTTATCCTATATGTGTTATATGTTTTTGTCTATATACTACATGTTGGGTGACTTGGAAGTATTAGTGTGTGAGAATAATGAAACTAATCATAAAATGTAATCTGTAAATGAATGATTGATAAGTGATGTGTTAAAGGATGCATATTACATTAAAGGCTTGCTAGTTTAGATGTGACATCATGGTAGTTCAACAGTGATGTCTTAGAATGATACATGTGAATGGTGGCCTAGTCCTCCATTTATCGCGACTGAACATTGTCCAAACACAGTGATGCAACAACCAAAAAAGTAGTTCAGGTGAAAAATTAGGCCACTCATTTCTCAATCTCCTGCAGACCCATACCTCTTTCAGTGTACCACTCTGGGAACCTAGATAGGGCTATAGTTCAGGGCATTTAGGTCAAGGGTATGATCTACATATAATATATATATCTATCCGGTGTTTGTTTAATGGGTGCCTCTTGTGATGGGGTGATATTATGATGGACTAAGTTTGTGATAACCTAAATACACATGCAGTGTCAGTGTGAATCAGTGAAAATGACCTAGTAGGTATGCCACCAAAATCTCAAGCAACTTACTGATGTGTATGAGGAGACTGTTGGAAAATGTAACCGTCATTTGTACACCCCGGACAGGCACCATATACGTCAATGAAGTAGCCCAAGGTCTAACAAACTGCTTCTTAGAGGATCAAATGGAACCTGTGTCTTTTGCAGAAGTGGTGTTCCCTATGTCAGCATTGCTGGAGTGCCAAATGTGTGCAATCAATGGCACCTAATACCCCAAAGAAGTGGACAATGGCATAATGTTTCCTTGCTACCTGATGCTTTACTGCCAGTGATGGTGGCATGGTGATTCATCTGAGTACCCGACACAAAAAGCATTACTGGATTAACTGACATGCCCACAATGCCCTCACTGATCCTCTGGAAAGGTACAACGGGCAGGAAATTGAGTGCAGCCAGTATTTTGTGCAACACTTTTTGTGGAGTGAGCTATAGGTGTTGTCTGCTGCTGCTCCCAGTCTGTAACCATAGCAAGGATCACTTCTAGAGTGAAGCTGAATCTAGCAAAGCATTCTTCTCTTGACATCCCAAAGATACTGATTATCTGTCTGTAAATCCTCTCTCTCCTCATCAAGTAATTGTTCCTTAAAATGTGGGGCAAGGCAACAAAGAAATTCACTGATATGGTGAAAAAAATGCGTTGGTGTGGGGCTTCATTTCTTTTGTGAGCAGGCTATATGTGATTGGGTGGTGGTGTAAAGACTTTCGCCTGTAGAATGATGTGGTGGAGTCTTGACTCTTCCCTCCCCCTCATTCCCTTGGAATAGCTGGTGTGTTGAAAATGAAGCAATGCTTGCTGCAATATTGGACCTCTATTCCTTTTAGGTACATTTAATGTTGTGTTGAAAAAAAATATTTTCTCTCACAAAAGTAAATCATCCCTGACACAAAATCATAGTAAATCTGGGCATGTATACGTAGCAATGTAATGGCAGAAGCTGGATTTTGGGTGAGTGGACAATGGAGCAGCTGTTGATTGACGGTCACCTGAATGCCATGTCAAAAATTATAAGAAACAGAGTGCTGCCCCTTTGCCCAGGGGAAATCCAACCCAGCCAAGGATACCATGCATGAGGGAAAGGTTCAGAGGCAGGCTTGGTGGCATAGCAGCACCTCTCTCTAGTAGGTATAAATATGCTTGCAGGACAGGAGTTAAGGCACCGGTTAGCTGAAGATGGTGGACTAGCATGCTGTGTGGTGGTCCTTGACAACATGGAGTGGGGTGATAACCAGGAGAAGAGATCTCCCATCGATCATAAGGGTAAGGGAAATCCCAAAACCTGCACTGTACGTTTGTCACTTCCCTCTGTCCACTGAGCCCTCTTTTGTTATAGGTGATACTGTAGTACAATAAGGTCTGTGAAGTCTGATGAAAACAGACGGTGACATGATAGGATGATGCACAGCGAGACCTCCCTGTGAGACATGGGGAGAACAACAGAACTACTGAGTGAGTTATGACTGTCTGTGGCATGGGGAGGAGTTAGGACATAGAGCACTGGGCTTGTGGATGCCTAACAAGGGACTTGTTTGCATCTTTTGGGGAGAAGCCTGTCACAGAAGCATCCCACAAAGAGGTAAATAACCATTTTGAGGTATTTTAGGAAAACTGATCGGATAACAAATGATTCAACTGATAACGCGGAGGGGCATAGTGTGGTCGGAGTAACCACACTGGTTGCCAAGGAAGCCCAAAAACATGCAGGGAATTTAGCCTTTGGCAAAAAGTGCCGTTTCTGTAGAGCACATCCTCTGTAATCATCACCAAGGTAGTTGCGCCCTGAACTGAGTTACTATAGAGTTATTGGTAGGAAATTCTAGACGATCAGGGGTGTACTGACTGCATCACCTAAACAAATTCACAGTACGGCACACTGCGGTGTTCTGAGGGGAGCATCTCTGGCAACCTCATTGGAACAGCAGCTTCATCCTATCACCAAAAAAAACATGGACACCTTTGTCATGCAATCATTTGCCTATGTCCTATTGCATTCGATCGTATATCAGACAGAAACTGTTAATATAGTTGATATTCTGTTTGAAGCTCCCACCGGCTCAAGTAGATACTCCTCCCTTTGATATCCTGATATGGTTACAGTTCTTTGCTATCAAAAAAGCAAATATGGAATAAATCTGAGCAGAAGTGGGGGAGGAGCCTAGCGCGCATCCAAGATGGTCGCGTGAGCACAGGGCTCCCCGGACCCTCGCTGCTCCTCGGAATTTATCCTGACATTATCCTGACTTAGCTGACGGAATCTGGAAGGCGAATTCTGACTGAACGTTGACCTTCTTTCAGATGGCTGTGCCCGGGGCGAGGGTGACCTGTGGAGCCAGGGTGTAATTGAACAACAGCGGCAGCGGATCTGTGCCAGTGGCCGCTCCATTACTTTCGGTTTCACTTTTGGATCCCCGAGGGGCTGGAGATCGTAACTGATTGGAGCGGCTGGGTGTTTATCTCCGCTGGACGCCCTTGTCTCCGCTTGCCACCAGTGTGTCCGTTGACTTTGGTTTCCTCGCCCGGCCGCATCACGGTATCTGGTGCGGCTTCTGACTGAGTGGCCGGTACCCCCTTGACGCTGGGCCGGTGGTCCCCGTTGGTGAGCGTGGTTCTCATGGGTGGCAGGGGGGGCCCCGAGGGGCGTAAGACTAAGACATCCCTCCGCGGGGGTCCGGTCCAGACGAACAACATGGACCGCTATACTCAAGGAAGAGGGTCCCCTGGAGCGGCTGGAGCCCCCTCGGACGAAGCTGGTGGTGGCTCGTCCATGCCCTCGGATCCGTCCCTGCAGGACATTATGGGCGCCATTAACGGCATCAAGGAGACTATTGCTACGCAATACGAGGCCTTGGCCCGTAAAATCGACACGGTGGCTATTGATGTCGCACTGATTCGGGCGGATCTCTCCAAGACCAACATGAGGGTTCAATCGCTTGATGTGCGGACGTCCACCCTGGTTGCGGATGTGTCGGACCAGCGGGCCACTCTCGGCGACCTCAAGTCGGCCAACGATCTGATGGCCCGGCGGCTGGAGGACTTTGAGGGACGGGCCCGCCGCAATAACATCCGCGTCGTAGGCGTCCCGGAGTCCTCCGACAACCACCCGGTGGATCTCTTGGTGGAAGAGCTCATCCTCAAGCATCTTGCCCCCGCCGGCCTGAGTAAGTTCTTCGCCGTGGAGCGGGCCCATCGAGTTCCGGGCGGTCGGCCGCGGCCGGGGGCCCCCCCGAGGCCCATTGTTGCCAAACTTTTCTACTACAGAGACCGAGATGTGATTTTGCAGGCCTCGCAGGCCCATGGCCCGGTCCGCCATGAGAATGCGTCTATTAACTTTTTCCCGGACTTCACCCAACTTGTCCAGAAACAAAGGATGGGCTTCCAGGGGGTAAAGCGTCGCCTCCGCGACCTGGGTCTCAAGTACTCCATGCTTTTTCCTGCTAGGCTCCGAGTGGAGCACGAAGATCGGACAATCTTTTTTGACTCTCCCACGACTGTGAGTGACTGGCTTGACTCGCTGCCGGGCCGCGGGGACCGGCCTGGGCCCTCTACTGGTACCGAGGGTGGCGGGTCTCCCTCGGAGTGACTTTGGTGCTTGATTTTGCCATTTTGTACTGTTCGGCTGGGTTCAACTTCTCTTTTGCATTTTGTTTCATTATGATCTATGTGGGGGGCGGTTGGGGACGGGTCCCTCTCCTCCTCCGGGGTCTTTCCGTAGAATGGGGTTTATGGGGCGACAGGCACACTGCAAGTTGGGGTGGTTTTTTGGGTCGCAGGGGTGCAGGGTGGGGGTAGTTGGTAGTTGGGGGGGGTTGGGGGGTTTTGATTTGTGTGTTTTGTTTTTAATGCGAGGTCTTTGTTCTGTTCTAGTCTTGGGCGTTGCGCTATCTGCTGGGGGACCCTTGATCGATTGGAGGGGATGGGGGGGACGGGTTGAGGTTGATGTCATGGAACGTCAATGGATTGGGGGACCGTATCAAACGGGGTGTTGTGCTGCAGTATCTGCGACGTATGTCTCCTGATGTGGTGTTTTTACAGGAGACGCATCTGGTGGGTAACGTTTGTCATGCCATGAACAGGGGGGGGTACCGACTCGTTGCCCATTCTGGTTTCACCACTGGCTCTAGAGGGGTTGGCATTCTCCTGCGCTCTTCACTTCCGCTGGAGATCACCAGGGTAGTCCCGGACGACAGAGGGCGCTATGTGGCTTTGACTGGGCGGTGGGAGGGGCAGTCCCTTTCCCTGGTCTCTGTCTATGTTCCCCCGGGCCTCCAGAACTCCACCTTTTCAGACTTGGGTCGAATGCTGCTTGAGCTTCCTGACAGTCTTCTGCTTATGGGTGGGGATTTCAATTCGGTGGTCTCGGGCGACCGGGATCGCCACCCGCCCAGGGCCCTCCCTGCTGCGCAGGCGTGGCTTGGCGGATTCTTGGAGACCTTCGGTCTGGTCGATTGCTGGAGGTTAATGCATCCTACACAGTGTCAGTACACTTTTCACTCTGGGGCGCATGGGAGTCTCTCCAGATTGGATTACTTTCTTATGCCCGCGGCCCAGACTGCCCGGATACGAGAGGTTAAGCATCTGGCCCGGGGTATTTCTGATCATTCCCCACTGTGGTTGCTTTTTGACACTGGGACGCGGTCTGCTGGGCGGATCGCTCCTATTAACCCTTGGTACCTGCGGAACCCCACGATCCGCTATAGTCTGGTCAAGTCGATTGACCAATACTTCCTTGAGAATGATGGGTCGGTGATGTCCGCAGTGTCCCTGTGGGAAGCTTTTAAGGCAGTACTCCGTGGGCAGGCCCTATCCCAGATTGTGGCGGCTAAGAAGGTTAAGACGGAGGCGGTGGAGAAGCTGGAGACCGACATCTTGGGGTTGGAGGCGGCCTTGGAGACGGGTGTCTCTCCGGATGGGCTACATGCCCTCAGCCTGAAACAGTTCGAGTATAAGTCCCTTGTTACTGACGCTGCCCGGACCATGTATAGGGAGCAGCAGGGTAGGTTGTATGATGCTGGAGACAAGGCTGGTAAATTGATTGCTTGGCTGGATAGGAAGGAGAGAGTGAATCGTGTGGTCCCAGAGCTCCGGGTTGCGGATGGAGTGTGTGTGACTGAGCCTGGCGAGATTGTGGAGTGCTTTGCTGACCACCTCCGGACGGTGTATTCCCCGGTGTCTGACAGAGATGAAGACGACTCTCGTCTTCTACTACGGGATATTGTCCTGCCCGGCTTATCCGTCGAGGACCGTGAGCGGTTGGATGCCCCCTTGGCCGTCGATGAGATTGCTACCGCGATTGGCTCCCTTCGCTCGGGCAAAGCCATGGGCCCCAATGGCCTGACGATCGAGCTATACAAACTACGCCCGGATAAAATCGCGCCCTTCCTCCGTCGTATGTTTCAGGTGAGGAAATATGAATTTTGTGATCAGTTATGTCCCCTATCGTAGACCCCAACGGCTCCATGTGCATGCTATAAGTACATGTATGTTCCCTCCAGTTCCAGTTTTGAAGACGCAAATATATGTGCGTCCACCGTCAACATGTCCTCTTTCAGATCCGCCATGAATGGGTCAGATATTCCATTCCTAAGTATGAAAGGCCACCGACTTTATGTGGTTCACTTTCCACATTTTACAGATTCAGGCGAGTAGGCCCAGAATTCTGTCATCAAGCCTTTTTCTGCCTTCTGCCTCTGAAAGCTCCAGTCTGAGCCTGCATCTGTATCCATGAACTTTGTCCTACTCCCTGCGCGGCTAACGGTGCCTGATTCAGCCTGTTGCCTGCCAAAAACTGTATTTCACCTTCAAGATTATCTGCTCCGCTCCTCATCCGATGCATTCCTGTCTAGTAGTTTAGGTAAACATTCCTCCAGCTACCGTACAAAGGGCCAGGCCTCGCTGTCCTCATGCAAGTAATTCATAGCCCCTGTTACCATGGAATATTCCTACCCCCTCGCATCTCATGTAGACACTTAGACGCTTGTACACGCACTAACAGTCAGTATAGAATAGATTCTATCCTAGAGACCTTTCCTTTTTGATAACACAGTTCTTTAAACATAGGATATTAGATATGATTTGGGATTAGGTTGACATGACCCCCCAGACTTCTGTCTCCACATGTAGAGCTAAATGTCAAGTCCCCTTCACCCTCTAGTTGCACGTCAATCACACGTCATGCGGCTGCGCGCGCATCTCTGCCAAATATTTCTGCTGACATTGCAGGATTCTCTTATGGATCCACCCACTTGTGACATCATGTATAATGACGTTTATTAAATTACGCCCATATGTCCGCCTCTTTAGTTACGTATGCTCATTTTATCTGTATTATCAGCTGTTACGCCTCTTGCATCTGTTTCACTGTAATGCATTTCCTATAAAACTGATTATCTGTCAATAATGTATGCCCTTCCTTCCTGAACTTTCGTGGTGATGGAATAGAAGCCTGCAATTCGAATTGTATTCCTTTGTATAGGAATAAAGCCTTTTAGAACCTCTAATACCACGGATTCTGCCTCTTATATTTACTGAGTTATTCTTACTAGACTTTACCGCATAAAAAATAGTACCGGTAATGAAATATTTACCACATAAATTGGCGCCCGAACAGGGACACTTTCTCATCTCACGCGCCGGCGGTGCGTTGTAGGCCCGGTCTCCTGCCACAGCTGAACGGACAAAAACGCGTACCTGCAGGATTTCCTGTATCTCCCTCCGGCCAAGCGGAGGCGACTGAGGCTGCGATCAACACCCAGACGAGGCGGTGAGAAGTGCGAAGTATCCCGACCAGAGCCTAGCTGGGAGAGCAAGATCCGAGGTATACAGAGGCCCGCCAGGTTCCGAAGTTCCGAGTCCAGTCGAGTCGAGTCCAGTCCGGTCCAGTTTCAGTTCCGTTCCGAGGCCTTCCATTCCGAGCTACCCGGTGAGTACCATTACCGGGGAGGCATTTAACGTGCACATAGTCTGTGCCGGTCAAGACGGGTTTGGGTACACAAATCCGGTCTGCACTGTTTCAGCAGTGTATCTGTACTGTTTAGCAGTATATCTAGTATGTCTTGCATATAAATCAGTATTATCTAATGTCAGTATTATGTCATTAACTAGTTTTCTATTAGTTATCATCGTTCGTAAAACTGTTAAGTGTTAAATGTTTTAATACGTTCTATATATTGTGGTGTGAATGATTGTTCATTATTGTGTTTACTGTATAAAGTGTGTTCTAGCAACCATCTAAAAATGACGCTCTTTTCGAAATTAAGACAGATCAAAACCAGAAAAGGGGTACTCGAAGAAGCTGTTCCCATTCCACCTAGGGACACTCCAGGGTACTTTATGTATCATAAGCATGGCCTAGATGCCATATTATTTCTTGATTTATGGGTGGACTACACCAAGGATTTGCCAGAAAATCAGAGATGGCCCGCAGCGGGGACCTGGGATGCAGATTGCATCATGAGAGTAGAAGAAGAATTATGGAAAAAGAAAGCCAGACAGTCACAGAAAGATGCCATTGAATTATGGCGTAAAGAATCATATAGACGTACAGAAAAAGCACTCAGACAGGAAGAGAAAGGTAGAGAGAATTCAAATAAAACTCGAGAAAATCTATTACTTGAGGAAGGTACCCGAGTAAAATCAGAACAAGTAGATAGACAAAGAAACACTCTTATGAATGGTATGTATCCTCTTCTGGCCGAAGGGTTACCTAAGGCTACCCCGGAAATACCAAAAGACTTGACTCCCCCATTGCTCCCGATAAAAGCACATCCCAAAACACATCCCAAAACAGCAAAGGACGTTTTTCTTTCCTCCTATTTAGATGACGTAGCTCCCGAGTATGCTAATGCCATACCACACACACCGCTTGCCGATGGTGTTCAACACCAAGAGCATTCGTCTGTACCCCCGCAACAACAAACTCTTACGCAAGTCCCAACAGGTCCGTCCGTTTCTACAGTTTTTCCCGCATCTACAATCTCTATCCTACGTCCAACGAATCCTTTCTTGCCCAGCACCTCAGATGGTGCTACAGGAGGTACGACAGACATGTATGCCACACCGCCGCGTAATAAACAGACCCTTAGAGATTTAGCACTACAACGTACAGCCCAACTAGCGACATCTGACATGTTTAAAGAACAGCTTGTAGATTGTAGATACGACCCAGTACCAGGTAAACAGGACAAATTGCTCATATCATCACTACGTATACGACGAGCTACATTATATTTAATGACGATACCAGGAATGGTTGAACACCTAGACAATATATATCGCTTTGTCCAAACAGGGCGAGGTCCAGAAAGTATTAACGAAGCTATGGAATACCAGAAAGTGGATGTACAAAGACAACTACTACGTTTTTTCATAAATTGCGTAATTAGGAATCAAGACAGGCCTGGGGCAGATCACGATACTATGCAAAGACTTGCCAAATGGGGTCAGAACATATCAGAAGAGAAACATGATAGACAGGCGTGAATAATCGCCATGTATCGAAAGATCCGCAAGGAAGTAGAACGAATACGTAAAGAAAGACGAGAAGCAGACAGAGTTGAATCAGAGAAAGAGGAGGAGCAAGAATCAGAACAATTAGAAACGATAGCTTATGTAGGTAGAGGAAGACCCCATAATAATACTAGAGGCTTTAATGATCCGATACGTCCGATACGTCCAGAATGTAATAGACATTTTCCAAACCCTATGTTAAATACAAGATCCCCGGAACACCTATTCCAAGCCGCTGATAAATTACTCCGAGATCGAAGGGGGTACCACATGCTCGATTCCATGGACGAACAAGAATTAGCCAGGTCAGCAGTACAATGGGCTGACAGTCCCAGCGAATACAATGATGATGTACTTGCACACACGTTTCTGAATCTTGACCCATACGAACAGCGTTTAGCTAGTATATACATGATTCAACACCTCCTTATATTATATAAAAGCCAACACTCCGATCCAGGACCCTTACCTGACATATTGACAGAACTACTCACAAATATATGGAGAGGGTCAGGTACTGATTTGATTAAAGAAATTCTAGAATTTCGAAACCAATATTTAACTTTCGTATGCCCAGAACACGTTCCAGTTCCCATCATGGGAAGAAAAATGTATCACATAGATAGACAGAACCCGTTACGCGAAGTACACCCAATGAGAGGTGACGGTAATAACTTTACACGCGTGTTTGTGTACACGCCCATAACTAAAATGGAATTATTAGAAATGAAGAAAGTAGTACCCAGCCATGACAAGGATCCAGCAGGTTTCCACCGTGAAATAAAAGACATGTTACTCATGGGAGAGTATACCTACCCCGACATTATGAAAATATTAAAAGTCCTATTACCCGCCGGTGTTTATGAGAAACTCAAAGAAAAGGAATGGGAGGTGGGAGACCAAAAGATAGATTGGACAGCATTAGAAAACGAAGAAAGGGCCCGAGCTGCAGGAGCAGGGCTTGGGGAAAAGACTACAGCACTACCAGGATTACTAGTGCAGGTACTGCCACGTTTATTAACTACGAAAAAGGAAGACTGGGGTGCAATATCAGCCTGTAAACAAAAGCCAGATGAAGACACTAGTGATTTCTATTCCCGATTTGAAAAATGTTTTGGTATAAATAGTGGCATAAAAGCCAGTAGCGAGTCATATCCACATCTGTTTGTGACAAAATTAGTTGAAAATTCTCTGCTGCAAGTCAAGAATAGAGTATTGAAATTCGAAAGTACCTGGCAAGGTAATACCCCATCACAGATGTTACAGATGTTACAATATCACCACAATAGAATTAGAGAAGAACAAGAACAAGAACAAAGACGTATGAAAGATACAAAAATGAAAATGCTTGTTGCACAGTCAGTTCCAGCTGATGGTCATCAAAAGGGTGATTCCGCAGGTCCAACGAAAGGGACATGCAACTATTGTAAACAACAAGGTCATTATATACACGATTGTCCAGTCCTGAAACATAATATTGCCACGGGTAGAACCCAGGAAAGACCACGTCCACCTAGACAGGATCAGAATCAACAACAAATCCCTCAGCATGCACAACCTAGGTTAGCTCCGCAACAATTAGCTCCGCAACAGGCAGCTCCACAACAGACCGTAGCATCACCACAAGCGCAGCCTATTGCTGCAACACAGGCAACAACACAACAGATGTATCAGTATGCACAAGCAGATTATCCCGATTATCAGCGATACACATGAAATAGCCTAGAGAGGGAAGTTGGCTTACCCCTTATAGAGGTTCCTGTAGACCAAGAGGGACCTTATGTACATAGTGAACTATTAGGGGAAGACAGAAAGTTTTTACTTGATACAGGGGCAAGCAGAACAACCATAAGACGCAGTGAAGTTCCAGGGGCACCCCTCTCAGGCTCACAAAATATTTCCCTTGTATTCTCAGGAAAACCTATAATCAATGACGTAACACAACCTCTTCCACTTACGGTCGGTCCATTGACACGTACTACAGATTTATTGCTTACTAAATCATGTCCAGAAAACTTGTTAGGTATAAAAACATTGAAAGCTCTAGGAGCCATAATATGTTGTTCTCCGGAAGGAGTACGACTATTTTTACGTGACTTTAAAGGTCACTACGTGTCCAGAGACATGGATCACCGACTGCAGAATTTACCTACACATTTATGGGCACAAGGCCCCACTGATGTTGGTTGCATGAATATTACACCATATCGTGTCACACTAAAAACAGGAGTAGTACTACCACGAATGCGACAATACAAGTTACCACCAGATGCTGTAGTGGCTTTGCTGCAAATCATTGACGAGCTCATTGCACAAGGAGTGGTTGTCGAAACCGACTCCAATGTATGTAATTCCCCGATAATTCCGATTCTTAAAAGAACGGATCCAAAAGCACCACCAGTATATCGATTAGTTATTGATCTGCGCGAATTAAATAAATGCATTGTACCACAATACCCTGTGGTCCCAGATATCTCTTCATTACTCACCGCTATTGACTCAGAAGCAACGTTTTTCACTGTAATTGATCTCAAGAATGCTTTCTTTAGCATCCCAATAGATCCGGAAAGTCAATATCTGTTCGGATTCAGTTTAAATGGACGAAGTTTTAAATTCACACGCGCACCTCAAGGATTTACAGAAAGCCCCAGCATCTATAGCCAAGCACTGAAACGAGAACTTGACCGTATCCACATGCCAGTTAACACTGCCTTGCTTCAATATGTCGATGATCTGCTGATCACCGCCCGAAGCGAACCTGAATGTGAAAAAGCGTCACTGACGGTTTTAAAATTTCTGGCCGACACAGGGCACAAGGTGTCCCCTTCTAAGCTGCAATTCTGTGTCCAGCGAGTTGTTTACCTTGGGCACTCGCTGTCCAAGGAGGGAAGGCAGCTTACACCTGATCGCATCCAGTTAATTGCTAACATGCCACCACCCAAGACACAAAAGGAGGTGCAGGCTTTTATAGGCCTCACTTCATACTGTAGGCAGTGGATCCCTCAATATGCATTTCTAGCAAAACCACTCATCCAGTTGACAACACAGGAGGCAGCCACATCGACTGTCCTCCCTTGGACTCCAGAACATACACATGCCTTTGAAAGCTTAAAGAAAGCTTTATGCCAAGCACCTGTTTTAGCAACACCAAGTTACAGTAAACAGTTTACACTCTTTGTTACAGAACGCGACGGTACTGCCTTGTCAGTACTCACTCAGGAACAAGCAGGATCACACAAACCATGTGCTTATTTCTCTAGTACATTAGATCCGGTAGCTCAGGCTCTTCCTGCGTGCCTGAAATCGGTGGCAGCAACAGCTTTAGCAATCAGACAAAGCGATGCCATAGTGTTAGGACATCAATTGACAGTACAAGTACCACACGCAGTAGAGGTTCTCTTGAACCGCACACAAACACAACACTTGACTATAGCGAGACTCACGGGTTACGAATTAACATTGTTTCAGCCACACATAGAAATCAGACGTTGTAATACGTTAAATCCTGCCACACTGTTGCCAGTAGGCGGAACAGATCCATTGGCACATGATTGTGTCGAAGTCATTACTATCACGACGAAACCCAGACAAGACTTGACAGATATCCCTTTGTCAGATCCAGACTTGACATTGTATGTAGATGGGTCATGTATGAGAACAAGTACAGGAGAGTTAGTGGCCGCTTACGCAGTCACAACAGACACTGAAGTCATTGAAACAAATTGTATTAACACTTTGTCAGCTCAAGCAGCAGAGCTCATCGCTCTGACACAAGCCTGTATTCAAGCCAAAAATAAGAAAGTCAACATATACACAGATTCACGTTATGCATTCGGAGTCGTCCATGACTTCGGCGTACTGTGGCGAGAGAGAGGTTATTTAACTTCTCACGGTGCCCACATCCAACACGGACCCCTCATTCAAGCCCTATTAGACGCGATTCATCTACCTACTACAATATCGATTATGAAATGCAAAGCCCATACAAAAGTTACCGATATCATTTCTCAGGGTAATGACCTAGCTGACAGAACAGCTAAACAGACTGCTCAGAATCAGACTCACACAACTGACATGACAAAGACAATAGTTCCGACACCAACACATTGCATGACAGTTAAGGATCCCGCCCTTGATGTAATTGACATACAGACACATGCTACACCGGAAGAAATAAAGAAATGGACTGAATTAGGAGGGATCCAAACGGATCAAGGATGGATGACGAAGGAAAAATCTATATGGTTTCTTCCGGACTCCATGGTTCAAGTCATCATTAACACTATACATAGTCCAGCGCACTTAGGAGAAAAAGCTATGCTAGACAGCATTCAACACATCTGGTTTAACAAACATTTACGAGCCGCAGCTAAACAGAAAGTACGTACCTGTATGATATGTTGTCAGTTTAATCCAGGTAAAAGCATCCCCATAGAGCAGGGTGGATTTCAATCTCCCGATCATGCTTTTGAAGTCCTCCAGATGGATTATATCCAGATGGAACGATGTCGAGGATTCAAATATGTTCTCGTAGTTGTCTGTGCTCTTTCCCGTTGGACAGAAGCCTACCCGGTTTCAGATTACACTGCCCCGACTACTGCCAAACAGTTAGTTCGAGAATTCTTCCCACGGTACGGTTTACCACGTGTTGTCTACTCAGATAATGGCCAGCCGTTCTCATCCGAACTAATGAAACACGTTTCCCTTTTGTTAGGCTACCAATGGAAATTCCACTGTGTCCGACATCCCGAGGCAGCAGGTCTTGTGGAACGCCATAATCAAACTCTGAAAATTAGATTGTCCAAAATATGTAGGGAAAAAGGTGTCGATTGGATAGTAGCCTTACCAGTTGCACTCTTTTACATGAGAATGGTAGCACATTCTCGAACAGGGCTATCCCCGTACGAGGTGATCTTCGGTAGACCACCAAATATGTGGGGGACGCCTATACCTCGCAAAATCACTGATGTTGACTGTAATATGCTGACAGATTACCTGGCTTCCTTGATGTCTGCACTACAATCTTGTCGTTCACAGGTAGCTGCAGCTTTTCCCGATAATACTGAGGTGAAGCTCCATGACGTGGTTCCTGGTGACCTGGTTCTGGTCCGGAATTTCGACCGGAAGACCCAACTGGAGCCTAGGTGGAAGTCGCCGAAGCTTGTTCTACTAACTACAAGGACAGCCGTGAAGATCGAGGGACGTAAAGGGTGGTTGCACTCGAGTCATATCAAGAAATTTTACGGACTACCATCTAGTGTGAACGCTCAGCCCTGCATTCCCTCACAGACAGACTCAAAGCTCCCCTTGGTTGAACTAAAAAACACTGAACTTTATAAACTAAAGTTAAGGTCTAGCAAGTCAGACAATTTGATTGTTTAAGTCCTCTCCAAGGTGAATCGGTTGAATTTGTCTCTGACATGTATCCTCTAGACCGGAATAGAGAAAGAAATCAACAGATGCAGCTTAAAAAGCATGCGTATTGTAAATCACTTCGTAGTCACTGCACAGTAACATTATTAATTTTGTTTTTTCTAAGTCTTCTGATCATCATTTCCAGCATACTATTGCACATGTATTACCCTATTCTTAAGCGTGCTTACAATGTAACGGCAGAACATTCTTTTAGCGAATTACCTCCGCATGAGTTGTCCTGTAGATTTGCGCTGCGCAACAACACATTCATTAGTATGTTACATCATTCCCATCAGACCAGCAATGCCACAAATTGTTGGATATGTGGCCGACTCCCTCCCTATCAGAACTATAAGGGAGTTTTGCCCCTCTTTCCATATCCGTTCACACACAATGGCTCCTGTGGAGCATGGTTTAGTTTGATTAATTCCCTAGATTCAAATTCCGCAGTTTATCAAGACAACTGGGTATGGGGAAACCTGAACCTAGTTTTGCTTAAAGTCTGCCACCCTAACAAGGAGGGACTTCCCAAAAGAACAGGAACTGATCTAGAAAATGAAGTATATGGATTAGGTAACTTTACACTTAACCTCATGATCCTGAACGTTGAATCTGAAGCTACACCAATCTTGCCCGCTATGCCAGTATTCCCAGTAAAAGGGGAATTATGTGTAAGAAAGAATGGCTCCATACACATGGGCCATAGTAAATGCACCACTGTAATAAAATTCAGTGATCAAGGCAAGTCTACATTTAGAGCTTCCCGTCATTCCTACTTCATATGTGGCCAGACCGCATATATACGTCTACCTCTAGATTGGGATGGTACCTGTTACATAGCATTCCTTCTGCCACCTGTTTTCCTAGCTCCTCCTGATTATCATAGAAATACCCATTTAGTACACAATAGACAGCAGAGAGATCTCCCAATTGTCGATTACACTGAAACGGCATGGGAGCAATACACAGATTTCAATAAAGGTTTCTTTCCCTATATAGGTACAGTCACTAATAGTAAGCTGATACGTAGATTAACTAGAACCCTTGAAGCAGTAGTGAACGAGACTACTTCCGCCTTGGGCAATTTAACAGAAGAGCAGTCTGCCATGCGGATTGTTGTGCTTCAAAATCGTCTTGTCCTTGACGTCATCCTGTAGGGTCATCGGATCAAGTTGCTGCGTTTTCATACCAGAAAATTCACCGTCAGTATATAAAGCCATAACTCGCCTTCATAAGATTGTAAGCCAGATACACCAGAGTCCAGGCACCTGGACTTGGTCCGGTTGGTTTTGGAGTGTATTGTCAGCCTGGGGATGGAGAATCCTATCCTTCCTAGGTATTGGCTTCCTCATACTATTCAGTTGCTGCTTATGTCTACAATGTGGGCCAGCGATTTGTGGTCTGTGTGCCACATCGTGTATCCCACATCCAAGTTTTCGTTCAAGATCCCGGAAGAAGAAAGAAGAACAAATGATGCTATATGAACAGATCGATGGATTGATGAAGATCGATATCTCCTGAGGGTCCGTAGGGGACAAGGAGGGAATGAGGAAATATGAATTTTGTGATCAGTTATGTCCCCTATCGTAGACCCCAACGGCTCCATGTGCATGCTATAAGTACATGTATGTTCCCTCCAGTTCCAGTTTTGAAGACGCAAATATATGTGCGTCCACCGTCAACATGTCCTCTTTCAGATCCGCCATGAATGGGTCAGATATTCCATTCCTAAGTATGAAAGGCCACCGACTTTATGTGGTTCACTTTCCACATTTTACAGATTCAGGCGAGTAGGCCCAGAATTCTGTCATCAAGCCTTTTTCTGCCTTCTGCCTCTGAAAGCTCCAGTCTGAGCCTGCATCTGTATCCATGAACTTTGTCCTACTCCCTGCGCGGCTAACGGTGCCTGATCCAGCCTGTTGCCTGCCAAAAACTGTATTTCACCTTCAAGATTATCTGCTCCGCTCCTCATCCGATGCATTCCTGTCTAGTAGTTTAGGTAAACATTCCTCCAGCTACCGTACAAAGGGCCAGGCCTCGCTGTCCTCATGCAAGTAATTCATAGCCCCTGTTACCATGGAATATTCCTACCCCCTCGCATCTCATGTAGACACTTAGACGCTTGTACACGCACTAACAGTCAGTATAGAATAGATTCTATCCTAGAGACCTTTCCTTTTTGATAACACAATTCTTTAAACATAGGATATTAGATATGATTTGGGATTAGGTTGACATGACCCCCCAGACTTCTGTCTCCACATGTAGAGCTAAATGTCAAGTCCCCTTCACCCTCTAGTTGCACGTCAATCACACGTCATGCGGCTGCGCGCGCATCTCTGCCAAATATTTCTGCTGACATTGCAGGATTCTCTTATGGATCCACCCACTTGTGACATCATGTATAATGACGTTTATTAAATTACGCCCATATGTCCGCCTCTTTAGTTACGTATGCTCATTTTATCTGTATTATCAGCTGTTACGCCTCTTGCATCTGTTTCACTGTAATGCATTTCCTATAAAACTGATTATCTGTCAATAATGTATGCCCTTCCTTCCTGAACTTTCGTGGTGATGGAATAGAAGCCTGCAATTCGAATTGTATTCCTTTGTATAGGAATAAAGCCTTTTAGAACCTCTAATACCACGGATTCTGCCTCTTATATTTACTGAGTTATTCTTACTAGACTTTACCGCATAAAAAATAGTACCGGTAATGAAATATTTACCACACAGGAGTCGAACGAGAGGGGTTCCCTTCCCGCCGACCAGCGTCTGGCGACTATAGTCGTGATTCCTAAGGAGGGTAAACCACGTGACCGCTGTGCTTCATATAGGCCTATCTCCCTCTTAAACGCAGAACCCAAAATCCTGGCTAAAGTCCTCGCCAACCGCTTGCTGAGCGTTATCTGTGATCTGATTCATCCGGATCAATGCGGCTTCATCCCCCACCGTAATACCGCTCTTAATCTGCGGCGTCTGCACGGCGTCCTAGCTAGGGCGAAATACTTTTCTGAACCAGCCGTATTGGTTTCATTGGACGCCACCATGGCCTTTGATACCATCGAGTGGCCATTCCTCTGGGCGGTCTTGGAGAAGTTTGGCTTTGGGGAGGGATTTCTTAGCTGGGTGAAGCTTCTTTATGCCGGACCAATGGCTCAGGTGGTTGTCAATGGGCGGGCTTTCCGGCCCTTAGCTCTCGGGAGGGGCACTAGGCAGGGGTGCCCGTTGTCCCCTCTGCTTTTTGCTCTTGCCTTGGAACCGCTCGCCGCCTGGCTCCGCTGGGAGCCCTCTATCAGAGGGATCCGATGGGCCCCGGGCTTCGAGGATCGGGTCTCGCTGTACGCGGATGATATTCTTCTGTACCTCACCTCGCCGCGACAGTCACTTAATGTTCTCTTTGATGTCCTCACCTCCTTTGGGAAAAACTCGGGTTTGATAATTAACTGGTCCAAATCTTGCGTGTACCCTCTCTCCGGTGGCCCTCCCGTCTTGCCGCCTCTACTTCCTATCCAAACGTCCTCATCCGGCTTTAAGTACCTGGGGGTGTATGTTTCGTTGGACCCGGCGGTCCGCTATGAGCAGAACCTCCTGTCTCCACTCCGACGTTTGAGGGTGGATACGGCTCGTTGGTGTAGGTTGCCCCTGTCTCCGCTTGGTCGGGCGGCCCTGTTTAAAATGATGTCCCTTCCCAGATTTCTTTACGCACTACAGAACTCATTTGATGTCATTCCGGTGGCCTACTTTCGGGAGGTGGAGAGCCTGCAGAGGAGACTGGTCTGGGACGGGCGGGCGCGTATCGCTCTGGCAAAGCTTACTCTCCCCTGGTACGACGGGGGCATCGCGCTTCCTGACATTAGACGGTACTATTGGGCCTCCCAACTGTCGGCAATTAACCATGCCACGTATGCTCCTGGTCTGAACCCGGCGTATGAGATGGATAAATTCCTGCTTCCCGGCGGTAATTATAACAGAGCGCTTTACTCCCGATCTGCGGGTGGTACCCTCACGGGCCCTACCAAGATTGCGGTAAGGGTGTGGAAGACGGCGAATGTAGCGATGGGCTGGAGTGAGCGTTTAACGTGTGCTACTCCCTTGTTTGCCTCAGACCGCCTGGGGAGCCTTTGGACGACGAAAGGCTTTGAGCACTGGGACACGATCGGTATTAGCAGAGTGGGGGATCTGTGGGTTAAAGGCGCGGTCAAGACCTTCGCGGCGCTCCGGAGCGAGTATGAGCTTAGTGAGAGGGAGTTTTTTCGCTACGCCCAGGTTCGGCATGCCCTGCTCTCGGTTTTTGGGGAAGGGTCCACGGTCCCTGTTTCTTCGCCCCTCGAGGACCGCATACTCGACGGTCACGTTCCCGATAGTACTATCTCTTTGATCTATAAAAAATTGATAAATAATCGGGCTGACCTCTTGGTGCGTCTACGGGAGGCATGGACGGGGGATGGGGTTGAGTTGGACGACGAGGACTGGCAGTCCGCGCTGTCATCTCCTAAGGAGGTGGCCATCCCGGCCCGTCTTCGTTTGGTCCAGCTTAAGATCCTCCATCGCGTTTACGTGACGGGTCCCCGATTGGTCTCGATGGGGTTTTCTGAGGACGGGCTCTGCAAGCGTGGCTGTGGGCACAGTGCCACCTTTCTCCACATCCTGTGGGAGTGCCGCGAGGTGGTGGAATACTGGCGTCAGGTGCATGAGGTTATGAGGCGAGTCACCGGGGTCACGCTGTTGCCGAAGGTGCGTCGTTGTGTGCTGAATGTGTGGGAGCCCAATGACTATAACGCGGCCCAGACTCGGTGGGCGGCCCTGGGGAACATGATAGCAAAGAGGGACATAGCGCAGCTTTGGGGTTCGCAGCGGCCCCCCACCGTGTCTGTCTGGAAGGAGAACATGGACTGGTGCATGTTCAGGGAAAAGACTGTGTATGTGGCTCGTGGTAAACCCGGGGCTTGGAACAGAATTTGGGGGCAGTGGAATGCGTATCGTGGAAGTATTTGTGCTCCCCCCCTGGTGGAAACGTCTGATGTAGCCTTGTCCCCCTGATCCTTGATGGTTCCTTACTTATCTGGCACATCTGAGTATAGATTGGTATTCCCGTCTCTCCCCCCCCCCTACCTCTTTGTTTCCCTGCTTTTTGACTGCCATCGGGTGGTCGGATATGGACTGGACGCACCCCTGCTGTGGCCCGACGCCCATCTTATGTTTTCTTGCCTCGCCTTTGTTTTAAGTTGTTATTTATGTTAAAAGGGTGTATCCTGATTTCCTCTATGTGCAGTCTGCTCTTCTGTAGGGTGCGGAGCCCCGGTGGGCCAGTCATTGTGATTGCACTGTTTGATCTTTTACCTACTAGCGGCCGGCCCTGGTGGTTGTAGACCCGTGCTTGTAACCTTCTTTCTGCACAATAAAAAAATTTTCAAAAAAAATAAAAAATCTGAGCAGAAGTGGAAATCTAATTCACAGAGTACCCTCATGCGCTATACCAGGACCCTTCTGATTACATGCTACCGAGAAGGAGTGATAAAGATATGAAGGCTGGTGACAAATTGTCTCTGCTATGCAAAGATTCCACACTTCCATCTGATGTTCACCTGGGAGAGAAAACCAAAAGTGGAAGAAGAAGCATTTCCACAGGTGAGAACCCTGAAAGTGTAATTAAAGTCAGAGGAAGTATTGAAGATGTAACCAATATTGGACAGCCACAAGAAGAGAGTGGACACATTCACAAAACCAGGGAAATCAGATGTAACCACCAGATGTTGTGTCCCTCTTGGGAAAGAAGTGGTGAGTCATGGAATGTGGACATAACTTCTGATATTAATATGAAACTGATAGTAATGTTGATGAAGGGAAACAGCTGTTTAATACGCTCACTTGTCCTAAAACGCCCAGTCTGTAGCTTAATTTAATCTTGGTCAAAATTTGGTACAGGATTTTCTTGACTCTATTATTATAGACAGACTCAATTGACCTCATATGTTATTTCAAAGGAGCAGCAGCCTTGAGAAAGCCCTACGTGTGTGCCCCTTGATAGGGCAAAACATGTGTTGGCTGACCAATTAACAACTTGCAACTGATGACTATTAATAATTGTTATTGAATGTTATTTGCAAACTCCTTTGAAATCTCTTTGTCTCACTAAATCAAGTCTTATGTATCACAGCAACTGATTTTTATTATTTTTGGTATGTGCACCCCCCTATTATAAATAATGAAAGTGACAGAATTGACATACACTTTTTTCCCCTGAAGCTTGTGAGCAAAAGATCAATCCTTCACAAGAATTATGTGATGAACTACTGGGTTTCTTTCATGAAAAAATAAAAAAATCTATGATAGTCTTGGGAAATTGTCAAATATAGATTCATTGACATGCTGGTAGATAATCTGCAAAGCTTCAAACTGAGCTTTACTAAAAGACTTTACTTTGCTTTAAGTGCAAGCTGTTAAAAATCATGTTCTGGTAGCAAAAACCAGCTTTCCACTTGATCCTTGTCCCTACCAATTGTTTACACTAGCAGCAGAGATATTATCTACACCGCTCACTACATTATCTAACTTTCCTACTAGTTTAGTTATAGTTCCTAAAATCTGGAAACAAGTGAGTGTTTAGGCAACTCTTGAAAAAATCAACAGCTGCCCTGAGTCACCCTCAAACAGCAGTACGATTTCTTTCTATTTGGTCATTAGGTTTCATCTGCGCTTGTGAAATCTATTGTATTAAATATATCTTAAAAGGGGCTTACATCCCACCCCTTGCTTACCTTACTTTTCATTTGTTCCTTTGCTTGCCAATTACTTTTCCTCCATTTCTATTGGCTGTGGCATACTGTTTCCTGGTGTTCCTGTGTTGTTCCTTGCGTGCTTCTTTCATCTGTTTTCCGTCAACAAAGTACTATTTCCATCCGCTTTTGTCAAAATATTTTTTTAAAGGTTTTGCATGCAGAGCACTTGCTCTATTTTGCTTTCTGTTCAATTTTGTTTTTAATATAATACTTCATGTCTTTATCCCTGTGCTTCTCATCTGCCACCCTTCTGCAACGCCGTGCAGCACTTGTGCCCCTCACTGTTTACTTAAGTTTGTCTAGTTGACTCAGAAATGACTGGCAGCCCATCTCACCCACCAAAAAATTGACATTCTTTTATAATGCCGTTAATCCTTTATTGCAAATTTGTTTAAGTTGTTCCTTTCCTATTCCTTAGCACCTTTTTAATGTGTGCATCTCATCTTGCAAATGTAAGCCTTGCCCTGAGCCATTGACATCAATGTTGCCAGGTGATGCTTCATTCACATAAATACTGGACGCGCCAAAAATGAGTGCTGGCATTGAAGTGTTCTTGGTCTGAGCAGTACCATGAGGATCTGAGCTGCATTGTTTCAGTAAGGTGTGTCTTCTCAACACGCATCTTGTCTCCTTATTGTGTTGTCAGCAGCAAAAAGCTCTGTCCCGGAGTTCAGAGGCCTCGTTCTGCAAGTTTCAAGAGGAATTCTCTGTAGTTCTGTTTAGTTAGAATCCACGAACAGCATGTTAAGAATTGTGAGCACAATCTTTTTAATTTAAAAGAACTGCGTTACAAACAGAATGTTACAACTTGTTTCTCTTTCCCAGTGGTATCGGGCTGAATGCTTGGAGGCACACCAGCCTTTAAGGGTTTATATATTATTGCTAACACATTGCTTTAGGATTACTGTGCCCTTTACCGCGATAAAATACAAGCCTTCTTTTCAATTATACCCTTCAATGAAAAACCTGTTTCTTTTTCTGTTTCATGGGGAATTGCACGATAGAAACTAAGCAGGAGTTTAGGCACACCTAGCTAGAGGATGAACTTTCATGTTGAAGACCACCGGTTTGATCCCGCTGAGCTCTATAATTTGTATTGTTTTGTAGTGGTTATTTTGACTGTTTATTAGGTAGGATGCTCTGTTTATTTTTCCAGCAGTATTCAGGCTCTTTTTCTTGTGTGTCAGAATAAATCAAACTATTTTGCAGAAAGCAAATAGGAAGTGAGAATCGGTGAAGCGGATGAATCAATCTGCTTCTGATGTTCTATGTACATCTAGCACAGCGGATTGTTTTTCACCTTGACCGTGAAACACCATAGGCCTGGGGACTTATTTTCCTAGCTCTAGTGTGACACCACACAATTTCAAAGATAACTGTAGTTCCAAGGACTCCTCCTTAGATGTGTCGACGTGACCACGTTTCAGCCTTTTCCTCTTTGGCCTCCTCAGGACAAGGGTAGTACATTACTAAATAAAAATAAAACAACATTACTCCAACCTTCCAATTTGTGTGGAGCAAGCTGGCTGATAAAAGTGATTGTCCAATCCATCAGGAAAGTGAAGGAAAACAAGTGCTACCAAAGTCTAGCCAGCACACGAGCTACCAAACAATTGTGTAGGCCTGCTTCAGAGTTGCAATCAAAGAAAGGGAAATACAGATTAGTCAGGAGCCACTAATCACAGATGTAGTCCAAATGTAAAAAACCTAGTACCGGGACCCAATAGCGGGTGAACAAGGCTGAGCACCAAAGCATGCTGGAGAAACAAAACGGTTACTTACATCATTAAAGCGAGACCGGGACAATAGTGGTTCGCCCAGAATTCTTGGGTGGACACTAATGAGAATAATATTCTAGGGTTTCTGTGTAATGTATAACTGTGTTTATGTTGATGTACATAATATTGTGGTATATGTTATTTTATATTTTTTGTCTTCATTGATTAGGTGCCATTGCTTATGTGTGTTGAAAATACATTGTGATATATACATTAAGAATAACAAAAATTTCAGAGAGGGTAATTAAATGAGCTCTACTCATAAACTGTTTTGTATTTTTTCCTTCATACCATTTTTGCTTGTATGAAAGGGTCTGAGGTCTGCTTTTTGGCTTAGTGTCCCTTGGTGCTGCCGGACGGGCTTTTGTCTTTGCCTTCTGAGGTGGCTTTAGTTTTCTGTGGGGATGATGTCTGCGCCCCGGACCACTTGGGCTGCTGCTGCTATGTACTGTGTGTGCTGTATCTTGACCTTGATGTCTGTTGTGCGTGGTCACTATCGTCAGATGTGGCCACTGGCAGGGGGGGTGGACAACGGGACTGGATCTGGACTCCGAGATTGTGCCAGTTGTACGGCTGCTGTCACTGCGGAGGACAAAGACTGGACAGTCCGGTGTAGCCCACCCATGTCTGAATGCATGCCCTCCATGAAAGAAGCCACCTGTGTCAATTTTTGTCGTGGTCTATGAAGGCATTGAGGAGCGCTGTCTGGCCCACACACAGCTGGCGCAAAAGGTCCACAGACTCAGCACTGATGGAAGCAGGGGGGGACAGGGGCAGGGGCAGCGGGGCCTGGGATGAAGGACACTCTTCCCTTCTTCCTGGTGCAAACACGGGCAACACTAGTGGAAGTAGCTGGGAGGGTGGGCACTGTACTCTGTGTGGTGGATGAGGAGGCAGAGTCCCCGTTCCCTGTGCCCACCAACAAAGATGTGTCACCGCCGTCGTCAGATGACGTAGAGCTTTGCGTCTCTTGCTGTGATTCCTCCAGCAGACTCCTGTCCCCCTCTGAGGCGCCGGTCACATCTGTGTCACTGTGCTTGAGTGCAAATGATGTGCTTGATGCCTCACCACTGGTGTCCATACCCTGTTCTTCCGTGCCCACAGGAGATGCTGCATGAGAGAGAGATGTAGGGTCAGTTAATTGGCATCAACAGAACAAACATATGCAAACAAAGCATCACTGAAGATGATGAAATCTACATGTTGCACACCACCATGTGCAATGACATTGTGCAACCTCAATTTTGTACTCAAACAGTGCGTGTCAACAAGCAAACCAGGCATAAGTGAGCCATGTGATGACCACACAGCACAATATCCTGCCTGTGGCTCCATTCAATCAGACACACATATAGCTCTGAGCACACCTAGGGCCCTGATGGGGGCAAGGCTGAACCCCACAACATGTTGCCACTGTCATATCTGGATGGAGGAGAAGGGGACAACACAGATACAGACTCCAACATAACAGTCCACAATGGCCATGAGCTCATGCCATCCACCATGTTTTACTTTGGGGCACAACTACTGTTGCACATTGGCGTCAGATGTCCAAGCCTCACAAATCTGAGGTCATTCAATGCACGCATTGATAAAAGCACACTCAGAACAGGCACACTGCCGTTCCCTTCCATGTGATTTACCAGACTAACCCAATGCAGACGATACCTGAAGCCCACGACTCATAATGCAATGTAAATGCCCAGTAGTCAAATTCCATTAGGAAGTACAGGTAGGGGAAATGCATGACAGCTGCACCCAGCACAGAGGCCACTTCAAGCCACTGCATCACACTACCAACATCACATAGCCCAGCGCTGGCCCAGGCTGTGTACACATGCAGCCACCCATAGACAAACTCACCCTTCCCAGAATACTCACCCCTAGCTTGCTGTTGATGCTCCTTCAAACGTGCATCCAGCTCAGGCTGTGTCACGGCCAAGATGCGGGCCATTAATGGTGTCATGCTGTGCCGCGCCAACCTGCCAGTCTGAGGGATCAGCCCCAATGTCATCTCGGCCACGTTCTTCCTCAGCTGGTAGATGTCATCCCACCTCTTGTGACAGTGAGTGCGCCATCGGTTGGAGACACCCAGAGCCCACACCTTGCATTCAATGGCTCTCCACATGGCCTTACGCTGGTGTACTTTGAGTTGCAGGCATGGGAGACAATAGGGGGAAAACATCAGTGACACGGTATTATGTACCAATATCTCTCAGTACAGTGGCATGATACTGACTCATCACAAATCCACAGATATGTCTCACAGGGACAAGAATGCATCTCACATGGTACATCAGCATGGGAGATCCACACGTAAATGCATGCAGGTGTGAGGGTGGACACAACACCTGGCCATTTCTATACACATGCATGATGCCAGCACATAAAGCCATGTGTAGTCTTCCCACATCTACAGTCTATTTTTAAGTAGAGCAAGACATACATTACATATCAACATTTGTTTGGGGGTAGACTCACTGTGTCCAACACTGCGCAGCCCTGAATGTCCTTGCCCTGTGAATGGCTCACTGTGTCATGGATGTCACATTGAGGGACATGATCTCACAAACCCACACCCTTCTCACAAGGCTGGTCATGTGCAATCTACAGGGCTTTGACGGCTCATTGATGGAGAGTAAGGAAAATAAGACACATGTCACACTCTGTACATTCAGGAATGTGTCCTTGTCAGATTGGGTGGTGACTGTGCAGGCCAGGTGGGCTCACACGGAGAGGGACAACAGAAAGCCACACAGCCATTCACACAAGCAATCACTGTCCTGACTCCTGCATTACCAACTTGCTGTGTCACTGTATGGCTGACAAGACATTACATGTCCCTCAAATCTTGATGTGCAGGCAGGGAAATGTGTGACATAGGCTACACACCCCTTCCCCCTGGAGAAAGCATGCTAGGCAGTGCATGACAAAACCCCACACTCTCAGGCACATACTGCAGCATCTCAACTTCATGTGCCCCCCCTGCACTCTCACTCACACTGTAGAAGACTTACCACAACATTTGGGGCCCAATATAGCCTTGGATAGTGTGTGAGCACCTCGTCCACCGGGACGTCCAGCTCCTCGCTGGTGAAGGGACTGGCCCGGATCTTCTCAGTCCTTGCCATCACTGTGGCCAGGTGACAGCAGCTGCTACAGTTGGTGTTGAGGGGTGGCAGGCAGCAGTGCCTGATGGCAGAAGCTGTTGGTGTTGAGGGGTGGCAGGCAGCAGTCCCTGGAGGCAGAAGCTGTTGGTGTTGAGGGGTGGCAGGCAGCAGTCTCTGGAGGTGGCAGCAGCAGCGGCAGGTGATGGGTCTCAGGCAGCAGGCACTGGAAGCTGTGGAAATGTGAGGCTCTCTCCCACACATATATAGCCCCCTGGGGTAGTTTCTGTGGTTCTAAGCTGCTGCAATTGGTGTTTCAGGTAAGCCTTTTTCGAATGCATCCAATGACCGGCTCCACGGTGGCGGAGCAGGCCTACCACGATTTTTAAAATTGCATTAGGCTACCCCGATTGCGGTTCACATTGGCTGTAAGGGCATGGTCCATGGCGGTGACACACCGCAGGGCCCAAGCGTGCACTACCGCAGTGGTGCATCTTTCAATTGCATCCAATGACCGGCCCCGCAGTAGTGGAGCACGCATACTGCGATTTTCAAAATTGCATTAGGCTGCCGCGACTGCGGTTGACATTGGCTGTAAGGGCATGGTCCATGATGGCGGTGACACACCGCTGGTGCCAGGCGGTTGCTACCGCGATTTGGGTGCCATACACTGCAATGAGTGACCGTGATTTGGATGGCGGAGCATGCCAACCGCCTATTGCAAGACTCATATGCCTATCAGTACCGCAAGTGTGGCTTTGGCATTGGCGGGAGACACACCGCTGGTGCCAGGCGGTAGCTTCCACGATTTGGGTGACATACACTGCAATGAGTGACCGTGATATGGAAGGCGGAGCACTTTGTTTGACAGCACCTATGAACACATCATGCTGTGTCAATGGCCAGTTATCAACAGTGCACAGTGGCCACATGATTAATGGCACATCATTGTGCACACAATGCCATATTTACATTTAGACCACTGCTGACTACACATGCCATGTTTGTATATGTGATTTAGTACATTGGCCTGTACTTACTCACATGTCACTTGTGATTTTGATGGGCATGTACACAGAACAGAGTTGTGATGGACTTTCCAATGGGTACACATGTCAATGTGTGAAAGGGCAGATAAAATCCCAGTGATTTATGTGTTAATGAACAATGTGCCTATTGGACTGTCTACTTTTCTTGGCTCAGGCACACTCTGGTAGTTTACGCACAGACTGTGCTCATTGTGTTGTCGATGTGTGCCCTGTGCAACTTACCATTGAAGGTGTGGTAGGTATACCAGCTAGGTATGAGACAGTGGTGTTGCAGTTTCACATATATGCTGATTGAAATACTGTTTGAAATACTCTCAGGGCTGATCATGCTAGATGTGGCCATATCCCTTTGTGCATTCTCATAGTCAGATATTGTTTTGTAGGTACTTGCTGTGTGAAAGGGGACAAGTGTACGAGTAGTATAGCTGAAGGTGTCACTACATGTAAGGTGGTCTGCAACTTGACTGTGATGACAGTCCTTGTTGGCGTTCTGTCAGACAAAATGTAAGATGTGGTACACATCTTATGGTGTATTGCATTGACATGGAACCCCTTTTATCTCACCTAGGAGAAGACCAAATCTGCTTCGTCCCTACACAGTGCTGGCAGACATGGAGAATGAGGAGAACATCCGGAAAATCCGTCTGGATAGAGCCACCCTACAAACCCTATGTGCTATGTTGGAGCCCCACCTGCAGCCTCGCAGGACATATCCGGGTGCTTTCACCACAACAACGAAGATGATGGCGGCCCTGCATTTTTTTGCGACTGGATCATTCCAGAACACGGTGGCCAGCGCAGGTGGGATGTTGCAACCGATGTTCAGCATGGTACTACGGGATGTCCTGTCCGCCATGATGATATACAAGGACAGATATATACATTTCCCCAGGAGGCATAAGTTGGCGGATGTTAAGGGTGACTTTTATGCCCTTGGGCACATCCCCCATGTTGTTGGTGCCATTGATTGCACACATGTTGGGCTGGTTCCACCACAGGAACGGGAGCATGTCTACAGGAATCGGAAACATTTCCATTTCATCAATGTGCAAGTGGTGTGCCAGGCGGATAGGATCATCTCGCATGTGTTTGCCAAATTTTCAGGCTCGGCCCATGACTCATACATCATGCAGAACAGCATTGTGCCCCAGCTGATTGCTAATCTGCTTCCTGAGTGGGCATGGATTGTGGGTGAGTATGCAGAGTCAATTAGCGTGCTGTGTGTGTGACATGCTGTCCTCTGCCACAGTTGTATTGCAAAGTATGTCTGTTTATCTCACACCTAGGTGACTCTGCATATCCCAATCGTCCTTGGTTGCTGAGCCCACTGCGCAACCCCCAGACACCGGCTGAAGTCCGCTACAACGATGCCCATGGGAGGACCCTTCGTGTGGTAGAGCGGACTTAAGGTCTCCTGAAGTCACGATTTTGCTGCTTGGACAAGACCGGAGGTGCCCTCATGTACTCGCCACAAAAGGTGTGCCAGATCGTTGTAGCATGCTGCATGCTCCACAACCTTGCCTTGCGCAAGGAGATCCCGCTGCTCCTGGGTGGTGATGAGCAGCCGAGGCCCCGCCTGCTAACCAACCCATGTCCAGTGACGAGGATAGTGAAGAGGAGGAAGGTGTTGACCTGCGGCGACAGCTCATCAACCACTACTTCACTTGAAGGTGAGTGACAATGGACCCATTGTGTGATGATGTCACTGTTGTTGGCAAGGTCTGTGTCAGCTTTGTCGTTTGGCACATCTACATGGTGTTTATGTCAGCACTGTCGCTCATTGTAATGTGTGCAGAATTGAGTACCTTGATGACAAGTGTTGAGTGATGTCTGTGATGCCAACACCTGACTAGTGAATATTGTTCTGTTCTGTTTTCCTAGGTCCCTTTAGCCTCTCCTTGCCAACACACATTCCATACTCCAAGTACATTGTAATCATGGTGAAGACTGCACTACCTGGAATACCCACGGAGCTGACACAACGACATGTGTGTGTGAGTAGTGTTTATTTACAATGGGGACATATGAGGGTGGGTGAATATTTACAATAAGGTGATTATTAAAGCAGTGAGTTGTCAGTTATGGTACATGAGACAATCAAGTAGTCACCACATTGATGTGGTGACTCAGTCCAACAGACAGATGCCATTCACAAGGCAGTGTGGGTAAGGACAGTCCAGAAAGTCAATGCAGTATTGTAGGGCATCATGGCTGGCTCTGTGACTGGCGTTTGGCAGGTGCTTTGCCACTCCCAGGGATTTCTTTGGACAGCCCCTTGGTCGTTTTGCAGGGGGCCCTCTACTGCGGGTCAGTGGGGTCCGAGGACTCACCCCTCTCTGTGGCCGCAGGGGAGGATGGTGAACTGTCATCCTAAAGCTCACCAGAGTGAGGTGGAGGTGTTTGTTGTGGTGCAGGCCTGTCCCTCAGTACCGCCACTTGCTGGCCCAAGAGGTCCACAATTTGTCCCATACGGGTGTCCATAGACCTCATCAGCAGGAGGAGCTTGCGTGAATCTTCCTCAGTCCGGCCCGTTCGTCTCTGGGCTTGTTCACAGGCCTCAATGACTGTTGATGTTGTCCAGGGCTTCGGTCCCAGTGTCTGGTTGTCTATGCCTGACCCTTGTCCTCCCACCTGTCCTGCTGCCACAGACCTGTTGCCTCACCACTGTAGACACAAGTATACTCTCCCTGCACTCCTCAGTTGGTGGTGTAGGGTGGTCATCCTCTGGTGCTGGGAGGGTGTTGCAGACAACACTTGTGGTGGTGGTGCTTGTTGAGGACGCAAAGACCATTACAGCAGGGGGCTGCAGAGATGTTGTTGTTGCAGCCGATGTGGTTGGGAGACAATGGGGTCCTGGGACCTGTTGCACCCTGGCACACCAGATGGACTGGCTTCAAGCTCCTCATCCAAAGAATCCAGGGAGTTAACATCCGAGAGTCCATGTTGCAGGGGGATAGACTGGCTCAGCAGGTTGCTATTGTCGTCCTCTGCAGTCAGTTCTTGGTCATCTGTGGGACAGAGGGGAGATGGTCATTGAGATGCACCCCTCAAGCTTGGTGGTGTTAGATGTACCTTATTCACTGTTCATACACAACACCGTTTACTAGTTGTCACATTGTTTGTCTGCACACTACTGTGCATCCTGACTTGCTGTGGCAGGACATGAATTGCTTGTCCATGGTGTGACATGTCAATACATGCAATGCGCAACGTGCATATTTTGTGATTTCAAGGACATGTTGTCATCCGACGACTAGCGCCACAACAATTTAATGTGAAGCGTCTTTGTTGATCACTCTGCCTGGCAGAGGTTACAGCTGAGCATGGACTGGCCATTGTTATCTCATGCATTCCTTTGTCATGCCTTGTGCAAACCTCAATTTGTATTGCCGCACATGCTTTCTTTGTTTTCAAATGGTAATTGATGCTTGGCCCCATGGCACTTACACATGACATTCAATGCTGTGCATTGTTGTGCAGTGTGGGAGCCGGCCGCGTGGCGTGGTCCTGTTTCCCCGCGCTAAGCCGCACGAGGTCCCATGCACCTCGGGGCTCCTCCATTTTGGACTATACGTCACTCCACGTGACCACCTATGTGACCCCGCTTCACCCGGCCTCTGTCCCAGCGAGGCCCGACATCGAGGCGCCAACCCCTGGCCCGGGGGATACCACGTGAACCCTTCCCACTCCCGGCGGAGGGCAGTATCGATGGGACCCCCAACCGTCCTTCCACACCTAGGTGCCATCGCTCCACAGCTCTCTGGGGCCTGGCGCCTCTCCTGCTGGGCGTCTGGCCGCTCCCTACCCGGCTTCTCCGCCCCTCCGGGCGCAAGGGTCCGGACATCAAAGGGCTCCAGTCCTATATCTGGGGCGACCCAACAACAGGACAGTAGTTGTATCCTGGAGTCAAGAGCCCTGCTGATCGGATCGCGGCTGACCCTACGGAGGAAGACTCTGCCTGAAACTACCTGTTGAGCCCTGCTGACGACGTCGCGGCTCCATCGTACTTACAAGACCTTTACGAACCTTTGGGGCCCTGCTGACGCCGTCGCGGCCCGACCTTGTGAACTTGCCATCAGAGCCCAGCTGACCTCGTCGCGGCTCGACCGAAGCACACCTACCACCGGAGCCCTGCTGACTGTGTCGCGGCTCGACCCAAGCGGAACTACCACCCGAGCCCTGCTGACGCCGTCGCGGCTCTCCTCGACCAAGCCGCTCTGAGACAGCATCCAAGGTCTGGCACAGAGCCCCCTTCCCCGTACCTGGTTGGTACTGAGACTGTCCCGCTACCCTATTCCCTTCGAGACATTGAGACTCTTACTGGATCCCTCGATCCCACTGTAAATATTGAACGTACTACTTTTTGATAAAGAACCAAGTCAAGCAACCGATATTGAGTCCTGTGTGGAGGTGTTACTGGGCCTAGTACGATCATAGGAGAAGGACCCCCCTGCAGGGGCTTCTCAGCGGCGCTCGGCTATACTTGTGCGGTAGGAAGGTGCCCCGGAATAGTCTCCCCGACTCCCCGGTGGTCCTCCCTCCAACATTTGGTGGCCAGCGACGGGATCCGAGCCAGACGCAATCGTACAGGCAAGTAACGCACCCACTACCTGACCAGACGGAAAAAGAAAAAGGGAACCATGGACGGCCAAGAAGCAACCGTGGCCGCAATCTTCCAGCTGGAAAAACTGGAAGAATACACCCACAAAGAACTCAAACAATTCTGCAAAGACAAAGGGATCGCAACCACAGGATTGGGCACCAAGGAAGAGATGCAGAAAGCCCTGAAAGCCTGGACAGAACCCGAGACCACTCCACCCCGAGCCGAAGGGACATCGGCCCGGGAAGGAAACCTGCCGACCCCAACCCCGACAGATGGGGGGCGAGCCGACCCAGAAACCAGCCTTTCCCCCGAAGAAATGCGAGAACGGGAGAGGGTCCGGACACACGAAATGGACCTCGCTCGACTCCGGCTGGACGGTGAGCTCCTACTGGCGGAGAAGAAGATAGCCTTGGAGCAACTACGGCTGCAAGAGGAAATCGAGGAAAAGAAACGGCGTCGGGAACTAGAGGAGAGACGGCCAACCCTCGAGCACGAGAGGAGCCTTAAGGAACTTGAACTCAAAGCTAAAACGGGGGAGACCAGCAACCCCGGAACCCGGGACGCTCTGCCCCTGACCGAGCCAAAGGTTCACATCCCCAAGGATGTCGTCAAAGAGTACTATAAAAATGACGACATCCAGCAATGGTTCCGAGCGTACGAAGTAGCCATGACCTCCCATCGGGTACCCCGGAAGGATTGGGGTGCCGGCCTATGGGGGAGGTTCCTCAGCGAAGGCCGGGATACCCTGCTGCAACTCCCCGACGCGGTGATGACATCATACGACCACATGAAGGAAGCCCTACTCACACGCTACGGACTATCAGCCGAGATGTACCGGCAGCGCTTCCAGGACTGCAAGAAGCTCCCCGGTACCACATGGGTCGAATACGTGGACTTCTTCAGCCGAGCGTTGGAAGGTTGGATAAAAGGAAGCAAGGTCACCTCATACAATGAACTGTGCGACCTCATTGTCTGGGAGCACCTCGCCAACAACTGCTTTGTTGAACTAAGGCAACACCTCCTGGACAGTAAACTGACCGAGCCCCGGAAGCTCGCCGCCGAAGCAGACCGATGGGTCAACACCCGGGTCCCCCGGAACCCAGTGGGGGACTATCCACGGAGTACCACGGGACCTCCCCGCCAGCGAGGCGGAGGAGGGGGGTCCCACCGCAATCGAGAATTCCCGGCCGGGCCGCCCAGAAGCCCGCCACGAGGTCAAGCCACCAACCACACTTCCCCGACCCAGGGCCGAAGGGGGACCCCTATCGCACGGCCTGGACCACGACCGACAGTGACCTGCTTCGGCTGTCAGCAGACCGGCCACTATGCGAGCGACCCGGCCTGCCCCGTCAACCGACGGAACGGGACCACTGGGCCCCCTCCCCGACAAATAGCCGCCGCAGCCCTGGGGGAGGGAGAAGACGAGGAGGAAAACCACGACGACGGGTCCCCCGAGTGGGAACCAGCGGCCATGTCGCTTGTATGCCTGGGCTCCCGAGAAATGGTGCCCCGAGCCGCCATCCCAAGCAACACCCAAAAGTACCAACAGTGGGTCACCATCAATGGACGACGGGCCGAGGCCCTCCGGGACACTGGGGCCAGTGTGACCGCTGTCCGCTGCCACCTGGTGACCCCCGAACAAATCCTGCCGCATGTCCTCTGCCCTGTCCGGACCGCGGACAACACCAAGAGCATGTGCCGGATGGCCAGGATCCCCTTCGAGTGGGGAGGAGTGTCCGGCACCCTAAAAGTGACTGTCCGCGATGACGCCCCAGTGGACTGCCTCCTGGGGAATGACCTAGAGAGCTCACCCTGGGCCCAGGTAGAACGCCGAGAGCATCTGGGGATGCTAGGACTGCCCGAGTGGGCCTGCGCCACCACCCGGTCCATGACCGCCCAACCAGCCACTGCCACGGCCCCCGACAAGCCGACGGGCCCCGAACTATCACCCTCCTCCGGCACGGAGGAACCTGACGAGGAGGCCGGGCCACCCGAACTTTCTCCCGACGAGGCCGCCTCCCTCAGCGAGATCCCCGAGCTGGCCCAGTGGCGCCACGACGGGGGCCCCACCCGCAAACAATTCCAGCAAGAGCAGAAGGCCTGCCCGTCCCTCGAGGGGACGCGACAGCAAGCGGCCGCCCAGGCTGCGGGGGACCCCACGGGAACCCACTGGGTCTATTGGGACAATAACTTATTGTATAGCGAACAGAAAGTCGCCGAACTAGGGGCCGGCCGGGTGCTGGTGGTCCCCCTCCGATTTCGAGAGTTCCTCCTGAACCTGGCACATGACGTGACTCTCGCCGGACACCTCGGGCGGGACAAAACTTACAGCCGCTTAGTGACCCATTTCTATTGGCCCCGAATGAGAAGGGACGTGGACCATCACTGCCGGTCCTGCCCGACCTGCCAAGCTAGCGGGAAGACTGGGTGTAGGAGAGTAGGGTCTGCTTTCTATGTTCACCCCCACTTTTTGCTTTTGCTTTACTGGTTTTCGACTTAGATGTGGCTGTGGGCCTGCTAATCAGACCCACAGCCCTGCTGTTCTCTCTCTAAATTAATACTATGTACTTTAGGTGCATAACCCATTTGGATAGGATCACCTTATTGGCCCCTGTACAGTGTACCCTAGGTACCCAGGGCATAGGTGTACCCTAGGCCTACCAGGGGCTGCAGCATGTATTATGCCACCCCTGGCCTGGCCTTCCATTTTGACACAACTGGCTGATCACTCAGCTGGGGCAAGGTCGTGTAATCACCCCTTGCTTAGGTGTAGTATTCCTATACCTAACTTACATATAGACACATGTGTACCTATCAGTCACTCCTATGGCAGGCCTTGACAATCCTGGAGGCAGAGTGCTTGGTAACATGTGAGATGGTGCTCTAGCATGAGCTGAGCCTGTCTGCAGCTTTCGGAACCTTGTCCTTATAGCTGTTCTATGATATGGCCTACCATATACTCTTAAAGTGCCTTATAATCTTAGACGGTTATGGTAACTATGGTTTGGCTTTATCGAAACATGTCGTGTAAGGTGTCTAACACTGTGGAATAATACCCCCATGCCATTTCTGGACATGAGAATATTATTCCCCCCTTCTAGAGGGAAAGACATGTTAAAATCATACTTCAACTGTTAGCCTCTGACCAAAGCCTCAGCATCACAAAATGGATGCTGCTGCCACGACACAAGTCTGACCTCCTGCAGCTGGGAGTGATCCCAGCCAGGGAGGCCTGGACAATAGGTTTCCTGCTTGGGGAGGTGCTAGCACCTCCCCAGACAGCCTTTAGTGTATTGGGGCAGGGTGGGCTGAAAGGAATGAGACATGCCTGGGGCACACAAGGTGTTCCTTGCATAGTCCAGTTCAAACCGGCGCTGGGGCACTCCAGCCCCAGCTCTGGCGCGAAACTGGACAAAGGGAAGTGGGTGTAACCACCCCCTCCCAGGTCCCACCCATAAGGCGTGACCTAGCAGGTATCCCAGCCCCCCAGATTAGTATAAGAGTGGGAGTTGGGCCTCAAGACTTTAGATTATCCTGAACCTGCAAAACTGAACAGAAACTCTGGACCTTCGACATTCGACGAAAGAAGAAGGCTGAAGAATCTCCCTTGTAGCCAAGGAGTGGCTACCCTGTGCAAACAGGCACCATCAAGAGACTACCCTTTGCTTTGCCCACATTCTACGAGGAACCGACTGCAGAGCCCGACCAGAGCCTTGACTTCCAGACTTCTCCGACCCTGATCCACATCGACAGCAAAGCTGAGATCCGTGGAGGCGACGAGCGACGTGGGACCAGCTACCTGGAAAAAGTGGCTAGTAACTTAAAGCGCAGCTTCTGAGGCACCCTCGAAGTTGTGCACCGGGGATTGAGAAGCCCCAACCCCAAGCACCATCTGCACCGAAGATCAGCCCCCCACACTCCACGAGTCCTGCGTGGGGCCCTTCTGCATTTTCCTGCTTGCCGCGTCTGTCCGGTTGCTTGCCCGCTGGCTAGTGGCCTTTGTGACGACGCACCCTGAAATCTTCTGCGCTGGTTTGGCTCCTCCAGACTGGCTCCCGCTTCTCTGCAAAGAAGAAGCACCCCAGACCTTCCTGGTCTGCACCAGAAGCAAGTCCTCCGTTCTTCGTGGGTTCCGCTTGCCAAGGCTTGGTGAGTCCTAGTCCAACTTCGACGCCGCCGACAGCAAGAGCCTTCGTGGGACAGCTCGCCTCCTGGTCCTGGTCGTCCTCGACGCTTCCTGGTTCTCCTGGCTGCAGCGACAAGCTTCACCTTCACCTGCAATCTTCACGACATCGCCTGGTTCCTTCCTGGTTCCACGTGGTCACTGGCTAGTGACCTTGACTCTGTCCCTTCTGCTTGCAGGTTTCCTCTCTTCTTGATCCCAGCCTTGGGATCCACCGGACACTCTTCACTGACTGCCTGTCAGCATCTTTCTTCAGGCATCCATAGGAGTCGACGACGAAAACGACGCATCTTCACCCCTATGCACCCGCAGCCTGTGGGCTAGGTAACTTGGGTACTCCAGTGCTCATCAGGATAGTGACTATCCTAGTGTCTAGTTTTCAAGTCTCAACTTCCTAGCTACTCCGGAAGTGTCCTAAATCTACCGTTTTCTAAACTGTACTATTGCTATTGACTTTTACGCATTACGCGTGAGTGTTTCCACTCTGCACACGAACCCCGTGGGCCTCCCACTTCCTAACTAACGCTAGTGTAGTGTAGCCCCAGCGATTCCCTAGGCCTAGGCCTATTCTATTTCCGTGACAGTGGTTCTTATACCACTTACTTAGTATATGGTTTGCGTGGCCCCTAGGGCCTAACTGTATTACTTACCTGTGTGACTTAATGTATGCTTAAATAAGACTGTGTTGTACTTACCTCTAATCTCATAAAGAGTGCTGAGGGTTTGACTAGAATAAATACACTTTATTTTATATATATATCTGTTGTGGTGTCCTTTCATTTGGTATTCAAGGGATTATATATGGTATCACAGCTGGCTTCACAGGCCATTCAGAGTTTAGCCTAAGACTGCTCTTGTCCATGCTACCACTAGGATAGCTGGTCTATAAGGTTGACTTTACAACCAATCACCATAAGGGTATTTGGACTGATATAAGGTGTACACTAGAACTAGTGACATCATACATCAGGCCAACTTCTCACATTGGTGAGCAGCGGTTGGGATCTGAGCTTGCTGTTGTAATACCATTGTAATCTTGAGATACTAAATTGAAAGATCACACAGATATTGTCTAGGTACATATAACATAGATTATAATACTTAAGTCCTACTGGACTTTGTAGTTGTAGGTTGAAGGGAGTAACACACCCTGACTACAACTACTAGAGAGGTTTAGTACATACAACTAGTGTAGGTAGGTGCACACACCACACCCTCACTAGATCATGTCTCTGAGAGGAGATCAAGTAGATGCTCTCTCAGGAGGATCAGGTCTGCAAAAGACCCCCTCTAGATATGATACCTTAACATTCCAGGAGATGAGACACTTGTGTACCTCCAGAGGAATAAAACAGGGTGCAAACCCTACCCTCCTTCAGTTAAGACAACTCCTAGAGGAGTATGACATTCTTAGGGCATCTCAGGCAGGTACCCTAGGTACAGAGGAGGGTCTACCCACCACAGAGGAGTCAGAGGAGACTTCAGATGAAGAGGTAGACAGCCAGGGCCAAGTAGGAAGACTTAGCCAGGCTAACCTAAGCTTACATGGGAGTTTGCATGGGGTCCCCCCTTACAGACCCCCAAGTAGGCTTACACAGAGAAGCAGGAGGGACAGATCCCCTTCAAGGGAATCCATCCACTCCCATGTCTCTAACATCTCTAATGCTTCCTCTCACAGGGGAATGACTTCCCCTGAGAGAAAGGAGCATGAAGCCAGAATGAGGGAAGCTAATCTGAGGATTCAGAGGGAAGAACTTGCCCTTGCCAAGGAGAAGCTTGCTCTGGCTAGAGAACAAAAGTTGAGTGGGTCAGAACCCACTGGTGGCAGCAATATCCCTAAGGATAGAGACAGGCACTATGATAATAGAAACCTGAGCAAGATTGTCCCTCCCTACAAGTGTGGGGATGACATCCACAAATGGATAACTGCTTTGGAGAGAGCTTGCAAAGTACAGCAGGTACCCCAAAGTCAGTGGGCAGCTATCTTGTGGCTCTCCTTCTCTGAGAAAGGCAGACAAGCTCCTCACAGTTAGTGATGAGGATGCAGATAATTACACTGTCCTGAAGAGTGCTCTGATTGATGGGTTTGGCCTAACCACTGAACAATACAGGTTGTTGTTCAGGGATACCCAGAAGACACAGACTCAGGACTGGACTGACTTTGTAGATTGTGCCACTAAGGCTCTGGAAGGCTGGCTAATGGGAAGTAAGGTTAAGGACTATACAGGATTGTATAATTTGATCATGAGAGAGCAAATACTTAACAACTGTCAAAACCAGCTATTGCATCAACACCTGATTGATTCTGATCTGACTTCTCCCCAAGAATTGGGAAAGAAGGCAGATAGATGGGTCAGGACTAGAGTTAAGCAGAAGAACCAGAACCAGGGCGGTGATCAGAAAAAGGCAGACCAGAAGGGTAATGAGCAGAAACAAAAAGACCAGAAGTCTTCACCAGGCCCCCAAAAGGCTCAGGGGGAGGGTGGTTCCAAAAAGGATAAAAAGAAAGATGGCCAAAAGAAACCATGGTGCAACTATTGTAAGTCCAACTCACATTGGTTTAGTGAGTGCACCAAAAAGGATAAGCCCCCAGCCACCATTGCCCCTAAGGCAACTGTACCCCCTAGTTCAGCTGTAAGTGGTGGTTCCCAGCAAAAGGGTGTAGTAGGGTTAACCCTGGGAACTGAGGAGGATTCTGGCCTAGTCAGAGTACCTACTCAGGCTGTTCTGATCTGTGATGGGGACTTAGCTTTGTCCTCTACTGTAGGCCCCAGTAACCTGGGCAAGTACAGACAGACTCCTTTTATCAACCAAAGAATGGCTCAGGCCTACAGGGACACTGGAGCTAGTGTCACAATGGTGACACCTGCTTTTGTGGACCCTGGACAGATCATACTAGGTGAGAATTACCTAGTGACCAACGCTAGCAATGCCACTACCTCCCATAGTGTGGCTATTGTTAACTTCTCCTGGGGAGGGGTAACTGGCCTCAAGAAAGTTGTTGTTAGTTCAGACCTTCCTGTAGAGTGTTTACTGGGCAATGATCTTGAAACTTCAGTTTGGTCTGAAGTGGAGTATAGGACCCATGCAGAAATGCTGGGGATAGATGCACATGTCCTTGCTGTGACCAGGTCACAGGCCAAAAAGTGCACCACTGAACAAGTGCTGGATCCTGAAACTATGGACCAGTCACAACCCAAGAGAAAGAGCAGTAGGGTTAAGGCTGTGCCTTCCCCCCTGCCTCAGGTGGTGGATCAGCCCTCCCAGGAGGATGATTATGAGAGCCCTGAAGGAACTGTCCTAGAAGAACTTGAACCTGATCAGGTTGAGTTTCTTGGGACAGGGGGACCTTCAAGGGCAGATCTGAGGCAGGCTCAATTAGACTGCCCCTCTCTTGAACCCCTCAGACAGCTGGCTGCTGCTGAGGCTGCAGGGAATGCTCAAGGTACCCATAGAGTGTATTGGGATGAAGGGCTACTGTATTCAGAGGCTAGAGACCCCAAGCCTGGTGCATCCAGGAGGTTGGTCATACCACTGAAGTTCAGAGGCTTCCTTCTTACCTTGGCCCATGATATTCCCCTTGCAGGACATCTAGGCCAGAACAAGACTTGGGACAGACTTGTCCCTCACTTTCACTGGCCCCATATGTCAGAAGATACTAAGGAGTTTTGTCGCTCCTGTGTCACCTGCCAAGCCAGTGGCAAATCAGGTGGCACCACAAAGGCCCCCCTCATACCACTACCTGTGGTGGGGGTCCCCTTTGAAAGAGTGGGCATAGATATTGTAGGACCAATGGACCCACAAACAGCATCTGGGCACAGATTCATACTGGTGATAGTGGACCATGCCACCAGGTACCCAGAAGCAATTCCCCTGAGGACCACAACAGCTCCTGTTGTGGCAAGGGCCCTTCTTGGAGTATTCTCCAGAGTGGGCTTTCCAAAGGAGGTCATTTCTGACAGAGGTACCAACTTCATGTCAGGATACTTGACTGCAATGTGGAAGGAGTGTGGTGTTAACTATAAGTTCACCACACCCTATCACCCACAGTGCAATGGGCTTGTTGAGAGATTCAACAAGACCCTAAAGGGAATGATAAAAGGATTACCAGACAAGCTTAGGCGAAGATGGAACATCCTTTTACCCTGCCTTCTGTTTGCTTACAGAGAGGTCCCACAAAAGGGGGTTGGCTACAGCCCTTTTGAGCTTTTGTTTGGGCATCCTGTAAGAGGACCCCTGTGTTTGGTGAAGGAAGGATGGGAGAGACCTCTCAGACAACCCAAACTAGACATAGTGGATTATGTACTTGGTCTCCGCTCCAGGATGGCAGAGTATATGAAGAAGGCTTCTAAAAACCTTGAGGCAAGCCAAGAACTCCAAAAAGCTTGGCATGACCAAAAGGCTGTACTGACTGTTTACCAGCCAGGACAGAAAGTGTGGGTGTTGGAGCCAGTGGCCCCAGCAGCACTCCAAGACAAATGGTCTGGACCCCACACTATTGTTGAGAAAAAGGGAGAAGTCACCTACTTGGTGGACCTTGGGACTCCCAGAAGCCCCCACAGGGTGCTTCATGTCAACAGATTGAAGGCATATGTTGACAGGGCAGACATGGGGCTACTCATGGCTACAGATGAGGGGCAGGAGGAAGAGAGTGACCCTCTCCCAGACCTGTTGACTCAGAACCCTGATGATGGCTCAGTTGATGGTGTGGTCTTTTCTGACAGCCTCACTGTCCATCAGCAACAGGACTGCAGACAGGTTCTGCAATCCTACAGACATATGTTCTCTCTGACCCCAAGTCAGACAAACTGGTGCACCCATGAGGTGGACACTGGTGACAGTCTGCCTGTGAAGAGTAAAATCTACAGGCAACCTGACCATGTCAGGGACTGCATAAAAGTTGAGGTACAAAAGATGTTGGAGCTGGGAGTCATTGAACCTTCAGAGAGCCCTTGGGCTAGTCCTGTAGTTCTTGTGCCAAAACCTCACACCCAAGATGGTAAGAGAGAGATGAGGTTTTGCGTGGATTACAGAGGTCTCAATGCTGTCACTAGGACAGATGCCCACCCAATACCTAGGGCAGATGAGCTCATTGACAGACTGGCAGCTGCTAAGTTTTTGAGCACATTTGACCTGACAGCAGGCTACTGGCACATCAGACTAGCTGAGAGTGCAAAGGCCAAAACTGCTTTCAGGAGGACATTATCAATTTGTGGTAATGCCCTTTGGTTTGAAGAATGCACCTGCCACTTTCCAAAGGTTGGTGAATCAAGTCCTTACTGGGTTGGATGATTATTGTGCAGCTTATCTTGATGATATTGCTGTCTTTAGCTCCACCTGGGAGGATCACCTGGTCCACCTGAGGAATGTTTTAGAGGCCCTGCAAAAGGCAGGCCTCACTATCAAGGCCACTAAGTGCCAGATAGGGCAGAGCAAGGTTGTATACCTGGGCCACCTAGTTGGTGGGGGTCAGGTTCAACCACTGGAGAGCAAGATCCAGACCATAAAGGACTGGGCTCCTCCAACTACCCAGACTCAGGTCAGAGCTTTCTTGGGCCTGACTGGGTACTACAGAAAGTTTGTTAAGAACTATGGGTCCATAGTGACACCACTTAATGACTTGACCTCCAAGAAGATGCCAAAGAAAGTTCAGTGGACAGTAAGCTGTCAAAAAGCATTTGATGACCTGAAGCAGGCCATGTGCAGTGCACCTATTCTGAAAAGTCCAGACTACTCCAAAGAGTTCATTGTCCAGACAGATGCTTCTGAGTTAGGTGTGGGAGCTGTTCTTTCACAACTGAATGTAGATGGTCAAGACCAGCCCATTGCTTTTATAAGTAGAAGGCTGACCCCTAGAGAGAAACGTTGGTCAGCTATTGAGAGGGAGGCCTTTGCTGTGGTTTGGGCCCTGAAGAAGCTGAGGCCATACTTGTTTGGCACTCACTTCAAGATTCAGACAGACCATAAGCCCCTCTTGTGGCTAAATCAGATGAAGGGTGAAAATCCCAAACTTCTTAGGTGGTCCATTTCCCTACAGGGGATGGACTTCACAGTGGAACATAGACCTGGGACTGACCATGCCAATGCAGATGGACTCTCCAGATATTTCCACTTAGAACATGAAGACTCAACTGGTCAAGGTTAGTTTAATGTCCCTAAGTTTGGGGGGGGGGTTGTGTAGGAGAGTAGGGTCTGCTTTCTATGTTCACCCCCACTTTTTGCTTTTGCTTTACTGGTTTCCGACTTAGATGTGGCTGTGGGCCTGCTAATCAGACCCACAGCCCTGCTGTTCTCTCTCTAAATTAATACTATGTACTTTAGGTGCATAACCCATTTGGATAGGATCACCTTATTGGCCCCTGTACAGTGTACCCTAGGTACCCAGGGCATAGGTGTACCCTAGGCCTACCAGGGGCTGCAGCATGTATTATGCCACCCCTGGCCGGCCTTCCATTTTGACACAACTGGCTGATCACTCAGCTGGGGCAAGGTCGTGTAATCACCCATTGCTTAGGTGTAGTATTCCTATACCTAACTTACATATAGACACATGTGTACCTATCAGTCACTCCTATGGCAGGCCTTGACAATCCTGGAGGCAGAGTGCTTGGTAACATGTGAGATGGTGCTCTAGCATGAGCTGAGCCTGTCTGCAGCTTTCGGAACCTTGTCCTTATAGCTGTTCTATGATATAGCCTACCATATACTCTTAAAGTGCCTTATAATCTTAGACGGTTATGGTAACTATGGTTTGGCTTTATCGAAACATGTCGTGTAAGGTGTCTAACACTGTGGAATAATACCCCCATGCCATTTCTGGACATGAGAATATTATTCCCCCCTTCTAGAGGGAAAGACATGTTAAAATCATACTTCAACTGTTAGCCTCTGACCAAAGCCTCAGCATCACAAAATGGATGCTGCTGCCACGACACAAGTCTGACCTCCTGCATCTGGGAGTGATCCCATCCAGGGAGGCCTGGACAATAGGTTTCCTGCTTGGGGAGGTGCTAGCACCTCCCCAGACAGCCTTTAGTGTATTGGGGCAGGGTGGGCTGAAAGGAATGAGACATGCCTGGGGCACACAAGGTGTTCCTTGCATAGTCCAGTTCAAACCGGTGCTGGGGCACTCCAGCCCCAGCTCTGGCGCGAAACTGGACAAAGGGAAGTGGGTGTAACCACCCCCTCCCAGGTCCCACCCATAAGGCGTGACCTAGCAGGTATCCCAGCCCCCCAGATTAGTATAAGAGTGGGAGTTGGGCCTCAAGACTTTAGATTATCCTGAACCTGCAAAACTGAACAGAAACTCTGGACCTTCGACATTCGACGAAAGAAGAAGACTGAAGAATCTCCCTTGTAGCCAAGGAGTGGCTACCCTGTGCAAACAGGAACCATCAAGAGACTACCCTTTGCTTTGCCCACGTTCTACGAGGAACCGACTGCAGAGCCCGACCAGAGCCTTGACTTCCAGACTTCTCCGACCCTGATCCACATCGACAGCAAAGCTGAGATCCATGGAGGCGACGAGCGACGTGGGACCGGCTACCTGGAAAAAGTGGCTAGTAACTTAAAGCGCAGCTTCTGAGGCACCCTCGAAGTTGTGCACCGGGGATTGAGAAGCCCCAACCCCAAGCACCATCTGCACCGAAGATCAGCCCCCCACACTCCACGAGTCCTGCGTGGGGCCCTTCTGCATTTTCCTGCTTGCCGCGTCTGTCCGGTTGCTTGCCCGCTGGCTAGTGGCCTTTGTGACGACGCACCCTGAAATCTTCTGCGCTGGTTTGGCTCCTCCAGACTGGCTCCCGCTTCTCTGGAAAGAAGAAGCACCCCAGACCTTCCTGGTCTGCACCAGAAGCAAGTCCTCCGTTCTTCGTGGGTTCCGCTTGCCAAGGCTTGGTGAGTCCTAGTCCAACTTCGACGCCGCCGACAGCAAGAGCCTTCGTGGGACAGCTCGCCTCCTGGTCCTGGTCGTCCTCGACGCTTCCTGGTCCTCCTGGCTGCAGCGACAAGCTTCACCTTCACCTGCAATCTTCACGACATCGCCTGGTTCCTTCCTGGTTCCACGTGGTCACTGGCTAGTGACCTTGACTCTGTCCCTTCTGCTTGCAGGTTTCCTCTCTTCTTGATCCCAGCCTTGGGATCCACCGGACACTCTTCACTGACTGCCTGTCAGCATCTTTCTTCAGGCATCCATAGGAGTCGACGACGAAAACGACGCATCTTCACCCCTATGCACCCGCAGCCTGTGGGCTAGGTAACTTGGGTACTCCGGTGCTCATCAGGATAGTGACTATCCTAGTGTCTAGTTTTCAAGTCTCAACTTCCTAGCTACTCCGGAAGTGTCCTAAATCTACCGTTTTCTAAACTGTACTATTGCTATTGACTTTTACGCATTACGCGTGAGTGTTTCCACTCTGCACACGAATCCCGTGGGCCTCCCACTTCCTAACTAACGCTAGTGTAGTGTAGCCCCAGCGATTCCCTAGGCCTAGGCCTATTCTATTTCCGTGACAGTGGTTCTCATACCACTTACTTAGTATATGGTTTGCGTGGCCCCTAGGGCCTAACTGTATTACTTACCTGTGTGACTTAATGTATGCTTAAATAAGACTGTGTTGTACTTACCTCTAATCTCATAAAGAGTGCTGAGGGTTTGACTAGAATAAATACACTTTATTTTATATATATATCTGTTGTGGTGTCCTTTCATTTGGTATTCAAGGGATTATATATGGTATCACAGCTGGCTTCATAGGCCATTCAGAGTTTAGCCTAAGACTGCTCTTGTCCATGCTACCACTAGGATAGCTGGTCTATAAGGTTGACTTTACAACCAATCACCATAAGGGTATTTGGACTGATATAAGGTGTACACTAGAACTAGTGACATCATACATCAGGCCAACTTCTCACACTGGGGGGCGAGTGAAAGCCCCCCTGCAACCATTTCCAGCCGTCCACACCCCGTTCGAACGAGTGGGAATCGACATCGTGGGGCCCCTCGACCCCCGAACCGCCCTGGGGCACCGCTTCATCCTGGTACTGGTCGACCACGCCACCCGATACCCCGAGGCCATCCCACTCCGCACCGTGACAGCTCCAGTGGTGGGCCGGGCCCTGATGGGCATCTCCTCCAGGGTGGGGTTCCCCCGTGAAGTGGTGAGCGACAGGGGTACGAACGTTATTTCGAAGTACATGAGATCCCTCTGGCAACAATGTGGGGTCACCTATAAATTCACTACCCCTTACCACCCCCAGGGGAACGGACTGGTCGAGCGGTTCAACAGAACCCTGAAGGGGATGATCAAGGGCCTGGAAGAGCCCCTGAGGAGGAGATGGGATGTCCTGCTGCCCTGCCTCTTGTTCGCCTATCGGAAGGTACCACAGAAATCCCTGGGCTTCAGCCCCTTCGAACTGTTGTATGGGCACCCCGTCCGAGGGCCCCTCAGCCTGGTCGAGGAGGGCTGGGAGGCGGCCGTCCAAGATGCCCCCCCCGACGTCTACCGGTATCTCCTGACCCTGCGGAACCAGACTCGGAAGTTCCGGGCCCTGGCAGAAGCCAACCTCGAAGCCAGCCAAGAAGACATGAAACGCTGGTATGACGAAAATGCCTCAGCCATCGAGTTCGAGCCGGTCCAGCAAGTCTGGGTCATGTCGCCCGTGGACCCCTGCGCCCTGCAGGACAAGTGGACCGGGCCCTTCAAGGTAGTTGAGAGGAAGAGCCCCGTCACCTACCTGGTCGACATGGAGTCCCCGAGGAACCTCCTCCGGGTCCTGCACGCCAACCGGCTCAAGCCCCACTTTGCCCGAACTGAACTACGCCTACTGCTGGCTACCGACGATGGGGGCGAAAGTGACTCCGAGCCCCTACCAGACCTCCTGGGGTCCTCGGGCCAAGACGGCTCCGTGGAGGTCGTCCGCCTCTCCGCCACCCTGACACCAGAACAGCGCCATGACTGCCAGAAGCTGCTGCAACCCTTCGCTGCCCTCTTCTCTCTCACGCCCGGGGTGACCCCCTGGTGCGTCCACGATGTGGACACAGGGGACAGCCCCCCTGTACGACACCGCGCTTACAGAGTACCTGACCGAGTCCGAACCTGCATACAGACCGAGGTCGCCAAGATGCTCGCCCTCGGAGTCATCGAGCCTTCCGACAGCCCGTGGGCCAGCCCGGTAGTCTTGGTGCTGAAGGCCGCCGCCCCCGGCACGGCCCCCAAACTCAGATTTTGTGTCGACTACCGGGGCCTGAACGCAGTCACCAAGACCGATGCCCACCCCTTGCCACGAGCCGACGAGCTGATCGATCGCCTAGGGGCCGCCCGCTACCTAAGCACCTTTGATCTCACCGCTGGGTACTGGCAGATCAAGCTCACTCCCGGCGCCCAGGAACGATCCGCCTTTTCCACCCCCGATGGGCACTACCACTTTCGGGTAATGCCCTTCGGTATGGAGAACGCCCCAGCGACCTTTCAGAGGCTAGTAAACAAGGTCCTGGCCAGACTAGAAGCCTTCAGCGCGGCCTACCTCGACGACATCGCCGTCTTCAGCGACCACTGGGCCGCGCACTTGGGACACCTTGGGGAAGTCCTGGCCGCTCTCCAAAGAGCCGGGCTCACCATTAAGGCCAGTAAATGCCAGATCGGTCAAGGATCTGTGACCTATCTGGGCCACCTGGTGGGGAGTGGCCAGGTGGCGCCCCTCTAGTTAAAAGTCGACGCCATCCAGGCGTGGGAGCCCCCCGCAACCCAAACCGCTGTCCGGGCCTTCCTAGGCCTCACAGGCTACTACCGACGATTCATCAAGGATTATGGCAGCATTGTGGGCCCCCTTACGGAGCTCACTTCAAAGAAACAGCCCAAGGCGGTGCACTGGACGCCCCGCTGTCAGACCGCTTTTGATGCTCTCAAGGCAGCCATGTGCGCTGCCCCTGTGCTACAGGCCCCTGACTACAGCAAGGAATTTGTAGTCCAGACCGATGCCTCGGAGTACGGAATCGGGGCGGTCCTCTCCCAGGTGGACACCAAGGGCATCGACCGACCTGTGGCCTTTATCAGCCGCCGACTGCTGCCGCGAGAACAGAGGTGGAGCACCATCGAGCGGGAGGCCTTCGCCGTGGTATGGGCTCTCAAGAAGCTCCGGCCCTACCTGTTTGGCACCCACTTCAAGGTCCAAACTGACCACCGGCCCTTGCGGTGGCTCATGCAAATGCGGGGCAAGAACCCCAAGCTGTTACGCTGGTCCCTCTCGCTGCAAGGGATGGACTGCACTGTGGAACACCGGCCCGGCAACGACCACGCCAATGCTGACGGCCTGTCCCGATTCTTCAGCCTCGGCGAGGAGAACCCCCAAGGAGATGGGTGACTCTCCCTGCCTTCAGCTGGGGGGGACACATGTGGGAGCCGGCCTCGTGGCGTGGTCCTGTTTCCCCGCGCTAAGCCGCACGAGGTCCCATGCACCTCGGGGCTCCTCCATTTTGGACTATACGTCACTCCACGTGACCACCTGCGTGACCCCGCTTCACCCGGCCTCTGTCCCAGCGAGGCCCGACATCGAGGCGCCAACCCCTGGCCCGGGGGATACCACGTGAACCCTTCCCACTCCCGGCGGAGGGCAGTATCGATGGGACCCCCAACCGTCCTTCCACACCTAGGTGCCATCGCTCCACAGCTCTCTGGGGCCTGGCGCCTCTCCTGCTGGGCGTCTGGCCGCTCCCTACCCGGCTTCTCCGCCCCTCCGGGCGCAAGGGTCCGGACATCACAGGGCTCCAGTCCTATATCTGGGGCGACCCAACAACAGGACAGTAGTTGTATCCTGGAGTCAAGAGCCCTGCTGATCGGATCGCGGCTGACCCTACGGAGGAAGACTCTGCCTGAAACTACCTGTTGAGCCCTGCTGACGACGTCGCGGCTCCATCGTACTTACAAGACCTTTACGAACCTTTGGGGCCCTGCTGACGCCGTCGCGGCCCGACCTTGTGAACTTGCCATCAGAGCCCAGCTGACCTCGTCACGGCTCGACCGAAGCGGACCTACCACCGGAGCCCTGCTGACTGTGTCGCGGCTCGACCCAAGCGGAACTACCACCCGAGCCCTGCTGACGCCGTCGCGGCTCTCCTCGACCAAGCCGCTCTGAGACAGCATCCAAGGTCTGGCACAGAGCCCCCTTCCCCGTACCTGGTTGGTACTGAGACTGTCCCGCTACCCTATTCCCTTCGAGACATTGAGACTCTTACTGGATCCCTCGATCCCACTGTAAATATTGAACGTACTACTTTTTGATAAAGAACCAAGTCAAGCAACCGATATTGAGTCCCGTGTGGAGGTGTTACTGGGCCTAGTACGATCATAGGAGAAGGACCCCCCTGCAGGGGCTTCTCAGCGGCGCTCGGCTATACTTGTGCGGTAGGAAGGTGCCCCGGAATAGTCTCCCCGACTCCCCGGTGGTCCTCCCTCCAACATGCAGCAACTTTCATCAACATGTGAATTGGTGAGTCACACTTTGGTTGCTGTGACAGTTACATTCGCTTGGCTGGCTGCACACTGTAAATGGCACTAGGATCTCTGTGAATTTTGGTGTGTTGAGAGTGCTGGTGTTGTCAGATGGCAACATGTTTTTTGGGAGGAATGGCTGGGTGTATGCACTGTCTACTTACCTGTTCGGTTCTGACAATTGGGTGGAATTTGTGACACATCTCTGTGTGTGTGTGGTGGAGGGCTACCTCCTGCTCAGGGGTGGAACAAGAGAGCATAAGATGGCTACCTACCTGTTAGGTGAAGGTGTACAATGCAATGGCTGACACATGCTTCTGGGTGGGGGTGAGTGCTACATCTTGCTGAGCTTGGGAACAAGGAGGCATGGTGGGAGTGGTGGTGCAGACCTCCCACCCCCAGACAGGACAACCTTGGTAAATAGCTACCTACCTGTGATTTTGGTTTATGAGATACAATGGCTGCTGCATGCATCTGGGTGGGAGGGAGTGCTCCATCCTGCTCAGGGGTGGGACAGAGATGCCTGGTGGGAGTTGTAGTGCTGGCCTTCCCACCCACATACACCTCTCCCTGTAAAGTTGGCTACCTACCTGTAAGTTTGTGGAGAGCAATGCAATGGAGGACACATGGTTGTGGGTGTAGTGGGAGTGCTCCATCCTGCTGACCTTTGGTACAAGTGGGCCTGGTATGAGTTGTAGTGCAGGCTTCCCAACCACTGACACCCCTCCCTGTTAAGATGGTTACCTACCTGTTAGGTGTAGGTCTGAAAATGCAATGGCTGACACATGCTTCTGGGTGCGGGGATTGCTCAATCTTGCTGAGCCTGGGAACAAGGAGGCATGGTGGGAGTTGTAGTGCAGGCCTCCCACCCCCAAACAGCCTTTCCTGGGAAGATGGCTACCTAGCTGTTAGGTGAGGGAGAACCATACAATGGCTGCCACATGCATCTGGGATGGAGGGAGTGCTCTATCCTGCTCAGGGGTGGGACAGGGGTGCCTTGTGGGAGTTGTAGTGCTGGCTTTCCTACCCACATACATCCCTCCCTGTAAAGTTGGCTACTTACCTGTAAGTTTGTGGAGAGCAATGCAATGGAGGACACATGGTTGTGGGTGTGGTGGAAGTGCTCCATCCTGTAGAGCTTTTGTACAAGTGGTCCGGGTATGAGTTGTAGTGCAGGCTTCACAACCACTGACACCCCTCCCTGTTAAGATGGTTACCTACCTGTTAGGTGTAGGTGGATTATGCAATGGCTGAAACATGTTTCTGGGTGGGAGGGAGTGCTCCATCTTGCTGAGCCTGGGAACAAGGAGGCATGGTGGGAGTTGTGGTGCAGGCCTCCCACCCCCCCAAACAACCCTCCCTGGGAAGATGGCTACCTACCTGTTAGGTGAGGCTGAACCATACAATGGCTGCCACATGCATCTGGGAGGGAGGGAGTGCTCCATCCTTCTCAGGGGTGGGACAGGTGTGCATGGTGGGAGTGGTGGTGCAGGCCTCCCACCCCGAGACAGAACAACCTTGGTAAATGGCTACCTACCTGTGAGTTTTGTTGGTGAGATACAATGGCTGCCACATGCATCTGCGTGGTAGGGAGTGCTCCATCCCGCTCAGGGGTGGGACAGGGGTGCATGGTGGGAGTTGTAGTGCAGGTCTCCCATCCCCAAACAGCCCTCCCTAGGAAGATGGCTACCTACCTGTTAGGTGAGGGGTAACCATACAATGGCTGCCACATGCATCTGGGTGGGAGGGAGTGCTCCATTCCACTCAGGGGTAGGACAGGGGTGCATGGTGGGAGTGGTGGTGCTGGCCTCCTACCCCCAGACTGTACAACCTTGGTAAATGGCTTCCTACCTGTGAGTTTTGTTGGTGAGATACAATGGATGCCACATGCATCTCGGTGGGAGGGAGTGCTCCATCCTGCTCAGGGGTGGGACAGGGGTACATGGTAGTGAAGGCCTCCCACCCCCAGACAGAACAACCTCGGTAAATGGCTACCTACCTGTGAGCTTTGTTGGTGAGATACAATGGCTGCCACATGCATCTGGGTGGGAGGGAGTGCTCCATCCTGCTCAGGGGTGGGACAGGGGTGCATGGTGGGAGTTGTGGTACAGGCCTCCCACTCTCAGACAGAACAACCTTGGTAAATGGTTACCTACCTGTGAGTTTTGTTGGTGAGATACAATGGCTGCCACATGTATCTGGGTGGGAGGGAGCGCTCCATCCTGCTCAGGGGTGGGACAAGGAGGCATGGTGGGAGTTATGGTGCAGGCCTCCCACCCTCAAACAGCCCTCCCTGGGAAGATGGCTACCTACCCGTTAGGTGAGGGGGAACCATACAATGGCTGCCACATGCATATGGGTGGGAGGGAGTGCTTCACCCTGCTCAGGGGTGCATGGTGGGAGTTGTAGTGCAGGCCTCCCACCCCCAAACAGCCCTCCCAGGGAAGATAGATACCTACCTGTTAGGTGAGGGGAACCATACAATGGCTGTCACATGCATCTGGGTGGGAGGGAGTGCTCCATCCTGCTCAGGGGTGGGACAGGGGTGCATGGTGGGAGTTGTGCTGCTGGTTGCCTGGACACATGCCATCCTGAAAATGTTGTGTAGCTTTGGGATGATTCAGATGGAGTGAATGTTACATCTGTGAGACCTGTGTTGGGTATTATGGTGCAGACTGACGGACTTGGGCCTAGGAGGTGTAGCTTTATAGTCGTGCAAGACAGTACATAGCAGTGTGATGGTATACATTTGTTTGTACTTACCAGCCTGCACTCCCCCGGCTATTCCTTAGAGACTCTCTGGATGCAGTATGGCAAGCACCTTCTCCTCCCATAAGTGAATGTTTTTAGTGGGACAGGAGGGCCACCGCCAGTCATCTGTGCCAGCTCACGGTTCTTGCTCCTCTTCTTCTTCACAACCGTCTTCAGGCCATGCCACTGCTTCAGGATTTCCTGTTTGTTGCGCGGGGTGATCTCTACTGCATTGACCTTATCAACTATCCTTACCCACATTTTTGCTCTTGTGGCTAATGGTGTCTGTTGGACCAGGTTACCAAACAATTGTGGTTCAACTCTGATTATCTCATCTACCATAACCTTCAACTCACTCTCTCTGAATTTTGACATTTTCTGTGGTGCCATGATGTATGATGTGCCAAGGGGATAGAGGTGCAGTTGTTGGAGTGGTGGTTGTGGTGGTGATGTGTATGGTGTGTGATGTGCAGGCAGGTTAGAGGTGCAGGTGTGGAAGTGGTGTTGGTGGTGGTGATGTCTGTGTGCTGTGCTGATTTGCCTCTCCTTTCAGCTGTGGTGTTGGGCCCTTCAGTTGTGGAGTGTTGCAAAGGATTGTGGTCAGGGAAGGGGCTGGTTTTATACTCGGCTATGTGGGTGTTTCAAAGTGGGTTATTGCTGTCAGGTGTGTTGTGTGGGTTGTCCTGGGATTTGTAGTATTCCAATTTGCCATGGGTGTGTGTCTTTGGGATGTGTTAGGTGTTTTGGGGGCAAGACTCGTTTGCTGTGTGCACTTGGTGGCCATGTTGTGTTGTTTCATATTGTCCACCATTTTATTCACGGAGCTTCCGCAGCGGTTGCTATGCTACAGCCCTTCCGCCGTATCTCCCATTCATCACTGTTTGCGACCGCGGTGGTCGGAAACAGCAGAACGTACCGCAGGCAATTGGGGGATATCCACATTTTCTGGGTGGTGTCTCCGCTATTGTGGCGGCGGGTTGGTGTGTTTCCGCTGAGAATCCGCATGCCGCAGATGGCTTTTGACCCTCTCCGCCTGCTACGGGCGTTTTTTCTTTGGCTCTTTCCGCCGCGGTCGTTTTTTTGGGGCGGTTGGTCCTAATCGGACCACCGGTGTTGCCACGGTACAGACAGGCGTTTGTTTTCTGCTACCATGGCGGTCGGGATGGTTTTCCGACCGCCATCCTAATGGGCCCCTATGTGTTCGATTTCTTCAATATAAATGCTGTAAAGCGCTCCGATACCTCCGGGTCTGGCCAGCGCTTTATATAAAACTCTTACATAATAATAAAATAAATAATTTTCCCTTTCCTAAGCAGCATACATCGTCCTGCACTGCCGGCACCGCAGGACTCTGGCGCAGGTCAGAGACAGTGATTAGCAGACATGCAAAGGGAATCAGCCCCCCGGCACTCATGAACACACCAGCACCTATCCCTAACATGGTGTGGGTTTCTGTCCATTACAGGGACTTTGGATAGACAGTCCAGTCTCTTCTGGGCTCTATACCCACAGCACCTGTAGCAACTTACCCCTTTTACCTCGAGTATAAAGACCACCCCCTCTGCTACGACAAAATTTCCATGGTGGCAGAGAGAGGTAGGTTGCTGTTGATTTAGTGAGCTGGACGCCGTGAGTATTTTTGGCTATTGCCTTTTCATTAATTTCCTTACCTAAAGTTTATTTATGTATAATCTCACTCCTCTCCTCTGGTTTATTCCACAGCTAACGCAGACTCTGCCATCACCCAAGAGGTCAGTAGCTTACCGAATTTGGGGAAGCCTCACTGCAATTGTAGCTTATAGACAATTGGATTTGAGCCCATATGTGGGATATGTGGTTGCTGCATCACTTCATTTGTGTGTCACATGCTTGTTTTCATGTTTGTCTGTCAAGCAAATTCAGGCTAACACTGATAGACGTGATTGTGCCTTGGCATGATTTTACTCTGTTACCTGTTTTACGCCTTCAATATGGGTATGACTGTTGAATTCCTATCATTGTTCTTTTAATTTGCTTTGTGTTTTCTCATTCTTGGTCAGTTCTTAGCTATCCCCCGGTATACTATGCTGTGAGGGCGTGTACTTTATACACTCACTCTTCCCCTGTCACCAGTAGATTAGGTTTTTGGTCCTGAGGAATTGCACCGATCGATAATGACACTTATGGCAAGAAACATGTCGACCTTTACACACATTACCTTTTGAACTGCATTGTATCATCATCTCCATATTCAGCAACACACTGCTTTTAGCCATTAAATTTGCTAGGGTATGTCTTAGCTATTTTTTATTCGCAGCATACCAATCTACATCCTGAGTACGTCCACCCACATTTCACATCAGAATCTTATGCTCAAAAGACCTCCAGCAAAGAGCCCCCTCGAGGGGCCCGCTGGGCACTGCAGCGCCGGGCCAACGAGGAGCTGCCCAATGATGAAGCATGATGTCCGACTGTGTGTGTGAGGGCTCTTACTTCTGAGAAATCAGATCCCTGATCTGCTTTGTCGTTCCCACTCTGACCTCCATCCCCTCCTAAGTAGCTCCATACTCTTTCTATTACATACACACTCAGGGAGTTTGTTTGCTGGACCTAGAAGCGTTCATTGTCCCTCCTTGTGTATAGCTTGCAAATAATTCCATCAGAACAATCAAAGCAGCTAAATCAAGCTCACTTAAACCAAACTACAATTAAGTCAGTCATAAACTTACCAGTAGGCACCCAACATGTGACGCACCATATTCCTTGCTCAGCATCTGACCTTGACAGACCTAATCATAATATCCTTGCCTCTTACCAGATTGCTCACGTTGGGGAAATCACCAACACTATGCTTGCTATGGAAGCAAGTCTAGCGAGACCTAGAAGGTCTGACTACTCAAGCAGAAAACCTAGATGCCAACCTTGATCTTAGGTCCGCAAGCCCACAGCCAGCCTATTGAGTCCGTCCCAGTTCCCTGCATGACCACAGTTCATCCAGCAATATCCCAGAACAAAAGCTCTTCAAAGTTTTGAATTTATAAGCCAATGAGGCGTCCGTGCAGACAAATAGGCTAGTCAACTTTAACTATGCCTTGAGAACGCCCTATCAATGCTGTTAATTCAACATTAACAAAATTATTCTTTTCACACTGACATATCACTCCAGAGGCCACCATGATATCCTAAACCTCTTAAAGATAATAACATTCCTTGCCTGGATTAGATAAAGTGCTTCCCTCTGACCTGCTTCAAGTGGGTTTAGGCTTCCCCTTAATGATAGCAGCGGTACTACTGTAAGCTGGTGGTCTAACAGGAATATTACTGAAGCAATTCTGGCCCAAGAAGCATTGCTGGAAGACTGGAGAATACTTATTTCAGAAGGAAAGCCTGGACCATATCCAAGTATTTTTGAAACACCCACTGACCCTCAAACACCCAAAGAACCGAGGTAGCATCACCCCCACAACCCTGCTTAGATCAGCTTGTGGCGCTCCTAGCAGTTATATTGGAAATAATCAACAAAATCTAAGATGCCACCGCCAACTGCTGAATGAGATGGTCCTTATAAGCTTGAACCTCTCAGCCCTCAGACAGCACATATAATTGACTGTGTTTACCAGCAGTACTACAAGGAGCCCTCAAAGAGCTCCTAATTACTTCCCACAGGAACAAACCTCACTCACGTAGTGAGCATGGACAAATAATACATTGGAATATCACTAGCTAGAGATTAAAAATTGAGGACAAAGACTGGGTCTCCTTCGTCAAAACACACGGTATTTGGTGCTTTCAACAGACCTGGATGCTTAATGAAATCGAATTAGAGAATCCACATATCTCTGCAGGAATGCATAATAATCAAAAATAACTATAGTCAACACCCAAGGATTAGTCATGATCCATGGGACCTAAACCTATTCAACATCTATATCTCACCTGGGAATTTTAATGAATTTTTCTAAATGTATTATAGAGGTATTAATAATGCTCGAAATGAAATCTCAGACCATACATCACACACAATGAAAAGGGGAGGCCCTCATATCATACTTGTGTGTGGAAATTTCAATACTTAACCCAGATCTTGATGATAGACCTGGAAATGAGCAAGGGAGAGGCTTACCCAAATTCCACAGCTCTCTCTAGGGACAACCAAGGGAGTTGGAGAACTCAATGCCTTCTAGATAACCAACTACCTTTATTTTGGTAATGGTCGTACACCCTCAGATTCTCCTGCACACCTTTTATATTGGGAATCTAGAGATCCTTATTGAGTATATCTATATTAACCCAGAGTCCTGGCATCTGGTTGCCGATTAGGCCCGGGAAGGGTTTGCGTAGTCGTACTACGCGGAACTCAGCAAAGTGGGAAAATTACTCTGCAGCGCTATGCGGAATTCCACGAGTGGGCGGAGTTGGTCACTGGGCCCATTCATGCGATATATGCAATGCAAAATGCGTTCTCGCGCTGTAAATCATGCATGAACAGCACCACGCGGTTCGCATCAGCACGCCCATCTTGTTTTTTGCTCTGTAATGATGCTGGTTCCTACTTTTGAATCTGTCCTTAATCTTTTGAATCCTACCCCTTTCTAATTTATCTACCCCTCATTTTTATTTGTTTCTTTCTGTGTGTCTTGGTGTTTGTGTATTTTAAGTGTTTTGTAAAAACTTTTGCACTTTTTCGCTCTACTTTCTCCTTTAATTTCCTTCCTTTCGGAGTTTTATATAGCCGGTATCAGAGCGGTTTACATGAGCACCAATTGCTTACACAAGGACCTTCCCTTCCCTTCCCTTCCCTTCCCTTCCCTTCCCTTCCCTTCCCTTCCCTTCCCTTCCCTTCCCTTCCCTTCCCTTCCCTTCCCTTCCCTTCCCTTCCCTTCCCTTCCCTTCCCTTCCCTTCCCTTCCCTTCCCTTCCCTTCCCTTCCCTTCCCTTCCCTTCCCTTCCCTTCCCTTCCCTTCCCTTCCCTTCCCTTCCCTTCCCTTCCCTTCCCTTCCCTTCCCTTCCCTTCCCTTCCCTTCCCTTCCCTTCCCTTCCCTTCCCTTCCCTTCCCTTCCCTTCCCTTCCCTTCCCTTCCCTTCCCTTCCCTTCCCTTCCCTTCCCTTCCCTTCCCTTCCCTTCCCTTCCCTTCCCTTCCCTTCCCTTCCCTTCCCTTCCCTTCCCTTCCCTTCCCTTCCCTTCCCTTCCCTTCCCTTCCCTTCCCTTCCCCTCCCCTCCCCTCCCCTCCCCTCCCCTCCCCTCCCCTCCCCTCCCTTCCCTTCCCTTCCCTTCCCCTCCCCTCCCCTCCCCTCCCCTCCCCTCCCCTCCCCTCACCATGGCAGAGCAGGGGAGCTCCAGAGTCAGGCCCCCCTAACACCCTAACCAGCACCACCAGTTGCAGTCGCCTACCTTGCAGTCAGCAGCGTCATGAAGGGGTGCAGCTCCGTGCCATTTTCTCAGAGGTGTAGGTGGCTGCGCTCGTATTTTATGTGCAGCGCCACCCCCTCTCCAGCCTAGCAGCAAGCCTGGTAGTGGGTACGCCCTCCAGGTACATAGGCAGCACAGGGAGAGGGTGCGCTGGGCTGAGTGCAGCTGCTCTGTGGTCTGGGGCACCCAACTACAGATTGCACACCGGTGGACTGACAACCTGGATAGGGAGCAGAACCTGCTCGACCTGCTGGGATTGAAGGTTGCAGGGCACGGTGAGCAATAATTATTTATTTGTCTTGTTCTATCTAAGCTGATATTTGTTTCCCAAATAGCAAGCATGCAGCTCACATTCAGGTAAGGTACATTTATGTTACAAATATTATGTGAGCATCATCAGCTAGTAGACAGGTGATCACCAGCGCTACCTAATCCTTCTCCGAGTCGTTGGTGCTCGCTTGGGCTATTTATTTAAGAAGAAACGCAGTGACTCCTCCTGTCAGTAAGATAGTGGTAGTTATTAGTATTTGTGAGCTAGTGCGTTCTCTCACTTCTCGTTGCCTTTATTTTTTGTAGCTCATACACTCCCAACCCCAAGCGATTTCCAGTGGTGTGTAGTAACTATGCCTACATCAATGCAGTAAAAAAAATGTAGACTGAGTTGACCAATCGAAGGGTGAGTGATTGAGAATGAGATGAGAAGCAAAGATCATTTGTTGCAATTTTTTAGTAGTTCCAAAATGTAGTTTAGGGAATTTTGGATTAGGATATTAAGGAATAGGTCCACAATACTAATAGGAGAGGAGATCTGATTTATAAAAGTTAAATAAAATGTTACTGCATTTGCCTCTCCCTGTCAAAATATCTTTGGGGGAGATTAACTGTATCACTAATCTTTTTTTAAATTTAATTTTGTTTATTTTTTACATCCGCATCCAGGGGCATGAGGGATACCACTACCACCGAGGCGCCGGTGGGTGAGGGAGCAGGAGGTGCCTCCAAAAGTGCTGATGGCTCTGCTGGGCCCAGTAAGTCCTCCTATTAATATTATTACTGTTTCCCTATCTTTTACTCCTCCATATTTTAGAATTATATATTTTTCTTTTCACTGTGCCTGTCTCCAAAGTTTTTTTCCAACTCCTCTTCCACCTGTTTCCTAAATTATTCATTTTCTTGCATTATCCTATTCATTACTTATTTTCTATATTTTAAGTTTGGTACTTGACTTAAAATTATCTTTACTAGTCTGTAGCTTACTTTTTCTTCTGCTTTGTCAGTAAGCTTTCCCTTTCCCGTTATAGACTGGTGGTACTGAAAGACTAAGAGAAGACCATTTTAGGTCAGGTACTCTACTGTGAAGATTACATGCCCAGTTAAGGTATTCTACGCATGGTTGTTGAGAAGGCTTTCCTTGTCTTGCTCATGCTCAAACAGTAAAATGAGAGAATGGCCATGGTTTTGGTAGACCCACTAGTGTTGTGTATGTATTATTATCATAGTATACCAGCAGTTAATGACCATGCAGCATGGCTGGATGTACGAGGGGTACTGAGACAGAATATACAGTTGGAAATGTCGACTTATACAAATATCGATTTGGAAATATTGTGATTCAGAAATATCGACAGTAAGAATATCGTGGTCCAGAATATCGAATTTAAGGTAAGAAATATTGTATAAAAAAATATAGAAGTCATTTATATTGTTTGCAAAAATATAATGTCTAAAATATAAATTCTTTAATTAGTGGTATGTATTTTAGTTTATATGATAAATGTATGTGATTCATGTTTTTTTCTATAAGTATTGTTTATGTTTTGACGGTCAACAAATGGGGCGCCGCAGAAGAGGAGGTGCTCCGTTCTGAAGAACTTAAGGGTATCCGCAAGCACCCCATTTCCATGTCATGGGCTATCCTACTACACTCCTTTAAACGGGAAGCGACGGAGGTGCCATCGTCCCAGAGCGCCCGCTTCCCCACAGTGCATGCACACACCGGGTTATCCACTAGAGTCCTTTGCAGAATAGGCATCTAATGGGTCAAGAATAGTAGCCCAGGGCATATGGTCCATATATCACTTCCAGTCTGGCACCTCTGCCCTCCCTCTCAGAGCATCGCAATAAGTAGCTCAGTCAGCATGATGTCTGTTTCTGATATCTGATAAATATGTACTGTATTATGCAATAAAATGCTAATAAAAACGATTTTACAAAATAAAGTATTGTTTATGTTTTTTAATATATGTGTTACATTTTTAGGAGGTATGAATTTTATTTTAATTAATTTTAGCATTTTTTAAGTTCCGTAGCGGGTTGTGGGTTTCTAGGGGAATAGGGTGGAAAGTAATTTAATTATAATAAATTAATGATTATTTTTTATTTACTAAATTTCGTTTTTATACCGTTAATTGTGGGATGTAATGTATTTGTAATTAATTATTAGTTGGTTGTTAATTAATCTTAATTAATTGTTGATAAATTATGGTAGTTGTGTAATTCTTTTAGGTGTGGGTTGTGGGGTTTTTAGGGGTAAAGGGTGAGAAATAATTTATTTTTGATTAATTCATATTTAGTTGTTCATTTATAATAATTAATTGATTGAAAATTAATTATGGAAATTGTGTTATTATATTTAGGTGCAGGTTGTGGGGTTTATAGGGGTAATGGGTGGGAAGTAATTTATATTTAATTAATTAATAATTATTTATTAATTTATATTAACTAATTAATTGATAATTAATTATGGTCATTGTGTGATTTTCTTTTAGGTGTAGGTTGTGGGGTTTTGGGGTAAAGGGTGGGAAGTAATTTATTTTTAATGAGTTAATAATTAGTTCCTAATGAATATTAATTAATTGATAGAAAATTAATTACGGAAATTGTGCAATTAATTTTCGGTGCGGATTGTGGGGTTTATAGGGGTAAAGGGTGGAAAGTGATTTATGTTTAATAATTAATAATTAGTTGTTAATTTATATGAACTAATTGATAGGGTGGGAAGTAATTAATGTTTAATTAATTAATAATTAGTTAATATTAATTAATTAATTGAAAATTAAATATGGATTTTGTGAACTTAATTTTAGGTATGGGTTGTGTGGTTTATAGGGGTAAAGGGTGGGAAGTACGTTTTGTATAAATAAGTAAAAATTAGTTGATCATTACTTTTAATTAATACATTTATATTTAATTAGGGTATTTGTTTATATTTTTTGTGTGTGGGTTTTATTGTTATAGGGGTGCAGTGTGGGGAGTAAATTAATTTTACTTACTTTATAATTAATTGTTAAATACTATTAGTTTTTTAATTGAGAAAAAGTTTTAATTGTGTAAATAATTGTTTTATAGTTTAATTTTAACTGTGGGTTGAGGGGATTATAGGGGTAAAGTGTGGGAAGTTAAATCATTTTTATAAGTGTTTTTTTTAAATTAATATTATTTCTTTAATTGGGTATTATTTATGTTAGTTGAGGAAGTACATTATTTTTTAATTTGAATGTGTGTTGTGAATTGTGTGATTTAATAGGGTAGAAAGTAACAACAGTAAATGTATGTATTAATTGATGTTTTTGTTTCTAAATAATTTTTCATAAAAAATACTTATTTGTTTGGAAATTCTTTTTTATTTGTATTTAATATAATATTTGTAGGTGTTTCTTATGTGTATTTAACATTATAATGTATTTATTTTTCCATATTAAAAATATTTGCATTTGAATTATTATCATATTTATATATTTATTTATTTATGTTGTTTTTTAAATATTTTATTGTTAAAATGTAGTTTGTTTTTAATTTTGAACTGACTGGAGTCAGAATATCAATTGTTACTCCTCTGATCCAACACTTTTCCTACTGTTGCACCCACTGAAGTGGGAAAAGTCATTTTTACCCCTCTGCTATCCAACACTTTGCCTACTTTTACAATGATTGGAGTGGGAATAGTAATTTTTATTCTGCCACTATCCAACACTTTCCCTACTGTTGCACTCACTGGAATGGGAATAGTAATTTTTACCCCTCCGCTATCCAACACTTTCCCTACTGTTGCACTCAGTGTAGTGAGAATAGTATTTTTTACGCCTCTGCTATCCAACACCTTCCCTACTGTTCCACTCACTAGAGTGGGAATAGTAATTCTTACCCCTCCGCTATCCAACACTTTCCCTACTTTTACAATTATTGGAGTAGGAATAGTACATTTTATCCCGTCACTATCCTACACTTACCCTACTTGTTGCACTCACTGGAGTGAGAAAACTAATTTTGACCCCTCCGCTATCCAACACTTTCTCTACTGTTGCACTCACTGGAGTGGGAATAGAAATTTTTACCCCTCCGATATCCAACACTTTCCCTACTGTTGCAATCACTGGAGTGGTAATAGTAATTCTGACCCCTCCGCTATCCAACACTTTCCCTACTGTTACACTCACTGGAGTTGGAATAGTAATTTCTAACCCTATGCTATCCAACACTTTCCCTACTGTTGCACTCACTAGAGTGGGAATATTAATTTTTACCCCCTGCTATCCAACACTTTCCCTACCGCTGCACTCACTGGAGTTGGAAAAGAAAATATTTACCCATCCCCTATCCCACACTTTCACTACTGTTGCACATACTGGAGTGGGAATAGAAATTTTTACCCCTCCGCTATCCAACACGTTCCCTACTTTTGTGCTCACTGGAGTGTGAAATTTAAATTTTAAGATTTTTAAATAGTTTAATGTTTTCATTTATAATAGAATATTTTTTATTAGATTTTATGTTGTTGGTACACACACACACACGCATACACACATATATATATATATCATTTATCCGATTATTTTTGCTCAAAATAATCACGCAGCACACAAAGGGATTCTTCAAAATGGGTCTCCTTTATTGCGACGAGACACCTGCCTACGCGTTTCGATAGCTTGACGCTACCTTGCTCACGACATAGTTTTTTCATTCACAATGGTTTAAAAACATTTTAGATAGTAAGGAGGGACTACTCAGATTGAATTCCACCTTAACCTTTTTTTTGTTTCTTTTATCACCAAAGGTGGTGCCATCTTGGAGTGGTTATTCCAATATGTATTGTCTCAAGCAAATGCTAAAAAACAAACATTTCACACAAAATTTTCTTTGTTCAACCAACCCTTGTAAGTAAATAAATCTTAATTACTCATTTAGAAAGTGCAAGTGCATATTACAACATTCAAGGGAAAGTTAAAAATAATAATTCAGATAAAGCGATATTCATGTTCCATTTTTGCTACAGCCTACGTTTCCTTCACGTAACCGTTTTTTCATATTCACTTGGTTACAAAGTGCAAGTGCTTATGTAAACCAAAATTTATTCTAAAATTATTACAAAGTGCAAGTGCTTATGTAAACAATCTTTGAATTCATAAAGTGCTAGTGCTTCAAGTAAACCCATATCATTCTCATAAAATACGGGAAACTATTCTTCAGTACTAGATAACAAAGTACTTCATCATAAGTACTTATACTAATGTACATGTTCGCTTTACTTGTCTTTAAAAAATTGGAAAAATTAATTATATTACTCCTTTGTTTGTGTCCCTCTTTCAACTTACTTTTTAAAATATATTTAAGAAAAGAAAGATAACATTTTCTTTATTTTCTTTCCTTTCTTGTTTACTCTTAAAATAAAAAGAAACTTGTGTTATCGGCACTTCATTTACTCGACAATGACTTATTCTTATTTACAGGAACCTTCAACTCCTAATTTATTTTGTTTTGCTTATCTTAGAGGCAGGTGAACAGATCCTCATCGACAATCAATCCATGAGGTTCTTTACAATCAAATTCCAGTATATAGTAAGTCTCCAATTTTCGGAGTTCTTTCTCCCTATCCCCTCCTCTTTTTTTCCTTGGGATTTCTGCTATACAACTGTACTGTAGGCCTTCAGGATTGCTCTGATGATATTTATCAAAATGTCTAGCAATAGGATACGTTCTATCCTTGTTCACTATGGCTCTTCTATGCTGTAGAACACGTTTAAAAACCGGTAAGGTGGTACTGCCTATATAAATCTTCTTACAGGGACACTGTAGCCGATAGACTACAAAACTGGATCTGCAGGTTAGGTGTCCTTTAACCTTAATGATTTTGTCAAAGATAGTCTTAAATTGCGTGCAGTTCACTCCATGTTGACACGCCTTACATTTAAAACATTTAAAAAATCCCATTTTTCTTAACCAACTTAATTGTTCAGATTTCTTCTGTTCAGTGAACTCACTGCTGACTATTCTGTCCTTTAATGATTTTGATTTACGAAATGTAATGTCTGTGCGTTTTCTCACCATCGGGCCTAATACAGAATCACATTTAATCAGATGCCAGTGTTTATTCAGAATTTTCCTAACCTCAACATGGCTTGTATTAAAAGTGGTTATAAACCTACAGTTATTCATGCCATCTTTAGGGATTTCCCTTTTCTTACTTGTTTTGGAGGCTTCGAATAATGCTTTTTTCCTATCTATTTTCCTGGCTTTTAAAGCGGCCCTCTTGATCACATTAGATGAATACCCTCTTTGAACAAACCTTTCAGTCATCTCCCCTTCAATAATCAAATATTCCTCCTCACTACTACAGGGTCGACGAGCTCTATAGAATTCTCCAAAAGGAATACTCCTGATAAGTGGGGCTGGGTGAGCACTATCTGCATGAAGGATTGTATTCCCTGCAGTCGACTTACGGAAAATTGTTGTCTCTAATTTTCCTTCGCTTACTTTCACCCTGACATCTAAAAAGTCTATACAAGTTTTGCTGTAATTGCCGGTGAATGCTAGATTAAGCATATTGTCATTCACATCTCTCATGAATTGCTTGACTTCAGTCTCCGTGCCCTGCCACAGCATAAAGACATCGTCTATGAATCGGACCCACAGCAAGACATGTTCTAGCCAATGTTCCAATGTTGGTCCTTTGAGTACCTGCTCCTCCCACCAGCCCAGATGTAAATTAGCGTAACTGGGGGCGAAGCAGGTACCCATTGCCGTTCCTCTCTCTTGTTGAAACAACTCATCACCAAACAAAAACATATTCTTAGTTAGACACCATTTCATCATTTCCAGCAGCATACAATTATGCCTTGCAAATCTCAGGGGTCTCTGAGTCAAATAAAATTCAGTAGCTCTAAGACCGTCCTCATGTCGTATGCTTGTGTACAGGGTTGTTATATCTAATGTTAATAACAACATACTATTTTCTTCCCATTTAACATCATATATATATTTCAAAAAATCAGTTGAATCCTTAATATATGAGGTTAGGGTCCTGACAATTGGGTTTAAAAAATAATCTACATATTTTGATGTATTTTCAAATAGGCTCCCACACGAGGAGATAATAGGTCTCCCTGGTGGTGTGATGGCATTCTTGTGTACTTTAGGCAACATATAGAACACAGGTAAAACAGGATTATGTTGCTTTAAGAATTTATATTCATCCCAATTAATTAATTCTTCCTGTTTCCATTCATCCAACCTTTCATGATATTGTTCTTTTACCAAATTAAAATCTGTCATTTCCATCCTCTTATAGCATTCAATATTGTTTAATTGATTTAGGGCCTCCTTTTTATACAAATCTCGCCCCCACAAAACAACATTTCCGCCTTTGTCTGACGGTTTTACTATTACACCCCCATCATTTTGTATTCTCTCCACTGTTCTTTGTATTTCAGCTTTTCAGGAGGTACCTCCTTTTCTTTTCTTATTTCGGGTTACCGCCAACTTACTGTACAGAGTTTTTAAATCTGTAGTAACATTATCTGAACATATGTCCACATTATCACGCGGCACCTGTGGTATATATTTGGACTTCCGTCTATATGGGGTGTGATCGCTATTTTTCAATTTGAATGAAATGTCAGTGCTTGAGGTAATTCCATCGATAGATATCTCATTGTGACTAATTTCTTCCTCTTTATATAGACCCAATAGGTTTTCTAAGACCGGTACATCCATTACTGTCAGTTGATTTGCTTCATCAACTCCTTCGGGGGGAACGAGGCTTTTTTTATTTGCAAACATTTTGGCTAGTTTTAGTTTACGCACATACTGATAGAGGTCCATTCTACTGTGTGGATAATTAAAATAATTGTCGTCACAGTACGAAAGTCCCAAATTTAAAACACTCTTCTCCTCTTCTGTCAGGGAAATTGTGCTTAAATTCATAATGGTTTTCTTAAAGTTCATTTCCTTGTTACCTTCTTCGTGTTGGACCGCATTGAGCATTTTGTTTGCTTTTCTTGTACTTCTTCTATATCCTTCTCCACCCCTTCTTTGCCTCCTCTTCCTCGGCCTCTTCCCCTTCCACGACCTCTCGAGGGTTGGAAATCCATTTGCCGTTCCAGCTGTAAAAAACGGAACTCATCCGTTACCCCCAATCGGATATCTTTTGGATCTCTACGTTTCTCCTGTTCTTGTTCGGATCCAGTATCTGAACTTATTTCACTCAATTCACTTTGAGAAGCACCTTGCTGTCTTGATATTCCACTCTGGATTTGTTGCCTCCTAGCTGAATCGAATTTTTTGGCAAAAGTGTAGATGCGTCCTGTTTCATAATCAAGTCTATCTCGTGTAAACTTGGTGGCTTTCCTATCCTTTATACGTTTCTCATATTTTTCTAATTTCAATTTTAACTCACTTCTGAATTTTTCTATCTTCCCTTTTTCCACATGGCCATCCAATATGTTATTCAATTCCTTAATTCTCTCCAAAACCTCTTCTCGTTCCAGTCCTGTATACTTGACTAGTATACGTATCATATTAGTTGAACTGGCGGCGCTATTCTCTGCCCATTCCCTCATAGGTTGGTGTTGTCATTATTCGCAGTCCCCTCGGGACTCGACCTACTTGTAAATACTGGCGCAACGACGCCACTTCCCACCAACGTGAGATTTCTCTTTTTTTGAGTTTTTCATATTCCTGTAACAGTTTTGATAGATCATTGTCTCCTGTTGTCGCTGGAACAACATTATCCGCTATACGCGGCAACGCGGTATCTTCAAAGAGCTTTTTGGCCTCTTTATATATATATATGTACATTTTTAAATAACTTTAAAATTAATAGTTTATTAATTGTTTTACAGGAAATATATATCAATTATTATGTATGTGTGTTTAACTATTTTTAATTAAGTTTATTTATCATATTTTTTAGATTTATATTAAATCTACTTTATTTTTTTATTAAACATATTTAATATTTATTATTTTATTATATATATTTATATAAAATTCTATATTTTGTACAACTATATTTTTTACATCAATATTTGTTTTCTCTATAATTTTGTACTTACCTGTTTAGTATAGGGAGTCAATATTTTTGCATCATCTTCTATCTCGCCAGGATGTACCAGCCTGTCTGCAGCAGCAGAAGCTGGAGGTGATACAGGCTGGTGGCCCTGGAGGAGGTGAAGGATGAGGCAGCTGTTCAGGGCCCCAGAGGCCCCAGAACTAGCACCTCCAGCTTCTTCCCTTGCACAAAATCAGTGCCGCAGTCCGCTGGCAGCTGCCCACCAGCAATCACATTCATCATCATTTACTGCTGCCCCCCCACTCAGACCACACTTTACTATGTTCGTCCTTTCAAGGCTGGCACAGATGGATGCCCGGCAGAGACAAATGGAGAGGCTCTTAAACGAGCTTCCGAGCCTGACCTGCCTAGCCTAGCGCCCTCTGCCCCTTTTCTAACTTTCATTTTGATGGGTGGTACTTGGTTGTTGTTGTGGGTGCAGAGGACTATGGACTACTAGATAATGAACATTTTGATTTTGGTTGGACAATGGGTGGGGACTGGGGGGATTTCATTTGTTTGGGAGAGGGGTGGGCCAGTTGTTGTGGGTGGAAGGGTGGGTTTTTTATTGTTTGGGTTGAATAATATATATTTAAGTTTCGTTATTTATGCCTCAAATCTAGGCTTTTGGGGTGTTTTACTTTTCTCTGCTGCCTTTTAGTGCAACTATATTAAAAATTTGCTGATGGTGTATAACAACAATTAGGTATGTGTATGCCTATGAGGTATCCTTGTCATACTACTCGCCTAGTCTCTGCAGTCTGCAACTATATTGACCACTAAAGTGTGGGAAAGGTTGCCGTTGCCTTGCCTACAATATCTTTGTAGAACAATGAACCATAGTTCTCTAACAGAATTGAAGAAGCAAGGGCTGCAGGGTTTCCCAAGGTGCCATGGGGGTGGTATGTAGTAGCAGGTTAGTGCACTAACAACAGTGAAGGAATCAGAAGTGAGGTCCCACTCCCACCTTGGTGAACTCCAACTGTAGGATTTTAATCAGAAGGATTATTGATCGCAGGCAACTAAATTGAAATAACAAAGTCAGTGGGTTATATATTATTATATCATAGCTTTACAAACACTTGATACCAGACTACTACACTACAAATAATACCTGATAGTGAATTACAAACAATACTAAAGTATTCAGAGTAATGGTGAGTAATGGTGAGCTAGTATTTAAATTCAAACAAAAGTGACACTCAAATCGTGATTCGTGAAGAGGACTTAAAGTCTGGAATGGACATGGTTATTGGTTAAGCTGTTCAGTTCAGTTCAATTGTCTTCATTCAGACATAACAATGACCATAAAAACACAGATTTAAGAATAAATGTATATCATATAATTTTTCTAATTTGAAGATTATTGAGAAAACTTCACATAAAGATTAAAATGAGTTTAAAACATCAATGAATATAATTTATGTGTGCATTACAAGATATATTTAAAATTACTGCATGAGCACACCTGGTGATTGCCATTCATTAAAACTATTGACAATCTGATCAGGGGTAAGAATAAATATTCTTATGACGCATACCTTCTCCTCAATTTTATCTCCGCCATGGAAAAGCATACCCACCGCAGGCATCCTAATATGGATGCACCGCCACCATTATGTTGGCCTTTTCCGCCCAGCCGGCAATCGTGACAATTGCCAACCGGCGGAAAAGCGTCGGACGGACTTTCCATCCGCTGCGGTACCCCCGCCATAGTAATATGGCGGGGGTAAATTGTGAAGTGATGGCGTGCGGTTCGCCACCGTCAACCTGGTGGTGGCGATCCGCACGACATCATAATGGGGCCCTATGTTCTGGTTTTTCCACGCAGGATAAATACTGCTCTATCTCAGGCGTTGTAGAAATTGGCAAACAGATAAGGAATGTAGTTAAATCACTTGACTTTGCAATTCTAATCTCGTCATTCATCATAATAATTTTTTCCTTAAATAAGGGTTTAGTTTGGGGCTCCAAGGTATCTGGAAAATCAAAAAGGTTAGTCAGGCCCATATCATTAAAGCTTTTCCTGATATATGCCAGCCACGGGATAGAGCATCTATTGTCCGAGTTCAGACAGTCGGTCAAAATGTCTCTCGAGACACCTGCTTGTGGGCTACACCAGATTTTACCCCAGAGTAAAAGGGGGGGCATTTTAACTTTGTCTTTTAAATTGCCTATATCCAGTTCACTGTGGGAGATAAAACTTGTGGTCAATTTAGGGATTGCCAGTAGCTGGCAAAGGAACTTATTTTCGAAGGCTTGAATTCTAGGTGGTGTTTCATGACCCACACGCCTGCTCCATATGTTTTTCCACACCCAAGCATTCAGATGTATATAGCTGTATGATCTCTTTAATAGTACTGTGCCCCAGTTTTCTTGCAAATTTAAAAACAGATTTACACACTACTTTCATTTTCTGTATTCCCTGGATGGTCATGCCACCCCATGAGAAATTTGCTTCAAACAGGATACCTGGATAATTAAAATATGGAACATTAGTGATCAATGTCACGCCAATAAAGAAAGATTTTGTTTTGGTGTTTTTTGGACCACCGATTAAAATAAATGATTTCTGCTGATTTACTTTTAAACTCAGGTTTGTCATAAAACTATTAAAACCATTTAAAAGTTTCTGGAGGCCAATTACTATTTGTGAGATTTAAATGGCGTAATCCGCATATAAGAAACTCAGGGCTTTGTCTAAAGAATTAATAGAGAATAAAAACAGAATAGGTGCCATTATACAGCCCTGCCTAACCCCTCTAGTTGCCTTTATAGGGTGTGCAACCTCCTTGTTGAGTGTAGTGGACCTTAGTAGTAGTATCCCAGTGTAACCGCCTTATAAGGTTCAGCAGTGGTGGGTCCATCCTGGAGACCTTCATCAGAGACCACAACTTTCCCCTATCCACCAAATGAGAAGCACAGGAGAGGTCCATAAAAGCCATGTGTAATGAACCTCTCCTGGCCTTGACACACTTTCCTGAAATAAGGGATAAGTTTAGTACCTGCTTGATGGCCCCTAGGCCTGGGCGGAAACCATGTTGAGCCTTTGAGAAGAAAGAACTATTTTCTGCCTAAACTTCCAACTTTACCAAGATGACCCACCCCTAATGTTTTTACTTTAGCATCTAACAAAGAAATCAGGCGATAACAGGTAGGGCAATTCCTGTTCCCTTTCCTAAATATAGCCACTAAAGTGGATTCCCTCCATGTGATAATTGTGGCCCTCTTCACAACTGCTTTAAAAACATTAGTTACTAATGGGCCCCAAAATTCCAGTACAGATTTTAAGATGTCGATGGGGACTCCATCGGGGGCTTGGTTAAGCGTTTACGTATAGCAACACACAAAGCCTGAATGATGATGCTGACGAATGATTATCTTCTATAGGTAAAATATCAATCTTTTATGTGTGGGTGGGTAAATGGGGCCAGTTTGGACTATTGTTTCAGTAATAGGAGTAGAACTGAAGATCCTGCACTGAGTTGGTGTTGCTTTCACCAAATCAGCCCTGGGGAAGAAGGATAGGGGTTGGATGAATGGATTGGAAAGGGGATTAGCGGAAAGGTGTGACAAAGACAAACACTACACAAAGACAATTTTCATCTGAGCAATGAACAGCTAACCATCATGCATCTGTTGTGGGAGGAAAAGGAAATTAAAAAATGACAATGCACAGTTAACTTAAATGCAATGCAAACCAAGCAGTCCATCAGCCCCAGAGAGAACCAAGTTACATTATTGCATAACTAAATGTTCTATCACCTAGGTTTGAAAAATAGTAAATACAAATCATGTAGGAGGGAAGCAAACAACACCTGCACTTTAAAAAATGATTATTAAAAGAAAAATTATACTGTGTTTGTAGTGCCAATTTGGGAGGTGCATCTGCATTCTTCTTGGATTGTCCATCAATCTTGGGTGCCTGGCTGATGCAGTCTGATAAGGTAAGCGTGAGTGCAATGGTGCGTTTGCTTTTTTGTGCAGGAGAATCGAAAGCCTGCAGATTGTAAAACAAAAATGATATTGTAGAATCAAGGAGAAGGACAGACGGTAAGCTTCTTAAGGAGTGCACCAAGAAGACTCAGAGGCAGCGCAACGGAGAAGAACAGTCCTTTTTGCAATCATTCATTTTATGACTGTTGTGCGATCAATTAGGAGATAGCAATTACAACAGCTATCAATCACAAACAAGTAGGCGCATTAATCGGGCTGATGATACTCGCAACTGTCATGATCATCATCATAATATGTAGCCTAGCACGTGCATAATGTGATGATCACCACATGTCTGTCTCCAGTTACCTACAACAGCCCACCCACCCAACCACCAATATATAGTTTCAAATTTGAGCCAACTAGCACACACACTCAGCAACATTGCATTTCCCAAATCAAGTCAAATCAACCATCTTTCACCACGAGTCCACAGGGTTGAGTAGGCCTCTTAGAGTCATCACCATGTTGAGGTCTGTGAAGTTGATAACTTCCTTCTTCTGGCAGTTGAAGTAATCACGCCCTGAGTACTTCCATCATCCTCCTGACTCCGAGTAACATGTCCAACTCCGTACTCCTGACTCAAATGCGATAGATCGACCTATAGTGCAATGCTGTTGATGAACAACAAGAGAAACATTGAGTAATTTTTTGTGTAGACTAGATTTGTGGTTGTTAGCTATAGGGACTGGTCAGGTCTTTGAGGAGTGTGAAGCAGAAAACAAAGCAGTGTGGACCGGGCAAACAAATCTCACTAAGTGTCAAAGAGTAAGGAAAAAATCACCTTTAGGAAAAAGATGATCACCCATTGTTAGGCCACCAACATTGTAACTCATCACAAACACAATCAAGCTTAATAGTTATAGTTAAACAATTAACACCCAGTCTCGTGGCCTGCCACCACTTAAGTCATCTCAACACACTCACAAACAATAATCAATCTTAATATATATCAATCTTTGGTGTGTGCGTGCCATTTACCTGTTGTAATACAAACACGGTGACAGTGATACATTGTCGATCCATTGTTCAATGAAACACACATTGGTCAATCTTGTAAATCAAATAATGTGGGATAGTCCGGCTAGGGGAATAAATAAAGGATAGATAAGCACGGGGTGGAGTCAGGCACAAATGTGTCTCTCCAAAGTACTTTAGGGGAATGGAGGAAGACTTCTTCACTGCACACTGGTCCAACTCCAATCTGACAATAAAATGTGTCTAAAATGGTTGGACTGGATTAGTCAGTCAGACAATTTAAAAACAACATATAAAATAATTTTCCCCTAGCTATATCCTTTATTTTTATTCGTTGTCGACAAAGTGGTTTGGCGATAGAAAGTTCTATGGATGGTGGCCCAGGCCTAGTTGTCATGGAATTAGAGTTCATCCACAAACTCAGGTGGCTCGCCTAGAAGTAAGTCAGCTAACACACTAGTACTATGACCTTAGCCTGACCAATCACCCTCAACCTCTTCCTATCATACTTCAGGTATGGTGTAATTGAGTGATATAACGTGCTGATTTATATTGATTATGATACACAGGAGCCTGATATTGCACCCCCGTGTCATAGCCTAGCTCTTGAAGGGGAAATCAAAGGAATAAACTAGGCATTGAATATCTTATTGTACCTAGTTGAGAAGGGTCAATATTTATGTGGTTTAGTATTTGACAAAATGCACCTAATATTAGCTTATTTGCACATTCATGCCCCTATAATAACAGTTGAGATAGGAGAAATTAAACCTAAGTAGCCTATGACGGTTGTTTTGCACATTGTTCGATAGAAGCAATTTATATTCACATATTTTGCACATCTCAGATTCTTACAATTGTCGTGTACTTCCTATAGTACCCATGCAGAACCTGCGCGTTTGGATAACATAAATTGTGGGATTGGTGACAGACTGGTTCCGTGCACCCCCACGAGAAATGTTAGCCTATTTGCATTTAGCTAGCTTACAGTGCCCCTAGTGTCTCCTCCTATCGGGGAGAGATTAGTTTCTGGCAACCTTAGAACATGACAACCCTGATCCCTCAAGATCATGGAAACAATGTACTACTTTTCGCTCAGTCACTCGTGCTCATTTAGTTTATCTCAGAGATACACAGAATAAACAGTCTGGGCGTTTCAATAAGGATTTATTGAACAGTTGTTATTCTTGTGTAAAATATTTGAGCTGCAACAACAGTAGCAGATATATATGATTAGCAGTACAGTGAATATAGAAAGATAGTACAGTTCTACCATCTTGCAAATAGGCATTAATAAATACATGAATATAAAATGCAGGCTAAAAGTGTGCATACTCCTACGATGCCTATCTAGATGTACCTAAGTGTACCTAGCATGTGAGTAGGTGTGAAGCCACGAATCCCTCTAGGATTTAGTCGAACCCCATTACCTGAAGTATGAGAATGTAGGAGCCCTTCTTGGTTTCGAATTGGACACCCCGCAAGGGATGTTCAGACCACTTTCAGCTGGAGTGTCTGCATGCAGGAGCCTCAGCGTCTCTGGCCAGTGTGTCAGCCTGGAAGTCTTGGTTCCCTCTAACTAACACTAGCAAGAGGTTCTATATTTATACAGTAAATATCTAGGGCTCCTTTGTCCCTTGTTGCTTGTATTCGCCATTGTTGGATTGAGGCTGACGTATGGGACGAACCATGTACGTAGATATGGAGAGGAAGGAACCCTTATGAATATTTATTCATACCGTGTCAGTCTAAAGATGAAGTCATAGAACACCATTGTTCAAGGAAGCCCTCATCTGCGCCCAGGACTAGAACTAGGTAAAGATTCAATCCTAAAAGGCTTGTTACTGTGTAGTGTAGTGGAGGTGATATAGGTAAAAGGGTATGATGTTACCCGGGCCTATATTAGGGTACCTATATGAAACATAACACCCACTCCTCTTCCGAACAGTCAACAATGATAAAAATGCTAGTGAACTATGCTCATTACTAGATAGTAGTGCATAAACAATTATCAATGAGCTTTTTATAAACGTTGTTTTAAAATCATTTAAAAACAATTAAAAAAGGGAGAGAAGTTTTTTTTTTACTATGAAAATGAGTTTGCTTGGAATTGTCCCTTAAGCCACAGTCCTAAATGAGTTCGTTTATATAAGTTGAATTTCTTTAAGCAAAAAAAAGGCAATGCTTTTCAGCAAGAAAGTGTCAATTTTTAGGAAATGTTCTAAATTTAGTTAAGTTTAGAAGAAAGGAACATCCTAATTCTTTCCCAGCACAGGATGAGCCAATTATAAATTAAATTTCCTGGCTGGGAGATGCAACATCATCGCTGCTTGCTGATGCAGGGGTTGGTCCTTGTAACACCTCGCAGAGTACATCAATGGAGCATAAATGAAATTCAGTACTGCCATTAGCTGGTGTAGAGGCAGCCGGTCCTGTAGTCGATACCTGGGTGCTAGTGGTGCTAGAGGTCGAGCAGAAGCTCACCCCAGTTGTAAAAGGCACCTGCGGATTCTCAAGGAATGCGGTCATTAGTATAGGAATACACTGGGGACATTGCCGAGCTTGCGACCTCAAGGGTTCCAGCCTGGTATTCAAGTCCGCAGCCTGTCCGTTGCAAGTGTCTGACAGAGGTCCAACACGCATTTGTCACCGCAAAACTGGCATCGAAGAACGGGTAAGATGCAGTCCATCCAGACTGGTCTAAACAATAGGAACCAAGAGGCACTCAGTTCCCGTAGGTTCACGGTATTTCCGCTCCAGGAGCGCTTTTGCCATCTCGTTGGTGATTGGGACGTCCATTGCGTAGCAGATAAATGAAAATCAGGATTCCTGCTATTGACAGCAGGATCAGAGGTAGATCTCCAAAAATGCTTCCAAATACGGAGTGTATAAAGTTTGGAATAACTCAGAGGATTGTCTTAAAGGTGCTAAGAAATCCTGACCCTATAGTCTTAAATAGGTGTACAATACCACTCGTATCGGACATATTAAAGATACGACTCACCATTTCTGAGAAATTAATGGGGCAGTTTGTTTTATAAGTGCCTGTATCTCAGTCGAGGTCCTTGCGATTTGAAGATCAAAGGTCTCTTGAGCAGAGGTTAAGGGTAAGGTTTGCTGTAAAAGCATGACTTTCAGTCTGCTCAAAGTATCAAATTGTATAAAATAAACATTCAATGAGGGCCATAACGGGGCCTCCTAGACTGTACTTGTTGGGGTAAACAATACTTGCATACAGCAAGTAACCCTGATAGGCAATGCCCAGAAGCATACCACAGCAACTTTAATCATTCAGCATCAAGTAACTCCCATTCGAGAGCAGCTCGAACACCGGCTTAATCACGGCAGCTAGAGTTCCTTTCATGTGGCAGGACAAGTTTACTACTGACTCATTACAAGCTCCATGCAATGAAATGTCCTAGCACATGAGAGAACCGCTCAAATCGTTCTTGCAGTTTGTACCACTTAGAAACACTTCTCGATCCCCACTCCGGCATCACAATCTACATGGTAAATCCCAGGATTCCTTAATGTAATCCATACCCATTTTTTCATATTTTTCCGCCTGCCTCTGTTCAAGGCAATGTTGAAACTGAAAAGTAGTGACCGGTAGAGTTATGTAGACGGAGCTTCTGCTACTGTAAATGGAAGTCGGTCCAGTTTTTCAATACGCAGCATTGTATATTTAGCTCCCCTTTGTGCCATTTCAACCTGTTTATCTGTTAGATTTTATTCAGAAAACAGAGACCTAGGTGCCGAGGTTTGGACAGCGGTTAGTGCCCCCTGAACACTAATACTTCAAAGACATTGAGTGATATAACTATGGGAGCTGAAACCCCTGAACGTTGGGCTGATCAGGACTGAAAAGGATTGAAAGTAAGGGTAGGTGTAATGTGCGTAAGGGACCTACGCGGAGAGGCACGGAGATTAAACCAAGCTCCGTACTCTCCGCATAGTTCCGTTACGCACATCCCGCCTGCCTCCCGCCCGCAGTCTTAAATACATTAAAAAAGCAATTGTTAAATAACCTTACCTTATCGGCGGCATCCCCGGGCTTCGATCCTTCTCCAGCACGTCTTATTCTGGGAACTGCACATGCGCGGGAGGCCACGCATGCGCATTCCTGCCGAGGAACGCGCATGCACGGGCTCCTGCGCAAGCGCAGTTCCCAGAAGAAGACGCACTGGAGAAGGATCAAAGCCCGGGGACGCCACCGATAAGGTAAGGTTATTTAAAAATGGCTTTTTTAATGTATTTAAGACTGCGAGCAGGAGGCGGGCGGCCAACTTCCGTTATGCTAGCGTGTGCGGAGATTTGCCTTGTTTCTCCGCCTATTATCGCGGAAGGCGGAATGGCAAATCTCCGCACATTCCGTGGGCGGAACGGAGTTCTTCGCCCACCCTTAATTGAAACTACTTTGTGATCTGAGGAACACCTGCCAAGGAAGAACAGCTGGAGAGACTGAAGAGAAGGACTGACCCTTGCTGTGTGTTCTGGGGATGGCCTTTAGTTTGCTGATTTAACTAAGGAGAGGCTAAGGAACTTTGCTGTGTCCCCCTGCTTGAAAGGACTTTGCTGTGTCCCGAAGTAAATTGTCTCCAAGGGCTCGAGGAGAGCTGGCTCCCTGTTGTGGAAACTCAGGAACATCAAAGTTTCCAAGTGTGTCTCAGCGGCGCTGTGTGCATGTGCTTTTTGCAGCCTGAAACTTTTGTAAGTATTGCCCCGGGACTGTGTGGCCGAAGTCCAACCGAGTCTCAGCCACGCTTTGTGCGTGTGCGTGTGTGGCCTGGGACTGCCGTGGGGTCCGTGGTGCTGGTTGGAAAGTGTTCTGTGACTGCAGTGCCCCCGCAGCATGAATCATTGTCCATGCTGCTGTTTAGCTGTGTAGCTGTCCGAACCGTCATCGTAACGGAGGCTGCGGATCAAGATCAACGCCGCTGGCCCGAGCCACAACGTGCTAAAGGATTTCGTAAAGCTAAGGAATTCGTGAGGTAATGATGATTGTTGTTCGCAAGAGGAATCTGCCTAAGATCGTCAGCAAATGAGAAGGCAGCGCCGTAACCTGTCCGGCTACAGCCTCACCTTGCATCGGAGCTGCATCGTTCTCGGGAGTGCCCAGCAGGACGTCCGACGAGTGGGGAGAGAGGGAGAGCGAGGCAGCACATCCCCCTGGTAAAACTTGGACTTCGGTCGGGATCCGCGAGCATGTGTGGCCAGGAGGAGTACAGGAGTGCTCCTATCTCTCTCCCGCTGCATCGCGTTAGACGCGCTGAGTCCTCGAGCGGTCCGGACCAGTCCGGTAGTACCGGGGCCGCCCTTGGAAGTTCAGGACTGTTGTCTGTGGTTGGGGCCTAGTGGTGCCGGCGCTAATCGCGTCGATTGGCTTGGTATTATTCCTGCATTACGAACTGCCTTATTACTTGCATTAGGGATTGTATTATTCCTGCATTACGAAATGCCTGATTATGTGCATTGAGGATTGCATTATTCTTGCATTATGACCTGCCTGATTACGTGCATTGAGGATTTAATTATTCTCCTATTAAGAACTGCCTTATTACTTGCATTAAGGAGTGCGTTATACTTGCATTACGAACTGCCTGATTACGTGCATTGAGGATTTCATTATTCTTGTATTACGAACTGCTTGATTACTTGCATTGAGAATTGCATTATTCTTGCATTATGAACTGAATTAGTCTGACAATACGAACTGCATTACGAACTGCATAGCATTGCATTAGGACTGCATTTGAACATCGTGAATGGCTAATCAATACCACAAGAACCTACAAGTGATTGCTGGCCTAGTAACCGGCCCAGTGATTTTTTACGAATACGCATATGTTGGTTTTCTATCGTTTGGTCTCATCGTATTCCTTTTTATAAAGATACTATTATTTTTATGAAACCAGTGTGGTGTCCATTTGTGGTGTTATCACTGTGTCACTGGGAGTGTGGTTGCAAATACTTTACACATTGCCTTGGAGATAAGCCTGGCTGCTCGTGCCAAGCTACCAGCGGGTGAGCAGGGGTTATCAAACAGGTTGTCCCTCCTTTCCCTGACCAGAAGCAAGGGTCCCTATTTGGACTAAGGTAACTGCCTCAGCCAACTAGAGACCCCCAGTTCTAACAACCCGCTATTATACGGATCACCAAGTTGCGTACATTTACGTATGTCTGTAATTGATTGTCTGTTTGAAAGTTCCTGTGTCCAATGTCTAACTGAAAAGTCAGGTTTTATTAGGTCGTAGAAAGGTTTTACACTTTCTGCGTAATCCAAAATGTATGTTCTGCCAAAATGTAGGAATCCCAGTATTGATTGTAGTTTTAATAAAATGTTTTTGGAGATTGGAGCAGCGCACACTTTTCTAAAAAGTTAGCTGCCAGGCTTTTTCCTTCACCAGAAAGCTCATATCCTAAAAATACGACACTGAGGTGGGCAATTTTTGATTTTTTAAAGTTTAATTTGTAGCCCTCAGAGGCGAATCCCATAATAATGATGCTCACCCTGGTCAAGTGCCTCTTCAAGTCATCGTCCATCAGACTAATATCATCCACATAGGACAGTGCTTCCTCATCAAAATAGTGGAGTAACTCAGTTACCATTGCTGAAAATACCATGGGGCTGTTCTTATATCCCTGGGGGAAGACAACAAAATTGTCGCTGGGTCCCCAACACTGAGAATGCGGTCAAATTCCTGCTTTCATGTACTATATTTTGGTAGAAAAATCATTGTGAGAAATCAAGAGTTGTTTTGTATTTTTTCCGCACAATGTTATTCATCAATGCGGCACTGTGTGTGTTTTGGACACCAGATGTCTTTGTGCATGTGTTTAAATGTCTGTAATCTAAAACTAGACAATATGAATTATCCGGTTTGGATACGGGGAACAAAGGATTGTTCATTGGTGAGGTGCAATTTTCGATCACCCCCTGGTATTCAAGTTGATCTAAGATCTCCCTGACCTGTTTTTGAACTTCTTGCTTAATAGGATATTGCCTTTGACCATTAGGTGAAACTGTTAATGGGATTACGTGGTGGATTGACTCCTCATCCAACCCTCATGATTTTTATACAATGCTGGAGCTAGGGCTACAGCCCACTCCTGTGCATATGCATGTTTAAGGTGTATGGGAACGAGATCGGAGAAGGCTGGAAAAATTACATTTTCTCCCCTAGGGCACTCCATAATGAATGCTGGCGGCCAATCTTGTTTTGCTAATAAGATGTCATACCCAGATGACAGGTTTTCCTAAAAGAGACCCTTAACTTTCCTGGCTCGTCCCCCTCCATTTGGAGTGTTATCTTGTGTAACTTATGTAGGACGCTCATTCTGGTGTCTGGTGTTTCCACCGTGATGTAATCATTCAAGTCCGCTGTCACCAGAAATTCCTTCAGGTTCTGGTGAGCTATTGTTACTTCTGCTGCACTGTCCAGCATCGTCTGAGCCCATTCCCCGTTCAGAAACTGCGTCCTCAGAATTCTGGGCATGTCTGATCTTCAGACCTGCAACTTTCTTTTTCTTAAATTGAAGTTTTGATTTTGGCTTGTCTTTGTTTTTAGAAGTGTAGTTTTTAGCATGCTGGTTGTCTCTGGATTTTATATGCTCTTCTTTGTGTTCTGACCGTCCTTCTCGCTCTGAGTTTTTCGACGAACCCTGAAAGGAACGAGAGAAACGTGTATTAGTATCCTGATACCTGTCAGGTTTCCTAATATTATCCCTATTCCTGAGATTATACCTCTTTTTCAGAGGGCTTCTGTGGAGGAGATCTACCTTAGGATTGAGATCTCTTTTCTGTAAAGTTTGTTGTTTTTTATTATCCCACTTCCTTTTAGAAGAAGCAGGTGTCTGCTTTGAAGTGTTCTTTTCGGGACTGCCCATCAGTTGTGGTTTTAAAGCTTTCCCACCCAAACTGTCTCTGCCTAATTCTGCATATGCAGTTTCAATTATTTTGGGCAGTTCGTGTTGTTGATCTAATGGACCGAACTCCCTTAGGCATTGGCAATTGCCAATGACGCTGCTTCCCCTTTAATATTAGCTAGTATTATGGCTGATACCTGATTGTAGTTATTTATTAACTTAATCCCTAAGTTCAGACCAGGCTCTGCTCCGTACTCATTTTGTATTTGTCTTCATACATCTGGTACCACTGCTAATGAAGAAATACCATGTGTCCTGATATATATGGCAGCAAAAACTGTACCCCAAGAGGTGCAATCCTCTAACTGTGGTGTTATCCCAATGGGCAATCACATTGTTAGCATTCTGTGTTTTTCAAACCTGGTAGTATTTGGGAATACTGCCTAGAGCTGAGTTATTTTCTGAGCTACCCAAAATGGTATTTGTTCACATTTTGTGGGCATTTTGCCCATTATCGCATGTAATGTTTGTGGAATTATTTTAGTTGCTGTATATTCTAACTAAATCTTTGTGCTGTATGAGTAAGTCTGGTTGTGGCATTGTATTAATGTCAGGATGTGGTGTGTACGCCGCTAATGTTGGCCATGTTGCCCCATCGCCTCCGAGCGGGCCTAATCTTACTATGTGTCTGATATGAGGTAGGGCACCTTTAAACCATTAAAAATGTTCTTGGTATGTGAGTGGAACTTCTATGTCCTCGCAAGGACCATATCTCAATGATGCATCTCCTTCTGTATAGTAGTGAAAGGTCTGTGTTCTCGCATCTGCTTCTGGGAATGTAACCCATGAATAGAATACCTCTATTTTATTTGATCTGTGTGCCTCAATCACAAAGGCTACTATACCACCCCTAGGTGTTTAACCATATTCTAGTAATTTTAGGGTGAAAGTACTTCTGTATTTAGGTGGAATGAGAATTCCAACTACCTCCTCATCACCTACTGAGAGGAGTCTATCCACCACCGGGTTATCTTGGTTGGTTGCATCCTCAGTCATTTTGGAAAGGAGTATTTTGTTCAAGGGAACTAAGGTAAGGTGTTTATGCACAATTTAGGATCTCTATGTCCTGTCAAGCCTGAAATAACCAACAGGCGATAAATAGGATTTTACGCCTACTCAGCTGCGGCGGAGTTTGTATCCACCCACTCCAAACGTCTCTGGTGTTTTGTTAGTAGGGGTCACTGAGAAATAGCACGACTGAACTACTCAGATTCTACTGTTAAATAAGGGCCCAACCAACGTTGGTGGTGCCTTGTCATGTAGTTACGATAGTACCCATGCAGGACTTGCATGTTTGGATAACATAAACTGTGGGATTGGTGGCAGACTGGTTCCGTGCACCCCGAACTGAGAACTGTTAGCCTATTTGCATTTAAGCTAGCTCACAGTGCTACTTGTGTCTCCTCTTATCGGGGAGAGATTAGTTTCTTGCAACCTTAGAACATGACAACCCTGAACCCTCAAGATCGTGGAAACAATGTACTACTTTTCACTCAGTCACTCGTGCTCATTTAGTTCATCTCAGAGATACACAGAATAAACAGTCTGGGCGTTTCAATAAGGAATTATTGAACAGTTGTTATTCTCGTGTAAAATACAGTAGCAGAGATATATGATTAGCAGTACAGTGAATATAAAAGAATAGTACAGTTCTACCATCTTGCAATAAGCATGAATAAATACATTAATTTAAAATGCAGGATAAAAGTGTGCATACTCCTGCGATGCCAATCTAGATGTACCGAAGTGTACCGCGCTTGTGCGTAGGTGTGAAGCCAAGAATCCCTCTAGGATTTAGTCGAACCCAATTACCTGAAGTATGAGAATGTAGGAGCTCTTCTTAGTCTCGAATTGGACACCCCGCGAGGGATGTTCAGACCACTGTCAGCTGGAGCGTCTGCATGCAGGAGCCTCAGCATCTCTGGTCAGTGTGTGGGCCTGGAAGTCTTGGTTCCCTCTAACTAACACTAGCAAGAGGTGCTATATTTATACAGTAAGTATATAGGGCTCCTTTGTCCCTTGTTGCATGTATTAGCCATTTTTGGATTTGAGGATGACGTATGGGACAAACAGTATACGTAGATATGGGGAGGAAGGTGGTGTAGCCCCAACCTGGTGTCCAAGAACCCTTATGAATATTTATTTATACTGTGTCAGTCTAAAGATGAAGTCATAGAACGCCATTGTTCAGGGAAACCCTCCTTCTGCGCCCAGGACTAGAACTAGGTATAGGTTCAATCCTAAAAGGCTTGTTACTGTATAGTGTAGGGGAGGTGATGTAGATGAAAGGGTATGATGTTACCCAGGACTATATTAGGGTACCTATATGAAACATAACACATTCTCCTACCTTGTCAGATGGTGGTGTTCCCGGTGCAACTTCACCATGCCTTAACACATTTTTATAATGTATTTAAGGGGCATGTCTTTGTCTCTAATCAACATTGGAACCTCATTCTTGTGGGATTTAATGTTGCTTAGGGTCTCCCCTATTTGTGAATAGCACCTGCACATAGTGTTGTTTCATAAAGCACAAATCATCCCAGACAATAGTATTGCTCATGTCAACCGACTTCCCTCCCATGCATGGCCAATCTAACCATGCCATCAGGTTGTTCACCATATAGAGCGTTGACATTTGGAAGGTTGTCGAGGAAGACTGTTGAATGGGGGAGACGTCCTCTGTACCAGGGGTTTCTTCTCCCTCAGAAGATTGAGAGAAGCCTGGAGTTGCACCTGAATTGGAGAGTGGAGCAGGGAAGTCATGTATGGTACCCCTGTTCAGAGGAGAGGTCAGTCCTGCATAACTAGTACAAGAATCAGTGGCTTTGTGGCAGTGGCCTGTGAACTTGCTAACCTTAGGTGTTCCTTAGAAGGGGGGCTGCAGGCTGGTCTTGAAGTCCTTTTGGAGAGGTTTTCCTGGGTGAGGAGGATTTTCTTCCTGGATTACACGCCATCCTTAACTTCTGGATGGTGGAGCATCATCCCAAGCACTTGGTCCCCGTCATCAAAAGGAAAAGGGTAATATATTTAGTATGTTTAAAAGGAGAGATTGTGTGTATGCCTTAAACAGAGATGTACAGTGGCTGGAAACAATAGATGACACCTTAGCATGGAGGAATGATGCATTAAAATCTTATAAAGCATTAGTTGTGGCTAATATTTGACCAGAGAAAAAATATATAGTAAAGTCTTGCCTGCTCTTCCCACAGCTGCTTGATTTCTGTACATACCCCTAGATATCAGCTGCTGAATCTTTATCATAGAAGAAGGTGGCGGACACGCTTCCTTAGATCTCGCAGCTAGTGAATAAAGTAAAAGGAAAAAATCGGTTTGGTGACAATGGAAGCAGGGATAAATCTGAAAATGTTATCAAGACGCAACTAAACAAAATAATTGAAAATAGTACATGTATTATTGTCATAGACTTACCTGGTCAACGGATAGTCGAGCGAGGAATTGCTGCTTGCAGTATATCCCTTAATGTAGTATGTTGGCAGGGCATAGTGTGGACAAAAGGTGCTGTTGTGTAACTGAAGCTACGAAGAGGGATGTATACAGAATTAAACATGTCTACACACATTAGACATGCTTACGAGTATGTCGGTCCCACGTCCCAAGAATAACATCTGCATCGTCTATGTCACCACTCCGCCGGTGATCTACCACCCGCCATATTACGAGTTGTGCTTTCTAAAATAGGCCACGGCAGTCTACCAGGTGGGGCTGCAGCGGTCTACAATGTCAGTGATGCATCCACTTGCACTGCCAGGTCTGCGGTCCACCCACTGAGTGTATTATGACTACACAGTCCTACTCGCGGTCTCCCAGCGGTGGTCAATAAATGGTGGTTACCCAACACTGGTTGACCGCCGTGGTACGTGCCAAAAAAAACAACATAACAGTGGCCATTGAATGGATGTATATTTAGAAACTACACACCTGATGTGCTTTGGCAAGTGGATACGCCTGCAAATCACACTATAAAACACACCCTAATCTTGACCAGCATCCTTTGCTTCTCAACTGAAGCACAGCAAGACAGGCACCACCATTTTCTGCATTTTCAAGTAAGGCCCCCATTTTTTAATCTTTCCCTTTAGCACCCTCCACCACCTGTAATTTCTATTTTTCACCTATTAACCTCTATCACTTGTTTGTTTTTCATTCATATACTCACTCACATTTTATATTTTCACCATGCCTGAGGAAAAAACAAGCTTCCATGGGCAGAAGTTGACAGTCATGTTGGGTGAAATCATTAGATTCCAATGCTATTAGTTGCTGAGTTCTTCCATGACTACTTGATCTCCGAAATCGAAGCAACTCAACAACAAAAACAAAAATCTATCTCAGCCAACAGATTCCCAGCATATTGGCCTATTGCCCAGTTGAGCTGCGCAATGCAGCTGAGAGGAGACGAGCTCGGTATTCATCCTTTGGCTATTTTTCCCTGGACTATCACCTACCTTCCGGTCTCGGCCACTATTGCTCTGCATCCCTCCACGACTTCTTCCCACTGGCAAGTTTTCACTTGGTTTTCCTTCCAGACGGCGACCACTCACGTCTTCCCGCCGCAGCTGCCGTGGTCTCCGAGATCATTTCCCCCGGTCGGAGCTGGGAGAGAGCATTGGGTTCCAGACTTCTGCCCTATCTCCCCCCTCTCGCTGTCCAAGAGTCGGGATAGCCTTTTATCCACGGGTGAGTCGTTTTGAGTCTGGGGTTTCCTCCCTACTCTTGAATGGCCGAGGTGTTGTGGGACTGGCAATCACTGACGGAGTCCTCTTTCATGGAGGTTTTTCAACTAGATTTTCACCGCTTGCTGCATGCCTCCTTCTTGATGTTGTTTTCGGCGGCTTGGTCTATGCCTAGCACCGGACCGCTAAATCTTACTCTTGCTCCCCCATCGCCTTTTGTTCTGTTTCCTGTTGATAAAGATGGTGGGTTTGAGGCGGCCATCTTTACCTCACTTGATGGCCTCTCTGTGGTCTGCTTATCCTCGGCTCGGCGAGAGATACCCTTCCGCCGAGTTGCTGTGCCGCCTCCACAACCCCCCAGTGAGTGTTTACACCAACCTCTTTTTGGACTGCCTTCGCTTATGGCCCGGTGGTGATGGACTGGATCCGGGTGTGCCCTGGTTGGTACAGTCCTGCTGAACTTGATAATTTTCCTTATGCCGTCTGCCTGGTTCCTGTTCCCCCTCTGCTCCTTGCGGAGTGTGCCTATGTTCATCCCTCTCTTCGCTTTCACCTCCCAAATGTTTTACATTGATGTGATTATTTACTTTAAATTTTATGTTTATTGTGCAACTATTCACGTTCTCAACCTATGTAAAGCTCTCTGATACCTCCGGGTCTAGCCAGAGCTATATAAAACTCCAAATAAATAAATAAATTAGAGTCGAGCCACACATTTTCCATTGCTCAAATGGGTGCAATTTCTGATATTTATATGTTTCCCTCATCTTCGTTGCTTGATTTTGCTCATGAGAAAGTGTCACTCAAAGTCATTGAAAGTCACTCATAATTACACTGAAATTATGAAAATGTCACACATGGGCAATCTGAAACCTTGGCAGCTATGGAACATCTTTATGCCATTGTTCAAATCATAGGCTGACATGATGTCAGACACATAGCAAATAATACATGACTCGGTTATTCAGGGTCAGTGATCACATAATCACTTGCAGACTTTCACAATATGAAAGGAGGGGATACATCAGACAATATCCCACACAACGGGCAACAATAAATTAGGTCTACATCATCAGCTGGAGCCATACTGCCTCCCTCACAAAAGGAATCCTACATCAAGTAAAGAAATACACTGAAACATGTCAGTACAACTGTTTCTGACCACACAGTAATTTCAATCCAGTGTTGCTTGCATCTGGTGGAATGTCACAATCTAATGTCAGTGATGTGCTACAAGCACTTTGGCCTACAATGAGGAGACACATCAACAGCTACATCCAATTCATAACCAATGAGCAATTAGCCAGTTCATAGACAGTGAAGAATTAACCAATGAGAAGGCAGGATAGCTTGAACTGAGCACAACACAACATTGTGTTGGGGCACATAATAGCACACATATTGCATTAGGATCAATGCACCACAAGGAAAAAGTCCAATGGAAGCCACATAAGTTCCATGCTATCGCTGTGAAAGCTATCTTGGTTCCAGCTTTGTGCACCCAAACTCTGTGTCAGATATTCTCAGGACCAATCCATGTCCACTTAGTACATCTGAACAGCATTGTATACCTGCTAATGCCACAACTCTGAAATGTCCAAATGAAGATGACATGGTGAAGGTACCTAAAACAGACCAACACAGAGAGATTACCAAAGAAAACATACATAGGACACACATCACACTGTCAAATTTTAGAGAACACAGTTCAAGACAACATTTACAACTGAACAAAGTTACACTTACAATACAAACATCTCTCCCCAGATATTTAAAGACCCATATTCCTAGTATGTAACATTAATATCCTCTTCACAACATCACTACAACAGTTGCAAGAATAGTCAAAGTCATCACATCTCACACCATACTTACACTCAGGAGAAGTAGTTCTAGATGAGATCCTGAAGCAAGTTAGCTCCTTCCTCTTCATCACTATCATCATCTTCATTTGGCAATTCAGGGACCCCACCTGGTGGGTCTTCATGGCCTGCATCCTCTGCGATATAAGCGATGATCCTACACACCTTCCAAGGTGGGTAGAGGAATGCTCCCCCAGTCTTATCCAGACATCTGAATCTGGCTTTCAGGAGCCCAAAGGCCTGCTCCACTGGCGGCCGTGTTCTTTCATGGGCCTCATTGAAAAGGACTTCCCCTGGCGTTGTAGGATTCCTCAGCGGTGCCTACTACCATGGCCGGTTGGGATATGCTGAGTCTCCTAGATGAAAGATAGATAGAAGGGTAACATTTAGTTACACACTTTCAGTGTGGGAGTGCGGCCACTTATCTAACAAGCATTGAAAATGCAATAGGTCTCGCCTTTGATTAAGTTAAAGCCATTTGCTTTGCTAATGGTATTGTGTAGCAAAGCAAATGGCTTTGAATTAATTTGACTTAATTAAAGGCGAGACCTATTCTATTTTCAATGCTTGTTTAGGACTTGTGCCCTGTGTGTATGAGACATTATGCTTGCAGGCTATGTTCGTGTGTCTCTGACAGGTCGAGAGAGCTGGCATGGAGGCTGTGAAACATCAGACTTGCGCAAAGGAAAAGCAGGGGGAAGTGAGACAGAGGCTATTTCGTTAGAATTGTACATATACGACAAGAGGTCTGTAAGAGGCCAGTGGGGCAGAGGCTGACATATGTCGGTCTCCCTTACTTCCCTGAAAGGTGAGAACGGCCAAAGCAGCGTCACTCGCATGTGGGGCTGCCCCCTGAGGTAAGGGATAGTTGGGGGAAAGTCAGTCCGAAGAGACACTGATGTCGCTCATGTGTTAGTAGGTCTGAGACGTAGTTTGAACATGTGACTGAATACTCCCATCCCTCCTGGCTTTTCAGAAATGCAGTCGGCCTGTGAAACTGCCCGCCGCCGCTCCCGGCGTGGCTGCACTTTGATTGCAGTGGCTGTTTTAGGCCCCACTGTAGCCCAGCCTAGACCGTGAGGCGGAAGGGCGGGCCCCAGTCTCTGTCTCTTCCAGCCCAGGTCGCTCCGAGGGCACCGTCAACCACCCCCTGATGCTCAAAGACCCCCCTGCTGCTTCCAAGATGTTTAAGGGTTCCAAGGGATCGCCTACAAAGTCGTCTCCGAGCAAGTGAGTGTCGCGCGCCCAAGAGCAGTGCTTTGTGTTATGTTAGAGGATTTCAGTATAGCACTTGTGGTGTGGCTTTAAAGCACTGAAAATCAGTCTCAAAGGTTGGCTGTTGGAGTAGAGCAACTTGTAGTTGGTAGGGGCGTGGCACTGATAATGCGACAGCAAAAAGAAGTAGAGCTAGGGAGGTTTGGAGAGCAGTGACGTGATGAACTGTGGAGTCTAGTAGTATTAGCATGGGACAGTGAGGGACCCGCTGATAGAATGTGCAGAGCAGAGTAGGACTGTAGGCGAAACGAACTCACAAGCTGCCGGTGGTAAGCTTTATATTTCAGAGACAACAGGGGACCTAGAAGCCACAGGAAGGAAGACGGTGACAAACTCACACTGCTTTATATTTCAGAAGCAACAGGGGACCTAGAAGCAACACGAAGGAAGACTGGAACAAACTCACACAAAGGAAGACTGGGAAAACGAAAGGCGTGTCAGCCATTGTTGAAGCTAAACGCCATATTAGCAAAACAAAAGTGATTAGCGGCTAATTAAGAGACACTGTCTCCCGCAGCAAGTAAAAGATCCAATCCCGGTGGGCGGGGCCAAAAGCGGACAGGGTGGCAAGCAGGAGGTATTAAAATGCCTCCGGTGCAATCATGACACTGTGTTTTGAATAATTGATAACGACAAACGACGCGCACAAATGGAAATTGCAGGCGGAGCAGAGACACGACTTCTGGAACCGTATTGATTCCAAGAAGCTCTCGCATGGCAAGAGCAGCGCATGTGCGCTGCTTACGCCAGGCGAGACCTAAAAAGCAGGACTTCTGCAGGAGTGATGAGCACCCCCGCAAAACCTTCTGGGACACCTCTCGGAACTACTGATATGTTTGTTACAGGAGGTTTGGCAGCTGAATGTCATCAGTGTAATTGTGGAGACACATTCTAGATTAGCAAGGAAGGACACAGGAATTAGTGGAGCATTATGCTTATGGATGGGACTAATAACACACCACAATATCAACAATCGGCACCCAATAGGGTCACTCAATTCGTTATCTTCTTTTTCAATGGTTTGGAAAGATAAGGAGTCTCTCCTGCCATGTACTATCCTGAAGAATGATATTGGTCTCTTGTTGTGCTTAAATCTCTCTACTAACATATGTGCTATTCTAGAACCTCAGGTAGTTCAAGCACTCCGTACACAATGATATAATTCTAAGGAATAAAAGAAAATAAAGTTTCATAAATTCCCAGCAGGTGGCAGGATGCTCGAAGAAAAGATACCGGAAAGGAACATAAAAGGGACTGGTTCTCATGCATATTGTAACTGTAAGCATTAACATGAAAATAACGATGGGAAACATATCTGAGGTTTCAACATTATTGTATGTTTGTCCAAAAACGGAGTCTCTCTATATTTCAAACACGTTGCTAGAAGTGCGTTCCACTTAGATTCATAGGAGTATGTTGTAAATGGTAAAGCAGGCAGCAGGATACTTCCTCTAAGCTACAAGATATTTATTAAGAACACAGCAGAGCGCACACCTCGCCAGCTGACCAGACCATCAACTGACAAGAGTGGAACTCTCCAACGGTACAAGGTAGAATGCACACTGGTATTCTGGGAAGCTGGGGAGGTGCGAACACAAAGGAAGGTCTAAAGACCAGAGGTGGCCATCTTGTGAGGAGCACAAGTATACTACAGAGTACTGCTATCGGTAACTCCGCAGGGTGCCAGAGCCAAGAACGGGACCGTAACCATTCCATGTATGCGCCTGGTGTCCAAAACCTTAGCACCTTCAAACTCTCAGTGGTCATCTACCTTTATCGGGGGTGGTGTAGGAGCCGGAAGGGTGTTAGAGGAATACGGACGAAGTAAGGAGACATGGAAAATCGGGTGCATCCCTGTATTCCTCGGGTAGGTCAAGTCCCATTGTTACAGGGTTTGCAACTGTGGTGGTAGTAAAGGGACCAAGAAAAGCAGGGGGTTCAACTTCCGGGATCCTGCCAGGTGTAAGTTCTTAGCGGATAACCATACTTGGCCTCCCATCTGGTAGAAGGGGGCTGGTGTTCGATGCTTATCTGCTTGGAGCTTGATCTGCCTCTGGTACTGTTCTGAGTGACACTGAGCATGTTGCTGAATGTCATGTATTCTATCATTGCAATGAGGAAATGTGCAGAGCCTGAAGTGGTGGTCTGACAGGTGAGTGAGCCTTCCTGTTTGTGGGCCTCTTTTATGATCTGGTGAACTGGTTTTGATAGTTGATTTCCATGATATTACCACCAACAATGCCTGCAGCAAGCACAAATCCACACAGTCTCCCATACCCTACAAAATGCCTATACAGCATGTCTTTACTAAGTTCCCTCATTTGAAAATGTTGGCTATTTTGCACCTATACTGGGCCCGTATTAAACATAGGGTACACTGTCCCTGGCTGTACTATGATGCTCCTATCAAAAGGTGCGCCTGGCACAAACCAGGATAGAGCACCCTATTATGATGAATGCGCTGCCCCCATGGCAGCTGCAAACTCGCGTTGACCCTGGGATAGCACATTCAGAGAAATAGAGCAGCAAAGAGATCCCTGCAGGCAGGTGCAGTGACAGCACCCTCCTTCAGGAGGGTGTTGGTGAATCCATCTTGTTTCAGGTTCCACTTTGTGGCACTTAATAGGAAGCCTACAGAACATACAAAAAATTGCAGGCCGGTAACTGAACTTGTACCCTTGCTGTAACCAGAAGACTTTGAGAAATGACAGTCACAAAAGTACATGACTAACTTTTGCATTCTCTGTCTATTGCTTGCATAAGTCAGTCAGTCAGTCAGTCAGTCAAAAAGTCTTTATTCGGTTTAAGTGCAAACCATAAAAGCATACTACAATAAATAGACTTAAAAATACAAATTTCATTTTAAGTAATTACTACAGCTAAAAAACACATTGACACAAATTGATTAAGCAGGGCAACGTGTCCAATTTAAAACATTAAAAAAGGGTACAGTTCATTTCCTCAAGGAACGAATTACCACAGATAAAAAATTTGCAATGTTAAAAGTTTCCCAGACATCATTTAACATCTGAAGGTATAGAAGAGCAGGTCTCACCTGAACAAAGCCTTTGTTTCTTAATATAGGGAATAAAAAGTGTTTCCTCATATCAATAAAGTGCTCACAAAAGAAGAAAAAAATGTGTCATATCCTGTAGGGAGAAATTATCACAGGAGCAAGGGCCAAGGTCCACAGCCCTTTTCCAACCTTTCTTATCTCCAAACAGGAAATGTAATTGATTTAATCTGAATCTAGTCAGAAGGAAACGGTGATTTGCATTTGTGACAAATCCTAAATATGGTTCCATGGATGGTGTTGTTTTACAGAGCTGGTGGGCCCTAACGGTGCCCTTAACCAGCTCATTCCCTTCCCTATCCATGGTAGATATGTGCATAAATGTTTCTTTACACCATTTAATGTCACCTTTTACCAGGGTCTCTGTGGACTGATCTAATTATTATTATTATTATTTCTAAATTTCTAAAGCGCGAACAAATACCATAAATGGTGTCTCGGCGCTGGGCAGACAAGGAGGCACGTCCTGTGCATTATTGAGTGAATAGCCATGTCTTCACTTGCCTTCTGAAGAGCAATAGTGAGGGGCTGGTTTTTATGTGATGGGGCAAGGAGTTCCAGAGCCTCGAGGCGGCCACCATGAAGCGTCTGTCTCCCCAGGTGACTGTTCTCACTCGTTGAATGCATAGTGAAGCGGATGAGGCTGATCTTAGCGCTCTTTTGGGAACGTACAGCTGCAGTGATTCCCTAAAGAAGTCGGGTCCTTGGCTGTTAAGTGCTCTGTATATAATGCACAGAGCCTTGAATTTAGTTCTCTTTTTTATTGGGAGCCAGTGAAGTTGGTAAATGACTGATGAAATCGGTGCAAACTTGGGTGTTCTGGTCAGGATTCGCGCCGCGGCGTTCTGCACCATTTGTAGCTTTTTGAGGACCTGCTCCTGGGCGTTCAGCAGAAGCCCGTTGCAGTAGTCCACCTTGGATAACACCAAGGAGGACATCAGGGTTTTCCCAGCAGACAGTGGTAGGTAGGGTAGTAGCTTTTTCACCTTCCGTAGCGTGAAGAGGGAAGAGGAGACCACTGCGTTGGCGTGATTGGTGAAACTTAGTTTGTTGTCGAACAACACTCCTAGGTTTCTGACCTTAGAAACTGGGATAGGTGGATTGCCCATTTCCGATGGCCACCAGATCGGAGACCAAGATGGTTTTAGGTCTCCAAACACCATTACCTCGGTCTTATCGGTGTTTAGTTTTAGACAATTATTGTCCATCCAGTGACTAATGGCTCTCATACCGGTCTGAAAGTTGGCTGCTACTTCAATCCCGTTCTTATGTACTGCCAACACCAACTGGGTATCGTCGGCGTACGAAGTCACTCCCATTCCATGGGTTTTAATGATCCTCGCCAGGTCCGACACATAGATGTTGAAAAGTGTCGGACTCAGCGAGGATCCCTGGGGGACTCCGCATGGCAGCACGAACGTTGGTGAATAGAAGTTCCCCATCTTCACTGACTGTTCTCTATTGGCTAGGAAAGAGGTCAGAAGTTCCACAGCCCTGCCCTTTATGCCCATAGCTTTGACACGGTCGATCAGGATGTTATGATTGACCGTGTCAAAGGCCGCTGATAGATCTAGCAGGATCAGAACAGCCGAACCGCCCTGGTCCATGATCTGTCTGATCTCTTCAGAGGCCTTGATGAGCGCTGTCTCCGTTCCATGTCCTCTTCTGAACCCGAACTGGGTGTTATCCAACAGGTTATTTTGATCAATGTAGTTGGCCAGCTGTTTGTTTATGGCTTTTTCAAGAATTTTTGATGGGTAAGGGAGAGCTGCTATAGGGCGGTAATTTTTTAATTCCAAGGTGTTAAGAGTTGGTTTCTTTAATAGAGGCTTTATTATTGCAGTTTCCAATTTTGGGGATATTCAGGTCTACCTAGCTTAATAGCCAGGTTCTGAATATATTTCAGCCAGGGTATACGCGACCCATAATCTAGCAATCTACAGTCTTTCAAAATTGTATGATTCAGCTGTAGATCCGGGTTAAGCCAAATGCTAATCCATTTCAATAATGGGGCCAGGGCAATACTATCTTCTAGAAAACCAATTCCAAGTTCCTGATGGACATTATAGTTAGCAGTTGAGATCGGGACTGAAAGGAGGTTTTTTAAGAATCTATCCTCAACAATCTGAATGCTTTTGGCATTTTTAATGCCCCATATCTCAGCTCCATACAATGCCAAGGAGAGACACTTGGCTTTATAAACCTGAATAAGGGCCCTCATTGGTCTGGCACCTAGCTTTCTGGCAAAACCCAGAACACCCACAGTTGCTCTTGAGAAAACAATCTTTTTTGCTATTATTTGGGTTACCCAAGAACCTTGGTCGTCAAAAAGAACGCCCAAATAAGGAAATGATGATACCCTGGAAAATTGATGACCCCCACATTTAAAGGTTTTAGATTTAGCGGATTTAGGGCCGATGACCATGACATGCGATTTAACAAAATTGACAGATAAATCCAAGGCCGTCATAAAACCAGCAAATGAATCAAGCAGTAACTGAAGGCCCACTCCCGTTCTTGCGACTAGGGCGGCGTCATCAGCATATAAAAGTGCAGGGATTAGACATTTCCCTGCACGAGGGATATCATTACATGAGGCGATTAGGGTATTGTCTAATTCATTTATGTACAGTGTAAAAAGAAGAGGTGCCAAGATGCACCCTTGTCTAACCCCATTTGATATGGGTATATCTTTTGAACAATTACCCCTTTGGTCATTGCGAACTGTTGCCGATAACTCTCTATGTAGATCCGCTAGGAAGTAGACGATGTCTTTGTCTACTCCATGGGATAAGAGCAGGGACCATAGTTTTGACCTATTTACACGGTCAAAGGCCGATGACAAATCCATGAAGGCTACCAATAAGGTTCCCCTCTTGGCCACCGTGTATTTGCCAATTAATAGTTGTAAATTTAGACATTGATCTATGGTACCCATCCCTTTTCTGAATCCGTACTGGACCTTAGAGAGTGTTCCTGTTTCCTCTAGCCAACCGTTCAGTTGGGCAAGGACAACCCTCCCCAGTACTTTCACGGAAGAATCTATAAGGGAGATTGGACGGTAACAGCTCGGATCACCTCTATCACCCTTTTTAAAAATGGGGATGATGACAGATTTCGCCCACGTCGACGGTAGGCCCAGTTGACATGCGTTAATGAAGACATTAAATAAAATTTTGGACCAGGTTTTTATGTCTGATTTAAAAAGATCTGCCGGGACTCCATCAGGTCCCGGCGCCTTGTTACTTGTCATTTGCATGATGGCATTCGTGACCTCTAGTTCTGTGAAAGACAGGGTATAACTCTCCAAGTTAAGTGAGGACGTCACCCTCGGGCCATCTCCATCATACACCTGTTTAAAATGACTAAACCACTTATCTTCTTGGATACCGCAGTCAAGCTCATTATTACTTTTGCCATTAAAAAAAGGCTTGTTTACGATAGACCAAAATTTGGCACTATTTTTGATAACATCGATGGATAGGAGTTCATTCCATGCTTCTTCCCTAATTTCATTTTTGCGCTTATTCTGAGCCGTTTTATAGGCTTTCCTGCATATAGCGATTTCTACTCTATCTGGTGGGACTGCTTTCAGAGCTCTCATTAGCTTCCGTTGGGCTGATGAGCAGCTGTGATCAAACCATTTCTCCCCATTCGTGGGTTTGGCCTTACATACTTTTTTAAGATCACTATTTACCTGAGAGCAAATTTTACCATAAGCTGTCAGGACTGCTTCACCAAAGATCCCATCTTGCAGACACATATGTATTTCATCCCCAACCGTTCCCCACAAATTCTCATTAAAATCCTTTGGTACCACCTGACACCATTTCAGGCGGCGTGTTTGGTCAGTTGGCCTTATGTCCAGATTTCTGACAGTGGGATTATCAGATTCTCTTTTCCTAAAATCATCAGTCAGGATTATCTGGACAGAATTGTGGTCACTATGAATAGACCAATTTACCTTGTATTGACTTACATTATCTACTAAGTTAGTGCTGACAAAAATGTAATCAATAGTGGAGCCTAAGCCATTTCCTTTGTAGGTTGGGATATCATTAATATGATTAACGGGATGAACCAAGGCATTCCCAGCAAGAAGCTCATCGAGAAACATGCCCTGTGGTGTGTGATCGAAATGTGTATTTCCTTGATTCGGTGGACCTAAGCTGTCCCATACAAAACAATTGTTAAAACAACAATGAACATTAAAATCACCAAGCACTATAACCGAATAAGGGTTCTTGTTAGTTTCATTATACATTTGCAAAAAATCATATAGACTGACTAAATGTTCATTTGGTGTGCTCTTGGTAAACGAATTATAAAAATTTACAATAAGCCAGTTCCCATTAGAGTTGGATTGAATTTCCACCGCTAGACAGTAAGGCGAGCCTGACTCCACTTTTCTATATTTACCCTCAAATGTCAATGAAATGAGAGTAAGAAGTCCGCCTTTTGCCGTCCCCCTGCAAGAGCCCACCGCAGGTGACCAAAAAGCGGAAAACCCATCCAACAAGAAGGTACTTTCAGTGTCCCAAGTTTCTTGTAGCCCAATGATTTCGTGGCCTGAGAAACAGTCCCTCCATATGGGATCATGTGCTTTGCTGTTAAGTCCGGCTATATTCCAACTAAGGACGCTTGTGCCTAAAGGCTGCCGAGGAGCAGCAGCTATGTTATCCACATTTTCAACAATGACATTCCTCACTACAGTCATAGCATTTGGGGTGCCCTCTAATCTCGTGCTTAACTCAATTCCACTTGATCCCTGGTCCTCCTCCAGTGTTGAAATTAGACCTTCCCTAGTAGATCTGGGAGTAACCCAATCATGGTGGAGTCAGTCATTACAATCTAAATCACTCAGAGCTTGAAAACGATTAGAGGTAACAAGGCCATGAGAAAACTGTCCTTCAGGGTAACGTACTCTGCCCTCCAACGGATCACTAATGGGTAAATTTGTCTGTTGTTTATAAAAATAACCCAGTGATCGGAGGGTGATACCCTGATCAGTATAAGGGAGCAAGGTAGCTTTTAATAAGGTGTTATTAACTAGGGAAGGATTTCTAAAATTTATTATGACACAATCCCCCTTTATGTTCTTACGAGAACGCCCTACCCAAGAGACTCTTCTAGTTGTTAATATCTGATGGGCTAAATGCACTGGAAATCCACAATGCTTATTTAACCACGAGACTGTTTTATTTTTAAGAGATTCATGGGATTCTGAATTAATTTTTTGGGCACCATGCTTCAGGGGGGTACATTTGTTAACACTACAACAAATGGGGCGCAATCAGGGGGTAAGTCTGGTTTCGCTCCTCCTGTATGCATACTTCCCAGTACCTTGTTACTCCTTGAACAGCTATCTAGAGGTAAAGTATTATTCACATTGATCGTGGGTACAACAGCCAGGGGTTCAGCACAGTTTGGAATTACCTTTGAGGATTTATGGGGGTCAACAGTTCCACATGAACCCCCAGCTACACTACACGGTTTCCCGGAAGAATTGTTACTGAGGGCCAAGAGATTACGTAGGCCTTCAATCTCTGCCGATAGTTCGTCAATCTTGGTTACTAGGGGTTCAACTATTTTTAAAATTTTTGCCTCCAAAAGACCTACCAAAGAATCTAATTGGTTGGAATCTATCTTAGTTGTGGGGTTATTAGGAGTGGCTAACTCCGAGGTAACCCGGTTTAAAGATGCAGAACCCGTCTTTTTATGAATGCTTCGTGCACATCCCTGTTTCAGTTGAGTGCGTTTACGAGATCTCAGCACTCTCTGAGTAGACAGGTCCGGGGATTCTTCTTGGGCCTCATTTACATCAGTTACTAGGTCCCTATTTGCTTCTGGCAATTCTTGTTCAACAAGAAGAGGATCGCCCAGGGTTACCAAGTCATGGTTCTCATTAAAGCTATTCACACCATGAAATGGAGGGGAAGATATAGTAAGTATATCATCTAATAGAGGGATGGTAGTCGTTGGATTGGATCCCTGACCTAAGGATTTACGCCTATCGCTATTAATTTTAGTGACTACTTTAACTAAGTAGTTGTCTAATGTTGAAGCAGTGGAGGATTTACTGCTCAATGTAGCTTTAGCCATGATAGGCTCACCCCTCGGAGTTCCTAAAATTTAAATTAAACAGTAATACAATATAATAGCACCAACACATATAGTGATACCAATTAGCCAAAATGAATAAGTTAAAACCAGTGCAACAAAATCTATAGTCCAGTGGATAGGCGGGTCACCCAAACCGGGTGCTCACGTATATTAATCTTACAGGTTAGTGATGTGGCCCGTCCCGGCCTCAGCCGGTCCTCTGAGGGCCTCAGAGGGCCCGCCCTTTGCCCGGGCTTAGCCCGGCGCCACCCGCGCGCGTCCCGCGACGCGGAGGGAGCCGCGGTCTTTTGTGCGCCTCCGGGCGCGTTGGTGGCGTCAGAACGTGAGGGACCGCAAGGAAGGCTGGGGCTTGTAGTCTCCCCCTCTCTCTCGGCCGCTAGATGCTATGGCGGCGATGGCGGGGGAGAGACGCGGCTGAAAGGACCCCTGTAGCAGCAACAGCAGCGGTAGGTTTGCAGGCTTCCGATTTTGATATTTCCCGCTCCCCAGAGGGAGCCGCGGTCTTTTGTGCGCCTCCGGGCGCGTTGGTGGCGTCAGAACGTGAGGGACCGCAAGGAAGGCTGGGGCTTGTAGTCTCCCCCTCTCTCTCGGCCGCTAGATGCTATGGCGGCGACGGCGGGGGAGAGACGCGGCTGAAAGGACCCCTGTAGCAGCAACAGCTGCGGTAGGTTTGCAGGCTTCCGATTTTGATATTTGCCGCTCCCCAGAGGGAGCCGCGGTCTTTTGTGCGCCTCCGGGCGCGTTGGTGGCGTCAGAACGTGAGGGACCACAAGGAAGGCTGGGGCTTGTAGTCTCCCCCTCTCTCTCGGCCGCTAGATGCTATGGCGGCGACGGCGGGGGAGAGACGCGGCTGAAAGGACCCCTGTAGCAGCAACAGCAGCGGTAGGTTTGCAGGCTTCCGATTTTGATATTTGCCGCTCCCCAGAGGGAGCTGCGGTCTTTTGTGCGCCTCCGGGCGCGTTGGTGGCGTCAGAACGTGAGGGACCGCAAGGAAGGCTGGGGCTTGTAGTCTCCCCCTCTCTCTCGGCCGCTAGATGCTATGGCGGCGACGGCGGGGGAGAGACGCGGCTGAAAGGACCCCTGTAGCAGCAACAGCAGCGGTAGGTTTGCAGGCTTCCGATTTTGATATTTCCCACTCCCCAGAGGGAGCCGCGGTCTTTTGTGCGCCTCCGGGCGCGTTGGTGGCGTCAGAACGTAAGGGACCGCAAGGAAGGCTGGGGCTTGTAGTCTCCCCCTCTCTCTCGGCCGCTAGATGCTATGGCGGCGACGGCGGGGGAGAGACGCGGCTGAAAGGACCCCTGTAGCAGCAGCAGCAGCAGCAGCGGTAGGTTTGCAGGCTTCCGATTTTGATATTTCCCGCTCCCCAGAGGGAGCCGCGGTCTTTTGTGCGCCTCCGGGCGCGTTGTTGGCGTCAGAACGTGAGGGACCGCAAGGAAGGCTGGGGCTTGTAGTCTCCCCCTCTCTCTCGGCCGCTAGATGCTATGGCGGCGACGGCGGGGGAGAGACGCGGCTGAAAGGACCCCTGTAGCAGCAACAGCAGCGGTAGGTTTGCAGGCTTCCGATTTTTATATTTGCCGCTCCCCAGAGGGAGCCGCGGTCTTTTGTGCGCCTCCGGGCGCGTTGGTGGCGTCAGAACGTGAGGGACCGCAAGGAAGGCTGGGGCTTGTAGTCTCCCCCTCTCTCTCGGCCGCTAGATGCTATGGCGGCGACGGCGGGGGAGAGACGCGGCTGAAAGGACCCCTGTAGCAGCAACAGCAGCGGTAGGTTTGCAGGCTTCCGATTTTGATATTTCCCGCTCCCCAGAGGGAGCCGCGGTCTTTTGTGCGCCTCCGGGCGCGTTGGTGGCGTCAGAACGTAAGGGACCGCAAGGAAGGCTGGGGCTTGTAGTCTCCCCCTCTCTCTCGCCCGCTAGATGCTATGGCGGCGACGGCGGGGGAGAGACGCGGCTGAAAGGACCCCTGTAGCAGCAGCAGCAGCGGTAGGTTTGCAGGCTTCCGATTTTGATATTTCCCGCTCCCCAGAGGGAGCCGCGGTCTTTTGTGCGCCTCCGGGCGCGTTGTTGGCGTCAGAACGTGAGGGACCGCAAGGAAGGCTGGGGCTTGTAGTCTCCCCCTCTCTCTCGGCCGCTAGATGCTATGGCGGCGACGGCGGGGGAGAGACGCGGCTGAAAGGACCCCTGTAGCAGCAACAGCAGCGGTAGGTTTGCAGGCTTCCGATTTTGATATTTGCATAAGTCAATGTCCATTTGTAGCCAAATATTTGATTCTGATTAATGACTGGATAAATGCTTGAAAACAGGGATCTTATCACTGTATTGAAACATATAAAAACCTCATGCAAACTTCTGCATTTCCAGCAAATTGAGAATCGCAATTCATCCCTCTCAGCTGTGAATATAAAGTTACTGTTTGAATCTTGCTGCCTGTATATTTATTCATTTTTAGGCTTTCACATTGTGAGGGGGGTGCATGGAACCTCTATGGACCTTTTAGAGGGCTGCCCTCAGGGGAAGCACTAAAACTGTGCCACCTTTTTCTGGAGCACTCTTAGTGCATGGCCTAAGGCCTTGTTTGTCTCTGCACCCATAAAGAGCACGTGCATGGATGCAAAGTGTTCTCGTCATATGTATGGGGCCACCCACCCATTGCAAATGAGGGAATGCCCTCCCACAATAGTGCTGGTGATACATGTATGCCAGCACTATCAGTATTACAGAAGGGGCCACACAACCATCTGCAACCCCTTCTGTAATACCATAGTGCCCCTGGGGTACACAAAGTGAGCTCACATGCCTGTTGTGCCCCAGGGGCATTTTGCGTGATGCAGCCCTTGAGTCACCAATTGATGAGACTGTTATTTTGGCACCAGGACTTTTTGCTGTCTCGGTCCTCCCTGCCCGGGGCGTCTTACTATGACCTTTGAAAATAGAGGACCAAGTACTCAGTGAGGTGGTTTGGGGTTTGAGACTCAGCAATTAATAGCTCACAAAGAGTAATAATTAGATTGACCAACCAGTGCTTTAACTTGATTAGGAAAAAGTACTTTGTTCTTCCTTTAATACAATCAATGGTGTATCTTTGGGGGAGTGACACCCCCAAATAAATGCATTCTGGCTTGGTAGTTGGGTCTGGGGGCCCCTAGTTGAATCTGCTCTGTCTGTGGAGGTTTTCCTTGTTGTGGTCCAAGAATAAAAGCGGAAACAGTGATCTTGGATGTAAAATGGGAGAGAGAGCAACAGAGATATCCATGCAAATTTCAAAATGTGAAACTAGATAACCTGGAATCAATGGCCGCTTCCCTGCTGGTCCACACTGTGAGATCGCGGGCAAACATTTTACTTCAGAGTCTCCTCTTTCTTTATTATCACATAGGAGAGCACTTTAAAACACCTGAGTTCAGGGCATACGCTGTACAAGCACCTCTCATGTTTGTTTTAATAGTCTTTAATGTGGCTGATATGTATAATAAGATGTAGGGTATGTTTAGGGTTTACATGACTACTGACTTTGCCTTTAGATCACTAATGGCATAATTGTTGGGAGGCGAGCCATGAATGTTTCTAAAAACTATAATTTTTAAGAAATGTCTATTAACACAGTAATCTAATCTCATGTACTAAGGTGAAATGCCTCAGCATGTTAAAGAAATACACTTTTGAATTGTTAAGAGACTGTATCATATTTTTACATTATGTTTGTTGCACAGTGTACGCGCCAAACGTTTTCATGGCTTGGTTTGTGCACAGGCTCTGAGAGACAAGTCAGACCCTTGGTGGCCCAGCTTTGGCTCTGCTCTTCCTGTTGATTTGTAGGTTCACTCACCTCTATTTGCAACTTGAGCTCAGTACGAGAGGCCATAAGTCACTTGATAAAATGATTTGTAAAAGACAAGAAATGAAAACATGGAGCCCTGCCTAAATGCACGGATTTGGCAACTCTACCATCAAGGCTTCTGGTAGCAGAGACAAAGAAGAGTGTATGCAGTGAAAATACTTTCAAATAACTGATGCCAGAGCAGGGTCCAGACCATTACTTTTTATGCAATTGGAGGTCATGAGATCCCAGAGAGTACTACAAGGACCAGGTAGGATGGGCAGGGGTGTAGATTCAGGGGCGGAATGTTCGAGGCATGACACTCCCCAATTGTATCCTTGGCTTGGTAGTTCAGTCTCGGGCCATCAGTTTAGTGTGCTATGTCTGTGTTGTTTTTTTTTCATCATTCTCATTTCACTAAGAGGTTTTAACTTGTTCATTTGTTTGATCAGGATCTTAAATATATAGTGGTTGGTTTGCCAAAAAGTATTAAATCTGCACCCATAGAAGTACTCCATGAATGGTGCAAATGCCCTTCTTTTTGGAATTCGCACACATTGCAGCAGTAGGCTTAGAAAGGGGGGCCAGTCTCAGGTATGCAGGCATCCTCCTGGCAGCCAAACACCCAAAGGTGATGGGATGAATGCTTGCAAATAGTCTAACCAGTGGCAATTGCTCTGGGTAGCATTAGAACCCATTGTTTTTAGCCCACTGTGCCACTGTAGACAGAGGCCATCCTAATGCAAATCAGTACTGACCCTGCTCCTCATAGGAACAATCCATCCAGAACCATGGTCATCGCACCCCCGCACCCCTGCACCCTGCTGCCGCCCACCACTTTTTTAGATGGGACATTTGAGATACTCAACTCCCCCCACCCCCGAATCTCATTTACTAAGCTGCGCCCTTGAACACAATAGTACACAAACAAATTGGGTCTGATACGGGAATTACTAACAACTATGAGAATTACTAACAGCTATGAGAATTACTAACAACTATAGTAATTGCTAGCAACCACAGCAAATACTAGTCAATATGGGAGTTACAGGCAGCTGCATAGTTCAGTCAGGAGCAGCCTTGTAAGCCACCAGGTTTCTGTACTTCTCACCTCCTCTCGGATCCTCTTAAACTGACTTACCCCATGCGCCTTACAGTGATATTGTAGTTCAGTCTTGGTGCTCTCCTAGAGTCCTACAGCCCTACTAGCCTTTTAGATGTACTGGAATCCGATACCATGGAAGCACCGCCTATCAATAGCCTGCAGGCTGGATCTTGTATTAGGTGTAGCCCTGGTCCTCCCTCCTGCTCCAGTGCACCGCCCTCTTAGCAACCTGAAGTTCCAGCCCTTCTATGAGCCTTGCAGTCGCCTTTATTGATTGGAGTTCTGATGACGTCACAATCGCACACGTCAGAGAGGCTGTGAGGGTGGTTCCCGAGAAGGTTCAGGGCCTGCACCCTTTGCCTGCTGAAGCCATGCTTTCCAGAATCGCTTCAGACGGCCGCACAGAGGGAACACAGACTTGCAGGTACAGAAGGTACTTCACAGGGTTGGGGTTAATTCTGTACAGCTGAGGTATGATGCACAGGTAAGCCCACTGCCCGATTTTGCAATGCCGTTATACAGTCATTATATAAATCTGGGCTACCTTAGCAGACGGTTTAAATCATCAACCTGAAGAAAAGGGGAGGGGGTGGTTCAAGTGTACTTGTATATGATTTGTGTGAGGTCAGTAGGTTCTGAGATAAATGCGGTGTCTGGTTTAAGTGTTTGGCGCAGTCGAAGAGCTGGTATCTGCAGTGAGGGTTTTCATTCTGCCACTCCTTGCAACATAACTTCTTTTGGCGTCCATCTCTTGTGTCTGACCATATTTATGAACATTGAAATCAAAGCAGAGATTGCAGCCTGGCATTCAGAATTCTAAATTAACAGAATTGCATCTCCCACATCCGTGGATGATATAGTGATGTGAGGGTCAATCCCTTATGGGGGCTGAGTAGTGCCCCTCTGAGCCTGAGAGCCAGGTTTGAGGTAATGGGAAGAGTTGTGGGATTTATTCAAGGATGGCTGTGAATGACCAGTATCCTGGTGCCTTTTGGAGATGTGTAGTTTGTACCTGTGTAAGAAAGTTGGTGGGTATTAAATGTTACCCATCAGACGATGATTTCTGTTCAGTTGTAACCCTGTAAGTTCTTTGTGAACGGAGGGCGAGTTCTTCTGTGTGAAGACGTGGCCTGCACATTTCTGTACACTGAGCGCCAGCTGTGCTGTCTAAAGTCAGACCCTGCCACACCCTGTGGAACTATATATTAATGTATAGGGTAATTATGCCATGTGAGGTCTGCCTGAAAGGTTTGTGTCACGTTATTTTATCAATTACTTGATTTTGATTGGCTGGGTGTTGTTGCTGATACCGTGTTCCCTTAGAATGTGTTCTCTCAGCAAAACCATTACTTTGATATTGTAACTCTATAACATGTTACGCATTCTCACTCACGGTCTCGCATGTTGTCCCACATAGCTCGCCTCTAAATGTCAACATCTTACAAAACACATTGTACTTTTCGAACATCAATTGGAACAATCAATCTAACGCACATGCTTCTAGCACCACCTAGAGGTCCAATGCAGCAATACATAGTACTATCTGTGCCTGGCATTTACATAAATCAATTCTACAGGCTGCCAGCACAGTGGATTTTCGCTGCCTAATAGGTAGAGAAATACAGGGAACACCAAGTTCTAATTCACCTCTTCTTTACACACTGATATACAACTGTCTCTTGATTGAACACATTGCATCTATTAAATTGATTGCCTTTTCCGAAGGGAAAACATTTGGCTGAGACATTATGTCTAAAGCTGTCACACGTTCAGAACACCTGTGTTTCCTTAGAATCAGGACACAAGGCCTAAAATGTAAGTTAAAACCGGTTTTATTATTGTTTATTTGCTGGTGGTGGCTAAGGGGGGCAGCGCTCCTCCGCTCTAATGGAGCTGTGGCATCTTGTCACTAAGGAGCTAGTACGACGATATGGGTCGAAACAAGCCAGAACATGATGAGAAATTGTAAAGTGTTTCGGGTAAATTGATGGAAAATTGCTTAACAGCTGAATTGAACAAATGCTGTTTGCCATGAAGTCTGTCACGTACGTAGGGCATGAAGTGGGAGGAGATGGCATATAGCCTAAGAAGGCATTAAATAAGGCAATTAGTGAAGCTCTTGCACCAAAATCCAAAGAAGAGTTAAGACACTTCTTAGGATTAGCAAATTTTACTCAAATTGTGTGGGAAATATTGCAATGAAAACACATGCGCTCAGGCAAATGTTAAAAATAAGACAAGAATTTGTATGGAATGAGGGTTTACAAAAACACTTTGATTGTATAAAAAATTATTTATGTTCTGCATTTCCCTTACAAGGTTTTGATTCTAATGCTCACAGCATAATAACCACAGATGCCAGTGGGGAGGGTGTGGGAGCTGTGTTAACCCAAAGGAATGAGAGGGGTGGAGAGTCCACAGGGATGTATGACGTTACAAAGCATACATTTACATCGCGGTACAATACATCGCGTTTTTTACAACGCAAGTCGTTACAACGACTTGCGTTGGAGGGCGCTGGACTTAGGAGTAGTATAATTTACTATTCCAACTCCAGTCTACGTACAGTAGGGAAGGTGTTGGATAGTAAATTATACTATTCCTTGTCCTAGAGCGCCATCTAGCGCAAGTCGTTGTAACGACTTGCGTTGTAAAAACTGCGATGTAATGGCATCGCGTTGTAAAAGTTGCGTTGTAAAGGTTGTTTACCGTCCACAGTAGCTTTCGCTTCGAGATCCTTAACCCCTGCGGAAGGGACATTTTCATTAATTGAAAAAGAAATGTTGGACACTGTCTGGGCCATGGAGAAGTTCAGACAGTATGTCTGGGGATCGAAATTTACAATTTGCACTGAGCATAAGCCCTTGATGAAAGTATTGACGTCAGACGGAAATATGAAAGCCACCCCAAGAATAGCGAAAATTACTCTAATATTGTCAGTTTTCATGTACGAAGTAGTATATCTACCAAGGAGAAAAAATCATGTGGCAGATTATTGAGTAGGTCACCTTTAACTGGTAGTAGTGAAACGAGGACAGAGTGGGAGGATTACAGTTTGGCCAGCATTTCAGATTTTGGCACTGCAGCCATTCCTAAGGATGAATGGGTGGAAGAATGTGATATGGACAAAATCCTGAAGGGGTGAATGAATCCATAGTCAAAGGTTTGCCAGTTAAGAAGCAGTTACAAGCTGATTATGGCAGTTTCTAGGAAATCAGAGAGGAATTATCTGTTGCTGATACTAATCACGTCCTAAGAGTAGTGGTTCCTAGTGGGTTGAGAACAAAGATTCTAGACATCAACCACGGTGGTCACCTAGGCATTGTCAAGTTAAAGAAAAGGGTAAAATTATTGTACTGGTGGCCAGATATGGACAGAGAAATTGAAGAAGTGGTAAAGAATTGTTAGGTTTGTGCTAACTCTGACAAGACGCAACTTTTGTTGAGTCCTTCACTAGGCAACAGAGAAATTCCATAGGGTCCCTGTGAAGATCTAAGTATTGACTTGTTAGGTCCCGTGGTGAATGCTGAAAGTAAATCCAAAATCATAATTGTAGTGTTGATAATTTTTCAAAGTGGCCAGAAGTAGACCTCATGGACACAGTAGATAGCAAAACTGTGATTGATAGTTTGGAAAATGTGTTTTTGAGGGAAGGAATTCCTGAGTACATTTTGAGCGACATTGGTCCACAGGTAAGGCTTGGAAGAAGGAACTTTTTAGAACTATATGGGCTTTTCTGGTGTACACCCACGGGAACTGGATACAGTCCTTTTAGGATTTTGAGAGGGAGAGAACCTTTCACCAAGAATAACGTGGCCTGGAACCACAGGAACATTTGTAGTAAATGGTCACCTGCTGTAGTGAGATCAAATTTAAAGAAAATGCAGGAGATATACATATCCAGTTATACCCAAAGACATGGTTCAAAGGACATTTACAAGTGAAGGAGGCGTATTCTAAATCCGCTAAATTGAGCGATGGGAAAGAGTGGCATTTCGGCAGAATGGTGAGATGCAATAGAATTATGGATCGGGGAAAGGTCTGCAGCTGTGACTTCGGCACTCCTACCGATTGGATGTGGGAAGAGGTTACAGATACGGAGGTCAATGTGAACCCTCCTTTGCATATGGAGGCCTGTGCGGACCTTTCTTTGCCTGTGAAGAACACATACCGTGAATCCGCGTCCGGTTCTTTGAGCCAGAATGATGGAACAACAGCCACACATAGGGAAAGGCAAATGATCCTGCCCAAGAAGTTTGACAATTTTGTCATGTAATGTTGATTTTTCAGGAAGGGGGATGGTATGATATTTATGGTTGATTTTGAAGTTGTGAGATCCATCATTGGGATGTCCTTCCATTTACCTATTGAACATTCCTTGTATGTATATTCACATTGGGTCAGGACGCTAATGGTCCTGGCTTTGTTAAGTTGATAGGATAGTTAACATTTTGTACATTTTGATGTATGTCAATATTATCCTTATTCATTATTTAACCTCATTAGTTTGTGTGTTCTAAGTCATGATAATGTTGTTTTTACATTTGTGAATTAGGGAGATGTGGTGTCCTGGTTACTAGCTCCTTGTTGACAGGATGCTACAGATTCCAGAATGTTGTAGGGGAGGTGTCAGTTGAAGGGAGCACAGCTTGCAGCTGCATGTACCTGCTTGTTCTCTATTAAAGAACTTACCTACACCACTTACCTGCATCCTCTGGTCCTTGTAGGAGCGGCCACCGCTGTGTACGTGTGATGTAACACCCTGATTGTGATGAGTAGAGCTATAAAAGAAATAAAACAATATAATGGTATTTGTGTAAATACTGGGACAGACCAACACATCTGACATCCTTACAGAGCATGCATATGTGTTATATACAGGGATTGGACAAAGTCAAAAGCATGCCTCTCTTAAGTGCCTGTGAAGTTATAACAACCTGTGAGCCTTTGTTACCCCTCCATGCATTTGCAGCTAGGTGTGAGGTTCCAGATAGTTCCCAGCCAGAATACTCAAACACAAGGCTGCCTGATGGACCCTTAACTTCGGGGCCCAACGTCTGGGCAGGGTAGACAGCGTCCACCCTATGAAAAGAGTGGGTAGACGCCGTCTAGCAGCGTGGACCCTCGACTTGTGCCCTGCTTAGAATGTATGTACTGAGCCTACTATATATACACACAGTGTCGGGTCTCAACTGCACAACAGTTCAAGACTCAATTTAAATGCAAAGCAAGGTAACAGAGTGCCATATTTGTGCTTCCACACTACAGTGAGATATCTCTGCCGATATATCACTACAAGCAATTTACTTTTCTGACATTTTTAGGTCGAGCCTACAGCGCACATGCACTGTCTGCAAGATCTACTGTAATCAATAATACCACTTTTTTCCCGCCTGCTACTTACCATTGGTTCACTCCAGTGTCACTGTTCTTTGCTGTTTCCTAACTTGTTCGCATTGCCCACACGAACTTCTGTTCAAGGCTCAGAAGAACCTGCCAATCACAGTTTTCTTACACTTCCCCTCTTCAGATGTTGTGTGGGAGAACTCATTTTTCTACTGTTACTTTCTACCACCGCTGGTTGCTGCTTCTATTTACTGTCAGTGCCTTTACCTAGTGCTGGGCTTCTTTTTGTAAGACTGAAGCATGTTTGGACATCTTTCTAAGGCTAATCCTGTTTGTTTTTGTTTTGATGCCTGGCGTCCACACACGCACAGGTACACACGCACACAGGTTCTTGCAAATAATTACGTTGTTAAGTTGATAGCTCTGCTGTATTATATGCGTGCAATGTGCACGGTTGATCGCACTGGTGAAATGGGAAATTCACTGACTTGCAACATTGTTCTTTCACCTTTGATGTGAACATCGTTAGGTGAATGAACTCATTTGAAAGGTTGTTGTGTCTCCTGGATCTGGGGTGATTACAGTGTGGAGGCAGTGAAGTATGAGGTGAAAGGGTCGCGCATACTGGTAACTGTTTACATTTACACGCTTTGGCACTCCCTGTTGTGTCACCTTTACACATTCAGAGGCATTAACTCACAGTCATAAAAGTGTGCATATCATTATCCGTTGTGTCTTGGCCAGCTGCGGAAGAAAGGTAAGTAGACTCATTAAAAATCTGCGTTGAAAATAAGTTATTTGACAGCTATGATAATTGCATACATCCCACAGCTGTTTGAACACATGGATGACATGCATGACCCCCATGCCCTAATCACAGATTAAGAGAAGGACAGATGTTACCAACTACAAGCTGTCTCCTGTTTGCATATTGATGTGGAGACATGTGCATCATTCTTCTGGAAGGAAAAGACTAGATTTTATGTGCCGTCGAACAAGCCCCAGTCCTCTCTTGCACATTCTTATAGAGTTAGGCGTTACATTTCTCAAATAACAAATTCTAACATTTTCATTATCAGCTTTCTTTTGGATTGCAGCAGATGCTTCGAGGGACTTTGGGGCCAACTTTTAGGCCCAGCTTCGGCATTGGAAGTCTTGTCTAATGTTTTTGCTTCGGGTCAGCTCTACTTTGGGTTGTGAAATAACCATAAAATGTATGCGTGAAAAACAGAACAGTTGTCATTATTCAAAGAAATATTAATAATATTGCTCTGTGTTTTTCTTCAACTGCACACAGAGTTATCCATTTCTAATTCAGAATGCTTGCCAATAAGAAAGCAAACGCCCGCCATGTTTTGGTCCTCAGGGTTTGGTGAGAACCCTGGGGTATTCAATCCACACCCTAAAAAAGTATCTTTGGGCGGTAGGTTCACAATTCTGTTGGCTGAGGTTAGGCATCCTGGCCGTAAAGGACATGGAGTGATGTGCCAACAACTTAAGCTGCTGGCAACAGGGTTGGGGCAGAGTCCGCCTGACAGTATGTTCGAGCTGTTTTGAGAAAGTCACTTCGGGTTACACCTGACGCTGCACTGATTCTACCACAACCCTGCCTGCCTTTCAGCAGCAGTGGTCATGGGCTCACCAATTAAGTTCCCTAGACGCCAAGTTGCCCTCTATTTCTGGCACGGATATGTTCTCTGTACCCAGCATTTATTTTGCATTTTACTGCCAGATCTGCTTGTGTGTATAAGGTTCGCCACACCACACACGATATACTTAAATAAATAAAACATCCATTCTGTACCCGCGGCCTACCACCTGCCATGTCTCTGTTTCCTTTTAAACAGTCCTTGGAGATAGTGAAACAATGAAGTGATCTTTAAGTGCACAGTGTGAGGGAGCGGTTGGGCGGGAGACATTTTAAGTGGTCACAAATGCATAAATGCAATAGGTCTCGCATTTGTTGGGGTTGGAGTTGTTGGCATTATAAATTCCAATGTTTTTTACCTAGCCATGCTGCAGGGTGCTGTACCATATGTGGCCAAAAGAGGTCCCATGGGAGATATGGTACTGCAACATGGCTTAGTAAAAAAACATTGGCACTTACAATGCCAATAACTCCAACAAATGCCAAAACTATTGCATTTGCAAGGCTTGTTAAGGGTAGTTAGCGGCCTCATTTCCAAGCCGCTGTCTGTTTAATAGCTGAACACATCGCAAGAATAAACCCATACTTAAGGCTTCACAGGACCTGTCCTTTGTCATCCAGATTGGCCCAAATATATAGTGCAAGCGATAGAGACAGTGGACGCGAATATAGAGAGGCATGTTTATCTATCTATCTCTGTGCCACCACCCCTCACCGAATAAATTACACCTGGCCTAATGTATCACATAATATTTAAATATCCTAGGAGTCTATAGGGCAGATATGCAAGCCCCTTGCATCATTTTTGCGACTCCGTTGCATCACTTTTTGTGATGCAGTGGTAGCCTAAAAATGCGGCCCATTTACATCGTGATGCATCTAAGGAGATGCATCATGTTGTAAAGCCCTGCATCACATTATACCTGCGTCAGGTATAATGTATGAAGAGTGGCCGTTCCCACCCAGGAAAGCCTCGTAAAAGTGACGCAGTGAAATCTACAAGATTTCACTGCACCACTTCTAGGACGCCACTGCGTCAAAACTTTACGCCTGCTTGAAGCACGTGTAAGGAAGGATGCAGCACAATGAGGATAGGCCTCAACATGCATTGCTGGAGTTGCGTTGTGCTTGCGACGCAACTGCAGCGATTCATGACTTTTGCGCCAACAGATGTGTCAGAATTTCTGAAGCATCTGTCAATCTTTGCGCCATGGTGCCCCGTATTGTATATACGGCGCATCCATGGTGGCGCAAGGGTTTCTCAGGGTGGCGCAGGGAAATTGACGCATCTTTACAGATGTGTCACTTTCTTGTATATCTGCCCCCATGTTTTTCTTCAACTTCTTACTAGAGCGCATTCTAATGCGAATGTTTTAAATCTGTTTACCACTCTACCTCTGACTTCACCTCAATCCACCAACTGCTGACTCCCCAAATCCCAAAAACTATCATTCTTCTCCTCCTTCCTTGGACCCTCCCTCTAACTACCACACATTTATACAGACTAACACTCTTCTGAAATTCGACACCTCCATCCACACCACGTTAATGAGAATTTCAATCATCTGGCCAGGATCCAATCAGATTGATCTATCTTTTCCCCAAATGCTTGGCATTTTAAAGTGAACAATCTGACCCACATTAAAATCAGCATTCCCTTCTCTTTTATTTTATCCCAGTATTCCTCATCTTGTTTTGATGAATCTTAACTTTCTCTGCCATGTTGCCTGCTATAGTCTTCTCTTGAAATCATTTTTTTTATTTACCCACCAAGGTACCTACTTCGTAGCTGGCTTGTAACCACTCAACAGCTCAAAAGGAGAACACCCTATGACTGAATTCAGGGATATCCTATAAGTCAATAGTTTTGTCCTCCAAACGTTTTTGCAACCTAGCCCAGATTTCACTGCCAATTGAATTGGCCTTCTTAATTACATTATTATATCGCAAACCTTGGCCGTTTATAATAACACATTTCTTTATTCGGTTAAAAAAAATAATCCTAAAAGATGCATAAAATCAATTATGACAGTCAATATAATACAGTAACATTGAATATGTTATAGAAAGAGATACAAAAACAAAAACCAAACAAGGAGGCCATGCAATGTACAGACATGTAATAAAACAGATATCCATAGTGCAGCTTAAGTTAACACACAACCAGTGAGACGGACGCGAGGTGGACATTGCCGACCTGAATTACAAACAGTTATCAAGAGGGAGTGTAATTCTGTAGTATTCCGACAGTACAAAAAAGATGAAGGACTGTGAGACCCCCCCATCCGGCTGGGCGAGCCCTCCTGGAGTTTGAGTGTGCTTTTTAGAAAGTACCCTACATTCATGCAGGTATGAATGCGCTTCATCATTAAAAGATACAATTTGACTGGTCTCACTTGTTTACATTTTGCAGCATTTGAAATCAGTATTAAAAATCTTTTCCTTGGCAAAATAAAGAACGGACAAAAAAAGAAGTGGACAGCAGTGTGGGCCGAGATTTTGTCACACTCACAGGATCCCAAAGAGCCATGGGGGGCCCAGCCCTTGGGGAAACTGATTCATTGCACAAAAGGTTCAATCTAAACCTAGGAAAGAGTTGATGGTGGTACAAAATAGTCACCCACGTTAAATATGACTCAGTGGAAAACAAAGCCAGGCAATGAGCAAAAGAAAGCCTGTATCAACGGTTCATTATTGTCTTCCCTTAGACCCATAGTGGAAAAGAAAAAGTTCTGTTTCACCCATGTTTAATCAGCCTTAGTTATCCTATCAGGACACGAGAACAGGTTTGGAAGAGCCAAAATGGTGAATTCAGACTTAATGTAACTCAGCCAGGAAATTGTTCTCACATTATCTAGAGTGAGACAATCCCTGATAATCAATCTGTTCAAGGTTGGCTCTCTCTTATACCAGGTTGAAATCCACTGTAACAAAGCTCCTAATCTAATGAGGTCCAACATATATTTAAGGTCCAACTCCTGGTGAATAATGTATGTTGTGTCATGTGCCGGAGTTAGGCCCTGTAGGAATTGTTATCGTTCTTGCGTATACACGAATCCTTCCTCCTAGAGTCGCCTTCTCTTTGCCACATCAATGTTTGACACACTGTTGCATTCATGACACTTGGATTGGTCTTGCAGAAACACCGACCTTGCTGATACAGAACACTTTGTGAGAATCCTATCATGCTGCTTTGGCATTTGGTGTAAGGCCTCTCACGCGTGTAATACAAATGTGTTTTATAATTACATCCATACAGTGACACAGCTATCTTTAGAACACAAACAATCGCTACCCGAATACAATCTCAACCCGATGCAAGGATGCCAATTTCTATATAGCCTTTTGTTTCCTGAAAAATCAGAGGAGACACTTCTGCTGATTTCGAGGGGTCCCTGCATGCTGAAGCTTTCGCCTTGCGACTGACTGACATCTCCGTGAGGGGTGTCAAGTTCGTGACCAAGACGGGTCAAACAATCTTACCCGTCAGGTAAAGGGGTTAGATCATCCAGAAGGGGTTTGGCAAACCATATATGCACACCCTAAACATATAGGTTATGGTTAGCACCCTAGGGGTACGCACACTTGTTACAATCTCTTATATGTATGCATATATAACCTGTCTCAACAAGATGGTGGAGCTCTTTGTTTTATTTTCTGTGTTGACACTCATTGTGACTTTGAAGTACTGGGTTTTTCAGAACCCAGCGGTGCCAAGGAACACACCCGAAGACTTCGAGTTCTTCCTGTCTCAGACCACAGAAACACAGAGTCTTGTAGGTGAAGTCAAAGATCGAATTTATTGGCTGCAGACCAATCACAGGTATCCGAGAAGTACACCATGGTGTATGTTCTCAGGAGACTGCCCCCGAACCAAAACCCAGTCTTCTCTTATATACAGAATATTACGCTCTGGGCAACACCGCCTCTATTTTAGAAGTGGTTATTCACATATTTTACTACAAACGAAAAAACAAGAGTCATGATGATGATCCCACATTTCAGTTCGGTCAGCCCACAATTATTTACCCAGCAAGGCTCAGAACCCTCATCAGATATCAGCAGACCCCAATAAAAATGGGCACCTCCTCCTCGTAAAACAAGCCATGAAGCAGGAAACAGAGTCAGATGTGAAAGTAATTAGTCAGGGTACGTGTGGGATGAAAGACTTTATGGTGTGTCAAGCCCTGATGCTAATCTCATTTGGCCATCATAAAAGAAACTGGTCGGACAGGATTGACCTCGGCCAGCAGAGTCAGTTCGCACAGGTCACAAAGAAGTCATAGAAGGTGTACGTGTCCTTTAGGCCTAGGCATGGCCTTAGTGCGCAGCCTATGTGAGGGCAACCACAAAATGGCTACCGCTCTAAAATGGAACCCGAGGATTCAATATGTAGTATCGTATACAAGGTGAATTCATCGATGAAACGTAATGAAAACACTCGTACATATCGCATTTGCCATTCGCGGTTCGCTAATACCAAAATCTGCATGATAGGGCCATGCCTCCAACGTGGTTCCGAAATTTACAGTACTACAGACCCTCCTTTTTCCCTTACATAGGCAACAACTATACTCATACTAGTCTGAGTCCAGGTCTATATTCATAAGGTCATGGAGATGTTACTGTAGCATCATCCTATTGCTTAGCTCGTCCCTTGATACAGGTTTCCTTACACATGATGTAACACAGAGGCTACACATTACAAAAGCACACTGTACACATAGACAGAACAGGAAAAGAATGGCTAAGATCATCCCAGTGGCTATTAGGATCTTCCATCCCCAAGCTGATATCAGTTCCCAGAACCACCCCATCATTGACCAATTTCCTTTATCCACGTGAATAGATTCGGAAATCTTATGCAGTTTGGAGATGGCTTGATAGACTGTCGGAGCGTTATCTGGTATGAAAATACAGCAACTTGATTGGATGACCTTACATACCCCACCACGGTCTGCAAGTATAACATCTAGAACCATACGGTTCTGCAACGTCATGAGGCGATCCGCTTGGAGCTCAGCTGTCAAATTACCAAGGGCACCGGCCGTTATATTAACAGTGGATTCAACTACACGAGTCAGTTGTCTCAGATTCCTACTATTGACCATTGGTCCCCAAAACGGCAGGAAACCCATGAAGAAGTCTCCCGCTTCCTGACCGGCAGTATCCTCCTGACTAGCAACGCCTCTCACAACTCTGGTCTTGTGATAATCAGAGGCAGCAGTAAATGTCGGCGGTAGCAAATTCGCAACATAACACGTGCCAGAGAAATCGGGGGGCAACCATGTATATGCTCGGTCATTACAAACAAAGTATGTACCCTTGGCAGCCAAAAACGCAGGGGAAAACTGTGATGGAAAAATGTACATTTCAGTACAGTCACTCTTCCCTAGTTGAGCTCTTGGATTCTGACCATTGCCTTGTAAACAGAACCGACCTATGTGGGGTATGACCCAAATTGGGGATGAACTTTTACGCTGTTTTTCGCCCAGACTAATTCTATACCCTGTAGCGTTCCAACCTACATATGCTCGCAACTCATCCTTGGGAATAGATGAATATGCATCGATATCTCTGCTCATATCAGCAACTCCTTTCATCAAGGCCTTATTGTTCGTGCTAGGTCTATTGGAACGCAGTGGTCGCGGGGAATAGGTCTCAAGTGCAAAAAGAAACATAGTCTGGAATGCCCATGATGACCCATTATAGCTAAACTGCAGCACTAGATATGGGATACCCTTATTAATGGTATGTGGCATCAAACCACACACCCAGCAATTGTTGTATTCATAACTAGTTGGTGCTGGTGCAGGAGTTGAATAAACAAATTGTTTACGAACTCAGAACGTCTAGCTTGTTCGTGTTCAGGCAGAGGGTGGAAAGAATGTAAGAAGACAGTAGGAGGAGGTATGGGCTGTATAGTGGGTGTTAATGACACTTGAGAAGACAATAATACATAACCTACAGAAAACATCATCATACTAAATAGTACAAACAGACATAATATTACAAAACGTTTGCTATTCATTACTTTACATACTCTGCTCTTAAAATTTATTTCCTCAACGGGTCTCTCCATCTCGAAAAACTCCATCCTCTAATCGTGCTGTTCGCGGCGGATGAGTGTCTTCCGCTAAGGAGTACACCTGTCAGTCCAGGGAACGCCCTAGACTAACCAGAACCGTTGACCTAACGTCTCCGGCTTGTACCCCAAAGTCTTGGCACCGCGACCCTACAGCTGAACCCGGATGGTGGTTCGGAAAAAAAACAAAAATCAAAAAGCTCTTCAGATGGGAGAGCTGCAGTGTCAAAAAATAGCAAAGGAAAAGATTTTTTTATTTTTTATTTGTCCATAGTCTTGGACCTCAAATTATAACGGCTTCTCCCAGGTACTGTCTGGTCCTGAAATAAAAGTTCAGGCTCTGTAGTGTCCAATCGAATTGACGGTGGCACAGCTTCCTGCAAAATGCCGTCGTTTTCTCGTTCTGAAATTGTTCCTTTTACGTGTGCATCGCTAAATGGCACGAAACGAGGCACAGTGTCAGTCTCAGAATCAGCGATACCCTCTTGGACCCACCGGTCCTACGGTAGAGGCAAAGGGACCCTCTTACAATGTATGCCGTGAATCCAGTTCTTTTTCCCTTTCACTCGAACAGCTGATCTTGTCGAGAGAAGGACGAGATGGGGGCCGGTCCAACGGGGCTCATCATTTTTCGTCCTTTTGAAATTTTTGACCAGCACCCATGATCCAGGATTGATAGGATGTCCTGGAGCTTCAGATACCTGAGGCAGAGTATCGTGGACCTGTTGGTGTAAGACACGCAATTTAGCCGTCAATTCATACAGATAATCAAGCAGTACTGGATGTTCAATTTCGCTGATTTTTGTCGGTCTGGGCACACCCCATATATTGGCCGGACGGCCAAACACAATCTCATACAGACTAAGTCCCACTCGTGAATGCACAGTCATTCTTGTTGATAGGAGTGCTAAGGGCAGCGTGTCAGGCCATTTAAGACCGGAGCTCGCCTGAATCTTAGCCAACTTAAGTTTCAAAGTACCGTTGTAGCACTCTACTAGTCCAGCTGATTGGGGGTGATTTGCAGCGTGGAATTTTTGCTTGATGCCTAGTCCCTCACATACATTCTTCATCACTCGACCCACAAATTCACTCCCATTATCACTCCATACCATTCTTGGCATTCCAAACCTAGGGAAAAATTCTTTGACAAGGGCTTTAGCTGTGGATAAGGCAGTATTGTCTTTCAGGGGATATGCTTCTATCCCCCTTGAAAAGGCGCAGACAACAACAAGTTCATATTTTAAGTTGTTGCACCTTTCTATGTGAATGAAATCTAGCTGCAAAACCTCGAACGGATACGTTGGAGGCGCAAAATGACCAGCTGGAGTTGGGGTTCCCCTACCAGGATTGTATTTTAGACACACCATGCAATTCTTTTTTTTTGTAAACAAATTTTATTCGTCAAAGACACGTCATGCGAAGCTCCGTGACCCAGAGACTTCAGCCATATCAGAAGACAACATACCAGCTTTGACATTTTCCTCATGAGATATCGTGTGTAAATTACAAAAGAGACATGCAGAACCAATGCAGTCCCCTCCCTTAAAAAAACATAACACCACCCCCCACCCCCCTCCCCCACCCATCGCACTGTCCATCCAGTCAAGGCAGCAGATCTATGCTCAACCACTATTTTGTGCCGTCCATGACCCATACCCCCCAAGCTCGGCTGCGCCCGGCACCATGCAATTCTTGACCACTTTCTCTGCACATTTAGGAATCCCAGCATTTTGCCATACTGGAGCTAACAACTTACAAATCCCTTTCACACTAATATGGGCCATTCCATGAGCCATTGTCACCACTGCAAGCACATACGCATCGGGTAGCAACCATCGCTGATGTTCTGACAAGTCAACCCAACAACCATTTTCATCCAATTTACCCTTACCTTCTCTCCACATACTCAATTCCTTCTCCGAAGCTTCAGCCTGAAGGGACTTCACACGTTCTATTGTATCTTCACACATTCCAATATCACCAACCCATCTTGCAGGGCCTGCAACATACATTCGATTCGTCACATCCTTTGCTGTTTCTTTCGCAACTTCGTCAGCAAATGCATTACCACGACCAACATCATCGGTAACTTTCTTGTGTGCACTGCATTTCACAATCGCAACTTGTAACGGCAAGGTCAATGACTCAAGGAGATCATTCACCAACTGACCATTCTGAATTTTAGTTCCATGCGAAGTCAGGAACCCACGTTCTTTCCACAAGCGCCCAAAACTATGGGCCACGCCAAAGGCATACTGACTGTCAGTATATATGTTCACTTTCATTCCTTTCGACAACACGCATGCTCTTGTAAGTGCAATTAATTCTGCTGCTTGAGCCGAATTATGTGGTATATGCGCAGTTTCAACAACCGTGCGCAAAGTCGTGATAGCATATGCAGCAGTCGTATCACCATTCGGAAGCTTGAAGCACGAACCATCCACCCATAAGGTACCATCACACTCAACCAAGGCAGTATCTTTAAGATCCACTCTCCCTTTTGTTTCTTCTTCTGTTCTGAACAGACAATCATGCCGTTCAATCCCATCTGTGTCTGCTGAAATCGGCAATAAAGTAGCTGGATTCAATGTGTTGCACCTCTTTATGTGTACATGACTCGCTAATAGTGTCAACTCATAACCTGACAATCGAGCACTAGTTAAGTGCTGTGTCTTGGTCCTGTTTAACAACGTGTCCACTGCGTGTGGAACCATCACAATCAACGTATTGTTCATTACTAACCCAGCAGACTGTCGAATAGAAACAGCTGCTGCCGCTGTGGCTCTCAAACAACTTGGCAATGCCTTGGCTACCGGATCCAAAATTGACGAAAAATACGCGCACAGACGCTGTTTGTCTCCAAAAGACTGTGTCAGCACTGACAATGCACAACCTTCTTTCTCGTGAACATACAACGTAAAAGGCTTACTGTAGTCGGGGGTACCCAACACAGGAGCTGAACATAATGCCTTACGCAATTCCGAAAAACTTTTCTGACACTCTTCAGACCATGGGACGGGATTCGGTGTATCTTTACATGTCAATGCTATTAAAGGTTTTGCCAGCAAAGAAAAACTCGGGATCCACTGCCTACAGTATGAAGTAATACCCAAGAAAGCACGCACTTCTCTCTGTGTTCTTGGCGCGCTCAATTGTGCAATGGCCTGAATTCTTTCTGGGGTCAGTTTCCTTCCCTCCTTCGATAAGAGATGGCCTAAATAGGTCACTTCTTGTCGACAATATTGCAGTTTTGAGAGAGACACTTTGTGATGAAAGGCAGACAAATGACACAACAATGACAATGTAGCTTCTTTACAAATCTCCTCAGTATCCGCGGCGATTAGTAAATCGTCAACATACTGAATAAGGGTAGCACCACTAGGTAAAACAATTGCATCAAGCTGCGCTTTTAAAGCTTGACTGTATATTGATGGACTTTCACAGTAGCCCTGTGGAGCACGTTTAAAGCGGAAGCTTCGTCCTCCTAAACTGAAACCAAAAATATCCCTACTCTCCTCTGCAATCGGGATGCTAAAGAAAGCATTCTTTAAATCGACCACTGAGAACCAAGCAGCGGACGCTGGAATTATAGTTAACAAGGCAGTTATATCAGGGACAACTGGAAACTGTGGCACAACTATCTTATTGACCTCTCTCAGATCGATCACAAACCTGTAAACAGGTGGCTGAGAAGGTTCAGTACGTTTTAAAACAGGCAGAACAGGACTATTGCAAACGTTGCCTCTTGTCTCTTCAATTACATCCTTTTCAATCAAATCATAGATAATCGCTAACAACGCTTTCTCACCTTCATTAGAGATCTTGTACTGCGGAATGCGTGGCAATTTAACATTGGCTTTCAAAGTGACCACGTATGGCGGTATTTCCAAGAGACCCACATCATTAAGACCAGAAGCCCAAAGGACATCCGGAAGAGACGACAATTCAGCTGGCAGTTTATTCTTCGACAAATACATTGGAGAAATCACTTCCCTACCCAGTGTAAGTTGTACTCCCGAGGGGGAACAATATAATGTCGCATGTAATCTCTTTAACAAATCCAATCCTAACAGGTTTTCACCACAACCTGTCGTTAGGATAAGGGGTGCTTTCAGCTCACAAGGTCCAACAGAAAGGGGCATAGGACTAGAGATCGGGTTCCTAACCGGGGCACCAGAGAAACCTACTGAAACATTAATTTCGCCCGACAAAGGCGCGCCAGGGAGTTTTGAATGCATAATTGAACTCTTTGCAGCACCAGTATCCAACAGAAAAGGCTCTGACACGCCCGCTGTAGTCACCTTGACATACGGTCCACTCTGGTCCACTGGCACTGAAACAACTCCCTCTCTTTATCTACGGCTATCCTAGTAATCATTACCTTCCGCATTTTCATCTTCTGCATAATAGTCATCGTTATAGTACTGAGCTGTCCTACCAGTTGCATTGGCTTGCTGATCAAAACTATTCATCGTATTTTGAGGCGGAAGTGGGCGCGCGTTCTGGGGAACATTCCCGCGCCCTCTACCTCTAGGAGCTTGCTGACCACCTCTACCTCTCGCGTCATAAGCATTATTCGTATGCTGCAACAATATAGGACAACTATACTTAAAATGACCTTCTTCTTTGCAATACGAACACTGATTGGGGCCTATAGGAACACGTGGTTGAGAATACCCGAACCTTTGCGAGTTACTCTGAAACTGTTGGGGTTGTTGATAGATATTCTGACCTTGCTTATAGTTATTCTGACCTCCACGTGGCGGGTAAGCCTGCTGTAAAAGAACCTTCGTCTTTAATTCTTTTGTTTTCTTGTCTGCTCTATCTTTCTCATCTTTATCCCTATTTTCGTAATACTGTGCAGTAGCCAGTATTTGTGCTGAAGAGGAAACAGCCCAAGAACTCTCAGAATCTTTCAATTTCTTACACAACTCGGGAAGCAAATTATGCACAAATTTATCAACAAATAATCGTTGACCACCTTCCGTACTCATATTTTGTCCACTATGGTCGATAAAAGTTTCTTCAAACCTGGTGAAGAAATCGGACACTGACTCATCTTTCTTCTGCTTGCATGCCGATAATTTATCCCAATTCACCCGCATCGCAGGCATTAAAGTTTTCATATAATTAATTATTCTACCAGGGAGTTCTGCTACCGCGGGCTCAGGCTTGGCACCACCAACTTGTCGAGTGTCTGCAGCAATGATATTAGCCCATGTGTCACCCAGTTCTGCAGCATGATCTGCATTACGAATCAATCCCCACAAAGGCTGCGGAACAACATTCCCGAACAACATATCTATGTCAGCTAAATTCATGAGACACGATTCTGCAGTCTGTGATAACTCCTTATAATATCCTGCAGGGTTTTTACGGGGGTCAGGCAATGTCTGCTTAAGCGCTATTACTTCAGCTCGCTTCCATGGCACGTGTACCCAAACACGCTGAAAATGTGGCTGAACAGGTGGGTTAGCATTTAATTCACCAGGTCTCCAAACTGGAGGAACCTCACGCATCGGATATTGGCGCGCTTTTCCCTTTTTCCCTACAGGGAACTCCTGCTCGAACAACAACTGATGACAATCCCCATTCCTGAAGGACAACTGCTCTATCAACATCGGGGCCCACAATCGTGCCTTTTTCAAAATCAAACCGTACATGACACAACTCCTGCGGGCTTGAGTCTAGACCATGATCTTCCAATTCCTCACAGAGGAATTCACACATTTTCTCAAAAACGTATCTCTGTTTTGGTGCTTCCCATTGATGAAAAACATTTACAACAGATTCCATATCATATCTTGAAGGATAAACAATCCATTTATGTGCCATGCGATCTAATACTTCTTTCTCTCCAGAACCAGGCAGCTGACTATGCAACTGCTTACGGTGTGAACCAGGGGTCGTACTAGATAACCCGAAGAGAGGCGATATAAAACTAGTGACCGCACTAGTTATTCGTTGTCGTGTAGAAGTAGAGGTTGAGGCAAGAACAGAGGGAAAGACAGAGGGAAGAGAAACGGGTGCAGATACAGGTACAGGGATAGTATCGGGAAGGGCGCCGGGAGAGGCAGTTGATGTACTAGGTAGAGTCGCAGGAAGTGCAGAAGAGATAGGTAGTGAAACCGGCGGCCCTTGAGAGGGCTGCGCTGCAGGGATAGGAGCCGGCTGAGGAGGAGCTGGCGGCTGCGGGAAAGCTTGCGGCAAATTAACTGGAAGCTGTGCATTTAAGGGTTGCGGAGGTGCTGTAGCACTCTGCGCATACAGGGGTGGCGAACTCAGCAAACGTGACATTAGGGGATCTTTCTCCTTTTCTTTTGACGCATCTTGCTGAAGGGGTGGCAAAACTGGGTAGCATTTATCGATCACTAGTTTACGTTGCCTGCGCAGCTGCTCATTCATTTGTTCTTCTTCATTATCTTTAAACTGCAAAGCTGCTTGCATTATCGACATACCTTTCCCCTTTTCGTTTTTCTTTGCTAATTTAATTTCTTTCTGGTTGGCTTCCTATCGCCATAGGCGGAAAGAATCAAACATCGCCTGCCGGGCTTTCTTTTTAAATAATTTAACTTCTAAGTTATCTAAGATATCTGTGTCAAAACTACCATTTTGGGGCCATTTTAAGACACCATCCTTCCTAGTGTATCGGATCCATGCTTCATTATACGTAATGGGGCCCACGCCATGTTTCACATAAAGCTCATAAGTTGGAGTTCCAATTGGAGGAACCGGACACGAATCCTCTAATCGGGAGTCCCTATCACAACCCAAACAAAACAAATTTCCAAATATACTAGAACCAGGCATCCTTGCTCACTAGTCTAGTTTCCAACTTCAAAGGATTATCGAATACGATAGTCTCGTGAATACACGAGTCCTTCGGCTTTGGCACTTGCAAGTTCCAAATCAAAGCGATCCCAAAGGGATACCAAACTAAGAACCAAACTAAGGACTGGGAGACGCCCCACTTATACTTAACTGAGGTATCGATGACGTCACCAGAAGACTTGTTTAATCATTTCGCTCTACCAAATCATCAAGGGTCAAAAGCAGGGCGATAGTCAGGGCAGCAGTCCTTTGTAGCCGTTGGGACGCGGAGAACCTCGCAGTAAAGACTTTTGGACCACGTCGACATGCAGGGGTCGATGAAGTGGCAGCCTTCCTCCAGAATTTTCACACGAAGCTCCTCACGAACCTCTGGCTTGGACCGGTACCACTGAAATCGCCCCACGTTGGGCGCCAACTGAAGTACTGGGTTTTTCAGAACCCAGCGGTGCCAGGGAACACACCCGAAGACTTCGAGTTCTTCCTGTCTCAGACCACAGAAACACAGAGTCTTGTAGGTGAAGTCAAAGATCGAATTTATTGGCTGCAGACCAATCACAGGTATCCGAGAAGTACACCACGGTGTATGTTCTCAGGAGACTGCCCCCGAACCAAAACCCAGTCTTCTCTTATATACGGAATATTACGCTCTGGGCAACACCGCCCCTATTTTACAAGTGGTTATTCACATATTTTACTACAAACGAAAAAACAGTCATGATGATGATCCCACATTTCAGTTCGGTCAGCCCACAATTATTTACCCAGCAAGGCTCAGAACCCTCATCAGATATCAGCAGACCCCAATAAAAACGGGCACCTCCTCCTCGTAAAACAAGCCATGAAGCAGGAAACAGAGTCAGATGTGAAAGGAATTAGTCAGGGTTCGTGTGGGATGAAAGACTTTATGGTGTGTCAAGCCCTGATGCTAATCTCATTTCGCCATCGTAAAAGGAACTGGTCGGACAGGATTGACCTCGGCCAGCGGAGTCAGTTCGCACAGGTCACAAAGAAGTCATAGAAGGTGTACGTGTCCTTTAGGCCTAGACATGGCCTTAGTGCGCAGCCTATGTGAGGGCAACGACAAAATGGCTACTGCTCTAAAATGGAACCCGAGGATTCAATATGTAGTATCGTATACAAGGTGAATTCATCGATGAAACGTAATGAAAACACTCGTACATATCGCATTTGCCATTCGCGGTTCGCTAATACCAACATCGGCATGATAGGGCCATGCCTCCAACGTGGTTCCGAAATTTACAGTACTACAACTTTTATCTGCTTTTGTCTACTAATAATCACAGCCCACATATTGTATACAAGAATCATTCTGGTTCATTAAATATTGAAAATGCCTCTCTGTATTCTTTGCATATTTCTCTGAACAAAAGAAAGCATGAGTGACTGGCGAGGGAACAGAGTTGTCATGTTCAGTGGTTACCAGAACTGTTTGCTCCCTGTTTAGGTTAGGGTGGCTACCGGTGGCACTGCGAACTAGCTGGTCCAAGGGACAACATATCCTACGGGGGTGCATGGAATCAGTCTGGCATCATCCTAAGTTTATGTCATCCTTAAACACGCAGTTCCTACAGTTTGTGACGTTGGTCCTTTTATACTGCTTGCCTGAATGCTGCAAGAAATGTGAATCTGTCTCTGTGTGCATGGTCGCCTCGTCTGTTAACGCAATAACCCCCCTTAAACTGACCCATCCCCATCTTCTCTGAATTGATGTTCCCCTCTATCCATTCCTACCCTTCCCACTCTCTCTCACTGCCCACACACTCACCCCAAACCGTCAATGTGACAATTGTGACGTAGGTTAGGTTGAGAGGTCTGTAGACCCCCTTACCCCTTAGTGAAACAAAACAACTACAACTTAACTAGGGGTATGCCTAAATGTTAGACTTCTAGACCCTTCTTAGTGGTAATGTGAGAGTCTTTAAAGGCACCAGGTGCAGTCTTACTGTCCCTTCAGCCTCTGACTGTCAAAGAGGCCTCAACCTTCCTTGCTCCTTTCATGCAATATGTTCTGGTGATGCTCTTGCATTGCAGTGTCCTGTTCAGCCTCCTCCAGATGGGCAATCTGTTGCAGGAGTGGATGATCACTGTTGGAACCGCTAGAGAGTTCCAGTTCTGAGGGGTCAGGAGAGGTCTGTCTCTTTGGTCGGTTTTTGGAGTTTTTTTTCCAATCTTGATTCGTGGCTGACCCTCCTCCGAGTCCTAGGACTGGTTCCTCTCCTCTATGGTACTCCGAGGTTTGAGAGGGGTGCCTGTACGTGGTTTGCCAGTGTGTCTCAAGCCACGCCTCACTCTCCGCCTTTGCGATCAGTGCTCCATTTCTAACTCTCGACCTACAGAGGGAGGTCTGTAGATTCACTTCTCTTCCGTGTCGGGGGACGTTCCTCTATCCAGCACCATGCCTCCTCTGGTGTTTGGAAGAAGAATGTTTTGCTTCGAAAGATGACGTTCAATATCTCTGGGAAGAGAAGCATATATTGGATGTGACGCGCTTGTAATTTTTCTTTTACAGAGTCAAACATTCTCCTTTGTTTCTGGACCTCTCTGGAGTAATCTGAAAACATAATTATTTTAATGTTAGCTATTCTGATCTCTCCTATCCGCCTCATCTCACGGAGAATGAAAACCTGATCCTGGTAGTTCGAAAACCGTGCTATGAGTGGCCATGGGAGTGCCCCGGTCGGCTGTTTCAGATCAGGCATCCTGTGGACCTGCTCGATCACAAATCATGATGTAAACTGTGTTGTTGGGAGAGAGTATTTAAGCCATGTCTTTAAGAAGCCACATGCATCTGACCCCCTCAATTGCAGGAAACCTATAAATGCCACATCATCCACCTTCCTTGAAATGTCTTTCATGGACGCTGAGAGGTGAGTAACCTCCATATGCATGGTATGTGTCACATCATCAACTTCTGATATGCTTTGTTCCGCAAGTGTGACTTTTTCAGATGCGTTACACAGATCTTGCCTGAGTAGGGTAACGTCTGTGTGGACTTCTGCTATTTTGCTTTCTAGTGCTTCTCTACATGAGTGTATCGCCTGTAGGAGGGTTGCATTGTCGGGCATCTCTGCCGATCCCCTCGATGTCTCTGGGAGGGCCGCCATAACTTTTGCATATTTGGCCATCTTTCCCTGTCTCTGTGGCTTTGGCTCTATTTCTCTCGCCATTGGGTATTGCCAAGTTCAGGGATACTTGCTCCCTGGTGTAAAAATCCGTGCCACCACTGACTCGGGGGCCTGACTGTCTGTAGATGCTTAAACAGCCCGCAGTTCCTGGATAATTATGTGTCAGCACCGGTCTTTTTTTATACAGTGTGCATTCTTTACTGACACTCACAGTGTGTCTCTCAGAGCTGAGCTGTTCTCCAGGTGTTGTCCCTCAAGCCTCTCCTTGTTTGGAGGGGCCTTGTTGGCCCAGGTGGTGTTAAATTCCCAATTCTAATTACGTGCCTAGGACTGCGCGGAAGTTGCTCTGAGCCTTCCTCAGCCTTTAGTTTCTAAGTGATTACCAAGTTGCCAGCCTGCAGGCCCATATTGCCCTTTGGCCTCCGGGAATACGTCTATGGTGAGGTGTCAAGGGGGCTACCCTTATCCCAGTGGAAGTAGTCTCAGGGGTGGGAGTCCGGGAGTCCTCCTTAGGTCCTAGTTTTTGTCAGGCTGTGAGGCCCCTGTTTGCAGACTGCCACCAGTAGAGCAAAATGCCACCCAATAAAGGGGAGAAATATCACTCACCTCAGTGATCACGGGATGGAATCATCTCACTGTATGGAGTAAGGGCTGCAGAGACAGAGGAATGGATCATAGTTCCACCGCCACCAGGCCCCACGGGTCTAATTGCTGGCTATGCTGTGGTGCCCACTCCTCCGCCGTGCCCTCCTCGCTGCGGAAAGACCTCGCAGCAGATGCCCCCTCCGGTCTCACATCAACACCTCAAGCCTCTGTTCCAGAGCTACACCTGAGTTGTGGCGGTGGCGCTGTCCCGGTGGAGGATCTAGGGCCCACACCGCCGGGTCTTCTCCGAGGGGTCGCTCGATGTCGGCCCACACGCCGCAGGCCCTGCAGCCTACTCACAGCTCAAGTTCCCATGGCGCAGGCCCTCCACAGCACGGGCCCCCCTCGTCCGGGCAGCGCCACTCCCCCAGGGCCTCTTCACTCTCTCCACATCAGTGATGGTATCTGTGCACCGCGGTGGCAAGACAGGGCCTGTGCAGCGTTTCTCGCTGAACCGCGCAGTCTCTAGGTTTCAGGCCCTTCCTCCGTGATCTCTGCGGTGTATACTTGCAACGGGTGGGCCAGAGGGAGGGTCAGTCCAGCCCTTAAGGGGGACTCCCCCTCAGGCCTAGTCCAGTTCTATATAGTAGGGTTGCTCGAGCACCAACTGTCTGGCTTATCCCCATATGATGGCGGGGCCTTCCTCAGGGTGTCGCCATTACGTGTCTCGGCCTCAAGCCATGCAGAGTGGCAATGGCGCTTGTGTGTCTCCGTCCCGGGTCCTGGCGCCTTATTTTGTTGCTGTGCAATATGTGGGAACCTGTTCCCCCTTGGTCCACGAGCGAATGGAGCTAGGAACGCAGGATTTAATGCAGGATAAATTCTGGGCAGCCGGAGCTCCGGTGGGACACGTCTAGTCCGTCATTCTGTTGGCCATGCCCCCCTGGCAGGTAATTTTAAATATCAAGTCGAAGTGGCAGTAAACTGCACACACAGGCACTGCAGTGGCAGGCCTGAGTCAGGTTTGAAAGGCTACTTCTGTGGTTGGCACAATCAGTACTTCAGACAACTAGTAGCATTTAACTTACAGGTCCTGGGTATATGCTATACCACTATACAGGGGACTTACTAGTAAATCAAATATACCAGTCAGATATTACCATGTTTAGGGGAGAAGCTCATGCACTTTAGCACTGGTAGCAGTGGTAAAGTGCTCAGAGTCCTAAGGCCCACAAATAGAATCAGCAAAGTAAGGAGGTAAAAGGCAAAAAGTCTTGGGAAAGACCACCCTAAGGATGATAGGTTTAACTCAGCTAGTATGGGTGAATGTATTATGCATCAAATGAGTGAACTTGGCAGTGCTGATTCTAGATGTTAGTGAAGCAACTGTTCTCGTGATAATTAAATCAGACAAGTGAGAAGCAATATTGATACACTTGTGATCTTAAATGCTTTAGAATTTCTACTTAATTATGTTAACATCCATATAAACCATTACAAAAATGAATAGTTTGCAAAATTATCACTACAGTCGATCGAAGTCTTTCATCAAACAAATCCATAGCACGAGTGACACATTCGCCCCAGTCTTAACCTTTTAGTCAGCAGCACTTTGCATTCTGGGACTTGTAGTTTCCTTTTATGCAAAAAAGAAAATCTTTATTCATAGATTATCAACAGTAGATGTACATTTACATAGGCTTCCTTTTAACCAGCAGGATGGGCCTACAGGTCTCATCATGAGGGTTTCCAGTTGAAAATCCAGGACCCGCTGAAGGTGACGACACACACGATAGAGGAAAATGTGAATCCAAAGACAATTTTGTGCGTTTTTTCAGTTTCAATGCACCTTTTTATTATGGTCCAAACACAGTTGCACACAACGATAAATTAAATTAAATATGTAACATCCATTATCCTGTATGTACAGTGATCCCTTATTTGAGGGCTGGGCCCTACTTGTATGAAACTTTTACATTTTTATACAGGAGAAACCTTTTTGTCTGTTGTCCTCCCAAACATTCATAATGTGCCATACACTGCTATAAAAGGCTTATGGTGGAACTGCAAATTCACCAGTTACCTGCAGCTGTGATCGGAGCAGATAAAGGAAACAGATCTCCTTAGAGCGAGATCATTGTATGGATGTCAAGAGCAGTTGCCAGTGGTAGGAACTGCTACCCCTGCCAGTAACTATTTGTATCCCCGATACTGATCACAGCGGCAGTACCTGGCTATTGCGAGTTCTGCTCTCTAAGATAACCTTGGTTGGGCCACCTCCTGTTTGCTGCTTGCAGCGTAAAACTGCTTCCACATTTTGCTGTATCATATGAACTGCCTTCTTCTTCTGGTGGACCCAGGAGAATCTAGAATTGAATCTGAGTCCTACGTATCTGAATAGTTTTTCTTGATCCAGTCACACCAATGTTCCTTAAGCGATTGCTCATCAGTTTCAGATTATAAATCTCGAATCAGGGAACCAAATATGGCTGAGTCTACTCAACAGTAAGCTCCCCAAAAATCGAGTTACATATGAATGGGCAATTTCTCCTACAAATATAAAACATGGGGAGGGAGAGAAAGAACTTCTATGGGTTCATTCGGCGTCCCATTGCTACCGTACCTATTCAAAACAAGATAGAAAGACTATTTAGATTAAATCTAACCCAGTCCCCACTATGCTGGAATAGCAACGCACACACAGGTGACTTATCTCACATGCTCCTGCTATGCCCAATGCTACAACATTTTGGGAATCAAATTTTCAAATACATTTTACAGACACTCAACCTCTCCCCGGTTAAAGAACTATCTTATATATTGGCAGGCATTTTGGACCCTGATCTGACGGGGGAGGATGACCACTTTCTGCTTGACTTAATGTTAACACTAGCGTGTAAAATAGTCCTGTGTAATTGGAAGAGCTTTGGGATAATCACATTCAAGAAATGGCAAAAATGGTTAATTTTTTTAAGAGGAGCAGACAATATTGTCTTAAACACCTCCCCGTGGAAACCCAGGCACAGGAAACTATAGAAGGCGCTTGACTCTAGTCCTAAGGTTTTTAAACCCCCCTGAGTTACTAGGCCCAGATGATCATGCATCATACCACCTCCCGACCCTCACTGCTTATGGAGACCTCCCACTGGGATTAAATGAAGGTTCCCTTTTGAATTTAGTGTACACCACTTCTAGTTTTACCCCTTTGACGCTGAGCTCTAGCTTTGCCCTTACTTCTTCTGTACCTCTTTCACTATCTGCTTTCCTATCCTCATCTCTAACCTTTTTCTGTGGGCTTTGTACTTTTCATAACTCGTCCCATGCTAAAAATAGGATTATCAGCAACTTCTAGGATAATATATTGTTCATGACGACCGGTTTCAATCAGTTTGTTCCTCACGGTCCATTACGGAAGAAGGTATAACTCAAGCGTATTGACATGACACGGATCTGCCAAGGACAACTTGCGTGTATGCTGTCTCTTTGATGACTTGGTCACTAGGGCCTACTGCATTCCAAGGTTGTACACTAACTCGTGTCCCTTTGCATTGATACAATTGTAATGTACCGTCTGATCCACCTTTTGCTGTCTTCTAGTAATGGCAACATGGTTGACTTGATGTACCTACTGTACTTTGCCCTGTCTTTTATGTATTTTGTGTTTGTAAAGAAAATCAATAAAATTTCTTTGAATTCAAAGAACTCGTGATTCTTTAAAAACATGCCTCTCTAATGCTATTTTATTACTGGTGGTGGGGAAAAATACTATTTTTAGAAGGACCCTCACCCACCATAGATGTTGATGGCATGCTTCATCCTCAGGTCCTCGTCCGTGGTACCTAATGTATCAGGATGGGCTTCAACCGCTTCTTATCAGCAGAGCTCTTTGACTGTTTTTTGTGAGGGATCTATTTTAAAATTGCCAGTGGAAACTTGAGTTTTGTATCTTTTTTTATTTCTTACGGGAACCTTTGGCAAGATTAAAAACACACTTAAATGTTCAATCAATCAATATTTGCTTTATTCGATTCACGTATTAAATCATAAAAGCACAAGAAATATCATTCAACATTTACAAATAAGTATTCGTAATTTAAAAGTTTATCAAACTAAAAACTGATTAAAATCCATTACAATTGGGCCACTAGAAAACGCCCACACTAGGGGTTGATTAGCTTTCTCCAGGACCATAACTATAGATCCCTACCAACTGTTTAGCACTTTTCTTTGTGCAATAGTTGTCAATGTTAGCATACATGATTCATGCTCTCATTTTTTGCATGTTTAACAAACCACAATTTGGAAATTACATCACTGGTAATCTGAAAAAGAATAAAAAATAGAAAGAGAGACATCTGAACGTTAGTTTATTTTTCTTGTATAAATATATCTCATTTGTGTTTTTAAAATCAAAGGTGAGAATAAATCACATATCAACATGCAGGAATTGTATTAATGCTTGTGACACCGGGCACTGCACACTGCCTGCATACTCAGAGTGAAACTGTGATCTCCACACAAAAATGGTGGATTTGTTGTGCTTAATCACATGTAATCCTATTGGAAATGTTCACACATACTCATTTAGAGAAGTTCTAGGGCCCCATATGGACTTAGAGGCGGGCGGACCCTGTGGTCACTCTCTGTAAGGTAAAAAAATAGTTCGGAAGTAAAAAGCCACATCTTCTTGATTTCATAGTATACCATACTCTTCTCGTTCAGATTTGCAAACCAAGTTCCTGATTATGAGTTTGGCGGTCCGACAGCCCAAGAACCGCGTTTTCGTCATTCACGCCGCTGCTGCGCCGGCGAGGTACTATTACGAGTGGTGCTGTCTGAAACGCCGACCGCAGCCAAGAAGGTCTACCCGACGGGATCTTGCGGTCTGTAAGAGGGTGACGCGCCCTACGATGCTGCCAGATCTGCGGTCCGCCTGCCAAGCATATTACCACTACACGGTCATATTCATGGTCCCACAGCAGTGCTCAACAAATGGCAGTTACCCAACAGTGGTTGACTGCTGTGGTGCACTTGCACATGCAGGTGACACCCAGCTGGTGCTGGCCTTTTCCAAAAACCCCAGCCAGGATTCGGTGATTTCAAACAGGATTTTTCAGCAATCTCGAAGTGGATGGCCGCTAGCTACCTGCAGCTCAACTCGTCCAAATCCGAGATCCTTCTAGTAGGCAAAGATCACCATCTCTAGGGCAATGAATGGTGGCCGACTGTGCTCGGAGCCCCCCCCCACCTCTAAACCGGTGGTAAAAAACCTCGGCATAATGCTGGACAGTGATATGCCAAAACAGTGGCAGGGAAGTGCTTTGGACTACTGCGAGGCTTCAAACCTATACTGGGTCTCTTCGATGCTAAGACCCGGCAACTGATCGTTCAATCTTCTGTCCTTGCCAGACTTGACTTTTGCAATGTGCTCCTTTTGGGATCTAACAAAGCCATTGTTAAAAGACTGCAGCGTGCTCAGAATGCAGCTGCACATGCAATTTTTGCTCTCCCTAAATACTGTCATACCTCCAACCTCCTCTGTCGGCTTCACTGGCTCCCCCTTGAACAGAGAGTGTGCTTCAAAATGCTTTGCATCACCCATAGAATCCTGGGGGCTTCGGCTCCAAAATCCTGAGTGATCTATGTTCTCACTATGTTCCCACATGCTTGTTGCATTCGGCAGACTTACTTCTGGCCAGAGTTTCCCGGATCCATAGAGCCAGATCAGGCGGGGGCGCTCATTTAGGTGGTTAGCCCCCACCCTCTGGAAGTCTCTCCCCATCCACATCCGCAACATCTTTGACCACCTTACCTTCAGAAGGCTGGTGAAGACTTGGCTATTCACCCAAATTTAACTTCTCCCCTGTTCTTTCTTCTCACTCGGTGCTCATTTTAGTGCCGCGACGCCCCGTTGCTGGGGCAGCCATGCGCTCTACAAATATATTAACATAACATAGCATAGTTACAGCCTTGTTAATTGTATAAGTCAATAGATAGTACCTAGGTGATTAGAAGAATGTATACGTAGTGCCTGCATACTTCAATAACTACATCATTTCTGCCTGCCTGATTGCAAGAGTACATGTATAGTTTCTGGATGATTTAATAACTCCATGGATGGTGAATCACTGATTTGATGACTGCCTGAGTAGAGGCTGGGTGATTCCACGACTGCCTGAATACTGACTGAGTGACTGAGAAAGTACCTTCATCCCTGTTAGATACATAACAATTGTCACTATATCACTGCATCATTGGTTATCTCCTTCTGCCAGTAACAAACTACCTGTTTTACTGTATACATGCTTTTCTTCTGAGCTATGTGTGAGTGAAATCTGGGTATCAAACTTGCGATATAATTGAATACATGGACCTCTAGAAATATACATTGCTTTGCTACTAAGCATGCACATGCATCAGTAAGTTTCTAAAATGGAAAACAACATTTTGAAATTTTTCAAATCACAAAACCTTTTGTGAATGGCACACCTACATCATTTTGCAAATATTTTTCTGCTTCTAAAACAAATATCCAGCATATCTCATACAAAAGTTACACTCGAAATGAAGCTAGCATAAGAACTCTTGAGACATTCTGCACTATTAATCCTTCTCAATTTTAAACAAAGCATGTTTAAACAAAAACATGACCCTCACCATATACATGAAATTTTCATCTGCCTTACTATACATAAATCCCCATGTAAACATATATGCAATTTCTTAATAGATGTACACCTTTAAGCCATCTTTTCCAAAATATATACCTCTCGGCATCTTTAAGCAAACTCAAAAGTCCCACCGTATATATAGCTGTGTGCGAGCACAAAAATGATACCTCACCCTCTAAGCATATGCAAAGTGGTCATATAAGTTAAAAACCACATTGACAAACACTTCCCAATATATATCTAACAAGTATTACTTCTTCTTTATTCATATACACGCAGACAACATGTTCTCATCTTTTATTTCTCACTACACTATTCCTATTTAGCAATGTTACTAAAAGTAAAACAACTCCCAGAATGCAAATGACAGATGTATCTATTCTGCACATGTTTACACTTTTAAAACATTCTTAGTTCCTCTTTGCAACCTTCTACAAAACTATACTGTTATTTTTCAATAAAATACACAATGTAATAAACAGGCACTCATTTATTTTTCTCTTACTTCCCAAAAAATTCACCACTAACATCTTAAACACATACCCTCTAATAGATACAGTTCAACTCATACATGTTTTCTCATCACTGTGATACTCCTTTTAATCAAACTCCCATATACATCTTCAATTCTAATGTACATTTTTAAAATAATTACAAAGTTATATACATACCACTTGTTGGACTTGGCCCTTTTTGCAGGGTCATACCTGAACTTTTTGCCTGCCTCCTATATTTTTTCTGACCTGTTGTTGGCTGTTTTATGACTCGGGGCACTTTACCACTGCTGACCAGTGCTAAAGTGCATATGCTCTCCCTATTGTAAATTGATGTATGGATTAGTGATTCCATGATTGGCTGATTTGGTTTACTTGTCAGACCCTAGTACAGTGCACCAGGAGTGCCCAGGGCATGTAAATCCAAATGCTGCTGGTGGGCTTGCAGCACTGGTTGTTCCACCCACAGAAGCAGCCTGTAAAAGTGTTTTTAAGGCCTGCCATTGCAGAGCCTGTGTGCATTCTGGTACTGTCATGCTGACTGGGCAAGTGCACCCACTTGCCAGTTCCCAAACCTTCCCTTTTCTTCATGTCAGACAACCCTATGGTAGGCCCAAGGGCAGGGTGCATTGTAAGTATAAGGTAGGACATGCCCTGGTGTGTGTGGCATGTTCTAATAGTGAATTACAGCCATTGTCGTGTTTCACTATTGCAAGGCTACCTGTTCTCCATAGGCCAGAATGGGCAGTTTGATTATTACATCTTATAATCCTAACTGACTCAGGGAACATGATAGAAATTCGAATTTAGTATGCCTGAACTCAGAATGATATAGAAATATAAATAGAAATAGTGAAGTTGGTTTTAACATTCTGTGTTTGAAAATAACACTTTTAGAAAGTAGGTATTTTCTTGTCTAACCATTCAAACCTGCCTCTGCTAGGATGTGTATTCCTTGTCTGGAGTTTGAATGACAGGGCTGGGGAATTCCAGGAGACAGGGGGAGGAAGCCCAGTGGTGAATAGAGAGATCTGCATCTAGATGGGAGGGAGGAGTTGCACCTGGGACCTGAATAGGGCTGTGCCTTCCCTCCACAATGCTGGATCCACCTCCTGTGGTGCGTCTGATGTCTGCCTTGCACTCTGAAAGGAAAGAAGGAGTCATGTAAACAAAGTGCTCCAGGACTGACCAGAACTGGTTTGGACTAGGCAAAGGCCTCTCTGCCTTCAGAGAACAAAGGAAAACTTAGTATACATATTGGGACCCCAACCCAAGAACTTTAGATCACTTTGGGAAACAAGAAGAAACCTCTGCTGAGGAGAGGGACCAAGAAGAAACTGAGGAGAGACTATCCCTGAAACTGGGGGATTGGCCTGCAGGGGTTGCCTACTGCCAAAGAGGGGAGAAAAGAACTTTGTGTGTACTTTTGCTCAACTTGTGAAGGATCTCCAAGGGCTTGGAAAAGAGCTTGCCTCCTGCTGAAGTCTCAGGGACAACAGACTTCAACCACCAGCTCCCCAGAGTTCTTTGGAAGTGCCTGCTGCCGTTTTGGGCCATCTGAGGGACTGCGTGCCGCAAGGAGCTGGAAGCGCGACTCACGGAGAAGAAGCGTGTCGCTGTCGCAGCCGCCGCATCACTGAACAAGGGTGTCACCGCTGTTGCTGTTGCATTGCACCGCATCACGAGGAGTGCCCCGCAACACCAAAGAAGCGTGTCGCCGTCGCAACCATCGTAGCTGGCGCATTGCACCGCATCAAGAGAAGAGTCTCGCATCAAGGAAGAAGCGTGTCGCTGTCGCAGCCGTCGCATCTTGGATGACACCGCTGTAGTTGGCGCATTGCACCGCATCAAGAAAAGCACCTCGCATCCACGGAGAAGCGTGCCGCCGTCGGAACTGCTGCAGTTATCTCATCGAGAGGAAGCGTCTTGCAACATTGGAGAAGAGTGTCGCCGCCAAAGCCGCTGTCGTCGCATCACTGAACAAGCCTGCCGCCGCTGCAGCTGACGCATCGAGTCGAGTCTTCTCGCACCATCGGAGAAGCGAACCGCATCAGGCAGATCTTCACGTCTTTATTTCTTTGCACCAAACTTTCATTGCATCAACGTCATTGCAACACTTTCGTTGCCCTGCGTTTCGCATCTAAAGGTACATTGAACTAAAAGTGTCGCATTTAAGAACTAAAGAGAACTAAGCTAAATTCTACCATTTTTAAGTAACAGTATTGTGGACTTTTGTCGTTTATGGTCTTGTGGTAAATCTATATAAAGAATACTTATTTTTGATATAAAACTTGTGTGGTGTCCATCTGTAGTGTTGTCACTTGATTACTGTATGTGTTCACAAATGCTTTACACACTGCCTCTGAGATAAGCCTGTCTGCTCGTGCCAAGCTACGAAGGGGGTGAGCAGGGGTTATTTTAGGAGTGTACCCCCTTTACCCTGACTAGAGGCAAGGGTCCCTCTTTGTCACAAGTGCATACCTGTGCCAACTAGAGACTCCCAATTCTAACACCACTAAATTCAGTTTGTAGATTATATTGTTGTTTTAGCTCTTTCTGCATAATTTGGGCACTGTTATGATTTGTAAAAGCTAAGCCCAAGAATTGTACACCACTCTTATACAAAGCAAGTCTAAAATGGCAACCTCTTCAACTTTCTACTCTATCCTCATGAGAAAGGCAGCAAATTAAGGCATATCTTTTATTTGAGACTACTGCATCGCCACTTGTGAATGATTAGCATCTGTTAACCCTTTCCCTCTCCTTAGAAACAAGGTTCCTGTCACCGCGTTTTCGCAATGTTTTCACAATGTTGTCGCAATCATCGCTGAATATTCGAGAAAAAAACTGGATTTCAAATCGATATCTAGCTTCATTTTTCTGAAATTTAAATACTACACAACAGTTTATTACAAAATCCTAGGTTGGAAATTAAAACTTGTCATTACTTACATTGTGTCATCACTCCTCAACTTTTCAAAAAAACAATTCTGTCTCTTTAAAACCCTTCCTCCCAATACATTCTTAGCTCAGTGTAGCTATCAACCCAATGGAACCAGTAGAGCAAATGTTCACAGCACATTCCTGAAAAAACATTCTGCTTTCAAATAAGATACAGCAGGTGTGGTTTACTCCACAGATTCAAAAGCATTTCCATGTCTGTATTACATTTCTTTTTTTAAACAGCAGCCAATAATAAGACTTCTTTCTCAGCCATCCAACACACTACCTAACTTTGTTCACTTTTTTGCTGACAGCATATTTTGAAATATGTATATATATATATTGTAAAAACCCTCCTCCATGTTAACTGCTTTTCCTTGGGAAAACGACCTCATTCAGATCCAGCCTTCTCCTGACTACTATTGCTCCTTCACTTCAAAATGCTTATAGTATGGATTGTTGGCCACAGCTACATCTATTGGGCTAAAGAGGCTGCAAGTAGGAGAGGTATTGACAGAAACTTGGGTTTGCCACATGTGCAGATTACTTGGTCTGGTCAGAGAGGGTTAACGTTTCATCAGTTGGTGGCTTTGGTTAAATCCATTGTGGCTTCTCAAGCTCCTCATCTCATGCTTGTGCACTGTGGTGGTGATAACCTAGGCTCATTGACTGTGGTAGGGCTGTAAATCCTAATGAAAGAAACCTTTGCAGAACTAATGTCGCTTTTTTACTCACAATGTCATGATGTGCTCTAATATATGCAAAGACAGAAATGGAAGTGGTCAAATCAATTCTGTCCACGGATTGACAATGCCAGGAAACATGTTAATAAAACTGTTTCTGCATTCCTCAGATATCATAGCATGGGCTGTATCTTTAACAACAACCTTTGTTTTGACATGAATAGAATTTATAGAAATGATGGCAAGGACTTCACAGATGAAGGCAACATGGTTTTTCATAAGTAACCTGAAACTCTGCATCCGATCTTATGTGTAGTAGCCATATACATACAACCAACACAACAGTGCTTGTCAGAGCCAACCTAGTACCCCAAAAATCTGTGAAGTGTTTTTCTAAAGGATTTTTCTTTCTCTTTAGATTTTGGAGATCTTTGCAACAACATCGCAATCCCCGCGGATATGTCGCAAAAACGGAAGACAAAAGCAGGCATTCAATGGCTACTAACACATCAAAAAATAATATGTAAAAAAAAACAACATTCTGAACATTGCCCTACACACATTACTATATACATATGTCTTTCAAAGCATGTTTAAACTCATATTTTTGTAGTAGGTTTCTTTAGAAACCATCTTTCAGACCTCTTTTTTGTTTTCACGGATATTCGGTACATCGCTATGACGTCTTTAACCGAGGTGATCACGACTCCCATAAAGTGGGACATACATTACAGTATTCTACACATTACAGGTTTATTACTGTACACTTTAAACTCATGCTTTTCTAGTGTATTTCTAGGACAACCATCTATAAAACCTATTTTCTGTTTTCACTATGACTCTGGAGAACGCAATGATGTCGCTCATCGGGATCTCCGCAGATGCATTGTGAAAGCGGAAAACATAATATATAACATAACATAATTTGTTTTAGCTATATAATAAAGTCTAATCATCACAGGAGATAACTCACTATATAAATATCTCTATAAAAACATTTATCAGAATCTCAATATCTCTTTAAGAATGCGCCTTAATGATTCACCAATATTTGTGATAACGTTGATAGTCCCGATGTCCCCGTGATGGTACATGGGGTGCCATGCTGGCGGTCACAGCGTTGTCGTGAATTTCACACGCGATTAGTAAAATCAATTTTGGACACATAACTTGTGTAACTAACACCTCCATTTCTCAACCATAGGGTCAGAATATCTCTCCCATGACCCCTTATGTGGGCTTTAACACACATTTTTAGCCCCGCGAACCATTCGTGATAGATAAAATGGCAGGGGCAACTTTCTATTCAGGTTGCGACCAGCCAATCAGAGCATTCGCTTTGGCGCGTGCATTCGCAATTTATCGCAAAATCTTTATGAAATATCCGTGTCCAGAGATATCACTATAATTTTAAACTTACATTTCTCAAAATCTACTGAACTAATTTACACTATATAAGCAACAGGCACTTCCTTGATCCGACAACTACCTTCTTGCCAAATTTGGTGTTAAGATGTTTAGCAGTTCAGGCTGTAGCGGTGGCTAAAGATTCCTATGAGAATTAACATTACAAATGCAACCTTAGTTCGTGCCCCAAATTCCAGGTCCCCACTGAATGGATCGCCCGCAAACTTTCCCAATCAATAGTACCCAACGTGACACTTTTTTGACAAACTTTCATGCAAATTGGTCAAACAACACCCCGGAATTCAGGGCATCAAAACGTGGGTTTAAACAACTGGTAAGAAGATGGCGAACCAGCAGGAACGATGCAGACCGAACCACCTACAAATCAGCCCTCAACAACTACCACCGCTAGATCAAAGCTGCAAAAAGGAGGCCCTGACACGCGGCATCGAAACCAGCATCAACAAAACCAAGGACCTGTTAACAATCGTCAGAGTTCACCTGCCCATCTGCCACAGAAAACTTGACCCCCCCCTCACAGGAACTCTACAACTTTCTCACCAAGCACTTCCACAACAAGATAGCAACCATCTACAGAAACTTCAGTCCCCAAACCTCCGACCTTCGCTGCAACACATCACCCACAGCCACCAACCACCGATCACCACATGGAATCAACTTAACACACCAACAATGACCACAACAATGAACACCATCCACTCATGAGCACCCGTGACCCCATCGACTCTTCAACATTGGAAGCAAGAAGATCAGCCACCAGCCAACCACCATCCTCAATGCCTCCAGAACTACAGCCACCTTTCCCAATGAATTGAAAGACATGGAGGTCAGACCCCTGCTCAATAAACTATCGGCAGACCCCAGGAAGCACCAGGACTACCATCCCATCTACCTCCTCTGGTTCCCTGCAAAAGTCCTGCAGAAGGCCATCAACCTACAACTAACCGATCATCAGGGAAGAAACAAACTGCTGGAGCCATCTCAATAGGGGTTTAGAGCCAACCGCAGCACTGAGGCAGCAACAGACGTCTTCTGAACCCTACTTGGCAGAGGAAAATCAGCCGCCTCATCCTCCTGGACCTCTCTGCAGCTCTTGGCTCCATCTTCCATCACAAACTCATTTATGGACTACACCAGATCGGAATTACAGACGATGCATTCAGATGGATGGTATCCTTCCTCACGGGACACACCCAGAGAGTCCGCCTCCCTTCACCTCGCAACCCATACACATCATCTGCAGAGTACCCCAGGGCTCATCCGTCAGCCCTACCCTCTTCAACATCTACATGACACAACTCACAGACATCGTTAGATCAAGTGGCATCAACATCATCTCGCACGCCGACGACACTCATCTCATCCACTCACTCTCAGTGAACCCCACCTTGACAAATCCAACTTTCGCAACTCCATGAGGAACGTTGCAACAAGGCTGAAAGTTAACTGCCTGAAACTTAACACTGACAAAACAGAAGTTCTGTTCTTCAGCAGACACACCACTCTTTGGAATGACTCCTGGTGGCCAGCAGACGTCGGACCTACACCCATGCCAAAAGATCTTGGCATCATGCTGGCCAGCAAACTCTCCATGAACTGTCAGGTCAATTCTATTACCTCAGCCTGCTTCCACACAATCTGCTTGCTCCGCAAAGTCTTCAGATGGCTCTCCATCAGCACAAGGAAAACTGTAACACAGGCCCTCGTAACCAGCCTGCTCAACTACGGCAATGCACTCAATGCCGGCACCTCCATCGAACTCATGCAAAGACTCCAGACAATCCAGACAGCAGCCAGACTGATCCTCAACCTGCCCAGGAGGACACACATCACCAAGCACCTGAAGGACCTCCACTGTCTCCCCGTGAAGAAGAGATACCAGTTCAAGCTCCTGACCCACGACTACAAAGCCCTCCACAACCAAGGACCTGACTACATGAACCACCACCTGACCTTCCACTAACCCACCTGAAACATCTGCTCTGCAGACCTCTCGCTCGCTTAGACACTTCACATCCACCACAGTTACACTGGAGGACATTCCTTTTCCCACCTCACAGCCAAAGCTTGGAACTCCCATCCACTCCACCGCCACACTTTACCCTCGCTGAACCACTTCAGTAATGGACTCAAGGCCTGGCTCTTCAACTGATACCTGCAGCAAAGCACCTGGATACTCCCTGGGGTGATTAGCTGCACTATACAAATACTACTTGATTGATTGATAGTGGTCAAGGCCTGTTTAGGCTAGTTAGCAAATTCTCGTATGCGTTCACTTCCTGCCAGGAGTGGTGTGAATATAGCACTGCCATAGCAGACAGAGCATCCATAAATGCCTTAGCGGTTAAAGCAGGCCCATTGTCTAAATCAAAGTTCTGAACTATGCCCATTGCTAGAAGGCACATCATGTCTTTTATAACTTCTCGAGCAGTTGCAGTCTTTTGTGGCCAAACTCAAAGGAATCTAGGGCATGAATTGATGTTATGTCATGTTAAAAAGTTTTGTAGAGCACAACAGCTGCCCCAGCTAAGAGGCGTCCCGGCGCTAAGCAACAAGAGAGCAGCACGCACAAAGCGCGGAAGGCCTACGAGGGAGGAAACAGGAATGTCTTAATGGCTTTCCTAAAGTGAAGATAGTTGGTGAGTACACGGATGTGGGCCGGCAAAGAATTCCACAGAATGGCGGCTCTATAACGAAAACAGCGCCCGCCTGCACGGACTCTTCTCACCCTGGGGATCACTACCAGGCATTGTCCCATGGATCGAAGTGACTGTGTAGGAATGTAAGGTAAAAGAAGATCAGACATAATTTGTGGAGATGCCAGTTTCGAAATTTTAAAGGCAATACACAGTGCCTTAAACTCAATTCGCCTGGCCACAGGCAACCAGTGGAGGCGACGGATAGCACTGGTCACTGTGCAGGCTCTGCGAAAGCCCAGAAGAGATCTTGCGGCTGCGTTCTGGACTCTCTGTAGCCTCTGTATTTCTGATTTATTAGCTCCCAAATACAGCGAGCAAGCATAGTCGAGCCTAGACAAGATCAGGGCCTGAATAATGACCTGCCTGGTGGTAGCATCAAAGAAAGCCAGGATAGGTTTGAGCCTGCGCAACAAACCAAAACTTGCTCGCGCCACCTTTTTTGTCTGAATCTGAAAATTAAGTAAGCTGTCCATCCAGACCCCCAGGTTCTTCACTACAGGCTTAGGGATAGGAGCCGTACCTAGGCTCTTGGGCCACCACAGCTCGCTCCAGCAATCACGGTTCCCTCCCACCTACAACACTTCTGACTTGTTGGTATTCAGTTGAAGACAGTTGGCGGTCATCCACTCGTCAACCACCGAGAGGTCGCCCTGAAATTTGCTGGCGTTCTGCTCGGGGTCACTCGAGAGAGCCACCACCAACTGAGTATCGTCAGCATAGGAGACCATGGTCAGCCATCTGATCCTGGCTACACCCGCCAGAGGTTGAACATAAAGATTATAGAGCAGAGGGCTCAGGGACGAGCCTTGAGGGACCCCCTGGCCTATAGGGAAGGTACCAGAAGCAAAAGGGGGGGCAACCACCTGAAACGTCCTATCGGCGAGGACATCCACTTAAGAGCTGAACCAGTGACTCCAGCCTCGGACAGACGATTCAGCAAAATGACATGGGACACAGTGTCAAACGCGGCACTGAGATCCAAAAGGATCAGTGCTGACAAATATACATAAGCTGTTGGAATTACTTTGTGACATTGCATAACATCTCCACCCCTCTCACAGGGGGGGTGGGGTCTAGTACCACCACTCCCATGTACGCAGATCAACTTGCCCCTAATGCAGTTAGTTGAACATAACCTGGAGCGAGGGCCCTGCGCACTGGCACCATCCCAGTGGCGACCCACCCCATTACCTCAACAAGCATTAAAAAGGGGTAAACCTGCCTTGGTGACACATGACCCTGACTTGGCATCTCCTACTGACCAGAAAGTAGGCACCTCTATATCTTAATGGCTAGCAGTCTGGGGTCTTCACCTAAGCGCAGCAGCAAGAATCCATGTTTACGCACACTTTAGAATGACAGTACTCATCACCTTGGTTGATCATTTGAATGCATTGCAATTACAGTCCCTAAAGGCATCACAGATTAAATCACAGGTTTACGCATATACAGCCAGGCACCCTAGCAGGACTGTCTGGCAACATAACCTCACTTGGCTTATGACATCTCCTTACACATGTGACTTACAGTCCCTTCAATAGAAGTACTCCTGGCAACTCCACTTCTCCTGCAGTGCACCTCTTCACTTTAAAAGGAATCACAGGTAAAAGCATGGGATTATGTAAATACAGCCAGACCCCTAGCAGGAAGGTCCAGCAACATAAGTCCATTTAGCTTAACATCACCTTACACAGGTACTTCACTTTACACATGTGACTTTCAGTCCACCTAAAAAGAAATAACCACTAGTAAATGCATTTTGGTGCAATTACACCACTTCACCTCCAGGGGATGCACTTCTCCACACATCCCCAGCTCAGACCTTCTCTCCATGATGCACTTCTCCACACACCCTCAGCTGTAGAACAAAAGTTCCAGCCTAGAAGGTGTTTAAATGCTAGCTGAACCCTTGAGGGGTAGTTTCCTTTAGGTCCCCATGACACTGAGGATGGGACTTTTCATTGTGCTGGGGGGAAGACTGCGCTTCTCCAGCAGCTCCCCCCCAGCACCTTTTCACAAGTGAGGGTGACCACCCTCCTCTGGGGACCACAAAGCACCAAAACGGCAGATTTCCAAATGCCTGGCGAGGCATTATGGGGCGCTTCATGCTCCTCTTTATCAGCCCCAGCCACTGGGAACACTCTCCTCCGCCCTCGGGGTCTCTGAAAGGGTGGATTCAGTGGGGAGCTGTCTTCACTGGCTCCCTGCGCCAGCCTTTCGCCTGGCTCTCCTTCTTGACCTCTCTTCTCCCTGCGCAGAGGCCACTGCTCCTGCGCACCGTTCCTGGGCTCTTCTTCTGGTGCTGTTAGGGTCCTGGGGGCAGTCAGGGGGTCTCTTTTTTGAGAGGGTGGATTCAGCAGGGAGCTGTCTTCACTGACTCCCTGCACCAGCCTTTCGCCTGGCTCTCCTCCTTGGCCTCTCTTCTCCCTGCGCAGAGGCCACTGCTCCTGCTCACCAGTCCTGGGCTCTTCTTCTGATGCTGTTAGGGTCCTGGAGGCAGTCAGGGGGTCTCTACTTTCAACTGCCCATTGCGCCAGGCTCCAGCACCTTCAGCCTCAGCAGACCACACCCCAGAGAGAGCTTCTCTTCCTATGCAAGCACTTTTTAAAAGTTGAGTAGGGGGCTGGCAGGAAGTCTCTGTTGGTCCTATCAAACAGCGACACATCACGTCCCTGCCCCTGCTCCCTCCTTCTTGTCCAGCCTCTGGGTTTGTTCAAAATGGCATCGTCCAGTGTCTCTGGCCACATGCCTCGGAAGCCCCTTCCCCCCACGCTGCCTTCCCTCCTTGGTGCAGCCTGGTGCCTGGCACCCAGCGACAGCAGTTGATGGATTGGCCTGTAACCCCTCCCATCTTCTCTTCGTGGAGAGGAGGCCCTAGCTTGTGGAAGAAAGGTTATCAATCCATTCAGCTGAGGTAATTCCTCAGCCTGGGTCTGGTCATGGCTGGCTCAGAGAAATATGACAGTTCTGGATGACCCAAAAGCAGTACAAATTGGCTTCCGCATGAGGCTTAATGCCTATAGGCGGTGGGACTGCTGTGTAACGGCGGCGCCGCTAGCTGAAGCGATGGACATTCAATGTAAATATTGTCTGCTTTTAAAAAAAAAAACTAAAAATATTGCACTGATTAGCGTGACATTGGATAAAATTGGAGTCATAACTAGATTTTACCGAATTGCTCACTGCTCTCTTGTACATTATACTTGCTGCTAAGTGCACATAGGCACAGGAACTTACCTTTTAAACTGCATATTTACACATTGTTTTACGCGCTACCTGGTCCTCGCCAACACGCCTCGGTCCGACTCGGCAAGTGCCGTTGATCGGAAGGCGCTTCTAGGCGGACATATTGGGAGTCTTTGGACACCTCAGGGGAACAGTGGGTAGTGGACTAGCTTTTCCGCCGACAGCCACATAAAATACGATGCAGGAGCGCATGCACAGCAGACGCGGTAGGACTGCTGTGTAACGGCGGCGTCGCTAGCTGAAGCGAATGACATTCAATGTAAATATTGTATGCTTTTAAAAAAAAACTAAAAATATTGCACTGATTAGCGTGACATTGGATAAAATTGGAGTCATAACGATATTTTACCGAATTGCTCACTGCTCTTTTGTACATTATACTTGCTGCTAAGTGCACATAGGCACAGAAACTTACCTTTTAAACTGCATATTTGCACATTGTTTTACGCGCTACCTGGTCCTCGCCAACACGCCTCGGTCCGACTCGGCAGGTGCCGTTGATCGGAAGACGCTTCTAGGCGGACATATTGGGAGTCTTTGGAGATCTCAGGGGAAAGTGGGTAGCGGACTAGCTTTTCCGCCGACAGCCACATAAAACCCGATGCAGGAGCGCACGCGCGCACCTGGCGCGCCAAAGGCAAGCTTGTCTGCGCCCGTCCGCGCCTGGCCCGCGCCTAAGCCATGACCCCTATGTCTCGGCCATTAGTAACAAACACTGTGACCTATACACATGAGGAGCTATGGAAGCTGAACACTATGAGTACATCAAACTGTGGGTTACGTTACGATTTTTTGGAGGAGCCAAATAGTTGCAAACAATGTGGGCTGCAGCTGAGCTACTTGAAAGTAAAGGCACAAATGACACAGCTAAAACCCCCTAATAGTAGAGAGACCAAAGCAGTGCTAACCAACGCAAAATCACTGATAAAACATAACATTGAAATTGCAGAAATGATTGAAACACACAAAATCGATTTAGCCTTTATAACGGAAACTTGGGCAGAAAAATCATCAGACCGGGAACTAATACTGGCACTCCCTGCAGGCTATGCCATTACCAGGGCTGACCGAACACACAAGAAGGGAGGAGGATTAGCTATCATCTCTAGAGAAGAAATCAGAGTAGCAGGATGCTCAATGGGCAGTACACAGGACTGTGAAACATTAGCATTCCAAATATCAATAAACAACAATGATACACTTAAAGGACTCCTTATATATCGTCCGCCGAAAGCACGGACTCCCCTAATTGACAATATCAGCTCCTTCTTGGAGTCTAGCATAAACCACCCAGATTTCACAGTGCTGGGAGACTTCAATTATCATCTAGAAAAAGAAAAGGATCACAATATTGTCACATTCACTGAGACCATTGCAAGTTTCTCCCTAGAACAGAAAGTTAGACAAGCGACACATGTCACAGGACATACACTGGATGGAATTTTTACTTCCAATCCAGGGATAAGAATCTCGGAAATTATTCCTGTCCCATGGTCCGATCACAAACCAATAATATTCACGGTACAGAACAAGGGGCATAAAACACCATCAAGTAGTAACAACACCTCGGTCATATACCAGGATTGGGATAAAATAAACATACCTAAATTACATGTCCAATTAAGTGCTTCAAAGCCAAACCTAAACTCAGATGCTAACTCTGGGGTTAATAAAATTTCCACTTGGATTAAGACAGCATTAGACATGACAGCTCCTAAAAAGAGCTTCACACCAAAAAGAAAAAAAACCTTCTGAACCTTGGTTCTCAGAAAAGCTAAGAATGAAAAAGAAAGAATGTAGAAGGTCAGAAAGAAAGTGGAGAGCTAATTATGACCAGACAAGAAAGAATGAATACTCATATATTTTGACAGAATATAGGAAACTGATCATCGAGGAAAAGAGTAAATATTTCACACCGAAAATTCAGGAAGCCAAGGACACCAGTAGAGAACTATTTGACACAGTAAAAAAACTGACAAATCTCCCAACGAATGCTCAGAAAAAGTTCAACCCAGATTTCTGTAACACCATAGGTCAATTCTTCATAAACAAAGTCAAGACTGTCTATAGAACATTCTCGGACAATCACACCTCTTCAATTGAAGGACCCAGGCCTGGAATTAGAGGCATCAGACAAGTTTTTCGCCTTCTCTGGACCTACGATGGAACAGATTACCCAAGTGGTTAAGACTACCAAGTCAGGGGCACCGTCTGACCCTTGTCCACCCAAGGCTTTCCACCTATTCCCAGAAATGCTCAGCGAGCAACTCAAAATATTATTCGCGGATATAATACAAAAACCACCTTCTGGTCCCCAAGATGGTGGCCAGCTGACATGGGTGAATGCCCTACCCCAGTCCCAAAGGTTAGGAACCTGGGGGTCATTCTCGATGAAAGACTGACATTCAAATGCCAGATCAATAAACTTGCCTCCACTTTTTGGGGCATCCTGAAAATGATCAGGAAAATCAGCTCTTTTATCCGTAAAGATTCATTGAAGACTTGGGTCACAGCATTGGCCCTCTCGAGACTGGATTACGGCAACGTGCTATATGTGGGGCTACAATCACAGCTCCTTCAGAAGCTTCAGCGAATGCAGAATGCAGCAGCGAGACTTATCTTAGATATACCCAAATATGAACCAGTCTCCCATCGGCTGGGAGACCTCCACTGGCTTCCAGTCGAAAAGAGAATCAAGTTCAAGTCACAGTGTCTAGCATACAAGGCCCTACAGGGCAGAGGACCATTGTATATAAGAACACACCTGCAAAGATATACACCAACTAGAAATTTAAGGTCAAACCACTAGCAATTATTGTCAATCCCCAGATACAAGCAGGACCGTTGGGGGGGCAGAAGTTTCCTGCTGGGAACAGCCAAAACATGGAACAGTCTACCAATTCAAATAAAAAACAGCACATCGCTCATGTCATTCAGGAAGCTATTGAAAACCTGGCTATTTGTCAACTGAAACGCCACAGCTCAATATTCCTACCAACTCCAGCACCAAGACGCCCTCGGGCATATGTTGCGCTTTACAAATCTACAAATCAAATCAAATCATAGGAGATATGCTCGGAGATATAGGGTCAACTGCAATACAAGGCTTCAGGGGCACGGCGGTGCGCGGTTTTTGAAACATACACACCATGTCAATATCCGGGCAAAGGACCCTAGCAGGCTCTGGAAGAATACCAGATCCACACAGTTTACCATCATTGTTAGGGACCCTCAGTCAATCCACACTACAAAGAGTGGAAAAACAGTCAAACCTGTTAGAAGTTTCAATCAGGGGATATTGGGGCAATGGGAAATGTACCTGATGGTGTGTGCTGGCTGCTGTTAGAAAGGGGGCTGGGGGCTGGTAAAAGAAACCAAGAGGTAGAACACAATTTTCTTTGTGGTGAGGGATGGTAGGCTAGCTTTCTCAAGTATTAGTTTCACTAGGTTAGGAGATGTAAACGTAAGTACCACACAGCCACCCTCCAATGTTTTACTTCCCGTACCCACCCATTTAACTCTCCTTATCATTATCAGGTCAGCGAAAAGTACTCCACCAAGCCCTACCCATGGATTCAGCCAATTTAAACTTTTATTCCGAAGGGACTTCCATGATTTGTGTGTTGAGCTAGAAACTTTGGGGACATTGGCTCAAATTACTACATAGGGTATGGCTGCAGGCGGAAGTTCCAGGTGGTCCATTTTGAGGTGGGAAAAATACGCGATGTCTCTAGGGTTGCATGATTTGAAAATATAGAACTTTGAGGATTGGTAAATGAAGTGGGGATAAGATAACTAGGGACTGTTCGGAGTGGCAGGGGCAATGAGGCAGGATTAGGACTAGGCCCCAATGGTTGATCTATAACTCCTGCCCTCGCCAAAGATATGAAAGAAGGGTGATGTAAGCCTTGTGAGGTGGACAGAAAGGCTCTATTCATAACCCAAGCCCTTGCTGAAACTGTGGAGGGAGGGTGATTGATGGCTTGGAGATTTTGCACAGGTTCCAACGAAGGAGAGTGTTGGCTCAGAACTTTGGTGTCTCTAGGATGAGGAGGACGTACTGATATTGTCTGAGTCGTTCCCAACATATCCAAACGGGGTAGCACGTTCCTCTTAAACCCTTTTAATTGCTCCACAAGAGAACTAAGTGCATTTGTGACTGCATCAGAAAGAGTCTGTACTAGAGTGGTCAGAGAAACATAATCTGTGTGGGGATGATCTACCAATGTTGTGGAGGATTTTACGGTCGAAAGGTTGCTTTTGAGACAGTAGTTTCTTGGAACGCTTGCCTCCACCGCCCACTCCCCCAAACAAGGTGGAAGTCTGAGTGATTATTGTTGATGGTGTTTTAAAACGTTTCCTAGGTGGTTCTGTGTCCGATAAAACAGTAATGGGGGATTTTGGGATACACTTGTAAAACTCCTAGACTTCCTGCTGCCCTCTGACTAATAAGCTGCTGGGGATAACAGTGGGGATTACATCAAGGGCAGTTGGAATCAGGCCCGAAATACCAGAGATGTTATTAGAACAATTGGTTAGAGATTCCTCAACACTGATAATTTGTTTTTCCAATGCCCCCATTGCACCAGTAATATAATTCAAGATGGAAGAGGATGAATGGGTGACCCTTGGTGATTTAGCTGCCCCATCCAGATGCTTTATTTTTACCATGGCCGACTTAATCGGGATAGCCCCCCCAAAAATGACGTGTATAAATAAAAACAGTATGAAATCCACTGTAAGAATAAAGATAGATAAGACAATAAGGACCCTGCCAGTCCCCAAATCCCGAAATCCAAAAAAGTCAATTGCCACAGCGTTCCAAAGATACCGTTCAATATCGGACAGTAAAGTCAAAGCCAGTACAAATGAGGACCAACCTTGGCTGCAGGTTCGGTACTCATAGAGTGCTTTGGGTTCCAGGTCGCTGGATCAGATCTAAAACAAAAATACCAAGGGGGTGGCCCTGCCCTGTCTCTTCCTGTTGCTGAAGGCCGCAGGACGGGCCCGCCCTTGGCCCAGGCTCCACCCGGGCACGGCCCGCACGATTCCCGCGCCGCGGCTCACGTTGGCGCTATTTAAGCAAGAGTTGTTTCCTCCCTCCTGGGAGTTGGAAAATGCAGGATGCAGGATTCTGGGGCTCAGAGTCCCCCAAACAGCGGCAGCAACAGGCAGCGTCCCGCGCCACGGCTCGCGTTGGTGCTATTCAAGCGCAACTTGGCTTCTCCCTCCTGGGAGTTGGAAAATGCAAGATGTAGGATTCTGGGGCTTAGAGTCCCCCAAGCAGCAACAGGCAGTGTCCCGCGCCGCAGCTCGCGTTGAAGCTATTCAAGCTCAAGTTGGCTCCTCCCTCCTGGGAGTTGGAAAATGCAGGATGCAGGATTCTGGGGCTTAGATTTCCCCCAAGCAGCGGCAGCAACAGGAAGCGTCCCTGATGACCACTCACCTGACATGGAGCACCTCCACTTCCAGATCCAGACTGACCCAAATGCCACCCTCGAAGGCCCCCTCATCTACAGACCTCCCGGACCCTGACCCCTCCAGCGAAGCCATAGCCGACTTCATCGCTCATCACACTTTCGCCTACAGACTACATCCTCCTTGGCGACCTAAATTTCCACCTGGACATCCTTGACAACTACAACACTTAATCCCTACTGGAGAACCTCGCCACCATCAGACTAAAACAACTGGTCATAATGCCAACCCACTCAGCAGGACAGATGCCAAACCCCATCTTCTCACAAGCAACAACATCTCTGTCAGCCACACCTCCGAACCACACTGGACCAACCACCACTGCGTCCATTTCTACTTCACCAAATCAATAGTACACCAGCATGCCCACCTCGATCCTCGCAGAAGCTGGAACAAGGCCACCGAAGACCAGCTCACCACCTCCCTCAGCAAAACCCACCAACGACATCCACGGACGCCAACACCTCAGCACACAACCTCCACTGCTGGATCTCTGACTGCGCCAACACATTGGTTCCCCTCAGGAAACCCTCAGGCAAGAAGCCGTCCAAGAAAGGCAGCTGGTTCTCCCCCGCCCTCAAAGAGTCCAGGTGCACCTGCAGGAAGCGCGAGAAAAGATGGAGGAGCAGCAGGATCATGGCAGACCACGCAGCCTTCAAAACCGTGTCATTGCACACCACCACCTCATCAGCACAGCAAAGAAAGCAGCCATCCAGGAATGCATCAATGCCAACGCACACAACAGCAAAGATCTCATTGCTGTGGTCAAAGGATTTGCCAAACCCAGCACAGAAACAGCAGACGCTCCTCTCTCTCAAGACCTCTGAGACAACCTCGCCACCTTCTTCCACTGCAAGATCGAGGAGATCTACGCAGCCTGCAACCCACGACCCACCCACTCCACCCACAACCACCACACCCAATGGCTCCAGATCCCAGCAGGACTTGCCCAACAGGACCACCCTCACCTCTGATGACACCCTCAGGATCATGAAGAGCATTCACTCCAGAGCCCCATCGGATCCCTGCTCTCACCACATTTTCAACAGAGTCGGCACCTCTGTTGCACCCGAAATCTGCCACACCATCACTGCTCCATTGAGTCCGCCACCTTCCCAGAAGACGGGAAGCATGCAGAGATCAACCCCCTGTTAAAGAAACCCTCTGCTGACCCGACAGACCTCAAGAACTACCGACTCATCTCTCCACTCCCCTTCCCACCCAAAGACATCGGCCAAGCTATCAACGCCCAACTCTCTGACTTCATTAAAATGAACCCTCATCCTGGACCTCCCCAATTGGGCTTTAGAAGCAAACAGCACTGAAACCTCTCTTCTCGCCACTACAGACGACCTCCACACCCTCCTCGACTGATGCAAAACTGCTGCCCTCATCCTCTTGGACCTCTCAGCTGCCTTCGACCCCGTCTACCACCACACCCTCTGCGCAAAACTCGACTACACTGGTGTCAGGTTCTGCCAGACGAAGTCCTCGGGATTGTGCCGATGCTCAAAGGGGTCCACCTCTAAACTGCCCCAAGTCCGAAGATCAACAAACTCGGACTAGTGGGATAGTTAAGTGGGGGAAGGAAAGGATGGGAACTGCTGGGAGGGAGACCTGAGGAAACACAAGAACAGTAATTAGTCCTAACTGCCTAGCCACCACACCCGCCTTGCTTGTTTACCTCTAGCTCCACCTTTTGGGGACCCTTCTCCCTACCTGAAAGAAAAAAGGCGGAAGGCTGGTACAGGAAGAGAGGTGAGGATGAAAGCACACGTCCAACCCAACTGCTAAGAAACGGAAGAGAAGACATACAGTAATTACACCTCTAGATATACAGGGTAGGACCTACTATTCATTGCCCTAGTTCCCCTCTCCAGACACCTACCCCTGAGTAAGGACGGCTAGCAGAGATGTGCTGACAATCGGCTTTCGCCACACCCTCCCACGACTCTCTCTCCTAGTGAATAAATAAACACAACGAACAACGTAAAACAGGGTCTGATTACCAGACATGCATTATCCTCGTTGGCATCATGATTCTCCCCAAGAACATGGAAATACTGGTCGAATCAGCTCTTGATGCAATCAGTACACGATTTTAACACACTTGTCTCAAATGAAACATTCAAGGTTTAACTGGAGGTTCCCATCCTAAGACCTTGGAAGGTGGTAGAGAATATATGAATCTCTATAGTGCATTAGTCTTTCTCTGCCAGAGCCTTTAAAGTACTGGCTCAGCAACAGAGAACAAATGCTAGCAAGCCTGTTAGTTCACTTAACAACTCGCTCCCCTGCACGAGACGCCAGCCGGCACTCTCACCAACAGGGGGGTGATATCAGCAAAGGCAGATTTAGAGCGGACTGGCCACTCTAGCAAAGGCACCTTGTACACGGATATGTCTCTCCGCACGAGATGCCCGACAGCAATCTCACCAACGGAGAAACCGGAAGCTAAACACAGGCTTAGCGGAACACTGGAATCAACGGAGGAGGCTATGGCTCATTATAGTCCCTCTGCATGAGACGCAAGCCTGCAGTCTCTCCAACAGAGGAACTCTCGGGAAAACCCGCTCTCCTCCTGAAGACTAAGTCTACATGAACATGTACTCACGGTACCGCTCAACGCCGGGAAGACTTTGCCCACGGAAGGATCTCCAACGGCAGCAGGATCCAAACACCATCCGGAACTTGAATCAACGGCCCGCTGTATCAGCGAGGAACTCCTATATCCGGGTTTGTGCGTAGCGTTGCTCACGTGGGACGTGCTGACGCTACGCATGCAGGGAAAGGTAGTTCGGGCAAGGAGCGCTACACTTCCTGGTAGCGCCGGCTATGGGAGGCCGTCAGTGTTTACCGGGATCGCTTCGTGACAACTGGCTTCTGCGACAAAGCCCTAGAATGAATCTGCTCCTTCCTCACCGACCGAACACAGAGAGTCAGACTTCCACTGTTCAACTCAGAACCCACAGAGATCAGCTGCGGAGTGCCACAGGGATCCTCCCTGAGCCCCACCGTCTACAACATCTACATGGCCCGCTTGCAGCCATCGTCAGCAGCCATGGACTGAACATCATCTCCTATGCCAACATCACCCAGCTGATTCTCTCCCTCACAAACGAACCCACAGCCACCAAGAGCATCTTCCCCAATGGGATGAAGACAGCTGCCTCAAGCTAAACTCAGACAAGACTGAAGTCCTCGTCCTGGGCACCACCCCTTCTGCCTGGGATGACTCCTGGTGGCCCACAGCACTCAGAACCCCAGTCCACACCCATGGACCATGCACAAAACCTCAGTATCATCCTGGAGTCCTCACTCTCAATGAACTGCCAAATCAACTGAGTTTCATCCTCTTGCTTCCACACGCTCTGCTTGCTTCATACGATCTTCAAGTTGAGGCCCATAGAGTCCAGGAAAACTGTCACCCATGTGCTTGTCAGAAGCAGACTCGACTAAGGCAATGCACTCTATTTAGTTATTTATATGTCTCATATAGCGCTAGCTAGACCCAAAGGTATCAGAGTGCTTTATATATAATGCAGGATTGTTCAATTGAAGTACATACATATATACAGACCAAGAAAAATGTTGTGCTGTCAAGGTAGTTACGATATGCGAATATTAGAACAGCACAAGTTCATGGCATGAATGAAGAAGCTTAAACAATCAAATGCCCACCTTAAAAGGTCTGGGTGTATTCTTTGGGAATATAACTTTGTTGGTGTAGTAAAGTATTTGTTGAGCAGTAGGTATTTAAGGTCCCATTTGAAGCATGAAAAGGATGGGTTACAGGGGAGATCTCTAGTGAGTGAGTTCCAGATCCTAGGAGCATTACCAGAGAATGAGCAATGGGAAGCCAATTGAGGTTCTTGAGGGCCGGTGAGACATGCCCAAATCATTTGAAACCTGTTAGTAGCCAGGCAGCCGTGTTGAGAACTGTTGTAAGGAGAGCAAGGTGGGTTTTCGGAGTTCCTGTGAGGATGGCGTTGCCATATTCTAGTTTTGAGAGGACTAGAGACGGCACTACTGTCTTAAAATCATCAGGCGGAATAAAAGGCTTGATTTTCTTGAGATTTTTAAGAGTGTACATCACTCCTTTGGCTGAGTTGGTGATGTGGTTCTTCAGTGACAAGTTTTTGTCCAGAGTGATGCCCAAGGACTTGCAGTTGTAACTTGCAGTTGAGGAGCATGCATGTTAGCAGGCTAGGGCTATTGTTTGTGGTATGTAGTGTCTGAATAGTGGTGTATTGAGCAGGCGGTCTAGGCGAGGTGAACATTTGAGGGATTCTGTTTGTGGCAATGATTACTGGGATAGTAGACAAAGGTTTGTGGACCGTACTCTGGGTCATAGTGATGTAAGACTCTGTGAGAGCTTCAGCTTCCAGATTGGATACAAGGCTGAGAGCTTGGTGGGCTACACGACTCAAGGGAATAGTAGTCGAATAGGGATGTTGGCTGAGAGTTGGAGAACCTATAAGTGGAAACAACTTCTCCCTACCACTGTGGTAGCAGGTTAACTTGGCCTGGATCAGAAGGTCCTTTTTTCCATGTGAGATGTCTTTAGCTTGTAAATCAAGTTTTTGTTCTATTCAATTCAGGAGCTGCGAAAGTCTGTCAGTGAGATTTACAGCTCTAGAAGAGGATGTATACGTATCAGGTCTTGTGGTTAAGGAGGGTGAGTGAGCTTCAATATATGGAGGGCCTGTGTTTTGAGGTTAGCGAGGCGGACATTTTGTGTGAGCTGAGAAGGGTCTGCATTAGTAGAGAGGGGTGAGTCCGTATGGTAGTATGAGTGGTCTTGAGTTTGGGCTGGCATCATCGGGCTCTAGGTGTATGTCTGTGAGTTTTGCTACCATTTGTTCGTTGGTTAGGGTGAGTTCCATTGAAGTCATTCTAGTGATTACTTGGTGAAAGCGTGTGTCAATGGAGCAGGACAGTTGCTTAGTCTGCAAGAGGATTCAACAAAGATGCATAACGAGTCAGTGGAGACAACAGGGCACAAAGGTTCAGGTTTGGTGGTAGGAGTTAGAAGGGAGAGGGGAGATTGGGACACAAGTCCAGGTTGTATAAAATGTAGCGATAAGGGACGGGAAGTGTCGGTCAAAGATGGCGAGGTTATGGTCTGTAGCTTGTATCAGTATGTTCCCTGTCATGAAAATAGAAATGGAGATTTCCACTCTAAAGGTTAGGGAGTGGGATGTGGTAACTTTAGTTCTGTATTGGATTTTTATTGATTTGGTAAATTGTAGGTGGAGAAGTTAGCTGTTTCTCCACTTTGCAGGGAGTTTTGAGTAGAAGACGTAGTCGGTTTTCCTGTTGCCATTACTTGCACTGTAGAAGGTATTGGCTATTAGTTTTTCTGGTAGTTGTTTAAGTAGGTTGTGTTTGAACTTCTTTTTTGCATTATTAGAAGAGATTTTTAGGGCATCGGATGACCCAAGAGTTGGGGCCGTATCCCTCTAGTGCAGTGTCGAGGGATTTGGGGAGGAACATAGTTAGAGAAAATTAAAAGTCTGGTCGTCCAGAAAACCTAGGAGAGGTAAGTATGTGCTGAGAGTTTAGAACTGATCAGGGCGCTATGAAGGACTTGCCTCACATTGCTCAATAAGTTTAGCTAATTTGAAGAGCAGGAGTGCTTCAGAAGTAGGTAAAGCGAACGTGCCACCCATCGTCGAGTTAAAAAGATAGGGAATATACCATCTTGATAATCCAATTATTCTCAAACCCAGGCCAAACAAAAACAAAATACCAACAATAAAAATTGATGAAGAATAAATATAGGAACATACAGACAGAACTATCAAGGAACTAACTGCCAGAAAACCCTAGAGCCCTAATATTAATGTAGGCTGTTAAACATGTTTAGGCCATTGGTGGAGTTCCAAGGTTGGAGGAGGATCGAAGTCCTCTTTTAGGTGACAAGGTGCAAAAAAAGTGCTGGTTGTGAACAAGATATATACAGTGATGTATTGCTGGTTAAAAAAGATAATTTCAGATGACATCCATCCCTAGATACGATTCGATTCATAAACTTTATTCGATTCAAAAAGAAATAATCATAAAAGTATACAGAACACCACTAGAAAATCATTCTACAATTTGTACATTAAAAGAATAAAAAGAAAAATGTGTACAATTTTACATCATTTGTCAGAAAGCAATGGGAACCATAAAAGGTTTTTAGACCAAACTAGCTATACCGTTTCCTGATCTGGAGAGACAATCTTATAAAACTTAACATAGCACAACATACTCCAGGAGATGATAATGATAACAAGTAGTCATAGCCTTCTTTATAATTACATGGTTGCTGTTCTTTTAGAATAGGCTTAATAAACCTACTCCTTGGCTCCTTATATAAAGGACAAAAAAGAACAATATGGATAGTACTTTGACTTACTTTGTTAATACAAGGACAAGGGGGCAGCCTCTCACACCAACCCCCTTGTTTTGGAAAGGCAAAAAGAAAATGAAGTGTGTTTAGTCTAAACCTTGTCAGGTAAAAACGCCATTGCACATGAGTGGTAAATGTTAGATAAAATTGGTGCTGTAGTTTGCCCAAGCAGTTTATTGACTGGTCTAGACATGACATGCTTAAACTATTACGATAACTTGTTTTAATTAAAGTTTTTTTGTCTCCCTGTATTTTTTCGGGGTTGTCATAAAAGTGGCCCAGACCTATTCTGTGCAAAGTATCACTGACGTATGAAAGCCATGGGATCTGCATTGCATGGTCAAGATTTTTGCAGTCTTGGAGGATATCTTTAGAGAGCTGAAGGTCTTCTGATAGCCATATTTTACCCCATAATAATAAGGGCGAAATGCGAATGATGCCAGTCACATATTCCATTCCCATCTCAGTGTGACAGAAACTGTTAGATGAACCTGATGGGATTGACAACAAACGCTTCATAAATTTGTTTTCCATGACCTGTATCATGGCTGGGCTTTCTGTACCCCAGACCCCTGCCCCATAAGTGGCCACAGATAAGCATTTTGCTCTATACAAGCTTTTTAATTGTGCGACCGGTTTTTGCCCTAGTTTACTACAAAAGCGAAAAAGACCCTCTATGGATCGACTAGTACTTTGTACTCGCGCCTTCATCAAGGGGACCCAACTCAATTTACTGTTAAAAAGATTTTCCAAGTAATTAAAATTATCCACTTTTTCAATGGTGTTGTTGGTTACCATAAACTTACGGGTTTTTGTCCCTTTTGGACCACAGACCATTGCGAAAGATTTTGCAAAGTTTACCTTTAGGTCCAGGTCCAACATAAAGTTATTAAATGCATCCAGACAAGTCTGCATGCTATTTGCTGTGAGGGTCATTAATACCGTATCATCGGCATAAGATAACATAGGTATCTTCTTGCCGTTTACCTTTGGGAAATCAGAGCAATGATCCAACAAGTACTTTTCCAAGCCATTTGTATAAACTAGGAACAAAAAAGGCACTAAAATGCAACCTTGTCGCACACCCTCAGTTGAGGGGATAGATTTTGTTTTTTCCCCCCTGGCCCAAACCTTATTGCCACGGTTGTAGCTGCCTGTAATCTGCGGAGCAGGGTAACCAAGGGTTCCTCAAAACCCATATCCTCCATCATTCGCCATAATTTGTTTCTGCAAACAGTGTCAAAGGCACTGGATAAGTCCATGAAGGCCAGATGAACAGAAGAATTCCTGGCCTTCATGTACTTACTCATAATCAGTGCCAAATTTAGACACTGTTCGATTGTTCCCTTTCCTCTTCTGAATCCATATTGGGAATCTACAATTAGGCCCACAGAGTCTGCCCACGTCTCCAATCTAATAAGGATTATCCTTCCCAGTAATTTACATGATGCGTCAATTAATGATATTGGGCGATAACAACGAGGGTCGCTCTTATCACACTTCTTGAAAATCGGTACCACCACTGCCTCCTTCCAGGATAGGGGAATACGACCAACAATAACCGCTTTAAATACATTTAGCAGCAATGGGGCCCATACAACAATGTTATGTTTAAAAAAGTCCAATGGCACTGCATCTGGGCCAGGGGCTTTTAGTGGGACACCTTTCCTCAATGCCTCTTCAACTTCCTGCAATGTAAGCGAAGAACTAAGCAAAGAAGCTGTCAGCGAGAACTCCATATCCTTTGTTTCATCCTGCAGTCCTAAGAGCGCTAGTGAATTGGGATTAAAAATTGCCGCAAAATGGGCCTCCCATGTCTCACCTGTTATCTGCATCACCATATTATCCTTATCATTGCTAGAAAATAGGGGGCGATTTACCACTTCCCAAAAAAGCTTGCTGTCTTTTAATTCCGAGGCCTTCTCTAAATCATCCCAAGCGAGGTTTTTTAAGATCAACTTCCGTTTTCTAATTGCCTCTTTGTAGGCGCCTCTAGCCGTTTTTACCAGCTCCTTATTCCTTGGTTTTTGTTGCAAAGGCATTTTTAATGATTTTAGAGAGGCAGAACATACAGCATCAAACCATTTAAAACCCTTGATCTTGTCATTACCAATTGGTTTTTTAAGATACTCTGCCACATTTCCACATAGGATTTCAAAGTTCGTAATAACAGTTTCAGGGTCAGTTGTTGGTAATAAACAGGACTCAATTTCGGAGCTATTGGCACTTCAAACCTCCGCCTCTAACCCAATTGCGTCTACTTTCCCCCACTTCAAGATAACACCTTGGTTCCTATTATATTTTATAGGTTGGTCCCAGATTGGGTGCCTTGTGCTAACAGGGGGGCATAATGTTAGAATCAGAGGGTTGTGATCGCTTGCCGAATTTGCAAGCGTCTCAAGTTTATCAATGTATTGAGAATAACCACTGGACACAATGGCAAAGTCAATAACACTCATCGAGCCTCTAATTCCCTGGAAAGTTGGTATTGGGAGGGAATTTGGGGCAACCCATGGTTCCATTATGCATAAATCGTTAATTACAATAATGTTATTTAACGCATCACCATGGGGTGTGTGCTTAAAGTGTTGCACAGGGTGTTCATTTAGATCTTCCAAGCCACATACATTTGACCCACCAAATTTACACAATGAGCAGTTCAAATCACCAACCCAAATGATAAAAAGTAGGGGTAAATCGCTACGCACCTAGGAGACAGCTTCCTGCAAGGTCACAATTACAGATATTTCATTTTTATCAAAGACATTGTGATACCAATTAATCAACAATAAGGGCACAGGGAACAGAGATTGTAGCAAAAGTAATTGGTACCAGGGAGAGTCCACTATTTTTGGTGTTGTTAAATTATTCAATTTTAGGGAAAGTGCAGTCAGTATCCCACCCTTTGCCCTGCCTGCCTGTGATGGCACAGCTAGTACACTAAAGGACTGAAAACCGTCAATATCCTGATCAGTTCTACTCCATATCTCCTGGAGACACAAGATATCATGGCTACCCGCATAATCCAGCCATGCTTCATCTTGTAGTCTCCCAGAAAGGCCTGCAATATTCCACGAAATCAGGCGGAACCTTGTTTCCCCTGACGGATTACCTGGATGTTCGATACGGGTGGCCCCATCCAACCTAGGGGCAGGCAAGGTCAGCTCATAGTCTACAATATCACAAACCTCTGATTCCTAGAGATTATCCCGTTGTACATTACAAGTTAATACCACCTCATTAGTATTATCCCTCGATCCATCATAACTATGTTCCACTAAGGAACTAGCCTTTTCGCTGAATAATTCAATGGGCTTTTGACTGGTTGGTAGTCAATCTATCCCCTCCATCCCCATGAGTGGGTGAAAACGATTACTTAGGGCAATATTATTTGGCATCCACCCAAGGTATTCCTCCCCCCGAAATCTCATTCCGTGATGATTTTGCGGTGGTTGTAAAGGAACATTACTTGGTGTCCACCCGAAATATTTCTCACCCTGGGGTCTCATCCTAGGATCATTTTGGGATTGTTGAAAAGCAACATGCTTTAGATTGTGGTAACAGTATTCTAAACCTATACATTGTATATCCCCCAATCTACCAAGCCTTGGTTTACAACAAATAAAATCTTTAACCCAATTGTCCCTAAAGTTTATGAGGATACAATCCCCCTCCAAATCTTTTTCACTTGGCCCCACCCAAGGAACCCTTCGGACACTTAATATTTCTGTTCTAGAGGCAGGGGGAAGTGCCCTATTTTTATTGAGCCAAAAGGTTACTTTATTTCTAAGATCCATGTTTGACTCCAATTGATTTGGCCTGACTCCTGGGACTCCTGTCAAAATTGCGATAAAAGGAGCGCAGTGGGGGGGTAGATCCACACAAACCGGCTTCTTTAGTGGAGCTTTTTCTCTATGATTTATAAGTCCCTGTTGTGGTATTACCCTAGGCTTTGATGTGGATGCAGCGGCCACTGCGGGCTTTTGCTGACAACCCATAGCAACCACCAAAGTAGAATTATTTGAGGCAGTTTGTAAGGGTACTTTAGCAAGAGTAGCAGTTGCGGCCATTTGCGACACTGCAACTTGATTTTTTGGTCCCACTTTCTTTATAGCATTGGGGTTACCCCCCATGGTTTCAATAGGTTTACTGTTCTTAGCCAATTTCTCAAGACAACGAGTATTGACCGATATAAGATGTTCTAATTGGTCCAGTTTCAAATTTACTATTTGCGTTCTTTCTACAAGAGGCGTCAGAAGCCCTTTAACCAGCTTTTCAATATTAAGCAATAATTCATCATTATTTGGGCAGGAATGATTTGTATGTACATAATCCCCAGATGAAATCCCCCTTTGTTTTGCTGATTTCGATGTTACTCTTAAAGTATTTGTTTTTACTGTTTTGGCTCTACTACCCTTATTGTGACCCCCTCCTTTTTTCCGTTTACTAGTTTTTATAATTTCAATTCCTACTGGCTCGGGTTCTAAGACCTGGGGTTGTGTTAATGTGGGCACTATAAGGCTCAAATTACAGTTTTGGATGCTATCCCCACTAGCAGTGCTTGATGATATACAGTCTTCGTTTGGGCAGTCCACCAGTTCAATCGAAGAAATTAAATAAGAATTAGAATTCATTACAGGAATTGGGCTATCTACCAGATCATTTACTAAACTTTTTTCAGGGGTAATTATAGAACCAATACGTCCTAGTGAAGAGCGTTTCCCTGTTACCAGATCTATTGAGAGGCGCTTTTCTGTAAGAGCGATTTCTTTTTCCAATATCCCTGTTGCCCGAATTATAAAATCATCCAAAGTTCCAGTTGCTTTAACACTACTCGTTTTCAATGTAACCTGCCTACCCTTTCCGGAACGTAAGGCCATCATGGGGAAATTCTTTTGAGAGGAGTAATACAGGACAAGATCCCAACTGAAGAAAACAACCTATAAATCAGACCATTAAAAGATAATAATAACACTTAAAAATATAAAACAAATACTTCAGGTCTGTGATGAAAGAGGATAAGCCCGGCCCGTCCTTATTCGTCCTTGGACGGCCTTAGACGGCCCGCCCTTTGCACCGGGCTTAGCCCCGGGCGCTCCCGCGCGCTCCCGCGCGGCGGTCGCGCGTCCTTCTAAAATAGCAAAAGGAAGGAGTGATGGGCGGGGGGGCGGGGCCAGCAGGGAGAGCAGCCCAGGTGAATCAGATTGGGCTCGCAGGGACTCCTGGGCGATGGAGTCCCTGCTAACGTGCTCGCAGCCCTGCCAGCAACAACACGCCCCAAGTCCTAGCACAAGAGACCGCCCCTCTCCCGACAGCAGCTCCCGCTGATGTCACACGCGCTGCGGGACCCGCGGAGCGGGTCCGACGAGTTGCTGTGGCTTTTCCAAAGGGCAGAGGGTGAAGAAAGAAACAGCAGCAGTCCGGTGGCAGGTCCAATCAAAGGGCAGGTGAGCGTCCCACGAACAAAGTCCTGGAACCTGTTTTTACTCCGTGGGCGGGGGGGCGGGGCCAGCAGGGAGAGCAGCCCAGGTGAATCAGATTGGGCTCGCAGGGACTCCTGGGCGATGGAGTCCCTGCTAACGTGCTCGCAGCCCTGCCAGCAACAACACGCCCCAAGTCCTAGCACAAGAGACCGCCCCTCTCCCGACAGCAGCTCCCGCTGATGTCACACGCGCTGCGGGACCCGTGGAGCGGGTCCGGCGAGTTGCTAAGGCTTTTCCAAAGGGCAGAGGGTGAAGAAAGAAACAGCAGCAGTCCGGTGGCAGGTCCAATCAAAGGGCAGGTGAGCATCCCATGAACAAAGTCCTGGAACCTGTTTTTACTCCGTGGGCGGGGGGGCGGGGCCAGCAGGGAGAGCAGCCCAGGTGAATCAGATTGGGCTCACAGGGGCTCCTGGGGGATGGAGTCCCTGCTAACGTGCTCGCAGCCCTGCCAGCAACAACACGCCCCAAGTCCTAGCACAAGAGACCGCCCCTCTCCCGACAGCAGCTCCCGCTGATGTCACACGCACTGCAGGACCCGCGGAGCGGGTCCGGCGAGTTGCTGTGGCTTTTCCAAAGGGCAGAGGGTGAAGAAAGAAACAGCAGCAGTCCGGTGGCAGGTCCAATCAAAGGGCAGGTGAGCGTCCCCATCTACACCGAAGGCAATGGAGTGTAGAATGGCCACCTAGATACATAAATCTCTGAGCCACTTGGGATTTGAATTTCCTTTTGACGTGGAGCCGAGAGAATAGGGTCAGGATTGTGACAAGCGCGTTGACGTTTCGACCCAAAGGTAAGCGCAGATTGTAATGCGTCATGACAGGTCTTCTTCAGGACTGGGGAAGCAGATATGGACAGCCCAGTGGTCGAAAATGAGGCTTCATTAGATGAGTATGGTCACGCGTTGGTATCCCAAATTATGAAAAAACTAGGTTGATTGGCAACTGTTAATAGGCACAGGGAAGATCCACCATCCGGTTGAAATCTTACATCAATGCAATTGTATGTAGGCAAAGATTCACCATCCGGTTGGAATCTTGCATGAAGGATATCGTTTTATAATTGGGTAATTTGCTTAGAATTGGAATCTCAACTGAAGCACTCAATGTAGCGAGGGTCCTGTCACTGTCATGTGCGGATGGTGGATTTTCCCTTTGCCTACTGACAGTAGTCAATCAACCTTTTTTTTTTTGTAATTTGGGACACCGACGCATGACCATACCTGTTGGAAAACGAGGCAGCATCTGTGAGGCCTGCACAAATAACATGACTACACTTGCCCTTCACTGGGAACCAAACACTCAATTGTAGCGCCTGACTCTCAGAGGGTAGCGTTGCAGAGCAGTCTGAGGCTTACTCAAGGGAGGTGGTGTGGGCTAGTAATCGCCATTTTAAGTGCGCAAAAATAACACTCAATAATTGATTGTCCAGTCTGTACTTTGCTTTATAAAAGTAAGAGTACATTTATTAAACACACACACTACTCAATACTATGCACCCATTTACAAATATACATAAGCTGTTGGAATTACTTTGTGACATTGCATAACATCTCCACCCCTGCCGCGGGGGGGGGGGGGGTCTAGTACCACCACTCCCATGTATGCACATCAACTTGCCCCTAATGCAGTTAGTTGAACATAACCTGGAGCAAGGGCCCTGTGCCATGGCACCATCCCAGTGGCGACCCACCCCATTACCTCAACAAGCATTAAAAAGGGGTAAACCTGCCTTGGTGACACATGACCCTGACTGAGCATCTCCCACTGACCATAAAGTATGCACCTCTATATCTTAAGGGCTAGCAGTCTGGGGTCTTCACCTAAGCGCAGCAGCAAGAATCCATGTTTACGCACACTTTGGAGTGACAGTACTCATCACCTTGGTTGATCATTTGAATGCATTGCAATTGCAGCCCCTAAAGGCATCACAGATAAAATCACAGGTTTACGCATATACAGCCAGACACCCTAGCAGGACTGTCTGTCAACATAAACTCACTTGGCTTATGACATCTCCTTACACATGTGGCTTACAGTCTCTTCAAAAGAAGTACTCCTGGCAACTACACTTCTCCTGCAGTGCACCTCTTCACTTTAAAAGGAATCACAGGTAAAAGCATTGGATTACGTAAATACAGCCAGACCCCTAGCAGGAAGGTCCAGCAACATAAGTCCATTTAGCTTAACATCACCTTACACAGGTACTTCACTTTACACACGTGACTTTCAGACCACCTAAAAAGAAATAACCACTAGTAAATGCATTTTGGTGCAATTACACCACTTCACCTCCAGAGGATGCACTTCTCCACACATCCACAGCTCAGACCTTCACTCCATGATGCACTTCTCCACACACCCTCAGCTGTAGAACAAAAGTTCCAGCCTAGAAGGTGTTTAAATGCTAGCTGAGCCCTTGCGGGGTAGTTTCCTTTAGGTCCCCATGACACTGAGGATGGGACTTTTCTTCGTGCTGGGGGGAAGGCTGCGCTTCTCCAGCAGCTCCCCCCCAGCACCTTTTCACAAGTGAGGGTGACCCCCCTCCTCTGGGGGCTACAAAGCACCAAATAGGCAGATTTCCAAATGCCTGGCGAGGCATTATGGGCCGCTTCATGCTCCTCTCTACCAGCCCCAGCCACTGGGAACACTCTCCTCCGCCCTCGGGGTCTCTGAGAGGGTAGATTCAGTGGGGAGCTGTCTTCACTGGCTCCCTGCACCAACCTTTCGCCTGGCTCTCCTTCTTGACCTCTCTTCTCCCTGCGCAGAGGCCACTGCTCCTGCGCACCGTTCCTGGGCTCTTCTTCTGGTGCTGTTAGGGTCCTGGGGGCAGTCAGGGGGTCTCTTTTTTGAGAGGGTGGATTCAGCAGGGAGCTGCCTTCACTGACTCCTTGCACCAGCCTTTCGCCTGGCTCTCCTCCTTGGCCTCTCTTCTCCCTGCGCAGAGGCCACTGCTCCTGCGCACCAGTCCTGGGCTCTTCTTCTGGTGCTGTTAGGGTCCTGGGGGCAGTCAGGGGGTCTCTACTTTTAACTGCCCATTGCACCAGGCTCCAGCACCTTCAGCCTCAGCAGACCACACCCCAGAGAGAGCTTCTCTTCCTGTGCAAGCACTTTTTAAAAGTTGAGTAGGGGGCTGGCAGGAAGTCTCTGTTGGTCCTATCAAACAGCGACACATCACGTCCCTGCCCCTGCTCCCTCCTTCTTGTCCAGCCTCTGGGTTTGTTCAAAATGGCATCGTCCAGTGTCTCTGGCCACATGTCTCGGAAGCCCCTTCCCCCCACGCTGCCTTCCCTCCTTGGTGCAGCCTGGTGCCTGGCACCCAGCGACAGCAGTTGATGGATTGGCCTGTAACCCAACCCATCTTCTCTTCGTGGAGAGGAGGCCCTAGCTTGTGGAAGAAAGGTTATCAATCCATCCAGCTGAGGTCATTCTTCAGCCTGGGTCAGGTCATGGCTGGCTCAGCGAAATATGACAGTTCTGGATGACCCAAAAGCAGTACATATATGACTTTGGACTGTGCAGAATATTTCTTTTCACATTCGCTACCCTGGACTTAAGTGCGTGTCTGGAATCTGTAGGCCTAATGGAAGTTAATCTAGCCATGGGCCCCACATACCCATAGGGGAATAATGAAGTGAAAACACAGTAAAACACACTGACTTTCCCTGGCATGTTTCTTTCCAGTGTATAAAGCTTATTCCATGTCACCACCCAATACTGCATAAGTCCTGCCACACCATTCACTTTGTAGCTGCTCCTGGAGTGCACACGCTAGGAATCTCCCCTGCGCAGCCCGTACACGTGTGCACACACATGTACACATGTGTCTGCATGTAACCAGCCCGGTGTCCCTAACTCCAGCTGCTGCGCAGTGGCCTGGTCAAGCCAGGGGAACATCAGTAAAATCCCCATGCAGTCTCTTACATCCTGAGTTCACTGTGGGTGAGTCCCAGCTTATGAGGCTCCCCCACAGTAAAAGCTCAACAAATAGGTGCTCAAAAAGCGAAAAATCCGGGCGGCCCATAGTGTCAGAACCACCTTCTAACAAAACCCATTTAATAAAGCCCCATTTTTTGACCACTGGGCTGTCCATAAATGCTTCCCCAGTCCTGAAGAAGACCCGCTGTGTCGCATTACAATCTGCTCTTACCTTTGGGTCGAAACGTCGACGTGCTTGTCACAATCCTGACCCGATTCTCTCTGCTCCACATCAAAAGGAAATTCAAATCCCAAGTGGCTCAGATATTTATGTATCTAGGGATGGATGTCATCTGAAATTATCTTTTTTAACCAGCAATGCATCACTGTCTACATCTTGTTCACAACCAGCACTTTTTTTGCACCTTGTCACCTCAGCACTTGTGCCCTTTTGTCTGTTTATTACTTGTGGCAGCCTAGAAGTATCATCTATACACTATAAAATGTAAAAAGAAAACAAGTAATTTCTTTCTTCAATATATTCCTTTGATTTACTCATGTTTTGTGTGTTCTTTTGTTTTCTTTTTCTCCATTAACTGTGACAATTAAAATGTTTGAATAAGTGCTTTGCTAATATTGTTTGGTATTCGGTGAGTAAGAAAGCAATTCTGTTCCCGACAGAACCAACATTACTTCACAACTTCACACCCAGGTTCTGAGGGGCACTGGGTTACCCCATTATACTGGACGTAACAAGGTATGGGTGCCTAAGTGCGAACTACCCAAACAGCCAAAAAGGGCATGGCACAGGCCTGGCAGCGAAAGGGTTAAGATAATTTTAGATTTCTTGAATTTGACTTTAAAGCCATGTCAGTTTAAAAGTGTTACTATCCTGCCCACCTTAGCCAGGTGTTCACTCAAATCATCCTCTGTGATACAGATGTCATCAATATATGATAATGCCTACTGATCTTTGTGTATGATCTCCCTAATCCTTGTTGCGAAGAGTCCAGGGCTGTCTTGTTTAAGAGTACTGAAAACCACTAAATGAGAAAGCATTTCAGGTACAATATTTTGACTAAAAAACCTGTTAAATACATATAACTTTGCTTTATACTTTTTCCTGACTAAATGTGTCATCAATCCAGTACTGTGGGCATTTTATACAACTTTGTGCATTTATGTACATTCAAATTTCAATATTCTCAAGCTATACTGTATGAAATAACAGGTTTTAATGCCAGAAACAAAGGAGAGTTCATGGTGGAATAAGAAGGCACTGTTATACCTTGATATTGTAATTGATCTAATGTACCTTTTAAATAGAGGGCCTGATTTAGATTTCGGCGGAGACGGTAGAAAACATCAATGATCTGTCACAAAACAACATGGTTTTGCAAGTGGGGTATCTGCGCTTTTGGTCCCAGGCTTGGCTGCCATCTAGGAAAACCCAGATATTTCTGTGAACTAGACACCCGGGGGAGTCCAGGGAGGTGGTTCCTCCAACATTTTCTTATCACGAATACCCTGTAAACCTCAAATGTAGCTAAAAAGTCACATTTTCCTCAATTTTGTTTTTTAAATCCTAATCTCAGATAGGGCCTGAATTACTATTAGGTGGATGGTACTCCATCATCAGGATGGGAGAGGACATTACTACCTCCACCATGATGGACCATTGTTTTACACCAGATTGAGAAATGACCACTGGCCCTCTTTATACATTAAAGGAAGCCACAGTTATGGTGGCTCCTTTCAATGTACCAAATGTTTGGTGGATGGCGGTTATCACGTTTGACAGTGGTTCAACAAATATATAACACTTTTTTGTTTATCAGAAGCAAACTCTTAAAGCGGGAATTTGTTTCTGATAAACGGAAAACAAATGTTTATGACCGAGGTGATAAGAGAAGGCATTTCTTTGGAAGCTGCCTCCTTTCCACTTCAGGGAGCAACGCCATCAAATTAAGTAAGCCAAAATAAGCTAGGAATTCTGTAGCTCATTGCTATCCCTAGGGGAGTATGTCCTTTAAGCAGTAACCTGGGATTCATACATGAGCACCGGCTCCATCCAAAACCATAATGCCTAATCCCGTTCATGTCGAATTCCGGATTGTGTCTTCAATGCCATGGTTCTAACTTGGATACTTGCAGTCACTTGGCACCTACCAAACAAATTGCATGTCAAGATGCATGGATAAGAGTTTGATTGCTAGACTAAGGGTGGTAGCAAGAGCAGGGAGATTCTGTTTTTGGAGGGAGAGAGTGACAGACAAGAATAGCAAGGGGAAAGGGGGCTTGCTAAACTGATTGAAGGGCTGATCTGTTTTGACATTGCATGTGGCTTGATGGTTTAAGGGTATCCTCCTCCTGTGAACATTTATGGCCACTAAAGGTCTTTACTGTCTAGCATCCTGATCAACTCTGTTCAAGGACTCACATGAACAAGACTGCAACTGTAATTCCCCATTGTTGTGTCACTGATGGATATCAAAACTCCTAACAAATCAACTTCATCAGTTTGTCAAACTTCCACTAGCTCAGCTCATAAAACAGTGGACATAGTGAAAGTGCCTAGTAACAAATTAAGGTAAAACAGAAATACAGCTTTGGCAACTAATTTGCTTAGGTGATTCAATAACATATTAAACACATAAAAAGCCATAGTTTTGACCAAGAGAAATTTGTCAGTCAGAATTTGATTGTGTCTGAGGGATAAAAATAGTTGACTTATTGTTTCCCACGTTTAAGGGAAAGACCTGCCTGCTGTTCTCAAAACTGTATGCATCGAAGTGACAGGCGAGAATGGTGCCACTCAAAGGTTGTCCTGCCTTCCATTGCGAGACAACATTCTTCTCTCACTCCCATCAGGCTTACAGATATGGCAAGTCCATCAAATAGAAAACCAGTAAGAAGACCAGTAAAAGGCCATCCGCGAACACAACGAAAAAACAACAGTACATCTACAGAGAAGAGTTTGGGGGCTGATATATCTTTTCGACTTAGCAACTACCCTTCCTACATGCCACAGTGGGAGTGGAAGGAAACAATTATCTCTAACTCTAAAGCAGTTCTTGCAAATGAGGAAGCACCTTTGAAGAAAGACAACAATCCAGATGAGAAGAAATCCAGAACAAATGGAAGCCGTTTCCCTCCCATTGGGAAGAAGAACCACATATGCTGGGACCATGAGCTGGGTGGCAACACATATAACCAGAGAGAGACGGAAAAAGTCACATCTAAGAGAGGTTAGTGAGATGACTTTGTGCCTTCGTAGTGTAAATGCAAATAGTTTAACACATGAAGTGACCTTATGGGTAAGACAGGTTTTAGCAGTGTATGTGGTCTTTCCTCCAAATAGGAATGTTAGAAATCAGCACTATGAGGAAGGCTAGCTGCTGGTAGAATTGCTGTTGAGCTGGAAATTAAACCCCCATATCTACAAATCATGCATAAAACAGCACTTCAGCTACGAACCCAGAAATCTGCTAATTATCAGCAAAACACATGTATTGAGATTAATCAAAACATATCAACTCTCTAGTCTCCAGGCTACTATCTAAATGGCCACCAAGTTTGAATGGATAAACCTATCTCTAACTAGCATCGTCACAGCACAGAACCCTAGTCCTGGCACATCTGCCATTTAGCTTCCCTCTCTAGAACCCAGTTTATCAAACCAGAACGCTACCAACGAATAAAAAAGAGGCTCTCCACTTTGACACACATGCTGCCAGCCACAGCTAAGTGTGACTCCGCTACCTGCTATGTCTACCAATGCATTATTCATAACTGCTGTAAACAAAGCAATGCCCCCCCTTCTATTCCAAAGTCTACAACCCAGAATTCTATTGATGTTGAGTTAGAAGTATCACGCACCTCTTTAACCCTTAGCCAAGAAATACAGAATTCTATGGAAATTGTGCTGGAAGCGTGTCTAAACTCTTGAACCATAGTCTACCAACTAATGGTGAGACTTTTGCTGAGACTTTCCTTACTGTAGCTGAGGCTACCATTCCTGAACTCTAGTGAAGCTAAACTACCAATCAAAAAATCCAGTGCTGATGAGGTGAACCAGAAATTATCCTACTGTAGGTTATTCATCACTTTATTCTGTTACAACAGATTTGGTGAATTTTGTTTAATGCAACTACCAAGCTAATGGCACATTATTTATTTCCATAGAGATATGATCAAAAGAATACATGGTGCCAACAATTAGTTTACACTCTGAATCTTATGGCTGGCCAGTTTGCTCTAATATTGGTGCTCAGCAGAAAGTCTAACATTAAAAAAGAAGATTTTGTTAGATGTGCATTTACGTATTATGTTGTAGATTTTCGATAGAAACTTGTAAATCAAAGAAGGGTTTGAGTAATTTTTACAATCTTAGTGGACAGCCTTGAATTATTTTCACTTTGGATTGGTTCATAACTACTTCATATGATACAATTACTTAGCCGAGACTGGTCAATTCCCTCCTACCCCCCACACAAGAGTGAGGAATGGTTGTAAATAACAAGGAAAAGAAAAGTAGTACTTTGATAAATTAGATCACTAAGTATAATCAGGATATTAGCCTACTATCAACTCTTCCTTGTCCTATCCTTACTTATTTAGCATATAGAAGTCTACGGACTACTTTTGGGAAGTGTTCACTGGTAGGGCTAGTGGCATCAATCTTCCTGGCAGACAAAATGGCCACTGATAAAACTATGGGCCAGATTTAATATTGGATGGATGGAACTCTGTCCATCATAGTAGTGCAGGACATTAGTTCTGCTATCACAGCAGACTACTGTCTGCCCAATTCAAAGATCGCTGCTGACCCAACATGATATCTGTACCTTGATAGAAACCATCACCGTCATTACAGTTCCTGTCAAAGTACAAAACCTATGGTGGATCATTTGTTTTTCAGTCCCTCCCCTCCAGGTTTTTCGTAGCAGTGTGATAGCTTTACTTTTATTGCCCCTACTCCATCAGGCCATCGGTGGTAGCTCTCCTCCGACAGAGTCAATGGGGGCTCCATCAACCAAAAGCTGACAGTCCACTGTTTCTAAAGAGGCGGGTGGAGTATCAGTTTGGCAAACAAGGTACTTCTTCGAGTTTTCAATGGAGTGCACTGTCCACCATAATCTAAATCAACCGCTTTGTCCAATAGTACGTCAGAAGGGCCTTAGTCAAAACTTTGTTTTCAGTTTATGTATGAACAATTAATAAATGTTTTTTTTAAAGTTTGCATAATCAGTCATGAAATCAAACAGATTGATAAAAATAGTAAAAAAGCAAGTTGAATTTATTTTTATCCATCAGGATTACATAATTATTTAAAAGCAAACGGTAGTTCTGGCCTTTGGCTTTTAGGAAACAGGTGGGCCATATTTATGACGAAACTGAAAATAACATTGAAGTCAGATTTGTCTGTAGCAAAGTGCAAGGGCAAGTTGGACATTTAATACCAAATATTTAAATAAAGGTAGCCTCCATTTCCTATGGCAACCAGAGACTTAGTACAAAAAAGTATAGAATGGAGGACAGACTCCCTAACCCGCATAGTACAATTACAAAGACCATAGTTAGATATTTATTTATCCCATTTCTATCTCTAGATTCTTGTCAGAAAGGCTCCTAGTAGCTTTTGGTACTGTTGCCTTCTTCTACTTCTGGATAGTATGTGGCATTCAGTTTCAATTTCCACCCAGGCGCAGAATAAAGTTTCTTGAAATTGCCAAGCCTTTGACGGAGCGGAAATCTCAGTTCATTTGTAGGGGTGCATTATAATCATGTGAAGGACGCATCCGCAATTATGCTAACGTGAAGTGTTAGAAGTGTGAAGTGTATTAATGTAACTAGGTGACATGTTTTAGGTTATTCACCAGTAGCATGGATAATTAACGTAGTAAATAAATGCAACTAATGTAACTAGCAGAAACTTTTAACATGTAAACTTGTGTTTTGAAGTTGATTCATATACTGAACGTGTTTAACAATTATATTTCTATGATTTGGTAAATGTATTAGTTGAAACAATATAATGGTGATGCAAATCTGTAATGCTTAAAGTGACACTTTCGTATGTTAGCTGAAATCGTAGGCCTGAAATGCAAGTCCCTAAAAACTCTCTTTTTAGAATTAATTATTGAATTTCATGTGCACAGTAGAATCTATTCTTTCTCATGTATGCATTGCAGGTGGAGAAGCATACTATGAGAGAAAAGTAATAACTTTGTTTTAGTAGCTATGAAAGGAGAAAAGAAGTGACAGTTACACGGGTTGGAGGTGAGAAAGACGAAGATGGATTGACATGGTAGTGGGCATAGGAACCAAGGAGGAATTGTTACAAGAGATGTAAATGAAGAACATTGTGGAAAAGTACCCGCATGATGGTAACCATTGTGGATTAGGCACACGCTGTGCATTATAGGAATTCTACCTGTGGATGACTGATTGTTGAAGTTAAGGAAAGTGCCCACTTCTTTCTTGTCTTCAGAGGGAGAGTCTCTCAGATTGAGCTCTTTCCTTGCAATAATGGCTTTATGCTACTCTACCCCTTGATGGTGGAGAGACTTCCTAGTAAAGCTCCATGCACTGAGACCGTTTCCTTTCCATTGAAAATGCTTATGTAGGGATGTTACCTTAGCACTAGAGTAGGGATAGATTCATGCTTTTCACTCATCAACCCTCAATGCAGGGAAATTTGGACTCATGCTTCTTGAGTCTCGGTATCTTACTTCTTGAATTAATAGTTTTGCTCATGCTACACCTTTTAAATTGGATGCATAGATTTGGCTTCATGCAAATTCCTTTGTATTTCTATACCCTCTTGTTGAGGTGTCTCTATGTCCAGTTATTTTTGGCTTAGTAATAAATTAAGTAACCAAATCTAGTTGTCTGTAGATTATTATTGGTAAAAGGAATTGTTGACTAATTGGTTGTGCATTAACGATTTTTTCCATTTCACACTTACATGCTACGAAAAAGAACCATCGGAGTGTGTCTTTAGAAAAGGTCTAGAACTAATGGGCCTAGCCCTTTCAGTTGGTAGCAGAGTAGGAGGGTTCGCACATGAAGTAAGGGGAGAATCTAGAAGTAGTCTAGAATAGGATGGACTTAGAATTCCAAAGCCCTGAACTAGAACCCAATGATCGAAAACGGAAGATAACGGAATCTGGCGGAGACCGACAGAGTTTGATGGTGCGGCGGAAAGAGGAGTGAGTATCAACAGGGTGTATGTAGTATGTTAGATTGCAGGAATAGTATTGTGTGATGTCTTGCGAAGTTGGAGTGAGAGTCGAGTGAATGTGGTCCAAGGATTGAGATTTGAGTTGCAGGTTCCGAAGTGGCCTACAATCCCGAGATATTCAATGGTGTAGAAGACACCGAGATTGTGATTGTCTGACCGAAGAATTGAGGAGTTGTCGAGAGACATCATTGGCAGTTCCACGTAATACAGGGAACTTTGTGTGAATGGGACGCATGTGAATCGTCTACTGGACTTGTGTACAGGGATTAACTATACTTATTCTGGTGATCCACGCTGGTAGAGGGTACCTTGTGTGAATGTTCTTGAGTGATTTAATTATATCGATCTTTTTAGAGGGGCAGACAATTACGGATTTAAGATGATTGTGTGAGTGAATGCGTATGGAGATATTGTGAAGGAGGGAGAGCCACTGCGAAGAGTGAGAGTGACATCGGGTTGTGCAGTGCTGTGATAGGCTGGTTGGTGTAACACCACGCTGGGATTGGCTGGTAGTCATCAGGAAGTCTGTGGCTGAAAGGGATTGTTCTGTCGCAATCAATTGAACAAAGTTGCATTTTTTAAATCATGCGATGCTTTAGGGTGTTACAAGATCTTTTCAGGGGTGATAAAGGAGTTGGTACTCGAGTGGGCAAAGAGGCGCCTCTCCAAGGATACTCCAGAACACTATGTGGTGACAAAAGTTGGGCTATAATATGCCTCCAAAATTGGCACAAAATCACTCAAAAGGAGGGTGAATTGTCATTTCCACAGTTTGGTTCATTCAGATTGGATGTGTTGAATCAATTTAGGAGAATGATGTTTGTGATGCAACCCTTGCCTAGATACACTCAGTTTGAAGCGTTTGATGCATGGATGCATGCAGCTCATGCTAAGCAAAGAGAGAAATATCAAGGGAGGATGAAGAAAACTATGAAGGCATATCAGGATGCACAGTGGGATGCAAGGCTTAAGAGGTGGAGAGTGGATACCATCGAGGGAGAGAGGTTGTACCCAGTGCTGGTAGGAGAGGGAGGACTACATGATAGGAGCAGAGGGAAAAATGGGAGTGACAGTAGTGATAATGGAGAGAACTTGTTAAATGGTTTGCTGGCTGAGTGTCCACCAACTTACAGTCCCCAAACAGGTGAAGGAGGACAAAGCATTGAAGGCACCAAGAATGTGGGGAGCGTATAAGCCCCAGTAGCTCTGAATCCAGGGGTTGTGGGAATTATATCATCAGGAGTAGGGGGGACAGGAGTGTCCATCTTGAGAGGTATGGAACAGAATGGTGTTAATGCTGCTTCACGGTTGCTGGAAGCTCTTACTGTACCGGTTATCATTGGTCCTGTCATTCCTGTTTATGAGCCCAGTAGGAAACCTTGGTCAGAGACAATCCATACATGCCGAAGGGACTGGTTTGGGAAGAACAGGGGGTGCGAATGTGAATTGTCATCCTTTAGTTCCTATGGAGTCCAGTACCTCTTTATCAACTACTAACAACCCTTTCGGAGTATGGATTGGCTCCAGTACCATAAGGCCTACACCTATGGTAAGCACTAGTTCAGATCTGTGACTGTGGGAAACTCCTGTGATAGGACCAAGTGGCACGACTCAAGAAGCAAGCACAAGTCAAAGAACCTCTGACAATCAGCACGTTCGAGATGTTACAGACTTAGAGTCATGGTTGAGGGATCCTAATAACAGCAAGGAGAGCCAAAATAGTAAGTCGAGTCAGGGTACCATCAAGGCTGCAATGAAGGTTAACCTAGTGGATGTGGTGAGGATGAAGACTGAGTTGGAGGAAATCATCAGTGGGAGACTACCTTTAGACAGAATAGACACCTATGAGCCAGATGTCTTGTTGTTTATGGCTAAGGATGTCATCCGGAGAGCGAGACAAGCTCATGAGAAGTTGTCGGAATTGGCTCAGAGGTATGGAGTAGATTTATCCCAGCCCAAGGCATTGCAGGGGAATCACAGGCTTACTTACAGTGACCCAGAGTTGGAGGAAAAGAGAGGGACTGGATTGAGGACACACATTTGGGAACTAGTAATAGGAATATGGGCTTGGAGTATGCTGGATAAGTGGGAAGAGAGGTGGTCAAAGAAGAAGAGTGTAAGAAAGGTGACAGGAGAGACACCACCTCCAGGAGGGGGGAACACAGGGAATAGAGGCATATCCATTACAGGAAGTGCCTAGTGAAGGATGCAGGCATGTTCCCTGTAAGCCCGGGTGGCGAACTCGGCTCTGCCAGCGGAGTTTGCGGAGTCTTACCAACTCGTCTCTCCGCCTTGACATCTTGTGTCATGCGCGCCCGTGCCTCAGCGTGTGCCTCAGCCTCGAAGAATTTCACAAGGCAATCAAACATATCATCAGATGCCCTTAATGGAAGCGCTGAATGGATTTGCTCTGGACCCATCCTTATGACGGTGCCTGAGGGGAAAGGAAGACTGTACACTTGGTGCAGTCTTAGAGGTAGACCAGAGTGGACCATACGCAGAAGCAGACGTAGATGGTCATTCCATTACATTCTTGATTGATACTGGTGCTACCCATTCCACTGTGAGATCCGCAGTAGCCCCAAATCTGTCCCTCTCTGGAAAATTGATCCAAGTTGTAGGAGTCTCAAATAAAAGAATGACAAACTCTTCGACAGAAGAGGAGCCTGTGAAAATTGGAACCTTTCAGGATCACCATCAGTTTGTGACTTGTTGTGGAAATTGAATTGTACCATCTATTGCACCCCAAAAGGAATCGAATTGAAGACGAATGATGAGGAGATTGCTTTCAAGTTGGTTAACCGGAACCAATGCACTACCATGTTTTGTTTATTGACAGTGGAAGACTTGCCGCTGGATCTCAGAGACTCTCCAGTGGCATGGGACTCACCGGGGAAGAGATCGGACTTATTTGAGAATTCGAGCCAGTCCGCATACAGGTAAAGCCACATGTAGAGTTTCAGAGAATATCTCAGTACAAACTGACCCCAGAAACAGTGGCAGGGATCACGCTTGAAATTGAATACATGATTGTGCAGGGCATCCTAAAAGAGATCATGGGAAGTCCATGCAATTATCCTATTATGGGGTTGCAGAAGTCAAGTGGGAAATATTGCATTGTTCAGGACCTTAGGAAGATCAATAGCATAGTGATTCCATGTTGTTCTGTGGTACTGAATCCATCTGTAATCCTATTTCAGATTCCTTGCAAAGCTGAATGGTTCATGGTGATTGACCTCTGCCAAACATTTTTTTCTATTCCATTACATGGGAAAAGCCAATGTTTATTTCCTTTCCATCTGAAGAATCGTGTCTTAACATGGTGTTGTATCCCTCAAGGGTATACTGAAAGTCCATCCATATGAAATGAAATTAAATGAATGAATAAAATTGAAATGAAATGAAATTTGGATTTATAACACGCGCTAATACCCACAGGTGTCTAGGCGCAGTGGCTCAAATCTAAAGTGTGAGCCAGCATGGAGGAGACGAGAAGAAGGACCACTACTTGTTAAACATCAGTTTTTAGGGATTTGCGGAAAGCCAGGAGGTTGTTTTCTGTCTTCAGTCCGATTATGAGTGAGTTCCACAACTTCACTGTCCCTGCCACGACGGTTCTCCGCCCTCAAGTTGCCATTTTGACTTAGGGACAGCAAGACTTGCGGAAGTTGTAGAGCGAAGCTCTCTACCAGGGAGATACCACTGAAATTTGTTTGCCAGGAAGTCCGGTCCGAGTCCATGAAGTGCCTTAAAGGCAGTACAGAGGGCCTTAAATTTGATCCTTCTTTTTACCGGTAGCCAGTGCAAGGATGCAATGAAGGTTAACCTAGTGGATGTGGTGAGGATGAAGACTGAGTTGGAGGAAATCATCAGTGGGAGACTACCTTTAGACAGAATAGACACCTATGAGCCAGATGTCTTGTTGTTTATGGCTAAGGATGTCATCCGGAGAGCGAGACAAGCTCATGAGAAGTTGTCGGAATTGGCTCAGAGGTATGGAGTAGATTTATCCCAGCCCAAGGCATTGCAGGGGAATCACAGGCTTACTTACAGTGACCCAGAGTTGGAGGAAAAGAGAGGGACTGGATTGAGGACACACATTTGGGAACTAGTAATAGGAATATGGGCTTGGAGTATGCTGGATAAGTGGGAAGAGAGGTGGTCAAAGAAGAAGAGTGTAAGAAAGGTGACAGGAGAGACACCACCTCCAGGAGGGGGGAACACAGGGAATAGAGGCATATCCATTACAGGAAGTGCCTAATGAAGGATGCAAGCATGTTCCCTGTAAGCCCGGGTGGCGAACTCGGCTCTGCCAGCGGAGTTTGCGGAGTCTTACCAACTCGTCTCTCCGCCTTGACATCTTGTGTCATGCGCGCCCGTGCCTCAGCGTGTGCCTCAGCCTCGAAGAATTTCACAGGGCAATCAAACATATCATCAGATGCCCTTAATGGAAGCGCTGAATGGATTTGCTCTGGACCCATCCTTATGACGATGCCTGAGGGAAAAGGAAGACTGTACACTTGGTGCAGTCTTAGAGGTAGACCAGAGTGGACCATACGCAGAAGCAGACATAGATGGTCATTCCATTACATTCTTGATTGATACTGGTGCTACCCATTCCACTGTGAGATCCGCAGTAGCCCCAAACCTGTCCCTCTCTGGAAAATTGATCCAAGTTGTAGGAGTCTCAAATAAAAGAATGACAAACTCTTCGACAGAAGAGGAGCCTGTGAAAATTGGAACCTTTCAGGATCACCATCAGTTTGTGACTTGTTGTGGAAATTGAATTGTACCATCTATTGCACCCCAAAAGGAATCGAATTGAAGACGAATGATGAGGAGAGTGCTTTCAAGTTGGTTAACCGGAACCAATGCACTACCATGTTTTGTTTATTGACAGTGGAAGACTTGCCGCTGGATCTCAGAGACTCTCCAGTGGCATGGGACTCACCGGGGAAGAGATCGGACTTATTTGAGAATTCGAGCCAGTCCGCATACAGGTAAAGCCACATGTAGAGTTTCAGAGAATATCTCAGTACAACCTGACCCCAGAAACAGTGGCAGGGATCACGCTTGAAATTGAATACATGATTGTGCAGGGCATCCTAAAAGAGATCATGGGAAGTCCATGCAATTATCCTATTATGGGGTTGCAGAAGTCAAGTGGGAAATAATGCATTGTTCAGGACCTTAGGAAGATCAATAGCATAGTGATTCCATGTTGTTCTGTGGTACTGAATCCATCTGTAATCCTATTTCAGATTCCTTGCAAAGCTGAATGGTTTATGGTGATTGACCTCTGCCAAACATTTTTTTCTATTCCATTACATGGGAAAAGCCAATGTTTATTTCCTTTCCATCTGAAGAATCGTGTCTTAACATGGTGTTGTATCCCTCAAGGGTATACTGAAAGTCCATCCATATGAAATGAAATTAAATGAATGAATAAAATTGAAATGAAATGAAATTTGGATTTATAACACGCGCTAATACCCAGAGGTGTCTAGGCGCAGTGGCTCAAATCTAAAGTGTGAGCCAGCATGGAGGAGACGAGAAGAAGGACCACTACTTGTTAAACATCAGTTTTTAGGGATTTGCGGAAAGCCGGGAGGTTGTTTTCTGTCTTCAGTCCAATTATGAGTGAGTTCCACAACTTCACTGTCCCTGCCACGACGGTTCTCCACCCTCAAGTTGCCATTTTGACTTAGGGACAGCAAGACTTGCGGAAGTTGCAGAGCGAAGCTCTCTACCAGGGAGATACCATTGAAATTTGTTTGCCAGGAAGTCCGGTCCGAGTCCATGAAGTGCCTTAAAGGCAGTACAGAGGGCCTTAAATTTGATCCTTCTTTTTACCGGTAGCCAGTGCAAGGATGGTAAGGCATGTGCTACCAATTGCTGTTTAGGGATATCGAGCAGCAGACGAGCTGCTGCATTTTGTAGGACCTGCATTTTATTGAGGAAACGTGTACGTATGTTAAGGAACAGTCAGTTGCAATAGTCCAGTCTAGACAGTATGAACATTGTCACCACCACTTTGTGGAACTCTAGACTGCTTAAAACTGGAGTGTGTGAAAAAAATACCTTGGTTCAGTCATATAAAAGGCCAGCTAGAGACCATAGGGCTGGCTGATTGTTTTTACAACTCAGGGAATACTGCAAAGTTGTCAAAAGTAAATCTGAAAAGAGATTTTTGAGCACACTTATATTTGAGCAGAGGAACCCGGGAGATGGCAAAAAAGAGGGTTTTAGAACACTCATTGTTAGTCTGTACTCCAGGCCTTGAGCCTTATCTCACTTTCTATTTTACTACCGCTAAATTATTTTACCTTATAAGGTTCAGGTTTGGCATTTCACACTTCTTTGTCTCATATCCACGCAATGTATATTGTGACGCCAAATTGGACCCATGTCCATGTGACTCAGAGTCAGTCCAGAGCACCTTACATTTTATGTTTTTATGTAAACTTTATATTGTTCCAAGGTGTGCCTTTTTAATACCTCTTTTAAATATAAGACAGTGTCGGGCTGCATTATATCACCTCCAGCTTTTAAAAGATGAATTTACATGTCTAATGATCTAAAAGTACATTTCTTCGGCCATGTGGTTAAGGGATATTCAGGCACATGCATCAATGTAAAAACCGGTCGCAACCTTTGCGACCGGTATTTTTGCATTTGGGATGCATCATCCCAAATGCAAAAATTGCAATTTAAGGAATCTCTACATTGCGATTCCTTAAAAATCGCAATTAAGGAATCGCAAAAGTCTTTGTTGATGCATGTGCCAGATTGTTGGAAATTGACTCTATGAATTTATTTACATTTTGTGACCTGGTTTTTAAGATGCTTCCCAGTGGAATAATTATTTATGATATTGATATTTTGACAATTGAAACTGCCATTGTTACAGATGATTGTTATCAGATTCTGTATTTATATCTGTAATCTTTCCTGAAATGTTCTTTTATAATACATTCTTTTATGTTTGGTATACAGCCGAATAAAGACTTTTGATGATGATGATGAAAGGAAGGATCTTTCTGATGGTTTTGTTCACAAAGAAGCAAGAGGAGGTGATTGCATTAATTTGCCCCTCAAAGGATAGTTTAGACTAAAAAATGACTCCAAGTTTTTTCACCTTATTGGCAGTAGTGGGGGATTCGCCCATTTCCTGTGGCCACCACTTAGGTCCCCAAAAGGAGGTATAATTTCCAAAATAAGCACCTCAGTTTTCCCTGCGTTCAATTTGAGGCACTTGTGGGCCATCCACTGTACCACCTTGCGCAGGAATTCTTGAAATGTTAAGGCGGTGTCCGTGTGGTCTCCAGAAAAAGACGCCACGATTTGTGTGTCATCGGCATATGACACTGTTTTGAAGCCAAAGGATTTTATGAGCAAGCAGAGGGGGTAACATATACATTGAAAAGTGTTGGGCTCAAATGGAGCCCTGTGGCACTCCACAGGGCAGGGTGAACCACGATGAGCTATGCCCGTCGAGCTCCACCCACTGTTCTCTGTCAGTGAGAAAGGACTTTAGAAGGGCCAGACCTTGCCCTTGACTCCCATGGAGAAAAGTCAGCTAACAAGCTGGTTGTGGTCAACCGTGTCGACGGCCCTTTAGAGGTTCAATAGGATCAGTGCTGACTTCCCGCCTTTATCCAGAACCTCTCTGATTTCCTCAGACACATTTATCAGGGCCAGCTCGGTGCCAAGTTGACTTCTAAAGCTATACTGCACACAATCCAGTACCTTGCTATCCTCCAAGAACTTGGTGAGTTCTGTGTTCATGGCCTTCTCTAAGATCTTAGCGGGCAGGGGAAGCCGCGAGATAGGCTGATAGCTATTCGCGTCTTTACAATCCAAGTTGCGTTTTTTCAATAATGGAAGAACGGATGCCTTCTTCCAAGCAGTCGGGAAATATCCTGCAGAAAACATCTGATTGAAGATCCCCGTAAGGAAAAGGGCCGCAGGCTCTGAAGCCAGAGGGAGAATTTCAGGGGGGGCAGGGGTCCCAGGGTTATCCAGATCTCCTCTGACTAAGCATTGACATCACCTGTGTTACCCAGATGCTACTAAAGTTGTAAAGGCAAGGGATTGTGTCAACTGAGGAGGCTCCCTCACAAGAAATCTTAGTGTTTAGAGTGGAGGGCCCATCGGATAGTATTCCTCCTGCTCCCTGGGCTGAGGAAACAGAGTCTGCAACTGCCTCAACAAGGTCTTAAAAAAGAACCTTGAGAGTCTGATTTTGACCTTAAACTCAGCATTAGTCCAATATATTGACCTTCTCATTGCGTCTGATATGCGATAGGCTTTCAGGGATGATACCATTGCCTTACTGAACCATCTGGCGGACAATGGGCATAAGGTGTCTTCAAGTAAGCTTCAGTACTGCTTGAATGAAGTACAGTTACTTGGGCCATCGAATCGAGAAGGGCAAAAGGAAAGTGTCACCTGAAAGAGTGGAAGCGATCATGAGAATCAATCCACCCAGTACCCAGAAAGAGATGTTAATGTTCTTGGGAATGGTTGGCTACTGCTGACAGTGGATTCCTAACTTTCTCTGATGGCAAAACCTTTACAGATGCTGACTCACAAGGATGTGTGTGATCTGGTACCTTGGGATAATGGCTGTCTACTTGCCTTCCTGTAGTTGATGGAATACTTGTGTCGGGCTCCAGCTTTAGGAATGACTGATTACAACAAAGCGTTTTCGCTGTTCTGCCATAAACGAGAGGAATGTGCTCTATCTGTACTCACCCAGACACATGGAGGCTCCAATAGACCAGTGGCCTATTTCACAGCTGCTTTAGATCCTGTAGCTTCAGCATTGCCCGGATGTCTCAAGTATGTTGCTGCAACAGGTGACAGTATTGAACGATGTGAGAACATTGTGATGGGTCATTCTCTTACAGTATATGTGCCACACTCAGTTGAGCTTTTGATGACGTGAACAAAAACGCAGCATTTGACAATAATAAGCTGACAAGGTATGAACAGGTGCGTCTTACCGCTGTAAATATTACTCTGAAGCGGTGTTCTGTGTTAAACCCTGATAGCTTGTTACCACTTACAAGTGCTGATGGGGAAGAATGTGAAGACCATTACTGTCTAAATGTCACTGAGCTTTGTAAGAAACTGAGACCTGACAAGTCCTTTTTGTTGATGGTTCATGTTTAAGAGACAATGGAGGTAATTTGAGAGGAGCGTTTGCTGTCTGTACCATCTCTGGAGAGGTGGAAGCTGCTTGGTTACAGGGAATACACTCGGCACAAGTGGCCGAAGTCATTGTTTTGACCCGTGCATGCCGCGTTTTAACAAATCCGAGTCACAATCTATACCGATAGCTAGTACGGTTTTGGTGTGGTTCATGGTTTTGGACAGCTATGGTCACAGAGAGATTTCCTAATGTCATCTGGGTCCCCGATACGGAATGGGAAGTATGTGAAGACAATTGCTGGAAGCTTTACAATTGCCAAGTGAAGTCACTGTCGTTAAATGTGCAGTCCATGGAAGAGGAAATGACTTTGTTACCATCAGAAATAAATACGCTGATGAAGTCGGACCATACTGTGCTTTCCATGCATGTGTTTTTTTGTGTGTTTTCTTTCTTATTTCAAAGGTATTTATTGAGTTTTTCGAAATAACTGAATATACATAAATTATACATAACGTAAACAATAATACATAGAGTGGCCTGAAATCATGCATAATGGAGAAGTCACACAGCAGTCCAGAGATTGTGGTTGGTCCAGATGACTTATCCAACTTATAATTAATAATACGCAAATAAATAGTTAAGAGAAGTAAGAAGAGAGAGGGAGTGAGAGGAGAGGAAGAAGCCATTACGTTTCATCTATTGTGAACATTGTGCATTAGACGTATGTTGTGCAGGGCTGCAGTTTTATGATTGTAAAAGATTGTTAGAGAAGGAGCCACCGCTGGCTACTGGTGTATCTATGTGGGGTAGTCATGCTGGTACTTGTATGAATTAGTGTTTTACACGTATGGAAATTTAAGGTGGTTTGTTTGCGGTAAAGTAGTTGTCTAACCTGTCCCAGATGTGTCTATCTAGAGATTTCCATGGTGAATTTTGGAGAGAGATATTGTCTGCGCTCCTAATATGCGTGATCCAGTTAATCCAACAATTAAACAAGGCCTTGTGTGTGTTCTTCCAGTTGTCTAAGACTATTTTTATTGCTGATGTGAGTAAAAGGTCCATTAATGCCCTATCTGCTTGGTTTTCTAAGTCTGCGTTGAAAAAACCAGCAATCAGGGAAGCAAATTATTTCTTTAGATGGCAGTTAAATAAGCTAGATAAAAATGCGAACACTTTGTCCCAAAAGGTGGACAAAGCTTTGCAGTGGAGGATGAGATGAGCTAGATTTCCTACTTCTTCTTTTCAGTTCCAACAAGTGGGATCTAAAAGGATATGTTGTGCGTGTAGGCGTGTTGGGGTCCAGTTTGCTTTGCGGATGAGCCATAGCTTTGTTTGTGACAGAACTGGGTAGATTTTTTGATAAGTAACTGATTTCCAGATTTGAACTCATTGTGATTCGGTCATGGGGTTAGAAGAATGTTATTCCCAGAATATTTTTTGTTTTGTGTTTAAGTGTGAGGATTTAGGGCGTAGGAGCTTATATATGTGGGAGACTTGATGACCCAAGCTATTAATTTTCATAATGAAGCTAGGGAGAGATGGGATTGCTCTATGCAGTTTCGATTTCGAGATGGCCGCTCTGATTTTAAGAAAAGTAATAGAATTCCATTTTATCAAATTTTTATGTATTTTGGAGTTCCGAGAAGGTTATAGGGTATGTTGAGCAGTCTAGTTGTTGTGGGAAGAAAATAGCTTTATATATCCGTGACTGAAAGTATATGGTCTTACTATTGTATTTAATGTTGCGATTATTCCATAGAGATGCAAGGTTTGAGTATCTTATACTTGTAGGGAGTTTCTTGTCTAGTTTTAAGAGAGATGTTTTTGTGTTTCTAAATATAGATTTTGATCTATCTAACTTGGTTGTGTTGTAAGTTAATCGGGTAAGTGGGCTTAGATTGTTTAAAATTGCCTTTTCTACTTCAAGCCACACTGGGGTGTAGTTATTAGGAGGGTAGAGCCAGTAGGAGCCCTGCTTTGCATTTTATGTATCCGGGTTGCCAAGATACTTCGGATGACTCCAAGACCTCTTTTGTGAAATGAATATTTAATGGCTTTACTTCTGATTGTCTCTGTTTAGTTTATAACCTGAATGTTCAGAGTATGTTTCTATGGTGTGCATAAGAGCCTTGATTGAGGGTCCTGGATCTTCTGTTACAATTACAATATCGTCGGGCATAAGCAGCTAATTTAACCTGTTTATCATTAAAGCCTATCCCGGTGATTTCGGTATTTTGTTTTATATCCTGTAGGAGGGGTTCTAAAGCTAAAAGAAATAGAGAAGGGGAAAGTGGGCTGGCTTGTCTCGTGCCTTGTTGAAAGGTGAGTGACTGCAAAAGAGAGCCATTAATTGCAATTCGTGCGGAGAGTTTCTCGTACAGGGCCATGACCATTTTCATAAATGGTTCTCCTAGGTCAAAGGACTTCATGCACTGATTGAAAAATAACCAATATACGCTGTTGAACACTTTCTCAGCGTCTAGAGTTATAGCTACAGATGGTTCACTAGTGTTGTTTGCGTTATCAAAGGCGTGACAGAGAAGACGAGTATTGTTGTTTGACATACGGTATTTAATGAAACATACTTGGGAGTTGCTTATTAATTTTGGGAGGTATTCGTTAAGTCTAGTGGCCACAATTTTCACATAAATTTTGCAGTCTACGTTTATGAGAGATATCGGTCAATAGTTTTTTGGTTGTAAAGGGTCTTTCTCTTCTTTGGCGATTACTATAATGCTGGCTTCTGCCATTGAGTTTGTGACGCCGCTCGAGTCAGCGATGTTATTGAATACTTTTAGCATGGTTGGTTGTAATAGGTCTGAGAATGTTTTGTAAAATTTGGCTGTAAACCCGTCTGGACCCAGCGCTTTGTTTTCTTTCAGGGTTTTAATGGCTTTAGCCACTTCCGATGCAATTATCGGCTTACCAAGGTCTAGTCTGTCTGTTTCTGATAGTTGTGGGACTTTGACACGTTCTAGATATTGTATGCATTTTTGCAGGTTGAAGTCCTGATTGTTACGGTATAGGGATTCATAAAAGTTTTTAAAGCAATTTAATATTTCCTTTGGGTTGGTGTGCAACCGATTGTTCACATCTTTGATTGATGTGATTCTATTCTGATTCTGTTCATGTTTAAGGTATGATGCGAGAATCTTACCCGCTTTATTAGCTTCCCAGAGTTTGAGGCCCTTAAATTTATTTATTCATACTCCTTCTCTTTCACTCAATATTTTGTTATATTCATATTTCTTTTGTGTGAGTTGGGTGAGAGTATTGTTGTTTAAAGAGTTGGGGCGCAAAATTTCCAATTGCTGTATTTCTTGTTCTAGCACGAACAGTTCTGCGTTGTATCTCTTGTCAATTTTGTTTTGATTTCTATTCAATGAGTACACCTCTCAAGGTAGCTTTCAGTGCATCCCAGAAGATGTTTATATTTGTTCCCTGGCAGTCATTATTTCTCAGGTAATTCCTGATTGAGTCTTCGATCTTGCTCTTGTAACGAGGATCTAGCAGAACATCGTTATTAAATCACCATGTTTTCAATGAAGGCTTAGAGTAGCTCCCTGTTAATATGGTGTCAATGCATGAGTGATCAGAGACAAGTTTCAGTGAGATATTGGTCTGATCGATTAGGTGAGCGTATGTGCCCGATATTAGAATATAATCTATCCTAGTGTATGAATAGTGTGGGGCTGAGTAAAAAGTATATTCTCTGGAGTCAGGGTGTTGAAGGCACCAAGAGTCTTTGAGGTTATATTTGGAGCATATTTTCTGTACTATACCGTGAGATTTTGTGAGATGATATTTGCAAGTGGATTGGTGGTCTAATATAGTGTCAAGGGGGAGGTTAAAGTCACCACCCACTATGATCAAGCCTTTCTGGGGTAGGTGCCCTATTTTACTAAAAACGTTTTCCCAGAATTTAGGTTCATCTGTATTTCGTCCGTACATGTTTACAACATGAAAGGAGTCATCTCCTGTATGTAAACTTGTAATCAGGAGCCGGCCATCCTCATCGTGTGAGCATGATTCAAGAGTGATATTGGATTTTTTTGCTATTAGGGTAATTATGCCTTTCCTTTTGGGCTCTGCTGGGGAGCAGGACACTTGTGGTGTCCAGTTATGTTTAATGAATTCAGAATCTTTGCTAGACCGTTTTGTCTCCTGAAGGAGTATGATGTCTCCTTTTTTATTTTGATTTTGCTAAATAGACTATGATTTTTCGTCGTTTAGTTGGATGGTTTAACCCCTTCACATTTAAAGATATGACATTGAGGTTGTCTGTAATATTATGTGTCATCACATGTGTGTGTAGTGGTGTCTGGGCTTGACTGTGTGCTGTTTGTGAATAGCTAAGAAGAAGTGGGAAGCACATGGTGTGGATTAATAGGGTGTGAGAAAAAAGAGACAGATCTGCATAGGCACAAACGTTGAACTAATGTCTGGTTATCGTGCAGGACAGAAAACAATAATAAGGGAAAGCGAGAAATCTGCATGGGTGTAAGCTATAAGTTTGTAATGGTTAACAGCAAAATGTAATGTATTCCTGAACCGTAATTCAATCTGAACAACCCTGCTCTAGGAAGAGAACAATCCTCTTCAGATGCAAATTTTGACTTAATTAACAACAAATTATATACATGAACAGTAAATAGATCCGAATAGCCCTGTTCTAGGGAGGGAACAACCCTCATGAGAGGCAAAACCGAGCTGTTGGACTTAGTAAAGGATATCATGATTTCCTTTTATTGGAAAAGGAATTAGGGTGATCCATATCTTGTGAGTTCAGGTTTTCCAGGAAGCTCGACAGTTCGGTTGGGTCAGTGAAGATATGGAGTTTTCCATTCTCTGTGATTTTAAATTTTGATGGGCTTGCAAATGAGAATTGGATGTTTCTCTCTCGTAGTCTGTCTCTAAGCAAAAGGAAACCTTCTCTTGTATCAACGGTTGTTTTTGGAGTAGTCCTGTGTTAATATGATTTTGTGTCCATTCCAAGTGATCTGGTGATTTTTGCGAGCAAAGTTGAAAGTGGCCTTTGTGTGTTGATATCTCAGAGGCTTGAAAATATTCGGACGTTTACATTCCTTGCCGTTGAGTTGTATGTTGGGATTCTGAGTGCGCGATCAAGTTCCAGATTTTTTTAGAAATTTATGCTGGTGATCTGTGGGATCCAGTTCTCCAAGAAGGAAATGCATGAATCTGCAGAGTCCTCTGACTCTTCCGGTATTCTGAAAAATCTGATATTGCCCCTTCTGTTGCAGTCTTCATGTTTGGCAACCTGTCTTTTTAAGCTGCTGGTGATGGTAAGTAGGGATTTTATATCTTTATTGGAGCGATTAGAGGAGTCTTCCACATTGCTTATCATTTGCTAACTCGATTGAGTCGATTTTGGAGTTGATCGCTTTTAGGTCAGCATGAATGGCAGTCAATTCTTACTGCATAGCATCTGTATTTTGTTTGGTAGGCTTCGCCAGGTCGTGTACATCTGACACTTTTTTGAGGATCATTCCCATTGTGCTGCTCATATCGGCCCTGTGTTTGATAGGCAAGTTTGATGGAGACGGCTCGGCCTTAGAGCGCTAGTAATGTGACTTAGAATCTTTTTCTGCCATGGTGGTGGGAGTTGTGCGTCAGGAGATTATGGGAGATGTCGCTAGTTTCTAGCGTTGCTAGGATCTAAAATCTATGTTGAATTATCACTGGTTTGGTGGGTTCGCGTTGGATGGTAGAAGGTAGAAGGGCGGCGATTAGGAGCTTGTTTAAGGCCTACCCAGCATGATTTACTGAACCTTCAGTGTATTTTTACAAGAGATAGTACTATTGCGCTCATTCGTTGTGCACTTTGCGCACTTTACAAACTTTACGAACTTTTCTGTACCTATGCGCTCCCAACAGAGACCTACATACTCCACAAGAGATCTGCGTACTGTCTAACTTTAAGTAAGTCTTTTGTTGAGATATTAAGTGAGACAAAAGACTTTAACTGAGTCTTTGAATGAGGCAACTCTTCTTTTTGTGAGTCAGACTATATACTGAAGGGGCTCCAAACACACAGTAGAGCTTATCTTGCATAATCCTTAAAGTGATCCTCTGTGGATAATGCTTTAACGTTGCTTTAACCCCTTCGCTGCTAGGCCTTTCCCCCCCCCCTGTGCTAAGCCTTTTTTTGTCTATTTGAGGTAGTGCGCTCTTAGGCCCCTGCAACTTTTTGACCACATAAGGTATCCACGCCAAATTCGCATCCTTTTCTTCCAACATCATGGGGATTCTAAAGGTACCCAGGGTTTGTGGATTCCCCTGGAGGGGTCCCAGAAATTAGCCAAAATACAGCTAAATTTTGTTTTTTGGGGGAAAAATTGGAAAAAAGGGCTGCAAATGAAAGCGTCTAGGTTTTTCCCTGCAAATGGTATCAAAAAAGGGTTTGCGGGGAACATTTTTTACACAGTTTTGGGATTTTATCTGGGACATAGCCTATTTCTGCTATTTTTTGTGCTTTCAACCTCCTTCCAGTTAATGGTAGAAATAGGTATGAGAGCAATAATGGATCCTGGAAAGCTATACATTTTAGAAAAGTAGACAAAATTCTGAATTCAGCAAGGGGTCATTTGTGTAGATCCTTCAAGGTTTCTTTATAGAAACTAGCAGTTAAATATAGGAAAAACAGCCTTTTGTATCAACATTTTCACCTGTAACTTCTTCTAATTATGACAACTCTTTGAAAGAAATATACCGTTACATCTGCTGGACCTTTCTGGTTGTGGGGATATATAGGAATTGTAGGTTCACCAAGAACCTGGCAAACCCAGAGTCAAAAACTGAGCAGCAATTTACAATGGGTTTTTATTATGTACCGGGTATATAGCAATTATTGTGGGAAAATGTATACATGGAAAAATCGGTATGAAAGACACATATGTATTTCTGAAATTGGAACAAATTATAGAGTTTAGAAACAGTAGATATTTGCATATTTTCGAAATTTGGAATACTCATACTAGCTTGAGAATTATCGGTCATTTTTCAAAATGACTTCTTTTTTACACAATGTCTTTCATTTGGAAGGCAGAAATGCATCGAAAGTCAATAGCTAATAACTGTTGCTTTACAAATCTGAATTACCCTAAGTCTCCCGATAAAAATGGTACCACAAATTTCCACCCACCCCGCGTTCCCCAAAGTCTTCCGAGAAAAATGGTAACTCACTTGTGTGGGTCGGCCTAGTGCCCGCGACAGGAAATGGCTCAAAACGCAACGTGGACACACCTCAATTTTGCAGTGAAAAATGACCCTTTTTTGGTAAAGTGCCTAGCTGTAGTGTTTTAACCATAGCTCTGCCGGCACCTAGGGAAACCTAGCAAACCTATACATTTTTTAAAAGTAGACACCCAGGGAAATCCAGGATGGGGTGACTTGGCTGCCTCCCACCAGGTTCTGTTACCCAGAATCCCTTGCAAACCTAAAACATTGTAAGCAAAACACATTTTCCCCACATTTCTGTGGTGGAAAGTTCTGGAATCTGCGTGGATCCACAAATTTCCACCCACCCCACGTTCCCCAAAGTCTTTCAAGAAAAATGGTACCTCAATTGTGTGGGTCAGCCTAGTGCCCGCGACAGGAAACGGCTCATAATGCAACGTGGACACACCTCAATTTTGCAGTGAAAAATGACCCTTTTTTGGCAAAGTGCCTAGGTGTAGTTTTTGAACCATAGCTCTGCCGGCACAGAGGGAAACCTAGCAAAACTATACATTTTTGTAAACTAGACACCCAGCGAAATCCAGGATGGGGTGACTTGACTGCCTCCCACCAGGTTCTGTTACCCAGAATCCCTTACAAACCTAAAAAATTGTCCCAAAAAAACACATTTTTCCCACATTTCTGTGGTGGAAAGTTCAGAAATCCGCGTGGATTCACAAATTTCCACCCACCCCGTGTTCCCCAAAGTCTTTCAAGAAAAATGGTACCTCACTTGTGTGGGTCGGGCCTAGTGCCCGCGACAGGAAACGGCTCAAAACGCAACGTGGACACACCTCAGTTTCGCAGTGAAAAATTACCCTTTTTTGGCAAAGTGCCTAGGTGTAGTTTTTGAACCCTAGCTCTGCTGACACCTAGAGAAACCTAGCAAACCTATACATTTTTGAAAACTAGACACCCAGGGGAATCCAGGATGGGGTGACTTGACTGCCTCCCACCAGGTTCTGTTACCCAGAATCCCTTGCAAGCCTAAAACATTGTCAAAAAAACAAATTTTCCCCACATTTCTGTGGCGGAAAGTTCTGGAAACTGCGTGGATCCATAAATTTCCACTCACTCCACATTCCCCAAAGTCTTTCAAGAAAAATGGTACCTCACTTGTGTGGGTCGGCCTAGTGCCCGCGACAGTAAACGGCTCAAAACGCAACGTGGACACACCTCAATTTCGCAGTCAAAAATGACCCTTTTTTGGCAAAGTGCCTAGCTGTAGTTTTTTAAAACTAGACACCCAGGGGAATCCAGGATGGGGTGACTTGACTGCCTTCCACCAGGTTCTGTTACCCAGAATCCCTTGCGAACCAAAAACATTATCAAAAAACCCACATTTTTCCCACATTTCTGTGGTGGAAAGTGCTGGAATCTGCATGGATCTACAAATTTCCACCCACCCCGCGTTCCCCAAAGTCTTCTGAGAAAAATGGTGCCTCACTTGTGTGGGTCGGCCTTGTGCCTGCGACAGGAAATGGCGCAAAACACAACGTGGACACACCTCAGTTTCGCAGTGAAAAATGACCCTTTTTGGGCAAAGTGCCTACCTGTAGTTTTTTAACCATAGCTCTGCCGGCACCTAGGGAAGCCTAGCAAACCTATACATTTTTGAAAACTAGGCACCCAGGGAAATCTAGGATGGGGTGACTTGACTGGCTCCCACCAGGTTCTGTTACCCAGAATCCCTTGCAAACCTAAAAAATTGTCAAAACATCCACATTTCCCCCACATTTCTGTGGTGGAAAGTTCTGGAATCTGCGTGGATCCACAAATTTCCACCCACCCTGCGTTCCCCAAAGTCTTCAGAGAAAAATGGTACCTGACTTGTGTGGGTCGGCCTAGTGTCCACGACAGGAAACGGCACAAAAGGCAAAGTGGACACACCTCAATTTCGTAGTGAAAAATGACCCTTTTTTTGGCACAGTGCCTACCTGTAGTTTTTTAACCATAGCTCTGCCGGCACCTAGGGAAGCCTAGCAAACCTATACATTTTTTAAGACTAGACACCCAGGGAAATCTAGTATGGGGTGACTTGACTGTCTCCCACCAGGTTCTGTTACCCAGAATCCCTTGCAGACCTAACCAATTGTCAAAACATCCACATTTTCCCCACATTTCTTTGGTGAAAGTTCTGGAATCTGCGTGGATCCACAAATTTCCACCCACCCCACGTTCCCCAAAGTCTTCTGAGTAAAATGGTACCTCACTTGTGTTGGTCGGCCTAGTGCCCGCGACAGGAAACGGCGCAAAACGCAACATGGACACACCTCAATTTCGCAGTGAAAAATGACCCTTTTTGACAAAGTGCCTAGCTGTAGTTTTTTAACCCTAGCTCTGCTGACACCTAGGGAAACCAACCAAACCCACACATTTCTGAAAACTAGGCTCCCAGGGTATTCCAGGGAGGTATAGCTTGCGTGGATCCCCAAAGTTTCCTTGCCCAGAATCCCCTGCAAACCTCAATTTTAGCAGAAAAATGCACTTATGTCACACATTTTTGTGTGGGAAAGTTGTGGCATCACAGGGCTGACACACATTTCCTACCACCCAGCGTTCCCCCGGCTCTCCCTATAAAAACGGTACCTCACACGTGTGGGAGGCCCAACTACCCGCGACAGGCAATGGCCCAAAACGTATTGAGGCGAAATCAAAATTGCCTATCACCAAACAACCTGGTTTTGCAAGGGGGCTCACCTGAGTTTTTGGCTCTGTGCTCGGTGACCATCTAGGGAAACCTACCAAACCCACACATTTCTGAAAATTAGACACCCGGGGGTTTTCAGGGAGGTATGGCTTGCGTGGATCCCCCAACGTTTCCTTACCCAGAATCCACTGCAAACCTCAATTTTAGCTGAAAAGATCATTTTTTTCACACATTTTTTGTGGGAAAGTTGTGGCATCACCGGGCTGACACAAATTTCCTACCACCGAGCGATCGCCTGGTTTCCTGATAAAAATAGTGCCTCACTCGTGTGGGAGGCCCAAGTACCCACGACAGGCAGGGGCCCAAAACGTATTGAGGCGACATCAAAATTGCCTATTTCCAAACAACCTGGTTTTGCAAGGGGGGTCTCCTGGGTTTTTGGCCCCGTGCCCGGCGGCCATCTAAGGAAACCTACCAAACCCACACATTTATGAAAACTAGACGCCCAGGGGATTCCAGGGAGGTTTGGCTTGCGTGGATCCCCAAACGTTTCCTTACACAGAATCCCCTGCAAACCTCAATTATAGCTGAAAAAATCACTTTTTTCACACATTTTTGTGGGGGAAAGTTGTGGCATCGCCGGGCTGACACAAATTTCCCACCACCCAGCGTTCCCCCAGGTCTCCCGGTAAAAATGGTGCCTCACTTGTGTGGGAGGCCCAAGTACCCGCGACAGGCAAGGGCCAAAACGCAGTGAGGCGACATCAAAATTGCCCATCTCAAAACCACTTGGTTTTGCAAGGGGGGTCACTTGGGTTTTTGGCCCGGTGCTCGGTGGCCATCTAGGGAAACCTACCAAACCCATACATTTCTGAAAACTAGACACCCGGGGGCTTCCAGGGAGGTATGGCTTGCGTGGATTCCCCAACGTTTCCTTACCCAGAATCCCCTGCAAACCTCAAATTTAGCTGAAAAAATCACATTTTTCACACATTTTTGTGTGGGAAAGTTGTGGCATCACCGGGCTCACTGAAATTTCCAACCACCCAGCGTCCCCCCGGGTCTCCCGGTAAAAATGGGGCCTCACTTGTGTGGGAGGCCCAAGTACCCGCGACAGGCAAGGGCCCCAAACGTATTGAGGCGACATGAAAATTTCCTACCTCAAAACAACCTGGTTTTGCAAGGGGGGTCACCTGGGTTTTTGGCCCGGTGCTCGGAGGCCACCTAGGGGAACCTACCAAACCCACACATTTCTGAAAACTAGACACCCGGGGGATTCCAGGGAGGTATGGCTTGCATGGATCCCCCAACGTTTCCTTACCCAGAATGCCCTGCAAACCTCAAATTTAGCTGAAAAAATCACCTTTTTCACACATTTTTGTGTGGGAAAGTTGAGGCATCACCGGGCTGACACAAATTTTGTACCACCCAGCGTTCCCCCGGGTCTCCCGATAAAAACGGTGCCTCACTCGTGTGGGAGGCCCAAGTACCCGCGACAGGCAAGGGCCCAAAACGTATTGAGGCGACATGATTTTTTCAGCTAAATTTGAGGTTTGCAGGGCATTCTGGGTAAGGAAACATTGGGGGATCCACACAAGCCATACCTCCCTGGAATCCCCCGGGTGTCTAGTTTTCAGAAATGTGTGGGTTTGGTAGGATTCCCTAGGTGGCCGCCAAGCCCGGGGCCAAAAACTCATAAGACCCCCTTTGCAAAACCAGGTTGTTTTGTGAGAGTTAATTTTGATGTCTCCTCAATAGGTTTTGGGCCCTTGCCTGACGCGGGCACTAGGCCTACCCACGCAAGTGAGGTACAATTTTTCTCTGAAGGCTTTGGGGAACGCAGGGTGGGTGGAATTTTGTGGACCCACGCAGATTCCAGAACTTTCCAACAAAGAAATGTGAGGAAAATGTGTTATTTTGAACACATTTTTAGGTTTGCAATGGATTCTGGGTAACAGAACCTGGTGAGAGCCAGTGAAGTCACCTCATCCAGGATTCCCCTCGTTGTCTAGTTTTAAAGAATGTACAGGTTTGCTAGGTTTACCTACGTGCCAACTGCGCTAGGGCCCAAAATCCACAGGTATGCACATTGCTAAAAAAAAAAAATCGGAGCCCGGTGGGCTTTCTGCCACCCTGGGGGGGGGGAATCGGGGAAGGGGGTTTCATCCTGATATGCCCCTAAAGGGGCAGAAAGACTGTGGCTATTTTTTGTGGGGGTGGGGGCATTGGTATGACCATTTTCGGCAGCCCCCACCCCCATGCATAAAAAAAGCCTGCGTACTCGCTGGCGCCTACTGGGCTTTCTGCCCCCCCAGGGGGCAGATCAGGGGCCACTTCCACCATCTTCCCTCCCGGGGGGGACAGAAAGACTGGAATTTCTCCGGGGGTGGGGTATTGTCATGCCCATTTTGGGGAGCCCCTACCCCTACACTAATAAAACAAAAAAATCCATGGTTTCTAGTGGGCATTCTGCACCCCCAGGGGGGGCCAGATTGGGGGCTACAGCTCCCCTCTGCCTCCTGGGGGGCAGAAAGACTGTCATTTTTGTGGGGGGGGAGTGGGGGCATTGGCGTGACCGTTTCGGGCAGCCCACACCCTAAAAACAATTGCGCAAAAAAATCCCTGGTGTTTAGTGGGCTTTCTGCCCCCCGCCGAAGGGGCAGATTAGGGGCCAATGCCCCATCTGCCCCCCGGGGGGCAGAAAGACTGTGATAATTGGAGGGTGGGGTGGGGCATGGGCCTGCCTGTTTTGGGCATCCCCCACCCCTATTTATTTATTTTTTTACAATTCCCTGGTGTCTAGTGGACTTTTTGCCCCCCGGGGGGCAGATTGGGGGCCGATGCCCCATCTGCCCCCCAGGGGGGGCAGAAAGGCTGTAATGGTGGTGGTTGGTTTAATGTTTGCATTGGTGTGCCCGTTTCGGGCACCCCCCACCCTAAAAAAACTGAAAATAAATCCCTGGTGTCTAGTGGGCTTTCTGCCCCCCCGAAGGGGCAGATTAGGGGCCAATGCCCCATCTGCCCCCCGGGGGGGCAGAAAGACTGTGATTATTGGGGGGTGGGGTGGGGGCATGGGCCTGCCCGTTTTGGGCAGCCCCCACCCCTAGTGTTGTTTTTTATAAATTTCCCTGGTGTCTAGTGTGCTTTTTGCCCCCCCGGGGGGGCAGATTGGGGGCTACTTCCCCCATCTGCCCCCTAGGGTGGGCAAAAAGACTAAATAATGCCCAAAAGAAACTGGGGAGAGCAAAGGCCCTTGCCCAAGGGGCCGCTCCCCCCTCCCTGGTGTCTAGTGGGTGGATCCCTGCTTGGGGATCGCCCTCCTGTGGTGATCCCCAAGCAGGGATCCACTGGGTAGGGGTACCATTGGAAAGGGGAGATTCTCCCCTTTCCAACGATACCTCTCCTGTCTTTCTACGTGCTCAGGGGGCTGAGATAGCTGACTGAGCACATAGAAAGTGAAACTGAAATGAGCCTCTTGGCTCATTTCAGTTTCACTTTCACCGTGATGACGTCAGCGCGCCGTGCGCGCCGATCGTCATTACAGTGAAAGGGGGGGGGGGGACCTCGGGAGCTGGGGAAGCTCTTCCCCAGCTCCCGAGGCTATTTTGGCAGAAAGGGAATCCCTCTGGTGCCTGCACCAGAGGGATTCCCTAGGGAATGCCTCATGACGTGCTGGAAACGTCATGGGCACAGCGCGACTGTGCTCCATGACGTGTCCAGCACGTCATGGGCACACAATGGGTTAATAATGTGGGCTGTTGCGCACATTATTGCAGATACACGAACATCAAGAAAAGCAGCAGACAAGCACTGTTCTATTTTGGTTAGGGCAAGACTCAGCAAGACCTCCCTGGCCACTGTGCATAGTTAAAAGTGCGCTGTCAGTGTGTGATCGCTACTGGCGTTGCCACCATTTTAGGGTCAAGCAGCGTCAGGCAACATGGAGGAACTGATCGCCATGCAGTTCGGATCGGAAATTAGAGGGTACTTTAAAAGTAATTGATCGGTGAGTCTTTGGAGGTTTTCCGTGTGTAGCAGTCGTTCGTAGAGGGAATCTGGTGCTCCGCTAATTTGGAAGCTCTTCAGACGGGTACAACTAGTTCTCAGCCTGATTCTCCGCAATCTTGCGCTCAGAGTATGTGATAGCGCACCGGAATGTTAGAGATGCTTTTCTTCGGCTCTAATGAATCCAGCAGTAGTTTGGCGGGATCAAAAGATGCCACAGAGCATGAAAGCTCAAATTCTGTTTTCGGTTCACCTTAGAGGCTCAGGAGCATGGCGAAGGTCGCATGGTCGTCTCCGTGTCGGGCAGAGAGAAGGAATCAGGCAGCCATTAGCCCTGGCATCCAAGCCATGCACATGCATGTGTGTTTAATGGGGAATATGCTGGCGAGAGTACAGAGAAGACCAAACTCAACATGATGCTAGCAGCAGCTGACACATGAAATGAAGTGAGGCGTTTGCAAATGGAGGTTACAAAGGAGGAATAAGAAGGTTGGATCAGAGCAGGCTGTGAGAAAGGGAAAGATGACATTTGGGTGTCGGCTGATGGCAGGGCAGTAGTACCGGATTGTTTGTTACACTCATTGGTGAGGCAAATTCATGGAGAAGCTCACATAGAAGGGATGAGATGATGAGGTTGTTCAGACAGACTTGGTTCAATCCAAGGTTTCGAGTGATTGCGGAAGCTGTGTGTCATTGGTGTATCTCATGTCAGCAAATGAATGCTGGGAAGAAGACTGTTGTTGCCTTGAGCCATATTGGCAGATCAGGGGGTCTCTTTAATTGGATCCAAATGGATTTTGTTGTGATGCCTGTGCGTAAAGGGTTGAGATACATTTGAGTTGTTGTATGCATCATTTCAAGGTGCGTTGAAGCGCCCAGCTGCGAAAACGGGAGGCTGCTATGGCATTTCCTGCTATCCAGTCGGCAGACGGGGAGATCCTTGCGTCGTTCTACAAAACGCTTTACACTCCGGAGGCACCGGTTAGCGAGGAACAAGAGGCCTCATTCCTTGAAGGTGTCAACCTCCCGCGCTTAAAGGACAAGGGTAGGAAGCTCCTAGAGGGGGAAATCAGCAAGGAGGAGATAGAAGCAGCCATCTCCAAATTACCCTATCACAAGGCCTCAGGGGAGGACGTCTTTCCTTCGGAATTCTACAGGTGGTCTGGGGAGGAGGTAACCGTTACCCTCCTTGCAGCCTTCCAGGAAGCGGAACGGATGGCTTCTATGGGATCCTTCTCTAAAAAGACAGTGATCACGGTTCTACCCAAACCCAGAAGGGACCCTTTACTGTGCAGCAGTTACCGACCCATATCTCTCTTGAATGGAGATATTAAAATCCTCAGGAGCATTCTAGCGGCATGCTTGAGCAAGTTCAGGTCATCCCCTCCCTCATCCACAAAACACAGGTCGGCTTCGTACCAGGCCGCTCTTCCAGGAACCATCTCCGTACACTGGCCCACACCCTCTAGACTGCCAAGGCGTTCGACTGCATTGAATGGGGTTACCTTTTCGCCACCATGAAACGGTTTGACCTTGAGATCAATTCATCTCCAAGGAGAGGCTGCTGAATGATTACCCAACGCCCTAGGTCAACTGTGGAGGGTTCCTCTCAGATCCCTTTCAGATCCGGAGGGGCACCCACCAGGCCTGCCCGCTTTCCCCCCTCCTATTCCTTTTGGCTATGGAACCCCTGGCTTCTATCATCCACCACTCGCAACATATAGTGGCCATACCCATTGTGTGAGGCCTTTCCAAAGTATACCTATATGCCGATGACATCCTGCTCACCCTTCAGGATCTCCACCGCCCCCTACTGGGAATTATTAGTGACTTTGCGGCTTTAGCTGGCTATAAGGTGAACTGGGATGAGAGTGAGGCCCTCCCACTATTAATCGGCAACACAAAGGCGGCAATCCATGCTTTACCTTTCCACTGGAAACCTCCTGGCTCAAGTACCTGGGGATGCTGGTCAACAGGGGGCTAGCCGGGATGGTCACAGACAACCTAACATCCCTGATAACACCGATGAAGATGGACTTTGATGAATGGTCCCTTCTGGGATGTTCTTTGTGGGCCGGGGAACAGTTGGTAAGGCTGGTCGTGCAACCATGCTTTACTGACACGCTAGGCATGCTACCTGTTGTGGTCCCCCTAACCACCTTACGTCTCATTGACTCCCGGATTAGGGCATTTGTGTGGGGATTCACCCCACCCCGCCTGGCCGCATCCAAACTTATGGCATCTGTGGAGCACAAGGTCCTGGCCCCTCACCTCTCCCAACTTGAAGATCTGCTTCCGGGCACACCAGATCCCCCGCAGTGGGTTCACACGGAATGATCACTCCTCTCGTGTGGCAATGGTAAACTGCACATCAAGGCCCCACTGTGGGGCAGGTCCTCCGATGGTCACAGTGGATGGAAGCGGGTATACAAACCTTGGATAAGGGGCTGCTGGACGGTAACCTGAAACCTTTCGACAACCTGAGGGAGGAGTTTAGTCTCCACCCACGGGAGGCCTGCAGTACCTCCAACTACAACACTGCCTGAGACGCTGTCTTGGTCCCCAAACATGGTCTCTACAATTCTCGCCAGTGGTGGAATTTTTGCCCATGTGGGGCCGGCATAGGGCGTGATGTTGGGGCTTTACTGCACGCTCATGAGCCACCTTTGCACCCAACCCCTCTTATGCAGCCTTCGCACAAAGTGGCAGGATCACCTACAGATCACCATAGAGGAAGAGGACTTGGCTGATGTCTTTCAAGCCCTGGAGAAAGGCGCCCTGGAAGCCCGTTTGAAATTCTGCCTATTTAAGACACTCCATGAGTGGTACTGGACCACGACAAGGCTGTGAAGTGCTGGCCTCCTGTCCCACACGAGTTCTTGGAGATGTCTGGCTACCCGCTGCAATCTCACTCACATTCTTTGCGACTGTCCCTCAATCTGGCCCTTCTGTTCCCATGTCGGAGACACCTTGGGTGCGTCCATGCCTCTTCAGCTCCACCATTGCCCCCGTTATCCTCTTGCACGATCTTGATGTTAGAGACTCCCTGGGCCTCTCCCGTCCACTAGCCTTCACCTACACAAGGCGCTATCCACAGCCAAGCTCTGCATCCTTCACCAGTAGCAATCGCCCATACCCCCATCTCAAGGAGGGCTGGACGGTGGTGATGATCCAGACAGCACCCCATGAGTGCGTTATCTAAGGTATACATGATCAGGCTGAGCTGTTCACACAGACATGGACCTCCTCCCTACATGATGCCCCCTAAAGTAGGCCATGTTGCCACTGCCCCATCCACTATACATATAGGATATCAAACCTAAGGGGCTGATGATCCTTGGGCCTTCTTTAGTGGCCCTAGACCCAGTTGCCCCGGTTGCGGCACCCAGGTGCTGTCACAGCCCACCTGAAGTGTAACCCTGGTCTCCCATGCCCACCCTTGTCTCTCTCGCCCTTTTTGCCCTGGCCCCTCCCATTTTTTCCTCCCCCTCTCTCCCCCCCCCCTCCCCATCTCCCTTCCTATACTCTTGCCGACCCCACCCACCCTTCCTTGTAGTGCTCCCCATCCCCTCCTAGTCCACATCCCTCACTCTCCCTCCCTCTATTCCCCACCTCACCACTCCCTCTCCTCTCCCCGGCAGACAGAAAGGCGCTCGGACCACCCCTCTGCATGGGTAGCCACCACCACACACTCATGACCAATTGTACAACCTCCCACCCGGGACATCCTACATCCCGCCTAGCATTTGGGTCATGACCCCCCTGGTCCGACCTGCGACACTCCCAAGCACCACCACCATGTGTCGCTTCTCCACTATATCATTATCATCACGGTACAGGTCTCGCGGCCTACCCCACCCCACAGCCTGGGTGATGGCATGCTCCCCTTTTCTCCTCCCCCCGCACGGTGCCTACCCAGACTCTTAACCCCCCTCTCTCCCATTCAGAGGAGTCACAGCCCCCACGCCCTACCAGTGCTGCGAACAGGAGGATTGTTTGGTGTTCACTACCCAGTGACTGGGGCCCGACAACCAGCGTCAGGGAAAATGGCTGGTAACACAGACCTATCTGACGGCCAATGCTCTCCCTCGGCTACCCCACCCCCTCTCCCCCGAGCCTCCCCTCCCCTCCTCTCCCTACCTACCCCCTCCCTCTGTTTCTGCAGCACATCTTGTTTCTTACTACAGCCTTTGCTACATTGTTCCTAGGTTGTAAAACTTTGCCTCAATAAAAAATGACAAAGCTTACCTGACAAGGAGATGTCATAGCCTCACAGTAACTAAATTGTTACTGAGGGAACTCATTCCTACATTTGGATTTCCAACTACATTGGAGTTGGATAGAGGTACACAGTTCTACAATAAGATCATGAAGTTGCTGTGCACCTCCTTGAATGTGGATCAGGGACTAAATTGTAGCTACAGGCCAGAGGCATCTGGAATGGTGGAGCAAGTCAACAGTACCTTGAAAACGAGGTTGGCTAAAGTGTGTGCTTCGACATCTTTGAAATGGCCTGATGCTGTAGCCTTTTAGTGCTAATGAGTCTGTGCAGCATTCCTGACAGGAGAACTGGGTTGTCGCCACATGAGATATTTATGGGATGAGCAAAGCATTTGCCTACTGTGCCTGCTACCGCATTAGTGAACATCACAGATGATTTGGTCCTTGACTACTGTAAAGGATTGGCTGACATCGTTCGTTCAGTGTCTCATCAGGTTGAAGCGGTGACTCAAAGGACGTGAATTCAGGAGATTGGCTTCTCATCAGAAAGCACAAGGAAAAACTGTCTTGACTCTTGTTGGCGTGGGCCATATCAAGTGATACTGGTGACTAAAACTGCTGTGAAGTGTGGCGGAGTGCCAAATTGGGTACATGCCTTTCATACACAACAAGTCTTAGGTCCCTCTGATGAAACAGCGCCTCTCACAGAATAACTTCCAGCTGTGACCTAGGGGTCACAGGAGAGGGCATGCCAAGCTGTAGAGCAGAGTCCTTCAAACTTTTGTCAGCTGAGCCCCCCCATCTAAACCTTTTTACCCGTCGAGCCCCCCCCACCACCACCACCTGACAAAAAAGTTCTGGAAGCTGGTACTCTGCATCATTGATGGCCATTCCCTCTTGCAGAGCCCAGGTCGTGTAGGGCAAATAATATTAAATAAAGTAAGAATGTTTAGTATTATAAAATTCAAATTAAAAGTTTCTAAGAATAAATTCGCACCAAAAATTACATTGGAGCTTTATTTTTCATATAAAACACAAAATTTAGGATAGATTAGTAAAAACACTCCTAAAACACAGGTAAGGGGTGTGCCGGTTTTTCACCACAGAGACAGACAATGTGTGGATGGATTCTTGCTTCTGCCATCCTTTGGTTGTGCTCCACTGCTAGTATTGAGCAGTACCTGGAAACGGGAGTCCTCACACAATTTTGTAATATATTTTTTGCAGTTTTATATAGCGCGTACATGACCCATAGGTATTGGAGTGCTTTACAGGAGCATCTTTTACATTACACAAGCACACATTCATTTTTTGTAAGCACAGGGAGATTAAGTGATTTGCCCACAATCACAGGATGTTGAGCAGACACCAAGAATTGAACCTGGTTCCCCAGCTCCACAGTCATCAGCTCTGGCTGCTATGCCACATCCTTGCTCCTAAACAAGATATTAGAAAAAGGGGTTTCACAAAACATGCTTTCTGACACATTTGAAAAATCCATGATTATGTGGAGTATGACCAGATGTTGCCATGCCAGTAGGATGCCAGCCACAGTTTTCCAAGAAGGCCTAGGGGACATTTACATCGTACACATGTGATATAAGTGATTGAAGAGGATATATATATCTTTATTCTCTAGCAGCTTCCAGAGTCAATTTGTTAGCATAGTTAGTTTATAATAAAGAAGATCGCCTTCCAAAGCTTCAGAAATAGCTGCATACGCAAGCATTTAAATTTTGTCTATGAAAGAAGTGAGGACAGATGTTAGGCATACTTCACAATATTTGTTATATTAGGCTTGTGGACTCCGTTCTAGGGATAGGCACATGTTCAACAAGCACCATCGACTTTAATCAACGTAAAATTTATTATTCGTAAGTCACTGGTAAATTAAGTGATTTTGCCCAAAATCACATGTTGTTGAGCCGATGCCAGGACTCAAACCCGGGTCCCCAGAACCAAAGTCAGCACCTATCGCATTAATGCCAAATCCGCTCCTCCTTGAAACATCCAACGTTCCCACTAGTAGTGGGAAGAAGAGTTAAGGCGCGAGGCCTTAAAAAAATAATACAAAAAGCTCTTCACTCTAACCTGCCAGAGAATGGAATCTTCAGGAAGGAAATAACCATTGTAAATTCCTTGCAGTGAAATACAGTAGCTGCGAGGGTACAAACCAGGATAACCTTGAGGGGGAAGGGTTCAAGAGTGAGGCGAATGGCAGCAACCAGATGTTAAATTCAGCAACCACGAGGCAAAAGGCAACAGTGAAGAAGTGCTGTTTCATCAGCAAAGTTGAAGTATTTTGCAGCTTTATGTTTACAAAATTTGCGGCACTCCCTGGCATCTCTCCTGTTGTCACATTCATTGGAGGAGTGTCAGTGCTGACGTCAAAGCAGTGCTTAGCTGTAGGAACTACATGCTAATTGACAGTTCTGAAAGACTACTCCAATCCTGAGTGGACTTGCACTGGTTGCAAATGCGGGGGAGAGTGAGGTCTGAGATTTAGGTGCTGATTGTCGAGATCTAGCCGAGAGTTCCTGGAATTGAAGCAAATGCTCTTCTGTCATTGACTGTTCCTTTCCCACCAACGCTAAGTGGCTAACAGACTCTGATTCTGGAAGACATCAAATTTTCGAGCTTCGGAGCACCACAGCCTCCTCAAGAGATTTCAGCACTGAGAGCTGAACTGTTGCAACATGTCATTGAGGAGTTTGTCTCTGACCTGATTAGGGATGTGAACTGAACTTTGATCTGTAAATAATTTGTTTGAAGAAGATAACCTAGGGCTGAGTGGAAGAAGAATACATTTAAGGGTCACATCTAGAAGAAGAAGAAAGAGGGGGTAAGGAGGTCTTCCAAGCAGTGTAAATACTGCAAAAGCAGTCATTTGGAGAAAGAACTTTTCAAGATTTCAAAAGTTGCTCGAGAATTCTGTTGTACGTGGAGAGAAGCGTAGAAAAGAGACTCTGAGTGTTGATCCTCTTTCGAACTGTGATCCGAGCTACTCAAAAATGGAGTCTGAAAATTCAAATTGTTGGCACAAATGTTTTATAGGTGCACTCATTGTAGGGGCAGTTGTAGTACTAGCTGTAGTCATTATAGAGTCAATTTTAAGTTCACCTAAACACAAAGAGCATGGAGTGGGTTACACAGGACATCCACACTTACTACTGCTGTCTCAAAGGAGGGTAAATGAGGATCTGAGAAAGGCTTAATAGAGCAAACTAGTCGCTTTTTTCATGTAGATTTATCCAAGGTTGATTACGCATTGAATGCTTATGCTAGGTTACTGTACGAGTATGCAGACACTATGGAAGTCAGAGATTGCTATGTGTGCATGCAAATACCTGCCTCAGTCGAGGAGGGAACTCGTTACCAACACTTACCCTTGACTTATGGCATTTGTTGTTGTCTACTCCATAGTATGTTTTATGGAAAAGGCTATTATGAGTACTACTTTTCAAACTATGATGTAGTACTTTCAGAAATTCCTGTATACAAACATCTGATTAAATACGATTACTATAAGAGCATAGAAAGAATGGAAAATTACTTCTCACCGAGAGTGACACTAGATACTGCTTACGCGCATATACATAACCTAACATGTGTACTAACCAATATAGAAAGGAAATTGATAGATCAAGTAAAAGATAGACAAAGGGGATTAGTTACTAATGTTGGCAACAAGGATTCTGATTGGACCAAGGAGGAGATAGCTCATAAGGCTAAGGGAAGTTCTGGTCCTCTAGCTTTCGATTGGAAACAACGAGGAAGGCTTTGCATACCTCAAGCTGAGAGTCAATCTGATTCACTATTTGTGGGACAAAGTGTGTAAGATCATATCTTCTCAGTCAATGGTCCTTAGAAGACATTTTTTTCAAGAGTTAGTTTGAATGGTACCAGGAGTATATTTTGTGTGTGGGAAGGATGTGTATGTTCGGTTACTGAGCAAATGGTATGGTACATGCTATTTGGCAGTCGTGTTCCCAACAATATACCATGTGGATGATTTGGAAAGTTAGGAAGGAAAGTCAAACAGCAGGTAAAAACTTGGATTGAGTGCAGGAGAATTTGTGGGAGATATATTTGGAGCGATAATACCTAGTTTCGGAGTGGTGTTGAATGACATCCAAATTAGAAGGCTGTCTACAATAGTGGATAAGTTATCTGTTAACACGGTTCAGTTATGACTGCTCATAGATGCTGAGATGGTCTTGATAAGGGCGATGGTGATGCAGAATCGTCTTGCATTAGATATGTTCCCTTCAAAAGAAGGCGGAGTCTGTTGGATGCTGAAGGTCCAACAGTGTTGTACTTCTATCCCTGAAAGAAGGAAAGATCTGAAGGGATATATTAATAACATCACTGACAGATCGTGAAATACCTGACTTGGCAGCTGAAGGAGTTTGGGATAAAGTTGGAAAAGGATTTGGTGCAGTTGGAAAATGGTTTGCAAATCTGGGAAGTGGAATCTTCAGATACATTTTGAAGCCAATGCTTGTTATAATCTGTATCATTATCTTTGTAGGGATGATAAGGGCATGTAAATTGCACAAAGCTCGGCAAGTGGAGAACTCCTTAAGGGAAAGAGAGCGAAGGAAGGAAAGACTGCAGGACAGTCACTATGAGAATTTGAAGCAAATGGAGTTCAGACACAGAAGACTAGCAACAACATCTGTTTAGATTGTTCTGCTCTGTAGGCATGTTTTGGAGATTTTTATGATGACTCAACGTCGTCAGAGGGGGGAACTGATGGAGCAGAAATCTCAGTTCATTTGCAGGGGTGCATTCAAATCGCATGGAGGATGCATCAGCATATAAGCTTGCATTTATGTTCACATGAAGTGTTAGAATTGTGAAATGCAGTAGCATGGAGCATGGAGAATTAACGTAGGAGATAAATGTAACTAGTAGCAGAAAACGTTAAAGTTTAAACCCGTGTTTTGAAGTTGACTTTACTAATATACTGAATGTGTTTAACACTGATATTTCTATGATTTGGTAAATGAATTAGTTGAAACTTTTTAATGGTTATGCAAATCTGTAATGCTTAAAGTGACACATTCTTGTTTTAGCTGAAATCATAGGACTGAAATGCAAGTCCCTGAAAACTTTCACTTTAGAATTAATAATTGAATTTCATGTGCACTATGAAATCTGTTCTTTCTCGTGTTTGCATTGCAGGTGGAGAAGCATTCTTTTACAGAAAAGTAATGCCTTTGTTTTAGTAGCTAGGAAAGGAGAAAAGCAGTTACAGTTACATGGGTTAGAGGTGACAAAGTCGGAGACAGATTAACACTGGAAAAGGCATGGGCACCAAGGACAAAGTGTTACGAGAGATGTACATGGAGAACATTGTGGAAACGTACCCTCATGACTGTACCCATTGTGGATTAGGCACACGCTGTGCATTATGGTAATTGGACCTTGGAGTAACTGGTTGTTGGAATTAGGGAAAGTGTTCACTTTTTTCTTGTCTTCAGAGGGAGAGCATCTCAGAACGAGCTCTTTCCATGCAATAGTGGCTTTATGCTACTCTACCCCTTGATGGTGGAGAGATTTCTTAGGAAAGCTCCATGCACTGACAACTTTTCCTTTCCGTTGAAAATGCTTATGTAGGGATGTTACCTTAGCACTAGAGTAGGGATAGATTAATGCTTTTCACTCATCAACCCTCGATGCAGGGAAAGTTGGACTCATGCTTCTTGATTCTCTGTATCTTACTTCTTGAATTAATAGTTGTGTTCATGCTACACCGTTTAAATTGGATGGATATTTGGCTTCATGCTAATTCCTTTCTATTTCTATACCCTCTTGTTGAAGTGTCTCTATGTCCAGTTATTTTTTGCTTTGAAATAAATAAACTAACCATATCTAGTTGTACGGGGATTATTATGCAGCAAGAGTAAATGTTGACTAATTGGTTCTGCATTAATGATTTTCTTCCCTTCACACTTTCATGGTGCGAAAAATAATCATCGGAGCGTGTCTTTAGAAAAGGTTTAGAACTAGTGGGCCAACCCTTTCACCTTTATACAGAGGCTGGGCTTGTTCTCATGTCTCTGAAAGCTTGTGTTTTTATCTACAGCACCCTGGTTTAATTAATCCTATAAGCTCTGCTGGGTACAGGTTGTCTTCCTGGCATCTAACCGTTTAACATTTGTTAAGATCAATAATAATCTTATATTTTTCTTAGTGACACAATGATATCGTTAAAGCACAAACAAGCTTGCACTTCTTTTGCAAGCACTCTGCATAAAACCACAAACATCTGCTATGGGCTTGTCCTCCTCGAATGGGTTTGGGGGAATCTCAGTAAGTATATGCCATTGCAATGACTCACTGAAAAAGACTCTGGCACTTCCACACCTTCCCTAGTTAAAAGCATCAGGATCGTCTACTGGTTCTGCCAGTTCTCCCAGGCTGCTTCCTTGTCTGTATTTGCATGAACTAAAATATCTTTAGCAGGCAAGGTAAAAAAAATGCCACGTATCAATAAAGTATGAAATTACTTGCTGCACCTTTGATTTGCTGGACTTTGTCTTCTGATAGCATCATGAATTGTGGTCTCGTTGGACCGGTAGGAGCGTCCAAAGTGCTTTCTTCATAATAATGAAAGGTTTGCTGCCTTCACCAGGAGTGAAGCAGTACGAGCGCGGTGGTGGCAGCATACCGTGTAGTGATCAGTGGTAGTGAGCAGTTCCTCGTTGACCAGTGTCACTGGAGTGTGCCTACAGGCTCATTCATTTTTTCACGCTCAGCTGCTTGTGCCTAACTAACACTTGGCCTACGTCAGTTAGATGTGAAGAGTTGTGCAGTGCAGGAGTGGTGGCTCTCTGCCCTGGATGTATGTGTGCCGGGGAAGGGCACAATACAGGGACAGAGCAGTGCTGTGCAGTGTGCATGGTGAGCGCCACCGCAGCACGGACCTGGCCCGGACTTTCATCCCTTCATATCCCAGCTAGAGGACAGGAGAGGCTGGTTAAGCCGCCGTGAAGGTCCTGCTATTGCCGCTTCTCTTCATTTGAACTCCTGCTCGCTGTTGCACCCTGGTGGGACGAGGTCCCAGGGTTGGAATTACCGCATTGTTGCACTGCCGTTGTTTGCACTCGGGAGGAGGACTTCAACTCCCAGAGTACCATTTTCCAGCTCCAGCTGCCGCGAGTGAGGGGGAGGCGTGTCACCACGCATATAGCACTGCCTCCCCCCGCGGCACTGGACGAAGCCCGGACCAAGGGCGGGCCCGTCTGAGCCCGTCCGAGCCTGGTAGAGGCTGGGCTGGGACCAGACCTGACCTGTTTTGTTTTCCCCATGACTGCATTCTGGTCCAATTATGAGTAAACATAAACACCCAATAGGGCAGAGGCTGATGGAGACACTAGATGCGTTTATTTTAAGAGCTGAGTCAGTTTTGATACACGAGATCGAGTTAATGGAACGCAGGCTTTCATTAGAACCCCAGCCACTACTAACTAATTTAACGCAGATTGCCCCTATTGTAAATCCTATTCTGCCTGATAATGTAATGGGTCTCCAAGAAACCTCAGAGTCAGGCATTGTTATAGAACACACCCCATTGATAGATCCTCTAAACACAGATAACACTTCTTCAATATTAGCTATTGGGCAGGAACCTCACATTGTGCATAACTCTAGCCAGGAACCACCTATTAAGAAGAGGAAGGGTAGGGGCGCACAGGGAACATCTCAAAAGCCAGATAGCCCGATGATTACTAGGCGAAAGGGTAAAAATATAGGAAGAGAGGTGAATAAAATTCCTCTTTGTCAACAACATCTAAGGGTAACAAATAGTATATCTTCGCCGACTCAGGATGAGGAATTCTGGAAGAGAATGGAGACCATGATATCAGTTTTACTGGACCCTCTGGCTCAGAAACAGGTTCTAATAGAAGATAGGCTTTTGAAATTGGAGGGGCCCGTCATAGATATCATCTCTGATATTAATAAGATAGCTAAAGGAGGGGAGCCCAGGATCAATGTGGGACTCCCAGGAGATAATCCCCCTGTAAAAAATAATGTGCTTACCCGACCTAGTAATTGGCAGCCAAGTTCAACCATGACATCAAACACTAATCTAGCTTGAGTCCAGACGCAGGGACAACCGATTACTACACAAAGATCTCAACCCCCGCTCCTTTTATAGCTAATCAGTTGCCCCTTGGTGGATTAAACCTTGGAAATGAACAGGGCCCTATATCCTCCTCTATAGCCCCTTTGACAACTAGTGGAGGTTTTACTATGAGACAAGGAACAGGAAAATCCGTATCAAAAAATATTCCTGGTCGTAATAATGGTGATCAAACTAATCCGAATATGTCTTTAGACCTCCCTCCAGAAGCGATACCATATACAATCGTATTAACCAATGTTCCACCCTTTCTTCAACATGGTGCGGAACATTGGTCTACCTTAAGGAATAGATCTTTACACCTGTTATCTAATAGGACCGGGATGACTGATATTCTCTTTACAGAATTTAAAATGGTGCGGTGTATACCCTGGGTTGGTAAATCACCAAAGAAGATGGAAGGAGATTGTGTGGTTCTAACTTTTAGATCCCCTAGACTAGTACAGTCTATCCTTAATATAGCAGAGACACAGTTTATTTCCACACATAATATTAGCATATTGCTCTTGGGGTTCTTTTATCAGCCATGCATCTTCCCTGGAAGATTCTAGACGAATAGTCCTGTGGTCGAACAATACCTAAGTAAAGATTGGTGTAGCTACTCTATCCCGGTTAATAATCGCTATGGTGTTTTGGGTACGTTAGATGAACAAGACTGACTTGATCGTCCAATATGCCTTACTAGAGGAAATAACTACTGTTGTGTTAATACGCACAGCGGCACAAATTCAATAATTAAGGGAGATCTCTCTCTTCTATCAGGGAGGCACAGGATATAGTCCCTATGAATCTAGTTAATAAGATCACTTGTGAACCCAAATCTATCAATACACTAGATCCGCCTTCAATAAATGGAGACAGCGGTGTAGTGACCCATTCAATTATCCCTACTAATCAGATTACGATAGAGAAAGCATGCTGGGAAATAGTGTCATGGAATATCGCTGGCTAAACAATCGAACCCACGGTTTGGGGAATTTATTAGTTCCCATAATATAATATGCCTGCAGGAAACCTGGGCGAAGTAGCAAATCCATATAAATGGGTTTAAGACACTGCAGACTCCAGCCGTTGCAGGAATAATGGGTAGAGAAAAAGGGGGATTAGGAACTTATATTTCAAACAGGTTGGAATTGAAAAAAATAGTATTTCAGCCCGAGGAACAGTATTATCAAATAATTTTACTCTATATTGCTAGTACACATTGTATATTGCTTGTGAACCTCTATAATAATATACCCCCCTCCTTGGTGAAAGATGTTTAACGCAATTATGTAATAACTTGTAGTCTGCACATGGAAAAAATTATAGAGACATGATGGTGATTTTGGTAGGGGACTTTAATTGTGTGTTGTGCTCAACTGAAGGAGACAAAATTTGCGGTGTCACATCAGAGGAGGGGTTGTGTAACACGCATTTTTGTCCCCTCTAGGTGATCTGTATAGTAATTTGATTTTTAGTATGAATATGGGTTTTGTAAATGATAACCTATACCCATGCCCACCACCTTTAATGGGAGGGGATTCCACTCTACAATAGATTATATCTTAATATCAAATAGCCATGCTCATAGATTGCAAAATTTCCATGTGGATGACAGCTCCTTGAGCGACCATTTCCCGTTGTGTCTTTCAGTCTTGTCACCAATTAATAAATTTAGTAGGCATGATCAATCAGACCAGATTCTCTCGGAAATCTCGCTTCATAAGATAAATGGTTACAACCTGCGACGGTCAAAAGTGGATCCTACAGTTATTACTAGTAAAGTGATAGGCAAGTGTAGACCAGCCATTAATACATGTTTGGACTAGACCGCCTCCCCAGTTGGTATTCTCTCCATCTTCGCGTCTATCTCTGAGGCAGTTAGAATTTCTCTATCTGTCCTGCTGAAGAAAAAAAAAAACTGTTGAGGTTGGTTCGACAAAAAGTGTTCCCAGGCTTATTCCAAATTAAAAAGGGAACTACACAGGATTCCTGAAAATGAAGACAACATAAGGATGGCCAGAAGGGACTATAGAACCGCCCTTAGAGAACGTAAAGTTACAGTTAGAAATGAGACATGGGAATTGCTGCAATAAGCATCTCTGAGGGGTGATAACTCGGCGTTCTGGAGGGTGATAAAAGCACCCTTCCTGAGCGCGGGGGAGGGGCCATCAGTAGAGATTGCTATTGCTGAAAATGAATGGATTGAGTATTTTTCGGGGGTGTATAACATAGATGAAACCTCTGTTAGAAATAATGTGGGTGCTTATGAGAAAACTATTAGTAACCCTGAGTCTATGTATGCTGACTTCAGGTTTACTCTGGAGGAGGTGAATCACGCACTTTCTGCAAGTTTGAGGGGGAAGGCGCCAGGCCCAGATGGCGTCCCCATAGATCTTTTCAAATTCAATGTTGACTTGTGGGGGCCAATTATCACTCAGGTCTTAACAGCCAGATGCGTTGCCCCTTTTCCGGAAACATGGGTGGAATCAACTATTATCCCCATTTTCAAAAAGGGTGATTGTGAGGACCCAAAGTGTTATAGGCCCATTTCTCTACTAGATGCCCTGACAAAAGTGGCCGGTCGTATATTGTTAGAACGCTTGAATGACTGCACCGAGGAAAATAATATTCTGTCTGATATACAATATGGTTTCAGGGCTGGATTAGGTACAGTGGAACAGAGTCTAAACCTATCTCTTCTAATGGGGAAATATATGCGAGTAAAAAAAGGCAGACTCTTCTTAGCCTTTGTCGACTTAACAGCTGCTTTCGACTCTGTAAGGCATGAGGAATTGTGGGAGATACTCGAACGCCTAGGGGTAGATGTGCAAATTGTCCTCTTTCTTAGACGCATATGCAGTGGGGCAAGGGCGCGGGTACGTTTTGGGATTGGAGGAGATCGAACCGACCCATTTCCCATTAAAAAGGGGGTTAGGCAAAGATGTGTCCAGGCCCCTTTTCTTTTTAATCTTTATATTAATGGCCTTTTACGATGCCTTAATTAAGGATAACTGTGACTTCCCACAAATATCGGCACACCCTTTACCTGCACTTCTATATGCAGATGATGCAGTTTTAACCCCTTCGCTGCTAGGCCTTTTCTCCTCCTGTGCTAAGCCTTTTTTGGGCTATTTGGGGTAGTGCGCGCTTAGGCCCCTGTAACTTTTTGACCACATTAGGTATCCACGCCAAATTTGCGTCCTTTTCTTCCAACATCATGCGGATTCTAAAGGTACCCAGGGTTTGTGGATTCTCCTAGAGGGTTCCCAGAATTTAGTCAAAATACAGCAAAATTTAGTTTTTTTTATGAAAAATGGGGAAAAGTGACTGCAAATGAAAGCGTCTGGGTTTTTCTCTGCAAATGATATCAAAAAAGGGTTTGTGGGGCTGAAATCACCATTTCCCCAGCTTTAGAGAATGACAGATTTTTGTCAGAAATCCAACTTTTTGTACACAGTTTTGACATTTTTCTGGGACATACCCTATTTTTGCAATTTTTTGTGCTTTCAACCTCCTTCCAGATAATGGTAGAAATGGGTAGAAAAGCAATAATGGATCTTGGAAAGCTATACAGTTTTGAAAAGTAGACAAAATTCTGAATTCAGCAAGGGGTCATTTGTGTAGATCCATCAAGGTTTCTTTATAGAAACTAACAGTTAAATATAGGAAACATTAAAAATTAGTTGAAAAAAGCAGCCTTTTGTGTCAACGTTTTCACCTGTAACTTCTTCTAATTATGACATCTCTTAGAAAGCAATGTACCGTTACATCCGCTGGACCTTCCTGGTTGTGGGGATATATAGGACTTGTAGGTTCACCAAGAGCCCAACGAACCCAGAGTAAACAAGCATTTGCAATGCAATAGGTCTCGCAGTTACGCAACTTTGAGCTATTGACATTGTAAATGACAATGCCTTTTAATTTTTTTTCTCGTTTTTAAAACAAATAAAAGGCATTCTCATTTATAATGCCCAATAGCCTAAACTCGCGTAAATGCGAGACCTATTTTATTGCAAATGCTTGTTTAATCTGCTTGTCTGCATACTGAACTGTTTTTCAGTTTTTAACCTTCGTAAAATTACATGTATAGGTTTTAAGTATTCTTACTTTTTTACAAAAAGGCTATTGTTCAGTGTTTCCCCCCACCAAACTCCACTGTGACCAGAGGCGCAAGTAGAGCCAAATTTCTAGGGGGGTGGGAGGAGTCCTACTAAAAAAAAAATCTGGATGGGGGGCTGATTCTTCCAGCAATATGAAGAGTGGAGATGCAGGGGCTCTAAGAAGGGGTAAAAACACAAGAAAGCCTCTTTCACAAGTAAATGGTCTTTTAAAGACCTGTGAAGTGCTCGGGTGCGGCTGTGTATGTGCCCGGGAAGCTGTGTCACGACGGGAGGGGTGGTGCTGAAGCCTTTTATCCCGATGTTACTTGTACTATACATGGAATTATGGTCTGATTGCTGTACCAGGATTTTGACTGTATACTATCAAGTCTTTGATTTATCTGTTCTGTGTCCACCTCCTTCCAATTATGCTATTGCTACACCACAAGACTCTTCTTGTATACCTTTGCAGGTGTTCCCAGTCTAGCAGGTGTCCCTTCCTCTTCTTGCGCTGTTCCTGCCCTGGAGAACGGCTGCTTTACAATGATTCTAATTGGATGAGTTGTAGGCTGCCACTGCTTATATTCAGAGAACAACATTTTTCTTTTTTTTTATCACTCCATAGGTGTGTGTGTATCTTCTTGTTTGGTCTTCTGTATGCTGCTTCCCCATCCCAACCCCACCCCTTGCGCTCTCTACGTCACAACACGCTGCTTGAGTTGGTTCCCACACACCTCCCTGCCTCACTTGGCTTTAAAAAAAATATATTTTATACTCCTCCCCCAACTGTGGCTCAGTAGGCAAAGTGTCCTGGTACGGACATTAAAGTGCGATTAGATTAGCAGATTACACTTTTGAAGGCCCTGCAGGGCTGGTTCAGCTGTTCATCTGTCTGAGGTAGACAAGAAGTAGCACGGAATCGGACAACAGGACCGGATCTTCAAGATCCCAGTCAGGCAGTGCTAACTACAGTGTAAATAGTCAAGACGTCATTATTTCATTGTCTGCATTCTCTCCTTGTGCCACTCCTGTTGTCTCTCGCTTTCACAACCTGTCTCTCTCCCGCTGAGCTGCCGCTTCCTGCCTCTCTTCATTTCCTTCTCCCTGGCTTGGACGGAGCCTCAAAGACTCGTAACCTGGAAGCTTTTTTTCTCCGCTTTGCCCTTCTCACCCAGACAAGAGTTTGAGAGGCAGGCAGGCAGGCGGGCACGTCTCCTGCTGAAGCATGCACAGCGCATATCTCGTCGGACAGCCCTCCCTCACAGGCAGGGTATACCACACTACCATTGCAGGTATTGTACGCCCTATCAGTCGCTGGATTCAGATTCAGTGTCACATCCGGTATTGTGTCCCTCTAACCCTGGATTCAGATTCCTGACATTACAACTGCAGGTATTGTGCGCCCCATTGTTTGGTTCAGATTCCATAGTGTCATACACGGACAGGTACTGTGACCCTCTAACCCTGGATTTAGATTCCTCACACACCTTAGTGTTTGAGCCAAAAATGGAATTATGTGTGTGCCGCACGTGCGCAGCTAATGAGCACTGGAATGGGGAATATCGTGCTGCCTGTTTTGATGTCCACAACTCCGACTCGGGCGCAACCTGTGTGATCTCTAATTAACGAATCTCACCTTAGCACTAATTAACAGACTCGCTCTTGCTCCTGCGTTCAGATACTCGCCTGAGGTCGGATTTCTACCTTGCATACCACTTCAGCTCAAGTGCTTAGACAACAGAGGCATATCTCGGGAACAATCGAGGTTCCGCGCGGCGGGACGGACCCGGAGGAGGTATTTCTTGTATTGATTTTATGACCTGAGTGGAAACGCGATCTGCGGTTTGGCTGCGGCTGGGTGTGCTAGCGGGGACACGCTGCAGTTATAAAGGAGGTGGGCTTAACAAAAGCAGCGTTTCACACAGGGAGAGATTTCAAAAACGCCTTTTCTTTGTAGAAGCAGGATAACGTGCGCAGCCAGGACAGGGGGTCTGTCAATGGCCGCACGGCGCAATGCAAAAAATAAACATGCGCCGCCATTGCCAAAGCCCCTGTCCTGGCTACGCAAGTCGTCCTGCCTCTGCAAGGACATTAACTCGCAGGGAAAACAAGCGTGAGGGAATGAAAATGAACCATAGTGGAGGGTATAAAAGCACAATTATAGTTGCCAACATATAAAAACAAGGCGGTACCCTATTCCGTGGTGGAGCTTGTGGCGAGCTGCATCGGTGCAGTGGTGGTATTGCTTGTAGAGTGTGGCGGCCGAGACGTGGCGCTGCAACGTCTGTGAATTCTGTAGGCAAGGTGAAGAGGTCGCGAGGGACCTCCGCACACTGGCAGGAGGAGGAAGGCATGAAGCATGTCGGTGCTGGGGAACTGCTGCCAGGGCTGGCTGTGAGCAGCTGCAGTCGCACAAACACGCACAAAGCACCGAGGCAACCACAGGTAGTGTGCGTGCAGAGTGAGCACGTTGGAGGCAAAACAAAATTAACTATTTGAGTGCGGCGCTGGTGGAAAAAACAAGGAAGTAGTCCCTACATGACTACATAACACCGAGCAGCGGACCGAAACTGTAGTTAGTCGGTGCTGCTTCCTGCAAAAGGGAAGCAAACCGGAAGTGATACAACGGAACTCAAGCCAATGAAAATCCTTCTAACAAAAAAAATACCAGAGTTAACAAATAGAAAGCAGCAGCAGAAACTACTGCCAATAGGCGGAGTTTCACCTACCACATCAAATTACTTAATGCCTCGTAGAGGCAGCGCATGCGCTGCCCTTTGCGAGACCTAAAAACTGAGCAGCATTTTGTAATGGTTTTTTCTTTAGTTCCGGGTATATAGCAATTATAGTGTGAAAATGTATACATGGAAAAATTGGTATGAAAGACACCTGTGTATTTCTGAAATGGGAACAAATTACAGAGTTTAGAAACAGTGCATATTTGCACATTTTCGAAATTGGGAATACTCATACTTGCATGACAATTATTGGTCATTTTTCAAAATGACTTTTTTTACATAATGTCTTTCATTTGGAAGGGAGAAATGCATCAAAAATCAATAGGTAATAACAGTTGCTTTACAAATCTGAACTACCCTAAGTCTCCCGATAAAAATGGTACCTCACTTGTGTGCATAGGCATAGTGCCCATTAATTAGGGTGGGGGTTGCCCAAAACGGGCATGCCAATGCCCCCACCCCAATTAAAATTTGCCCCGAAAAAACCCTGGCGTCTAGTGGGCTTTTTGCCCCCCAGGGGGGGCAGATTGAGGCTACTGCCCCATCTGTCCCCCACGGTGGGCAGGAAGGCTGTAACTTTTGCAGGGAGGGGGTGGGGGCATGGGCATGTCAGTTTTGGGCAACCCCCAACCTAATTAAAATTTGTCCCAAAATAATCCCTGGTGTCTAGTGGGCTTTTTACCCCCCCAACAGGGCAGATTGGGGGCTGATGCCCCAATCTGCCGCCCAGGGGAGGTAGAAAATCCACTAGACGCCAGGGATTTTTTGGGGCAAATTTTAATTAGGGTGGGGGCTGCCCAAAACAGGCATGCCAATGCCCCCACCCTAATTACATTTTGCCCAAAAAAATCCCTGGCATCTAATGGGCTTTTTGCCACCCGGGGGGCAGATTGGGGGCTACTGCCCCATCCGTCCCCCACGGGGAATAGAAAGGCTGTAATTCATGCAGGGAGGGGTGGGGGCCTGAGCATGTCTGTTTTAGGCAACCCCCAGCCTAATTCAAATTTGCCCCAAAATAATCCCTGGCATCTAGTGGGCTTTTTGCCCCACTGGCAGGGCAGATTGGGGGCTGACGCCCCCATCTGCCCCCCAGGGGAGGCAGAACGTCCACTAGACGCCAGGGAGTGTTTGGGGCAAATTTTAATTAGGGTGGGGGCTGCCCGAAACGGGTATGCCAATGCCCCCACCCTAATTACAATTTGCCCCAAAAAACTCCCTGGCGTCTAGTGGGTGTTTCCCCCCCCGGGGTGGTAGACTGGGGGCTACTGAACCATCTGCCCCCCAGGGGGGCAGGAAGGCTGTAATTTTGGTAGGGGCATGGGAATGCCCTTTTTGGGACCCTCCACCCTAATACAAATTTGCCCCCAAAAAATCCCTGGCATCTAGTGGGCTTTTTGCCCCCCGGAGAGGCAGATAGGCGGCTAAAGCCCACTTCTGCCCCGGGGACGGGGGGGGTACAAAGTCCAATAGATGCCAGGGAGGTTTTTGGGCAAATTTTTATTAGGCAGGGGGCTGTTCAAAACGGGCATGCCAATGCCCCCACCCTAATAAAAATTTGCCTAAAGAAATCCCTGGTGTCTAGTGGGCTTTTTGCCCCCCGGAGGGGCAGATAGGGGACTACTGCCCCATCTGTCACCCGGGGGGGCAGGAAGGCTGTAATGTTTTGGGGGAGGGGGTGGGGGCATGGGCATGCCAGTTTTGGGCAACCCCCACCCTAATTCAAATTTTCCCCAAAACACTCCCTGGCGTCTAGTGGGCTTTTTGCCCCCCCCCCCCCCCGGTGGGGCAGATTGGGGGCTAATGCCCCCATCTGCCCCCCAGGGGAGGCAGAAACTCTACTAGGCGCCAGAGAGTTTTTTGGGTAAATTTTAATTAGGGTGGGGGTGCCCAAAACGGGCATGCCAATGCCCCCACCCTAATTAAAATTTGCCCCGAAAAATCCCTGGCGTCTAGTGGGCTTTTTGTCCCCCAGGGGGGGCAGATTGGGGGCTACTGCCCCATCTGTCCCCCACGGGCGGCAGGAAGGCTGTAACTTTTGCAGGGAGGGGGTTCGGGCATGGACATGTCAGTTTTGGGCAACCCCCAACCTAATTAAAATTTGTCCCAAAATAATCCCTGGCGTCTAGTGGGCTTTTTACCCCCCCAAACAGGGCAGATTGGGGGCTGATGCCCCAATCTGCCCCCCAGGGGAGGTAGAAAATCCACTAGATGCCAGGGAGGTTTTTGGTCAAATTTTTATTAGGGTGGGGGCTGCCCAAAATGGGCATGCCAATGTCCCCACCCTAATTAAAATTTGCGAAAAAAATCCCTGGCATCTAGTGGGCTTTTTGCCCCCCTGGGGGGCAGATTGGGGGCTACTGCCCCATCTGCCCCCCAGAGGCGCAGGAATGCTGTTATTTTTGCGGGGGTGGGGGCATGGGCATGCCCGTTTTGGGAGCCCCCACCCTAGGGGGGGCAGAAAGTCCACTAGACGCCAAGGAGTTTTTGGGCAAATTTTAATTAGGGTGGGGCTGCCCAAAACGGGCAGGCCAATGCCCCCACCCTAATTAAAATTTGCCTAAAAAATCTCTGGTGTCTACTGGGCTTTTTGCCCCCCCCGGGAGGCAGATTTGGGGCTAATGCCCCCATCTGCCCCCCAGGGGGGGCAGAAAGGCTGTCATTTTTGCGGAGGGTGGGCGGGGGCATAGGCATGCCCATATTGGGCAGCCCCCACCCCAATTTACAACAAAAAATAAATCCCTGGTGTCTAGTGGGCTTTTTGCCCCCCCAGGGGGGCATATTGGGGGCTACTGCCCCATCTGCCCCCCAGGGGGGGCAAAAAGACTAAATGGCACTAAAAATATTTTGGGGGAGCAAAAGCCCTTGCCTAAGGGGCCGCTCCCCCCTCCCTGGTGTCTAGTGGGTGGATCCCTGCTTGGGGATCGCCCTCCTGGGGCGATCCCCAAGCAGGGATCCACTGGGGAGGGGTACCATTGGAAAGGGGAGATTCTCCCCTTTCCAATGATACCTCTCCCGTCTTTCTATGTGCCCGGGGGGCTGTGATAGCCTCCTGAGCACATACAAAGTGAAACTGAAATGAGCCTTTAGGCTCATTTCAGTTTCGGTTTCTATGCAATGAAGACAGCGCGACGTGCGCGCTGATCTTCATTGCACAGAAACCAGGGAGAGGGCCTTGGGAGCTGGGGAAGCTCCCAAGGTCTAAGGCATTAAATAGAAATCCCTCTGCTGTCTGCAGCAGAGGGATTTCGTGCCCCTGGCCTCATGACGGAATGGTTCCGTCATGAGCACAGGGGCACCGATGCTCATGACGGAACCATTCCGTCATGAGCATCGAAGGGGTTAATGTCACGCACCCAAATAGGTTTACAGAGGGTTCTAAATAGTTTTATCAAGTTTATGGGCCAATTGAATCTCAAGGTCATTACCTCAAAAACATACATTATGAGATGTGGCCCTGGGAGCCAAAAATGTAGGGATATGTACCTGGAGGGCCAGAAAATAGAGCATACACCTAGCTTTGCTTATCTGGGAATACTGTTTGATCGCTGTGACCGCTGGCCGCGTACAATTATGGCTAAAAAACTTATACTGGCAAGATCAACAATGGCACTAGCCAATTTTGCAAAGAAATTGGAAAGGAGACCACCACGGGAGTTATTGCAGATTTATAAAGTAAAGTGTGTCTCAGCAGCCATGTACGGAGCGGCGGTATGGGGTTTTGTGGATACGCAGTTACTCCAGACAGTGGAAAACATCTTCCTGCGATATATTTTATCTGTACCTAGTAGTACATTGGCATACGTTTGCCACGCGGAGCTGGGACTTCCTTTCATTTCAGATTTGATAAAAATGGAGCCTATTCTGCTGTGGCACAGCATATGGTCCAAAGCAGAGACTTAGCTAAATCAGGACATTTTAGCTGATAGTATGAAATTTGAAGGAGCGTTGCTGATCCCGTGGCTGATATATATAAAAAACTTTATGACAGATCTTGGCCACCCAGAGTATTACAAGTCTCGGGTACAATGCACAATATTTCTAGAAAGGAATTAAAAAAACAAGGAATGATTCTTTTAGATACCATAAGATTAGCTAAGGAGTGAACTAAACCTTCTGTTCAGCATAATCAATTGATTTTATCTTCTTTTAATATTCAGTCATACTTGTTGTTTGTACCAGGTGGCTATGATATATTACTACTAACCCGTTTTAGATGTAATATCTATCATAGGCTCGTGAGTTTTCCATGTATAAATGATTGGTCACGAACCTTAGGCCCATGCCCGTATGACAATTGTTCAGAGCAATCGAATATGCATGTTCTTTTATTTTGTAAATTTTATCGTAACTTGAGGAAAGTCTGGCTTGTCCCAATAATGAGGGAAATGGGTTTGAGACAATGTTGTCCAGCTTTTCTCGCGCTGCAATTACTGGATGATATTCACAGAGCCTGGAGGATATGTATGTTTTTAAAGAAAGTACTTATTTACAGGAAAACAATTGTTTTGTAATCACGGATTTTTGTATGTCTTTTTAGTATGACGACCTCTAACTGTGTTTACTTTTCTCCTTTTTAAAAATCTTTTATAACTTTTAAAGATCTATTGTTATTATGTACTTTTATGATTGTCTTACAAACCAATCGAATAAAGTCATTTTTTATTTGATTTGATTTGAGTGCATGTACTAGGTGTATGTGTAACTGCGAGGAGTGCAGTACATAGTTCTATGTAATGAGTGTATGGCGAGTGCATGTACTGGGTGTATGTGTACCTGTGAGGAGTACAATGCATGAAGATTGTAGTGTTGTGCAGTGTGTGTTGGTGAATGTGTGTGCTGGGTGTATGTGTGGTAGCAAGTGGCACAATACAGAAAGGCTACAACACTGAACAGTGCACACAGAGTGAATGTGTGTTCTGAGTGTATGTGTGCCTGTGGCAGCACAATACATGGAGGTAACAGCGCTGGACAGTGTGTGCGCTGTGTAGATCCACTGAGTGCAAGTGTGCCCTGTAATGGCACATTACATGGTGGAACCTTGGGTTCCATTTTGGGAGCCCCAAACCTGTCTGGTGAAGACATGTTGAGGTAGAGGAATCCCCTCAGACAGATTTGTGTATTGCTGAATTTCTGTGAGTAGGGTGGGATACACTGAGGAGGGGAGAGCGAGGCTTCCCCTGTACACTTGAATGGTTGATCTTTCTTTCACTGAGAGATCACGAGGAATGGGCCTGGGCATATCTCGGGATGAAGTTGGGGAATATAAGTTAATCATAAAGAGTGGTGCTGGGAGCCTGATAATAACCTTTTGATGCAAATATCACTGTGGCTGACATCCAGGTTTGAACTCTTGCCACTCACATGGCCTGCTTCGGAGTCTCTCCTGCTGTAACAAATGGCTTTTTAAGAGGAAGAGAAGAAGTATGAACTTCAAATGAAGCAGCACCCCAACATAAAACTTCAAAGACCCAAACCCTTATCACATTTAGTGTCTGGAAATTGACTGTAAGAAGGGGATGTTAAAACCCCAAAAGTTGTCATCTGCCAAGTGGCCTTATGGGCTGAGTGAGGAGGGGAAGATCTGCAAGACTTCTGCCTGTGACCAGGATTGGGAGCCAAGGCTTCCTAGTCTCACTGAGAGTGAAAGGACATCACCCAGGGAAACCAAGACCACCTGCTGTAGAGCCTGGAGCACCAGCGCATGCCTGCTTGCATAGACCAGTGTGCCCTTTGAGGAAGAGGAGAGTTTTGGAGGGAGTGAGGTCCAGTGGGGAGCCCTGTGAAGTAGACTCCCTGTGAAAGATGTGAGGAGATAGCCGCTGTACTGACCGAGTCATTGCCCTTATGTAGGACTGAGTCAGCAATGCCCCCATGCCCGGAGAGGCCTGCTGAGAAGATAACTGTGTAAAAAGATTGCTGTGTGGTAAGGGCAGAAGCCTTTGTATTACCCTTGCAGCATCCCGATGAGTCAGAGGGGCTGCAGAGGAAAAGACTACCTTGGGATCAGGTCCAAAGCCTGTGTGACATCATTGCGGCAAGGAGGGTCCACCATGGTGAAGACTGCTGTGTGGTAAGGGTCAACACCTTACATGGCAGTGATGTGTCAGTCCCGTATGCCAGGGGGAGCTGCTGGTAATAATTGTGCTGTGTGGATCGGGCGGTGGCCCGTGAACTGAGAGCAGCTGTGACTCGTAGGTCACCAGGAGCAACACGTACTGTAGTTGACATGACCCAGTGAAACACCGTGGGAGCATCGCCACCTCAGTAGTATCAATATCAGGTGCATCGAAATAACTGCTCTCACCTTTGGAAGCGTGGGATCTTACCCCACAGGAGTAGCGCAGAAACACTTCTGATCGCTGTCGGAGCATGACCACATAAGCTAAAGAGAGAGCCTGTACATGCTGAGTGCGGCCGCTAAGTCTGCGTACAGCTAACTCACCTGAGCTGGACCAGAGCTGTTGAGAGGGTCTGCGGATGGTGCAACCTCCAAGAGGCTGCACACGTCCTCCCTGCCAGAGTGGATAAGACTTGTTACAGGCCTACCGGGTCCTCGGGGCACTCGCTGCAGAAAGCGATGCGAATACTAAGAATCTTTTTACTGTATCCGGAGAGTCAGAGTTGACTCTTGAGATAAGGCCAGCTAGTTAGCATTACCTTGATGCAGCCACCAGGGAATGGGCAATAACCCCAATCATATTGCGAGGAGCAAGTGGAACAGGATCTTGCCAATCAAACAAAGAGGCACAGAGGAATGTAGATCTTGATGTGCCCTACCCCGTGTACCTTATATTCCAACAGGAAAGGAAGCAATTGAAGCCAGCATAGTATGTACTTAAATGTTGAAGAAAGCAGTCCGTACCAGGCGGAATGAGAGGCATACTTACCGGACAGTACCGGACCATTTAAAGCACTGCTTCTTGTGTCATTTATGGTACCATAAACAGTTTTATTTTCAGTGAGTGTACAATGTTTTCCTGCTTTCTTTGCTTATTCCTGCATTGCTCAGAGGCCACTTGCTTGGGCCTCTTTTCAGTATTAAGAATGTACCTTATATTTGTTGCCTTGGTATGGTTAGGCAGCCCGGTGGCTTCTTCCTTTGCAAGTGATTTGATAGTCTTATTGTGGCTCTTTTCTGGTATTCCCTGTAGGCACCCGCTTAGACTATGCAAATTTATTTGTGTTGTTTATGCCACAGATGGCAGATCTGCACTGGAAGACAACACTGTTACATTGTCTTAATCAGCTAGGAGGCACTGTGCCTTGAATCCAACCAGGGAATGAAATATAGTATTTTGTTACAGAGACGTGGTCTGAGCTTGCTACAGATTTCTCAACTAGAGAGAGAACTGAGTTCAGTATCCTTGGGAATGCCTGCATCATTTCTGAAATTACAATATGCTGGTCTGCCAACTGGATGAGTGATATTCCTTACCCTGCTGGCATACTAACTTACTAAGAAAACCAGATTGAGCACTGCAAAACTGTACATTACCCCCTCATTTGTCCTCCCCATCCCAGTCCTTACTACGTGAGGCAGTCCTGCCTCCACCCAGCCAATCCCAACGTCAGTGTTTGAATACTACATAAGCCGTAGCCACCTACCGCCATGCCTGTTTTTTTTCTGCTCCGAGGGCGGTCGGAATGCTGGTGCTCCCGGTTCCGGTTTCCTAATTCCTGTTTCTTTGGGTTTACGGTGCCGTGAGTTTTTCAAATCTTTATCTTATTGTGCATTTATTCTTGTTTGTTTTTTTTGTGACATTTTGCACGGGTCGGCCGCTCCGGTCCTCGGGTCGGCCCGCTCCTTTTCTGGGGTCAGGGTGCTCCCCGCTCATTTGCTGGGCTGGGGCGGGGAGTTTTCTTGTAGTCCTGGCCTCGGGTCGTTCCGGCGCTGCTGCTCTCTAGCGGCGTCCGGCCCCGGGGGCCATGATCTTTGTGACTCTGTGGCTGTGGGTGGAGACCACAGGACTGCCCTTTTTTGTTTCATTTACCGGTCTCACATTACGTGATTTGGCAATTAGGGGCAGTATTTATTGGAGGTTGCTAGGCACTTCCTTTTGTTATGTGGTGAGTTCCTGTTTGCCTTACTCAGGTTGTCTCACCATGAGTGAAGGGGCTTCTTCACCTGTATATATCACAAAAAGAGGGGGGGATCTAGGAGCAAAAAAAGGTCCAGTGTCCATGCTCCTTAAATTCGATATCTAACACCAGGAGGACAAAGTTCCTATGGGCGGGTGCACAAAGTCACCAAGCCCTAAAAAAGAGAAAGAGGAAAAAAAAGCAGAGTGTGAAAATTTCCTAGATTGGAAACCCACTCAAGAAACTGGAAGACCACTCTTTGTCCTCTATTGCCCTCACACACCCCGAAGGGTGTCATGCTTCATCATCGGGCGGTTGCTCCTCGTAGGGCCGGCGCTGCAATTCCCTACGGGCCCCGCGAAGGGTCTCTTTGTCGGAGATCTTTTGAGGACCGCCGGATGGTGCATGTGGGTGTGTGGGGAGTGGGTTGTTGATGGAGGGTAAATGAAGTGCGTGCTAGGTGGTGTGAAAAATATGTAAAAAAAGGGTCATCATGCAGCAAATTTTATTAGATGTACCCTTAGCAGGCTTTGGACTGCTGGAAAATTATGACCCTAGATGCACGCTATGCCCAGGGGTCATAGGTCATAGGTCAGTCAAGTGGGTTTCCAATCTAGGAAATTTTCACACTCTGCTTTTTTTTCCTCTTTCTCTTTTTTAGGGCTTGGTGACTTTGTGCACCCGCCCATAGGAGCTTCTTCACCTGTGCCTGCTAAGGCAGTTTCCAAGCAGAATAATGTTCAGGATCTGCGTGAGGACGATGTGTTGCAGATTTCTAAAGCTGATTTACAGAACTTGATTAATTTGGCAGTACAGTCTGCGCTGCTGGAGCCTGCAGCTAAGTGGGCTAAGGATGATGAGGAGGACATGGACAATTCCCCTAAGGGAAAGTACGTCCAAGGCAAGGTTTTTTCTGATATGCTGGTCCATATTCGGGAGGTGCTTGGTTTTGTCTCTAAATCCTTGGCCGATGAGGGGTTTTACGCACAGTACAGTTCCTCTGTGGTGGATGACCTTCCCTTCCATGATGTCCTGAAGGATATCCTGACTATAGAATGGCTTGAGGTGGATAAGCAGGGTATTCCGCGCTTTTTGGGCAAGCGGTATAGCCTGGTGGACTTTGACTCTCATTTCCTTGCGATTCCGAAAGTTAATTTTCTTTTGTCCTCTCTGGCTTCAACCTCTTCTTCCTCTTTGTCGTCGGTGAAGGCTTCCCTGACTGATCCAGTGGAGCGTAAGGTGGAGTCTGCTCTCAAGCGTTCTTATGCCGCTTCTCACTTTGGGGTGCGTGCTAGCACTTATGCGGCCTATGCCTCGCAGGTCTTGCTGAAAGATTTTGTGAAGCTGTTTGACTGCCTTCAGGATTAGGGGGACCCTACTCCTGTGTTGGCTCAAATGGAGGTCTTGGCGCAGTTCCTCTCGGATGTCACTTTCGATTCCTTGTGGGCCTTCTCCTCGGCTGCTGGGGCAGTGGTGGCTGGTAGGCTGTCTCTATGGACTAAGCCATGGCGTCTTGAGGCTGCGCAGAAGGCCTTGGTCCATAAACTGCCTTTTGAGGGTCCATGTCTCTTTAGGATGCTTTGAATACGATGGTGCAGCGCTCTGCAGAGAAGAAGAAGTTGTTGAACTTTTTTCAGCCTGCACCTAAGAAGAAGTCTTTTTTCCAGAAGCAGGGGTTTCAGGGGGTCTTGTCCACTCAGCCCTTTCGTGGTTGGGTCCATGGTTGGAGGGCCGCGTTCCATTATAAGTCCTGGCCTCAGCAGCAGCAGCAGAATCACTCTGGTGCAGGACAGAAGTGACTATGCCGTTGTGGGGGATCTCCTCCGTTTATTTCTGGACTGTTGGTCGGCTCTGATTTCCGACCAGTGGGTCATCAGGTGGGGTTACCAGATTCCCTTCCGGAGCCGTCCCCCTCTGGATTGTTTTTTGGTTACCCCGTTGTCAAGAGACCCCTTGCGGCGGTCTGCCATGTTGTCCAGCGTAGCATGTTGTTACAGAAAGGGGCGATTGTGCCGGTTCCTGTGGTGGAAGTGGGCCTGGGGTTCTATTCCCATCTGTTTCTGGTACCAAAGCCCGATGGTTCCTTTCGCCCCTTATTCAATCTCCGTTCCCTGAACAGGTTGGTGCGGTTGGATCATTTTCGGATGGTCATGTTGTAGTCCGTCATTCCCCTCATCCAGGAGCGCGATGTCTTGGCTTCTCTGGACTTGGAAGACGCCTACTTTCACGTTCCGGTCCATCCTGCCAGTCAGCGGTTCCTGAGGTTTGCAGTCCACGGGATGCATTTCCAGTTTCAGGTTCTGCCGTTCGGCCTCTCCAATGCTCCCAGGACTTTTACCAAGGTATTGGCTCCTGCTGTGGGGGTTTTACAATATCAAGGTTTCTCTGTGTTACCCTATATTGATGATTGGTTGGTCTCTGCTTCCTCTTTTCCTAAGGCTCTTCTGGCGGTGGAGGCTACATTGACCCTGTTCCGGGAGCTGGGGTTCAAGGTGAATCTGGCCAAGTCTCATCTGGATCCTGTTCAGATACTTCAGTTCTTTGGGGGTCTGTTCGACACCTCTCTGGGGACGGTGTTTCTCCCTCCTGTTCGGATCCTTTTCTTGCAGACTCTGTTGCGGGATCTGTTGAACCATCCCTCTGCCCCGCCTTGTATTTGGTTGCGGGTCCAGGGCTTGATGCCAGCAACCACTGCTGTGGTTCCAGGGGCTCTCCTTCATCTCAATCTCTTGGTGACTCATCTGTTGGCTCGGTGGGACCCCTCCCGAGCAGATTACGAGACTCTGGTTGCTCTCTCTCCTGCTCTGGTTCTGGACTTGGACGGATGGCTTTGCACTCCCAATCTGGAGAAGGGGGCACGGTTTTGTCTTCCACCTCCCCTTCTGTTGACTACGGATGCCAGTCTTTGTGGTTGGGGGGCCACTTTGGGGTCCTTGGAAGCAATGGGTCGGGGGTCTCGGGGGGACAGCGCCCGTTCCTCGAACTAGCTGTAGTTTGCGGCCGTCTGGGAGGTGGTGCGGTTCTTTCAGGTTCATCTCCACGGATCGAACCTGTTGGTTCGTACCGACAATCAGGTGGCTCGTTGTTACTTGAACCGTCAGGGGAGGATGAGGTGTGCATCTCTGAACCTGTTGGCCTCCTTGATTTGTACTTGGGTGGAATCTCATCTGTTGGCCTTGAGGGTGGTGTACATTCTGGGACAGTTGAATTTTCATGCGGATGCTTTGAGCCACAACCTTCCATCCTCTGTTCTGTACCATCTCTCTCTTCCTCTGTTCCAGTCCCTTTGTCTTTGGTTCAGGACTCCCTGCCTCTCTTCACAACGCTCTTCTTCCCCGGTTTTGTTCGGAGGTGCTGTGTCCTCGGGTTTGGGAGGTGGATGCTCTGTCGATTCCCTGGCCTTCGGGCATTCCCTCCTTTTACCCTCCTCCCGAGGGCGCTGCAGATGATTCAGGGGGAGACAGTTTCGGTCCTGCTGATTGCTCCTTTCTCGCCTCGCCACATTTGGCTACCTCTCCTGTGGTGGCTGGCGAAGGGTCGGTTTGTCCGTCTTCCTTTGTGCCTGGCTCCTCTTCAGTTTCCGCTCCTGTCTCTGCCTTGTCTTCGTCGTTTGCAGCTGACGGCTTGGCTCTTGAGTGGTTGACATTGGAGTCTTTGGGCTGTTCCTCTGTGGTGGCTCGTGACATTCAGTTGTCACGCCGCCCTTCGACGCTTAAGTGCTATGGTCGACATTGGGGTTCTTTTGTCTCTTGGTGTTCTTCCCATGGGGAGGATCCTGTGTTGGGGGATCCTGCTTCTGTGTTGGATTTTCTCAGGGATATTTTTTTGTTGGGCCTTTCCCCTTCCACTTTGTCTGCTCAGTGGGCGGCGATGCATGCTTGTAGGGGTCCTGGGGCCTGGGCAACAGGAGGTGATTCTTCCTGATTTGCCTACTGAGGGGGATTCCCTTGTTCCCCCTTCCTTGGATGTTCGCTGGGCTCTCCAGATTTACCTCCAACGTTGCCTGGAGTTTCAGGTTTCTCCTGCCCTGTTTGTCTCCTGTGGGAGTGTGGCTAAGGGGAAGAAGGTTTCCACTTCCACGATCAGTCGGTGGGTGCGTTTGGTGGTCTGCCACTCTTATAAATCTTTGGATCTGCCTCCTCCGTCTCAGGTGCAGGGCCGTTCGACGCGTTCTGTGTCTGCTTCCTGGGATGAGGCGGCGGGGGTCTCTATCCAGGAGATTTGTAGGTCAGCCACCTGGCAGTCCCATCACCTTTTTGTGCGACTTTATCGGCTTGATGTTTTACATGCCTCTGCTGACAGTTTTTCTGTTGGCGTCCTGAACGCTGCTGTTCATTGATCATTTCATGATTAAAGTTTTGTACTTTGCATGGATCCCTGGTTGTCCTGCGTTTTTTGTTGATTCTCTGCTTGTTAGTTCCTCAAGTAGAAAGGACTGGGACAGGGAGGACCCATGAGGGGGTAATGTCTTGTTACATACCAGTAATCTTCATTACCCCGATTAGGGTCCTCCCTGTCCCAGTTTTCTTCCCTCCCTCCCTCCCGCTGTGTTTGTGTCGGAGTCTTGTTAATAACAGGCATGGCGGTAGGTGGGCGCGGCTTATGTAGTATTCAAATACTGGCGTTGTGATTGGTTGGGTGGAGGCAGGACTCACATAGTAAGGACTGGGACGGGGAGGACCCTTATCGGGTTAAAGAAGATTACCGGTAAGTAACAAGACATTTTCTTAGGTTTCCCACCTATTATCATTGGTTTTCCCACAGACAAGGGCAGAGAGAAATACCAGATGACTAGTGTTACATGGTATTCAATTTATAGATATATATATATACATTTTTAAAAGGCTAGAGTTGTCTTCTTTTCCCTTGTGACCATACCTGTATGACTTTGGTGGCTTCTAATTTGTTTTGAGTGTTTTTTTGCTGAAATGTTGGGAAGAACTCCCCCCTTGAGTGGACGTCCCAGCATCAGTTGGCCATTTTTTTTGTCTGGTTTTGTTTGACCAGAGAAGTGAGCTGTGAGATTTTCTGACCTCGGCTGAGCAAAGTTCTTCCTTTTTGTTTGACACTTCACAATGAATGTATTAACGAAAGAACTCGAAGCAGAACGTTTACATACAAAACCCCTCTGTCCATGGATAAACCAGGTGCACCAATACTCAGTTCTGAGCAGCAAACCAAGGAGTCTGTCTCACCAAGGAAGAAGACGCAGAACATTCAGGACTATTTAACTCCTTTGAATAGAACAAAACATGCATCAGGTCTGAGCAGATCATCAAAAAGTTGTACATTTCCCTTTCTTCAATCACTATCCCAAAATGTGGACCCTGGTCATGGTATTGTGCCTTCATCTCCAGAGAGAGAGACTGTAAATATGAAGCTCCCTTAGGAAAATGCACTTAGGCATACTACTCCTCTGATTGGCTCGTTGCCTCGCTTTAATATTTCTCGTTCTTTAGAATACTTTAGGGCGCATTGCCTAATTGAGAGACCTGTTTCTCTCAATCATGATGACTTAACATTCAGGAATTAACGTTTAATAAAATATGCTTCTATAATGAAACGCAGGGCCTCTTTTATTCATAAATCAGAGGTAGAGGACTGAATCAATCAATCAATCAATCAAACAACATTTGTAGAGCGCACTACATACCCGTGATGGTCTCAAGGCGCTGGGGGGGGGGGCGCTACTGATCGAACAGCCAGGTCTTGAGTAGCCTCCTGAAGGTCAGCAGGTCTTGGGTCTGTCATAGGTTCAGTGGGAGGGTGTTCCAGGTCTTGGTGACGAGGTGGGAGAAGGACCTCCCGCCGGTGGTTGTTCTTTGGATGCGCGGGACGGTGGCGAGTGCGAGGTCGGCGGAGCAGGGCTGGTGGTTGGGGGTGTAGAAGGACAGTCGTTTGTTGAGGTAGGCTGGGCTGGTATTGTGAAGTGCCTTGTGTGCGTGGGTGAGGAGCTTGAAGGTGATCCTCTTGTTGACGGGCAGCCAGTGCAGGTTTCTCAGGTGGGGGTGATGTGGCCGTGGCGTGGTACGTCGAGGATCAGTCGCGCCGAGGCGTTTTGGATGCGTTGCAGTCATTTGATGAGCTTGGTTGGGGCTCCCGCATAGAGGGCGTTTCTGTAGTCGTGTCTGCTTTTGATGAGGGCCTGGGTGACTGTTCTTGTTGTATCTGTCGGGATCCACCTGTAAATCTTGCAGAGCATGCAGAGGGTGTTGAAGCAGGAGGAGGAGATGGCGTTGACTTGCTTGGTCTTGGAGAGCGTTGAGTCGAGGATGATTCCCAGGTTGCGTGCGTGGTCGGTGGGTGTCGGAGGAACGTACCCCCCCACTTCTCACACCAGAAGGTCCAATCTCTTTCATGATGGCAACAATGCACTCTGTGCTATCTTCAATCTAAAAACTAAACAATAAACACCTCATAGTACAAGAGCAAACATTGTTAACGCTTTCTCATGTGCCCTAACCACAGATGTAGGTAATAAGGTTTGTAATGAGATCCCAACTGAGACCAATATTACGTCAGGGGAAAAGCTTAATGGTAAAACTAGTTATGACGTCCACACCAGCCAAGTTTGCCCTAAAGTAGCTGCAAGGACAGAGAATTTCTCATCTTGTAGCCTGCTATAGAAGAAGAATTCTTTAAACTCTGGTAAAGATTCAGAGGTCGCCTTAAAATCTAAAGATTTCCAGGATGTAATTCAAATCTCTGATTGTATTTCCATTTTTTTAAGCTCTATGGGATCTAAGACAAGGTGCACACATCAGTCGAATGATAAAATAGCCTATTAATCATATTAGGAAAAGGCATTCTAAACATCAAAGAATAAAAAAGAATCCACCACAGAAACTTAGATTTCAGAAATGCTTACAAGTAGCTGAAGGCAATGCCAATATGTAGGTGGATCCTACAGTAATAACTTTGGACAATTTTGTGAATCTGCCTTGACATGTTAAGTCAGCTCCACTGGTTCTCTCTTCTCACTGTGAGAAGATCTCATCATCACATGTTGATCAGATTCCTGCTTCTAATTGCTTATTTTCTAAAGAAAATCATGTTTTGAATCCTACAACAAAGCCTTTTTTGCCTTCATCTGTCTTGGTACAAAAGAACTTGGAATCATGAATGACAGAGCTATGAGTCTGAATCACTCTGCCGTTTATCAGTCTTAGCTTTTTATTATTTTCTCAGATCTTTTCCCTTTGTTTTAGGAGGAAATTGTTCTGAATGGACGTAATATTTTAAAATTGTTTTATAACATTTACGATCTTAGACTCGTTTCCTTTAGTAATATAGATTGGATTAAAATGTTTTCAAGGTGCATAAATGGTCAGTTTCATTGTGAATCTACTGCTTTCTTTTTCTCAAATATAGTTGTAGAACAAATCTTAAAATTTAGAGAAGCTTTATACAAAACGAGCTTTGACTTAGTAGTAGATTATTATAATCCATCACACACAGCAATAGATATAGACAAAATACTTATGGCTCATTATGTATTATCACTGCATAACAAAGTGGAGGCTGAAAATGTAATGGTTTCTCACCTACATGGCTGTAGAGAGGTTTATGAAAAGTCTCTGTCATGGACTTTTGGAAATGTAGGAGCTGATGCCCCTTGGTCTTGGCTCCCTAAGGTTCTGAATTCAACCTGATGTTAAGATTAACTCTTGGGCACTTTCTAGTTGGAATATTGCCAATCTAAAAAATCTGTTTGCATTTCCTAACTCTACTTCTCTTTTTTGATTCATGTATGGTGGTATATTTGCAGGAAACGTGGTCTTGTAAAGAGTTTGAATGAAAGACTTTCAGGCCTTTTCAGTCCCTGCGAATCCCTCATCAAAGGGGCATGCTAAAGGGAGACTTTGTACTTTATTGAAATCAGCTATGGGATGGCAATCTGCTAGAGAGCGTTTGTGTCTGTGCAATATTTTTTAACTATGATATCAGACTATCCATCTGTACATTTAAATGTTTAATGATGTTCTTTTATCCAGTAACAATTTTAGGAGGGGTTGAGTGGAGGATGCTTAATGGTATGTTTTAAATAGTTCTCCAACTTTAGTTTTAAGCTGATGTATTCTGTTTGCGATTTCAGTGTCTCTGTCGATTCACTGAGAATGTAAATAAATGTAAACAATTCTTTGCCTTTCTTAGTTATACTGTGACATGAGGAAGAGTGTAACCGGTGATAAAAGTGGAACTTGTTGGCTGGGACAGAGCAGTGGGAGTGCGTATGGTGCTTTGTGGCCCAATTGAATATGAAGCCATATGAGGTGATTCTGGCAAAACGTTCTCGAATTTGGATTGTGTTCATTAAGCTTAACCTCGCCTCCACTCGAGCACGATTCAGATGTTGTGCTATTTGTCATTTTAATACTAGTAATGGGTATGTGCCGTGACTATTGCAGTGGCGAGGTGGCCATGCAGGATTGTTGTTGTGGTGTACATGGTTGCTTTGAAAAGAGGATATCTGTAATCCTCCTAGATTCAAATACAGGAGTGATCTGCAGGATGCAAAAAATGGTTCTCCTAGGCCATTGGCCAATGTGGCCATCAAATTCTAATATACCATTAAAAATCTTCCTGGTATTACTGCTCAAGAGCACAATTTGCACAACCAGAACCATGTGAGTCTTATGAGGGGAAGGAAGGGCCCACGGAGGTGGAGGCAGCCACGACTATACCATACTAGTGTCCTTCGTCCGTTCCCACCATGGGGCTACACCATCTTACCACTTACAAATCCCCCATCTCAGTGTTGAACTGCACAGGTCCACACCTCAGCTCACCCACAGGCACTCGATGTACACTCGATGTAGTTTGCCAGCTGCTCTACACAACTCAACTCCATGGTTGGGCGGCAAACCACACCGGGTGCTGCCAGCTCTTCCAGGTTATGCCTCACTGGGGCTGCTGAAGGACAGACACTCTTCCTCGTGATGACTCCCAGTCATGAGCGAGCACTGCAGAGGAGCACGACAGAATACAAATGATAGCGCAGGTGCATTCCACTGTCTCACTGGTAGCAACACAAGGCACAGCATGACGAAAGGGAGTAGGAGCAGCTAGGGTTAGCATTCAAGTGCAGATGTCACAAGGCAAAATCAGAGGAATACCTTCAAGTCCAGGTGAAACCATAAAGTGTCAACATAGAGCTCAAAGGGGCCTTTTGCAGGGTGAACCTCCTGATCATGTGAGCTGCATAAGGTTTGTGAAATGCCCTGACAGCTGCATGCATATATCCAATGCAAAGTTACTGCAAGACTCAGAATCAGGTGTGCACATATAAAGGCAGAGCAATATATTTACAGAGATCCAAGGCCACAGTGATTAACACACCTACAGACACACACAGACATACAGCCCAAGACAACACAGAGAGGCTGTCTGAAACCTCTCACGCTGGCGAGGATAGCCTCAGCCACGTCTTGTTTAGAGCAAGGCGAATGTCACAAGATTTCCCAGCCCAGGAAAGAAACCTTTGCTTTGAGAGTTTGTTTTTGAAAAACAGCACATTTGCCAATGAGACTAAACAAACATGGTGTTTGTTTTACAAGTTGCTTTGCCTTCATATCACTAGTGACTGCTTTGAAGGTTTTAGAGACCCCTGTCAGAGAGGCGGGGTGGATCTATAAATTGGGCGGGCAGTCCTCCGTCAGAGAAGTAGAGGCACAGCGTTTGCTGACCCGGCTTATATACGAGCTGTCTGCCTGTCTTTAAATCAGTTCTTAATTTGCAAAAGAATAAGTGCCGGGGCCAGAGTTTTGCTATTTTATGTTGACGTGCTAAACACAAAAGTTGCCTAGTCTTGATTTCACCTCATGTCTCTTTAGTTCATCTTTAAACTCTTCCCACCCTTTAACTCAGTCTTTCAGGTTTCTGCTTTCACCCTCACGTTTTTTCTGTCTTTTTCTTCCTCTTTAGTTTCCCTTTGGTGCGTTTTTCCCTCTTACTATGGGTCATATATGATCTGCTGAAGAAAAATTGTCCAGGTCCCCAAAAATAAGAGCTGGTGGGCCCCACTAGAAACCACCAGCCCTAATTAAGCCAGTGCTTAATTTGAGTCAGTGGTTTCCGGTGATCTGCACCAGCACTTTATTGTCAACACCGGCTCTCATGACAGCCAGCCACATAGTGACGCTGTTTGTCTAGTTTTGTGAGGAGCACAACAACAGCTCTTTAATAATTAAATATACATTAAACTCAGTCAGCCTGCCACCCAAAGCTATAAGAATAGCTTGGTCTGCATCTTTTTGTCATTTTTAATTATTATTGAAAAGTCTGAATTGTCACACTTGTATGGGTGTGATGGTTAGTTGTGATGATACTGCTGCTGGCAGCACTAGTGGGGACAATGGGTGGTGCAAGCTACAGTGGCCTCCTAACAACAACCCTGGCACTTAGGGCCTGATTACGATGCTGGTCAGACTGCATTCCTCAGCCATGCCGGATTCGGTTGGACTGCCGAATGTCTTGTCGGAAGCGATCGGTCTGACTGCCGGATCACTGCGCATGCTGAATAGAGTCTGACTGACAGCTGGAAGACTGCGACTCTGACAGCATTTCTCTGACTGAAGAATAGCAGCAGTTATAGAGCTGTACAGGGAGTTCCACCACCATCTGGATTACGATGTGTATTTCCGATGAGCCGACCATGGCAGTCCAACCGACTGCCTCGAGTCGGCGGAAACGAAGAAATAGGGGTGAATACTCAGTCGATTCCCCTTCTCCCTGGCAGACTCTGGTGTGAATCCTTTCCTTCAGGTCCCCCCTACACCTCAACAGCTGCACCCCGAAGTGGAGGGTCCTGTGGGCAGCAGATTCCAGGTAAGTCCTCATGTGGCATGTATCCCCATTGACCAAACTGTGGACACATCGCCACACTCCAGCAATGCAGTACATCGTACACAAGGCATGTCCCCACTTGTGTCATGCATTCTTTGAACAAATGCACATATTTCATGTGCATTTGTACCCACTTGAAGTAGCATGTCCAGGAAGCAGGGCACCAACGACAATGAGACCTCTGCGGTAGCAGCAGTTGCATAGTAATGCCGCGGGTGGAGTTTTCCTGGGCTCGGCAATCGGAATCAGACAACAGTCACAGCAGTGGGAAAGGCAGTCCAACCGGCATCGTAATCAGGCCCATTGTTATTTTACAAATTAAGCACTGTTGCTGACACAATCCAGTTTAAGGTAAAGCCAAGAGTGTTGCCAAAACCTGTTCATTTCTAGAGCTCTCTGTGAAGAAATCATTTCTACTGGGTGAGCAAGATCAAAAACTGCAGCCTCCATGCCCATCCAATCCTTTGGAATGGTCATCTGTATGTAACAATGCAATTCTCTTATTTTGCCTCTTTGCTATAATCAAACATAGTCAACAGTACAATTACCTTCATTTCTTTAGTACTAATGTTTAATGCACAGCAAACAATAAAGACATAGGGCCCAATTCACAAAGGGCCTCTGTCGCCGAAGTGCAGGCACCACAGTCATGGCAGGGACCCACACTCATTGCGGGACCTTGACAATAAGAATCCGCAGTGCAGAGGTCCGGCCATGAGTGCGGGTTCTCCGCTATGACTGCCGGGCCTCCGCCACGAGTGCAGAGGCCCTTTGTGAATGAGGCCCTAAACTCTCAGAATGCACTGACTTATAAATGAAAGCCCAGTACCAAAACCATAATTACTGCCATACATAAAGCAACAAGCAACATGTTGACTTAGGGCCAGATTTAATTCTTGGAGGAGAGGGAACTCCATCGCCGTCAAGACTATGGTCCGCCTGCCAGATTAAAATGCGGATGAACCATAGTTTGATGGTGGCGGAAACTATTCCTTTCTCTGCTGTGGTCAAACTCATCTGACAGCCCAACAGAGTAAGGGCTGTTGGAGATTTGGCTGTGTGTCCATCCACCTTATTTAGATGGGTGTGTATACAGCCATTTTTCAATACCCGTCACTGCCAGGGAAAAAACGGCGGTAAGGGGCATTGAAAAGTGGGTATCTTTTTTTTGATTTTCAATAAGAAAATCCCACTTTGGGATTTTCTTTTTGCAAATAACAAACATTTTGTATGTTGGCTGTACAGCTCCATCAGGTTGACGGAGCCATATGGCAAAATTACAATGCATTGACAGGAACAGCTGTGATGGCAGTTCCTGCCAATGCCTGAAATGTCCGCTGGGCCAGTGCACATTTCTAATTACGGCCGTTGACACCTCCATCAGGGTAACAAAGTAAATTACTGTGTTGCTCTGGTGACGGACGGGCCGACCATCAAAATTTAAATCAGGTCCCTATTTTCTTTTTCCTGAAAACCAATTTAAATTTGCACTGATAGTGGGCCATCGGGTTTTGATGGGTGCCGGATACATTAGCACCAGGACACCTTTTTAAAAAATATATATTTTTATTATACTTTTTTCCCACAAGAGAAGCATGATTAGATTCCATATGTATTAGTTAAGGTCAGAGTTGCAAAATCCAACAGAAAAAAAATCATTAGGCCATAAATTACCACAAAGCATACTACTAATCATACAATATTAGATTCAAAGCTCATATAAAGAATACATGTGAAAATATGGTGAATCATGAAAGAAACAAGATTCATCAAATTAATTTAATTTCAGGGCAAATATAAAATAAATACCATATAAATCTCAAAGAATCATTCATGTATTATACACCTATCCGATTAAACATGAGCTTCATGGTCATGGGACCATCCTCTGACCAACCCTGCAGGGGGCCCAAAACTGCTTCCCCCTTTTTTTTGCTTTTTTGCCTTTGCGTTAATATAAACTACTTTCCAGATTAAACATTGAGAGTAGCCTTGCTAGCCATTGCTGGAATGTAGGAGGAGCCAGGTTGAGCCATGCTGCCGCTATACAAATACGGGCCACTGCCATAGCTATAAAAACAAAAGGCCGTCCAAAATACCACCTGCATCATTATGCACTCCCAGCAGCATTAGTTGAGAAGTTAGTACCACGTCCCAAAGGAGGACCAACCTCAAAAAGCTAAATACCTCTTGCTTAAAGGAGTCCAGCACTGGACAAGTGCTGAACATATGCCCCAAACCTGCCTCCCAAATTTGACAATGCGGACAAAAAAAATCTAGATTTCTCACCTACCTAGCAGTATTTGCCGGAGTGTAATACAAGTCAAAACGTGTTTTGTAATGTTGCGCCTGCAGCCCTGCAGACAAAAGTAAAGCACGACCAAGCTCAACTGAGTCAAAGAAGCTACTATCTGGGAGTCTCAATCCTTTTCTGCTACTTCTAAAGCTGCTTCTTATGATCATCGGAAATTAAGCCACTCAAAAAATGATAAATTTGACTTATCCTGCAGCCAGAATTATTACAAATAAGTTCCAGCAATGTTTCCTTGATAAAACACATTTATTTGACAAAAAATCCCAAACCTGAAGATATTAAAAGATTTTCTCTTGTCTACCCCAAACTCCAATTCTAGCTTCCCAAATGGGAGTATTTAATTTCCATCAAAAAAGTCACCTAATTTCTTGGGCGCACTAGCCTCCCACGTGAGACAGATGGATCCTGGAATATCGTTAGCAAAAGTAGGGGATCTCTAGATAGGGGTAAATTAATTATATCTCCTGATGCCAATCTTCTTCCAAACAATCACCCAGATCTTAAAGGCCGCTTGCAGGTTTTGAATTTTACTTTTTTTTTTAAATAGCTTGGCTCAACCATTTAAAAAAAACAAATCTTAGCATCTTACCCTATTAATAATTCCATATGGGAGCGATCCATTCTACCAACTGGCGAGCACTCGGGCTTCCCCTAGTGAGACATTTCATATACTGTAGGGCAGCTGCCCATTGGTAGTATCTGAAGTTAGGCACGGCCCAGCCCCATCTTGCACTAGGCCACATCAAAAACCTGAGAGCCCTTCTTTTCTTAGCATAGGTCCAAATGAAACTGCTATACATATCTTGCATTGCCTTAAACCTCTTATTTTCAAACTCTAATGGTATTGTCCTAAAGAAACATAAGACTTCAGGAAAAATTTGCATTTTAATAACATTACATTGGCCCATAATCAAAAAATGAAAATTGTCCCTTCTCCTAAAATCCTTTTTTGCCTTATTTATTACATGAGCTAAGTTTAATTCACAATGTGATCAATATTGCATATGATATTTACGCCCATATAAATCACCTGGTCCTCTATATGATCATCCTCCAGTTGTTTCTTATCGTTACAACCAGCTGGGTCTTATTATGGTTCAAGTAATGTTGTGTAGTTCCTATAAACCTATGTAAGATCTGCGCGTTTAGACAATATACACTGTAGGATTGGTGTCCAGACTGATTCTATACACCCCCACTGGGTATGTTAGCCTGTATAACAGCTAGTTCACAGTGCCACTAGAAAACCCTCGTACCAAGGAGAGAATAGTTCTTGGCAACTATACAACATGACAACCCTGATCCCTCAAAATCATGGAAACAGTGCAATACTTTTCGCTCAGTCACTTGTGCTCACTTTGTCTCAGAGAGATACACAGAATAAATGATGGGGGCGTTTTCAATAGGCATTTATTGAGCCAGCGTCATTCTACTGTAAAATAGGTGTACTGAAACAACCACTAGACAGTAACAGAAATAAATTATTATAATCCCTAACAGAGTAAGAGGATGGTAGATTTCTATCATTGTGCTAAAACAATGAACACAAGCAAGTATATGAAATAAATGACAGTAGGATGCATACTTCTACGATGCGACCCTAACTAGATGTACCTGCATGTATGTGAGTGTAAACCCAAGAATCCCTCTAAGATAAAGTTAATCCTATTAGCTGAAGTGAGAGACTGTGGGACCCCGTCCTGGTCCCGAAATGGACACCCCGCAAGGGATGTCAGACCACTGGGAGCTGGAGTGTCTGCGTGCAGGAGCCTCAGCGTCTTGTGTCAGTGTATCAGCATGGAAGTCCTTTTCTCCTCTGACTACCTCAGCAAGATATGGTGTATATACACCCAAAGTGGTACCCCCTGGGGATATACCTTGCTGTGTCATTTCAGACTAGGATGAATGAAGGAATGACCCTTATACATAGTTATTATGCAGAAGATGGTAGGCCTGCTGTCCTGCTGTGATTCGGAGAATCCTCATGCATAATGAATGAGGCTTAAGCTTTTTGGAGAAAACCCGATGTCATCTTTAGGCATTATTGTAACTAGGTAAAAGGTCAGTAATAAGAACCGGTATGTAGTGTAATGGTAGGGGAGAATATAGGTGAAAGGTTAGCCTATATTGGGGTACCTAAATGGAACATAACAGTAATAGCCAAAGAATTTCCCAAATTTTAAAGCTTCATTTTCTACCTCCTCGATTGTCCGCTCTGGGGCTGTGTCAAGATCGCAATACTGTGGTAATACCATGAAATATTATTGGTCTAATTAATACATTAGATTCCAATTTCCTTGTCAAAGGATCAATATAAAGAGCATCAATAAGGGTGAGCAGGGACACCCCTGTCTCGGACCCCATATTATTTGGAAAGGGCTTGATTGCCTGCCCATAATTTGGAGCTCAGCTGTTGGGTTTTTATATACGGCTTCAATTGCCCTTACAAAACTCTTACAAAATTTGTTCTACTCCAACACTGCTCACAGATAGTTCCAGGCTACCCTGTCAAAAGCCTTTTTGGTATCTAGAAGAGCTAAGGCCATAGGGTCTTCTGTCGCCCTGGCTCCATCATACAGTGCAATAACTCAGCAAATATGATCGTTAGTTCCTCTACCAGGTATAACACCGTGTTGTCTCTACTATTAGAAGCAATCAGAGCTACGCTGGCCTGAGTGATGGCTCCTGTGCTTGCCCTAGCTTGTATACTCAGAATTTAATATCCTCACCCAACCGTGTGAGCTGATGAAAGCTGACTGAATAAACGATAATTCACTTGCATAAATATACTACCACAGCTACATATACATATACATAACTATGAATCATCTCGATAGAAAAAAGAGACCCAGAAAAAAGGTAAATAATGGAGCGCTTAATAGAAATACCAGAGAGAAAGAAACTTATAAACAATAGTGAGCTAAGCAATGTACGCTTATGGCTCAGCCATTCATGTTGATCCTACAAATTCATCTAAGCACTCCCTGGCTTTAATCTCTGAAGTAAATACACAAGTCTTATTTTTAAAAATAATCTTGTGACAGGCGGGGTTCATCAGGTAAGCTTTAGCCCTCTTTTCCTGGCATGGCTTAATGAGTTGTCTCAATCTCCATCATCGTTCTACTGTTACATGGCACAAATCCAGCCTTGTAAAGAAGGAATATCCCTCAAAGGTTTGGCTAGCATCAGGGCGTGCTTTCTCAAAGACAGCTTGCCTGAGAAGAAAGTTACCAAAGTAGACAATGATAGGCCTAGGCCTTGCAATTTATTCTCCCTGTGATCGACTTTGTCTTTTTAACATGTGGGTGAACCAAGGAACTCTCTGAATCTCTTGGTCCTAATTCCAGGATATTAGATCATGGAAAGCTCCCTTGAACAGCTTTTCCACAAATATTCTAATCCAGTTATCTTCGACAACCTCCTCAAGGCCCAAGATCCGCAGGTTATTATATTGCTGCCTATTTTGAAAATCCTCAAGTTTCCATTGTATGGCCAGGATCTGAGATTCTTGGGCTTCTGATTGACCTTTTAGTCCCACCAGGTATGTCTCCAATACTTTAAAGCTCGTTTTTCGACCAAAGTAATTTTTTCTCCAATTTCAACACGGGCTTTGGAGATCCTTTTTCTTGTTTCCTGCAATTTCTTTGTATCCATCCTTGCCTTCTGGCCATTAGAGCAAACAAGATGGTAGGTGTGTGAGCAGTCATTTTGGCTCTGCTCCTCTCCAGCTTTACTCTGAACCGTGAAAGGCAGAGAGCAGAGGAGCTTCAATGTCATTTGCAAGTGCTGCGACTGGTGTATGGAGACACAGCTCTGGTCACGCTGCTTCCTGGAGGCTCAATCGGTAGTAGTAGCAGCTGTAAGCGGTGCAGTCTGGCAAGCCACTAATGAGTTCTGGCATGGTGGGCATTGCAGGTATCGACTTGACAAGTGGCTTCGGGAGTGAGCGTCCCCAGGGCAAGGCATGCCACTCAAGAGCCTGAGGTCAACTCGAGACCGGGTGGGGGAGAGTTTTACAGCAGTTTAGTTCAGTTCAAGTAGCTTTATTTCGATCACAAGTATCATAAAAGCATCACACATTCTATCCATATGAAAAGAGGAAGAGTAAAAATTATTAAGATTAATAAATATAGCAGGACATAAATTAAAACAGTCTGAATATAAAACTATTTCACCTTGAATTTTATGTTTCGATTTAAATTGATTAGATAAAAACTCTAAAATATAATTAAAAGTGAGGGTATTTGATGCCGTATTTGGGGTCAGTCTGCAGCGATTTAAAATGACAAATTCCATCTTCTCATATTCACTGAGCTGCTCACAAAGATTCTGAATCATGTTACATCGCCCTTCGTTTGGCACTGTGGCTAATTATCCAGGCACGGCCTAGGAACTTGGCGAGACCACAAACAAAGAGGCTTCTCGGGTCAGATTTTAATATGCATAGAGCTATTCGATGATCTCGAGTGCCTAGTTGTTTACAGATTGGCTCAAGCCACCTAGACCTGGCATTTGCGTACCAGGGCAGGCAAACATAAGGTGCACATTGCTTTCTTTGTGCGCCCCGCATATAGGGCATATAGGGCATTCTTCAGTGGTCTGGTTGGTGTCCAGACTCAATACTTCTGCAAAGGCTTTTGCATAGGTAGCGAGTTCCCGTGTTCTCCTAAGGCGGGCCCAAAAGAGCAGTGGGCGAAGTGTCGCCATGTCTTTGAAGCGGCGCCTGCCCGTGTCGTACATCAGGGGGGTTAGAGGGACACTACGGGGTAACATGATCAGATCCATAAGGAACTTCTGTTCTGACCTGCTAATCTCATCTAGGTTTTCGAAGCCCCAGAGCTCGGCTCCATACAGAGCCGAGCTAACTGCCTTAGCTCCATACACGGCGAGTGCCGGGGCCACAGGTCTGCTAAATGATGAGCGATGTTCCTGGCATTTGCGTACCCTGGGCAGGCAAACATAAGGTGCACATTGCTTTCTTTGTGCGCCCCGCATATAGGGCATTCTTCAGTGGTCTGGTATGGGGGTGCCATTTCGCAGTGAATTCTTGGACTGGGAGTGACCCAATTCTGAATTGAATGTATAATGCCCTCTCTCTTGGGATCTGAATTATGTCCAAGTAAGATTCAAGGCTTCGGGATTATTTGTGCTGGAAGAATTCTTCCATAAGCCTTCCCATGCTTGGACAACTAAGATCTCTGGCATCTACCCAGCCCCAATAAGTGCGTTTAAGTTCGGTCTTACTTGGTGAATTTTGGGTATCCCAGGATTCCTTAAGGCCAAGAGTTGTCATTAACACCTTAATGTTAGAGATACACTTAACCCTCCTGTTGGTGTCCAGACTCAATACTTCTGCAAAGGCTTTTGCATAGGTAGCGAGTTCCCGTGTTCTCCTAAGGCGGGCCCAAAAGAGCAGTGGGCGAAGTATCGCCATGTCTTTGAAGCGGCGCCTGCCCGTGTCGTACATCAGGGGGGTTAGAGGGACACTACGGGGTAACATGATCAGATCCATAAGGAACTTCTGTTATGACCTGCTAATCTCATCTAGGTTTTCGAAGCCCCAGAGCTCGGCTCCATACAGAGCCGAGCTAACTGCCTTAGCTCCATACACGGCGAGTGCCGGGGCCACAGGTCTGCTAAATGATGAGCGATGTTCTTTGCTCAGTGCCCCCGCTGCGCGCTTGTGATTGAGTAGCATTTTATCAAGGTGGGGCCTCCACTGCATTTTTGCTGAGAGACGTATACCAAGATAATCAAAGGTGGTTACTCTCTCTAGATGTGTCCCATTTACAGAGATGTTATTTCTGAATGATTTATGGGGGTTGAATGTCATAAATGTTGTCTTGGATGTGTTTATGACCAGCCCCCGAGTGTTACAGAAAAGCTGAAATCTATTCAGAAGTTTTTGCAGGCCAGATGGAGTCTTGGAGATCAATAGTGTATCGTCGGCAAACAGGAGGGTTGGTACCTTATTAGCTGCCAGGGCTGGTGCACCAGCTGATGTTTCTTGCAGAAAGCTAACCACCCCGTTCACATATAAGCAGAACAGGGTGGGTGCCATTACACAGCCCTGCCGAACACCCCTGTTTACTGGGATCTTTTCCCGTAAGCTGCCCTTGGGACCCCCATCTGATCTGTGCAAAATTACCCTCATGGACTCTTACCAATAGGTTAAGGAGTAGTGGAGGAATACCCATATCACTCAGTGTATTCCATAACTTTTTCCTGGGCACCAGGTCAAAGGCAGTCTTTAGGTCGATAAAAGTGAGATAAAGACTGCCCTCGCCAATCACTACCACCTTCCAGTAAATCATGAGGAGCCTAAAGACCTGGTCCACCGTTCCCGTGTTGGCTCTGAATCCCGCCTGGAATTGGGAGAGGATGTCTTCCTCGTCGGCCCACGATTGGATTCTCTGCAATATGACCCTGCCTGTCAGATTCCGCATTGCGTCAATTAAGCTGATTGGCCTATGTTGGACTTGGCCCTTTTCCCTGAGTTTTTTCGTTTTTTACTTCTCCCAAGATGGCTGCCACAGACCCCTGCTACTGCAGAGTGGTCTTTATTAGTAGCACCCTAGCTGACAGGAGCTGGCTGGAACCCCACAACAATGTTGCGACACCAGCCCGCCTTTTTTGTCCCATAGGTAGAATGGGGAAGCTCCTGGAATGTGCTGGAACCTTCTAGAAGGGAGGTGTGGTTTTACTTTTGCCGCCTTGGCTAGAGGTCACCTGACCTAGGGCTACTTAAGTGAGGGAGGGAACTTTTTTTAGTTAGTTGGCCAGTGGGGTAAAGCAGAGCTGGAGAATCCACGCAGGAGTATAGGCGGTAGGGCCTAGCCAGGGACTTATGCCTCTGAGAGTGACAGGATTTAGGTGCTGCCTCTTAAGTGAGTGAGGGATCCTGTGAAACCCACTGATCTTGCCCAGCAGTAGGAAGACCCAGAGAACCTCTGCCCAGCCTGACTAGGAAGGACCTAGTCGCCAACTCAATCCCTACCCCCCTGTACCAGAACCCCTTAAGGGCGCCAGAGACATCTGCGCCATCAAGACTTCATAGAACCATTGAGTACAGAGACTGAACCCTGAAATCATATGCCAAGCGCTGAGACTGCGTGTCCAAACTGAACCCTGAAACCATATGCCAAGCGCTGAGACTGCGTGTCCAGACGGAACCCTGAAACCCTATGCAAAGCAGATTGGGGAACCGCTGGGGATCGACCAGGTATTAGCGCTGTGACCCCTGCGCTCCCTGACCTGGCCTGGAACCCCCGGCAGCGTGCTCCGCTGAGCGCGGAGCTCCCCTACTTAATTTGAGCCCCCCCCTGTGGCGTGGAGGCGAAGCGCGCTCACCGCTGTGGCCCGGAGGCCGGAAGAGTGCCCCTCAGCGTCACGAGGCCCGTGGAGAAGCCCGGGGCCCCGTCGCTGCCGTCGCAGCTGTTGGAGAAGGTGCGTGAGGCCGTGGACGATTTCCCCCTTCGCCGCCGGAGCGGACGCCTTCCGACGTCGAGAGCAAGGTAAGCCCGGAGGCTGGGATTGACTCCGGTGCGCCCCCTGCAGGCTGGGAGCCACACCGCACCCTGGGCCCGGGTTCCCTCTCCGTGGGAGTCCCCCGTTCACCACGACGTGGACACCCCTCCGAGGGATTTGTCCCCTTTCCCCAGACTGTTCGGAAGCTTGGCGCGCCACGAACTGCACCGAAGGAACACTGGAAGCTTGCTCGCTCCGAGTAGCGTGGCCCCCTCGAACCGCACTGAAACAGTCTCTGCTCTGAATGTTATATGCTTTGGTGATTATGACTAATACCGCATTTGCAGGTTCTGCTCTGAATGTCATACGCGTTGCTGATTACGAGTAATGCCACATTTGCAGGTTCTGCTCTGAATGTTATATGCTTTGCCGATTACGAGTAATGCCATACTTGCAGGTTCTGCTCTAAATGTTATACGCTTTGCTGATTACGAGTAAGGCCATAATTGCAGGTTCTGCTCCGAACGATATAAGCTGTGGGTGATTACGAGGAACCCTTTGCTTGCAGGCGCTGAGTGGAATTGTTACAGGCTTTCTTATTATGAGTACCGCTATGGTGATAGGCTCCGCTCACCGGAGTTCCCTATGCCCTTACCACGAGTAGCGCGATGTCTCATGAGCTGCATGTACAATTCCTAAACTGCATATGTCTCGTAAACTGCATGTACAATTCGTAAACTACATTTGAACCCCATGAGCTGCATGTACAAATCCTGAACTGCATTGATCTTGAACTGTTGGATAAACTTGAGTATTTGCATAAAATATACAGTGTGGCGTCCCTTATTGTGTGTGTTCCCCGTTCCATGAGAGGTGCGTGTTGTATGGTTGCTTTACACACAGGCCTTTGGGTGCCCAGCCGCTCGTGTCACGTTACCACCATAGGGACTGGAGACCCCGGTTTCCTACATTGGTGGCAGCGGTGGGATTTTAGGACCTGTGACCATACAGCACCCTTCCGTGAAGCGGAGGGCGCCACAATTAAATGCCTATTGTTTTTTTCAAAAAGCTCTGCAACCATTATTTGCTGCATTTATTGATTCCACTGTCCAGGCTGAGAGTGTAAGAGAATCCTGGTTAGCTGGTTACTGTCACCCATATCCTAGGAATTTCTTCCTTAGTATCTAGGTCCCCACCTGTCACGATGGATTTCCGGTTAGCTGACCTCGAGGGGTACACTGTAAAGCAACTGAGAGAGTTCGGGCAGGGGATGGGGGTGCCTGGGGTGCGGAAGGCCAAAGGACCGGAACTCCATACCGCCATAAGGGCATGGGTAGAGGCCCACCCAGAAGGGAGAGAGGATGAGGGACAGGAGGTGCCAGATGCACCCCAGGAGGAGAGCGCCCAAGAAGTACTAGACATACTTAATGTGGATATGTCTGAAAATGTGCCCCCAGGGAGACGTTCTGGGGCCAGTAGTAGGACAGGGTCTAGGAGGAGCGCGTCTCCAGAGGAGTACGAGGACAGAAGGGAAGAGAGGCAGTTAAAATGGGAACTGGCCAAGTTGGAACAAGAAAGAAAATGGGAACTGGCCAAATTGGAACATGAAAGAGAAAGAGAGAGAGAGAACAAGAAATGGGCAATGGAGGAAAAGAGGATGGTGCACGAGCTGCAGCTGAAAGAGTTGGAGCTACGCGCCCTCCAATTAAGTGCGTCCAAAAGGGGCGATGGTGGCAGCATACCGAGAGATCCCCAAGACCCAACATTCTATTTAACCAGGGTGTTTGAGGAGGCATTGGGGTGTGACCCTGAAGGGGGTGGTGCAGGGATCTCCCAACCCAGCGAGGTGGGGGAGGTTGCAGATAGCCCAGCTAGGTCCCAGGAAAGTGAGAGGGTTGTAGGGCCTCACGACCTATCCATAGGAAGGAGTGAGACGGGGAGGTGTCCTGAGGTGCCCCAACCGCAGTCTCAGGGCCTGGAGAGTTCTGTAAGCGAGCCCCAGGTTGGGGGCCTAGGCTGTCCGGATGTGCCGTCCAGGGAAGAGGAGCCCCTAGTGTCAGGAGGACCCGGAGCATCTGTCATCAGAGCTCCCGAGGTTCTTGGGACGGCCCAGTCGCAGGGTTTAGATCCTGGGCTGGGGTGCCAGGCTCAGGGGTTGCCTGACCTGGTGGGTGGGACGTCTGTTAAATGTGTCCCCCCAGGATTGACTTCCAGGGGTACTTTTCCCGTTGGGAGGGTGCGGAACTCGGGAAGGGGGTGCAGAGGGAGGAAGGTCTCACCTCGGGCACCGACTCAGCCTAAGTGTTTAGACCCTAGGTTGGGGAACCAGTTGAAGGGTCAAGGCCCTGGACTGGGGAGAGAGTGGTGGTCTGAGGGTGCCTCGCATGGTAGGGTGAGGAACCCCAGAAGGAGAGGTAGGGGGAGGAGAGCCTCGCCCCTGAAGGCTGGTCAGCCTGAGGGTGCGGACCCCAGGTGGAAGGACCAGTGGCAGTTTGGGACTGCAAGGAGGAGAAGGAGAGTGGTCAACGGGCACTACAGGCCTGGGGCTACTGCCCCCCACTCTGCGAGACCACCAGGGCCAGAGACATCTGGATGGCCCAGGGGCCGGTCCTGGCCACAACTAGCTAGGGAGCCCCAGTGGGGTGGTTTCGTTGGTCCAGGAAGGATTGAGAGGGAACCATCGGGTTCCAGCGTGGAAGAGAATCTGCAGTTGCGGGCCTGCGTCCACCTTTTCTCGCCCCAAGCAGGGAAGCCCATCAAGTCATTGATCGGTCTACCCTGGCTTTTGGCTGGAAGGGGGTTGTGTTGGACTTGGCCCTTTTCCCTGAGTTTTTTCGTTTTTTACTTCTCCCAAGATGGCTGCCACAGGCCCCTGCTACTGCAGAGTGGTCTTTATTAGTAGCACCCTAGCTGCCAGGAGCTGGCTGGAACCCCACAACAATGTTGCGACACCAGCCCGCCTTTTTTGTCCCATAGGTAGCATGGGGAAGCTCCTGGAATGTGCTGGAACCTTCTAGAAGGGAGGTGTGGTTTTACTTTTGCCGCCTTGGCTAGAGGTCACCTGACCTAGGGCTACTTAAGTGAGGGAGGGAACTTTTTTTAGTTAGTTGGCCAGTGGGGTAAAGCAGAGCTGGAGAATCCACGCAGGAGTATAGGCGGTAGGGCCTAGCCAGGGACTTATGCCTCTGAGAGTGACAGGATTTAGGTGCTGCCTCTTAAGTGAGTGAGGGATCCTGTGCAACCCACTGATCTTGCCCAGCAGTAGGAGGACCCAGAGAACCTCTGCCCAGCCTGACTAGGAAAGACCTAGTCGCCAACTCAATCCCTACCCCCCTGTACCAGAACCCCTTAAGGGCGCCAGAGACATCTGCGCCATCAAGACTTCATAGAACCATTGAGTACAGAGACTGAACCCTGAAATCATATGCCAAGCACTGAGACTGCGTGTCCAGACTGAACCCTGAAATCATATGCCAAGCGCTGAGACTGCGTGTCCAGACTGAACCCTGAAACCATATGCCAAGCGCTGAGACTGCGTGTCCAGACGGAACCCTGAAACCCTATGCAAAGCAGATTGAGGAACCGCTGGGGATCGACCAGGTATTAGCGCTGTGACCCCTGCGCTCCCTGACCTGGCCTGGAACCCCCGGCAGCGTGCTCCGCTGAGCGCGGAGCTCCCCTACTTAATTTGAGCCCCCCCCCCTGTGGCGTGGAGGCGAAGCGCGCTCACCGCTGTGGCCCGGAGGCCGGAAGAGTGCCCCTCAGTGTCACGAGGCCCGCGGAGAAGCCCGGGACCCCGTCACTGCCGTCGCAGCTGTTGGAGAAGGTGAGCGAGGCCGTGGACGATTTCCCCCGTCGCCGCTGGAGCGGATGCCTTCCGACGTCGAGAGCAAGGTAAGCCCGGAGGCTGGGATTGACCCCGGTGCGCCCCCTGCAGGCTGGGAGCCACACCGCACCCTGGGCCCGGGTTCCCTCTCCGTGGGAGTCCCCCGTTCACCACGACGTGGACACCCCTCCGAGGGATTTGCCCCCTTTCCCCAGACTGTTCGGAAGCTTGGTGCGCCACGAACTGCACCGAAGGAACACTGGAAGCTTGCTCGCTCCGAGTAGCGTGGCCCCCTCGAACCGCACTGAAACAGTCTCTGCTCTGAATGTTATATGCTTTGGTGATTACGAGTAATACCGCATTTGCAGGTTCTACTCTGAATGTTATACGCGTTGCTGATTACGAGTAATGCCACATTTGCAGGTTCTGCTCTGAATGTTATATGCTTTGCCGATTACGAGTAATGCCATACTTGCAGGTTCTGCTCTAAATGTTATACGCTTTGCTGATTACGAGTAAGGCCATAATTGCAGGTTCTGCTCCGAACGTTATATGCTGTGGGTGATTACGAGGAACGCTTTGCTTGCAGGCGCTGAGTGGAATTGTTACAGGCTTCCTTATTACGAGTACCGCTATGGTGATAAGCTCCGCTCACCGGAGTACCCTACGCCCTTACCACGAGTAGCGCGATGTCTCATGAGCTGCATGTACAATTCGTAAACTACATTTGAACCCCATGAGCTGCATGTACAAATCCTGAACTGCATTGATCTTGAACTGTTGGATAAACTTGAGTATTTGCATAAAATATACAGTGTGGCGTCCCTTATTGTGTGTGTTCCCTGTTCCATGAGAGGTGCGTGTTGAATGGTTGCTTTACACACAGGCCTTTGGGTGCCCAGCCGCTCGTGTCACGTTACCGCCATAGGGACTGGAGACCCCGGTTTCCTACAGCCTATAATTGCCGGGGTCCTCTCTGGCTCCTGTTTTATAGATTGGGACTACCTCCGCCCCCTTCCATGATTCTGGGACAGGACATACTCGAGAGATGGAATTAATCAAAAGGAGGACGTACTCTACCCATTCTTTGCGATCTGCGAGAAACAGATCTCCAGGAAGGGCATCAGGTCCTGGGGCCTTAGCAGGGACAATCCTGCCTTTAGCAGACTCAATTTCGTTCAGAGTAAAAGGGTCACAGTCACCCTCCCCAAGATCTGTCGGCGGATGGCCACATATCCAATCCGTGCATACATCGCTAGACCCAAAATAGAGTTCCCCAAAGTGGTCCTGCCAAACCTTGGGTGGAATATGGTTGGGGATCTGGTCAGCTACCCCCTTGTTTGCCCCTCTCACTAATGTCCAGAAAAGACTAGAGTCCCTACCTAAGCTGGCGTTTTTTAATGCTTGCCAATGGGTTTCGTCCCAATCTAATTTTGCTTGTTTCATGGCCTTTTTGTAGTCTTTCCATGTAACACTAATGGCATGGCCATCCTTGGCTTTAATAGCTGCTGCCAAGGCCTTCCGTTTAAGTCTGCAATCGTTGGAATACCATGAATTCCCTCGCCTGGGGTGAGTTATGGGCTTCGTGCGCCTAGTGAGCGCTTGAAAATAGGTGCTAATCTCTTCAACAGTTTGTGTATGGATGATAAGGGTGTTAGTGGGTCCTGCTGCTATCCCTTCCCGTAAATCCTTAATATTTTTACGCAGGACTTGCCTAATAGCCTCTAGCTTCACTTCATCAAGGGCAACCTTATTCCATTTAAGGGCTCTTCTAGAATTTGAAGGGATCACCTCTTTCGACACAGAGTACAAGTAGGTATTCGCTAGGGTGCAGGGAAGTGCAAATGGGGCTTCATGGACAGGCAGAGAGGATTATGATCGCTGTCAGTTGTGTTCCCCTCCTCCATATCCGGGGCCTTCCCCAAGAGCCTGATGTCTAGTAAGATATAATCAATGCGAGACGGACAGGTTGCTGATTATAGGTGAAGGCTCCCTGGGCATCTGATCTAGTCCTGCAGTTCACTGCCCTCAACCCATACTCCACAGTAAGTACATTAAGTTGGATAACTATCTGTGACCATTGTTTTACTGGGTGTATAGTTAGTGGAGGAACGCCCCATTTGCTATCGTCTAGCTCTATCCCCAATATCTCCTCAGTGCTGAGGGGCTCAAAGGTGGTGTTAAAGTCTCCTGCGATTACGAGTCTGGAATGGGGCAAACAGCTTGACAAACCTTGTATGAGTAGTGTAATGATAGGTGAAGCTTTAACCCCAACTGTCCCCCTTATGTAGATGTTAAAAAGGTCCATCGTATCCCCTTGGACCCTTAATTGTAAGCCTCATGATGTCTGAGCTCAGACTCTGATGTTCTGAAATCCTACAACTCAAGGCAATGTTAACCCAAACGATCAGCCCTCCTGAAGGTCGACCATTCCCTGTGGTGGTGGCTGGTGTATGATAGCAGCTATAGCTCGATTTGTAGAGGGGAACCAAACTCCACGTTTCCTGGAAGGCACAGATATCATAACCCTCTACCAGGTCATTCCAATGAGGTAATGCTATTTTACTGCTAAGGCCCGCGACATTCCAGGAATTGATTTTCAGCTGATGGGGAAGGGTTAGATCTTGAGTTCTATCTATAGTGGGGGTATAAGCTGGGGATAATGGGAGAACAATAGGAGTAGGAGGGTCAAAGGCTGCTGGAGGAATAGCCATCTGAGCCCTAGGTTTAGCTGTAATTGGGGGTTTGAACATAGAGGTCCGAACTAGCTAACCTTGATTTAGAATCATGATGAAGTGTTCGGTGATTTAAGGGGCTATGGTCAATGACTGTAGGAAGAACTTGGAACGGCTACCCTGGCCAGGTCTCGTTTTCTAGTCAGTCGATGAATTCCTATGGTGACGAATCTCTTCTAGTCCCTTGGGGTTGCTTGCCACCTGGTCTTTCTGTGGGTCAATCAATCAATCACATAATTTGTAAAGATCACTACATACCCGTGAGGGTTTCAAGGCGCTGGGGCGGGGGGTGCTGCTGCTATTGGTCGAAGAGCCAGGTCTTGAGTTGTCTCCTGAAGGTCAGCAGGTCTTCGGTCTGTCGCAGGTGGAGGGGTAGGGTGTTCCAGGTCCTGGCCGCGCGATGGGAGAACGATCTGCCTCCGGAAGAAGTTGTCCAGATGCGTGGGATCGTGGCCAGGGCGTGGTCGGCGGAGCGAAGTTTCCTGTTGGGTACGTAGAAGGAGAGTCGACTGTTGAGATAGGCTGGGCCGGTGTTGTGGAGTGCCTTGTGTGCATGGATCAGGAGCTTTGTCTTTTATCGACAGAGAGGCAGTGCAGGTTCCTCAGGTGGGAGGTGATGTGGTCGCGGCGTCGGATGTCGAGGATCAGGCATGCAGAGGCATTCAGGATTCTCTGTAGTCTGCTGATGAGCTTGGACGAGGCTCCGGCGTAGAGGGCGTTTCCGTAGTCGAGTCTGCTTCTGACTAGGGCCTGGGTGACTGTTTTCCTCGTGTTTGTCAGGAGCCATCTGTAGATCTTGCGTAGCATGCAGAGGGTGTTGAAACAGGTGGAGGAGACTGTGTTGACTTGTTTGGTCATGGAGAGTTTTGAGTCGAGGATGACTCCCAGGTTGCGTGTGTGGCTGGTGGGGGCCGGGGGGGGCCCCAGTGACGTGGGCCACCAAGAGTCGTCCCATGCGGAGGGGTTGGTCCCGAGGATGAGGATTTCCGCCTTGTCTGTGTTCAGTTTGAGGCGGCTGTCCTCCATCCAGTCGGCGACGGCCTTCATTCCCTTGTGGAGGTTGGATTTGGCGGTGAGGGGGTCCTTGGTGAGGGAGAGGATCAGCAGAGTGTCGTCAGCGTAGGAGATTATGTTGAGGTCGTGCTGTCGGGCAATGCGTGCTAGTGGTGCCATGTAGACGTTGAACAGCATCGGGCTGAGGGAGGATCCTTGAGGGACGGCGCAGATGATCTCGGAGGCATCGGATCGGAACGGGGGGAGGTGGACTTTGAGTTCTGCCGGAGAGGTAGGAGGTGGTCCAGTCCAGGGCCTTGTCTCGGATCCCTGCGTCGTGGAGGCGCGTGCGTAGTGTGCGGTGGCAGACGGTGTTGAAGGCGGCGGAGAGGTCCAGGAGGATGAGGGCCGCCGTATCGCCGTTGTCTAGCAGGATCCTGATGTCGTCTGTGGCGGTGATGAGGGCGGTCTCGGTGCTATGGTTGCTGCGGAATCCTGATTGAGACGGGTCCAGGATGTTGTTGTCTTCGAGGTGACAGGTGAGCTGGGTGTTTACTATCTTCTCGATGACCTTTGCTGGGAACGGTAGCAGGGAGATGGGTCAGAAGTTCTTGAGGTCGCTTGGATCCGCTTTGGGTTTCTTCAGTACGGCGTTGATCTCTGCGTGCTTCCAGTTCTCAGGGAAGGTGGCGGTCTCGAAGGAGAGGTTGAGGATTTTTTGCAGGTGGGGTGCGGTGGAATTGCTGGCTTTGTTGAAGATGTGGTGCGGGAGAGGGTCGGATGGGGAACCGGAGTGGATTGTTCCCATGGTCTTGATTGTGTCCTCGATGCTCACGTTGGCCCAGGTTGTCAGGGTGTCGTGGGCGGTAGGGTGCGGTGGGTTCAGTGCGGTGTGGTCGGCAGGGGTCGTCCGGGGTCTGAAGCTGTCATGGATGTCGGTGATTTTCCGGTGAAAGAAGGTGGCGAGGGAGTAGCACAGGACTTGCGATGGTGGGATGCCGTTGGCGTTGGAGCTGGGGTTGGAGAGTTCCTTCACGATGGTGAAGAGCTCCTTACTGTTGTGTGCGTTGTTGTTAAGGCGGTCTGTGAAGGAGGTTCTTTTGGCAGTCCTGATGAGGTGGTGGTGGTTGCGGATGGCGTCTTTGTGGGCAGTGCGGCTGTCTGGTGTCTTGTCGCTGTGCCATATGTTTTCCAGTTTCCGGCAGGTGCGTTTGGAGTCAAGGAGTTCCGGGGTGAACCAGCTGACTCTTCTGCTGGTGTCTCTGCTGGTGGGGTTTTTCAACAAGGCGACGGTGTTGGCGCAGTCGTTCATCCAGCGTTCGAGGGTGAGTGCACCTTCATCTGGGTTGGTGAGGTTCGTTGCAGGGTTGAGTGCAAGGCTTGTCTGTAGTTGTTCTTGGGTGACTTTGCCCCAGCAGCGGCGGGGGGTCTGTAGTGTGTGGTGGTGTGTGAGGGGTTTCCGGAAGGAGAAGTGGATGCAGTGGTGACTTGTCCAGGTGAGTTCAGAGGCGTGGCTGAAGGTGACGTGGGGGCTAGAGGAGAAGATGACATCTAGCGTGTGGCCGGCGATGTGGGTCTGTGTTGTGACGAGCTGTTTCAGTCCGAGGTTGGCGAGATTGTCGATCAGGGTGGAGGAGTTGCTGTCGTGTTGTTCTCCAGGCGATAGTTCAGGGCTCCGAGGAGGATGTAGTCGGCGGAGGTCAGCGCGTGCGTGCTGATGAGGTCGGCGATGGAGTCGCAGAATTGAGGCCGGGGTCCTGGCGGTCTGTATACGAGGGTGCCTCTTAGGGTGGTCTTTGGGACCGTGTGGATCTGGAAGTGCATGTGTTCGGCAGTGCTGAGGGTGTCGTTGGTGTTTCATGAGATCCTGATGGTGTTTTTGTGGACGATGGCGATTCCTCCTCCACCCCTATTGATGCGGTCTCTGCGGGTGATCTTGTACCCGTCTGGGATGGCTATGGCGATGTCTGGCGAGGAGGCTTCGTTCATCCAGGTCTTGGTCAGGAAGGCAACGTCCGGTGATGTGGTGTTGAGTAGGTCCCAGAGTTCGATGGCGTATTTGTGTGCGGAGCGGGTGTTTATCGGGATGCATCTAAGCTGGTTGGGTTCCGTTGTGGTGGGTGTCTTGGCGCTTTCGTGGCAGGAGAAGCTGCAGTTCCGGCAGGTGAAGGGGCCGTGGGTGCGCCTCGGGGCGGCCTTGCAGCAGGTGTGGGTCCTTCCTGGGTTGAGAGCGACGAGGGTCTTGGCGTCGTAGCGGAGGCGGTCCTTGTGGCTGCTGCGGGGGCCAGGGGTTCTGGCGCTGGGCGTGGTCCAGGCGCGGACAGGCACAGATGGACTTGCCTTAGGCGCGCCTTCGGCGCCGCCCCGCAGCAGGCGCCATATATGGGGAGGTGGGGAGGGAGGAGTGGCTGGGAGGTGGGAGGCGAGGGACGGGTGTGACGAATGGGCGCGGAGGGGGCAGGCCGCAGGGGAGGCAGCGGCAGGGACGGGGGACAGGAGACCGGTGCGGGGCACAGAAGAGCAAAAAGGGGTACAAAATCAAGGGTCACAGAGGCACAAAGTCAGTACAGGGGTACAATGGACGGCGAGGGGTACAGAATAAAAAGGGGGCACAGAAGCAGCGCGGCAAGCGGGTGCAGGGTGCACAGACAGTTACAGGCACAAGCAACAGTCAGCAAGCGAAACGTACCTAAGGCCACCACTGGCCTCGATTCCACCGGCGGCAGCGGGTGTGCAGGCGGAGCTGCAGCGGGGTGGGGAGCAACCTACCTGGGAAGGTCAAGAGTAATGCATTTGGAATTCGCCCAAGCTGTATTTTTGAAACGTAAGGGCAACAAGTACGAAACTCTAGTAGGAAGAGGTTTTCTGCCATATCTGCATTAGACAGGGTGAGTTCGATACAGTCCAATGGTTGTGACGTGCATCTCCAAGCCCTGACAATGTCCTCCCGAATGAGTGATCGACAACCCCTGACATGCCGAATCCAGTGTATTGATTTATTGATTAATGATTCCTCGCTTTCATGAGCAACTGTAATTCCTAATTTAGGGACATTAACCATAAATACTCTTTTTGTCTGTGAGGAAGAGGTATGCAGTGAGTAATTCCTCTTCTGAGGGTTTGTCGCCATAGGATACTTGGCTGTTATTGCACTTGATTGGGTTATGTGGTGTACGGGTGTTTGTGAGGAGTCTATGTTCTGGAAATGGGGTTTTCCAGAGTTTACCTGTCCTGTGATAGCAGATAAAAGTTCCTGTTTGTACTGCGTTGACTGGGGCGGAAGGGTTCTGCTGGGCATCTGTCTGCCTGTGTAGTAGGCAGAAACCGTAGGGCATTTATGCGCTGTGAGCGCTGTTCGACCGGAGGGCATAGGGGCTGCGTGATCTGGTGCGAAGTGTCCCTCTGGGATAGGGTTTTAATCGTACTGGTGAGCTCCTCAATCTTAGTTCTCATAGTTTCTATATCCAGCCTAAGAGAGTCAACTAGCTGATAAAGATCTTGCAATGATGGGGTCACCTCCTCACTACTCTCTACTAAAGTTCGCAGCAATGGGGGCATGGTCTGAGCCTCCGAGGCATCAGTAATATCTGATAATGCTGCAAACCTATTCGAACAAGTTACGGGAACCCAAAAAGCCTGTCACTTGGTATAGTTAAGGTCGTCGGAGCTTGGGAAGGTTTGTCGTGAGTGAAGGAATCTATCGTCTGTGCCCCGTCGAATTCCGACAAGGTCACCTTGCTATGTGTCGGTGCTCCCTTCCTAGAGTGTTTGCGGAACATTGAAGGGATTGTTGGTGAGGGGATTGTTGGTGTATGAATTTCGTCTGGGCCTTGGGATAATGTGTTGGTGGGGCATTGGGGAGAGGATTGGGTATTAGAACTAGATGTTGGTGAATCTGTGTCTTGGATATCTTCCCATTCATGAATGAGGGTGTCTATCCTGTCCATCACACAATTATTTACAGTGCGTTTATATGCTTTTTTGCCTTTTTACCCTTCCCTGCCCCCCCCACTAGTGCCATTATCCCCGCCTCCTCCCTCCATCACTTTACTCTTGCCCATTTTGTAGTCCCGGGTGGCTTAATGTGTCGCTGAAGTCCAATTCGGTAGGCCCCTGATGTAATTAATCACAACGTGCACACTTGAATGTACGAAATTCATGGGGTCAATTTTCCCACAAAGTCCCAGGATTGTGGATAAGAGATTGCAATGTTCCTGGAGAATTCCCCCTTCAATAATTATGGGCCCAGGTAGAAAATAAACCATGTAACACAGTACCTTTTATCAGTTGAGGATGGTATGCGACAGTCTGGCAATTAGATGTAAGGGGGGTGGCCCTGCCCTGCCTCTTCCTGGCATGGACAGACGAAGCGGTAGCCACGATTTCCTTTATGCGCCTGTGGGCGCGAAGAAGAGTGACAGCGCCTCCGGGCGCAACAGGCAGCAAAGCAGTCTGGGGGCTGGAGTCCTTCGGTGTTGGTTTGGCGGTTCCCCTTCACTAAATAGCAATCAATGGGTGCTCTGAGGGGTGCTAAATCGACCTCCTCACAATGACTCCACCACCTGCCTCTGCCAGATAAGCCTAACATGTACAAATGCTCATCTGCTATCCACCGGTGCTTTGTGCAGGATTCACCGCCGGTGGCCTTCTGTGAATACCAAAATGAGTAAGTGCCTTCTGTGAATACCAAAATGGTAGTAAGTTTAGGATTTTGTCTTAAGTTCGTTCTGTGAATCGGGCCCTATGTGTCTGGCTCCGCTCACTCACGGCTCCAAAAACCCCCGCTCCTACAGGCAAGGCCTGTTCCCGACAGGGCTCAGCACCAGGCGCTATAACACACACGATGGCGGCCTCGTCCCTCCGCAATGTAGACACCAACAGCCTGTTTGGCCCAGCTGCCCCGGCACTGGTTCTCTCACGGCAGGCCCCCACACCACAGCAGTCGGTGGGAAACAAAGTGCGGGCTGTCTCACACACACCCAGTCCGAGCGTTGCGCAACCTCACGGGCCTCACCGCGAGCGGCCTGGACTCCAGCAGGCGCCCCTTCACCTCCAGCCCTCGACGAAACCGTCCAATCTCCTTGCACGGCCCGATCCGGCCGCCGAGATCAAGCGAGGAGACGAGGGGGGGGGGGGGGCGGGGGGGAGCAAAGACACTCACCAGGCCACCTCCAAAAGCCCCAGGTCACTCAGGTACAGCAACCGCCACAATGCCTGCTCCGAGTTCACCTCCAGGAGCCAAAATAATATTCCGCAAGTCGCACCACGCTCGGAACACTTCACGTTAAACTCTTTGTACTCCGTGTTTGTGCTGCACATTTGGAGGCTTGACAATAACATTCTAGTTGGGGCTGAGCAGTACTGTGAACCTCTGGCACATCCCGCCTGAAATAGATCAGAGCGGCAGCAGTGGGACATCGAAGAAACTGCACTCAAAAGGCAGCAAGTCCCAACCGTTGGTGAAGGAATCAGAAAAGGCGAGCATGGATAATGCTGTGCTAGCCCGCGGGCCTCGGCCCCAGCTTTTCCTGTCAGGTTTTTTTTGCAACGTCAGGAGGGGCAAAACAGCCCCAAGGAGAGCAGGCCTCTAAGGGAGGTCACAGCCAAGAAGGAGCTGGCATAAAGGCTCAGCGGGACAGTGCTGACATCGGCCTCGGAGATGGGGCTGATGATATTGAGGACACAGGGATGAAGGGGGGGGGCCTTCATCCTCTTACTCGGTCTGTTACTATTCCCTACGCCTTTTCCAGTGGTTCGAGAAGCACCCAATAAGTCGGCTTGACCCAGCATTTCAGCAGTTGGTGCAAAAATCCAGGTCCCAGGTCAGTGAAATCTCTAATCACACAATGGAAGGCGGAATATGGCTGCCAAAAGAGCCGGAGCCAAAGGGGCAATTAATGTACAGTTACCTGCCTCAACAGGAGGTCCAATTGACAATATCCCTGCAGTAACAAGCCTTAGACTGTGGCGGAGCTTATAAAGTGCCAGGCAAACCCTTAGAGTCAGGTGACAGATTCTTCTTGCTAACCAATGGGTCAGACACCTGTAGGGTCAGACGTCTAGAGAATGTCGAGGAGGTAAACTGCTCATCAGCTTTAGGCATTATCTCCAGTAGCTTATTAGATGAAGTGAGTTCCACAGTAAAGCGTGCAAGATGCCACAAGAAGCTCAAAAATCAAAAGCTAACTGGAAAAAAAGAGAGAGAACTTATTGTCCCCTGCATTAAAATGGGACCATTCTGCAACACAGAAGGTACATGAGGAATACCTAAACGAAAATTGGTCTCTCCATCATCTTTAAATCTGTTGGCCTCACTGGGGAAGACAGGGGAGCCAACTTTAGGGATAATACATTACTCCATAAAGTGACACCTTTTAAGGTAATTGCACGCACTACAAAACAAATAAATAAATATTGGAAAAGAAAAATACACACATTTGCTAAACTCATTTTCTGAGCACACATGAATGTGGATTTTACTGTGCTTGGTTGTCAGAGTTTGTTCATTTATTTCTTGCTCGCAATTGCTTCAATGCAATAAATTATTGTAAAGAAATAAGGTTTGTAACTGATAGCTCTGTTTTTAAAAGAGTACATTATAAGTAGCACTGATATGGGTTACGTAACTATCTCAATAAAGGCAGGGGTGTCCTTTGTCCCCTCTTTTGTTTGACCTTTATATCGAACCGCTGGCTTGTAAGATTAGGGAGGCAGATAGTATTCCTCCTTTTAGATTTCAGGGTTGGACCAGAAAGATTGGCCTCTATGCGGACGATATAGTCATTTTAACATCTGACTTGAATCAAACACTGGCTACGATAGATATAATTACGAATAATTTTGGCGAAGTTTCAGGGTATTGCTTCAACACCGATAAAACCGAAATTATGTCCTGGAACCTGGCAACGGAGGCTGTAACTCCCAAAAAACAGATGAGATATTTGGGGGTCCAAATTACTCAGGATATAAAGCAACTTGCCACAATCAATCTTGTTAAAATTAGGAAAGATATTTCCATGCTAATGAAGGGTTGGAATCATCTTCCACTAACTATTTTCGGTCGAGTTAATTTGATCAAAATGATGGTGCTGCCGAAGTTAACTTTTTTATTTGATTCTATTCCTTTTATGTTTGAGAAAAATGGGTTGGCAAAACTGCAGAGTGAGATAGGGTCATTCATTTGGTCTTCCAAGGGATCTAGATTATCGTGGAAAAAAATTAGGAGAAAGTATATTAAGGGGGGTTTGGCAGCCCCGGATTTTCAGATTTATTCCTGGGCCTTTTTGCTCAAAAACTGCAGAATGCTTTTGGGTAGTCCAGGGAACTCAGTTAATGGGAAACTATTTTCTGCTTTGTTGAAAATTGAGGGGGTCAAACAGGCTGGCTTTATGTATAAATTTTTGGACCCAAAATACTTTAAAAAAGTAAGATTGAAGATTTTGAGAGACTTGGCTATGGTTTGGTATCGGGTCAGAAGGGCCACAAGAATTCCTTACTTCAGTGCTGGAGCACCAATCTGGGAACCTCCGGGCGCCCCAAGTTGGACGGAAGATGCATTGGCAAAGGCTTTAAAAAGAGACGGTCCCCAGAAATGGGGTGATTTATTTGTTAATGGAAGTCTACTGCCGTGGTCTGTTTGTGACTTATATGGGTGCTAAGTTTTCTAAATTTAAATATGTTCAGATTCAAAGCTGGGCAACTGGGAAAGAACATCTTATTGGACGGCACAACGACTTTGAGGAAAAGTTGGCATCAGATGTTTGCATTAAAAAAGAGGTGGCGATGTGGTATTGAGCTATCGTTGAGTTGGAAGATGGCCCTTTTCTACTGCCGGAGACCCTATGGAGAGAGTGCTTGCCGAGGATTGCGACAGAAGAACAATGGCAAGTACCTATGTTGATTCTATATAAGGTGGTAAAGCCTGCGAATTTAAGAAGAAATCACTTGTTCACTCTCCACAGGGCATACTGGACTCCAAAGAGGTTGGCCAAATTTAAAGACGGTGGTAATGTAAGATGCCCTAAATGTAACAGCCTAAATGAGGATGACATTCATATGTTTGTTACATGTCCGGCGATCAAGATTTTTTGGGATGCTGTAAGTAATTGTTTGTCAGTGATCCTAAAGCAAAGAATTAAGGTAAGCCCTGAAACCATCATTACAGGAAGATTGGATTTACAAGGTAAGGGCATGGATGATAAAACGAAGTTGGTGTTCTATGCTATTTTGTTGGCCCGTAGGGAAATTTGTAGACTTTGGGTTTCTCCTGACCCCCCGACAGACTTGACTTGGATTAGAGCTATGAGAGCTATAGGTAAATTGGACATGGCAGCTCCCCATAAAAAGAAGTACAGATTTTGGACTTTATTTTTTGAGCACTATGGGTGATGGGTAGGGTTATAAGACGTTTAAATCTTGGTTATTGTAAAGATGGAAAATAATGGTCCTATGATTAAGTTGCTTCGAATCTTTTGGAGGATACTTGCTTTGGAAGGCTTGGGTTACGATATGGCATCCCCCCTCCCCTCCGCCTTCTAGTAAACGAGAATCTCTCGTATAAGAGACGAATAACACCCTAGGGCGCTACAAAGAGAGAAAGGGTGGGAAGTGGCATATGAGGACTAATAACAATAAAAAAAGGGGTCAGATACCTGAAGGGTCAAACATCTAGAGGATGTCGAGGAGGTAAACTGCTCATCAGCTTTAGGCATTATCTCCAGTAGCTTATTAGATGAAGTGAGTTCCACAGTAAAGCGTGCAAGATGCCACAAGAAGCTCAAAAATCAAAAGCTAACTGGAAAAAAAGAGAGAGAACTTACTGTCCCCTGCATTAAAATGGGACCATTCTGCAACACAGAGGGTACATGAGGAATACCTAAACGAAAATTGGTCTCTCCATCATCTTTAAATCTGTTGGCCTCACTGGGGAAGACATGGGAGCCAACTTTAGGGATAATACATTACTCCATTAAGTGACACCTTTTAAGGTAATTGCACACACTACAAAACAAATAAATAAATATTCTGAGCACACATGAATGTGGATTTTACTGTGCTTGGTTGTCAGAGTTTGTTCATTTATTTCTTGCTCGCAATTGCTTCTATGCAATGAATTATTGTAAAGAAATAAGGTTTGTAACTGATAGCTCTGTTTTTAAAAGAGTACATTATAAGTAGCACTGATATGGGTTACGTAACTATCTCAATAAAGGCCTGTCTCAGTGTGCTCTCTGCACAAGCTGTACTTTTGGGCTAGATGTACTAAGCCATTCTGTGGTCGCAAACCCAGCAATTAACACAATTACACAGGTTGTGACTGCAAAATGGCTTTTTGGCATGTACTAAACCCACTTTGTTATTTGGTAAGGATACCGGATCACAAAATGGGTTTAGAAAGGGATTCCTAATCACAATTTGGAATGGGCGTGTTTAGGGCATCCCGAAGTGCGCTTCCGTGTGCATTGTATCTATGGTTTGCGATCACAATTCCAGACGCAAACTACTGAAAAGTTATGAACTCTCCAAAGGACGTGATAACCAATTTGCAAAAGAGAAGCATCATCTTAGGACCCCTTTCCCTTTGTGAATGCTATAAAATGTGTTTTATTCAATGCATCCATTTTTCCTTTGAGGAAAATGGTGTGCATTAAAATAATGTTTACTATACAGACTGCCAATCACAGATATGGAATGAGTCATAATTTGCGACCTACCTCATGCTTATTAATGAATTAGGTCAAATTGCAACCCACTTCAAATCCTCATTTTGCTAACTGATCTATTATTACATTGCTTGGCTTACAAAACCCGATTTAATTCACAGAAAATGTGTGCAATTTCTAACTGCTTTTTGCTAATTTAATGTTAGTAGATCTGGCCCTTTTCCTTTTTACCAGCTCCAGTAGGCCGCCAAAGAAAAGAACAAATACTGAATAAATGTGGAGAAACCAAGCTCCATTGTTGAGGCACCACTCCACTCACACTACAGTACAGAGTACCCCACTCTTCCCTCAACCAATAGCAAAAGCAGGCAACTTTTACACCTTCTTTTATATTATGCAAGAGCTATTAAGTCAAACCTAAAAATGGCAGGTGCTAAAATGTCACTGAGACACCAGAGGTAGGGGCATGGGGAGACAGAAGAAGACTGATATGGGAAGACATGTAAGCAGACTTGCATGTTAAGACATGACCACCAGCAGGGATAGACAAAGGCAGACAGATAAAGGGAGATATGGGCATGGGAACCAGGACATGGTGAAACAATGGCATGGGGAAAAAGGCACATGGGTGGATAGCGATACAATAAGACCAGAAAGGCACAGGGAGAGCAGGAAAACAAATGGGACTGACAGTCACTGATAATGGAACTAGGTTATATAGACACTGGTACATGGAGACACAGGCATTGGGATAGGCACATACTAACACTGGTATAAGGACAAATACACAACCACGCAGGGTCCCTTGAACAGCAATTGATAGATTCCCAGACAGAGTCCTCAGGACATTGTAACGAAAGAGGGAAGAAAACACAACAGACTAGAGATACACTGACCAGAAACATGGACCAACTGTGCTTTGAAATGTAATGTACCATTTGCTACCAAACCATCTGCCCTGTGAAACTATATACAGTAATAACTAATGTTCCTGGCCCACAGTGTTGAAAACACAGTTTGCTAATAACATCTGAAAATTCCATGGAATAAAATAATGTCAATATTCAAAAATAGCAGAAACACCCTCCATTGCTGTAAAATCTCAATATTCTGCCACCTTGGTTCCAGGGAGAGAAACACACTCTCTTCTCAGTATCCCTTATTTTACATTAGTGCAGTTCCTGGAGAGTATGGCCCCAAAATCCCATACTGATACCTAATGGTGTGCTTTAATACTTCACATAACACTTTAATTACGTGCTTTAAGTATTTGATAATGTAAGCTGTGTTTTGATTGATGTGGGGTCAGAGTGTGTGGGCTCATTGAAGGTAAAGTGGACTACACTCCATGACCATATGAGCAGGATGTTCAAAATGTAAAGGGTGAGGGCATGGCCAGGGTAAGGACAAGAGCGCATGTGCCCTTGCTGAGCTCTGGACTCTGAGGTCAACAAATGCCTGTTATCATTCACAATTGTGAATGTTATCACCATTAGTAAGTATGAAGGAGTAGAGGAAGATGGGGTGCACTGTATGATCAAGTTGGTGTCTGCCTGTGTGACAACCCAAAATAAATATTCACCTTGGAGGCTGTCTCCTAGCCACACTCGATTTCCTCAAGATGGCTTGTTTGGATCCAAAGGAAATACTGAGCCAGAGCGAGAGTTCCATGCAAATCACATATTGATGCAAGAAGATAGGAGGCGAGGGCAAAGTTCAGTAGATGGCTTCCTGTTGCTGTCTTCATCTAAGATTTCATGCTGGGAATAAAGGCCTGGTGCAGCCCTCCAAGGCCTGTAAAGATGGTAAACTCTGCTGGAATGAAGAAGAGAAAGAGGTCTTATGAGCAAGGCTTGCCCAGAGATCAATCATGCATGTGAAACTGCTGGTGCAAGCCAGAGTGTGGTGTCTCCTAAAGCACGAGAACCTTTCGAGATTAAAGAAAAGGCTGGAACTGCCTGAGACACATAGAGAAGGGAAAAGGTCCAGACATTTATGGATGCAGGCCTGCCCAAGGGTGAAAACAAAAAGGGTGAAGGCCCGGGAAGTTGAGGCTAGTGATGGAGTCCTACGGGATACAGAGTGAAGCACTCGCTAGCCAGCCATACCACCCCCTCAGCTAAACAGATAATGGGCTTACCTGAAGATGTACTTGAGAAAGGATGAAAATATAGCAATAAACAAGCTTCACCAAAGGAGGGGAATGAATAAAGGGGGTCGTGCCTAGAAAGAGACTAAATCTAAAAACACAGAGAATGCATTCATGAATTCTGCTGAGCGGCATTAGTCACCCTTGAAGTGTCCCTAAGTATGGATGAAAGTCATAACATTATTTTGGATCTAGCTGTAAATTAAATGTAAAGTTAACTATAGAATGCAAATTTCTTATAGTGCTTCCTGTAACCCCATATAAAGCCTAGTTGTACCTTTACCAACACCATCTAACGTCTCCAAGATTCCTTCAATTAAAGAGGTTTTTCAAGGATAATACATGGATAAAACTCAAATGAATAGAAACGCAAACAGTCCGGAAAAAGCCATTCAAGTGCACCTTATTCCAGGTGATGTGAAAGACTGTTACTAAGGGCGATATTAGAATCCTAAGCCTAGAATTTAAAAAGCACATGCCTTCCGTCATACACAAAGCTACAAAATCTCAGTTGAACTTAATCACAATCTTCAATAAGTGGAACAAACTGGAAAGAACCATAGCTGTGTCAGGAATCGCGTTTGTTAGTGCTTGCCTAACTGTATAACTACATGTCCCAGAAGGCCTAGAGGGAGAGGCGGAGCATGGGTCTGTATCAGGCAGCGTTGCACACAGGCTTGCGTGCGTAATTCTTTGTAGGTGTTAGGCTCTCGGCTGAAAGCGGATTCGGACGTAGGTATCTCTGTGCTCCGCGTTGGATCGTGAGTGTGTCTCGCGCAGACACAGCCTTGGTTGGTGCTCGGCTGAGCACATCGTAAGCCCCGCTGCTGGTTAGATTGCTGCTACTGGTGCTCCGCTTTGAGGACTCCGGTAACTGCGGAAACTCCCACCCACACCTGAACTAGCATTGCTGAGTTACCGAGAACGGGTGTTCTGTCCTCGAAGGGACATTCTTTTCCATGGTGCGGTAAGGAAACCTCTTACAGCGCTTAGGACGCCTATACTCCAAGGTAGGAGTACAGTTTACTTTTCTTTGCTTTTCTGTCAATGTCTGGAGAGTTCTTGAAAAGGAGCAGTTCCATCGAGGAGCCCAGACAATTTTCTTTTATCTCCGGATGTAACAGCCAAGACATTATATGTATTTGCTGTGATTCCATATTGGACCGAAACTTTGGTTATTGGTCTCAAGACTTTTTTCTCCCAGACCCCACCTTATATGTTTTGGTAGCAAGACTTAGTACCGGTATGTATAGGGGGGGGGGGGTAATGAAGGATGAATGCTTTGGTTTTGTGGTTGTGTTAGGAATTGGTAACCTGTTGTTTTTTTAGCTTTCTAGAAACAGCTCCACGATTGACTAATCGTTTTGGTCCCTGAAGCAAGGGACTGTTGTGCTATATGTCAGTGTGGATAAGGTAGTTAAGGAACTAGTGAAACTTATTGAGAGTAGTATAGCATGTACCTGTATTTACCTCTGTTGTTCTTTGTTGTTTTAGGTTCTTCTCCTTGCTGTCCCCAACCTACCCTTCCCTCATTTGATCACCCTAATACTCCGTATATTTGAATGGGAGTTTAGGGATGTCGAAAGGTGGACCCTTTATTGCATCATCTGAACCCTGAGGAGTTGGCGATTCTTGCAGAATTACGCACCCATGAATAATCACCCCTCCCGGTCCAGGTGGGTCAATAAATGGCGTCCATGGGTGACGTCATTCAGGCCTTATCTTTGGTTCAGGAGGAACTTCCGGCCTCCAGAGCTGAGACTGCAGCTTTGCGTGATAAGGTTGACAAGTTATCCCGAAATCCTTTTGATGTAGCCGCCCCCACACCACAAGTCCATGTGACCGTACCGCCTCCCATCCCACTAGCGACCCCCGAGCGATATGCCGGGGATCCTCAGAAGATTCAGGTGTTTTTAACGCAGATTATGCTTCACTTCTCCTGCAAATCTTCATCTTTTCCCAGTAATCATTCCAGGGTGGCTTTTGCTATATCTTACTTGATCGGCGATGCTGTGAATTGGGCGGTTCCACTGGTCAGAAACAACGACCCAGTGTTGTCTGACTGGGATGCTTTCCAAGCTGCATTGGAGCCAGTGTTTGATAGGCCAACCACCACTTTCAGTGCAGATCGTGAGCTCCTGGAGCTGAAACAAGGGAACAATGACCTAGTCACCTATCTTACATTGTTCAAATGATTAGTATCTGAAGCCGCTTGGCCGGAAGAAAAGAGAATGTCTCTTTTCTATCAGGGCCTGCGTGATGGGTTGAAGGATGTCCTGGCACAAATTGATCCACAGCCAGCCACTTGTACTGATCTCATTAGTCTTACTTTGAGGCTTGATGGGCATACGGCAGAAAGAGCTGGTGAGAGGCATAAGGGAGAAAGGTCTTTTTATTCATCCGATAAGAACACTAGGAGGGAACAGTCTAGCGTTGAGTCCATGGAAGAACCTGTGGGAATAGGTTTGATCAGGGCACCTCTGTCAGGTACAGAGGGAGAGAATCGCAGGGCTCAGGGGCTATGTATGTACTGTGGCAAACAGGGACACTTTGTACAAGATTGCCCCTCTAAGCCGAAGACTCAGGGACCACCTTATAGGAATAGAATAAGAAAGCGGTACAAAAGGGGGTGGTGATGGACGGAGCATCAGAACCAATAAGAAAGCAGCAGCCTCAATTCTTGGTTCCGAGTCTGGTGCAGACGGGATTAAGCCCTCGGTGCCTCCGGAAGAAAAAGAATGGAAGATTCCATCATTGTCGACCAATGAGCTCAAGGACACAGAATCGCAAATTGTGCGTTTGGAGTATAAACAGCATTTGTTTCAGGTGTTAGCCGTGTTGGATTCAGGAGCTACAGGGAACTTCATCGATAGTGGGTTGGTAAAGCTGTTAGCCTTATGTAGCGTACCACGTGAGTTCCCAGAGGAAGTATTGGCATTGGATGGGAAGCCTCTGAAATCAGGACTCTTCACTGACCAAACAGAACCAGTGAGGTTATCGGTTACGGTGGGGAGGAAACAGCATTTAGAGGATTTGGTTTTGAATATCATAGAAGCACCCCAATACGAGATAATCTTGGGAATGCCTTGGTTTTGGCATCATAATCCCACGATAGATTGGAGAACCCAAACGATCCAGTTTTTATCGGACGAATGTAAAAGTAATTTCTCTCCGACTGCCTCATCTCAAGCAGTAGCTCTGGCTTAACCATTCTGTGTAGCTACGGCAGCAGAGAAGGAGGTGGTGTTGCCCTGCGAGTACATCCAGTTTACTGATGTGTTTATTAAGGCCCAGGCAGAAGAGCTTCCGCCTCACAGGATCTATGACTGCCAGATCGATTTAGTCGAAGAAGCAACCATTCCAGCTTGTAGGGTGTATGCCCTGTCAGACCCAGAAACCAGACACCTTAGAGAATATCTTGACCACTTCCTTTGAAACAGGGCACAATCGACCTTCACATTCTCCAGCAGCCTCTCCTCTTTTCTTTATAGCTAAAGCTAGTGGTGAGCTGAGGGCCTGTTGCGATTATAGGATGTTGAATGAGAACACTATGCGCAACCAATATCCTTTGCCTCTCACCTTAGTGTTATTGGGCCAGGTGCGCGAAGCCACTGTATACACCAGGCTAGATCTGAATGGAGCCTATCATCTGGTCCGCATCAGAGGGGGGGATGAATGGAAGACTGCCTTTAAAACACGTTATGCTCTGTTCGAGTATACTGTGATGCCGTTCGGGCTGTGTAACGCCTCGGTAGCGTTTCAATATGACTGAATGATGTGTTGAAAGAGTATGTAGATTGTTTTGTAGTGGTATACATAGACAATATTACTGATTTATTGAGAGTCCAATGAGGTACATCATGAACAAGTTGCGCAAGTGTTGACAAAACTGAGAGATAATCCCTTCTTCTGCAAGCTTAGCAAGTGTGAATTCGGTGTGCACAAAGTGGAATGTTTAGGGGTTGTGTTACGTCCGGAGGGGCTGTGTATGGCAGAACATAAGGTACAAGCAGTGCAGGAATGGCCGATCCCCAAGAACGTGAGAGACGTACAATGTTTTCTGGGATTTGCAAACTATTATCGCAGATTCGTTCTGCAGTTTTCTCAGGTGGCGATACCTATCACCAGATTGCTGAGAAAGGGGGTTCCTTTTGTTTGGACCAGGAAGGCCTCGGCAGCCTTTGCCTTTTTGAAACATGCTTTCACCACAGCGCCAGTGCTCAGGCATCCCTAGATTGAAGTTCCATTCATAGTTGGAGCAGATGCCTCTGATGAAGCTATAGGGGCTATCCTCTCTCAGAGAGACTAACCCACGGGACAACTGCATCCAGTGGCTTATCTATCCAAAAAGCTAAATGCCGCAGAAAAGAACGACACTACTGCAGAGAAGGAATTGTTGTCTATAAAAATGGTGTTCCAGGAATGGCGGCAGTATCTATGGGGAGCCCGTTTTCCCGTCACTGTGTACTCTGACCATCGGAGTCTGCAATACCTGAGAACAGCCCAGCACCTCTCACAGCGACAGATGAGGTGAATGCTGTTTTTTGCGGAGTATGACTTTGTGATTACTTTTAGACCGGGATCAGAGAATCGCAAGGCTGACTCTTTAACCCGGCAGGAATCTACAGGAGAAACGGTCACAAGAACCCCAGAGACCGTAATCGATCTGGCTAAAGTGTTATGTACCATCAAGGCAGATACATTCCCTGAGGAGGTGAGAGAACATAAAAGTACAGAGGAATGGAAACAATGGGCAGAGCAGGATGTAAACTGTTCCATCAGACAAGGTTGTCATTTCCAAAATGACAAGTTGTACCTCCCGACCCCTAAACTCCAAAAGAGAGCGTACATATGGTATCACGAATCCCCCTTGGCTGGGCATCCAGGAATCCTCAAAACAGGACAATTGGTGCAATGCCATTTCTGGTGGAAATCTCTACTCAAAGATGTCTGCAGATGGGTATCGAGATGCGAGGACTGTGATAGAGGAAAAGGCGATACAACCAAAAAACAAGTGAAGCTCATAACCATGCCTACTCCTTAACAGCCCTGACAGAACATCAGTTTGGACTTCGTTACAGGGTTGTCTGTGGATCAGGGGTATTTCGCCATTCTAGTAGTCGTGGATAGCTTTACGAAGATGGGCCATTTCATCCCCTGCAAGAACCTGCCCACTGCGGGACAAACTGCTCAACTACTGCTAACCAATATCATAAGATTACATGGAATTCCCAAGGTCATAGTATCTGACAGAGAATCTCAATTCATAGCGAGCTTCTGGAGAATGTGGTGTAAGGCGTTGCAAATCGAATCTGCGGTTTCCACGAGCTTCCATCTGCAAACCGATGGTCAAACGGAAAGGCTCAATCAGACTTTGAAGAAGTATTTGCGTTGTTACTCCAAGGAGGCTCAGGATTCCTGGGTTTCTGTGTTGTGGTTGGTGGAGATGGCCTATAACAATGCTTCGCACTGTTCTTCAGGGGTATCTCTGTTTGTGGCTAACTATGGTTACAGCGCCAAGACTTTGCCCATCAGTATGCCTGAAGACCTTGCGAACCAACCTTCAGTCCGTGAACACATCAAGTCCCTACAGACTATACATAGGGAAGCAAGGAAGCATTTGATTCTGGCAAAACAAACGTAAAAAAAATGGGAAGAACGTCACAGAATCGACGGCCCTCAGTATAAGTCTGGAGATCGTGTATGGTTATCCACGAAGAACATTAAGTTTAAACTACCTAGCGTGTTTCATCCGAGGTTCATGGGGCCATACACCGTGGTTAAACGGATCAATCCTGTTGCTTACAAGTTGCGATTGCCAGGCACTCTTCGCATTCACCCTGTCTTCGATTATAGCCTTCTGAAACCTGCTCTAGGGGCAAGACGTCAGGCACCTCCTCCGGTAGTGGGTGATGGTGGTTTGGAATACGAAGTTGGGAGAATACTGAATTCACAGTACAGAAGGGGCAAGCTTTGGTACCTCATCTCATGGAAGGGGTGTACCGCTGAGGATGATTCCTGGGAACCCTGCTGTAACTTAAACGCCCCAGCCGCTGTGCGTACCTTTTTCCGCAGGCATCCTCACAAACCTGGATCTAGGAGGCGCATGGCAGAGGGACCAACTGTCAGGAATCGTGTTTGTTAGCGCCTGCCTGACTGTAGGACTACATGTCCCTGAAGGCCTATAGGAAGAGGCGGAGCTTGGGTCCGTATCAGCCAGCATCGCACTCAGGCTTGCGTGCGTAATTCTTTGTTGGTGTTCGGCTTTCGGCTGAGAGCAGATTCGGACGGAGGGATCTCTGTCCTGCGCGCTGGATCGTGAGTGTGTCTCATGCAGACACAGCCTTGGTTGGTGCTCAGCTTAGCACATCTTAAGCCCGCTGCTGGTTAGATTGCTGCTACTGGTGATCCACTTTTGAGGACTCCGATAACTGCGGAAATGCCCACCCACGCCTGAACAAGCATTGCTGAGGTACCGAGCACAAGTGTTCTGTTCCCGAAGGGAAATTCTTTTCCATGGTGCGGTAAGGAAACCGCTTACAGAGCTTAGGACGCCGATACTCCGAGGTAGGAGTACAGTTTACTTTTCTTTGCTTTTCTATTAATGTCTGGAGAGTTCTTGATAAGGAGCAGTTCCATCGAGGAGCCCAGACAATTTTCTTTTATGTCCCAATGTAACAGCCAAGACATTATATGTATTTGCTGTGATTCCATATCGGACAGAGACTTTGAATTTTGGTCTCAAGACTTTTTTCTCCCAGTCCCCACCTTATATGTTTTGATAGCAAGACTTACTACCGGTATGTATGGGGGGGGGGGTAATGAAGGATGAATGCTTTGGTTTTGTGGTTGTGTTAGGAATTGGTAACCTGTTGCTTTTTGTGCTTTCTAGAAACAGCTTGACGCTTGACTAATCGTTTTGGTTCCTGAAGCAAGGGACTGTTGTGCTAGACGTCAGTGTGGATAAGGTAGTTAAGGAACTAGTGAGACTTATTGAGAGTAGTATTGCATGTACCTGTATTTTCCTCTGTTGTTCTTTGTTGTTTTAGATTCTTCTCCTTGCTGTCCCCATCCTACTCTTCCCTCATTTGATCGCCCTGATACTCCGTATATTTGAATTGGAGTTTGGGGATATCGAAGTGTGGACCCTTTATTGCATCATCTGAACCCTGAGGAGTTGGCGATCCTTGCAAGCTGGGCAGGTCTACAAACAAGATTCTCTGTTAGAAAATATTACTAATCTAGAACCCTCTCAACAAATTCTTCAGGATTGATTACTGTAGAAATTGCCCCAGATGTTAAAGGATCAGAGGAATCAACTCAGAAATCGCAGAGGCAGAATTGTACTCATTTGTGCAGACTATTATGAAAGCTCCTAGAAGTCCCACAAGAAACAAAAATTATGTTGGATAGAACAGGGAGACTTCTTTTAATTTCAGCAGAAGAGGAATCTCAATCCTGATGCCATCACAAGCATCCATTTCTTCTGGGTGAAAGAAGATGTCCTCTTAGCTGTAAGAAAGAAGACAAAATACCATACGAAGGTGACACCATTGCAATCTTTCGACATTGTGCCCCATGCACCCTTCACAGAAGAGAATTCAAGGAAATGATAACGCATCCCTAAAGTCAAAAGAATTTCTTACAGTTCTGTCTTCTTTTTACTTTGAACAGCTAAACTATCTTCATGAAAGAAGACACTATGCAGGTTTTAAAACTCACCCACCCTGAAATAGAAGGCTGAGCTAGAAAACAATCTCTTGAAGAAACATGGCATAAACCATATACACCAAAGAGCAGGGCACAAAATGACACTTTGGAAGGCTTAAGGACAAAGACAAACAGGAGGTCACATCAGGAAAATATTAAAAGGAATTTTTGTACATCCTTTTTAGATGTATGGCGATATTAGTATTCTAGATAAATCTAGAATCAAAATAAGTGGAGGCCAGCGTATTACATCACTATAGAATGATTTGTTGTTTACATTAGGTGCATAGACATTCATCAGGCAGGTTTTTAATCTTGTCTAATATGGCAAGTGCTTTTATACATTGTCCCTCTAGATTTCCATGTGTTTCCTGTGCTAACAACATATTTACACTACCATCCATGCCAATACATATATGGCATAACTAGAATATGTTGCTCAAAAAATTGCCCTCTTCATTTTTTCTTAAGTTTGTCTGCTTCTGAATTAAGAATATGGGTCTCTTGGATCTATCCCTACCCTATTTCATCGTAGGTATGAGTGCACTTGGCACCAAGGACCTGCCCTGAGTGGGCAACAGGCCCATTCCGGCACTCCTTTATACCGATGATACAATTTTATTAGCTCATACATACCTCTGCCTGAAACATTTCTTTAACCTTTTTCTGCTTTTCTTACCTATCTGGATCTTCCCACACATTTTAAGAAATCACATATTGTGGTTATAGTCCCTAAGTCAACAAAATCCAGTAGACATTTTATACTAGGATCTGAAATCACTAGGGTTTCTTTATTCTCCTATCTCGGGGCTGTGGGTTATGCTTTTAATTACTAAAAAACATCTATTTACTAAGTTTGTCTCATCAATCCTCACTTTTGCTTCTAGACTAGGCAATAGAACACTCCAAACTATGTTGAAGATTTACCAAGTCAAATATGTTTCTGCAGCTGCCTAAGGGGTAAACTTGATAGGTCACATAGGATATGTTGGTTGAGCTCTTGGCAACCAGGCCTGTTTGAAAACCCTGAAAGAATTATAAAACCTGATTTGAAGTGGACCAAAACCAACTTTCTTGAGTGTAGGAAGAACATGAGAGAAAATCTAAGGAGCTTTCAAAAACCCTTTGTGCGTGCTCAATCTACCTTGTTTATGGACCATACCTGGCAGTGTGAATCATCATATCTTCTAACCAGGTGCAGGGTACATTGTCTACTTGTGGTTCCCTGAAGTTGACTTCAGGTTATTAGCTTGGCTCCTTGTGGGTGTATGCTTATTTGAGGTCCGAATTTTAGTACCATTGCTCAAGGGTTTAAATTTCAGGCAAATTAGACCAGCCCTATTATTTTAATTTTATTTATACGGTTGGCCAAACAGCATATTTGTTTTACTATGGCTTGTCTCTTGAGGGAGGCTGTTAAATAAGGCTGACAATGAACTGGTAAATATTTTTTAAATTATCATATATATGGTTTGTATATGTCTAGATTTGGGGTGTAATTACGAGTTTGATGGTACATAGGCCAGCCAAACTCACAATCGAGGTGTGGGGGCAGTCGGGTACCGCTGCACCAGTGGTCCGACCTCCGTATTAGAATTATGGCGGTCGAACCTCCATGGGACCTCTGCAACCGCAAGGGATCTGCAATCCCTGGCGTTGGAACATCAATCTTAAGGCCGCAATCTGTTTGGTGGTGCCGCGGCAGCACCACCAAGCATATTACAAATTTCCTCACCACCAGTAGTCTCATGGCAGTTCTTAAGCCCTGAAAATGCTTGGGGTAAGGAAACTTGAGGGCTACACAGGGCACCCTGTTCCCTCAGGGCCTAGAGAAGCATGCAGGGGGGCACATGGTGAGTCTCCATGTCTGCATGCACCCACAGTTCCAGTAGGGCATGGACTTTACAGTCCATGCCATGCTGGAATGACCTGTGGCGGGCCCATGGCGCTGCCTTTTCTAAGGCTCTCCTATAAGCCTTTGAAAAGCTGCACCATGGGCCCTCTGCCGCAGGACTGCATGCTCAGGTTACAACTTGTAATCCGGCGGGAAGTCGGCAGTCAGCTTTGGTGGTGTGGGAGCGGGACGTTGGCGTGGCGCCCCGCTACCACACCGCCAAAATCACAATCACGCCTCTACACTGTTTTTATTGAGGTGCTATTAAGATATGGCTTGGATAATTTTAGATGATTTTATCTATTTTATTGTTGTTTATATTTATTGTGCATGTATATCTTTTCTCATAAACCAAATTAAAAGGGTTTTCACTGACTGACTGTGTGCACTTTGCATCTTTTTGACTTGAGTAACTTTTCCAGTGGGGTTTATCATGTTAGTCATCTGTGTAACTTCTGTCTTTTTACTTATATGGTGTGTATGTTAATAGGAACAGTGATTCTGTAATTACTCTATCTATACTCTATTGCTGACATCTCCACCAACTATAAAAGAATAAACAAAGATACCCATCAATATAAGCCTTTCCTCTAAGAGATACTCAACCATATTCCCATAATGTTAACTAGCGCTCATCCAATCCTGCAAGAGCTGCCCTTGATTCTTCCTGAACATGTTACAGTCTCATTAATTCTCTCTCCTATTGTCAAACAACATTACCACATACTGACTCAAATTTGGTGCTTTATAAATCCCTATTCCTTTTTGCAGGTGAGTACTATCGGCCTCGGGGAGGACCCGCTTTAAACAGTGTGCTGCACATAGTGGGCACACTAGTAGTCACCAACTTGCCTAACCGATGTAATATGTGCTTCTACTAAAATCCAAGGCTTTGTTCTGTTTTCGAAATTCTGAATAGTATTGTCTTGTATTGTGTTGAACTAGTGCCCCTCGAGCCTTCCCCAACCACTCCCCAACCACTCCCCCCACTCCCGGATATTACAGACCATCTTATCCAGAAAAACTGAGCTATAGTATAACGTTCAGTCTCATCAGAATCGTATCCACATATCAAATAGTCTTCGATTTATCAATTACCCTTATAGCTTCAGGTGTTTATTCACCTCTGCATGATTTGCTCCTGCATAGTGCCTTGAGGATCATTTAGCTGTTCTGTTACTTCTTCCATCTTAGTGCATTCTGCTGCACTAGAATTAATTGTTTGTCCTTCCACTGAGAATGGCTGTGGCCATCTGTTAGACAATTTTTACAGCTAATTGAGTAAGTGACCTCTATAAAATCCCCGAGATCTCACTTGGTGTCGATCCATCAGAACCCTACCCCACATATCCAACCATTTCCACACTTCAGGTGGTTTCTCAAAGAAGTGACTTTTACCATTCACAACAACTTTAAGTCAAAATGGAAATAATATGCTAAATTTAAAATCCAGTGCCCTTAATTTTGGTGTGCCTTCCGTGAACGTTTTTCTTTGTAGTTTAACTAGAGTAGTCTGAGACTATAGCAATTATTTGATTTTCAAATTTAGGTCTATCTGTTTTTTTGATAAGTTGTCTCTTTCCAGTGTGAACATAGGTGACAGGCTAGGAGGCTTTAAAGTTTGTAGAATCCAGTTTTCAAGGAATGTTTCTAGTGCTGTGCCCTCTGCCTGTTTGCTTGAACTTTTGTCTTTATGACTTCCTCTTGAAGAGTGTTTTACCTCAGTGCATAGATATACGAGTTCTTCTTTTGTGGTGTGGATTTTTTTTGCCCTTTTTCATATGTCTTATCTAAGCAAGTTTACTTTAATTGAAACAGTGTCTATCATTGTCTTGACTGTGCATTTCGAGCTCTGCATCGTTGAGAGTACAGCTATAATTTTTGGTTCTTTGGGGTTTTCAACCTGTCCAGTCCTTAGCCAAGTACCTGTCTGGCAACTGTTTCTCTGTGTAGTCATCTGTGAGGCAGAGTACTGCGTGAAGGTGCTGCTTGGTACATTTTGGCTAGCTCTGCCCTTTCCCCATCATGCTGTCTGACCTAGTTGCTGGTGACCCAGCCAAGAGTTTTAAAGTACAAGCAATCCTAAGTTTCAGAGTCTGTGTTGGGCACCACTGTCAAGGGGGAGGGGTAGACGAACCACCGGTGCATTGTTACTCTGCTTTTCTCTGTTTGAGGCATTCCAAACGTTTCTCAGATTTCTCCTTTACTTTATTCAGACTCTATTGAATTACCGCAAAAAGGTCTTGTAGGAACTCAATTATGTTCACTGTATTTTTCTTTTCCTCGTGTCATTTATATTGAACTCAAATTATATGTGTCGGAATTACTGGTACTGGACACTCCTATTTAGGTCAGTAGCCCTAGAAAAGGGGCCCCTGATTCCCTCAAAGAGAAATTGAAAACGATGAAATTAGCCTGGCCACTGGGTGGGGTGCAGCAAAAATAGTTATAAAAGGTGAATTAATACTTAACACTACTACTTAATTCCATGGAAATAAAGCTCAAATTTCAGAACTACAACAACAGAAAGGTAAGCTTTAAAGCGAGACATGATCAAACTTATTCCTGAATTAAGTATTAAAAAATGCAAAAATCAAGAGGAGAACTGGAGCAAATACAAATTGGTGCCGCTCGTAGGCTGGGTGTTATCTTTTAATCTACTGACACTCTGGGATTCCCTTTGTGGAGCTGACCGGAAAGCTTACAGAAACGAGTGTTATTTTAAAGTGGAGATTCCTTGTTGGGACTGCGAGGTCCAGTGCGCTTTGCGCAACCATCATTGGCTGCACCTGGGACACTCTTCCCGACTCCTCCTTCTGTTTACTTAAGACACGCCTACTCTCGCGCGAGCGGGACGCAGACCGGGCAAAGGGCGGGCCCGTTTAAGCCCGTTCAAGCACGGATAAGACCGGACCGGGCCCCCCCCTCTTGGACAGGCGCTGCATCCCGCACGGGGTTGATGATGACATCAAGGGACACCCGAAGCAAAACTATGCCAGGACATCCTCTGCTTGCGGGTACGTTGGATAGTTTCCTTATTAGGGCCAATTCCGTTGTTAATAATGAATTAAATATGCTAGAAAGACGCTTATCAGACGGAATTGCAAGCACTAGAAGATCCTCTCTGTGCCTACTTGCATCTGCTAGATCCCCTGACAAACTGAAAAACTCACATACTGCTCTCATGGACAGTATTGACCATACCATTGAATCTGTCCTGCAAGATCTCAGGTCTAGCACATCCTCGCGCAGAGATTCACTACAGCCTATTCTTGAGAGTGTACTGGCCCCTGCAACGGAAGAGGTTCCCGACTCCGTGACTGACCCTATATTGTCCCGTCTACGAGGGCCCCGGGAGGGTGCTGTACTCAAAAGGAAAGGAGAGAGGAAGATAAAGGGGGGAAAAAAGCTAAATTAGATCGCCCTTCTGCTGGTTTATTAAGCACATCACTTGCCGGGGATGCTCGGCCGATCGCAGGTTCCAATTAAATATCTATTCTTGTACAAACCCCGCTGCAAACGAAGCCCCCTACTTCTTCAACTTTGGGAATGGGGCCTGTAGGGGGTGAGGATTGTGTATTAAATGCCCTTATAAATGTTATGAAAGGATTCTTCACCCCCTTGATGGTGAGATTTGACACCATTGATGCTAGATTGAAAGAACTAGAATCGGCTACAGGGGTAATTGTGAATTGTGTAACAACTAATGGTATGATCAGAAGTGTGGCTTCAAAGAACATGGCTGATCCCCAGCTGCCTACATCTGTTACTTCGGCTGGTATGACAATACCTACACTAGCAACCCAACCTACCCCATTGCGAATTTCATTACCTTTGTCTGATATGCTACTTCCCACTACGGATACTTTCTCGTGCCTCCAGGACCAATTACCCCTTCCTGTAAGGAATCCTAATTTGTTGGCCAAATTAAACCTGACCAAACCAGGGAAGTCCTCCAATGTGACTGACGGCCGTACCACCTCAAAGGCGGTCAGTCTAAGCTGGAAAAATGTAGTGAATCTTCCCCCCGAGGCAGCACCCTATGTAATAATTTTGAGTGGTGTGCCAGAGCTTACTAACACTGTCACAGAAAGTGGTGACTCTCTAAAAAACAAAGTGACCAGCTGGCTGAACATAAATAGGCCTTTGCCCCCAAATCTGAGAGGTGATGTTTTGATGGTATGTATGTATGTATGTATGGCGTATTTATATAGCGCTTACTGTCACCCGAAGGGTATCCTGGCGCTTTAGACAATTATACCAACACCACACATAGCAGTCAGGTGAAATTAAACAGACCTAGGAAAGAGAAACGTTTTTAGTTCCTTCTTAAAAGAGGGAAACTCCCCAGAACTTCTCAACAGCAAAGGGAGAGAATTCCAATGTTTGGCCGCCACGAAACCAAAAGCTCGGCCGCCCATCCGAGCCCTCAATACCTTTGGGACTACCACAAGATGTGCTGACAGTGACCTAAGGGAACGAGTGGGCACATACCACTGGAACAGCTCCTGCAGTGGAGCAGGTCCTTGCCCATGGAGTCCCTTAAACACCAAAAAAAGCGCCTTAAAGATAACTCGCTGTGAAACCGGTAGCCAGTGAAGATCGGCTAGCGCCATAGATGAAGAATCAGATCGACGACGGGACAGGGCTAGCTTGGCTGCCATATTCTGCACGCGTTGTAGCTTGGCCATCAATTTATTTGGAGCTCCCAGGAGTAGTGCGTTGCAGTAGTCTAACCTACTCAAAATGGTACCGCGAACCACTTCTGGGCGAACATGGGCCGGCAGCAGCGGAAGTATCTTCCACAGCATGCGTAGCAACATCATGCAGGTGGTCACAGTTTTATTTACAAAAAGATCCAATTGGAGATCAGGCCCAAACACAACGCCCAGGTTCCTGGCAGATACTGCTGCAGAAGGAACTTCCTGAAAAGAGGCAGGCCAAAAATCAGGAGGCAGTGGCCGAGGGATGTGGTCCAGCGAGCAGTGTAGAACCTCTGTTTTAGAGCTGTTAAACTGCAGAGAATTCTGCCTCAACCAGTCCGCAGTTGACGCCATACATTGATGGAAAGTCTCCAGCGACACCGCATCTTTGCCCTCGATGGAGAAGATGAGCTGCGTATCATCGGCATAGTTAATAACCGAGATGCCAAATGATTTAATCAAGCACACCAGAGGGCGAAGATAAAGATTAAACAGTATAGGGCTGATGGCAGACCCTTGCGGTACGCCCTGCTCAACTGTTTTAATCTCCGACTGGAATGGTGGCAAGGCCACTACCTGGCGTCTGTCTCCCAAATAGGAAAACAGCCAATCGCGAGCCGAGCCCTTCACCCCTGTATCCTCAAGTCTTCTGACCAAGATGTCATGGTTGACCGTGTCAAAAGCGGCCGACATGTCGAGCAGCACTAAAAAGGCCGCTCGCCCAATGTCGGCTCGCGAACGAAGATCGTCCAACACGGTCACCAGGGCCGATTCTGTGCCGTGTGCTGGTCTGAAGCCATATTGAGACGCGTCCAAGCAGCAGTTGGTCTCCAGGAAACTGGACAGATGTTTAGTAACCAGTTTCTCCAGAATCTTAATGGGAAAAGGAAGCAGCGATATAGGTCTATAATTCGCTGGACAGGTGGGATCCAAAGTTTCCTTCTTCAACAAAGGTGAGACCACTGCTAATTTCCAACACTTTGTAACACGTGCCAAAGAAAGAGACTGGCAACAGATAGCATACAGCGGAGGAAAAAGCTCAGTCTGGAATACTTTCCAATATTTGTGAGGCAATGGGTCTAAAGGAGAACCAGAGGATATACTGTTAGCCAGCAGACAAAACTCCTCAAAGGACGGAAGGGGAAAACTATCCAGCTGTTCCTGACTACCAACTACCCTTACTGCCTCCATTTCGGCCGCTAAAGTGGAGCCAAGTACGGGCTGAGAAACAATTGTAGTTGTAGGAGCAAGCTTACTTAGGATCAAAGCGATCTTATCTTCGAACGCCTGCGCTAAGGAGGAACATAAAGCTTGGGAGGCAGGAATGTCGTTAGCCACAGAAGCAGGACGAGAAAGATCCCCAACAATTTTAAACAAGGCCTGCGTTTTGTTCGGTGCATTCAAGAGCGATTCCTCCAGGAAACGTGCTTTGGCGCCTTTAATCTGCATTTTATAGGTCAACAAGGCCTGCTTAAAAAGGGCTTTATCGGGTTCTAAATAGTGTTTCCTCCAAGCTCGCTCCGCGCGTTTACAACAGAGCTTCAAATGCGATAACTCCGCAGTGAACCACGGCATAGCAGTCTTGGATCTATTCCTAATTTTGCGCAGAGGAGCCAGCACCTCTAAGGAGTTAGCAATTTTATGGTCAGGAGGGTCACCTGGTTGGGAAACACTACTAAGAAAATTAAGGGTGATTGCATTTTGGTGAACTTCAGAAATCCACAGATTGTCTCATATATCTGCAATTGGGTGGGCAATGCGGGAGGTACTTCTATTCAACCCCTCCCATTGTCTTTTTTCTACCCACCCCGAGTTGCTCATACCCACTTAGGGACAGATGAAGAATGGATCAAGGTGGGCCCTAGTCCTCAAGGCAGAAGGTATAGACGCACCTGTTCCGATGCCCCCACTTTAAGCGACTACTCCTGTACCAATAGGTTCAGCTGCCTCGAGGAGGTTGATTGACTGTTTTGGGAAGATGCTAACTGCGGGGATGCTGATGGGTCTCTGTATCTCCCACAGCTACAGTCCCTCCTCATCACCCCTGAGACTGGCAACTCTTTAAGATTGGCGAATCTAAGTCAGGAGGATCTCTGCATTAAATCAAATGCTACTCCCAATGTCCCAGCTCTACTCAAAATTCTTTCCTGGAATGTAGCTGGCCTTTCTAATAAACGTATCTGTCCTGTATGGGGCTCATTTATAGACCTACATGACATATGTTGCTTCCAGGAAACCTGGGCAAGAGAAGAGCAACTCCGTTTGGGGTTTGCTTCATTCTCAGTCCCGGCAAGGTGGGGAGGAAGGGGCCGACCGTCAGGGGGTCTAACAATCTGGGTTGCTACCCATTTGGGTTGCAGTGCCAGTGTCCTTGATACAGGATCTGATGATGTCCAATGTGTCCTTCTGGACTGGAGGTTTGGTTCTAGACTAGCTGTGATCAATGTCTACTCTAGACCCGTGAGTCTTTCTGCAGAATCAGGGACGATTGCTGAGCTTTCCACTATTTTAACTAAAATTCCTGAGGGTACTATGTTTGTGGTCGGAGGAGATTTTAATTCACATTTTGAACCTCTTGAGGGGTTGTTGGATGCTGTAAACCAGGAGGAGGATGACTTATGGAAAATTTCACGTGTGCCTGGTCCTATGGTGAGGTTGTGGGCTCCCTTGGCACTTCAAATTACATCCCTGACAATGACCCATTCGATCAGGGCGTGTAATGGTAGAACAATATCTGACAACCCGCCTAGGCCTACTTTTAATAAATCAGGGAGAGAGGCTCGATTAGATCATATCTTTGTTCAGTGCAAGGAGTGGAATAGGGTACTGGACTTCAAGGTGTCACCTAGGGGAGAGAGCGATCACAACCCCTTGATATTGGATTTCTCCTTGCCAGGCCTGTGCAACGGCGAACACCCATTGCCATTCCAAACTGTTGCTTCTAATAGGGCCATCTTGTGCAATAATAGACGTAGGGTGAGATGGGACAAATTGGTCAGAAACCCAGAGGAATTATCTCAAGTATATGCCAGGGCTATCCCAGTCCTGGTGGAAGTGGCCACTCTTGTTGATCAGCAATCCCTGCCAGATTTCCATGAAAAGCTGAGTGATCTTAATAAAGCATTATTCGCCAGCCTCACAGATATTTTAAATTCCCCGGCCCATCATGGGAACAGGGCATGCAGAAAGCAGCCATGGTATAACAGGGCATGTAGATTGGCGAATAGAGAATTGTTGGAGGCTTTAAAAGCTAATGCAAACAGGGTTGTTATCCAACACAGGAGACGAACATATCGTCAGCTAATCCACCATGCCAAGCTTGAGTGGGGCAATGAAAACTGGGCAAAGTTGACATCTGCCTTAGCGGGAAGGGATGCGCGGAGTTTCTGGAAAATTGTGATAACTGGCTCAGTTGAATCTGATCCAGCAGTGAATCCGAATATTGCTGCAGAAGTATGGGAAGATCACTTCAGTACCCTGTATAAGGGGGATTATCCCTTTATGGATGTCCCATTGAATGAACCTTTATTGAGTGATTCTCCCGGCTCAGCGGCTGTTAGTTTTACTCTGGGCGAGGTCCAAGCAGTTATATCCATGCTTCCTGCGGGTAAAGCACCAGGGCTGGACAGGGTCCCCGGTGATCTCTATAAACACGAGCCTAGAGTCCGGGCACCTTATCTCTTAGCAATATTTAATGCAATTGCTGAGGGAATGGCGGTCCCTGTTACTTGGCTGGGAGCAGAGGTAGTCCCTATCTTTAAAAAGGGGTCTCCTCTACTCCCAGCCAACTACAGACCAATCAGCCTAATAGACGTTGCCCAGAAACTTTTTGCGAGGCTGATTCTTAACCGCCTCTTGGATTGGATGGAGGAATTTGAGATTTTGAGTCAGTACCAGGCAGGGTTCAGAAACAGCATATCAACCACTGACCAGATTTTTAGACTGAGCATGCTCTTTTGGAAGACAGTCAAGGTTGAGGGCGGCTCCCTGTACACTGTCTTTGTAGACCTGCGCGCGGCTTTCGATCTGGTCCCGCGCCGGAAACTTTGGACTGTGCTTCGGGAGTTAGGAATGCCTGCCCCACTTTTGTATATTATAATACGTCTCCATGCTCAAAATTTCGCAAGGGTCAGATGTGGGAGTGAAGGCAATTTGACATCTAGTTTTTCCGTGGACAGGGGGGTCAGGCAGGGTTGTGTCCTGGCTCCAACCCTGTTTTGCCTCTATGTAAACGGCCTCATCTCCCACTTGAATGCAGTCCCCAACAGAGATGCTCCAAGACTGGGTGGCACTGGGATATCAGCTATTATGTTTGCTGATGACACCCTGTTAGTCGCTAAGACGCCAATGGGCGTCCAGCGAGTACTGGATGGCTTTGTCTCTTTTTGCTATGACCGGGGGCTAGAAATAAACACGGCCAAAACGAAATTTATGATCTTTAATCCTCCAAAGACAACTCGCCCAAATCCCGTTATACATGGTGTTGCCCTGGAGAGAGTACACACATTTGAGTATTTGGGATTGACCCTAAATGAAAATCTGACCTGGGCCAACCATCAGACCAAATCGAACTTAAAATTAACCCAAAAGGCGGGGGCTATTATTAAACTATGGAATAAATCCATGTTAAAACCCGTAGGAGCGCCCCTTGAAATTTACAAAATGCAGGCTCGTGGGGCAGTAATATATGGCGGTGAACTCTGGGGACACAACTGTGCCCCCAAAGTCACGGCCACGGAAAATACGTTTCTTAGGAACTTGGCTGCCCTACCTATTAGTTCACCCCTTCTTCCTCTTAGGCTTGACTTGGGTTTAAGATCTGTTAAGGAGGAATTAGGTTTAAAGCCCTTAACTTTTTGGAGGCGACTTTGGGTAACTCCTGAACTCTCCACATATAGACAGGAATTTATGGAACTTTTTCAATATTCTGTTGTACGGAAAATCCCATGGCTAAAATTTATTAAGGATGAACTTGAGAGGCTGGGTTGTTCGGCTATGTGGACAAACCCGGAGGAGGCCTGTAGAAACATTTCTAGAAAAGATTTGATCAGATTGTACCATGATTGCAACTTGTATGTTTCCCTTTTGAGTGATACAATGGGGATAATGTCCAGTTCATTCTTAGCAATCAAAGATCACTATAAAATGGAGTCTGTTTTGGATGACATCAACCCCATTGGCCTTAGGAAATTATTTCTCCAATGGAGACATAATTCTCTACCAATAAGAGCTCTTACTAGTAGATGGCACCCACCTACTTCTAAAAAGTGTCCAGCCTGTACAGTGGAGTTGGAGAATGACATCCACGTTATGTTTTTTGCCCTTTTTACTTGAAACCTAGGAAAAAGTGGATTATTCCCATTTGCAAAAATTGGGGGTTTAGGCATTATTTGTCTGCATATCGATTATTAAAATCTGACCTATCCCCATTAACTGTTTTTGCTGTTAGCAAATATTTAGCTGCTATGTGGAATACTCGAAGAATTTACGTGGAAAGATGAGATTTTGTCCACTGTACATGACTTTTCTTCATTGTTAAATGAGACCCCTTGATGATGTAGCCTATAGGCAACGAAGAGGTTTCTACTGTTCTGGATAATTATTTTAGTTTAAGATGCATTTCTTTTACTGTTCATATAATTAGATTGTATTGTATTATGATCTGTTTTATATTTCATTGTGTTTTCTTTTATGACATTCTAAGGTCGAAATAAAGATATTGAATTGAAACTACAAAACAAATCCTTAGGACCAAACAATTATGAGTGGGGTAAAAAAAATGACAGACTATTAGCCTGCAAACTTAAAATAACACAAAATAAGAATAGTATAAGCAAATCAAATGAAAAGATGGGACATTAACAATCTTATCACTGGAAATAACACATGAATTCCACAATTATTATACTAAATTACATATAGCAATAGAAACACAAGATATAAGCCAATTGACTCAATAGAAGCTTTGGAAGATCGAGTGTCGCTCCGGGAAGTGATAAGTGCAGTCACAAAGTTTCCTAATAATAATCTCCCCAGTTTGGATGGATTTTGCATTTCTTTTATAAATACTTTAGGAACATTCTGGCAGAACACTTAGCCTAACTGTTTATCTCATTTGTGTTAAGAAAGACTATGATGAAATCTGAAACCAATCTGATCCTAAAGCCCCATAAATATCAATCTGAATATTGCTTCTATAGGCCCATAGCCCACCAGAATATGGATATCAAAATATATGCCTAAATATTAACAAACCCTTTGGAAAATGTTTGGCCCTTAATAATAAATCCAGCCCAATCAGGATTTAACACAGCAGGCATACAATGGACAAAATGTATTGGCATTAGACGTAGGTGATACCCTTGTCAAACAGAATAAAGAAATGTTCTTTCTTTTACTAACTTTGGAGAAGGTATTGGTTACAAGATAGACTGGAAATACTCTAAAAAATATTAAATACTAATGTAGATACAACAATAAGAAAATATATATTAGCAAATTATGTAAAGCCTTTGATGGAGCGGGTAGTACAAACTTTTGTATACCTCCCCCATTCTGCATGAAAATACTAATTGAATAATCTATTCATTATAATATTATTAAATGAGTTTGCATGAATATTAAACCAACATTATTAATATCCAAATTACACGTGGGATTGCATATTGCATGGCTAAATAACCTAATGACTAAAATTCGTACGCATACTAACAGTAGTATGTGTAAGAAATAGAATATTGCATGATATATGTTGCTTTTGTAATGTCTTTGTAATGTTGCTCGAGAGGAGGACCAAAAGGGTGAATATAATTGCTTTTAATGTCGCTATACGCTAGATAAATACAAGCACATAGAGGGTTTAGTAAGGGATTAACATTAGATTTATTATTTCTATGCATTAATTACTCTTTTGTGTTTGTTTCGCTTAAGTTGGCGTTTGGGCCTAAATCCCAAAATGGCCGCCGACGCGATACGACGAAGTGGCCACTGTCCCACAAGGCATGGGATGAAGTGCGCAGAAGCGACAAAGTCTTCCAGACCTCATCATGAATCCAGATCCTAGTGTTCCCAAACAAGGTCACTGTGGGATGACAACCAAGACGAAAGACAATGGACTTCCACAGAAAACTAGAATGGACCGACACTAGATGAACGTGTGACATCACCCCTTGAACTGTACCAATATTCCAAAAAGACTCTATCGAACGATCCCAACCAGCCAATCACGACCGTATAAGAATAACAAAAATGTATCTTCTTGCTTTGACTTTATTATAAAAATACGCGGTAGAATAGAGAGGGTCTCAAGTATTCTCTACTCGACTGAATGCGATCGCTCTTTCCGATGACAACGACAACGGCGGTGACGCTACGCAAACTCTTCTACTTAGGGTGACTGCTCTGTTCTCTGAATCCTAGATGGTCCGGACGCTGCCCAATTACCTGATGACTGCGAACTTTTCCTAAATTCTATGGGCACTGACAGATGCTTGCACGTCTCTGGTCTTTACTGATCCTTTGAAACTGTAGCGTGCTGAGCAAAGAACTTTGAACTTTGACTGATGATTTAGAGGACTCCGAATAGCCAGATTAGGTAAATATGAGGTTCTGTGCTAAAATTGAACTTTGGTATAAATTTCCAAATGCGAATATAACATTTCCAGAAATTTTAGATAAACAGATATTGATTAACAAGAATTGAGTGTGTGGTTTATTATGAAGTATAAGATCTGAATCTTGAAATGTGTTTTAGCTGGTTCTAGATCACCATCAACCAATCCAACTATTTGGTCCATTGCCCACGTAGAGGGAGTGCCTTGATGTTCAGGATTGAGATCTGTAGGTGGAAGGGGTATTGATGTATATTTTGTAAATTAACTTTTCTGTCCCTATAGGTTAGAAGTTGTTCCCCCACATGTCGAGCGCTTGAACCGCTCATCCCTCCAACTGCGTTCAACCAGTGAATGGTTAGTGTGAGTGTTGGTGTTATGGGCCCCATCAATGAATGCATGTGTGAATGAGTTAGTGTGATGTCGGGTCTGTGACGCAGGGAAGGATACCGGTAAGGAGGTTTGCTTTTTCCCCATTACCAGGGTTTTCACGCTCCATCAGTTTTTCTGATAGCAGGATGATGGTTATATTGGTTTGGTTTGGTGATTATTGCTTGTAAATTGCTTATTGATTATTGATTGGTATTGGTTTATGTATTAACACTCTATGTTGAGTCGCGTCAAGTTGTATGTTGTTTGACGGCTTCTGGGATGTAGGAAGTCGGAAGTTTGTAATGGTTCCGTATTAGAGCAGAGGTAAGCGCTGCTCTCGGGAAAGATGGAATTGTTGTTGCCCTGTAGGTACACGGGGAAAACGTGTAACGATTGGAGTTGCACGATGCATTGTCTGGGTTCGATTCGGTAACATCATCGTGTGTTGCCATTAGGGACATTTTATGTATGAAAGAAGTAGATGGTAGCGAAGGTCACCTATGAAATTTTGGTCTTAAGTACCAGGAGTCCAAAAGGAGCTCTGATAACGCTTATCACTGGAAAGGTAATAGGTGTTCCCTAAGCTTGCTAGAAGGATAAAGTAGAGGGAAGTGCTACTTTATTAACGTATGTCATAATTCTGTAGTAGGACAGACTGTCCTCGGGAAAGACCGAATTCTGTGTGAATGTACCACATTTTCAGTGTGAAAGTGCGTGAATGAAAAGGCATTCAGGTTAATTGTGAAACTCTGGTTTTATTTCTCAGGAGCATTCCGTCTCCAACTAGGTGTCTTAATTCTGGAGAAACGGTTAGCTGATGCTTGCTAGAAGGGTGAAGTAGAGGGATGTGCTACTTTATCAACGGAAGTAACGGTTCCGTAGTAGGGCAGAGGTAAGCGCTGCTCTCGGGAAAGACTGAATTCTTGTGAAAAAGGTCATTGACTGTTCTTTGGTTAGCGAAGCGGACAATGGCGGTGTTTTTATGTCGTTACTAACAGATTTTGAGTAAAAGAGAACGTAAAAGAAAATTACTGATAAATTTTGTAAAGGAGCGGTCAGCAGGAGCAGGAGCTGCGACAGCGAGAAAAGCTGACGTCAGAAAGACCGCGCTGGTATTGGCTAGTCAGTAAGAAATGTAGACGCTGCTGATTGGTGCGTTAGTGTGAGTCGTGCTGAGATTGGAAAATTACAGGGTGACATAGACGCTCCTGATTGGTGTGTAAGTGGGAGTCGTGCTGCGATTGGTTAAAACAACAGAATAGTCGTAGGGAAAACTAGCGATACACGGAAGACAAAAATGATGTATTACGATCCACCAGAAAAGGAGAAAAAGTCCTGATTTGGAAAAACTGAGAGTTTGTTTAAAAAAGGACAAGCCGATTAAGACTAGAGAGGGACAGTTGCTTCCTCCACCGAAATCGCCCGCATCCTTTATGGTTGCGAAATATGGATATCATACTTGTATTCGGTTGGACAATTGGGCGAAGTACACGAAAGATGATGGAGTTTTGGCATTTCCAGAGCATGGTTCATTTAATTTAGAGGTTTTGAGAAATTTAAGAGAGAGAATGATGAATCTAGAACCGAGACCTAGACCGACACAATTTGAAGCATTGACGGAATGGGAAGATGAGATGCATGACAGAGAAAGACAGAGGAGTGGCAGAAGATATAGGTACATGTTTGGTAGATCCCATTGTCAAGAGAATCATGATGACAGAATGAGGAAATGGCGAAGTGCAAATATGGCTGATGGTTTGTTTCCTGTGAGACATGCTGAAGAAGTTAGTGGTAAAAAATGTACGGAAAAGAGACATAATATAGGGTCAGGAGGGTATGGAGTGAATGAATCGGAGGATGATGTTCTTGACGACATGTTTTATAAAAATCCACCCCGTATCAACCAGATTCTGAAATGTTAACACCAAGTGCCCCAATGAGAGAGAAAACAGGATAGCAAGGTAAGTAGTGAAAATTCTACAGAACTAGCAAAAACCACTTTAGAGTTAACCGAGAAGATTAGGGAACTGACTAAAAACGTAGAAGCCGTAACTGTTCCTGTAACTATAGGTCCAGTGATGCCTATTTTTGATAAACAGAAGGAAAATGAACATTGTTTAACGGTCTCTTATAACAGTAATAAACAGACAGAAAGGCCAAGGATAAATTCAGAAGAAAACCCATGGAGACAAACAGTAAGTTCATCAGAACAGAGTACGCCTAAAAAATTTACAGCAAATCCAGGTGTGACAGGGTGGGAGCGGACCATGAGAAAACTGAATAAACTGGTGGACTCCAGAGCACCCATCTCCCCCTCTTCTTTCCCCACAGCAGGAAGACTGGAACTCGCCCCAGACTTTGCCGTGGATACACTCAACTGAGGACGCCGGTTCCTTTAACTGGGGCTATGAGGAAGATGAGGCCACGCCCCCTCCCAACGTCAGCGCCTTTTCACCAATAAGAAGTAACGAAACCCGGAAGCTGGTGTGTATCGACCTGAGGGCACCAGAGCTGTGCCAGGAAGCCAACGTCCCCGCGAGTCCCCGAGCCACACTCCAGGAGGGGCGTGGCTTTCACAGGTACAGAGCCGAATCTCGAGGTGGGTAAGGAAGAAGGAAGCTCCTAACTCCTAGAACAAATGTCCACGTACCCGCCCAGGCGTCCGGCCGCCTTGCTTAATTTTTCTGTTGTTTTCCTCATGATATTTTGGGCACCTCACACGCCGCTCTGTTAGGCACAGTGTTCCTTTTCTTTTCAGTGCACTTGAGTGTGTGGTGTCCTTGCACTCCCCAGCCCCTGAGTAGAACATTAACGCAAGAGGACATAGTCCTGATAGTGTTCTTCTTTCCTTTTGCATATATACCTCGAGGGGAGAAGACCGCCCACCCTGCCAGCCCTGACCCGGAGAAGCTAACGAAGGGAACCAAAGCAGACGTGGGATCCCTTTCCATCGCGACGATTAGACTATCCTCTCAGTATATACGTGTGTTGTGAACAATAAACAACATATCGATAGACCTGGCCCCAGACCCATTATTATGACCCCGCCACACCAGGTTTAGTTGAAAGACTGATAATGACTACAAATTCCATATCAGAAACTCCAAGTGAATCAGAACGAGGTAATGAGGAGAAACCAGTAGGTCCTACTTCAGAAGAATTAAGTGAATTGTTAAGGAGCCTACAGAGAAAAGACAGAGAATCTCAATCTATAGATGTGGCAAAATTAAGGATGGTTTTGGAAGAATTAATAGTAGGGACTATCCCCACAGAAAAATGTAAGTCCTATCAGGATGAAGAATTACTCTTTTTGTGCAAAAGTATAACTTGGAGAGCCAAGAATCTACATGAGAGACTAGAGGAAGTAGCAAATGAAATGGGTATAGACATTGAGAAGGTAATGGCTTTACAAAAACCATATCGAGTAGATTTTACAGAGAAAGATATTGATGACGCGCGCTGAACACTTGAGTGTCACTTACCTCTAATCCCTGCATTCTTTTCCTGCCGTGAGAGCAACGGCCAGTGAGGGGGAGACGCTCTGTTGCAGGCCAGCATCGCCGACGCCGTGAGGGGAACGGCTATCGCGACTACAACCCCCAGAATCCTCGGCACTGGGCGAATGTTGATGATGTCATCTGGAAGCGCCTAGGCCCTTGATAAGCCCATCAGGTGCCCCGCAGTGCGGGACGCGCGCGGGCGGCGCCCGGGCGAAGGACGGGCCAGTCATTGTCAGGAATTAGCAGGGCTGGGCCATCCCCACAACGTCTTCTACTCACGACTAAAAGGCACTGTTGACTGGTTCCTAATTTAGGAGTCCATTTATTCTTTGCCATCAGTGACTTCTTGTTCACCAGGGTGCCCCCTCCCGCTGTTTTTGCTATTGTTGGACATTGTGTTCTTGATTCTGCTCTGTCACATTGTGGTTATCACTTTAGGTGTAGCTCCCAATTTTACGTGTTGGTATCGAGGAGTCCCATTGTGAATTGCTAGGGAAATTGAAGCATTTTGTTGGGAAACATGACTACTAAGTCAGGAAGGGTGGCTAGGGGTGAAAAGGCAGGCCCTGTAGGTTCAGTTATGGGAACCCTGGATCAATTTATTGTTCGTGCTTCTTCAATCTTGGCGCACGAAATTGACCGCACAGAAAAAAGATTATCTTTGGAGATTGGGGCCAATAGAAGGTCCTCAATGGGTCTTCTAGCAGGGGCGGTGTCCCCCATCTTGCCTAACAGAGCCCCAGTTATTCCTACTACTACTCGGGTCTCTGTTGTTTATTCCGATGAGAACACAGGTATTAATCAGGAAGGGCCCACTGTGATAGGCCATTCAGTCCCTAGTGTTCCTAATAGGGAGGGGAAAACATACCTGTAATTGTATCTCCCTCTGAGGGTCCCCTAGTCTCCATAGTTGGTAGTATATCACCCGACCCTAAGGAGAAAAACTCTAGGACTTGCTACAAACGAGATGCAAAAATCGTACATCCCTTGCCCGTAGTTAAAAGGAAGCGCAGAAGTATGGCCCAGAAGGGCAGGAAAGCAAAAATCCAGAAGACAAACGTCCTATTTGAATCTCCCTGCGGAATACCGGTCCCTATAGAGAATAGCGCCGAAAATCCTCCCACTCAGCCGATTGAGTTAGACCCTGCAAAGTCCATAGAGCCTGATATTCCTTCAGACTTGTCACAGGCTATTTGGGACCGAATTGAACGGTTAGTTAGTGGAATTTGTATGCCTATCCTCAAAAGATTAACTACCATCGAAAACAGACTTGATATGATTGAGGGCGGTGAAGCTAATTCCACTAGTAAAGCGCGATCTGGTGATAGTGGTGGGAGGGGACAATGTGTGGTGGGATCTACCAAGCCTATCCCTAGCACTAATTCAAATCCCCTAGTGCTCCCCTCCCAATTAGCTCAACCTGGTAGTCCCCCTGTTGCGATTTTGAATGCCCCTACCCTTCGGTTCTCTTCCCTGGTCGCAACTGGTACAAATGATTCTAATAGGGATGGTGTACGTTCCGATGATCCTGCCCCATTTACTCCAGCTATAGTAAGGGGCAGTAGGGGGTCTCATGATATATCCCCAGTTAGCCTTCCACGTATAGACCTTCCCCCCGCATCTACCCCTTATGTGTGTATTCTGACAGGGGTTCCGCCACTGAGACCCGGGCAACGTGAGGAATACACTAATTTGAAAAATAAGTGTATTCATTGGTTGAACAGGAACCGCTCTCTCCCATATGGAGTTATGGCCAAAATTCTTTATGCAAGAAGGGTGGACTGGGTTGGGCAAAGTCAGAAGACAATCGAGGGGGATTGTATTATTATTAACTTTGGGGATTCTAGAGCAGGGGGGTATATTTGTAGAGAGTATTACCAAGGTATGGCCTCCAAGATAAGACCGGTACCCTTAACATTTTTTTACCCTGCCCCCCTTGTAGGTTTTCAGCAGACTAGGGCCTGTATGAATGAATTGACGGGGTGGCCCAGGGGGGGAATGGGCGTTCCGCTGGGAAATAGATTTGAAGCATTATCCGGTTTAGAGGAGTGTGATTGACTACTAACTGCAACCCTTGAACATAATTTAATACGCACTCCTAAAGGTCCTGCCCCCCCAAGTCAAGGTTGGACAAAGTCTGGTACGGATCAAGGAAACCCATGTGCTTCTAGCTATTCCATTGCGGAGATTTTACCAAACACAGGGAATACAGGGGGCAATAATTTGGAACCATCGGAGGGGACACCCATGATTTTAGGTTCTTCCCCCACTCTTGGGGGCTTCTCTATGTTAAATACTTCATGCACCCAAAGATCTTCAACTTTAAAACTCCTATCCTGGAATATTGCAGGGCTGGGTTCTAAGTTGGCACACCCTGAATGGTCAGAGTATATTGATATGCACGATCTATGTTTCTTTCAAGAAACTTGGGCAACAGTGCCCCTTTTCCGCCAAGGATATTTATCTTTTCAGGTCAAAACAAGCAAAACAAAACAAGCAAAGGGCCTCCCCATGGGGGGCTTGGTTATATGGGTACGTCAGACACTTAGTTGCAAAATTACCCAAATACCCACAAATTACAATGACATCCTTGCCATAAAAATTATTATAGATCAAAGTCCTACTGTATGCATTTTTAATATCTATGCAAGAGGATTGCCTGGTGGTCGTTGTTCTCATGTTATAACAACCCCGGAAAGATTGTTGGACAACATCCAAGGGGATTCTGATTTGATGGTCGTGGGGAATTTTAACACTACGTTCGAACCGTTGGGTTATATCGCCCATAATCTAACGGTAGAGGAGGATGAACTTTGGGGCATACCCTCTTTAGAGGTTGAGCCAAAAAAAAAATGGACAGATGCGGCAATCTGGATTGTGCATCAGATATCGGCTGAGGGCCGTAAATGGACGCACACCCTCTGACAGGATTGGGGCAAATACATTCAATAATGGGCGTAGGGCAAGCCGTATAGACTACGTATTGGTAGGTCTGTCCCTGTGGCATTGTGTGAAAGATATGGCTGTAGTCACCCGAGTAGAAAGTGATCATGACCCTCTCGTTGTTACATTGGAGGGCCTTTTGGGTGTATTAATGCCAGTTAGCCTAGCGCAAGGACCCATAGATTTAGTGGTGTTTAATGATACACGCCATTTGCGGTGGGAAAATGTCTCTAGATCCCAGGCAATATTGTCAGAGATGAATTTCGAGATGGATAGGGTGCTTGATGTCAGGGCTTCAGGTGAGGGAAACCCAATTCCCCTGACTCAATTCACTGTGATGCACACAGCCCTGTTTGAGAAATTAAAACTGTTCTTTTGTAAATCTGTTAAGTGTTGCCAGGGTAAGAGGAAAGAAAAAAAACAGAGGGATGGTTCTCTGACAATTGTCGCCAGTTGCGAAGAAACCTGGGGTTAGCGTTAGGTGAAGGTGACCCAGGTAAGGTAAGGATGGCACGTATTTCTTATAAACAAGCAGTCAAAGATGCCAAAAAATCCTGGGATCAAGCAAGATGCTCTGAGCTTAAAGTAGCCTGCTTGTCGCGGAACCCTAAAGCGTTCTGGGACGCGTTTAAATGGGACCGGGGGGGGATTCCGGACCCCCCGCAGAATAATGTTGCCCAACACCAATGGGTGGAATATTTCAAACCCCAGTATGCATCCTTGGAGGACGAACAGTCCTTAGGGTCCATCGAACTAACATTCTTCTCCGGAGAGGTTTTCACGTTGGGTGATGTCCAAAAGATTATGGGGCGATTGATCCTTTATATGGATGCAGTTATGGATGGATGAGGAACACATTCTTACCCCACTGCAAGCGGGTTTTTGTCCCTTTACAAGTACCATAGACCAGGTTTTCCGGTTTATTAATATTTATTGGAAGACTGTTGTCTTGGGAAAAGGAGCCCTATATGTGGTATTTGTAGACCTGAAGGCAGCTTTCGACCTGGTGCCACAACGAAGGTTGTGGGACGTTCTCAGTAAATTAGCAATTCCTGCTGATTTGCTGTCCTTGATCATCCGTCTACACGAGGATAATCATGCGCGAGTTAGGTGGGGCTCAAAGGGTGAGGTCACTGACTCCTTCCCCGTTGCAAGGGGTGTACGGCAGGGTTGTGTGCTTGCACCCACCCTGTTTTCACTCTTTGTGAATGGGGTGGCTGACTTCCTCCAGGAGTTCCCCACCGATGCTCCTGTGTTGGCTAATGAACGCATGCCAGTCCTCATGTTTGCGGATGATACTCTGTTAGTGTCTAAAACCCCTAGCGGTTTACAAAAGGCCCTGAGTAGATTTGAAGCCGTTTGTTTATCTCGTGGTTTAATAATAAACACTGATAAGACAAAATTTATGACATTTAACGAACACAAGTCTTTTCGGGGCAAGGTTTTCATGAATAACGTACCTCTGGAGAAAGTAGATGCTTTTACTTACCTGGGGGTTTTGCTTCAGGCAGATATGAGCTGGTCTAAGCAAATTAACACAGCTACTCTGAAGCATAAGCAACAGGCTGGGATCCTTGCAGCTAACTTTAACACCTCCTTCACCAAGCCAATTAGCCCATTAATGGAGATATATGGTCTTAAAGTTCTAAGTTCTACTCTTTATGGTGCTGAACTTTGGGGGTTTCAGAATTTATCCACCTTAACCGTTGCTGAAAATTCATTTTTGCGAAAGGCTGTCGGTGTCCCTCAAAGTACTCCTACGTGTCCATTATTACTTGATATGGGTAGGAAACCTATAAGGGATTTGGCCAAACTCCGCCCTCTCTTATATTGGAGAAAATTGTGGTGTACGGCCGAACTCTCACACTATGCAAAAGGTCTAAAAGATCATCACCATAGGATCAAATGGTTGGGGGAAATAAGGTCACTGTTGGTGAATTTAGGTTTGAGCGAACTTTGGGAGGACCCCCAAAATGCTTCCTTTCCCTCCAAGAAGGTTTTAAAGGAGTTGTATTGGGATTTGACAATGGTTTCAATGCGTACTAAGGGTGCTCTTAAAGAACTGTCTGGTCGGTTTCTTGAATTGAAGTCTAAGCCTGCTTTAGAAGATTATTGGAACTTCATCGAGAAACCATTTGACAGGAAGTTATACTTCCAACTGAGGATTGGCACCCTACCAGTTAGATCATTTAATGGCAATTGGGTTGGGGTTAATAAGAAAGCTTGCCCAAAATGTTTCGACAAAGATGAAACAATTAGCCACTTGTTGTTCTTTTGTCCACTATACAAGAAACCTCGCGCTAAGTGGGTTATACCTATCTGCAAGATTTTGGGTTTTAGGAAGCATGATGAGGCCCTAAGAATACTCACCACGGATCCATCACAGCCTATAGCAATAGCCATGGATAAATTCCTAGGTTGGGCTTGGTCTATTAGATCTAGGGCATTGCCTCAGAGTGTTTGACTGTCTTGGCCCTAGTAATACGGGCAAGTTACCTTTTGTTGTAATTGGATTAGGTTATTTGATTGAATATTGGGTTTTTAACAAACAAGGAGAAGGGAAAGGTTCCTTTTTCACTCTTATGTGTAAAGTATTCGACAGCTATCATGTTTAATCTGTTTTTAATGTTTTAGAATTCAGAATATTTAATGTCTTAATAATATTGTATGTATGTGTTGCTTTTATGACAATACAGTTGAATAAAGCATTGGAAAGTTATTGAAAATTTGAACACCACAGGACGGATAATCCAGATTAAAGACATAATCATTTTGTTGAGAAAATGGGAAGATGTGGATAAATGGAGAAGTAGGTGGTTTAGAAAATGAGATGATACCTCAGAGAAAATGTTTGCAGCATTCCCCGTAAGAGAAAAAGAAAAGATAGTGACAGAATGCCCTATGAGAGAAATTCCAGGAGGAGGATATGTACATGTTCCTTGGACTATGCAAGATATGTTATCATTTACAAATGATTTCCCTCGACTATGCGAGAAGCCAGTCGAGTGGTATAGACAAGTGGACAGATTTGTAAAGTTATCGAAAGTTTTGTGGATTGATTTGAATAGCCTATTTGATATAATAGTGCCAGCAGATTTATGGACAGAGTGTAAAATCGTAATAGACTGGCTTACAAAAGAATACCCTAGAGATCCAAAGACAGGTGCCCCTGATCCAGAAGTGATGAAAAAATATGAACAAGTAATTACTTTTTTGAAAAACAAAGTACCTCCCAAAGAGACCGATTGGGTAAAAATAGACCGAACTCACCTAAAAGCTACGGAGTCAGTACATGAATATTGCGAAAGGTTAATCCTTGCCTTTAAGCAGTTTAGTGGTGATGAAAATGTAAGTGAAAAAGATTTAAGCCATATTGTATATAGATTTGTATATGGACTACGTCCTGAAATTAGTGAAAGGATTAAGCAGCATACAGTGGATTGGCAAAAGAAAAAAATAGATGAAGTACTGAGACATACAAAGTATTTTAGTAATGAAATTGAGGCCAAGCAGCGTAAATTAAAAGAAAAGGCTGTGTGGGCTCAAGTAAAAGTAGCAGAAAGACAGGAAGCACAATTGATTGAACAAGCAAATAATGCAGGACCAAAACCTAGATTTAATCCTGGAAAAGGAAAGGGAAAATACAATATTGAAGAAGCCAAAAAGAAATGGCCATGTCATAATTGCGGAAGAATAGGGCACTGGAAATCCGAGTGTAAATTTCCCCCAAATACTAATGGTGATAATGGATCATTGAATCCGCAGGTGCAGAAAGAGGTGAGTGGTCAACCGCAGCGACAGCAGCAGGTTGTTAACCCAACAGAATCAGGTGCCAAAGCCGCCTATTCCACAGAGCGTAAGTTCACAGAAATACAGTAATGAGACGCGATTCTACAACGAAGAACAGGTAACTAAGCTGCCATGCGCTAGCGCTGTTTCGCAGTATTGCCTACAACGCAATGAGAGTGAGTCAGAAGAAGGTTATTGACGGTGCCGAAGGGAGGAAGAAGAGTGCGTACTTGGCGCAACTCTAGAAGTAGACCAGACAGGCCCTTTTGTGGATGGAAAGGTAAATGATGAAAATATTTCTTTCCTAGTAGATACTGGTGCTACTCGATCAACTGTTAGGTCAGCTGATTTTAAGAATCTTCCTCTCTCGGATGAAACAATCCAAGTGGTTGGAGTATCCAACAGACGAATCAAAACGTATCTCGCAGAACCAGTAAAAGTCAATATAGGGAAATTTTCCAAAATGCACCGCTTTGTTGTGTGCGATTCAAGTCCTCTAAACCTATTAGGACGAGACCTGTTGTGCAAAATGAATTGCACCATATTTTGTACCCCTGATGGTATAGCATTTGAGACCCCTGATGGAGACGTACTGTATAAAATGACTATGGCTAAAATGGAGCCAATCAACAGAAGGGGGGCCCCAAAAAACAAAATAGAGGTAGAGACAATGGGGAAACTAATTCAGAGCAAACGGAAAAGAACTCTACCCTATTAATCAAAAAAGTACACAGTATCAATAAATATCTTTAGATGCAAGCTAGAGACACACAAAAGGAAAAAGAACACACAATTGCATACATATATAAGTACACACCCAACTTCAATTGGAATTTTATACAAATATTTATTTCATTGCTTAAGATAAACGATGTAAATAGATATAATACATTAAAGGCTTTTTAGTGAGACAAATTCAAAAAGCACAGGTTCCCACTTGAGAAAAAAGAAAAATCTAATCATATACACATTCATTCACAACCAATCACACACATTCATCAAAATATATACAGCTGTGCTGTTTATGCTGAAGCTGAATGAGTGGTAAACACAAAGGACCCAGCCCTCAAAGAAGTCTTCACAACAATACTCAAGAACACAAATGGGTATAAAGATCTAGGTGGAATAAAGATTTCAAAGGAAGACAGTATATCTAGATGTTGAGTCCAATACGGAGGGTCAAGAGGGAGGGGCCCTTGTGTAAAACGCCGACGCGCGTTTCGGTGAAACAACTCCGAAGAGCGGAGAACCACCTTCTTCAGGGCGAAAACAGAACCACACAAATCAAAGAGGGGACCTGTGTCGATAGAAGAGACAAATATCAGCGAGATAACTTCTAGGAGGTTTCAGTGCGACTAAGCGATGGCATACTAGATAGAAAACAAGTCCAGGGGAAACTCAAAAGTGATAGCACCGCTAGAAACCCACACGCCAAAAATTCAATCTAGGCAGATAAGAAGCAGCGAAGGCACCTCATTTCCTGTAGAGTCGCCGCTAGTTACAAAAAACTTCAGCCAAACACACCAAGGAATGTCATCTATTTCGAGTGAAAGAAAGCAAAAATGCTAAACGGTGTATGCCAGATTCGTAGAATGATGCGGGAAACTGGCGAAACGGTAAATGGCCGGTAATGGGCTTAAATATTCAAAGGGCGTCCCAAACGGATAAACCAACGTCTCTGAAGCGGCGTCCGGGAAAGAGCAGTAACCTGAGATTACTGAAGTTTATGCTGTATTCAACCCTGACGAACTACCAAAAGAATTGAAACAGACAGTGAAAGCAGAGGTTTGGGATTTCACAGGAGAAGATGTAGCATTGATGAGAAATGTGGATCCCGTAAAGGTAACAGTGAAGGAAGGAATAAGCTACCCAAATGTTCCTCAATAAAAATTGACGCCAGAGATAATTGAAGGAGTTACCCCTATAATTGAGAAAATGATTAAACAAGGAATTTTGAGAAAAATAATGAGTAGTCCATGTAATTCACCAATTATGGGACTGAAAAAGCCTAATGGAAAGTCAAGGATAGTGCAGGATTTGAGAAAGATAAACAAAATTGTGGTGTTGTGCTGTCCTATTGTACCAAATCCATCTGTGATTTTGTATCAGATTCCTCAGGATGCAGAATGGTACACAGTAATTGACTTATGTCACACTTCCTTTTCCATCCCGTTGCACCATGATAGCCAGCAAATTTTTGCGTTCAGTTTTGGCGAACGTATTTTGGCTTGGTGCTGAATCCCACAGGGGTATACAGAAAGCCCCTCCATATTTAATCAGATATTGAAAAAGTCTTTGGAAAATTTAGAAATGCCCGAAAATTCAGTGCTAGTCCAATATATCGACGACCTGCTTGTGGCGTTGAAAACTCGAGAAGCCTGTGTAATGGACACTATAGCCTTGTTAAATCATTTGGCAGATGGAGGACTTAAAGTGTCGCCATCAAAATTGCAATTTTGTCAGAAACAAGTACAATATTTGGGTCACAAAATTGAAAAGGGATTGAGAAAAATAACAACAGTCAGGGTAATAAAAGGAATGAGAGCCCCAATGACGCAAAGAGAAGTGAGGATGTTTCTTGGAATGGTTGGATATTGTCGTCAGTGGATAAGTAACTTTTCCCTGATTGCAAAACCTTTGGTACGCCTGATGAGAAGTGATGCGAGAGACCCTATTGACTTAGATAAGGAAGAACTGGCAGCATTTAAGAAATTGAGAGACAGTTTGTGTGAAGCGCCAGCATTAGGAATGCCTGACTATGAAAAAGAGTTTGAGTTGTCCTGCAGTGAGAGGAATGAATGTGCACTTTCTGTGTTAATACAGAAACATGGAAAATTAAGAAGACCAATTGCATATTTTTCAGCTATGTTAGACCCTGTAGCTTTGCCAGGTTGTTTGAAAGCAGTAGCTGCTACTTGTAAAGGTCTGGAACAGAGTGAGGGAATTGTGATGGGATATCCTGTGCGAGTGTTTGTACCTCATGATGTGGCAATCCTTTTAACAAGGAGTCGCACTCAATTTATGACACATAGTCGGCTGACTAAGTATGAGAAAGTCCTATTAGGTGCAACGAATGTGAGCCTTGTGAGATGTTTGAATGTGAATCCTTCAACGCTATTGCCTGATGCTGAAAATGTCGAAGTCAGAGACGAAGTGGATCATGATTGTTTGGATGTTTTGGATTTCTGTACCAAACCACGTCCTGATATAAAGGATGTACTCTTGTCTGAGAGTGACTTTGTGATGTTTGTAGATGGATCATGTTTGAGAACAGATGAAGGAAATCTGAGTGCAGCATATGCAGTGTGCACAGTTGCAGCAGTAATGGAAGCATCCTACATGAAGGGAGTAAAATCAGCCCAGGTTGCTGAGCTGATAGCTTTAACTAGAGCATGCAAGATTGGAAAGAATGTGAGAGTGACTGTGATAACAGATAGTCAGTATGGTTTTGGTGTTGTACATGATTTTGGCCAGATATGGCTGCAGAGAGGATTTCTGACTTCAAGTGGAACTCCAATAAAGAATGCTGAAGTTGTTTGGAAGTTGCTTGAGGCGATACAGCTGCCAAAGCAATTGGCTGTTGTGAAGTGTGCTGCTCATGTGCAAACCGCTGATTATATCGCGGTTGGAAACAGATATGCCAATGATATGGCTCAATATTGTGCTTGAAATCAGAACTCAGTGAATAGGGCTAAAGAGAGGGAAATTAATTATTTGCCTTTACTGTTTATTAACATTCTAGGTACCTGGGAAGAAGTGAGGCAATTGCAGGAAGAAGCAGGAGATGAGGAAATGAGACAATGGGTAAAAGCAGGTTGTGCACCAAGAGAAAAAGATCATGTGTGGGTTTATCGAGATGGAAGACCAGTCATGCCTGATAGCATGAAATCTGCCATGGCACGGATGTATCGTGGACAGGGACATATAGGGAGGGACGCAATGATTCGGTCCTTCAAGCAAACGTGGTAAAATGCAAAATTTAGACTGGCAGCTGAGAGTCTTTGTCAAAGATGCCTTATATGTCAACAGTTCAATCCTGGAAGAAAAACAGTAGTAAGTCTAGGAACGATAGGTCGAGAAGGAGGGCCTTTTACCAGAATTCAGATTGATTTCATTGAGATGCCGCCATGTAATAGGTTGAGGTAGGTTCTAGTAATGGTTTGTTTGTTTTCTAGATGCGTGGAAGCATACCCCACAAGAAGGAGTGATGGAATTACTTTAGCAAAACTGCTTTTGAGGGAATTCATCCCTAGATTTGGGTTCCCAGTTGAATCAGATAGAGGGAAGCATTTCCATAATGAGATCATGAAATTGATTTGTGAAGCGTTGAATGTACAACAGAAACTACATTGTGCCTATCACCTAGAGGCTTCTGGTGTGGTGGAACAGATGAATGGCACCATTAAAAACCGTTTGGGAAAAATGTGTTTAGCCACCAGTTTAAAATGGCCTGATGTCTTGCCTCTGGTACTCATGACTATTAGATCAATTCCAGATAGAACCACAGGTTTGAGTCCCCATGAAGTTATCATGGGAAGAGCAATGTGCCATGTATTCATACCAGTCAACAAGCTGTTGCCTATATCTGATGACTTGGTGTTGGATTACTGTAAGGGGCTGGCTGACGCAGTTCATTCTGTGTTTCATCAGGTTGGAGTGGATGCCACCACCCTTGAAAAGAAGCAAGCTCATGATCTGAGCCCAGGAGACTGGGTGAGAATCAAAGTACACAGAAGAAGAAACTGTCTGGGCCCACGTTGGGGAAAACCACGACAAGTGATTTTGACTACAACTACAGTTGTGAAGTGTGCTGGGATCAAGAACTGAATTGATGCTAGACACACACTGAGAATTCCAAATCCAGTGGATAACAAAGAAGGAGAATATTTTGATGAATCAGAGACAAGTTCTGAGTCAGATGCTGAAGAAACCAGAACAAGAGAAAATCCTGAAAGGGGGGAGTCAGAACCAAGTTTGATCGTTGCCCCAGAGAATATTCCCTTGAGAAGAAGATTACAGATTTCTGATACCAGCTCAGAATCAGAGACTGAACAAATACCGGGTTGCTCGGGAAAAGAGAGAAGCAATGAAGGGTCAATCAAATAAGTTATTGATAAGGAGATACCAGATGAAAAACTGAAAGAATTTCCACCTGAAATAACAAAAGTAGATGAACAGGTGCAAGATACAGAAAGAGAGGGAATGATTCTTGCGGAAGACCCCCGAGGAGTTATAGGGAATTCCATCATCCAGTTAGAAGAAGGGACAGTTAGTCAGCAGGAAGATATTGTGCAAGAAACACGAGGAGGGACAGAAGTACGGAAAATCACAGAAGTGGTGGAAAAAGGAATAACTGAAAGTAAAAAGCAAGTTGAAACAGAATCAGAAGAAAGTGATGAAGAAGTACCAGAAGGTCGAGTCCTGAGAAAAAAGAGCATGGAGAGCTGAAAAGAATGCTAAAGGAAATACATCGAAAAGACCAGCAAGAGATGAAATCTGGCCTAATAAGATAAAGAGATTACGATATCGACAAACACAAGTGAATTCACCGAGAGCAGAGCAGGTGCATGAAGTCCGGAAAAGTAGAAAAATGAGAAAATAACTACAGTAGAGGAAAACAAGAGAACGAGAAAGCCCAACCAGAAGTATAAGTCGCCAGAATGGTCGTATGTGGCCCTGCCTGAAATAAAAGAGGAGGGCGAAAGCCAAGAAAATCCAGAGGTGACTGTATCAGAAGTAGTTGAGGAAGACGAAGAATCGGAAATCCTGAGAGATATTGGAGAAGAGACGGATGTTCAGGAAGTTCTGTATCAAGATTATGAGAGAAAAGTGAAAGACGATCAAATGCCAAACTGAAAAAGACGAAAGTGCTGCTAATGGAAAGAAAATAGAATACAAGAAAAGACAAAACTGGTAGAACCAAGTAGGTGCTTAGAGCCTTGGGTTAGACAAAACTAGATGTGAAGTAGAAGAGGCTAAGTCAAAAGACACTGATCATTTTACGAAAATGGCAAACACAGAAAGTAGAAAAACTAGATGTGTATTTATAAGGCGGTGGTTCAAAATGTGTTGTTGTTGTACAGGATTACTAATGCTTCTATGGAGTATGTTAGCATTAATGATTTCATTTAAAGTTACAATAGACACAATAGAAGGACATAGTGAAAATAAGACTAATATACAGAAGGTTCAGAAAGTATATCAGACGAAAATAGATAGCAATTATCTACATAAAGACAGGTCTGTAAATGATTTCTCTAACAATGTGTTTTCAAAACTTTTATACGAATATGTAAAGACAATGGATGTGAGGGATTGCTATGTGTGTATGCAGTTACCTGCATTTGTATCGGAGGGAGTGACCTATCATCACCTCCCAGTAACATATGGAATAACATGTAGTGTAATAGCGAGTCTGTTTTACCAAATAGGGAAGTTAGAATATTATTTTTTCAGATGTAGATAACATATTTTCACAAGTGCCTGCAATTAACAAGTTGAATAAAGTAAAGCCTGCAAAGGTGTTAGGTGAATTTTTCTTAGAAACCAAAGAACTAACATTAGAATACATATTTAGGAATAACTTGACTTGTAGTTTAAAGAAAGAAGAAAATACGTTTTTGGATATGGTTGAAGAAAGGAGATTGAAAATGCAAAAGAAAGCATCTGAGAGAAAGGAGGAAAAGACAGTCTGGGATGTTGAAATGGAAAAACACTTGAAGGGAGAAGCTAGTCCAACTATGGCTTTAGATTGGCCCCAGAAAGGAAAGTTGTGTATTAGAAGAAATCAAACTGCATATGATAATTATTTTGTAGGTAACAGTGAGTGCCATGATACATACCGAATCATGGGTGGATGGGGATTTAAAAGAGGAAATGATCCAGTTTTTCCTGGGTTATATTTTATCTGCGGGAACAAGGCATATTATCGTTTGCCAGACCATTGGTATGGCACATGTTATGTAGGTCTGGTCTTTCCGAAGATATTCCACATGGGAAGAGGAGAAGATGGTGTACATAAGTTAGGTAGTCATTTAGCACGTAGAAAGAGAGAATCTTGGTCAGAAATTGTAGGAGACATTTTTGGAGCATTGATACCAGCAGTGGGAATATCTCTGAATGCACACAAAATTAGAAAACTATCAACAGTTGTGGATCGCTTGTCAACAAGCACTGCTGGAGGATTCTTATTGGTAAATACTGAAATGGTTGCCATGCGTGCCATGGTAATGCAAAATTGACTTGTCCTTGATATATTATTGGCAAAAGAGGGTGGAGTCTGCGGAATTCTGAAAGTTCAACATTGTTGTGCTTACATTCCCAACGAAAGTAAAGATCTGAAAATTTACATCAAGAATATAACTGAATTGCATGAGGAAATTAAACCACTGGAGGTTGAAAGTGTTTGGGAGAAAATTGGGAAGAAACTTTCTGCTATAAAAAAATTCCTAACAAACTTAGGTAGTACCTTTATAGGTAGAATCGTATTTCCATTAACCTGTGTGATTTTTATAGTATTAATTTTAAGATTAGTTTGCATGTGTCATAAAAGGAAGAAAATACAGGAAAAGTTAAAAAGAGAACATTTGAAAAGAAGACAGAATAAGAGACAAACAAGGAATTTGAATAGATAGAGTTAGAAGAGATGAAAGAAAGCATGTATAAAACAGCTAGAAGAGAAGAAATTGGGGAAACAGAGATGTAAACTAACTAAAAAGAGTTCATTTCACTTTCTTGACAAATTGATACAAAATGTTAATGGTGTGGTGATAAAATCACCAAAGGGGGTATTGATGGAGAGGGTAGTACAACATTTTGTATACCTCCCCCATTCTGCATGAAAATACTAATTGAATAATCTATTAATTATAAGATTATTAAATGAGTTTGCATGAATATTAAACCAACATTATTAATATCCAAATTACACGTGGGATTGCATATTGCATGACTAAATAACTTAATGACTAAAATTCGTACGCATACTAACAGTAGTATATGTAATAAATAGAATATTGCATGATATATGTTGCTTTTGTAATGTCTTTGTAATTTTGCTCGAGAGGAGGACCAAAAGGGTGAATATAATTGCTTTTAATGTCGCTATACGCTAGATAAATACAAGCACATAGAGGATCTAGTAAGGGATTAACATTAGATTTATTATTTCTATGCATTAATTACTCTTTTGTGTTTGTTTCGCTTAAGTTGGCGTTTGGGCCTAAATCCCAAAATGCCCGCCGACGCGACACGACGAAGTGGCCACTGTCCCACGAGGCATGGGGTGAAGTGCGCAGAAGCGACAAAGTCTTCCAGACCTCATCATGAACCCAGATCCTAGTGTTCCCAAACAAGGTCACTGTGGGATGACAGCCAAGACGAAAGACAATGGACTTCCACAGAAAACTAGAATGGACCGACACTAGATGAACGTGTGACATCACCCCTTGAACTGTACCAATATTCCAAAAAGACTCTATCGAACGATCCCAACCAGCCATTCACAACCATATTAAAATAACAAAATGTAGCTTCTTGCTTTGACTTTATTAAAAAAATACGAGGTAGAATAGAGAGGGTCTCCAGTATTCTCTACTCGACTGAATGCGATCGCTCTTTCCGATGACGACGACGGTGACGCTATGCGAACTATACTACTTATGGTGACTGCTGTGTTCCCTGAATCCTAGATGGTCTGGACGCTGCCCAATTACCTGATGACTGCGAACTTTTCCTAAATTCTATGGGCACTGACAGATGCTTGCACATCTCTGGTCTTTACTGATCCTTTGAGGCTGTAGCGTGCTGAGCAAAGAACTTTGAACTTTGACTGATGACTTAGAGGACTCCGAATAGCCAGATTAGGTAAATATGAGGTTCTGTGCTATAATTGAACTTTGATATAAATTTCCAAATGCGAATATAACATTTCCAGAAATTTTAGATAAACATATATTGATTAACAAGAATTGAGTTTGTGGTTTATTATGAAGGATAAGATCTGAATCTTGAAATGTGTTTTTGCTGGTTCTAGATCACCATCAACCAATCCAACTATTTTGTCCATTGACCACGTGTAGGGCGTGCCTTGATGTTCAGGATTGAGATCTGTAGGTGGAAGGGGTATTGATGTATATTTTGTAAATTAACTTTTCTTTCCCTATAGGTTATAAGGTGTTCCCCCACATGTCGAGCGCTTGAACCGCTCATCCCTCCAACTGCATGCAGACCGGTGAATGGTTAGTGTGAGTGTTGGTGTTATGGGCCCCACCAATGAATGCATGTGTGAATGAGTTAGTGTGACGTCGGGTCTGTGAAGCAGGGAAGGATACCTGTAAGGAGGTTTGCTTTTTCCCCGTTACCAGGGTTTTCGCGCTCCATCACCTTCCATTGCTGTCAATGTAAATAATACAAAAAAGATGCCCCTTGTCTCACATAATATTTGTGGTAGCAAAGCGCCATTGGTCAAATAAATTAACCCTAATCCTAACATTACAGGGGTGAAGACGGAAAGGAAAAATTGTACAGTTGCACTTCATGCCAGTGAAATGTTATGCCTCATCTCAAACCCCGAAACGTCCCTCCGAACGTGACCCAAGAACTTGAAGCATTCTCCAGGGTTCTGATTTTAAAATAAATTATACTAAGTCTATTAGCCTGAGAATATCAAAGCTACATTTACAATGATTGAGGCAATATAAGCCAGTGGATATGGACTCTCATTAGAGTCACGAGAATATCTAGGCATCAAAATCCCTGTGACTGTGGATAAAATATATAATGTGAATATCACACCACTACGGGACATCTAATATGAGGATTTATACCATTGGAGAAGACAGAACATTTTCTGGTTTGGTTGGATAGTCAGTATAAAAAAATGAACAACTTTATACCTTGATTATTCAGCTATTTTAACACCCACAGTTGAAATTCCCGCTGATGTCATTATAGGGATTCAAGAAAAATGATTAGCTTTCACATGGGGAAGGAAATTCCCCACTGTATCGAAAACAACATTGTTTAAAGGTAAATATGAGGTGGGACTGACCTTTTACCATATGGAGCAATATATTCAGGCTAACCATCCCTGACCCATGATAGACCTCACTGAAGCCAACTGTTCCAAACTATGGGCAAACGTGGAACAAACACATTTAAATAAGCCATTTCAGTTTTTACCCTGGTTACTCTCCGGACCCAGGGACAAAATAAATTTAGTATACGCCACCCGAATTATACTTTCTCAATGGAAATCTTTGGTGGTAAGTGGAGGTCTGATAATTTACTATCCAACAATGTCCCCGAAACTATATAATCTTTACAATACCCCGGGAGTTGAGACACATGTTTTATAAAATGGTTTAGGATTGCTGCAACAACCTTATTGGATTCTTTAAGAGAAAGGTTACTCTATCAATGTGTGTATGTATAAAAAACTGGATGATGGCCAGATCCACATAAGTATAGTCAAACTAGTCACTGTGTTAGTCGGAGAGACAAACACAGTCATGTACTGCCAGAAATGTAACTATTATTGAAACTTCATTACCAGTACTGCAAAAAAAACGAGAACTAGGTTTTTGTGTTTAAAAGACTTTATTTAGCACAATAGTAATATCAACACATGCAAAGTTAAAAAGATAATAAGAAACTCGTATTACTAAATGCATAAAACAGTGAAACATCAAAGTCATAATTTTAAGGGGGTAAGGAGAGGAGAGGGAAGAAGGGAGGAACAATTCTGAAATATAGAATATAAATTAGTAAAAACAACATAATAATAATAATAATACGTCATCATCTACTTCATAATAAAGAAGAAAATTATAAAACAATTAATCTAATATATATAAAGCACAGTCAAATGCAATAGGAGACAGAGATTAAAATAATTACAAAAGATACAAATTCCCAGAAAACGTGGAAATAGTATGCGACACAGTATCACTAATTTCATTCAGAAAAAGAGTCAGACGTAGCCATAACTTGGGGACATTATGAGAGGGAAAACATTGCATCATGTACGAAGTATCCATTTTATGATGTAAGCATACAGAATCCCATCACATTTTGTATGATAATTTGTCTGATAATTTCCAATTTAGAACAATTTGCTGAAACGCAAGTGCTAATAAAATGTCTAACAATTGATCTCTGGGAAACAATAGAGAAATAGACTGAGATAAAATACCTACAAATAAATAAAGAATATTGAAAGGAGGTTGTATATTAAATATTCGTAAAATCTGGGACCAAACCCTGTGCCAAAATGAAAGTGTCATAGGGCAGTGAAATAACATATGCATAAAACCTGCCTGAAGGGAGTCACACGACCAACATTTAGCAGAGCCATCAATGGAGAATTTAGAACACTGCAGGGGAGTGAAGTAACGTCTATGATAAATGAAAAATAGGCACTGAGTAACACTAGCAGATCTAGAAACTTTTGAAATACGTGTCCATATTTTAGCCCAAAAAGCAACATCCCTTAAGCCCTTTTCCTATATAAGTTCGACCTTGGATTTGGTTTTAGTGGGGTCAGGTTTCAAACAATATTTATAGATAACGGACGCTTTAGGTCCTGAATAGAGGAGCTTAGTAAATTCAGAGGAAAAAGTGACTGACCGAGGTGGAGAGGAATGAATAGAGAAATAATGGTCTAAAATTACATTCATCAATAAATTAAAGCGAGAATAAAAGGACTTTGGGCACTGATAAATATGACAAAATTGAGGAAAGGAAAGTGGAGCATTATCTTGAAAAAATTGATAAACCCACATAAGGCCCTTATTTTTCCACGTACGCCACAAAATAGTGTCTACTGTTAATTAGGATTAAGGAATTGTACCATATCGACATTTGAAAAAATAATGGGAGAGATAAATGGATAGGAAGGAACGTGGACCTAATCAGTGAAACTGTATGCTTTAAGACTGGAGAATGAAGAAATGACTTACAGGTAGAAATGGACAAGATTTCTTTAAAAGTAAAGGGCAGAAGTAGAGTTTTTCAAGGTGCAACAATAATGGAGAAAAAGGTGAAATCATATCAGAAGTCCAACAACCAGCTTGCCCCAAAATAGGTCAGAACCAGTTCTGGCCAGTCCTGGAGCAATCTGTTTACTTGGTTTCTTCTTTCCTTTGAGAGAGAGGAGCAGGGTCGTCAGCCGCCCAGCAGGGGGTGGAGCCAGCATTGTGGAAGGCAGGCACAGCCCTATTCAGGCCCAGGTGCTACTCCTCCCACCCATCTACAGGGGAATTCCCTATTCAGCCCTGGGATGACTCATTCAGCCTCTGGGAGCCACCCCTGTCCCTCACAAACCAGACAGTCAATTCACAAACAGGCCAAGGCATACAGAAAGGGCAGAAAAGGAAAACAGCCACCTTCTAAAAGAGCTGTTTTCACACACAGGATTTAAAAACCATCCTTCCTAAAAGATGTGTTATTAAATTCTGAGTTCAGGGATACCAGACTTTAGTTTTCTATCTTGCTCCTATGGGAAGATATGCAGGTAAACATTATACTCAGCATTCCCCATTATAGCCTATGGGCAAGATAGCCTTTCAATAGTGAAAAACGAAAATGGCTGTAATTCACTACCAGAGCATGTTACCTACACCAATACATGCTCTACCTTTCACATACACTGCACCCTGCCCAGGGGGGTACCTGGGGCCTTCCATAGGGGTGTCCAATGTGTACAGAAAGGGAAGGGTTAGGCCTGGCCAGTGTGGACACTGGTCAGGTCAGCATGGCAGTTAGCAACAGCACCCAGCAGGCCTGTGACACCATTTTAGGGCTACTCCTGTGGGTGGCACAATCAGTGCTGCAGGCCCACTAGTAGCATTTGAATCACCAGCCCTGGCACACTCAGTGCACTTTACTAGGGGCTGACAGGTGAAACAAATATACCAATCAGGGATAACCAATCAATATAACAATTTATACAGAGAGCATATGCACTTTAGCACTGATCAGCAGTGGTAAAGTGCCCAGAGTCCTATTGCCAACAACCACGGGTCAGAAAAAATAAAGGAGGAAGAAGCAAAAAGTTTGGGGATAACCCTGCAAAAAGGCCCATTTACAACACCATGAATCGACATGGGCACTATTATTAACTGTAGAAAGGAATTGTTTATGCATTTGTTGGAACACAAATCGCATAGAAGAGCACCTATCTAAAAAGGGGTCCATCATTTGATTACTATCTCCCCCCAAAATAAAATGAGAATTCTGATATTATATACATTTCTTGATTATAAGGGGCCAAAAGATATGATTGGGGAAGCGTAGGAGCATATACATTTAACACAGTAAGTGGTACATTATCACTAAGAAGATTAACAAGAATACATCTGCCCATATCATCAATTTCTTGGGAAGTCAAAGTCACATCAAGAGATGTGTTAGACAATATAACAACCCCGTTATTTTTGTTCAATGAAGGAGACACAAATATATTTCCCACCCAGGCTCTCTTAAACGTAAAAGCTTTTAATTCAGATAGGTGAGTTTCCTGAAGAAGAACAAGATCTGGACAATATTTACCTAGTTGGGATATAACTCTGTCGTTTCACTGGATTAAGAGATCCTTTAATATTCCACAATATTACCCAAAATTATATAGGAGAAATCGAAAATACATTTCTTGATGACATAGAAACATGTAAGGAGAGGCCATATAAAGACCAACCAAGAATTTGAAATATATAGAAAAGAAATTGAAAAGAGCAAACAGCGAAGAATAAAGGAAACTAGGAAGAGAAAGAGGAAAAGAGGGAATTATGATGAAAAACAAAAAGACGAGGCAGTACATATCCAAAAAAGGACGACTGTGAAAACATACCTGAAAATGTCACAAAAAAAAGGAGATACATGGGGTGGGGACGACACATAAGACAATGACACACCCAAAAGGGAAGAAGTCCACCACACATCCAGGTCATAAACATTTGGAAGGGAGAACTGCATAATGGAAACACACAAGACGGATCTGTAAAGAGAACCAACAAATACAATATCATATTAGGACATAATCAACAGTAATTAAAAAGGTCCTATTAAACAATGCAGGATAATCATAACAAGCTTATGCAAACAATTTCAGCAAAGGAAAACATAAAAAAAGGTCAACCAGTAGAAGGACCAGCTGTGTCCATGTTGACCAAAGAATGTGATAGAATAAGCTTTTTAAGTTCGGCTGGGTCCTCAAAAGTAGTAGTATTATTCTGGAAGGTCACTTTAAAGAGGCAGTGGTGAAAAAGGCCATATCTGGCCCCCAAGGAACATAGAGGAGCCTGAGGATTAAGGAATTCTTTTTTTCAGGCAGCAGTAGCATTGGAGACACCCTAAGACAGAAAAATGTGTTGACCCATCCAATTAACTTGACGTTTCATCTTAGCTGCAGAGCGTACTGACAAAAGGTCAGTAAACTTCAAGAAAAGAATGATAACTCCTCTGGGCTTGACCGGAGCCGAGGATGATATAGAACGAGGACCAAGTCAACGAGCTTTCTGAATATTCAACGAAGTTGAGGAAGGCATGTCGAGCAATTTTGGAAGGAAGGAGGTGAAAAAGGAAACTGGATTACCCCCTTTCAATGACTCAGGAACACCATAAATACGTATGTTATTGCTCAGGTTTCTATTTTCTAAATCCTCTGTGTGCTGTTTAAGTCCCCGGACCTCCTTTTCCAGACAATAGATTTTTTTTAAGTGTCATCCTGCAAGTCTACAAGCTTCTGCTCCACCACAGAAATGTGATTCTCCATTGCTGACCATTTATCATCCAAATGTTGCACCCGATTGTTTGTCTCTTCCACAAAAAGGCGTAATGCCCAAATTTCCTCCAGCAACATTTCTAAAGAAATAGGAGACGTAGCTTTCTCAGGTGAGAGAGGATCTTGTTTCAATATCTTAGAAGTGGAAAAGGGTGACTGAGTTTTACATGTAGAGGGCAATGAGGCCGTACAGGCAACAATGGAAGTAGCCATGCCTTTTGAGCCCAAATTATCTGTGGATAAAAGAGCAGGAGGAGACCCAGCACACAAATGTGATGAGGAGTGCACCTTGGGTGAGAAAATAAACTGTGGCTTCTTTAGCTTTCCCATAAAAAAAGGAGAATGTAGAATAACACCTAAGGGAAAGAATAATTTAAGGATTACCACAAGCGCTGTATATAAAATCTATGCAGGAATCAATATAGAGCCAACACACATAGCTCCTAGAAAGCTTCCTCCAGCTCCAGCACACACCACCTCCAACAGGAATATCTGTCTAACCTATGCACTTCATCTTAGGCAGAAAGTTGAAAACATAGTCACTTATATGTTCATTATGTCTGTTGGTAGCCTGAGAGAGTACTGGACCTCTATTTACTACTGCGTCAGCTCCGTCAGCAATGGTAGAAAATTACAAAATGGTGGCCGCAGCTAAGGGAACTCTCACTGGGCCGAAGAAACACGGAACCAAGTAGCAAATACTTGAAAAAAGTAGAGCATTATCTTCACGCTACCTTCCACCGTCCCATACTGCAGAATTCCTCTAACAGGACATCAGGAGACTGACGAAAATGCCATAAAATATCCAGAGTGTGATGGAGCTTCAGGTCTAGGCAGCCATCTAAAGTGGAGCCAAAGACATGCCCCCGGAAGAACTAGGTTTTATAGGCACTTAACTAATATATAGGAAACACCAAAGCCTACACACACAGTAAAATAGAAAACAAAACTGGGAAATGAAAATAAACAATGAAACATAGTTTAATGCTTGGTCGAGAGCAGCCGCATCCTCCATTTGCAGTCAGCACAAGGAAAATAGCGATAAGGTTTTAATGAGATGGTATTTAGCTCCAGCACGTTTACACACCATTTTTAGATACTCTGACATAGGTTGGAGAGATTGAGAAGAGAAAGGGACAATTACGTTTGCAGTGGACCTGCAATGAAATACAAACATTTTGGAAAGAGATAATAACACAAATTACATCTATAAAAGCATTGGACCAAAGCTTAATCAACTCACCTTTGTCCTGAAGGCATGCATGATGATTCAAAATACCTTCTCACTAGCATATTAGTTCAACTATTAATCCACATATTGGGGCAAAAGTCACCATTATTGCAACTTGCAAGTCTCTCCATCGTTGAACATGTGGTGTTCCAAGTTATGTGCGATCCATGAAAAGGAAAAGTTGATGGCAGTTGTCCATGACAGAATGAGTACATTTTACAGGATTTGGGCACTCTCTCATACATATATTGAACATAAAGGGCGCTAAAGAATAGGTCTAAGACACATATCTACTCTACTACACCTGGAATATTCAACCCTAGTTCAATTTCGAAAAGTTCAACATCGGACATAGAGACATATACTAAATAACGGGTTAGGAAGATTTTTTTTAATAAAACATAAGGTTAATAGTAAAGTAATGTTTTGATTACTGGGAGAAAAATGATTATGGTACTGTGTCCTAAGAAGAATATTAATTAATTAGTCGTTTATTGAAAGAAACTGGTGATTCAATGTTAGAAACAAACCCAATCTGCTTACAATCTGTATCTGAAGAATGGTTAAATAAAGTTTGGAAAATAAAATGCAAACAATCTGTCTGCTAGATTCCCTTTCATTAAACAGTGCATACAAACATCTGCTTCACTTTTCTTCCAATGTAAGTATCTGTTATTCTGGCACAAATATAAATTGATTCATCTAAACTTGCTCCTCTGTATCAGCCTCCTTTAAGGCAAACAACTGCTCCTCTGTAATGATTTGGACTGTCAGTTCTTCAGCGCCCATGCTGTTGTAGACAGTGTGTGTCACATATCCAACTGCATCTATTTCTTGGGTAATAGTTCACCGGTTTCCTCTTTTCTTCTGTATTCTTGTGAGCCTTTAGTCCATACAGCTCAGCCAGGTTTTTTTTTAGATCTCTCAAGACACGAGCTTCAGTTTACCTGCAGAAAGGTTTTCCTTCCTGCACTATTTCTTCTGTGCTGATGCAGCACCACCTCGTTGGCATATAGAAGGACCTCCTTCATCCTCATCTCCTGTGTGCTGATGGCTGCTCCCACTATGCCCAGTGATAGATCATCACTGCGATGTCTATGTGGCTGAAGGTGGCAAGTTGTTTTTTTTACCTCTGTGAGCATAACAATCGCTTATGCTCACTATGTGGTCTCCCTGTTACAAGGTCTGATATCCCAGGACCTTGCTCTGAGGCCGGTGGAGCATGCAAAGTGCACCTTTATCTGAAGGACTGACTGCGTCCTCTGGCTGGGCTTTGTGGCACCTGCAGGGGTGGCAGTGTGGATGGCATGTTTTCAGGTTGCTGTTGAATAGACAACTGAAAGGTCCTTCCGTCCCGAAACACCTATGCAGGTGGAAAGTAAAATCTGCCCTAGGTATTGCAAGAAATCAGGGAAGCGTAATAAGATAGATACATCACACTGGACCTCACTCTCGGGATAGATCATTACTGACTGTGGACAGCACAGGGAGCATGGTTTGAGTGGAATGGTATCACTGCAGAGGCAGCAGGGGTTGCTGTGACAAGTCCACAGCAGATCAGAATACCAGATGTAAGCCTTCCATAGCAGCTCAGACCAGCCAGGACCTGAAAGAGGTAAGAGAGAGAAGGTGTTCAAGAGTATCCAGCTAACCAACAGAGACAGAGAGAAGGGGCAAGAGGGAAGCTAACGCCAGGGAATCAAAAAGAGAGCGAACAAGAGACAGGGTGAGGGGAATGATTAAAGGGGTGGAAACTGATATTCAGTGGAGAACCAAAACAATTAATGACACATTGCCTGGCACAGACTATGGAAAAGTAGTTTTATGTACTGAGACCCTGACACTGAGGGACTTTATCAACTATAAACAGTGCATGCTACGATACATGGTCTCTGGAAAAGATCCTGAAGGGATCCATAGGGAACTTCTGTTTCTAGATTTATGGGGAGATTATATCCCTTGGCAAATTGGAAATGGACCTTCCGTGTTAGTGAATTTCCTTGTTGGCCAATCTCACTGGCCAGTCTGCTAAGCTCCTATCTGATGACATGGTCATCATGGACTTAGTAGATAAGAAGGTGCAAAATCCCTTTACGAGAGCATATTCTGATTAAATTTGTCTCTGAGAGCGAAATTTATTCTGTTTATGCAGCTAAGTCTTTAGTAAAGGGTCTGCAGTCTCTGTCATTAGCCATTTAAGATCGAGTTGATGTTTCCCAATTACAGACAGCCATGACGGGACAAGCACATTTTTTATCAGATGCTACCTTTGATAATTTGAAAGCTTATATCATTGCCGCAGGTGGAATGGTGGCTGCAAGAAGACAGTTATATAAGAGAAGATGGAAGGTGGATTCTGTTCAGAAGGCCAGTCTGTTGAAAATGCCATTCTCCCATGATAACCATTTAGAGAAGAACTGGAAACTGTAATTTGCTAATCTTTTCAGACTATAAAGCATGTATGTACAACAGTTTAAATATTAATCAAAAAACTGAAAGAGTCAGAAATTGTAATGAATATTCTAAGACAATACTTAATTTGAGCCAGTGCTTTCTGATGCTCAGCACCTGCACCTAGTTGTCAACACCGGCCCTTATGACAGTCTGCCACATGGTGGCACTGCTTCTCTGATTTCGAGATGAGCACAACAACGGTTATTTACTAATTCAGTGTTCTTTGAAATGACCAATACCTGCTGCCAAAGCTATTCCTATAGCTTTTTGGGGCCTGGAACAGTCTAGATTGTCACACTTCTGGGAGTGTGATGGTTAGTAGGAGTGTTGGTACTGTAATTGACAGTGATGGAAGGGGCAATGGGTGATGCAAGCTTCAGTGGCCTCCTGATGAGGGCCCTCGCACTTATTGATTTACAAATCAAGCACTGGACTAGGAGATATGTGCACTCATCCAGTGATAGCAGATTTCATCCCAAATAGCAGATTAGTGGGCAATACTCCAGGGATAACCAGTGCTTTTGTCTATGCCAAACTCACGCCACCTCAGCCACGGTGGGAGGCCTCATGAAGGTGTTTCAGGAGACATGGTGCAAAAAAGTTTGAGACCAGTGGGGGAATCAAGTCTTGTCACTGGGATATTCTTTGGGACTCCAGACTCCAGTTCCAGATTATCATCTCTGATTTATTCCTGTTCCAAAGGATCTAGAAGAGAATGGGCATACTGTTATATGTTCTCATTATACCAGAAAAGAGGGTAATAACTCCAAAAGAGGATGAGGGATTGAGATCATATTCATTATTGTTCCTGGTACAGAAGTCGTTAGAGGAGTTCTGGCTTGTGTAGATCTGAAAGATTTAAATGTTTACCTCTCAACAATTCTCTTCAAAATAAACACTTTACAGCAAATAATTCCTTTAATATCAGAGGAGGATTATCTAACATCAACAGACATTCAGGATTCTTATCTATATGTCCTAATAAAGGAGGAGCCCCAGAAGGACTTAAGGTTTGCAGATGAACATTCTCACTGGAAGTTTCAAGTGTTACCCTTCAGTTTGAAGGTATCACCCAGAGTCTTCACCAACGTTTTAGCCCCAGGGATGGCAATTCTGCATGAAGAAAATATTCAGATCCATCCATGTCACAGCGAGTTCCTCATAGTCTCCAACTCTCATCTAAAACTCATAAGACATCACCAGATATTTGGATTCCTCATAAACCTCAAGAAATCAGTACTTCAGACTTTGCAAAGCCTGGTGTATATTGGAGCTTGGTTTTGGACACATTTATGGCTGGTCTGCCTTCCACAAGAAATTGAAATTCAAGCTGATGCAGAGACTGAGCCGCTTGATCGAGCTTCAGCCAGATCATTTCTGCAGATTCAGGGTGATATGATTGGTGTATCTTGCTAAGCAATCATGTAAAATGTGTTTTTATAGGGATCCACTTATGGTTAGTAAGATCCCTTACCTTTTGCTTTATTTATGCAGCCTGCTTGTTTGTGGTTCCATGAGTTTGTCCCCATTTGGCTCCAGTGATCCATCATATATTGCACCAAAGCATCTCAGAGTTTCAAATCAATTATTCCAATATCAGTGGGCCTGAGAATGCAGCTTCAATAGTGGTTAAATATTCAGACTTTGGACAGGGGTTTCGTTAGAATTCCCGGAACCCAGTGGTACTGAGTACAGATGCCAGCAAAAAAGGGTGGAGAGTGGTGCTGAAAACTAGAACAACCCAAGTTCGCTGGACAGCCAAGGAGAGTTTGCAGTCATCAAACTGGTGAGAATTGATGTCAGTTTTGAAGGCTTGTCAGTTCTTTTGGATTGATGTATAGTCAATGGACATTCTGAGAAAGACAGAATTCAGTGTCAATGTCCTACCTCAACAGGCAATATACATTACATTGATCAAGATGTCCTTTGAGACATGCCTTGGAGCTAAGAATACAATCTGCCTTTGATTAGTTATATCTGTAAACAGAAGAACATACAGGCACATGCATCAAGCTTAGAAATAGCGATTCCTTATTTGCGAATTTTAGGGACTCACAAATAAGGAATCGCTATTACCTATGCATGATGCAGATAGCGATTAAATACTGAATCGCTAATAATCGCTAAACATAATAGCGATAAAACGAAAATAAATCGCAAAGGCCGGGAGACACACAAATAGCAATATTGCAATTAGCGAGATCGCTATTTTAGCGAGTCGCATTGGGAGCAGGCTGATGACCTCACAACCAGGAAGTAACTCATCCCATGCTGCAGTCTGTGCCCAGAGGAAGTGGGAGCAGGAAGCAGAGTGCTTGTGGAGAGTTGTGCAAAGGAATACATTGTATCCAGACAACTGCTAATACCAGAAATGGCCCACACATTAGCAGAAGAGGGGGCAGTGGCCAGAAAACGAAAGCTCAAATTTAGTGAGAGGGAACTAGAGTACCTCATTGAAGAGGTGGTAAAGAGCCATGATAAGCTCTTTGGAAAGCTCTAACTAAAAGTTCCAGAGGCTGAAAAAAGAAGGATCTGGAACCGGATCAAAAACAAAGTCAATGCTGTGGGTGTGACACACCGCAGCATCGAAGAGTTGAAAAAAAGGTGGTATGACCTGCGGAGTCGTGCCAAGGAGAGAATTGCACAGAGACTGAAGGAGGCGAAGAGCACTGGAGGAGGACCCTCAAGAATGAAGTCCAAATCTTTATTTAATTTGTGCCTTGGTACATGCAGTGAATGTACCCTTAAGCTACATCTATGTTTAGCCACACAACAGTACCTGCTCACGTGCTAATTAAAACTGTGCAGGTCAAGAATGCTAGTTTTTGTCTCATTATTACGTACCTCTGAAGTAATGTTGTGTGAAGTCTGCATGTTTCCTCTGCCCTCCGCTGAGCTTGCAGGATGCGGGTGTCGTGGGTGTACAGGGGGCTGTTTGTCCTCAGTGTCGTACGCCTCTATGGGTATGCCTCTCCTGGTAGCTATGATGTGCAACATTGCACATGCTGCCACTATCCTACAGCAGGTTTCTGGCTGGTACAGCATCGCTCCACCAGTTTTGTGCAGGATGCGGAAGCTACTCTTGAGCAATCCAAATGTCAGTTCGATCACATTACGTGTCCTGATGTGTGCTGCGTTGTAGCGCTGATCTTGTGGGGAGGCTGGGTTCAAGTATGGAGTCATGATATAGTTCCTCACGGCGTATGCACTGTCACCTACAGGGTAGTATGCAATGTGTTAGTGTCAGGTATGCATTGCCATTTCAGAATGAATTAGTGTGCATAAGTATATTGTCTTACCTAGCAGGTGTCCTTCGCCAAATTCCCCCCTGAGCAGGCGTGTGTGTATGCCACTGTGTCGGAAGATGTATGAATCATGGTGCTCCCAGGATATTGCGCTACGATGTCGGTTATGATGTTTTTCCCATTGCACACTGGACATTGATGGAGTGATACGATTTCCGTTTATGGAAGATGTACTCAATGACTGCTGGTGGACATATGGCTACGTGGGTGCAATCTATGCATCCTATCACATGAGGGAACTGGGCTAATCGATATAAATCGAGTTTTGTTTGGTTCAATTCCCTTTGGGTTGTGGGGAAGGTGATGTGGTTGTGGATCAGAGTCATCATGGCAGCCAGGAAGGATCTGAAGAAACGTGAGAGGGAGCTTTGTGATACCCCTCCAGCTACTGCCACTACCCCCTGGAAACTTCCTGATGCAAGTAGGTGCAGGCAACATAACACCTGGACATGGGTAGGGATAGCATGGGTCCTACTTGTCTGGTGCTGCATTAGTGGTTCTAATTCAGCTATGAGGTAAAGTATCATAGCAGCGTTAATCCTGTACTTATCATATATGTCCTCATCAGTTTGTCCCAACAGAGTGATGCACAGGCGGAATATCCTCTCCTGGATTCTCCTTCTGCCCTGGCCTGCTGCATGGATCCTCAGCCTCCTCGCAAACACGTAGAGTGCTGCCATTGGGTACGGCCTCTATGGCCTCATTGGTCAGTTTAAATAGCCCTCAGCAGCTTATCAGCTGTAGTGAAATAATTATTTTTTTTACCACCTGCTTCTGATTCCCCTTAATCTGCACTTGCTAAATAGCGATTTTCGTGAAAATCTCTATTTGCGATGTTTGATGCATAGATTAGCGAATTATTTTTGCGATTCTTTATTTGCTCACGCATTTCTTATTGTCGCTGATAAGGAACGCTATTTCTTGTTTCCCGGTATTAGCGAGTCGGTATTATTGCGATTTTTGGTTATTTGGTTGATGCATTGGGAAAGGCTAAAATGCGCTCGCAAATTGCTAATCGCTAATTTTGCGAGCACATTTTGGCTTGATGCATGTGCCTGATAGACTTTCAAGTCAAGTCAAATAGCTTTATTTCAATATAAATATCATAAAAGCATCAGACAATTCATCAATATAAGAAAATAAAAAACATACAGTCTATTAAAATTGATAAAATATGACAATACAATGTTTTAAAACAATCAATATATAAAGCTATTTCCTCCTAGTTTGAAAATTTCATTTCTAATTAGAGTGATAAAAACTGTAAAACATAATTAAAAGTGGAATGTTTGATGTTTCATGTCGGGGACAGAGTATAGCATTTCAAGATACATTTGTCCTCCCCATTAATTTTGCTGTACATGCTCACAGGGATTCTGGATCAAGATCAGCTTGCCCTTCGTATAGCCCTGTGCCTGACTATCCAGGAATGACCCAGGAACTTGGCGACTCCGCAAACAAAGAGGGTTCTCGATTCATATTTTAATATGCGTAAGACAACTCGATGGTCGAGAGTGCATAGTTGTTTGCAGATTGGCGCAAGCCACCTAGACCTAGCGCTTGCGTACCCTTGGCAAGCAAACATAAGATGTGCAACACTCTCTTTTGAAGTTCCACAGGAAGGGCATTCTTCAGTAGTCTGAAAAGGGGGGCGCCACTTCGCTGTTAATTCACGGACTGGAAGTGAGCCAAATCAGAATTGGGTATATAATGCCCTATTCCTTGGGATCTGAATTATGTCCAAGTAAGGTTCGAGCCCTCTAGATTGTTTATGCTGGAAGAATTCTTCCGTAAATCTTTCCATGTTTGGGTTATTGAGGTCTCTAGCTTCTATCCAGTCCCAATAGATCAGTTTGAGTTCTACCTTGCTTGGTGGATTTTGAGTGACCCAAGTGTTGTCATTAGTGCCTTGAGGTTAGAAATCCATTTAATCCCCTTGTTGGTGTCCATGCGCATTACTTCTGTGAATGCCTCTGCACAGTAAGCGAGTTCCGGGGTACTCCTAAGGCGAGCACAATAAAGCAGTGGGCGAAGTTTGGCCAGATCTTTAAAATGGCGCCTGCCCAGGTTGTGTATCAAAGGGGTTAGAGGGACGCCCTGAGGTAACATGATCAGGTCCCTAAAGAACTTGTATTCTGACCTACTAATCTCATCGAGGTTGTCAAAGCCCCATAGCTCCGCACCATACAGAGCCGAGCTAACTGCCTTAGCTCCATACACAGTGAGTGCCGGGGCAACAGGTCTACTAAATGATGAGCAATGTTCTTTGCTCAGTGCCCCGGCTGCGCGTTTGTGATTCAGGAGCATTTTATCGAGATGGGGTCTCCACTGTGCTTTTTCTGAGAGACGTATCCCAAGGTAATCAAAGGTGGTAACTCTCTCTAGGTGTGTCCCATCTAAGGTGATGTTATTATTGAACGATTTGTGGGGATTGAATGTCCTAAATTTTGTTTTAGATGTATTAATGACCAACCTCCGGATGTTACAAAAAATTTGGAACCTGTTCAGGAGTTTTTGCAGGCTTGCTGGGGTCTTAGAGATCAGCAATGTGTCATCAGCAAACAGGAGAGTCGGTACCTTGTTACCTGCCAGGGTTGGGCATCAGCTGGTATTTCTTGCAAAAAGCTGACCACCCCTTTCACATATAAGGAGAACAGGGTGGGTGCCATCACACAGCCCTGCCGAACTCCTGTGTTTGCTGGAATCTTTTCGGTAAGCTGCCCTTGGGACTCCCATCTTATCTGAGCATAATTACCCTTGTGAAGCCCTACTAAGAGGTTAAGGATCAATGGCAGGATGCCCATATCTCGCAATGTTTCCCATATCTTTTTCCTGGGGACCAGGTCAAAGGCAGTCTTTAAGTCGATAAAAGCGAGATAAAGACTACCTTTGCCAATCACTACAACTTTCCAATAAATAAAGAGGAGCCTGAAGACCTGGTCCACCATTCCCGTGTTGGTCCGGAATCCCGCCTGGTATTGAGAGAGGATATCCTCCTCCTCAGCCCACGATTGAATTCTCTGCAATACGACCCTGCCAACTATCTTCTGCATTGCATCTATGAGGCTGATTGGCCTATAGTTGGAAGGGTCCTCTCTAGCTCCCTTCTTATAGATTGGGACTACCTCCGCACCCTTCCACGATTCTGGAACTGGACATCCTCTAGAGATGGAGTTAATAAGAAGGAGGACATACTCAGCCCATTTTTCCCGATCAGCAAGGAACAGGTCTCCAGGGAGGCCATCTGGTCCTGGGGCCATAGCAGGCACTATCCTACTTATGGCAGACTCGACTTCATTCAGTGTGAATGGGTCACTATCGACATTCCCAAGATTAGTTGGGAGATGGCTGTATTACCCATCCACACTTGCGTCGTTGGACCCAGAGTAAAGTTCACCAAAATGGTTGTGCCAGACCTGAGATGGGATGTGGTTCGAGATTTGATCTGCTTCCCCCTTATTTGCCCTTCTAATCAGTGTCCAGAAGAGGTTAGTGTCCCTTGCTAAACGGCAATTTTTTAGATCTTGCCAACGGGTTTCATCCCAATTTAACTGTGCTTGGTGCTGTGCCTCTCTGTATTCTTTCCTTGTGGCTTTGATGGCTGAACCATTCTTAGCTCTGATAGCTACTACAAAGGCCTTCCTCTTGAGTCTGCACTCTTTGGTATATCAGGATTTCCCTCTCCTTAATTGTACTGCAGACTTGATAGGCCTGTTAGGCTCTTGAAAATGGGTGCTAATCTGTTCAATAGTACGTGTATGTATAATGAGGGCATTCGTAGGCCCAGCTACTATTCCTTCTCGTAGCTTGTTGGTATTTTTGTGCAGTACTTGTCTAAAGGCCTCTAATTTTGCGCCTTATAAGGCAACCTTGTGCCATTTTAGGGCTTTTCTAGAGTTTAAGGGAATCACCTCTTTAGTCACAGAGTGCATGTGGTGGTCAATGTTGGGCAAGGAAGTGCCCATGGAGACCTCATGGACATACAGAGAGGATTGTGGTCACTATCAGTTGTGTTCCCCACCACCATATCTAAAACATGCCCCCAAAACCCAACGTCTACTAAGATATTGTCAATTCAAGATGGGCAAGTTACTCTATTATAAGTGAAGGCTCCCCGAGCATCTGACTTGGTCCTGCCATTCACTGCCCTCAAACTATATTCCACGGTGAGTGCATTTAGTTGGATAGCCACTTGTGACCATCTTTTTACCGGGGGTATAGTTAGTGGGGGAGCATCCCATTTTCTATCTTCTTACTCTATCCCTATTATGTCCTCTGTACTAAGAGGCTCAAAGGTGCTGTTAAAATCACCTGCGACTACTACTCTAGAATGGGACAAACAATTTGACAAGCCTTGTTCAAGTAGTGTAATGGTGGATGAGACTTTGCCCCCAACTGTTCCCCTTATATAGACATTGAATAAGTCCATCATTTCCCCCCATCTTGGGTCCTTAATTGTAAGCCTCATAATTTCTGGGCTCAAGGTTTGATGATTGGAAATTGTACAATTAAGGGCAATTTTAACCCATACAATCAGCCCTCCCGAGGGGCGACCCTTCCCTATGGTGGTAGCTGGTATATGATAGCAGCTGTAGCCCGATTTATATAACGGAGCCAGGCTCCATGATTCCTGGAAAGCACAGATGTCATAGCCCTCTACTAGATCGTTCCAATGGGGTAGTGGTAGTTTGCTACTTAGGCCAGCGATGTTCCAGGAGATGATTTTTAGCTGATGGGGAAGGGCTAGATCTTGAGTTATTACTGTAGTGGGTTCAAGAGGAGGTATTGGGTCATTTATAGAGGTGTGGTCAATGACTAAGGGAAGGACCTGTGATGGCAGCACTATCCGGGTCGCATTTTGTAGTCAATCATTAGATTCTAGTGAAGACAAGCCTCTTATGGTCCCTGTCAAGTGCTTATTGCTTGATCTGTCTGTAGGTGGTGCTACTGGAAAATGCCTAAGCTGTATTGCTGAAGAGTCAGGGGATCAGGTGCAAAACTCAAGTAAGAGAAGGTTTTCTGTCAGGTCTGCGTTAGTCAGGGTAAGCTCAATGTGGTCCAATGGCTGTGTGCGTGATGTACATCTCCTGACCTTGACAATATCCTCCTGTATGAGTGAACGACATCCCCTGACGTGATGAATCCAGTGTATTGACTTGTTAATTAATGAATACTCGCTTTCATAGCTAGCCACCATGTTTAGTTTGGGGACGTTGACCATGAAAACTTTTTTTACTTCTGGATAAGAGGTTTGCAGTTGGTAATTCCTCTTTAGAGGATTAACAATCGTTGGGTATGTTATTATTGGTGCACTTGGAGGGGTGTTACAGTGTACAGGGGCTTGGAGGAGACTCGGTACCGGGGATGAGATTTTAAAGTCACAGACTGCCCTGTGGTGGGAGATGAAGATACTTCATTATGCATTATTGGGGGGAGTACAGATGATCTACCACCTATTTGGTTTCTTTCATCCTGAGGGAAGGGATAGGTTCGCTGGGCCTGTGGGCGCTGTTCGACGGCAAGACATGAGGACTGCTTGTGCTTGTGCAAGGTGTTGCGCTGGGTTAGGATTTTGACCGTGTTAACAAGCTCAACGATCTTGGCTCTCATGACTCCAATATCCTTCCTGAGAGAAGCGACGAGCTGGTAGAGATCTTGCAATGATAAAGCCACCTCCTCGCTGCTCCCTGTTTGGGTTGGTGTGTGATCTGAGCCACCAAGGCCTCAGTAATGTCTGCCAAGACTGCGAGCCTATTAGTGCCGGGAATGGAAAGACCAGGTTGACTAGTTTTAGGTGGCGAAATTGGGGATTGGGGAAGTGTATCATGAGGTGAACAATCTATCGTCTGTACTCAGTGGGTCCCTGTGATGTCATATTACTGTGCTTCAATGCTTCCTTCCTAGGCTGCTTGCAGAACATTGAGGGGGTGGTGGGTGTGTGTAATGTGCTGGAATTTTGGGGTAATGGTTGTATGTTAAGGTTAAGTGTTGGTGTTTCTGTGCCTAGAATGTCTTCGCACTCATGGATAAGGGTATCGCGGTGAGGGACGCTGCTCTTTGTAGAGCAATGGGAACTCCTCCCCCTCACCTGTGGCAGCTGTGGCAATGGGGGCAGAGATGGTGTTGCCTCCCGTTGCACCCTGGGACCTATAGTCCCACCAGGGTGGGTAGCGACTCCAGTGGCTGCTACGGGGTGAGCTTTTAGCTGAAGGTGATTTGTAGTCCTGGGCTTATGCTCCCGCTAGGGTGTTTGTGCCGGGGAACGACAGACAGTGGGAAGCGAGTCCCCTTTTCTTTTGAACATAGACACAATCTGTCAATGGGCATGTTTGTTAGAGAAGCACATCATCTGCATACATGCTATTTGAAAGCACACTCGTGTAAGACGTACCTTTAATTCCATTATTTGTAATAGTGTACTCAATAGGGTATTTAGGGCCAGGATGAACTACACAGGTGAAAACCCACCACCCAGTTTAATTTAAATATTCAGCTTTATGTATGACAAGAAAAAATCCCTTTGTGTCATGATGGAAGGTTTCTTTCAAGGTGCTCCCTAAAATCTTTAATCAGCATTCTTTGTTGGTTGGTTTGCATGATTTGGTTCCAATAAACCACACATTTCAGAAATACAGACCATTCTAATCCATTTCAGCTCCTTTCTTTATTTATTTAGAGATTTTGTAAACTTCTCAAAACACAAATTACCATCTCAAAGAATGTAGGGGTGGACATCGGGATAACACAGTAATTGGGTAACATGCAGTGGCGGCAGAATCAACAAAGGCAGAAAGACACCGCCTGCAAACGAAATCCCAATAATGCCTCAAGTTGATATAAAAGCCTTCACAGTGATGGTTAAATAACAGTAGGCCAGTCTTACACATCTGATTGTCTGTCAATGTAGAAGTTCATAGTGGATCAACTGGAAAGCTGGCCAACATCTGTGGAGACGAGGCCATATGAGGACTGGAAAAGATGAGTCTTTAAGCGTCCTTTAAACTTTAAGGTGTATTTTTCAGATCTTAATGACTAAGGATGGGGGATACAGAAGAAGGTGCCTGTATGTGAAGAGATCTGCCTCCCATTTATTTTTAAGTTAAGTGAGTTAAGGTTTACTTTATTTTGTTTATGACCTCTAAAGAGAAGAATAAACAAATATAAACTGTCTTTTTAGCTTAGGTGGAGTAAGCTGCCAGGAAAGAAGAGGATCTCCAGTGCATGGGTGTCTGTTAGGGTTTTGCCGGATAACATTGCACACGACCATGAATACATTTCAATTTTTGTGTGTTTTATTTCATTGAGGGGGGACAAGGCCGGCATAGAAGAAAACAGCGGCATAATACTGGGGCTTTTTCTTCCATCTTCAATACAAAAATTAAGTACCTCTTACTAAGACTAAATAAGGACAGCATCCTGAGTCATTCTCTGGAGGACCCAAGAGAATTACCCTGACCTCCTGATTGGCTCTGTAGAACACAGCAGAGCACAGTGCTACTGAGAAAACATGTCTCAATCCTGGAGCACCTTCAAAATGGTGACTAGCATTGATCAAATTAGTTTCATCACCTTTGAATTGATTCACACAGAAAAGATTGTGGTAGCACTAAGAGCCAAACTCTCCATGCTATAACATGCTCAGTGAGAGCACCGGCAGCATTCTAGACATAATAACGTCACCAACGACTAAGCAATGGCTTGAGTCAGCCCAAGACATATGCGAGCTAGGTATTGTCTCCTCTGCCCTCACACAAGTCTTTGTCAGATAATTACTGGATTAATTGTGCTGGCATGTGCTCAGTGAAGCCTCAACAGCATCCTCCATCTTAACAATGGTCAGCAGTGATGGAGGAAAGGCCTGAGATGTGTGCACGCTGGGCAAGCAATTTCAGCTATGCACGCATATAGAGCAAACCAAGATAAAATAGCAGAATACAGGCAGAGACCCTAAAGTTTTTACCCAAATCTCATTCAACTTTACAACCATCTGATTGAGCATGTTTAACCTCTTCAGTGCCCCGCCCTTTCCCCGCCCTGTGCCGGGCGTTGAATTAGCGGGCGGGGTTCATGACGAGATAGTCTCGTCATGGGCACAGCGCAACCGTGCTCCATGACGAGACTATCTCGTCATGGGCACTGAAGGGGTTAAGTAAGGTAGAGTAAGCAATTATCAATAATAACAATAAACATGTGGTTTGATATTCCCTGAGTAAAATAGTGGTCAGAGATTATGTAATAATGGTCACAAAAGTTTATTTTAATACAATTGAAAACAAATGAAGGCCTCTATTTAATTGCGAGGCAGCAGGGACCTTAGACCAGTCAACGTGTGTTTTGCCCCTCAGTGGCTGGCAGGCTTGGGGCTTTTCCAAGCTTTTTTAAGTATTATTAATTACAGAATTACAGGAATTCCATTCATGTACATATACATGTCATATAAAGAAAAAAATAAAAGTAGAAGCAAACAATAAATGCAGATGAACATTACATACAACCGATAAGGAGAGACAAAAACTAGCAAAACAAGCATAATCATAAATATGTATCAAGAAATACTATATGCATTTGCATCCGTGTTTCATATGATACAATTTGTACTTACAAACTACTCCATGCTTTTCGTGGGAGATTTTTGTTAGAAAAGGGTAGCAAACTGTTATATTCGGTGTCTTACTGCTCATGTTATAAGTGACAGAGTTAGGTTTTTAGGGCAAAAACGTTCAGATGGAGGTCCTAGAGAGGGAGTCAAAAGGTGTTTTATAGGGGCATGCAAAGGTTTACAAGCAGTATTGTCGATATAAGCGTGGTTTTACCTAAGATTGTTTGGTACGTCAAAAATAGTGTTGTTGCTTTCACATGGATTGTAGCTAAGCCATATTAGTCTGAACGATTCAAAATTTAATAAAAAAGGTTTAATAGCAAGCTCATGTTATTTATGTGCTTCAAAAGTTAACCTGAATTTAATGGGGCTTTCTAAGTGATAAGCACTTGCCTGTCCTTGTGGTCCTAATCGTATCTAATGGCAGTAGATATTTGTGCTTGTTTAATTGTCAAGTGACCTTCACAGTACTTTTCTAAGAGTGATTGATATCTATTAGGAGGAAGAGAATGGGGGTGGGTAAGAGAAATAAGGGGAAAAAGGCGAGAGACTGGTATGAAAATGAATCGCTAGTATCTCATTGTGGAATATCCCACTTCTTAAAGCAAGAACACCACCTGTACCAGGAATTGCCATTACTTAAATATATTTCATAGTTGTGGGCATAGGGGTATTGCCTTCATAGGGTAAGCCATGAATACTGCCAATGAGCCATTACTAGTCAGCGTAACTCCAGAACTATTACTCCCCCTTCCTTGATAATCCGATTGAGTATGATCTGATGTAACAACTCTTGATAAACTCAAAACAGTTACTGCCTGCCTGTATCCAAGAGGATGCACAATCTACTACAATGCTGATCAGCTCTCACAGTCTCAGCCTGACCCTAAGATGGCTCTTTATTGCGGCCATGCAACTTAAGAATTTTGAACACATGTTTCTCAATCGAACTCTCTGCAAAAATAAACCGTACTACAGTTACATAAAAACGACACAATTACCTATACCAGCAATTGCCTGTACTAACAATTACCCAGCACAGGGTCTCACTTTTCTCAATGAGCCCTACTTTCTTGTTCATAAACTGAGCTGGGGCCTCATGTGTGGTACTACTCACTCTCAATAGTCACTAAATGGATCTGAAAGGTAAACTAATGATATACTTCAAAGTCAAAGAAGTAAAACAAAAGCTAAAGCGATCAAAAGCCGAAGTTCTAGGCTCTCCAATAAAGGAGAAAGCCATAAATCCATAAATATTTAGGCAATAATGAAAAAAACAAAAGCCATGCATGACCTAGCACAATCCACCAAAATGACTATTGACTGTATGGAAACAGAAATTATAGTTTTATGTAAACACCCAAAAGAGCTTGAAATTTGAGTCAATGGATCCAGAATAAATAATATGAAACATGAAATTCAAGACAAGAAGATCCATAGAGGCCTCCGATCACAAAATTAAATTCTTACAGTGTGAAATCTGCAACCCTGAAGATAGGAACAATATCTGTAATCTACAAATCTTTGGTCTTCCTGAAGAAGTGTAAAACTAAAGAAAGTGACTGTATTTTATTCCCTGCACCGTGGCTCTTGAAAACTCTTGGAATAGATTTCAAAATAACTTTTGAAATCATGAGAGATCATGAGTCCCCACATGCTGTCTTAAAAATGCTAAACAGCTGAGAACTCATATTTTCCACACATTAGGATTACAACATCCGGAAATATTCCTAGCAAGCAAGGAGGAGGGATGTTATGTATTGTTATTACATTTCATAAAGTAAAATTGACACTTAAAAAGTGTCCTGGTACTGGACTGAATGATGATTCAAAGCTTTCTGAATGAGCATTAATCAGAAAGAAGAGTTTTCAAGGATTTCCTGAACTGGACTCTAATAAAAAAAACACAGACCCACACAAGAGTAAGATAATTGCTATTTTACAAAATATACTTTTAATTCTATTACAACCCTAGAGACAAAACAGACTTCAATGTACTTCAGCCCAGTCCTGGAATAAATTAAGTACCACACATGGCCAACCACTAGTACTGCAACACCCCCCCCCCCCTTAGAAATCAAAAAAGGTATGCTATAGCACTAACAACTCAGGAAATAATGTAAAATAAATTAAATTAATTCTATGTATATACTTTTTAAGTTACAAAATAAGTATAAAGCTAAGTTGTATTTTTTAATGTAATAATACACCTATATTTAAAATAAATAACATTAAATATTTAACGTAGTTTGACATTTTTTAAAATTATTTAAAGTAATTAAAGACATATGTTTTAACACATTAAAAACAAATAAACAAATTAGTAAGGTGTGGGGGGTTTATGGTTGATGTACTGTTCAAAAAATTATAACTAAAACATTAATTGATATATTTAAATTAATTTAGAATTGAATGCAAAATTAATTTTTGGAAGAATTATGTTGTATTATTTAAGTAGCCCTAGGTTAACGGATATATCACTTACCGGTAATCTTGATTACCCGGAACCTTAGTACTGTCCTTCAAAGTCCATACCTGTGGAAGACAGTCCGCCTCCTCCACAGATATCGCTGCCACAGAAGACTCTTCCATGCCTCACTATAAAGACCCTCCTCTTCTCCTTACCAAACCATTTTAATATGCAAGCTGTGTTGAGGGATTATGATCTACGAGGGTGGGAAGAATTTGTAGACAGGGAGGACTAAGGTTCTGGGTGATGAAAGGTACTGGTGGGTAATATATTGATTACCCCAGAACCCATCCTCCCCATCCAAGTCTATACCTGTTGAAGATATACCTAAGCATTTCTGAAAGTTTCTAACTCATCAATATGTTAAATACTAATACTCAAAAATGCAGGACAACACAAGCAATATTTAATGAAAATTAAAAAAAATCAGAAAAGCCATTTACCCCATATCTGACTTGAGTACTCCAGAACCAAAATTAACAGACTAATGTAATTCCATTCAATAATATTTACCAAAGGTATTCCCAGATGACCATGTCACTGCCCTACAGATTTCCATCAAGGAAATACCATTTGCTGTGGCCCATGTGGCAACCACCCCTCTCAAAGATCTACCTTGCAACGACCCCAGAACTTGTAAGGAAAGATTTGCATATGTTTTTGTAACAGCTTGACACACCATCTACTGATTGTGATGAGTGGATGGCATTTTGCTTTTATTTGCCGGGCCAGAAGCAACAATAAGGGAATTACACATTCTGAAATCCTTTGTTTTCCTATCTAAATGAGTAAAGCAGCTCTTTCTACATCTGGACCCAAAGGAATCTCCTCATTCTCCCCAGAATGGTAAACTGGTAGAATTATCTCTTGGTGTTTATGAAACTGAGACTGAATCTTGGGTGGGGCTTGGGGGGACGTGGCCTGGCAAAATGGCTGATCAATCGTAGAGCGTGAAAGCTACAATGGCTTCAGATGACATCCATTGACATTCGGCAGGGTAGGAGTCCCACACAGACAATTTACGGCTGTGAAAGATACACAACAATGCAGGTGACTCTCTTGGCAAGCCGGTGGCAGTGTGCCTAGGGCTGGGAGCAAGCGGTGACCATACCGGGCCTGGTATAACAGTGCCAGCTGCTATCTTTTAGCAGGTGTGGACAGGCACGGAAACAACTGGCTGCACGTCCGTGGAGCCAGTAAAGCCCAGACTAGTGGTGGCACTGCCAACTGAGAGACCCGGCGAGCCTGACGGTGCTGGAGGCAGACAGAGGCAGAAGGAAAAACTCTGCCCGCAGCTCCCCAATGGAGAAGGGGCTGCTCGGCCACCGAGCAAGGAGCTGCTCTCCAATAATACTCCAGGGATCCAGAGCGCTTTCAGGACTGCGGCTGCCAGGGAGAATATGGCGAGGCTACACAGAAGGCCGTTGCGGCACCCTGCCTGGCCATACATTGAGACTGTCTCGGTCTGAGCATGGGAGAGAGAGCAAAGCAAAGGCGAGTACGAAAGTGGCCGTACCCACGGCTCAGGTCTGCATGGAAGTCCCCTTGGAAGAATCAGGACCACCCCACCATCTTATTAAGAGACACCTTTGACTGCCAGCGGCCACCGCATCTGTACCAGAGACCCAGGTACGGGCAGTTTGGTAAAACCCTGGGTGTCTGTGGCTGAGTGAATAGAGGCTCACGGCCGGGGGATGCAACTGGGCCTATGCAGGCGAGGGCAGACTGGCATCACAAAATCTGGCCCAGTAAGGTGTGTGGTGGGTAGCTGCTTGGCTGGGAGGCACCTAATTCTGGAACTAGGCATTGCCTGGGGAAGGGCTACTGCACTGGATGTGTTTTGTGCCCAGAGGAGAGTGGACGGCCCCGGGGCCTATTTTATGATGCTGCTGGTAATGACTGGGACTGCAGAGTGGGTGCATCCATGAGGTCCGACAAGTCACTGACATCCCCTTAAAGAGGGCTTTAGAGGCCAAATTTCAGTGCATTTGAACTTGCCTGTTGGGGCACACCGGACACACCTGGAGAAGGACAACCACTCAATGAGATGTGTCGCTCCATGTCACGTGTGGCACTGGATGATCCAATGTACTACTGACCCTCCTTGCAGTGGGATAGGTGAGTTTGAGAGCCATGGATATAAAGGACAAGAGGGTGCCCACCACTATGGTAATGGTCAAAGGGTCTAGGGGTGTGCAAGAGAATGCTATCACACAATACACCACGCCTATAGTGCTCCCGCAAAGAACTACGTGGCAAACAGAATCACCAAAGGAGGAACAGCCCACTTACCAGTCAGAGGAGCGAACCCTGGCAAAACTCCTTCTTGCCATCCAGAGCAGCCACACAGCCCTAGAGGAAAAAATTGAAACAATATCAATAGATGTCAACATGCTGCAGGTGAATCTGAGGAAAGCGGTGGACTGAGGCAGGACCGTCAAGGGCACGGTAACAGATCTCCAATCTGAGGTAAAGACTCTGAAGAGTCAGATCGCATTCCTCAAAAAGGCTGCTGCAGAGTTGGTGGACAGTGCAGAGGATTCAGAAAATTGCTCCCAGCAGAACAACCTCTTATTTCTAGGGGTTCCTGGAACAGGTGGAAGGGAATAATGCTGAACTTTTCCTGGAGAATTGGATTGGGCAGGAGCTTAATCTATCAGACCTATTGGCTTCCTCCTGGTGCTCTGCCGAGGGCCTTGATCGGCCACATCCTGAACTATAAAAACAGGGACAGGATCCTTAGGGCGGCCCGCATGGCCACACAGAAGTGACTAGAAGACCACACGATTACGATTTATCCAGATTATACCGGAAGGTCCAAGGTCAGAGGAGGTTGTAAATGGAGGTGAAACTGAAACTCCACACTATGGGCCTATGCTACATGCTGCTTTTTCCTGCCCAACTGAAAGTACTGTAAACGGAAAGAGTTGCTTCTTCAATAGACCACAGGATGTGTGGGCATGGTTGGAGAGGGGGGACAGGGCAGGAATTGGTCTGCAGAGACCGCCGACCTCAAGGACTTCAGAATCTTCATATAGCGTGGTACGCCGACTGAGAGGGGGACCTGGCAGATGCATTTGCGGTCATACCTGGCAGCCGCAACAGATTGTGATTGGAGAGGATTGAACAATGGTGAGAGACAAAGACTCTTCATGGGAGGACTCCAGGCCCCTGCCTGAGCGCCTGATGTCACCCTGTGAGTGACTGATGGAACAGGTGGCAATTGAGAATGCTCGGACTATGGAAAGTGACCACACAACACTGGACGTAGCCTAAAGGACACAACTACTGTGCCCTACTACCATCAAAGTAGAACGCTGGGGACGTACACAAAGACTGTAAAATGATATGCCTCTGCACTGAGCATAACAATGTTTTGATACCTTTGGTTGCAGGGTGATCTGCTTATAATTACTGTGCCCAAGGTCCCGCCCCTGTCAGCAGCAGACCACCCCCAAGATGCTTCCTCTCCTTAGAGATTGATCACAGAAATTACTTGCCGGTAAGGCAAGTGCTGCCGGAGCTGGCCAAGTGGATGGTCCCTGCCTCGGTGGGGCTGCTGCTGGCTTGGTCTAGGCCTGCGAACAATGTGTTTTTTCTTTCCTATCATATATTGTTACCTTTTGTTTTAATTCTAGTGAGGCTGATAACTCACAGTCGTTGAAGTTACTGTTTGTAGTTGGGGGCAAACGTACATAGCTTTTCTGCATTCAGGAAGTGCTAGTGATAAACCTTGGCGAACCGTTAGCTTGGGTGAAAGAAGGGTTTTTCGATCAGAAGGTTGGGAGGGGGGGGGGCGGCTGAACGCTTTACCTAAATTGAGAGGGGGGGAGAAGTTATACATTGCGACTGAAACAGACAGGAGGGATGGAATGGCATCCCAGTACCATCAAGAGGGTGATGCAAATACCTTCCTTGATCAGACATGAAACGTTTATTACTTACATGGAATGTTAGAGGGCTGAAGAGCTGTCCCAAGCACTAGAGTGCATTCCTACCTTAAGCGCCACAGTGTCAGATAGCTATGTTGCAGGAGATGCATCTACTGGGAGCAGCAGTCTCCAAAATCCATTAAAAAATGAAGGAGTATGGTGTACACACAGACCTACTCTAATTACACTTGAGTTGTTCTGACATGGATTGCAGCCGGGATCCCCTTCATTGAGAATAGAGTTATTGTGGACTCAGGGGCTTTACCTGCTAGTAGTCGGGATCCTAGATGGATATGAAACATGAATAGTCAACAAGTATGCCCCCAACATAGATGACAAAACATTTTTCTCGGGCTTTTTACAACTTATTGCCCCATACATGCACATGAGGATCATTTGGGCAGGAAACTTTTAACTGTGCTCTAGATTGACAGCTGGCAACTGAGCCCTAAGATACACATGGCAGCAGGGCCAGCTTTAGCGCTGGTTGTGGCCGGTGCGACAATGTTTGTTGGCAGCCGCATTCATGGTGGAGGTGGTGACCACCTGCACCACAGAAACCCTCACCACCACCTTTCAACAGTGCTCCTCAAGTCGTCTTCACCATTCTCTTTCAGGTGCATTTAATTAGTTACATAGCACCACTCATACCAGTATAGGGTGTCAGAGCACTTTGCATCACACACACATTATACAGAGACAATCAATCATACATGTGCAAATCATCTCATAGGAAATGTTACATAAGCCAAAAGACCTCTCCAATCTTATTAGACACATAGCGACATTTGGCATCGGATGGTTAGCAGAACCCTACAGAGGGTACCCTTTGTAGAAAATATACCACTATGGCTGCTCTGGCCCTTTGCGTGCCTGAGGGACGAAATGTCTTTCGCTCAATGGCGGGAGGGAGGTTGCGTAACAGTAGGCAAACTATATTGCTGTAATAGATTTAGAACATTTCATCAAGCTTGAGAACAGTTTGGAGAGGGAACGGGTCACTGTCTCCAGTACACAAGATTAGCTCATGTAGCACACCAGGTGTGGCCGACATTCCCAGACGAACTCCCAGAGCATAATGTAGTGTGTAGTGTGATCAGTTGTAGATCACTAAAATGTTTAACTTGGACTGTAAGAGGATTGAAAAATCCTGGGAAGGTGCGTCAGGTGCTGGCATTTCTTAACAGACACCACATAGAGATAGCAATGCTCCAGGAGACGCATCTTACCACACACACCAATAAAGCCATAGGCCGCAGTTGGACAGCTGCATCATCATACTCCACTTGCTACCGGGGAGTCCTTATCTTGATCAAAAATGGTGTACAATTCCAAATGGACAGGTGATTAGGGATGACCAGGGTAGATATGTAGTCCTGACGGTCATATTAAGGGGCACCCGCATAGGGTTGATAAACACCTACGGGCCTAACACGGACGAACCTGAGTTTTACCTTTCCATCTGCAACAAGCTACAAGACTTATCATACACGGACCTTACATGGGGAGGGGAGTTTAACGTAACCCTTAATTCTGAACTGGACAGATCGTCTAATGCGATCGAACACCACAAACAGGCAGCCAAGGAGGTGCTGCATTGCATGGATGAGCTCGACCTAGTGGACGCCTGGCGCATCCGCTAACCAAACGATAGAGAGGGCACATACACTTCAACCGTACACTCAAGCTGGTCCAGACTGGACAATTGGGTCGCGACGTCACAGGCTAACAGCTGGGTAACACACATCAGTCATCTACCTAGGACCCTCTCCGACCACAAGCCAGTACTACTAGTGTTAGACATCCCCACTTACACAACGCCGCAATACATATGGCGTTTCAACGCAAGGTCCCTACTGGACCCAGTATGCAGTGACACCATACGGGGCAATTGAAGAATACTTCCAGTTAAACATGGGGTTGGTTGATGACCCGAGCATAGTGTGGGAGGCCTTCAAGGCCACCATTCATGGGAAATGCATAGGGACTAGCGCGGGGATCCTAAAAGAAATATGCAATAAACTACACCGCATAGAGACAACAATTAAAACACTGGAGACGGAGTATGAGCACACACATAGTGCGGAAATGCTAGGGCGAATCAGGGAGCAAATTACACTGTAGAATGACTTTGCAGAAGACAAACTTAAATATCTAACGAAGAGACAAAGGGCAAGGTATATGGTGAGGGCAGTCGGTCGGGTCATACTTTAGCCTAGAAAATACACACTAGATGCAAACAACACACAATAACGCATCTTACAGATGACAGCGGTGTGTCGCACTTTGACACCGCTGGCATATCCTCCATATTCACAGCAGCCTATAGCAAGATGTATGCATCGACAGGGCCAACGGACAGGGCAGAGCTTTCTGACTACCTGGAGGATATTGCCCTTGCTTGGCTGTCAGAGGGCCAACGTGAGTATTTGGATTAGCCAATTACAATCCCAGAAGTTCAAGCTACCATTTAATCACTACCGAACGGGAAGGCCCCGGGTCCGGACGGCTTTACAAATGAGTTCTACAAAACATACAGCGACCTGCTGAGCCCACACCTCATAGCCATGTATGCAGATGCCTATGAGAAACAAATCCTCCCCCCACACTAAGGGAAGCACTTATTATAACGCTACTCAAGCCCGACAAGGCGCAGGACAGATGGGAATCTTATCATCCACTATCCCTCATTAACACGGACGCCAAAATACTGGCTAAGCTAATTGCCACCAGACTGACGCCATTGATGCCAAACGTCATGCTACCAGATCAATCAGGGTTTGTGCCGAAACGCTCGACCTCTCATAACATACGCACCATCTTCGCGCTCCTACACGTCCTAAACCCGGAACTAGAGGCGGCGACCATTCTACTAGACGCGGCCAAAGCCTTCGATTCGGTGGAGTGGGGTTACCTTTTCGCCATAATGCAGAGAATGGTGTTCCCCGGTGTTTTCCCTAACTGGATAAAGCTCCTCCACACAAGCCCGGTGGCCAAGATCAAGGTAAATGGGCAAGTGTCCGAACCGGTAGGCATTGAGGAACGAGGCAAGGCTGCCAGCTCTCCCCACTGCTCTTCGCCATAGTGCTAGAACCCCTCGCCTGTAAAATTCGGCAAAGGCATGCAGACTCGGCACTCAAGTTCTACCAACGTCCCATAGGCATATCCCTCTATGCAGATGATATGGTGCTCTATGGGAGAGACCCTCAGCACAATTTATTGAGGCTGCTGCGGGAATATATTAGGTTTGGTAGGTTCTCTGGGCTCCAAATAAATTGGAGCAAATTCACTGTGATTCCCCTGACAGAGATGACACAGCCATGCTCGCTGGACTTCCCACTAGAGTGGCAAACTGACCCAGTGAAATACCTGGGAATATGGATCCACAGGGACCCAGCAGAAGTCATAAGACTAATTACGGCAGGGCACTGGACAAGCTTGAAACACAAGTGGACAGGTGGACTAAACTCCCTTTTACACTAGCGGATAGAATCGCAATAGTTAAAATTGTCGTTCTGCCCACATTTTTATATCTTTTTACTAATATCCCTATCACCCTACCCAACCACTTTTTTAAACAATACAAATGCATATAATCAAAATGGTCTGGGCAGGGAAGCAGGCTAGAATAGGATGGGGAACGTTATCATTACCGTATTAACAGGAGGGGTTTGCCACTCCGAACTTCAAACTTGACTATTTATGCGCCTAAGCATACTACGCACACTACTGGTATCATCCGGTGAAATACCTGCCACACCTGGCCGTGGAGGAAGGGGACACTCATCCTATACCTCTGCCCCACATCTGCCCTCCCAACGCAAAGAGATCCCTCGCACGGAAATCAATCCAGTGCAGGCCACTGTAGAGGCATGGGGCAGGTTGGGTCACTGGGGGGGGAGATGCCGCTGTATGCACCAGCTATGCCACTCGCTAATCACCCTGCACTGTCAGTGACACAAGACACGGGCAGCATAACCATGCTACGCAATGTAGGCATTAGCACATTAGGCGACTTATATATAGAAGGACAATTCGTAGAGCCTTCTGACCTACACTATATCAGCAACCAAACATTGTTATTCCGTTTTACCTACCATAGACTGAGGTCAGCCATTAAAGCCCTCTACCCGCGCTTCCCCGCGGAGCCCCCAACCCTAGGCCCGTTACAAATGGTACTCGCTGAACCTGGCAGCAAAAGACTAGTGGCCAAACTGTACCGGGAGATGCAAACAGAACTAGCACAAACCAACACTAAAGCACTTCAACAGTGGAACCAGTCATTAGACACACCTTTAACCCACGAAGACTGGAAACACTGCGGTAAACTCACCGAACTGCTGACCCCAAACGGAAACTTACGTGTTATCCACCTTAAAATCTGCACCAGGCCTATCACACACCCCTAAAACTTTACCAACAGGGCCTCAGGGAGGATTCCACCTGCCGTAGATGTGGGGCACATGATGCTGATTTCGTACACTTAGCGTGGCTCTGTGTGAAAGTTAGGGAGTACTGGGAACAGGTGGTGTCACTTCTAAGCGAGGTCATGCAATGCGAGTTGGAATGCTCTGCACAGCTGTGTCTCCTGGGGCTCCCACAAGAGATACCGCCAGCCAAGAGGAAACTACTGGCGATCGCACTGCTAATGGCGAAGCGTAGAGTTTCCATGCACTGGGACAACAAACTCCACCCGACCACCCAGAAATGGTTATCAGACCTGGTGTATTGCAGAGACACCCTAAGAACTTATGAGGAAGAACTTCCCACCAGGTCTCACCTGAAGGACTTCTGGGCACCTCTTACTGCATTTCTCTTGGAGCATGGTGACATCCTCAACGCGGCGACTGATACACCACCTGCTCACCCCGAGTAAGCACTCCCTGTAACCATTTGTGTTTAGCCTCACTGTATTTATTGTAAAATAATTGCAATACAATAGCCTATGTGTCGCTGCATGACTCAGGTATGTTATGTACTGTTTTACTGGAAACTAATTTAAAAAAAAAATATATAATCTCTGTAGAGACTTCACCTTTGTTCCACCCTGACGATGCATGTAGCTTTCGGTCACTTGGTTGTCTGTCCTTATTAAGAACGCCCACTATTGTATTTGGGAAAAGAATACTAGGGGATTCTTCTCTACTGCTGTGAGTCCCTGACATTCGATAAGCAACTATGCAGTGGAGATCAACGGCTGCCGCTTCCAGACCCGGGATCCCTCCGTTTCCTACGCGTCAGCCTAGGAACCTGCCGTGAGGGGAACGGCCATCACTGGGGGTCCTCAGCTCATTCCAGTACAGGAAAATCAACACCGCTGCCATGAGGGGAACGGCCACAGGAATACTACACTTCCCAGCACACTAAGCCCCGGGCGCCTGCCGCTGACGTCATCAGGCAGCGCCCGGGTCTCACTTAAGGCCCGCAGTTCCACCGCAGCGCGGGACGCGCAACTTTGATTCGGTGCCATACCATTTGTTTCAGGAGCCTGCCGTGAGGGGAACGGCCATCACTGGGGGTCCTCAGCTAATTCCAGAACAGGAAAATCAACACCGCTGCCGTGAGGGGACCGGCCACAGGAATACTACACTTCCCAGCACCCTAAGCTCCGGGCGCCTGCCGCTGACGTCATCAGGCAGCGCCCGGGTCTCACTTAAGGCCCGCAGTTCCAACGCAGCGCGGGACGCGCAACTTTGATTCGGTGCCATACCTTTTGTTTCAGGAGCCTGCCGTGAGGGGAACAGCCATCACTGGGGGTCCTCAGCTCATTCCAGTACTGGAAAATTTACACCGCTGCCGTGAGGGGAACGGCCACAAGAATACCACACTTCCCAGCACCCTAAGCCCCGGGCGCCTGCCGCTGACGTCATCAGGCAGCGCCCGGGTCTCACTTAAGGCCTGCAGTTCCACCGCAGCGCGGGACGCGCGCGGGTAGCACCCGGGCAAAGCCCAGGCCAAGGGTGGGCTCGTCCTTGCCCGTCAGGGGCCGGAGGAGGCAGGGCTGGGCAAGCTCTCTAACATCCACAGAAGGAGTACATAACTGTAAGTTCTGCTGTGACTGTGGACGTGTGATTTGTTTGTTTGACTCTGCTTGCAGCCCATTGTTACCTGGAGCCACTTTTCTCACTGTGTAGTGCCGACGTCGCCAAGCTCTATGAGACTTTAAGTCCCAGGATCCTTTGTGACACTCCCTTACCAGTGCCAATCGGCTATCTTTGGTCCTCGCTGCTCTTGCTGGTCCTGTGGTGCGGGACACGTAGGATAAAAGGCGAGTCCGCTTGAGGGCCGTCAGAGGTCGAAGGAAGCTGGGTTGGGCTACCCCCTTAACGTTTTTACATTGTTTGGGTGGCGTCCTTCCCTTCCTTGTGGAAAGCTACTTCTTTGTACCTTTTTGTCTTGTGTTATATTAGCCTAGTTGTAGCTCTTTTAATAATGAGTAGGAGGGAAAACAAAAAGACTCCTATGGCTACTGGGGAGGAGTGGTGGGCACCCTGGATCAATTTATAATTAGAGCAGCCTCAGTGCTGGAAAAAGAGATTGCCAACACGGAGCGACGGCTATCTTTAGAGCCCCTGTTGAACAAAAGATCTTCCCTGGGTCCGTTGGCCGTAGTCCGTTTACCTGTTCAACCCTCCTCTTTGGTCTTGCAGACGAGGGCCACTGAGTCACCGGGCTCCCAACTTCTTAGCGACGAACTTGCTAACCCCATCATTTCCCCTCCTCCCGCGCAAGTAGGTGCTCGAAGCAAAAAGAAAAGAGCCACTACTAGAGCCGCTGTGGTAAATAGGTCTAAGCCCACTGCAGCCACATCTGATTCTACAACTAAAAGGAAAAGGGGTGGTGAGTCGCAAAGACCTTCTGCCGCCAAAGTGCCGAGACTTAATATTCAAGCCAAGGCGGCGAACTCTAATCAGGGTAATGGACTAGCCCTCCCCCCTAGCCCATTAACTGCCCCGAACTCCCAAGATACTGCTGATTTTAGACTTCGAGGTGGTGAAGATATGTGGCGCGGATTAGAAAATCTTATGTCCACTCTATTAACTCCCATTACTTACAGATTGAATAAAATTTAGGAAAACTTAACTAAGCTCCTTAAGATAGGCAATTCTGTAAACAAGGATTTTTCTGCCAATGAAGGTCAACATGCCCTAATACAGCCCCCTACCAATCCTAGCGATATTAGGCTTGGACGCATTCCTCCATCCCAGCTCACAGTGGGCCCTCTAAGACAACCCGTTGGGGACTCTAACACAATGGGGAAGCGTGCTGTTAAGTCTCCATCTCAAACTAGTAGGCTACCTTCACATCCTGGGAATTCGGGTGAGTCGGGTAATACGCCGGGAGAATTTGCTCAAACACCTTTGTGCTCCCCTTTGGAGCGCATAACGATTTCAGGTAGTAAGTTCAACGGTCTCCCACATGTTAGTAGTAGTGATATACTCAGTAATCACCCACATAGGGTAAGAAATCTATCACATACCGATATGAAAGACGAAAAGGTTATGCATGGATCTAGGCTGAACAGTGGTTCCCTCCATCTCCAAGCTGCACCCCTAGTGGTCATTCTGAGTGACGTGCCTCAAAGCCAGAGTAGACGCCCCGAATCCACATGGCAACTCTTGCATAAAATAAGACACTGGCTTAGCGTCAAACTTAAGGGAGTAGGTTATTGGAATGAGGACATTCTTAATCACATGATTATGGCTAGACGCAGTCCATGGGTCGGCCCTCGAAATAAGGAATTGAAAGGTGACTGTGTGACAGTTAATTTCGATAACACCCAGTCCCCCAGAGTGATACTTGATATTCTGGGAGGGCCCTTAAGGTCTAAAGCTGATTCAATAGTGGTTTTACCATTGGGGTTCTTCTATGAGCAGGGTTTATATATATCCCACCCACGGATCGCTACTAAGGGACCCGGTTCTTCGAGAGTAAGCTCAAGACGTGACCTCAGACTTTTTGAGGCCCCTGTTCACAATAGGTTTGCTCCATTATCTGATTTAGAAGATTCCGATTGACCGTTATTAAGTAATCTGCCACAAAGGGATTTTATGGAGGAGTGTGGAAAAGGTCCTTACCATCTGCCTCTCCCCTTATTAGCCCCAACAATAGCTCAATGTCTCGATCCTTCAAGTGTGACACAGACCCTTCCTATTATAGAACATCAGGCCCCTTGTGAGAATTCTTTAAGTATAAACTCTTCTCTTTTGATGTCTTGGAATGTTGCTGGTTTATCCTCCAAACTCTCTTCAATTGAATGGTCGGATTTGGTGTATCGCTATGATTTTGTTGCGCTACAGGAGACCTGGTCGGTGTCTACAATTCACCGCCCGGGCTATCTGGCTTTTGGGAAAGCGGCAACTATCAAAGGGAAAGGACGACCTAGTGGAGGGTTATTAATATGGGTCAAGCAACATTCATCTTTTCAGATCAGAGAAATGCTCACGAATTATGGAGATATCCTGGCCCTTAAAATCTCGAGGGATGGCATGGTGGTGTTTACTTTAATTAATATTTATTCGCGAGGGCAAGTGGGGGGCAGATTGTCCCCTACTATACAGCATCTGGATTCCTTTATTGATGATCTAAAATGCCCCAAATCATTGGTGATAATGGGTGATTTTAACTGCACCTTTGAGCCCTTGGGCTACGAAGATGGTAATTTAAGTGCAGAAGAGGATTCCATTTGGGGTGTTCCATCTTTGTCCCTAGCCCCTATTAAAAAGTGGACCGAGGCGGCCCTCCAACGTAAAGGATTTTCTTTGGGGCGGGGTCTGAGAGCTGTAAATGGGAGAACTCCATCAGATCTCAATGGTAGTAACACCTTTTCAAACGGGAGGAGTGGCAGCAGGATAGATTATATCCTTGTTAGTCTGGACCTATGGTCTATTGTTCTGGATATGACTGTAATTAATAGACCTGAAAGTGATCATGATCCCCTATCAATGAGGTTGGCTTTAAAGGTACTAGCGAGCAACCATCTTCAGCGGGAAATGTTGATAGGAGATATTGCAGTATCAAATGATTTTCGTCGCCTGAAGTGGGTTTTTATATCGGAAAACGAAAGCATCCAAAGTCAACTCTGGAAGCTTATTGAGGAAACACTGTCAACTCTTTCAGCCTTCAACTTTTTAGATGAATCCCCTCATTGCTTAATGAGCGAACATGAGGTTCTTTTTGGTAAGGTGAAGTCCCTATTAACTATTAAAAAAAAGGAAAGCAGACCTACTGTACGGAAGGCAGCCAAATGGTACGATAAAGAGTGCTCAGCAGCTTTTAAGCTGCTCTCCCTGGCAATTAAGTCCAAAGACATCCAGACAATTAAATCTGCTAGGGTCGCGTACAAAAGGGTCCTTCAAAAGGCAAAAAAAAGTTTCGACGAGCATAGATGGGAGGAGCTAACGAAAGACTCCTATGAGAAGATCTGGACACAATTTTGGCATTTAATAAAATGGGGCAGTGGGGTGGATGTCCCCACCCCCCACAATAACGTTCCCCCTGACAAATGGGTTTCCCACTACCAAGCCCAGTTTACTTGCCCTCGAAGTTCCGTGCCTGGCTATATTGATCTAGCAACTTCGGAGGTCTTAACTTTTGGCCTGGCGGAAATTGAGGCTGCCATAGATTCGGCACCAGTAGGTAGGGCACCTGGCCCGGATTGTATTCCTTCAGACCTTTTTTAATCTGACAGAAATAACTGGGCAAGGTACATTCTTATTTTGCTAAATGCTTAAGTTTGGGGCACACCTTTGCCTGTCTCCTGGCTAGGCGCGGAAATTGTTCCGATTTTTAAAAAAGGAGATCGCTCTTGCCCCTGCAATCACAGACCCATTAGCCTAATTGATTCACTTAAAAAAATAGTGGCTAGGACTATATTAGCTAGGGTCCACGAATGAATAGATGAGTCTCGGGTGTTATCTGATTATCAAGCCGGCTTTAGGTCACACGTAAGCACAATTGACCAGGTATTCAGATTTATAATGATTTACTGGCGTACGGTCATTTTATCGGGGGGGACTTTGTTTGCAGCCTTTGTTGATTTAAAATCTGCTTTTGACTTAGTCCTCCGCAATAAATTGTGGGATGCCCTTAAGGAAGCTGGTATGCCGTTGCCTCTTTTATCTTTTATAGCCAAACTCCATACCTCGAACTTTGCACAAGTTCGATGGGGCCAACAGGGTGAGATAACTGATAAATTCCCTGTAAATAGGGGCGTTAGGCAGGGATGCGTTTTAGCTCCAACTTTGTTCTCCCTTTACATAAATAGGGTTATCTCCTATTATACAAACTATTCCACCAACGGCCCTTCATTAGATGGTTCCAGGGTCCTACTTGTTTGCAGACGACACGCTTATTTTATCAAAAACTCAATCTGGTCTGCAGCGAGCCCTGGATCGGTTTATGGTGTTCTGTAATGACCACGACCTGGTAATCAATGTCGAAAAGACCAAGTACATGGTGATGCACAAACATAAAACAGTCAAGAGTAAAGTGTCACTGAACGGCATTCTTTAAGAACAGACTGACACATTTACATACTTGGGCATCACAATGAGTAGAAAGTCGACCTGGAAGCCACAAATTGATTTATTTGCTCTTAAACATAATCAGCTAGCTGGAGCTATATTGAAAGAATTTGGAGCTTCCTATACAAAATCAGTGGGACCTGCAATTGCTTTATACAAAGGGAAAGTTAGAGCATCAACTATATATGGGGCGGAGATCTGGGGCCATGATAACCTATCGCCCCTAGTCAAAGCCCAAAATAAGTTTCTGCGCTCATTGACCGCCCTCCCCCAGTCTACACCCATTCAGCCCTTATTGTTAGATCTGGGGTGTAGGGCGTTTGACGCTGATGCTGGGTTCAGACCCCTCTCCTACTGGAGAAGACTGTGGACTACCCCTGAAGTTCTATCTTATGCCAATGCAATTTGGTATATTAAGGATCTTGATATGCAAAGGAGAATAGTCAATATATTAAAAATGGCCTGACTGATATGGGGTTGGGCCTTTTGTGGTTGGATCCTAGGGGCAATCAATTCCCCAGTAAGCTAGATTATAAAACCCTATATTGGGAATCCAGGTCACGGAAACTATGGTCTGAGACAAATAGTAGCTCACTAACTGGCCTCTTCTTGGACCACAAGTTCCTAAGTAGCTTTGAACCTTATTGGAATTTCATCTCCAGAGTAGGGGACTGCAAACTATATCATCAGTTTAGAGTGGGGTCCCTCCCGCTCAATTCCTTTAGCTACAAGTGGAAGAGTGGAGCTGACAGATACTGTCCCACCTGTATAACACAGGAAGAGTCTACCGCCCATGTTTTGTTTGTATGCCCAGCTTTTGCTCTCCCTAGGCAAATATGGCTCAAGCCGATTTGTTCAAATTTAGGCACTAGATCACATAAAACAGCTATGCGTATTTTGAGAACTAACACCCGTGAGGACATAGTCGTTGCTCTGGCTAAATTCCTCAGTTGGTCCTGGGCTATACGCAGGGTCCAGGTGAATAGGAACAACCCTTCAGTTCTTCAAGCTTTAGAAATTTAAATCTACCTATGCCCCGTTATTCCTAGTTTTAATTTTTTTATCAAAATTGGAAGATTGCTATGCTATGTTATATTTGTTTTAGATGACCTCTAGGGCTGGTCCCGTTTTGAGGTTTCCTGTCTTTGTCTTATATATACTTTTTTTAATTCCTTTTATTGTAGTGTATCTTTCATGATGTAACAATCGAATAAAGGTTTGTTGAATTGAATTGAATTGATAAGCAACTAGCCTCTGACAAGGACCCCTTCCCTTCACCTCCTTGTTCCCCATGGACTGCCACCTAGCTACATTGATTTGCATATGTTGAAATCACTAGAGGAATTGAGGGAAGAAAGGACATGCCTTTCTGTAAGTTCTTGATATCCAGTCACCACTCCAAGCCACAAGCCAAGATCTGAGAAACCGGGATCATAGACTTGTACTCTTGAGTAAAACTGGGGACCAGTGAGCCAGGAGATGTTCAAACCAACAGTTTTAGGTGGAGTCAAGCCACAGGAACTTCTGCCGTTGTTGCTGACATCAAACCTTGGATTTTCAAGAACATCCTCACCAACGCCTCCTGATAAGACAAGAGCTGTCTGACAGAAGTCTGTAAGACTTGAACCCTTGTCTCTGGTCAGAATACCTGTGCTTTGGGAGTATTGAAAAATGCTCAGATGAACAACCTGTCTAGCAATGATACTAGTACTGACTTCTTCCTGTTCAGGACAAACTCCAAATACTTAACCACTCTCTTCACATCAATGAGGGCCTAAGGGTGAGAAGGAGCTACTGTTACCAATCGTCCAGATACAACATAACTTGAATAGCTTGGAAATATAAATTATCCCCCACTTGCGCCAATACCTTTGTGAAAAATGTTTGCAAAGATGTTAACCCAAAGGGAAGAACCCTGAATTGAAAATGTCTGCCTGCCACCGAAAATCTCAGAAGTGGCTGACTCTGTAGGTAGATCAGGACATGGAAACAGGCGTCCTGTAGATCCAAGCTAGCATGACAACATCCTGTAATATGGTAATTCTGAATGGTGCCTTGTGTACAAATGGATAGACCCACTTTAGAATCAGAACTGGATGGTAGGAACCATCTGCTTTTGAGACTAAGGAAAGAAATTAAAAAAAAAACCCTTGTTTCCTCTCCAGGGTTGAGCTTCCACCACTGCACCTTTTGCATTGAAACTTTTACCACTTCTAACTGATATTTTTTCTTCACCAAGTCCTTGGGTATAAGGGTCTCTCTGAAGTGAAGATCCAGTCTTTCAGTTCCATAAAATACTCACCTTTTACCACCAACAGAACCTGCTTGTCTCCGATCATGTGCTTCCATCTGTAGTGGTAACTGGGAAGTCTTGTTCCCACAACTTCTCCAGGATAGTCAGGATTTTTGACTTTGCTGCTGAGATGAGTGGAGTCAGGCTTTGTCACCATGGACAGCCCCTCACCATGGGCCTGGCTGCGAAAGGGATGCAAACATTCCTGAGCAGCTTGAGCTAACTTCTTTTTTCTTTTCAAAGAATGATTTTCTTGCTGGAAAAGTTTTAAAATGCTGTAGGATATTCTTTTCTCAGATGTCTTTTAGATTAGCTCATCTGGCTCTTTACCAAAGAGTTTCAGCCATGTCAATGGGAGCTTCTGAATAAGTGCCCTTTGAGACAAATCCAGCTTCGACAAAGTGAGCCACAGTAATCTTCTGGCTGTTGCTGCCACCCCAGCCACTGCAGATGCGGACCATAAAGAGATGAATGTAGTGTTGGAGAGAAATTTTTACCAGCAACTCCATATTACCCAATATTGATATGGGGTCATGACCCTCTTGCAGGCAATCGAACAAGGACTGAAAGTCTTTCAGAAGAGTCTGCATCTCATATGCTGCATACAAACTTGTTTTGATTGCAAAGTTTGAGGCCGCATAAGAGCGCTTAATAGTACTTTCTACCTTCTTATCACACGAGTCTGATAATAATGCTACATTGGAGGCCAAAGGAGCTGAAGACACCATACTGAAGAGCATGGAATAGCCCTAGGATTATGTGGAAAGCCATCCTCAAATATTTCTAATGTTTATCTTTTTATTAGGAATCAGGGTACAATGGATTGATCTGAATCCTTCCATTCTTTAAGCATAATGTTACGTAAAACATCATGGAATTGAATCTGATCCACATATTGGTCTTCATACTGTGAAAAAGAAACCTTCCTCAGATGATTATCTCATAGGCTCAAACCCAGAGACCTCTCTAATATGGGACAACATTTATTGGAAATGTTCTCCTTGCACAAACATCCTTTTTGGCCCTGTTTCCTGCTCGTCTTCATTAGAGCAATCCATTGAATGCTTTTCAAAGCAGGCTTACTCAATTCAGAATAAACAGCTACTTGAATTAAGGCTTGCAAATCTACCCTACAGAAGGTCACCATATCATCATTCTCCTCCTCCTCTTTGGCTTCCTGCCTTTTCAGTGCAGCCTTAGAATGCCTCATAGAACCAGGAGTTTGAAAATAGGCTGTAACTGCCCCAAACCAGACTTCAGTCATGACTTGCTGTATCATAGGTTTTTCTCCAGTAATGAAATATCTTCTACCAAGATTGTGCTGCTGTAGAAAGACCCGCGAGCTGCACCTCACTATCCGCAATTCACTCACCTGCCAGCGATGTCAGCTCCCCCATTGAGAAGGGAAAAGAAGGGGAAAGAGCGGTGCTCCCTCTGCATTCTAATCCCCATGTCCCAGTGCTGCATATGGAACTGGAGACCCAGGGAAAACAGCCACCATACCGCGCTGAATGTAGAGCATGTAATTACATTTTAAACTAATGGCAACAAAAAAATTAAGTAACTTATGTGAACCGCGATCCTGTATGGAGACAGATAAGCAAACATGGTATGGAAATTAGGAAGGGCCTTTTTAGTGAGGGCCGGGAAGGTTCTTCCATGGTAGAAACGAAAATAAAACATTTAGGAGGGATCTCTGTGGAGGAGGCTGACCTTCCTCAACAGTTATGGACTGGGGCAGAAAGAACAGGTTCTGGAGTAATATTATTTGTTTAAAATTATTCAACATTTTTATTTTATATTAAATTAATTTTATTTGCTGTTTAAAAAAAATAATAAACTTTATTAAATATCCCTATATTTTCTTTACGTGTCTTTCTGCCCCTGTAGTGGAGATCTCCACAATCACGTGAGAAAAAAAAGTAATTTTATACTCATAAATTCAGTAATAAGAGTCTCCACCTACAAAATTTGAGGGCGTGGAGACTTAAATCTATATCTGGGTGTAAATCTGTTCTTGGTAATGATGAATGGCAAAAAAAGCAGAGATTTACACCGAGGTTAAGATAGGTCACAAAGTTAAAACAAGATATTTGATCACATTTTGTGGACATTAATCATTTTCAATGCGCAGATGTCATTCACGTGTCAGTGCCTGAAGACTTACTATTTCTATAATCACCTTATTCCTTCATTGTATGCTGGAACTTTATTTCAGGGAGGGAGGTTCCTGCAAGGAGTTTAGAATATCCTGAATCCATTTAGGAGTCAAGAGATGTCCTACATCCTCAGCACCCTCAAGATGAACATGCGGTTTGATACATTTAAAGTTGCTGCATTTTCAGTAGTCTGTGCTGTACATTTCTACATTACGACGATTCCAACGAATCTTAGGGGATCAGCTGCTTTGACTGCAGCAGGTGCCTCTTCACCTTGAGCCGAACATATTACCTCTTTTTGTCAAATACTATTGTTATTAACAGGGTGCTGTTTGCATATGATTGTACTTGTTTCTTGATGGGTTGCTTTCTTGAAACTTCATGAAAATTCATGCTCCTGCAGCAGGCTTAGAAGGCAAGTCTTTTCGGTACCTTATGTGCACTAAATAACAAAACTCTTCATTGTAATTATTTTAATATACTCAGATTACAGATTGGCTAAAACTAAATATGTATACTAGTTTCAAGAAACGAACAGTTGTCCCTTGTGGAGCGTCTGGAAATCACTACCACAGCACTGAGTGAAGGAGAGCTGTAGTGTTGGGTTCTGTGGCTCAAGTGTGACATCCAATCACAGCAAATTGCCTAAGAGGTGTTCTGATGTTTTTTTCACTTACTGACAGCTGCCAGAAAATAATGTGCATTGTTAGTTTCACAGGCTTTCAAGTATGGTACATAAAAATGTTGACATGCTGGGACCACTGGATACTTTCTACCCTCAGGAGCGGATGTCCCTAACGCAGTCCGCTACCGCGAACGCGTTGAAGGTTTGCCTTGAGAGAAGGAGTAGGCCGCAGGGCTGCCCTGAAGCGGTTATTCCGGACGCGGTGTCCTGGATGAGAGCAGTGTTGCAGCACTCTCCAAAAGAACAGGGGTGCCATAAAACCCGTGATTATCCTCAGCAGTGGGTTTCCTAGACGCAGCACAGCACCAGTGGCATCACTGGTGTTAGAGCGGGGCCAGCCCAAGCGTGAGTGTGAGCCCGAGTGGAGTCCCAGCAGTTTCGTCAAGAGCCCTTCTTCGGGTAAGCTCCAGGCATTCTGTTTAGAGCATGTGATATTTATATTTCACATTTCTGCTCGTTGTGAGGCAGGCCGCCTATCTATCTACATCTTCTGCGGGCATATTTCCTTAAGCAAGTGCTTATTAGCTCCATATTTTAGCTCCTCCTGTGGTAGCTCTCCCTGTGCGCCCATTGTACACCCGTTACACACGTTGAACTTTTGCCTACGATTTGCTGCACGTTTTCTCGTAATTTCTTTCTCAAACAAACATCCTAGAAGAAGGGCGTAAGCAAAGAAGAAAAAAAGGTCAGAAAAGGAATTCAGGAGGAGGACTATGGTAAAGGGAGAATTTTGAGACTTTCGAGTTTGAGTCAAGCTCAACCTAAGCTAAGTTAAAAACAAGCATTTACAATGCAATGGTCTCGGCAGTGTTAAATTTAGAGCTATTGGCACTGCTCATGACATTATTTTTGTTTATGTTTTTATTTTTAAAACATTTAAAGAAACACCATTGTTATTTACAATGTCAATAGCTTAATCTATCTCAAATGCGAGACCTATTGCATTTGCACCCACACACAGAGCCACACACACAAAGCCACCGACAAACACAGAGCCACCCACACAGAGCCACCTACACAGAGCTATTCCCATATAGCAACCCAGACAATAGTCAGAATGGCGATGCAGGGGCTCTAGAAGGGGTGAAAAACCAACAAAGCCCCATTAACAACCGAATGGTCTTTTAAACACCTGTGAAGTACTGGCACCCCACTGTGAAGCACCCCCCCCAAGCACAGATATACAGCCTCCACACATCACAACAAGAGCAGTGACAACAAGACGGGCACGCTCCCGTGCACGAAAGTAAACCCTGCAGCCTGCACTCTCACTCTCGGCGCTTTAAATAGTGCACCATTCCATTAGCTGAAGTCGCAACCTATGCAGGGGACAAAAACCCCTCCCCCCGCACATCACTTCTTCCCACCCACAAACACCGCACACGTCGAGAAAAAGATGATCCACAGACCACATCACTGCTTGTGAATCGGAGAAAACCTGAGCTTAAAGCTGGATTTTTTTTTTAAAACACTATGATCCTGGGCAATTCACTTAATGTTCGGCGCCGCTGTTCATGTGTGTACCAACATAATCTTTTAAACACAGCCTGTACACCAGGACTAGGCGCTATGCAGCACATGCCCAGACCCTTCCCAATTACCTCCAGTCAGGGAGAGACCAACAGAGAGAGAGAGAGGGGGAGGGAGAGAGCACCAATGCTGGCGGCACAGAGAAAGAGACAGTAACATTAACAAGGGGTCAGTGACACAAACTGGCCCAAGAAACACACAAAAGATCAGGAATTCACAAGCATGGACGCTGGAGAGGACTGACACAGGACACAGGATACAGACGTATGGTCAAAGCACTCGCACCCCCTCATATGTTTCCAGAGACAAAACTGTGCATTATTTAAATAGGGACCAAAACAATGTTAGTTTATAGTTCTTCCACCAAAACCCATCCACTGCTGCCAAGGCGGCAGCGATGGGCGGTCCGGCTAGCGCTGAACACAGGGGGTCACGAACCCGCAAATAATTTAATTTCCCGCTGCTAAGGCTCCCGGCATCGCACCCCCAGCGCCCCCCTCCGTGGACCTGAGGCAAAGAATGCTGTGGTGACCTACCCGACATCCAGTTGAGGACGGCAGCCGGGATCAGACCCTCAGCATCGGGTTGTGGCGTGAGGATCAGCGGGACAAGGAGCGGCATCAGCAAGGGCTGCAGGAGCAGCGGGCTTCACTTTTGCACCTTTTTTCGAAGGTGGGCTGCGAAGGACGATTGGCGCGTGGATGTTGGGCAGCGTGACCGGAGCCTCCACCCCCGCCTGTGCCACGGATCGAAGCAGTGAGCTGGGTCTCATCTCGCCATTCCCGGTGGTAATAGGGATAAAACGGGGGCAGCGTAGCGAAAGCCTTTCCCCCCCACCCAGCAGAACAGCAGAAGCGTGCACTGTGGCTGCACTGCGGAGACAACGGCGCCATTAAAAATAAAACAAGTAAAGAGGAACAAGCCGAGGGCACCGGAAGACACCACCGCCTTTCTCCGAGGCAGAGCAGAAATGCCTCGGAGAAACGCAGCGGCATTTTCGGATTCGGGGGCGTGTTTGTCTTTTCTCTCCTCCAGCCATTGGCTGGAGGAGAGAATGAGACTTCTTGCAAAAAACACGCCCCCCCGATCCGAAAAGGACGGGGCCTAATCGGAATGACTGACCTCTTCTCCAATGGCTGGCCAGCATTCAAGAGGCCAGCCAATGGAGAACAGGGGAGAAGAGGGGCGGGTTCAAGCCCCTCTTCTCCAAGTCATTAAATCTCGGAGCTAGACTGCGCAAGCACAGCCTTCGCAGCCGAGACCTAATAAGAGCGAAAGTGAAAAGAAACTGAGGGGGAGATCAACCGAAGAGAGAAAAACAGCATTGGGAATTTCAACCTTAATCCATGCGACCTGGTGCACGACTATAGGTCTAACCTTAGTCTGGGTGCTGATGAGGTGTGCAGCAGAAGCGGTCTGTGTAGCACGGATGCAGCTTGCGGCCATTTCATCTAACTTACTGCTGGGTTCGATATAATCAGAGTACTCTGACAGCTCCTTCACTAATCCTTATAATAATCAGCTACTTTCAATGAAGCGTATTCAAGGGATTCCTCTATGAAAACACGATCTGCTTGACGAAACCTTAAACGCGATAAAACAGACAAAGCAGTCACAATAGATAGTCATGGGGTAGCGCATCAAATGCGCAGGAAACAGCTTCTGGCCTCAGATAAGCAGTCTCAGCATCAGGAATTGTCTTGGCACAGCATGTCTCAGGAACATAATGCTTGATTAGAATCCAGTTCGAGTTCCTGAGAGAGTTCTCCTCTCTCAGGAATTATATCAACTACACCAATTACATTAGCTGTTTCAGCTACTGGCCCAGTCGGTATCCCCAGCCATGGTACAAGCCTCTCATCTGTAGCAGCAGCTAAGCCGGACAAAGGGTAGCAACCTTACCCTCTATTTTCCTGGGCTGCTACAAAAGATGTAAAAAACAGCTATCTATGCGTCTTCACATTTGACTCAATCAACCACTGAATTATTATCATCTCAATTATTGTCAAGTCAGACATCCAATTCCCCTCAGTCTATTCGCCAGAATTAGACTACTCAGCAAGATCCAGCAATTGTAACTACCACAGCACCTTCGATCGCCAACTCCACACTTTCAGCATCTCCTGCACTATCTTCATCATCTGCACTGCCACCTCAGACTCTTCCAATCGAGGCAACGTTGCATCAAATTCTAAGTGAGCTACGCAACATCAAGATCTCGCAAGATCTCGCAAGAAAGAGCTCATATGAAAACTAATGAACAGCTCAAACAATAGTCTTCTCCAATTGTCTTCTCATGTGACTCAGGCTGAGTCTCAAATTTCGTCTGTGGAGGACTCCTCTAAAAATCAAGGTACAACTTTAAATAAGATGTGGTCAGAACGTGAGGATCTCCAATTTAAAACAGATGTAGTGTAAAATAGGACATGACATACCAACCTCCAATTTGTGGGGATACCGGAAGGTGCGGAAGCTGGCTCTTCCTCTTTAAAATTGATCTCTGACCTGATTCATAAGCATGTATTGGTGGGCAAGGCAGCTGTGGGGGAAGATCTTACTATTTTCAGGGCTCATCGTGTTCCTCCAACGCGTCCTTCAAAAGCTAGTCCTCGGACTATAGTGGCCAGCTTTGGAGACGTGCGAATAAAAGAACAGATTTTCTCTCAGGCAATCTCCAAAAAGCACTTCTCCACAACTGAGAACTTTTAGTTTTGAATCTTCTTGGATATGTCGATACTAGCGGCTCAAAGATTAAAAGAGTTTGTGGTATTGATCAACTAATTTAAGAACTCGGGGGCACCCGCTGGGATTATGCAACAATCAAAATTGAGAATGTTTTACAAAGGATGCACACGTTTTCTATCTGTAGATCAAGCTAAAAATATTCTACACATAGTAAAGCAGGGTGGTGGGTAAGAAGGGTCAGGGGCTCCCTTTTCTTCTTCCTTTCTCTTTTTAGAGTACTCATAGAGATGTAACGAGAAGAAAGGATAAAAAGATAAACCTTCAAGGATCAACTAATCTAAGCTTTAATAATTTTGAGCTATCCACTGCTCCTCCTGGGGATGAGCTTTTTAGTACCGAACCAAAGTACCCCCTTAAGGGGCACAGGGGTATAGGTGGGTCAACCTTTTGAGCCTGTGACAGGTAGGGTCTTTAATGGAGGGTTGTGAGGGTGGGGTGCTTCACTCGGGTGTGCTGGTCAGGAGGTTATAACAGAAAATTGCAGTTAGTAAAAATATTGTTTATTTTTTGGGGAAAGATTTTGAAAGTACCAAGGCAAAAAAGCCTCTTGAATCTGATAATGGTTTTATTATTCTGGCATAACTGCAAGTCTCTATGTCTGCACAACAAATATTTAGATTGGCCTCATGTAACATCACAGGGTTTAACAATCATCTTAAATTGAAAGCTACATTGCAGTGGCTGGTCTCTATTATTATATTTCTCAAGCTTTTTTTTGCTTCTGCAGGGGCTGCTGTCAGGGTAGTAGCAATCTTGTTTACTTATCACTGTGCTGTAGAAATTTTACAAATCAAAAAAGACCCCAACACTAGATGGATTATCGTAAACTGGAAGATGAGCAGCCAAATCTTCCAGATAGTTAGTGTTTATGGCCCAATTGTCGATGACACAACAGCACTGGAGGGTCTTCAAGACGCTCTTTCTCAACTTCCAGGCTATATTATTATAGGGGGGGATTTTAACTTAATGCAGAATTTGCAGCTTGATTCTTCACGTAGGCATAAGGCTCAAAACAAACCTAGAGTAGCAAGAAGTGCTGCCACCCTTATACAGGAATTCGCCCTTTTAGATCTCCAGTGAATTCAGCATCCTCAGGCACGTGAATCAATCAATCAATCAATCATTCAGGGGTTTATATAGTGCGCTACTCATCCGTGAGGGTCTCAAGGCGATTGGGGGGGGGGAAAAGACTCCAGATCAGTCGAAGAGCCAGGCCTTGAGGTCTTTCCTGAACGTATACAGGGTCGGGGAGGGTCTGATGTTCACCAGGAGCTCGTTCCAGGTCATGGCTGCATGTATGAGAAGTCTCTTCCTCCGGTTTTATTTCTGCGGATGCGGGGGACCTCTGTCAGGGGGAGGTGGGTGGAGCGGAGGTTTCTCTTGGGTGCGTGGAAGGAGACTCTCTCGTTAAGGTATTTGGGTCCGATGTTGTTGAGGGCTTTGTAGGTATGTGTGAATATACCTGTTTTTTTAAAAGATACAACTCTGCTTCAAGAATTGATTTTTTCTTAATTTCACATCACTGGGAACGAGGTAAGATTTATATCCTTGCAAACCCATTTTCAGAAAATTTGGTTCCGGTAATAGAAATGAAGGTCAATTCAGTTAGACGCGAGCATCCTCGTTGGACTTTAGACAAAACTCTCTTAACTGAGGAAGAATGGGTCACAAGCATGCAAATACAAATTAAGGACTTTTTAGAGAGAAACAAGGGGTCTGCTCCTCTTGTCTTTGTTTGGGAAGCTTGTAAAGTTTATAATAGGGGGGAGATAATATCATACAAGTCCAATATATCCAAAAAAGGGCTACAGCTTTGGCACCACATCACAACTTAGATCAAGCAGTCCAGAGACATATAATCTACTATTCTCCAAGCACGAAAAACAATTTGGAATAAGCTTAAAGCGATTTAAAAACCTTATGCATTTCTACTACTGTTGTGAACCAAAATACATGCTTTCAGAAACTTTATGAGGAAAGTGAATATGCTGGTAAGCTTCTGGCATGGTCTTTAAAAAAGAGAAGTAATAAAGCAATGATTAAGACCATCTTTGACGAAAATAGAAATCAAGTAGTAAACCATTGGATATTGGACCGGTTTTTCTCTCACACTAAAAGAAAATATATTCATCTTTATCTTTAATCCCTTTTTCCTCCGTAGACGAATTTCTTAATCCTATACAATTACCTAAACTTAACCACTCTCAGCAAGATCTTATAGTAGCCCCAATTACAATTGAAGAGGTTCAGGAGGGGATTAAGAGGTCCTCTAATGGGAAAGCATGTGGCTGTGATGGTTTTCCATCCGAATTTTATAAGGTTTTTCTGTCTCAATAAACAGAAATCTTAGTCGAGTTATTTAACGCGATAATAAAAGGAAGCCAGCCCTAAATCTTTCTCCGAGGCAGTCATTATAAGCTTCATCAGGAAAGGAAAATCACCCGATAATTTGGACTCGTATCGCCCGAGCAGTCTGCTAAATGGTGATTAAAAATTGTTTTCCAAAATTATGGCACTAAGAATAATTACTGCTGCCCAATTAGTGGTCAATAGAGATCAGTCAGGTTTTTTGCCTGGGAGAATGTTGGCAAGCAATACCAACTTTGTAGTCCAGGCAATCAATTATTAAATACATAAAAACATACAAGCTACTATAATCATGATAGACGCTGAGAAAGCTTTTGATTTAGTTCCTTGGGAAATCTTGCTTGCAATTTTCAGAAAATTAAATTTTCCCTTTTCAACTTGTCAATTTATTAAACAACCTTTACAATAATGTTGAAGCAAAGATCATAATAAATTCTCAAACCGTTGGAACACTAAATCAAAGGAGGTACTCGGCAAGGGTGACCAATGTCTCCATAGCTCTATGCGCTATTTATGGAGCCTCTAATATCTTTACTAGGACAGGACCCGCAAATCAGAGCACCGATCCAAAACTAAACCTTTTTGCAGATGACTTAATTCTATATCTGTCTCCGGAGCAACACAACATTTTGAATGCCTTTAAAAAAATGTAATTTTTTTTCTGACCCGGGATCAATCATTCTAAATCTGAAATCTTGCTCTTTAACCACTCAGTTCAGGTCCTTCCGCTAGAAATGCGTAATCAGGTTCTGTCTTCTGGTCCAATTAGATATTTAGGGATATATGTGTCACAGGACCCTTCTTAGCTATACCAGCTTAATTATTAAAGTACGCTTAGCAAGGCTAGAAATCTTTTAAAGCAGTGGCAGAATTTACCACTCTCATTGATAGGGAGAATTGCTTTTGTCAAAATGATGATTTTGCCTTTATTTCTCTTTGTTTTTTCAAATGTATTCATTAAAGTCCCCCCAAATGTTTTTTAACAAGGTAGATCAAATGCTTCGGTATTTTGTGTGGTCTGGCAAGAAACCAAGCTGCTTTTTTGACTGGTGTACAAGGTTACTTACCAGACGTGAATCAGGCCGCAATTCTTACTTGAAGCAAATGATTTTGGAATCCGGCTTCCATCTTGTTCCTTTTATTAAAGTTCAGAGGCTCCCAAAGCGAAGTAGATATCAGACACCACAAATTATTTCTGATAGGTTTCTTCAATTGAAGCAGGAATATCACTTTATCTCTTTTCATCCAGAAATGCTAATCTCTCACAGTAGGGTATAGGTCTTCAGATAAGTGAAAGAAATACAACAGCTTGAAAGAGATTAGGAGTAATTCGTTTTAGGGATCTCTTAGGAGGAGAGCAAATTAAACCCTGAACTCAAGTTAAACAGTCCTATCCAGGACTTCCATCTTCATTAATTTTTTCATTTTTTCAGCTTAGGAACTTTTCTCAAGTCTCCTCAGATCCACAAGTAAATCTGATTAGTTTTAATTTTTATGTAAAAGGAAGCTATGAGGCAGGCAATTGGTGTAACATTTTACTTAGCTATCTCCAGGCTAAAACAGCACCTAAAACTTTACAAATGATCCAAAATTCTATGGGTTGTAGGCTGGATTTGCAAATATGGAGAGTGTATAACATCTGGGCTCATAAAGCCATAAGAGGCGCTAATTTTAAACGTATGGCTTTTCTTTCCAGTTGGCAACTTTATTACACTCCTTTTCGACTCTCTAAAATGTATTCTTCTATTTCGGGAGTGTAGGAAGGTGTAATCTGACTAATGGTTGCCCCCAACTTTTTGCCTGGTATTTGAATGGTTTTTGACTAGTCTGGCTGGGATCCTGCTATCCAGGACCCCAGCCTATCTGCTTTCTCCCTAAAACTAATGTGAAGTACCCTAGGTACAAACTAATTGGATGCTGAGGATGCCCTGACAGTCCCTTGTAGATGGTACCCTAGGTACCCAGGGCATGGGTCCCTCAGTAGGCCTACCAGGGCTGCAGCACTTATTGTGCCACCCTGGGACAGCCACACAAACTGACACCACCAGACCACTACTGTAGTCTGGGTAAGGTGGTGCTAGCACCCCTTACAGGGATATAGGTACCCTATATCCCACCCCATTACAACACATATACTCTCATAGGTCACCCCTTTAGCAGGCCTTGGTAATCCTACAAGGCAGGGTGCTGAGGTATGTGTGAGGGGGGACCCCTAAATGAGTAGGGCCTCTCTGCAACCTTCGTAAAATCATTGCTGGGTTGTTTGTGGTGTAGCCATACCATATACTCTTAACCGCATTATAAGTCTATCGCGATAACGCGATAACTTGAGAATGGCTACACAGAACCATATCGTGTTTGGTGTCAAACATGTAGGAATCATACCCCCAGTCCAGCCATGGGCATGAGGGTACGATTCCCCCCTGCTAGAGGGGCGATATAGGAAAAGCGGCAGAATTTAGACACCAATTTAAAAGTGCACAAGCAGTACAAAATGGCTACTACCCGCCACGTACACGACCCTGGCTGGTTGTTGCTGGGGAAAACCCCAGCCTCGCCAGCTGGACAATAGGGCCCCTGTGGAAGGGAGGTGCTAGCATCTCCCCAGACAGGATAATGTGGATTGGAACAGGGTGGGTGCACCAAATGTCCTTTCAGAGTTGCACGTAGGCAGCTGCAGAGACCTCATTCTGCATACACCGCTTGGAACCGGTTCAGGGGCATCCTGCCCCTCGCCCAGGCGGGAAACACACAAAGGGGAGAGGGTGTAGCCACCCTTTCCCGCCTCACCTCTCATTGGTGGACACTACTCTGGACACTCCCCTAATCTTGGGGATAAAGGTGAATAACGTGGCCCCAGAGCCTCAGATTAATCTTGAACTTTACAGTCTTGACCTTCGACTTGCTGCTGCCCAGCTGACGGAAGAAATCTCCCTTGGGATAAAGGAGTTATCCCCTTGCTTGGCAGGCACCTGATACACTGCAAGTGACCTGGTTGGAACCTCGCTGCTCCTACGGACTTCGACGACATCCAGCACCCTTGAGGTGGGTTTCCAGCGCATCCCAGAGGCCAGTGAGTGTGCTCAACGAGTTTGGGCACCGTGGACCGCGTGGGTGCCGAGATCCCCAATACCCCAGGACACCGGCCACCTCTTGTATAGCACACGACCCTGACCAGTGGGGAAGTTGTGCCTGAAAGATCTACTCGTCCATACAAGACCTCCAGAGAAACCAATGAACAGAGTCCCACGAGGGCCATGGAACAACTCGCCTATAACAGGACACTTCCCATGCGGCACCTGCTCAGTTTGTCACTTAACAACAGCGACAAAGACTTTACAACTACTGCCTGATCTAAAATGGACCATTAGATCACACACCAACTGCAACACCACCCACGTAATCTACATGATCACATGCCCCTGCAATTTACGATACATAGGCATGACGAGTCGAAAAGCCAAACTAAGACTCTGTGAACACAGAAGCAACATCAAGTGCAAAAAAGTGACTACGAAAATGAGTTGCCATTTCCTTGAAAAAGGACATACAGTTGATGATCTCCGATGTGTGATTTTAGAGACCTTACCTTCCAAGAACTTCAATGCCGAAAAAGTACTATTTGAGAAGGAACAAAGATGGGTATATCGTCTCCAAACATATAAACTTGGTTTGAATGATAATATTCCGTGGCTCAGCTTTAAGAACACATGAGCCCAACAACCACTCAGTACTACGAGCACCATGAATGCGGTCAGACTGACAACTACGCCTTCAACAAGTACCACGAGTACTATGAATGCGGACCAATCTCTCCCTAGTTATGACCCAAACACGGGAAAGAAAACAGTACTATGAACCACTAAGATACACAATTCTTAAGTATCATGCCCGGAATATAACTTCAAAACACACTTTCTCTCTCCCTGGTTCATTTAAGTTTGAAATATACCCATCCTTCACATACCTATGGTTAAATACCTATCGACTTTGAGGTGACTCTGGATGCACTATTGAAAAACTAATGGGAGCAAAATGCAGCAACAAACTTCATTTTATTTTCACATTTATCTCTATTATTCTTTTTTCGATCGGTAAAGACCACATAATACCGGAAATAAGACTATTAAGACATAATTATGACAATATATATTCTTCACGATCAACATTGGAAGAATAACTTTATTGATAACGCCCAAAAGCACATTCTGAACATATAGCAATCAAATAGCCTCTTACTCGTACCTTTCAAGGCAACGCTACACATTGGTAGCCTTTTCTCTATGTCTCTGATTTTCATCACTTTAAAAGAACCAACCACGGAGCTACCCGTGTCTTTACCGGGTCCTAGGAGGCAGAGTCAGCACAGGTCCTCGACCCACGCCGAATAGGTAACAGAAGGAGGAGCGAACCACGAGAAAACCGTAACGTATCTTTTAGATAACAATAATCTCTTTGAACCCTACTTTCCTTTTTTAACCACTACCAGAGCGTGAAGTGACCCCCCTAGAGTACTCATGGTGACCTGTAAATAAGGAGACCAGGTAACTTTAACTTTTTCTAACTCTCTCTAATAGCGCGCAATAATTTACCACATTACTTAGTAATTATTTCATTCTTAACCAAATGATTACCGCGCATATTGGATAATGGTCCTCTTGTCACCCACTCTAAAAATATAAAAAATATATAATATATCAAGCGCTCCACCTTAAGTTCTACTGCTACCTGCCAGCGAACCCAACATAGTACTCCCTCTGTAAAAGTAAACCGCTCGTAGCCTTTTGTGACGTTGTAATAAGAACATCACTTATCATGCAACCCATCTGTTGTATCTATTCAGGATTACCCGCGCCTATGAACCTTTGATCAGTGTTGACACGCACTATAAGACAACTCATGGTGTTATGTACCATTACTTGAATGACTGTAAACAAATGTATTTTTACTCTTGAAACCCACGATCATATGACTCTGCACGTACTTTGACGCTGCAAACTTCCGATGTATTTCGGGAATTGTACATGATCTGAAATAGAAAACCTTTCACCACGGTGTGCTAACCACGCGCCTTGTTTTTATGGCAATATGTATGCAGATCTGTCATTAATGTGAGTGTGAGTATGACAAAATGGATTGTAGAATGGCCATTATCTTACAGAAAGGAGGGACGAATTTTGCCCTGTTGAGCGTTTCTCCAACTTTAGGGAGATCCACTCGTGAAAAGCATTGTCATTTTATAAATTGCATATACAATACCAACTCAACCAATTCATAATGATTTGTGTGTTGTTGTTTTCCCCTTTACTCCCCCCCCGTCACAAACATTGAAACAACAGTTTTTAAGCTGAAGGTGCGACCAATGAGAAGAATAATTATCTTCCCGCACTTACACAAAGGTACCTTGAATATTAGGCTACCTAACTCTGCACAAGGTCCTGAAGAAAGCCCGCTTGACCCCTCGGGGCTGATGAGGGCTGAAACATGTCGACCTCTATTTGGACACTAAATACAAAAGTGCACTAGACCATAACAAGTCTAACGAGTGCACACCCACAAGAACCTTTTATAAACTATCCCGAATCCAGTACCAATAAAGAAATCTACTGGCTTTACGAGATTTTTAAAACAAAAACACTTTTTTTCATCACAAGTCACCTCACCCTTTTTTCTATTTACGATCACTACTGGGACCACCAGTGGCAAATACCTCCGGGTGGAGGAAGCATTGGACTAACCCAATGATTATGCGATCACGTTAATGACAAACTAGCGGAGAATCAAGATATACCGCTGAATTCGATCCTTTACTAAACGTGAATGAGGGTTTTTTAAACGGTACTCAGTACTGACCGTGCAATACCCTGGTTCTCCCAGGACCAGTGATCCACTCTCCCATTTGATTTTTAGATATATTGAGATAAGGAAGCTGAGTGGATCTAAGCCTCTTCTTTCTCCCTCCCTTTGATTTTTGGAAGTTGTGCTTTGGCCCATTTTTGAGCCAACCACTCTACAGCAATTGTGCCAAAGACCAGCGCCCTAGCCCCCTCCGGTGGCCCGTGGGTGCCCTTTTACGCACTCCAAATCGCCGCCTCCCGCGGTCCCTTGTCTCTCAACTTGTGGGCCCTAGCGGAGGTCTATTTTAAGAATCAAGAGTCTCCCTGGTTGCTCCAGGCCTGCTCTACAGTCTTCTTGAAGGAGACCTCTCCCAGACCTCGTGGGTCTGCACTGTAGCAGATTTGTTTATCTTTCGCGGGTTGCGGTTGCCAAGGCTTAGTGGATCCAATCCGGACACTAACACCCTCATCCAACGTGGGACAGTCGCCCTCCAGAAGCTGGCCTTCCTTGAAGCCTCTCGGAGCCCGTGGCTGCAGATCTAAGCTACACCACTTTCGACCTGAAGCACCCGACATCGAAGGGCTCTTTGCTTTGAGCCTCCTGGTCACTTTGCCGTGACCCAAACTCTGTCCCCTCTGCTTTCAGGTTCTTCTCTACAATCTTCACATCTTTGATCTTCACGGAATCATCGACGCTTTTGGCTAGCAGAACTTTTGACTATTTTCCCATTGAAAATCAGCCCGCGACCCGACAGCAGAAACGACCTATGCACCCGGCTTCCCTGGGGCAGGTAACAGTGGTACCTCAGTACCCTCGTGGTAGTGGGCTCCTCAAAAGCTTAAGTCTAAAGTTTTAACTTTGTACTCCTGCTAGAAGTATTTTTAAACTGTTTACTTCCAACCGCGACATTCTCCATAGGCTGTAATAGAGATCCCGATAGCAGCTACTTCCACTGCACGCGCCTCCCGTGGGTCCCCTTCTTCATAACCTGGGGTGGATTCTTAAGGGGCCAGAGATCCTAAATGCCCTAGGCATTGTCTGTAGAATTGTCGTGGTTCTTATACCATTTTTTTTTTTTTGATTTTTAAATGCTTTATAAATGCTTGTTGTTAACAGGTGTCCAGACTATGGGCAGCAAATAGTGAAGGAATTTCTGCACCTGGCAGATATGTCGGCTTTACCAATCACTGCTTTGTCTGTGTACACAAGTACCTTAAGGTCCTCATTTATAATTGCTTTTTCAAACTGTAAATACTGAACAAATGTTATGAAATAAAAAAAGCAAAGGATGTAATACTTCCATTTGATAAAGAGCTAGCTCTACTGCACTTGCCCAGCGTTGTGATAGAAGCTTGTGCTGCTCTGTTCTGTTTTGGTGGAGGTGTTGGTGCTGGGACTAGGGTAGAATTGTCCAGTTGGTCCTCGATGATAATTGTCCTTTGTGTGAACAATGCTTGCACTGCAACTGCCTGGGCTGTACTTGTTCTAGTGGAGCCATGCTTTCAGTAACTATTCCTTCGCTGTCTGCTCCAATTGCACATGGAGCTTGCACTGGTGCTGCTCTTGCGGTCACTGCTCCGTGTGACTTGAGGATAGCACTGCTGTTGCAAGTAGAGCTAAGGGGACACGGACACAGTCTTGTGTAGAACATACAATTATGGGTATACACACCAAGCAATTCCTGGGGAAATCTCAATTGCTGACTTCCCACCACTACCATTGAGACTAACCTCGTCCAAACTGTTGTGGTTCTACACAATAAGTAAAGGGGGGGGAAATAATATTAGTAATAGCAAACTGTTTTAGAACTTTTAAGCCTGCTCACCTAATATCGAAGTGCTGCTTCTTTTTGTAAATTTTTAAAAAGTAGCAAATTATGTTTCAGTATCAAGGACTAAAGAGGTCATCAGCGATCTGGAACTTACTGATCAATTCCCAGAAAGCAGTACTAGCGTTAGCATTGCAAATAACATTTTTAAGTAATACTACATATATTGCCCAATGATACAGTCAAGGAATCATCACTCAGCACACATTGTACATTATTATCCAATTCAATAATGCTCATTGTATCAAACTTAAAAAAATACCAATCTTTAACAAAGTGAACAGATCTGGCATGCACTTTCAGTCTTGACTGAAACGTTTAAAAACCCTGCTACAGTAACAAAAAACACGAAGCTTTCCTATACAAGGCACCTAGGAGATGAATATTAGTGTGACAAATCAAAGTTCTTTGAGATGTAAAATAGCCCCTCATGAATTCTGTAGTGGAAACACTCCATAAGAGGAGGTATAATACACGAAAAGCATGTAGCGAGTGACTAATATTCGTATGGGTGGAACCAAAGCCCCCTCTTGGAACAATATGTATGGCAGACAGCTGTGCTGTCGAGCCGGACCTAAGAAAGCTGTGAGGATTTGGCCAGAATTCAAAGCTGTTACCTGCAATTAAGTTTCTATATTCTGTCAGAAATGCATTAACCTACTATTGAAACCACATCCTCTAAAGATGATTTGCTTTTATGAAGCCCTGTAATTGAATGATCCAATTATTCTGCTGCTACCACAGTATGGGATGAAACATATAAAACATGTTGATAGACACTTTAAATTTATTCACAGAGCTGAAAACAGGTCGTGGACAAGAAACTTATTTGAAAAATTAATTATGGCTTTCCATTGAACAGATCTTCAGCGAGTCAGTATGCAGCTCAATCCACCACGGAGCCAGAGGATAAAGTTGCAATAGGATTATTCTATTCCATTTAAGCGTTTGTAGTCTGCAACATGTTCAGCATGCTGTCTGAAAAGCAAAATCCAGAGAGCTGCAGTGCTGCCAAATGCCAACCCTACTCGTAGCCAGTTTGGTTTGCTGGGATCATGTCGACGTGCTGTATATGCAGACCGTGTTAGTGCGGGACGCAGGCTTGTGGCGTAGAGCAACCGGGAGTAGAGCTGGGGGTGCATCGTTCCTGGGAACCTTCTTGACGTGAAACACAGGTTCTAAGTAAGGGTCAAGACAATTAGAATGTCACCATCTACCGTATACGGCACGCTAGACCATTATACCACTTTTTTAGTATATGGTTTGGTCCCCCCCTGGGGCCCAATGTTAATAGTGCTATTTATTGTGTCTATCAATGCTGGTTTGAGATTGTAACTTTGCCACAGCTTCATAAAGAGACTGTGGGATTCTGTCTAGAATAAATACATATATTTTATATATATACCTGTGTGGGCTACTCTTTCATTTGGTTATTCAAGAGGTTATTATAGTAAAACAATAAGCTTAACACTCCTTCAAGACTTAGCCTGAAGGCTGCTCTCCACAGCTACCACTAGGATAGCTTTCTTTAAAGGTTGTCTTAAACCTATCATCAATAAGAGTCGAATTGGACTGGTGCAAGGTGTCCCTATAACTAGAAGACAGCATATGCCAGGCCAACTTCTCACAGGGAGCATGTTTCAGATGCACTCATCCTATTCGGGACTGGTTCCATATCTGCTTCGCATGTCCGGGTATAGCAAAATTTTGGAACCAAGTGCATCAGTGGCTTAGCAACAAGCTTGAAATAAATTTAGCGCCCGAACCAAGTACAGATCTTCTTGGAGTGACAAATACACTTGGCCTACCAATACGACAACAACAGTATGTGTTTATCGCATCACGTGTTGCTAGATCACTGATCTTGCAAAGATGGAAGGAGGTTGATCCTCCAACATTTTCACAATGGCTGTTTAAGATGTCTCGTATCAAGGGGAAAGAAAAGCTATACTCGCAAAGAGTAGGAGCCTTAAGGAAATTTTTATAAAATATGGGGTGGAAACTAGCTCTATGCATACCCTTATCCACCAAAAATCAGCTTTCATATACACAAGTATAGATTTTGTATTTATGTTAATAGGCGAGTGTTAGATTTGGGGGTCTCTGGTTGGCACAGGTTGGTACTTGTGACAAGCAGGGACCCTCTCCTCTAGTCAGGACAAGGGGATTACCCTCTCAAAATAACCCCTGCTCACCCTCTAGGTAGCTTGGCGCGAGCAGTCAAGGCTTATTTCAGAGGCGTTGTAGGTTAAGCATTTGTGACCACATACAGTAACTTAGTGACAACACCACAAATGGACACCACGCTTGTATTATATCAAAAATAGTTTAGCTTTTATGTAAGATTTAGCACAAGACCATATAACGACTAGGATAATCCACAATACAGTCAGCAATAATGAGTTCTGATTTTAAGAATGCTTATCTTAGAGTTCTGTGCACTTCGCACCCTTTGTCGGACTCTTCTGGTGATGAAACGGCCCAGAAGAGTCTAACCGGCGCAGCGGACGCTTCGGTCCGATGTGCGCGCAAATGCAAGGCGAGTTGGTCACAGTACCTTAATTTGGATGTATCTGGCACAGACGGGACGATGTAAAAGAAAGCGGTGTACGCGGCGATGTCCTCCTGTCACGGTGCAAGCTACGGCTCGTAGACGGCCTCAGTGCGGTCGTTGGGAACTCAGAGCCGCGTTACTTGAGGGGACAGTGCCTGGTGTGGTGCGATCTTGTTACGTTGCGGCGTACGAGCTGTACCTTGGGAGGGGTGCTTGGCAGTCCTTCGGCGCGGTGCGAGGCGGTCAGTACGACGCGGATGGGCGATGCGTACTTCACCTGTCAGCACAAGTGTAGGCTTGACATCAGCGTCCGGGTGTGCTGTGATCAGCGCAGCTCGAAGGGGGGGGGGGGGTGAAACGAAGTGCGGTGCGGTGTCCCTCTGTCACGGTGCGAGCTACGGCTTGTTGACGGCGCTGGTGCGGATCGTTGGACTCAGAGTCGCGTTGTTTGAGGTGGAAGGTGCAGCACGGGGTTTCACAGATTTCAGGCAGATCTTACGAGGCACACACAGCTCCCTGCCTCAGCGCTACAGGGAAACAGCGTTTCCAGCAGCTCTCCTCAAGGCGGGTGAAGTCCACTGATCCTGGGACTTCGTTCAGGGGGCAAGCTCACTGACAAGCCCTTGGCGATCTTTGGCACAAGTTAAAAGTAAAGTCTTTGAGTCTTTCTCCTCTCCTTCAGCAGCAAGGCAGCCACTGCAGGCCAATCCCCCAGGTCAGGGACAGTATTCCTCCTTCAGCTTTCCCAGTTCCTTCTTTTCAGGCAGAGGTTTGTTCTTGGCAAATCTGGATCTAATTTCTTGGGAGCAGGGTCCCAATACTTATACCCCTAATTCCTTTGTTCCTCTAGGGTAGAGGGGCCTTTGCCCAGCCAGAACCAGTTCCTGAGCACTTTGTTGACATGTCTCTGACTTTCCATTCAGGGTGCAGGGCAGAGACATCAGACGCTCCACAGGAGGTGGAGCCAGCATTGTGGTGGCAGAGCACAGCCCTATTCAGAGTCCAGGAGTACTCCTCCCACCCATCTGGATGTAAATCTCTCTATTCACCACCAGGCTACCTAGCCCTGCCCTCTGGAATCCCCCAGCCCTGTCACTCACAGAAACCAGACAGCAGATACACATCATAGCAGAGGCGGGCTGAAATGATTAGGCAAGCAAATACCAGCTTTCTAACAGTGGTATTTGCAAACACAGAATATTAAAATAAACTTTACTAAAAGATGTACTTTATTATTCTGAGTTCAGGCATACTAAACTCGAGTTTCTACCATGTTCCCTGGGTCTGTTAGGGTCATAGAATGTAATAATTCTAACAGCCCATTCTGGCCTATGAGAACAGGTAGCCTTGCAATAGTGAAAAACGAAAATGGCTGTAATTCACTATTAGGACATGCCACACACATCAGGGCTTGTCCTACCTTATGCTTACAATGCACCCTGCCCTTGGGCCTACCATAGGGGTGACTCACATGAAGCAAAGGGAAGGTTTAGGGACTGGCAAGTGGGTGCACTTGCCCAGTCAGCATGACAGTACCCGACTGCGCGCAGGTTCTGCAATGGCAGACCTTAGACACCTTTAACCAGGCTGCTTCTGTGGGTGGCACAACCAGTGCTGCAAGCCCACTAGCAGCATTTGGATTTACAAGCCCTGGGCACTCCTGATGCACTGTACTACGGTCTGACAGTAAACCAAATAAGCCAATCATGGAATCCAATCAACATAGCAATTTACACAGGGAGCACTTGCAGTGTGGCACTGGTTGGCAGTGGCACAGTGCTCTGAGCAGCTAACACCAGCAAAACACATGAGGCTCCCCAACAAAAAGTGGAAGAGAGACTCACGCCAAGGTGCCAGGTCTAACAGCGAGTATTTATCAAGTATATTACTGATAATTCTATTCTGATGAATTACTTATTTATGTCTGCCTTTACTAACTGCAAATAAATAAATAAATAAAAGACATGCTGGGACCTTGAACCACGTTGTGAGTTCCATTGCATTATTGCTAGATTTGTACTTTAGGAGTACCCCTTCAGAAATGAGTAGTTTGCAATAGTGTGTGCTTATTTATGTCTGCCTTTAGTAACTGCAAATAAATAAATAAATAAATAAAAGACATGCTGGGACCTTGAACCACGTTGTGAGTTCCATTGCATTGTTGCTAGATTTGTACTTTAGGAGTACCCCTTCAGAAATGAGTAGTTTGCAAGCAGCTTTGTGAGCTGGGGAGCCGCTTTGTCGCTGAGCCGAGGAAGAGGACGGTCTGCATCTACATGGGACTGCAAGTCCCAGGGAGCTTTCTCAGCAATTACCCGCACCTGTGTCTGCCTGCGGGACCCTTCATTACTGCTACATTCCTGCTTGCGTCCCCCCCTTCGCCAAGGGCCGGCCCGTTTGAAACCATTTGAGACCGTTAGAGACCGGGTGAGGCTGGGCTGGGCTGGGCCCCCCCTCTGAATTCGTCAATTCCGTAACATACTGCCTGCTCTCTTACAAGGTGTTACTAACCAGGAAGCCCGCTTTGGTTATTTCATTCTTTATTTTGCCTAATAATCCCAACGAAGATGACTTTAGGAGAGGGAAAGGGGAGAAATGCGCTGCCTTCCGGCAATATGGTGGGAACATTGGATCAATTTCTAATCAGAGCCAGTTCGGTCCTTGCCCATGAGATCGCACTGACCGAGCGTCGCCTATCTCTTGATCCCCTCCAGACTAAACAATCATCTTTGGGCGGTTTGATGTCTGCTCGTACCCCAGACCGCTGCCTGATTACAGACACTGATTCCCATGATAAGGCAGGCGACATCGGACAGACTTTAAATGGGTCATTGGAAACATCCATTGTGCTGGAAACTCATAACATCCCCCCATCCATTGAATTGGTACACGTGGGTGTAGCAAACAGTCGAAGCAGTCCATCCCCACGTATCTCTACGAGGTCTGTGCCTCAATGTAAAAATAAAACTCTTGTTCCAATCCCAGACCCCCCATCAAAGAGTAAGCCGGGAGGAGGCCCTCAGAGGCAGAAATTTGCAAAATCCCAAAGAACAAATAAAAACGGAGGAACCGCATCACCAATATCACTAACGATAGTGGACCCTCCTCTCATTACCTCTGGAGTTTCGACCTCAGATCCTCCAGGTGATCTCTCCCTCGAAGCCAATGAGGCCTTGTGGAACAAACTGGGTAACCTAATAATAAGCCAAGCTGGTTCTGCACCGGGGCCATATGGCCGAGAACCCCCTTGATGCAAGAGAGATTGGACAATAGCTCAGCCTTAGTAGGCCCTCGGGTCTTACATCTTCCTCCGGCTGCCGCCTCTTTGGTGGTGGTCCTGAGGAATGTTCCAGTTTTGCAGGATGGACAGATTGAATCCACCGAATAGCTGATGGCTAAATTGGGGTTTGGGATTGGGATATTTGTAATCAGATGATTATGGCCAGATGCTCAGCATGGATAGGATATTCTGTGAAGGATGGGAGGGGTGATTGCGTAGTTGCCAATTTTAACAACGAGCATGTTGTTAGATTTCTTTTAGACCACCTAGGTAGTAGTAATCTAGGGTACCATTCTGGGAAAATCTCTCTCCTGCCCTAAGGGTTCTTTTATAAACGCCGCCATTCCCCTTTGATAGGGTGGGCAAACTCATGCGCAGTGAAAACATCCAAGGGCACCTCATAGAATCACACATAGATTATTTGACCTAAATCTAGCCAATAGATTCGCCCCTCTGTCTGGTCTAGAAGCTTGCGACTGACTACAATCTGCAAACTCGCCCCTGATAGAGAATACTGTTATTCAGCCTGCTCTTTCCCCCGTGATTGATCTAAGATCCCAGCTAGCTACCCCATATATACCAGTGAGCATTAAGAACCCGTTATCTACAGTTAGGGGAGGTAGCATAGCTTCCTCCTTATTAAGCATAATATCTTGGAATATTGCTGGCCTTCAATCAAAGACTACCTCCTCTGATTGGTCATGTTTCATGGAGAACCATGATATCATTACCTTTCAGGAGACTTGGTCATTGAGTACGATCTTCCGCCCTGGGTATTTGGCTTTTGGTAAACCGCCAATTGCCAGACACAAAGGGAGACCATGTGGGGGTCTCCTTATTTGGGCTAGACAGCAGGCAAGTTACCAGGTGGATGAGCTAACGATAGATAACCCTGATATCCTGGCTATTAAAATTCGTTTTGAATCTGAGCCCGATCTTATATTGATTAACGTCTATGCAAGAGGATTAGCTGGAGGGAAAGCCTCTCCAACCATCTCTAGACTCTACTCTTTTATTAAACCACTGAAAGGGGCAAATCATCTGGTAATTGCTGGTGATTTCAACTGTACATTTGAGCCCCTCGGCTTGGAATATGGAAGTCTTACCAGTGACGAAGACGCGACCTGGGGTATACCACTTTTAACGGTCCCCCCAATTAACAAATGGTCAGAGGCAGTGCTCCAGTTAAAAAGTTTATCTCTGGAGATGGGCCTTAGGGCCATAAATGAATGGTCGAAATCAGATAGCGAAGGTACTCATACTTTTAACAACGGGATAAGAAGTAGCAGAATTGACTACTTCTTTATTAATTTAGAACTATGGGTAAGGTTAGGGGACATGAAGGTTCAGAGTAGAACGGAGAGTGACCACGACCCGTTAATTATAACTTTAGAGGCCAAGGCCCAATCCATGGTAAGGGCAGGTACTGAGATAGTGACGACAGATGTAAATATGTCCCAAGACTGCCGTAGATTAAAATGGGAATTGGTCTCAGAAGACGAGGGCACTCTGGAGTTGATGAAGTCAACTCTTGAAGATGTGTTATTAGCTCTCTCACACCTTGATATGCATGAGGCCTCTCTTCCCGCCCTTACAAAACTCATGAGGAGCTATTTGCAAAGCTGAAAGCTTTTTTTTACAAAAAATAAAAGATTTCCTAAGCGGGTTATCCAGAAATCAGCAAAATGGTACTATGGGGCATGCAGGTCCGCATTCAGGCACCTCTCTCAAGTTATCAGGTTGGGATTATCGCATGAGGTTAGGGAAGCTAGGTCTGCATATAAGGAAACCCAACGAAGGGCAAAGAAGACCTTCAATGAAAATAGATGGAAGGATATGCTACATGCAAGCAATGGGAAAAACTGAGTGCGGTTCTGGCAAACAGTTAAATGGGGTAGTGGTGATATAGGGCCGGCACCAGTTAATAACGTTTCACCAGAAGTATGGGTCGCGCACTACCAGACCCAGTTTGCTTTTTCTACTAGTAGCCCAAGACAATACCCACAAGTAATGTGTGACACTGTCCTAACCTTTGATATAGGGGAAATAGAGAGAGCTTTGGATGGTGTGGCAGCAGGCAGGGCCTGGGTCCGGATTGTATTCCAGCGGACATTTTTAAATCCGATAGGCAGAACTGGCTTAAATATATTCACACCATAGTTAATGGTCTAGCAAGAGGTGCCCCCTTGCCAGAATCCTGGCGCGGGGCAGAAATCATCCCTATTTATAAAAAAGGGTACCGCGCCAGCCCTAGCAACTATAGGCCTATAAGTCTTATAGACACTTTGCATAAGATTGTGGCAACACTTGTGTTGAGCAGGGTAAATATGTGGATAGATGATCAGGAAATCCTATCCACTTTCCAAGCGGGTTTCCGTCCTCATATTAGTACTATCGATCAAGTTTTTAGATTCATGACTGGAATACTGTGGTTTTAGCAGGGGGGACTCTGTATGCTGCATTTATAGATCTTAAATCAGCATTTGATTTGGTGCCCCGTTACAAGCTGTGGGACACACTTAAGGAGGAAGCAGGGATGCTCCCTGAGATTTTATGTTTTATTATTAAGCTTCATGAATCTAATTATGCCCGGGTCCGGTGGGGTCAACGGGGTGAGACAACAGATCGGTTTCCTGTGAACAAGGGAGTGCGGCAGGGTTGTGTTTTGGCCCCTACCCTCTTCTCATTGTTCATAAATAATGTTTTCTCATATTAAACTGAGTATCCAACTGACGCCCCTACTCTTGCAGGTACACGGGTTCCACTTTTAATGTTTGCAGACAATACTTTAATTTTACCCAAAACACAATCTGGTCTGCAACGAGCCCTTGATAGATTTACCCTATTTTGCGACAACCATGAACTAGTAGTTAATGTTGATAAGACCAAGTTCATGGTGTTGCACAAACATAAAATAGTGAAAGGCAGAGTAGTAATGAATAATGCGTCTTTGGAGCAAACAGATACTTTCATGTACCTGGCTGTAACGATGGGCAAAAGGATGAATTGGAAGCCGCAGATAGATCTATTAGTCCTTAGGCACAACCAATTAGCAGGGACCCTTTTAAAAGAACACCGGCTGCCTTACACCACACCAGTAGGCCCCGCATTAACCATATATAAAGGGAAAATCAGGGCTTCAATAATCTATGGTGCAGAACTCTGGGGCTTTGAAAACCTAGGTCCCTTAGTCTTAGCCCAGAACAAGTTTCTGAGATCATTGACTGGCCTTCCTCAAACGTCCCCCCTCAAACCCCTATTTTTAGATCTGGGATGCATTTCATTTGAGGAGGCAGCGGGCTTTAGACCCCTGGCATATTGGAGACGGCTATGGACAAGCCCGGAGTTAGCACCCTATGCTAAAGCAGTTAAGCATATCAGAGAAGCCGATACAACCTAAAAAATTAATTGGTTGCAAAAGATTAAGGGCATACTATTTGATATGGGGCTCAGGCATTTGTTGGAGGACCCAGAAGGGAATCAGTTCCCAACAAAAAATGATTTTAAATCTGTATATAGGGACATGATCTGTCTTAAGTCCATGTCATTGGTGAACAGTGTTTCCTCTTTTTAGATCATAATTATGAATATAGGCTGGAGGCCTACTGGGATGCTATTACGAGACCTGGTGACAGGAAACTGTATCACCAATTTAGAGTGGGTACCCTCCCCTTAAAATCTTTTACGGCAAAGTGGGGTGATGACAAAGATACAAAATGCCACATGTGTCTATCTCAGGAAGAGTCTATATCACACGTATTGTTTGTGTGCCCAGCATACAAAGGCCCCCGTAACAAATGGCTCAAGCCGATCTGTTTAAATATTGGCACAAGATCATGCCAAACGGCATTGCGTATTTTAAAGACAGATACAAAGGAAGCCATTGTTATAGAGCTGGACATGGGTCCTTAGAAGTAACAGTCTTGATGCTAATGTAGGCTCTGCTTTGCACTAATTAAGTGGTTATAATTACGTTGTGAAGTGCTCTTCCCTATGGTTATCGTGGGTAAATCGCTTTTTTGTGGTTTTCTAAATGATATAACTTTGTTCTGCTATGGATATAAATTTTACTATTGTTCTATATTAACATAATTAACCTTTCTATTTTAGAATTGTTTTTATAAGTGCGGAACCCTTTAATGGAATCATTATGAGCCCCTAAATTCCTTGACACTGTATTAAATATTTTATGTCATTTTTTACATGTATGTATTTTATATGTGTCTTTTATGATCGAATATATCGAATAAAGACTAATTTGATTTGATTTGAGTAGTTTGCAATAGTGTGTGAAAAGATGTGGTCATTTTAAGACATCCTCTTTTTATTCTGGCTGCATGAGTTTCCTGCCTTATTACATGTTTCAGTAACAATGGAGGCCTCAGTTAATCTCATTCTCCCCTTGATTGCTCTACAGAGAGAACCTCACGCCGCCTTTTTCTGCCACGTCTTTACAGTCCTCATTCACCACCCAGGTGCAACTCACTGCGGGGCAAGAGGCAGCCTGATCTGGCTGATCTGGTGAACCGGCAGAGGTTTCACAGACCCACCCATAAATGATGATAGCACTGCACGTGTGATGAGAAGCTTCTATGCGACCTGAATATACAATAAAATATGAAGGGAGGATATAGACCATATCTCTGCATATCTATGTTATTGCTTGATAAATGGTTGATTTGTTTTAAAAGAAGAAAGCAGCTCTCAACAAGATTGTCAAGAACCCTAATGCAAGCAAGGAAAACGGATCCCAACATCCATCGTCTGGGGAATAGGTTCCCCTCTAATTTCACCAGATGTTCTTAGAAAAACCTGCCTATCTTCCCCAATCCGGCAATAATTATGGGAGGTTCTTCTCTCTGGAAGTTTTGAAAAAAATGGTAAAATGTGTATGTTGCAACATAACTTCCCTAAAATGTTTGCAATATGTCTCTCAATTTTACAGCTATGTCTGAAGGACCACTTAAGAAATATTTCATTGTATGAATGAATCATGACTTTGTAATATTCCAATACTTTAAATGTTAATGTTTTTATTTGTTTGCTGTGAGAGGGTTTTCTCCACACAAAAAAATACGAGAAAGGAAATGGGGCAAACAATATAATTTAAAGCAAAAAAAAACTTATATTCGTCAAAACAACAAAGGTTTTACAAGTTGTTTTAATAGTCTGAGAAATGTAGTATGACATGGACTTGGATCCTTTTTAAAAAAAATATAAAGCATTTTCCTTTACTTTTACCTTGAATATACTTTCCCTTTCTTAACCTGCCCCATATAAATTATATGTCTGAGAATCCACTGGAAAGGCAGGATTCGGAAATAATGTCATTAAAGACATCCCAAGCGAACCTCAAATGCTTCCGCCTGAGTCATGCAGTAACTGTCATAGCACCAAGGGAATTCTGTCACAACATCAGCAATAAGTGTCCCTAACACAGCCTATTCTTCAAACGTCAGCTCTAGCTCATCAGGTTTTTAAACAACAGTCATGTTCCGAAACCATGCTAATCTGTCGACAAAGAGAGCAGGAGTAGCTTGTTCATTAAAAACACTACTGTAAGCTTGCACTGAAGTACACATTTTGGTTTTGAGTAAACAGACTAATGTTGTAGCCAAATTTCAATTTACCATTTTAATCACATCTATCATTTACTGCTACCCACATCTAGATGAAATACTACACCCAGCCAGTGTATCATAAGCATGTCAATATGGTCACTGATAGGCCAATCATGATAAAATAGAAAATAGAAAAGAAAAGTATCTATTGTACTCACTGTTGTCCTCACTGCCCCCACTGCGTTGGTACATCTACTTAATGCTTTTAAGAAATGCTGGCTATTGACAATTTACTTTGCAAAGCCTTTCAATTATTTTTGGGTTCTCACACTATATATTTTTTAATGTATATTAAAATATATTATTTATAGCACAACAGAGGGGGCTAATAAATCTTTAATGCATGTTTAATTGTTTGTTTTGATCTCTAAGCCCCATACATTATGATTACTTAGAATGGCACTTAGAATGGCAGTACTCTAGATTGTTTTTAACAATGCCATTGCTAATACAGACTCGAGAGATTTGTAAAACCTATCACTTGCGTGCTTTTCTTTTCCCAAAATGTGTTTCTGATATTGTTAAAGAATCCTGTCTGAAATACATCCTTTCCAATCACATTTACGCCATCTGAAACCCCCCTGAAAAAACACAGGGAATGTGTATTTCACTCATTCGTTATAACTAAGATTACACCTCTTTGTAATGATTCTTTTCTGTCTTTGCTGAGATTACCAAGACGGCCATAATTGGGGGTCAGTTTACACTTACGAGTGAAGCAGCTAATGCGATGAGCCCCTCAATCCCCTAAACCTTGGTAACACTACGCCTGTTGCATCAATTAATGTTATAACTCTGGATAAAGGGTCCCCTTCCCATAACAGAGGGCGGGGAAGAAACAGGAGGGTGGGCGGAAGCAACATAGGTGGTCTGAGCAGGAGCAACACAGAGGGTGCGAATGGGGGAAGCCACAGGTCGCAGGGAACGAATCAAACGAGAAACTGCAATGTGGAGTTCAAGGGCATGGAGAGTATCTCAAAGGGAAAAGCTTTATAAAAGTGAAAAGGCACGTGCGAGCGGCTCTAAGGATACATTCACAGAAAATTATTTTTTTTATAATGTTATGAAACTAAATGTGCTAACAGAAGTGGGGAAATGAGGGAATGCACGCACTCTCATGGAGAGCTTTTAGAAAATTTAGAAAAAGCAAAAAAGTTCCCGAAAACCAGACATTTGGGTAAAGAGTAAAAGAGATGATAAACAGGCTATGTTCCACAGGAGGGACAAAGACTAGATGGACGGGCTAAAACAAGTAAAACTATTAGGGAGAAAATAACAGTGTCAAAACAAAAAGCCAATGGAAACAAATGGGTGGAGTTGCTTTCCAGGTCAGCTATTGACACGTTCCCCACAAGTCTTTCGCAACCATACAGCTGGGCTGCCTAGGTGCCGCTGTTGCAGCGCAGAATGTCAAATTTCCGTTTCGGCACAGACCAACTACCTCCGCATCTAATTTACTCACATACATTCATTGATGGGGCCCATAACACCAATATACTTACTCTCGGTTGACCTGTTTTCTGGGGAAAAATACGTTTCTCAACGCTGACATGAGAGAAATACCTTTACTTTGCCCTGGACACATTGACATTTAAACCTAAGATATCCCTCCCATACGGAGATAGATCATTTAGTTGAATTGGCAATTGATGATTAACTCGTCTACCTTTGCTCTATTACTTTCTCTTAATTTTCTTCTTCAAATAATCGACACAACACATTTGTCAATTAATCAATTATTCTTTATCTAAGAAATATTGAAAGAAATGTTAGAAATCATCATTAGCATTTCAGAGCATCATATTTACCTATTCTGGCTAAAGTCGTCCTCTAAGTCAGTCAGTCAAAGAGAATTTATTTAGCAAAGTTTAGGCCGCAATTCAGTCTCTCATCGATTCAGGATAACAGCTGTCCAGCAGTGTCACCATCCTCTCCGTCAGCAAAACGTCAGCAAATCGAGTTTGTCAAAGAAGAGCGAGAGCGTCCAGATACTACCCTAATTCCCTACCTACTTTTATAATGAAAATAATAACAAAAATGTATCAAGATCGGGGTTTACAAAGTTCTTATTGGTCAAATTTGACTTGTGATGTACAGTTCTCAGGGTGTTGGATGATGAAGTCATCAAACTTGCTTGTTGCGGCTTTTAAATTGAGCATTGTCTTTTAGTCTTGGATGGGTTCCCAGAACGACCTTGGAGGGTACATGTTCTCCCGGGGTCAGGTCCAGGCCACTGTTGCTGGCGGTGACCCATGCGCACTTTCACTCAGAACCTCGTGTTGTCAGGGCAGTCATGTTTCACGTCTCGTTCAGCCATCTTGTATAGACCAAAATGGTCAACTTAAGCAAAAGAAACACAAAAACGTAATTAAAAGATGGAAATTACTAATAAAATGTTATCCCCTTACTAATACCCATATGTGTGTGTATTTATCTAGCAGAAGCAACACTCAGAGCGATTTATACTCACTGAATAAAGCACAAATCACAAATACATCATTTAAAGCAACATATAACATATAATATTCAAATTTTCTACTATTAATATGCGTACACAAGTTAATTCACAATTAATATAGCCATGCAAAGTGCAATTCCCACGTGTAATTCTCTTGTTAATAAAGTTGGTGAGTTATCACTTAAAACAAATTAATAATATTACAATTAATTGATTATTCGGATTAATATAAACATGCAGAATGGGGGGTATACAACATTTTGTACTACCCGCTCCAGCAACCCCCGTTTGGTGATTAAATCACCACACTAACATAACATTTTGTACTCTTTTTACGGAAATTTCGAATTGATTTCTTGTTTCATTCATATTTCAGTTTCCCCTGTTTCTTCTCTTTTTGCTGTTTTATACATGCTATCTTTTAACCCCTTCCATGCTGCGCAGATTCCGCCGCTGTGCTGACGGAATCTTGCGCGGGCGTGGTCATGACGGAACGGTTCCGTCATGAGCACAGCTCAACCGTGGCTCATGACGGAACCGTTCCGTCATGAGCACCGAAGGGGTTAACTCTTCTAGTTCTATTTCTTCAAATTCTCTTTCTTGTATCTTTTCCCTTCTCCTTAGGTTCTCTCTTTTTATTCTTTTCTGGTTTTTATTCTTTCTACAGCAAATACAACCTAGTCTGATTATGAATACTAAGGAAATCACACAAGTTAATGGAAATAATATCTTACCCATAAATGTACTACCTAGTTTCACTACAAAGTCTTTAATAGCTGTTATTTTCGTACCAATCTTCTCCCAAACACCTTCAACCTACAGTGGTACAATTTCGTCATGCAATTCTGTAATATTCTTAATATAAATTTTCAAATCTTTACTTTCGTCAGGAATGTAAGTACAACAATGTTGAACTTTCAGCATTCCACAGACTCCACCCTCTTTTGCCAATAAAATATCAAGGGCAAGTCGATTTTGCATTACCATAGCACGCATGGCAACCATTTTAGTATTTACCAATAGGAATCCTCCAGCGGTGCTTGTTGACAAGCGATCCACTGCTGTTGAAAGTTTTCTCATTTTGTTCGCATTCAGAGATATTCCCACTGCAGGTATCAGTGCTCCAAAAATGTCACCTACAAGTTCAGCCCAAGATTCTCTCTTACTACGTGCTAAATAACTACCTAAACTATGTACACCATCTTCTCCTCTATCCATGTGAAAAATCTTTGGAAAAACCCGGCCAACATAACATGTGCCATACCAATGGGCTGGCAAACGATAATATGGCCTGTTCCCACAAATGAAATTCCTGTCCTGGAAAGACTGGATCTCTTCCACCTTTAAATCCCCATCCTCCCATGATCCGGTATGTATCATGGCACTCACTATTCCCTAGAAAATAATTGTCATACGCCATCTGATTCCTTCTTATACACAATTTCCCTTTCTGAGGCCAATCTAAAGCCATAGTTGGACTCGATTCTCCTCTTAAATTTTTCTCCGTTTCTACATCCCAAACCGTTTTCTCCAATTTGCCTTCTGAAACCTTCCTTTGCATTTTCAATCTCCTTTCTTCAACCATACCCAAAAATGTCTTCTCCTCTTTCTTTAAACTGCAAGTCAAGTTATTTCTAAATATATATTCTAAGGTTAGTTCATTTGTCTCTAAGAAAAATTCACCTAATACTTTTGCAGGTTTTACTTTATTTAGTTTGTTCATTGCTGGTACTTGTGAAAATATAATATCTACATCTGAAAAATAATACTCTAAATTTACCTGTTTGATAAAATAAACTAGCTATTACACTACATGTTATTCCATATGTTACAGGAAGGTGATGATAAGTCACTCCTTCAGATACAGATGCAGGTAATTGCAAACAAACGTAGCAATCCCTTACATCCATTGTATTTACATATTCATACAACAACTTTGAAAACACATTGTTAGAGAAATCTGTTATTGACCTGTCTTTATGTAAATAGTTTTTATCTATTCTAGTTGGAACTACCTTTTGAACTTTCCCTATATTATTTATGTTATCACTATGTCCTTCTAATGTATCTACAGTAACTTTAAATGAAATTAGTAGAGCAAGAATACTCCAAAGAAGCATTAATAATCCTGTACAACAACAACACATTTTGCACCATCATCTAAGGAAGGTACATCTATTTTTGCTACTTTCTATGTTTGCCATCTTTCTAAAATGAGGCGTGTCTTTTGACTTAGCCTCTTCCACTTCACAACTAGTTTCTAATCCTAGGCTTCTAAGCACCTACGTGGTTCTACCAGTTTTTATTCTTTTTCAGTATCTTATTGTTTTTCCATCAGTAACTTCCTTGTCTTATTCAGATTGGCATCTCATCATCTTTCACCTTCCCTTCGTTTTCAACATACAGGTTGTCCTGAACATCCGCTTCTTCTCCAATATCGGACAAGATAACTCTCAGGATTTCCGATTCTTCGTCTTCCTCAACCACTTCCGGTACAACCACCTCTGGATTTCCTTGGCTCTCCGCCTCTTCTTTCACTTCAGGCAGGGCCTCATATGTCCATTCCGGTGATTTATACTTCTGGTTAGGTTTTCTTGTTTGTTTGTTTTCTTTGACTACTGTCTGTTCTTTTTCTTTCTATTTTTCCTGACTCGTTACTTCATTCACCTGTTCAGCTCTTGGCGAATTTACACGTGTCAGTCGATATCTCAGTCTCTTTATTTTGTTTGGCCACACCTCGTCTTTTGCCGCTCTTTTCAATTTACTCCCTTTATCATTCTTTTCAGTTCTCCAAGCTCTCTTTCTCAGAACTCGGCCTTCTGGTATTTCATCTTCGCTTCCTTCAGACTCTGTTTCAACTTGCTCTTTACCTTCAACGAGTTCTTTTTCCACCACTTTTGTCTACTCTACTTCTGTCCCTCCTCGAATCTCCGTCACACAATCTTCCTGCTGACTACTTGTCCCTGTTTCTAACTGGATGTTGGAGTTCCCTACACCTCCTCGGGGGTCTTCCGCAATAATCTTTCCCTCTCTCTCTGTATCTGGCACCTGTCCATCTAAAGGTGTTGTTTCAGGTGGAATTTCTCTCAATCTTTCATCTGGCACTTCCTTCTCACGGATTTCTTTTATTGTCTCTCCACTTTTTTTTTTCTTTGTTCCTCCATTGTTCTTTCTTAGACGTATGGGCTCTTTGTTCTGTCTCTGAGTCTGAACTGGATTCAGAAATCTGCAATCTTTTCCTTAGGGAGTTACTTCTGGGGACCAAAGTTAACCTTGGACCTGTCTCCCCCCTTTCAGAGTTTTCTCCTTCTTTATCCTTTGGCTCTCCATCATCTGACTCAGTACTGGATTCTGATTCATCAAAATACTTCTTTTCTTTACAGTCAACTGGATTTGGAATTCTCAAGGTATGACTTGCATGGATCCAGTTCTTCAATCCAGCGCACTTCACAGCTGTTGTTGTAGTCAAGATGACTTGCCTTGGTTTTCCCCACCTGGGAACCAAACAGTTTCTTCTTCTGTGTACTTTTATCCTTACCCAGTCCCCTGGGCTTAGGTCATGAGCTGGTTTCTTTTCAAGAGTGGTGGCATCCTCTCCAACCTGATGAAACACAGAATGAACTGCGTCAGCCAGGCTTTTACAGTATTCCAATACCATGTCATCAGTTATTGTCATCAGCTTGTTGACTGGTATGAATACATGTCTCATTGCGCGTCCCATGAGGATCTCATGAGGACTCAAACCAGTAGTTCTGTCTGATATTGATCTAATAGTCATGAGTACTAGAGGCAAGACATCGGGCCATTTCATACCTGTGGCTAAACACATTTTCCCTATTCTGTTTTTAATGGTACCATTCATTTGTTCTACTACACCAGAAGCCTCTGGTCGGTAGGCACAATGCAGTTTGTCGTACATTCAATGCTTCACAAATCAGTATTATAATCTCATTATGAAAATGTCCTCCTCTGTCTGATTCAATTGTTACTGGGAACCCGAACCAAGGTATAAATTCCCTCAACAATAATTTTGCCATTGTCATTCCATCATTTCTTCTTGTTGGGAACGCCTCTACCTACCTGGAGAATAGGCACACCATCACCAAAACAAACCTCAATCTGTTACAAGGAGGCATTTCAATGAAATCTACTTGCATTCTGGTGAATGGCCCTCCCTCTCGACCTATTGTTCCTAGACTCACCACTGTCTTTCTTCCTGGATTGTATTGCTGACAAATTAGACATCTTTGACAAATACTCTCCGCCACAAGCCTAAACTTGGCATTATACCAAGTTTGTTTAAAAGACCTAATCATGGCGTCTCTCCCTATATGTCCCTGTCCATGATACATCCGTGCCATGGCAGACATCATGCTATCAGGCATTACTGGTCTTCCATCTCGGTAGACCCACACATGATCTTTCTCTCTTGGTGCACATCCTGCTTTTACCCACTGTTTTACTTCTTCCTCTCCTGCTTCTTCCTGCAATTGTCTTACCTCATCCCATGTTCCCACAGTGTTAGTAAACATTGGGAAACACGAAACCAATTCTTTTTCCTTTGCCCGATTGATTGAATTCTGATTTCATGCACAATAATGTGCCATGTCGTTGGCAAATTTATTTCCAGTGGCAATGTAATCACCACTGCGACTATGAGCAGCACATTTTACCACAGCCAATTGCCTGGACAGCTGTATTGCCTCAAGCAATCTTCCAACCACTTCAGCATTCTTAATGGGAGTCCCACTTGAGGTCAGGAAACCTCTTTGCAGCCACATTTGGCCGAAATCATGGACCACCCCGTAGCCATACTGGCTATCAGTTATCACAGTCACTCTCCCACTTTTCCCAATCTTACATGCTCTGGTCAGGGCGATACGTTCAGCTACTTGAGCCGACCTTACTCCTTTCAAATAGGATGCTTCCATCACTGCTGCAACTGTACATACTGCATATGCTGCACTTAGCACTCCATCATCTGTTCTCAAACAAGATCCATCAACAAACATGACATAATCACTTTCTGGTAAAGGGTCATCTTTTATGTCAGGCCTTGGTTTTGTACAAAAATCAAGTACATCCAGACAATCATGATCTGCTTCATCTCTTACCTCCACATGCTCTACATCAGGCAACAATGTTGAAGGATTCACATTCACGCATCTCACAAGACTCACATTGGTTGCGCCCAAAATGACCTTTTCATACTTAGTCAGTCAGCTGTGCGTCATATACTGAGTACGACTCCTTGTTAAAAGAATCGCCACATCATGAGGCACAAACACTTTCACAGGATACCCCATCATAATTCCTTCACTCTGTTCCAAACTACGACATGTAGCAGCTACTGCTTTCAGACACCCAGGAAGGGCTACAGCTACTGGGTCCAACATAGATGAAAAATATGCAATTGGTTTCCTCAGTTTTCCATGCTTCTGTACTAGGACAGAGAGTGCACATCCATTTCTCTCACTGCAATACAACTCAAACTCCTTGTCATAGTCAGGCATCCCTAGTGCAGGCGCTTCACATAATCCTTCTCTCAATTTCTTGAATGCTGCCAACTCCTCTTTTTTCAAATCAATTGGATCTCTCACATCACTTCTTGTCAGTCGTACTAAAGGTTTTGCAATCAGTGAGAAACTTCCTATCCATTGACGACAATATCCAACCATTCCCAGAAACATTCTCACTTCTCTTTGGGTCATTGGTGGACTCATTCTTTTTATGATCCTGATTCCATCTACGGTTATTTTCCTGTGTCCTTTCTCAATTCTGTATCCCAAATATTGGACTTCTCCTTTACAAAATTGTAATTTTGATGGTGACACTTTTAGCCCTCCATCTGCCAAATGATTTAACAAAGCTACTGTGTCTACCTCACAAGCTTTACGAGTTTTCGATGCCACAAGTAGGTCATCGATATACTGGACTAGTACTGAATTTTCAGGCATTTCCAGACTCTCCAAAGACTTTTTCAATAGCTGATTAAATATTGAGGGGCTTTCTGTATACCCCTGTGAAATTTGGGACCATGCCAAAATACGCTCGCCGAACCGAAATGCAAAAATTTGCTGACTGTGTACCATTCTGCATCATGAGGAATCTGATACAAAATCACAGATGGATTCGGTACAATGGGACAACATGGTACAACAATTTTGTTTATCTTTCTCAGATCTTGTACTATTCTGAACTTCCCGCTAGGCTTTTTCAGTCCCATTATCAGTGAATTACATGGGCTACTCATTATTTCTCTCAGAATTCCTTGCCGTATCATTTTCTCAATCACAGGAGTAACTCCTTCGATTATTTCAGGAGTCAATTTATATTGTGGGACATTTGGATGACTTACTCCTTCTTTTACAATTATCTTTACTGGATCTATATTCCTCATCAATCCTACATCTTCTCCTGTGAAGTCCCAAACTTCTGCCTTTACTGATTGTTTCAATTCTTTTGGTAGTTCGTCAGGGTTGAATATAGCATATCTTCCTGTAACCTCTTTCTCTCTGTTTGCCAATGTCATTTTATACAGTACATCATCATCTGGTGTTTCAAAGACTATTCCATCTGGAGTACAAAATATAGTGCAATTCATCTTGCACAATAAATCCCTACCTAACAAGTTCACAGGACTGGTATCGCACACTACAAATCTGTGCATTTCAGAAAATTTCCCTATACTAACTTTCACTGGTTCTGTAAGATAAGTTTTAATCTGTCTGTTGGAGACCCCAACTACTTGGATCGTTTCATCCGCGAGAGGAAGATTCTTAACATCAGCTGATCTAACGGTTAATCGAGTAGCACCAGTATCAACTAGGAAAGTAATATTTTCATTATTAACTTTTCCATCTACAAATGGGCCTGTCTGGTCTACTTCTAGAGTTGCGCCAAGTACGCACTCCTCTTCCTCCCTTCGGCACCGTCAGTAACCTTCTTCTGAATCGCTTTCATCGTGTTGCAGCCAAAACTGCGAAGCAGCGCTAGCCCGTTGCAGCTTATTTACCTGTTCTTCGTTGTAGAATCCATTCTCCTTACTATACTTCTGGCAATTTTTGTTCTGTGGGAAAGGTGGTTTTGGCAACTGATTCTGTTGTGTTACACCCTGCTGCTGTCGTTGCTGTTGACCACTCACCTCATTCTACACCAGTGGATTCAAGGATGAATTTTCATCATTAGTACTTGGTGGATTCTTACACTCGGATTTCCAATGCCCTATCCTACCACAATTATGACACGGAAATTTCTTTTTAGCTTCCTCAATATTCCCTTTATTTTTCCCAGGATTAAATCTCGGTTTTGACCCTGCCTGTTCCACTAATTGTGCTTCCTGTCTCTCTGATACTTTTACCTGTGCCCACATTGCCTTCTCTTTTAGTTTCATTGTTTTGCTTCAATTTCATCACTGAAATATTTAGCATGTCTCAATACTTCGTCTATTTTCTTGTTTTGCCAATCTACCGTATGCTGTTTTATCATTTCACTAATTTCTGGACGAAGACCATATACAAACCTGTATACGAAATGACTCAAATCCTTGTCACTCAAATTATCATCTCCACTGAATTGTTTAAAGGCTAAAATTAACCTCTCATAATAGGCATGTACTGATTCTTTGCTTTCTTGATGTGTTCTGTAAATTTTCACCCAATCTGTCTCCTTAGGGGGTACCTTGTTTTTAAAAAATGCCATAACCTGTTTGTATTTCTTCATTACCTCAGGATCTGGAGCTCCTGTCTTAGGATCCCTTGGGTATTCCTGTGTTGGCCACTCTATTACTATTTTACATTCTGTCCATAGATCTGCTGGTACAATTATATCAAACAGGCTATTCAAATCAATCCACAATACTTTGGATAATTTCACAAATCTGTCTACCTGTCTATACCACTCGACGGGCTTTTCACGCAGTCGAGGGAAGTCATTCGTAAATGACAAAATGTCTTGTCTAGTCCATGGGACATGCACATATCCTCCTCCTGGAATCTCTCTCATGGGGTATTCTGTCACAACCTTCTCTTTTTCTCTCATAGGATAGGCTGAAAACGTTTTGTCTGAAACTTCGTCTCACTTACGATACCATCTGCTTTTCCATTTGTCCACATCTCCCCATTTTCTCAACAAAATAATTATATCCTAAATCTGACCTATTCGTCCTGTGGTATTCATGTTTTCAATATCTTTTTCAGTGAAATCTACTCGATAGGGTTTCTGTAAGGCTTTTACCTTCAATATCAATGCCCTTTTCATTTGCCACTTCTCCTAATCTTTCATGAAGATTTTTCGCTCTCCATGTTACGCTTTTGCACAGAAATAACAATTCCTCATCTTGGTACGTTTTTAACTTCTCTGTCGGGATAGTTCCTACTATTAATTCTTCCAGTACCATTCGTAATTTAGCTACATCTATTGACTGAGATTCCTTGTCTTTCTTTTGCAAGCTTCCCAACCATTCACTCAACTCCTCTGTAGATGGTCCTACTGGCTTCTCTACATTTCCTTGTCCAAAATCTTTTTGTGTTTCTGACATGGTCTCTATCATTGTCATACGTTTCGCTGCACAGTTCTGACCTACAAACGGGTTGTTTGAAAAATTCAGTTCAATCATACTCATAGTCTGTCTCCATGGATTCTCACTCTGACTCACTCTTGGTTGTTCAACCGATTTATTACTTTTATAAGGGACTGTCAAACAATGTTCACTGTCTTTTTGCTTGTCAAAAATAGGCATTACTGGACCTATTATTACTGGTACAGTTACCGCTTCCAGATTCTTAGTCAATTCTCTTATTTTCTCCGTTAGTTCTAGGGTTGTTTTGGCTAATTCTGCTGAATTTTCTCCATCCAATTTTCCTCCAGACTTCTTTTCTACCTCTCTAATAGGATTATTTCTTCCCAAATCTTGGAACTCTGGTTCCGATTTTATGATTCGTAGTGTTTCTTTCATTGGGGCACTTGGAGTTAATATTTCTGGTTCTGGTCGGTATGGTGGTGGATTCTTTTAGAACATATAATCAAGAACATCATCCTCGGACTCATTCCCTCCATACCCTTTCGACTCCACATTATGCCTCTTTTCTAGACACTTTTGTCCTTCATTCTCTCCTGCAGTTCTTATGGGAAACAAGCCCTCAGTCATACTCGCATTCCGCCACCTTCTCATTCGATCATCATGCGTCTCATGTCCGTATGATCTGCCAAACAAGTACCTATATCCTCTACCATTTCTCTGTCTTTCTCGGTCATGCATTTCATCTTCCCACTCCGCCAAAGCCTCAAATTGAGTCGGTCTAGGTCTCGGTTCTAAATTCATCATTTTCTCTCTCAAATTTCTCAAAACAGCCAAATTAATTGAACCATGTTCTGGGAAAGCTAACACTCCGTCCTCCTTTGTATACTTAACCCAGTTGTCTAACCAAATACAAGTGTGATATCCATATTTCGCAATCATTAAGGATGCAGGGGTTTTCGGTGGAGGAAGTAACTGTCCTTCCCTAGTTTTGACCGGTTTGTCCTTCTTAAACCACTTCTTAATTTTACCAAACCATGACTGTTTCTCCTTTTCTGGTGGATCGTAATACATTTTCCTTTCTTTTCGCATCTCACTAGTTTCTCCCTACAACTGTACCGCTATCCTGTCCAATCGCAGCGCGGCTCACACTAACGCACCAATCCGGAGCGTCTACGTCACTGTCACAATCCTCAAATCCCAGCACGACTCATACTAACGCACCAATCCGGAGCGTCTACATCACCCTGTATTTCTCCACTCCTAGCGCGGCGAACACTAACGCACCAATCTGAAGCATTTTACGTTTCTGACCGACTGTCCAATTCCAGCGCGGTCGTTCTGACGTTAGCAGCTGCTGCGGCAGCTCCTGCCCCTACTTTACAAATCTGCTCCGCAAGCTTTTGTTTCAATTTCTTCAATTCTGTTAGTAACAACATGAAAACGTCTACATTGTCCGCTTCGGTAACCAAAGAATAGCAATAGACCTTTCCCACGAGAATTCCATCTTTCCCGAGAGACGCGCTTACCTCTGCCCTACTACGGAATCGTTACTTCCATTGATAAAGTAGCACATCCCTTTACTTCACCCTTCTAACAAGCATTAGCTAACCATTTCTTTAGTATTTAAGACACATAGTTGGAGACCCAATGCTCCTGAGAAATAAACCCAGAGTTTCGCAATTAACCCAAATGCTATTTCGTTCAAGCACTTTCACACTAGAAAAATGTAGTACATTCACACAGAATCTTGTCTTTCCCGAGAACAGCAAACAGTCTGTCCTACTACAGAATTATAACACACGTTAACAAAGCAGCGCTTCCCTCTTAGTTTGTCCTTCTAGCAAGCTCAGAGAATACCTATTACCTTTCCAGTGATAAGCGTTATCGGAATGCTATTTGGATCCCTGGTACCTAAGACCAGAATTTCACAGATAACCTTCGCTATCATACACACTTCTCTCACACAGAAAAAATGTCTCTAATGGCAACACACGGCGATGTCACCGAATCGAACCCAGACAATGCGTCGTGCAACTTCAATCGCCACACGTTTTTTCCTGTGTACCTACAGGATAACAACAATTCCGTCTTTCCCAAGAGCAACGCTTACCTCTGCTCTACTACGGAACTGTTACAAACTTCTGACTTCCTACATCCCAGAAGTCATGCGAACAACATAAAACTCAACACGACTCAACATAGAGTGTTAGTACATAAACCAATATCAATAACCAATAATCAATAAGCTATTTACAAGCATTAATCACCAAACCAAACAATAAAAACCATTGTCTTGCTACCAGAAAACTGTTGCAGCGCAGAACGTCAAATTTCCCTTTTGGCACAGACCAACTACCTCCGCATCTAATTTACTCACATACATTCATTGGTGGGGCCCATAACACCAATATACTTACTCTCGGTTGACCTGTTTTCTGGGGAAAAATACGTTTCTCAACGCTGACATGAGAGAAATACCTTTACTTTGCCCTGGACACATTGACATTTAAACCTAAGATATCCCTCCCATACGGAGATAGATCATTTAGTTGAATTGGCAATTGATGATTAACTCGTCTACCTTTGCTCTATTACTTTCTCTTAATTTTCTTCTTCAAATAATCAACACAGCACATTTGTCAATTAATCAATTATTCTTTATCTAAGAAATATTGAAAGAAATGTTAGAAATCATCATTAGCATTTCAGAGCATCATATTTACCTATTCTGGCTAAAGTCGTCCTCTAAGTCAGTCAGTCAAAGAGAATTTATTCAGCAAAGTTTAGGCCGCAATTCAGTCTCTCATAGATTCAGGATAACAGCTGTCCAGCAGTGTCACCATCCTCTCCGTCAGCATAACGTCAGGAAATCGAGTTTGTCAAAGAAGAGCGAGAGCATCCAGATACTACCCTAATTCCCTACCTACTTTTATAATGAAAATAATAACAAAAATGTATCAATATCGGGGTTTACAAAGTTCTTATTGGTTAAATTTGACTTGCGATGAACAGTTCTCAGGGTGTTGGATGATGAAGTCATCAAACTTGCTTGTTGCGGCTTTTAAATTGAACATTGTCTTTTAGTCTTGGATGGGTTCCCGGAACGACCTTGGAGGGTATATGTTCTCCCGGGGTCAGGTCCAGGCCACTGTTGCTGGCGGTGACGCATGCGCACTTCACCCAGAACCTCGTGTTGTCAGGGCAGTCATGTTTAACGTCTCGTTCAGCCATCTGTTATAGGCCGAAATGGTCAACTTAAGCAAAAGAAACACAAAAACGTAATTCAAAGATGGAAATGACTAATAAAATGTTATCCCCTTACTAATACCCATATGTGTGTGTATTTATCTAGCAGAAGCAACACTCAGAGCGATTTATACTCACTGAATAAAGCACAAATCACAAATACATCACTTAAAGCAACATATAACATATAATATTCTAATTTTCTACTATTAATATGCGTACACAAGTTAATTCACAATTAATATAGCCATGCAAAGTGCAATTCCCACATGTAATTCTTTTGTTAATATAGTTGGTGAGTTATCACTTAAAACAAATTAATAATATTACAATTAATTGATTATTCGGATTAATATAAACATGCAGAATGGGGGGTATACAAAATTTTGTACTACCCGCTCCAGCACCACCAATGTAAAAGTGACCTGAGGTGGAATCAGGACCTGTCACCCTTGGCATGCAGCTATCTGGGCATTCAATAGCACCAGTTTTATGCTCCTAAGAAAAACCTCGGACCCCAGTGTTTTTTTGTTTGATCACAAATTAAGCTCTGATGTGTGTTCAAAGGAAAAGGAATATAAGTTATGATTAGCAAAATGCTTGTTTTTTTTCAGCACACCAAATGCCCTGTGAGATACATGCTGCTTTGCAAGAATGTCAATGGTGTTCAATATATGCATGAAAAATTAAAAAAATATAATGAAAAAAAAGACATTAATCTTTTCATCCTATTTAAATTATATTTTGATATGAAAACCTGTTTATCATGCTGCAGACAAAAGCTGGTCTCAGGTCCATCAATTGGAGGTATTGATTCCATCAGGGCAAACAGTAACCAACTGCTAAAAGGTGACAAACTACCTTTTGCAAATGTTTGCCATCACTTTGCACCATATGTGTGCATTGTTTGTTTGCTCTGTCATGAGAGTACGCCCATCCCTGTGATTTTGGCCGCTGGCATTTTTTTTAAAATTTTGTCTTCATATCACCAGTGTCTGCAAAACCAGGCCAATCTCGGGAATATATCCCAACCTTAGGCCTGTTGCATACTATCTGTGGGCCTGCCAGACCAGTCCTACCAGTTTCCTGGTTAATAGCTACGCGCAGGTGTAATCATAGGTCCCATCATTAAGTCATTGACATTCCACTCCATCTTTGAAAGTCGACCCATATCCAACTGCGATTAGCCCCCCAGTTCCAGAGCTGATGTCCATTTTACAAATGCTTCTAACCACCTGAAGCCAGTTAGTCTCCTTAGGCGGTAAAGAATCTGTCCAGTGCTTACAGGTCTCTCTTCTGGCTAGGAGCATCATATAAAATAGCAGGGCCCTCCTAGATTTTGTTAGAGACTGACTAGGGCAGGCTTCGACCCTCATCAGCACCAAAGTTAAACTTAACGTTATGTTGACCCGACAGGTATCCTTAACCACATTCTCAACATACTGCCAATACACCTGTAATTCAGGGCACTTAAAAAACATATGTTAGTCATTGGCTTAGAAAGCCGCATCTACGGCATTTTGGTACCTGCTCTTGTACAAACTTCGCTATCCTCTGGGGCATCCAATATAGCCGGTTGATAGTAAAAAAATGATTCTGTTTCTGATTGGCTAGCTTCACCAGAGTACAGCAGTTTTAAGGAGGATTGTCATACTTTTTGTAATCAGTCCCCTGAATAACTCCTTCCCTTACAGAGTATGGTGCCTTCATGTTCCTGTCCTCAGCATCATGTAGCATCCAGTACCAAAGAGCCACCTCCTTTTCCCTTGGGAGCCTGTCCTGTAGTTTTGACTCAAACTCCCATGCCTCCTCAATCTCCTTTACATTGGCAGTGACTCAAGATGATAGCTGTAAGTACTTAAATCTGGAAAGAGAATTGCCAGTCTTTGCTGCTAACACTTCCCAGGGCAGCATACCATGCACTATTAACAGTTCCACCCAAACTTCTAATCTAGCTCTCCTCAATGGAAAACCCTAACCCATCCTTAAGACACTCCGGTGTACCTGGTGAGTCCCAGATTGGGGAGAAATCCGAGAATTAGTCCATACCCAGAATCCGTCTAGCTCCAAGCAAGAGAGCTAATTCTGCCTTTAGGATCTTCAACCGAACCCTTTAAAAAATATTCCTGGCACCAAACTTGTATAAAAAACCTTTAGTATCCCACTCCCTTAACATATTTTTCAACATACCTCCCTATATTGTGGGCCCTGGTTTGCCAAGGAGCACTCTACAATTTCTAAACTAAAAGGTCAAACAGTATATTAGAAGATCTGGGAAAACCAGCCCACCTTTTTCAAGCCGACGCCTCAATTTTTTCCAGGCCAACAGTGCTCCCCATGATGCCCAAACAAAATGACTATATTCCCCTGGATCTTATTGATTACAATTCCAGGGAATGTCAAGGAAATACAGTTTAAAAGGTACATCAATTTAGGGAGTACCACCATTTTGATCGAATTTACTCTCCCATATATGGTCAAAGGCAGGTTCTTCCATCTAGCAAGAAAGGCCTCAACTTCCTTCGCTACCCTCTCCAGATTATACTGAGGTATTGACACTACTGACTTTAAGACAGTATTTCCTAGATACCTAACCTCATTATGTACTTCCCACCTTCAATCTGTTAGGTTCCAGCACATTACCCCAGACTTCAGTTAATTTACTAAGTATCCAGATAATGCCCCAAATCCCTCACAGGGACATCCACCCTGGGTATAGTTTGGCTTGGGTCTGAGGTGAATATTATAAGATCATCAGCATACAATGCAATTTTATTTTTATAGCCATCCGAACTAAACGAAACAACCTGCCCATCCCGCCACAAAAGCTGAGCAAGTGGCTCAATATAAATATCAAACAGCAAAACAGCAATGGGGAGAGGGGGAACCCCTGCCGAGTGCTCCTGGTGACCGGAAAACTCCTTGTAAGTGAGCCGTTGAGAAGGATCCTAGCTGTAGAATGCTTATATAGCCCTTTTAACATTCCAATAAGAAGAGGACTGAATCCAATAGCTGCCAGGACTTCCCACAGAAAAGCCCAGCAAAGACCATCAAAAGCCTTGGATGCTCCTAATGTGACAACAGCCAAGAGGATTGAACGGGCCGTAGTGAGATTTATACTACCGATTAACTGCTGGGTAAGCTCATGTATGTGCCTCCCTGGGACAAATCCCATCTCGTCTGACCGTATAAGCTGAGGTGCCAATTTGGTTCATCTCCCTGCCAAAATACTTGCAAATTCCTTAAAATCTGCATTTAGCAGGGATACTGCACAATATGAATCCGCATTCCTAGGATCTTTAGCTGGTTTTAAGATCAAGATTATTATAGCCTCTTTCGAGACCTAGGTACCCGCGTCTTCCCCTTATACACTAAATTAAACAAAGTCACCCAGAGTCAGACAATTTCCTCCATTAGGAATTGTACACCTCCGCAGGAATAACATAATAACCAGCAGCCTTCCCTCCCTTGATGTTTGAGATGGCCCTTCTAATCTCCTCCTGGGTAATCGGGGCTTCAATATACTCCTTTCCTTCTCTCGTAAGTTCAGGAAGGCCATAGTCATACAACCATTCTCTAAGACTTCGAGGTTCTGGAAAAGTCTCTTCCTTATATAATGCAGAAAATAGGGAGACCATATGGCTCTGTATGTCCTCCAATCTATCTATAGCCTCGCCCTGGGAGCCCAATACTAACTCCTTAATCACATTCCTAGATCTATCTACCCTGGCCTTCCATGCCAGTGCAGCTCCCGCTTTCTCCCCATACTCAAACTGTCTCAAGTTTCCAGCCTGCCACCTTTCCTTACATTTTGAGTTCAGCATGATTCTGTAGTTTAGCTGTGCCTCTTCAAGCTGTTTAAGCAGTATTTCCGTATCTTTGCCCTCACTCGACAACTGCAAAGAGACCTCAAGGGCTACAACCTAGTTTTCCATACCAGCCAGCTTTACCCTCTCTTCCCTGCTCTTAGAACAACCCAAACGTTTCAGAATCTCCCCAAATATATGCTTTAAAATCATTCCATACTATTCCTGGGGAAGCCGATCCTATATTATCCAAAAAGTACTCAGATGTGACCTTTTTTAAAGCAAGCACCACCTCGTTATCTAAGAGAAGGGCGCGCTTTAAGGTCCACCTTATATTAGGCTTACTTCCGGGGACTTGTAATATCATAGTAACAGCAGAATGGTCTGAGATATGTGCCGGGTGGTGTTTAACCTCTTTTATGTTCACTACTAATCACCTTTCCACAAAAATATAGTCCAACCTAGAATAGTGGCCATACTTTTTACTGTGGAAGGTGTACCCTTCTGCCTGCCCTTTTAAGTGCCTCCATACATCCACCAACCCTAAATCCTGCAACATATTCCTGAAAGCCCATCTAATCCTGGGAGCCTCAGCACCTACTTGTCGAGTCGATCGATCAAGCACAGGGTCCAACAGGATATTAAAATCACCACCCATGATCACCGGAGCCGAAGCCTCCACCAAATTAAATTCCAAGTTAATGATATGCTGTGGATTGTCCACGTTTGGGCCATAAAACCTAACACAGATAAATTCAAAATCTACACATTTCATTCCAGCTAAGACCTATCTACCAGTACCATCCATTTTGGAATACCTGACATCCATCCCAGAACCCCTCTTTGTCAGGATCGCAACCCCCTTACAACATGGCTCTTAATCTGACTGCACAACTCTCAATCCATCTATAACTGTGGAATAGTTAATTGCTCTCCATTGCAACCAGGTGCGTCTCCTGGAGAATGATCATGTGGGCATGGCTTTCTTCCAGATATGTGAGAAAAAGATATTCTCTTGGGTATCTATAAAGACCAACTTATTTCCCAAATATACACTATCATATCATACATACATCAATCACTGTTATTCCTAATCAGAGGTGAAGGCACCCCAATATTTATCCTAGCTCAAGCTTCAGTGTGGACCCCAACAAACAACCACATATGACTAAATGATAAAAACTGAATTGATAAAAATATACACAATTTATTGAAAGTTACATAATCACATAAATAATAATTAACAAAATCATACAGTCCTAATGATGAAATACATAAAAAGTGCGTGTTAAAAATGAAAGGAGGGCCTAGAGAGCGAAAACATTGCGTGAAATCAATACATTCATCGAAGAAAGGTTATTTCCAGTAAGAATCAATATATAGGAATCATCAGTCTATTATTTCGTAATAGATCTCGACATGAGATAGTTCCTGGATCTTAACCAATTCTTAAAGACACAGGCGTCGACGCCTTTCGGTGCTGGATGCTTATTTGAATCCCACCTTCATCAGGACAAGCATAATAAAATCTCTCCGACTTTCATGAAAACTTAAAAACCTAATGAGACAAATAATTTTTTTATATATTAAGACAACAGGCCTGGACATCTCTTCATATTAGTCAATATGTGTGTACTGCAATTCTTAATGTTCACCAAAAACGCTATTCATTTATACTGCCCAGTGTATCATGGAACATTTCTACATTTTAAAAAATCTCTAAAAAGACAGCCCATATGAACAATTATAACATAGAAAAATCTTTTATATATTTATCAAAGGGTCCATATACCTGTTTGAGGGGTTCCACCAAGCACTCAATTCATTAATAGCCCAGTGGCACCATCTGACCATTTTGTAAAAATATATCATACATACAACCAAATCTATCACTTGCATTACAAATCATGGGAGCCTTACATAGGCCCTCTGCCCAGCATGAAACAGCTCACAACATTCCTTAACATGCTCACTTCCTTTAAATAAGGGTGTTTTTCAATAATAATACATACCCCTTCTATGGTTTAAATTAAATCAGGAGGATAACCTTGTTGCTAACTTCTGTTCCGAGTGTTTTCCAGATAAAATAACCTGGTCCGTGGATTCCACTCTTGAAAGAGATAGTTTAAAATATCTGGTCCTAATAAAGAATACAGGCAGGTAGTCAGTGCTGGACCCAATATAGTATATAGTATCTATTAGGAAGAATTAGAACATAAAGGGTTTCCTGCTTACCTCAGTTAGATAATGTCAATTGTTTTAAATATGGGTCCAACGGAGTGTGTCTAGACGAACTCACGACAGTATTTCACTATATATATATTTCTTTAAATAATCATCTCATGGATGGCACGTAGTCAGATCCACCTACGATCAATAAATCACATGTGTAATTTACACAGTGAGCTTCACTTATCTAAGTATTAGAATCATAGTTGTAACAACCTAACATTTATACTTTGTTAATTTAAACTGACTCACTAGAAATCGCATAATTAACTAATAATCGAAAATCTGAAGAGCAAGGGTAAGTAGCATCAGTACCAATCACATTGACACACACTATCGATTTAAAGCCATTCTTATAATTGTCAAAGACTGTGCACTGTATAGTTAAGTCAAACAAATATTATGAAATGGCCATGTTTCTTCTATTCAGTCTAGAGGTGAACAGTATTGACAAAGAACTTGTACAGTGTTGTTTAAATAGCAAATGACTAAGTGACATTCTGCCGTGTTTTAACTAAAGGTCAAAGATCTCGGGACAACGCTATTCTTTTATGTAGCAAAACACTAAACGGCATTTTACCGTGTTTTGACAAAGGATCAAGGGTCTCAAGACAGCGCTATTCTGTTATGTAATAAAACCGAAGATTGTTTAGATCTAATAGTACCCCTCCCTGTAATGAGATGCATTTAACCCACTGATTCGAGCCGCGATATAAATTTAGCCCGTACGGTGCTTACCTTTGTGTGGGGATCGGGGTTGTAATCACGGGTTCCACTGAACTTTCCCAGTCTGCCTCGTCTCTGGATAGAAGACTGATAAACCCATTGTCGGTTAGCGGTCGGTTTTATATGTGAGATAATTGACCATGATAGTTCTCACCTGTAGTAGTGCGTCGTAATCGCGCAACTCTACTATCGCATCTCTTAAAGTGGCACTCTCCCTCTTAAGGCGGCACTATCTAAGAAAGCATTGGTGGAGCCCACCTGTTAAAAATAGCCAATTTGCATCATGAATTATCATGTCGCCCATTTAAAATCAAAACATAATGTTGGGGGACGTAGTGAACAAGTCCTGAATTTAAAGTAATTCTCACACTCTATATGTTCCGCAGAATGGTACGGTTTTAACGTTCCAACTTAGAGAGGTAATGATGCTATCATATGGATCTCATATCCTATTTGATAAAAATAGATCTTGATGAGGCGAGAGGTAATGATGCTATCATATGGATCTCATATCCTATTTGATAAAAATAGATCTTGATGAGGCGTAATGGGGGCAGAATTACATAGACTTAATATAATTGTTCCCAGTCATATTCCAATCAAATAAAAGGTTATATACAGATGAGGGGGACAGTATGGGCACGATCTGCCCTGAAGTAAAGCTGGCTGCCGGTACATCACCTATACTGACAATGGGGAGATCTGCCCACTGACCTACCCACACCCGATGTAAAACCTAAATCATAGAGTTGTGATCCATACTAATCTATTAGTTTCATCCAATCTTCCTTATTATTTAAGCCCATTCTAATGGTATCAAGAATAGAAATGTACCATTGTTCGCGCTTCTTGCGTTTTAGGGTCAAGTCACCTGACCTTTTATTGCCTTCCATCTTTTCTATAATGAACCACCTAAAATCCATAAGGGTGTGTCCCTCCTTTAGGAAGTGACTTACAAGCAGGGCGTTTTCCTTTCTATTTTTTATTGCGGACTTATGTTCCCCTAACCTAATCCACAGTTCCCGAGATGTCTCACCGATGTACCTCAAATTACTGGGACATAGCAGCAAGTATACAAAATTTTTACTTCTACAATTATTAAGGGTTTTGGAAACCAAGGTTCGTTTATTGTAGACCACCTCTTTACCCTGTATGCAATGTCCGCACATATTGCAATTGCTGCATTTATAATTGCCAATGGCTTGGGTGCCCATCAATGTACATTGGTGTATGGAGGAAACTTTTCTGTAGGTGTGGACCAACTGTCTCCTCTAATTATTGTTCTGTTTAAAAGTAAATAATGGTTTATCTAATGTGGTGGATGCAGTATCATTGACAGTACTCCAGTTTGAGTTAATAATGTTCTTTATTTTGTTACTCAGACAGGAATATTGACTTACAAACACTAATTTTTGTGTATCATCACCCTGTTTTAAAATGTAGAAATGTTCCATGATACACTGGGCAGTATAAATGAATAGCGTATTTGGTGAACATTAAGAATTCCAGTACACACATTTTTACTAATATGAAGAGATGTTCAGGCCTGTTGTCTTAATATATAAAAAAAATCTTTGTCTCATTAGGTTTTTAAGTTTTCATGAAAGTCGGAGAGATTTTATTATGCTTGTCCTGATGAAGGTGGGATTCAAATAAGCATCCGCCACAGAAACGTGTCAACGCCTGTGTCTTTAAGAATTGGTTAAGTTCCAGGAACTATCTCATGTCGAGATCTATTATGAAATAATAGACTGATGATTCCTATATATTGATTCTTACTGGAAATACCCTTTCTTCGATGAATGTATTGATTTTACGCAATGTTTTTGCTCTCTATGCCCTCCTTTCATGTTTAACACGCACTTTTTTTTATCATTAGGACTGTATGATTTTGTTAATTATTATTTATGTGATTATGTAACTTTCAATAAATTTTGTATATTTTTATCAATTCAGTTTTTATCATTTAGTCATATGTGGTTGTTTGTTGGGGTCCACACTGAAGCTTTAGCTAGGATAAATATTGGGGTGCCTTCACCTCTGATTAGGAATAACAGTGATTGATGTATGTATGATATGATAGTGTATATTTGGGAAATAAGGCGGTCTTTATAGATACCCAAGAGAATATCTTTTTCTCACATACTTGAGGTACCCTGTCTCTTGGGCAGTGGGGTCGCTCCTGAGTCTTTATATATTTCTTCCAGATATCCCAGCACCACCCTCTGCCTGGTGCAAGACCTAAGACCGTTCACATTCCAGGTTAGGAAGCCCATGACCTTACCTGCTCTAGCCATCGTCCCCCTGCACTTTTTCCCACCTCCTATCCCTATTTCTAGTGAAATAAACATAGCCTATTTGGTGATACTGAGGACTTATTTATTTGTTTTTTACCCAGCTGCTCCCCACCCGTGTCCCACCACCACCCTGAAGCCTACCACTCCCTGCGGAACCCATGTAGGCATAAATATGCATCATGAGCTGCCTACTGGGAGTTACAGAACAAAACTCTAATCAACACACTTTTGCTGCACTATAGCACGTCTAAAGTTCAACTCCTGGTTAGGAAATTTTAGGGTCATCCTCTATTGTTTTCGTCTTTTTATAGAGTCTATTAGTGCATCCACATCCTCAACTGCTCAGTAGTTATCCATTTGATTGTTCCACATTATGCGGAGCATTGCAGGAAATTTCAGTTGCGCCTTTGCTCCCAACTTCCTCAGGTCCTCCATCCTGTTGCCAAGGTCCCATTGCCTCTGCTCTGTTGCTTTGCATATGTTGCTGCTTGCTTGACAGCTGTAAGAGATGGGGTGCAGAGACAGGTAACAATGGCTCCCAAGAACAATCTACTGGAGTGCGGACCTTCCAGTAAGTTAAGTTCAAGTTAGTTACAATGAACGGTACCATCATCCATCTATTCTAGCGTGTCCCCATAGACATAAGATGGAGTGGGAGATGGAAGAGGGTGTCACCATGATAAACCAGAGCCACTGATTTTACCACAGAGAAAGGAGAAATTGTCTGGATACTTCGACAAGCAAGCAGAAATGTCTTAAATTTTAAGATTGATTAATAGTTGTGATGCATTTGTGTGCTGCCTTTAACTCAGTAGAATTGAAGCTATTGAGTGGAGTAGATCTTACATTTGCAGGATATGCAACATGACTGACAGGTAGTAGGCTTAGACTCAATTGTACACACTAAGGAAGACTATTTTGAGGAGTCTGAGAGACACGACCTGGTCCAAAGACTACCGGAAAGGGGTTATCCCAAATGCCTTATTATAAGTTTGCAGAAAAGCATGTGGTTTTGCCCCAGGGAAAACATCCTTTCCAAGCAACAGAAACCCAATACTTGTAACAAACAGATTTTTGTTTCTCAATCAACTCGAGCCAGTAACAACCTAAAGAAAATCATTATCAGCCACAGGGTTATTTTCAATTCTCTAGCTTCCACGTTTACTAAACCATTATTTTCCTTTAAAAGAGGAAGGAACATTAAAGATCACATTCTATATACACAAGCGTGAAGCTCTAAAAAAACGCCTACTATCACCGAACACTGGGGTTTGAGCCCTCTTATAGGGCACTTCAAATGTTGGACTTGCAGGGCATGTGACTCCACCTTTAACACCGTAAACTTCACACACAATGAGATATATGTTCCACTTAAGGGCCACACGAACTGCAAAAATACAAACGTGACATACACCATCTGGTGTCCATGACACTTGATATACATAAGAGAGACAACGCAAAAAGTGAAATCCCGTATCTTCCAGCACAAATGCAGAATTTGGTGTTATACTGAAAATGCACCTCTCGTAGAACATTATGCTACTGCCAACGTCAATGTGGACGAGCTCAATGGCAGGTGATAGAACGGGTCACTGTAATCCCCGAAGGTGGCAACCTACAAAATGAATTGTATTGGCCTGAAAGCAGATGGAAGATTCGTCCAAACTCCGTACAAACAGTACTCAATTGAATTGGTGACTAGAATGTAATGAACGTGGGACGTTTTCAATGTCCAAACTGTGTATATTCCACTAATGTCATTAGCTTGGTTCTTGAAGGCACATCAACATTATTAATTGTTGTGTTATCACTTACAATGTTTTTTACGTTTTTCCTAATGACACATATCTGCTAGTAAATACATGTCAGTAGTGCCCTAATTTTGAATTTACAGTGCACCATTATCCCGTTTCTACGAAACGATCATGAAAGAGAGGCTGTTGTGTGTTTTTTCTTTCTTTCTTTTAGTTAAAATTAACTAATTATTTTATAATCATATGTTTTATTAAGGTTGACATGCATCATACAATTAATACTTGTCAGCACTGTTCTAATTTCCATTGGCATTGCACCATTACTCACTTTTTACACATTGGTTCATTATAGAAATAGGATTACTTCGTAGTCCCATATTTGACTTTGATAGTCCGATTTGCTACTTCTATCAACCATTTCACCAAGCACATCAACACGTCGGTACGTCTACCTCCTCAGATTCGGATCCGGAGCTTCAAGTCTAGTCGCTTGAGACAAGTACGTAATGCCACTTCAGGTTCCGTGTTCCACTATGGAATGGGGAGAGTGGTCCAGTTCACACAAAACCCTACCCTTGCAAGACGCCCATGCCGGTACGCCATCATCGTGGACCGGTTTTCCTTTGCTGCGTTCCAGCTAAGGACGCTGTTACTGTTCCACCTGTTGCGTCTGCGTTAGGCTGGATGCTATATCCCAGGCACCAGCCTGGAGATCTTGGGCACACCTGCTGATGCAAGGCTGTTGGTATCTAACTTGCGCTTTGCATATGTCACAGAGAAATGAGCTGGTGGCCTCGGCAGTTCCTCGCTAGAAATTCGACATGACTGCTGCCTGTCCGGCTTAAGGGAATTTAGCTCTGTGATGAATACAGCTTGTCTGTGGTAATTTTCAACTGATGTCTATGTCTCACAGGGTCCTAATACTATCCCGTTGCTGAGTAAGTACCTTCTGCCACATTATGAACTAACTGCATGATTTTAAATTGCCTTGCGCCCCCCCGGCTAATTTAGGAATTCATTTATTTTATATAGTCAAATAACTTTATTCAGTCTAAATAAACCACAAAAGTGCATAGTCACATCATTACATGAACAATTAATAAAACAGTAAGCTTCCAAATGCATAAAATATCAATAAAAAGACCTAATATAAGTTGATACTATCACTAGTTGGATCACCACTACATTCCTGACCTATACTTAATTAAAAACTGAATAAACATATTGTGAACATTTTAGTAAATATATAAACCACACAAGCATATCAGGATCAGAAAAGAACATACTGAATAAGACCCTTCACTACAATTGCGCCAAACAACAAGATACACTTGAATACATTACATGAAGAGCATCCAGGTAACAGATCACTCCTAGGCTATACATAGTTAAAAACAGAATAAATATATTGTGCAAAATAGGCAAATACGTAAACCACAAAAACTGTTCAGAGCCAGAGCAGTATATACTTAAAACCATATAAACTAACATGAGAAAGCATCGGTTCACAATAAAGTGCAATGTATTCAGGACCAGCTTCCCCGACAGAACACCAGACACTCATTAAGAGCCTCATAATAAAGGTAAAGTACATACTACATAACAGATCAATCTGGTCCTAATTCTGTGTCAAATGTCTTTTGCAGCCTCAAGGAAGAAGCCATGAAGCAAGCAACAGCATGAGTTCTATAAACATCCGGAAGTAACTGAAGATACATAAGAGCGGGCTTAATCTGGACAAACTTCCGGGATTTCAACAGTGGTAATACAATTGGCCTGCGAGGGACACCATAAAAACCACAGAAAAATACAAAGTGCATAAGATCCTGGCAGAAAATGTATCACACATGCAGGGCCTCAACTGCACATGTCAGGTGCTGGGCCTAGGTCAAGCCAGCAACAAATGAAATTGGTTAAACCAGAATCTGATGAGGAGAAACCGATGATGACAATTGGACACATACAGCAGATAGTGATCTACAGCAGGCCGTGTTAGAATTTGAGCATGCCCTTGCACAAGGGCTTCTCAAGTTCTACCCCTCTCTCTCTGCTTTCCTCTGTGACAAGAAGTTGTTCTATGTCCAGAAGATATCTGCTTTCAAAATATTACATGGTAAATCAAACAGGGCTGCTCTGCCTAGTTTAACAAAGGTGTTCCATATATATGCCAACCATTTAATTGACTTCCACCCTTGAAGCTGCAGACAGTCCATAAGTATCTCCCTGTTGAAAGAGTCTTAGATCTCACCCAAATAGTGAGCCGCTTAATCAGGGGATGCAGAGCAATAAGGTCCTATAAGTATGTTAACCCCCAACTCTTCATGAACCATAAAAGCAGGTGTCAAAGCTGGGACTGCCAGAAGAAGTCTGCAAAACCCATTCTACTCCACATGAGCCTCCCCTGAATCTACGTATCCCCACACGTCTTTTCCAAATGTAGTTACTGAGAATTATTTGACCTGCTAGAGATTAATCAATGCACCCAGTGGCGTACCACCAATTCTGGAGAAAAAGGAAAAGACCGCCACAATAGAGCACGACAGGGCTAGCCTTTTAGATCTTTTCAAGTTGCCTATGAAGATCGCTCATCAAAACCACGCCTAGGTAGGTATTAGTCTGGACCCTGGAAAAGTCATGGCCTTGAACATGGTAAGATCTTGACTCGGTCCCCCTAGGGCTCAGAGACATTACTTGAGATTTACCATAGTTGGTTGAAAGATGGAGGCTATTCATGTACTTGACAAAGCCATCCAGCAGTGTCTAAAGACTCTGGGCAGTTTTTGCCAACAAAATGGTGTTGTCTGCATATAACAGTGAGAAAATCTTGCAGGTACCTACTGGCTTGTCTAACTGCCCGGCCCCCAGACCATTCACATACAAGGTGAACAAAAAAGGAACTAGTTTACATCCCTGCCTCACCCTACTCTTCAGATGGAAAGAGCTAGTACAGACCCCACCCAGGTTGTATCATCTGTCCATGACCTAATACTCTCCAAGATGACCATTCCCATCACCTCACCCACAGAGACTATCAAGGAGATAGGACTGTAGCAACTCAGTAAGCCTCTGGAGCCCTTTTTGATTACAGGGATGATAATGGCCCGTGACCACAAGGAGGAAAGACCAGTTTGTATGGTCAGATTAAACATGCATGTTACAATTGATGCCCAAAGTTCAGGTGACACTTTAAATAAATCAGCAGGAATCCCATCGGGACATGGGGCCTTGTGACCAATCAAACGACCTATGGCTAATGTGACCTCTTCCACATTAAATGTTAAATTACATTGGTGGGCGGTTATTGAGCATGTTTCAAGGGGAACTCCTCTATCTCCAGATGTATAAATGCCCTCAAAGTGCTCAGTCCACTTCTCGGGAAGGATACGTGAAGATGGTTTGAGCCCTATTATCATTGAATAAGAGGCTCATACCATCTACCTCCCAAAATGTACTGCTGTCATCCCGGAGTAAGACCTCTGTAAGATTATACCAAGCTTCATCTTTGAATGCTCACTTCCTCATGCTCTCTTCCTCAAATCGAACGCCTTTTTATAAGAAATAAGTCAGTTGGCTATTAGACATTGATCTTGGGTTGTGCTTTAAGTGCACACATTAATGATTTATGTGCTTTTGAGCAATCTTTGTTAAGCCACCAGGGATTATTAACTTCTGTCGGTTTGGAGGGGAGTGAAAACCTAGATTTCACATCAGCCCCAATCACTGAATAGGTATTCAGAAAAGCACTATCGTCACATAAGTCCCTCAAACACTGATCAAAGTCTTGGCATCTAGCTAGCACAAAGCATTAAAAAAAATCCTCAAGAACTATCTTTCTCCACATTAATCTATGTTCCTGGTTAGTCACCACAACATACAGATTGATAAACACATCGTGTGCCAATGCTCGTACAAACAAGTTGTTGAAGCTAACAGAGATACAATAATGATCACAGAAACCAGTGACTCTTGTATCTAAATGATCTAAAAAATAATTTCGAGTCACTCCTATTTTTGTATGAATTCTACCTTGTCATTAGCCATATTAATTCCCATTACAGGGCTACCTTACATGCAATCCTATAGTAAATCCGTCGGGCCACTTGACCGATGGTCCTACTACCTCAAGTTCTTATGCTCATCATATCTTTGCATTATGTTTTCTCCTAGAGTTGCCTCCCCACTGTCCCTTGACACCTGTCCTGATGATGACCCCTGTTAAGTCCCTTTTAGGGTGTTGAAATGTCAACATATATCAAATGGACTGCAGACGTAACTGATTTATTAAGGCTAGGGGGGATAGCCTGTGTATTTTCCTGTTTATAAACATGAACCAGAATCCATACCTATGAACATTCACATGTCTTATCCCCTTTACACTTTTATGCATGTGTGATACCCCACGAGCATTGCACCGCTTTCACCGCTTGACGTTTTAAAGCACCCTCTTAGAAACTTCTAATGTATATATTGTGCTAATATCCCATAAAGTGCAAATCAACTTGAATGCAGATTTATGACTTCTTTTAAAGACATGTTCTCTATTTCTTACAATATTCTCTCTGTGTGTTAGATGAAATATTTGTGCCCATTGACAATTAGGCTAATCCTTCTCTCATGGTAAACACACTTTTAGTTCCTAAGGCAACCATGTATTCCTCATATGGTAAATTGCACTGGTTCCTAGGGTTACTGGGCCAGTCCCTCATATGTATATGTTTTTGACAGTATCGAAACAACAGGAAAACCTAGGCAACCTACATAAATGAAAATTGAACATTAAGACAAAAAGGGCACAGACAATTTAAGGTATGGGGAAAGTGATCCCTGGGCCCCAGCCTTTCAGGGGGACCCTTGATAGAGCCAGCTCTACTTTGCAGAAAGAGAGTCTTAACTTGATGACTTTCAATAATTTTTACACAGATTGTTTGAAATACCGCTTCGTTTCATAAATTTTTAATGTGGGAGATGTATGGGGGTCTATAAGACATTTTGCAGAGCAATGTTTATGTTTTCCAGCACCATGCAACATCTATAAACAAAAATTATTTTAGATCAAAACAGGACCTCACATATAAAACATTTGCGGACGTCACAAAGATTATTTACAGTAATAATGGTGAGCTGCTGCTGAATAATGATATTGAAATACACATCACTATCCGTGAATATTAGATGCAAACACATTTAGAACTTGGACCAGTTGGTGTCTGTGCGATGTCAGTGATCTCACCAAAAGAGGACATGGAGGAGCTGAAATTGGATCATAAATTCAAGCTGTTCCAATTAGGGATCTTCAAATTACTTTTGTCCCAGGGCCCCCGAAATCCTCCGGATGTCGCTGAAAAAAAAAGTCAAATTTAGAGAGCTGCATTTTGAGTTGTTATAAATGAATTCTAAAATGAGAATCCACTGACAACTGTCTTCTTGAGACTCAGTCATGAAATAAAGCAGATATTATTCAAACGATTAAATTCACTTTCAGTCTGACTATCAAAATATTCTACAATCCTAATTGTGTCCAGAAGTTAATAACCACATCCATTGAAGGCAGAAGAATCTACTATAAAGAGACAGAGGTGTTAGAGACCCACAGATGTTTCATGATCACTTTTTATTTCTATACAGGAGATATAAAAACGAACATGAATCTGTACCTGTTGTCAGGAATGGGACCACCAACAGTATCCAGAATCCCAGATACGATGTCACTCATTCTGACAATTCTGAGATGTGGAGCCAAATTGCACCATGATGCCATTGGAGCACTTGTTTTCATTATTTCCACATTCCATGTGTATACATAGCTATAGAATTATCGGTCTCTTATCTACTCCCCTGTGTTATGGTTGCTTGTGCCTGACGTACTTCTTTTTTTTTTTATTAGGAGATTTTATTTATAAATATAAAACATCCACAAAATAATAAAATACAAGATAAAATCAAATTAGATAAAATAATAAGGCAATGAATAAAAAGGAGGAAAAGGAAGAAAAAGAAAAAGTAAGGGAATACATAACAATCGCATATATCTAAATTAACATAACTACGTATACAATTACTAGTTTCTATAAAAAAGCATAGAGGAAAAAGTCACATTGAAATTGAATAGTAATGATGTGAAATACAATAATAAACATATTCATGGGGGTTTAGGTACATCTTCAAGTCAGGGATTGTGAAAGTATGATGTATTTGCAAATAAATCTGAGAAACAAGTGATGGGTGACCAAAGAAAATCTCATTTGATAGCAAGGGAATGGTGGTAAACATATGCTCTATTCAATCTGTGGTTATAACAAACTCCATACCACAAAGCCTAGTAAGAAATAGTGGCAGCATCCTTCCATGCCCTGGTAATCTGTTGGAAAGCAACTGAGGGAAGCGAATCTATTATATAAATATTACTAGAATGAGGGACCCAGTCTTCAGAGACGCTACCCAGAAAAATATTGACAAATGTAAAAGGGATTTGTGTATGGAAGATATAATTGATTTGTCACCAGACTTGTGTTTAAAAATTGTGAATATGAGGACAATCAAATAACATATGTTTTAAATTAGCTGAAGTTGTATTACAAGACCAACAAGAGGTAGGATTTATTTTTTGTAATGAAGCAGGAGTAAACAGAAGTTTATTGCAAATAAAAAATTATGTTTGATTGGCATTAACTGCAAGTAACTGGAGAGAAGGTTAAATGTTTATACAGTTGAGACATGGATAGGGATAGAGTAAAAGCCGAAAGAATACTAGAAGGTGAGGAGGGAAAAGTAGGAGTATGTGCAAAGCGGTTATACGTTGATTGGACCAACAAAATTAAAGATGCATATTTAGATGCATAAGAGACAGGCAAAGAAAAATGCGGTTGAACTACTATAAAAGATATGCCCATATTATCTTCAAAACGTTGATAAATCAACCTGAACCATTTAATATATCAGTCCTTCCAAAAAAGTATTTTATTATTAATTTTAAGATATTTGTTGTACCATATTGAGGATTACAAAAATTGATCCTTGGCAGAAAGATAAGCTATAAAAATAGGGTGAAGAATTTTACAAGTAGTATTAAAGATAGGAAGGGAAAGTGACAAAGGTCTTTGTCTAAAGGATAACAGTTCTTGAAAGGTGAATGGTTAAAGGAAAGATTTTTCAATAGTAGTCCATAACAGTAAGAATGATCCTTCATCCTATATTAATCACAACAAGGATTGTTTAAGAGAAAATGTTGTATGATAAGTTTGAAAGTCCGGAAAATTAACTCCCCCAAATATTTAGGATGTTTGAGTATATGAAGAAACATGCAAGTTCTTTTTTATTCCATAAGAATTTTGACAAAATAGAGTAAAGTATCTTAAAGAATTTGAAATGTTTATAGGAATATTAGAGGTATAAAAAAATATCATAGGTACTAGCATAATTTTTATCGCATCAAGGCAGCCTCACCAGGATAAAAACAGGGTATTCTATGTGGACGTAGAAGACCTCAACGTTGTCTGTAATTCTTTTCAATTTAATAGTATAGAATTTTTGATTGAAGGTTTAAACCACAAACCCAGATATTTGATTTTCTCTGAGTTCCAACAAAAGCCAAAAGAAATCTAATATGCAGAAAAACATAATTTATTCAACGGAAGAATTTCACATTTATCAACATTTAATTTGTAACCAGACACAGAGGCAATTAAATTTACTTCGGATAGAAAAGCTGGTAGGGAATTCTGTGGTTGTGAGAAATAGAGCAAAATGTAATCGGTATAAACCGAGAGTTTTAATTGACTATCGCCATATTTAAAACCTGTGACTTGAGAGTTTAAAAGAATTTTAATCAAGAAGGGTTCAAGAGTGAGAATACATAAAAGGAGAGATAGAGGACAACCTTGTCTAACCCCCACGATGTAAAGAAAAAGATGGCGAAACAAGACAATAAGCTAAGATAGAAGAGGCAGGGGAAGAGTATAATAGATAGACATCATTTATAAATGTATTACAAAGCCAGGATAAAGTAGAAAAGATAAAAGGCCACCCAACCAAATCAAAAGCCTTTTCAGCATCCTATGAGATGTCTGCTAAAGATTCCTTAAATGATTTGAATTTGCTAGGGACATTAAATAATAAACTAGTGTTTTCCAAAATATGGCTGCCTTTAATGAACCCACATTGTTCCCAATCAATTGAGGTAGGGAAGTTTCTAAATGAAGAGCCAAAATATTTGCAAACATTTTCTAAATGCATTAAAGAAATGGGTCTGTAATTCTTACAGAGAATATGATCTTTACCATCTTTGGAAAGAAGAAATGTTGAGACATGAGAATAAAATTTGATCGTAAAACCATTAGGTCTTGGGGCTTTACCAAGGTGAATAGTATGGATGGCAGTATGAATATCTAGGTCTGGAATATCCCCATCTAACAGTGAAAAATCTAAATTAGGAGAAGTAGGTGGCTTAATAGAAGATAAATATTGACGAATGTCTTCTTAAAGAACAGGGGATTCAAGAGTATAAATAGCTGTAAAAAACTGGGTAAATTCTGATAATATATCTTCATTTTTATAAACAATACGATTAATAAAAGTGAGGTTAGAATCAACCTTGCTGCATTCTTTTTTCACTCTGAGATAATTAGCTAAAAGTTCCCCAGCCTTATTTTGACCTTCCAGCAGTAATAATAATGCTCTAATTGCTTAATTCGCACCATAAGTAACTTTAAATTATTTAGGGAAGTTTTCTTTCTATGAGACACAAAATAAATAATAAAGTCCCTGAAGGCAGCCTTAAAAGTATTTAGATGCAAGGGTGTGCAGTTCCTGCAACAACGAAAAATGATAATGATCTATCACGTCAGTGGAATATACTCCAATAGGAGTAAGTGCCCTCACACACTCCGAGAGGGATAATGCTTCATCATCTGGGCGTGCTCCTCGTTGGGCTGGCGCTGCAATGCCCGACGGGCACCTTGGCTCTATCTCCAATCCTGAGGTGAGCCTAGGGGGCGGCGTTAAACTAGTAGCAGTACTTCCTGTCAATTGTTAGGAAGACTAGTGGGGTGACTGTGGGGGACACCTTGGGAGGGTCGGGCACAACTCGGTTGGTTCAGAATGTGGGGCACGAGCGGCATCTAAAGAGGTAATATTCTTTTAATCAAAAACGACTCAACCATTTTAAACATTATATGGCTGAATTTGTGCAGAAGACCGCAGTGATCGTTATTCACCACGTTTAAATGCAGTCACTATGAAAAATAAAGCTTAGATTCAAAATTTAGATTCATCAAGGCACGTCTATGGGATAAACCTTCCTGATTACTTACCCATGACAGTTGAAGTACATAGGAATGACAACCTGAGTTGTCAAAGTATAAATTATTGAGCACCGTAGCAACATCAGGTGCAAAAAGACTAACACTAAGACGTGTGCCCATTACACCACTGCGGGACATACTTCTGATGACCTGAGATGGACTATTCTTGAGTCACACCCACAGATACGAAAAGATGTGGATTTTCAGGTTGTCCACCCATAGGGCTGGGCTGAATGAGGACATCCCCTGGCAAGAACTGAATAGATAATCCCATAATTCTCCCATAAAAGACCATATTACTTCATATGGACGATCCACCTTGCACCCCATAAAGGAGGCAGATCACACTGATGACATTACCCCTAGTGATCCATCCTTTCATCATACATATATCCATGTTGAACCACGCCTCAGTTGCACACAACCACCTATACTAAGGGAGGTTTATCCCATAGACGAGCCATGATGAATGTAGATTTTGAATCTAAACTTTATTTTTCATGGTGACTTAATTTAAACATGTGGTGAATAACAATCACTGCGATCTATATGTTCTCCACAACTTCAGCCACATAATGCTTAGTATGGTCGAGTCGTTTTTGATTAAAAGAACATTACCTCTTTAGTTGCCACTCGTCCCTCACAATCTGAACCAACCGAGTTGTGCCTGACCCTCCCAAGATGGCCCCCACAGTCACCGCACTAGTCTTCCTAACAATTGACAGGAAGTACAGCTACCAGAATAACTCCACCCCCTCCGTCACCTCGGGACAGGAGATAGAGGTGTACAGGCACATGCCACTCTACGAACGAGTGAGTATTGACTTCCGAGGACACTCCTTGCATCAACCGGGGTAAGGCGCATTATTACTTTTAACCTTCCTGGTATGATGTTAAACCTCTAGGTTGCGAGTGAGCGGTTCGATCTGTTGTAGTCCTGTATGATCCGAATCTACGCCAAAACGGGTGAGTGATCCAACTCTACAAATAACAAAAGGATATGTATGTGTGTGTTTAAGCAATGCATCAAACGGCACACAGCCTATTGTCGTAAAACAAGTAGTGTTGATTGGAGGATTGTCGAACCCAAATACGGGTATGGCAATGATGTTACTTATGTACAAATGGTGATTAAGATTGGCTGAGAAAAGAAAACAGAAACCCCAACGCAACATGATCACGGTCTCTTGGCACTATTTTAAAAGAGCCCTCGTTAGTCTTAAAAAAGCATTTTGTACATTGTTGGTGCTACATGCGTGTTCCCAGCAATTGTTACCTTGGACTGCACTATGGGGCATGAAATAAATAAGGTGATATACATAAGAAATAACAACTCGTTATAACTAAATGTTTCACAACTTTTTACCAGAATTTTTAAACAAACTTTGCATTTGTTCTATGTTTTGTCTGTCCCTCTTTTCTTTCAGGTCGATTTGATATACAAGGTAGAATCTTGCCTTGTCACGTATGGTGTGACTGCTTACTTAAATTATCTTCACGCATTAAAGAATCAGTCACGCACACTACAAAATTTCCCATGGATTGTGAGAGTAACTAGACCTGACAACATCCCTCTCATAAACCTGGCGATAACTCTTTAGAGGGATTAGATCACATAACCTGAACTCCACTTGAAACTAATTGCTGTATGAGCCCCCTAGATGTTACCCACCGACAGAGCAGGATGATTCTATACCTACTAGCACCCCTTCCTTCTCTCTTTATCTATCCTATCATTTAATATATGTCAGACCATTCCACTTAGGAGCTGTCAAGACATCATATATTGCTTCTCTTGTGCTCATCAACTGTCACCAACCATCCAGGTCTGTACGCTACAGAAATGTATATCTCATTTTGGTCCCTTCTATTATTATACTCTTTTTTATTTTGTTTGCTCTTTATTGTTTATTGTTTATAAAAAAAAATGCTCAATAAAATACTACTGAAATAATATAAGAAAGAATCAGTCATGCAGTAGTGTAAGATAGTTTTCTTTGGTCCTGATGAATTGCCAATAGACCCCTTAGGGGCTGCAGTAGGCAAGAAACATGTTGACCATACAGCTTTGAAACTAATCATGACTGTTCTTTAGGACCATTGTATCCCACACGAGCAACACTGGTTTTAATTAGGTTAGGGAGCTCCACTAATAAAGTTTACTCAAACCTAGCATCACTAAACTTATTTTAATCACCCTTTTCACTATACTACTCATCACACCCCACATACCCCCATTTATCAACCGGCATAATTAAAAGATCTCCGGCAAAGAGCCCCTTCGTGTGTGCCCGTCGGGCTTTGCAGCACCTGCCCGATGAGGAGCAAGCCCAGATGATGAAGCATGACACCTCTCGGGGTGTGTGAGGGCATTTACTCCTATTGGAGTATATTCCACTGACCTGATAGATTATTAGCATTTTTCCTTGTCGCAGGAACTGCACACCCTTGCATCTAAATCATTGAATAAGGGAACACGTGTGCTGGACCTAACCAATAGCCTCCGGCTCCTCTTGCTTAAATAGCCTTAAAAGCATCCCAGATAATACGCGGAGACATGGACGGGTTCTCATTTTCAAAAAAGAAAACAAAAGCTTCAAACCTTTGAGTAAAATTGACATCTAAAAAGAAGAAGTTACTGAATCTCCATCTTTTAGTACCTTGAGTAGGTATAAAAACATTCAAATCTAAAGTAACGTTAGAGTGATCTGAAATTAGTATGGAACCAATATCTGAGCAATATGTTGTGCGAGTGCTTTAGAGAGAAGCAAATAATCTAATCATGATTGTGAAGAATGTACAGGGGAAAAGAAAGTATAGTCTAAGAGTGTAGTGCTCATAATCTCCAAGCGTTCACTAGTGATCGTTGGTGAATAGTAGATGTAAGCTGAGAGTGCATATGGGAGGAAATTCATTTAGATTTTTAGTTAATGTCAATAATGGGGTAAAAAACATATTACAATCACCACCAACTAATAAATATTCATTTTGAAAGGATATCAATATAGATAATATTGCCTGGCCAAAAAAGCGTGTCTGGGGCAGTAGGTACATAAAGATTAAAAAGAGTCATGGGAATCTTGTTACCCAACAAAGAAGCGAAAACCCACCTACCCAGTTCATCAGCATCTAGCATAAGAACCTGCAAATCAAGACATTTATGACATAAAATGGCTACTCCATTACATTTTTCGTACCTGGTGATGCAAAAACATGACCAACACAGTGTTTTTTAAGTTTAAATATGTCTGTGTCTAAAACATGGATTTCGTGTAGTAAAGCCATATCACAATTCAAATTAGACATATGAGTTAGAACCCTATGGCGTTTTATGGGACAGCCTAAACCTTTAACATTCCAAGAAATAACTCTTAAAGCCATTTATATCATTCAAAATAATATAAGCAGTTGATAGTAAAAACCACTACAATTGAGAAGCAATAACATTGTATAAGTAATAATAATTAACAAAGAACTTGCAGAACTATACCAGCAAAACTGAACAGTATAAAAAAAGAAATAAGCAGTAATGAAAGGGGAAGAAATAGCAAACGAATGTAAACTTAAGTATGAAGAATGGAAAGGACAAAAAGGAGAAAAATATTTAGTGGAGAAATAAGAGTATCCGAAATAGGACAGGGAAGTGAAAAAAGAGAGGAGAAATATGTACAACAAGGAAATACACAAACCATAAGTTTTAGGAATACATTAACCGACTACGAATAGCACGAACAAGATGAGGGCGGTGAAACCACATAAGGAAGATGACACAGCTAACCAGGCAACCCAGGGCGGATCGGGGAGGGAGGGCACCATCCAAAGCGGACCGAGAATTACAATGATCATGTACGAAAACAGCACCTGACAAAAAGAGAAAAGCATGAAGAATAAATAAATAAATTGATTTATAAAATGGATAAATAAAGGCATCAAAAACTAAAACATGCACTGACAACAAACAACTAGGACACACAGCATATTAAAGCAACAATACAGTGGATTTAAACACAAGAGAGCCTGGAAACATCCATACCTTCTTCTCTGCAATGATCCAATAAATGTTGTAGTAAAGCAGGATTCTCGTAGTTTGTGGTTTTATTTTTATAAGTGACTTTAAAAAGACATGGATGAAAGAGACCAAAGTTGGCATTGAGACTTCGAAGTGCTGACCTCATGTCCAAAAATGTTTATCTTCTATTCGCTTTTTCTTTAGCATAGTCTTGAGAAAAGAAAAGAGTAGACCCTTGCCAAGAGATTCGTCCCTTAAGTTTTACGGCTTGCAGAACTTTCAATAAGTCAGTATATTCCAAAAAATAAATATTGACACCTCTGGGTTTGATAAAAGATGCAGCCATGGGTGGACCATGACCCAGACAATGTGCTCTTTGAATGTTAAAAACAGGAACATTTGGTATACCAAGAATTTGTGGAAGGAATGATTAAAAAAATTAAATAGGATCAGAGCCCTTGTGAGGCAGCAAATGCGGGGACACCGTTCTTACTTGCCCTTGTAGACCGACAACGTCAAAACACTTCCTCGATTAGGGACCGTAGTCCGAGAGTCGGTTTCTGGGATGCTGGGTCCAAGAGATTAGCCACATCCACCTGTTGTGTTTCCCTACAGCGAGAGCGAGGCCAGAGGGTGGAAGCGGGAGGAGCTGACCCCAGAAGCAGTTCCACACGGCCACTGAAAACGGACCATCACCAAGGTGGATGGTCTTCAACCAGGAGCGGAGTGGAGGCGAACAAAGAGCCGAGCATGGAGAGTCCGGAGAGTGAAGACAGGGACCGTAGCGGAGGGACTGACGAAGAGACAGACAAGCGGTGGAGCGAGGAGTGGTGGTATCCATGGGAGGAGGCTGGAGAAAGGCCGCAACTCTGAGCCGGTGAGGGATTGCAACTCCGGGGAAGGGGGGAGAGGGTATGAGGGCGGAGGTTGGCGGGAGGATTGCAGAGACAGTGGGCACAGGTTAAAAAGAGAAAACCCCAGCCAGCACTTACTGCACATTTAGTTTTGCACTACGACCCTGAAGAACCCCCCTTTTTTCCAACTATTCTTATCATTGCCGTCTGTGCATAAGGAACTTCTTTTATCTCTGGTGAAGATAGACCACCGGACAACACCCTTCTGGTGTGTTGACGGGTAGCGACTAATTCCACACCTCACCGTCACACAGTAACTGACGGCCTCCTTTTCTCTCTTCTGTATGAGCCTCCGGGGTAACACCAGCGAGACCGAAGAGCCGGACCGAGTGTCATCAAACCCCAGCCCGAGAACCGCGAAGACAGACCAGGGAGAAGAGGAAGGAGGAACACCCGTAGCGATTTCGAAAACCCTACATCCTGATAATAAAATTCATACCTTTGGAAAGTACATTCAGCACTGCGTCTGTTTATCCGGCCTGCCCTCCCATAGCCCACCAAACCTTCTGCCAAACCATATTTGTGCAAATTATTGCGCCTATTATGATTCTCAAAATTTTTCACTTGCTTTTTAAGTTGTGTAATTTCCAATTTCATAGAGGGAACCTGATTTACCACAGCCTGAACAGAATTCACACGTTGCTCAATTTGCGTAACCATATTTTCCATATTAGAACACTTGTCATCTAAGGCTTAAAGATGTTTGTTATTTTCTTCCATTTAAGGCCAAGGAGCATGAATTTCCACAAGAAGCAATTCAATGGCACCTGGCGGAAGAGATGTAATGGGTAAGGGAGGGTCTTTTTTGACAAGTTTACTAGAGGAAACCTTGGAGGAAGTAATCAATTTAGAAGTAAGTTTATTAGTGGAAAGCGGAATATTGGACAACATTGCCATTGCACCTACAGATATTGTGTTGCATTCAGAATCTTCCATGTCTGTTTGAAGGGTAGCAAACGGATTATGATCCACCAAAGATGAGGACACTGAGGAAGGAGTGTAAACACGACGTGTAGATTTCGTTCTCACTATAAAAGTCCAGACAAGGACTTTGTAATTGTTAGATTTGGGGGTCTCTGGTTGGCAGAGGTAGGTACCTTTGACAAATAGGGACCCTTGCGTCTAGTCAGGGTAAAGGGGTACACTCCTAAAATAACCCCTGCTCACCCCCTTGGTAGCTTGGCACGAGCAGACAGGCTTATCTCAGAGGCAGTGTGTAAAGCATTTGTGAGCACATACAGTAATGAAGTGACAACACTACAGATGGACACCACACAAGTTGTATATTAAAAATAAGTATTCTTTATATAGACTTATCACAAGACGACAAATGAAAAAAATCCACAATTCTGTACATCTCTTTAGATGTTAAAATGCGACACTTTGAGTTCAATGTACCTTAAGATGCGTAACGCAATGCAACAAAAGTGTTGCAGGGAAGGTGATGCGTCGGTTCCTTACACGAAAGAATGGTGATGCGTTGGGACCCTACTGCTGCTTAGGGGATGCGTCGGTTTTTTGCTCTGCGAGGGGAGGTGATGCATCGGTTTCTTACTGCGCTTCTGTGGCGATGCGGCACGCAACGCCGCGATGCGATGAAGATCTGGTGCAATGAAACAAAGATGGCGTCTTTTCTTGATGCGACACGATGTGGACCGCGACAGGCCCTGCAAAACACTTCTCGGTGATGCGGAGGCATCTGATGCGATGTCAATCCTCTTCTCCGGCGATGTGAGACGCTTCGGCAACAATGCGAGCCGCGACAGGCCGTGCGACGCGCTTCCCAGTGATGCGGCAGCATCTGATGCAACGATGTTCCTCTTCTCTGGCGACGTGAGGTGCTCCGGCATCGATGCGAGCCACAACAGGCCCTGCGATACGCATTCCGGTGATGCGGCGGCGTCTGTTGCGACGTCGATCCTCTTCTCCGGGGATGCGAGGCGCTTCGGGGACCCTGCGATGATTCAACGGTTCTTCTGGGCCGCGACAGGCCCTGCGACACGCTTCCTGGTGATGCGGCGGCGTCTGCTGTGACGTCAACCCTCTTCTCCGCGATGCGAGGCGCTTTCTCGTTGTGAAGCGGCAGTGCGGCGACACGCTTCTTGCTCATGAGTCGTGCTTCCAGCTTCTTGCGACACGCAGTCCCTCAGAAAGCCTCGCAAAACAGCAGGCACTTCCAAAGAACTCTTGGGGAGCTGGTAGAAGAAGTCTGTTGTCCCTGAGACTTCAGCAGGAGGCAAGCTCTTTTCTCAAGCCCTTGGAGATCCTTCACAAGTTGAATAAAGTACACAAAGTTCCTTTCTCCTCTCTTAGGCAGTCAGGCAACCACTGCAGGCCAATCCCTCAAGCTTCGGGATAGTCTCTCCTCAGTCTCTCTGGTTCCTCTCCTCAGCAAAGGTTTCTTCTTGTTTCCCAAAGTGATCTAAAGTTCTGGAGTCTGGGTCCCCCTTTTTATACACAGTTTCTCTTTGTTCTCTGAAGGCAGAGAGGCCTTTGCCTAGTCCAAACCAGTACATGACTCCTTCATTCCTTTCACAGTGCAGGGCAGAGACATCAGACGCACCACAGGAGGTGGAGCCAGCATTGTGGAGGGAAGGCACAGCCCTATTCAAGTCCCAGGTGCAACTCTTCCCACCCATCCACATGCAGATCTCTCTATTCAGCCCTGTGCTGACTCACCCTGTCTCCTGGAATCCCCCAGCCCCTGTCACTCAAACTCGAGACAAGGAATACACAACCTACCATAGGCAGGCTTGGATGGTTAGACAAGAAAATACCTACTTTCTAAAAGTGGTATTTTCAAACACAGAATGTTAAAACCAACTTCACTAAAAGATGTATTTTTTCATTCTGAGTTCAGGCATACTAAACTCGAATTTCTACCATGTTCCCTGAGTCAGTTAGGATTATAAGATCTAATAATCAAACTGCCCATTCTGGCCTAGGGGGAACAGGTAGCCTTGCAATAGTGGAACACGAAAATGGCTGTCAGTCACTATTAGGACACGCCACACACACCAGGGCATGTCCTACCTTGGGCCTACCATAGAGGTGTCTGATATGAAGAAAATGTAAGGTTTAGGGACTGGCAAGTGGGTGCACTTACCCAGTCAACATGGCAGTACCAGACTGCCCACAGGCTCTGCAATGGCAGACCTGTGACACACTTTTACAGGCTGCTTCTGTGGGTGGCACAATCAGTGCTGCAAGCCCACCAGCCTCATTTGGTTTACAAGCCCTGGGCACACTCAGTGCACTGTACTAGGGTCTGACAAGTAAGCCAAATGGAATCACTAATCCATACATCAATTTACAATAGAGAGCATATGCACTTTAGCACTGATCAGCAGTGGTAAAGTGCCCAGAGTCATAAAACAGCCAACAACAGGTCAGAAAAAAATACAGGAGTAAGGCAAAAAGTTCAGGGATGACCCTGCAAAAAGGGCCAAGTCCAACAGTAATGATGGGAGCACAGCAACAATAAATGGTCATATAAGCATAGATATTGCGTTCAGAGAAGAAGCCAGCAAAAGAAAAATCCTTAAAGTCCATCAAAATACTTTAAAATTGTGAGGCAGAAGTACATTCCCTGGGAAACAAAAGAGAATGTGCAAATATGCCTCTCTTTGCAAGAGAAAATCTTTAATGAAATAAAAGGTGCTGCTAAGTATGAGGAAAAAACTCCATTAAAATCAAGCAAAGCAGACCCTGAGCCAATTGGGCTGCATATCAGCAGCGAAAATTATAAAGTTTTGCCCCGTTTTCAATAAATGGTGGAGCAGTACATTGAGACAAATAGCAGGTGCGAGTCCCGTGAGGGGAAACACGCTGGCCACAACGGACGAGAATAGAACGCACACCGGTGCCACGAAAACAAGTGCTTCATTTGGAGTCCTTCACACCTTGAAGGACGCCACCTCTGTACGGTTATGCAGCCCAAGTCTGTGAGGAGGCTGATACTCCAAACGAGCCGCCGTGGAGCTCCCTCAGCCAGCAGCCGTTTTCTTTGGCGTCAAGCCATGCCCTCCTGTGCCTGACGTACTTCAAACAAGAAAGAATGAGCCATATTTTATATTTAAGATATCAGCGATAGGATGCTCAAGGGTGATAGCTCCTTCTCAACAGAATTAAACCGTGGAAATAGCCCTTCTACATTGCCTTCTCTGAACCAGTTTGATGTGTGATAAGAACGTGAAACCATGAAAAAAAGCATCCAAACCGGAGCGATTCATTTATTCCACGAACCCAAATGCTTGTGATGAGTGCACATTGTCACCTCACGTGTTGTTCCTTCCAAGTAACATGGCCAGTGATGAAGGAGCCTTTACCAATAATTCTTGACCACTGATGGCAAAATAACTCTCTCATGTTGTCAATAACCATGAATAATAAGGCACTAAAAGTATTGCCTCTGAAACAGGGACAAAATAACTTCCACTGCTGTAGAAGATGCTTCACATTCTACAACACAAGTCAAAGCTGGGTATGGACGACAAAGGATGGGTGTTGTCACAAAGGCTTCATGTAATACCTCTAATGCTTGTTTCCAATCCTGGCCCACATGTGAACCTTACACCTTTATGGGTGAAAGCAGTAATAGAACCTACTGTGGACGAAAAGGCACTTACATTCATACACACACCTCAATTCACATCAATAAAATAATCTATGCAGCTTATATTTAATGTGAACCATTACTAGACAATACATTAACCATGTATATCCAAACTGATCCTACTCCAAGAGAATTACTTCAGTCAATGATGATCCTAAAATTGTAATACGAGCCCGACTCTTACAGATGTTCATAACATGACATGAAACTCAAATCTAAGGCATTTTGAATATTTTTGCAGACACAAGTGTAGTCCAGGTCCAGCAATCAGGTATCTTTTCCTCATCTGTTTCATGAGGTGTTATTGCTAACCCTGGGCATAGTTCGCGAAGTAGCACTACGCAAAGCTACGCCTAAGTGCACTTCGCACTACGCGAGCTACGCGTAGCACTTCGCGAACTGCGTAGTACCCAGTTCGGACTGTGCAAATGCCGTTTTCAATGATTGCACAGTGCGGACAAGCATCCGGCACTGTGCAATCATTGAAAACGGCATCTTGCACAGTGCGAGCTGTAGTTTTCTGCCGCTCGAGTAGATTTTTACTCGAGCGGCAGCTTTCTCAACGCGGACTGGTAGTTTCTCATTGCGAGCGGTCGCGAGCATACGCGGCCACTCGCAATGAGAAACCTGACCTCCCCGCGTTGAGAATCTCGCCGGGATGTCATTTTGCTTGCTCGCGGTCGCCAACTTGATGTTGAGGACCGCGAGCAAGCAAAAAATGACCGCTGCAGTACGCAACGCTACGCTACGCATGTTTGCACTGTGCTACGTGCAATTCGCGTAGTGCGAAGTAGCGCAAACTTCGCAAACTACGCGAGCGTAGCATAGTGCTTTGCCCAGGCTTAGTTATTGCAAATCCAAAAACCAACTACGCTTGATGCTGTAATGGTAAATTTTTCTGGTTTTGCATACAGCGAACGCTTATATAACGAAGGCACCTCTTTCCTACAAATGCAGCATTCTTTAGACGATTATGTAAATGCTGCAATGTCATCAAGCATACAGCAATATGAGAGTGCGCAATATCTCTAATTATGCCTGTATTAAAATGTTGAAACACTTAAAAGGTTAAAAAGCCTGAAGGATATAAGAATATATTTGAAGTGCTCATGCCGTTTCCTATCCATTCCCTTCATGTATACAAGCCAATTTATGCACACCTGAAAAGTTGAAGTAGGAAAACCCAGCAGTCAACACTAAGGGGGTTTAGGGTGGAGAGATCAAAGGGAAAAGGTGACAGTGATTGCATTAAGTTCTCTATCATCAATATTAAGTATATCTTTTCCATGAACTTTAGGCACAAAAACTATACATGGTTTAGCCAGGGAAACAGAGTGGCTTATAAATCGTTTTGGAAGGCTTTCATCTAAATATTTATTTAGTTCCTGATCCTCTCACAATGTTAGTGCATATATCTGATGATGAGGAATTTTAGCACCATATATTAAATATATAAGACAATCATATTGCCATTAAGATGGCAATTACTTTTCTCACTGTCAACATATTACTGGCAGCCCATTGGAAATGCCATAGAACTAGCATCTGTTGTCATTAACACAAAACATGCTTAATCTTCAGTTATGGGTCTTCTATGGATGAGATGACAGTGTTCAATGAAGGAGGAAGCAAATGTAATAGTATAATTTTCCCCAATTGATTGATTGATCATGTAAGCAATGCTACACTGATCCTACGATAACTGGGAAAGCAGGTGTGTTAATGATGTCAAAAACTGCTGTTCTCAAATGACCTTGCAAAGCCATCATAGAAACCATAAGAGTACTAGATAGAACCCCATACCCGGAGATTAGTGTGTTATCACAAACATTTGAATGGGTTAAGCCCTCTATTTAAGCAACAATGGAAATTAATGTTCTCTCCAAATGTTTAAATCAAAAATCTACCAAGATTCAAGAATTCAACATAGTACGGAATCCCACAGGTTTGCCATTAGAGAAAAGCTATATTACAGTACTCTTTCCTAACATCAATTATAATGTATTTTTCTTTGCTGTTAATTTATCTGCCACATGAAATTGATAGGGCCAGTAAAGGTGGTAGGACTATTCCACCACCCAAGATAATGTCATCTTTTAACTCTTCTCAAAGGTCTTGTTAATAAGCAGCAGTTGCTTATTCATTTGCAGAAGAGACCTCCAATACCAATTGTTTAAAAAAGGCAATATAGGACATTATGTCTTGTGAACGCTTACTGAGAGTCAGTAGCCAGTGTGAGCCCCTAGTACTGCATATCTTCCTCCAAAGACAGTCATGAACTGAGTTAAGAAGGTATCATAGTTGGTAGGCCAGGTCTCTTTTGCAAAATAAGGGCAATGGTCCATGTCAGGGAATCCTTAATCAAAGATGGTGAAATAAACAGAAGTATTTAGTGGAAAACTGTGACAGACTGTGCAATATGATGTACATTGCACAGTGCAAAAAAAGGATTAAACCGTCTCTGGTCGAAAGTAAATTTAACCAGGAATACAATAGATAAGCTTGGTACAAATGGTTAAGTTGCAGGGAGTACTATCATTTGACAAGTACCTGCCCTCCATTGCCTGATACCAAAGTATTGAGAAAAGTCCCTGTGGTAGCCCGAATCAGCTTCATCCTAGAGAAACACGTTTCTACTCCTGCTATTTAAGTTCTATATTTGTTTCAGACGAGTGCTGTGGTATCGAAGACTGCAATAGGAACAGTAGTGGCCCATGCAGGTAAGAGCGGTGAGGCCGGGTGGGGCCAAGTGGGGCCAAGTGGGGCAGGGGATTCAACAGTAGACGGCGAGGGAAAATTAAATAAATAATACCTTTTCCCTCGTCGTCGTCTGTCGAACCCTCCCTGCACCCGGCCCCAACGCTCTTACCTGCACGGGCCGCTCCTGAATGGGAAGGAGAATCGGCATACATATCAGTGCATCAGAAAAGACAGCTTGTCAAATTGTTCGGAGGTAAAAGCTAAATAGTACAAAGCAACGCAGATCATAATACCTCCCCTATATCTTGGCATTGAAGAATGAGACCAGGACTCTACAACAAACAAAACAGGAGCCAAAAGTGGGGGATATAGAAAGAAACATTGGCACTCATATTCAACACAAGAAAACTGTAGTAGTAGAAAACTGGTATGCATGCATGCTGTGTAAAGAACCAAACAAACAAAATACATATTGGCTTCCACCACTCTAATCTTTCTTGAGTGTTAGATAGATACTAGACGTCCAAGACATGAGGCTTAAGCCTATACCTTCAGAGATATCCGGAAAAAGTTCTAGAAGACGTATAAAAATGCAGCAAACCAGAAAGCCTAATGGTGGAAATCAGCAGGCTCTAAAACTGAACAAGACAACTCAATTACCGCAAAGAATACAGGTGAAGAAACCAAATGTGGGGTGCATACTGGACTAAGCAAAGCAGATCGATGCAACCCACAATGCTGTGCTGTAGTGAGCACCAATATGAGACAAAATTTGTGCTGACTCAGACCCCATTGACTGAACATGTCCTGCAGAGAGAGAGTCTAATTCAGGGAGTCATTGTGGTATGAGGGTCTTGAATATCTTTGAATATGTTTCTGTTCATCAAGGTAGACCGGCCCCAGCTTGCCAGACCAACAAATTAACCCTGAACAAGGAAGAGTGAAGACAAAAGAACCAATCAAGGCCTCCTAATAACCCCCCAGAAACCCCAGGGACGGTCAACCAAGGAGCAAGTACAGTCTGGGCCCTAACAGGTTTCGAGATCAGACACATTTTGACAGATTAACCACACACAGTAAACTAAATTAATAGTCAGATCTCTGGCACTTACAATGAAAGGATCTTTATAGGAAAGATCAAGCGGCGGAATGTATGTCTCAAATGAAATTATATAGGGGCCTCTAGGGAAGTCTGTCATATAAGGATGAAGGATGAGTTCTCAGCTACCTTCGAAACGCTCAGGTCCGCTTTTTTTGCTATTTCAGTATTTCATATCAGACAAAGGTGCCAGATAATACTCCAGAACTGAGGTCAGTTGCCTATCTTCATGTGTTGGCCATGTGGGAATATAAGTCTGTTGTCTGTGTGTTTTATTGTCGTCAACTTCAGTTTAACTTATCCATTTGAGATACTGTGTGCACGCCTGCTCAAAATAGTGAGCCTCCTGCAGACATGAAAGTCTTCCTGGTCCATTGTCAAAACTTACCTCAAATAACTGAAATTAACCTGTTGGTTGCCTGCTTATCTGGGGATCGGGGCAAAGAGTCTGTATTTCTCCTGTTGTGCGCATTGGTTTCACCTTAGTTCATGCCAAACGTCCTCCTTCCTCCCCGCTTTCTCATGTTGCCAAATGTGAGCTCTGTGGCTACGACTCTGAGTCCAAATCACATTCTAACCATGACCATCCTGAAAACACCGGACCAAGTACAAGATGCCCTTCCGCAGGATTGGCGAAGCAATTTGGAGAAAAAGGGTCACTTTGTTCAGGATTTTTGCCCTTGAATTCTAAAAAATACTGTCCCAATCAACCCAGTAACTTTGGACTGCATACTAGTGTAAAGAATGCATTAAATGTGGAAAGAATCTTTGCTTGCATTTGTCCTCCTTTTAGGCTGGAACGAATGAAGGGCAGATGTATGGATGCAGGTTTCATGTCTACGTTTGAAATAGAGGAAAGATTAGTGTCAATATGTAATCGTTGACCTTCCCTTAGATCATTTTATCTGCACCAATCATTTGGTTACAGTCCGGGACTTCCACTTTACAAATCATTGATATCAAATTAATTAATTAACTGAAAAAAACAAAAAAACAAACAAAAAAACTAACGGAAAAAACAAACTTCACCCACCAGACCCTGCTACACATGGCCTAAGGGTTGAGTGCATGCGGGGGTTGGCTGCGGCCAGGACCTGCGGCCAACCCCCACTGCCAAAAGCTGTGCGCAGCAGAGGTAGTAATAATGTATGGCAATTATATATTACTTTACATCAAAAAAGCCATAGAAATTCACTGATAAAAAAGTTTACAGGGACGTTATAGTTCAATTTACGTGTAACCCACACAAAACATAGAAATTTATAAATTATAGTTATAGTTATACTTATCTAAAGAAACTATGGGACACATGCATCAACCAAACCAAAAGCGATTCCTTAATAGCGAGAAATAAGGAATCGTTATTAAGGAATCGCTTTTGTGCATGCATCAACAGATTCGGTAAATTTTAGCGATTCCTTAAAAATCGCTATATTTACCGAATAATCAATAGCGGGGCATGCAAACTCCGATTAGCTATTAGCGAGTTCGGTAATACCGAATTAGCTATTAGCGAATTCGGTATTACGGAAATCGCAATTGACCGCGTCGCTCTGGGAACGTGCAGATGACATCACCAACCAGGAAATACTGCAGCCCCACCCTCATTGCCTCGACAGAGGAGCAAACAGGAGCTGTGAGTGAAGACTGCCTGTGCAGAGTGAAGCCACACCGACTGTGCAACTCGCAAAACCTATTTATCATGGAGAAGGAAGTACCATCCAGCGCTGAGTCAGCACGCAAGCGCAAGCGCAAGCGCAAGTTCTCTGACAGGGAGCTGGAGTACCTGACAGAGGGAGTCAGCAGCAAGCACGATCGCCTTTTCGGTAAGCTGTCCCTCAAGGTGCCTGAGCAAGAGAAGCGGCGCATATGGCTGCGCATCCGGGAGAGGGTGAATGCAGTTGGTGTAACGCCCCGCAGCATCGACGACCTCAAGAAAAGGTGGTACAACCTGCGGAAGCGTGCCAAGGAGAGGATTGCGGAGAGGCTCCGGGAGGCGAGCAGGACCGGAGGCGGCCCTTCAACGGTACAAGCCAACACTGCCCTGGAGGAGCTGGTGGAAGGGACGATCGAGCGTGAAGCTGTTGTGGGAGTGACCCAGATGGACACGCCCGGCGCAGCCACAAGTGCCCAAGGTAAGATGCATGCCTGTGCCCATACCCAGCATAGCGTAAATCCATTCCCATGCCCCCAGCAGGACCTGAGTGTGTATGCAGCTTTGGGCCACACAGTTTTACTCTTAACACTAGTGCATCATGGGAGTTGTAGTCTAGTCAGCCCAGTGTGCATGTACAGGCGTAAATACAATTACGGATCACCACATCAGTTGAACATGGAAATAGACTGTTTATTTAGTGGATCACAGAGGGACATGTATGTGTACAACACTACGGAGGTGTCAGGGTTCACGGGAGGTTTCCTCCGCGTAATTCAGAACCCACCACTGTGAATACCATCTCCTCGGTTAAACCGAGTAATGGAATCCATGGGGCTCTCAGTTGGCGCATTTGTTGGCGCCGCTGGATTTCCAATATGGCCGCTGACGCATTCATGGGTCGGCGTTCTAGTCTTTACTGAATTCTAACGCAGCAGGTGAGGCGCGCCTGCCAACGTTCTTGAGCGCACTTCACCAGAGAAATTATCGAAGCAACACGTACCTCACCGTCGTGGAAGTTAGGGTAGGTCGCGTCGAGGAATTTCGTCGTGCTATCCTTCGACGGTCACCTTACATACTCAGGTTAGTGTATTTAATTGAAACTTGAATAATATGTAGAACCTTTTCCTGACAAGTCCGAATTCTAGTCATGAGTGACTAAGAGTAGTTCGGAGTCTGGTGACAATTTTGAGTTTATTCCGCAGAAGGAATAAGACTCTCTCAGAGTATTCAATAAGACCCCCTCAGAGTATTCATTAAAACTCACTTAGAGTATTCATAGTTTAAACCTGAACAACGCGAAATCCTCCTCGCACTGTTCAAGTTTAATTCTTTTGGGGACAAGACAGATAGTGCATTCGTCTTAGAGTTTCCGAGTAAATCAACCATAGTACCTAAGCAGCAAAGAACCTCAGATATTATAGATAACTAGGAAGTCTAATACTCCCAGCTTACGGTTACCTGTTCCTAAGACAGTAGCTCAACGAAAAGTACAATATGCTCACGGCTAGAAGATGAAGTAAGTTAACAGTTACACACAGCAGTGTAGTAATACTCGACAGAGAAAATTCACGTTACTCACCTGTTAAATTCTATTCCCAAGACCCGACACCACCTTCACTCCAGTAAGAAAAGAAGAAGAAGAAAGGGTTAACAAGAGCCAGAGCAAGTCAGTTGTTACACACTCAAGCAACTGAGAAATAGAAGAGAGGTTTGGCCCTGAATACCTCCTGGTAAGACAAGCTAATTCATTACCTCATATACAGTAAGTTAATGCTTAATGAATTGTGTAGTGAACAAATGCTAAATGTTGCAGAAATCGTTTCTCTACAACGACGAAGAAATCCAGGGCTGTCTCTTCTCTGTCCAATTCCCCTTTCCCCCGTCGACACTTGCCCGTAGAGAGTTATACTCATTCTCGCGGAAACGTTCTGATGGGGGCATTGGGAAATTAGCATCATTCTGCTCCTGTGTTAGTTGAAGACCGTAAACGCCTCTGACAGAGTGAAGTGCCCACGTTGTCATCAACACCTGAGCAGAATGGCGGAAGGGTTAGATCTAAAAAATTTGAGCGAAATACTTGGAAATATACAAAGGGATCTAGGAGCTGTTAGAGAGGAGAATCAAATCTTAAGACAGGAGATACTGGTTATCAAGGGAAGGGAGACCATTTCTGGAACAAATGTAAAATCCACAGCCTTTGAAACTCTAGGACAAAACATAAGTTCAAGCTCTGTACCCTTGGGTACCACTCAGGTGGTGCACTCCTTGTCCCCAGTAATTCCCCTTGCTCCTCCGGAGCGATTTAATGGAGACACCCAAAAGGCCCAGATTTTTCTGACTCAATGCTCCCTACACTTTATGTGCCGTCCTGCGATTTTCCCTGATGCTCAATCTCGGGTAGCGTTCATTTTATCTTATCTTAGTGGGGATGCTGCCTCCTGGTCGATGCCCTTAGTAACACAAGATGATCCAATCCTTTACAATCTTGAAGATTTTAAGAAAGAATTTCTTCGTATATTCGATAGGAGGAAAGCTTCACAGGCCACGGATAATGAATTGCTAGAGCTTCGTCAGGGTAATAGAGAGTTGGTAGCTTATTTGGCTCAATTTAATAAGTTGGTAGTGGAGACAAATTGGCCAATGAACAAAAGAGCAGCAGTGTTTTACAGGGGATTGAAAGATGAACTAAAAGATGCCCTGTCTCAGGTTCCGAATCGACCCTCTGAAATCTCAGCCTTAATAGACCTGGTGTTAGAGATTGATTATCGCCTAAATGAAAGAAAAAAGACGTCAGAACAAGCTTTGTATGTACTGTGGAGGAAGTGGTCACTTTGTTAAGGCCTGTCTGAAGAGACCTAAGTTACAAAACAAGGAGAAGGAAAACTCTCAGCACCACCAGTAGGCGGAGTTGGACTGGTGGATGCAAGTAAAGACACAACTCCAGTGTTTCATCAACTGGCGAACACCCAGCAAGTCTCCACACCTCACCTGACCTTAGCTGTTACCTTGAAATTTCGAACTGTGATCTTGCAGGAAATCGCAATCATGATAGACTCCGGGGCAACTGGTAATTTTTGCGATCAAAAATTTGCAGTTCAGATAGGTTTACTGGCAATCAAAAAGGAGAAGAGCGAAAAGGTTAAGGCAGTTGATGGGTCAGATTTAACTTCAGGACCAATAACCAGCCACACTGAATCAGTACAGATAATTACCAAGGAGGGTCATCAAGAACTAATGCAGTTTGATCTAATAGATGCCCCTCAATTTCAATTCATTTTAGGAATTCCATGGCTCACAGAACACAATCCGTCAATTGATTGGGAGGCCAGAACCATAGCCTTAGATTCAAAATATTGTGCCCAACATTGTTTCTCTGAACCAGACACACTAGCTGAAAAAAGCGTGGCAGCGCAACTTTGTGACAATGGACAGACAGTATGCGTAATTCAAACTACTGAAATTCCTAAAAACCTTCAGGATTTCAAGGATGTTTTTGACGAAGCTGAAGCAGAAAGATTACCTCCACATCGGTCTTATGACTGCAAGATAGACCTGGAACCGGGGGCGAATTTACCATGCAGCCGAGTTTACGCCCTCACTGAAAAGGAGAATCTTCATCTAAAGGAATACTTAACGAAAAATCTGGATAACGGTTTCATTAGACCTTCCCAGTCACCAGTATCCTCCCCTCTCTTCTTTGTGCCCAAGAAAGGAGGGGACCTTCGAACCTGTATAGACTTTCGAGCAATCAATAGAATAACAACAAAGAATCGTTATCCTTTGCCTCTGATCTCTGTGTTGATTGACCAAGTTAAAGAAGCCAAGATTTACACCCGACTTGATCTTCGGGGAGCCTATCACCTAATCAGAGTGCGAGAAGGTGACGAATGGAAGACAGCCTTCAGGACTAAATACGGTCTTTACGAATATCAGGTGATGCCGTACGGTCTATGCAATGCGCCAGCAGCTTTTCAGTACTTCATAAACGATGTTCTGAAGGACTTCATTGATCTATGTGTGATAGTATACATAGATGACATCTTGATTTATTCTAAGTCTGAAGAGGAACATCACGGACAGGTCCGAGCTGTTTTACAACGTCTCAGAGAGAATTCCCTATATGTGAAGCTAGAAAAATGTTTGTTCAACACCACCACAGTAGAGTTCCTGGGATTTGTGTTGTCACCTTCTGGAATCACCATGGATGAACACAAGGTAAAGGCAGTTGCGGACTGGCAATCTCCAACCACCATAAAGGAAGTCCAGAGTTTTATAGGCTTTGCTAACTTCTATAGAAGATTTATCCATGGTTTCTCTCAAAAGATTCTACCCTTAACCAGATTATTGAGGAAAGGAGTTCCTTTTAATTGGTCAGAGGAAGCTGAGCAAGCATTCACCTTATTAAAGAAAAGTTTCACTTCGGCACCTATTCTTCTACATGCAGACCCCACAGAGCCATTTTATCTAGAGACTGATGCCTCCGATTTTGCTATAGGAGGCATTTTATCTCAAAGGCACAAAAACACCGGCCAACTGCATCCTGTGGCGTATCGCTCTCGTAAACTCAACCCAGCGGAATGCAACTACACCATCACAGAGAAGGAGCTTTTAGCCATTAAGGATGCCTTTAAAGAATGGAGGCATTACCTCATGGGTGCTAAGCATACGGTGACGATATTCACTGACCACAGAAATCTGAAATTTTTACGTTCTGCAAGAACTCTTACACCACGCCAGCTTCGATGGTCCCTCTATTTTGCGGAATTCGACTTCGTCATCACATACAGGCCTGGTTCCCAAAATGGGAAGGCGGACGCCTTGTCCAGATTGGATACTGACCATCAGAGTATCAAGGTCGAAAATCAGCAAATAATTCCGGCTGACAGAATCATTGGAACCATTTCCTTGGAACCTTTTGAGGATCAAATTCGAGAACACATGACCACTGCTCTTATCCACGACTGGGCTGCTGAAGACCCTTTACGAACTGTCCAGAATGGATTACCCTATCACGGACAAGCACTATTCCTACCTACCACAGACCTTCAAACTAAAGCCTTACGTGAATGTCACGATCACCCTCTAGCAGGTCATAAGGGTGTCCACAAGACAGATGAATTAGTTAAACGAAGTTTCTGGTGGCCACACATGACAAGTGACATTCGGCAATATGTCTTGGGATGTGAGATTTGCACTCGGGGAAAATCGGACAGGCAAGCACCAAAAGGCCTTTTACAACCTTTACCAACTCCCCCATATCCCTGGCACACAGTATCTTTAGACCTAATTGTCGATCTCCCATCCTCTCATGGTTTTGACACTATCCTAGTCTGTGTGGACACTTTTAGTAAAATGACACATTTTGTACCTATTAAAGGCACACCAACATCACTACAATTATCACAGTTCTTTAACCAACATGTCATTCGCCTTCATGGCATTCCTAAGGTGTTAATCACTGACAGGGGGTCCCAATTCCTATCTCGATTCTGGAAAGCTTACATAAAAGGGTTAGGTATCGACCACCGCTATTCCACTAGTTTCCATCCAGAAACGGATGGACAAACTGAACGCACAAACCAAGAGTTAGAACAATACCTACGGCTTTATTTGCTTGATGAGGAAGCAGATTGGCCTGATTACTTGTGGTCTGCTGAATTTGCTCACAATAATGCTCAAAATGTTTCCACTGGGTACTCCCCCTTTTTCATAACTTCTGGCAGGCATCCTAATGCACATATTCATTTGTCTAACATCGAAGTCCCTGTAGTTCAGGATTTTGCCCAACGCCTAGTCAACATCCACCAATCGGCTACACGAAATTTGGCCGCTGCTAAGGCGTCTTATAAACGTGGTGCTGATCGGAAAAGACGACCTACGCCCATCCTTAATGTAGGAGACCTCGTTTGGTTGTCTACAAAGAATTTACGCCTGAAGGGCACCCGTAAATTCCAACCACGTTTTATGGGTCCTTTCCCTATTGAAAACATCATAAATTCTGTCACCTATCGTTTGACATTGCCAGCTACTACTAAAATTCACCCGGTTTTTCATGTTTCCCTACTAAAAAAGGTGCAATCCACTTTACGTCAAACATCTCCTCCTGCTCCCATTATTGTTGAGGGAGACCCTGAATATGAAGTAAAGAGAATTTTGGACTCAAAATGGAGTCGCAATCACCTTTTTTATCTCATTGATTGGAAAGGTTTTGGACCTGAAGAGCGATCCTGGGAGAAATGCTCGGATGTCCACGCACCACATTTGATCCAAGCCTTTCATGCCAAGTATCCTAATAAACCTCGTTTGGAGGAAACCCCGTTGAGAGGGGGTACTGTCAGGGTTCACGGGAGGTTTCCTCCGCGTAATTCAGAACCCACCACTGTGAATACCATCTCCTCGGTTAAACCGAGTAATGGAATCCATGGGGCTCTCAGTTGGCGCATTTGTTGGCGCCGCTGGATTTCCAATATGGCCGCTGACGCATTCATGGGTCGGCGTTCTAGTCTTTACTGAATTCTAACGCAGCAGGTGAGGCGCGCCTGCCAACGTTCTTGAGCGCACTTCACCAGAGAAATTATCGAAGCAACACGTACCTCACCGTCGTGGAAGTTAGGGTAGGTCGCGTCGAGGAATTTCGTCGTGCTATCCTTCGACGGTCACCTTACATACTCAGGTTAGTGTATTTAATTGAAACTTGAATAATATGTAGAACCTTTTCCTGACAAGTCCGAATTCTAGTCATGAGTGACTAAGAGTAGTTCGGAGTCTGGTGACAATTTTGAGTTTATTCCGCAGAAGGAATAAGACTCTCTCAGAGTATTCAATAAGACCCCCTCAGAGTATTCATTAAAACTCACTTAGAGTATTCATAGTTTAAACCTGAACAACGCGAAATCCTCCTCGCACTGTTCAAGTTTAATTCTTTTGGGGACAAGACAGATAGTGCATTCGTCTTAGAGTTTCCGAGTAAATCAACCATAGTACCTAAGCAGCAAAGAACCTCAGATATTATAGATAACTAGGAAGTCTAATACTCCCAGCTTACGGTTACCTGTTCCTAAGACAGTAGCTCAACGAAAAGTACAATATGCTCACGGCTAGAAGATGAAGTAAGTTAACAGTTACACACAGCAGTGTAGTAATACTCGACAGAGAAAATTCACGTTACTCACCTGTTAAATTCTATTCCCAAGACCCGACACCACCTTCACTCCAGTAAGAAAAGAAGAAGAAGAAAGGGTTAACAAGAGCCAGAGCAAGTCAGTTGTTACACACTCAAGCAACTGAGAAATAGAAGAGAGGTTTGGCCCTGAATACCTCCTGGTAAGACAAGCTAATTCATTACCTCATATACAGTAAGTTAATGCTTAATGAATTGTGTAGTGAACAAATGCTAAATGTTGCAGAAATCGTTTCTCTACAACGACGAAGAAATCCAGGGCTGTCTCTTCTCTGTCCAATTCCCCTTTCCCCCGTCGACACTTGCCCGTAGAGAGTTATACTCATTCTCGCGGAAACGTTCCGATGGGGGCATTGGGAAATTAGCATCATTCTGCTCCTGTGTTAGTTGAAGACCGTAAACGCCTCTGACAGGAGGTGTAACTATCCCACTAACCATGCACTGTTTCACACACAGATGCATCTCCTGGGGAATCGGACGACAGCGGCCAGCTGATCATATCCGAGACACCGGTGGATTCCGACATGGAGACAGCGCAGGATGCGCATCCATCACCTCCACCTGCCACCCCACCACCACCAGCACCACCAGCACCAGCACCACCAGCACCAGCCACACCAGCACCTGCACCATCCACACCAGCTGCAGCAACAACAGCCACTAAAGCGCCGAGGCGCAGGTCCCAAGTAGCGCCCTTGCAAGTGATGGAAACACCCTCCACACAATTGGGACAAAGTCTGCGCACCATCACACCTCCTGCTGCACCACCTGGACTCGCCAGACTCCAACAGCGGCGCAGGGCTCGGCCAAGTCCTGTCTCCTCAGGCGACCTTGATCTCCCACACACTTCTGCCATCGAGGAGAGGATGCTGCGTGTACAGCGCCTGCAGGGACGACACATGGCAACAATTAGCTCTAATATCGTGCACCTTGCTCGGGAAATGCGTGCCATGACTGCGGCGGTTAGGGACATGACCACTGTGGTGGCAGAGGGCAATGGGCACCTCAGGGAGGACATCCATGAGCTCACCCGTGCCATGAGGGAGGGCCATGAGTGCGAGAGGAGGAGGCACCATCAGCAATTGTTGCGGTCCGCGGCCTCTACAAAGGCTATCACACGTCTCAGCAACAGCACCGCAGTGTTGGCACGCCGCTCTGTGTCCTTGCAGGTGGACCTTGGGCACTTTTGCGGGGATGTAGCAAAGGCACTAGGGCAGATGACCGCTGCTGTCGAACACCTACAGAGCGGCACATTCAGTGCTGGTGCATTGGGAGGGGAAGATGGCAGTGAGGCTGCCTCGAGTGTCAGCAGTGTGTCAGTGGCAGAGGCCAGCACAAGGCGCCGCAGTTCACGGGCCTCCACGGGGACAGGCCGTGGTGAGGCGTCGGAAACACCTGAGCGGAGGCTTGGTGTACGTGGCAAGCGCCACTAGACAGAATTACAGGCCTACCTGACCGTGGTGGGGCAACCATGGTCCTCCCCTTCCTGAGTCTGCACAGTCGTGACTTTAACGCACATTTGTTTTAACTTTTTACATGTGGAGCATTATTTCCATTGCTTGTTTTGTTGCACATACCGCAGTGCTACTGTGCATTAAACAGTTGCACCCCCAACAAATTAGTTATGTATCATTCTCACCTGATTCAGAAATGATGTTGCATGATGTATGTCCGCCTCCTATGGCCCTCTGCTGTGTTAGGGACGTGTGCCTGTCGGTGTTGGGCGGGTGGTTGGTCATCCCGGTGGTCCTCATTCCTGTCCACCTCTATGGGTATCCCCCTTCTGGTCGCAATGTTGTGCAGCATTGCACATACAGCAATAATCGGCAGCAGGTTTCAGGTTTGTATAGCATGGCGCCGCCAGTCTTATGTAGGATTCGAAAGCGACTCTTCAGAATCCCAAATGTCCTCTCTATTACATTCCTAGTGCTTATGTGTGCTGCGTTGTAGCGTTGTTCCTGTGGGGTTGCTGGATTGATGTATGGGGTGAGTATAAATTCACGCAGGGCATAAGCACTGTCACCTAGAAGATAGAAGCAAAGACTTAGCAATGGTGAAGTTCATACATGTGTGGTGTTCATGTTGGGAAGCGGAATTTGTACGTACCAAGCAGGAGTCCCTTCTCCAAATTCTCCGTTGAGTAGACGCCTGTGGATTCCACTGTTGCGGAATATGTAGGAGTCGTGTGTGCTCCCTGGGAATTGTGCTACTAGGTCCGTTATGATGTGATTGGCATCGCACACAACCTGCACGTTGATTGAGTGGTATGACTTGCGGTTACGGAATATGTACTCATTTGCTGCCGGTGGACATATGGCGATATGCGTACAGTCGATGCATCCAATTAAATGGGGGAATTGTGCCACCTGGTAGAATGCCTGTTTGTTGCGGTCCAACTGCTGTGGGGTTGTGGGGAAGCTGATGTGGGTGTGTAGCATTGTCAGCATGGCATCTAGGAATTTCTTGAAGTAGCGTGAGAGTGCGCTTTGCGATACGCCTCCGGCTACCACAATTACCCCCTGGAAACTTCCTGAGGCCAGTAGGTGCAGGCTGCATAGGACCTGGACGTGCGCAGGGATTGCATTGGTCCGGTGTGTCGGGTGCTGCAGTAATGGTTCCAGGTCTGCAATGAGGCGCATGCTCATGGCACGATTGAGTCGATACTTCTCGTACACCTCGTCCTCATTCTGGCCGAGCAAGGTGATGCGCAGTCTGAAAACTCTCTCCTGGACCCTTCTCCTGCGCTGTCCTGCCGCATTGATACGCATCCTCCTTGCAAGCACGTAGAGGGCTGCCATTTTGTGGTAGCCAACAGGGTCTCCTTGGCCACATTTAAGGGTTTGGTGATTACCACAATCAGTTGCACCTGTAGAAACATTTTTTTTTATTCACATTTTTTTTTTTTTACTTTACCACCAGGTTCTGATTTCCCTTATTTAGCTCATGCAAAATAGCGATTTTGGGGATTTTCGGTATTTGCGACTGTTGTTGCATTGGGTAGCGATTCGTTTTTAGCCATTGGCACTTGCCGGGAGCTATTAGTGATTTCGGTGATTGCTAATTCGGTATTTAGCGATTCGGTATTATTGCATGTTGGTTAATTGCGATTCGGTATTTTACCGGATTTCATTTGGCGAATCGTTATTTGCTCACAGTTTGGGTTGATGCATTGGGATTCGGGTTTTTTACTCGCTAATGGGTGTTTTTAGCGATTCGGTATTTTACCGACTGGATTTTGGCTTGATGCATGTGCCAGTATAACTTGTACAGTTAAGGACACGCGTTATGGTTTCTTAACATAAGTATAACTTTAAGTATAAACATATATAACTATAACTGATGAATTTCTATGGTTTTATGTGGGTAAAACGTGAACCTAACTATAACATCTCTGTAACCTTTGATTTTGTCAGTGAATATATATATATGCACACTCGGTCCGGGTGTGTGACCTTGGAAGGGGATTTTTATTAGTTTGATTACGTATTTAATATTTATGCCTCTTTTGCTTATTTGGGCTTCATATCTTGACACTCTGCTTAGTGGATAGTTCTCAAGTGGAGATTTTCCCCTCTGTTTATGGATCCGTGACTGATGTTGGCCCCTCACTCAGTGTGATTTGTATACACATGAATTTAATTTCTCTTTTCCTTTGGCAGTACTTTTTTGATGTCAGTTCGCTGCATTTCTCATGCCATGTGCCAGCTTGAGTTCTACACTTTTCCCATTTGCCCAGCACATTTTCACATAGGTTTCGTTGGATTTGATGGTGCCTTTATTGCAGGAATGTTATTTCATTTACATAGAACACTGAGGCGGACTGTTTACTATTGTATTTTGTTAATAAAATAGACAACTGCATTGAAATAGTTTACCAGACATATGTAGAAATGTCACCGCAGCTATAGAGACATTATGCAGTATTGATTCCGTAAACAATCAAGACATGTTGGATGTACATCACCTTTATTTTGAAAATTAAAAATGTACTTTACTAGGGAGGCTAATAGTAGAACATCTCATGTCTGCCAGAACAGAAACAGTAAACTAGCACAAAAAAATTATTTGAACTTATGGACGATGACGTAAGTAAAATCTCCGGGAGTGAGAATGTTTCATTCATACAAGAAGAGGTGAACAAAGCCATAAACTTACAAAACTAAGGAAGGTGTCAGGGCTAGACAAAGTCCTAGGAAGCTTGTTTAAGCCAGAGATCATAGCATAGGCCTGGTGTATAGATTTTAGATTGATGTTGCTGATATGGAAAGCAGTAACCACAGATAGTTTATCTTTATGTGTGGCCTTTTAAAGATTTTAATTCTGCTTTCAAAACTGTTCCGTGATCTACTTTGTGGACATTTTATATGAACTTAGTGTCCCAAGCAAATATTTGTCTACATGCCCACACATTTGCCACAGTTAGAGATGGTCCCATGGGGATATCCACCACAGCATTTTCCATAAACAAGGGTGTTAGGCAGGGATGTGAATTGGCCACAGCTTTGTTTACCCTTTTTCTGAACGGTGTAGCAGAGCACCTGTCTCCATGTTAGCATGATGCTCATATGCTTGCTGAGTGGGGGGCACTTTACTGTTTGCTGGTGACCCTTTACACATCTTGAAGAGGACAGTGGTCTAAAAAATGTATTAAGTAGATTCCCTGCATTCTGCAAGATTAATGTTATTGAAAGCAATAATGTTAAAATTAAATTATTCATCTTTAATCTACCTAGATGTTATAAAATCTTTTTTCTTTTAGAAACACAACTTCTGATTGCGTTCACAAATGTGATTATTTATAGATTAGGTTGGTCTATAACGCTAATTGGACTAAGCAAATTGATAAAAATATATTTAAATTAAATCTTAAAGCTAAGGACACACTAGCTTCTGCAAAAATAATAGGCTCCCAGACGGGCTCACCACCAGTAGATGTTTACAAAGCACAGGTCCAGTCAGCCCCACTTTTTGGTGCTGAGTTATGGGGAACTGCAGACTTAAGGAAGTTGGAAGGGACCAAAACTTGCTTCTTCAAATCACTCCTCAGGCTGCGAAGAAGTGCACTGACTGTACCAATGATGATCAATCTGGGAATGAGAAGTATACACCATATAAACATAGCCCTTTGCAGCCGCAGCCTGTGCAGGTAAGAGTGGTGAGGCGATGGGGTCGGGTGGGAGGGATTTTGACAGACGCTGATGAGGAAAAATGTATTATTTCTTTCATTTGCCCTCGTGGTCGTATGTCGAATCCCCCCCAACCCGGCCCCACCACTCTTACCTACACTGGCCGCTCCTGGGCCTTTGACCTTTTGGTGTAGGATATGATTCACCAGTGCTCTATTACATTATAGAGCACTTCTTAGCAAGATATTGACCATTATGGAGACAAGAAAACCACCTTGGCAGGTGTTTGTTTGAACTACTTTGATAAAGCTAAAGCTGTTACATTAGTGGCACAAACCTGAACTTTTCACACCCTCTAAAGCTAAAGTGCTAAAGAGAATGTAATGGACTGCAGGAGATCAGAAAAGACTGCTAATTATTAAAGTGGCAGCCTGACATTCACCTGCATTCAATAAAGCCACTTTATATACATTATATAACAAGTTCGGATTAGGTATATTGTCACTAGCAAGATTTACTGTGAATTGGTCTAATTATTAAGGATACTCCAAAAACTGTTGTTGTTGCATTAAAAAACCCTGAACTCTGATGCACGTTGTCCTGTTCAGTCCCTTGTATTATAGAATCAGAATGAAACAGATCATGCTGGTTTTCCAGGACCATGGAAAGAGAAGCCATCTGACTATTTTCAGAGAAGCGCATACTTTAACATCCTCAATAATGATAACCGTTGTGTCTAGATTTTAATGCAAGCACGAAGGACAAGAACAAACTACAATGTATTAAATACCATAAAGGGATCTGCAGAGCTCTTCTAAGCTACCAACATGCTAGAAAACCATAAAACTGTGTGTCTGTCTCTTACACTTCATCAACCAACACCTGCTGAGCAGTGCGTCCCAAAATGCGATAACCACACCTCGGTGGTCATTACGAACAACATGGAACACTTCCCACATGGGGTCATGCATTACCATTTCAACATGACATCAGCCAACATCATATCCACAAATAGGCTGGCAATGGATTCCATGCTGCACCTCCTTGATTAACTGCAACATACACTAAATCCTAATATTTTCATACAGACTGCCATCCCATCTCTTGTGAAATTAATCTCTGTGCTTCCTTTTTGTTGCAGCAGGGGGATTCCTGCCACCAGTGAGCAAGCCTGAGGAGTTACTAGATGCTCTACTGAGGTTGGCGCCATAGTACATTAAGGTCCCCAAAGGTCTTCAAACAGTAAACACAGTGAAAGCAAGCGTTTATGGAATGTAGGGTTTCCCTATTGTCATAGATGTTTTGGGCTGCCCCCATGTGGCATTAATATCACCTAATCCCCATAACAGATATTCTGCAATCATGCAATGCCACACAATATAAATGTGCAGATGGTGTGTGATGCTGATCTGATCATAAAACATTGTAATGCCTGTTTCCCAGGATGTACACACAATTCAATAATCCTAAGAAAAAGCGAACTTCGTAGAAAGATGGAGAGATCTCATCCAGAAAAGATGGCTCCTGTTTGAGTAAAATATAGCATAAAATAATTATGGGCTGGTTTATAATATAAAAATTAATTTTACATGTTTATTCTAATGACATTTTTATAAACTAAATGTGTTCTGGTAATAGAAAAGATTCTATTATGTATTTACCACAAAAGTAGTGAATCTACAGAGACACTACCTACCAATAAAAATTAATCAATACAAATGCTCAGTAAAGTGAGGAAATACAATCCAGAATACCAGTAGACAACAAAACTTATTCTGTTTCCAATCTTTATTTCGGCCATTGGCCATAAAAGATACACAATACACATATACAATCACAGATAAATCATTTCATAAAAAGATAAAACCATTGGAATGCATGTGCTAAAAATGCTATACAAACTATACATAAAAAAAAAAAAAAAAAAATTTAAGAGGGACCCAACGCCTTTAAAATACGGTTACGCGTATGCCAAACATTGGTAAGAAATTTTGTTAATGCGAAAACAGTTGGGCCAGAGACATCAGATTTTAAAATCCTGTACATTGGTGCATATTCCCTGCAGCCCATATTCCTTATCAGCGGGAGGAGCCAGTATTTTCTTGCTACCTTATAGGCTGGGCAGAAGAAAGCCACATGCAAGTCAGTTTCCTCCGTAGCATCACAAACCGGACACTGCTTTGTGGTGGGAGCCGATGACCAGGTGCTTGTAAAAGACCGGAAAGGCAGTGTGCCGTATCTCCATTGGAGAAACAGCTTTCGGGCCAGTACAGGGGAAATAGGATCCAGTACCTTCTCAAACCCATAGCGATCCTTGCTTTGCAGAAACACGGAGGATAAGGACCCTTCTGCCTGGGTAGCTTGGGCCCTGGCTAATTTGTGTTCGTGGTATACATTAGCCAGGGACTTTTTGGAGATATTTGGTGTGGCATTCGCCGGCTCAGTCCATAAATCAGGGAGCCCTAATTCCATGCAAGTGGCTAGGATGTTTTTGACCCAAGGGATATTAAGCACTTTTGGGTGATTCAGAAGTTCGGCCAGTTCCGCCCGATATTCTGCAAGATCATTGCTACTCCACAGCCTGCGCCAGAAGGCTATGGGTCTCAGGCTGATTTCATCAGCTAACGGTCGTAAACCCAAATCAAGCCTCAGGGGGAGGAGCGGGGTGCTGGGCGGGAGTGCGGCTATCTGTCTTATAAACTTGTTTTCCGTTAGTGACAGACTCCGGCAAGATGTGTGACCCCATAGTTCCGGCCCATACATTATCGCTCCCCTAGCCTGGGCCTTATATATCTGGATTAGTGCCCCCAGTGGACGGTATGATGAACCAGTCATCATCCGGGCGATGCCCCCAGTGGTTTGTATGAGTTTGAGGTTAGCCCTACTCTGATGAGATCCCCAGGTCATGGTTTCGTTGAGAGTCACACCAAGGTATTCAAAGGTGGCTACTCTCTCGAGCCGTACAGCTCCCAATTGCGGATTTGGCCGCAATTTTTGGCTCGGATTCAAAACCATGAATTTGGTTTTTGCCGCATTAATTTCCAGCCCCCTATCAGTACAGAAGGCCACGAAGGAATCAAGAATCCTCTGTATACCCATAGGGGTTTTGGATAGCAGCAGGGTGTCGTCCGCAAACATAATTGCGGGCACCCTGCTGCCATTTAATTTAGGGGCGTCGGTATAGTCAGTGGCATTCAGATGGGCGATTACCCCGTTGACGAAGAGGCAAAACAGGGTCGTGCCAACACACAACCCTGTCTTACCCCCCGGCCAACGGGGAATCTATCGGCCAGTTCCCCCGACCTCCCGCACCTCACTCGGGCGTAATTATTGTGGTGCAGCCTCTGTAAGGTCAACAGGATGTCCGGGGGAACGCCCATCTCTGCCAGGACGCTCCAAAGTTTCCCCCTGGGCACCAAGTCGAAGGCGGCCCGTAAGTCCACAAAGATTGTGTACAGACTACCGCCCTCGAATTTTGCTGTCCTCCAATAGATTAGGTTCAATCTGAAAACCTGGTCCACTGTGGATACCCCCTTCCTAAATCCCGCCTGGTAGGGACTAAGGGCGCCCACCTCCTCCATCCAGTCCTGGAGCCTATTCAGCAAAACCCTACCAAACAGTTTCTGTGCCACGTCTATTAAACTGATTGGTCTGTAGTTGGCTGGGAGGAGAGGCGAGCCCTTTTTAAAGATGGGGACCACCTCTGCCCCCAACCAAGTACTAGGGATTTCCATGCCACCAAGAACTCCATTGAAAAGGGCGGCAAGGTAAGGGGCCCAAACAGTGGGCTCCTGTTTAAACATATCCCCTGGTAATCCATCCAGTCCCGGCACCTTTCCAGAAGCCAGTCCCGAGATGGCAGCGGTGACCTCGCCCAGCGTTATTGGCTCCCCTTCAAATTCCGGCCAGCCCACCTCAACAACAGCAGGAGATTCTCCCGGCTCAGAACTGTATAGGGTCTGGAAATGAGCCTGCCACACCCCTGGGGCAATGTTAGGCTCTAGTGCCGATTGTAAATTCCCCGACCCCCAGTTCACTATCCTCCAAAACAGGCGTTGGTTTTGGGTCGCTAGGGCCTTGGTGAGTTCTTCCCACTGATTTTCCTCCCATTCTGCCTTAGCGTGGGCAATGAGTTTCTTGTAAGCTCGCCTGCTTTGTTTAAGGCTATCCCCCCCTAAACCCTCCTTGATTAGTCTAAGGAGTTCTGTTTTTGCCCTTCTGCATACTAGGTTATACCATGATGTTTTGCCTTGCCGCCCCCCTTTTGGTTTTCGTGAACTACAGGTGAAATGAGGTGCCGCAGCTTTTATAAGGTCCTCATGAGCCTTGTACAATTTGCCCTGGGAGTCTTTGTTGTTTGCCTTGGTGTTCAAGCTCCCCACAGTTTCCAAGATGGGAGTTATCCCATCATAGAGCATGGGGAGTTTATTCTTGCTTGTAACCAAGTGCTCCCACCTGATTCTTCTCCTGCTGTTGTCAAGGAGGAGCGCAGGGTTGTTCCCTTCCGCGTTAGTCACGAGAGCTTGGGGGCCAGGGTGGACAAGGTCAAGCGCATTGTGGTCACTATCGGTCCTTTCCATCACCCTGAAATCCTGGATTGTCGGCCACTTCACTATTTGGGCCAAGACATAATCCAGACGGGACTCTCTTCCCAGTCTGTTGTAGGTGGTTTTACTGGGTATGTCGGATTTCATTCGCCCATTGCAAGCTCTGATTCCGAACTTTAGGGTGAGGGCTGTAATTTGTAGTGCTAGTGGGGTCCAAGCCTTCGGAGGTGGAGCTTCCACTAGAGGCACTGCCCATCTGGCCTCTTCTTCCGATGATAACCCGTCCAGAAGGCCAGGGAGTGGCTCAAAATGAGAATTAAAATCCCCTCCCACTACATAGAATGAATCACTCGGTAGGTCAGATATAAAGTTGGAGAGTTCATCTATGGTCGGTGATTCCTTTGCAATTCCCATTGGCCTAGAATAAATGTTAATAAACACAAGTTTAGCTTGGTTGGGCCATGATAATGAAACCACAAGGATATCTTCAGAGTTAGCCGACAACCGCGTTGCCACACAACCCAGATGAGATGCGACCCAGGTCGTAAGCCCTCCTGACGGACGACCTTTGCCTTCCCACCTCGCTGGAATGAAGAATGACATATAGCCTTGGTGACCATAGTCCTCTCTGGCCCAGGTTTCCTGGAACATACATACGTCTCCAGTCTCGATATAATTTGCCCAGTCCGGATCACCCAGTTTATTAGCCAGTCCAGCAACATTCCAGCAAATTAGCCTCAAATGTTCAGGGGTGTTAGTTGCCGTGCCAGAGGGGTTAGAAGAGATGGTTCCAGACTCTACTGCAATCGGGAATTCTGACGCATTACCAACAGTAGGGGCCGATGGTTCGGAAAGTCCACTGGAGCCGTACTCCACAAGTGTTGGCTCATTCAATATTCCAGAGGCATTGTCAACATTGTGGGCAGATAGATCAGAAAGTTTGCTGGTGCCATCATCCAGGAACACTGGATCGTTCAGTGGACCAAGAGTTTTACCAACAATCGGGGTGGATGGCTTGGAAAGTCTGCAGGAGCCGCAATCTCGGGTCATTGGCATGTGAGCGGAAAGTCAATCAACCTCATCCAAACCATTCAAACAATTGAAACGGTTGAAATAAAAATAGGGTGTGTCCGGCAATTGGAGATTTGGGCGTTGTACATAGTCCTTGTGTCTGCGTCTATGTTCCACCCTTATCCACTCATCATGCGGTGGGGCATGGTGCGTGCGGATAGGGGGGAAAAAGAAGGATACTGGAAGGGTCTGAATAGTGGAATCCAGTGATCTATTTATTCCTTCATAGATATGCAGAACAGTGCCCGGATCTTTAAAAGTTACCAAGATGCAATCCCCTATTATTGTTTTTCTGGTCTTCCCTAACCAAGGGACCCTTCTAACCATAATAATCTCATTATTAAAATGAGATGGTAGGGGTCGGTTCCAATTTAGCCATTTAATGACCTTATTCTTTAGGGATTGGTAGTCTTCATTTTCCCCTGATCTTAAATGGGGGGCACCTGCTAGGACCACGGTTAGACTATTAGCTTCTGGCGGCAGATCTGGTCTCCGTGGTCTTGGGGCTTGCCGGCCCGGGGAGAGTAGAGGGGCGCTGCCGGCTTCTTGGTGGCCGCCATTAATCCCTGTCTGGGAACTTTGAGGGGCAGAGTCTATTGGTTGTGAAGGCCTATTGGTTGAGTTACTGCGCGGTGCCTGGACTGAAATAGCCATTAATGGCTGCAGGGGGGGGGCAGTAGGCACGCTCTGAGGGGGGACTTTGTTGGCACCCTGTGAGGCTCCTAATTTAGGAGGGTTTCCTGCGGGGAGATGAGGTCCCATATTTTTGGATTGCTTACTAACTAAGGTGTTCAAGGTAGTAAGAGATGTCTCTAGTAGAGTGAGCCTAATCTCCACTTTTTTCAGGCTATCGCTAATGGGCTGCAGGAGGGAACGAAGTAAGAATTCTATACTCCCTATAGATGTGAGAGGGGGATTTATATTAGATGTATTGGCCACTGGGTCGTTATTAGTAACAGCTATATTGGAGCTGGGGGCCTTGGAGGGAAGAACAATAGGCACAGTCTCGTTGTCCTTCCCAGATTGTAGTGCGTTTATATGTTTTTTGCCAAAATCTAGATGGAATAGTTTGGCTTTCCCCCTCCCCCCCATTGACTTCCTACTACGTTTGCTTGGTGAAGGCCTATGCAGCTCCACCACAACACTTTGTTTTGGCTTACTTTTCTTAGTTGCATGCAAAGGGGGAGTTTGGGTTACCAAATTAACGGGGGTAACACAGGTCGTGGAAGGAGTTGTGTCTATGGACTTTCCAGAGACCAACCCAGGGGAACTAGGAATTTCCTGAAGTAAGAGGGGGAAGTCCTCAAGAGTCGGAGGATTTAAGCTATTGGGGGGCGTACCTTCCTCTTGGGAAATAGGATACGGGATGATCTCTGTCAAGGGTCTGCTCTTCATGGATTCAATGGAGCGCCGCCGCTCCGCCCTGCGTCTCTCCAGAGAATTTTCTTTGCCTGCGTCTCCCTTGACAGATTTGAAGTAGTTGTCCAGTGTCCCTGTGTTGCTGCCCCCCTCCCTTAATGGAGTTTCACGTGGTCCTGGCGAGGGCATCACCTTAATCAGATTTGAAAGTAAAAAGTAAGGGATATGGCCCAGCCCGGCCTCCTTTGGCCCCTGGCGGCCACAGACGGTCCCGCCCTTGTCCCGGGCTTCTCCCGCCGCCCTCCCGCACGCTCCCGCGCAGCTGTGCACTCAAGCCGGAAATATGCTGGCAGGGGAGGAAGAGGCGGGGCGGTCAGGGAGAGCGGGCCAGCTGGGACGGCCTGAGCAACCCGGGACTCCTGGGAGACTGAGTCCGGGTTGCAGCTCGCAGCCCTGTCGCACACTCACCGCCCAGCAGGAAGCAGCCTGGATTGTCCTCCTCCTGCGACGCGGGTACCGCTAGCTGTTAGCAGAGGTCCGTAGGGAAGCAGAGGAACTGGCGTCCTTCAGGGTCCCTAGACAACCAAACTTATTGATATACAATGATAAAATGACTTACAAATAAGAGGCAACTTCTAACACGTTATCTATTTAAAAAATATTTCTATTTAATTCCAATATAAAAACACAAAAATAAGCATATGAAAAATCTAACAAAATACAAATTCACAATATTCAAAACATTTGAAGATGTAAATCTATGGAGTTCTTGTGCCTCCTCTCCACCAAGGGCCCAATAATAATGTTAACTTGCAGTGGGCGTAATTGACTTGCGAGGAGTCATACACAGAGAGGCACAAAAGATCTTCCTAAAACTTGAGTAAAACCATTCATATAAAGATGGCCGCGGTGTAGGAGCTCTACACGGGAGCTCCTAGGGTTCGGGATTACCTTCGGGTAATAATCCTCAATTTAACCTGGATCACCGCTCCCCACGATCGGCCCCCTGCATGCCCCGCCACCTACCATAACCGAGATCGCAAGTTGGGACTGAAGTGGCGGCAGACACCATCGCGGACAGGCCGGTGAAAAGGATCGCGTTTCGAGCCAGCACCGGGAAGAGAGGACCGGAGAGAATTGGACTTCCAGTGGCTCCCGGTGGTCCTAAGACGTGCTGATGCTGAGTGCGCACACATCATTTTCTGACTTGCCGGTGAGTCCCTCAATCGCCCGGGTCCCAGCGAGAACTGCAGAGTGACTCCTGAACTGCAGGCTGCTTGACAAATGCACATTGGGGTGGCTGATACTGACGCCGGGCGGCTCGCCCTGGCCCCACGGAGCAGTGGCGAAGATCAACACTGCCAATAAATATGCACAGCAGACTGGCAGTGGGGGGGATCGCGGGGGTGTTTTTACTCGGGCTATCCAACTGTAAAGAAAGGAAGCTTGCCACGGTTGCCTCCAGTCAATTGCAGCATTAAGCGTAAAGCGTTAGCATCATTCTTAAAGTGTCCTAAAACCTCTTACTAACATTATGGAGAGGAAGGACATCGCTGAAGATCCCGGTCATTTGCACCAACAATCTCAATTGCCCGAAGCCCCCGGTCTATGGTACCACTAATTCAATTTTTTCCTGATCGTGGGGGGGGGGGGGAGAGGCAGTCCCCCCGGTGTTCGGGGACTCAATCCTCCATTTTGAGTTAGATATTGCCTCGAGGGCACTCAGCTCTCCATCGGTTGATGGCGCCCACCTCCCTCACTAATGGCCAACAAAAGAGGACTTAATAAGTAAAGCAAAAGCGGCGGCCATCTAGGATTGGTTTACAACAATAATCAATGCACTGCCCAGACAAGAGATATTACAAAAGAATCAGTGTTGCTCAACTCTAAACAGGGCAGAAAGTGAAAGTGAAGGAAAAGAGTAAGAAATAAGGACCTACTGAAGAAGGTCCCCCATTCAGGACCAACAAGGTCCAGCAAGCTTGTTATTGTGGCGCCCATCTTGGAACGGTACTAACTTCCATAAGTGCCTACACCAGACAGATAACATGTAAAGCTACCAGCGAATCGGTGAAAGAGGGAATCAGAGAGGGAGTATACGAGAACTAAGAAAAGATATAAAAAAAAGGGAAAAAAAAACTACAACCATCAGGTTTTCATGCCTTCACTATTTCCTATCCCCCCAATCTGTCCAAAAATGCAGCCAAGAAGTTCAAACACAGGCTACTAAAAACGCACCCGGAGACTCTTATTTCAGACCCCTATTTCTGCATCAACAAAGGCATACTATCGAATTACCTCATCTTCCACACCAAAAACATACACAGTGGAGGAACACCTTCTACTCCATGCTTCAAATCTCCAATGTGAAAAATAACCCTCATGCCCTCAAACTGTCGGTAACCGCCTCTGACTTCTGCACAGCAAATGCAACCATATCCATATACAACAATGGCAATATCCTTATTCAAGCGTCTAATGTCAATCTCACACTCATAGACAAGATCTTTCCTACTCTCAAGAAAGCAGCGAACAGCAAGAAAAACACACTCCCAGCCACTACTCCCCCCGATTATCCGGATGACACCAACTCTTCTACAAAATCCCATAACGACATCATTGGATCCTAAATTTCTCCACACCACCAACGACCCCTACCCGCCCCTCACAACGATCTCAACCACACCAGGGTCCCCTGGCACAGCATGGACAGGGATACACTTAGCCACCCCCATCCCAATGCAGACACACCCCTGATTTCCCTGATGACCAATTGAGAATACACCAACCTAAACTCAACCCCTGACATCCCACTTGCCCAACATACAGTTGAGCTATCATGCAAAACTCAACATGACTTGCCATCTACCCTGATCGGCCCCTAACACCCTCGTTACCCTCTCTGATAATCCAAACTCAACACCAATCGACCATGCCCCACCCACATGCAGCAACCCCTCTCATACCATCACCTCTCAAGGCCATCCCCCACACTCATTCTGACCCACCAACAAACCTCCATGATCAAATAACCCCATCGGAAATGAATAAAAATTGCCCAATGCAACTAGATAACGAGATTCCCATGCAACTAGGCCCAACTGGAGGACCTACCCTAATAAGTGATCTCACGCCAAAACACATACCTATTTATCCTAACCATGACTGGATTGCACGATTCAACGAGTTAGCCATAGACCTAGCCCATCTCAAGGACGAAATGCAAAATCTATCAGCCATCACCAAAGAACTACTAAACTCACATAAAGCAACTAGTGCCATCGTGAACCGAATTAGTCACCAAACTAGCAGATACTTCACCAAGAATTCACACCCTGAGAACTGAATTAGTCACCAAACTAGCAGATACGTCACCAAGAATTCACACCCTGAGTACACTAGACAGAGGATTCCGTCTCCCAATGACCCGTCTCGTAGGAAGATAATTGAAGAACTATCTAATAATGACATACATGACCTCCTCATATCCTATGCCAGTACTGAAGACAACAACAAGTCTCTATGTGGCACTATCCAATCCATCCGATCCAACCCCTACAGAGGACCCTCTCACAATTACAGATCCATAAACAGAGATAACTTCACAAATATCAACTTAGTGCAGACTACTCTCACTCACTCGACTAGCAAGCTAAAGTGTACACTGATCAATTGCAGATCGGCCAGCAAACATGCCCCCGACATTTACGATCTCATCCTCTCAAATGATCTGGACGTCGCCTTCCTCAACGAAACATGGCTAAATAGCTCCTCCTCTCCCATCCTAGACCTACTGGTCCCCCCGAGTCATGGTATAATCCGATAGAATTGTGAAACCCAGAGGTGGGTTAGCCTGCATTTATCGAAACACGATCACAGTCAATCAAGCAGACTCCATTTCTTTAGCCTCCTGTGAATATCTCTGCACCAACATATCGGATGATAAGGGCCTCACCAGCAAACTTCACATAATATACCACCCCCTTGGTGACAATCTGTCATTTATCGATGAGTTAATGGAAGTCATTACATCCAACGACAACTCACAAGTGCCACAGATTTTCCTGGGAGACTTCAATCTCCATTGGAACAATACTGGCGATCATAACGTAAGCTGTCTCAAACGCTTTCTGTCAGAACAGGATCTGACCCAATTCTGTGACAGTCCAACTCACAACAAGGGAGAGACACTAGACCTCATCATAGCTAAAACGAATACAGTATTACTAGAATCCATCACCCCATGTGACTGGACGGACCACTATAGCATTCTCTTCTCCATCAATATCGAGGTAACTCCAAAAAGGGGCCAACCCACAAAAACAAAACAATGGAAAAGGAATATACAAAATATCAACACTATTGACCTGGTAAACCGATGCAACTCCGCCATGATTCCCAAGACAGACATAGCCGACTTACATGACCTCACAGTCTTTTACAACTCCACTATGCTTGAAATTCTTGACTCGGCAGCACCCCTCCAAGAAAAAAAAGTTTCCTCCAAAATCTCCAAACCATGGTTCAATGAGAACCTGAACTCGGATCGGCGCAAGCTAAGATCAGCTGAGCAACTATGGAAATCAGCACCCTCCTCTGATCACCTATATCAACTTAGAGTGCTGAGGAATTCTTGCAACAGGAAGATCCTAAAGGCTAAGGCAGACTTTTTCAAAACACAACTGAACCAAGCCTTAAAGCGCCCCAAATAACTATTCGAAATCGTCAAACAACAAGTGCGCAACATGCCTAAATCCATAGAACCAAGCGATCCGGCTACTCCTAACTGCGAAGAGCTTGCCAATTTCTTCAGAGAAAAAATAAAATCCATCGATCTTGACATCGAATCTAAGAAGTCTCCACCACAAACTATTACTCTGGATACTAAATTTCACTCTCAGATCAAGGTCCATTTTGGGACGCCGATGGAAAGGTCAAAAAACAATGCCTCTTGGCATACCTTTTCGTCCATTCCTGATCAAGAAATCTATAACACTCTTCTAGCGATCAACCCCTCCAATCACTTCGCGGTCCCCTTACCTCCTTCTATATTCAAAATGATAAAAACCTCTATTCTACCCCTATGGTAAAGATTGTAAATGCCTCTCTGAGACAAGGATCCATACCGGACTGTCTTAAAACAGGGCAGGTCACACCTATACTAAAGAAATCTGCCTCCCTCCACTCAGATCTCAACAACTATCGCCCTATATCCAACATCCCCACTTAGGCAAAATTTCTGGAAAAATTTGTACAAATACAACTATGCACCCGCATCAAGAATTACAACCTCCTAGACAAACACCAATCCGGCTTCCGTCAAGGGCACAGCACAGAATCTTCACTCACCCACATAATGGATGACATACTAAAAATGCTAGACCACAACGAATCATGCCTATTGGTACTTCTTGACTTATCCTCCACATTTGATATGGTTAAGCATGACAACCTACTGACCCTACTGGAACGAAGGATGGGCTTAACTGGCCCAGTGCTACAATGGTTCACCTCCTTCCAAAATAACAGAACACAAAGAATTAAGACAAAGAAGTCACTCTATCACTCCTCCATGGTCACCATAGGGGTTTCACAGGGCTCAGCTCTCTCTCCCATTCTTTTCAATCTACTCATGGAACCCCTGGTAAACGCATTGAACTCTGCGAACATTCTATATCACTTGTATGCGGATGACACCTAACTGTATATGAAGATATACCAATCATCTCCCTCAACGCTATTCTACAGAATACTCAAAGTTGGCTCACTGACAACCACCTCATTCTTAACACCAAAAAAAGAAATTCATTCTCATCTCCCCTCCCAATCACACTCCCAAGATAGACTTATGGTGAAGCATCTAACTTCCTTTGATTGTGCTCCCCACATCATTGACTCCGCAAAATCCTTAAGGGTCACCATAGACAAACACTTGAACATACAGGCGCAAATCAATATTGTCACCAAGGGGGCTAATCATCAGATGAGCATACTAAGGAAACTTGAACCCTTCCTCCCACAGAAAGACTTAAAAATGGTGGTACAAGCCCTAGTGCTACCAAGATTGGACTATGGAAGCACCACTCTCTGCGGTCTCCCCAAATACAAGCTTGCCCCACTGAGGGCGTCGCTTAATGCTGCGGCCAGACTGGTCTCAGGAACCAAAAGAAATAACCACATCTCAACGACCTTGAAAGCTCTGAACTGGCTACCCTACGAGGCAAGAATACACCTAAAGATCGCCTGCATGACCCACAAAGCCCTGCATAGCAATACCCCCAGTTCCCTAGCACGTAAGCTAGAACGATCAGGAGGATGCAGACAATTGCGACGTGCAAGTTCATTACTACTGAAACCACAATCCTTTCACAAAAAGAGTACCGGTTGCAGAGCATTCTCAGGGATCGCTCCGAAGATCTGGAACTCCCTACTTCCAGTGGTACGCGGAATCTCTTCCCTTACCTCCTTTAAAAAAGAAGTAAAACAGCTTCTAATGAACGCATTCACATCCTAAGACTTTAACTATATGATGACTATCAGTCACCTATGCTACCCTTATACTGTCTACCTCTTTTTGTATTGAATAAGGAATAACAAACGTATGTATACTACCTCAACCACCTAAAATGTAATAACTGTGTATTGTAAAGCGCTCTGATTCCCTTGTGGATCATTCCTTGATGGTTACTAGTCCCCTACGCTAACCATATATTCCTACCTACCTCTTTTGGATTGAATGGCGAACACCGAATGTAGGTATACTATCTCAACCTTCGAATTGCTCAACTACGGTGTATTGTAAAGCGCTCTGATACCCTCTTGGGTCATGTTCGCGCTATATAAAACTTTATAAATAAATAAAATTAAATTCATATATTAGAATAGTGACAATGAGCATTCCTAATTCCTGTGTATCTTACTTGGAGGATATTCAATATGAAACTTTATGTACACTGAAAAATGCCCTAATATGGCACGTTTCTATAAAAGCACACTCCCCATTTTTTTAAAAGATGGCATACCCCAATGCAGCCTGATTAACTACAGCTGCCATAATGCAATAATATGGAAGCAGAAATCAAAGGACTGACAATATAATATATTATACATACATTGATTTATCATTCTCTAAATAGTTTTTTACTATATGCTATATGAAAACATCCATTAAAGTGACTGTTTAATAGTTACAATATATACATAACAGATGACATGGGTGGGGGAAGGTTTGTGCTGCTATATTCAGATTCCTGAGCACTCAGTGTTGTGACAAACATCAAATGGGTTTCCAATCGTGAAATCAGATGGCTATGGAACTTGTTTGCCATTTTATAGGCAAGCTGATCCTTGGCCAACTGATTCTCACATATTTGCCTTGAAGATTCTCTTACTGCTGCAACCACACAGTTACGAGCATGTCTGTATGCACTGTCTGCCTGCATCTGCAAGACCCAATTTGTGTTGTGTTGCCCTTATGTTAATCCTCATTTGTATGTGCTGATGCAGTGCTGATCTTGCCAACACTACTAGATTCAATAGTAAGTCCTGTATTTCAGTGCAGTAGCAGAGGAGGTTCTGAGTAGGCAATAAGGCTTTCACGTCCAGCGTCTCTACTCAGCCCTTCAACACCTTGGCCAAGCTACCAAATCAGGCCAACGACTCTGGATGCTGATGGACCACGATTTTTTATAAATAAAATCTGCTCATAGAAAATCCACCCATATGTGTGTTTTCAAATAAATTACTAACGTGTGTGAAAAACCAAATACTAAACTTAAAATTATTAGAAGATACAATAGAAGAATGTGAAAAATGTGCACGTATTTGTTAGCAGAAATAATATAAATAGTGAACTCAGTATAAAGAAAATGATTAAAAATTAATGACTGAGAAAGAAATCATTAATATCCTGCCTGTCTAATTTAAATGTTTTTATGTTTCCTGAACTGCAGGATTAAACAACTGCAAACATAAGAAAGAGCTTATTTCTTCGTGAAAGTTATGTAGGCCTTAGGAATTATTATTCTCTCTTTTTGCTAAAATAATTTAGGCCTCAGCAAATGTTTGTTAGGGGATGTGCCACCGTGCTCCTGTGCTTTCTGCCCTTGAAGAAAAAGTAACTAATACTTCCTTAGAATGTAGAAAACTCTACAGTTCTTTCCTGTCTAGGCGAGGGTTGTAGGAAGCTTAGAAAGATACAGTTGCAAACCTCTGTATAATTGGAACTGTAGTTTTTCCTCTTCCTCTCTAGGAAGTTGTATAACTTTTAGACAAAAGATGTTTTGAGAAATTTGTAAAGTCACCGTCATGAGATTTACCTCCCCGTAGTTATCGACCAATGGAAAGGCTTGTAGAGGGATAGAAGAGACATTTTTTAGTTGAAACAAAGTAACAACATTACTCTAAAATGTTTGGTGAGAAAATGATTGTCGGCTTGTTCACAACCCTGGTGACCAGTCTTGCGTTTGTGACATGCTACATGTCGTGCTGATTCCTGAATACTCTGACTGGTGTATTCAACTGAAATCCTCAGAAAAACTTTCCTAGAGACTTTGAACATCATCGGCTGATGGTGCTGCCCATGCTATATCCTAAAAGCTGTGGGGTTAGCTTTCAGAACTAATTGCACCCTGTACATTCGTTTCCTCATCTTGGTGAGAGAACTGTTTTACTGAAGGCTTTATTTCTCTCCCTCTCCCTCCTCTGTACCTGATTTGTTTGCAAGTTTGAGTCATTTATCTTGTAATGTTTGTGGTGATTTAATCTGTAACTGAGAACTAAAAATAATGATTTACAGTTTGTACTTGTGATTGACAATTCATATTTTCTGAAATTAAGAGAAAATTTTAGAAGAATAGTGTCTGTCTTTATTTCAAGTGTTATGGTTCATTTCTGATAAATATATGATGAATATTGTTATATAGCTGTTTCTTCATTAAAGGTCCTCATGAGGGAATAGCTCTCCAATTTTCATCACTTAGTCCCTTTTAGCTCTACCAAAGGTCCGTCGGAGGACCTTTGATATTGTTACAAGGAATGATAATGACTTATAATAATGGCTTATGGGCCCATCATTAGAGTTACGTTTCCACTAGGGGTGGGCGAGAATTTCCGTTCCGCACGCGAAAATGTCGAAACTTCCGCGATCTGCGACCGGAACGGACATATGCAGGTGCAGGACAGGATTCATTCTGGCACGATGCTCCTGTCACAAAAATTAAACCTCAACAGGAAGCACTTACAGATATAAATAAAGCAGGTGCCCGAGTTGGAGCTCAAATTCAGTAACGCATTAATCAGCACAAAACATTCGGGAGTAGCTAGGTCGAGGCTGGGCAGGTGTGCTTTTCTCCCCACATCTACCGTCAAAAATTAGCTGTGATCCTCGATGGAGCTCTGTGCATCCACGACTTTCTCGAGCTCAACCCCCGTGTAGCTCCTGACGCCAGGAGGTTCTGTCTCCTCGTCTGCTGCTCTGATCGGTCTCTGGCCCTTTATAAACAAGCGGCATGTGAACTGCATGGAAGCCCCGCCACACACACCAGCGGTGGGCATCGTCTTCCCGCCCTTTCCCCCACTATGATGGACAGCAGACTCACGGAACCCCGGGGTCCTTCGGCGCCATGGCAACATTAAAGACACACATGGTCACTGTAGACAACTCTTCTGGCCCTTTACGCAGCTGTAGTGTAGGAAAAGCACTATACATTTACCCAACGAGGTAGCACTTACTGATTAGTCAGTAGAAAGTACTCCGAGTCCAGTTATCTTATCTCTCCTGTCAAAAATTAGCTGTGATCCTCGATGGAGCTCTGTGCAGCCACGACTTTCTCGAGCTCAACCCCCGTGTAGTTCCTGACACCAGGAGGTTCTGTCTCCTCGTCTGCTGCTCTGATCGGTCTCTGGCCCTTTAAACAAGCGGCATGTGAACTGCATGGAAGCCCCACCACACACACCAGCGGTGGGCATCGTCTTTTACCGCCCTTTCCCCCACTATGACGGACAGCTGACTCGAGGGCACCCAACCGGAAGCACTAATATGCGCGATCTCGCGAAATATCGCGAGATCGCGGAGATTTTGCGCCGTTTCGTGATATTTGGCGAAAGGCACTTCCGGTAATTCCGCCCACCCCTGGTTTCCACTAGTATTGTAAAGGTTGGTGTGGGACATATTGTACTAAAAAAAACACAGCTTCTGCTGTATCAGTTTTTGGTAGCAGAGGATGGTTAGTTTAGACTAAAATACTAGGTGATGAAAAAGGAGATTTTTGTACTGGACAAAATTTATGGTTTAAAAGTTATATGTTGAGTTAGTATCTTTATGTCACGTTGAGGTTTGTTGAATCTCAGTGGAAGAAGTTAGCGGATCCGCCGTAGGCCCAAGATCCTGGGATAAGCCTAAGTGCTGTCTTAGTGTGGCATACACTAAGCTTTACGTGCGTTGTCTGTTGTTGATGCAGTAGTAGGCGGTCGTCGAACTGAAAGTTACTGCACAGGGAACTTTGTTAAAAGAAGTAGTGGAGGCTTATTTGGGTCACTTCAGAAGTGCTACTGGGGAAGTCCCGAAAATGTTGTAAAACTTGTAAGAGGGCATAATCGCGCTGCATTATTTGTGCACTGGAAGGTAGCTTTTCTTAGAATACATGAAAATACTTTCAAATTTCTTTTAGTGGAGCACACAAGCTGTGTTAATGTAGTTTGTTTTCTTTGTTAATAACTTTAAAGACTCTGACGCTGATTTTGTATAGGGAGGGTCAGTAGAAGGAGTGAAAGTAACATAACAGTGAGCCGGGCTGGTATTGGTCAGTTGATGAGAAAAATGTCAGTGTGGTGCTGCGCTGCTATAGGTTAGTTAGTGTGAGTCGTGCTGAGATTGGACAGAGTAAATAACTTTGATTAGAAGTTGAGAACATAACACGGCAGAGAAAATACGTAGACTAGAATTTATATACTAGTATTTACTTATAGTTAGTAAAGAATCATGAAGATAATAAAATTGTTACAAACTTTGTTTAGTAAAGACCGTAGTCCAGCCTGCTGGTGATGAGTGCACCATAAAATGTTTGGCCTCTTAGGAATTGTAATGAAAAATGCTCTTTTATGTTGAAGTTGGATTCTACATTCCAATTTTTTTTAATTGACACTTTTGGAAAGTTGGCATTCCCCTGCCCCTTCCCCTGTCTCTGGGTCATATAACTGGATGTACCTGACAGTTAGGCTTTGTATATTTCTCCTAGACAGCCATAAACAATAGAGAGCTTAGGTGGGCCTAGATGGGACATCATTGGAAAAATGGGAGGGGAGAACTGACCACAGCCCTACTTACACTTGACTAGGTTGTTTCCTGCCTCCACAAAAAGGTCTGCTTAATCCCCGTTATTTACTTGGAGCCAGGGCAGGGAAGGCACCAAGCCTGTGCACTTCAAAGAGAATTTCAAGAAGAGAAAAGGAAGGGCACCAGGTTTAAATATCGGACCTTAGACACCTCCTCTTCAGAACACTTCTGGACCTGTGAAAACTCTGCCAGGAAGAAGGACTGCTGGATTGCTGCTCTGAAGGACTGCTGCCCTGCCGTGCTGACCTGCTGCCTGCTGCCTGCTGCTCTCTTTCCTGGGTGAGAAGGACTGGATCTGCAGCTCCTTAACTCAGGTCCTCAAAGTGACTCCAAGGGCTAGTTGGTTTGCCGCTTGACTTGACGCAACTCCTCTGATGCGCGGCGCAAGACCAAGCAGAACGGACGCATCGCTGCTTCTGTGCCGACCAGCACTGTCACAAAGTTCTGCATCGCATTGCAGCCTGTTGCCTTATTAGAACCTCCGCTGTGTGACGCATCTTCAGCATACTCTCTCACATTGATGGAAGCCTCAATGACAGACTCTGCATCACATCGGTGCAGCTCCTCAGAACTAATTCATTTCCTAGAATAAGCAACGCATTCTCAATTGACTTTCCATCTCAAGCTCTTGTCGATGGGTTCCTCGATGGTGATGCAGGCTCTCGCATCACAGCCTCACCACACCTCGGAACCAATGCATCGCTCAGGCTGCACAACGCATCTTTGACATGGATTATTGCAATGATCCGTACACCAGGATCTAAGGCACTTTGCTCAATGGGCCTAATTGGGTGCCTGTAGCCGGCCCGTGCTCTATCCAGGTCACCTAAACTTGTGACTTTGTCACAGGCCAGGATGGCCAGATATCCACAGTTGGCATTTTGTGCTTTTTGGCGCTATTTACACTGCATATCCATGGTTCTACTGATTGGATTTTTGTTGTTTTGGTCTTGTTTTATTTATTATAAATGACTCAATTTGTCTAATCTTATGTGGGATTCTTTTTGTGTGTTGTTTTCACTTTCTTACTGTTTGAAGTGTTACACAAATACTTTAAACGTTGTCTCTAAGTAAAGCCTAACTGCCCTTTGCCAAACTACCAGAGGGTTGAGCATAGGTTAATTTAGGGTTGGCTTGTGCCTCACCCTGACAAGGATTGTGGTTGCTGCTTGACCAGGGCTCACACCCCAGTGAACCAATAACGCAATTACTTACACTAACTCTAACTTATAGAACACATAGTTTAGAAATGACATTACAATAATTTGTTACTAAAATGCATGCAAGAGGGGAGTGATGATGGGGTAAATTATTGTCAACCATGGCAAACCACACATAAGAAGGAAGTGATGAGGCTTCTATATGCATTTGTTATGTTTTATATAATACAGCCCTAGTTGTGCGGTAACATGGTTACTATTTCCCATGTTTTTCTGAGACTCAAGCTAATAGAACTAAGAAGGAGAATTTCTATTCTCTAACGCTCCTTGATAAGCACAGTAGCTGAAATCTGCTTACAAAGATAGATGGCCCAGTGAGTTCCATCTTGTAGGATATTGGAAGAAAAGTAGAAGCAAGCTTGACAGTATTACTGTATTTGAATAAGAAGTCCTGCTTATTATCATGTGGAACAAAACATGAGCAAAGCATGAACTACCCCCGCTCCACAAAGCACTAGGAATAATAGTGGTATAAATTAGTATGCAGGGGTGGAGTTAGAGGAATGGACTGGGTGCTGGCAGGATGCAGAAACAAGGCGTTCTGAATTGAAACCTTGTGCCACAATAGGGTATGCAGGGAAGGTTGACATAACCTTGCATATTATGATAAACTAATTCAGCTGTGGTATTAGCTGGGTTCAACTTAGTTAGAGCTTAGACTAATTGATTGGGTATGTATGATGAAACGTTATTAGGGATTATCTAATCTTTGTCCCAACATGTATACTCATTTCTGCGTTGTTCCTAACACTTACAATCATTCTAAAGCACATGATTTACAGACTAATTGTGCATAATAATCATACAGTGTTGAATACCAACTACTGTATGTGTATGGATTTGTAGATATGGGCCCAGGCTAAATATATCACCTCAGATAAGAGATTTTGTGACAAGATTTGTCTGACTCCTAACACTTCAACCAACATAAGCATGCCTCAGTATGGAAGGAGCGAGAGACAACTGCCAGTTTTCTCTTTTTCGAAAATATCATAGCTTCCTGTTGCGGCTTAGCAAATCTATTGATGGGGCCCCAATAATTTGGAGGCAACAATACAACTCTAAAGCAACCAAGACAAACACCAGTGGAGGGCAAATCATTGTGGTAGTAATGAATGAGAGAAAATACAAGTTTTAAATTTTTTCCTGACATCAGAGTGGTTGATGAAGCTTCAAATGCCAAGTGGCAACATGATCCAGAGGGCAAGTCCCAGAAAGGAGAAATGTCAAAAGTATGCTCTTGGGATTATATGAAAAAGCTACCAGATGATGTCCTAAGGGTCCATAGTCAAAGTATGTGAAAGCACTGTTGAAAGATGTATGCAAGCATAGATCCTATGACCTAGTTATGAAGGATACATCAAGATTAAAATGATTCTATCAGTGCAGAGCCAGTGAAGATTATCTAATGACTTCACAAATGATAATCCCATGATGTTAGAGGCAAGTGAACAATATTTGAATGACTTGAACAGGCTGCATAAGAAACTTTGGAGAACCAAGTAGTGTGATAATACCGCAGCCCAATCAGGATGAAATAGATGATTGGACAACAAGAAGTCTGCCCCTTTCTTCAGAAAATGATGAACTGCTCTTAAACTGTGTAATGGGGCAAAGCTGGTGACTGCTAAATTGAGGAAAAGTGCCTGAAATATAGGTCACTATAAATGGTGACATCTAGAGGCAGATTTATCAAGACATTGTGCTCCCTCAAAATCATGCAAAGTGACATAAAGTGGTGCAAAGTTTTCAAAGAGTATTTCATTTTCAATGCATAAGATTTCTGCTCTTCCAGGTGCCTATTTAGTGCAAATGGTGTTTGCACTGCTTCATGACACTTTGATTTACAAGGGTGATACAAGAGTATTCTAGAGTGAGCAACCATGTTTTTGACACTGAGCTCTATCTACCAAATTTTCCATACCAGCAATGAGTCAAAAAGAGTAAAAAGAATCTAGGCATGCTTCCAGTACAAACTCTATGCTAGACAACATGCACACATCTTTGCACCATGGTTCAAACGTCTGTGTGTTAGGCTAGGCAGTCTGTCTGTGTGCTGGCAGAGGAGAAGAGAGCAACAGTAGGCCATTTTTAGTAAATATGTCTCTGTGCTACTTTGCCCTATACTAACATGACCTAACCTGAGAAGTAGTAGAATGGGGAGACTCAGGAAACAACATCTCCTTGCTGTAGACTATATTGAATTTAGCTCAGAAGTATAACTATCTCTATTTGTCACTGTCACCTTCCAGGACACTAGAGGTTATCCACCTCACTAGCACAGTTAAGGCACATTTAATCCGGTGGCAAGTGATGCCCCAATGTCAAGAGCTTTCCCTAACTGCACTGGAGTGCATGGATCACAATGAGAACCTAATTTGATGACAGAAATTAAATCTTCTACTTCCTTAATTGAGTAACAGGAAGGAGTAAAATGTGGCCTGAACACCTAAGGTGGGGGAGATGTGTTTTTGATTCATGTTCACGAGTAATATGGCCTTGATTTTAGTAGAAAAGTTGGAGGAAATATCAAGAGTCAGATGCTGTGAAGGGATGAGATCCCTATAGTTACTGTCTGGATTGTGTTAGAAAAAAGTGCTTTGGAAGTATTATAAGATTAACAAACTTGATTTTAATAGTAACCATCTAAGCTATCTTTCTTATAACTGGCAAGGTGGGTTGTTTAATTTTCCTTGTCTGCATTCTTACATGTGTTGCTCCAATGGTTCTCAAGATGTTTCCTTTGTGTTTACAAAGTCTAAAGCTCCCCTGTGGCTCGCCTTGGTTAGTGGTGGGTTTCAGTGTTACAAGATTATTCACAGCAATCAATGGCATTTATGCAAACTGTAAGCATGGGCACAGAAAAAGTTGTCTTTTGGCCCAGTGCCGAAATGAAGAAGACCAGTAATAGATTTTATGGTCATAGGTAGAGTGATGGTAACTGTAAAATGGGTTGTATTTGTCAGTACATGGAAACTGAGCTATCGGGTCAATAGTAATAACATTTGAGTGTGTATCATATTTGTGGTCCAAAGTGTGACCCACTTCATATATGTTATTTCGAAGCCATTGGTATGCTCGCAGGCCTCTTAATTACATGAAAAGCTGAATGCATGTTATTTTACCACTTTTGACAGTCGAGACTGGTTTCTTAGTATGTTAAGTTAATGGAATGACCTGCTTTGGCAGAAAAACTAGTCGCATTTGATAAAGTCTGAAAAGAAACTGTATCACATAATACAATATCAAAACAATACCACGAAAAGCAAACATAAATCCAGTGGAAACAAGAAACCACACAATCAATAACAACAAAAATTAGCACAACAAAATATTGACAACACAACTACAGTGCAACGTAACTGCACAATAATACGCCACAGTAACACAATAATTCCACGTAAACCAACACAACAGTATAACCCGGAATATGACAAAAGACACCTCAATCAAAATGCAGTCATACAAAAAAAACACTTCAATAACACAAAAACTTGATACAAAAAAACAGAAATGCGTTATGTTGTCAAAGCAAAATAACATGTTGATACACAACAAAATACAACCCCCGACAGTCTAAGTTTAATAAATGTAACTCAACACTTGATATATTACCTTCCTTATACATGTATACCCTCCATGCACTTTATGTATCTATTTATTTTTTACTTTACTCCTACTGTAAGATAAAATAAAATAAAAATAAATTAAAAAAATTGAGGCTCTGCACTGCCATATGTTTCACCCTACACCCCTCCCAATATATCAACTACCTCCACACTATGACTCACCCCATACCGCATTCTACTACTGTGATCTCCAAAATCAACCTTTCTAGACTCTTACCTCCACTATTCTTCCTTGCATGACCTCAAACCTCATTTTAATAAACGATCGGCCAAACAACCCTTACTCAATTCTTCCCTCATGTATCTCTCCTTAGACTCTTCAGAAAACTCATTTTACTACTATGATCTCTCTAATCCATCTCTAGAGACTCTTCTCTCCGCCATCTCTCCTTTACTCATCCCAAGCCTCCTCCTCCTACTACTATGACCTCCCAATAAACACTTTCCTCTTCAATACTTCCATTATCCTTTTCAATCCAACGAACAGACTCACAGGCTCAAATAAACTCATATTGCCCTATACTAATTCCCACTGATCCTTTTTGGGTACCAGAGTAGCGTTCTACTTGTCAAAAAGTGTATTGATGCCTCGTCAGGGGTAGTAAGTGCTATATAAATACAATTACAATTACAACATAATGACACCAAACAATACTATACCACAACTAAAAGACATCAACTCAACACAAATACACAACACACTCCACAGAAAAACAGAACACAATCTCATTGTCGTGTTATTGTTATATGTGTTAACATGTGTTGTGGTTGGGTTGGTGTATCATTGTGTTGTATTGTGTTGCTATCCTGGTGTGCTATTGTTTTGTTGTTATTTTTTGTGTTTTGATTTTTGATTATAGTGTTATGTTTTTAAGCTGTACTGTTGTGTTGGTGTGTTTGTCGATGTATTCGTGTTTTAAGCTTTTCTGCTTGGATTGTCTTCGTGTTGTGTAATTGCACGTGTTGATATATTATATTGTATTGTACTAGGCATGTTACGCTGTACTTTTGTTGCTGCATTGTTTTGTGTTATGTGTTGTGGATGCATTTTGTTGAGTTGCTGCTATATTATTGTGGTGTTGTGTTATTTTAATGTGGTGTCTTGCTTTGATACTAGTGCAGTGCTGGTGTGCCGTTCTACACCAGCTGACGTAAGTGTGCTAAACTATGCAAAAACATTTTTCACACATAGCCCCACGTCGATAATCTGTTTTCATCGAACAAAAATAAAATGTGTTTGCACCCGATATTGCCACAAAACGCCATCCAAGAAATGTTTTGTGAACCGCCCTAACAGATCGAACATACTTCAGTCGGATAGCTGCTTCCAGTTCTATATATATATATGGTTTTCATGCCTTCTAATATCTTACATACATTACCGAGACTGCAGAAATTGGAACCTACACAACGAAACCTGCTTTCAGCTCTGAGGTCTTAAAATATCGAATAACCCAAAAGGTTTCATAATGTATGTTGCAAGCTGATTAGTAGGAACATCCTGTTGCTTGCTTCCTTTGCATAACATTGAGGAAATGGAGCAATGTTGCTAAAGCAATAATGTGCTGAAAACACGCGGTCACAACCAACTGAGGAGCGATGCATATCCGCAAATTGATAACACTATCTGTCTTCGATCTAGCAGTTGACAACCACAATCGAATATCTTACACATCCGAAATCACAAGGGAAACAAAAAAATTGGAAATGGTTGAACTAGCAAGATTTGGACTGTCATTCTTTTTTGCTTTATTATCAGTTTTCAAAACAGGCAAATGTAATTATGTGGCTGATCACTTCTGTTGCCTAATGCACCCCCTTCCACTGGCCTGTGTCTCTCTGTGTACTACGTTCTTCTTCATAGGTGTGGAGTGAGATGACATCCAAGGCTAGGTAGCGGCGTGGGTCACGTTCTCCCATGCATTGGTATACATAGCATATGTGCAAACACAAAAACAACTAGCATTCAGGAGCATCACCTGCACTAAGGATATCCTTATCATAGTTAATCCATATGTAGACATTTCTTTACACATTTATTTTTGCACCTAAGCATTTATTATTGTGCCAGTATGCAGCTCTGAGGCTACAATAAGTGGATTCAGAGTTTCATTTCGTGCCTGCCTTGGCACATTTTCATAAATTGCGTTTTACAAGTAACCTTTATTTATAACAATAAGCAGGAGACATTAATAGCTGTTTAAACTCCTACTGACATGATGCCTCTTGTAATAAAATACCATCCCAAGTCTATTGTAATGAAATATTACAAGCGAAAGCCTCCTCCTCCAGTCCCTTAGCTCTGGATTTTCAGTCTCCCCTCAATTCCCACCCCTGCCTTCCAGCACTGTCTTCCACTGCCTCTCTTGCTCTTTCTCCATGATATTGGACAAAGCAGACAAAGAGTAGGCCTCTCATACTCCTACAGTTGTTTTAAGGATGGGGCCGCCTTTGTGCCTTCTTTGATTCCCTCATAAAGTTTGAAGCTGATATCTTCTTAGACCCTACCACAGTGCGCTAAAAAGAAAGGACACAGAAAGGCCATCATATATAAGTGCAACATTTTAGGTTGGCTGTGCAGGTCTCAGTTTGTCAACAACATACCTGCCTTTTTATGCCATACTCAAGACATTTTAAAAAAAATAGGTTGAGTATCACATTGCAATGTAATGCAACAGTGACGACCATTTTGGGGTCCCACATTTCTCACACCAGCTCACAGCACTATTGATAACTTGCAAAAGATCTCAACACTGCCCTGACCTAGGGGCCTATTAGGATGACGGTCGGAAATTCTTCCTGACCGCCATGGCAGCGGGAAAGGACCGCCCACAAGGACCGGGGCATAACCGCTGGGCCAATTAGGATGCTCCGCAGTCAAAATCCGACCGCGGCGGTCGTATTCTGGCGATTAACATTGCGGCGGTTGCTGCTGCCAGCAGCACCGCCGCGGTGTGTAAAGGAGCATGTCATGCATGTCACTGCACTGAACTCGTGCCTTAGTCCTGAATGACTGCCAATCACTTCAAACCAGGAAGTGTTGGCAGCCATCTTGTGACTCGGTTGAATCGAGTCACAAGCAAAAACATTTTTTTTAAAAGACAAGGGGGCAAGGTAGAAACACCCTGACCCCCTAAGAAGTTGAGGGGGGGTCCCTAAGGCCAAAAAAAGCATTTTTTAAAATCTTTTTGGCGGGAGTCGCGTTGGATTCCCGACTCCCGTCGAAAATGAGAAAAAAAAAAATGAAGCACGGGCTCCAACGCTTTGTTTAATTGGGGCCGCCGGGAGGGCCAGGTCCCAGGGGGCAAATAAAAATAATGATCAGAGGCGCAGCCCTGTGGCCACCACCTCCCTGGGGCTGAACACAAATGGAAATGCAGTCCCCTGCATTTCGGTCAAATTAGGTCTGGGGCGTTGGGCCACACGGCCCCCTCCCCTTTTTATTTTTAAATAAAAAGATAAATAAAGGCCTGGCCCAAGGCGATCCATGGGGCCAAAAACCGCCTCAGCAGGAGGGCGCAAGGCCGTGTTTCTATTTTTTAAAGAAATTATAAAGGGCAGGTCCCAGGGTATGGGGTCCCCATGGCCAAAAGCGGACCAGAGAAGGGGGGTCCTTAATAATAATATTATATATTTTTCTCTCACATGGAAGGAGACGCAACCCCATTGTGGTGCTCAGCGCGCCCCATGTAACGTCGCGGATCTGCCTCAAATAAATAGATAATCACAGACCCACTCACACACTTGTGAAGGTTATCATAGAGCTACTCAGAGTGAAGTACACACTTACATTCAGATTTAGAGTTAGAAAAACCTCTAATTTGTATGCATTTAAAAATATAGTTAAAGAATGTAAAATGTGTTGTTGTTCATTGAATTTGTGCTTTTGTTTTGTGGATTCGCTATGAGTTCACAAATCCAGAAAATATTTTTGAGGGAGATATATATATATATATTTTTATATATTTTTAAAGGTACTTTTCACTGTTAGGTTATATGGTGGCTCCTAGAAGAGCTGTTGTGTTCATTATGACTTTGTGGCAGCTACATGTAAGTGTGAATGCACAGCTTGAGGTTGTTGAGAAACACCTTATTCTCTTCATCAGTGAAGTGAACTTCATCACTTCTGTAGATGTTATCCATGTCAAAACGTAGGTTGTTGTTGTAGATGGAGCCCATGTTATGGTCTCTGAGGTATGCAGAAACCGCTTTATTAACATGCTTCCCAGCTTTGTCTATCTGTGGACAGAACTGATTTTACCATTTCTATTTCTGTTTTTGGCATACATTAGAGGATACAAAGACACTGTGAGGGAAAACTGACATTAGTTGTGTGAAAGTATCGTTCATTAGGATATCCAATCCTACCCCAGTCAGTGTGCCTAGATCATTGCCACCACAATGCACAATCATGAAGTCAGGGAGTTAGAAATGCAAAAATGTTTTAACCAAAGGCAGTAATTGCTGGTCTTTGCCCAGACCATTTAATATCCATATTTTGCAAACTTAGGTCTTTTTTTCAATACCTCTGTCTCCAGCGCACTTTTTTCCCCATAAAACAGAGCTGTGGCCTATAATCCATACGTCTGCATTTTGAAGGGACGAGTGCAAGAAATCAAAAGATGTCTGTAGCTTAGTAAGTCAGTTGGTATAATGAAAGTTATTTAAAATGGTGGATAGAATGTGGTTTTACAAAATGCAGATAAGTCATTGGGTGTTTATGAAGTTTGTTTTGTTAAAATAGGTTTCATGTTACTTTGCAAAACAAATATCTTTGTGATTGGTTATGGAGAAAAGTTTCAAAGGAGCAATAGACTGGATAGGCTAATATTTTGCAGTAGTCAACCACATCTGTTATTGTGGTTTTGGAAGCTACTGTGCTGCATTTATAATATGCAAAAACAAAAGTTGATGGACAGAATGCAGAACAATGTCATACATTCACCCCAGTACAGAGATCTGGACCTAAATCCATCGTTTTTTTGCTCACCATACCATTCCAGTTTAGACCCAGCCATATGCAAATCAGGCTTGACCCTGTGCCCAATGGAAACAGTACAGCCCGAAATGCCAGGCCAGGTCCTCCCTGGACTGGAAAAAAGCATCCTAGGACCAGTTTCAGGGTTTCACCTCTCTTCAGCCAGGATAGCTTGATTCCAGTGGCATGGAGAGCACGGGACTCACGTCTGAGCATGCCCGTCCCTCTCGGGGTGACAAATGCAAAAACAACAGCTGTTGGACAGAATGCAGAACAATGTCATACATTCGCCCCAGTGCAGAGATCTGGGCCTAAATCCATCGTTTTTTTGCTCACCAATCCATTCCAGTTTAGACCCAGCCATATGCAAATCAGTCTTGACCCTGTGCCCAATGGGAACAGTCCAGTCCGAACTGCCAGGCCAGGTCCTCCGTGGACTGGAAACAAGCATCCTAGGACCGGTTTCAGGGTTTCACCCCTCTTCAGCCAGGATAGCTTGATTCCAGTGGCAGGGAGAGCACGGGAATAACGTCGTAGCATACCGGTCCCTCTCGGGGTGACAAATGCAAAAACAACAGTTGATGGACAGAATGCAGAACAATGTCATACATTCACACCAGTACAGAGATCTGGGCCTAAATCCATCGTTTTTTTGCTCACCATGCCATTCCAGTTTAGACCCAGCCATACGCAATTCTGTCTTGACCCTGTGCCCAATGGGAACAGTCCAGCCCAAACTGCCAAGCCAGGTCCTCCCTGGACTGGAAACAAGCATCCTAGGACCGGTTTCAGGGTTTCACCCCTTTTCAGCCGGGATAGCTTGATTCCGGTGGCATAGAGAGCACGGGAGTAACGTCTGAGCATACCCGTCCCTCTCGGGGTGACAAATGCAAAAACAACAGTTGATGGACAGAATGCAGAACAATGTCATACATTCATCCCAGTACAGAGATCTGGGTCTAAATCCCTCGTTTGTTTGCTCACCATGCCATTCCAGTTTAGACCCAGCCATATGCAAATCAGTCTTGACCCTGTGCCCAATGGGAACAGTCCAGCCCGAACTGCCAGGCCAGGTCCTCCCTGGACTGGAAACAAGCATCCTAGGACCGGTTTCAGAGTTTCACCCCTCTTCAGCCAGGATAGCTTGATTCCAGTGGCATGGAGAGCACGGGACTCACGTCCGAGCATACCCGTCCCTCTCGGGGTGACAAATGCAAAAACAACAGTTGATGGACAGAATGCAGAACAATGTCATACATTTATCCCAGTATAGACATCTGGACCTAAATCCATTGTTTTTTTGCTCACCATGCCATTCCATTTTAGATCCAGCCATATGGAAATCAGTCTTGACCCTGTGCCCAATGGAAACAGTTCAGCCCAAACTGCCAGGCCAGGTCCTGCCTGGACTGGAAACAAGCATCCTAGGATCGGTTTTAGGGTTTCACCCCTCTTCAGCCAGGATAGCTTGATTCCAGTGGCATGGAGAGCACGGGATTCACGTCTGAGCATACCCGTCCCTCTCGGGGTGACAAATGCAAAAACAACAGTTGATGGACAGAATGCAGAACAATGTCATACATTCACCCCAGTACAGAGATCTGGGCCTAAATCCATCGTTTTTTTGCTCACCATGCCATTCCAGTTTAGACCCAGCCATATGCAAATCAGTCTTGACCCTGTGCCCAATGGGAACAGTCCAGCCCGAACTGCCAGGCCAAGTCATCCCTGGACTGGAAACAAGCATCCTAGGACCAGTTTCGGGGTTTCACCCCTCTTCAGCCAGGATAGCTTGATTCCAGTAGCATGGAGAGCATGGGACTCACGTCTGAGCATACCCGTCCCTCTCGGGGTGACAAATGCAAAAATAACTGTTGATGGACAGAATACAGAACAATGTCATACATTCACCCCAGTACAGAGATCTGGGCCTAAATCCATCGTTTTTTTGCTCACCATGCTATTCCAGTTTAGACTGAGCCATATGCAAATCAGTCTTGACCCTGTGCCCAATGGGAACAGTCCAGCCCGAACTGCCAGGCCAGGTCCTCCCTGGACTGGAAACAAGCATCCTAGGACCGGTTTCAGAGTTTCACCCCTCTTCAGCCAGGATAGCTTGATTCCAGTGGCATGGAGAGTACGGGACTCACGTCTGAGCATACCTGTCCCTCTCGGGGTGACAAATGCAAAAACAACAGTTGATGGACAGAATGCAGAACGATGTCATACATTCACCCCAGTACAGAGATCTGGGCCTAAATCCATCGTTTTTTTGCTCACCATGCTATTCCAGTTTAGACTGAGCCATATGCAAATCAGTCTTGACCCTGTGCCCAGTGGGAACAGTCCAGCCCAAACTGCCAGGCCAGGTCCTTCCTGGACTGGAAACAAGCATCCTAGGACCGGTTTCAGGGTTTCACCCGTCTGCAGCCAGGAGAGCTTGATAGCTTGATTCAAGTGGCATGGAGAGCACGGGACTCACGTCTGAGCATACCTGTCCCTCTCGGGGTGACAAATGCAAAAACAACAGTTGATGGACAGAATACAGAACAATGTCATACATTCACCTCAGTACAGAGATCTGGGCCTAAATCCATCGTTTTTTTGCTCACCATGCCATTCCAGTTTAGACCCAGCCATATGCAAATCAGTCTTGACCCTGTGCCCAATGGGAACAGTCCAGCCCAAACTGCCAGGCCAAGTCATCCCTGGACTGGAAACAAGCATCCTACGACCAGTTTCAGGGTTTCACCCCTCTTCAGCCAGGATAGCTTGATTCCAGTAGCATGGAGAGCACGGGACTCACGTCTGAGCATACCCGTCCCTCTCGGGGTTATAAATGCAAAAATAACTGTTGATGGACAGAATGCAGAACAATGTCATACATTCACCCCAGTACAGAGATCTGGGCCTAAATCCATCGTTTTTTTGCTCGCCATGCCATTCCAGTTTAGCCTGAGCCATATGCAAATCAGTCTTGACCCTGTGCCCAATGGGAACAGTCCAGCCCGAACTGCCAGGCCAGGTTCTCCCTGGACTGGAAACAAGCATCCCAGGACCGGTTTCAGAGTTTCACCCCTCTTCAGCCAGGAGAGCTTGATAGCTTGATTCAAGTGGCAAGGAGAGCACGGGACTCACGTCTGAGCATACCTGTCCCTCTCGGGGTGACAAATGAAAAAACAACAGTTGATGGACAGAATACAGAACAATGTCATACATTCACCCCAGTACAGAGATCTGGTCCTAAATCCATCGTTTTTTTGCTCACCATGCCACTCCAGTTTAGACCCAGCCATATGCAAATCAGTCTTGACCCTGTGCCCAATGGGAACAGTCCAGCCCGAACTGCCAGGCCAGGTCCTCCCTGGACTGGAAACAAGCATCCTAGGACCGGTTTCAGGGTTTCACCTCTTTTCAGCCAGGATAGCTTGATTCCAGTGGCACAGTGAGTCCAGGACTCATGTCTGAGCATACATGGCGCACTTAGGGCGAGAAAGCAAAAGACACTGCTTGTTTCCAGTCCAGGGAGGACCTGGCCTGGCAGTTCGGGCTGGACTGTTCCCATTGAGCACGGGGTCAAGACTTATTTGCATATGGCTGGGTCTAAACTGGAATGGCCTTGCTTCCATATGAGATAGTTGGTAGGGGATTTGCAGATTTTATTTTAAGTAGTGGTAGACCTTTGTAATGAGCAGAATTCCACAAGTAAGATGTTTACTTTCCTCTGCGTTTCTATCTTATGTTGCTGGAAGTAACCCTTCTCGTCAAATAATACTCCGAGATATCAATATGTTTTAACCTGTTTCAGTTGCTGTGCTTGTATGAACCACTTATATTTTTTATGAATCTTATTACTCATTTCGATCACTTTTTTCATTGATTACCATAAGAATAACAAATAATTTGTTAATCTATTAATTAGTCGCTGCAGTTCGACCTTTGTTTGACTCAATAAAATCACGAAGTCAGCATATAAGAGGTTTGATATATATTTGTCTCCTGTCACATGGCCCATGGAGACATTGTCGTCTTTTCTAAGTTCGCATGAGCACACTGCAGACTGTCCGCTGCTTTGCACATGTTACTACACAAGTTTATTTTACAAATGCTTCTTTTGCCATTTTCATATGAGAACCTACAGCTGTGTTCACACTCTGCAGGTTCCTGGGATTTAGTCTAAACATTGTGAGCAATAATGCCACTTCCTATTCTGTTCTGGTTAGGCCCTAGCACCTAAACATAACATACAGAGTAAGCTGTTGTTTGGGAATAATACTTTGGTTTTATTGGAATACACAAATAGGTAGCACATACTTGGAGAGGGTCCTTTATAGGGAGAAGAGCAAGACAGCACCTATCATGTAGATCTACCACCTATAGGCCTAGGTACGGGGTCTGCAGATAACACCCAGAGATCTTCTAATATATAATCATTCTGATTTTATACAAGGGGATGGAGATTAGGCTACACTGTCTTTTCATAATGACGGCTCCTTTCATGATTTACGGACTACTTGCTACGCTGACCATATTTGTGTAATCTATTTCCTACTTGAGGCAAGAATACTTCATTTTAGAGCACTTTAGTTAAAATAAATATTTTAAACTTGTTCATATCTCTGTCAGATTGTACTGTGGACAAGTACAAGAGTGTGAGCGAAAAGGTGTATCTTACAACAGTGATTCCTGAGAGAGTCGGGAGTGTTGTGTTCTGGGGTGTCTAATCACTTGATCCAGCATACCGCTTCGAGGTATTTCATTCTTGCGTTACATTCCCCGCAGTTAACGTTAATGATAATTCTTTTCACACCTACACGCCCACTGCTCCTCCAGCAGCGTATTGTCCTTATGTGATGATTGAAGTTCCGTTGAAGTCCTGGAGGCACACTATTTGGTTTAATGGGGCACTTACTCACCCAGTCTCTTTTGTTCGAATGGGCCCCTTGTCTATTGATGGGGCTACTTGGCCTGTTTTGGATGGTTCTACACCACATACCAATTATCTCATTGTTACTATCGTGGAACTACGTCTGCTAAATACACAATTAGTTCATCTTGATAGACAAGTCATACAGTTTATGTCTCGTGAACTTCAGGCAGCCCCGGCTGGAGCTGCTCCTCTGGCACAAGGTCAGGGCGGAGGACTTGTAATTAGTCCCGTCATGAATAACTCGGTGATGGGTAAACATCCCCAGAGTCAGGAAGACTTACCATTTTGGATGCCACAAAAAATTGAGCAGCTTGAGGCTGTTTTTCCACACACATCTCCTGTTCAGAAATACAGAATCCTTACGATGAGTTTACCAAGTGGTCTGATTCCTCCTTTAACAGACTGCAACACCTGGGGGACGGTGTTTGTTTCAGTGTATACACTGTGATTTGGCACGCACCTCCATGAGCATTCTGCCGAGCTTTCTAAAACGAGTACAGGATGAACACGAGGCTGGTCCAGCCCTGGATTTGGGGATTAAGTAAGCGGGCAAGTTCCCTATTGTCTCCGATATGATCCTCGTTAATACTAATGGTGAAGCAGTTTGCTTACAGGTGCGCCAAAGCCTGCCGGCGGTGGCAGATGCTGATCGGAAGTGACAGTTGCCGATTATTATTGTGAATGTGTATACGTCCCTAGGTCACAGTGGTTTGGAGGTCCGACCATTTACACAGACACAAGGTAGACCCCCTCCTGAAAAGGAGGGTTATCCAGTCTTTCCAAAGAAGACATGGAATAAGAATATGCGGCACCAACAACAGAGGCACAGTTCTCATGCCGGTTCGCCTCCACCTGACGCTTTTGAATATAGATATAATTTACTTAACTGCTCTAAAATTAAGACACACGTGAGGTTTCAGGTTCCTGATACACGGTCTCCTCCTTCCTTTCAGGAATCGCCGGATCAACAATTCAGCGGTGGAGGGCAACAGGATCGCAGGCAAGGTGAGTCTACGCAGCCAAGGCAAGACCTAGAGTGCCAGTTTGACGTAAAAAGCAGAGCAAGAGGAACCTCCTCAATATCAAGCCCCATTACAGAAGAAAAAAGTTGCCGCTTTGACTGCAAAGTATGCCTCCGATGGTGAGAACCCTCCTCCTCGACAGGTGTTGGACGGTAATCCTCCTCGACAGCTCGGCGGAGGTTATCATAGTGTGACAGAAACTCCACCAGCGCCTAGAGGTGAAAGCAACTGACACTTTTATTACCGTTGTGACTGCTGACACTTGTGTTGCTCTTTATGAAGTAAGCCTTCAAATTGAAGGTGCTATTAAACGCACTGTCAAGGCAGTCTTCTGGGACAATCTAACTTCTTATTATGATATTTTATTGGCGGAGGTTGATTGGCCTTCCCCTTTTCCTCGCCTCCTCTAGGGGAGAGGAGGTAATTCTACCAGGTTTTTCGCAGTATGTCCAAAGGGTCCTCTAGAAATGCTTATGCGTCAGAGTGGGCCCTAGCCTTAGCTCCTGCATTATATCGTAATCAAGCTAGTTGGGATAAGGATTTGCCAGTGCATGTTATTCCTTTGCGGCCTACGCCACATCCCCAACCGCAATATCCAATTAAACGTGATGCTACAGCATCCGTTGGTGACATTATGACTCAATTGGCATATTAGGGGGTGATTGAACCCTGTGTTTCGTCAATGAATAATCCTCTTTTTCCGATATTGACACCGGACAGTTCATATCGTATAATTTTAGACTACAGACACTTGAACAGTCATGTTCGTACCTTTGCGGTACAGAACACACATAGCTCTGCGCTAGTAAATAACATTGCTCGTAAGAAATAGGAAACTACATTGAATATTTCCAATGGATTTTTCAGTCACACCTTGGCTCCTGAAAGCAGTGACTTGAACGTATTCAGTGCTCTCGATAATCAAAGATGATATACGAGATTGCCAATGGGATATAAGATTAGCGCAGGAGTGTTTGCAGCACGCATTGCATCAATCGTAAATAATATTGACCATGATGCCTTTTCGTACATCAATGACATCTACTTGACGGATGATGAAATGAATCCGCATCTTATGCGGCTGGATCGCATTATAACATGTTTTGCGACATTAGGTTACAAATTCAATTTTGCAAAGTCGCATATTGCCTTTTGGGCTGTCCTTTTTCTTGGTTATGAGCGCAATAGAAAGGTAGGAGTTTTGGGCCCCCACTTTTTTCGAGGAATATGCTTAATTACAACCTCCATCTACCCTAACAAAAATTGCAATCTTTGCTGTTTTTTTTTTAAATTTCAGCAGGACTTACATTCCTGATTATGCCCAGCATGTCAAACCACTATACACGTTGATACAACATTCTTTTTCTTCTTCCAGTTGGCTTGGGGAACATACCACTGTACTTAGGTCTTTGCAGTCTGATCTGCTCGACACTCAATTCTTGTTAACTAAAGACAAGACCACTAATTTAGTCATACGGATTGTGTCAGGAGTGTTGGGATTCACTTACGTAACTTTCAATGAGGAGGACACAGTTCTCATAGTTCATTAATCGCATTTGGATACTCCTGCTGAGATGCATTTTTCTTCTACTGAACGGTTTTTGACAGCAGTACAGATGGTGATTCTGAAGGAACGCTCTCTGGCTCAGGGAATTGCATTTTCATGGTTTCGCTGGTCACGAAAGTGAGTGTACCCAATTCAAAAGCTCTGCATCCTAGTTGGATACAGTGGGCTAGTTCATTGACGTCGGCTGAGGTCAATTTTGTCTTTAACCCTTCTTTGCAAACACAAGAGTGTTTATACTATGAACATGTTCATCTTCCTCCTTTATCACTACTCCCTCTCGATCAGTACAGATGCGTAATTTACACTGATGGGTCTGCACATCCAGACATTGGTTCTAAACATGCTTACTCCGTGGCCTGTGCAATTGTGGCAGGCGCGATGGTGGACGGTGATTTTAAATCCTCCCTGGTTCACACACAGTCCCTTGGGGTTTGCACAACACAATTGGACGAGTTACGTGCTTTGGTTTTGGGTCTTGAGTTTGCTGATTCTGAAGTGCCTACACTTTTTAGTGTGTTTTTCCTTTTACTATGTACAATCCTTTAATGACAAATTGTTCTTTTGGCAATAAAATGATTTTCGTCATTCAAAAGGTAGCTCAATAAAGCATAAAGGGCCATATGTAGGTAGCTAAATACCGGTCGGTAACGGCCGAAATTCGGTAAATATCCCGTTATCGACCAGTATTTAGGCATTTGAGATGTAGGAGGCATGATTTAAGGATTCGGTAATTTACCGAATCGGTAATGGATCGGTAAAATACCGAATCGGTAAAATACAGATTCGGTAAATTACCGAATCCTTAAATCATATGTAGGGAGCACTCAAGTGAGTGTTTTACTGTATTCAGGATTCGGTATTTACCACCAAATACAGGTTGGTGATAAATATCGAATACCTTTCAAAAATCTATTTTTTGCTGTTTTGACAGTGCCATGTGGCACACATACATGCCCTTAGGGCATGTATGTGCGCCACATGTGCACACATGCACGATTCAGGGGTGCAACAGGGTGTCAATGTGACACCCTGCCACCCATGAATATGCTTCCCCTATTACCGAATCGGTATTTACCGATTCGGTAATAGTAAATGGCTTCCCATTCATTCCTATGGGCCTCCAGGCCCATAGGAATGAATGGGAAGCGATGCATTATTACCGATTCGGTAAATACCTATTCATAATTACCGAATATTACCGAATCGGTAATAATTACTGAATGTTTACCTACATACCATTTACCGATTCATAAATACCGAATCGGTAAAATTCGGTATTTATGAATCGGTAAATAGTATGTTACCTACATATGGCCCAAAATGCTTTGGGTTCGAGTTGCCGCTCTTAAGGAATATTTGCCACTCACACATGTTAGCCATACTTTGGGCCATCAGCGTGTGGGAGCACATGCCGTTGGTAATTCATTAGCTGATGAGGCCACCAAATCAGCAGTCACCACATGCTCAGTAGCAGCTGTTACTAGGTCTATGACTAAAATTGATGATGACATTTTGGCGACTTTTACCGCAACGAAGGAAGGAACACAACCTCCCCAGGGATTCCTTTCTAGTTACACCTATTACTTAACACCTGATCAAATACTATTTGCAACGATTCCATTGGTTGGTGAACATTTGATTCCCAACGAGGACAGCAGAACTTCTTTGATTGTAGCTGCCCTTGAAGGCATGGCTTCTGCACATGCAGGAGTGTCAGCTACAATTTTGCTTTTGCAGCAACGTTTCTGGTGGTGTGGCTTATACCAGCAAATGTGCAAACATGTCCTTTCCTGTGACTCTGTCAACAGATTAAACCTTCTACTGTTTCACATCCGCACATACTCAACTTTTCATTTCAAATCAATCATTTTTTGGTATTTATCTTGATCATTGCAGTCCTTTGAAATCAGATAATGCTTTCAAATATATTTTGCTTGCAGTGGATTCGTGCATTAGGTTCCTTTGGATTTGGCTGCAATAAGTGCTGCCGCTCGAACTGTTATAAAAGATTTCATGTCTATGTAGGGACATTTGCCTGTGGTACCTTCCATTCAGACCAAAGTCCAGCTTTTGCCTCTAAGGCCTACCGGGATGCGATTAAGTCTATGGGGGTGCAGATGCAATTCTCGTCTCCATATCGGCCTGAGGGCAATTCTGTTGTGGAGCGGATGAACCGTGAATTAAAACAATCTTTAACAGAAAGGGTATTAGGTGCTGGTCGGGGATGGTTGACTCATCTTTATGGAGTACAACATGCACTTAATAACCTCCGTAGAAGATATCTGGGTTGGTGAACCCCGTATAAAATGCTTTTTGGCATTCAAATGTTTGTGCCAGACCTTGATGGTCTAGACGTTGTGACAGCCGCACAACGTTTGACGTAGATAACCATTGTGCTATGATACAGGATCTACAAAAGAATCGTGACGCTCTTGCAGAAATTCATTTCCTCTCATCTACAGATACTGCTATCCTGATTCCGGTTTCTGACTGGCTTCCTAAAGTTGGTGATCTGGTCAAAGAGAAGGTGGAAAACAAAAAATAAATTGGTCCATTGTACCATGCACCGGTCCCAGTCCTAGGTTTAAAAGGCACTTGTACTGTGATCTTACCTCTGTTACCTGGCCGCAAGGAGAATCGATTAATTTCCATGGAACATGTCAAGTTACACCATATGGCCGATGCTCAATAATATGCCTACAGAAATTCCACGTCAAGATGTTTCACTTCAGATGATTTTTTTTTTCCTGAATTCTCAACAGCTACTTTAAGGGGAAATGGAGCCTTCAATTGATTTAATGCCTGTTGTGCCTTCTACATCTCCAACTGTGAACAACGAGTATGCTTCCCCAACAGTTGAAGTTATAGTTGATGTGCCTGACAATACTATTCATTCACCCTCCAATGAAGAGCAGCCCCATTGTTTCAGCTTGGTTCCAGTGATTATTATATGGACAGAGATAACTTTCCTTCAGATACATCTTCGTTGTCTTCATCTGTAGTGGTCTCTCCTACACAGATTTGTGTTTTCCTCTCCTGGTTAAAAAGAACTTACCTGGTCCCGCCATGGACATATGTTTGTATAGACTTGGTTGACGGATTTCTAGCCCCTCATACTTCATCTCATAAAATGAAAGGAGATCAAGCCCTAGTTACCATTTCAGCTTTCCCAATCGCTGATGACATCGTTTGGGATAAAGTGCCATTTGATGTATATGGTCCTACAGGGACCTTGCAAATTCCGTGCAAATTGTTTATGCAGCATATGATGAGTTTTGGAAACTGTCGCAAAAGGAAGCAGCAGTACGCTTACGTCAAATTGATCAAGATCATTCAGAAAAAGTACTTGCCATGGTTGATAACAGTATAAGCACTCTGTCTTCTTGTATATGCACTTTGGGTGATATTGTATTTTCTGTTATTGACATTGTTCAAAATGAAGTGTCTACTTTGTATCATGGTCAGAATCAACTGTGTTCTGTTATGCAATTGGTTGGACCTTGCAAGCACTTAAAAATGGGAGAGTACCATGGGATTACCTGAATGCTTCCACTCTGTTTTTAACATTTAATTTGACAGATAAGCAAAAACGTATGTCAATGAAAGATGCAACACACACTATGTTACACATTGAGAAACTAGAACAGTTGGCATTTTCTGTAGCAGAATCTGATTCAGCGGTGTGGTTAATATATAGGGTTATTTCATTGCCCATCTCACTTTTCCAATTTACAGCGTGCATGAAACACTATCCTCTAGGTAGATATGAACCGCTTGGGAGCAGTTATATCCATGAATTGTGGTCATTATCATTTGCTTTCCATTGTCAGTGCGTGGACAAGGAAGTTTTCCAAACAGAGGAAGATTGTGATTCTACAGTAGGACACTCCCTTATCTGCATTCAAGTAAAACTTCACTGTGCTTGTAACGTTTCAGCCCCTAATTTGACTTGTTTGTTAAAGGGTACCCCAGTCCCAACTATTCTCCCAAACTGACTCTGCTTCCTAACTGCAGTTATCTTATTCTAAATAACCGAAACAGCTGCGGCTTACGGGCAAGCATCCCGTATATAGTAACAGTTTCACAATGTGTTATATGTTGCAGCAATGTCCTGTTTCTACCCCCACACATGATTGTAGATAGTTCGCTGTGGCCTTCCATTCCTACTTTGAAAACAGACTTCAATAAGCTAAGCAGACTCAAAGCACTATTGTTTCAACAAGAAGTGGCTCTCACATCAGCTCGTGAGACCTTTGAATTGCAGGTGGCGAGAACACCAAGTGAGATTCAGTCACTGCTAAATACAAATCTCCCCTACATTTTAGAGAATTAATTCACCAAATATTTAAATTTGTCTGATACAGCAGACATGGCCCACTTCTTTAAGGTTGTGGGATCCGGCCTTGTCACCTCTTTCAGACTGTTTTTGGAGTAATCCAAGCTTTTATTAATTCTATTTTTTCCAGTGTCTTCAAGGGTTTCCCTTGCTGCTCCTCTTGGTTTACAGCTCTTTGGTACATCTACTGCTGCTCCATACTGCCTGCTCGGCCTGTAGTACTGCCAAACTGGGACCAGTGGCAGCTGTACAATGATCGAATGCTTTTTGATTTGATGCCATTAGAAGCTCTTCACAGCGACTTTTGGTTGACCTTCAGTTATGCTTACAACACCTGCGTGTAATCTGTGTTCTACTGCCTCCAGTGCCCTTTCCAATGGGCCCTGGATGTCTGCCGGTCTACTGCATCACACCCTGCCCTGGATTGTGAACTGTTGATGGGTCCATTGATGTCCCATGACTAGGACTGTTCCGGGTATAGGCACTTTGTGTACGATGCTGCACTTGTACTATCAGCAGGCTCAAGTACCTGTGCTCGTGCACAGCGCCTCTTGGATCAGAGTTTCATCGGTGTAAACGCAGGTTGTCCTGAAATGTTCCTGACTGCTTCTGGATATGAAGAGCATGTCTGTTCATTCAAACTGCTTAATTGGATGGCATACCTTTGAATATTGAAGGTTCTGACAGCTTGTTGGAGCTTATGGCATTCATTTTTCAGCCCACTGTGATTCTACTTTTGATTTTAATTGCCATTTGGCCTTTCACCAAGAAGCTTTGCCTCTGCTTACCTCTGATTTCTGTTTAGTTCAGGGCTACTGACCTGACTAAGGGAAGGGTGTCACTTGGCCCATGGAGACATTGTCGTCTTTTCTAAGTTAGCATGCGCACACTGCAGACTGTCCGCTGCTTTGCGCATGTTACTACACAAGTTTATTTTGCAAATGCTTCTTTTGCCATTTTTATATGAGAACCTACCGCTGTGTTCACACTCTGCAGATTCCTGGAATTTAGTCTGAATTTTGTGAACAAGGTTGATCAACAATGCCCCTTGTTTTCTGTTCTGGTCAGGCCCTAGCACCTAGCCAAAACATACAGAGGCAGCTGTTGTTTGGGAATACGTCCTTTGGTCTTATTGGAATACACAAATACGTAGTACACACTTGGAGAGGGAACTTTCCAGGGAGAAGAGCAAGACAACACCTATGATGTAGATCTACCATCTATAGACTGAGATACGAACTCTGCAGATAATGCCCAGAGATCTTCTAATATATAATCATCCTGCTTTTATACAAGGGGAGGGAGATTAGGCTACACTGTCTTTATATTATGAGAGCTCCTTTCATGATTCACGGACTACTTGCTATGCTGACCGTATTTTTGTTATGCATTTTCCTGCTTATTGTGGCACGTATACTGCATTTTAGAGCATGTTAGCTAAAATAAATATTTTAAACTTGTTTGTGTCTCTGTCAGATTTTCTTGTGGACAAGTCCAAGAGTCTGAGCGCCAAGGGTGTGTCTTGAACCACGATTCCTGAGAGAGTCGAGAATCTTGTGTTCTGGGGTGTCTAATCACTTGTTTTTCCCTGAGTGAGTAAGAGAGCCAGTGAGACACAATAGCTAGTTGGTCCTGGGCTCATGGGTACCAAGGTGGTAGGATGACTCAGTCCCTATGCACTAAGGTCCCATAATCCTATACATAGTTGTGTGTTTGTGCAGAATCCCTGCAACACTCCTAGCCCAGGAGGATATGCGTTAACTTCGTCCAGTACTTTAGTTAAATAAGCTAACAACAGATTAAATTAATATGGCGCAAGAACACAGCCTTGCTTCAATCCCTAGGAGGTTTTGATTTTTCTTGACAAAAGGGAACCATCTATTTTCACCCTTATCCATTTATCAGAATATAGCATTTGAATTGCTTTTAATAGACAAGGAGGGAGGTTTAGTTTAACCAACTTTTGCCAAAGAAGATGGCGCTGAACGCAATCAAACTCAGATTTAAAATCTACAAAACAAAGGTAGATTGGTTGTTTGCTTCATTTATATTTATCTACCAATACTGAGAGTGGTAAAATATTAGTTGAAGTGCCTCATCCTTGAACAAACCCAGAGGGAATAATGCAAGTTCCTTCTGCCAAGAATAATAGTTCTTTCAGAAATATCATTTCAAAAGGTTTTGCTTCTGTATCTCGAAGCGTGATAAGGTAATAGTTTTCCGGTTGTGACCATTCTACTTTTTTACATATAGGTGTCATTATGGAGCCTTTCCATGATTCATGGATTGTTTCTGATTGAAGAACATTGTTAAAAACTTTTGATAAGTACCCTGCCCAGAAAGGTTAATCTGTGTTATACAGGGCTTGCAGGATACCATTCCGGCCGGGTGCCCCATCTTGTATACTGCTTTTAATTAGGTTGCAAACTTGCACTTCTGAACTTACAATTGCGTGTTCACCTGGTTCTATTTGTATCATTGCAATATTACTTTCTATCTCACAAATAGGGTATGGTTTAATTTACGTAGAATGATTAACTATCCTCCAAAAATCCCTTGAATTTCTTTCTTTACTCATGAACAGAGCCTTAGCCCAGAGGATTTGTTTTGTTTTGAACTTCTTTTCCAAGATTTTCCTCTGGTAATCTTTATTTATTGTCTTGGCTTTAATATGAAGCTCCTGATTCCAAGCACACTTCCTTGCTTGACGCAAAATACTATTGCCATTTCTGTTCAAAATGCGACATGATACTGATGTTTTAATCCTGTTTAGATGCTGTATCTGAGTTTTAGATTGCTGAGTAGTCCGTTTAGTTTCCGAGGGGTAGACACTTAATAACTTTGCCATAAATTCTGTCCACTGGACCACCGGGGTTCCTGACCCAACGGAAAAACTGTTTTTGACCACGAGCAAAGCCATCTGACTTACAGCATCTAGTGATCCTTCCGACCAGCATAATCTCCTAAAATTAGTTGTTTCTATTTCGCCCGGTAGAGAGTCTACTTTTCCATGATACTTTTGTTGGGCTTGGATCTTGATGATTTGCTAGCCATGATCACTTTCGCCTGTTTTATACATCTGATATGAGGTTATTAATTGAAATAAAGGTAGAGTTACTACTGTAAAATTGACTCTTGATTGCGAATCTGCAGCCTGGTATGTCCATGTAGGTGGATCATCGTTTTGGTACCTTCCATTCAGAACCATTATGCCAAGAGATTCAAGATCTTTTACTAGTTCCAAACTTCTTGAACCATTAGAATCATTAGAATCAAGGATGCTGTATTAGTTCGGGATATACCAGACATAATCTTGCTGTATTATATTTTCTTCTAGGTAAATGGCCATAGCAAATTTATATTAAAGTCGCCTGATATCATAATTTCAAATGGAAATTCCTATTGAATTAGTTTTGATAATATACCTTTTAATTTAAGGGACATCGACTTTCTTGCCTTCGATTACGGTTGTTTATAAATATTAATCAGAACACGTGTATTCCTGGTGTGTTTATGCCTGCGTTTTAATTTTACTATTAGGATGTTATTGTTATCCGTTATCACCCATTCGCTTTTAACATTTAAATCAAGAGCTAGAAATGTGGGCCAGCCCCCCTTAGTCAATCATATCTTCTTATTTTATAGCTGGGTTAAAGTAACCGGTAAAGTGTTCCATCACAAATGGCTTCATTTCCCAGGTTTCTTCTAACAGTATAATTTGAACCTTTCTAAATGATGCATTCATATTTGTGTCATATTTCCTATATTTCATACCATTGATGTTCCAAGAACACAATTTTATGATTTCCTGTAGATAATTTACTTGTTTTTCATGAGTATTCTGTACTTTTTTCTATCAGGGACAGGAGCTGTCATGTAAGCTTGTTGTTAACCAGCTTTATGTTTGTAACTGTGAATTAACTATTAGATTTAACATTTTTCCAATTGGATTTTTTAATACTGAATATACTTGAAAATCGCCCTCGCAAAGTTACACGGGGGGGGGGGGGTCGAGCTGGCAACTCCAGTAAGTTACACAACCAGATTGGGATTTTTTGGAACAGACTACTAAAGGGTTAATATAACTACCCACAAGGAATTGGTTTTACATTTTGAAACGATGAAACGAATATTTTGATTTGTAAGTAACATTCTTTTCTGTGGAAAATGTGCCATTACAGGTTACTGTGGACAACATTTTTTTTTAAGAATCTCTGCTATTTTCATACTCTACAACAGGATTTTAGAGGTAAGTTGCAAATGTGTAAGGTGTGTGATGTATGGTGTAGGAGGGCTTCAGTGATTGTGATTACATTTTAAACTTTGAGATGAAGTATTTATAAAAGTTGAAAAGCATTAGATAAATGTGAGGTTTAAAACATGTTACCAAATGTAGTAACGTCTATTCTACTCTATATAATTCGATAGAAATGTTGATTGCAAATGGGTTGTACATACTGATATGTGTGCTTGAAACTAAAAGCATATTTTGTCAAATTGTAATGTGTGAGTGTTACCAGGTGACACATGTGAAGCAGCTAATGATCATAACTTTAAAAAAAATGGTCTATGATACCCCTAGGCAAATATTGTCAGAGGCATTCTGTTTAACAAGCAAAGATCAGTTAGGCAGGCAGGGCTTGTGAAACCACTTCAACACAACGTTTGCTTTCTGATCAGCTCTGTGTAGTAAATAAAAAGAGATCCATGCAGCTCATTCTACGCACATATTTGCACAGGTTAAGGTGTGAAATAGAGGTAGTGTTGTATGTATAGTCCACTTTAAATGTCTTATCTCACCCCTGAAAGGGAGTGAGACAATCAGTGGGGTGTCTGGAAACATGGTAACAGTAATATGAGTACTATGGAAAGAGACGTTATCCATTTTGTGTTACATATTTACAAAGGATGTGATGTGAATTAGATGTAGTCTTGTACCTATAGCCTACTTTATATGTGTTATCTAACCTCTACAAGGCACTGACACAGTCATTGAAGTCTCTAGAAAGATGCTGATATTCACAAGAGTGGCATGACAGGAATTGACCTTTCATTTTGGCTTAGGCCTGACTTCGCCACTTCTGCTTCTCTAATGAAACTGGTAGAGAAATATGAGGTTTACAGCATTTTCCCAGATGTATTAACCTCTACCCTAGTCCATATATGTCTCTGCATAGATACACTGGGAGTAGGCCACAGATAATGAAGTGTGTGCTTCAAACTGAAAGCGTACTCTGTCCAGTTTGAATGTCGGACTGCTACCATGTCTCAGGTATGTGTGCACTTCAAAGTGTAGTCTGATACATGTGGTACAGCTGATAAGTCTAACTTAAAAACTATACACCGTACCATACACATGCACAAATCTTGCCAGCGCTTCTTCAACATTCAGTCCCACAAGCACAGATCTCTCAGCTAGGCAGACATCACAAAATCACTTGAATGCACGGCTTCATATCCAGCTGCCCTGTGTAATGAGCAGAAAGTGATTCATGCAGCTTCTTCTTCAGACATACAGAAAGCATGCAGTGTGAAACAGTGGTCGTCTAGTATGTATAAGCTTGTTCATATGTATTATCTTGCCTCTAAAAAGGCAATGACACAGTTAATGAGGTCTCTAGAAAGATGCAGACATTCACAAGAGCGGCATGATGAGAGTTAGCCTTTCATTTTGGTCCGGCATTGCGACTTTTGTTTCTCTAATAAACCTAGTGGAGAAGCGTGAGGTTAAAAGCCTTTTTCCAGATGTATTAATCTATATCGTAGTCCATATAAGTCTTTGTATAGGTACACTGAGAGTAGGCAGCAGATAGTAAGGTGTGTGCTTTAACTGAAAGCGTGCTCTACCAAGTGTGAATGTGAATGTCTGACTGCTACCATGTCTCAGGAATGTCTGCACGTCAACATGTAGTCTGATACATGTGGTACAGCTAATGAGCCTACGTTAAAACCTATACAGTATATCATACTTCTGCACAAATCTTGTCACAGCTTCTTCAGCATTCAGTCTCAGAAGCACTGATCTCTTAACTAGGCAGGCATCACAAAATCACTTCAACATACACCTTCATACCCGGCTGCCCTGTGTAATGAGCAGAAAGTGAATCATGCAGCTTCTTCTACATACATTTAAAAAGTATACAGTATGAAACAGGGGTAGTGTAGTACGTATAGGCTTGTTTGAATATATTATCTTGCCTCAAAAAAGGCACTGGCACAGTGATTGAGGTCTGTAGAAAGATGCTGACATTCAAAAGAGTGACGTGACAGGAGTCGGCCTATCATTTTGGCTTAGGCCTGGCATATCGACTTCTGCGTTTCTAATGCAACTGGTAGAGAAAAGTGAGGTTTAAAGCCTGTTCCCAGATGTATTAACCTGTATCCTAGTTTACATAGGTCTCTGCATAGGTACACTGGGAGTAGGTCGCAGATAGTGAGGTGAAAGCTTTAAACTGAAAGCATTCTCTGTGAAGTTTAAATGTCTGATTTCTACCATGTCTCAGGTATGTCTGCACTTCAACGTGTAGTCTGATATGTGTGGTGCAGCTGATGAGCCTAACTTAAAAAAGTATGCAGTCTATCATACCCATACCAATTGGATGAGAGGAAACAAACTTTTATTTCGGGTCCAGCCTGGCACTGTGCTTTCCATCTTTCTAATGAAACTGTTAGACAAAAATCAGCTTTAAAACATGTTGCTAGATGTATTTACCTGTATCCTACTCATATAAGTCTCTGATATGGTGCACTGCAAGTAGATCGTACATAGTGAGGTGTGTGCTTTAGATTGGAAGTGTACTATGTGAAATGTGAATGTCTGACTGCTACCAGGTGTTAGGTAGGTGTGCACTTCTTGGTTTATTCTGACACCTATGGTGCAGCTGATGACCATAACTTAAAAACTATACAGTCTATCGTATCCCTGGGAAAATATGATCAGCACTAGTTCATCTTCGAGTTCCAGACACACAGATGTTTTTGCTAGACAAGACTTATGGAAGCATTTGAATACATAGGTTCACACCTGTCTATCAAGTATAATAAGTAGAAACTGATCCATGTAGATAATTAAAGGCTATAGCAATTTATACAATTTTATTGACAGAGTTTCAAACATTTTCATCTTTCCTAATGTACATAGTTAAAAATCATAAATATTTAATGCTAATGGAAACAATGGCAGTCTAATTTAAGTAACTGGTTAGTGATTGCTATCAATAATATTATCTGATAATTTAAAATCATTTTCATTTCATTTCATTTCATTTCATTTAAAAAACTTTATTCGATTCAAAACAAAAGAATCATAAAAGTCAAACAATTTCATTTACAAGCATTATTTCAAATTCATTTTTAAAAGACAGTCTTACAATTATAACACTAAACTAATAAAATTCGTTAGCTAATATAATCACAAATAAAAACCCCATAGCTTTTACTTTCAATCAAATTAGATGATTTCATAGATTCTTCGTGCCGGGGCATACATTGAAGGGCAGGTGAAATAAATAAGAAAATCACGATGCAACAATATACAATATACATGATCAAAGGGTCAGCTTCTTGGGGCCAGATTTAGCCATACCGTTTTCTAATCAAAAGTGACACCCGTATAAAATTTAACATTGCACAGCAGACACCAGGTGAAGACAAAGATAATAAATAATCATAACCCTCTTTATAATGGCATGGTTGCTTTTCCTTAAGGATCGGCTTAATAAACCTGATTCTCGGGTCCTTATATAGGGAACAGAAAAGAACAATATGCATCGTGCTTTGGCTATCTTTGTTATTACAAGGACAGGGGGGCAGTCTCTCACACCAACCCCCCTGTTTAGGAAACGCAAAAAGGAAGTGCAAGATGTGTAGCCTAAACCTTGTCAAGTAGAATCGCCATTGCACATGGTTTGTGAAGGTTAAATAAAACTGGTGCTGCAAAGTAGCCTTAGGAACATAAGGGCTAACCAGGGAATTCACAAACGGTGATTTCCAATAATTTGTTTTAATTACAGCTTTGATATCTCCCTGTATATTTTCGGGGTTGTCAAAAATGTCACCCAAGCCTATTTTATGGAGCATTTCATTTACATAAGATAGCCAGGGGATCTGTTTCATGTTTGCCAATTTTAAACAATCCCGGAGGATATCTCTGGTGAGCTGTAAGTCCTCTGATAGCCATATTTTGCCCCATAACAGTAAAGGGGAAAGGCGAATGGTGTCACTCACGTAACTTAGTCCTATTTCGTTATGGGCAAATCTATTTGAGGAGCCTGGTGGAATAGCCAATACACGCTTTAAAAATTTGTTCTCCATGATCTGTATCGTGTCAGGGCTTTCAGTACCCCAAACCCCTGCCCCATAAGTAGCAACCGACAAACATTTAGCTTTATACAAGGTTTTTAGATGTATAACAGGTTTTTGTCCTAGTTTGCCACAGAAACGAAACAGACCCTCTATAGAGCGACAGGCACTTTGAACTCGAGTCTGCATTAACGGGGCCCAGCTTAGTTTGTTGTTGAAGAGGTTTCCCAAATAATTAAAGTTTTCAACCTTTTCGATGGTGGAGTTATTGACTACAAACTTTCTGGTTTTGGTACCCTTAGGGCCACAAACCATAGCAAAGGATTTGGCGAAGTTTACCTTGAGGTCTAGGTCCAACATGAATTTATGGAAGGCATCAAGACAGTGCTGCATACTGTTTCCTGTGAGTGTCATCATTTAAAATCATTACTTTATGTAACATACTATTAAAACTGTTCTTTCTTTTTTAGAGATTTACTTTACTCAGTCAAAAAGACTTAAAAATGGCAAGAAATGTGAAATGAGAAGAACACAAAAAAACAGAACAACTTAAGAAGAATGAAATGAAGAAATTAGATGAAGCACACAATATTATGCAAGAAAAAATATATTTTGGTAAGAGAACCACAGAGTTTCTTAAAACAGTATACAAAGATTCAAAAGTATAGAAAATACTGAAAAGAAAAAGAAAACTTTAATAACAACTCAGAAACAAAAGTGGATTACTCAAGTTAAAGGAACTTCTAATTGTAGAAAAACAATACATCTGACAAGAAGGCAGAAACAGTATAAAGATACAAAATGATGAACATTTAGAAGTAGAGTAATTCAAAATGTAATAAAGAATTTAAAACACTATAAAAGAAGATCAGCAGCTTATAAGCAAAAGCAACGGCTTGAAAGTGTAGTAGATAAAGCTTTTGAGTTGAAACTAAAATGATTTATCTTAATATTGAACAGATTGAGAACACTGGATAAAACAGTAGTGTTTATGAAGGAGAAAAGCAAGAGAAAAAGAATGGTTAATAGAACTAACATTTGTAAAACCTTTACTGGTTAATGGAAACACACTTCAAGCACTGAGCCTTTCTTTAATGAAGAAAGCTACTTTCAAGAGATCACATTAGTACATACCATTGATACTAGTGGTCGATGGTATGAGGTGAAAGATGGATGGTTCTCCCATTCCAAAGGAAAAAATGGTTCCTAGGAATATAGGCCCACATGCATCAAAGCAAAAACCGGTCGCAAACAGGCAGATTCTCAGAAGCTGCCCCTTTGCGACCGGTATTTTTGCATTTGGGATGCATCATCCCAAATGCAAAAATCGCAATTTAAGTAATCTCTAAATTGTGATTACTTAAATTGCGATTGCATTTAAGGAATCCCAATTTGAGATTCCTTAAATGCAATGCATTAAAGTAAAAATATTAGCGCTTTCCCTAATAGGGGGAGCAAATTACCATGAAGTTGAACTTCATGGTAATTTGCAAAAACTTTGAAAAATGCACTAAAGTGCATTTTTCAAAGTTCCATTTTACACACACACATGCCCTTGGGGCATGTGTGTGTGCAAGATGTACTCATATGCAGATTTCAGGGGTGCAACAGGGTGTCCTTTTGACACCCTGGCACCCTTGAAATTGCATGAGCAATTTGCGAATCTCTAATTGAGAATCGCAAATTGAGAAAGTCTTCCCATTCATTCCTATGGGCCTCTAGGCCCATAGGAATGAATGTGGAGGTATTCCTTAATTGTGACTCGCAATTTGCGAGTCGCAATTAAGGAATGTTTAGAAATCACTATTTTGTAAGCGATTTCTACATGCATAGCCTTTTGCTATTCTTTATTAGCGAATCCTTATTTTTCGCTAATAAGGAATCGCAAATGGCATTGTTGATGCATGTGCCAGATAGAAGAAGAAATAGCTGAAGAAGTTCAAGGAAGGCATACACAAGCTCCTGTATTTAAATGGAATTGTAGCAGTATTTGCAGTTTACGACAGGAGTCTATTGACATATTACATTAATTTTTATGTGATTTTGCTAAAAAAGTGCTAAACAGAAAATCACCATGTTGCAAGGACTAGCTCAATATAAAGTAAGAAAATATACCAAGTTACAAGAACATTCTCTGGCTTGTTTTTCAAGGAAAGTGTGTCAAAGCACTTTCATCATTTAAGAATGTTAGTTGTCCATCCCTCTGAAATGCAGAAGTTAGTAAGGAGACTTACTATGTAAAAGCTCCTGCATTATGTTTAAGTAAAATGAATACAGCTCTTTTGCATAGTTCTGTAGCAGATGTGCAGAAAGTTTGTGATGATGCACAGTTTCGTTTTTTTGGTTCTGAAGAGGAGTGTAGAGAAAGGGAGGACTTGATGTCTGCAGGTGTAGTAGAACAGAATTGATAATTTTGCAGAAGAAATTACAGAGTTTAACATTTGTTCCTCTGAAAAACCTATGTTTGTATTTGTTGTCGACACACTCACTATAAAAGTCAAACTAGGAATGTTGATTTATATTTACAATGTGAAAAACAATAATAATGGCAACAACTTGCTGTTTATTTATTTGTAGAAGAACAATTTGAGTTGTACATTGATCGAGTTATATGTAAGTACTGGTACAGCAAATTTGAAAAAACCAAAATGCCAGCTAGATCGACTTACGGGCTCATTATGATGTCGGTGGAGAGCCTCTTCCCGACAGTCAGAATCTCCTTCCAACCGTGTCGGAGCCGTTCCGACCAACTCGGTTGGTTTACATTCCAACCGCCCGATTATGATGTTCGCGGTCGGAATATAACCTGCGTAGTCATTGCTGATCGGGTCCGATCAACTCTCAGAGTATCCGTGTCGGTCGGAACCACATCGTACAACCCTATGGACATCGTTTCCGCCCTCAGGATTGCAATGTCAATTCACAACAGCCATTCTGCGTTGGCCTGTCTGACATGGAAAGGCTGTTGAAAAGTGACTTTTTGGGCCCCTGACAGGACCCCTAGACCCTGCCGGTAACGGTTGATGGCTGAGGGAGTACCTAAGGAACCCCCCTGTAAAACCCTGCACTGTGTGGCAGGCACCTTGGGGGACTGCGACAGGGTGCTGTGTTTTCCGCAAACACCCCTTTTCCCCATAGGAGCCTGTGTTACGGCCGGTTGTCTGGCAGAACACGAACTCCCATAGAGAACAATGGAACTCCGACCGAACAGTGTTCAGTCGCATCATAATCCAGCGGTTGGAACTGCCGACCGCAAGTCGGTTGGTCCTAATTCCGAGCTGGTGTTGGGTGGAGGCTATCCACCCTACATTGTAAAGAGCCCCTTAGAGTTGGCACCTATTCCTCAGGAACTGGCAGATTTAAATGTATATGAGTCTATTCTTATCAATATGTACACCCATTCCAGGCCATCGTTCGTATGGAGCCTAAGACAGGTAAGCTGCCACCAACAGAGTTAATAAAAGGTCTGAAAGGAAGAGTTGTGTACTTACCTTTAAATTTTAAGAAAAATATTAAAACTGTTGGTAGAGACAGAGATGAAAATTAACCAGTAGTTATTCTAGTAAATGGTGTACCAAAAAAGACAAAAAAGATCTGGCAAGAGTTTGTAGATATTATTAAACTTTGAAATGCAACAATATATCTGGTACAGAATTATATTTATAATAAGAATGTAAATGTTGATGAGGAAGTAAGATGCCTACAATATGAAATAGTAATGCCAACTGGTCAAATTGAAAAAGTGGATGAATCCAAAAGTAAAGAGATTTATGAACATTATACAATACATCCTCTCTATTCGAAAGAAATCATGGGAAACACTATTGAATTATTTCAAATGAAAGAAGCAAAATGAGCTACCATGAGTATATGGAGAAAAAGTTTAGAAACTCCCTGTTTTCCTCATCCATTACCCACTGGAGAAGGTGGATGAATTGATGACCAAGTTGTACGAATTTCTGCATCAGAATACCGATCAACAGGATTGTACTCTGAAGATCTGAGATTTTGGCAGTGCATTCTGTACATATTTCATCTTCCGTTTTAGAGTGATTTGTCTAGACTTTCATATGGGGTGAACCATATATTAAAAACTGGAGTTCATCTTCAACATGTTTCTGCAAAAGCGTTTCTGGAAAAAGTTGAACAAAAGGTTGAAAAGTTGTAATCCCATGTAATCAATTTGATAGCGTGCCACAGTGACACCAATGAATATTGGTTTCACTGTCATGGTGAAATTAAATTCATCTTAAGAAACCTAGTATATCTACTTGGTTTCTAACACCTAGGGGCCGATTTCGATTCGTGTCAGAAGGGCACCGAACGCGATCCGGCCGGAAAAACTACGAGCCGTACGTGTGTTTCCCGGCCGACTCGTACAGCTGTATGAGTGAGCAAGTATGATGCGAGCTACATGAGATTCACCGACCGAGTCGTTTCCGGGTCCGAACCGCTCCGTACGTCTCGGTCGGAAGCTAACCATGGCATGCAATGGATGCGATTTACAACCGAGCCAGTACGATGCACGCGTCGGACAGCCTGTGCGAGCCGGAGTGTCCGACTCGCAAAACGTCCGGGAGGTTGCCTTTGGGGGTCCGCGTCAGACCCCCTGACACCCGCAGCCCTACGACTCGGTCACAGGGGGAGACCTATGGGTCTCCCCAACACAGGCATGTACGGTGCGGATGACACCGACGTGTACCCACTGTAGGGGGCGCACTTGTCCGTGACGTACCCATTCAGTCAATGGGAGCCCATGTACGCATCGTACAACCAGCTCCCATTGACTTCTATGGGGGTCCGACCGAACCGAGTCCGGCAGCATACGGCCGCATCATACTCGCTGGGTCGGACTGCAGGCCTCCGGCTCGGTCGGAGTGCTTTCCGACCCGGATCGGAATCGGCCCCCAAGAAGTGCTAAATATGCTTTGGATGATTTACTTAAATTCTTATGAGAAGTAAATTCAAATATAAATAACATCGACCTGAAGACAGCTGGAGAACTCTGTTCCGTGGATGCCTCAAATGTCTGCAGGTATTTTAACCATTGGTTTCAAGCTATGATGTCATTTATCTGCAATAAAAGTATTCCACCTCGTGAAGAGGTAACTGATTTCTTTGGTGAAAAGAGTACCAAGCCAGAGGTGCTCCTCAGATACACATGCCAATATGGATAAAGGATACACCAAAATTCGGAACAGATGGTGATGAAGCTGTTTTGTCTTTCATCGAACAGTATGTTACATGTGCCACTCCAAGAGAAAGAGGAGAAAGCAGCATCAGACAACGAGTTATACGGTTTCAAAGTCATAGATGTGGAAAATACTGCCAGAAATGCAAATGTAAAGGAAAGTTTTATACAAAATGTCGTTGTGGATTCTCACGACCTATAATTTCTAAAGGAAGAGTAAATAGTTTTTGTCAGCAGTAAGACGTACAATAACTCGGAAATCTCTCAAGACTACATACAACGTAAGAAGAAAAGAAGCTTCAAAGTATATTAATGACTATAATCCAGTCATTTTGAAAATGTGGAATGCAAAAAAGGATTTCAGTTTGTAGTAGAGATCTCAATTGCTGTTGCTGGTTATGTCACATCATATATTACAAAATCTGAGACGTCAGAGATTAAAGAAATGTGGGAAGAAATTTCTGCAGAAAAGACTCTGAGCTAGAAATTGTACAGCTTTAGCTTGAAGATGCTTTCCCATAGAGAGATAGGATCTTATGAATTTTTGGATCGCTTGAGCTCAGCCAGTTTCTGTTCAAAGTCAAGACAAATCATTTGGGAAAGTCTAAGCCTAGCCTCCACACGGACCAGAGTATTGACATTTTTTCAGAATTCCAATACTTATCAGAGTGTGAGCCAGAATGCACTGATATTGTCAAAACTAATATGCTGAATGCTTACTATCCTAAAAGGAATACACATCTTGAAAACATATGTCTGTATGAAATACATCAAAACTACAGGTTTAAAAAGAATGTTCGAGAAAATATAAAAGATGAAAAATATGCAGTAATTAGATGTGATGGATGTTTAATGAAACATGCCAAAAGAAGTCTTATTAACCACAGAAAATTCAATTGCGAAACTCCAGATAAGAGAGAATTATTCTCTTCAGCACTTCTGCAACTGTTCAAGCCTTTGGGTAGCAAAACAGAATTACTTGGAGATTTTGATTGCTATGAAGATCCTTTTTATGCAACAAAAGATGCTATTCAGTGTACAGTATTTCCTACTTACTTAAAAAATGATAAATGATGAGATTGAACAAGTAGGATCTATTGCAGCAGAAATAGCTAGAAAAAGTTCACAAAGCAGTCAAAGTTCTGCTCTATTGAGTCAACATCCACCTGGACAACCAATTATTGAAAATGAAGCAGCAATAGCCATGAGGTAGACCCTGCAATGCAGCCAGCAAACACAACATAATAATATTGAGTGTGAACAGTTAGAAGAACAACTAAATATTGAACAAAAAGAAATATATCTGAAAGTGAAAGAAGTAGAACATGACTTTCTCAGTGTAAAAATAAGGATGACAAAGTTCTTCATTTCAAACTATTCTATTATACATTAGTGGTCAAGCTGGGACAGGAAAACATTTCTTAATTGAAGTTCCAACAAGTTATCTACACAGAACTACAGAATCACTTTTATCTTAAATTGTCACAGCACTGGATTAGCAGCACACAACATTAAAGTTAATACTTTACATTAATAACTTATGCTACCTGTTGAACATGTTAATGAATTGGAATATCAAAAGCTATCTGGACAAGCTTGTTGTGAACTCTCAAGAGTCCTAAAGAAAATGAAACTTTTAATTATTGATCAGGTGAGCATGGTGTCAATCTTAATGCTTGCCTTTGTACACTTGAGATTGCAACAGATTTTAAAAACAGAGTATGATTTGCTGTTTGGAGGGAACATGTAATTGTATTTGGAGACCTACTACAACTAACTCCTGTTAAAGGACAATGTATTTTAAAACACTTCCCTATGATGAGACAAGGAAATATTTTGGAAGTATCATAAATGTAAATATTTGTTTACACTTTTAATATAAAGAAGTTGTTAAAAAATATGCGACAATCAGCTAATGTAGATTATGAAAATATTCTTAAAGACATAAGAATATGCATGTTGCCAAAACATGGTGAACGAGCTTTAGAAAGTAGGCTAATAAGGAATTTGTTTACATCTGAAAAAACAACAGCAGAACTAATGTACAATATGCTCATAGAAAACCGATCCATAGTTTGTCTAATCCCTACACTGCAAGAATGTTCTACCTTTAATGAACAATTACTAAAACTAGAAAATCAAGAAATTCTGGGAATTAAAGCTATTGACAAAATGGAACACCAGGGAGCAACAATCTGTAGGACTGCAGGATTAGAACACTGTTTACATGTATGCAAAAACTGTTGAGTCATTTTGCTTCGTATTTGAATGTGCAGGAAGGATTAGTAAATGGAGCAATGGAAAAAGTTGTTGATTTTGTGAATTGTTTGAAATAGAGATGGATTAGTTTTTATTGTAAAATTTGACCACAATAATGAAGTAAAACACATTGGGCGTTCTGACATATGTTTTTTGCTTGTAAAGGAATTGTATGTTCAAAGACAACAGTTTCTTATGTCTTTAGAATATGCAGTAACTATTCACAAATACCAAAGTTTAAGAATATATAGAGCTTTTGCAAATTTTGGCAGTACTGTATTCAAAGAGGGAATGGCATATGTTGCATTGTCTTGAGTAAGAACATTGTCTGGTTTGCATTTGATAGAATTTGATGAGAAAAAGGTTAGTGCTGATACAAATTGTGTATGAGAGTACAATAGCTTAAGAAGACTTTATGCTCCTTATTTAGGTGAATACCCAATATTTAATATGGTATATTATGTCCAAAACAGAAATATATCAAACACTCAAATGAAGTTCAAGATAAGAAAAGCACTGAAGAGAAAGTTGAAGGTGTAAAGAAAACAAGTGGAAACTGATGGTGATATAGTGGGATAGCAGTTGGACAACACTTCAGGTGTCAACTGTTATGCTAATGTAGTTCTGAATGTACTCCTTCATTTACCACGTCTTCTTAAATGAACTCATGGAAAACCATCAAAAAGATTCTGTTCTGTACTGTATCATTTAGTTTAACAGTTGCTTAATGACAGAAGTAAGATACATACTGTTTCTGGCAGGAGACATCTTTTGGATATATGTACTGGATCAGTGACATTTGCTCTCAACATACAACAAGATGGAAAATAATTTATACTGTTATTGCTTGGAGTATTAGAAGATGAAGGAATAAACATTGATACCTTATTTGGACTAAGTTACAAATGGGACCCTAAGTGTGAAGATGGTTTATTTACTTTTACCACTCAAATACATGCAGAAGGATTTCTATACTTAATGATACCAGACTGCAAAACAGTGTTTTCAACAAATTGATTAAAACAGAAATCAAGATCTGACATGTTTACATTGTAGATCAGGCATGTTGTTTACATTGCACATACAAAGATTTTTGAAAATATCTAATTTTTTTTTTTTTAAATTTGTTTATTCAGGTCAGCAAGTAAATGACAATACAATTATAGATGCTCCAAGCTTCCGCTTCTGCGGGCTATGTCCGAACAGATCAAGTACTGTAAATCAATGTGAATGCAATATTCAGTTTTCATATTACACCCAAATACATTTTTACATAACCAAAACTAACACAAACTCCGGTACAGATGGAAATCAGCAGCGCACAAACAGTTTACACGTGGCAATTCAGGAGTGAAGTCTACAAAGGGGGCACCCTATATCAAGTGGCACACAGCAGTGACGAACCTTAGTATGTATCGGACCCAGGTATGACGCGACCCACATGGTCCCAGCCATATCCCCCACTGGCCCATTGTCTGGCCCGGCAAGGCGAAACACCTTACCCCTCCCACCTCCCCGTCTCAATGCATGCACACCTAGTCAGCCACCGGCAGCTGTAAATTAGGCTAGAGCCCAGCATACTAGGCCAACCCCACCCGACCCCCAGCCCCCTCAACCCATGTCGTCTGAAACTGCCCCTGCCAGGGAACGTGGAGAGTCGGGGGAACCCGCCCCCTCCCGGGTCCACTGCAGAAAGGGCTCCCAGATGTCCCTCGGACGGGAAGCGGTCGGCATCGTCTCCCAGTAACATTCTAGCTGTGCATTACCATACGTAACATCTTTCACCCATTCTGTAAATTTAGGCACGGATTTACGGCCCCAGCGCACCGCCACTTGCCGTTTAGCATAAAGGAGCAGTAGCGCGTGTAGTTTCCTGGTCTTTGGTGGGGTAGCTTGGACACATCCCAACAGCCCCAGAAGTGGCGTCGGCGTGTCGGTTCTGTGAAGGATTTGATTTATGGCCGTGAAGATATTCACCCAGTATTCCTCCAGGCGCGGGCAGCTCCATGCCACATGCAGGAAAGTGGCCCGCTCGGCCCCACACTTCCAGCAGTTGTCATCCTCCCTCAGGCCCATACGGTGCAGCGATCGCGGTGTGCGATAGTACCTGTGTAAGAACTTGAAATGCACCAGGCGCAACCTGTAATTAGGGGATAGTTCCTTCAATTGCCCACAACAAAAGGCCCATTGCTCTTCAGACAAAGGGGTCTCTAGATCCTCGTTCCACACAGTGAGCGAGGTAGGTACCACGACAGGGGCCTGCTCCTGCATACAGTTGTAGAGCCGGGACACCAGTTTTTTGGGGGAAGCTCTCGAGAGTAAGTTTTGTAATGCCTGAAGTTGTGGGGGTTCCTCCGGGAATTGAGGCCACAGCGTTTTGCAGGATTCTCTTAGCTGGTGTAGGGTAAAGAGATCACTAAAGGTCCCCTGTGAGTCAGACTCTCCCTCCACTGGAACCCCGAAGGTGCCCTCCGGGTAAATGTCAGCAAAGGTGTGCAGTGTTTTTCCTCTGACCACCACGGCCCCCCCTCTGTCAAGCAGGCAGGGAAGCAAAGGGTTGCCCCTCAGGGGGGCGGCCGGTGCATACAGGAGGGGAAGTCGCGCCCGCCGTCTCAGCTCCCGCCATGTCCAGCGAAGCAAGGCTACCGTGTCCACATCCCCGGAGGGGCGGGACGGCTTTCCGTATACTGCCACACTCAGGGGTAAAGGAGCAGCGGCCGCCGTCTCCACTGCAATATGCGGTTGGTAAGGTGTGGGGAACACCCAGAAGTGCAGAAACTGCGCCTGCGCGCAGAGCGCATATAATGCCATGTCTGGGGCCCCCAGTCCGCCCTGTCGCAACGGGAGAGTAAGCAGCGCCCAGGAGGATTGAGCCTGGCCCCCAGCCCAAACCAGCGTCAACAGAAGTGACCGCACCCGTGTGTGGAAATGCGTCGTCAGGGGCAAGGGTACATTCACGAATAGGTATAAAAACTTAGGAAGGACCACCATTTTTACGAGGGCAATCCGCGCAACCAGAGACAGGGGGAGCTTATTCCAGAGTTCAACTTTCCCTTCCAGCCAGTCTACTGCCCTGCCGAAATTCAGCAACCACAAGTCGTTCAGGCTACGGCTGATCCAGACCCCCAGGTATTTGACCGAGTCTGTTTCCCAGCGCAGGGGATAGTCTGAGGTCACCTCCAATGTAGCATCCGTCAGGGGGAACGCGACCGACTTGGACCAGTTAATCGCCACACCGGCCAATCCCTCGAACCGCACGAATTCCCTCAGAAGTGGGCTCAGGTTCTCGGCGGGATTGGTGACATATAACGTCACATCGTCTGCGTACAGGGAGATCAGCAGGCTGCGAGAGCTGAAGGAAAATATCTAATTTTAATGCTACAACGTTGCAGATCAGATGAAACAAATATACAAACAGAAATTATAAACTACAAAGCAGGTCAAATATCTATTTCAGGAAGAACTTATACAACACTGGCAATTATTTTTCATGAAGGTGCTACTATAACACCTGGACAATATATTGTGTTTTTAAAATGTAACTGTAGATGGACACATTGCAATGATACCAACTTCAAATTCAGATCGAGATTGCCTGCTCAGCTAGCTAATTCCTAAATGTTATTTCTACAGCCAAAGTTTCAAGAATATCATTCGGCCTATTGGGAGTGGGTCGTTAAAAACAGAATGGATTGGCTTCTCCAGTTTTGATTATTAGTGTTTTCATTATTAATTTGCCTTATGCAAGATTTAAGCAAGTAGAATATATATTTCTTTTCAATATTGTACCAGGTATAATAGCAATACTTAATGTTTTAATATCGAATTGAATTGAACTTTATTTCGACATAAAAACATATCATAAAAGTAATACAAACATCAAAAAAAAGAAGAAAAAGGAACAGTTTGGCGAACACAGTATAAAAACCTACAGAAACAAAAATAAGATAATAACCAAGTTTTTAAAAACCAAAACAAGCAGAAACACATTACTGTAACAACTGTTTCCTTGCGGTTCTTATCCTCCAAGCCCAACCCAGAAATTTAGCCATACAGCAGGCAAAGAAGGGACGGGCATCTGAGCGCAATATGCGTAAAGCTTCCAAGTATGATCTTGTGCCCAGACTCCTACATAAAGGCTTCAACCATCTCGACCTAGGCACAACATAGGCATGGCACTCAAACAACAGATGAGGTATGGACTCAACCCTTGAGTCACAAAAGGGGCAATAAAGAATAGTTTGGAATGGAGGTTTCCAAGTAGACGTTAGGAATCCTAAGGGAAGAACACCCACCCTGAATTTAAAGTATAATGCTCTGTCACCCGGGTTATGGATTGAGTCCAAGTAAGGTTCTCTGAAAGGGATCTCCTTAACTAGCAGAAACTGGGCAACAGATTTGCAATGATTAGGGTTACACAACCTCTCATTATCCACCCAAAGCCAGTAAGCCTTCTTTAACATTTGTTTTGAAGGTGCTGTTCTATTGACCCAAGCATCTCCTAAACCCAGCTCATAAAGAAGTCGCTTAACCTCCCTGAGCCAGATTACCTTATGCCAGCCAGATAAGGATAAGATTTCGCTTAGGGCAACTGCATAACTACTCAATTCAGGGACATTCCATATCCTGGCCCATAATAAAAGGGGACGTAGCCTAGCTTGCTCGCAAATTGGGCGTGTGCCTGCATCTAACAAGAGGGGAATTGTAGGGGTGCTATGGGGTAACTTCATAAGATCTTTGTGGAAATTATTTTCGAGGTGGGTCAAGATGTCAACTCTCTGTGTGCCCCACAATTCCGCACCATACAATGCTGCACTCACCACCCTTGCCCTATAAATATCTAGTAGTGCCCCAATAGGTTTTAAAAATGAGGCACGTTGTTCCTTGAGCAGGGCCCCTGTAATCCTCTTATGGGTCAGAAACACCTTTTGGTGGTGCGCCTTCCAACTCATATTGACACAGAGTCGAATGCCTAGGTAGTCAAATTCATTGACTCTATCAAGAGGAACAGAGTCCAAGGTGGGAGGAACAACAGTTTTCCTGGGAGGGTTAAGAACAAGGAATTTGGTCTTGCTAATGTTTATGGACAGGCCCTTGGTGTCACAAAAGGCCTTAAAGCTAGAAAGCAACTTTTGGATACCTACTGGTGACTTTGAGATTAGGAGGGTATCATCCGCAAAAAGGAGCGTAGGAACTTTCCTACCAGCCAAGGATGGTGCATCTGACGGCTGTTGAAGCAGATGCTCCACCACTCCCTTAACATAAAGAGAAAACAGAGTGGGGGCAAGCACACACCCCTGGCGGACGCCCCTATCTACGGGAATACGAGATGTTTTTTCCCCCTGGGTACCCCATCTAATCTGGGCAAAGTTGCTTTCATGAAACTTTATGAGCAAGGCCAACAAATAGGGAGGTATGCCCAACCTACCGAGGACATTCCACAATTGGACTCGTGGGACCAGGTCGAAGGCAGTTCGCAAGTCTATAAAGACTAAATACAAGCTGCCCCCACCCAGCACAACCACTTTCCAATATATCATTAAGAGGCGAAACGTCTGCTCGATGGTACCCATCCCTGATCTGAAACCTGCCTGGAAATCTGACAAAACCTGGTTTTCTTCGACCCACTGCAAGATCCTGCCTAGTACCACTTTGCCCGCGACCTTTTGTGTTGAGTCAAGCACGCTAATAGGGCGATAGTTAGCTGGGTCGTCCCAACAGCCTTTTTTAAAAATAGGGACGACCTCAGCACCCCTCCAAGAGTCAGGGAGAGAACCACCCAACACAGCCTCATTCAAAAGGGAGGCAATTAATCTACCCCACAGTGATGGATATTTCTTCAGCAGGTCGCCCGGAATTCCATCAGGTCCAGCAGCCTTATTGGATACAATACAGCTGATTGCCCTTTCAACTTCCTCAGTGCTGAAGGGGCAGGCATTAATGGAAATCTCGGCTGATAAGCTGGCGAGAAGACCCGTATTAAGATGGGGTACCCCGCATTGGACAGAGTACAGTTTGGAAAAGTGGGCAAACCAGACATCGCCAGGAATATTACAAGTAAACAGGAAATCAAGAGGTTTGTCCCTAGCTCTCAGCAGATCCCAAAACCCCTTGGAGTCTTTCCTGGTGCTTGCCTCCACTAGATCCCACCAAAAACTGTGTTCATGGGCCTCCTTCGCCTCTGCCACAACTTTTTTGTAGAGTTTCCTCGCCAATCTAATATTGCCTGGATCCTTGCTTTTCACTGCGGAAATGAGTTCCCCCTTAGCAACCCGACATTTAGAGGAATACCACTTATTTCTTGCCCTAGGAGCACCTTTCGCAGAAACCCTCACGCTGGTTTGGGGTATAATAAACAAATCACTTAACACCGCAATGGTTTCTGTGAATATTGGTAAAACAATTTGACTGGTAGCACCCAGGGCATCAAGGCGCGGCCCCACCGCTAGCATAGTGGTCCCTGCCTGTGCCATCCTTTCTTCGTCCGCTGCTACTTTAGCCCACTTTAGGCGCCTGCCACAGCACGAAGGAACAAGCTCATGAGAGGTTTTCCACTTGTGGGGAAACTTAATTGAGTTCCCAACCTGCCAGGGCGGAATCAATGTTAAGGAGAGAGGATTGTGGTCACTATCACAAGATGCTATAACCTCCATATCATAATGGAATGACCACAAATTAAAATTCAACACAACATAATCTATTCTGGAGGAATGACCCATCCTGTTGTAGGTGTGCGCACCCAAAGGATCCGATTTAGATCGTCCGTTAGTTGGTCTTAGGTCATGTTCCATACAGAGTGCATTGATGTCTACCGCACTCTGAGACCATTTAGGAATCGGATCTAGGGTCAGGGTGGGAATACCTCTCTTTGTGTCTTTATCCCAAGTGTCCAGGATATCCTCCCTAGCCAATGGTTCAAAACAGCAATTGAAGTCGCCTGCGAGGAGAACGTAAGAATCAATACTGCAGGCGGCTAGATCGCTGTTTAATCCTGTAGAGGATAGAGTAGATGACCCGCCCCTGGCCCCCCTTAAATAGAGGTTAAAAACTTCTAGCTTCCTACCCCCTGGGCATAATATGGTTATCCTCTGGAGATCGGGAGAATGCGTGGACTTTTGGCTTACACTTAAACCTAGCGCGATATTAACCCATATAAGAAGGCCACCCGACGGGCGACCTTTACATCCATGTTGTTGGGAAGCTGGGACGAAGTAGGTCGTAAAGCCCACTCTATGCCTAGGTTCAAGGCACCAGGTTTCCTGCAAAAGACAGATGTTATAAGGGGCCAAAAAGGCATTCCATTCAGGAATTTCAAAGTTGCGGGCGAGCCCTGCCACATTCCAGCTTATAATCTTTAGCAAGGGGTCGTCCGAGGTCAACTGCCTTAGAGGGTTGGCGAGTGTAACCAAATTGGACACAGGTCCTACCACCCCCGCAGCAGATCTAATTAACCTAGGCAGTGGCTCAGTCTGGTGGTGGTAGGGAGCCATTTCTACATCAGGCAACTTCCTAATTGGTGAAACATTCTGAATTGGAGGCAAGGGAATCATACAAGGTGGGTCCAGTCGTTCCGTTACGGCTTGGGAGTCAAAAATACATGACGTATTCAAACCCGCCTCTATAGGTAAAACACAATGCATTCCCTCTAGGCTTGGAGAGCTAGCAACAGAAGGTTCAATCAACACAGGAAAAGATTCATTGTGCCCTAAAACCTGTGGTAGAGGAACTTGGGGAGCAGGTTGGCATGCGAGTCAATCTACCTCCTCAAGACCAGCAAACCTATTCGAGGTTGGGAAGCCATTCCAGTTTATGGGGGAATCTTGGAATTTTTGGGGATGACTCCTCCAATTGTGGTGATGTACTAGAGACCAGTCCTCTTCCCGTGTATTTCTAGGACGCGGTGGATAAAAAAAGGACAATGGCCTAGGTATAACAAGAGAACCTTCGCTAATAGGCCAGGAGCAGATGTGGTGTGCCGTATGAGGGTCCTCAAAGGTCACCACTATACAATCCCCGGGACTAGATTTCCTTGTAGGGCCCACCCAGGGGATTCTACGTACCATCAAGATTCTGCTTCTCTGTCCATTGGGAATTGGTCTATTCACATTGAGCCAATGCATTATCTTATTCTTCAGAGACCAGTGGTTCTCGTGTTGGCCGTTTCCCATCTGAGGGACACCCGTCAACACAACCACATAATCATTGGCCTCTGGAGGGAGATCAATGTAACCCCCTCTAAAATTATTCTTGACAGGAGGGCTCTGGGTTGGATGGAACACACCACCTCACTGGGAGGGGGTCTATGCGGTGCACCTGCATTGGGTTTGAATAATAGTTGAGGGGTGGGGCGCTTGGGAGCCTTAAGTATGGGGGCGGTGGAACCATGATCCACACCCACAGTCCCCAATGTAGGAACCGATCGTGCATTAGCTGGTACTGGAGGGGAGGATTGCGGGACTTGAGGAATTGAAACAAGGGGTGATGGCTCAGCAGCAGGAAAGCCCTGATTTTCTAGACTTCTCAGGCCGAGAGTGGCCAGAGCAATAATGCTCTTTTCCATCTCAAGCAAATTATTCTCAATGCGTGAGAGTCTAAGATCAAGGGGGGAAAGAAGTTTCTTAAGAGTTTCCCAAACTAAACCTATAAATTCCCCTTCATTCCTTTCCTCACTCTCCGCATGTAAGCCCTCATCCTCTGCCAAAGTGGCAGTCGAAAAAGCAGAAACTGTCCCCTCTTTAACTCCCTCATAATGTGGTTGTTCCCTGAACACACACCCTCCTATGGGATTAGAAACCGGAACGCTAGTCAAATTCAGATGTTGTGCAACCGCAATTTTAGCCTTCTTACGACAGTAAGCTGACCGAGAGGTGCATTTTCTTTTAGATTGATTATCTTTGCTAGTGGTGCACCTAGGTGAAAACATTGCTGGGATGGAAAAATTAGAGCTAGCATCCTGCTTGAGAGGAATAGTAGGTAGATTCACTGCACTATCCTGAATCGATGGCTCTAAAGTAGAGGGTAGTGAAGGAAAAGACGGGGTATGGTGGACATCAACCTGTGTGACTACACAATGGGGGATAGCTGGACGCGCCGGAGTAACCGCAGTGGCTATATGGCCCAGGGAGGATTTTTTTGACAGATCGATTACCTGGGACAGTCTCCTAGCGGATGCCAATTCCAGGGAGACACGAGTCTGAAGTTTGGAAATTTCATGGTCTATAGCTGTGTTGGTGCGGGTGATAAAATCATCCATAGGGCCATTGATTGGGAGACCGCCATTTGCGGCCTTACTACGTGTTAACCTGGTGGACATAGCTTAACAACCACAACAAAGGCAGCCCCCTGACTTAACTGTGGGGATACAGTGATAAATGGTTTAACAATTAGGCTCAAACACAGAAATGTTGAAAAAAGAACCGAAGAGGGTGGCCCCGACCAGACCTCGCAGACCTCGAACGGCCTCAAACGGCCCGCTCTTAGCCCGGTCTTCGCTCCGGGCGCGTTCCGCTGGCGCGGATAGGCGGGACTCTTAAATTACAAAGGCGTTGGGAAAGGGGGAGGGGCCGGGAAGAGGACACAGGTGTGCTGGATCGAACAACAGTGAGCACCCTGGTCCTCGCAGTCCCGGATCAGCGATGTTGTGCCTCCCAAGTGCCTCCCAAGTCCAAAGTCGGTAAGTTCAGCAGACCCAGGCAGGGACAAGCAGCAGCCACGAAGTATCCAAGAAATTAGTCCGGCGAGCGGCTCCCGCGAAGCGGGGGCCGCGAGAGGTAATGTACTGGCTGGGGGAGGGGCCGGGAAGAGGACACAGGTGTGCTGGATCGAACAACAACGAGCACCCTGGTCCTCGCAGTCCCGGATCAGCGATGTTGTGCCTCCCAAGTGCCTCCCAAGTGCAAAGTCGGTAAGTTCAGCAGACCCAGGCAGGGACAAGCAGCAGCCACGAAGTATCCAAGAAATTAGTCCGGCGAGCGGCTCCCGCGAAGCGGGGGCCGCGAGAGGTAATGTACTGGCTGGGGGAGGGGCCGGGAAGAGGACACAGGTGTGCTGGATCGAACAACAGCGAGCACCCTGGTCCTCGCAGTCCCGGATCAGCGATGTTGTGCCTCCCAAGTGCCTCCCAAGTGCAAAGTCGGTAAGTTCAGCAGACCCAGACAGGGACAAGCAGCAGCCACGAAGTATCCAAGAAATTAGTCCGGCGAGCGGCTCCCGCGAAGCGGGGGCCGCGAGAGGTAATGTACTGGCTGGGGGAGGGGCCGGGAAGAGGACACAGGTGTGCTGGATCGAACAACAGCGAGCACCCTGGTCCTCGCAGTCCCGGATCAGCGATGTTGTGCCTCCCAAGTGCCTCCCAAGTGCAAAGTCGGTAAGTTCAGCAGACCCAGGCAGGGACAAGCAGCAGCCACGAAGTATCCAAGAAATTAGTCCGGCGAGCGGCTCCCGCGAAGCGGGGGCCGTGAGAGGTAATGTACTGGCTGGGGGAGGGGCCGGGAAGAGGACACAGGTGTGCTGGATCGAACAACAGCGAGCACCCTGGTCCTCGCAGTCCCGGATCAGCGATGTTGTGCCTCCCAAGTGCCTCCCAAGTGCAAAGTCGGTAAGTTCAGCAGACCCAGGCAGGGACAAGCAGCAGCCACGAAGTATCCAAGAAATTAGTCCGGCGAGCGGCTCCCGCGAAGCGGGGGCCGCGAGAGGTAATGTACTGGCTGGGGGAGGGGCCGGGAAGAGGACACAGGTGTGCTGGATCGAACAACAGCGAGCACCCTGGTCCTCGCAGTCCCGGATCAGCGATGTTGTGCCTCCCAAGTGCAAAGTCGGTAAGTTCAGCAGACCCAGGCAGGGACAAGCAGCAGCCACGAAGTATCCAAGAAATTAGTCCGGCGAGCGGCTCCCCTATTAGTCCGGCGAGCGGCTCCCCGTTTTTAATGTTTTAATATCAGTTTCTGTTAAACAGTAGAGTTTACATTCATAGAACAAACAATTAAAAAATTGAAGTAACAGTAAAGCATAGTTACACATATTTATAACGATGCACTATGCTGGTTTTTTTTTTAACAATCCATTTGATTGTTTTTTCTACATAGTTCAATGATGATGATACGTTCAAACCACTGTGTATAGTAAAGTATATGCAATCTGAGAACAGTAAAAAAGCTAAACTGATACTGGTATCTAATTATAATACAATATCATTTTGTTGAAGATGTCACATTAATGTTTTTTTTTAAAATAACATGCTTATATATTTCTTTTTTTATAGCAATTCCAGATGCACAGATCTCTTTGCTAGGCAAGCCTCATAGAAGTACTTGAATACCCAGCTTCATTCCCAGCTGCCCTGTATAATAAGCAGAAGGGATCCATGCAGTTTCTTCTATACATATTTACTAAGGATTTGTGTGAAACAGACGTAGTCTGACATGTGTGGTGCAGCTGATCATGCTCATTTTAAAACTATACAGTATACCATACCCTTCTACAAATTATGTCACAGCTACATCAGCATTCAGGTCCAAAAGCACTAATCTCTATGTAGGCAGGTGTCTCACAAGCACTTGATCATAGAGATTCATATCCAACTGCCTTGTATGAGTAGAAAGTAATCCTTACAGCTTTTAGAGAATGCAGTGCGAAACAAGGGATTATCTAATTTTTAAAGCCTACTTTATATTTGTTATCTCATCCCTAACAGGCACTTATACCCTCATTGAGGTCTATACAAAGATGCTGATACTTACAAGAGTGGTATCACAGAAGTTGGCCTTTAATTTTGACATAGGTTTTGCATTGTGACCTGTGCATCTCTAATAAAACTGGTAGAGAAAATTGAAGTTTAAAACATGTTTCCAGATGTATTAAACTCTTTCCTACTTCTTATAAGTCTTTGCAAAGGTACACTTGAAGAAGGTTGTAGATAGTGAGGTGTGTGCTTTAAACTGAAAGCATACTCTATCAAGTTATAATATCTAACTGGTACCAAGTCTCAGGTATGTTTGTACTTGTACATATAGTATGGCATGTGTGGTGCAGCTGATGAGCCTAACATAAAAACGATACAGTCTGTCATACCCCTGCACAAATCTACGCAAACAAATGATGGACAGAATGCTGAATAAATCATAGATTCACCGCCAGTCAAGAGATCAGGGTTAAAGCCATCGTTTTTCTGCTCACCTTGCCTCCCCAGTTTAGACCCAGCCATATGCAAATCAGTCTTGACCCTGTGCCTCATGGGAACAGTCCAGAACAAATTGCCAAGCCAGGTCCTCCCTGGACCGGAAACAAGCATCCTGGGATCGATTTCTGGGTATTACCCTTCATCAGCCAGGCTAGCTTGAATCCAGTGGCATAGTGAGAACGGGACCCACGTCTGGGCATACCCATCCCACTGAGGGTGAAAAGTGCTACGCAAACAAATGATGGAGAGAATGCTGAATAAATCATACATTCACCCCCAGTCAAGAGAACTGGGTTAAATCCATCGTTCTTCTGCTCACTATGCCACCCCAGTTTATAACCAGCCATATGCAAATCAGTCTTGACCCTGTGCCTCATGGGAACAGTCCAGACCGAATTGCCAAGCCAGGTCCTCCCTGGACCGGAAAAAAGCATCCTGGGACCGGTTTCTGGGTATAACCCTTCATCAGCCAGGCTAGCTTGAATCCAGTGGTATAGTGAGCATGGGACCCACGTCTGGGCATACCATCCCACTTAGGGTGAAAAGTGCTACGCAAACAAATGATGGACAGAATGCTGAATAAATCATACATTCACCCCCAGTCAAGAGAACTAGGTTAAATCCATTGTTCTTCTGCTCACTATGCCACCCCAGTTTAGACTCAGCCATATGCAATTCAGTCTTGACCCTGTGCCTCATGGGAACAGTCCAGACCGAATTGCCATGCCAGGTCCTCCCTGGACCGGAAACAAGCATCCTGGGACCAGTTTCTGGGTAATTACCCTTCATCAGCCAGGCTAGCTTGAATCCAGTGGCACAGTGAGCAAGCGACCCACGTCTGGGCATACCCATCCCATTTAGGGTGAAAAGTGCTACGCAAACAAATGATGGGCACGGGGTCAAGACTGATTTGCATATGGCTGGGTCCAAGCTGGAATGGCATGGTGAGCAAAAAAAGATGGATTTAGGCCCAGATCTCTGTACTGGGGTGAATGTATGACATTGTTCTGCATTCTGTCCATCAATTGTTCTTTTTGCATTTGCCCTGTATAATGAGCAGAAAGTGATCCATGCAGCTTCTTCTACACATATTCAGAAAGTATGCAATGTGAAACGGGTAGTCTAGTACATATTAACTTGTTCACATGTATTATTTTGCCTCTAAAAAGGCACTGACACAACAACTGAACTCCTAAAAGAGATGCTGACTTTCACAAGAGTGGCATGACAGGAGTCGACTTTTCATTTCGGCTTAGGCCTGGCATTGCAACTTCTGCCTGTCTAATGAAACTAGTAGAGAGTTGTGTGGTTTAAAGCGTGTTCCCATATTTATTAACCTCTATCCTAATGCATATAAGTCTCTGCATAGGTACACTGGGAGTAGGCCGCTGATAGTGAGGTGTGTGCTTCAAACTGAAAGAGTAACCTCTCAAGTTTGAATATCTGACGCTACCATGTCTCCAGGTATGTCTGCACTTCAACACTTACTCTGATACATGTGGTGCAGCTGATGAACCTAACTTAAAAACTATACAGCCTGTCATACCCCTGCACAAATCTTGTGAAACGTACTTCTGCATTCAGTCTCAGAAGTACAGATATGTTAGCGAGGTAGACCTCATGGAAGCACTTGTACACACTGCTTGATACCCAGCTGCCCTGTAAAATGAGCAGTAAGTAACCCATGCAGTTTCTTCTACACACATTTAGAGAGCATGCAGTGTGAAACAGAGATAGTCTAGTACCTATAGGCTTTTTTAAATGTGCCATCCTACCACTACAAAGACACTGACACACTCATTGAGGTCTCTAGAAAGATGCTGACACTCAGAAGAATGGCATAACAGGAATCGGTCTTTCATTTTTGCATAGGCATGGCACTAAAAGCTATGCCTCTTTAATGAAATTGTTAGATACATGTGGGGATTAAAACATGTCTCTCGTGTATTAACCTCTATACTATTCTATATAACTCTCCGCAAAGGTATATTGCAAATAGGCCGTTGATATTGATGTCTGTACTTGAAACATGAAAACATATTCGGTCAAAGTTCTATGTATGACCTCTAACCACATTTTAACTATGTCTACTTTTGAATATGTACTCTGATACATGTGTGCAGCTGATGATTCTAATTTGAAAACTATACACTCTATTATAACCCTTGTCATATATTGACAGAGCGATTTTACCTTTCAGTCTCACTACCACACATCTCTTTTGTGAGTAGTCCTCATCGAAGAAGTTGCACATATATGTTCACATCCCGCTGTCTTCTACTATGATAAACATAAAGTGATTCATGCTGCTTAATCAACAGACATGTTTAGAGCATGTGCTTTAAAAGAGAGGTAGTGTAGTGTGTATAGGCTAATTTACATGTGCCATCTCACCCACAAAAGGCACTGATGCACTTGTTGAGCTCTCTGGAAAGATGCTGACACTAATAAAAGTGATATGACAGGAGTCAGCGGTTCATTTTGAGTTAGGCCTAACACTGCCAGCTCTGTCTGTGTAATGAAGCTGGCACAGAATTTGGAGATTTAAAACATGTCCCTAAGCCTATTAACCTCTATTCTAGAACATATAAGTCTCCACATAGTTACAATGCAAGCCACAGATAGGGATGTCTGTGCTTGAAACTCAAACGTATTTTGTCAACTTACAATGTTTCACTGGTATCATGTCGCAGGTATCTTTGTATTTGTATATGTAGTGTGACATGCGTGCTGCAGCTCATGATCCTAATTTAAAAACTATACGGTTTATCATTCCCCTTCACACATATTCTCAGCGTTACTTCAATATTAAGTCCCAGTGTCACGTGGAAGATGGGAACATTGTCAACATCACTAAGTTAGCATCAGCCCCGAAGCCATGATGCTGCTTTTGTGCATGTTACTACATGGCTTTATTTTTGCAAGACTCTGTTTATGCCTTTCACATGAGAACTGTCTGCTGTGTATGTTCTCTGCCTGTTCCTGGAGTTTAGTCTGAACATTGCGAGCAAGGTCGATAAACAATGCCCCTTGTTATTCTGTTCTGGTCAGGCCCTAGCACCTAGACAAAACATACTTCTACAGCTGCTGCTCGAGACTCACACTATGATACTATTTGATACATGTTTAGGTAACACACACTTGGAGAGGGACCTTTTCAGGGAGAAGAGCAACACACAACTACGATGTAGAAATACCATCTATAGTCTAAGGTATGGGGTCTGCTGGCAAAGCCCAGAGATCTTCTATGATATAATAATAGTTTGTCTTACCAAGGGGAGGGAGGTTAGGCACTATAGTCCTTTCTCCATTGTCTTTATATGATAACATCTCCCTTTATGATGTATGTCCTATCTACAATGCTAACTATATTCGTGTTAAGCATTTTTCTGCTTGTTGTGGCACGTATACTGCATGTTAGAGCATGTTAGTTAAAATAAACATTTTAAACTATATTCGTGTCTCAGTAAGATCTTATTGTGGACAGGTACGAGAGTGTGAGAGAAAAGGTGTGTCTTGTTACCGCGATTCCTGAGAGATCTGGGAGTGTTGTGTTCTGGGGTGTCTAATCATTTGCTTCTCCATGAGTGTGTAGGAGAGCAAGTGAGACACTATAGCCAGTCAGTCATGGGCTTGTGGGCACTAAGGTCGTAGGACGGCACAGTCACTATACACCGAGGTCCCATAATCCTGAGCATAGTTCAGTGTATGTGCAGAATCTCTGCAACACCAGCAACACAGATCTCTTAGCTATGTAGACATCATAGAGGTACTTGAAGATATATGTTAATGCCTGGCTGCCCTGTATAATTAGCAGAAAGTCATCTATGCAGATTCTTCTATACACATTTACAGAGCATATGATCTGAAATAGAAGTAGTCTAATACCTACAGACTACTTTACATGTGTTAACTCATCTCTGAAAGACACTCATTGAGGTTTCTAGGAACACACAGACACTAATAAGATTGGTATGGCAGGAGTTGGCCCTTCACTTTGGATAACACATAGCAATGTGAGCTTCCTATTCAAACTGGTCGAGAAATGTGAGGTTGAAAACATGTTTTCAACTGTATTGAAAATATAACTCTCTGCAAAGCTACACTGCAAGTAGGTTGTATAAAGTGATGTGTGGGCTTGAAACTGAAAATGTGTTTTCTCAATCTTGAATGTCTGACCTCTTCCATGTCTTAATCATGTCTGTAGTTCTACCTGTACTCTAAGAGTCCAACCACACACATACTACTCATACACTCATCTAATCTAACAAGCACTACTCACACACTCATACAGTGAATCATGCAGTACCCATACACTCATTCAATCACTAAGACAATATTTATCAAATCGCTTAAAAAGTATTCACATACTCATGCAATTAGCCAGGCATGTGTCATGCAGTCATGTAATCACTCAATTATTACTCTTAAACTATTCCAATCATCCAGACACTAACTATTGACTTATGCATTCATACAGGGGCTACATATACACTCACTGAACCAATCAGGCAGTACTCTTACAGTCATTCATTCATTTACTCAAGCACTACTCTTGTATTCACCCAATTACTCAAAGACTACCCATGCTCTCTTCCAATCAATCAGATACTACTCTTGCACTCATCCATTTACGTATGCACTACCCATGCACTAATCTAATGACCCAGGCAGTACCCTTATACTCATCCATTCACTCACACTGTACCCATGCACTCATGTATTCAGTCAGGTACTACCCATGCACAAATCTTATTTCCCAGACAGTACTGTTCCACTGATTCATTCACTCAGGTACAACCTATGCAGTAATCTAATCACCAAGGTACTAACCATACACTCATGTATTTATCCAGGCACTACCCAGGCACTCATCCAAACAATGAGGCACTATCCTTGCATTCATCCATTCACTCAGGTACTACACTTGCACTCATCTAATTACCCAGGCACTACCTTGCACTCATCCAAACACTCAAGTACTACCCTTGCACTCTTCCATTCACTCAGGCAGTACCCTTGGAATCATCCAATTACCAAAACACTACCCATGCACTCATCCAATCACCCAGGCACTACTGATACACTCATCCATTTACTCAAACATTACACATGCAGTCATCCAATCACCCAGGCACTATCCATGTACTCACCAGGACCCTTATAAAGGAGCCTTCAGTGACAAACGCACATATACAGACATACATTTAACAAATAATTCATCTTTCTTTTAACCAGAATAGGTGGCTCTGAACAGAATCATTTTTTTAACCACTTTAAAAAAAATATTCTAACAAGGTAGAAACAACTTGCTCACCCACTCCCAGAGATGTAGAACATTTTGGGCAGCATATGACAATTTTCCCTAATTCTGGGATGGTGACAGGAATATTGGTGACAGCTCTTGCAGAAGATGATCCAGGAGCACTTTCTCCAGCAGTAGCATCTTGCTCTTTCAGTCCCACCATTTCAGCCTGTGCGAGTCGGATGGATGGTTGTTCAGTGTTTGTACATGCAGGAAGTGCCACAGCTGTACTTCTTCTCGCTACACCGGGAAAGTATTTTCTTGCAAATAGACCAGGTCACTTTCCAGGTGTTTACTTTTTTTCTCCCTCTGGGATACAACAAAACTGCCACACAATGCTCGCCTTCTTTTTTCTTGTTGGCTCTTCGTCGTCCTCGTCTTCCAACAGTCTTAATTCTTCCTCCTCCTGCTGTCTGGAAGAACTAGCCATGGGTTCTGAGGAAGAAGATAAAGATACCAAAAAAATAAACCTGCTCACTAATTAGCAGAAAATAGAATGAGAACCGCACCTGCCTATTTCTAGAAACAGGTGGGAGTTTGAACTTCCTATGATTAGCAGCTGTTACGCCAATCCAATTCTCTTTTTAGTTGGTCACATGGGGTCCCTGACTCCAACGCGATACCATCGCACCGGGTGCACGATTCTGTAAAATATATTAAATCATAACTTATTGTATAAATTATTCAAAAGTTATAATTTTTTTACTTTTCTCAATAAACCTCTTTATGAATTTTTGCAATTAGAAAATGTTTATATACTGATTTAGAACTTTTTTTTATCAGACTCATGGGAATCGTGACCCCAAGGCGATCCCGGAAATACGTATCGTAACTGTGCGTTGTGAAATCACGGGTCCTTAAAATACTATTAGGATTAATATTAATCAAAATATATTTGTACTGCTCGATATACTATTATTTTATTATAAATTAATTCCACTTTCGGAAGTGTAAATGTAAACATAACATTATATATCTATCTAAAATATTATAGATTTTCAAAATCTACCTAAGCAGTTGTGACTTTAAAATTCAAAAAAATTAGAAAGTAGACTAAAATACATTGAACATTGAATAACTATATATATATATTTTTTTTTTTTAAATCTCTAAATCACTAAGAGTCACGATGGGTGCGGGACTCCTGTCGAATTCCTTTTTTTTTAAGACTGAAGAGTGAGTTAATACACTTTATTAAGAAACACCCCGGGTTGGTCAGGTCCCAGGGGTAAATAAAAATAATGATCGGGGGACCTGCGTGGCCCCCCCTGCAGCCCCAGGGAGTGCCATGTCCCTGAGGCTCTATTAAAAAATAGTGTGTGGGCAGGCTCCAGCCCCCCCAAGTAGCCCCGGGAACCTCACCTCCCCAGAACCATAATAAATTATAATGCATGGGGGGCTTAGGATATTGGCTTGGGAGGGGGGTCGCTTTGGCCCTCCTCCCCATTTAAAAACAAATTGATGAAGTCCTGGCGATAGGGTAATTGGGGCCAAAATAGGCCTGGGAGGTGGGCCACGCGACCCCTCCCCTTTAAAAAAAAAGAGATAAATAAAGACCTGGCCTACAGGGGATGGGTTCCTCAGGACTCAAAATGGTCCAGGGAAGGGGAGCCATGCAGCCCCACTTCTTAAAAAAGAAAAAAAAAACAACATAAGGGAGGCCCTGCCCCTTTTCGCCACTACTCTGCTAATGCACCTCCTGGTGCTCTTCTAGTTCGGGGATGAAGCCCCCTTGGCTGCCGAGGGTTCTTAAGGGCCAATAAGAGCTCCTGTTACCTTCAGTAGGCACCATGCAGTGGGATTGCTGGGAGGTGGTCAGAGACCACGCCCCTTCTCTCCATCACTCTGCAAACATGCCTCTCTGGGCACTGCTGGTGGGGGGATGATGTCCCCTTAACTCCTGCGGGCCTCAGGACTAAAGTGGACTTCTTCCCCCAAGCATTAGTGCGCCAGGAGGTGTGTTTGTAAAGTGGTGGAGAAAGAGGGCATGGCCTCTGATGACCTCTCAGCACTCCAGCTGTGTGGGTCTTACTGGAGGTGGCAGGAGGGGTAGTTGGCCCCCAAAGATCCTCAAGAGCAAAGGGAACTTAATCCCGCTATTAGTTGTGCACCAGGAGGTGTGTTTGTAGAGTGTTGGAGAAAAGGGGGCGTGGCCACTGAATATCTCTCAGCAAACCCACTGTGTGGGACTTACTGGAGTTAGGAGGAGGGGTAGTTGGCTCCCAAGAATCGTCTGGATCCAAGGTGACTTCATCCCCTACTAGTATTGTGCCAGGAGGCATGTTTGCACGGTGGTGGAGAAAGAGGGCATAGCGTCCAACAACCTGTCAGCAATCCTGTAGTATGGGACTTACTGGAGGTAACAGGAGGGGTAGTTGGCCTTCAAGGACTTCCTTCAGCACCAACTACCCCTCCTGTTACCTCCAGTAAGTCCCACACAGCAGGATTTCTAAGAGGTCTTTGGAGGCCACATCCCCTTTCTCCACCACACTGTAAACGTGGCTCTGTTCGTGGTGTACTACTGGTTGCAGGAAGAAGTCCACTTTAGTCCACTTTAGGGGCCAAAAAGCTCTCCTGCTACATCTTGTAAATCATACACAGCAGGATTCATGAGAGCTGGTTGGAGGCCCAGCCCCCTTTCTACACCACCCTGCAAACACGATTACTAGTTAAAAATACGTAGAAATTCACATGAAAAAACAAAGGTTACCGGGATGTTATAGTTAGCAAATAGAATTTAAAAAACCTTGGAAATTCACTGAAAAAACAAAGTTTACATGGACGTTATAGGTAGGCTGACATTACAGTCGTACAAACCCAGATAAATTAAGCAGGTATAGTTAGCTGAGCTAATTCTAATTTGTGTACCCGCAATGCACTGCTTATAACCTCACATATCACATCACTCATGACTTTGGTCAGTGACATCACTGATGACATCACTGATAACATCTCAAATGACATTACTGACGACTTCATCCACAGAATCTCTGATGCACTCACTCACAGCCCTATAAAATGTTTCATACACCCACTCCTACTCCCACACAACCATTCACAATCCAATTCCAGACCCATACCAGTAATTACACACCCACTTTCTGATTCATCGATCTACACGCACACCCACTCACTCACACATAAATCCTATCATACCCCCACTCACTCACTAACATAGCCACTGATATATGCACTCATACATCAATGCAACTACTTAGTCAGTCACCCATAGAGCTACTCAAACACCTACTTACTTACCCATACAGTCAATCACATAGCCATTTACTCACCCATACAGTTACACATACACTCACTCAAATACTCATACAGATACTAACACATACTCACTCACCTATACTGTCACTGACACAAGTAGACACTCACCCATACTAACAGTCTCACATTCACTCGTTCACCCATACAGTCACTCACATACTCCATCACTCACCTATACTGCCTTTTATATACCTAGTTACTCACCCATCTACCACTGACATGTGCACTGACTCACCAACACAGCCATACACACACTCACCAATACAGCTCCTCATACACACACTCACTAACACATGCAGCCAATGACTCACCTACTCACTCATCCATACAGACAGTCACACACCCACACACCCACCCACACAAACACTCGTACACCCATACAGGTACTCAGGCAATCAATCACTCACCCATACAAAAACTCATGTACCCACTCACACACCCATACAGTCGCACACCAACTGACAGACTGATACAGACATTCACACAACCTATTCACTCACCCATACATTCACTGAGACACCTAATCACTCACTCATACAGTCAATCACCCATCCGCTGCATCAAAAATACAGGATTTCTTTTTTTAAACAAAGGTTAAGGATAATTTATAGTTAGTAACTACACAACCTTTCACAATTCTAAAGTTATGGATATAACTTCCATTTACAATTTATCCACCACCTTCAAATTATTATAAGTAGCGGACCTTGTTACACACTCTTTTCAACTCTCTAACCAGACAGCACTGACTATAACTCGACACTCTACCATGCACTATAATTGTCATTTGAGAAGTTATATGTGTTGCTATGAATGCTATGATTTCACATTCTATAAGTGATGTAGTATGCTTTTTACATATAGTTAGATTAACTTTTTTTTAATTTAATAATGGGAATAGTAAATCTGAACCCTGCAAAGTTCAGCAAATTCCCTATGTAGCTTAGGTTGGGGTGCAAATAGTTTTCTTGTTGAAACTATAATGTTATTTTTTATTATCGTTTTTTAAAGTATTTCTTTTAATGACATTTAATTGTTTGTTATTTATTTCTCATTATTATGCTTATTACTTTGGAGGTAAACGTTTAAATATTTTTTCATTTTTTAAGATTTGTTATTGTATTTTTTTATTTGTTTTAGTCTGTTAAATGTTGTTCTGATTTTATTTAATGGTATATGTGTATTTTTGTTCCTTTATTTTAATTTTATTTTATAATTGTTTTGAAGCAATGATAATTGTATTAATGCATATTGTATATTTAATTTTGTTGATTTGATAACTATATTGAATAGTTGTATTTACATTTCCTTTAAATTGAATATATAGAATGTTTTCATTATGTATGTAATGGTGATTTTAAATAATAATTTAAATTATAATTAGTATTTTTAGTGACTACATTTAAAAAAAATATATTTATGTTGTTTTCCTATTTTCTATTTCTTTGCTGAATTTAATTTATTTATTATATTTATTTTACTTTTTTTAAAGTTAAACACGTTTTTATAATGTTAAATACTTTTAGAGTGATATACTCACCTATGTAATGTTGACATTTCTGTCCACTATATTTTGTACTATATATTTTTGTACTTTACATTATAAGTATTTAAAGTACATATTTTTGGCCAAAATATTTGTGCCACAGAATTTCTGTATTGCAATATTTTTACCTCAAATTTATGTGATAGAAGCGACTGCTGCATATGAGGCAACTACAAAGAATTTATGCGAGCATAGGAGGAAGAAAAATGAGTGCCTGAAATACACAAGAGTCCTAACCAACAGCCATGCAATATTCAGGCATAGAAAATGGAAGAGCTTGGCAGAAATTATGAATCAGGGTGTCTCTACTTTGCTGATGGACAAGAAAAACTGAAAAATCAAATGTGAGAATCAACAGTGGCTAATAATGATTTCTGTTCCTCTATGACAGTGAAGACAAAAATATGATAGACAGGCTGTGAGAATTTTGGAGGTGTGTTGATAGACCCATGGAATCTTATCTAGGCTTGTAAATCTGCAAATTGAAATGGGCCAGAAGATTAGAAAAAGTAACAACACTTAAGAGCTATTACAAACAGCTCAAGTGACATCACAAGATCCTACAGAGCCAACTGAGATCAAAGGGACTTCAAGACTCAATAGTGTATATCTGTGGAGGATACATCATGCACATTGCAAAAAACACTCTCCCACAGTTGAGTGAGAAGCTTTTGGGTCTACCACTGGATTGGATAGAGCACAAGTACACAGAGGCAAACAGCAGTTTGATTTGTGATATAGTAGCTTTAAATGTTTAAATTGGTCAATACATTTATTATTTGCCTCCAGAGAAACACACATCATAGAGTCCAATTCAAGCATGGATTTTGTTATCTTTTTTGTATATTGTGTTGCTTGTAAAAAAACATAATTTCTGTTAAAAAGTTGATACTTTTCTGTTACTTTTAAAAAAAGGTTACTTAGGCAACTTACTTTAAAAGAGGTTGTTTGTTATACTTTTTTTGCCAAACTCTTCCTTCCGCAGCTCTTATAGTGTCATGCATTGTATGTTGTTCTTGAAGGGGCTGGAGGTCACCATCTTCTGAGTCATCAATATCTGGAGCAATGGGAAGCCCTGTACGTGTTGCTATATTGTGTATAATTGAGCATCATGCTACAATTTATTCAACAGATCTTGGGTACATACTGCACTACCCCACCACTTTTGTGAAGAATCCTTAATCTTCCTTTCAGTTGCCCAAATGTAAACTCAATCACTGAGAGACTGTTTTTAAGCTTTGTTTATTTCCCTTCTCTTGGTGTATGGAGATTCAGTTTAGGGACCATGGCCCATACTCTGATTTAAAAAGCACTGTCTCCTAAACAGTTAGGGATCTATTAGATTAAGGGCCTTATTTAGAGTTTGCTGAACATGCTTTTCCATTACATAGGTGGTGTATATCCCATTGACCGTATTACAAGTTCATTATGGCTTCTGGTACTTGTAATGCTGTAAATGGGAGATTAGTCTTGTTTCAATTGAGATTTCCATCCACCAGACTATAAAAAAGGCCCTATGGTATGCAAAAATACTTTTTCATTTATCTTTGTTTACTTGGTTGAAACCTACCCAATAACATTAGGGTATTGAGCTATATGACAGACGTTTACTGTGGTAACCTGTTAGTCCTGTCAGGTATTTGGGAAGGACATTTGATAAATATATTCTATTTAGAAATGCTTCCAAAAAGTCTCTAAAGACATGTGATAGTCAATAGATAATCCTTCTCCAACAGCAACAATGCCTTGATAACTCTCTGAAGCTAGGAGGTGAAGAAATTATCTACTTGAATATGGGTAGGTATACCCTTCTTACAGAGGGTCCTTGTAATTTGCGGTTTGCATAATCTACTAAAGCTAAAATCACTTTCCTGCTCACTCTATACTTTCCATATATTTCTTCCTCAATTTGGCCAAACAGTGTCACACTCGGTCTGTAAACCTTAGCCTCCCCTTTCCTTCTTCTATGCTGAAGTCTCTCTTCAGACACTACATTGCAGCACCTTATCCGGTGGCATAGCTAGCCACGCTGCCGCCCGTGGTGGTCCCTGCCTTCTCAGCCCCGTGGTGGCCGTAAGAGTGGGGGGGTATTGGCATGATATTCCCGCGATTGTCGCCCAGTGCCAAACGCATGGAGGAGCGGGGGGTACCGCTGCCCTCAAATCTCGGTCCTCCCAGGGCGGACCACCCCACAGCCTCCCCTTGTTACGCGCATGACATTATCTTCCACAGACTACCACTCCATTCTTTCTTACTTTGGATCCTCCTCAAATGACTATCATGTGTTGAACGTAATAGCCACCTATCAACATTAATGGTGGGATGGAAATAGTGTACCCTCCATTACCAGCAGACCTCCTTTGTATGATACCTATGCATTGCATTCGCCTTTCCAAGATTCCTTGCCTTGGTCAACCTTTCTAAACAAACTCCATGATAGCTGTCAAAAGTTCATCCATACTCAATGCCTTCTGCTACTCTTCCAGTGCCGAATAATACACTTCTCACTTTATGATGCTCACCACCAAACACTTTCTCAACATTTTCATATTTCTCTGCCTTATTGCTATTCTTTGATACCTCGGCAAGCAATCTATTTAAGCTTAGCAACCAGAATTTTTTCCATATTGAAATGCTACCACAGTGGTTTCAAACTCTATATAAGCAAACTGCTCCATCAATCAGTTCAATGGTTCATTGTAACCATTCATGATGAAGGCCAGTGATTCATGGTCAGTATCTAAAGTGAAATTGTGCCCGAGAGGTAGTACTTGAATTTCTCCACTACCCAAGAGCACATTAGAATCTACTTCTCTATTATTAAATAATTGTGTCTTTGTTGCCTATGTGCACTCACCACCTTTTTTTTTCTGGGACGGCATAATTCTCAGACCTTATTAACTCTGCATATAGGAGCATTAGGATTTAACAATTTTGCCTTAGGAGTTTTTTGGAACCCCAAAGAAATAGTTGTCCTTACTTCATCAGCCTATTAAGAGTTTTAGAAACAGAATCAATGTATTTCAAGAACTTAGCATAAAAGGTGCAATTTCCATAAATGATTAACTATATTTTTATGCAGGCAACTTACTCTATGGCGCCCAATAGCCCAGGTATGGGTCTTATTCCTTTCTTAATGTCTATGTATCCGTAATATTCAGTTTCTCTAAATCTGAACGGCAACATTGCCCTTTTTAGGTTTCACCTCCTGCTATTCAAAACATCCAACACCACTTCAGTCAGACATTGTGCTCCTACCAATTACTACTATCCACCATCACTCATACGTCTGAAATTTTACAAGAAAACAGCAGTGGTGGATGCAAGTGCTAAAGGCGCTTTTTAGAATATGCAAACTCGCCTAGGCGTAATAGATGCTATGAGGTATTTCAATTCTACTTTGTTCCAGGAAAAGTTTTAAAGAAAGATGCACTCAGGCCATTTCCTTTATCCCTCAAGCGTCTTTCAATATTGTCTAATACAATTAGCAAGCCTTGCCACTCTAATGCCTTCACTTGGAAAATGCACTGATGCTGAGGGCCAAGAGCTAATGGATCCAAGGTTCAAGAGTTGTTGCTGAGGTTAAATGCTGCCCATCGAAACACAGAAGAGTGAGATGGGACAGTTGGGCAAGGCCTTAAGAGCATCCAACCTGGCTGTTTGCTAAGCCTGATGATACTTGTAGTCCTGGCATCTCTTTCTACATATTAAAGGGTCTTGTGTGCCTGTCTCTGTTTTTGAGGAAGGGAGTGTGCCCATCCCTGGCAAATGAACCAGCACAGTCTGCAAACAGGAGAGTGGCGACAAGGACGCCAACAGATGTAAGATCAAGCCAGATAAATCACGGGTACAAGACTGGTGCCGTAGCTGTTCCTTCAGTGTTGAAACACAGTTTAGCCCATCAACCACTGTTAGATTAAAAACCCCAAACTTTTGGTACCATACAAATCACAATTGCCTTGCCATTGCCTAGCCTTCTCATTTAACAACATGCATCTTCTATTGAATTCATCAAAAAGCCCAGGTCATCTCTATTTGTCTGGTAATGCTCTTATAGTGAGGGTTTGGGACAACCATTGCTAACGCTAAGAGCCTGCAAAACACACTTTGCTTGTGCAAGACGTTTAGGATACCCAAAATGTGCTGTATTCCAACTTGCAGTTGTTCAAGCACCTCGATTCATACAAATGTCTCACTTTTCCAACCATATCACATGATATTTTCAACATCACAACCACGAAATTCAACTCAATACGTTGGAAGACCAGCTGTCCTTTATGCCCCTTCCTCTTTCACAGAGCTTGAAACCCTCATTTTGTCAAATAGTTGTATGGTGTTTCTCAATAATTATGAGCGATGACCTGTCACACAAATTAACAGAATTTTTTACAAAAAGTGAAGCTGATTTAAATCCAATCCTGATTTCCACTTTACCTCCCCTTCCAGGAATGCAATTGATATGTTAAATAATGTACAAGGGACTGATAAACTCATAGACATTGCTTTGCAATGAATATGCTGCCCTCAAACTGCATTTTCAGTACGTGAAGCATATCCGGGTGCATACTGTGGAGTGACATGATCATTTTAAGACACACATCGCCTTCTCTAGCCCGACCACACCCCTTCACCATTATCCTATTATCAAGTTTGTGAATGACATCTTGCAGAATAGGGTCGCCACCCATCCAGAATTTCACAGACTTGTGGTTGGTGTATAGTTGGGTGAATGGATTTATGGATGAATGGATGGAGAGTATGGGAATTGATGGAGAGATTGGATAGCTGTGAATTGATGGATAGACTGATGGATAGATTGACCTTTATAGAAGTTTGGATCTGGGTGGGTGGGTGCTTGGATGGATAGATGGATGTTGCTTGAAGAGGATTCACTGCTACATAGTATACAGGCATGCTCCCCTGCTCCAGAGGTGCTGCAACAAATTTCAGAATGTTATGCCATCAAAAATGTTACATCACTGAACTCACAGGAATTGTGAACAATCTAAGTCTCACACAAAGAACAAGTGTATCAATCAAACAATCAATCAATCAAGTAAACTTTATTCGGCTTTTGCAAAAAAACATAAAAGTCAGGTGCATTAAAAATAAAATCCATTAGGCAATGCATCTACCACGTCACCTTCAACTACTATACAATTGCTACTAAATTTTCAAGAAAAAACATTTAAGAAAATTCAGAATTTCATAAAACAAAATAGAATAAAAGGTAGTATCAAAACTCATTCATCCATAAATAGCCCTTGTCCATTAGTCAAAACTAGCTCTAAGCCTAACAGCGGATTTTAGAAAACTAAGAAGATAAAATACTGTATTACCTGAAAGGATTTGTAAGAATATAAAGGCCTGTTGAACCTGCCTAAAATTTGCCTCTTTTAAAATGGGGAGAATATATGACTTTCTAGGTACCACATATAAAACTACAATATATAAAAAAATTGGAGCATGTCCTGTGCAGACTTTCTGATGGAGCTGTAGGATAAAAGACGTTGTCCCTTATTCTGCCTATTCTGCCCAACGGATGGGCGAGAAAGAGGGGAAAATGATTCCAAATGGAACCTAGTCAACAAAAAAAGGCCATAGCTACTTTTAATCCATAAAAGATACGGCCTGGTTGATTGCACCGTTTTTAATAAAATGAACCTACGAACACTAGGCTTCCTTAGCGCCAGCTCTTCCCTATCCAATATCCACTTTCTTAAAAAGGTCTCCTTTACCCAACCAAAATCATTCTTACAGATTGTTCCTGGATTAAGAAATAGGTCTGCCCTGCCCATATTTATAAAAAACTCCCTAATGTATTTAAACCAGGGTATATACTTAAAATGGTCAAGGGCCAAAAAATCCTTTAAAATCTCTTGACTTAATGTATTCCCCTTGCTGAACCAAATCTTCATCCAAAGCAAAAGGGGACGCTAAGCCAGCGTATCAGAGAGCCAGGCCATGTCCAACTCTTCATGAGCTATAAAGGTGGAAATGCCCTGTTGTACTCCTAAAAGCTGTCTAAAGAAGGTATTTTCAACAATATGCAGATCATCATAATATGTGATATACTACTCCAACTCTCACTACCGTAGGTCACCTTAGAAGTACACATAGCCCTATATACCTGCAGGAGCGCCCCAATGGGTCTCTTGCCCAATCTAGAAGCAAAATTAAAAACAGCGGTGTTGGCCCTTACAAAATCCCCTTCTTTCTATTTATAAGAGGCTGCCAGTTTATATGGGAGTCCAACAATACCCCCAGGTATGAGAAAACACTAGTCCTATGAACTGGGGTTGGCCCAACCATGAAAGAATAAGGTTTCCTTGAACCAGGTCCCACCTGTATCACATAAGATTTGTTGTTATTAACCAACAAATCGAGCTCCTCCATGAAGTGGACAAAGGAATTCAAATAAATTTGCAGCCCCCTTGCTGTCTGAGCCATAAGGACAGCATCGTTATCATACAATAGTACGGGGAGGCTCCGTCTTCCCACCTGGGGCAGTCAACTTTTGATTCCAAGAGAACTTGCTCCAGGTTATTAATATACAAATTAAAAAGAAAAGGAGCTAAAATACAGCCATGTCAGATCCTTCTCTGTATTGAGAACTGTCGGGTACCTTGAAGTGTTTGGTGTAACGAACCACCGCCCTAGTATCTCTATGGAGATTCCTTAAAAAAGAACAATGTCCCTGTCTACTCCAATAGACAACATGATGTGCCAGAGCTTTGTTCTATTAATACAGTCAAATACGGAAGATAGATCCATAAAAGCCAGGTGTACTTGTTAAGAATCGTATACAGAATCAGACATTGGTCCACCGTTGACCATTCAGTACGGAAACCATACTGAACCTCTGATAAGATGTTCTTTTCATCTGCCCACCCAAAAAGCCTAACTAATAGGATACGTCCCACCACCTTTACCACCGAATCCAACGGAGAGATTGGCCTATAACAGTGGGTGATATCTATCTCTCCCTTTTTAAAAATGGGGCAATAGTAGATATCGCCCAAATATCCGGAGGGCCAGCTACTACATCAGCATTAATGATGGAATTAAGGGCCGGTACCCAGATGTCCAAGTTAGAAATATAGAGATCAGTAGGGATCCCGTATGGGCTTGGGGCCTTGTTTTTGGACCACCCCGCTATGCCCTTTCCTACTTCATCATGTGAGAACACCCCAAAAGATTTTCCTTCTCCCACACCCCTGCCTACACTCACTATGGAAGAGGACTGAAACATTTCCTCAAGATGACTTACCCAGTCATCCTCAGTAATGTGGGCGTCCAGTAAATTAGCAGTATCTGCTGTCAAAAAAAGGACTGCAGGAAAGTGGGTTTCTGTTTCAGTAACCCCCCACTTTTTGCCAGACTACTGATGCATTTTGACTTGATGTGCCCTGGCTCCCTGCCGATCAGGTTCCCAGGGCCTGTGTTCTTTCCCCAAAACTAACCCAACTGGCATCTCTAGCCACAGGTCAGCCCCTGGTAAATGGTACCACAGGTACCCAGGGCCCTGTGACCAGGGAAGACCTCTAAGGGCTGCAGCACTTATTTTGCCACCCTTATAGGCCCTGTACCTTTACACACACACACTGCCTTTGCAGGCTGCATGTTTTCGACATGGCAAACATCTCTGTGTGCCCTGCCTACAACCCACTGCCCTTGCATAGGTCAGTCACCCCTCTAGCTGGATGAACTATACCAGTAGTGAGGGTACAGGTACATGAGCCCAGTACCCCTACAGTGTCTAAGTCCATTCTTAGACATTGTAAGTACAGTGCTGCCATTAAGAATATATGGTGCTGGGAGTTTGTCATTACGAACTCCACAGCACCATAATGGCTACGCTAAAAACTGAGAAGTTTGGTATTAAACTTCTCATCACATTAAACCCAGACTGATGCCAGTGTGGAATTTAATGAAAAATGCACACAGGGGCATCCTAAAGATGCCCCCTGAAAACTAACCTACCACTAGTGTCCAGGCTGAGTGGCTGCTTTCAGCTGCCACCACCAGACATGTTTCTGGACCCCTGGGTCAAGAGCCTGCTGCTCTCCGGGGCCTGAAACAATGCACATCCTGGGACGAGGTGCCAAGCCTCCTCCCCCAGGATGGGCAGGGTTCTCGAAGGGGAAGCTTCAAAAGTTTGCCACTTTTGTGAGCTTCCCCAGACAACTTGCTGCGTTCAGCAGCTGGTCCCCACTGGTTCTGACCCCCACGTTGGGCGGGAGAACAGCGGGAAAAACAAGCAAGGAAGAGAGGTGTGCCCACCTCTGCCAACTTCGCCCCTTAGGTGGGGGAGGCAATGTGAAGCACAACTCTAAGCCCCCTCCGTCTTGCAGATGGGGGGACTCAGCCAACCAGGGACAGGGTTATGCCCCCGCTCCCACTGGAGGGTGGCATAATAGGGGATGTACCCACCCCAGGGAAGGGACCCATTGGTCCCTACCTTTTACCTACCTGTAATATCACTAACTCTAGCATTTAGGGGCCGCCCTGAACCTTGCTTCCGCAGACAAGAAAAAGAAGAAGGACCGAACAGCTGTGCAGCAGCTAACAAGAGGAAGACGCCCACTGACGTGGCCCCAGCCCTACCACCAGCCTGTCTCCACCTCGAACCTACTCCTGCGAAATCCCAGTGTGTCCTGCAGCCAGCAACTTTGAAAAGCCCGGATGACCTGCCTGCCTTTAACCCCAAAGACTTTGTCTCCCGTGAACATTGGATTTGTTCATCTGCACCCTCTGGCTCTGGACAAACACCGCAAATCTGCCCCACTCTGCACCCGCCATCCACGGCCCGAGCTCGAGTGTGCAAACACCACCAGGAGGTCACCCCGCGGATCCTAACCTGCCTCAAGCCTCCAGCCGACGCCTTCAGCCTAAATCCGGAAGGTCTCCCCAACCGCGACCAGGAGCTGGTAAGAAGATCCGATCCTAAAAGGCACCACTGCACCCGACACCCCACGGTCTTGGGTGCACAAACTGACGGTGCCTAACCAACCCCTAACTTCCCAACTTATCTCTCGAAGTGGTGGTCGCATCCAGAAGACCGTCGTCCCAAAGCCTGCAGTGCCTTTGCAAACCGGAGGTTCTCCATTGAAAATAACAGGGCGCCTGATGTTGAAACAGCATCCTGCACCCAGCTGCCCTAGTGCCGCTGAGGGTGCACCTTTGGTTCTACTTTGTTTTCCCATTTGCCCTGAGCTAAAGTCCAGGAGCTTTGCTCCCACAACCAAGTGGCCTGCTTGCCAGCAGCCACCAACCGGAGGCCCACTATCCCCCATTGGATAACATTGGGCCTCAGCACTCTCCACCCGGCCACCCTAGTGCTGCTGAGGGTGTGACTAGAGTGCATCCTTGACCCTCGGGGACCCCTGAGTTCACCCCCAGAACCTCAACTCCCACTACCATATACTTACCTAAAAACCAATAACACTATTTTCCTCTATAGGGTAACATTGACTGATTTTCTGTCAAAAGTTTTTAAGTGTGGAGTTTGAAAACCTAAAGAAACTCTTTAAAATTGTACTGTGTAACAAAAGCGATTTTACTTATCTGTTTACAGGAAATGTGCCAGAGTAGGTATACTACTCTGAGTAAGAAAAGTAATCCAAAAGTAATTTACCTGTAATCTTACTGAAAGTCGCATTCAAAGTATATGTACTGTAATTTGAAAATCATTGCATTATCAATAACACTACTGTAATCAAATCAAAGTACTTTTACAATTGCAATCCAAACTATGTTACAATCTGTATATTTACTGCAAAGTACTTATCACTTACCGGTGCCAGGCATGCTTGGTTCTAGGAAATAAAATACCTAAAAGAATATTTTTGATACAAAAACAATTGGTCAGAAGTTCAGTCTTTGAGTGTGTGAATTAATTTGCTGATTGAGTGTGTACAACAAATGCTTAATACTGTCCTCTGATACTGCCTTACTGCTCGACCACACTACCACAAATACAGAGTAGGGTGCTATCTAACTTTACCTATGCCTACCTTTGGGGTTCCACTGGATTCTGTGCACACTATACCTCACTTTGGTATAGTATATACAATGCCAGCTTCCTACAAGGACTATTTACAATACTCCAGAACTTTGAACTGCTCTTTGGGGTACTTGCCTCAATAAGCTCTGCCCGTGCCTCATCCTTCAAGTCGGCTTTGCATCTTGCAAATTCTTGACAAAAAAGAAACTGGGGTTATCTGTGCCCACTTGAGTCCGTGTTTTTGCTGTGTTTTCGTTGTGCCTGAGCAGTGCCTGAGCAGGAGTGCAGGAGCAGGCGGCGGCCGCAGGGGCTCCCCGGTTCCTGGTCGGAAGCCATACATCGTCTCGACTGTGCCGCAAATTGGCAACGGCGGCGTTGTATCCCGGCGGGTGGTACATCCCTGCGGCTGACGCTCCCCGGTTTTGGACTCCCGTGCTTGAGCGCAAGAGCGCGGGAGCTTCCCGGTCTCCCAGTCGGGGTGAGCCACAACTTCTCAACGACTGGCAGTGGCGGCCGGTGCATCCCGGTTCTCCCGGCTCTCCTGGTCCGGCCGACTCCCGGTCTCCAGCACAGCAGCTGCGGTAGTAGGATCTCCGGTCAGGGGAGGGGGGTGAGGCGAGCCATAGCCCCGCAACCGGTGGAGGTCTAGAAAAGGACTTGAAGGCAGCTGGAGTCTGCAGAACACAACAGAGGACTATAAGACAGCATAAGACTCCTTCACCTCGACTGCTGCTTGAAGAAATTAGAATTGAGCAGTAATTGGGCTGTGAACGTGAGCCGAATATAGCGGCAAATCCTGCTAACCCCTGAGCTAACTCCTGGACCCTGGAGAGTAGCGGGAGAAGCAGGAACAATCATCTTTTGCCAAGGGGAGAGTGCACCCATCGTATTGCTCCCACAAATACAATTTAAGCCTGGAAGTTATTTTTTCGTGCTTCTTTGGGCCTATCGACCAAGTTTAAAGATCGGCGTTTGTCAGACACTCACCGCATAGAACAACTATGCGGACAAGGAATGCAGGACTGATCCATCCCCAGTCCAACCCCCACCCTCATAAGTCTGCAAGACGCCAAAAAGTGAAGATGTTATATGCCCTTGGAAAAGATAGCATTAGACACGAGCCAACCTTACAGGACAGGACCTTACAGGTTGGGAAACAATTGGGAGAGGAACAAATAAACTCTCCCCCAACTTCCAGGACAGATTCCAGGATGGACACCAGGAACACAAATATAAACACAAACACAAATATAAACACAAATACAATTACAAATGTGAACACAAGTCCAACTCAAATCCCGAGTGAATATGTTGGAATCGACAATAGTAACAGAAACAGAAACAGTATCAGTATTTGCAGTAGTAACAGTCCTAACGGCAACAACGGTATCAGAAATTATTTCCAACAATTGCCTAAACAAGGAATTCCACCTCTTGTGGAAAAACAGTTGATACACTTTCCTACGCATTTACTACGGACATCAATGGAACTATTACCAACACACCATCATGTGCTGCAAAAAACGAAACTTTGAACCAAAACCTTTTACTGACTGTTCCTCTCTCGCCAAAAGTTCTCATTGTGAAGGGCAACAGAGCACAAGCTGAAGAATACTCAATCGATCACAGCTTGTTTAGAGTCAACTATTCAGGAATCAGTACATCGGTCCCCACAAACTCAGATAATGGTCTCATGGAAGCTCCACCGACCTCTGTTTCAGAGGAAAGTAGGACAAATAAGGACCTCTATTCTTTAATATGATACACCACGGACATTAAGGATAATTGTTTACTTTCGAAATCTCAGTCGGACCCCCTGACCTTCCCGCTTACGCCCATTAAACCGGGTGACGACGATGAGAGCCTCTCATTAAAAGAAAATCTCGACTCAGACTTGGAGCAAAGTCCAATAAACGCAAATGAACCCCGGCCGTTTGACTTGCATAAAACCAAAACGGAACCTAGTCTGGCACCACAAAGAATAGAAAACCATCTTGCATTGATTAATGAGGTATTGATCTCAATGGGAAACACAGCTATAATGCATGCGGATATGGTAAACACCCAAATAAATATACTGCAATCAGTAGCCAGCCTGATTTCCGGAGTGGATTCAAAATTGAAACATTTAAACTCCCTAATATGTAGAGCACAGGCGGACACAGAGGTAAAGGTAAAATCAAATGACTGCGGGTGCTCCCCAATACTGCAGACCTTGGGAAAACTCCCAGAAATAATGAGCACATTAGTTACAGACCTTAAGTGTGAGGTGAATCCCCACAACTTAATCCAGAGTCTAAGCACAAACTCCACATATAAAGAAAAAAATACGACAAAAGATATGCATGCACCACTAATGCTAATGGGAGGTCAAACTAACAAAATAATTATAAGCAATACGCATCAATGGTTACAAGACAACCAGGATGGCCTAGAGAAAATGCAGGAATCTTTCAGCAATGATAATAATGATCTCAATTGTCCATCGAGCATTAATACTTTGGCTTCAAATTCAAATTCACAGTCAAAACCACAACTTCGCCAAAAAATCGATAATAGTCCTGGAAAACCTGATGACCCAAAACCATCTCCCTTAGCACTACAATCTTTATCAAGGAAAAACAAGAAAGAACTGAAAAAGTTAAATAAAACAAAAAATGATAGAAGTCATTTACAAGGGACCATTAAGCATTAGTGTGTGCCAGTAAACCAGGACAACAAAGATAACAGCAGTGAGAACCAGATGGGTTGTGATCGTATACAAAAACCAATCACCGCAGATCAAAATAGAGATATACAAATAAATGGCATAGCCACCATCGAAATACCTTCTCAGAGCCTCTTATGCACCTCAAGCGTGAATACGACTAAAATCTCAACTGAAAGATCTCTTGCGCCCAGTGACCACTTGAGCAATGCACAGGGCCCTCAGATCAATGAGCTTTGCCAAAACTTCACTAAGAAACTTGACGCCGCACAGACAATTGTCAATGACGACCCTCAAAGTGAAAACACACTGAACGCCCAACGGGAGAGAAACACCGTCCAAGTAAGTGTTAAAGACCGTCAACTTGCCCCGGACCGCACCATTACCTCTAGGACTGACTCACACATCCGCATCGCAAACACAAATTGGACCAGGGGGGATCGGTCCTTTGCGATAATTCCAAGCGGACCTTATGTGAGCCTTTGGAAACTATTAAGACCCTTCCCAACTCATTTAATCCCTGCCAGACCCTTGGCATAGACTGTGAAAACCAGAAAGTCTTGTTATATCCCGAATACACTTCGCAGGGGAGCTGGGACATCCTCAACAGAGGGAACCTTTTGAAGCTCTGCAAAAACATTCCAGGTCTGGAGAACATCAAATCAACAGATATCGATAGGGTGACTTTTTCCGGCCCAGGGCCGAGTGAATTCAACGAAACAACTGAGATAACCTTCTCTAACCAGATCATGGCGAAGGTCCTGAAAGGATACAAAACACAACTGGACAACTGGGGCCTAAAAATTAAGCCTCTTCTTGCCACCAAATACCCAGAGATTTTGAAAAATAAAGGGCCAAATGACCAACAGGGAGACCAAGACCTGAAGGGACAGAAAAGGTCGAATAGTAAACACCTAACTTCACCTGCCACCGGATCGATCTTACACGGCTCTATAGGTGGCACCCAAGCAATACAGCGGAGCAGTAATTCAATCCAAATCATCAAACATATAGATGGAGGTATCCGCTCCTGCTTAATTATGGGACACAGCAGCAAACACTGGACCTGGCTCCCTCAGGCCTTAAATTCTAGCTCCTAACATTAATATTGGCTATTTGCCAGGTAATCATTCGGTACCAACAAATATCACCACCGGCCACATCCAGCACAGCAGCTCCATTGCGAAAAGTTTTGCAAAGTCCAGGAGTAATCATATTCCTAGCAGGAGCAGATATAATCTGTGCACAGGAAACATGGGCTACTTCTTCAACACCATTAGGGGATTATGCTGAATATTTCAAACCCGCAATAAAGGCCAATATTTTCGGGAGACCATCAGGGGGTATCTCAATATACGTCAAGCATGTACTGAAAGTACATTTTTCAGTAATACAGAACACATCAGACATGTTTTTGGCTGGTATTTTGAAAGGATTGATTACGACAGACGGCCCAACATCAATACTCCTAATCAATGTCTATTACAACCGCTACGGGCCGGGCACAAATGACAAACTTAACCAACTATTAAACGAGATGGAATCTCTATTACTACGGTATGCAGGAATGGACTCCATTATTCTGGGCGATTTTAACATGCATGATATAGGGCATATGAGACCTGAAAATCATCATAATGGAAGTACTAGAAGATTCAATGCCCTAATGCGTGTCTATAAGCTGGCAACGACACACTGTTTAATTACAAAAGATAACCGAACAGCATTGATACCACCCACTTACAACAACCAGACAACAATAGATTACATTCTATTAAGTGAGAGCCTACAAAAACACATGTCAAATTATAAAGTCCACCCCCGGATCGAAAGTGATCATGCTGCTCTTATCTTAGAGTTGTTCATTAGTGCGAAAACACGGTATACTCTTTGCTGTATTAGAGCCACAAAGGGAGAAGAGTTATATGGACTCCTTAGAAGAATCAAATGGGGACCGTTTCCGAGCCATAAGTTCGCCTCATGGAAACTAACAAGGAAAGGCTGGCAGACTGGCCATAATGACAAGGGCAGAATAGGAGAATGGGACTCACTCGCATACGACTTAGCCCACCAACTTCGAGGGAGTGATAATCAAAGATTCCATGTCAACTCCGCCTATAAATTGGGATACCAACCAGCAATCAAGAAATGCTCAAGAGCACTCAATTCCAAACGCAGAGCCTATCGAGCAACCAGATCGGTGACTGCAAAAAAAGATTTAAAACAAGCGGCAAAGAATCATGCAACAGTGGTTTGGCAAGTAAAACGTGAACTTACAGATGAAAAATGGCTGAAGATCTTCGAGCTGCTTGCCCCCAGTAAATCTCAAGAGTTTTGGAAACATATAAATAAGGTAATCCATGGAACTTCCAGCATAGAGAACTCACTTGATGCAAGAACTTGGTCAGCCCATGTAAAAACTCTCTACACCAACGATTCAAAGAAAAACCCAATTGAAATAAAAACTTTCGGGGAATATTTAAATAAAACATCGATTGAATCCACGGACCCCCCAGCCAATGTCATACTTACTGAAACACAGGCAATACGAACAATTTTGAAGAAATACGCCACAATGGAGCCCCCGGACCAAATGGCCTGCCGGGCTCCCTCCTCAGAGAGGATATTAACTTCTGGGCTGAGAATTTGGAACAGTTGTATGCGGAGTGTAGGCTCTTAGAGGACGTCCCAGATTCCAGGAGGGGATCTCTATTACATCCTATGGAAGAAATTGACCTGTTGGAATATCTGCCCAAAACTACTACAAGCCATTAGATCGCTGTATACGCAAACTTGGGTAAGAGTCAAACTCTTGTGTGAAACAGCCATAGAAAAAAACAGCACAGATCACGGGTTAACGCAGGGCTGTGTCCTTGCCCCGCTGCTTTTTAATCTATATACAGCAGATCTGGGTAATGAACTTCATGGAGCAACTCTGGCGACTCCCAGGATTGGGGGAACCAGAATCCAGTTGATACAGTATGCAGACGACCTGTTTCTCTTGCACCATACCAAAGTTGGCCTTCAAAAAGGCCTAACAGCACTAGCAGGGTATAATGCCAAAAACAAGCTGGTCGCAAACCCAATGAAATCTAAGATAGTGATCTTTGGCCGTCATCTGAAAAAGAAGTTAATGAAATGGAGTAGGGGACCCTTAACATTGTCCAGCACTCAATCGTACAATTATCTTGGAGTATGGCTCAGTGAAACAGGTCGGCCACAGGCTCATCGACATAAGCTCCAGCAGAAAGACAAAATGGTTACTTACGCCATTTGTAAGCTTAACGCCACTTTGGAAAGTCCAACGACCACGGCTATCTAACAAGTCTTGAGGGCAAAATTACTACCTTCCCTCAACTATGCGATACAGGCGTTCCCAGGCAAATTGGTGCAAGAGCTTGAAAAGATCAATTGTGCAGCCTACAAAAAGCTATTTTGTCTTCCGTCGTGCACAAGGAACACTCTAATTCGCTTGGAGTTTAATCTTAACCGACAATCTTTGGAAGAACTGACAAGTCTGGCAAAATACTTTTACTTAACTACTGTGGCCCCAGAGAACTCAATGAAGTTTGTTATAAACAAAATATTTAAAAACCCGGGCAACCCGTGGTCAAGCGGCCTTGCCTCAGCCAAAGACCTCTTGAACCTGGCCACAGAGAACTGAGACCCCAATATAATTAAGTATACAACTATTAAAACATCAATAAAAAAACAAGTAAGATCATGCTCTTGAAAACTGGATATGGAAGCTTTGACAGCTAGAGGCTTCCACGAGACTCAAAGCTCCCTCTACACTCTATATGGCCTCAAACCACACCTCACACAGCCGGTGGGGAGGCAAGCCCTACAAAAGTTTCTTGCAGCAAGACTGCATGTTCTTCCTTTAAAATACCTGTATCCTTCAGTGAAAGTAAGACCAGCGATTACGGAGTATCGCCTCTGCCATTATAAGCGTGAAACACTGGCCCACGTCTTACTATGCTGTCCTGTCCTGTTGTCAATCCGCCAAATTCATCTAAGGCCCATTCTTCTCCAACTGGGCACGCGGACGGCAAAGGAGGCAGTCCTTCAGCTATATTTACTGGACACGGTGAAGCACATGGCTAATTTTGCTAAGTTCATCTATTATGCCCGACAAGCCCTAAGGGACAGGTCAACCATGGCACAGTATGGTATTCATCCGGAGGAAGGCACTATGCATGATGCCTCCCACTAAAAACTTGTCCGGTGCAGCCTAAAGAAGAACATTTTATTGCGTCTTAGAAAATAAAACACCAAATGGTGGTTTTAGGATTAAGACGTATATATACATTATTATTTTATTTAATTTGAATTATCTTTTTTATATTGATTGTTTCCTTTTTGTATTGGTTTTTATTAACCACACAAATAAAGTGTCATTGTCATTGTGCCCACTTGAGTCCCCTGCCCTTATCCACCATTTTCATGGACCCTTTGGCTCCTACCCCCATGGATTGTGCTAATAAAGGCCAGCTGGTCGAAACACACAACGGTTTATGATCACTATAAATACTCGCCTGGATGGTAAAATCTGAGATATAATAAAAGGAAGGTGTAGAAACAAAAACACAGTCAATAAATGAATCTCTCTCTCCCTATAAAAGTAGGGTTTATATCCTTATTGTCAGGGGGCTGCTTAAACATGGCGCAAATTAGTTCAAACTCATTCCCAATGGCATTGAAAATGTCTCCCTGGATGGTATGTTCTAGAAGGATACCCAACAATTTCGGGCAACCCATATCTTTAAAACCCTCAGACCTTGGGCCCCCACACAGATGTACATCAAAATCTCCTGCAATCATATTATTGTTGCAATGTGGATTAGGAGTAGTCAAATTTCTTTAAAAAGATTAAAAAAGGGAGATGGTACAGCCATCCGGGAGGGAAGACATGGCATTATAAAAATTCAAAAGCGGCAATTCACATGACCCATTAGAGAATAACAATGCCTGCAAGGAGGAGTTACTAGTGGGCAACACAGTGACTCTACTTTGGACTGCTAAGGAGACATAAGCAACCACCCTACCCTTAGGTCTACCCGCCCGCAAGGGTGGGTGACAGAAACAAAAAAAGATTTGTATCCCTCCATGAAAAACTATTCTCAATAGATCATGTTCCTGAAGGCACAGTGCATCAAACCTTCTTATAAAAGATATCCATCCAGGGTCGGCAAACTTGCTCTCCAACCCAGCAATGTTACATGATAATTACATTCCTTGTGGCCAGAAGATCCGGGTTACTGAGAACCAAGAGAGTTCTGTGTTGTATGACACTTCACCTGGCAGCCAATCACAGTTCTCCAATTAACCTAATGTTGCAAAGCTATTAAAAAAGGGGTATATTGTGTGCAACCTCCTGACAGCCGACATGCACAAGGTCAGAAGACCTATTATGGTTCCAGTCACCAAACTGTAGTACATAATTTGGGAGTCTATAAAAGTTTCCCAGGAGAAGACCCACAATGGTAGAAGTAGGGCCGCTAGGATTAGACTGGTTGGTCGCTGCTAAAATTCTCTCCACCACATGAGGTCTATTAAAGTTAATAATACCACAGTCACCTTCACAGTTCTTCTCGGCCCTCCCCACCCAATTAACTCTACGCACCACACTGATATTTCTTTCTACTCATATAACTAAGACAGTGCAAAACGTTGTTCTTCCGGTGGTAGATGTAATGTGTAGGAAAGTAGGATCTACTTCTATGGTTACCCCCACTTTTTGCTTGATGTAATGCTGTTTATGACTAGTCTGACTGGGATCCTGCTAATCAGGACCCCAGTCTCTCTGCTTTCTCCCCTAAATTGTGATGGTAAGTACTTAGGTACATCTCAGATTGGATACTGGGGTACCCTTATCAGTCCCTAGTATATGGTACTAAGACACCCAGGCCAGAGGTTCCCCATAGGCTGACGCATGTATTAGGCCACCTATGAGAGACAATTCAAACTAACTCTACAGGCCTGCCATTGCAGCCTGTGTAAGCCTGTGTAAGCTGATGCTAGCACCACTTAGGAAAGATATAGGTTCCCTATATCCTAGGTTACATAACATATAGAGAGTCACCGAGTCATTACGCGAACACCACCTCAAAACTGGCTGAAATGTTCCCTGTTTTGTTTGGTATGGAAAATGTTGGAATCATATCCCCACACCATAAACAGTGTGGGAGGTATGATTCCAAGCACTGTAAAGTACCTCAGTTAGGCCCTCAGTACCAGTCTTTTAGACCCGGACAACATGGCTGCTGCTGACCAGAGACACAATGCTTCCCTTCTGCTGCTGAGCCAAGCTCGAGCAGGGGAAGGCAGAACAATGGGCTTCCTGTCACAGGGAGGTGTGACCACCTTCCAGACAGGGTTTAGTGTATTGGGGCAGGGTGGGAGCTCTTGCCAACGCCACATAGTCTGTAGGCAGGGCACATTTGGTGCCCTCCAAGAATAGTCCAACTTAAACCATTGGCTCCTGCTCTGGTGTGAAACTGGACAAAGGACAGGGCAGTATCCTCCCCCTTTTCCAGCCCCTCCTTAAGGGGGAACCCCTGTATCATCCCAACCTTTCCTTAGGGTACTTAAGGGCTTACCTGTGGATGGGTCCCTAGATTCAATGTGGGACACAATACAATTTAGACACCACTTCAACTTCGACTGTTTGGGCACATTGGACTTCGCTCTGGGCATCAAGGCTGCAACCGGAAAAACTCCTGCTACTCCTGATCCCTTTGCCCTGCTAGTCTGCTGCAATGTTCATACCTGTGTTCCATACAGGAACCCGTCCAGAGCCTGTGGACATCCAAGACACCTGAAGAAATCTCCCTTGAAGTGAAAGAGTCACATCCCTGCATCTGCAGCCACCGCAACTAAGCTGACCAGCCTGCTGGTCTGCGGGGGCCTACAGACTCTGAAAGGCTCAGCAACACAGGTGGTGGTTCTTCACATCCCTTGAGGCCTGCCCTGCCCACTCACCAAGTTTTAGGCCAGTATTCAACGTCGGAGCCGCAGGAACCTAACCCCTGTGCACTGCATCAACTTGCAGTTGCAAAGGCTTGTTGGCTTCCTTCCACCAAGATCTTTGGGCTCCAAGTAGCCCCAACTTCAAGCATCTCTAGTAACCAGAATCTTCAACCACACCACATTGCTTGCACCGTGGGTCTGCTTCTTTGGTAGCTGCTCAAGGTCCTCTTGCAATTCCAGTGCCTCCGGCCTGTGGGTCCTATCGAGGGTCACATTTTGTATTATTTGGGCTCTCCTGATTGCTCGGGCCTGACCTGACTCCCCTGCTTGTGGGTAGTCTCCTAGACCTCGATGGTCCTGACATTGCACCTTCTTCTACTCCTTCGTTGGTTGCACTTGCCAAGCCTTGTTGGTGCAGGACACCAATCCCTCAACTCTCGACATCCGACATGGGACTGCTTGTGTATGGCTCCTGGTCTTCCACGGTGTTGCCTGATCCCCACAGCTGCAGTTTCAAGATCATGTCAGCTCTCCTGCAATACCCAACATCGGTGGGCATTCGTCTTCCGTGCCTCCTGGTCACTCCAGGGTGGCATAGACTCTGTCCCATCTGCTTGCAGGTTCTTCACATCTTGAATCCACCTTTGGGTTCCACTGGACACTTTAACCTTCTCCAGCAGCTGCATCTTTCTGACGTCTCCCACTGAGTTCGACAACATCACTTTACACCTATCCACTCGGCTTTCCTGGTGCAGATATCCTTGTTCCTATGGTATCCACGAGTGTGGTGGCTCTTCAACATCTTGTCTTCCACTGGATTTCTTCAGGGTGCACTGGGAAGGGTCCTCTTTCTTTGAAATTACAACCGCGACTTATACATTGATTTGCACGTAGAACGCAGTCATGTTCCCACACTGCACACAACCTCCGTGGGGCTCCTAGATACTCACCTTGGGTGGTTCCCTGGATCCACAGCACTTCTAGACCCCTGACTATTGTCTTGACTCGAGTTGTGGTTCGTATACCACTATTTTAGTATATGCTTTTGTCCATCCCTGGGGACCACTGTGTATTCTGTGCTACTTACCTGTTTCTATTGCAAAGTATTGAATGCATTGTGTATATCTCCAGCTAGGAGATATTTGTATGTGTTAGAGAGTGTCTTATAATAAATACATATTTTTATAAATACACTGTGTGGTTCTTTTTCACTTAATCTAGAACTATAAGATTCTGTTGTGGTAAAACAAGCTGCTTTACACTCCTCCTGGACTAAGCCTGAAGGCTGCTCTCCACAGCTACCACTTAGAGAACTTTCTAAGGTTGTCTAAGACCACTTAAATCCCCGTAAGGGTTGCCTGGATCAGTGCAAGATGTCCACTTACATAAGTGTACATCATATGCTGAGCCAGCCTCTCACATTGGTGTGCAGCGGTTGGAATTCAAACCTGCATTGTTTTACAAGATAATCTTGGTGTGGATTAATTGAAAAACCATCACTAATATTAGGCACATATAATACAAGCTTAGAATAAGTAAGTTCTACTGAACTTAGGGTTGGGTAGTTAAGGGTCTAGCACAGCCTTTTCTCCAACCTCAGAGAGTTTAGTTCCCACTAGGTTAGGTAGGTGCAACACCTCACTACACCTAGTATGTCTTCTAAAGGAGATGCCAGTGGCTCTCTGCCTTCTGGATACAGAGATCTCACGGTCGAGGAACTGAGGGGCCTGTGTTCCCCTAGGAAGCTTAAGACAGGGAAAGGCCCTAATACTCAACGCCTCCTAGAAAAGTTACTGTTGGATGACCTACAGAAAGCTAGTGAGTCAGATAAACAGGACAGAGTGGATGGGCCAGGGACAGAAGATAGGTCAGGAGGGTACCCTCTTGTCGACCTTCATTCCTCCGGGTGGAATCTCTGTACATCGACGGAGTACCGACGGAGAGAGCGGGGCTCCCTTCCCTGAGTTGTAACCAGGTTGAGGTGGGCTCACTTGTCCCACAGATTGGACAAGTTCCAGCGAGATTGTATCCGCTAAAGCATTAACTGGTTTGGTCTTTTTTTCAAACTTTATTTGCACGTGTGTAACACTTTCTAGCAGCAGCTTTGTTTTTTGGTCCTGATGAAAGCCACACATACTTTTGAGATGGTCATTGGCTGAAACATGTTGACCCTTGTCATCTAGCAGTTTTCAATAGTAACTGCTTTGCACTGTTTTTTATCTCTGGCAGGGCTAATGAGTCAATAAAAATCATTTTTTCAATAGCGCTAGCCAGTTTTAGCTCACACTTCACACACTTTTGAATTTCTTTGCGCTGCGCCCTCTTCTCACATTAGTGCTCATCTTTGGGATCTGAGTATCCTAAAATCTTAAACAAAAACATCCCTGAGCTCCCACTTCTCAGTGCGGTGGTTGTAGCCCTCAGTGGGACTAGGTTTTCCCACTGAGAGGAGAAAGCCTAAATGATGAAGCAGGTCACCTTCGGGTGAGTGAGGGCATTCATCCTTAAAGGGATTCCTTTCCTTTCTGATTTGTTCACTGTCATTTTAGACACAGCTTGACTATAGTATCTCTCCTTTCATGCTCTAGTTCTAAAGTTGCTCAGACCCGAGAGTTTATGTTTGTGTGTTGCATATTACGTATTAGGGGAATGAAACTTCTCGCAGGTCTTTAAATCTGTTCCCTTGGACCCCCCTTATCCATTTTGTGTGTTATACAGACCTTCATTCTGACCCTGACCAGGAGGAGTCTCATGACTTCCACCTGGAGAACTCAGATCCCCAAGAGTATAGTGCAGATGGCACATAGGAATTACCCTCCTCCCAATCTCTCAGTCAAGATCAGTCTGCTGAGGGAGACGATCTTAGCCCCTGTGAAGAACCTGTTCCAGAGGACTTGTGTCTGACAGGCAGATTTCTTGGGGGCAGGGGGCCCTTCCAGGGCAGATTTGAGTTTGGAGCAGCAGTCCCCCCTCTCTCTTGAAGCCCTCAGACAGCAAGCTGTTGCTGAGGGAGCAGGAAATATCAGTGGGTCCCATTGGATCCACTGGGAGGAAGGACTTCTCTACTCTGAGGGTAGAGACCCAAAGTCTGGTGCCACCAGAAGGTTAGTAATACCCCAGAAGTTCAGAGGTGTCCTACTCTCGATAGCACATGATATTCCTCTTGCAGGACACTTAGAGCAAAGTAAGACTTGGGACAGGCTTGTCCCTCACTTTCACTGGCCCCATATGTCTGACGACCCAAAGGATTTTAGTTGCTCTGGTGCCACTTGCCAAGCCAATGGTACGTCAGGTGGCACCACAAAGGCTCCATTGATTTCACTTTCAGTGGTTGGGGTTCCCTTTGAGAGGGTAGGTACTGACATTGTGGGTCTCCTGAACCCTTCAACTGCATCTGGGCACAGTTATATCCTAGTGGTGGTGGACCACGCCACTAGATACCCAGCAGCTATTTCCCTTAGGACCATCACAGCTACTGTGGTGGCTAGGGCCATCATGGGAATCTTTTCCAGAGTGGGCTTCCCTAAGTAGGTCTTAACTGACAGAGGTACCAACTTCATGTCAAGTTACATAACTGCAATGTGGAAAGAGTGTGGAGTAAACTATAAGTTTACTGCACCCTACCATCCACAATGCAATGGGCTTGTTGAAAGCTTCAACAAGACCCTCAAGGGTATGATCATGGGACTCCCAGAAAAGCTTTACCGAAAATACGATGTCGTACTACCCTGCCTTAACTTTGCCTACAGAGAGGTTCCTCAGAAGGGGGTTGGCTACAGCCCATTTGAACCTTTGTTTGGACATCTAGTTAGGGGTCCATGGAGCCTAGTGAAGGAAGGTTGGGAGCAACCTCTCAAATCTCCTAAACAGGACATTGTGGACTATGTCCTTGGCCTACGTTCACGCATAGCTGAGTACATGAAGAAGGCCAGCGAAAACCTGGAGGCCACCCAAGAACTTCAAAGACTTGGCATGACCAAAAGGCTGTCTTGAATGTTTATCAGCCAGGCCAGAACATGTGGGTGTTGGAGCCTGTGGCCCCAGCAGCTCTCCAAGATAAACGGAGTGGCCCCCACACCATACTTGAACAACAATGTGAGGTCACCTACCTGGTGGACCTAGGTACTCCAAGAAGTCCTTATAAGGTACTTCATGTGAACTGCCTAAAACCTTTTGTTGACACATACTGACATGGGCTTGCTAATGGCAACTGATGAGGGGCATGAGGAAGAGAGTGACCCTCTCCCTGATCTCCACTCTCAGAACCCTGATGATGGATCAATAGATGGAATAGCCTTAGGTGGCAGTCTCACTGTCCACCAGCAAACTGATTATAGGCAAATCCTTCAACAGTATAGACGCGTGTTCTCCCTGCCACCCAGTCAAATCACCTGGTGTAGCCATGAAGTGGACATAGGAGACAGTCTGCCTGTGAAGAGTAACATCTACTGACAGCCTGACCATGTCAGGGATTGCATCAGGACAGAGGTCCAAAAGATGCTGGAATTGGGAGTCATTGAGCCTTCTGATAGCCCTTGGGCTAGTCCAGTAGTCCTTGTACATATACCTCACACCAAGGGTGGGAAAAGAGAGATGAGGTATTGTGTGAACTACAGAGGCCTCAATGCATTCACTAGACTGATGCTCATCCAATTTCCAGTATGTAACAAGGACAAAGTCTCAACAGGTAATATTTGAAAAGGATATTAGATAAACATGCACATATAGTTGCAAAAAGAAAAGACAATGGAGACTCCAAGGGTAGAGGCGTGCCAGAGTCACTATGTATTGAGAGAAAGTGACAGGAAACAGTAGTATCAGCACTGTTTACACTGAATGTATGTGTAACCTGAAAACACTTTGTGCACATACGTGCTTGTGACACACAGGGTGGACGGCGCAAGTGACAAGTGACAGAGCGATGAACGGCATAGAGTGAACAATAGTGAACTTATTTACAAGATACTTTAGGCTCACAAATAATTATTTACAAAAGCTAACAGAGGATTTAACAATTCGTGAACCAGAGGCTAGCACCAAAGGTTGCGCTGGGAGGACCCAATATTACCTGTTGAGACTTTGTCCTTGTTACATACGTTTATCACCCAGGTCTTACTGGGTATACAGGTGTACTCCTGTTGCATGATCTCCATCCAATTCCCAGGAAAGGTGAGCTCATAGTACACTCGATCTGACAGCAGGCTACTGGCAAATGAGACTAGCTGAGCATGACAAGGCAAAAAACAACATTCTCAACCCCTAGTGTTTATTATCAATTTATTGTGATGCCCTTTGGTCTGAAGAATGACCTGCTACATTTCAGAGGCTGGTAAATAAAGTCTTAACAGGTCTAGAAGCCTATAGTGCAGCATATCTAGATGATATCGCTGTTTTTAGCTCCACCTGAGAAGATTACCTGGTCCACCCTAGAAATGTTCTGGAGGACTTGCAAAAAGCAGGCCACACTATCAAGCCACTAAGTGCTAGATAGGGCAGAGCAAGGTTGTGTACTTGGGCCACCTGGTAGGTGGAGGCCAGGTTCAACCATTGAAGAGCAAAATCCAGACCATTGTGGACTGAGTTGCTCCCACTACCCTTACTCAGGTCAGAGCTTTCTTGGGCCTGACTGGGTACTACAGAAGATTTTTGAAGGGATATAGGTTTATTGTGACTCCCCTGAATGATCTCACATGTGTTATAAATTAATCTTAAACACTCAGTCAATATTTTTCGCCATCACTTGTGGGGCAAGGTTAGATCATTCTAAGTGATCAGGAAAGCCCAAGCTGTGAATGGCCCCCAGATAATGTTCCCTTTAATCCTTCCCTTTCTGCCTCTCCACTCATAAAGTGCTCTGTCTAGAATGTAAATGTGCAGGAATCGCCCTATCCACTGCCGGAAGGTTGGGGTAAAGTATCTAGCCAGGCTGAGGCTATGTAAAGTCTAAGGACTGACATTGCTAGAAAAATGCGCTCTTGTCCAATTTTCCCATCTAGTTCCGCTACACCTAATAACATAAGCTGAGGTATCAAAGAGACATTGTCTTCCAAAACTCCCCACAAAAAAACTGTTATTTCCCGACCAATCGGTTCTATACTGGGTCAGGTAGAGAAGATATTAACCAAATGCGCACCAAGTGCCTTACACCTAAAACACTGGGTCCCCTTCACTCCTCCACATTTGACAATTTTCGCCGGCGTTATATATAAATCAAAAAGAGTTTTAAAATGTTGTGACTATTGATTGGCTGAACACAATATAGAGCCCCCCATTTCTAATGATTTCAGAAAACAGGAATCTGTAACCCCTAGCCTGTCCTGCCACCTCAACTCATGCTTTTCCAAATCATCCTTGACCCCTTCCAGTAGACATCTATATGCATACAGGAAATTACGCGCAGATTAGGTGGGGAAATCAGGGCCAAAAGACTTCACGAATACCTGTAAACAGAGGCGTCCGTCAGGGATGTGTATTAGCCCCCACTCTGTTCTCATTGTATGTTAATGGTGTGGTGGATTTCCTCCTGCAGACCCCCTCAGATGCCCCTTCGTTGGCAGGCAGGAGGTTACCCACCCTTCTGTTTGCAGACGATACCCTACTGATCTCGAAGACCCCGGTAGGCTTACAGAACCTCTTAACCAATTTCCAGTCCTTCTGTGACTTGCGGGGATTGGAAATTAATACTCACAAGACTAAGTATTTGGTCTTGAATCCCCCAAAGAAGCTTGGTAGGCCACCAACTCTAAACTCAGTTCCCCTAGAAAGGGTCAAAAAATTTGATTATTTAGGAATTCGCATCTGTGATACCATGAGATGGAATGGCCACCTCCACAAGATGTTACTGAACCACAAGAGGGTGGCGGGGGCTTTACTTAAAGAACATCGGGCCTCCTCCCTCAAGCCAATTGCCCCGGTACTTCACATACATAGGGCAAGAGGCGTGAGTGCGGCGCTCTACGGGGCGGAACTTTGGGGTGTGCAAAAGGTGGATCAGTTGTCGTGTTCTGAAAATAAATTTCTTAAGGACCTAATGGGGCTTCCTTATAGCACCCCAACCCTTCCACTATTGCTTGATATGGGCAGTTGTCCCATAAGTGACTTGGCAAGGTTGCGTCCTTTCCTTCTTTGGGCCCGTATTTGGAGAGTCCCCGAATTGGCCAGCTATGCGGACAGTTTAAAAGAGATCTTATCGATGCCTGGCTGGTCCAAAATTAGTTGGCTGAGGGAAGTACAGAGTTTAATGACAGATATGGGTCTAGAAGAAGCTTGGCAGACTAGAACTGCTCCCCATAAATCTGTTTTGAAGAAATTGTACTGGGGTTGGGTGATAGACGGGCAAAACACCAATTTCAAGCTTTGTAGGTCTACTGCTGAATTTTTACTAGTGAAGGAGATCCCATTCTGCGAGCCCTATCTCGATATTATAACAAAACCTAGAGATAGGGCATTGTATTTTAAATTTAGAGTTGGTTTACTTCCTGTGGGTGAACTGACTGCTAGGTGGAGGGTCCCAGCCCAGACTACTTCTGTGTGCCCGTATTGTTTGTCAAAGATAGAGACCGTTCGTCATTTTTTCTTCGAATGCCCCGCTTATGAAGCTCAACGTCGCAGGTGGTTGAAACCTCTCTGTAGAGAGTTAGGCACCAGACACCATAGGGAGGCCTTGCGAATTTTGAAAACGGACCCGCGGCCCCTATATGCCTGCGGCCTGGCGAAGTTTCTAAGCTGGGCATGGTCGATTAGATCAAATAGGCTTTTGAACCTTGTTTAATTCTGGTTTTAAATATATACTCTTTTTACGTAATGTATTGGCACCTTCATTTTGTGAATTGAATGCATCCTTGTTACGAATTGGCTCCTTTTATTGTTTTAAAAACTGTTTGTGTATTTGTATTGCTTTTTATGACATGTTTTTCTGTCGAAATAAAGCCATTTGCATATTAGTTGACATCTATATAGTTGTGAGATAGAAGAGCAGTATCCCTTGCTTACAATTCCATTAAGGGTACCTGTGCTAATCCTGCAGCGCCACCAGCTTTTTAAAGAAGGAAATCCCTCAGCTGTATAAATTTGAAGAAGTCCTGGGGGCCAATGTTAAATCTTTCCCTGACTACTTCAAAATATGATATATAGGGCCATATGTAGGTAAATTACATTTACCGATTCTTAAATACCTAACTTTACCGATTCGGTATTTATGAATCGGTAAATGTAATGTAGGTAAATTATTACCGATTCGGTAAATATCGGTATTTAAGAATCGGTATTTACCGAATCGGTAATGGCAACTGGCTTCCCATTCATTCCTATGGGCCTGGAGGCCCATAGGAATGAATGGGAAGCCAGTTACCATTACCGATTCGGTAAATACCGAATCGGTAATGGGGGAGGCAGTATCATGGGTGGCAGGGTGTCACATTGACACCCTGTTGCACCCCTGATTCGTCCATGTGTGCACATGTGGCGCACATACATGCTCTAAGGGCATGTATGTCTGCCACATTGCACACTTCAAATTGCACTAAAATGCTTTTTTACAGGTATTCGTCATTTACCATCAACTTTTAGTTGGTGGTAAATAACGAATCCCCACACCAACGAGACACTCCCCCTACATATCATTTCAGGATTCGGTATTTACTGAATCGGTAATTTTACCGATTCGGTAATTTTACCGATTCGGTAAATTACCGAATCCTGAAATATGCCCCCTACATAGCAAAAGCCTAAATACCGGTCGGTAACGGGATATTTACCGAAAATCGGCCGTTACCGACCGGTATTTGGCTTCCTACATATGGCCCTTAGTCTCTAGACAAGAGATCCCCAATCCTATAGAAACACCCTTTTTCCCACCTTGCCAAACACTCATCATGTAAAATCCTTGGAAGCTGATTATTCCTAATCAAGGGGTATACGTACTGAATCTGCCCACCTGAGTTTTTTCTGTATGCCTGCCCAGTTACAGAAAGTGGCAATCAAGTCCTTAAACCGTGTTTTTTTAAATAACTTGATTCAAGAAATTCCACAAGACAACCATTGGCCCATGCCCCAATCAAAATCTCAAATATCGAGGGAACGTAGCTGGGGTTGTCTCCTTCCATAACCTTATTGCAGAAAAGAGGCCCATAATACTGCAGAACTGTTGCTAGATAGTATAGCCTGAAATTGGGAAACCCCCAACCTCCTCTATCCCTAGGAAGGCACAAAAATGCATTGTCTCTCCTGGTCCTGCCATATGACCAGGTAAATCTAGCCAACTCCCTCTTAATTTGCTTGATCCAGTCATTGTGTATCTCCAGAGGGATCGTACAAAAAATATACAATAATTTTGGCAGGATCATCATTTTAATTAGGTTGCACCTCCCCATTTTTGACAACTTTAGATAGTCTCATTGGCTAAGGTGGTTCTTGATTTTCCCCATTATCGGTAAGAGATTTAGACCTACTATATCTTCCACCTTTGCTGTTATATGTATGCCTAAATAGACTGCTTCTTCGACAATCCTGTTGTGAGAGGCAGTAGTAAATCTGTTTATCAAGATCTGCATTTTCGCCGTGTTTAGTGAAAAACCAGATTGAGTCCCAAAATTTTCAGCTATGGTTTCCGCGGCATGCAATGCTCTATCAGGATTGGAAGTAATTATAGCCACGTCATCCACATCAGCTAATAGCTTAGTGTCCCAACCCTGTAAACTTACAGAGATAATGTCGGTGGAGGGTTCCAGCCGTCTGAGGAGGGGATCTATATATAGTGTGATTAGCTGGGTAGAGGAAGGACACCCCTGCCTAGTTCCCCTACCAACTGAAAATTACTCAGATTCTGCCCCCATTATTTGTAGTTGTGCTGTAGGGTTAGTATACAAAACCTGTACTGCCCTGATAAAAGACGCCCCTAGGTCATTAGCCTCCAAAATCCTCCATAGATAGCTCCATGACACTCTGTCAAAAGCCTTCTCGTCGTCCAAAAACGTGACCCCCCCCATTGGGTTTGGGAGGACCTCTGTATCGTCAAATAGTGAGATTGCCCGCCTAACATGGTCTACCATCCCTCTCCCCTGAATGAAGCCATATTGCTAAACCGACACAAGATGCTGCAATACATTATTTAATCTAGTTGCCAAAAATTGTTAATATAATTTAGCATCGCTGTTTAAAAGTGTAATAGGTCTATAAGAGCCCATGGTGATAGGGTCTTTGCCTTTCTTTAAAAAAAAACAATGTTGGCAGTGCTCCATGAGCCTGGTGGTGCAGCCCCATCCCTAACTTCCTTAAATAGTCCGAGCATTTCCTGGCAGATCTCTCTAAAAAAGACTTTGTAAAACTCTAAAGTATACAGTCTGTTCCTGTAGCTTTGCCTGATGGGAGGCTTGAAGAGCTATCTGAAGCTCTTCCTGGGAGAAATCTAACCCCAGTAAGAGACCCTCCTCCTGGGAGACCTTCACCCTCAGAACAAAATTGAGCTGTTCAGCATACATTTGGGAACCTCCTACAGGCGAAGCCATATATAAATCCTCATAGAATTCCCTAAAGGCCGCCCAGATATCCGCAGGATCTGAGACTACTTTTCCCTGCATGTTCCTGACCTGCTCTATGTACCCTGCCGCCACCTGTTGTCTTTCCCTGACTGTTAGTAATCGACCCACGCTTTCGCCATATTCATAGCATTCCTGCTTTTGGCAAGGCACTTCCCTGCCATCCTTTCAGCATAAAAATCATTCAGACAAGCTTTAGCTACAGCAATTGAGTTCAAGACCGGAGATTTTATCACATACCCTAGACCCGTACTAATTAGTTCTGTTTCTAAGAGGGTGAGATTTTAATAGAGCTCTTTGATCTGAGCTGCCCATTTCTTTTGTTTGACCAGACTATACCGCAGAGTTTCTCCTCTCACCGATGGCTTAAAAGCATCCCAAATCAGTCCTGGGGGATCACTATCCGTGTTGTTATTAAAGAGCTCCCCTATCCAACCCTTCATATAATTAACATATTATTGGTCAAATAGGAGTGCCCTCTCAAACGTCCACCTCTAATACTCCTTTCTTAGTCCTACAAGAGGGAGTTCCATACAACAGGATTATGATCTGACATTGGGAAGAGCTCCACCTAGGCCTCCTTAAGTAAAGGTGGTGAGATTAAAAAATAATTGAGCCTAGCGAACTTGCCATGAGAAGCAGAATAATAAGTGTATCCTGGCTCCTGGACTTTCAAACTATGCCATACATCTACCAGTCCAATATCCCTTAGAAGATTCTTCAACGCCTTAGAGGATAGTGGTTTACGCCCTATACTGGATGCCACATAACCCCCAGGCGCTCCTCTAGACCCGATAATATTTAGGTCCCCACAGACTATGTACGTTGCAAGCCAGGAGAGTAATTCAGTAGCTAAAAAACTCAATAAACCAGGGTCTTCTAAGACTGGAGCACATACTGAACATAATGTAAATGAGCCTATACCTCCTCTGCATTCCATTATTACCCATCTGCCATTCTTGTCCACTGCCTTTCTCCCAGGCGTAATAGCACTGCCTTTCGTTAAAATAGCTACCACCTTAGTCCTAACATTTTGAGTTGTATAGGCAGCTACTTTTTATCCCAAAGAGTTCAACATATTTCTATCTTTCCATGCTATGTGGGTCCCCTAAAGACAATACGCATCTGCTTGTAAAATGTTTAAATCTTCTTGAATCTTTCTTCTTTTAGTGCTATTGTTTAACCCACAAATATTAATAGTGGCAATGCCAAGCTTATCCATTACGCCTATATATCATCTTAGCCAACGATATTTTCCTGTCACAGTTAACACAGGCATTATACTGCTACTGAAAGCTCCCTGTTCCAATCTTTTTTACACACTTTTCTTTAACCTTTAATGCTACCAGACAATTTGAAAAAAACAGGCTTTTGCGGCAAATTACAAACCAACTTTTCAACAAGTGACCCCCCTTCCCAAACCCTGCCCCAACGCCCCCTACCCCTTCTCCCCATAACCCCCCTACCATTGAAAGCATCCAGACCAACCAGATTTTTTTTTTATATCAAAGAGAGAGCCAGTAAAAGAGAAGGGCAGGGTACGGGTAAGGTTTCTGTATTAGAAAAACCCCACTCTTATAGAGTTTAACCCGCACCCTTTTAGCTAATATACTTTAAGGATTTTATACACTTCTTTTCTCAGCCAGAGCCTGATCCAAATACTCTCTGGCTTATATTTTGGAGGTGAAAAACTTGAGATACCCTCTGACAATTGTTTTCAACCTAGCTGGGGCAAGCAAAAATGCCTCAGACCGGCTTCTTGATAAGGTTTAATTATCTGCCGTAATCGAGGGCGACCGTTCCACCATCAGGGCGGACAAAGAAAGAAGACTCCTTATATTGCCTTTTAGCCTCAGAACAGGCTTTCTCGAATATGGCCTGCCTTAGCATTAAATTACCAAAAAAGACTAATATGGCCCTCGGCTGGTTTAGATATCTGCTAGGCAATTTGAGGCGAGCAAATGGAAACCGGTGAACCCTCTGGACCTCACGCCCCCAGTCTCACCTTGTGAGCTCTGGAAAGGATTCTTTAAGAAGGTCCAGGATAAAAGATCGAATGTCATCCCCTTCCAAGCCTTCCTTGATCCCAAGGAAGCAGAGGTTGTTTCTTCTCTAGTGATTCTCCAGATCCTCAAGGTTCCACATAGCGTCAGTTAGTTGAGCTTCATGAGACTTTGTCTGCTCTCTCACAGAAGTTAGTTCATTTTCAACAGCAGATGTTCTCTCTTCCATGATGTTCAGCCATTCACCAATCTCAACACAGGCTTTCCTTACTTTCCGTACTGCTCCTTCCAGTTTCTTTATAGCCTGTCTTGCTCTTTTCCCATCCTCCAGAGTCTCAGCACAGTGTTCTTTAATTGACTCTAGAATCAGGCTCAAAGCGGGATTTATATTAGTTAACCCTATAACTTGCTGTCCAGCTGAGGAGATTTCTACCTATGCAGGCACCAAGCCCGCAGGTCCCAATATTCTTGTTTGTGAATAATCCCACTAAAGCCCAGAACCGGCAATGCATCCTCCCTTATTTTTTCGTGACTCGTGTGGCTCTTAGATCCTTTAGAGCTCCTTTGGTGCTTTTGGTGCTTAAGGGAAGTCTCTGGTGCTTCCAATGTGCTAAAGGCTGAAGTTGATACACTGTCCTCAGTATCACTGTGACCAGAATAGGGAGATCCTGAATGTGATTCCTCGGTAAGTGAGAAAAATGTATCTGTCCCATCGGATATGATGCCCACAGCTAATAACATTTCTAGGCCTGTGGTACAGGTCGGCCCCCCAGAAGCACCATCCAGTAAAGCAGACCAGGCGTTAGATTGAGAGTCACATACAGTTTGAAATTCATTCCCAATGCCTCCATGAGCCGTCTCCCTCGGGGTGATAAGTGATGAAGGAGCACCAGTTGCACAGAGCATAGGGCCATCATTTCTTACAGCTTTGTCTGCCGTCTCACTTTCCCCCAGATCCTCCAGATCTTCCAAATGCACCAAGGTAATGCCCGACGTTCCATCAGCTAGGGTTTGGTCAGGTGTCGCAGAGATTTGGCTCTCTGTTCCATCATCAACCTTTAAGAAATACGCAATGGCCGATTGGGGTGAAGCTGGGATAGTAACTAGATTATCCCCATCAGAGGTCGCTCCCCCTTCTTCCACCACCTTGGTCACCATTAGTTTCCTACCCACCATATGTGCACAATCGGTTAAATTTCTTCTCTTCCCTGTCCCCATGCTCTCCAACAGTATTTCAAAATGTGGGGTTCGTTGGGCTTACCTGCATTCACCTCGAGATTCACCGGGGGGACTACTGTCTTGATCCCTGAAATTGAGTTATATTCTGTCCCACAACCTCCTTAGCCTGCTTCGTTGTTTTGGGTGGCATTGCCTCTGCCTCTGCAGCCAAGGGAGGAACAGTTACTGCTGCTCGCGCCCTTCGGGCTTATCCCAAACTTGCAACAGCGAGGCCCACCCACGTCCTTAGGGTGCCCTGGAAAGACCGAGCAAGCCTCACGGCCAGCACACCAATCACTCCAAGACTGCTCCTCCTTCGAGCCACGCTGAATGCCCCCAAAGCTCTGCATGCATAGACACTGCCAGCACACCGCTGCGGTGATCCTACGCGATTGCCATCTTGCTTTCCTCAGACGAGGTGTCCTGGATCCTAAGGTATCTACGGATGTGGTGGCTCTCCAAACTCTTGTCTTCTACTGGGTTTTTTCAGGGTCCACTGGGAAGGGTCCTCTTTGTTTAAAATTGCAACCGTGACATACATTGATTTGTACGGAGAACGCGGTCATGTTACCACACTGCACACGACCTCCGTGGGGCTCCTACTCACCTAGGGTGGTTCCTTGGGTCCCCAGCACTTCTGCAACCTCTGACTAGTGTCTTGACTTGAGTCGTGGTTTGCATACAACTATTTTAGTATATGGTTTGACCCCCCACTGATGACCACTGTGTATTCTGTGCTACTTACCTGTTTCTATTGCAAAGTATTGTGTGCATTGTGTACATCTTTGGCTAGGAGATATCTGCATGTGTTAGTGAGCATCTTACAATAAATACATATTTTTATAAATACACTGTGTGATTCTTTTTCACTTAATCTATATTTATGAGATTGTGTTCTGGTAAAACAAGCTGCTTTACACTCCTTCTGGGCTAAGCCTGAAGGCTGCTCTCCACAGATACTGCTAAGAGAGCTTTCTAAGGTTGTCTAAGACCACTAAAATCACCATAATGGTTGCCTGGATCAGTGCAAGGTGTCCACTTACATAAGTGTACATCATATACTGAGTCAGCCTCTCACATAATATAACTGGTCTTTGGTTGAAGTTACTGGTTATCCTATACCATGATCTATTGTCTTCTCCACCTGGCAGCACGTCCATATGAGACATAACACCCCCGGAACTGTTAATAGGCCTAGGTTTCCCCATTGGTGGTGCCCATGCCTTTGTCAGCACAGTTGAACATGCTGGTTGTGTAAGGGGGCCTGAAAGATGAGTAACAACTTCCAACTCAGGCGTTTGTAGTAACAGTGTCTCGTTGCTCCTTTTGCTCCACTCCTGAGGACTACAACCCTCGGTGATAGAAGAATCAATTGGCACAGCAGTTAGAGTATGTAATGCGTTTTGAACAGCTTGCTTACTCTGGTTGAGATCAAAAAGCTCTTTTTCTATTGCTGCTAGATGATGATTGATTGGGTCCAATTTGGTATCCATGGTGGCTAGCAAGGAGCTCATAAACAGGTCCAACATGGTCACTATATCTGATTTATCGACGACTTGTGGGTCGTTCGAGCTTAGCCGCAGGCCGTCAACACTCAGGCACTAGGATTTACCCCCTGGCCGGGGACATTTCCTTTCCGCTCCTGTTCCAACTCTAGAGCCCTCTACTGGGCCCACTGGGGCTAGCTAAATAACTACTGCAAAAGTGGACAGAATAAGTTTGCTATGGTAGCATTACCTGAAGGAGTAGATAAATGAGTCTCACAGCCCGTTTCCTGTTCTATAGACAGGGTGGTGCGATCCTGGAGCCTGCTCTAGCTGCTCCAGGTACATAGATGGTGAAACACTCAGTGGACCAGAGAATAACTGATTTTAAAGGAGAGCGAGAGAGGTGGCGAGTGACTAGTTCTATCACCTTGTCTGAGACACCGGTTGCTCATTGTAAAAAGGTGTCCAAAGTAGTTACTGGTCTCCCAGGGGCCCTTGGAGCAGCCAAAACTACCTTACGTTTCCCCATAAATCAACAAGCATGGAACATGAAGGAAAAAAGGAGTGACTCAGGTAAAGCGTTAGATATGACCATAATATGTAGGCCCCCACCAGTGTTCCTCCTTATATGCAGAGGGGGAAAACAAGAGTCTTATTCCAATTTAGGTGGATATCCAGTATAGGCAGAAATGTATAAGTGAAGCTACCTCCTACCTGCTCTTCCAGGGTACAACTTGCAACAGGGCATACAAAACCGTCCCCAAAGTCAGGCAGCCAAGAGGGTGGGGCCCAGCCTCCTCCCGTCTCTGACAGGTGGGGACAGGACCCTCTTTGTCCTGGACTTTGCCAGAGCTTTGCCCGCACACGGCCCACACAGCGAAGGATGACAAGCGCTTTTCAGCGCAGGGAGGCAGAACAACGGGCCCTCCTCCTCCTGAGTGATTGAATTCTGAGACAGCTAGTACCCACCATCACTCCACAGCTCCAGGCACAGCTGAGCTATGCCATTAAGGAAGAGAGTGGTAAGGGTGTATGTTAGACCTGGCATCCTTGGTGTGGTTCACCCCTGACGGTTTAGCTTGACCTCTCCTGTTTTCCTGACTTAGGGCCTGATTTAGATTTCAGTGGATGAGTTACTCCATCACAACGGTGACAGATATCCTGTATGCCAAAATATAAATCAGGCACTTTGTTTCTTCTGGCTTAAGAACACTGCACACTTTAACACTGCTAGCCAGTGCTAAAGTGTGTGACCTCTCCTTAATACCTGGAAGAATTGGCTTATACCTGATTGGCATATTTAATTTACTTGTAAGTACCTGTGAAGTGGCACTACCTGTGCCCAGGGCCTGTAAATGAAATGCTACAAGTGGGTCTGCAGAATTGTGCCACCCACTTGAGTAGCCCTTTAAACATGTCTCAGACCTTGCATTGCAGCCTGTGTGTGCAGTTGTAAACTGCCCTTTCAACCTAGCAAAATAAATCATTTTCCAGGCCCAAACCATCCTTTTTAAAACATGTAAGTCATCTCACAGTATGCCCTGACCAGCCCAGAGAGCAAAACGCAGTGTATTTAAAAAATTGAACATGTACTTTCAAGTTTTACAAGCCCTGGTCTTAAATTTGTCTTTCATTACTGCAAGGTCTACCTCTCCCATGGGATAACATTGGAGTTTCCTTATTACATCTAAAAAGCTGAAACTTGCAAATGGGAAGAGGTAACCAGTTCACATTTGGTGTCTTTGGAATTGTATTGATAAATCCTCTCTTATGGTGAAGTTGGATTTTAAATTACAATTTTGAAAATGACACATTTAGAAAGTTAACATTTTTCTGACTTATCCATTTAGTGCCTGCGGCCTGTGTCTGGGTCACATGACTGGGTGTAGCTGACAGTTAGGCTGTGTGTATTCCCCCTAGACAGCCATCACTTTTGTACTGCATAGTCTCTAGAACTGTGGCTAGAAACCTTATCATATTGCTTATTAGAGTTCTGGCATCAGGTTAATTTCGAGTGGAATGGAATCAGGTGTCAATCTGCCCCTTATTGAAAAAATCCACCCTTGAGATACAAAAAATAATAGACCTAGACTTAAATGCAGCTATCAGCAAAATACTGGAGAAGGCACTCAATGCAGATCTTATAGCCTTGATACTCATAATATTCTGGATCCCTCACAACATAGTTTTAGGCCTTCACATTGTACTGAGTCCGCCTTGTTGGTTGTTACTGAGGAGATCAGCAGGCACGTGGATACAGATAGAAGGGCTGCGCTGATTCTTCTCGATCTCTCTGCTACGTTTGATACCATCAATCATTCACTGTTAATCAACTGGCTTGAAAGGTTCGGGATCAGAGGCATAGCCCTTACCATCCTTAGTTCATTTCTTGTGGTCAGTTAACATAGCGTGGGATTTGGAGATTTTGTGACAGATCCATTTTCCTTACCTTGTGGTGTGTCTCAGGGCTCTGCACTATTGCCCACACTTTCTAACATCTACGTCACTGCTTGGGCAAAACTTATATCTTAGGGCTTTGCCATTGTGTCATATGCAGATGACATACAAATTGTGGTATCCACCTCTTTGGATGTTGACGCTGTGACCAGCAAATTTAAAGAATGTTTGTCTCACATTGTCATATGGGTGCAGGAAAACTGCCTAAAGTTGAACTCTGAAAAAACAAAGGTTATCCTCTTCGGTTCCAACAACTCATTCTCGAACTGGTCCTGGTGGTCTTCCAGTCTGGACACCCCTCCATATTGACATTCAGAAATTAAAATATCTTGGGTGTGGTTTGATGAACAGCTTTGTTTTTCTGACCAAATAACTAAGGCTACATCCTCTTGTTTTCATCTTCTAAGGGTGTTGAGGAAACTGTTTTCTTTTATTCCCTTGAATATGCAGAAGATGGTCATTGTAGCATTAGTTCTATCCAGGCGCGCAACACCCATTGGGCTCACCGGGCTTCAGCCCCCCCCCGTCATGTGTGTCAGCCCGGCTGAGACAGCCTCGCAGGCTGGCGTCCGTCTAATTGCAGCCGCACCTGAGTACTTCACGGGTCTTTAAAAGACCATTTACACGTTAATGAGGCTTTTGTTGCGTTTTCGCCCCTTCTTACAGCCACTCTGCCTATGGCTGGAAGACTTAGCCCCCCCCGAAATCTTTTTCAGCCCCCCCCGAAATTTAGCTCTAGTTGCCCGCCTGGTTCTATCCATGATAGACTACTGCAACACTATATCTAGGCATTCAGAAGAGATTGCAGTTAAAACTTCAGTCACTTCAGAAAAAGGTTGCCCGTCTGCTCTTGAAGATACCAAAATGTGATCCTATCTCCAAGGGCATTTGTGACCTTCATTGGTTGCCTGTGGCCAAATGGGTCAAATGAAAGGCCCTTTGTATTGTTTATAATGCCTTGTACAACTGAGGTCCCGCTAATTTTTGAAAGTCCCTAATCTGGTATGTGGGCAATCATAATTTAAGATCTGGCACTGCAAAATTAGAGTTAGTTCCTGGAATAAAAAAAAAGTCAGATAGGGAGGAGGAAGTTTTTCCTCTCAGGCCTGTAGAATGTAGAATACTCTGCCCTTTGCCTTGATATTTCAATCTAATAGATCCTCTTTCACGAAAATGTGACAAATCTGGAACACTTAGCACGAAGACGCCTTGGCATACCCACGCTTTATAAATTCTTAATTACACAATGGAGAGCTTAGATGTGCTTGGGTAGCCCATCACTGGCAGGATGGGCGGGCTTAGACTTGAATTTGTTTTTTCTGTCTCTACACAAAGGGCTGCATGTCCCCTGTAGTTAGTCTGGAAGGCAGGGGAGGCAGGAAGCCCCTGCACTTCAAAGGGAAACCACTAGAACCTTCTTCCACTTCAAAGGAGGCACTTGGTTTATATATTGGACCTCAGACACCAACTCTTCAATATCTTCAATACATTTTTTGAACTATGAGGACTCTTCCAGGAAGAAGTCCTGCTGTGCTAATGAAAGGACTGCCACTCTGCTGGACTTTCATAAACCACTGTAGCAATAAATGTTACAAATTGTTGGAGTCCCCAAAAGATCCATATAATAACACTTTTAAAATTAAAGAATAATTAAATGTTTGTCTTGAACATATCAATACTATAGTTATGTCATTAGTTCTTCATTTTCATTCAGGAAGAAATGCATAAAGTAATGGTATTTTGGACACTTTTGAGTTATGGATCTTTGTTTCTTCTTTTCTATTTCATTTTGGCAAAATATAGAGTCTTTCCATAATTGGCTCATTTTGGAAGGATTAATATGATGGTGAACTGGGGTGGCAGAGTGGGCTAAAGAACGGTGATGGATCAAACCCAGATCTGTTGACTGGGTGTGAGGGTTTGATTGGTTCTGATGCTCCGTCCATCACCACCCCCTTTTGTACCGCTTTGTTCGCCATAAGTTGGCAGGGTATGCTCAGACGTGAGCCCCTTGCTCACTTTGCCACTGGATTCAAGCAAGCCTGGCTGAAGACGGCTGAAATGCCAGAAACCGGTCCTAGGAAGCTTGTTTCCGGTCCAGGGAAGGCATGGCTTGGCAGTTCGGGCTGGACTGTTCCCATGAGGTACAGGGTCAGACTGATTTGCATATGACCATGTCTGAACTGGGGTGGCAGAGTGGGCTAAAGAACGGTGATGGATCAAACCCAGATCTGTTGACTGGGTGTGAGTGTTTGATTGGTTCTGATGCTGCGTCCATCGCCACCCCCTTTTGTACCGCTTTGTTCGCCATAAGTTGGCAGGGTATGCTCAGACGTGAGTCCCTTGCTCACTTTGCCACTGGATTCAAGCAAGCCTGGCTGAAGACGACTGAAATGCCAGAAACCGATCCTAGGAAGCTTGTTTCCGGTCCAGGGAAGGCATGGGTTGGCAGTTCGGGCTGGACTGTTCCCATGAGGCACAGGGTCAGACTGATTTGCATATGGCCATGTCTGAACTGGGGTGGCAGAGTGGGCTAAAGAACGGTGATGGATCAAACCCAGATCTGTTGACTGGGTGTGAGTGTTTGATTGGTTCTGATGCTCCGTCCATCACCACCCCCTTTTGTACCGCTTTGTTCGCCATAAGTTGGCAGGGTATGCTCAGACGTGAGTCCCTTGCTCACTTTGCCACTGGATTCAAGCAAGCCTGGCTGAAGACGGCTGAAATGCCAGAAACCGGTCCTAGGAAGCTTGTTTCCGGTCCAGGGAAGGCATGGCTTGGCAGTTCGGGCTGGACTTTTCCCATGAGGCACAGGGTCAGACTGATTTGCATATGGCCATGTCTGAACTGGGGTGGCAGAGTGGGCTAAAGAACGGTGATGGATCAAACCCAGATCTGTTGACTGGGTGTGAGTGTTTGATTGGTTCTGATGCTCCGTCCATCACCACCCCCTTTTGTACCACTTTGTTCGCCATAAGTTGGCAGGGTATGCTCAGACATGAGTCCCTTGCTCACTTTGCCACTGGATTCAAGCAAGCCTGGCTGAAGACGGCTGAAATGCCAGAAACCGGTCCTAGGAAGCTTGTTTCCGGTCCAGGGAAGGCATGGCTTGGCAGTTCGGGCTGGACTTTTCCCACGAGGCACAGGGTCAGACTGATTTGCATATGGCCATGTCTGAACTGGGGTGGCAGAGTGGGCTAAAGAACGGTGATGGATCAAACCCAGATCTGTTGACTGGGTGTGAGTGTTTGATTGGTTCTGATGCTCCGTCCATCACCACCCCCTTTTGTACCGCTTCGTTCGCCATAAGTTGGCAGGGTATGCTCAGACGTGAGTCCCTTGCTCACTTTGCCACTGGATTCAAGCAAGCCTGGCTGAAGACGGCTGAAATGCCAGAAACCGGTCCTAGGAAGCTTGTTTCCGGTCCAGGGAAGGCATGGCTTGGCAGTTCGGGCTGGACTGTTCCCATGAGGCACAGGGTCAGACTGATTTGCATATGGCCATGTCTGAACTGGGGTGGCAGAGTGGGCTAAAGAACGGTGATGGATCAAACCCAGATCTGTTGACTGGGTGTGAGTGTTTGATTGGTTCTGATGCTCCGTCCATCACCACCCCCTTTTGTACCGCTTTGTTCGCCATAAGTTGGCAGGGTATGCTCAGACGTGAGTCCCTTGCTCACTTTGCCACTGGATTCAAGCAAGCCTGGCTGAAGACGGCTGAAATGCCAGAAACCGATCCTAGGAAGCTTGTTTCCGGTCCAGGGAAGGCATGGGTTGGCAGTTCGGGCTGGACTGTTCCCATGAGGCACAGGGTCAGACTGATTTGCATATGGCCATGTCTGAACTGGGGTGGCAGAGTGGCCTAAAGAACGGTGATGGATCAAACCCAGATCTGTTGACTGGGTGTGAGTGTTTGATTGGTTCTGATGCTCCGTCCATCACCACCCCCTTTTGTACCGCTTCGTTCGCCATAAGTTGGCAGGGTATGCTCAGACGTGAGTCCCTTGCTCACTTTGCCACTGGATTCAAGCAAGCCTGGCTGAAGACGGCTGAAATGCCAGAAACCGGTCCTAGGAAGCTTGTTTCCGGTCCAGGGAAGGCATGGCTTGGCAGTTCGGGCTGGACTGTTCCTATGAGGCACAGGGTCAGACTGATTTGCATATGGCCATGTCTGAACTGGGGTGGCAGAGTGGGCTAAAGAACGGTGATGGATCAAACCCAGATCTGTTGACTGGGTGTGAGTGTTTGATTGGTTCTGATGCTCCGTCCATCACCACCCTCTTTTGTACCACTTTGTTCGCCATAAGTTGGCAGGGTATGCTCAGACATGAGTCCCTTGCTCACTTTGCCACTGGATTCAAGCAAGCCTGGCTGAAGACGGCTGAAATGCCAGAAACCGGTCCTAGGAAGCTTGTTTCCGGTCCAGGGAAGGCATGGCTTGGCAGTTCGGGCTGGACTTTTCCCACGAGGCACAGGGTCAGACTGATTTGCATATGGCCATGTCTGAACTGGGGTGGCAGAGTGGCCTAAAGAACGGTGATGGATCAAACCCAGATCTGTTGACTGGGTGTGAGTGTTTGATTGGTTCTGATGCTCCGTCCATCACCACCCCCTTTTGTACCGCTTCGTTCGCCATAAGTTGGCAGGGTATGCTCAGACGTGAGTCCCTTGCTCACTTTGCCACTGGATTCAAGCAAGCCTGGCTGAAGACGGCTGAAATGCCAGAAACCGGTCCTAGGAAGCTTGTTTCCGGTCCAGGGAAGGCATGGCTTGGCAGTTCGGGCTGGACTGTTCCCATGAGGCACAGGGTCAGACTGATTTGCATATGGCCATGTCTGAACTGGGGTGGCAGAGTGGGCTAAAGAACGGTGATGGATCAAACCCAGATCTGTTGACTGGGTGTGAGTGTTTGATTGGTTCTGATGCTCCGTCCATCACCACCCCCTTTTGTACCGCTTTGTTCGCCATAAGTTGGCAGGGTATGCTCAGACGTGAGTCCCTTGCTCACTTTGCCACTGGATTCAAGCAAGCCTGGCTGAAGACGGCTGAAATGCCAGAAACCGGTCCTAGGAAGCTTGTTTCCGGTCCAGGGAAGGCATGGCTTGGCAGTTCGGGCTGGACTGTTCCCATGAGGCACAGGGTCAGACTGATTTGCATATGGCCATGTCTGAACTGGGGTGGCAGAGTGGGCTAAAGAACGGTGATGGATCAAACCCATATCTGTTGACTGGGTGTGAGTGTTTGATTGGTTCTGATGCTCCGTCCATCACCACCCCCTTTTGTACCGAAACTAAAAGAGAACATTTGCAGTTAGAAGGCTAATCATTTGGCTCATGAAGAGATTTGATGAAGGTAAGCAGATAGACTGTGAGTGGTCAGAAAATATGTTAGTTTGTCAATCCCAGAATTTGGGGGCATATCAACAAGGCGGCGATAAAAAATTATCGCCGCCTTAGCGCCAGTTTCCGGCGATAAAGCGGCGATAATTTTATCGCCCTATCAATAAGGCGAAGCTAACCCCTGTTAGTGTTACTTTTCCGGCGATAGCGACCGGAATTTTATCGCCTTTCAAGCCAGCGATGATGATCGCTAATGACATGCAAAGTAGGCGTTCCTGACTGAAAAATCATGAAAAAAGTTGCTAACACAGCTGCTCACTATTAACAAGGTTATCGCCACATAGCTTAGCTACGAACAAACGCACGCTAACTCCCGCTAACTCCAGTTTTTAACACCTGATAAAAACCTGACTTAAACTGGAGATAAGTGGGTGCATATAAGGGAGAGTTGGCCCGAGCCTTCCCAGAACAGCCACAGAAGCCATGGAGATAGTCATCATGCAGCTTGGAGTCCCACCAATGCAGCAACAACAACAACGACCTCAAATGCCACCACCACCAGGACCACCACCACCCATGCAGCAACGAAGAAGACAGCGGTCACTGTGCAGAGGTGTCTACCTCACAGACTTAAGGCCAGAGGAAGTCATAGCCCACTACAGGCTCAAAAGGACATCCATCCAGCACATCCTGACCCTTATTGCCCACAGGCTGACGCCACCAACACAGCGGATAACCAATATCCCTCTGCAGACAAAACTGCTCACTGTGCTGCACTTCTTGGCCTCTGGGACATTGCAACCAACAACAGCCAGAGTCGGTGGAGTATCACAGGCATCCTTCTCAACCTTCCTCCCCACTGTCTTGGATGGTGATGATTCCTCAGCACCTACCCTTCCCCAACACCGTGCAGGAGCAGATTGCCATCAAGCAAGGATTCCATGCCATTGCTGGCTTACCACAGGTGATCGGTGCAATTGACTGCACACATGTACCATTTGTGCCCCCTGCGGACAGCGAACACATCTACCGCAACAGGAAGCACACCCATTCAATGAATGTGCAGGCAATAGTGGACCACCGCGGACTGTTTCACAAATGTCGTTGCCAAATTTCCATGTGCATGATGCATTCATCTTCCGCCACTGCATCATAAACCAGCGCTTCCAGGATGGCACATATGGAAATGCATTGCTTGTCGGTAAGTACCAACTGAACACACCACATGCACAAAAAACACAACCATGTTGACCCATCTAGTGGGAGGATGTAAATACATTGCCTAGGTACTGGTTGGAGGGGTGCACAAAATGCATGGGCACATGCTGATGTATTGTGTACGAGGATGATGTATACTGGCTCCACAGTGTAGAGCACGGCTACTCATAGTATGGCCCACGTGCTGCCAACGGCCTGGTAAGCCTTTCTTGTTGGGCCGTGGACCTTGCAGACATTGTACCTGTGTGCCATGCCTGCAGATTTCATAAGAGTGCCACCAAACATTGCTGCACCACCGTGGACTCCGAGAGACTCTGCACCATGGGGGCTGTGCGAGTCCAGCGATAGTCAGAGTGAAGAGACAGAGGGAGGGAGAGCTAGAGCAAGGGAGGGAGAGATAGAGCGAGGGAGGGAGACAGAGAGAGGGAGGCAGAGAGAGAGAGAGAAATGTGTGTATGCCAGGTCTGGTGGCTCAGTGAACGAGGGGGTCCGCACCAGGGGCCTGTGTCCAACCACATGGTCAGTTTCCATTCTCACTAGCCCTGCCCCCTTCCCCACTGACTCCGCTCCCACCCATGTGGCACACTGCCACAAACCACACTGCAAATTTTGGACCAGAGAGAAAGTATGTGATTACCCATGGTGTAGAGTAACCCCCAGCACCTGGCCATCTATGTACCTAATCAAAGTCATCCTCGCTGGTATCCCAGTCCGGTGTGTGGTCGCATTGTTGATGAAGATGCTCATGTTGCAGTTCTTGTTGCTGGTGACCTATTAGGGTGACCCAACATTGCATAAGTACTCACACATGTACAATCAGTGTGTCAAATCCGAGGTCTGTCGTGACCAAGGTTGTAACAATGCACTTTGATTGTAGGAAGTGCAGAGTGTGGCAAATGTGCATGCATAGGCCGGAAAATGTGTCATGAAGCCACCATACAGCGCCATTGGTGTTGACTGCAGTGTTGTTGGTGCTGCTGTTGATGGTGTCTAGTAGCATCTCCTTTCACTATGCCACACACATTTCTCAATCTCACCCCTGTGATATGGTGTGTCATGTGGTTGGCCGATGAGTAAATGGATGTCTATTCGGCCAATACTTGTGTGTTGAAATAGATAGGTCAAATGCTAAACAATTACAAATGCTAAGTTGTATGCAAAGGTGAGCCATGCCATGTATATCAGCTTGGTGAAGTGTGTGGCCAGTCAGATCTGGTCAAATAAACCACATAGTGTAAATGATTTGGAGAAGTGGAGTCATGTGAGTTTCATGCCCTGCTAGTGACAGATGACCCAGGCCATGAAGTTTACGTTGTGTCATAAGTTAGTGTTGATGGTGTTTTCAAACCTTCACTGTCTCCAGTGGGCCCTGCAGGTGAGGTGGCTGCGGACTGTCCCTCGTTATCTCACGGAACATATAATTGCATGGCTTGTGTGGTGTTACAGGTCTGCCATCAGCACAAGATGCATGTCTGAATGTGAGCTGTGTCATGCGTGGCCGATGGCATGGTATCATTCACATGGCGGTGACTGCAAGGAGTGTGGATCAGTGCCCTGGCTAGATGTCCTGAGAGCCAGGCTGCCTGTTGGTGTCTGTGGTTTTAGGGCAGGTCTCAGTTCCATTGTGTACATTTGTAGTGACACGTATGCAACTGTGCAGCAAACGCAAGCTAAATGGCTCATGGCAATGTACTCAGCACTGATGCCGCTAAATAGCTAGAAGCAACACGTCTAACCTAAGTCTAAGAATTGCTAAAATCACAAGATAATAAACTGTCAACACTGCTAACATAGTATGCCTAATGAATAATGTACCCATCTCTCCCTCACATGTCATGGGTGATCAAGGATATGCTCTGTGCCCGTGGATGATGACACCTGTGCAAAACCCCACCACCCAGGCATAGAGGCAGTACAATGCTGCACATTGCCGCACACGTGGGATAGTAGTGCGTACATTCGGCGTGCTCAAGTCACGTTTTCGTTGCCTGGATGTTACAGGTGGCAAACTGCTCTACAGTCCAGCAGTGGTAAACAAAATAATCCTGGCATGTTGTGTACTGCACAACATTTGTGTGCGCACAAATGCACCGTGGATACAAGTGCCTGGAGCACCGGGCGATGAACAGGATGAGGGTGAGGACCAGCAAGGTGGCCCACACCCCACAGCCACTGCAGCTGGAATTGCCCGAAGGGACCGGATCATAAATAATTTCTTCACATGAGCACATCAGATTGTCATTTACAAAAGCAAATACATGTATTTAGAAAAGGACCTCAAGTTCTGTTTGTGAAAATAAACAAACTCAACACACATACCCTGTCTGCAAGTTACTCTCCTGCATCAGTATATCACTATGAAACGTTACCATTGTACAATAATTGCAAGTAAGAGTACCAAAGTAAAATCATGCTGTGTATGGTTCATCATCCCAGAGAGTTCCAATAGTGCGTCAAGCGTGCACAAGCTGACTTTACAATGAGTAAAATCGGGCACACAACTCAGCAATGGTTTGTCAAATACTATGTAATACACGATTCACAGGGTGTACTTGACATGACAATTTATATAATGTATGGTCTATGAACTGACAAAAAATGAGTTCATTGTAATTTGTTGTTAAATATAACTGTTAAGGCCATGATAAGGGTGCCATATTAGAAATTTGGGTGTGGAATGGGGCACTAACCTGAGAAGTGGGTGTGGAATAGGGCATTACCCTGAGAAGTGGGTGTGGAATAGGGATCAATGTGGAGAAGTGGGTGGGGAATGGGGCTCAAATCTGATAAGTGGATGTGGAATGGTGCTCAAATATGAGAGGTGGGTGTGAACTGTGTGTCCCAGCAGAAAAATGGGTGTGAATTTGGTGCTCAATTTGGTAAATTGTGTCCTAAATTGGGTGCAAATCTTAAACGTGGGTGTGAACTGTGGGTCGAAGCTGTGAATTGGGTGTGAAATGGTGCCAAATGGTGGAAAGAAACTCTGCATGCATCCAAGACATTGAATGAGCCAACAGCAAGGCTCACATGCACACCTTCCCTAGACACCTTCATGAAGACCATCAAGACCGGTCACGATGTTTAACAAATTGGCTCATTGGCACTATGACCCAACAGACAAGACGAACTATCTGACCATCTCCCTGCAACACGAGGTGGACAAAGTCACTGAGAGACCCAGAAACACCCAGCTGACTAGCTACATTGAAGAGAACTCTATCATGGACCACTCCCAGTCTTGTTTGGGTATCAAGCTCAGCACCAAGAACGTACACCATGCTGACAATGCTTAAATATGCATGCCACTTGACCTGTGTCACATTACGGACAACACATCCTACTACACCTCTATGCAGCCTCAAACACCCTCTTACTCACCACACCCCAGATGCCAGACACCACCATAAGGGGATACGAGGATCAGCCCTCAACTGTATCCATTTCGTCTTCCACACAATAAGCCAAAGGACCCTCACCCACCCCTATCTCCTAAACCACAGGCAACAACTGCGGAGTCTCCTCCACCTGCTTCAACACCCTACGTATGCTCAACAAGATCTACAGATGGATCCCAACAGACACAAGGAAAACAGTCACCCAGGCCCTCGTCAGCAGCAGACTCGACTACGGAAACGCACTCCACACTGGAGGCACCACCAAGCTCATGAACAGACTGCAAAGAATCCAGAAGGCCTCTGCACGCCTGATCCTTGACGTCCCGTGCCGCAAACACATCACCCCACACCTGAGGAACCTGCACTGGCTTCCCGTCGATAAAAGAATCTCCTTCAAACTCCAGATCCATGCACACAAGGCACTCCACAAGACCGGCCCGGACTATCTCAACAGTCGACTCTCCGTCTACGTACCTAACATGAAACTCTGCTCTGCAGACCTCTCCCTGGCTACCATTCCACGCATCCATAGAACCACAGCCGGAGGCAGATCCTTCTCCCACTGCGCCGCAAAGACCTGGAAGACCCTCCCCCTCAACCTACGACAAACAGAAGACCTTATAACCTTCAGGTGATGACTCAAGATCTGGCTGTTCAACCAGTAGCAACAGCACCCCCACTTCTACCCACCCTCAGCGCCTTGAAAGCCTTGCGGGTATGTAGTGCGCTGGAAAAATGATTTGATTGATAGATTGCTGGCTTGAGTACCACATGGAGCGTTACTAAGACACACGTCTTGCTATATGCACATGTCCGAACTCACGGCCATTGCTAGACAGCACGGGGTAAGCATATCATCCCACACAGACAACACACAGCTCATCCTCCCCCTCACGAAGAACGCAGAAGACACAAAAGCAAGCTCCCTGGAATGAATGCCGGAACTAGCAGATCGGATGACACACCTCTGCATAAAGATCAACTGTGAAAAGACTGACCTCCTCATCTCCGCTCCATCCACATCCACATGAGACAACCTCAGGTGGTTGTCTGCCCTTGTGAGCCCGCCCTCACTGACAGACCATGCACGCAAGCTTGGCATCATCCCAAATCCACCATCATCCTGCACAGCCAGATCTACTCCATTGTGTGCTACAGCTGTCTACAGATCTAACCAAATCCATCACAATGGATAACCCCAGGATGCATAAAAATTTCACTAACACACTCATCCCCAGCAGACTGGACTACTGCAACAAACTCTACGCAGGGAGATACAAAACGCCACTACACAAGTTCTAACACAGCCTGAAAGCTGCGACACTCCTGTCTTCAGAAACCCACGTCCCAAACACAAGAGGCAACACATACAGAACATCCAATGTAGCACCTACAAGGAGAAAGTAAGCCTAAAACTACTCACACACACCTCCAATTCACTACACATCATCAGGCACAAAGACATCCAGGAGAGAGTCTACCTCAACATACCCAAGAGGAACTGCTGCTCTGACAACCTTGCTCATGCAGACTCAACCGGGATTGGAAAATCACAAGGCAGAGGAAGAGCTGCCACCTACGTCGCCTGAAAAGCCATGGACGAGATGAAAGTCAACTTCAAACAATCTCACACCCAGCATGCTTACATGTGGAACCACAAGACAAGGCTTTTTGGCTGAGGCGGAGCTGCACACCCACTACCGCACAGCGACTTGGGAGCCTCACGTGTGAGTAGGGCACATCATGCCCACCCTTATTGTCGGATTGATCTGCGCACATACTCATCACCTACAGACCACCCCAGGTGAGTAGTGCCCTTACAATTCACATCTCTTTTTTGAATGAATGTCAGTGAAATTACCTAAAGAGTTGGGGATGAGTAATGTCACATGCCATTTTGGGTGTCAACTGTCTTGGAACATAAAAGATAGTCTGTGTATACCCCTGAGGAAGTGTTGTCTATGGAACAACAATTCCCATTCTGTTGGGTGCAGGGGGATACACAGTTCCTGGGCCTACAACGTGCTCCGACTCTTGCCTATACAGCAAAGCGCAAATATTCAACACTGTTGGATGAGACAACTAAGGTGCTGGACTCCTGCTCAAAACTGAGCCTCACATGGTTTGGATGCATAGTGGGAGTGAAAATGTAGATTCTTCCACGCATTTCCCATGTATGTCAATTTGGACACATGGGGACCCACCCCCGTGCACTCACACAATTGCAAGCCCTCATTAATAAGTCTGTCAGGGAGGGCAAGCTGACTTGCCTCTCACTTGTGCAGCTTACACGGCCAAAAATGCAAGGTGGCCTGGGATTGCCCCTCATTGGTGGCTACTAACAAGCCACATGCCTTTGATATATAGTTGAATGGAATAGGCTGCTATCTGAGAAGCAATGGAACTTCATGGACCAGGCAAAAACATCTGGATCTAACTGTGGCTAGCCCATAAGCACTGGCCCTGGGGCTTGTACTCTTTGTTGGTTAGGGCGCCCACCCACAAGGTCTTGGGCAGGGTGGCAGTATGGAAGGGGTGGACCTCTTTCCCCTCACTGACGAACTACAGCGTGGATATCCCGGACTTGCCCCCAGATCAGGAATCAGCGATATTCCATCGCTGGCAAAACAGGGCTGCAAGAGCATAGGGTCTATCTTTGATCTAGAAGGGCTTGTGCCATATCTGCGGCCCCTACAGGATTATGATTTTCCCGCTGCTGATGTGTATTCATAATGCCAAATAACACACTGGGTCACAGGACTCGACGTTGGTTACGTCATATGCGAAGTGGTTAGCGCGTAAGAAGGACAAACATTCCCTCATATCTGAGCTGTACAAAATGCTTTTCACCAGTCTGAGTGGTCAGTGCACAATAGTGCAGGTTATGTGGGAAATGTAGCTGGTGAGGCCAATTTCATCCAAGGAATGGGAACTTATCCTGTATTGCGCACACCACACTGCGCACAGTGTAGGGGGGGCTGGAACCCCCTTCAAGGTTTGCTCTCATTGGTGTTTCACACCTGTGCAACTACATGTCTGGGAGAAAAGCAAGCCAGATCGCTGCTGTCGGGGATGCTGGATGACTGGAACCCTCATGCATTTACTCAGGCATTGTCCAAAATTGTAGAGATATTGGGGTGAGACCTTAGATAACATAGATACAGCGTGCGACATTGCAATGCCGGGCGCACCGGAGTACACTCTCCTTGGCCTCTCACATCCGAAGGCCTTCCCACTAACATCCCTCAGGGGTAGGCAAATAGTCCCAGCGTTGCTGGTGGACAGGCCGGTTATCCTAGCACAGTGGGGTACAGTGGCCGTTCCAGGGCTCCTGTCCTGGTTACAACATCAAAGGAACCTATTAGCTCTGGAGCGTCTGTCTCGGGGTGCAGAGGGAAGGGTGAGAGATTTTGTAACTCAGTGTTGCCCCTTTGTGATTTCATTGTCCAGAGATATGAGGGAAGTCACATGCCCAAAGTACTTGCAGGTCTGACGCATTGCACCGATGGGGCAATCATCTTCCGCCGCTCACGCAGTGGAGTGACGAGGGGGCTCCCTTCCACACATATTGTGTATGCTTACTATCATCTAGGTAGGCTGCAACCAGTGCGGAAGGCGGGGTTGTGGGAGGGTTATTGGGGGAGGGGTGTCTTTTCTCCCTTGTTCTTGATTGTGTCACTTCTCTGTTTTACATGCTTATTCTTTGGAAAATGGAAGATGCTCTTAGTGGCTTGTTCGCTCTTCCGGTATGCGGCCGGCGTCCGGGCTGTGGCCTAAACGCTGTGTAAATGCTCACAATGCTTGCTCGGCCGGCATCCGGATGTAGCCAGCAAGCTGGCTTTGCCACATTAGCCTGCCTCCATAGAAAAATATGTAACCCTAAAATGGAGTCGGCCAGCATTGTGCAAACCAATCTTCACATTGTATTATTGTGCTGTGACCAGAGTTTTTGCCTCAATGTCCATCATTGCTATAAAAATGCCAGGCCGTGAGATTCTTACCGCAAACCCAATGATATGTCCCCCGCGCATTTAAAAGGACATGGCTGGACACACTCCCCAATACTGTATCAGCATCAGGCCAGTAGCAGCCTCTTAGCGTTAAGAAACCCATTGCAAACTATGAAACATGCTGCATACACATTATAGTAGGCCTATGGACATTAGCGGGCCCTTAGCGTGCAGATTCTGATAGCATGTATTCAACCTCATGACATTAGCTGCCCCTTAGCGTGCAGATTCTGATCACATTTCATGAAACTGGACGCATACACATTACATTAGGCCTATGGACATTAGCGGGCCCTTAGCTTGCAGATTCTGATTGCATGTATTCAGCCTCATGACATTAGCTGCCCCTTAGCTTGCAGATTCTGATCGCATTTCATGAAACTGGACGCATACACATTACATTAGGCCTATGGACATTAGCGGGCGCTTAGCGTGCAGATTCTGATAAAATGTATTCAGCCTGATGACATTAGCGGCCCCTTAGCGTTCAGATTATGATCGCATTTCATAAAACGGGCCGCATACACATTACAGTATCAGCCTGAGTACATTAGCGGCCCCTTAGCGTGCAGTTTCTTGTCGCTTAGTAAAAAATGCCTCTAACACACAGGAAGTGATGTATGCCTGTTTCCTGTCTCCTTGTGTGTGGGCTTCACTTTCACTTTCTCTTTTGAGCACATTGTGTGTGATTTGGCTGAGTGAGGAGGTGTTTGGGGATTGTGCTGGTGGAGAGTGTATTTAGGAGTGTGGCTGTGTTGCTGTGACCTGTCTAACGTGTTTTTTGAATTATTTCACATTTTATTTACTTTTTACTGTCTACTGTCCTCAGTCTTGTTGTGTTTGTTGTGGGTTATTTCCCTTAATTTGCATTATTGGGTTTTCTTTTGGTAGTCTGGGGTGAGAACTGGGGTGTGTGGAGATGCCTGCGGTGGGAAGGTCAGGGCGGATGTCAGAGGGGGCATTGGGGGGCTTCCTGTGGCTGGTGCGGTGCGGTGCTACCTGCCTCTGATGCTGGAGAGGGGAGGACGTATCCTCCAGGGCTATGGTGTGCTGAAGTTGCGGTGGGAGCATGGGCGGGCGCAGATGCTCCGCTGCTTCAAGATGAACAGGGCCGTGCGCCAGTGGAAGCACCGCTGGCAGGACATGCTGGCGCGGGAGGCGGACCTGCTCTACTACACCGGAGTCATGCCTGGCATCCAGGGTGGTAAGTACCAATTCCCTTGTTGTCCACAACTAATGTTATGTACATATATGAGTGACATGTGTGAGAAGAAGATAAGATGTCTTAATGCTGTCCCAAGAACGTGACACTGTAACAACGTGGTTAATGCAATGCGACTTGCTAAAAATACTTGCGCATGATGGCCTTGACCTTGGATTTGCATGACTCACTCTTCCCACTACAGTGTGTGCAACAGTACGGAAGGTGTTGGGATAGTCAATCAAAATACACATTATTGATGTGAGCCATGCAGTGCAAGGTGGAGTGATGATTAGCGTTGCAATGACCGCGTAGATTACGTTTGCCACTGGAAATAACACATAGGAATGGAGATCCCCGGTGTTAAACATCCCAAAATACACATGCTTAATGTGAGCGTATACTCAGAAGGAAGGGTTGCAGGGGCGTGGCGGTGTTTGCTTGTTGAAGTATAGCAAGGGGTGTGTCTGTCGAAGAGCAATGTTCCGAGTTAGTGCTTGGAGATGGGTAGCAACGTTGCCTGTCAGAGGTGTAGCGGATGGTTGCCACAGGCCATATCTGCAAGGTAGGAAAAGGAGCAGACTCACAATCTGGTCTCTCTGGGGCGGGGGAAAATGGCATAGGCCAGCTGGTCGGATCGTCGGGTCCTTTGATGTGCCATGGAAAGAGAATTGTACGTTAAGGTATGTTTTCCCAGTGTTGTGGATGGCTGTGTGAGCCTGGGTGCACATCTTGTATGTGACTCTAGCTCTGATGTGGAGACAATGGAGTGTGCGCAGGTGGTGGGAGGTGTGACAGGGTCCTGGCAGTGTGAGCATCAGTCATGTGGTTGCATTTGAGATGTCCTGCGTCTTGCGGATGTGGTTCATGTAAAATCTGTCATGGACTGTGGTGCCGTAGTAGGGTGAGCTATTGCACAGGGCATGAGTGAATGTCTATGTGTGTTTGAGTAGGAGTCATTTGAGTGTCTGACATAGGAGGCAGAGTGTGTGGAAGCACGATGATGAGACCGTATAGATCTTGCAATTATCTTGGACATCGGAGTCCATGATGGATTACATGTTGCGTTCCTTGGCCGTGTTGGGGTGTGGGTTCCCCATGCCGTGTGAGGTGCCTGTGTAATTACATGTGTGGATGTTTTGGCGCATGATGGGTACTTATCTTTTGTTGTTGCTCAATTGTATGTATTCATCTAGCAAGCTCTGCCATGGATTCGCAATACTTGTGTTTGCTGGAGTTGTGTTGGCTGGATGTGTCGAGGAGGAGTTGCCAGTCGTATGCCTATGATACAATGTTGAGTCCATAGCTAATCACGATTGTGGCGTGCGGAGACATGTAGATGTGAAAGATTGTAGGGCTGAATGAGGATCTCTAGGGGACACCACGGCTGGTTGTTATAGGCTCCAATACAACAGAGGGGTGTCTGACCCACACGTATGTACATGGAGGAAGGAGCAGATCCAGTTGAGGGCCTTTTCTTGGATCCCTTTGTTGTGGAGTCTGCATATTGGTGGGCTTTGTGAGACAGTGCTGAATGCCGCAGCGATCGGTCAAGGATGATGAGTAAAAATGTTTTGTTTTGCACTCTGTGTGGATGAGGTGCCTTGATATTGCGTGAAACAACTCATATGTGCAGCTCGGCCAGCAGTGATGTTTTGGCTGTGCAGCCTCTGCTTCCACATGTTCGTGTGTGGATGCCATTCAAAGTCATGTGGCCAACAGGAAGTCAACACCACAGGGATGTAGCATTGTCTGTCACTGTAACAATTCACATTGTGAATTTGCCACGTTTGCTGGGGTTTGCTAACAACACCTATTTGCGTTTGTCCTCTAACAGATGGACGCCAACCTATCACCCAGGGGGACATTGACCGTTTCCGGGACCCTTCAGTGGGAGAAGGACCTGCCTCCGGATGTGGTTCTACGGATGCGCGGGACCATGGCCAGGGCGTGGTCAGCAGAGTGGAGTTTCCTGTTGGGTATGTAGAAGGAGAGTCGACTGTTGAGATAGGCTGGGCCGGATTTGTGGAGTGCCTTGGACGGTTACATAGTGTACGGGACAGAAAACTGACATAGATTTTTTTTCTCACAGGCAACATGACACCTGAGGAACAGCACCGGTTCCAGGTCGCCAAGGACCGGTACCTCCATGTGCGTAATGCATATTGTGAGAAAGTGGCTAGGTATATACTTTTCCCAAATAGGTACGGTGTGCACAGAGTCCACAGTCACCAGAGATTGGGCAGAGGTTAAAGTTAGATATAACCTTACTCTATGAAGTGTTAGCTTGGTCAAGCAGTAAGGCAGTATCAGAGGACAGTGTAAAGCATTTGTTGTACACACTCAGTCAGCAGATGGTCTCACACACTCAATAACTGAACTCTAGGCCAATGGTTTTGATATAAAAATATATGTTTGTTTTATTTTATAACCAACAATAGGTATCAAAATATACCTCCTCAGATTGCGAGGCTTTAGTTACATACTTTGGAAATATGCAATTGACTTTGGTAGGTAATAGTTACAAGTTGTTGCAATAGGCAACACAATTTCAAACACAATAATAGCAAAAACACAATAATAGCAAAAACTCACATTGAGCTCAATGTGAGTTTGAAGTGATTTGCAATAGATTACTTCCAGGATTACTTTTCTAAGTCATGGACTGGACCCTATATTTAGTCCTGTGCAAGGTCTTGAAAACATGTGAGTATATCTGTTGTAGTTGCTGTTGTGATTTTCAGGCAATATTTAGCTATTTCTAAACTTGACACTAAGAAGAAATTTTACAGAGAAACTGGCAATGATTTCCGATGGAAGAAAATTGTGTTATTGGTAAGTACGGTTGTGAGTGCTTTTCAGGGTCAGTGCTGGGCACCAAGATCCAGCATTGGGATCTCTCCTAATAGCAGTTGAGTTTTTCCGTTTTTGTTACTTGGTTGATTTTAGGCAAATATTTTAACTTTTAGAATCTCCGCACTTAGAAGAAATTTCTGATGAAACCAATCAATGTTACCCTATGGAATACAATTAGCTTATCAGCTTTTGGGTAAGTACTTGACTGGCAGAGTTAAGGTTCTGGCCACAGACTTAGGGTTCCTCCAGGGTCAGGTTTGTACAGTTGTTACACCCTCTGCGGGACTGTGGCGGACGGGGGCATAATGAGTTTGGCAGGATGTTATCCTATGGGAGGCAGGTGGGCCTTGCTTGGTGGCTGCTGACTAGCAGGCCACACGGCTGTGGGAGCTGGGCTCCTGGTCACTTGCTCAGGGCAAATGGGGAAGTAGGTAGGAGTAGAAGTTACACTGCCAGGTCCACTTGGGCGGGTGGGTGCAGGGTGCCTTTGACCCTTCGTGCGCTCAATGGATTGCAATGGGAAAGCTTCTGGACAAACAAAGGCTGCAAGCTCGGGGTCGCAGATTCTTCATGTGCCCCCACCACTTTGGGAGGTAAATTGGGTAGTTGGAGGGTGGGTATGTACCCAGGAGTCGGGCACAGGGGGCCGCAGTGCACCGCGTGCTGGGTTGACTTTTGGTCTCGGGAAATCTTACTCTCTGTTGATTGTGGTCGGGGGGGTCCCTGGTTCTGAGGCTGCAGGCGGCGTCATGAGCGTTGAGGTGAGACCTTGGTGGCCAGATTCGGGGTCAAAGTCACCGGGGTGGGACATCATCAGGGTCTTTGTCCACTCCGACACAGGCCAGGCTTCTCCAGTGCAGAGTGTGCAGGGTTTGCGGTTCCGGGATGATGCCAGGGGTTAGAAACTTGCTTTGAGCAGAGCTACTGCTCATGGGACTCCCAGATGATCAGAGTCACAAGGTAGCCAGGTCCGCCGGGGTTTGTGAGGTTGCTGGCCACAAGTGGGTCTGGGCTGTGGCAGGAATAGGTTCAAGGGTGGACAGGCCGGTAGGGCTGGGGCCAAAGCAGTTGGTGTCTTCCTCTTCTTAGCAGCTGCACAGCAGTTTCTTTCTTCTTGCTCTTCCTTGCTTTTTCGGAATCTGGAGAAAGAAGGTTCAGGGTGCCTCTAAATACTAGGTTTAGTTGCAGGTAGGTACAGGGCAGGGACCAATGGATTCCTGCCCTGGGGTGGATACACACACTATCCTCCCACTCACCTGTGGGAGTGGGCCAGTAGCCTAGTCCTGATTGTGCAGGGCTTCACATCTTCAAGATGGAGAGCGCCCGAAAATGGGCTTCACCTCGCCTCCCCCACCTGACGGTTGGGGTGGGCAGGCTGGCACATACCCTGTCCTTATTTTGAGTTGCCGGACAGTCTTCCCGCCAGAGTGGGTGTCAGAACCGGGGCAGTTTTCTGGGTACAGCAAGTGGCCTGGAGAAGCTCACAGAGTCTGCATGCCTTTGAAGCTTCCCCCTGGCCATCCTGGGGGAGGAGACCTAGCACCTCGCCCAGCATGTGCATTGTTGCAGGCCCAGGAGAGCGGGGGCTCTACACCCTGGGGTCCAGCAACATGTCTGATGTGTGCCAGCCTAGGCAGCCTCCAAACCAGAAGTGGATTGTAGGTTAGTTGTCAGGGGGCATCTCTAAGATGCCCTCAGTATTGCTTTGTACATTGAATCACACACTGGCATCAGTGCGGGTTTGATGTGCTGAGAAGTTTGATACCAAACTTCGCATTCTTCAGTGTTCCAATTATGGTTCTGTGGAGTTTGTGTTCGACGAGCTCTCTGCACCATATACTCTTAAATGGCAGCACTACACTTACAGTGCCCAGGAATGGACCTGAGTACTGTAGGTGCAGAGGGATAATGCTGCTGTGCCCACACCACTGGCATAGGGCACCCAGCTATAGGGGTGGATGATGTATGCCATGGCAGTGTAGGTTGTGTGCATGCAACACAGGGGTGTGTGCCATGTTGACTCTTTGTTTTGCCTTGTACCCAGACACTCTGCCTGCTAGGGCAGTGTGTTTGTGTTAGGGGACAGGGCCTCTAAGGCTCTCACAATAAGTGCTGCAGCCCTTAGAGGCCTTCCCTTGTCACAAGGCCCTGGGTACCTAGGGTACCATTTACCAGACATATGGCCAGGGTTTGACAACTTTGTATGTTAGTGTTTAGGGAAGGGACATAGGCCCTGGGCACCTGATTGGCAGGAGTCCAGGGCACACTCAGTCAAAGTCCATTCAGCAGTTCCTCAAAAAGTGGGGGAATACCATGCAGGAAAGATGGTACTTCCTCACACATATGTCATACATGTCGTGGGCTCAGAGTTGGGATATTGCTAGATTGTGCTATCTGATCAATGTTGTCAGTGCAATTTGGCCCGTGTAATCTTGCGGGACCCCCTGTGCCCCTTCTTCACTGTCTGACTCCGGTTGTCTCATCTGTGCCGTCATTGCAAGTGTTATTTAGTTTGCCACACTGTGCCCCCTTCTGCTGGGTTTAGTTGTATTGCTCATTTACATTTCTTACCCTGTTGTCGGACACGTGTTTTTCAAACTGCCTCCGCTCTCCCTTCCCGCCACAGTATCCCCTGCTGAGCCACATAGCGACACGCACATTCGTACCGCCCATATGCCAGGCTGATCCTCCCACCTCCCCTTCCACTGGCGTACATCCACGCCAGGTCCGCGCAAAGTACAGGAACATCCTGGGTTCGCAAACGCAACGACACACGTTGCCACTACGATGCTAGCACACTCAACGCCCTCAACATAGGACGATCACACACCTGCTTCCTGCCCGGAACCGAACGCACACAAGGACACCTCTCCAGCCGGAACTGCATTGTCACCAGCATCCAATCTGCAAATCCACCCACTGTGTTGAAAGCCAACTACCTCAGATGGATTGTCCCCAACTCCTGCCACAGACGCCAACACACAAGTGAACTCTGGGACCTACTCAACACAACCTCCCTATACATGGTCTCCATGACAGTGACCTAATTGTACCCCTCCTCGGAACACCACCTCGCAATAGCCATCCTGTGCAGCTACAAGATCAACCACAGGGACCGCACCAACAGAGTAGGACTAGGAATTGCCATCGTCAACAGGAACACTCTCAGAGTCTCAAACAACAATGACAACATCCTCATCAACATAGAACACCTGCACTTCCAGGTCCACACCAATCCCAACACCACCCTCAGAGTAACCCGCATCGACATAGCCTCCAGACCCCTAACACAGTTCTGCAACTCCATCACCAACTTTGTCAGTACACACACCCTCACATCCACAGACTACATCCTTCACTTTGAGCTGAACTTCCACCTCGTGTACATTAACGGCACTGTATCCACCACCCTGATCGACACCCTGGCCAACCTCGGCCTCATACAACTTGTCACAACACCCACCCTCCACAACAGCCACACACTTGACCACATATTATCCACAAGCTCCCACGTCTACTCCAAACACACAAATATCCTCCACTGGAACAACCATCGATGCATCAACTTCGTATTCTATGAAGACACCACGCGCCACCACACCCAACAGATCCACTTGCACTGCTGGAGCAAAGTCACAGAAGCACAGCTAACCAGCAGCCTTGCCTGGAGCATAACCACCGACACTGACTCCACCGCCTAGGACCTCAGAAAAGGGATCGGCAACTGCGCCAACACACTCGCACAGATTAAGACACACTCCAACAGACACACCAGCAAGTAAGCCAGCTGGTTCAATGCAGAACACCAGGCCTCCATGCCGACTTGCCATGAGCTAGTGAAGAAATTGCACCGTGCACAGACACTGGACAGCTATGCAACCCACAAAGACGCCACACGCAGACACCATCACCTCATCAGATACACAATCGGGCCTCCTTCAAAGACAGCATTGCCAACAACGCACACACCAGCTAAGTGCTCTTCAACCTAGTGAAATAACTCTCCAACACCAGGTCCAACATCAACACCATCCCACCTTTGCAAGACCTGTGCAACTCCTCTGATACTTTCGTCCATCGCAAGGGTGCAGACATCCACGACAGCTACAACGCCACGACTGCCACGAATAGCACTGAGACCTCCATCCCCACGGATCCCATATGCACCAACCCCCTGCTCTCTTGGCCCAACGTAAACGACACAAACACAATGCACATCTGGTACAACATCCACTCCGGATCGACGTCAAACACATGCCCACACCACAACTGCTCCAAAGCCAGCCCCACCATTGCACCCCATTTCCAGATGAGCATCAACATCTCCCTCGTGAATTCACCTCTCACGTAGAGCTGGAAGCATGCCGATATCAACCCCTTACTCCACAAACAAAAGACTGACCCCAAGGACCACCTGAACTTACGTCCCATCTCCCTGCTACCATTCCTGTGAGGTGTCATTGCGAAGAACATCAACAGACAACTGACCCACTAACTCTATGGGAACAGCATCCTGGATCCGTCCCATTCACGCTTCAGCAGCAACTCCTGCAGCAAACTGGACACATCTCCGCCACCAATGACATAATGGCATGGATGGACAACAGTGAAACAGCAGCACTCATTGTCCAGGACCTGTGATTTGCCTTCAACACTGTCTTGCACCGCACACTATGCACATGCATACACGACACCGAGATCCGAGACAAGGCTCATGTCTGGACAAACTCCTTCCTGTATGGCAAAATGCAGTCCGCCCACCTCCACCCTTCCTGCTCAGAGTCCACAGTAATCTTCAGCGGATTTCCCCAGGGCTCATCCCTCAAACAACATTGTTCTACATGTACATGTCACCACTCGCACACGTTACCCAACTGCACAACCTTAACATCATCTCCTACGAGAACGACAGCCAGCTGATCTTCTCCCTCACCATGGCCACCCTCACTTACACAACCATACACCATGTAGGACTGTAAGACGTTGCTGAGTGGAGGAAGAACTGCCAACAGGAGATAAACATCAGACAGGACAGAAATGCTCATCCTCGAATCCACCCTCTCCGCATTAGACACCTCCTGGTGTGAGGCCGCCCTGGGAACAGATCCAACACCAACCAACCACGCACGCAACATGGGGTTCAACATCAACTCTACTCTCTCCAAAGCAGGTAAACGCCGTCTCGTCCTCCTGCTTCATCACCCTCCAGATGCTTGTCAAGTTCTACAGGTGGATTACCACCGAAACATGGAGAACAGTCACACAGGCACTCAGCAGCAGCAAGTAGGAATACGGTAACACCCTCTATGCAGGAGCCTCGACCATACTCTAAAATTGACTTAAACGCATTAAAAACGCCTCTGCACTCCTGCTCCTCAACATCCCTTGCCAACAGCACATCCCACCCCACCTGGGAGACCTGCACTGGTTCACCGCCTACAACTGTATCATTTCCACGCACAAGAACCACGCACACAAGCCACTCCACAACACCGGACATGCATACCTCAACAGACGACTTCTGCACCCCAATCCAGCAGGTCCGCTACGCTGACATTGCAATCGCCACAGTCCCCCTCTGGAAAGCTAACTCCTGCAGAAGATCATTATGCCACCTCAACGCAAAGAAATGGAACTATCTCCCCACCCTCCTGCGGCAGGCACAGCACATGCTAACATTAATGTGACTCCTCAAGAACGGGATTTCCAAACAGTGGCAGACTCCCACCCCCCCGCTCCTTGAGACACTCACGAGTTAGTGGTGCACTTTAAAGATGTTGCCATAGGAAAATTATCTAGATTGCTTTTGCACATACACGGCCATCTCACTGCCTATCCGTGTCAGGTGACACATGTACATTGATTGAATGACCCTTGCTGGACCTTCTTGTGAATTCACGAATTCACGGCCCCTTACTTATTGCCTTAGTTAAATACTTGATTGTTCATGGAAACACGCACCTGTGTGATTTAAGGGAATTTATTTACAAGGCAAGGTTTTGCATGTATCAGAAGTGGCCCATAGGACATGGGATTGGCAGGATGCCTGTTGGAGTAGCAGTCCATTGTGAGTGACAGAGCCAGGGGAAGAGGCGGATTTTGCTGTGCCATTGTCAATTAACAAGAGGATATTTGCTGTAGGTCAATGTGTGGGTCCAAGCTGTTGGTGGACGTCGGCAGACAGTGGGAGAGGAAGGGCAGTGAAATGATGGTATGTACAAACCGACATACCTTTGTACATCACTGCTAGCTGGACTTGCGCATTACCATGGTGACAGTTTCGTCCTCAGATTCGTCCGATGATGTGTCATGTGTCACACATGTGGGTGGTGGTATAGTAGGAGCAGCACTGTGAGGCACAGACACATCAGGGTGCGGAGCTGAGGATGTGGATGCGCAAGCAGCAGATGTTGTCGCAAGACCGTGGGGAGGTAAAGATGTCATATGGAGAAGCATGGCCTGCAGTGTCTGTTCTAGATTACACTGGTGTTGAGCCGTGGCAGCCATCTGTTGGAGCTCCGTCCGCTCCCTGACCTCCATTATCCCTGCCAGTCGGGATAATGCAGCAGAGACACTGCTGGAGCTATCCTGCCGGGACAGTGTGTCCGCTCTCCATATAAGGAAACCAGCAATGTCATCCAGGGTGCGTTGGATGTTATTGAGGATTGTGTGGATGTCTGACATCCTCGCGAAGTTGTTTTTGAGGCGATTCAGACACCCACTGAGCTCCTCAAATTCGTCTGCCAGGCTCTCCAAGCCCACCCGCACAAAGTCCTGTGTCTCCCGTTGGACCTCAAGCGCCATGTTGTGAAAGACCACATATGGGTTGGCTGGGTCCTGGGAGGCAGCTGTGGTGGGAGGTGCTTGCTGCTGGGTGGTTTGTGCAGGGGGTGGGCTGGGCGCAATGCTGCTGGGTAGCCCTGCTACTGGAGTTGGTGTGTCAAAGGAATCGAGGAGATGCTGAAACTCGTCCACATTGATGGTGGGTGTTTCGGACGAGTCATCGTGGCGGAGTGGGTCGTCCGGCTGTCCAGGAGGTGTTGTTGCTCCCTCTGAAATGTTCATGGGAGATACAGTTTAACAGTGGTATCCATGTATGGGCATGCATTATTTGACTTAACAATCAGACTGAGGGAGACTGTACATTATAGATATTTTGTACAATATGCATTCTAGTTTCTGGATGGTGATTATTTCAGAAACATCACGGATGTGAGGCTGTACTTGTACGTTGTAATATCACAAGTTGGCTAGGTGAGAAATGTGTCTTGACAGTGTCTACACACAAATGCTACCTGTTGTGCCCTGGTTTGTGTTGTGTGACTAATGCAGTCCGCAACACCTATTAGGCAATGTTGATGTACTCAGATTAGTATGTGTGTACACTGCATTGTGTGATGGTGGCACCTGCTGTCTTTGTTTAGCTGCCCCTTGTCCCTTTCATGAAATGGGCCTTTGACTTCCGTGTATGGACAATGCAGACATGTGGAAATCTGTGTTGATTGTGTGTCCTTGTCAGAGTTGTGACACTTGTGCATAGTAGCTCATCAAGTGTCTTGCTCACATCAGGGGTTGTGTGTACATGAGTTTGTGACAGGGTGTGACATGCTTCCTTGAGGATGAGTTCCACACTCCGCAACATCAGTGAGGTGTCCTGCACCATGTGAATCTCTTTGTCCTGCAGGCATGCTATCCATCATGCCCTATCACATGCATTATCAATCAATCAATCAATCAAATTCTTTATTTCGGCCAATTTGGCCATAAAAGATGCAAAAACAATATCATTAAAATGCATCCACATTAGTTTAAGAACATAGTAAAATACATAAAACCATCATAGTATAAAAAGAATTTCCGATTGCGAAAGGCGTTAAGAATCATAGCCAAAAGGATCAGTCTTTAAGATATTTTGACCTTAACTGCCACATGGCCATTAAAAATTTAGCAACTGCAAATACTATGTGGGGTGCCGTGCTCGTTTTCAATATTCTAAGGGAATGGAGATAGCTCCTTAAGCCCAAGTTTCTGCATAGAGGAGCTAACCAGTATTTTCTGGGTCGATTGTATGCAGGACAGAAAAACATAATATGGGGTTCTTCCTCATCATAAATGCAACAACCTGGGCAGATTTTATCCGTCCTTTTTGTCCAGTTGTAAGTAAATGTTTTAATGGGAAGAGTCCCTAGCCTCCATTGGATAAACAATTTTCTAGCTAGTATGGGGAAAATTATGTCCATAAACCCTTCGAATTGGTATAAATCCTTAAAATCCAAAAATCTAACAGTCAAAATACCTTTATTGGTGGCAGAAACAAGGGAGGCAAAACTTTTTTCCCTATAAATACCCACAAGGTGTTTGCGTGACACCTTGAAACAGCCTTGTTCCGGGGAATCCCATAGTTCGTGAAGACCTAGTCGGTAAAGTTCTTTCTTTATAAAAACCAGCCACGGGATTTTATCACAGAAATTATAATTCATGACATGGGCAAGCTCTTGCCTGTAGTGTTCGAGCTCAGCGGTGGACCAAAGCCTATGCCAGAATCTCAGTGGCATTAATTCCAGGTCTTCTCTTATGGAGGGTAGACCCAAGTCTAATCTTAGGGGGAGAAGGGGTGTGCCACAAGGGAGGACCAAAAGGCGCCTTATGAAATTGTTCTCTACTTTTACAATTCCTAGACCCGCTTTGTGTCCCCAAAGTTCTCCACCATAGGATGCGGCTGCTCTTGCTTGCGTCTTATACATCTCAACTGCCGGACTGATAGGTTTGTATGTAGAGGAATTTGCCACTTTCAGAATTCCCCCTGACAGTTGAGAAAGCTTGAGCCGACTTCTAGTCACCTGAGGTTCCCAAGATAAATTCTCATGGAGAGTTACCCCCAGATACTGGAAGGTATTCACCCTCTCCAATCTTTCAGTGCTCAGAGAAGGATTAGGTCTGGTTTTAGATGATGGATTAAATATCATAAACTTGGTCTTTTCTGTATTAATTTCTAGACCATGTTGCTTACAGAAAAGGCCAAATCCATCTAGGATCCGTTGGATCCCCATCGGAGATTTTGACAGCAGGAGGGTGTCATCTGCAAACATGATGGCGGGTACCCTCCTGCTGCCCAAACAGGGGGCATCATTGTCGACAACAGTGTCAAGATGTGCTATGACACTGTTGACATAAAGACAGAACAGGGTTGGTGCAAGGACACAGCCCTGCCTGACCCCTCTGAGGACCGGGAATTTTGATGATAGTGCTCCCAACCTCCCATGCCTGACCTGTGCGTAGTTATTCTCATGGAGCCTGATAATGGCATTTAATATATGGGTCGGAACGCCTAACTCCTTTAAGGTCTGCCATAATTTTTTCCTGGGAACTAGGTCGAATGCTGACCTCAGGTCCACGAACACCATGTACAGCCTTCCCCTCTCGATGGTTACAGTTTTCCAATAAAGGAGAACGAGGCGGAAGATCTGGTCCATGGTGGACGTTTTTTTCCTGAAGCCAGCCTGAAGAGGACTAAGAATTTTATTGTCCTCCATCCACTCCGAGAGGTGGTTCAAGAGGAGGCGAGAATATAATTTTTGAGGGACATCTATGAGACTTATTGGCCTGTACTTGGCTGGGAGAAGAGGAGAGCCCTTTTTAAAAATTGGAACTATCTCCGCCCCCAGCCAAGTACAGGGAATCTCCATCCCACCCAGAATGGAATTGAAAAGTATGAGGAAATAAGGACCCCAAATGTCTGGATGAAGACGAAAGAGGTCGCCAGGCAACCTATCAAGACCCGGTGCCTTGCCCTTCGCCAAACCCCCGATTGCATTAACCACCTCGACAAGAGTGAATTCCAGATCAGATGTGGGGTCATGGGCAATTGAAGGAGCCACATACCCCTCATCATCGCATCGAAGCGGTTCTTGATAAAGCTGTCCAAAATGGGCCTCCCATATGGATGCTGCAATGTTTGACTCCACTGCAGCTTTGGGTTCTGCCGTGCCGGCATTTACCAGAGACCAAAATTTTCTCATATCCCTTGTTTCAAGTGCGAATGTGAGATCCTGCCATCTGTTCCAATCCCATTCTGACCGTGCCACTGCCATAGCTCTCCTGTAGTTTCGTCTAAGCTCAGAAATTTTAGTTTTATCCATACCTATTTTGACTGTATTTAGTAATTCTGTCTTAATCTTTCTACAGGATGAATTATACCATGTTGGGGTATGTGTTTTATTTTTCCTCTGCGGTAACACTGGGTAGAAAACCTCACCCAGTGCACCCACTAGGTCGTCATGGATTAAGGCCAGCTTCTCGTTAAAATGCGGATCTTTAGGCTGCATAATTAGCAAATCCAGTTCTTGTAGCTTTGGGAGTGCTATCCTGTAGATGTTACTTATGGACTCCTCTGAGTTCTCCAGTTTCCCCCACTTGACCCTGCGTCTGTTTGAGCTAAGTACCAGGTTCCCAGGATCATGACCAAGCTCAACAGAGGAAGATCGCACGGCAGCCACAGGATGCACCATCTCCATTATAAGTGCATTGTGGTCACTGTCCGATCTATCAGTGACTTTAAAGTCCAGGACCTTTGGCCATAGGCTAATGTCTACAAAAATATAGTCCAGCCTGGATTCATGGTTCTTCCTGTTAAACGTGCATGCAGAAGGGGTATCAGAGATAGTGCGTCCGTTACATGCCCTTAGAGAGAAATTAAGTGTTAGGGACATGATTTGCACAGCCAAGGGGGACCAGGATTTAGCGTATGGGGATTGGCAGGGGGGGACACCCCAGAGATCATCTTCTGCCGTAAGTGCACCTTCCTTTAAGCCTTCCAAGGGCTCAAAGTGGCAGTTAAAATCCCCGCCCAGCACTATCTTGTAGTTAATAGGAAGGGATTCCAGAAAGCGCGCAAGATCATCTAATAGTGGGGATTCCACAGAAATACCAATGGGGCGGGAGTACACATTAAGAACTGCTAGTTTAAAACCATTAGGCCACTTGAGTAGAACACATTGTATGTCCGGCGAGAGAGTCGGTAGACTCTCCGCATTACACCCAATGTGACTAGCTACCCAAATCGCCAGTCCTCCAGATGGCCTCCCCCTGCCAGACCAAACTGCATTTACTTCAAAGACTGCATAACCCGCTCTGGACAGGGGTTCCCTAGCCCAGGTCTCCTGAAAGAGACAAATATCACTGTTACTTACTAAAGTGTCCCAGTCACTCGTATCTATTTTATTGGTAATGCCGGCGACATTCCAAGAAAGGACCTTCAAGACGTTATCAGGCACTTCTGATCCACATCCGCCATTTTCCTCCATTATAACATCTATAGTTGGGGATAGAGGTGCATGCGATGATGTTGCAGGGGTCGGTGGAGAATTAGTAGAAACATTAGGAGTGGGTGAGGTAATCGAACTTTGGTTTTTATTATTGTTAGGGCCCTGTGGTCTCTTGGGTAAATGGGTTGCTAGACCCTGGGAGTTAGTAGATGACGAAGACTCCCGTCGTAATACGCGGGATTTTCGAAGGGTGGTCTCTATTTTGGCACTTACAGGCTTTTGTCGCAGATAGCGTCAATCTACCTGTTCAAGGCAGCTATATCTGTTGGGATGTATGTAATTGGCATAATTGGGAGGAACATTTCGACTGGACCTAAGTCTGTGTCTGGATCCATCAACGTCAGGACCAACCCTGGACCAACCGTCATCATTATTCAAATTTGGATTACTACTATTAGGATAAAAATATGACAGGTGGGCCACTTCAATGGATGTCAATCCTGTATTACCAGACCAGTTACAAATGTATGGCACAATGTTAGGGCTCCTAAAATTTACAATTATGCAATCTCCAGCATTATTCTTATCAGTATGGCCAATCCATGGGACCCTTCTTACCAAAAGAATTTTGCCATCAAGGCTAGATGGTAGTGGCCTGTGAGTATTTAGCCAACTAGTGACCTTATTATGCAGGGAGTCGTACGATTCCACCGCGTTTCCACGTAGCATAGGTACCCCCTTCAAGACAACTGAATATACTGCCGCCTCTGGGGGGAGATTTACCACTTTGCACCAATTTTGGGAACTAGCTTGCCTGGCTGGAGGGTGGATTACATTATTTATTACTTTCTCCTCAGCCAGTGTATATAACGGCCCGGCTGAGCTCGACTTACTAGGGTTTGCTGTCAGAGGTTGTTGTTGGCTGCACAGTGTTGTGAGGGAAGATTTTAGCAGGGGAACTGTAGTAGTATTATCTATTTGGGTAGGTATAGGTAATTGAGAAGGCAAGATGACAGGGTTTGTGGGCAATTTGGAGGTACCAACAAAGTTCCCAACTACACCATGTTCGGCCATTCTTCGGCCTGAAGCTAAACCCAAAAGTCCCTTGCGCAGATCCATTAGACAAATTTCCATATTGGCCAAACGTTCTTCCAGGGGAATAAGCAGTTCCCTCAGTAGAGTACGGAGGGCCAAAAGAGTGACCTCCTCCCCCTCAGCTGGATTATGCTGGCTTGGAAGAGTTTTAGCCGGAATTTGATGATGCAATACACCCGTTCTACATAGTGGCTTTGACCCTTTGCTCGCTAATTTCTTTTGGATTCCCTTGGGCCTGGAGCTGGATTTAGCAACTTTGACGTGTTTGTCCCCCGTTGAGTGGGCCCTTGTTTGATTTTTCGGAATTGCTCCCTCCCTCTCACCCTGGGCATGTTGTTTCATCTCCCCATTACTACATGCTTTCTGTGTGGGAGCCGTCCCATCAACAGAGGGCTGGGGTATTGAGGCCTTACAGGGCGGTAGAGGCAATATACTAAGCTCAGCATTTCCTGAATTATCACAATCAGCGAAAGAAATGGCAGAGCAATTTGTTGCAGGTGTAATTGGTAATCCATCCATACCATTTCCCCCCCCTACTACTAAAGATGTACAATCTAGAGACTTGTCAGGAGTCATAGCACGTGCAAGAGGACCCAAGGAAGATCTCCTCACCCAGTCAATTTCTTGAGAGATTCGCCTTTCCAGGATGGTGATCTCGTCGACAAGGAGGGAACCAGCTTTGGCAAAGTACATATCAAGAGTTCCATTCGTCCTTCCTGTCGCTAAGGCGCTCTTACTCCGGGTTTCTCTGGTTGACATGCTTAGACACAGGTCAAGGTGTGGGGAGGGCGTCAGACAGCTCGAAGGGGCCCAAGCTCTGGTCGCCCTTGCTCGAACGGCCTCAAATGGTCCGCTCTTTCCCCCGGGCTATGACCCGCGCGCGTCCCGCTGGCGCGTGTGGGCTGGACCCTTGATAATGGTGGAAAGTGGGAGGACCGGGAGAAAGAAGGCGGGGCCAGGAAGAGGATGCAGGTGTGCAGGGTAAACTAAGCAACAAGCACCCTGGTCCTCGCAGTCCCGGCGATTCTAGCCTCTGTGACGGCCTCCCAGTTCAACACAGCGTCCCCCTCGCACAAATAGCCCAAACAGGCAAGGGAGCGAGTCCACAGCGTCCCACAATCAGGGCAGTGTGCTTTATAGGTAATAACAGTAATAGCACTACGCTTAATTGCTCCTTCTTGTCTAGTTTTCCTATTGTCCTGGAGGCTGCTTGGTGTCACTTAAGGGAAGCTAAATAAATTAAAAAAAAAAAAAAAAAAAAAAATCTGAGCCTTGCTCACTGCTTGCTGCTTGCTGCTCCCACGGCTGGCAGTTGGGGTAGATGCAAGACACGGCCTGGACCGGCAAGTCAAAGACTGTCCTTGGAGCAATACCTCCTTGTTTCTGTGTTTCCGGCAGGGCAATCGGAATGAGCTCAGGGGCGAGCAGGGCACGCAGGTGAGCCACAAGCAACAGCGACCCAGTTGGGCTACCACCTGGCTCGCACTCCGCGGCCGCTACTGATTGCGACCGCACCTTGGCATTCACCAGTCTCTTGCTCTCTGCACGCCGCTGATGGAGTTGCTGTCAATGCAGGTGAAAGGCAGGCATTTTGCGCGCTGTCCGCGTTGTCCGGGGTTTTCACTGGGGTGGGCAGGGGAAGGTTTGGCAGCCTTGTTGTCCCCCCCCCCCCTGCGCGCTACTATTTTTCCGGGGAGCAATCGGGTCGAGTCGCGGGTGGAGTCTCGGTAGATTCTGAAGCCGCCCGCGGTGTATTTACTTTCCGTCCCTCTACCTTTAATGCTCCGAACTTTCCCTGAAAGCAGCTGGGCTCGTAAAAAGGTGTTTCTCTGCTTCCAGCCCCGGTGTGTACGGAGTGTGTCTCCCGGTTCTGCAGCGCTCCGGCGTTTGTCATTAAACTCGATGATCCTGTTACTTGTGGTGTTATTTCCTCTTCTTTCAATGTCCGGTCCTCACAGATGCACGAAGGTACTGCCTTTATCAGTGTGGCTCAAGGAGTTGCAGCTTTGCAGGGGCTTGCACATGTGCATGTGTTTAGTGTGCTATTAGTAATGTGTGATGAGTGCCCACTTTTGGCACATTGGCAATGGAAGCCTGCTTGGGGGCATGTTATCATGGACGGCCATGGTGTTATCGGCACTTTAGTGGCAGGAAACTTCCGCTACAAGCGGCAAAGATGTTCTTGGAAATATGCAGCATAGAATTCCAGGAGAAGCACATGTTCTGGTGTGAACATGGGCTTTGACTGGAATTCTCTGCAGCATGTTATCAGGCACATTATTACCGCTTTGGTGGCAGTTTCATGCCGCTGAAGTGGCGATAATTTTGAGAACGTCCTTGATAATATACACTGTGTCTACAAAGCTGCACTGTGTAGGACACATGTGCCTCTAAGTCGCTTTGGCTCCTTGCAATTTGTGTTGTGTGCATTGCGTCTGTCATGTTTAATCTTGCATGGTTTGCTTCCTGCACTTCTTTTGGATTACAATTTCAGAGTATGGTGCAGCATGTATAGAAATCATACCAGGCGCTGACCTTCTAGACTCTGCATGAGCGCTTTTATTTTTGAAGGGGGGACTACATACTCCATGCAGCAATCACAGTGGATATTCGTGCGCATTGTAAAGGGGACCAAGTAGGACCTGAGCTTTTTTTAGGGTGCCAATACATATTGACAGCAGCTGTAAAGTTTAAGGCAGTCACATGTCTGTGCATGCGCATGGGTCTCGTGGAGCAGCCCCCTTTGGACATACTTAATTGAAATAGGAGGTAGATGTAGGGAGAGAGATACCGGAAAGGGCTTGTGCTGAGATTGTAGAGTGAGCATGGAGGTGCACCAGGCACACCCGCTTCCAAAGGCTTCTTTTTAATGTTTTACATCGCCTTACCTCACACCGGCAAAAAGTCAATGCATGTTTCTACACTGACTCATAGGAATGCACAAGGGTTCAGGGGGAGGGGGCAAACTTCCCTCACCTGATTTAGGGGTGACCACTTTGGGCTACTTATTGGACCGTAGTGATGACACTATTAAAGGTGTTGATGGACAGGGAGGTGGATCTGTATTAGGGGGCTTGTATCCTACATTGCTTCCCACACATGGCTCAAAGTGGGCTTGCCGCAAGTTTATGTATAGGGGATTATTAGTGGCCATGAGGGGATATTACGATGCACTGGAAGGCAAGTGGGGCCTGGAGTTTAGATCAATGTGAGTGTGAGTTCACCTAATGGGTAGAGTGTGATAGGATAGTTAGGCTACTACTGGTCAAGGGTCCGGTGAGCAAGGGATCACTTGAGGCAGCTAGGGCATGGGACCATTCTTTGGACCATTGGTGGACGAAGACAGCTAGAGCGATGTCAACACTGAGCCAGGTGAGCTGGTACCAGGGTAGGGCCTTTATTGCCCGTAGATGTGACCATTTGACATCATTGTAGGCATGCATGATGGGTGAATCTAAAGCGGCAGCCTGTATATTGTGTTGTTAGTGTTTACCTTCTGGATACCACAGATTACGCACTGCTAAGGCTATCAAGGAGTACAGAGCAACATGGGTAGTGACATGCCTTGAGGGAGTGTGAAATAGACTTTCGGATGGATTTGTGATGATGATGTTTGTTTATATGGCCTGTGTTGTGAATTGGTTGTTACTGCCCTTTTTATATGGTTCGTAATATTAAAGGTAGTAGAGGAGACATGTCATAGTAACAAGCCAAGGATCCTATGCTCAGAAAGTGAGGGGAGAGGGACTAGGGGCCATATTATCAAGATCCGCGTTAAAATTATCGCTGCTTTAGTGGCAGGTAACTGCCACTAAAGCTGCAGTAATGGGCTTGATGATATGCCCTTGTGAATGCCCATAGAAGTCCATGTTCTGGTGTGAACATCCAGCTCCAGCAGGGGCACAGGGCTACCATCTCCAGTGGCCATGGCTGCCCTCCGGTTGGCGGCCATCTTCTCTTCAGTGTTCTTTTTGCTGTCGTTCCAGCGCTTCTTTACCTTCTCCACGGGCCTCCTCTTCCTCTCTCCCCCAGCATTGACCTTTGCTGTGATCTCCTCCCAGATCTGTTTCTTCCTGGACAATGACAGTGTCCTCCGGATAAAGAGCTCCTGCTGGTGTTCAGCCACCAGGCTATACAGGACCTGATTCTCCTGGTGGCTGAACCTGGGGTTCCGCCTCCTCTTTTCCTTCACCTGGCTTGCTCCCTGCTCCTCCTGACTGACTGTGGGGTTTGCTGTGGTCTCCGTGCTTGTCCCGCTTCCTCCATGTCTCTGGTCTGGTCTCTGGAATCCATTTTGTTTTTGTTTGTTTTTTTCTGGCCTGCTTGGGGGCCTTTTATAGTGCATTTTCCCGCTCGCTGCGTGCAAAATGCAGGCCTGTCGGCAATTGTCGGGCTAATTTTGGAGATAATTGGCTTAGCATGACTTTTCGCGGTTTAGCATGCGTTTTTTTATCGCCGGTGCTAAGATTTCATCACCATCCATTGGCGCCGGAACTGATTGTTATCGCTGGTTAATGGCGCCTTGTTAATATGTCGCTACTGCGGCGATAAAAAAAGGACTTCGCCGGCGATAAAACTTTTAGCTATTTGTTGTTGATATCCCCATTGGTGACTTAGACACAGTCATTTTGTGTAAGCAGAAATGCATTTGAGCAAATAGCAAAATGTTTAAGGACAGGAAAGTACTCCAGATAGAATGAATAGGTATTTTTATTCCCTATTAATGCAGGTAATTTATGTGAGGAGATTCGATTAAGGCAAGTGGATACACTTGGATTAATCAGGGAACATGTGAGCCCTCTAAACCCAGATTTTAGAGAGTCTTTCTAAAAATACATCACAACAAAATGGCGATTCCTTTTGTTAAATGGTAATTAAGTGAATGTTCATTTGTAATGATGCCTGTGTTGTTCAATCTTCTTTGCTTTAATGATCTCTATTTCACTTTAAATATTATGTAAAGAAATATACATGAATTTGAATTGAGAACATTGTTGTCTATTTTTGAGATTGTGCATTTTATTTACTTTATCAATTAATGTAAGTTTTTAAATTGTGTTGCAAATATTCATTCTTAACAGCTCTGAAGAATCAGCATTTCACTTTAAGTTGAGAAACATGTGCTGGCTTGTACTACATCAAAGAAACCAATTATTGCATTTGATATAAATGGAAAGTGACTCCATTGAAATTTGAAATTGTTTATCTGTACTACATCAATAACATTTAAAAAAGCAACACTGAATTTTGGAAGTAATGGTATGCACATAAAAATACGACCTTGCAAAATTAAAAAGAAGAACTAATAAAATTAATTTTGTATTTATATGTTCAAGAAATACATTTAATCGTTCTTTTGTTTAAAAAGTGTTAATATGTTTTTTTCGTTCATGGACTCTCCATCAGTTTGTAACATTTATTACAGTGGTTCATGAAACTTTGGCACTTGGGTTCTTTTTACAGTGTTTTGTCAATGGGTGGGTTGAGTATAACAGGGCTTTTACTACCCCAAACCCCTTGGTTATTGCACTATGCTGAACTTCTGTCCTGCTGGACCACTACCTTTCTGGACTGATGCCTTGCTGAATTGATGCCCTCCTGTCTAAGTCAGAGTGATTGGACCTGTACCTGAAACAGGACCCGTATAGTGACTACAAAGGCTAGACAGCTGGCCTCCTATTCATAGGCACAGTGACAGAACAAGCTCACTCACAGCCACCTGAACCAGCACCCAGATCCTGCTGGAGCCATCTGTGACCTCTAAGTGGTGGCTCTCAGGTCCTGAACCTTGGTGTGACCTCAACAAGGCTGAATTAAAGATTTTCGACTCTTCACGAACTGGACAGTTGGTGTCAAAACCTTGTCACTCGCATAGCCCGCCATCATGAAGTTCTGTCAACCTGTCTTTACGTGCTACAGCATCAATATCTCACAGGGAGCGCCACCACACAGCTCCGGCCTTTTCGCTCATTACAACAACAGGATCTTTGCACTACAGCGTCAACCATTTGCAATGCCAGGTCTGCTCTTTAAGCTACATCAATGACTATCAGCTATGCTTCTCTGTTCCTCACAATCGCCTCCCCCATGGACGTGACTCTCTGCCCTGGACAGATGATTTCACTTTTTTGCGGGACTAACCTGGTCCTGTATCCAACCAACCCTCCATTGTGGCAGGCCTGAACTAGTGACTTCCTCCCAGTCTAGCACGACTAGATAGCCTCAAGTGCTCTTTGGGCTTTTTGGGACTATTTTAATTAAAATCTGTGGTTCTATCAGTTGGATTATTGTCATTTTAGTCTTGATTTATTTATTGCATTTTGCTCTATTTTTCTAAATAGGTGTGGGATTTTCCTTGTGTTGCATTATCACTTTATTACATTCGAAGTGCTGCATAGTTACTTTACACATTGCCTCTAAGTTGAGCCTGACTGCTCTGTGCCAATCTACCAGAGGATTGAGTTCATTTTAATTTGGAGTTTGCTTGTGCCTCACCCAGAAAAAGACTGTGGCTGCTGCTTGAATAGGGATTCACGTCCCTCAACCAGTAACTCAATTTCTCAGTGTTGTATGTAGCGGGTGGTGCATTTTAGAGCACACTGACATACATACACTATTAAAGAATGGAAATTGAAATGGCCACTAAATCTGCAAATATATAGTGTTACTGATGCATGGAGTACAAACGATATTGTGGGGAAATCAGGATTCAATTTGTCATTTGCACATCAACAAGTAAAGAGTCTTGCTTTGTTCTGATCTTATTGGAGTCTTTGTTTCCAAAGCACTTCAGTATTGCTTTCATAACTGCTGATATATTTTGAAATATTTGTACAATTTATTTATAAGTATTTACATTTTGTTATGTGTAAAAAAAGCTTTACTCCTGCCACCTTCCCTTTAACACCAATATTATTGTCACATAGCTCACTTTACAAACTCATCTTTTTGTAGCCAGAGAAGGAAAACACAATTCTTCATATTAAAAGAATAAGACACAGCATAACATTTGATCTGTGACTTTGAACGCACAGTAAATATGACAAGATAAAAATACAAATGTATAGGCACCTTTATTGCTCATTCTCCTTTGGAACTCCATCATAATTATTTGGGGGTTCTGCAGCACCACCAACACCCATTCTTCTAGTGCCTATGCCCATCCCTGAATTCCTAACTGTGTGTATCTCTGGTATCTTGATCTTTCTTTTGGCTCCACCATCATGCCAGTCTAAGCCTGTGTGCAAGAACTGTCCCTAAACATGTGAGGTCTTGGACCTGTCCTGTGACCTGGAGGGGTGCGCCAAGCCTGCCCCTCATATTTATTACAAGTCTGCTACCCCAGCAATCACAGCAGACCCTATTTTGTGATTGATAATGTGACCACATTTTTTTATATGTGTCATTAAGAGTGTGGCTTCCAGGACCTTCTTTTGTAGAGTTTTACTGTTATGAGGATGCCCAGAACATTGCGGTAGAATCCTGTGTGCAAGTCAGCATGAAAATTGAAGCCAGGGGGATTTGTTTTAAATGCCTCTGGCTTGGCAAGGCACAAGATAGAGGAAGCGGACAGCTTCCCAGGACTATAGAAGTGTTCTGCTTGCATTCCGGGTTCTGTAGGATAGAGGAAATGATGTGAGGAGGATGAAAACAAAGCTATCATTGGAAATTCCATGAGGTCTTTACTTAACAAGGGGCTGCAGATTAGTCCTTCCTGAGTGCTGCCATTTTTTGGATGATAGTGTGACTGGTTGCGGCTGCTGTTTCCTTTATCAAAAGTGAGCAAGGTTTTGTGTCACACCTACCTATTTACCTATTCCCAATTACTGTTTAAGAGAGGCTGCTGACAGCCAGGTGCAGAAACCTCCTGCTTCATAGTGACTGTGTTGTGGATGTTCTAATCTGGAGACATACTGAGTGCTACTTGCTGTGAGAAGTATCAAACTACTTAACAGCTGAGTCTGAAAAGCAGCCTAAGAAGGACACTTAAAAGGAAACCTTTTCAAACAAATTTGGAGGTTTAAAACTTTGTATACTCATTCCCTTTCTAGAAATCGTGTATAAAAGAGGGATCCAAATCACCTACTTTCTTCCAATTCCATATCTGTAATGAATAAGGAAAGGGAATTCTTTGCAGAGTACTCGATGGTCTGCTGTGTGATCAAGGTGTGTGTTTGCCTAAAATCCACTACTCCAGACCCAGAGGTGAAGAAACTTCACCTGAAGCCTGTACTTTCAGCAGGATGAGCTGAAGGGCTGCCTGAGTGCCTAGATCCATGCTTCCCTGCTTAAAGAGATGGAAGGAGTCTGAGTGGCCCTGCAGAGGGAGAGACTGTCCAGGAGGAGAAGCCCCTCATGTCCAAAAACTTGTGGAACATCCAGAGTAGGCTGACATTTCTTCTAGTACAAGATCTTGAAGCTATCACCTGAGATGGCATCCTTTCTATGTTGGTGAAGGCAGGGATTGTGTAAATAGCACTGAGGGGAGGTGGATTGAAATGTCATCAGTTTCATCAGAAACAATCAAAGTGAGATTCACTCACATACACACAATTTCATTATTTCCCTCAAATTTGCTATAACCATTTACTTTACATTTTCTTCACTCTCTCTCTCTACTAATAGTAGTTCCAGTGTCTATGGCCTGCAGGTCCCTGTCACCAAGAGAACTACTAGTACTATCATTTATGTTAAGGCGTCTGAATCATGTGACAACGGTCCATTATGTTGGCTGTCAAATTCTACGTAGTGTACATATGTTTGCCTGTTTTTTTAATCTTTGTGTAAGTCCAGTTGCATATCATTGTTTGCTAAGTACTTCTGTGTAATATACAAACGAATGAAAAAACAAATCTACTTTGGCTTGTACTTCTATTGGCCATCTGCTTACTTTTTTATTGCTTGGCCCCCTCAGATGTGACCATAAAATAATTGATTTGTACTGCATTTTTGTCCTGAATTTTGCCTCTTGTTCATATAATATACAAACCAAAGAATAAAAAGCTACCTTGACTTGTAAAAATGTATGTTATGAGTATTTGCCTTGAGTTTCAGCATGATGAGTTGCCAGAGGAGAAATAAAGTAAGAGTTTGAAACAATTCTGATTGCTGAGTCCATTGACTGGAATTAGACAGCGGGGACTCGAGAATTGATTGTAACTCTTACTTTATTTCACCTCTGGCAACTCGTCAGGCTGGAACTCAAGGCCAATACTCATAAGATAAATTGAATAGCCGTTTGAAGGGTTTTGAAATGAACTTCGTGTCTAGTGTCTTCTTATGGTTTTATCAATATACTCCAAAATGAGCTTTTGTGCCTGAAGAAGTCTCCATGCCTAGGGATGAAACACGTTGGCGGTTCCTTGTCTTTATTTTAAGTGCAAGCAAAGAAATAAAGAATAAACACTCCTAATAGATGTGTCTCAGAATGTTTGTTGTTAATGACTGTGTTTCCCATATAACTCTGTTTCTTGACTCTCTTTAGGATATGAGGCCTTTGGTTTAGTTTCTTACAAATCTTACATTTCTATTAGAGTGCTTCTCTCTCTTGTTGTGACTTTTGTAATTATTGGGGTGTTCTGGATGGTTGATCCTAGGAGTGAGCACCTATCTTTGGGAACTCTGCAGAGTCCAGTGAAAGTACACCATAACCAATTTGATGATCAGAGCATTTCATAGGATTTTGGGCAACGTTGGACCAAAATTGACAATCAGTAGCAGTAGGACCATACATATTAAAAATGGAAAGGCAAACTTTATCGATCAATAATTTAACAAACAACTATCTACCTTCTTTGTCGTTATTCTGGAAAACCAAATGACATGGGAGGTATCTGTGGCACAGAGTCATGACACCATTCTTTTTATCGTTTCCAAGAGAAAAGAAGACTTTCCCAACCCATCCTTTTTTCAGTTTAACAGATTCAACTGTTGTGAGATGCAATTCTTGAATAAGTGTTAAGTCTTCACCGAGCTCTGAATGATGAGTCAAAACTTGTTGCTGCTGAATTTGAGAATTAAGACTTCTGACATTTCAGGATACGATTTTCAAAGACATAGGTAAGGATTGAAATAAACAAGTACGTCCAATATAATGGCAGGGAGAATGAACTAGAATCATGTAAGACTGAAGAAATATAGTAATGGAAATAAGAATCCATGAAGAAACAGATAAAAAAGCAAGTAGTAATGTCATGAAAAGACAGAATAAAGCATGAATAGGCATAAGAGAAAAGATAGATTATAGAGATCATGAATATATGAAAGTATGTACAAGAAAGAAAGGCCACATGGAAGGTATGACATATCCAAGCTCTGGGGCAAAGATGAAAGGAGGGCTGCAGAACATGAAATGAAGAACATGAACAAGCATAAACATGAAGACAATACCTGCCTGAGAAAAACAAGTTAAGGGAAAGAAGACAAGGATATAAAAAAATGTAATTATTAATTCAACAGTAAGGCAATGGAATATATCAACTCTATATAACTAGTACATAGTGTTAAATGGACCCACTGTGGAGAAAAACAAGGCAATGTAACAAAAGTAAATAAAAAATGAAAAGTTCTTGAAGTGTCCATGTTTTCAACTCTGCAAATCTTTAGGAAATTCTTCAATTTAATATGACCCTCATAAGTTGTAGTTGTATTCTTGTTAGTCACTTTAAATAAGCAAGGATGAAATAATCCAAATCAAGCACCAAGAGAGCGAAGTACAGATCTCATATTAAATGTTTTTTTGCATCTGTTTGCAGTAGCCTTGGTGTAATCTTGTGAAAAGTATATATAGTTACCTGACCAAGAATTGGATTAATCACATGAGCTGTAGAGATGACTCTGAGTTAGTCTGTATATTCCAGAATGTAAAGAATCAATCCTCTAAGTAGAAGGCACAGAAATTAAATGCCCTAAATGGTGCCCTCATTAGATTTTGAGTGGTGGTGATGCTGGGATATTCAATACTTTAGGAATTCAGGATTGGAAGAAACTAATAGGATGGACACCTTCTGAACACTCAGGCAGACCATACATTTGTAAATTATTTCCCCTATTTCAGTTCTCTAGGTGCTCCACCTATCTTTGCAGTGTAGAAACAGGTGACTGAAGAGTATTGGCTTTGAGGGTCGTGTCCGTAAAGACTATGATGTGTTGTTTGACTGCTGAAAGGTCCCATCCATGTGAGAACATCTGTCACTAAGTGATTATAACTTTGCATTTGTCTTATCCATATCAGGAAACAAAACCCTGTTTTCTTCCAGTAAAATATTGATAGAAACAGGAGGAAGAGATTTTGTGGGAGTTGGTGGGTCTTTTTTAAGCCTCCTAGCGGATGGGGGTGAAGCTGCTGAAGAAGGTGAACTGGAAGTAGAGGTTTAATTTTTGTGTAGGACTGCCCAGCAATCTTCAATCATTGGAATCTGAGACATAATGGAGTAAGACCTAGTATATCTGTGCAAAGTAGATTTAATTTTCAGCTTGCCCATTAATTAGGAAGAACATTTAAGTATTGTACATTCACTAAGAACAAAGAAGGAAACGATAAATGCAGAATTTGTGCGATACCAAAAAGATGAGCTTGGGAGACACAGGTAAGGACTGTTATAGTACCAGCATGGCTAACAGTGAGGTTATATTGTATAGTGCACATCAATTGAAGAGAGAACAGGATGTAAATTGAGTTAGAAAAACAAGTAAAGGCAAGGAAGTCAAACATTGAAAATATAGTAATATGAGTTCTTGCTAGAACTGCCCTCTTGAGAAAGACTTCATGTGATAATAATGTCAAAGCAAAGTGAAGGCAGACTAAGTTTAAATACAGGCAAGAATCCTCAAAGGTGAACAAACCTGGTGGTCTTCATTTAATGAAAATACAATTGGAGCATCTCTTCAACTCCAGAGCTATGTTGGTGTCATAAAATGGCGGGCTCTTTTGAGGAGAGTAAGCACGCTGCCATTAGAGAATGCAGACCACAGCTACCCCCGACGTCCAGCATGATGACAAAGCACGCCTTAATTTAAGATAAGTGCTATGCTGTCTAAAGAGACTACATTGACGACAGAAAAACTGCACAATCAGCTTCCCTCCTATGCCGTCCTGCAGAGGTCACATGGATGCCACGATCTTCTTCGGGTGCCTATCCCCCCCCCCAATATTATAATTTCCAATGATATTATTTGAGCAAAATCCTGTTAAAATATAAAAATGCGCACCATGTAGCCAACTATCAAAATATTAAAGTGTTAATAAAAGAATAGTAGTATGAATAACAGAGGCATCATAAGAAGAATTGTGCTATGATTTTATGAACATTTTATTATTTAGGACTTTTAATACATAGTGCATATTTTATTATACTCTTCAGTCTGCAGTAACTGCTGAAAAAGACAGCTTCCTTTGCTTTTGAGTGCCCAACCTTTTCGATACGTACTCAAGCATGACAAAATGCGGTCAAACATGATCACAAACACGAGTGGTTCTTGTGTAAGGGCTGATCATAAACGCAAATGTCACTTTCATCAAAGCAGTGGCTTAATGGGGCTTAATACATTTCCTAACTTTATTTTTGATTTCTTGAGGTATGATGCATTATGTGAATGACCATTCCTGCAAGCAATGTGTGAAAAGGACTGATCCAAAACCCATTTTTACATGTTAATATTTTTCTAAACTATAAAGAAAAATGAGCCAAGAGCTTCACACTTAAAAAGTTTCTTCGCCATACCAAAAAATAAGTTCATAGGTTAATATTTTCAAAGTTTTGATGAGAACTGATTGAAGTACTTGTCTCACTAAGCATTTCCATTGAAAGCAGCTAGCCCGTAGGAAGAACTTGGCCAGTAGGCGACAATAGCGAGAGATTAAAGTGTTGAGTAAAATGTTATGTAAATTACTAGTCTGAACCTCTAAATGAGCATTATTTCATATACGCACCCAATACGTTTTAAAGATAAGTGAGAGAGAAGAGTTGTTGGTGCTCCCAGTATAAGCACAGATAGAGATGAATTGTTTTGCCAAGAATCACACTAGTGTACTGTCAAATGAGGTCACGATTTTAAACCGAGTCCATGGGATCCATGTTTTTGATTTGCCCTCTAATCAAACTTCATATGTCCAACACAATTCGTCCCTCTCCCTGAACTGAACTTCATTGACAGGGTAATTGTTTGCAATGTCAGAAGTAGTAACTCCCTTCCTCAAAATGTCAATACTTACATAACACCACCGCTCTTATATACAATACCTGAAGGTGACTGTGATCACTTCAAGCTGTGTAAGTTTCAATAAATGGTGTTTTCTTTGGGTTCAGATTGTGGACACAGGGCACTCCACCTGTATAGTGCAGGGGAATCTACGTTAAAAAAAATGTTTTAACTATAACTCTGCAGAATGCCTGAACACTTCCGCTGACTGTCCCTCTGAAAAGAAATGGCAAACTCCTGTGCTATAAGGCTCATTGACTTATGTACAGCTGGACAGTATTGTATAGGTCCGGGCAAAATTTTCATTATGCTGGTGTAATCTTGCATAACTTGGATGTTATGCAAAATTGCAGAAATTACACTATTACGCCACCTTGCACGCAGAGCAGGATAACGCAAATGATCAAAATGTGTGCAGGTATTTGTTCGCAGCACTTGTGTTTTTTTGCTATTTCTTGACTTAAAATGCTTCTTTGCATCCATGAGTCCGGATGATTAAGCATGCCATCTCGGAGTGTATCCTGTAAGGGAGATCCGCGGGCTCTGTAACTAAGGGCCTTATTACTATGGCGGTAGCACAAGTGTCCGACTGCTATCGTTTCGGGCTCAAGACCATCCAACAAGGAGTCGGAGGTCCCGACAACCCAATTACGATACGACCACCATGCAGTTGGTCAGAAGCATCCCTTTTTCCATTCCGGCTTTTCCTGCAGCCCAGAAAAAGGGCCAAAGCCCAAGCCGCAATTGAAAAAGGGATGTTTTTGAACATCCATGCACCGTGTGCCAGGCACCATGTTTGGGGGGACACCACATGTGCCCCCAGAGCCACATAGAAGAGGCCTACGGAGGCCCTACTAGGGGCCCCAAAAGTCCCTTCCTGACAGCCTTTCCATGGCATAAGGCTGTGAGAAAGGAACATCATAATCCCTACGGCGGTGCCTGCGCTGGCACCACCTCCATTGTAGTGATTACTGTCCGACCGACGGGCTTTTTGGGCCTGTTGGATGTGTCGGTCTGTCCCTCCAACTGGTACCGTTCGACTGACCACATCGTAATGTGGCAGTCAGACAGCTATCCTGGCAGTCAGGCGGACTGACGGCCTGTCCGCGGAGGTCCGCCTGACATCCTAATGAGGCCATAAGTTACTTAAGGAAATAATTCCCATAGGTAGTTTGAATGGAAGGTCATACTTGTTGGTCTAGTTCTAGCTCTAAGACCTATTGCTGGCGAAACTGAGGAGTGAGATGTTACTACCAATCTTTCCAAGTGCTTTGCTGTCCTGACTGACACTGTTAAGTAGCCCTAGTTGCTTGAAGAAATATTAAAGCTTTTTGCTTTTTACTTCCTTGTGGTATGTTGTCTGGTCTAAAGCTTGATAAGGGGAGGCCTCAGAAAGATGTCAGGACCACTCTGAGAAACTGGTCTCAATAACGGTTCCTGTGAGTATGTACTGGCGTATGGGTCACTTCCAGTGGTGTTTAGCCTTCCATTTATGAATGTTGATACTACTGAAAGAAAGCTTTGGTAAAGAAGTGGTCAAGATCTACATGTCATTGCCACCCACAGTCGTTAGGAGAACGGGTCTTCCATGGCCGTCATTTCCTACCTCTGGATCGTAAGACTGGTGATGAATTAGGCCCAGAGGGAGGGTAATGTCTAGATTCAAGGGCAGGCTTGAAGCAGTTCTTTGGATCTTAGGTAAGTCAAAACGTATCCATGTCTACTAATGTACAATAATGAACAGAGCCTATGAGAGCGTGGGATCCAAAACAGGTTGGCAAACAGTGCTATATGAACAACAAAGTTTTGCCACAAGAGGCCTAAATGACAACCTACTTCTTGAATGTCTATTTCTCACTGTGCTCTGACACTATTAAGGTGAGGGAAATAATATCTCTATTATGAGACCTTCCATTTCAGCAACGTCTGTTCGCTTGACAGGGTTGGTACCACTCTTGGCCTTTAAACTACACATTCTTGGGCATTCCTTAACTCATATTGGTCCTTCAATTTACTAAAGATTTGAATATTGTTGAAATATCGAGCCTTGTGCTAAGATGGAAAGTAACCAAAATGTAGTACCATTATCTTAAACTTCCCATGATATTCAAAGTCACTCTCTAAATCTAGACAAATATTTCTGAAAAAGAGTGTGGGATTGTATGTTTGTTCTATTGTTAGGCTAAGCAAGTTACTTTCAGTTACTTTATGTACCTCACTTCTACAGAAATACATTTCAATATTAAATGCCATTGAGTTGAATACTATAGCTTCTGCCCAGTCCCACTCTATTGTATATGTACATCAGCATAAAGGCATAAACGGATATCTCCAGCTACAGGTGCAATGAAGTAAACAATATCATGGCAAAGGGGGCCACTGAGACCTTTGCGCGTGACCCCCCACCCCACTCCTTTTGCGTGCCTTTTGGGGATCTCATCGCTTTGCATGCATTTGCTGGTGAGTGTTTGAAGAGAAAGACGAGCAGTTTGCAGATTGGTATGTTGCATTGTTTCTTGCTCAGGAATGACAAGTTTTTCCTGGCTGAGCCTCATAAGAAAAATGCATGTTGGGAGAACAACACTTATTGCCTTAAATAGGGCAGGCCTTCTGAGATTCATCGAACCGTGGCCCTGTGATGCACAGGCTGCCACTCAAAGGTTTCTCATGGCAGAGACAGCTTAGCATCGGCTGCAGGAAACCTGGCCCTTACCACACTTTAACCAGAGTGGATGAACCATTAGTTTGTAGGGCTGGAGCCCCATAGATTTACAGTTAGGCTACCGGTGATCCAAATTCAAAATGAGGCCCAAAGCTATATATAAATGAGACACAACAGAATGATAATATACTCCACAAGACCCAGGAGAATAATTCAGCTCAGTGAAGAACTAGTCCGTGCATGGACTACTGATCTTGCCACCCTAAGATCTCTTCTGCAACTCAGATCATAACTGCCTAACCACAGGTGTGGCATCCCCAAAAGGCTTGATTGATACTGCCAGGCAGGGCTTTAAGTGGGATGAAAAAACTGGGGGGTCCCTCAATGGGGCGTGGCCAATGTAATTAAGGGCGCGGCTTAAAAACACATAAGCTAAAAATCTGCGACAGCCCAGAGTGTACCGCCCGCCTTGCATTTTGCTGTGTCTGTCATTGCATCCAGATATATGATATAACAAGTAACATCATACCTACAAGTCAGGACTATTGGTTTTGTCAATGGTTGTCAGTTGCATAAGTAAATAAGCAGCAACTATGGCTTGTATATAATATGGAAAAAGCTTCTACTTGAAGCCATGCTGACACGACGACAATGTTGTTGCTCCTGCGTTTCAAAAAGAGAAAGGAAATCCAGAGAGAAAATGACTCTCTTTAAAGGATTCCCTTCGCCTACAACCCTCACCTGGCATGACTTCATGCCATAACTTCTCCACTAGTGAGAAATGAGCAGTGTGAGCACGCGCACATCGATGTGCATGCTGTCACTGCAGTCTGGAAAAAAACAGACCGACTGTGCCATGGCATAAAACAGAGCCCGATAGGAACCTGTTTTGAGGCCCCCTTTAAAAAACTGCTGGTGCTCAGCACGGGTGAGACCCGGCCCACTTAAAGCCCTGCTGCCAGGGCAGTTCTAGCTAGCTGCCTGTGTCTGGAACAGTAGTCAAGTTTATACCATGTCTGTGGCCCTGGGAAGGGAGTGATTGTCGGTGCTCTGTAAGAAACTGGAGTATTAGTTGAGGAGATGAAAACACATGTAAAATAATAAACACAGTCTATGTTAGGGTGAAGCATTAAAGTCACTATATAAACCTGTGCTTATCCCTCTGGTTGCTTGGCACAAAGCAGTCAGTAACTTATGTGGAAAGCATTTATGCAGTACTTAAACAATAATAAAGTGAAAACACAACACAAGAAAATCCCCAAACAAATTTCCAAACATAGAGCAAATTTTAATAAATAAAATGACACTAAATAAAAATATCCAATCTGTAGAACCAGAGTTAAGAATTTTAAAGTTTAGGGTTCAAAATAGCACCAAAAAGGGTTACGGGCGTCTGGTCATCAAGGTCATCTGGTTTCACTAGACCGGTACAAGGGTAAGGTTTAAGGCCAACAACAGTGCAGTGAAAGTTGAATGCAGCAACAAGGTTCATCTGGGTTAAAGGTTTTACCTTTCGACTTAGTTTCGGGATGGAAGTAAAAAAAAACAACTTAGGGGGTAATGCAGCAGGCTGTGACCAAAGAGGGCTCCACGTCGTCAGATAGCCACTGGACGAGGTCTCATGAAGCCATTGACTTTTTGCAGGAAAGCTCCAAGCAATATACATTTGAAGAGAGGGCCCTCATAGGCCAGATACTTTTTGCATCTTCTCCGAGTGGAGATTTCTACCTTCGGACTAAATCACATTTTTTTGGACCACGTATTCTTCCAGCAGTGCAAGGGTGCAGCTGAAGAGGGCTCCCTGAAGCCGGATACCTTCTCCGTGAAGTCCCGCTGGTTTGGATTTCTGGTTGTTGACGAGAAGATAACAGGTGCAACCTGAATATTTGGCCCTTTTATGAAGCACCTTTGTTGGATTGGCTTGCCAGTTTGGCTTCGGTTTCTTGTAGTTTCTCAGAGCAGACTATGGCCAAAACGTTTATAATTCCTAGGTTTCAGGGAACTTCAGGAAGAGTAACATTTGACACCGGCCAAGGGTCCAGAACCTTCGGGACAGCACTTGGGGGAGTCAGCAGCACTCACTCCAGCAGAGGCCAGAAGCAGGGCCCAATGCTGGTCCACTTGGACGTGGTCAGCCTGGCAGATACAGTAAAGGACTCTGGAAGCTTGCCATGTCCCTGTACATCAAACAGAAGGCCAACCAACTACCCCTTGGAGTCACATCAGGGATCCCGGGTTCAAGGCAAGCAGGTCCAGTTTTCCTTCAGGCTCTTCAGACAGCAGATTCTGATTCTGATTCTTCACAGGTACCGGAATGTTCTCAGGAGGATAATGGCATCGTCAAATTAATGCCCAGTGACAGCCTGTGGGTGGGGGCAGCTCCCAGCTATTCCCTATCCAATGGGGTAAATGTTTCCTAGTGTGACCCTAACTACTATTGTAGCACTTCCTGTATGTTTACTGTACACTATCCCTCAGTGGCCCTTGATACCTAAATCCAAAGTGGCAGAACGCATGTTCCCCTGGTCAGAGCTCCCTGCACCCATCTGGAGGTGTGCTTATGGGACTTTACTGCCCGCCAACTCCACACCTGGCAACTCCAAACCAATTCTGGGGAAGCTCTCCCCTCTCACTCGGTATGGAGTCAAACTGAGTAGGAAGACAAGGGAGGCAGGTCTACGTTTGAGCTACAACTGCCAATGGCAGAGTGGGCACCCTTTGAAGCTCACAAAGGGACTGGCACTGCCCCTCAGACTATTCTGCTCTGTGACGTAACGCACTTCTCCACACCCAAGCCTTTAGTTCACTGGCTGGGAGTAATCCACATCTCACTGCAGGGAAGCCATTCAGCAGTCCGGTGACACTGGAGAATGGCAGAAAGGCACATTTGGGTTAGTCAGGAAAATTACAACTAGAGTAATAGAAAATCTGACTTTACCATAAATAAGTCTTTTAATCATCTTTCTAGCTTCTCACAATCTGAAATCAAGCATTATAAATTGTTCTAATGTAATCCAGTGGTTTCCTATGGGAGACCCAGCCTTGCTACAGTGAAAAATGACTTTTGGAATTTTTTCATTGCCAAAGCATGAAAAACATTAAATGTACATGTCCTACTTTTTAAATAACATGCACCCTGCACTAAGAGCAATTAGGTGAGGCATGGGCGAATTTTTATTTGCGCTGCAATAATCAGAGTAATTCCAGTAATTTTGTGTTACTCTTGTGACATGTAATTACCCACAATTACGAGATTACCACTATTCTTTTGAGTAATTTAGGGCAAACATTCCTACTCAAGAGCACAGGAACAGGGCGCCAGTGGCTGCCAGATCCTGTTGTTCTTTTTGTTGCATTTAGCACCATTTTCTTAGCACAAAAGGTTCATTTTGGACTCGAGGATGCATTTTTTGCTAAGAAAATAGTACTAAAGTAGGTGATGCTACTCACATAATTCCCCTATTATCGCAAAATTTTGCTGTATTTTCACGTAATAATACTACAGCAAATTAAATGAGCTATGCTGACCCCTAATTTAGAGCCTACTTTGGGGTGACTTATGGGTAATAAAAAGGAAGGTTTAGGCCTGGCAAAAGGTTTTTTTTTCCAACTCAAAATGGCAGGTTAAAACTGCACACACAGGCTGCAAGGGCAGGCCTAGGACATGTTTTAAAGTGCTACTTTAGTGCGTTACACAATGAGTGCTGCAGCCCACTTGTAGGAATGCAATTTACAAAGCCTAGGTATCTGTAGTACCACATACTAGGGACTTCTAAGCATAATATATTGTGCCAATTAGGTGTATGCCAATTTTACCATGTTTAAAAGGAATAACTCCCGCACTGCTCCCATTCCGGGAACTGTACCATACTTGTGCACCTGCAGTACGAACACAGCCAACAGTCATTTCCTTTTTGTGGTGGTTGTTGGCCGCAGTTTTTATTAATCATTACATATGTCATATTTGTACATTCCCCTGGACACCTTCTGGTGGCCGGGGTCATAAATCATTTCATACATGATCACAATTTAGTTATCACTCGGTGTTATTGGACATCATAACTCGTGGGTCATAAATCATCGGGTGTCAAATCATTCTGCCGGCAACCGGCCATTATTTCGCTGTCATAAATCACTCTGCCTGATCATCATAAATCATCAGCCATAAATCATTGTCATAAATCATCGGGCTATCATAGATCATCCTGTTACAGTCTGTCATCATTCTGTTGTCATAAATCATTCTGCATGGGCATCATAAATCATCGTCCATAAATCATCGGTTGGCCATAAATCACTGGTTTGTCTTTGGTCATTTGCATTTCCTATGGTCGTAAATCACCCTGACAGCTCGTAGATTGTTCTTTGTTGTTTTCCACGCCCCTATGCGTGTGGGGGGTAGCCTTTTCCCAGAGTTAGGCACCAACTCGCTACCTTGCTAGTCTCCTTTCGTGCCCTGCCGTCTGGCGGGGGTTCGGCTGCAAGTGCCGTCTCCGTTTGCTACCCCGATTTTTGTCAGGCGTACTCACCCAGCCGTAAGGCATTCCAGAGTGAGTGGCCCTCCTTCTACACACCGCCCTGTGGTAAACAACCTTTACAACGCAACTTTTACAACGCACTACCATTACAACAAAACTTTTACAACGCAAGTGGATTTACAACGCTATGCCATTACAACGCAAGTCTTTACATCGACTTGCGCTAGATGGCGTGCTAACATTACAAATAGTGTAGTTTACTATCCCAACACCTTCCCTACTGTTAAGTGGACTGGAGTTGGAATAGTAAATTACACTTTTCTAATGTTAGCACGCCATCTAGCGCAAGTCGATGTAAAGACTTGCGTTATAATGGCATAGCGTGGTAACATCGCCGTCGTTGTAAAAACCGCGATGTAACGGCACGCGTTGTAATGACTCGCATTGTTACGTCAAACATCCCGCCCTGTCGGTGTGTTTCCATAACCAACCCAATACACCTTTTGTTTCCGTCCTTTTTGGTTGGATTTGTGCTCCCTCTGTGCTACCTTTGTGTGTGGGCAGCATCCTTCCCCGGAGTTAGGCCACAGCTAGTTACCTTGTGGGACCCTCTTGTGCTCTGCCATCCGGCAGGGACTGGTCTGCGAGTGACGTCTCTGTTTGCTGCCCCCTCTTATTAGACCACTTCACTTAGCCGTAAGGCATCCCAAAGTAAGTGGCCCCCACTGCACTTAGTCGTGTGAGGCATCCCAAAGTGAGTGGCCTCACTTCACTTAGCCGTGTGAGGCATCCCAAAGTGAGTGGATGTACTCCTAGACACCACCCGGTGTATCTCCATAGCCGACCATTGTCCCGTCAGCTCTTGTCGTTCTTGTTAGCCTGCGACACTGCTGTTGTAGGTGTGGGTGGGTAGGATTCGCAGTTCGCCGGCGCTGCTCCCCCAGATCCCTGATGCAAAGGTGAGCTGCCCAGGGGGAGCGTCGCCTTATATGCCCTTCCCCCTTCCTCTCTTCCCTTTGTCCTTGGAAGGGGGAAGGGAGCAGGCCTCGGCGCGTTTCGCCGGGCGGCGCAAACCAGTGCCAACCGGATTCGTTCCCTCGGGGCTCAGGCAGCCGTTATGGCGCCAGCCCTTGAGGCCCTCTTCGGCGGCGGCCTCTGCTAGAACACAAGCACTTTACCACTGGTTAGCAGGAGTAAACTGTGCAGAGTTCTATGGCCAATAAAAACATGTTCAATTAAAGAAGGCAAACATCTATTGGAGTACCACACAATATGGTAATTTCCAACAGGGCTCCTGTGAGAAGATCACTTCTCCTTTCCTCACCCCCTCTTTTGCAAGTGCAGCATAGCAGCTGCGGGGGGACAGGGAGCATGTTAGGGCTCATTTTAACGATAGTTACGTCTACGAAACGGTCCTTATTTTTGTGGGTGCTTGCAGGTGCCAGACGTTGGGAACCAGCACTCAATTTTGGGGTCCACAATTTAATTTTCATGATCAGAGCTTCTCCCAAGAGCAAGACAGAGAAAGACAGAAAAGGGAAAATGAATGAGGAAGAGAAAAATAAGAGACCAGCGCCAACGGGAGATAGAAGCGATAAGAAAGCCCCTGCAAGAGAGAGATAAAGAGACAGGAAGTGTGTGCTGGAGGAAGAAAGAGGCATGATGTGGAGTGGCACGGTGGGGACCATTGGGAAGCACCATCATTATACAGTTACGGGTGTGGCCTCCTCCTAAAGCACTGCATGCCGAGGCACTTGTGTTTTATTATTATTGTAGGTTGAAATAAATAAATAAATAAATCATGTTTGGGTCACTGATCTTCAATCAACCTGAAGTCGGAAACGGCTAAAAATGCCAGCTTTTCTTTCATAAAAAAGGCTGTGACAAATGGACAATCGGAACTATATTACCGGAATGTCCTCTAAAAAATGTTATTCCTCATCAGACAGCAACATGGAGGGTCGAAGTTGCTCGTCGTTGGCGCTCTCACTCGAATGAACTCCTTTCTACCGTTCACCTCGGCTGCTCAGATCGAACATTTAGACACCTGAAAACAGGCAGTGGATAGATGGCACTCAATAAAGGCAATTGACAACATAGCGCCTTGAGACGGTTAACTCTGAAAAATGTGCTGCGGATATGCAAAAACTCGCACGATCAAAGAAGTTGTGTTTGTCGGTATCAGGGCAACAGGGCACTGGCTTTCCTCCAGCCTGCTTCACTTCCTGACACTGCATATAAAGCAACAGGCACAAGCTGAATTTACATTTCTGCTCTTCCTTCCATCTACTACTTCCCATATTCTCGACATAGAGGTAAGGCGTTTCTGTCGGAATTTACTCATCGTTTTTAGTTTTAAGGAAAGGATTGCATGCATTTTGGAGAAAATATCTTTTTTCGTTTAACGACTTTTCAGGATGTCCGTGTACGATGGTAAACGTTCTAACGATGTAAATTGCATTTCTATACGCAAACATATAGAAATTAAACAACATAAAAAGTTTGCACTTATTAAAATGAGCCACGCGCTGTGCTATGAATGCTGCCGCATCATTGACAGTTGATTACTTTAATCATGTTGCATTAATGAAAGGACCCTCACTAATTCTAGGAGCGTCCTTCGAAAACCAAGGGAAACGAAAGTCATGTGTATGACTACATTTCTGGAACCGTTAGTTTTTAGAGGTAGCCTCTGCTTTTGTTCATCTTCGAGATTTGCATGTATTTGCTGTCCGTAAATTACAATCTGTCTATTATCAAGGTCTCAAATGAGTGTGTTTGAGTCACTGTTTTACATCATAATACCATGAAAGTGGGGCTATGTTCGGGCATTCTCATGCACACCTTTTTCCTTCTTTTATCCCTCCGCTATCCTTCTGAATCCAAATAAGTGACTAACCTATCCACCACTCAAATTTCTTTCATATTTCACTATACTAATTCACCACTAATCCTTCATGGGTTCCGGAGTAGTGTGCTACTCGCCGAAAAAGCACTTCAACTCCCCATCAGGGGTGACAAGCGCTATATAAATGCAAACCTATTTCCCTCTTCTATCCCTCCTCTATTCTTCTGAATCCAAATAACTCACTAACCTATCCACCACTCAAATTAATTTCGTATTTCACTATACTAATTCACCACTAATCGTTCATGGGTTCCGGAGTAGTGTGCTACTCGCCGAAAAAGCACTTCAACTCCCCATCAGGGGTAACACCCGCTATATAAATGCAAACCTATTTCCCTCTTCTATCCCTCCTCTATTCTTCTGAATCCAAATAACTGACTAACCTATCCACCACTCAAATTAATTTCATATTTCACTATACTAATTAAACATTGTTCTTTTATGGGTTCCAGAGTAGCGTGCTACTCACCGAAAAAGCACTTCGACGCCTCACCAGGGGTAGTAAGTGCTATATAAATGCAATTACAATACCATACAATATATAAAAAGTGTGCGTTGTAGAGTGCACATTGACCCCCTCCAGGAGGTCACTTGGCGCTATTGACAGAACACTAAAGTTTATCACAGCCCAACTCCCTGGTGCTAATCTGCTTATCTCGGAAGAACGAAAGGCTGAGTGGACCTACCAGGATTGGACCTGTCATTAGCCCAGCAAGCAGAGATCACCGGACTGGAGGCATTACTCCACTAAGCCAAGAACACCAGCCAATGACATGTTTCTGGCACTTAGGACTGTCATCCAGTCACATGAGATAGGGGTGGATAAGATTGGTGTGCTACAGGCTACACATGATTGTATTGCTTTTGCCATTTAACTATTAGTCCAACCAGAGCAAATAGTATTAGAAAAGTATAATGCCGAAAGCTCCATTGAAGACAATGAAGTGGCTCAGGACCATGAAGGGCCGGTGCAGGCTTTAAACTTCAACTTCCAATGTTTGTTTATCGTTTTATTGTTGTTCAATTTAGAACATCCTGCCCTCGGTAGCTGGAATGCTCTAAGACCATTACAGCTCTCCTGCCTCGGGCTATACTGGTCTGCAAGTTGCCCTCTTTTCACTTATGGACCCTTGCCTGCCTCTCAGTTGTACAACTCAGGGAGAGGGCATTTACCAACTATTATAACTCCTGTCAGTGGGCTATTATGCTATATTATTCTATGTAAGGTTACATTGTTTAATATCCCATATGTCTGCCAATTACCTGGCCCCTGAACACTTTTTCTTTACAGCCATATGTGTCTGTGCTTATAGATTCGCCCACGATGAGTCACTGGTGTGGCTGTCCTTGTGCTGTGTTGGATTTTGGGTCTTCCCTGGGGTTGCATTCATTTCCAAGGTGAGGGTTGGGTCAATAATGGATTAAAACTGAGCAACTGATGGCAAGTTTGACAGCATTTGTACTGATGTTCCCAAAAGAGGATTGTTAATAGAAGGGGGTTTAGAGATGGGGTTAGATCCTGATCCCCTCAATCCTCACATGAAAACAGTAGTTGCAAAAGTCAGACCCTCAAAGTTTGATCTTCAAGTAAGCTGTATATTGCTGCTGTAATAATTAAGGACAGGTCTGTTTCGTTGACAATTTTTTTTACTTTTCTGCCATGTAAAACTTTGATTGGATCTGATTTACATTTTAAGTAAAATTGCGCTCGTTGAAGGAGTTTTTCTACTCTATAGATGGAAGACACGCAACTGCAAACTGACCTAGGACCTGATTACGATGGCAGTGAACCTGCAACTGCCAAGCTGCCGGGGGCGGGTTCACCACCATCGTAAGGCTATTCCCCACCCGCCAGATCAACTTGGCGCCGGTCCAACAGAGGCAATCGTTACGATTGCCTGTCGGATCCGCCCCACATCCTCCCAATTATGGCGGTGCCTAGCAGGCACCGTCCGCCACATTAGGATGCTGCATCCCTCGACAGCCTGTCCATGGTGGTTCAACTGCCATGGAAAGGCTGGCGGGGATGGCCTTTGGGGATCCATTGCAGGCCCCCCTTGTGCAGGGGCAGTTGATTTTTGCACTTGGGGTCCTACATTTCCCTGCACCAGGTGGCAGGCACCGCGTGGTGCCTGCCGCGTAGTGCAGAGAAAAGCAAAACCTGCATTTTTAACGTTGCGGCGGGAGCTGCAGCTAGCAGCACCCACTGCAATGTTAAAACTGCCTTTTGTGGCTGCTGTGGTGGCGGCCGCATTGTAATTTGAAGTGCGGGACCACTGCCATATAGGCGGGCGGTCCCAATCCCCGGGGCGATGGCGGACGGACATAAATCTGTATGCCATCGTAATCAGCCCCATATGTCTCAAGTTCTCCCATTTTGGGTGTCAGATGCTCAGCATAGACCTCAATGAAGGACAGCAGGAGCTACTTCTAGCTTGCACTTTGATTCCCTGGCATGTCTGCTGCTACTCCTGGAGGGGCTATAAATAGAAAGGCAAGAACAGCAAATAAGCAAGCATTGGCAAATAAGCTAGGCTTCGCTTGTGTAATTAATATGATTTTTTTGGGGGGGATTTTGCTTAGTGAGCAGTGAGCAGCTGTGCAACATAAGTTTAAGAAACTCCATCAAAGTATGTTTTGGTGCGTAACCTCACAAAGGGTGAGTTTATGCTCAACAATCATAACTGGACATTATTATGCATTCTTTTACTTACTATTATGGTAAATACATTTTGCACAGAGTTTGAAACTTATCCGTATTATCTACCACAACTTCTACTGTGCTACAGGACCTGCTAATAGGGGTACATTGCAGAGGATACAAAAATGTAAACAGACCAGGGCGCCCACACAACTGTGCAGTATTAAGCAAGTCTTGTAGATTCTGCGTGGTTTGCAGCTTCTAATCTCTAGGAGGACGTCAGAGGCAAAGTCAAGCAATAAATGTGGGACAGTGTGTTAAAAAGGCACATATACCCAAAGGGTTGGCAAACCAGTGCAATCTGAAATTTAAACATGCCTTTTGAAACTGCACCCATGGAGAATTCTTTCACGTCTCGCCTCTGTGCGAAATCTAAAACTGCTTCTGAACAATTCAGAGCGAACAGAGCCCACATCTTTTCAAATGAGCAGTGGTGGCCTTTTTGTGGCAAAGACACTCCCAGAAACCCCTGACCTTTGAACCTAAAGACCACAACATCAACCAGAAGCTAGTAAGAATCCGATGTCCCATTCTAAAGTAAGAGCAAGTAAGGTCTGAGCCGAGGATGTTCATACTGCTTAAAAAAACGAGTGTCAAAAGAAACAATGACATGTTTATGTCTGCATAACAGGCACACGTCTACGAGTGTGACAACCAAACATGTTTATGTTTGCTGAACAATTGTCACTGAACTGACAGAAGTGTTCAATGGATTGGACAGACTGTCCCAGCACTAGATCACTGAGGGAGATTTCTACTTAAGTTATGGTCGTAAAAGCTTGTGAAAGCATAAAGGTCTCCTGTGATAACAACAAGCAACGAAAGGGGAAGGGACATGCAGGGGAGTGAGGTGGGGGAGGGACAGGCAAGCCAGGAAGTGGAATGCAATGCAGGAACGTTACAAAAAAGTTTGTTATTTCAAATTGTTGAACATAATGTCCAGATCAGCAGTTCATGATGGATCCTTCGAGCTAGGAATAACTGCACACCCGTGGTGCCGGTCCTAAAATACAGTTGGATAACAGGCAAGCTGGATAACACTGTATAACCTAAGCGGTTCCATTTTGCGGCAACTTCAACTGTAAAAAAATGTGCATTCCCCCCAAATGCTGTAACATCATCTCCAAATGATATCACTCTATTTTTGCAAAAAATTGTGGGCTATCATTAGAATGCATTTTTTTCATAGATCTACACTCTCAGAAGGAGTAAGATAGCAGATGGGGTTAATGCATTTACTGCAGAAAGGGTGTGCACGTGTGTTTGTGTGTGTGGGTGTGTGTGTGAAAGGCCGCAGGTTCGAGTCTTTGATATTAGCCACGCCTTCATCCTTCTAAGATTGGCGCTTAATTTGAGCTGGTGGTTACAGGTGGGCTCGCAGGTTTAGCGTCACACGCTTTTAAATAAGGCACGACACGAACGGTGTTTCACAACCTTTTTTATTCCATATGCTTTATCTCCTAACTGGCGCGCGCACTCGCGCCGTCCCTCCCGTCCCCTTCCTGCCATGCCTGACTCGGAAGTCCGGGACCTGGACAGGCATGGCGACACGACATCTCCCCTTTTGTAAATTGTCATTTATCTTGGACCGTTATTCTTTAACCCCTTCGATGCTCATGATGAAATGGTTCCGTCATGAGCATCGGTGCCCCTGTGCTCATAACGGAACCATTCCGTCATGAGGCCAGGGGCACGAAATCCCTCTGCTGCAGACAGCAGAGGGATTTCTATTTAACCCCCGTGACCTTGGGAGCTGCGGAAGAGCTTCCCCAGCTCCCGAGGCCCACTCCCTAGTTTCTGTGCCATGAAGATCAGCGCGCACGTCGCGCTGGGTTTATGGCACTGAAAACGAAACCGAAATGAGCCTTTAGGCTCATTTCAGTTTCACTTTCTTTGTGCTCAGGGGGCTATCTCAGCCCCCCGGGCACGTAGAAAGACGGGAGAGGTATCATTGGAAAGAGGAGAATCTCCCCTCACCAGTGGATCCCTGCATGGGGATTGCTCCAGGAGGGCGATCACCAAGCAGGGATCCACCCACTAGACACCTGGGAGGGGGGATCGGCCCCTTGGGCAAGGGCCTTCACTCCCCCATACAAAAATGGGCTAAATTCAGTCTTTCTGCCCCCCTGGGGCTAGTTTGGCTAGGTGTCTAGTTTTCAGAAATGTGTGGGTTTGGTAGGTTTCCCTAGATGGCCATCGAGCACGGGGCCAAAAACCCAGGTGATCCCCCTTGCAAAACCAGGTTGTTTGGTGATAGGCAATTTTGATGTCGCCTCAATACGTTTTGGGCCCTTGCCTGTCGCGGGTACTTGGGCCTCCCACACGAGTGAGGCACCATTTTTATCAAGAGAACCGGGGGAACACTGGGTGGTAGGACATTTGTGTCAGCCCGGAGATTCCACAACTTTCCCACTCAAAAATGTGTGAAAAAGTGGATTTTTCAGGTAAAATTGAGGTTTGCAGGGGATTCTGGGTAAGGAAACGTTGGGGGATCCACGCAAGCCATACCTCCCTGGAATCCCCTTGTTGTCTAGTTTTTAGAAATGTATGGGTTTGCTAGGTTTCATTAGGTACCGGCAGAGCTAGGGTTAAAAAACTACAGCTAGGCACTTTGCCAAAAAAGGGTAATTTTTCACGGCGAAATTGAGGTGTGTCCACATTGCGTTTTGCGCCGTTTTCTGTCGCGGGCACTAGGCTGACCCACACAAATGAGGTACCATTTTTCTTGGAAGACTTTGGAGAACGCGGGGTGGGTGGAAATTTGTGGATCCACGAGGATTTTGGAACTTTCCACCACAGAAATGTGGGCAAAATGTGTTTTTTTTTACAATTTCTTTTTAGGTTTGCAAGGGATTCTGGGTAACAGAACCTGGCACGCAAGTCACCCCATCCTGGATTCCCCAGGGTGTCTAGTTTTCAAAAATGCATAGGTTTGCTAGTTTTCCCTAGGTGCCGGCAGAGCTATGGTTCAAAAACTACAGCTAGGCACTTTGCCAAAAAAGGGTCATTTTTCATTGCGAAATTGAGATGTGTCCACGTTGCGTTTTGCGCCGTTTCCTGTTGCGGGCACTAGGCTGACCCACACAAGTGAGGTACTGTTTTTCTCGGAAGACTTTGGAGAACTCGTGGTGGGTGGAAATTTGTGGATCCACACGGATTCCAGAACATTCCACTACAGAAATGTGGGCAAAATGTGTTTGTTTGGACAATTTTTTAGGTTTGAAAGGGATTCTGGGTAACAGAACCTGGTGGGAGGCAGTCAAGTCACCCCATCCTGGATTTCCCTGGGTGTGCAGTTTTCATAAATGTATAGGTTTGCTAGGTTTCCCTAGGTGTCGGCAGAGCTATGGTTCAAAAACTACAGCTAGGCACTTTGCCAAAAAGGGTAATTTTTCTCTGCGAAATTGAGTTGTGCCCACGTCGCGTTTCGCACCGTTTCCTGTCGCGGGTACTAGGCCGACCCACACAAGTGAGGTACTGTTTTTCTCGGAAGACTTTGGGGAACGCGGGGTGTGTGGAAATTTGTGGATCCACGCGGATTCCAGAACTTTCCACCACAGAAATGTGGGGAAAATGTGTTTTTTGGACAATCTTTTAGGTTTGCAAGGGATTCTGGGTAACAGAACCTGGTGGGAGGAAGTAAAGTCACTCCATCCTAGATTTCCCTGGGTGTCTAGTTTTCAAAAATGAATAGGTTTGCTAGGCTTCCCTAGGTGCCGGCAGACCTTTGGTTAAAAAACTACAGCTAGGCACTCTGCCAAAAAAGGATCATTTTTCACTGCGAAACTGAGGTGTGTTCACGTTGAGTTTTGTGCCATTTTCTGGTGCGGGCACTAGGCCGACCCACACAAGTGAGGTACCTTTTTTCTCGGAAGACTTTGGGGAACGCGGGGTGGGTGGATATTTGTGGATCCACGTGGATTCCAGAACTTTCCACCACAGAAATGTGGGCAAAATTGTTTTTTTTTTACAATTGTTTTCAGGTTTGCAAGGGATTCTGGGTAACAGAACATGGTGGGAGGCAGTCAAGTCACCCCATCCTGGATTCCCCTGGTTGTCTAGTCTTCAAATATGTATAGGTTTGCTAGCTAGGTTTCTCTAGGTGCCGACAGAGCTATGGTTTAACAACTACAGCTAGGCACTTTGCCAAAAAAGGGTCATTTTTCATATCGAAATTGAGGTGTGTCCACGTTGCGTTTTGTGCCATTTCCTGTCGCGGGCACTAGGCTGACCCACACAAGTGAGGTACCATTTTTCTCGGAAAACTTTGGGGAACATGGGGTGGGTGGAAATTTGTGGATCCACACGGATTGCAGAACTTTCCACCACAGAAATGTGGGCAAAATGTGTTTTTTTGGACAATGTTTTAGGTTTGCAAGGGATTTTGGGTAACAGAACCTGGTGGGAGGCAGTCAAGTCACCCCATCCGGGATTCCCCTGGGTGTGTAGTTTTCATAAATGTATAGGTTTGCTAGGTTTCCCTAGGTGCCGGCAGAGCTATGGTTCAAAAACTACAGCTAGGCACTTTTCCAAAAAAGGGTCATTTTTCATTGCGAAATTGAGGTGTGTCCACGTTGCGTTTTGCGCCGTTTCCTGTCGCGGGCACTAAGCTGACCCACACAAGTGGGGTACATTTTTCTCAGAAGACTTTGGGGAACGCGGGGTGGGTGGAAGTTTGTGGATCCACGTGGATTCCATAACTTTCCACCACAGAAATGTGAGCAAAATGTGTTTTTTTTTGACAATTGTTTTTAGGTTTGCAAGGGATTCTGGGTAACAGAACCTGGTGGGAGGCAGTCAAGTCACCCCATCCTGGATTCCCCTGGGTGTCTAGTTTTCAAAAATGTATAGGTTTGCTAGGTTTCTCTAGGTGCCGGCAGGGCTAGGGTTCAAAAACTACAGCTAGTCACTTTGCCAAAAAAGGGTCATTTTTCACTGCAAAATTGAGGTGTGACCACGTTGCGTTTTGCGCCGTTTCCTGTCGTGGGCACTAGGCCGACCCGCACAAGTGAAGTACCATTTTTCTCGTAGGACCTTGGGGAACGCGGGGTGGGTGGAAATTTGTGGATCCACGCAGATTCCAGAACTTTCCATCTCAGAAATGTGGGGAAAATGTGTTTTTTTTGTCATTTTTTTACGTTTGCAAGGGATTCTGGGTAACAGACCATGGTGGGAGGCAGTCAACTCACCCCATCCTGGATTCCCCTGGGTGTCTAGTCTTCAAATATGTATAGGTTTGCTAGGTTTCCCTAGGTGCTGGCAGAGCTATGGTTCAAAAACTACAGCTAGGCACTTTGCCAAAAAATGGTAATTTTTCATATCGAAATTGAGGGGTGTCCCCCTTGCGTTTTGTGCCGTTTCCTGTCGCGGGCACTAGGCTGACCCACACAAGTGAGGTACCATTTTTCTCGGAAAACTTTGGGGAACACGGGGTGGGTGGAAATTTGTGGATCCACGCGGATTCCAGAACTTTCCACCACAGAAATGTGGGCAAAATGTGGGGTTTTTTTACAATTTTTTAGGTTTGCAAGGGATTTTGGATAACAGAACCTGGTGGGAGGCAGTCAAGTCACACCATCCGGGATACCCCTGGCTGTGTAGCTTTCATAAATGTATAGGTTTGCTAGGTTTCCCTAGGTGTCGGCAGAGCTATGGTTAAAAAACTACAGCTAGTCACTTTGCCAAAAAAGGGTCATTTTTCTCTGCGAAATTGAGGTGTGTCTATGTTGCGTTATTGAGGTGTGTCTACGTTGCGCTTTGCGCCGTTTCCTGTCGCGGGCAAAAGGCTGGCCCACACAAGTGAGGTACCATTTTTCTCGGAAGACTTTGGAGTACGCGGGGTGTGTGGAAATTTGTGGATCAACGCGGATTCCAGAACTTTCCACCACAGAAATGTAGGCAAAATGTGTTTTTTTTGATAATTTTTTAGGTTTGCAAGGGGTTCAGGGTAACAGAACCAGGAGGGAGGCAGTCAAGTCACCCCATCATGGATTCCCCTTGGTGTCTAGTTTTCAAAAATGCATAGGTTTGCTAAGTTTCTCTAGGTGCCGGCAGAGCTATGGTTCACAAACGACACCTAGGCACTTTGCCAAAAAAGGGTCATTTTTCAGTGCAAAATTGAGGTGTGTCCACGTTGCATTTTGCGCCGTTTCCTGACGCGGACACTAGGCCGACCCACACAAGTGAGGTACCATTTTGCTTGGAAGACTTTGGGGAACGCGAGGTGGATGGAAATTTGTGGATCCACGCAGATTCTAGAAATTTCCACCACAGAAATGTGGGGAAAATGTGGGTTTTTGGACAATTTTTAGGTTTGCAAGGGATTCTGGGTACAAGAACCTGGTGGGAGGCAGTCAAGTCACCCCATTCTGGATTCCCCTGGGTGTCTAGCTTTAAAAAATGTATAGGTTTGCTAGGTTTGCCTAGGCGTCAGCAGTGCTCGGGTTCAAAAACAACACCTAGGCACTTTGCCAAAAAAGGGTAATTTTTCACTGCGAAATTGAGGTGTGACCACGTTGCGTTTTGTGCCGTTTCCTGTCGCTGGCACTAGGTCGACCCACACAAGTGAGGTACCATTTTTCTCGGAAGAATTTGGGATTTCACTGGGTGTGTGGAAATTTGTGGATCCACGCGGATTCCAGAACTTTCCACCACAGAAATGTGGGCAAAATGTGTTTTTTTGGATAACTTTTTAGATTTGCAAGGGATTCTGGGTAACAGAACCTGGTGGGAGGCAGTCAAGTCACCCCATCATGGATTCCCCTTGGTGTCTAGTTTAAAAAAATGTATAGGTTTGCTTGGTTTCCCTAGGCGTCAGCAGAGCTATGGTTAAAAAACTACAGCTAGGCACTTTGCCAAAAAAGGGTAATTTTTCACTACGAAATTGAGGTGTGTCCACGTTGCCTTTTGCGCCGTTTCCTGTCACGGGCACTAGGCTGACCCACACAAGTGAGGTACCATTTTTCTCAGAAGACTTTAGGGAACGCGGGGTGGGTGGAAATTTATGGATCCACGCAGATTCCAGAACTTTCTACCACAGATATGTGGGAAAATGTGATTTTTTGGACAATTTTTTAGGTTTGCAAGGGTTTCTGGGTAACAGGTTTGCTAGGTTTCTCTAGGTGCCGGCAGAGCTATGGTTCACAAACTACACTTAGGCACTTTGACAAAAAAGGGTCATTTTTCAGTGCGAAATTGAGGTGTGTCCACGTTGCATTTAGCGCCATTTCCTGTCGCGGGCAGTAGGTCGACCCACACAAGTGAGGTACCATTTCTCTTGGAAGACTTTGGGGAATGCGGGTGGGTGGAAATTTGTGGATCCACGCAGATTCTAGAACTTTCCACTACAGAAATGTGGGGAAAATGTGTTTTTTTGGACAATGTTTTAGGTTTGCAAGGGATTCTGGGTACAAGAACCTGGTGGGAGGCAGTGAAGTCACCCCATCCTGGATTCCCCTGGGTGTCTAGTTTTCAAAAATGTATAGGTTTGCTCGGTTTCCCTAGGCGTCAGCAGAGCTCATGTTAAAAAACAACACCTAGGCACTATGCCAAAAAAGGTCATTTTTCAATGCGAAATTGAGGTGTGACCACGTTGCGTTTTGTGCCGTTTCCTGTCGCGGGCACTAGGTCGACCCACAAACGTGAGGTACCACTTTTCTCAGAAGACTTTGTGGAACGCGGGGTGGGTGGAAATTTGTGGATCCACGCAGATTCTAGAACTTTCCACCACAGGTATGTGGGGAAAATGTGTTTTTTTGGACTATTTTTTAGGTTTGCAAGGGATTCTGGGTAACAGAACCTAGTGGGAGGCAGTCAAGTCACCCCATCCTGGATTCCCCCGGGTGTCTAGTTTTCATAAATGTATAGGTTTGCCAGGTTTCCCTAGGTGCCGGCAGAGCTATGGTTCAAAAACTACAGCCACTTTGCCAAAAAAGGGTCATTTTTCACTGCGAAATTGAGGTGTGTCCACGTTGCTTTTTGAGCCATTTCCTGGCGCGGGCACTAGGCCGACCCACACAAGTGAGGTACCATTTTTCTTGAAAGACTTTGGGGAATGCGGGGTGGGTGAAAATTTGTGGATCCACGCAGATTCTAGAACTTTCCACCACAGGTATGTGGGGAAAATGTGTTTTTTTGGACTATTTATGTAGGTTTGCAAGGGACTCTGGGTAACAGAACCTAGTGGGAGGCAGTCAAGTCACCCCATCCTGGATTCCCCGGGGTGTCTAGTTTTCAAAAATGTATAGGTTTGCTTGGTTTCCCTAGGCGTCAGCAGAGCTATGGTTAAAAAACTACAGCTAGGCACTTTGCCAAAAAAGGGTAATTTTTCACTACGAAATTGAGGTGTGTCCACGTTGCCTTTTGCGCCGTTTCCTGTCACGGGCACTAGGCTGACCCACACAAGTGAGGTACCATTTTTCTCGGAAGACTTTAGGGAACGCGGGGTGGGTGGAAATTTATGGATCCACGCAGATTCCAGAACTTTCTACCACAGATATGTGGGGAAAATGTGATTTTTTGGACAATTTTTTAGGTTTGCAAGGGTTTCTGGGTAACAGAATCTGGTGAGAGGCAGTCAAGTCACGCCATCCTGGATTCCCCTGGGAATCTAGTTTTCAAAAATGTATAGGTTTGCTAGGTTTCCCTAGGTGCCGGCAGAGCTAGGGTTAAAAAACTACAGCTAGGCACTTTGCAAAAAAAGGGTAATTTTTCATTGTGAAAATGTGGTGTGCTCACGTTGGGTTTTGAGCAATTTCCTGTCGTGGACACTATGCCTACTCACACAAGTGAGGTACCATTTTTATTGGGAGGCTTAGGGTAATCCAGATTTGTAAAGCAACTGTTATTACCTATTGACTTTCGATGCATTTATGCCTTCCAAATGAAAAACATTGTGTAAAAAAGAAGTCATTTTGAAAACTGACCGATAATTCTCAAGCTAGTATGAGTATTCCCAATTTCGAAAATGTGCAAATATCTACTGTTTCTAAACTCTATAATTTGTTCCCATTTCATAAATACATAGGTGTCTTTCATACCGATTTTTCCATCTATACATTTTCCCACAATAATTGCTATATACCCGGTACATAATAAAAAGCCATTGCAAATTGCTGCTCAGTTTTTGACTCTGGGTCCGTCGGGTTCTTTGTGAACCTACAAGTCCTATATATCCCCACAACCAGAAAGGTCCAGCGGATGTAACGCTATAATGCTTTCAAAGAGCTGTCATAATTAGAAGAAGTTACAGGTGAAAACTTTGACACAAAAGGCTGTTTTTTTCAACTAATTTTCAATTTTTCCTATATTTAACTGTTAGTTTCTATAAAGAAACCTTGAAGGATCTACACAAATGACCCCTTGCTGAATTCAGAAATTCGTCTGCTTTTCTAAAATGTATAGCTTTCCAGGATCCATTATTGCTTTCATACCCATTTCTACCATTAACTGAAAGGAGGTTGAAAGCACAAAAATAGCAGAAATAGGCTATGTCCCAGAAAAATGCCAAAACTGTGAAAAAAATGTTGGTTTTCTGACAAACGTCTGTCATTCCCTAAAAGCTGGGAAAATGGTGATTTCAGCCCCACAAACCCTTTTTTGATACCATTTGCAGGGAAAAACCCAGACGCTTTCATTTGCAGCCCTTTTTTCCCATTTTTCCCCCAAAAAGCTAAATTTTGCTGTATTTTGGCTAATTTCCGGGACCCCTCCAGGGGAATCCACAAACCATGGCTACTGTTAGACTCCCCATGATGTTGGAAGAAAAGGGTGCAAATTTGGCGTGGATACTTTATGTGGTCAAAATGTTACAGGGGCCTAAGCGCGTACTACCCTAAATAGCCAAAAAAAGGCTTAGCACAGGGGAGGAAAAGGCCTAGCAGCGAAGGGGTTAAAGCTCTTCAATGAGTCGAACCGGCCTTCAAGTAGTCCTCTGCGGCCAGCGAGGAGGTTGTTGTTCTCCGGGTTCATCCATGTTAATTACGCGAAGGCGTTCTTCGAGGCTGTCTGCTCTTGGGTCTGTGGTGTCTGTGTCTCTGTCTGTTTCATCTTCTTGACGGTAAACTGCTGGATTGCACTTCTTGAAGTGTGATAGGTTTCTTGTGGTTCTCTTTGTTGTGGAGGCTGCTGTGATCATGGTTCCTTTGTTCTTCACTACTTGTAGCGGGTGAGCATGATATCGGCTGTCGGCTTTAGCTCTCTGTTCCTGCTTCACTAGTACCCAATCTCCTCCCTGGAGGCTGGATGTCTTTGCATGGCGCCGATTATAGGCGTAATCTTTCATCTCTGCTTTCTTGTCTCTGTCAATGTTCATTAGTGTCTCATGATCTGAGGTCGGGAGTCTGGAGTGTATGACTGCGTCGGACGTCGGAATCCTGGTGCGCAGGGTTCTCCCGAGCATCAGGGTAGCGGGGCACCTGTTGGTGGTGCTGTGTGGTGTTGTTCGGTAAGCTCTCAGTACTTCATTGAGCGCTGGTTGTATGTCACGCGGGGACAGTTCAGCTTGTTGTATTGTTTTCTTCAAGGTGGCCATGAAGCGCTCAACCACCCATTGGCTTGGGGCCATAGGGGGGTGATTTTCCGATGTCTAAAGTTCAGATGGTCTGCGAATTCTGTGAACTCATGTCCATTGAAAGGTGGTCCATTGTCCATTTTTACTGTCTGTGGAATCCCCCATGCTGCAGATATTTCGTCAAGGATGGGTATGACTGCAGATGCTCTTGTGGACGATAGTTGGTGTGCAATGGGAAAACGAGAATATTCGTCCATGATGACGATGACATACTTCCCAGATTTTAGTGGGCCGCAGAAGTTAACAGTTACTTGTTGCCATACGCCGTCCGGGAGAACAGACATTTGCAATGGGGCATTGCGGGCAGTCTTGAAGCATGGCTTCTACCATCTGGTCCAGAGATGGGAACCAGACCCTCTCTCTCAGTGCTTTTTTTGTGGCTACTACACCCCTGTGGCCTTTGTGGGCTAGATTGATGGTCCCTTGCCGTAGTTGCTGAGGAATGACAATCCTTCTGTCTCTCAGTAACAATCCATCTGCACTGATTGTGAGGTCATCCTTGACGTGTTTGAAGGATGAAAGTTCTTATATGTTGATAGCAGTGATGGTTTGGGAGGTCTCCAGATGTCTCCATGAGTCTGCTCGGATGCGCTGCATAACATCTTGGAGTGTGGCATCCTTGGTAGTGGCTTCTATAATGGCGTCTAGTGGAACGGCAGGTGGGCGCACTTGGTCAATTACAAAGTGAAGGTTTTCCTCAGCCAGCGAAGTGCGTGTCTGTGTCAATGTTTGAGGATGGCGTAAAATGTAGTCCACGGGGTTTTCTGCCTTTCCGGTTTGTGAATAATGGTGTAGGTGTAGTACTGCAGGCGGATCCCCCACCTCTCGATCCTTGGCGGCATCTTCGCTCGTGGGTTCCCGAAGATAGTGGTTAAGGCCTGATGGTTGGTGATAAGGGTGAAGTGCTTCCTGTAAACAAATAAATGGAAATGCTTGCATGCCCACACGACGGCCAGGCTTTTCTTCTCCGGTTGCGAATATGCTTTCTCCGTGTCGGTGAGGCTGCGGCTGGCATAGGCCATGATTTGATGCTGGTGTCTTTCGTCATCATACTGGGCAAGGATGGCACCTAAGCCCACGGGTCTGGCGTCAACGGTGACTTCCGTTTTCCTTTTGGGGTTGAAGTAGGCCAAATGGGCGGCAGAGCTTACAGCGCCTTTGATCTTGTTGAAAGCATGTTCGCATGCCTTGGACCAGTGAAATGGTTGGCCTTGTCTTGTTAGCTCTCGCAGTGAGTAGCTGATGGTTGCATAGTCTTTAATGTAGCTGGCACAATAACTGGCCATGCCCAGGAATGACCGAACGTCACTGTCTGGTTGCGGTGTGTCAGCGAGTGCTGAGACTTTGTTGGGATCTGGTCTCATGCCATCTTTAGAGAAGATGTGGCCGTAGAACTTGAGGGTTGACTTGTGGAATTCACACTTGTCTCTGTTGAGTGTGAGGTTGACGTTTAGAAGGGCATGGCACACGCGGTCTAGGGCTTTGTCATGTTCTTCACGTGTCGTGCCAAATACAAGTATGTAGTTGCTGTAGTTATATGAGTTGGGAATGTGGTGGATCACCCGCCGAACGGCTTCTTGAAAGATTTCTGTCGCTGACTAGATGCCAAAGTTGAGGCGTTTATATCTGAAGAATCCTTGATGAGTGGTGAACGTGGTAATATATCTCGATTTCTCGTGGAGTTCAAGCTGGTGGTATCCTTTGTTGAGGTCTAATTTTGAAAAGACCGTCGCTCAGTTCAGGCGTATAATCATGTCACTAATGTGAGGTCCGGGATGTCCTTCCCGTTCTATGGCTGTATTCAGGGCACGCATGTCCACGCACAGGCGTACTTTGTTTTCATGCCCTCGTTTGGGCATGACTACCACCGGTAACACCCAGGGAGTGGGTCCGGTTGATCGTTCTATGATGTCCGCTCTCAGCAGATCTTGAAGCTCATCATCGACCGCTTGCTGGGGGTGAAATTGTACTTTCCTGTGATGTTGGGCCACTGGTGTGACTTGACCATTGATGTGCAATTTAACTTTGACGTTGGCTAATTTTCCTAGGCCTGAGAACAGCTTCGGGAATTTGTTGATCATGTTGGGCGAGTCATCCGCTTTGAATAGGATCTCTACCAGCCTCAGCTATCCTGCTGTGGGTAAGCTGAGTAGGCAGTCAGCAGCTTCAGGGTCCTCTATGAATTTGAGCCTGAATTGATCTGTTCTTGTAGGTTAGCGTTGTGGGAAAACCTCCTAGACATGGCAGTGGCTCATTGGACATCCATGTGTAGACACACACTGCAGCCAGTTCTAGCTTCGGTTTCGGGTACATCTTTTCATATTCCGTTATGCAGATATAGTTCAGTGACGCTCCTGTGTCCAGAACAAACTTGGCAGAGTAGTTTCCCATTCGAATATCTAGTTGGGGGTATTTCTTCAGCCGGTCTGGGTCGGCCACCATGCATACATATTCACCACTGTCCTGTGACATGGGAGTGAGTGCGGACTATTCTCTTGATGTCGACCTGTGAGAACGATACGACGCCTGGGACTGGGTGCTAGACCTGGATGAGCTGGTTGATCGGTCTCTTCTTCCATGCACTGCCCTTGCGTGGTGACGTGTCCCGGCACTTCATCTGACTGGCCTAGTTTCTTTACGCCTGGTTTGGCACATGGCTTCGAAGTGATTGTCTCTCCCGCATCGGTGGCATTGTTGGCCCAGGGCTGGGCAGGTGCCAGTGTGTGGATATTCCAGGCCGCAACAGTAGCAGTGCAGCGGTTGTTTCTGGGCTTTACTGCTTCTGGTCCCACCGTGGGACGAGCTCGTGGGTTTGTCCGGCCTCCGATGATCCGGCCGACATCTTGTTTCTGTCTGGGATTGAACTCGGAGGGCTTGTTCCCGCTTTCCTGTTTTCCCTGCTTCCATTTTCTTTGCGTGTTCTTCGGCTTGGTCATTTATGCATGTGAGTACTTCAATGTCGTCGAGCGAGTAGTGTTTTTTGAGGAGTCGATGTCGCAGTGATTCAGATTGGCTTCCTTCGATGATGCGTAAACGAAGTGCGTCCTCAGTGTTAAAGTTGTTGAACTCGCAATATCGTGCCAGACGCTTTAGTCGTGAAATGAAATCGCACATGGATTCATCGTGTTCTTGGGATGCGAGATTGAAGGTGTAGCGTTCATATTCTAGGTTGCGTTTATGGAGAAATTTTCTGTCCAGAGCGTCCTTCACGTCTACTCTTGAGCCTTACATAAAGTCTTCAAAATCTTCTATCCAGTTTTTCCACTTGGGGCCCATGCTGTTTCCTGAAGTCAATATCAGAGGTTCGGGGGGACGCAGGAATGATACCCCATTAGTATGGGCCCTTGTGGTGTGGCTGAGGCTAAACCTGGTGTTGCATTCTGCGTGGAGTCAGGTCGAGTGGACATGGTGATACACTGCTGTCTTCACTGTCCCTCCTGACGCTTCTTGTGGCTTTGTAGGGCTTCAAAATGTATTAAGGCGGGAACAGGGTGCTTCTTTTTCCTTTGCCTGTCCTCAAAATGGCCGCCGGAGTGAGACCAATGTCTTCCTATGGGACGCACCTGACTCTAAGATGGCTGCCAGACGGGATGCCTGTATGCAGTTGGAGAGATGAGAAACTATAGTTCTTACCCCAGTGCTGTGCACCATTTATTCATTTGGGGCATCAGGAACTCACCTCACAGGAGGTCCTTGTCAGGGCTGCAATGCTGAGCCGATCGGCAGCGCTCATCTGCTCATTGATAGCGCATCTCCTCCTGTGGCTGGATGCTCTTTCTGTCGTGTATAGTTGGAGGGGGTGTCCTAGCATCCCACCCTCGTCGCCAGATTTAGCGTCATGCGCTTTTAAATAAGGCGCGACACGAGCGGTGTTTCACAACCTTCTTTATTCCATATGCTTTATCTCATAACTGGCGCCCCATCCCGTCCCCTTCCTGCCATGCCTGACCCGGAAGTCCTGGACCTGGTCAGGCATGGCGACACAACAGCAGGCACACATTTTTTGCTCACGGACTTAGTTTTCATCCTCATATTTTGATCTCGAACAAAAGAGAGAAAGTCAGAAAAGGCGGGAAGAGAAAAATCAAGAAACAGTAACAAGCATTACGGGAGTGGACGGGATGTGGCGCAGAGGCCAGAGCTGCTGACTTGAGAGCCAGGGATTGTGGTTCAAGTTTCGGTGGTGCAACATCCTGTGACCCTGGGCAAATCACTTAGGTGCACATGCATGAAAATTCGGAAAAGCGATTCCTTATTAGCGAGAAATAAGGAATCGTTATTAAGGAATCGCATTTCTGAATGCATCAACAGATTCGGTAAAAAAAAGCGATTTCTTAAAAATCGCTAATATTTACCGAATACACAATAGCGAGTAGAGCAAACACCGAATAGTAAATAGCGATTTCGGAATTAGCGAAATCGGTATTAGCGATTTCGGTAATAGCGAAATCGGTAATAGCAAAATCGCAAAAAACGGGTCGCTCTGGGAACGGTCTTATGACATCACTACCAGGAAGTAGAGCTGCCCCACCCTCATTCACTCGCCTGAGGAGCTCACAGGAGGAGGAACAGGACACAGGCTGAGGCTACAGAATCCTCACTGACAACACTTCCACCCTACCCCACCAGGATGGACAAGGATGCACCAGGCACCGCTGAAACAGCCAGGAAGAGGAAGAGAAAGTTCTCTGACCGGGAACTGGAGCACCTGATCGAGGGGGTGAGCAGCAAGCATGATAGGCTGTTCGGAAAGCTGTCTCTCAAGGTGCCAGAGGCGGAGAAAAGACGCATATGGCTGCGCATCAGGGAGAGGGTCAATGCCGTGGGAGTGACGCCCCGCAGCATCGATGAACTAAAGAAGAGGTGGTACGACCTCAGGAAGAGGGCCACGGAAAGGATCGCAGAAAGGGTCAGGGAGGCAGCTGGCACAGGAGGGGGGCCATCCACAGTGCCTGCAAACACTGCCCTTGAGGAGCTAGCCGAGGGGACCATCGAGCCAGAGGCGGTCGTGGGAGTCACGCAGATGGACACCTCCGGCGCAGCCACAACTGAACAAGGTAAGATGCATGCCTGCGTCCCTTCACTGCATATCGTATACCCATTCCCATCCCCCCAGATCGATCACAGTGTGCAGGCAGAGGTGCACCACACATATTCCCTCATATCAGTAGTGCATCATGGGAGTCGTAGTCATGTCAGCCAGGTGTGCAAGTATAGTCATAAATGCAATTATAATTCCGATCAGCAGTAGAAGCAAAACATAGACTCAAATAATGTAATCAATAGAAGGACATGTATGAAAAATTACAAACAGATGTAGTCATAATCCAACTAATCATGCACTGTTTCACACACAGATGCATCTCCTGGTGATTCAGATGACAGCGGCCGCCTCATCATCTCGGAGACACCAGCTGATTCTGATGGCGACACTCCGCAGGAGGGTCAATCCCCACCTCCACCAGCAACTATACCACCACTACCACCACCACCACCACCACCTGCTGCGCCAACTGCAACCAAACCACCAAGACGCAGGGCACAAGTCCTCCCCATGCAGGTGATGGATGCATGCCCGAGTCCTGCAACACCAACTGGGCCAAGTCCGACAGTTGTCACACCGCCAGCACCACCACCAGCACGTGGCCGAGTCACGCAGTGGCGCAGGTCCCTGCGCAGTACTCCTGATGTAGCCGACCAGGCAAGCTCCCCATATGGTGGCATCGAGGCACAGATGCTCCTTGTCCAGCGCCTGCAGGAGAGACACATGGGGACCATTAGCCTACACATGTCACGTCTTGCAAAGCAAATGTGTACCCTGACAGACGCAGTGCGGACATGACCACAGTTGTGGCAGAGGGGAATAGAAAACTGAGTGAGGACCTCCAGCAACTCACCCGTGCCATCAGAGCAGGGCATCACAGTGAGCGACGGAGGCACAGACAGAACTTGCTCCGTTCAACTGCATCGACCAAGGCCATCACTAGGCTGTGCAACAGCACTGCTGTATTGGCCCGACGCTCCGTGTCACTGCAGGTGGACCTCGGCCATTATTGTGGTGACGTGGCAAAGGCCTTAGGCCAGGTGACCACTGCAGTGGAACACTTGCAGAGCGGAACTTTCAGTGGCAGCACCTTGGGAGGGGAGGACGGCACTGAGGCTGCCTCAAGTGTCAGCAGCGTATCCGTGGTGGAGACCAACACCAGGAGGCGCAGTTTGCGCTGCTCAACAGCCACAGGGACAGGCCGTGGTGAGGTGGAGGAGATAGGTGATAGGAGGCTGGGCGTTCGTGGCAAGCGCCACTAGTCATACCGTACGGCATCCCTGACCATGGTGGGGTAACCATGGCCCTGTCCATTTGTACTATTGCACACCCGTGACTACAACGAGCATGTTTTGGTCCTCATTGTGTGGGGGAACTGTAATTCACATTTATGTGTGACCGCACTTACAGCAGTGCTCCTGTGCATTAAACAGTAGCACCACTAATGATATCGTCATGGCTCATTCCTACCTGGGTCAGAAATGATGTTGCATGATGTATGTCCGCCTCCTTTGGCCCTCAGCTGTGTTAGGAACGTGTGCCAGTCGGTGTTGTGCGGGTGGTTGGTCATCCCGGTAGTCGTCATTCCTGTCCACCTCTATGGGTATCCCCCTTCTGGTTGCGATGTTGTGCAGCATGGCACATACTGCTACAATCCTGCAGCAGGTGTCTGGTTTGTATTGCAAGGCACCACCAGTCTTATGTAAGATTCGGAAGCGACTCTTCAGAATCCCAAATTTACTCTCTATCACATTTCTGGTGCTTATGTGGCTTGCGTTGTAGCGTTGCTCCTGTGGTGTTACTGGATTGATGTAGGGGGTGAGGATGTATTCAAGCAGGGCGTATGCACTGTCACCTACAGGATGGAAGCAAAGGCTTAGCGACAGTGATGAATATACATGTGTGATGCTCATTTTATGAAGAGGTATGTGTACGTACCAAGCAGGAGTCCCTCTCCAAATTCTCCATTGAGTAGGCGCCTGTGGATGCCACTGTGTCGGAATATGTAGGAGTCGTGTGTGCTCCCTGGAAATTGTGCCACTAGGTCCGTGATGATGTGCTTGGCATCGCACACGACCTGCACGTTGATGGAGTGGTAGGACTTGCGGTTACGGAAAATGTACTCATTGGCTGAGGGTGGACAGATGGGGACATGCGTGCAGTCAATGCATCCTATGACATGGGGGAATTGGGCCACCTGGTAGAATGCCTGTTTGGTGTGGTCCAACTGCTGTGGGGTTGTGAGGATGCTGATGTGGTCATGGATCATTGTCAGCATGGCATCAATGAATTTGTGGAAGAAGCGTGATAGTGCGCTTTGTGATACGCCTCCCGCAACGGCGATGACCCCCTGAAAACTTCCAGAGGCCAGTAGGTGCAGGCTGCATAGGACCTGGACGTGCGCAGGAATAGCATTGGTCCGACGTGTCTGGTGCTGCAGTAGTGGTTCAAGGTCTTCAATTAGGCGCATGATCATGGCACGATTGAGACGATTCTTGTCGTAAACCTCATCCTCATTTTGGCCAAGCAATGTGATGCGCACTATGAAGACTCTCTCCTGGACCCTTCTCCTGCGCTGTCCTGCTGCATTGATTCGCATCCTCCTTGCAAGCACGTAGAGGGCTGCCATTTTGTGCAAGGTAACAGGGTCTCCTGGCCCTATTTATATGGCTTACTGATTGTTAGCATCTGTGGCACTTTAAGGATTTTTTTTTTTTATGCAACTTTACCTCCTGGTTCTGATTCCCCTTAATCTGCTCATGCAAAATTGCGATTTTTGGGATTTTCGGTATTTGCGATTTTTGATGCATTCATTAGCGATTCGTCATTTGCGATTGGCACATGCCGGGCGCTATTAGGGATTTCGGTATTTGCGATTTATCGTTTAGCGATTCTTTATTTTGACGGGGCTTCTTTTTGCGATTCTTTATTTTTGCGGGGAATTATTTAGCGATTGTTTGTTTTAGCGGGGAATTATTTAGCGATTCTTTATTTTTTCCCGATTTCTGTTGATGCATTGGGAATCGTTTTTTGCCACTCGCTAACGGGTGATTTTTGCGATTTGGAATTTTTGCGAGTTGATTTTTGGTTGATGCATGTGCCAGTCAATCTCTCCGAAGTTGCATTATATAGCTGCTGCAAGACGAAAAAGCAGAAAGAGAGCAAAACGTTATGAAAAAAACATTTGCACCCCAACTGCCGCAACGTTTTTATTAAAAAAAGTTGTTCCACCAAAGCGATGTTAACAGCATTACAGCTGCTCGAAACTGCTAAAAAAAGCAGACAAGGAACAAGCATTGGTAAATGCAGGAAAATGTGTTACAGCCACCAGAAATGGAGGAACAGTACTTGACAAGTGCAGGAACCAATAAAAAGCCAGGAAAGAGAGGGGCTCCTTTTAAATATGTATTAAAAATCAATAGATTTCACAAGCACAGTGCAAGCGTTGTGCAGGCGAAACCTAAAAAGGCTGAAAGATCCTTGTTTACTTTGTGTGGGTTGTGCAGTTCCCCAAGTGTTCAGCAGCAAATGGACAGCCCTTGAGCAGGTCAGGGCGGGGCAAGGGGTCAATGTTGTCATGTGATGTGGGAACAAAGGGTGTGTGTTGTCAGCTCCACTACACCTGCCTTTTGACAAACTGATGCGCATGTGTTCAGCTACAATCAGACAGAGCTCTCAAATTGTTAAATGTTAGGCCTGATTGGTTTACCCAGTCCTTTTGTTATTCTTTACATTCAAGTGCTTCCGGATTTGTTGTTTCATTGTGACTGCAGGACCAGTATTCAGTTTTGTCTGCATGATTGCAGGTGGTGGGTAATGGAATACATTTTGGGGTGTCTGGGCATATTTTTTATAGTCAGATTGTGACCGAAAACAAGACAGAGAAATGAAAAGAAAGAAAGGAGGAGAACGTGAAAGTTAGGAAGCAGTGACACATGGATAGAGCAAGGATGAAAAAGAACTCCTTTGAGTGAGATAAACAGACACAACTGAGAAACTAATTCAGTGGAATGAAGGCTAATAAACATTGATAAAGGTAATTGGTCTGATGCTGGCTGCGACCCTTTTAGCTTTTTTAATTTTTGTTTTGGGATGGTTTTTTCTAAACTTTATTGTTGGGGAAGCTGCTGGACCCCTGTCCATCTGAAACAAATTGGCTAAGAGCAAACGTCTTTTGATAAAAACACACACGTTTTCATTCTAGAGCCTGGCACAGAAGGGAACTTCTATTTATGTGGATGTGGTCTTTGTGAAAGGGTGGGATGTTGTGACTCACAGCGCAGTTAGCTAATGGCTGATGTGGGTTCAGTCATTGCCCCGTTCTGTATGGTGTTGAGGTGGAAGACATGTGGATGAAGCACAACAGAGCAATGGATGAGGGGGGCTGACTCAAAGCCCCTATAAGTAAGTATATTATACATATTATGTCTGTAAACTCAAAAGGTCTTTGCTAACACCAGACATAGAAATAGATTCTGGTGCCACCCACCTGTAATCACTGGCACTAACTAAGCACTAGGTCTTCCGGTGGACCGCTGGTACTGCAGAAACAATTTCCTGCCTACATCTGGGACAAACCTGCACACTCCAAAACTCCTGGAGGCTTATTTACAAGCCCCTTGTGCAGTGGCGGATGGTGATATTTGAAAGTGGTGCGGCGTAAACTTTCTGTCGGAGTGCACCGTGGCGAGCGAGCGCAGCGAGCGAGCTTGACCACCTTAGAGGGGGTTCGGGGGGGTTTTTCCCCCCGAGAAAATTTTGAAAAAAAAGTGGGTAAAGGGTGCATTTTCAAGCAAATTTGAGAAGCACAGAGACTAGAGCTGCAAACACACATAGAGCCCACTGCAGAGGGTATGTTCTTAGGTGAAGTCCTGCTGAAACTAAAATGCATTAACATTATAATCTCAGTTTCCGCACTTAACAAAGAGAGTCATCCCCAGAAAATGAGTTCCCCATCCTGTTTCTTCATTACATTTTCAGACAAAATTAGGAACATTCATAGACCATCCACACATGCATTAAGCACATTGTAAAAACAAAAAAATAGAATCACGTACAATAAAGCACAAATACACACACACAGTCGCACATACAGACATACATACCATAACACACACTTACAGACATACACAGGCACATCTTGAGACTCAACATAATGAAGAACATGACAATGAGACAGAGGGAGCAAAAATGTTTTGTGCTGATGGAGAGTTAATGTACTCACATCATGCCAGGAAATGGGAAGGCAAGAAACCAGAACACCAGCCAAATGCTTCGACAAGAACGTTGGCCACAGCAATAACACTAATCGACCTATCAATGATTAAAAGACAACTGCAAACAACAGCAGAACCACCAGACACCGGTGATATGACAGCTCTTAGGAAGGAAACTCCATGACTGTGCAGTCCTGTCTCCAGTTGTTCAGCATCTATTTAAATTCTGCTTCAGTTCTAAAGATAGTAAGTGACAACAAAGGAACCTGGCATATACTAGTATCCAAGCGAAAGAAGCATTGTCCAAGTCATAGTCAGTATACCAGAAGCTCTTAAAATATTTTTTACCCTCGACTTCTAGTGCTAAGACCATAGCAGTAGGAACAAAATACCAGCAAGTGAAACATGTCGCTTCTACTGGCCACTTCACTTACTTCGTTTTATGGATAAAGCACTGTTTGACTAATGACACCAGATGTTTTAATAAAGCACACATTTGCCTCAGGCTCACACATTTTGCTATCACCCCACTTGGTGGTGCTCATTTTATCTGTAAGCATCAACGAATAGGAGAAAAGCACCAAACATTAAAACAGATAGTACGTTAACCCAAAACCTGTTACAGAAGCCTTTTCTGCGTAAACTAATGATTAACTCGGATGGGAAATATGTAAAAATAAAAATGAAACCGTCTATCTTTGCTTGCCGTGGTTCTGTTTACATTTTTCTAACATCTGCTTACATGTTCAGCACTCTCGCCATAAAAATAGTCTGTGCCCTGGCCTTCCTGGATAGAAATGTGTGCTGCTTAAGTTCCCATGAAATGAGGTAAGGCTGGTACTCTTGCTTACAGACCAAAAAGAGTATTTATGCTGAAGTTGTGCACAATCAAGAAATCCTTTATCAACTAAAATGATATACATTAGTGAAGGGTCTATATACAATCTACTGAATCTAGGGTACCTAGAATGGGAAGAAATATATAGTGATAAACACAGAAATCTACACATATAGAAGTGCACATAGGTAGTTAACAACAAGGCTGTGTTGTGTTATCCACTGTAGGGCTGTGAGTGTCACCATAGACAAGGAGACCAAAACAAGTAGATGCAACATCGTGGACTGATCATGGAAATTGCCACCACGGTGGACAATCTACTTAAATTATTGAAAATAGAAAGCTGGTATTGTCTCAAAGTGTAAACTACAATAACTACAGCATGGGCTCTTTACAGAGTGACACATTGGGAGCTCGACTATCAAAAGTAATGACCTATCAATGAGCCAGTACGTCTGTGTGATTTCTTTATTTCAGTTGTATTCCTTCTAGCAAACATTCTTTAGTGTGTGTTTCCAGAGCATACATCTTAAGAGGTATGTTTAATACCAGGGTAAGTCCAGACCAGCATTGACACTCCCCCTGTTTCTTGTAGTTTCACTTCACCACTAGGAGCAATGGGCACAGGGTTTTCTTGGACAATGTGTAGGGGAATTTCTGAAATAACGGGGAGGAAAACTGTAGGGTTATTTGTGCATTGGCATTGTGAGACCCAGAATAACCAGTCTACGATTTCTTTCACAAATATATCCTAAAACACAGAAAGTAAAATGTAATGGTTGAAGTATGTTGTGCAGTGGGTGAAGCAAAACGCCTCTGTTCAACGCAACACAGCAACAGAATGACACAAGAGACTCGACAACATCACAGACCAGGGTGAAACATTAATTCCTATATAATGTAAAATAACCAGGTAGTTTTGAAGTTATGACCCATCAGCCCAGGAAAAAGATACACCATACTTCCTTCTTACTACAATGTAACAGAACATAAAATAACCTCAACCCATCAATAACGCACACCACAGAATATGGACACTGCAAAAAGGCGTCTTTCAACCTCTACAAACGGCTGCCTTTCAGCCCATGAGCTCAACAACAGCAGAACAGATATTTCAACCAACACAAAAAGTAATATGCAAAATCGAGAGCAGGCTTGCTGCATAGTGCGGTGTCTTATAGTCTAAACTGCCCCCCCAGCCCCTCCCCCTAAAAAACAAACACTCTTGGTAAATTTGTCGCTGTACTTCATGATACAACACACTCTCAGTCGCGGCCTTGCCTCCACAAGTACCGTCACAAGTGCCTACGGCCTCTATCTCCAACCCCAGGTGCCCACAAGTTGGTCTTACAGTCTTACAGCAACCCCTTGATGAGGGGGTGCTGTGAGTGGGGGAACGTTGACAGTCACCTGTTCTGCCCTTTTCACCACTGCTCCACTGGTCAGAGGTCTTAGAAAGTTTGCCAGAATCACCCCCCATCAGAATACCACCGTGCCTACCCTCCGCAATGACTGGTATTACGCATGAAGCGGTAAACTCGAGCACTCCTCACGCACGTTGGGGAAGATTTCAGGGAGCGACATGCCAGTCACAGGAGTAACACCAAGAAGGTGAAGACCAAAAAATGAAGGGAAAAGCCATGACACCACGTGTGCTCTTCTTACACTGGAATCAGCAACTTTATCGTCACCCGCACCCTGCAAGCTCCCTCCCTCACTGCTGCACCTCAGAAGCAGTGAAACCACTGCCCTGTTCAAGCAACACCTTACCCCACCCAACCCTCTGGTGATGGAGCCCATCGGGTAACCTCCTTGTCCAGCCTGCAAGCCCCCCTCCCCGCTCCCTACACGAGCTCTTATGCCCTGCTTTCAAAAGACCCACATACACACGCGCAGCCAAGCATGCACACACACTCACACACCCTTACAGTCGCCGCGCGGCTCGTGGGGGAGGGGGTCGCGCACAGGTGAAATTACGTATTAAACAAAAAACTAAACTTACCTTACAGCCGGTCCACGCCACCTCTCAGACCTCTGCTCCCCTTGGCGCCTTCACGAACGGCACTGGAGGGGCCTGCCAACCCCTCTCAGCCAATCCTGGCGCTGCCAGCAGCGCCAGGATTGGCTGACGGCACAGCTTACGCTACGCCCGCCGCCTGCCCATTAGGAGACCGAGGGGCTCCTAATGGGCATGCGCAAGCCAGTGCAAATACAAGTGCGCATGACTGGGCACGGGTGAAAATTCGCCCTCCGTCCCCACTCATGCGCACTTTTGCTGCTGCCTGTTGTCCCTCCCTGGTCTGACAAGCATGTCAGTCAACATGACGCCGGACCGCCCACCCCCTTCAGACTCTGAAGGGGGTGGGCGGTCCGACGTCATGCTGACTGACATGATTGTCAGTTGGTTCTCCCTCGGTGTCAAGTGTTTACTTAAGACAAGTTTAGAAATGCCGAGGGAGCTACGGGCGGGAGCTGGGCGGGGGGGCTACGCCCCAACGCCCCCAATGGACGCACCGCCACTGAGCAAATGTAAAGCCACCCTGCATGGCTTCATGTGTGCTCGTAAATCTTGCCCCATTTGACGCAACACGTTGCATGTTAGGGGTGTGACATGGGTGTTACTGGGGTGTTCCCACGCAACATCAATGTCCACCGATGCATTTCCAGATTTACGAGCGATCGTAACTCTGGAAATGCGTCAGGATGCTACAGGTGGCGTACGGAAGCGCAACTAGGAGAAATGTTTTCATTTCTCCTCGTTTTTTTCTCTTTCAATGCGTGCTGCTTTCTACAGCATGCATTGGAAGAGGAAATCACTAATTTCTTTTGTGTTGTAATGTGTCCCTTCCTGCACAAAAACAATCTCCCCATGACGCAGGCACCCTTGCACCATGGTGCAAGGGTGCTATGGTGCAAGGGTGCCTGCGCTGGCGCATGGCAGCAGCTTATGCGCCAGCGCAGGGAAAGGCACAGAGATGTGACATGTTGCTGTAAAATGTCGCATCCCCGTGCCCATAAATAAGCCCCATTAATGTGTTTATAGAAGGTACATGCTTTAAGAGCATGTGTCAAGACATCCCATATTTCCCCTGCGTATATGCAATTTGAGCTACTTGTGTTTTGCTTGGAAAACCCACAGTGCACGTTTTTTTCTGAGATCAATTAGATTCATATAAATCCTTTAAAAATCATCTTTCTCTGATGCAGAAACAAAAGGAGTAATCCTGTCTTTCTCTTCTCTGACAGTGTTCAGCAATATACAAAAACGTAATAGAATAAAAAGTAATAAATATAGCTACTGATCGGTGTCACTAAAAGGAGAAGATGTGGCGTTACGACCAGTGCGAGCGCCCTTCTTGAAACAGGGGAACCTCGGGGCATATTTACAAGGGAAGTGGCGGAGTGAGGCATTAGCCTTCCTGGCTTAACGCCTCACATCACCACTTCAGAAACGCTGGGCTGCACCATATTTACAAGACTATGGTGCAGCCCTGCCTTTCCCCCTGCGCTGGCGCTACACTTAGCAGCCTAGCACCAATGCAAGTACCCTTGCACAATAGTGCAAGGGTGTCTGCATGATGCAGGGTAAGATTGTTTATGTGCAGAAAGGACCACCTTCCTGCACATAAACATTCTTTAAAGGCAGTTTTGTGACTTCTATGTGTGTTGCTTAATGCAGCACACATAGAAGTTTTAAACGTTTTTTTTATTTTTTTTAAATGATTGTTTATGGGCAGTAAGTGGAACCTTACTGTACATAAACAATCATTGGCCTTTTGCTGTTTTCATGTGTTCTGCACAACGCAGCACACAGGAACACAGCAAAAATGAGGAGAAATAAAACATTTCTCCTCGTTGCATCAAGGTAAGACCAGGTTGTTCCAGGTCCTAATTGTAGAGCTGCCTCCTATTTACACCTCCCTTGTAAATAGAGGGCAGCATCAGAATCAATGGGTGTTGCGGTGAAACGTCCACAGCAACACACATTGCCCTCCCCTTTCACGCTAAGCATAGCCTCTATCGCCACAGGAATGCCGTAAAAAGTGACGTTCCAGTGGCGATAGGGGCTTGTAAATATGCAGCAGGTTTTCTCTCAGTGTCGGCTTGACATTCTGTGTTTCTGGGTAAATCACTTAATCTCATCGTGCCTACGTTATAAATTTGACCTTGTGTCATGTAAATGGTGCTCATGTAAAGTGCTCCAATACCTTCGAGGCGAGTTCGCGCTATATAAAACTGCAAAAAAATGAAGGACTCCTTACAGCCCTTGAGTTAAGAGTATCAGCATATCTGTGAGTTCTGTGTTATTTGTTACAGTTCTAAAATGTCCTGGGTTTTTTGTAATAGAATAGAGGAAGTTGTGGTTTTTTTAAGCCCATGCTTATGGAGGTAAACAAAAACTACAAGAGGAAGAATGCAAAATGGTGTAGCACATAATCGGGATACCGTGGAAGCATTGTGTGAATGCTTCACGAGCCTCAGATCTGGAGGGTATGTTTTCAGTTTTTGGAATATTGCACTATTAAATAGTAAGCCTAAAACTCTCCCACAGACTGCTCCAAAACACAATCCTGTGTCATCAACAAGAATCTGACACTTTGTTTGACAATTGATGCCTCTTGATTCACCAGTAAATGCTTCTAATTTCCTCCAAAACAAAGATTAGGTCATAGCTATAATCAGTACAGCAGGTTCAGTGGCACAAGTGCCCATGGCTGTTAAAAGGTTCTTTACCCCTGTGATGTCTGTCTTCCACTATTAAACTAGGTGGTGTGCGGCCCATTTGGCTTTTTTGTGTTAGGGTCCATGGCACGTTGTTGCCTCTCTCTCTTGCTGCGGTCGCAAAGGAAACATGGTTTTGTCATGATTGCTCAAGGAAACCTAAGCTTTTTCTAAACTTCCTCAGATGGAGTTGCATATTTTTTCTCGGTTTTGTAGCAAAGGCTAGCAAGCATACTGAAAAGTTGAAAGAGTTCCCAATTGGCCTGACCCAGTACAGTCATTCGAATGACAGATGACAGATTTCAACATGTTCTGATATCTCCAGAGCCTTTTGGTTGGCTCTCTTGTCTATCTCACGTATCAATCACATAAGAGAAGGGGATAGGGAGCTATTACAAGTTCCAGCACCCTTGCTCCCAAGAAGTAGTCAGAATACGCAGGAAGGGGAACTGTTCCTAAGAAAGATGTGGCTGGTTCGATAATAGTAAGAGTGAGGGAGTCTTCCTTATTGGAAGGAGGTGCCCTCACACACCCGTGTAGGTGTTATGCTTCATCATTGGGCTTAGCTCCTCGTGGGCCGGGGTTGCAATGCCTTTCCAGGCAGGCATAGCACAGGGTAGGTGACACACTCTTCACTGCAATGAATTATAATTTTTCACTTCAGTCTTTATGCAGTCCTCTGTTTCTGACCCAAGGCGTGTCAGCTCCTTGACTTTAAGGTTGGATTGGGAGACCTGAATAGGTTTATTCAATGTAGGTCCTGTTTGACTTACGTCCCTATTAGTCTTTTTTTAAATCTATTGATATTCCTAGATCTATGCATCCAGCCCTAACTGTTTTTGGTCCTGAAGAAGGGCCACAGGTCCCTCCTGGACATCTAAGGCGTGAAACATGACGACCTCCAGAACACATATTGAGAGATTGCAAGTCTTCATAACCATAGTTGACAGTCCACATAATGTTTAACCCTACTAAGTTGACCCCTGATTAACTATATCTTTCGGTACCCTTTAGGTAGTTTTAATTCACTTCATTTCACCATCTTACTGTTAGAAATGGGATTTCCGGTTTGCTAGGGTATGCACATAAGCCAGGCAGAACCCAGCACTCTCGTCATTGTAATGGAGTTACACACACAAGATAACCCCTGCTCACCCCCTTGGTAGCTTTGCAGAGCAGTCAGGCTTCTCCCAGAGACAATGTGTATAAAGCTTGCACAACACACACACACCAGTAACACCCAACATACATCACAGAAAGACACTCAACACAAGGTTATAGAAAAATATCCTTTGTATTATACATAAAACACATTAGACCGCAGACAAATAAATCACTGTGCCACTAGACACTTGTCAAGAAGTCACATAGATCATAAATCACTTTGCCCTGCGGCAATGGCCATAAATATAACAGTTACTGTACTGATGCTGTACTTATAAGTTGCACAGATTATGAGTACTATCTTAAAACATTTCATAACATCACAGGGAGAGCCACAAAAGTAATTACTCCTAAAGTGTACCTGCTATAAAAGAACCATTCAGGAAAACTTTAGCACGGTACAAAATAGGTAGCCCCTGGCATAGAACACGTTTTAGCTGGCATCACATTCAGGGCTATAAAGCCGATGCTTACACTGTGCTTATACCATGCAAACATCAGGGCATGAAACCAAAAAAGAAAAATGCTGTAGTTAGGTTTACATATACTACTATCGGCCCCTCATGGTGGAGGTAACACCCAGCCATGCCATAGTCATTCAAGGAACAGCACCTGTGCTCCAGCTATCAGAATGAGGATAACCTGGGCTTCTTCTGCTGGCATGAAGTGGGTGGCCTCTATCGCCATCCGCTTGCCAGCAGCACAAAGCCCACAAAGGCCTCTGGCAACAGCTGAAGACATGGCTGTTTACAAAAATAGAATAATGAACAGCTCAATAGCCACCTAGTTACAGCAGTATACTCATTTTATGCGTCTCAGCGCGTGGACACACCGTCGGTGTAACCAGGCGCTCTATAAATGAATAAATAAATAAATAAATTAGTGGCAAAAAAACTCATGTTACTCATCCCAATGTCACTTATAAGCTAGAGGGAAAAATGGCCTATAAGTCCACCTCCAATGAAAAAGAGAAAATGAAAACAATGGAATGCAGAATGAAGCAGCCAAGGCCAAGTGCAGCACAGATCAACAACCCCCCCAAACTCCCCAACAGCCAGGATGACCAGCCAGTTTCCTAGGCGAAGAGGAAATGCAGATTCAAGGCTACATTTATGAAAAGAGGTGCATAACTTTTCATAGCGCTCTTGCAACACCATGGCAGCCAAAACCTTGAAATTGCGGACAGTCCCCGGGGCCTGGAGGCCTCACTGGGCCTGTGTCTGTGACCCAGAGTGGGAGGCAAAGGTGCTGTGGAGTTGCTGGGCCATGGCAGTAGACATTGAGGTGTTGGTGATCACCCTTACCTGGTGGTGAAGTCTGGCAGGTCGCATGGAGACACTTTGCTGACCTGTATGAGAAGAACACCTGGAGCCTCTTGGAGCTGTGAACGGTGGAGGCACTCCTGCACACCAACGTAGGGAGGTCTATCTCGCATACCATGTGCCACTACTACACCGGGGTGCACAGAGGAGATTACCAATGGTGGGCCGTGCCTCTCTTCATCAAAAGCCGGTGGATGTTGTGCTAGCCGGAAGCTGTGGATGTTGAGGCCCCTAAGCAGCGCCAAATTTGTGTGGCGGGAGAGCTGTAACTTCAAGCCTAAGAGGGCCCTGTTGCATCACCTGCATCAGGAGGTTCCCCAGCGGACTTGGCGGTGACTGCTATACCCAGGCTTGTGAAATCCCATCTAGCAGAGGCTCCTGGCTAAGTCACAGATTTGGAGCCCCGGTATCAATGTCCAGGTGAGGAGAAGGTGGGACGCATAGCAGAGGAGGCCCGGGGGTCGAGTCGGGCCCAGGCCTAGCGCCTGTGAGTGAAGCACACCGTGCTCTGAGCAATCCCTGCACTGCAGCTGACCTACATCACCACGGTCACCGCCCAAGACTGGTGGGGGAGTCCACTAACTGGCTCAAGTCTCTGAGTTCAGCCATTGGTGGCAGTGGGTGCCAGGGGCACGGGGCGGTTCCTGCCCAGGCCCTTGGGTATGCAGCCTGATCCTCTGTTACTCACTGGGGAACACAGAATCCGGTTGCCACTGTTAGATCGGAAGAGGCAACCAGGTGGTGCTGTCTTTCCTTGACCCCTGTTAGTTTGCTATTGGGTGCACAGGGGACTATCCCTTGGTGGACTTCCTCTTCCCACAGCACTGCGCCGTCTGGTCGCTACTGCTGCTGTCCTCATCTGCTGCTGCTGGTTCCTCTGACCCGGAGGTCAAGTGTTTGAGTCCCTCCTCCAACCCTCATCCCTGGTAGACCAGTGGTAGAGCATCACTGCTATGCAGCTTGACTGCCCTCCTATCCCTCTTTTCCGCTGTTCCTGTTAATCTTTCTGCTCTTCTCCGTTGCTATTCCACTGTTGTTTTTTTTCATCTTTGCTTTGTTTTGCTTTGTTTTTCCTGTGCTTTTTTTCAATTCCTTGTACCCTGTCCTCTCCCTTGTTTCCACTGCGATCCCCCATGTCCCTGCCCCCTCCAGTGTCCTTTCCCGCGTTTCCAGCCTCCCAGCTGTCCAGTCCCCCGCAGCACTACTTAATGGCAGATGCTGTGCGGTCCTGCACAGCGGGCGTGCCACTGGTGCGCCAAAGGCAAGCAAAAGGCAAGCTCGTCTGCGTCTGTCTGTTCCTGTACTGCGCCCAGCACCAGGGACCCTACATCTCAGACACTCCACCGTTACGATGCCAGCACCCTCCTCGCCCTCAACCCTGGATGCCACTTCGCCTGCCATCTAGCATCACCGAAGAATACCATTGCACCCTGCGCCTGCCGAAACGGCAAACACACCTTCTGCCACATCAGCACACTTGCCGCCCAGCCGACCAACAGTGCATTCGACTGGCTCAACTGCATCCTCCTCAATGTGCAGTCCCTCCACAAATATGCCACAGAAATTTGAGACCTCCTCGAGGCCACATCTTCAGACATCGCCTTCTTCACAGAAACCTGGACCAACCTCTGCTCCGGACCGGACATTAGAATCCCTGAAAGCTACAAAATCACCCGCAAGGACCACCCTGACCGTCCAGGAGGAGAACTTGCCATCGTCTACAAAAGCACACTCCGACTGACCATGGACTCTAATGACCCAATGGCGACCATGGGACACCTCCACTTCTAGAACCGGACCAACCCCAACACCACCCTCCGTGGCACCCTTGTCTACAGGCCCTCTGCCCCATGAACCCCCATTCAGCTGTGCCATCATAGACCTCATCGCACCCCAGGCTCTCCCATCCACCGACTACATCTTGCTCACAGACCTCAAGTTCCACCTGGACAACCCCAGTGACCAGAACACCACCCCCTCCTGGGAAACCTTGGCAACATTGGACTCAAGCAGCTAGTCACCACTCCAACCCACATGGACGAACACATGCTCAAGCCCGTCTTCTCCACCAGCAGGAACTTCCACTACAGCCACACCACCCAACTCTCCTGGACAGACCGTCATTGTATACATCAAGCCTTCACCACGCCCACCATAAACCACCGCCATCACTGTCTCCCGTCGCAGCTGGATCAAGGCCACAGAAGAACTTCTCGTCAACTCCCTCAGCACCACCACTCTGCCAATGCTTACAGATGCCAACAACGCAGCGTGCAACCTCCACCGATGGATCTCTAACCCTGGCACCCCTCAGGCAAACAGCACTCCTAGAAGGCCAACTAATTTACTCACACCCTCCACTAGTCCAGATGCACCTGCAGACGCCTTGAGAAGAGATGGTATGGAGGAAGTGGTCCCAGCATACAAATCATTCAAAACAAAACATTGGAAAACAGTTGACCAAATAACTCAAAGAAGTTCGAATGTCATTTAATCACATTGAACTGTCATAAACGTTTTACTGAGATACATAATTTAGGCAACAATTTTTCAGTAATAAAAGTGCCCAGAAAAGGAGGAGTGAGGGGGTTACTGATTGAGTGTGGGATTTAAAAGGAAGTGAACACAATGATAGATCCACTAGAACACAATCAAATTGGTCGGCATAATTGAATCACTGCCACGTATTACATACAGATCAAATCATGGTTACAATATAAACAGTTCTGAAAAGTGCCATATATGAAGAAGATCACAGTGCATCCTGTACTGGTGATAATATTGGCAATAGTGTTATGTCGACGTTTCGACCCCTTGTTTGTTGTAGGTAGTCATTATGACCTTACGGGATGGGGTCTTCATCAGGACTGGGGTGCATGTGGAAGGGAAGTGGGCACCTAAAGAAAAACAAAATGGAACGAGTATAAGGCTAATCAGTCTCTATTCACGGGGGAGGATAAAAAAATTAAAATATCAAGGGAAGTTACCATGTCTGTCAGAGGACAGGACTCTAAGACGTCACAGAATCGTCAAAGAAAGAGGGGTTCCAACCTTCTCAGTGGTAACGGCAAGGGCGAAGAGAGTGGTGGCCACCTTGAATTGAAATTGGTTAAATTAGTGGACAGAACAGGAATGTATTAAGAAAAGTCGCTCCAAAAATAAGCGAGTAATTTACTCTACCGCAGAAAAAACTTTTCTGTCGAGTTAGGTCCTAGAGCTCTCAACAATCAGCATTAACGGAGCCGTATTCAAAATGCTTAGGACGGGTCGGCTGCTCGGGATAAATCACCGCTAGTTCACCGTCGGGAAATAAATCTAAAAAAGAAGGAGGAGAATAAGAAATCGGTAGAGAGGGGGGGACCCTGCGAATGTAATTTAAAAAAAACGTGTGAATCAGATTGGATCACAAGTGGTACTCTAAAGCGTTAAGCTAAGGGAAACTCAGTCTTAGGAGTGTGTCGAGGGACACCTCGGCGACTGTCACATGTATGAAGCAGGTAGGTTCATGGAAACAATAGACTAAAGGACATTGAATCTTAGAAGTGTGCCGAAGGACACCACGGCACCTGTAAGAAGACACAATCTAGTTGCGAAAAGGGGGGACTTGCTGAGAGGCCAAACGGAACGATTTAGTGGAGTTGCTAACAAATGTCACAAGCAAATGGTTAATTGGGGGGCCAGCGTGCATAGTATCTAAAGCTTTTATGGATGTGCTTACCCTGGATCTCTACTCCCGTTTCACAAGTGGAGAGAGAAACGCGCCGAATGCTCGTATATTTATACCGGGAGACGCGAGGTTATCACGTGATCTCCGTTACCGTGCAGGCGCTAGATGCCGGTTGAGTAACGTGATGGAGAAAAGACTACGGTTAAGTTGTTAACGAAAAAGACGAGGTGGGGGTTCAAAAATGCCTTTCGGTTTTAAAGTTCCTCTAGATGTTATTTAATAGAATGTTAAATAGGGGAAAGAAATTAGAGTGTACCCACTGCGGCGCTAACCAATGTTTCTGTATAAGTGAAGGCCCAGCGTAAAACATGGAGAACATTCATGACCAAAACTCAAAAAGTACAAATTATCGTTGGGTGGTTACATTTAGGTCAAAGAATTAAAATGCAACATTGTCCAGCATATCCATATCAAACACAATAGTTAAATGCTATAAGCTGTCGTTCCGTAGTTACAATTTTTGTCATAACACATTTCAAAACAATTCGTTGGAAAAAATATGATGTTACATAAGTGGAAATATTTATGTGTTGCTGTTGTTGACAATAGTCAAATTAAATGGGTCCACATTAGAGACAAAATTCTACAATTATATACAACCATTCCACACTTATGTTAGAAGAAAGAATAATTGCATGAATTTCATAAAAAGCATGAAAACTATTAAAATGTGGCAAAGCTTGACACTAGAAATCAGTGCACATTGGTATATGTCCGTAAACAATGAAGTTACAAAAGGTTAAATCATGGAACACGGGAGGGTGAGTGTCTCCTGTCCGGAAGGAATAGATAAAGGTTAGGTTCTAAGGACCGCTAATTGGGCTTTGCTACCATCAAATTCGTTCAGCCCATTAGCGACAGTGTCCAACCGTATCATCCATTTAGATTCTCTCACATTAAGAATAGCTGACAGATTCCCACCTCTGGGACCAACCCTCACCTTCTCAAGTACCAGCCATTTCAGATCATTCGGCTTGTGATTTTTTGAAACACAATGTTCAACCAGGGGGGCACCAACCACATTACAACGGATTCGGCTATGGTGTTGCAGAATTCTCGACTTGACTTTCTGTTGGGTTTGTCCAATGTAAAGTAACCCACAAGGACAACCAATACCATAGATTACATTCACAGAGTTACAATTGGTGAATGAACTGAGAGTAATCGAGTGTTCTTTGTAGGAGAACATTTTTGTCGTGTCAGTTGTTTCGCAGGCCTTACAATGACCACACTTGAAATGTCCAATCACTGGTGGCAGACTCCAAAGTTCTTGGATGGTAGGTGTTGTTGCCGTTTCCAGGAAAGAGTGGACTACATAATCCTTCACGCATCTAGCTTTCTTGAAGGAATGCATAGGCGGGTTGGGTTGGTCGATGTCATCAGCCACCAAATTCCAATGTTGATTAATCACTTTCTTAATTGCATTGCTTCTTGTAGAGAAGGTGGTAACACAAATCATTCTCTGCAAAGCCACGTCTTGTTTCGCCTTGGGTGTTAAAAGGGTTTCTCTGGGGTTGAACCATGCCCTCTTGCGTGCTTTCTTGACCAATCTCCTCGGGTACCCCCTTATTAGTAGTCGATTGCTGAGATCCTCAGATTCAACAAGGTAGTCATCTTTTTTAGTGCAGTTTCTGCGGATCCTCAAAAACTGGCCAAATGGTAAATTGTCCCTTAGGCCACGTGGATGGTGGCTGTTGTATCTGAGTAAAGAATTGCGTTCAGCAGGTTTTCGATACAGTGTTGTATGTAATTTGTTGTCCTCGCTGTAGATCTTGATGTCCAGGAAAGCAAGTTCTTTGGCATCAGAGTGTATTGTAAACTGAATGTTATTATTGCATTGATTAAGCCATTGATGAAAGACTGCCAACTCCATGGCATCACCATTCCAAATCAAGAGTATATCGTCGATATACCGTCTCCATAAATTGATCTTACCAGGAAATGGATTATTGTCAAAAATGAACAACCGTTCAAAATGGTCCATGTAGATTATTGCTAGATCCGGAGCGAAGGCTGCTCCCATGGCTACACCTTTAGTCTGAACGTAGTAATCTCCTTGGAAGAAAAAGAAGTTTTTCTTCATGGCAATCGTCAAAAGTGAGATTATAAAATCTGTTGGTACTCTCATTGGTGATGGTCGAGTATTGAGAACTTCACTCATGACTGACAAGGCAGGTATCTGGGGAATGCTGGTGTATAAGGACACGATGTCACAGGTCACAAGTAGCTGGCCACTGGGATCAAAGGGTAATTGGTCGACCAGATTGATCGTCTGCATCGTATCCCTTAGGTAAGCTTCAGTTTTTTCCACCAGTGGTTTCAGAAAGAAATCCACATACTTGCATAATGGTTCCAGCAGGGAGCCACATCCTGAAACAATGGGACGTCCAGGTGGTTTGTGAAAATCTTTGTGAATTTTGGGCAAGGTATATATGGTAGGCAATCGAGGATATTTTTGATTGAGATAATCAAACTCAAGTTTACTGAGAATACCTTGTCCAAAAGCTTCGGAGGTAACTTTCAGGATTTCCTCTGCCAAGTCATTAGTTGGGTCAGATCGTAATTTGGAGTAGCTCACCCCATCTTGGAGCTGTCTCAGAATCTCATCCTTGTAAGCTGTTGTATCCTGGATGACGATGGCACCGCCTTTGTCGGCAGCCTTTATGACAATATCTTTGTTGTTCTTCAATTTGGTTAAAGCCATCCTCTCCAATTTACTGGTGTTGGGGATGGTATGTTTGTACGTTGCCAATAATTTCATCACGTCGGTTAATACCATGTTTTCATATGCCAAGATCTTATTGGTCATAGCATTAGTAGGCGGGACAAAAGTGGAGGGGACCCTCAATCCTGTAGCTGAATGTGATGAATCAGACACAGAATGTTTGAAAAAATATCTCAAGCGGATCTTCCTGAAGAAGGCATGCAGTTCGACCCTTGTGTCGAAGTTATTTGGATGAGACGTGGGTATGAAAGAGAGCCCCTTAGATAGAATACGCTCTTCATCTTGTGCCAGTGTGTAAGATGAAATATTCACCACTGGATTGAGAAGAGATGGAGCCACAACAATACCCCTGAAACTCACACAGTCTTCCAATCTGCCGTCAACACACACCACACAGAGGAAGAGGAAATACCCTGGATTGATTGGTTTTGTGCAGGTAGGTGTCCCTTCCTGCAAAACATCAATCAACTCCACAACACCAGGGCACAAGGGTGCCTGCGTTGGTGCATGGCTGCCATTGTGCATCAATGTAGGGGGAAAATAGAGGGGGATTATTCACGAGCCCCTTCCGACAGTTTGCAGTGTTAATTTTGCACCACGTAGCGCCAAATTTACAAAGTGATGCATCTAGGCATATGCGTGACCTTGTAATGCCCTGTGCCACATTTTACCTGTGTCAGGTATGATATATGCAGGGTGTGCGTTTACACGCAACAAAGCTTCGTAGGAGTGGTGCAGTGAAATCTATCAGATTTCACTGCGACAATTCTAGGACGCCACTGCGTCAGAACCTTATACCTGCCTCATGGTGGGCATAAGGGTGACACAGTGCCGTAGGGATAGGCCTGCCCCATGCATTGCTGGAGTTGCGTCATGCTTACGACACAACTGCAGTAATGCATGACTTTAGCGCTGACAGATATGTCAGGATTACAGACGTATCTGTCATTGATTGTGATATGGAACGTATTACAGTTAATAAGGCGCATCCATGGTGTCGCAAGGAAGGGCGCAGTGAAATGTGTGGCCTTTTGTTTTGGCGCAGGGCAGCAATATTCCGTTCAGCGCAGTACAGCGCCAAAACATCTTATATGTGTGCCTAAGTGTTTGCATCAATTTTAAGACCAGCTATTTTTGGGTCTTAAACAACTGCCTCTAACTGGTCTTAGAGGCAGTTTTTTCAGTTTTGCACCATACAAGGAATTCCTTGTAAATATCACGAAGTGTGGTTAGCGGCAGTTTTTTCACGGGAACGCCTACCTTGCATCTCATTTTCATTAAGTCCAGCTAACAGAATTGAAAATTCATGTTTACGCTGCAGTTATGCAGTTAATAATAATAATAATAATCATAAAGAATATTATTAAGTGCACAGCTACATCCAACGGGGTGTCCCGGCGCTGAAGCTTAGCTTAGCTGAAGTTAGCGGCAACTTGTCAGTAAGATGATAAAAAAAGCTGAAAACTTCTAAAAAATTGAACTACGGTGGTGTTAAGTCCTTGTAAATATACCCCCATGTCTATTCAGCTCAGCGATGAGTCAACCAGGCAAGGCAGGGCACACCTCAACCACCGCCATTGACTGTCTAGAGTGAATGCCCATCTTAGCTCTTGTCAATCAAACTTCAGACACTGAATACACAAACAGGCAGGCGAACACAGAATAGTTGAACAAGAAAATGCCTACTTTCTAAAAGTGTCATTTTCAAACACACGATTTAAAAACCATCTTTACTAACTGATGTGATATTGAATTCTGAGTTCAGAGAGCCTAAACTCAATTTCTTTCTCTTGTCCCAGTGGAAAGGTAGATTTGTAAGATGTTTCAAATTAACTCCCATGTTATCCTATGGGACAGATAGCCTTTCAACAGTGAAAAACGAAATACACAGTATTTCACTATCAGGACATGACGCACACACTTGTTCATGCCCTGCCTTTCCCATATACTGCACCCTGCCCATGGGGGGGGGGGGTTACCTTGGACCTTTCATAGGGGTGCCTTACATGTAAGGAAAAGGGAAGGTTTGGGCCTGACAAGTGGGTGCACTTGCCAGGTCAACATGCGGGCAGACACTACAGTGGTAGGCCTGAGACATATTACAGGGCTACTCATGGAGGTGGCACAACCAGTGCTGGAAGCCCACTAGTAGCATTTGATTTACAGGCGCTGGCACACACCGTGCATTTTACTAGGGACTTACCAGTAAATCAAATATGCCAATCCTGGATAAATTATACAGAGAGCATTTGCACTTTAGCACTGGTCAGGAGTGGTAAAGTGCCCAGAATCCTGTAGCCAACAAAAACAGGGTCTGAAAAATAGGAGGCGACAGGCAAAATATTTGGGAAGAAACCTGTCCAAAGGGCCAGGTCTAACACTCACTCTCACACCCGCACTCATCATCACAGATATAAAAAAGATCTCTGCCAAAGATTCCTTTTGCGGCGCCCATGGGGCATTTCAGCACCAGCCCCACGAGGAGCTAAGCCCGCTATTATCCAACCTGCCACATCTTTCTTATGAACAGTTCTCTCCTTGTGTATTCGTAAAAAACAACTAGTAATTGAAAGAAGCTGTCTAGCTCATTAAAATGGCTGTCTCCCAGGTATATTCTGTTTGCTGGGTAGTGGTCAACAATACGAGCTGATGCCATGAATGTCTCAACACCTCGGAGGATCGACAATGGGAAACGCTACAAAAAAAGCTTCATATTGTGAAAAAGGTCAAGTTATTTCAGACGGAACTGCACTCACAAAAGCAAATTATTTATGCAAACTGGTCTAACATGGTGAACTCATAATAACGATCCCCTCCAAGCATTCTTAACCTTCACAACTCAACCTTATTTCAGCACAGACATCAATGTCAATTTACTAAATTGTAAGGGGTGACCGAAATACCATGACACACTTTCTGGCCCAATGACATTTCGTCTCACCCTTAGAGGAATGGACAAGGAGAAGAAATTACAGAAAATGACTTCCTCTTAGAAACCTATTTACTTTCTGTTCTTGCAGCTGCCTTTGGAGTCTCCGTGACCAGTGGTAGCAGGAGCAGTGCCAGTGCCCTGAAAGGGCAGACCTGGGGTAGCCTGAGCTGCCCTTCGTTACCTCTAATTGACGTCCATGGGCATGGAACTCGGGTTTTGGTCCCCTACTTATCTCAACTAACACTGGTGTCAGTGGGGTAAGAAAAAACACATTTTGCACTCATTAGTGAGTGCAAACGCTGTTCTTATACTGGATGATCAGTGCAGCTGGCAATACAAATTTGCACTTCACCAAAATAGGATTGTCTACACTGGTGCAAAATTGCCTCACACCCATGCAATTTGCATGATTCTGAATTCTCAAAGAATATAGGTTGGGGAGGCCCCTTCATAGGATCCCAACCTCTGGAACTTCGTCTACTTTTAATGAAAGAGAGCTTCTAGGAAGTTTTTCTCAAACTCCAGCACATACCGGTTTCCAACCATGGGGCAAACACCCTTGAAGGAATCAGCACTCCTCCTTTTTCAGCAGCTGGTTGTTGATCAAGGCCACTACAGTCTCCTTATCCACAGCAGAGCATGCTTACGTGTCCATAAGCTCCTCTACCAACAATGGCAATGCCAAAAGTGACAGAGAAAAATCCAGGAAGGTAATGTTTCAGATGCCTCTGTGCTTGTATTCATGATTGTACACATACTTCATTTCCCTTCGCAGACAGACCGAGCTTAGGTTCCGTGAAACGGAACCTCCACTTCACTGGGTCATCGAACAAGGACATTAAGACTCCATTAAAGAACCTCAACAGCCCTGTCAAATCTTTAGGTCTGGCTCCAACGTCCTTATACAGTGGTTTAGCATCTGAGACTAAGACATGGTGAAGCTGATGCATCTGGAAATTGTGGGCCCAGCTCCACACCACAGCACCAAGTTTCACTAGATGCTATTAAGCAGATGCAGTGGGGATTTATGCCTCAAATAAGGAATACATATTCCCACTCCGCAACCCCTTGCATATGGGAATTGGGACACATAAAACTCAAAATATCACTATATTTATTACTAGTAACTATTGAGGGGTATTTTAGGAGAAAAGCTGAAAAATGTAGTTCCAGAAAGTATAAGAAATCCTCCCCTATGCTGTATAGAGCTATGAATTAAAAAGCATAGAGAGGCATGCATCACATGAGGAAACTGATTCGCATCTAACAATCATTTCTTCCTATTGTGCTGAACGACGTTATGGGGGTGAGAGAAGAGAGTGAAAGAATGTGTTTGAGGCATGCAATGTGTTATGATGTGTCTTTGAGTGTGTGTGGAATAGTGTTACTTCATTAACAATTTACAGAGTTGTGATTGTTTAAGAATGTGCAACTTTATCTTAAAGTGCTATTTGGATGGGTGTCTGCAATGGCTTAAGTTATGTGTCCATTATTTTACAATTATATTTCTTTATTTTTTAACAGGTTTCTAACATAGTTGCACATTGTTTTGTATACATGTCTGCAATGTGTAATGCAGTTGACATTTTTTAAAATCTAATTTTAGTTTTTAAATGTTAGGCTTGACCAGAGTAGATTTGAGCTTATTTGGATATAGCACTACTAGAGTAGATTTACTACTAGAGTAGATTGACTTACCCTTATGTAGGTGTGTTTTTGTATTGGCATGCCCCTAAGGAATTTTTTTCTTTCCTCCTTCCAAATTGGTGTAAACATTCCCAATGTTCCTGCCACTCGCCATAGCCACTCCCACATTTACACCTATACACACTTTGGGGGGAGAATACCTCCCATGAGAGACAGGACAGGTGTAGGTCTATGCCCTTTCCTGTGTGAATTGCATTTGATTACCAGAAGCAGTGCTACATTAATACACACTCATGAAGGCCTTTGTGAACGTACAGATACATTTGAGGTGCCTCTAAAGCTGCAAACTATTTTACACATATAATATTGAAGGGTTTAGCTGGCTTTTCCTCAGGTAACATAAACTTACCTCCACTGGATGCAAGTCTGTGCCTATAAATGTGCTCTCTCTTACCATCTTACCAGGAGCTCATCACATTCGAATTAGCTTTTCCTGTGCACTAGCAACAACACATTAGAACAACACCTTTTTGTTACATAGTTTTATACTGTGAATACCCATTTCATATGCAAGGTCAAAGCTAGCTCTGTGCTTATTGAACAACAACTCTGAATAACTGCAATATAATCTCTAAAGACAGTTACCAGGGGCATTTACTCGAAGAGGTTCCCACCCGCATTGACTTGCCCTCAGTGAAAATCTGTAGTTGAGCATTTTGTGAACGTGTGTGTTCCTGGGCTTTGAACTGGTTTTATACTTCTCGTTTACTATAGTAATTCCTTTAATGTCAGTAGGGTTACAAAGTTTTTATTGCCTTTTATATCTTGTCCCCTTTACTCTTGTATTTATTATTTTCAACTGGTGTGAATTGGTATATTTTTTAGTTTGATAGTGATTGGAGAAGTGTTTTTTTTTTAAATATTCCCATCTGTGATGCCTATCTCTTCTCCCATTACTGATGTGTGAGCATTCTTCTATTTACTCTCGATGACCTTTGAGGTTAGAGCTGAATTTAATGGGGTTGATGCACTACAGCATTTAGGAGTATAGGAAGTAGTACTGCAGGAGGACTCTGTTAGGCACTCTTACTCGCCTTCGGCCCTGAACTGTCCAACTCCCTGTCAATCAAAGTTCAAAGAGGGTACAGTCTTTTCTGTTGGTTCTATTGGTAGGTAAATCCTTCCTGAATATTTCCATTTTAGATGTTTAGGGGGCAATGTGCAAAGAATCTTTTGAAGTACTACGTCCTTTAAATGCTTTTGTGAATCACCCTGTATATGAATGAATGATTTTAATTAATTTTACAATAAAGATCATTCATTCCTTCATTTACTCTCTACACAATAACAGGAGTACTACCTACTTTACCTAATGCCTTTATGTAAAGACCACTTTTTGGGAGTTAGAAGCACCTTGATTTTTAAGGTTCTTTCCGTATAAGATACCAGTTTTTTAACATCATGTTATTGTTTTGTTATGTTATTGTTATGTTATGTTATTGCTATGTTGTGTAATGTTATTTGATGTTATTTTATTGGTATGGTATGTTACTGTTATGTTATGTCATGTTGTGTAATGTTATGTTATTATTATTGTTATGCTATGTTATTATTATTTTTATGTTATTTTATGTTATGTGATTGTTATTTTATTTTATGATATATTATGTTATTTTATATTAAGTTATTGTTTTGTTATTGTTAGGTAATGTTATGCTATCGTTATGTTATTGTTATTTGATGTTATGTTATTTTATGTTGTGTTATGTTATGGAATGCTATGTTATGTTGTTATGTTATGCTATGGTATGTCATGGTGTGTTATGTATTTATGTTATGTTATGCTACTGCTATCTTATTGTTATTTTTATAGTTTTCTAATTGTATGTTATGTTGTGTTGTGTTGTGTTATGCTATGTTATGTTATTTTATGTTATGTTAGGTTAGGTTAGGTTAGGTTAGGTTAAAATATCCGAAGATGCTACCTAAATATTCTTCTGAAACATTTTTGGTCAGATGACATTTGGGAGTTCATGACTATAAACAGGGATTATTTCAAGAAAAACACACGGCAAGGCAAGAGACAGCTCACTTAAGTGAGGGTCGTTTGAGACCTATGTAAGAATGGCTAATCTGTGGGAGACAGGGCAATATTTGGATTGAATAGCTTTTTTGTTATAGAGGAATAGAAAAGAAAGATAAATTTACCTGTAAATTTTCAATAGACATACAGAGAAAAAAAACGAAGCTTGAGGAGACTGTGAGAGACAATATGGCAATCTGGCACTGACCAAAGGGCTGGTCTGACAGGTTAGTGTACGGTCTGTTTTATGGCTGCTGGTGGGCGTATTTTATAGTTTGATGGGCCCGTTTTTACTGTTGATTTCCCTGATATTCCCACAAACATCACATGCAGCAAGCACAAATGCATGCAGTCTCCAATACCTTGCAAACCACTTGTACAGCGTGTCTTTACAAGTTTAAAACAACCCGATTTGCAGATGTGGGTCACTTTTTTAGCTATCACATTGGCTACGGTTCCCAAGGTATGGAAAGTGGCCATGGTCAGATCTCTAATTAAAAAACCGAACCTCGACCCTGAAGACCTAGCGAATTATCGCCCGGTATCCTTGTTACCTGGGATGGGGAAGTTAATTGAGAAACTGACAAACATCCAACTGGCGGCATTTCTGGAGAAGCACAATCTCCTCCATCCATCCCAGACAGGATTCAGAAGGGGACAAGGCACTGAAACAGCATTGTTGAAGGTGGTGGAAGAGGCCAGAAGGATTTTGGACGCAGGTGGCAGCGCTGCCATTATCCTTCTGGACCTCAGCGCCGCCTTCGACACAGTTAACCACCATCTGCTGCTGACTCGACTCCGGAATCTTGGGATAACCGGAAAAGCCTGGAGGTGGCTTAGATCCTTTCTGGAGGATAGATACTTCCAGGTATTTGAGGGCAATAGCTGTTCCCGCCTGTTACCGTTACAGTGTGGGGTACCACAGGGTTCTTCCCTTAGCCCCACACTGTTCAACGTATATATGGCCCCGCTGGCAGAACTGGTTGCCCCGTTTGGCATCCAGCTAATAAGTTATGCTGACGACACCCAGCTGGTGTTTTCTCTGCAACAAATAGAGTCCCCGCCGAACAACCTGGCAAATTGTCTGGAGACGGTGGTAAATTGGATGAATCTGTCTCAACTGAGACTCAATGGAGGAAAAACGGAGCTGATGCTCTTAGGCAGACAGGATATTCCCGACCATCTCGCCTGGCCTACCAGTATGGGTGCTATACCATCTCCTAAGACAGAAATAAAGAGCCTAGGCTTTTGGCTTGATAATGGTTTATCTTTTGAGAGTCAAGCCAGAAAGACATCTGCAGTCTGTCATGGGATACTGAAATCCCTCCGTAAAATCTTGCCCCAACTTCCAGAAACAGCAAGGAAGACCGTAGTCCAGGCGCTGGTCTTGTCGCGAATCGATTACGGGAATGCTATATATCTAGGGGCCCCAACTTCCACTTTTAAAACCTTGCAAGTGGCCCAAAACTATGCTGCTAGGATCTTAACGGGCACCAATAGATATATGTCGGCAAAGCCAGCCTTGAGATCGCTTCATTGGCTCCCGGTGAAGGAGCGAGTGCGATTTAAATCGCTCTGCATCACACATAAGATCCTACATAGAGAAGGTCCTTCCATATTGGAAAACATGATACATCCTTATAGGCCCCAACGTAAGCTTAGATCGAGCGAACTTAATCTGGCAATTATCCCGAGGATAAAACGAGCCCGCTCAGGCGGCCGACTCTTCTCTCTGCAAGCAGCAAAAGAGTGGAATTCCCTCCCGGATTATTTAAGACTGGAACATACCTTCCTTAAGTTTAGGAAGCAACTTAAAACGTTTCTATTCCCCAGAATTTAATGCAGCATAACAATGTGATGCGAATCCACCCTAGGCCCACTCTGTACCAAAAGCGCTGGGATGCTTACGGGTAGCCATGCGCTATACAAGTGATTTTACAATACAATACAATACAATACAATATTTGCTGGTCACGGTTAGATTGGTGCCGGGGCATATTTTGCTTCTGAGTCCGACCCTGCAGAGAGCAGCCACATCCTCATAGAGAAGAAGAACCAACAATAACCTAGTACAATAACATGCAGTACACCCATTTAAGTTTTAAAGAATTTTATTAGGTAATGAAAAATAAGAATGCAATACAGAATATCCGCTAGGAAGGGGAGAAAAGAGGGAGAGGGAAGGAAAGGGGAGGGAGGGGAATGCAAAATAAAATAGGTGAGAGAGAGTGTACAACTAAAGAATAATCATGGGCATTTGGAAAGAAGCGAAAAAATTGCATCAATCATATTGTAAACAACTAAGTACAAAAAGAGTGAAAACAAAACAGTATGTTGAAAAATTATGGACGCGGGAAGGGCATCATGGGGGTTTAGGAACTTCTTGTTGAGCAGGCGATGGACGAGAGGAACGGGCAACACAATTATCTAAATATAACGTAATGGGGAGCCATAAGTCTGCACGTTTAGTTGCTGCTTGAATAGGAAAAACAAAGGCATTATCAAGTCTATGATTGTGACAGACATTGTACCACCATGCTTTGAAAGAAATATTGGACGTATTTTTCCAATTAACAGTAATCTGTTGAAAGGCAACGGCCAATACAGTACACCCATTTAAACTGTTAACTCAAGTTGCATTAACAGCCTTTGCAATGATCACCATTCAGGATCGTGGATCCCCCATATCATGAACAGTGCTCTATTACTGCCCAGCTGGGTTTGAGGTGCATACAAATCTCCAAGAGAACTCACATGGCACATTCACAAATCACTTCAGAACACCTCTGAACATTTCAAAACAACAGTTGTAGCACTGGTTCTATTTCACATTGAAAATATGCGAGGGCAGTATAGAACAAGTACATTTGCCCCATTTGAATTATTAGAGTAGGTGCCTGGGAATGCCTGTAACTCGCTGCTGCTCAGAAAGGACGTTACAAAAATGTATATGTCTAAATCGAGAAGGCCGTGCCTCCGAGACATGCCACACTTATAGGCAGGAGAAGTAGGAGATTACAGGAATTGATGACACAAATCTATTTAGAGAAGAATCGGAAAAATGAAGGCCAATTCCATAAAAAAACTTCACGTGCAATAAACAGCCATTCAGACTACGCTCTTTTATCACAGTGAGGCAAAGAACGGGCTGCGGTGCTGGTTAATATGGCCGTTTATTCTTCTCCAATAAGTGTTTCACCTAAGGAACCACAGAGCTTTGATTCTAACAGTCGAACCAGCTTTGCATAAACCAGTCAACTGGCTGAATTAGACAGAGAGATTCACTAACCAATGTTATCTTTGTATGAGTAAGCTTTGGTCAAATTGTGCCAGTAAGGCATTCACCTTTCCCCTACGTGAAAATATCATTTTACCCAATCACTGTAAATATCTTTCCTTTATATCGCTTCACTCTACAGTGGGTGTGGAGATCTAACACCATAACCCAGAGGAAGCCCTTGGCCTAAATTCTGACTTTTCTGCCATTCACTGTTAACATAACCTCCTTATAGGGTGCAAGCGAGATGCATTCATTACATTGAGGGTTCCGTTTCTGCTGCATATTCTCATCTGTCTAACCACCCCCACCCTCCGAAAAAGTACTTACAAAGTCTGCCAGAAACTATAACAAGCTTCGTAATGGACTGTAATCAAACTTGACTTCTTACATAAAAATTCATTGTCTTTTTTGTTATGTTTTTTAAGGTGCCATAAAAACCAGGAGAAAATGACTTTCGAAGATGACTACTATGATTACAACACATCTGACTATGACACACTGGTCAGGAATTTCACCTTGCCAGACTTCCATGCCAAGGCACCGCCTCCTACGCTAAGCGCAGTGAGAGTGGTTTCCCTCGTGATCTACAGCATTGTATTCCTTCTTGGGGTTCCAGGAAATGGCGTGGTCATCTGGATGACTGGCTGTGAGATGAAAAGGACGGTGAACACTGTTTGGTTCTTGAACCTCGCCATTGCGGACTTCCTCTGCTGTTTGGTGATACCGTTTTCCATCATGCTGCCACTCCTTGACTACCACTGGCCCCTGGGCGCGTTTGCATGCAGGGTCATCCCTTCTGTGTATCTACTCAATATGTATGCCAGCGTCCTCATCCTCACTGCCATCAGCATGGATCGGTGTATTCTAGTTATGAAGCCGATCTGGTGCCAGAATCATCGCACTGTTCAGAAAGCCATAGTAGCTTGTCTGTCACTGTGGATATTGGCGCTTCTCATGACCAGTCCCGCTTTCATTTTCAGAAAGGTTAACATTTCCAAATCAATCAATAAGACCACTTGCAATGCACATTATGGCATCGCCGGTGATTATGCCCAAAATGTGGAGACCTCAATTGCTGTTTTTCGGTTCTTGTTTGGATTCATCTTTCCATTCCTGGCCATCTCAATTTGTTACACCTTGCTTATCGTAAAAGTCAATCGCAGCCACTTCAGCCATTCAAATAGGATGCTAAAAATGATCCTTGTTGTAATTGTTGGTTTTTTTGTTTGTTGGCTTCCATACCACGTGTCTGGTCTTATACTAGCCACCAACCATCCCAATTCAGACCTTTTCCAGTCAACGAATGCTGTGGATTCTCTGTTCATCAGTGTTGCCTTCATCAACAGCTGCATAAACCCTGTTATCTATGTGATCATGGGGCAGGACTTCAAGGAGAAATTCCAGAAGTCTATAAAGACCATACTAAGAAACGTGTTAACGGACGACCCGACTTCATCGTTTGCTGATAGTAAAAAGACCAAGTCAACAACTGAAGAAAGACAGACTGACACAGTTGTCTGAGACCATCAGATCCTGAAGAAATTCTTCTTCCAAAACTCACCGTTAATGTTGAATGGCAGTTCCTGGAGGTCCCTGGTCTTGTCTACCGATTTAGATTGTATATTAAACGGTCCAGGGCACTTTAGTATGAACCCAATCGTAACGTGCCTCCATTAAAATCAAACAACTACATTTAGAACCACCTGTTACAAAGAAATTCAATAATTCCATTGCTTATCAAATCATTTTTGTTGATTATACGAGGAGAGTTTGGAGAAGCTGATTCACATTTTAGAGAAACAGCAGAAAGAGCGAAATGTAAAAGGATATATAAGTTAAAGAGTGGTGATGCCGTAGTGCACTATAAGTATAACGTGAGACACAATTTTGGGACTTAGGACCCATGAAATATCTTGTGTTATCAACAACAAGAGGGAAAGATAGCACAGAGCATCTCATGAGTCGCAAAATGTTTCACTTGTATGGAAAAATGTTATTTAATAGGTCTGGCAAAACTATATCTGAAAGGAGGTGAAACAGGCAGAGACATTTTTGTATAGGGTTTTTTATAAATGTGAACCATCCAGATCTCTAATTTTATTATTTTTATCAGTTATAATGCACCGATGTGACTTTTTGTACTAATGGTATATGATCGCTTAAAAATGCTTCAAAACTTTATTGATTTTTTTTTTTACATTGAATTTATTGCTTATATTTTTAATTGTTTAACAAGCTCTTCTAGGGAGAAATTTCAGCAAGAACCAATGTTTTTCCGCAATCAAATACCCTTCATCAGAGTAATTTCCCCAAGCAACTCAAAAATCAGGATGATAAAATGGCGTTCGAAAATACATACTAAAAATTACTGCTTGCCACTTTTCTCATCGCTGTTAGCGAGTAACACTCTCAAATGTTTTTCCGACAGCTACGCCATGTTAGGCAATAGTAACATGCATGCACATGTATGACTCCTTTGTGAAGAATGCTCATTGGATTTTAGATGGCAACAGAATGTGCTCTAGATTTGTTAATGTTACAGAGAGGTTGGTACATAGGGAATGAAGCCCCCCCCAGCTGTACATTATGGAGACATTGCTATTCATTGAGTTCTTTGACAATAAAAATCAACCTGGCCAAAGACATGAGTTATTTTATAAGGTTCCTCAACTCCAAATTGATGTCCATGTAAATTATAGTTTAGGGTATTTTATAACAGAATGTATGGTTGGTCCAGCTACCTTTCTACAACTAACGTTATACTGGTGCATTGCTTGTTTCTTTAAATGAAACATACATTTTGGGTGCGGAACTTTAAAATACATGTAGAATATGTCATGTGAAAATACGAATGCAACATGCTGCTTGTAAGTGAATATAGCATATTTTTAAATCTCCTTCAGCAGGAGCTGTAGTTTAGAAAGTGCATTAAAATTAAAATAGATTCCTACTTCTTGTAATGAACTCTAGCGGTTCAATTACTAATTAGAACTCCTATCACCTAGATACTGTTAATTTTGATGAACATTAGCTGATAACCTAGTACGTCTGATCATTGTTTAAACAACAGTTGTAATTCTGCAAAGTGATCTGCTTTTCACAAATTTCGAATGCTCTGATGGCAGGCATTGGGATGTCACAGCTCAATAGAAGTAACTTATTACAACTGAAAAGTGATGTTGTTTTCTTATTATAGATGCACAATGTTGATGCCACAAGTAGATTGTGATAAGAAAATGAGAGAACATGTTTTTATAAATGTATTCAATGCTCCTTTTATTATGCATAGAATTATAGATCGGTAGTTGGCAATAGCAGGTTATTTTCCAACAAGGAGTTCTGAGTGGCATTAAATAGACAAGAGAAGCTTGCGTTGATGTCAAGGTGGAATACTCCACATTAGTGACAACCACACTTCTTCAAACTATATGTTATGTATGCCCCCTAATCCTCAGCTGTGCAAAAGAAGCGGAGAAGAAGAAGAAGCTTTTGTTGATGTCAAGGTGCAAAACTCCACATTAGTGACAATCACACTTCTTCAAACTAAATGTTGTTTATGTCCCCTAATCCTCAGCAGTGCAGAAGAAGGGGTGTAATTGAGAAGTCATGTACCACATAGACTTGCATCTTTCAGCCTTCCTCCCTATAATTTTAAAATATGATTAATCTGGAGTTGTGTCACCCACCACCCCTCCAAATGCAAAAAAAATATTTAATACCCTGAAACATCACAGAGCACCCTCAAAACACCCTCACCCACTCCACCCCAACATATAAAAAACAAAATAACTGGCATCCTGCCAATATAACCCACCACCCTAGAGAAAAATCCCTTATCAGCCCATCCAATATTTAAAATGGTGGCTTGTTGTCTTCATAAAGAACTTATGAAACACTATGTTAGAAATGGGGGTCTCTAGTTGGCAGAGGTATGCACCATGTCCAAATAGGGATGCCTTCTTCTAGTCACGATAAGGGCATTACTTGTCAAAAATAACACCTGCTCACCCCCTTAGTAGCTTGGCACGAGCAGCCAAGCTTATTTCAGATGCCATGTGTAAAGCATTTGTACATAACACACACTAACACAGTAAAAATACTACAAAAGGACACCACACCAGTTTAAGAAAAATTGCCAATATTTATCTTTGTAAAACAAGACTAAAACTATAACAATCCACCATACTGTAATCAAAATACGAATATTGCAAGAAAAACCTTAAAGTACAGCTCTTTGAAGTTGATATCGCCGTTCGTGGCTTTCACGGTGTTGTGAACAAACAAATCGAAAAGGTCAGGCCGACCACAGCGTCATGGGCCAGTTAAGGTGTCGGGAAGACCTGCAAACAGTACCTTGGAAAGGCAGGGCATTGTGGACCTTGCGAGGAGCTCTGGAGAGGCGGCGTCATCGGTGTCAGTTCCGGAGGTCGCTGCACGAGTTGTTGGACCCTTGAAGTCACAAGCATTGCAGATCAAACTCTATGAGGTTGAACTCAAGAGCTCCGGCATTGGCAGGCGTTGGGGCTGCGGTGTGAAGTGGAGCAGTGCAGTGCCTTCAAGTTGCGGTGCAGGCAGCGTCTCAGTGACGGCGTTCAGCGGCATCCTGTGACCAGCGCTGTGATGCAAGCGAGGCGGTGCATGGCGAAGTGCTGGCAGGTCACGGTGCAAGCAGCTGCACCGTCGTTGCAGAAGCACTGTCATCGGCAGACAATCTGGAGTCGATGGTGCCGGCATCGAGAGGGCAAGGCTGTCGTGTGGGATGGGATGGTGCATCGAGTAACTTACGAGCGGTGCACTTAGGCCATGATGCAGGCAGTGGCATCAATGTTGGTGTGGAACATTGTCATCGATGAAACCAGGGCGGCGTTGTGAAGTGAGGCGGTGGAAGGGCGGTGCCTTCAGGTCACAGTGCAAGCAGCAGCTCAGTGGCAGCATCGGTTGACATTGTCGGTGGGATCAGGGTTGCGCTGTGAAGTAGGGCAATGCTCTCTGTGGTGCCAAAAGGTCATGGACCCAGCAGCCGCATCGTTGACAGCATCGGGTTGCTTTTTTTTCTGTTACAGCACAAAACACACAATTCCCAGTGCTGGTAGCAGATGAAATTGAAGTCTTTTCTGTTCCTAAGACTTCTTGAACAGGTGGCAAGCTCTATCTCAAGCCCTTGGAGAAACTCAGGAAAATAACTTGAAGAAAGTTCGGTCCAGTCCTTTCCCTGCCCAAGACAGAAGCAGCCACTGCAGGCCAACACAGCAAAGTGGTAGTAACTCCTCACAGCTTCTCCTTACAGCTTCTCCAGCTCCTTTCTTGGCAGGTTCCTTGGTCCAAACAAGCTCTAAAATTCTGGGGTCACGGCCCCAATATTAATACTACTTTTCCCTTTGAAGTTTTTGGGCAGAAAGTCTCTGAGCTCAGTGAAAACCAGTTCTGTCCCCTCTAGTCCAGCTTCACTGCAGGAGGAGGAGATACCTTTGTGCAGAGCAGACACATCCTATTCAGGTACTAGTAAACACTCCTCAGACCACTCTAAGGGGAAGATCTATAAGAAAGTTCCGCAGCACCACAAGCCCTTTGGATGCGCCACGCTGCGGCACTTTCAGAGCACAGGAATGTGACATATTTACAAGGATATGTTGCATTCCTGTGCTCTCCCCTGCGCTGGCGCACAAACAGCTGCCATGCGCTGATGCAGGCACAATGCCTGCATCATGGGGAGATTGTTTTTGTGCAGGAAAGGGCACCTGCCTGCACAAAAACAATCACTACAAGCATTTTCCTCTTTCAATACGTGCTGTAGAATGTCCCCAAATCCGTCCCCAAATGCAGAAAAGGACTATTCAGCCTGGCTAGGAGTCACCTTGGGAAGGCAGGAAACTCCTCAACCCCCCTTGTGACTGTCTAGTGTGAATGCACATCTGCAGGTCCTATCGTTATAAAACCAGACGGTGAAAACGCAAACAGACAGAGGCACACAGGATTGTTATGCAAGAAAATGCCCAATTTATAAAAGTGATGAGTTAACAAATGATGGACGGAATGCTGAATGAATGAAACATTCACCCCCAGTCAAGGGGTCTTGGTTAAATCCATTGTTCGTTTGCTCACAACGCTACCCGAGTTTAGACCCAGCCATATGCAAATCAGTCTTGACCTTGCTCCGCATGGAACAATTCAGCCCGAAATGCCAAGCCGGGTCCTCCCTGAACGGGAAACAAGCATACTGGGACGGTTTCGGGGTAACACCCCTCATCAGCTAGGCTAACTTGAATCCAGAGGTACTGTGAGCATAGAACCCACATCTGGGCATAACCATCCTACTTAGGGCAAAAAGTCCTGGGGCAACAAATGATGAATGGAATGCTGAATGAATCAAACATTCATCCATTGTTGCTTTGCTCACTGCTCCACCCCAGTGTGCGGTACATCAGCTGTGGATGAAGCAAAGAAAAAACTAGAGGAAATAGATGCTGAAATGCATTCATACACTGAATGTCTTAATGAAAGAAAAACAGACAAACCCAAAAAAGACATTAGATTATCAGGTAGGGAAAACACATACCCATATCTGTTAAAAAATTATTACACTCAAACAGATGCGGGACAGCAGGAACAACAGACATGCAGACAATATAGCCGGAAAGTAACAACATTTTCTGATACGGCAGACTCTGACAATGAAAGTGTCCCAAATCAATTTGATTCTAGAAATAGCCATTATATATCCAGAACTTACCAAACCAACCAACCTTTTTTAGGCAGACGCAATCAGAGAAGGGGCAATTGGCGGTCCCAGTACCAACCCCATTACCGGAGAAATCAGCAGGTCAATCAGAATCAGTACCCGGTAACTCGAAACGCCCAATATTGGAGAGAATAACGGAAATTCCTGTATTTAATCTGAGTACGTCTAACATGACACAGGCCACATATTCCCTACTATCTAAAGCATTGACATTTGTGCCACGTTCGGGCATAAACAAGTTCAAACTCTTTGGAGACCTGATGGCATTTTTCAGGAAAATCCCCTTAAAGTCGTATTTTGCTCCAACAAGCCCCGACATTCGTGCAGCTCAATAGATCAGGACTGTCATTGAAATTCATATTCACTCCTACTGCAGAGCAAATATCTCCTGAAGTAATAATATTCAAACAGGTAGTGTATCAAATATTAACTGCAGCCACAAAATTTGTGCAAAGAACACCATACAATATAAAGAAAGATGAACATCAAGCGCTACTTGATTTGAAACAAACCCCTGCGATTACTATAGAGAGCTGTGACAAGGGAGGCGGAATTGTGGTCATAGACACCCCAGTCTATGTATCCAAAATGGAGGAAATGTTAAATGACACCAATTTCCATACCAAACTCAATAGCAACCCAACAGACAGGGTTAAAATGAAAATCCAACATCTAACCAATAGAGCACTCAGAGATGGACACATACGCGAGAAGGAGTGTGCCTACATGAATGTTCAGCATCCTAGAATGGATAGCCTGTAAGTAGTCCCTAAAATCCATAAAAGTGAAACAAATCCTCCATATAGACCAATCGTTACATCAATAGGTTCGATAAAAGAACCATTATCAAAATATCTAGATGCCATTCTTCACCCCCATATAAACCAGACACCAGCATATGTCCAGGACACAAGACATATTATTAACTTGGTTGAAGGCATTCCATTCAACCCTGAACAACATTATCTTGTCACACTGGACATTGAAAGCCTATATAGTAACATACCTATTCAAGGAGCACTGCAAGCTGTGCAGTGATTCATTCAAACTATGAACATTGACTGTGATGAGACATTTATCATCAATTGTCTAAAAATATTCTTAGAAGAAAATGTATTTAAATGTAATGGCCAAATGTACAAATAGGTCAAGGGCGTAAGTATGGGCGCATCTTGCTCCCCCACAGTAGCTAATATCTACATGGCCAAATTTGAAAACACGTCCCTATTACAAAAGCCAATACAGAGAAGTATTGTTGGGCAACAGCCTGTTGTAGGCAATTACAAATGTGGTATGTGCACGGTTTGTCCACTGGCATTGGAGACACGTTCTCTGCAATGCAATGGACAGACCATCATCGCGAAAGGAATGATGAACTGTAAGACAAAAGATATAATATATTCTTTTAATTTGTCCTTGCGGAATGGGATATGTGGGAGAGACGGCACGTATCCTCAATACCCGTTTAACTGAACACAGATCAGCAATCCATACCAAAAAAATGCCAGCACCTATGGTACAACATTACACCAAAATGAACCATACAGCAGATGATATAAAATGGTTCATTGTAGAAAAAATCCAACCTAAACAAGGGCAAGATTCTGAAACAGTTAGGAAACGACGGAAGGTGTACTGGATTTTTACATTGAACACTTTTAAAAAGGGTTTAAATCAGGAAATACCCAGAGCACAAGCAATAAAATGTAATCAATAAAAAGTCCCCACTACAGGCATTTCAGTTACATGTTATGTTATGTTATGTTATGTTATCATGATTTCTAAAGCGCACTGTTACCCTGGGGTGTCCTGGCGCTGTGCGCTACCTATCTAAGAAAGCAGAGGGCCGGGAATTCACGAGAAGAGCCAGGTTTTCAGGCCCTTTCTAAATGGGAGTAATCCAGGGGAGTTCCTGAGATAGGTGGGAAGGCTATTCCAGGCCTTAACGGCACAGAGGCAGAAACTTCATCCGCCCCATCTGAGTTTGTAATAGTGGGGGAGAATAGCGCGTTTGGATGTCAGAGATCTCAGAGTTCTCCCTGGCACATACCACTGGATGGAATGTTTAAGGAATTCAGGGCCGATGCCATTAAGGGCTTTGAAGACTAAACATAGGGCTTTGAATTGAATTCGAGCTGCCACCGGTAACCAGTGGAGGGATCTAAGCCCTGCCCTTACTGATGTAAACCTGGGTATACCGGTGAGTAATCTGGCTGCGGCGTTTTGCACAGTCTGAAGTCTCGATAACTGTTTTGTTTGAATGTTGATATAGAGACTGTTGCAGTAATCCAACCGTGATAGGATTAGTGCCGTTACTGCGATTTTTAGGCAGTCGTCTGGAAGGAGGGATCTGATTTTGCGTAAGAGCTTCAGGGTAAAGGCCCAGGAAGATACAACCCTACTGATCTGATCTTCGTACGAGAGTTTGGCATCAATGAGCACCCCAAGATTTTTTGCCTTTGAAACTGGGATGGGAGGTCTGCCCATAGATGACGGCCACCAGTCTGTCGTCCACAAGTTGGTAGTATTACCAAAAAGAATGACCTCGGTCTTTCCAGCGTTTAACTTAAGGCAGTTAGCTGCCATCCAGGTAGCTATCGCCTTCATGCAGTCGTGACACTTAGAGGCTGTTTCTGCCTCTGCCCCCTTTTCTACATCTAAACTGCTTAAAATATAAATATACTACAACTACCTTTATTCATCTAAGAAGTGAGCCCAAAGTAAACCCACCTTTTTAGATCTTGTATGGATGATAGACCTGTAAATAAAGACACCCGATGTGTATTTATAATTGTAGTCGGGTTCATGTATCGTTCATCATTATTCCCTCCAAAACATAGATGAAAAATAATGATTTTCAAACAAATGAGATGATGCACCCCGGGGGCGCTTACATACTTAGTGGGGCATCCTTTGGCCCGCCCTCCTATTTCCAACTTAATCTGGCTCATAGTTTGCTCTCTAGGGGAAGTAACTTTGTCTATACCTTTTACTCAACATATTTGAATTAGTTAAAACCTGTAACTATGTAGATATCTGGACTAGTTAGAACCTGTTACTAGTTATTTCTCAAACATAGAAATGATTGCAGAACAATAAAAAAGTTCACAAAACTCCATTCACACATTATTAACAGAGCCGTGACGATTGTGCTCTTTTGTGTGATCACTGATTAGTCAATCTAGAGCCCATGACTCGAGCGTAAACTCTATGTGAGAGCTCAGTCAAGATGGCGGGGTATTTCCATAACCTGCTCTCTTTCTCCAATTTCTGTTGAACCCATTTTCTATTGGCATGATGTGATGACGCAACTACATGCATCCAAGTAACCTTCTACTATCCAGGGGTGTAACACAGGCCCCCGCATCCCCCGCAGTGCGGTGGGGCCCCCAAGCTCCAGGGGGCCCCCTCAGCACTGCACTTTGGCCAGGGAGCTCCTGATAGAGTCCGGAGTGGGCCCCTCCACGTTCCTTGCAGGGGCCCCCCCTCAATTATCGTTACGCCACTGCTACTATCGGAGAACAGGATTTAAAAAGCGGCACGAATGGGAGCTTGGGGGGCGGACGAGCGCAGCGAGGTCCGCTCCCCGGGCAGATTGGGAGGGGGGGAGGAGAGGGCGTGGCCGAAGCGGCCATTTTGTAAGTTTTGGGCTACATTTGGGAATAGCCCAAATGTAGCCCAAATTTCGTAAAAGAAGCCCAAGGGTATAAGTGTCAGTTACGCGCTTTCCCAGCCACCATTTTAAGTTTGGTGACCTGGTGGCTGGGAGCGCTAGTGGGAAGATAAAAAATTTGTCAGGTGGTGTAGAGTAGTCGCGATAATACTGGTCATGGCTGGCGGCGACTATAGGGTGTTGGAGGCGATTCGCCTGCTGAGTGAGGCGGGGAGGATGGATCTCCTGATCCCGGAGGCGCCGTTAATGGTATCGGCGCGCCCCGTGCGGCGCGCATCGGCGGGAAGGGCGGCCGCTGTCGCGGCATGTTCGCCACCCGGACGGACGGTGAGTGTCAGGGGCGGCGCGTATGCGAGGAGCGCCGCCCCGGGGATCGCGGGTGTGGGCCCGACTGGGGCGTCACTGGTGCGGGGGCGGGGTCGAGCACCCCGGCGGGGGAGCGTGTCTGGGGCTCTCCCGCCGCGGGCGAAGTCAGCGGAAGGCCGCTCCCGGACACGGGGAGCGGCCGTAGCGAGAGCGGCGGAGGGGGCGCGGGGACATTCATGGCAGGGCCGCTCTTCTGGCAGGGGAGCGGCCCTGGAGGCGCCGGGGCGGTGGGAGGGGGCGGGGCGTGGGGGGACGACAGGGAGCGAAGCGGCGGAGGGAACGAGGCTGTCTGCAATATCTCGGGGCAGCGCAGAGCAGAGAAGCGCTGCCCCGTTCGTAGTGGAACAGGGGGAGGCTGCGGGGGGGCGGGGGAGAGGAGGAGGATGGCGGCGGCTACATTGGGCAGCACAGGGCGGAGGAACTTGGCCCCGTCCCTGACATGACTGGGAGAGGTTGGGGGGGCAGGGGGCAGGCGCGACGGGCCGGGGAGGACGGCACGGCGGGGGGGGGGGGGCACGCGGCTGGGCCCTCATGTGGGGCGTGCGGTAGACGGGGACCACCGACAGGGGGAAGGCCCTGGCCCCAGAGGGGGGTTACGTCAGTATGGCGAAGAGGCAGGCAGAGAGGCTTGCCCAGGGTTGGGGGGGGCGAGTGGGGGAGCACACGGAGCGGGGGGGTTTGACCGGGAGGGGGGGGGCACGGGGTTGACAACATACATCGGGGGGAGGGTGGGAGAGCAGGCGGACGACGGAGGGGTGGGGCGTGCAGCAGGGGGGGACTCCCCAGTGCTGTTCGAATCGGAGGGCAGCGAGCGGGATTGGGAAGGCTTGGACATTTTTGAGTCCTGGGCGGAGGGGTTAGGGGAGGCGTCCGGGGCGGGGGAGGAAGGCGACGGTGTGAGGGGGAGTTCGGGGTGGGGTGGGGCGGAGAGAGGTGGGGCGACAGTGAGGCGGGGGTTCGGGGTTGGACAGGGGACGCGGAGGGAGCTGGGTAGAGCGGGCAAGGGGTGGGGGGGTCGGGGCGTGGGAGGGGAGCGACGGGGAGGACGGGGACGGTGCAGGGGAGGAGGCGGTGGATCTGAGCGCGGTGGGGAAGGCGTGGGTAGCGTGTACGTGGGGGGCCGGTAAGCGGGGATGGGATGGTAGGCAGAAAGGAGGTAGGCCCAGCACACCAGACCATTCCTTTTCTTTTCAGGCAGGGGACCGACAGCTGGACCGTCGCGGGGTGCCGGACTTGGTAGGGCTGGGAGCGGCTCGACAGCACCAAGGAGAAGGGAGGGTGGAGCCTTGGGCGGCGTATCCTGTACCGGCGGGGGATCCCGGCGTGGCTGGCATAAGTAGGCCCGGTACGGGTCGCCAGCCCCAACACCCACGGGGTCGCAGCGCCCCGGGGGACAGCGGCAGAGGAGCAACGCAGCGGAGGATGTTGGTTTACCGAACAGGCAGTTGGTGCCACCAGCGGGGAATGCTGGGGGCGTGGGACAGGAGGAATTGGATTATGAGGAAGATAGCATGGAAGAGGGGGAGTTGCGTGATGTGGAAGACAGGGCGGGGGGGCCGAGTAATGCTGTGACTAGTTTTTTACAGGTGTCACAACGCCAGGCGCGGCTCACGGGTCGGACATCGAGGTGGGAGACCGACTCGGCCCTCAGGACAGGACGCCAGGAGCGGCGAACAGAGACACTGGCGCCAGGTAATAAACATTTGCTCGGGCGCCCAGTGATGGTTTCCAGAGGAGTGGGGGGGCCTGTTGAGGAGGGGGGTTGGGGGGAGGTTGAGCAGGGGAGCGTATGTGGTGGATGTGTCTGTGGGCACGGACGGTGCAGGTAAGGGGGACGAAGGGAAGAGCGACACAGGGGTGACGGACAAGAAGGGGACAGGCGACGCTAAGACGGGAGAAGGGGAGACGAAGTTGGAAAGTAAGGAGTTGAAGATCAAAAGGTTGCCGTATATGGGGGTCACAAAGCCCTTGGGGGCGCATCTGATGGTGTCGACTAAGGAGAGGATCTGGAAAGGGGAATACGTTGAGATGCTCAAACTTCTGCACAGGGAGGTCAGGGCTAAGGAGGGCTCGAAGGAAGAGGAGTTTGAGTTGGCAAAGCGGCCGAAGGTGCCGTTGACGATAGAAAATTGGACGGCGGCGTTTCTCATTTACGCTAGTGTGTACTGTGAGAAATTTCCAGAGAGGTCGGTGGCCATGTTTAAATATATGGATGTCATTCGGAAGGCACAAATTACAGGGGGTGGATATGCATGGGCGCAGTACGACGAGGAGTTCAGGGCCCGCATGGCTTGGGATACGGAGGCTAAGTGGGGAGAGCTGGACACGGATCTGTGGCAGCACACGATGGGGCTCGCGGGGTCGGGGAAGACTATTTTTACGACCAGCGGGCTACCGCTCGTGTATCAGCCCTTTCGAGGGGGTCCCACCCGAGGGGGGGTGGGGGGAGCGGGCAGAGGTACGACAGGAGAGAAAGGCGCGTGCTGGGACTACAATAAAGGCATGTGCACGCGGGAATATTGCCGTTTTCGGCACGAATGCTCAGGCTGCGGAAAGCGGCATGCGTTGGTCAAGTGTTGGGGGGCCCAGGGACAGTTGCCAGGTCAGCAGTGGCAGTCAGGCGCCTTTAAGGCGGGGGGACAGCAGCAGTCACAACAGACGGGAGGAGGGAGGGGGGCTAAGGGGCCTGGGCCAAAGGGCTCATACTCCGGTTAAGGTGGAGTTTTTGTTGGGGGCTCTGGGGGGTATCCGGACAGGACAGCGGCGGAGCGACTACAGTGGGGATTTCTGGAGGGGTTCAGGCTGGGGTATGAGGGTCCAAGGGTGCGTAGATGGGCAGACAACTTGAGATCGGCACGGGAGCACCCACAGGTGGTACAAGCGAATCTGCATAAGGAGGTGCAGGAGGGCCGCATGGCGGGACCCTTTCGGGACTGGCCCCTGCATAATTTGATTGTGTCACCCATTGGAGTGGTGCCCAAAAAGGAACAGGGTCAGTTTCGCCTGATACAGCATCTGTCATGGCCGGAAGGTGGGTCGGTCAATGACTTTATTGAGGAAAGTGCGGCCACTGTATCTTACTCCTCTGTTGACGTGGCTATGTCACTGGTGGTGACCGCGGGCGCAACAGCGCAGATGGCAAAGTGCGACATAAAGTCAGCTTTCCGGCTGCTGCCAGTTCACCCAGATGACTGGGATCTGTTGGGCATACAATTCGGCGGCCACTGGTACGTGGACAAAGCATTGCCGATGGGCTGCTCCATGTCTTGCGCACTTTTTGAATGTTTCAGCACGTTCCTACAATGGTGGTTTACGGAACGGACGGGTCACCAAGGAGTGACGCATTACTTGGATGAGTTCTTTTTTGTCGGCACCTCGGGCTCCGCGGACTGCCAGAAGTCTCTGGACAGTTTCCAAGAGATCACGAGGGACATGGGGGTGCCGCTGGCCCCAGAAAAAACGCAAGGGCCTAGCACGGCACTGGCTTTCCTAGGCATTGAGCTGGATTCCGTTTTGATGGAAGCATGCCTTCCGGCGGATAAGAAACAAAACATGTTGGAGCTGCTGGCGAGTGTGTTGGCACGACAAAAAGTGACGGTCAGGGACATTCAAGTGTTGCTGGGACATCTCAATTTCGCCTGTAGGGTGGTAAGAGTAGGGCGGACGTTCTGTAGGCGACTGGGGAGAGCATTGGAGGGGCAGAGGCCCCCGCACCACCATGTGCGGCTGTCCGCCGGGGTGAGGGAAGACTTGAGGATGTGGCAGTTTTTCCTGCAGCAGTTTAACGGGGTGCCGTTGATGAAAGATGTGGACATGGTGTGGGATGTGCAGATTTTCTCAGATGCTGCGGGGAGCAAGGGTTTTGGGCTGTACTGGCAGGGGAGGTGGTGCGCAGAACCCTGGCCCTCAGACTAGTTGGCGGGCGGCAGGAGTATTGCCTTCTTGGAATTCTTTCCCTTGGTGGTGGCGGTCACATTGTGGGGAGCTTTGTTGGCCCACAAGAGGGTCACGTTCAGGATTGACAACATGGCTGTGGTGCAGGTGGTCAACAGGCAGTCGGCAAGGGACGAGCAGGTGCTCAAGTTGTTGAGGGTTTTTGTGCTGGGGTGCTTGAGACATGATATGGCGTTTCGCGCGGTGCATGTGCCAGGCGTGGACAATGACATTGCAGATGCTTTGTCTCGTTCGCAGTGGGGGAGATTCCGTGGGCTCGCCAAGGACGCGGACGTGAATCCGGACAGAATGCTGAACCAACTATGGGAAGTAGGCAACACAGGATGCTACAATTGGTTTTAGGCTCATTAGCACAGTCTACACGGTTGGCATACCGGGCGGCATGGGAGGATTTTGTCCGTTCAGGGGCGAGGTGGCGGGCTTCCGGGGCGGCCAGACAGGAGGATGTGGTGCAGTTCATATTGGACTTGGTGGAAAGAGGCCTGACGAAGGTGACAATTGGGGGCAAGTTAGCGGGGATCGCTTTTGTCGGGAAGCTGTTGTGGGGCTACGCCCCCTCCACGGGGGAACTAGGGACACGGATTCTGGAAGGGTGGGCACGGGAATGTGGGAGCACGGCTCAGGTGAGGAAACCACTATCCTGGGAGCTCTTGGAGGGGGTGATGGGGGTTTTGCCGGGGGTTTGTCTGGGCGACGGGGAGGCCATACTTTTTTCCACACTCATGTCTTGGATGTTTTTCGGGGCTTTTCGGGTGTCGGAGTTGTTGGGATCCAAAGGGACTCGGGGTCTGGCCTGGGGAGAGGTCTCTTTCGGGGCGGAGGTGGTGAGTATTTGGCTCAGAAAGGCTAAAACGGACCAAAAGAGCCGGGGGAAGTGGGTTGCTTTGAAGAAGGGGAGCTCGCCGTCGGTTTGTTCGTTTCGGTGGGGTTTGCGTTGGAAAGCATGCTCGGGGGGGCTGGGGGACCTGGTCTTTTTACATCGGCAGGGGTGGGGCGTTAAGGCTTCACAACTACTGGCCGTGCTGCGTAAGGCGCTGAGGAGACTGGGGGTAGAGGAGAAGGGTTTTGGAACGCATTCCTTCCGAATTGGGGCGGCATCAGAGGCACATGCGAGGGGTTGGGAGAATGGGGACATCATGAGGTTGGGCAGGTGGTCATCGAATTGTTATCAGCATTATGTGCGCAGCGAAACTGGGGGTGGGTTGCTGTAAAAAAAAAAAAAAAAAAAAAAAAGAAGAGGAGAAGGAGAGTTTTTCAGGGGTGTTTTCCTGGTTTTCATTCTTGTTTTTCTTTTCAGGTTCGGTTATGGGACCCCTCGCCAGGGAGATGTCCATTTGGATTGTGGGGCACTTGTTTGTGAGGCGTGCGCAGGTCCAGGCCCAGGAGAGTTACTTTGGGGACAGCCTGGGGTTCAATAAAGATTTATTCTCGGTGGCATGGCGGGGAAGGGGTGGCATGAGATGGAAGGAACTGGTAACAGTATTGAACGGGATTTTGAGGGGGGGTCGGTGCCCGGATGTGTTGGTTTTACATTTGGGGGAGAATGACATGGTCAGGGAGACAGGTTTGGCACTAATGCGGGCGATGAAGAAGGACTTGGTCTTGATCAAGGAGAGATGGGCAGGGTGTTCCATTGTATGGACTGAGTTTGTTCCGCGGAGGAGTTGGAGGGGGGCTGTAAACCCTGGGGCGGTGGATAAAGCAAGGAGGAAGCTCAACACGGAGATGGTGCGGTTTTGTCGTCAAGTAGGGGTAGGACGGGTGGCTCATAAGGACCTCCGGTATGATGCGCGGGAGCTCTTTCGGGATGATGGGGTACACTTATCCCGGATGGGGATGGACCTTTATCTGTTGGAGTTGCGGGAGGTCCTAGTGTGGTTGCTAGGGGTTTACAGGCGCTAAGCGTAGCAGGCGTTTCCGCAGAGTCTTTGGGGGGGGCAGAAAAAAGGGAGGAAGGGGCGTATCCGCCGACACTTCCCCCTTTTGTCTGGGTGGCGGGGTGGTTGACAGTTGGCCGGCATTGGCTAGAGTTTGTTGTTATAGGTTTGGTAGTTTGGGTCCAGGAACAGGGAAAGGGTAACCAGTTTGGATAAGTTTAGATTAGAGGTTTGATAGTTACAGTTGCACAGAAGGCAGGTAGGGGTTACGGTCAGGGGAGTTTGGGAGTTGGAAAGGCTACATGGTGTAGGATTGGGTTATATGTTGGTTATGGAATGTTATGTTGTATTTTGGGGGATGGGGGAACTGATGTGGGGATCGTAGGGGTGGGGGGAAAGACCAAGGGGTCAGGAAGTTATTGTATAGCGAGGTGTTAGTTTTGTAAGGCAGTGGCCAAGGAGTTAAAATTGTGATATGCACCTGTTTCAATAAGGCGGCCTTTTTCACGCACAGTAAGTGGTTTGGTGTCGGCTTGCCCCATCTCCACCCCTTAATCTCCCAATGGGAGCTTGGGGGGCGGACGAGCGCAGCGAGGTCCGCTCCCCGGGAAGATTGGGAGGGGGGAGGAGAGGGCGTGGCCGAAGCGGCCATTTTGTAAGTTTTGGGCTACATTTGGGAATAGCCCAAATGTAGCCCAAATTTCGTAAAAGAAGCCCAAGGGTATAAGTGTCAGTTACGCGCTTTCCCAGCCACCATTTTAAGTTTGGTGACCTGGTGGCTGGGAGCGCTAGTGGGAAGATAAAAAATTTGTCCCTTCCCGCCCACCCTAATTTTAGGGGTGGAAGGGGTGTTAGGTCCTTGGGGTGGGGTTATAAAGGGGGAAATCTGGCGGGCAGCATTTGTTGGAACAGGTACATAGGGGCAGTTGATGTATTGTCGCTTGGAACAGGTGCAGGCGGGGTGGTTGACAGCTGGCTGGGATTGGCTAGAGTTTGTTGTTATAGGTTTGGTAGTTTGGGTCCAGGAACAGGGAAAGGGTAACCAGTTTGGATAAGTTTAGATTAGAGGTTGGATAGTTACAGTTGCACAGAAGGCAGGTAGGGGTTACGGTCAGGGGAGTTTGGGAGTTGGAAAGGCTACATGGTGTAGGATTGGGTTATATGTTGGTTATGGAATGTTATGTTGTATTTTGGGGGATGGGGGAACTGATGTGGGGATCGTAGGGGTGGGGGGAAAGACCAAGGGGTCAGGAAGTTATTGTATAGCGAGGCGTTAGTTTTGTAAGGCAGTGGCCAAGGAGTTAAAATTGTGATATGCACCTGTTTCAATAAAGCGGCCTTTTTCACACACAGTAAGTGGTTTGGTGTCGGCGTGCCCCTCCTCCCCCCCTTAATCTCCCAATATGCCGGGCGGCTTCTCCGATCGGTCACCATGAGATGCAGATAAAAAACGAGCACGGTGCAAGTAAGAAAGCCTTTACTTTTCTCCCCATCATTCACTTTTGTTACTTGTACTTTGTGAGTTAGCAATCTCATCTCACCTTAGGCCACCAGTTATATCTTGTTTTATCAGATAATTAGGAGCCGACTTCAAAGACTGAAAGAATCATACCCTATACAATCTCAACACATATTAAAGAGCCTTATTAAATTGTAAGTATGACAGTTATGCCACCGTAGTAACCAGGCTTGAATTACCACGTATTTGGATGTGGTTGTATAAGAATAGATCCATCTAATACAGCCCCTATCTATTTGTTCTATATCTGTCCTGCAGGAACAAATAACGAGAAACGTACTCAAGGACTTTTCACTATAAACACTCCACAGTGTTTAAAGAAAAGCATATAAAAGATAAAAAAGGACCCTGCTTCATATAAGATTTGGATCGTTTGTACATACAGGTACTAAAGATTATTGACTGCTTTATAAAAAAACGATATCCCAACAAGCAAAATAGTCATGCAATTTCTGTTTAGCAATAGCTACTTGTTTCAGATGCGGGTGTACAAGAACACATTAATCTAATAAAACATATTTTTATATGTTTTATACACATCTTGCTGGCATCAAAGAAGAAGAAAAAGAAAACAATAAGGACTCTGAACATCAAACACTTCATAGTGTTTTGAGAAAAGCGCATAGAAGTTAGAAAATCACCTTGCCCCATACAAAACTTGGACTCTTTTGTCACAGGTACTAAAGACTATTAATGACTATATATAACAAGCATTGGCATAGCCAATAGGTCTCGCCTTTGGGACCTTATAAGTGTTTAGCCATGCAACAGTTGCATAACTAAATACTTATAAGGTCCCAAAAGCGAGACCTATTGGCTATGCCAAGGGGCCGTGCGGCCACGAAAGTGAAAGTGATCGCGATCAAACATCAAATCGGCCGTGCGGCCGCGAAAGTGAGGCGCGCGCGCCCCCGCGTGCATGCACTGTAGCTCTAGGCTGGCCTGGTAGCACTTTTTGGAGCCCTCTCAATAAGTCTCGCCAGACCAGCGCATACGCTGGGTCAGGCGAGACCTAATGACAATCCTGGATAGAACCTGCATGGCTATTCAGCTCTTTTAGATATAGCTTTTTAGGTATCGCCTAGCCGCACGGCCGCTTTGATGTCTGATCGTGATCGCCATCGCGATCACTGTTACTTTCGCGGCCGCACAGTCGCTTTGCATAGCCAATAGGTCTCGCTTCTGAGACCTTATAAGTATTTAGTTATGCAACTGTTGCATGGCTAAACACTTATAAGGTCCCAAAGGCGAGACCTATTGGCTATGCCAATGCTTGTTACATCTTGTTTTAGGCTTAACTAAATCAGATACATCAAACAAACCACAGAGAAAAGAGACTGATGACTTATTTTGAATAAGCGCCGTGCTGATATAAAAAGAGGTGACTACACTTTTAAGAAGCCCTTCTCACATGTGCGACACACAGGATATGCATGAAGTATTATTGACTAGATGACATCACAAATTATGCATGCTCAGTTCACCCATCTAGTTCACGTATATTTTGCAATTCATGCTCTTTAGGCCAATTCTTGTAATGCACACTGACACCTCTTTGGGTATAAATGGTTTCTATCCTAAAAAGCATGTTAATAAACAGGTTTTATCCTACATCTTCTACAAGTAGAATATGCTTTTCATTCTCAAATTCTTCAAATCTCTCCATTAGATGTTTGCCCTACTAACTGGTTCTGAACAAAACTAATCAAAACGATTTAATCTTAAACGTTAGAAAAATATTAAATATAATTTCAGGAACTCTCATTAGCATATGTGCACATATAGCTTGAGACTATGCCTTTATGTATTCTATGCAGAGAAAGTTGAGACGGCCCCCTGCGGAAGGCACCTCAGCTGAAACGCACGTAGCCTTCTCATTGTTTATGAATTATTTGGATCTCCCTTTTTGTATATAAATGTGCAACGAAACAAACTGTCTAAATACCTGTGTAAATCTATTGCACTGTTTTCTCATAAATACATGATTATGTTGTACTGTTCTGTATATATTGACAATTTTAACTATTTATCATAAATTGAAAATAATGCTTTGATATTTAGATACAATAAATGAAATAAAATCAAAAGAAAAAGTCTTTTGATAACAAATAACTCAACATGGTCATGGTCATTAACTTACAATAATGCCCAATGTTTTCATGTATAAATATTGTTATGTTGTCCAGAACTTCAGACTTTTTGATCATCGTACACTTGCTTCTAGCTCCCTTTTTTCCCATTACCACCCCAGTTTGGAACCAGCCATATGCAAATCAGTCTTGACACTGTTCCTCATGGAATTGCCAAGCCGGGTCCTCCTTGGGCCAGAAACAAACATCCTGGGACTGGCTCCGGGGTAACATTGCTAATCAGCCACATGTTTATCTGTAGGTTCCAGGGCATTCCCCTCGAGGTCAGCCTCCTCCCGGACCGTGGGAACTTCAGGAGTGGGTTACCCACACCCCTTGCCCTTTCTCTTTGCAAGCATCTAGGCCACTGTTTCAGGCTCCAGTTCCTTCTGATCACCCTTGCTGGCTGCCATGGACTGAGTGGTCAAGCATGCCCACTCTGGCAACCCAAGCATCTCCAAGTGAGACCTGAACTCCACATCCTTCCACAAAGACTGTTCCAGGTCATTATCTAGCAGTCAATCTACAAGCATGGTAGTGCTCACAACCATCCTCAAGGGACCTGATAGCCCCCCCACTCAAAGGGAACCTGCACCACCTTGCATTGGATCTCTGAGTTGTGTACAGCAAATACTAGATGGAATACACCAGGGTCTACTTGCTCCTCAGATACCAGGTGACACCAGACTGAGGTCACACTGGCATCAGTATCTCTGAGAGCCTCTACCCTTTGCAGATTGATGGTCGCCCAGGTGTTGTTTTTCTTAGTGTTATCAGGCACCTGGCTTCCCTAGACCATCTCACTGTCACCTAGTGAGACAAGGGTCATTTCTGCGGGATCCGCACCCTCCTCTGGGACCCACTCCTCCCCAAGTGCTACACTAGCCAACACCTTGGACTGTCCACCGTTGGGTGGCTGTGCACACTTGGGGCATTTGGAATCCCCCTTGATGTGAGCCACCTGGTCACATGCAAAGCACTTATGGGGTCCCGTCTCTGCAGGCTTTCCTGAAGAGGCCCATGGTTTTTTATCTCTGGGGGGAAGAATCTTTACCCTGGGTACTAGTTTGTGGCCCTTTAGAGAACTCCTTTGCTTTACCCTTGTCCGGCTCACTCTTCTATTGGTGACCGTGCCCACCTTTGGCAGAGGCTCCCCATACACCTTCCCTGGCACTTACCCAGCAGTCTGCCTCCATTGCAAGCTTCCTGGGGTCAGTCAGCTTACTATCAGTAAAGTGCTGGCACAGCTCTACAAAACATAGACTAGAGAAGTGCTCTGAAACAATCAACTTGTTCACAGCCTCTGAAAATCCATCACATTGCTGCCCTTTACACAACCATCCAGTGGCCTGCAAAAATAATCTATACATTTTAACCATGTTTGGGAATTAGTTTTCTTACTGGTTCTAAACTGATCCCTGTACTTTTCAGGAGTGAGACCATACCTAGTGAGAAGGGCCTCCTTCATGTCAGTGTAGGAGAGGTTGTACCCCTTAACAAAAGCCAACAAGATGTCCCTCCCTCATCTGAAAAATGAGGCCACAATCCTGGTCCCTATTTCTTTTCAGGGACCCCATTCATGTGGATAGATGACTCATAGCTCTGAAACCACCTCTGTATTTTAATTTCCCTTCTTTGACTCCTTTCCTACATTCTTAGGAATATGTACTATTCCCTCTGAGTGTACTGAGGAATTACTACCACCATCTGAGCAGAACTTACTCCCTTGATCCAGCCCCTTCAGTCTAATCGTATGGTCTAACATCATTCATTTCTCTTCATTGCCAGCTTGAGTCTTTCCAGCTCAATTGCATCTCTCCTTGCTTCCCGCCTGTCATCCAGCTCCTCTGGGGACAAGCCACAGCTTCTTGGCCTGGCAGGCCTCTTCCCTCCCAAAAGCACATCTACCCTAGAAATAGGCTCCTCCTCCTCCACACTGAGATCTCCAGACTGCCCACTGGCGTTTCTGGCTCCTACCCTGGTCCTCCGTGCTTTCTGTAGCTCCTCCTTCCTGGTGAGGCCTCCAATTTGGACTTTTCGGTTTTTTGCAAATAGCCTTCAACTCATTCACGGTGCAGGAGACCAACCGTTCCTCCTCAAAAACCACTTCTAGGGATGCTCTTGACTCAGGCATGATGCAGTAGAAAGTTCAAGCACAAAACAAATGGAAAGATCAAAAATAGACCAAAAAGAAAACAGTATGTGGTACGAAGTGGTCTGTGCTATGGTAATAGGGTGCACCAATCACTGTAGGTCAAGTGCAAAGGCAAGTCTTTTCCTCGCTGTTGACAACCAATGTTAGAAACGGGGGTCTCTAGTTGGCAGAGGTATGCACCTTGTCCAAGTAGAGACCCTTCCTTCTAGTCAGGATAAGGGGATTACATGTCTAAAATAACCCCTGCTCAACTCCTTGGAAAGAATTTGCACATAACACACAGTAACACAGTGAAAACACTACAAAAGGGCACCACACCAGTTTTAGAAAAATAGCTAATATTTATCAGTGCAAAACAAGTCCAAAACAATAAAAAATCCACCATACTGTAATCAAAATATGAATATTGCCAGTAAAACCTTAAAATACAATTCCTTGAAGTCGATATCTCCATCTGGGGCTATCACAGCGTCATAAACAAACACATCCAACAGTTCAACTGACCGCGGTGTTGTGGGTCAGCTACTGTGTCTGGAAGACACGCAAAACGTACCTTGGAAATGCAGGGCATCATGGACCTTGCGATGAGTTCCGGAGAGTCGGTGTCATCGCCGTTGGTTGCAGAGGTCTGTGCAGGAGTCATCAAGCCCTTGAAGTCAAAAGCGTTGCAGATCAAACTCCGTAAGGTTGAAGTCAGGAGTGCTTTCGGTGTGAAGAGCAGCAGTGCAGTGTGTGGTGCCCTCAGGTCAGGGTGCAGGCAGTGGCTTGGTAATGGCATCCAGAGGTGTCAGTGAGAACAGGACAGCAGTGCGAAACGGGGTGGTGCTTGGCATGATGCTGCCAAGTCATGGTGTAACAGCGGCATTGTCATTGCGGAAGCGCTGTCATCGGAAGACAATATGGAGTTAATGGCGCCAGAATTCGTAGGCCAAGGTTGCGGTGTGAGACGGGGCAGTGCGTTAAGTAACTTACACGCAGTGCCTTCAGGCAATGGTGCAGGCAGCGGCTCTAAAGTCGTCGTAGAGGAGCGTAGTCAGTGATACCAGGGCGGCAATGTAAAGCGAGGCAGTGTGAAGTGCAGTGCCCTTATGTCATGGCGCAAACAGCGGATCAGTTGAGGCATCAGTTGGCATCGTCGATGAGACCAAGGTTGTGGTGTGAAGCGGGGCAATGCTCCCTGCAGAGCAACAGGTCATGGAGCCACTGGCGGCATCGTTGACGGCATTGGGTTGATTTTTCTAATCCTGCAGCACAAAACACACAGTTCCCAGTGCTGGTAGCAGATGAACTTGAAGCCTTTGATGTTCCTGAGACTTCTTGAACAGGTGGCAAGCTCTACCACAAGCCCTTGGAGAAACTCAGGAAAATAAGTTGCAGAAAGTGCAGTCCAGTCCTTTCATTGCCCAAGACAGAAGCAGCCACTGCAGGCCAACACAGCAAAGCAGACAGCAAAGTGGCAATTCCTCCTCACAGCTTCTCCAGGTCTTCTTCTTGGCAGGTGCCTTAGCCCAAATGAGTTCTAAAGTTCTGGAGTCAGGGCCCCGATATTTATACTGCTTTTCCCTTTAAAGTCTTTAGGCAGAAAGTCTCTGCATCTAGTAAAAACCAGCTCTGTCCTCTCTAGTCCAGCTTCTCTACAGGATATGGAGACGGCATTGTGCAGAGCAGACACAGCCTATTCAGGTTCTAGTTTAAACTCCTCCCACCACTCTAAATGCAGAAAAGGTCTTTTTAGCCTGGCTAGGAGTCACCCAGGAAAGGCAGGACACACCTCAACCCCCCTTGAGACTGTCTAGTGTGAGTGCAGATCCCCAGCTCCAGATGGTGAATGGACAAACAGAGGCACACATTCTGAGCTCAGAGAACCTAAACTCCATTTCTCCATCTTGTCCCAATCAAAAGCTACACATGTAAAATGTTACTGTGTAGCTTCCATGATATGCTATGGGACAGACAGCCTTTCAACAGTAAAAACAGAAATACACAGTATTTTACTCTCAGGACATGTAGCACAAACCAGTAGGTGCCCTACCTTTCACCTGCCCTGCAACCTGCCCATGGGGGTACCTTGGACCTACCTTAGGGGTGACTTACATTTAAGAAAAAGGCAGGTTAGGGCCTGGCAATTGGATGCACTTGCCAGGTCTACATGGCAGTAAAAACTGCATGCAGACACTGTAGTGGCAGGTCTGAGACACCTTTGAAAGGCAACTTGTGTGGGTGGCACAACCAGTACAGCAGCCCCACTGGAAACATTTAATTTACATGCCCTGGGCACACACAGTGCACTGCACCAGGGGCTTACTAGTAAATCAAATATACCAATCATAGGAACTAATCCTAACACAATTTACAGTACGAGCACTTGCACTTTAGCACTGAATAGCAGTGGTAAAGTGCCCAGAACCACTAAACTATCAAAAACTAAGTCCAGCAAACCATCAAAAATAGGAGGTCAGAAAGCAAAAAGACAGGGGAAACATGCCAAAAGATGCCAGGTCTAACACACCATCCCACTATTTTACAAAATCTAAAGTGGCTTCCAGCTACCATAGTGGCGGCTGGTGAATTTTGAAATTGGCGAGGCGTAAATACATATCTTATGTTCAACTAAGTGAATAAAAAAGTGATCCCCATTTCAGCCCAGAAGATTTGGGAGGGTTCTTTCCCCAGAGAATATTTTTGAGCAACAATAAAGCCAAATAGTAAAATATAACTGCACAAGTTGCAAATGCATTTAAAAAATAGAGAGATTTTGAAAGGACATTAATATGCTATCATCGAGGCGTTAATGCATGTATTGCTCCTTTTGTCTTCCCCAGTCCATCTGTAGCTACAGTTCAAGAGTGCGGCCTTTGTGTGCAGAGTAAACCATGCACTTCAAAGCGCACACGGCAGTCTCTTTGTGCTAGTAGTGCATACGTGGAACACTTTCATGATATACCCAGTTTAAGGAGGACAAGTGGAAACCGAAAATTATTCAGTATTAGTGTAATACAAAATGTAGTATAATTAGCTTTCCCTTCCAGGCATCAAAGGTGAGTAAAAAATGCTCTTAAATGTATATTGTGTTCATGCTTGTAGGTGAGAGTGTGTTTATGTGAGAGACAGTTTCTCTATGTGTGAATGTATGTCTATGTGTATGTGATCAACATAAAGGTCTAGTGGCGTGTGATGTCACTTCATGCTACCACTGTGCTTTTGGTTAATTGACGATAACACTAAATAATGGCATAGACATTGACATCTTAAGCATGGAACAGCATCCAACTGGATAGTAAAGTAAATAAATGTAGCAAAAGTATAAAATGTTATTTAATATTTGGGCGAGTAAGAGAAAACCCTCAAACTGCCATCAAATGTACCTCTACTGAGCAAACTGCCATGAAAACTCAAAAATAAGCCATGATGTTTTACCAACCACTTAATGTAGTCTGTGCTGTTTCTCTGCTCAATGGCTGCTCTGGCCCTGTTCTCTGCAATTACACGCCACATCTAAATATTGTTGCCCGTTCTGGTAGTGAGTCATACATTCATAGTATTCTCAAAGCTTGCTCTTTGCTATTCAACGTTACAACTGATGTGGAGCTGAGGATATCACTTAAGCCAATAAACTCCCATTAAGATCTTTTTTAGGGTGACTATTTCTCCTTCTCTTTCTCTCGAGTAGCTTAGCAAACACTGGGATTTTATCATGGAAGGTCTGAATGACGCCCTATGTTCCCAGCCACAGCAGACAAACACTGGTTGCTGACTTCAGAATACTTATAGCAATTAGCATTACATTATAAAGTTTGCATAATGTTACACTCTTTAAGTACAAGACAATTTTCTAGTTTTTAAAGGTCATTATTACATGCCTGTTCAATAGTGGCATGGCGTGACCCCAGAGCCCATTATGGCAAGCTGCCACTAACCCTCCCCTTTCAACTTCAGCAAGGTGGTAGGAGGTGGGTGAAATCAGTAGCGGCCAGCATTGCTCGCAGATGGGAGGGTGGGCCTGAGGGGTCGCGGGGGAAAATTCGCAGGGGGTGTCGCGGGGGATTGCGGAGAAATACAAAAAATTCAATCACACTTACCTTTCCACCTTGCCGTGTCCCGTGTCTTCTCGGCTCCTGCTCTCCTGCCTCCAAAAGGAAGCAGGCAGCCAAGCTCCCTTCCCTAAGCCATTCACAACTCTGCAAGCAGCATTGTGATTGGTCGGGATGCCCCCCAGCCAGGGGCTAATGGGGTGGCCATTCTCTCCATGCAGGAAGTAGGGCAGAGTGCCCATGAATGGTTTGGGTAGCCCGAGAGAGTCGACAAAACAGTCTTGGTGCACTCAGGAGTTGGCAAACCACTCCTCCCCTGCCCTGCTCAAAGAGCAAAGTAGCCCCACCCACCTGCCCACCCGCAATGCGCAAAGGAAACATAAAATGGTAATAACTTGTAGTTATTACCAGTTTATGATTTGGCTTTCTCACACTGCGAGAAAGCAGTGAGGTGATGCTCCTCATCCGCCCTGGGTGAAACAGACGAACCATTGCACGCCCTTCCACTTCTTTGCTTTGATCTCCCTTCCCGAGCACAGAAACCTGCCAGTCCCACAGACCTCCACAGGCACAGAATCTGCCATCTCCACAGACCACTCCAGGCAGAGAAACCTGCCAGCCCCACAGACCTCCCCAAGCACAGAATCTTGCCAGCCCCACAGACCTCCCCAGGCAGAGAAATCTGCCAGTCCCACAGACCTCCACAGGCAGAGAAACCTGCCAGCCACACAGACCTCCCCAGGCACAGAATCCTGCCAGTCCCACAGACCTCCCCAAGCACAGAAACCTGCCAGTTCCATTGACCTCCCAGGGCACAGAATCCTGCCAGTCCCACTGACTTCTCCAGGCAGAGAAACCTGTTAGCCCCACAGACCTCCCAGGGCACAGAAACCTGCCAGTCCCACTGACCTCCCCAGGCACAGAAACCTGTTAGCCCCACAGACCTCCCAGGGCACAGAAACCTGCCAGTCCCACAGACCTCCCCGGGCACAGAAACCTACCAGCCCCACAGACCACACCAAGCAGAAAAACCTGCCAGCCCCACAGACATCCCCAAGCACAGACACCTGCCAGTCCCACAGACCTCCACAGGCACAGAATCTGCCAGCCCCACAGACCTCACCAAGCATAGAAACCTGCCAGCCCCACAGACCTCCCCAGGCACAGAAACCTGCAGCCCCACAGACCTCACCTAGCACAGAAACCTGCCAGCCCCACAGACCTCTCCAGGCAGAGAAACCTGCCAGCCCCACATACCTCTCCAGGCACAGAATCCTGCCAGCCCCACAGACCTCCCCAGGCAGAGAAACCTGCCAGTCCCACAGACCTCCCCAGGCAGAGAAACCTGCCAGTGCCATAGACTTCCCCATGCACAAAAACCAGCCAGTCCCACAGACCTCCCCAGGCACAGAAACCTTTTAGCCCCACAGACCTCCCAGGGCACAGAAACCTGCCAGCCCCAGAGACCTTCCCGAGCACAGAAACCTGCCAGTCCCACAGACCTCCACAGGCACAGAATCTGCCATCTCCAGAGACCACTCCAGGCAGAGAAACCTGTCAGCCCCACAGACCTCCCCAAGCACAGAATCTTGCCAGCCCCACAGACCTCCCCAGGCAGAGAAACCTGCCAGTCCCACAGACCTCCACAGGCAGAGAAACCTGCCAGCCACACAGACCTCCCCAGGCACAGAATCCTGCCAGTCCCACAGACCTCCCCAAGCACATAAACCTGCCAGTTCCATTGACCTCCCCGGGCACAGAAACCTGCCAGCCCCACAGACCTCCCCGAGCACAGAAACCTGCCAGCCCCACAGACCTCCCCAAGCACAGAACCCTGCCAGTCCCACAGACCTCCCCAGGCAGAGAAACCTGCCAGCCCCACATACCTCCCCAGGCAGAGAAACCTGCCAGACCCACAGACCTCCCCAGGCAGAGAAACCTGCTAGTCCTACAGACCTCTCCGGGCACAGAAACCTGCCAGTCCCACAGACCTCTCTGGGCACAGATACCTGCCAGTCCCACAAACCTCCCCGGGCACAGAAACATGCCAGTCTCACAGCCCTCTCTGGGCACAGAAACCTGCCAGTCCCAAAGACCTCCCCAGGCAGAGAAACCTGCCAGTCCCCACAGACCTCCCCGGGCACAGAAACCAGCCAGTCCCACTGACCTCCCCAAGCACAGAATCCTGCCAGTCCCACTTACCCCTCCAGGCAGAGAAACCTGTTAGCCCCACAGACCTTCCAGGGCACAGAAACCTGCCAGTCCCACTGACCTCCCCAGGCACAGAAACCTGTTAGCCCCACAGACCTCCCAGGGCACAGAAACCTGCCAGTCCCACAGACCTCCCCGGGCACAGAAACCTACCATCCCTACAGACCACACCAAGCAGAAAAACCTGCCAGCCCCACAGACATCGCCAAGCACAGACACCTGCCAGTCCCACAGACCTCCACAGGCACATAATCTGCCAGCCCCACAGACCTCCCCCAGCACAGAAACCTGGCAGTCCCACAGACCTCCACAGGCACAGAATCTGCCAGCCCCACAGACCTCACCAAGCATAGAAACCTGCCAGCCTCACAGACCTCCCCAGGCACAGACACCTGCAGCCCCACAGACCTCACCTAGCACAGAAACCTGCCAGCCCCACAGACCTCTCCAGGCAGAGAAACCTGCCAGCCCCACAGACCTCCCCAAGCACAGAATCCTGCCAGCCCCACAGACCTCCCCAGGCAGAGAAACCTGCCAGTCCCACAGACCTCCCCAGGCAGAGAAACCTGCCAGTGCCATAGACCTCTCCATGCACAAAAACCAGCCAGTCCCACAGACCTCCCCAGGCACAGAAACCTGTTAGCCCCACAGACCTCCCAGGGTACAGAAACCTGCCAGTCCCACAGACCTCCCCGGGCACAGAAACCTGCCAGTCCCACAGACCTCCCCGGGCACAGAAACCTGCCAGCCCCAGAGACCTCCCCGAGCACAGAAACCTGCCAGTCCCACAGACCTCCACAGGCACAGAATCTGCCATCTCCACAGACCACTCCAGGCAGAGAAACCTTCCATCCCCACAGACCTCCCCAAGCACAGAATCTTGCCAGCCCCACAGACCTCCCCAGGCAGAGAAACCTGCCAGTCCCACAGACCTCCACAGGCAGAGAAACCTGCCAGCCACACAGACCTCCCAAGGCACAGAATCCTGCCAGTCCCACAGACCTCCCCAAGCACAGAAACCTGCCAGCCCCACAGACCTCCCCGGGCACAGAAACCTGCCAGCCCCACAGACCTCCCCAAGCACAGAAACCTGCCAGTCCCACAGACCTCCCCAGGCAGAGAAACCTGCCAGCCCCACAGACCTCCCCAGGCAGAGAAACCTGCCAGCCCCACAGACCTCCCCAGGCAGAGAAACCTGCTAGACCCACAGACCTCTCTGGGCACAGAGACCTGCCAGTCCCACAGACCTCTGGGCACAGAAACCTGCCAGTCCCACAAACCTCCCCGGGCACAGAAACATGCCAGTCTCACAGACCTCTCTGGGCACAAAAACCTGCCAGTCCCAAAGACCTCCCTAGGCAGAGAAACCTGCCAGTCCCCACAGACCTCCCCGGGCACAGAAACCTGCTAGTCCCACAGACCTCACTGCCGGGGCATATGAGAACGTTTTTCTATTTTTGGGCTGTGGCCAAAATAGAATAATCTTACTATGGGCTAATTATTGTTGCTATGTCAGTGCAAAATGAATTTTTTCTGTTTTTACCTGGTGTTAAAGTGGATGTCTTATGGCCCGAAGTTGTAGGTCTGTTGTTTTTCAAATGAGATGGGTCCATAACTGAAATAAGAGGCATGTCTGGCATCTTCACAGTAGCGTAAGATAAGCCCCCGCAGCCCCCTTGGTGCAGGGTGGGCCCTCAAGCTCCAGGGGACCTCCTCTGCAAAAGTGGTAGGTGGTGGCCCAGGGAGGGGGCCCCCTCTGTGTTCTTTGCAGGGGGGCCCCCTCAACTTTCATTACGCCACTGGATTATTATACCAGACTGTATACGACAAGGCACAGTTCCGAGGCCCGAACGGCATACTTGGAAGAAATAGCATTGGTATGGCTAGATAAAGTATTCCAGCAGTTCCTCGCAGAACCCTTCTCTGCAGAAGAAATTATCAGTGCCATTGATACCGTTAATGGTGCAACTGCCCCCAGCCTCGATGGCTTTACCGGTAACTTCTATAAAGCCTACAAAAGTACCCTACCTTCTTATTTATTAGAGGTATATAACGAGGCCCTTGAACGGTAGATATTAGCTCCCACACTGCGGGAAACAGTGATTATATTGCTCCCTAAAACCGGAAAGGACCCGCTTCTGTGTGGTTCATATAGACCATTGTCCTTGCTAAATCTTGACTATAAGATACTGGTGAAAATGTTAGCACTCAGATTAGCGCTTTTGATGGATAAGATCATCATCTCACCTGCACAATCAGGTTTTGTCCCTCACAGGTATACCACCCTAAACCTCTGTACGTTATTCGCAGTACTTCACAGGATAGCCCCGGAAGTACCGGCCGCGGCTGTACTGCTCGATGCCTAAAAGGCATTTGATTCCCTAGAGTGGCCTTTTTTTATTAAGGTAATGCAAAGAATGGGCATGCCAAAAGGCTTTGTAAATCTAACGGCATTTCTCATTACCTCACCAACGGCTAGGCTCCATCTAAAGGGTACCTTGTCTACCCAGTTTCAGCTTTTCCCGTTGCACCAGACAGGGTGGCCCATTGTCCCCGTTGCTTTTCATCATAGCGCTAGATCCCCTGGTCAGACATCTTCAGGAAAGACACTTACACAGAGGGCTCCAATTTAATACTGTCCCAGTACTTATCTCCCTTTCTGCGGATGATAATGTTCTATATGTACAACAACCGCAGAAGAATCTTGACCCACTAATCAGAGAGGTTATTTGTTTTGGAAGTTTTTCAGGCTTGGGTGTTAATTGGGGCAAATCAGAAATATTCCCGTTGACATTATCTATCACTAGGTCGGACTGCGCCTTCCCTGTGACGTGGTGTGATGACTCTACCAGATATTTGGGAATACAGCGCATAGGGAGGTTGACCAGAATATATTATTGAATTTTGGCCCTACGCTGGAGCAGCAGGTAGAGCGTTGGATAAAATTGCCACTGTCCTTGGCTGGGCGAACAGCCCTCATTAAGATGGTGGTACTTCCAACATTTTTATACCTGTTTCACAATATTCCCATCTCAATCTCAAACAGATTTTTTCGTATACTCGGGTCCCATTTGATACGTTTGGTATGGGGTGGAGGCAGAGCTAGGATCAGTTGGGACACACTGACTCTACCATATGAGCGGGGTGGACTGGGGTTCCCTAATTTTCATATTTATTATTTAGTAGCCTAGTGTAGCTTCGCACACTCCTGGTACCACCCTGACGCCAGAATACCATATTCCAGGCCAGAAGCTGATTTAGTACTCCCTACTCCACTCATGATGATACTACCGAAAAGGTTCCCCAGAGACTCCCATGACACACAGACGGTATCAACCACTAGCTGGGCATGGTTGAAACTGGCGCGGGTTACTGGACATCACACACTTTACTATTCTAATCTTCCAGCAATTAACAACCTATGGGTACCCATTACAGCAGAAAAGCTGGTACAGTGTACCCTCAAGGCATACTCATTAGATTCGATTGGGGATTTATTTCCAGGAGTCCATGTGTTCTCAAGCACAGCGGAGGATAGAGCCTTCTTTATAGATCACTTCGTATTCTGAAGAATCATTAGTGCACTAGAGCCTGCCTCTTTTCCACCGTTGACCCTTTTGATTATGAATTAAGATGGTGCCCACCTCATATCCAAACTATATAGAGCCGCTATGGCATTGATCCCGAGTAGGGACCTCAAGATACGTGAGTCACGGGAACCTGACCTAGGCCACCCAATAGAAGACGAACATTAGGCCTACTGCTGCACCCAGACTAAAGAAATCTCCATGAACAGTAAACATAAACTCCTACATTTTAAATTTCTATGGAGGGCATACATGTCACCTGCTAAAATCCACGCCATTGACCCCTCGCGATCTCACACATGCCCGAAATGCGGAGCTCCCCATGCCAATTTGCTCTTATGACCTGGACCTGCGTAAAGGTGGGTGGATACTGGAAGGCAGTGTACACAATATTGTCTCGTATGGTAAGCCTCGAGCTTGAACCTCGACCAGAAGTGCTCTATTGGGATACGTTCGTAATTACCCAAAACTAGTGCGAAGATTCGTAGCCATTGCCCTGCTGTTAGCTTAGCGAAAAACTGGCATTACGGTGGGGTAGTAGATTGATTCCAACAACGAAAGCTTCGCTTAACAGTCTTACATATTGCAATACCAACTGTTATTTATTTGCTACCATGATGCCACCCTCGTCTAGGCCCAAGGACGTATGGGGTCCGTTAAAGAACTTTCTGATTAAGGAGAGCTCTGTTTTGATATCGCAACCTCCTGATGGTATTGTACATGCCGGTGTGGGCTGATTTGTCATGGAACCTGTATTGTATACACAAGGATGCAAGTAGATGGAATTGGTTACAACTAGAATGTACTATGGTAGCTTATTTCTACTTATATGTTGTGATATCTGGTTGATGTATGCCGCTCTTATGGGAAGATGTATATATGCGACACTGCTAATCCTTATTGTAATTGATGTAATGCTGCATTGAGTAAATTGCTGCATATGTTTGTTAATTAAATATGCAAAATGATAACTTTTTAAAAAAAAATTGTTGCAAATTACAACTAGTGTTTTTTTTTTTACAGGTACCTAGTGCATCTGGCACTAGTTGTTGTGCATTAATACAAATTATGAACTTTATAGGAGCGCTATGAACAACCAACCCAATAATTTTAGTTGAAAAAGGTATTTGTCAAGACAGTTGCTTTGAGTATTGGTGTTCGGGAGCTCAGTGGACTATTATATCCTTTGCAGGAAACTGTATTTGACCTTGAAGTCACAGGTTCTAACCCCAGATGGTCCATGCAGTCTTACATCCTTGTTATGTTAACTTTATGTTAGCCTGCCAGGTTCATGATAACTGAGACTAGGTCCTCAAGAACAACAACCTTTGTCCTACTACAACATGACATGTATGCAAGTTCATTGCCTTCCAGTTTGTCAATGCGCAGAAGGACATCCTCCGGTTCTCAGCAGCTTATGTTCCATCTTCATTGGAACTAGGAAGGTTCTCATAGGTATACATGGTGAAGGCAAACCATTGTTCAAGATGTCCTCAACAATCAAATCAAAGCAAGGTCCCTTTGTCTTAAAAACGACTCAAAATGATTGAAACCATCCGTTTAAACGCAAACCAAAAAGTGGTCCATTCCTTTAGAATTATATTTACCTCTCTGAGAAGTTAAGCACTTAACAGTTTGTAAATGGTTTATTCCTAGACAAGTGCTTAATTTGTGACATTCATTTCAAGTGGTGTGGTAGCCACCACGACTCGTTTTTGGGGATCAGGACTTAGTTTTCATGATCAAACGTTGAGCAAGAGAGAGAAAGGCCGAAAGAGAAGAGCGAAAAGGGAAAAGAAATATAGAAAAACAGTGACAAATAGGAGAAAGCAAGGATGACAACAAGAAAAAGTGAGACAAAGAGCAAGGCGGTGTAGGGTGATGGAAGAAAGAGGCATGAGATTGAATTAAAACAAGGTACTTCTGGTATTCAGCAACCTCGGCGTCCGTCAATCTGTGCATTTATAAGTACCTGTGGCAGGCTCCTAGGAAAACATTTCCACCCCTGCAATTTTTTCTTAATTTACAAATTAACCAAGCTGTGGAGCTTCATAAACATTTTTTGTTTTTTTGCAGTTTTATATAGCGGGAACTCGACCCGAAGGTATTGCAGCGCTTTACATGAGCACCAGTTACGTTACACAAGGACACATTCATTTCTTGGTAGGCACAGGGATAATAAGGGCTAGATGTATGAATATAGCATTTTGTGATTCGCTAATTGCGAATCACAAGGATTTGCAATTAAGGAATCATAAAATGCAAAGTATGAAAGTGTATAGTACACTTTTTACGATTCCTAGGGGGTCGCAAATTACCTCTCTTATGAATATTAATGAGGTAGGTTGCAATTTGCGACCCCCTAGGAATTGCAAAAATCACAGGGATGGTGGCCTGCTAATATCAACAGACCACCATGTCCGTGATTGCTTTTCAATAAAGCAATTTTTTTTTTGTAAAGCAGCCCGTTTTCCTTAAAGAAAAACAGGTTACCGAATCGCAAAATTAGGTTTCCTGCATCCGAAAAGCAATTTTTGCGTTCCCAAACGGGTAGATTCGTTTGCGAACGCAAACATGCTTGATACATCTGCCCCTAAGTGATTTTCCCAGAATCACAGGATGTTGAGCGTCCCTGCGGAGACCCGACCCCAGTTCCGAGGTCGGCAGCTATAGCCTTAAGGCCACAACCTCTCTCCTACATTGTGGTGCAAAGGAGGAACCTGGTGAAATAAGGATGGTTTCAACATCTCAGAGTTTTCAAAGCACAAAGAGCACACCAAAACAGGAAGGCTGACATCAGAGCAGATGAATCTCGTGAGGGAAAGTTCCGCTCTAATCTTGCAGGAATAAAACTGCTCGTGAAAAAATATCGTTTTTTTATCTTTCTCTACTACTGACGTGTTCACAGTGTATTATATAAAACGCATGCCCTCTTTATGTCCATTGCTTTTATTAGGAATTAAAATTTCGTACGCTGCTTCATTAGAAACGGTGTCGTGAATATTCTAATGCGCTGTAGCTTCGGGTGGCGTTTGGAGCTTGCATCATACAAAAAAAGAGAAGTTACAGGGGGTAGATTTAAGATGCAGGCAGTGCTGTGTGAACGTCAGCTGCACTGCTCAAACCAGAAATTTAGCTCTACTCGTATTTACCACTTGTAGTGCAGGGATGATGACAGGACTGACGCATATGCTAATAACGTGGCCAGCGTATGCAAAACAGGAGCAATCCTTGCTCAACGAAGCCAAGGTTATCCTCCGGCGTCCTGCCATCACGTTCGTATTCTGGGTGTAACCTCGTGTACAATTAGCTTCTCACTGACAACTGCCCGACGGTACACTGTAGAACATTTCCTGGCCCCTTCGAATGTTAATATACTTAGAAATGGCTAGTGATGCTTCAATAAAGGTAGTAACTGTATAAGTGAAAAATGTGCAACAAGTACTAGTGCGCACCGAAGCAACTTTTCTCATTCAGTAGTTCCTTATCAATATTACCAAACTTGACCTCACTATTGGCATGGCACTATAGTGGGCCGTCCCAAAGGGGTGAGGGATGTGTGGGATTTTCGGTGGCCGTGCTACAAGATGGATTAGTACAGCACTAAAGCATGCCTACGCTGTTTGTGTGATAAACTCATGACGAGGCAGGCGACTGCACTCACCACTGTGTGGCGGCATATTTTGAAGCTGTCTTGAGTTTGTCCCCAGACATTGTTTGTGTATTCAATAATGTGTTCCTGCTGCTGGAAAATCAGAGTGGAGGTGCTAAAAGTGAAAAGAAAAGGAACTGCGTCTTTTGCTGTTCTCTAGAAACGTGACGGTTGTAATTTTTCTATTGTATACACTCTAGCTGATCCGTTTAATTCCCTCATAGAAAAAATATTTTATGAGATCTTTGTAATCCCTCATCTTCCCTCGCCTAAGTTGCCCTTGGCAAATTATCCTTTCCACCTACCCCTTGGTATAGCCCTCCCCTATTTGTCTCTATGGTTTTGTCCTTAGAACGTTAGGCTTGTGACAGATGATTGAAGAGGGCAGGGAGTGTTGGAATGGAGCTTTGAGAAAGCCTGCCAGCAGGCCCTGAGATGGTATAATTGATAGAAAAAACTTTGTGGCATATTCACAAACTGCCCTTTGTAGTGCATTTAGTGGTACTACCATAATACAACATATGTACTATCAAATGCTGTTCCCAAACCTCAGCATAGGTCTCTGCCTCCTCGTCTCTTGTCTTTTGTATGCTGAGGTCTCCTCCCTGAGTGCGATGAGCTCAACTTTTTTGTAGTAAATTCCTAGGGACTCCTCAAAGAGCAAAATGTTGCGCTTTATCATTCCCCTTGTGGTGAATCCTGAGAGGGGAGATCCTACATGGGCCTTCCCACCCTCTAGCCTTATGGGAGTGCCCCGCCCCTTCAATGGCGCTTTGCAGATTGTCAAGAGCATCAGGAGTCCGAAAAACCTGTTACTATTCATCTACAAACTATATGAACTAGAATGATTATAAATAACTCAGGCAAAAATATGCACATTAGGTCAAAGATTAAATATGTCCTAATCATTTTTCACCACACTCCCCTACTCTGTTAGAATAATCCTTACCCATCTTATAAACAGGGTCACTGAAACTGTGTGATTGTGAAGGTGAAGTTTTTGCATATTAAATATCGATTTGCCGAAATTGCCACAAAATCCTTCAGCTACTGCATAATTTGCAAATTCTAACTAAAAAATAGTTTCTAGCCCAAATGGTTAATTAATTACTAAAATGCAGCACCACTTGTGTTGCACAGTGGAAGGCCCTTTTCAAAGGTGAACTGGTCACCTTTCTGTTGCTTATAGCTATATTTGGGTGTTTAACTGGTACTTATGAGGTGCCACCTATGCCCAGACAGTGTAAACAAGTGTAACAATTGCAAAAAAAAGAAGTAATGCTATCACCAAATGTGCCGCATTTAATTTGCCTTTTCTTGACTAATACTTTATTTGGCAAGGAGTTGTCAGCTTCACATCAATCACTGTATGTGTTACATATGATGGTGAATAACATTTATTATGTGGAGGTTTATTGTTACTTCTTTCCCGCTTCCTTCGAGACTCAACTTACAGTGTAATCATTCCTTATGGCTACATTTCATCCCCCAACTTCTTTAAAGTGCTTCATAGAATGGACATTTTCCTTTCAACAGCCTGTAAACACCAGCCTCAGAAAACACACCAGGCTAGCATGTATATTCTTTAGCTGCCCAAATGAAAATGGCTCTCTGTGAGAAGCTGGCTTTGGATATGGTGTACACTTATGTAAGTGGGCACCCTGCACCAATCCAGACAACCCTTATGGTGATTTTAGTGGCCTTAGACAACCTTAGAAAGCTCTCTAAGTGGTAGCTGTGGAGAGCAGGCTTCTGGCTTAGTCCAGGAGGAGTGTGAAGCAGCTTGTTTCACCAGAACACACTCTTAGAGGTATAGATTAAGTGAAAAAGAACCACACAGTGTATTTTTTAAAATATGTTTTTATTATAAGACACTCATTAGCACATACAGATATCTCCTAGCTGGAGATGTATACAATGCACACAATACTTTGCAATAGAAACAGGTAAGTAGCATGAAATACACAGTGGTCACCAGGGGGAGACCCAACCATATACTAAAATTGTGGTATGCGAACCACGAATTGAGTCAAGACTATACCCAGAAGACTTAGAAGTGCCAGAGACCCAAGGAACCAGCCAAGGTAAGTAACCAGGAGCCTCACGGAGGCCGTGTGCGGAGTGGGAACATGACCGTGGGATCAATGCAAGTCAATGGGTAAGTCGCGTTGCAATTCTAAAGAAGAAGGACCCTTCCCAGTGGACTCTGAAGAAACCCTGTGGAAGACAGAAGGTTGGAGAGCTACCCCACCCGTGGATACCTTAAGAACCAGGAACTGCACCAGGGAAAACGGGTGCATAGGTGTGAAGTGGCACCGGAAATCGCAGTTGAACCTAATGACGGTCTTCAGGAAGATGTCGCTGCTGGAGAAGGTGAAAGCATCCAGTGGAATCCAAAGGTAGATTTAAGATGTGAAGAACCTGCAAGCAGAGGGGACAGAGTCTATGCAACTGAGGAGTGACCAGGAGGCACGGGAGATGAATGCCCACCGATGTCGAGTGTGGCAGGAGAGCTGACAGTGACCTTGAAACTGCAACTGTGTGGACCAGATGATGCTGTGGAAGACCAGGAGCTGTACACAAGCTGTGCCACATCGGATGTCGAGAGTTGAGGGGTCATGTCAGGCAGGAGCACCAACAAGCCTGGGCAACTTCAACCAATGTGGAAGTTAAAGAAGATGCAATTTCAGGACCAGCGAGGTCCAGGATATGCACCACAAGCAAGGGAGTCAGAGCAGGCCCTGAGTAATCAGGGGAGCCCATAGAATTCAAAGCTGACCCTCAAGAATGAGGAAATATGAATTTTTATGGTCAATTGTGTCCCCTATCTTAGACCCCAACGACTCCATGTACATGCTACAAGTACATGTATGTTCCCTCCAGTTCCAGCTATGAAGACGCAAATACATGTGCGTCCAACGCCAACATGTCCTCTTTCAGATCCGCCATGAATGGGTCGAATATTCCATTCCTAAGTATGATTGGCCACCGACTTTATATGGTTCACTTTTCTAGTTTTACAGTTCAGGCGAGTAGGCCCTGAATTCTGCCATCAAGCCTTTTCCTGCTTCTACCTCTGAAATGCTCCAGCCTGGACCTGCATCCGTATCCCTGAACTTTGTCCTACTCCCTGCGCGGCTAACGGTGCCTGACGCGGCCTGTTGCCTGCCAAAAACTGTATTCAGCCTTCAAGTTATCTGCTCCGCTCCTCATCCAATGCATTCCTGTCTAGTAGTTTTAGGTAAACATCCTTCCAGCTACCGAGCAAAGGGCCCGGCCTCGCTGTCTTTATGCAAGTAATTCATAGCCCCTGTTACCATGGAAGATTCCTGCCCCCTCGCATCTCATGTAGACACATAGACGCTTGTACATGCACTAACAGTCAGTATAGAATAGATTCCGTCCGAGAGACCTTTCCTTTTGGATAAAACAGTTCCTTAAACAAAGATATTAGATACGATTTGGGATTAGGTTGACCTGACCCCCAAGACTTCTGTCTCCACATGTAGAGCTAAATGTCAATTTCCCTTCACCCTCCAGTTGCACGTCAATCACACGTCATGCGGCTGCGCGCGCATCTCTGCCAAACATTTCTGCTGACACTGCAGGATTCTCTTATGGATCCACCCACTTGTGACATCATTTTAAATGACGTTTCTAGTATACGCCTGTTGTTACGCCCATTTTCATTACGTATGTGTATTCTTATCTGTATTATCAGCTGTTACGCCTCCTGCATCTGTCTTAATGCAATGCTTTTCATATATATATTGTTACTTGTCAATAATGTATTGCCTATCCCTTCCTGAACCTTCGTGGTGATGGAATAAGATTGCCTGGTTCGAACCATAATTCCGTTGTAAGGAATAAAGCCCTTTTCAGAACCTCTAATACCACGGATTCTGCCTCTTATTTTGACTGAGTTATTCTTACTAGACTTTTCCGCATAAAAAATAGTACAGGTAATTTAAATATTTACCACATAAATTGGCGCCCGAACAGGGACACTTTCTCATCTCACGCGCCGGAGGTGCGTTGCAGGCCCGGTCCCCTGCCACAGCTGAACGGACAAAAACGCGTACCCACAGGATTTCCTGTATCTCCCTCCGGCCGAGCGGGGGTGACTGAGGCTGCGATCAACACCCAGACGAGGCGGTGAGAAGTGCGAAGTATCCCGACCAGAGCCTAGCTGAGAGAGCAAGATCCGAGGTATACAGAGGCCCACCAGGTTCCGAAGTTTCCGAGTCGAGTCGAGTCCAGTCCGGTCCAGTTCAGTTCAGTTCCGAGGCCTTCCGTTCCGTGCTACCCGGTGAGTACCGTTGCTGGGGAGGCATTTAGACGTGCACATTGGTTTGTGCCGGTCCTGACGGGTTTGGGTACACAGATCCGGTCTGCACTGTTTTAGCAGTGTATCTGTACTGTTTAGCAGTATATCCAGTATGTTCATGTATATAATTCAGTGTTATCTAGTATTAGTATTATGTCAGTAGTTAGTTTTCTCTTAATTATCATTGTTCGTTAAAAGTTAAATGTTAAATGTTTACAGTGTTTAAAATTGTGGTATGAATGAGTGTTCCTTATTGTGTTTATCGTATTAATTGTGTTCAAGTCCTGTTTGAGTAAGAATCAAGTAGCAAGGTTTAAAGATGCCGTTCTTTTCAAAATTAAGACAGATCAAAACTAGAAAAGGAGTACTCGAAGAAGCTGTTCCCATTCCACCTAGGGACACTCCAGGGTATTTTATGTACCATAAGCATGGCCTAGATGCCGTGTTATATCTTGACTTATGGGTGGACTACACCAAGGATCTAGCAGAAAGTCAGAGGTGGCCCGCAGCTGGGACATGGGATGCAGATTGCATCATGAGAGTAGAAGAAGAGTTATGGAAAAAGAAAGCCAGACAGTCACAGAAAGATGCCATTGAGTTATGGCGTAAAGAGTCGCATAGGCGCACAGAGAAAGCGCTCAGACAGGAAGAGAAAAGTAGGGAGAACTCAAATAAAGCCCGAGAAAACGTATTAGTTGAGGAAGGTATCCGAGTAAAAACAGAACAAGTAGATAGACAACGAAACACTCTTATGAATGGTATGTATCCTCTTTTGGCCGAAGGTTTACCTAAGGCCACCCCGGAAATACCGAAAGATTTGCCACCCCCGTTACTCCCGATTAAGGCACATCCCAAGACCGCAAAAGATATTTTCCTTTCCTCCTATTTAGACGATGCAGCTCCCGAATATGTCAATGTTCCACCACACACGCCACCTGTCGATGGTGCTCAACCCCGAGATCATCCGCCCCCAACTCCGCAACCACAAACTCCTCCGCACAATCCAACTTTTCCTGCATCCACAGTTTCTACCTTACATCCCACGAATCCTTTTATGCCTAGCACCTCAGAAGGTGCGACAGGAGGTGCGGCAGCAATTTTCGCCACGCCACCATTACGAAGTAAATCGTCTCTTAGAGATTTAGCAAACCAACGTACACCCCAAATAGCAACGTCCAACATGTTTAAGGAACATCTTGTAGATTGTAGATATGATCCAGTGCCCGGTAAAAATGACAGAATGCTGCTATCATCATTACGTATACGACGAGCTTCAATGTATTTAACGACACTACCAGGAATGATTAAACATCTAGACAATATATATCGCTTTGTCCAAACAGGGCAAGGCCCTGAAAGTATTGACGAAGCCATGGAATACCAGAAAGTGGATATACAGAGATTACTGTTACGTTTCTTCATAAACTGCTTGATCAGAGACAGAGATAGGTCCGAGGTAGACCAGGATGAAATGCAAGTACTTACCAGATGGGGTCAGAATATATCAGAGGGAAAACATGATAAACAGACATGTATAGTAGCTATGTGCCGAAAGATCCGCAAAGAAGTAGAACGAATACATAAAGCCAGATTGGAGGCAGACAAAACTGAATCAGAGGGAGAGGAGGAGGAAGAATCAGAAATGCCCACAGGACAATTAGAAACGATAGCTTATGTAGGTAGGGAAAGACCTTGTAACAATACCAGATACTTTAATGATCCGATACGTCCGATACGTCCAGAATGTAACAGACATTTTCCAGCCCCTATGTTAAATACGAAGTCCCCTGAACACCTATTCCAAACTGCTGATAAATTACTCCGAGACCGAAGGGGGTATCATATGCTCGATTCTATGGATGAACAAGAATTAGCCAGGTCAGCAGTACAATGGGCTGACAGTTCTGAAAAATACAGTGATGATGCGCTAGCACACACGTTTTTGAACCTTACCCCAGACAAACAGCGTTTAGCTGGTATATACATGATACAACACCTCCTTATATTATATAGAAGCCAACATTCCGATCCTGGTCCCCTACCTGATATACTGATAGAATTACTCACGAATAAATGGAGAGGTTTAGGTACTGATTTAATTAAAGAAATTCTAGAATATCGACACCAGTACATTGTCTTCGTATGCCCAGAACATGTTTCGGTTCCCCCCAAGTTGGAAAGAAAAACGTATCACATAGACAGACAGAATCCCTTACGCGAAGTGCACCCAATCAGAGGTGAGGACAATACTTTTAAACGCGTGTTTGTGTACACGCCCATAACTAAAATTGAATTATTAGAAATGAAGAAAGTAGTACCCAGCCATGACAAAGACCCAGCAGGTTTCCACCGTGAGATAAAAGACATGTTACTCATGGGAGAGTATACTTATCCTGACATTATGAAAATATTGAAAGTTTTATTGCCTGCCGGTATTTACGAGAAACTCAAAGAAAAGGAATGGGAGGTGGGAGACCAAAAGATAGAGTGGACAGCATTAGAAAACGAAGAAAAAGCCCGAGCTGCAGGTTCAGGGCTTGGGGAAAAGACTACAGCATTACCAGGATTATTAGTGCAGGTACTACCACGTTTATTAACTACGAAAAAGGAAGACTGGGGTGCAATTTCAGCCTGTAAACAAAAACAAGATGAAGACACTAGTGATTTCTATTCCCGATTTGAAAAATGTTTTGGTATTAATAGTGGCATAAAAGCAAGTAGTGAGTCGTATCCACATCTGTTTGTGACAAAATTAGTTGAAAATTCCCTGCCCCAAGTCAAGAGTAGAGTATTAAAATTCGAGAGTACTTGGCAAGGTAACACACCGTCACAGATGTTACAAATGTTACAATATCATCACAATAGAATTAGAGAAGAACAAGAACATGAACAAAGACGTATGAAAGACACGAAAATGAAAATGCTTGTTGCTCAGTCAGTTCCAGCTGACGGTCATAAAAAGGGTACGACACAGTCCAATGATTCAGTAGGTCCTGTTAGAGGGACATGCAACTATTGTAAACAGCCAGGTCATTATATACACGATTGCGCAGTTCTAAAACATAATATCTCTACGGGTATAACGAAAGAGAGACCACGTCCGCCTAGACAGGATCAGATCCAACAACAAGTCCCTCAGCAGGCGCAACCTATGCCAGTTCCACAACAGACCGCACCACAACCACAACAACAGCCACAGCCTATTGCTGCAACACAAAACACGACACAACAGATGTACCAGTATGCACAAAATGACTATCCAGAGTATCAGCGCTACACATGAAATAGCCTAGAGAGGGAAGTTGGCCTACCCCTTATTGAGGTTCCCGTAGATCAAGAAGGTCCTTACGTACAGAGTCAAGTATTAGGGAAAGACAGAAAGTTTCTACTCGATACAGGGGCAAGCAGAACCACTATCAGTCACAGCGAAGTCCCAGGGGCACCCCTCTCAGGCTCACAAAATATTTCCCTTGGTTTTTCAGGAAAGCCTACTATTAACGAAGTATCGCAACCACTTGCATTCACAGTCGGTCCATTAACACGAACTACAGATCTATTGCTTACTAAATCATGTCCAGAAAACTTGTTAGGTATAAAAACATTGAAGGCTCTAGGAGCTGTAATATGTTGTTCTCCGGACGGAGTACGACTATTTTTGCGTGACTTTAAAGGTCACTACGTGTCTAGAGACATGGATCATCGGTTACAGAATCTACCTGCACATTTATGGGCGCAAGGCCCCACTGATGTAGGTTGTATGCACATTACACCATATCGAGTCACACTCAAAACAGGAGTAGTATTACCACGAATACGACAATACAAGTTACCCCCAGATGCTGTTGTGGCTTTACTGCAAATCGTTGACGAGCTCATTGCACAAGGAGTGGTTGTGGAAACCGACTCCAATGTATGTAATTCCCCGATAATTCCGATTCTTAAACGAACTGATCCAAAAGCACCACCAGTATATCGATTAGTTATTGATCTGCGAGAATTAAATAAATGCATTGTACCACAATACCCCGTGGTCCCAGATATCTCTTCATTGCTAACAGCCATAGATTCAGAAGCAACGTTCTTTACTGTAATCGATCTCAAGAACGCTTTCTTTAGCGTCCCAATCGATCCGGAAAGCCAATATTTGTTCGGATTCAGTTTAAATGGACGAAGTTTTAAATTCGCACGCGCACCTCAAGGATTCACAGAAAGCCCCAGCATCTATAGCCAAGCACTGAAAAGAGAACTTGACAGTATCCACATGCCTGCTAACACTGCCCTGCTTCAATACGTCGATGATCTGCTGATCACCGCCCGAAGCGAACCTGAATGTGAAAAAGCATCACTGACGGTTTTACATTTCTTAGCCGACAAAGGGCACAAAGTGTCCCCTTCAAAGCTACAATTCTGTGTCCAGCAAGTTGTGTACCTTGGGCACTTGCTGTCCAAGGGGGGAAGACAGCTTACACCCGACCGTATCCAGTTAATTGTTAACATGCCGCCACCCAAGACACAAAAGGAGGTACGGGCATTCATAGGCCTCACTTCGTACTGTAGGCAGTGGATCCCTCAATATGCATTTCTAGCAAAACCACTCATTCAGTTGACAACACAGGAGGCAGCGACATCGACTGTCCTCCCTTGGACTCCGGAACATACACAAGCTTTTGAAAGCTTAAAGAAAGCTTTATGCCAAGCACCTGTTTTAGCAACACCATGTTACAGCAAACGTTTTACACTTTTTGTTACAGAACGTGAAGGTACTGCTTTGTCAGTACTCACGCAGGAACAAGCAGGATCACACAAGCCATGTGCTTATTTTTCTAGTACATTAGATCCCGTAGCTCAGGCTCTTCCTGCGTGCCTGAAATCAGTCGCAGCAACAGCTTTAGCAATCAGACAAAGCGATGCCATAGTGTTAGGACATCAATTGACAGTACAAGTACCACACGCAGTAGAGGTTCTCTTGAACCGGACCCAAACACAACACTTGACTATAGCAAGACTGACGGGTTATGAATTGACATTGTTCCAACCACACATAGAAATCAGACGTTGTAGTACATTAAATCCTGCCACACTTTTGCCATTACGTGGAACAGACCCATTGGCACATGATTGTATTGAAGTTATTGCTATTACGACAAAACCCAGACAGGACTTGACAGATATTCCACTATCAGATCCAGACCTGACATTGTATGTAGATGGTTCATGCATGAGAACAAATACAGGAGAGTTAGTGGCCGCTTATGCAGTCACAACAGACACTGAAATTATTGAAACAAATTGTATCGATACCTTGTCAGCTCAAGCAGCAGAGCTCATCGCTCTGACACAAGCCTGTATTCAAGCCAAAAATAAGAAAGTCAACATATACACAGATTCACGTTATGCATTCGGAGTCGTCCATGACTTCGGCGTGCTTTGGCGAGAGAGAGGTTATTTAACTTCTCACGGTGCCCACATCCAGCACTGTCCCCTTATTCAAGCTCTGTTAGATGCAATACATCTGCCGACTGCAATATCGATTATGAAGTGTAAAGCCCATACAAAAGTGACTGACATTATTTCTCAGGGTAACGACCTAGCTGACAGAACAGCTAAACAGACTGCTCAGAATCAGACTCATACAACTGACACGACAAAGACAATAGTTCCGACACCAACACACTGCATGACAGTTAAGGATCCCGCCCTTGATGTAATTGACATACAAACACATGCTACACCAGAAGAAATAAAGAGATGGACTGAATTAGGAGGGATCCAAACGGATCAAGGATGGATGACGAAGGGAAAATCTATATGGTTTCTCCCCGACTCAATGGTTCAAGTCATCATTAACACAATACATAGTCCAGCGCACCTAGGAGAGAAAGCTATGCTAGACAGTATTCAACACATTTGGTTCAATAAACACTTGCGAGCAGCAGCTAAACAGAAAGTACGTACCTGCATGATTTGTTGTCAGTTCAATCCAGGAAAAGGCGTACCTGTAGAACAGGGTGGATTTCAACCCCCCGATCACCCTTTTGAAGTCCTCCAGATGGATTATATCCAGATGGAACGATGTCGAGGATTCAAATATGTCCTCGTAGTTGTATGCGCTCTTTCCCGGTGGACAGAGGCGTATCCCGTCTCAGATTACACTGCCCCGACTACTGCCAAACAGTTAGTTCGAGAATTCTTCCCACGGTATGGTTTGCCCCGTGTTGTGTACTCAGATAATGGCCAGCCATTCTCATCCGAGCTAATGAAACATGTTTCACTTTTGTTAGGCTATCAATGGAAATTTCACTGTGTCCGACATCCCGAGGCAGCAGGTCTCGTGGAGCGGCATAATCAAACTTTGAAAATTAGACTGTCCAAAGTATGTAGAGAAAAAGGTGTCGACTGGATAGTAGCTTTACCAGTTGCGCTCTTTTACATGAGAATGGTAGCACACTCTCGAACAGGGCTATCCCCGTATGAGGTGATCTTCGGTAGACCACCAAATATGTGGGGGACGCCTATACCCCGTAAAATAACTGATGTTGATTGTAATATGCTGACAGATTACCTGGCTTCCTTGATGTCTGCACTACAATCTTATCATTCCCAGGTAGCTGCAGCTTTTCCCGATAACACTGAGGTGAAGCCCCATGACGTGGTTCCGGGAGATCTTGTACTTGTAAGGAACTTCGACAGAAGGAACCCGCTGGAGCCTCGCTGGCAGTCGCCTAAACTCGTCTTATTGACCACAAGGACAGCTGTGAAGATTGAGGGACGTAAAGGGTGGTTGCACTCGAGCCATATCAAAAAATTTCATGGACTATCATCCGACTTGAATTATCAGCCCTGCATTCCCTCACAGACTGACTCAAAACTCCCCCTGGTTGACAAGACAGAAAAAGAAAATTATAAACTGAAACTAAGGTCTAGCAAGTCAGACAATTTGATTGTTTAAGTCCTCTCCAAGGTGAATCGGTTGAATTTGTCTCTGACATGTATCCTCTAGACCGAAATAGAGAGAGAAATAGACAAAAACAGCTCAAGAAACATGCGTACTGTAAATCACTTCGTAGTTACTGCATAGTGACATTGTTAATTATGTTTTTTCTAAGTCTTCTGATTATCATTGCCAGTATATTATTACACATGTATTACCCTATTTCCAAGCGCGCTTTCAATGCTACTGCCGAACATTCTTTTAGCGAATTACCCCCGCATGAGTTGTCCTATAGGTTCGCGCTGCGCAACAACACGTTCATTAGTATGTTACATCATTCTCATCAGACCAGCAATGCTACAAATTGTTGGATATGTGGCCGACTCCCTCCCTATCAGAAATACAAGGGAGTTCTGCCCCTCTTTCCGTATCCATTCACACACAATGGCTCCTGTGGAGCATGGTTTAGTTTGATTAATTCCCTAGATTCAAATTCAGTAGTTTATCAAGATAATTGGGTTTGGGGAAACCTGAACCTAGTTTTACTTAAAGTCTGCTACCCTATCAAGGAGGGACTTCCCAAAAGAACAGGAACTGATCTAGAAAATGAAGTATATGGATTAGGTAACTTTACACTTAACCTCATGATCCTGAATGTTGAATCCGAAGCTACACCAATCTTTCCCGCTATGTCAGTATTTCCAGTTAGAGGCGAATTATGTGTAAGAAAGAATGGTTCAATACACATGGGCCATAGTAAATGTACCACTGTAATAGAATTCAGTGATAAAGGCAAGTCTACATTTAGAGCTTCTCGTCACTCCTACTTCATCTGTGGTCACACCGCATACATACGCCTACCCCTAGATTGGGATGGTACCTGTTACATTGCATTCCTTCTGCCACCTGTTTTCCTAGCCCCGCCTGATTACCATAGGAATACCCATTTAGTACACAATAGACAGCAGAGAGATCTCCCGATTGTCGACTACACCGAAACAGCATGGGAGCAATACACAGATTTCAATAAAGGTTTCTTTCCCTACATAGGTACAGTCACTAATAGTAAGCTTATACGTAGATTAACTAGAACCCTTGAAGCAGTAGTGAATGAAACTACTTCCGCCTTAGGCAACTTAACAGAGGAGCAGTCTGCGATGCGGATTGTTGTTCTTCAAAATCGTCTTGTCCTTGACGTCATCCTGGCCGATAGGGGCGGAGCTTGTAGGGTCATCGGATCAAGTTGCTGTGTTTTCATACCAGAAAACGCGCCGTCAGTATATAAAGCCATAACTCGACTTCATAAGATCGTAAGCCAGATACACCAGAATCCAGGCACCTGGACTTGGTCCGGTTGGTTCTGGAGCGTGTTGTCAGCCTGGGGATGGAGGATCCTATCCTTCCTAGGTATTGGCTTTCTCATTCTATTCAGTTGCTGCTTGTGTCTACAATGTGGGCCAGCGATTTGTGGTCTGTGTGCCACATCGTGTATCCCGCCTTCGAATTTTCATTCAAGATCCCGGAAGAAGAAAGAAGAACAAATGTTGCTATATGAACAGATTGATGGATTGATGAAGATGGATATTTCATAAGGGTCCGTAGGGGACAAGGAGGGAATGAGGAAATATGAATTTTTATGGTCAATTGTGTCCCCTATCTTAGACCCCAACGACTCCATGTACATGCTACAAGTACATGTATGTTCCCTCCAGTTCCAGCTATGAAGACGCAAATACATGTGCGTCCAACGCCAACATGTCCTCTTTCAGATCCGCCATGAATGGGTCGAATATTCCATTCCTAAGTATGATTGGCCACCAACTTTATATGGTTCACTTTTCTAGTTTTACAGTTCAGGCGAGTAGGCCCTGAATTCTGCCATCAAGCCTTTTCCTGCTTCTACCTCTGAAATGCTCCAGCCTGGACCTGCATCCGTATCCCTGAACTTTGTCCTACTCCCTGCGCGGCTAACGGTGCCTGACGCGGCCTGTTGCCTGCCAAAAACTGTATTCAGCCTTCAAGTTATCTGCTCCGCTCCTCATCCAATGCATTCCTGTCTAGTAGTTTTAGGTAAACATCCTTCCAGCTACCGAGCAAAGGGCCCGGCCTCGCTGTCTTTATGCAAGTAATTCATAGCCCCTGTTACCATGGAAGATTCCTGCCCCCTCGCATCGCATGTAGACACATAGACGCTTGTACATGCACTAACAGTCAGTATAGAATAGATTCCGTCCGAGAGACCTTTCCTTTTGGATAAAACAGTTCCTTAAACAAAGATATTAGATACGATTTGGGATTAGGTTGACCTGACCCCCCAGACTTCTGTCTCCACATGTAGAGCTAAATGTCAATTTCCCTTCACCCTCCAGTTGCACGTCAATCACACGTCATGCGGCTGCGCGCGCATCTCTGCCAAACATTTCTGCTGACACTGCAGGATTCTCTTATGGATCCACCCACTTGTGACATCATTTTAAATGACGTTTCTAGTATACGCCTGTTGTTACGCCCATTTTCATTACGTATGTGTATTCTTATCTGTATTATTAGCTGTTACGCCTCCTGCATCTGTCTTAATGCAATGCTTTTCATATATATATTGTTACTTGTCAATAATGTATTGCCTATCCCTTCCTGAACCTTCGTGGTGATGGAATAAGATTGCTTGGTTCGAACCATAATTCCTTTGTAAGGAATAAAGCCCTTTTCAGAACCTCTAATACCACGGATTCTGCCTCTTATTTTGACTGAGTTATTCTTACTAGACTTTTCCACATAAAAAATAGTACAGGTAATTTAAATATTTACCACAAGAGGACCCACAGGCCGTAGTCACTGCAGTCGCAAGAGGACCTCGAGCAGCTCACCAAAGATGCAGGCCAATGGTGCAAGTGATGTGGCTAGGGCAACGATCTTGGTCACTGAAGATGCCTGAGGTTGGGGCTACTTGGAGCCCGAATATCTTGGTGGAAGGAAGCCAACAAGCCTTTTAAACTGCAAGTCGACATGGTGCACATGGGTTCGATTCCAGCGGCTCCGATGAGGGATGCAAGCCTCATACTTGGTGAGAAGACAGGGCAGACCTCGAGGGATGTCAAGAACTACCACCTGTGTTGCTGAGCCTTTTGGAGTCCATGGGATCCCAGGATCAGCAGACCGGTCAACTCAGTTGCGGTGCCAGCAGATGCAAGGAAGTGAGTCCTTCACTTCAAGGGAGATTCCTTCAGGTGTCTTGGATGCCCACAGGCCTTGGAAGGTTCATGTATGGTGCACAGGCACGGACGTTGCAGCAGACGGGCAGGGCGACGAGAACAGGAACGCGGGAGTCTTCCCAGTTTTAGTCTTGATGCCCAAAGCGAAGTAAAGCAAAGTCCAGAAGGTTGAAGAAGAAGTGGTGTCTGAAATTAATCTTGTCCCACAAGGAATTTAGGGACCCACCCACAGTTAAGCCTTTAAATACCCCAAGGAAAGGGTTGGGATGATTCAGGAGTCTCCCCCTAAGGAGGGGCTGGACAAGGGGGGGGGGGCTACTCCCTGTCCTTTGTCCAGTTTTGCTCCAGAGCGGTGGCCAATGGCTTCCTGAAATGGTTTGTACTGAACTATGCATTGATGACACCAAGTGTGTCCTGCATGTAGACTATGTGGCACTGGCAAGCCACCCCACCCTGCCCCAATACATTAAACCATGTCTGGGAGGTGGTCACACCTCCCTGTGACAGGATACCTGTTGTTCTGCCTTCCTCTGCCCAAGATTGGATCAGCAGCAGGAGGGCAGAAACGTGTCTCTGGCTGGCAGCAGCCCTAGCCTGCTGTCCGGGTCTGGATGACTGGTACCGGGAGCACTGAGGGCCTTCCAAAGAAGCTTTACGGTGCATGGAATCATACCTCGGTGTGGGGGCATAATTCCAACATGTTCGATACCAAACATGATAGGATTCCAGTTTCGAGATCGTCATCGCCTAATGACTCGGTGCCCCTCTATATGTTATAGGCCTATCTCACTTACAACCCAGGAGAATGGACTGCGTAGGCTGTAGGGGTGTCCTGCTCATACAGGGGCACCCTCACACTTAGAACTGAGCACCTTGCCTTCAGGATTGTAAGCCCTGCCCTAGGGGTGACTTATAGGTTTTAAGTGCAGTGACTTTAGATATAGTTAAACCTATATCTTTCGTAAGTGATGTTAGCATCAACTTACAAAGGCTGCAATGACAGGCCTGTAGTTACACATTGAGTGGTCTCCTATGGTTGGCATAATACATGCTTCAGCCCATGGGGTACCCCTGGTGTACCTATGCCCTGGGTAATTTAGTACCATTTACTAGGGAGCGATAAGGTTGCACCAGTGTTCAATCTGGGATAAACCTAAGTACTTACCAAACCAATGTAGGGGAGAAAGCACAGAGACTGGGGTCCTGATTAGCAGGATCCCAGTCAAACTAGTCAGAAACAGCATTACATCAAGCAAAAAGTGGGGGTAACCATAAAAGCAAATCTTACGTTCCTACACTCTCTTTATTAATAAGCAGGCTTGTTCCTTATGTCTTATATATTCATTGTATACTATAATGCAGTAGATGCACAATCTGTACACATGTTAGCAGTCACCAAGGTCTGCATTGAATGTAATCTTAAAAATGCACATGAAACACAATGACACACGTCATATCATATTTGCACCAAATCTCAATACAGTGAAGAACAGGCATCGCTGTTTTTCTAAACAAAGCTCCACCCTGCTGCACATTACTACCAAATTCTAATAAAATTATTTACTAATCTTATTTACTATTCTTAAAGGCGATATTGTTTCACAATATTGTTTGTTTATACTTGAAAAGTCTTATTATTACTAGCGAAACAATAATATATTTATCAGGGGTTACATGTGTAGAAATCTAGTGGTCATAACTCAAAAGTCCTACGTCAGAAATCCCTATCACCCTCTCAGTTCTTCCCTGTAGTAATCTGCAAGAAGTATGCCTCAATGGATTCTTCAGGGTCAAATGTTCAATACTGTCACTTTCTGTGACGTTGCAGTACAGGAGAGATAATGTGGGATGTCATCTCCACAACTAGTGTCACTTTGGTGAATCAACAGGTATGTGCTCACAGAGGATTTCCCCATCCCCTACTCCTTCTAACTCTTCACCTTAGTTTGGGGAATTTCTATTCAGAAAGACACATAGTTACCCACCAGAGCAGTCTCCAAAAGGAGCACATGGGCTCCTGCACATAGGCAGAGGCCGCTGATGTGCATTCAGGTGAAAAGACCTTTCCAGCCCAGCCTCTGCGGTGTGAAAGATGGACCCACCCAAATTGTGCGACCATTTTGAACTGTGAAAGTGGAACAGGGATTTCAATCAAATGATACTTGAGGAATCGGGGAAAGTTCTGGTTGTTAGGTTCAGTGACAGACTATCTTCCAAGAACCTGCAGTTGTTTTCTGCATTGGAGAAAATTTCAAACAAGTTTAATACATACAGTACATATTTAGATCCATTAATTCGGTAAAATAGAGTCCTACAAGAATCTAACTGAGGAGCTTTTTCTTAACTCCTTAAAGAAGTTTTCTGCCCCACATGCAGTCAGAATACAGAAGGGTTTAACAAGGTATGTACAGAGGTTTAAGTTTTGCTCAAAATGTAGCTCCATCTGTAAAGGTCAAAGAAAACATGCTTCAAAAAGAGCTAAAAGAAATGTCTTACAGCGAAGAAAAGGGAATTCATGTTAAAAAAGGATAATCTTCGATTATTTATAGAACAATATCTAAATTTTTCAATTAAGCTATCTGTCCAGACTGGTATTAATCCTCTCCTGATATAGGTCGTCCTAGGAGAGCAGCAGACTCCTGGATATAAAGTACAAATGAACAAGAGTAGGGGGCATATGTATCAACATAACCATTTGCGATTCTCAAATAGCGATTTTTAAAGAATCGCTATTTGAGAATTGCAAAACGGGATGTATTTAAAAAATTGCAAACTTTTTGCGATTTCTTAAAATTCCTTAATTGCGATTAGCAAATTGCGAAATCGCAATTAAGGAATACCTGCCCATTCATTTCTATGGGCCAGGAGACCCATAGGAATGAATGGGAAGTAATTCTCAAATAGCGAATCGCAATTTTCTAATCGCAATTTGAGAATAATTTCAAAGGTGCAAGGGTGTCATGATGACACCCTGATGCAACCCTGAAATTAGCATGTGTGTGCATATGGCGCACATACATGCCCTAAGGGCATGTATGAGCGCCACGTGGCACTTTGTAAAATTCAAAAAAGTGCTTTTTGAAAGGAAATCGCAAATTACCACCAACTAGAAGTTGGTGGTAATTTGCGATTTCTTAAGGATAATTCGCACAACTTGGGTGCTTTTTACATATCATTTAAGAAATCGCAATTTGCGATTTCTTAAATGCTTACGCAAAATTAAGAAATCGCTAAATTAGCAATTCCTTAATTTTGCGATGGATTTTGACTCATACATCCCGATTACCGATTTTTTAATCCCAAACGCTGTTATTTTGCGAATCGCAGCGTTTGCGATTAAAAATTTGTTTGATACAGATGCCCCTAAGTGATTAAAAAAGAAGTGAAGGATCCTTGTCCGGATCTCAGGGATCCTACCTCTTCTATTCCTTCCAGTCTGGAGTGTGCACTTGACATGAAGGAGGTTTCACATTTTTCATGTCATACCACCCCCACCCAAAATGAAATACTATCTAACAAAGAAAATGTTCATAACTGTGGCAAAACATTGTATTGCTTTGTATTGCGTGAGGGACTTGCTGCTCTGAATTATGGACAAAAACTGATATTCAGTAGTACTTTTGAATTTACCACAGTGTATGTCCGAAGTAGAAGACAGGATTGGGGCTCTAAAAACAACCACTTTGAACATGCCCATGATAGCACTCAGTTAACTACTCGTAACAATATTTCGCTATGCTGGTCGGGAGTTAATCCTGACTCTTTTCTTGAAAACTTGATTATTATGTATAGGGTCGCTTTTGACCTCTGTTTAGATGACTCCGCTAGTGACGATGATGTCAAGAGAAACTTTTTGTAGATCTCGAGTGGAATCGAACAAGCCCTTATTAGATCTTTAACTCAATCCAGTCTTTCTAGTTCTGGATTGTTTAGCAATGGTTGGACAAAAGCTCCTTCTAAAAGCCTTCCATAGGACTCCGCGTTGCTCTTTGGTTGTGAGCAGGTGTAGGCAAGAATATAGACTAGCAATGAAAGCCAGGAAGAAGGAGTTGAAGGACCTAGTGTGGGAATCCCTGTTTGAACCTAGCCTGTCTGAGGATACTTCTGCCTCTTGGCATGTAATTAATCACCCCATTCTAAAGGAAGACAGTGCCCCTAGATTAGAGCTGGCCATTAATGAGTAAGCCTGGGCGAAGCACTACGCTACGCTCGCGTAGTTTGCGAAGTTCGCGCTACTTCGCACTACGCGAACTGCACGTAGCACAGTGCGAACACGCGTAGCGTAGTGTTGCGTAGTGCTGCGGTCATTTTTTGCTTGCTCGCGGTCATCAACGTCAAGTTGGCGACCGCGAGCAAGCAAAATGACATCCCGGCGAGACTTTTTCCTTGTTCGCGATCAGCAACATCAAGTTGGCGATCGCGAACATGGAAAATAAACCTCCCGGCGAGATTCCCAACGCGAGGAGGTCAGGTTTCTCATTGCGAGGGGTCGCGTATGCTCGCGACCGCTCGCGATGAGAAACTACCAGTTCGCATTGAGAAAGCTGCCGCTCGAGTAAAAATCTACTCGAGCAGCAGAAAACTACAGCTCGCACTGTGCAAGATGCCATTTTCAATGATTGCACAGTGCCGGTTGCTTGTCCGCACTGTGCAATCATTGAAAACAACATCTTGCACAGTGCGAACATGTTACTACGCAGTTCGCGAAGTGCTACGCGTAGCTCGCGTAGTGCGAACTTCACTTTGCGTAGCTTCGCGAAGTAGCACTTCGCGAACTACGCCCACCCTTATTAATGAGTCGGAGTGAATTGCCCACTTTTCTGAGATTAATTCCATCCCAGTATACTTTCTTGAAGCTTGGATCCTGTCACTGATAAAGCTCCTTGTAACCTATTGTTCTCTCTGGATGAGATAACTGTGGCAGTGTTGGGCAGCGAGGGTAGTAAAGCCAGTGGCCTGGACAGTATACCCATTGATCTGTTTAAGGCCAGTTTGCCTCTTTGGTCAGAATAATTTGGGTCTCTTGTTGCACTGGTCAAACTCTTGGTCAAATTGCTGAAGGTTACTGGGAAAATTGTACTGAACCGTATTGAAGTATGGGCAGAAGAAACTAACATCCTCTCCGACCTATAGGGTTCTGGGAACTATTGAACAGGGGCTGAACCTTAACATTATTATAGGTAAATAAATTCAGATAAAAAAAGGGCAGTTGTTTTTAGCTTTTGTCGACCTGTCAAGAGCTTTCAACTGTGTCCGCCAAGTAAATTATGGGTTATTTTAACTGAGCTTTGTGTAGTTTTTGAGATGATTGCCCTTAGCAGAGAAATGAATTCTAAGGGAAAGGCCAGGGTGCACTTTGTGCCACAGGGGTGAATGTACTGACACTTTCAGTCAGGAAAGAGGGGTCAGACAGAGCTGTGTATTAGGGCCCTTTTTTTCACCCTGTACCTTAATAGATGACCTCAGCTTTAACTAACATCTGCAGAGATCTCCATCAAATTATCTACAGACCCATCCCATGTTTGATTTATGCTGATGACGCCATCCTGATGTCACGCACCCCTCTGGGTCTGCAGAAGTTACTTACCTCCTTTATGAAATATATGTCTGACTTGGGAAAATCGTCAACAAAAGCAAGACTATTGTAATTAAATGTGAAAATAAATTTAAGGAGTGTCCGACTTTTATGGCTGGTGATGCCAAGCTAAGTTTTACCCCCACTTTCTCCTATTTAGGCATTTTATTTGACAAACAAGGTCCCAGCTGTTAATAATAGAAAATTGCACCTTAATAAATCTGTGACTGCACTTTTAAAAGCTGTTAATAATAGAAAATTGCACCTTAATAAATCTGTGACTGCACTTTTAAAATTGTAAACTAGGTAATACACCCATAAATGAGAGTTTAATTAGATACTATGAAAAATGTGTCACTGCTGACCTTTACGGGGCAGGGATCTGGGGCTATTCCAATGTTAATCATCTTCAGGTGATTGAGAACGGCATTTTAAAGAATATTCTTTCTGTCCCTAAAAGTTGTTCTATATTCGTTTGTCACTCTGAATTGGGGGCCACGTTTTAATCTGACAGTATTAAAATTCATTCAGTCTTACTATGGCATAAGATTTGGACTTCTGAATTTACTGTCCTAAACTGTTCATTTGTTGACGATTTTTGTGTAATCTGTCTGACTTTCTTTGCATACCTCGGTTTAAATTTGTTAACCAGCTCCTCAGACCTGGACCATCCAGAACATCTCACTATCCATGAAGCACTGTTACTTGTCAGCAGGAATTTGTTTAAAGAAACAATGCTTACCTTTACTTGAATCGTAGGCTGTCTCAGGAGATCATTAAATCTAGCATTATTAAAAACCAGCTGCTTCTCTCAACCGATGCTTTGCAACCCTTCCATAGCTTTGTTTCGAATTCCCTGCACAGGTTTGTGCTAACTCGGTTTAGATTGAACATATTTTACCGTCTTGTTACCTTTGCTGTTATTAACGATTGGTCAGATGTTTTAATTAATTGTCCATGTGACAATGTTTTGCGGCAAGATACTTTGCACATTATTGTTTTTGCCCCTTATATTATACACCCAGTAGACAGTTTATTTTGCCAATCCGTCAACTGAATTTTAAACAACATCGTTCTAATTCTCTGTATCTACAACAACTGTCTTCCGATGTCATTTGTTCTAGTATGTCTGTTTTTTTATTATTGTCAGTGATACGCATTAGGAAAACAAGAATTATCTAGCACTTTTACATCTTTAGTCCATTCTTGTTTACGTATAGTGCCTTTGCACTTTATATGCACTTTATATATGTACTGTATGCTTTCATGGTTTTTATTCATGAAACTCGAGTAAAGGTTATTCTGATTCGGGTTCAGTGCATGTGAAGCAAGCATTTCCAGTGAGATGGCAAAGGAAGGAGGTTATGCAAGAAATGTTCACAATAATTTATGTACATTATCATCATTTATTTTTTCACATTAGTAATTGAAATATTTCAGATATGGTGCAGCTTAAAAGTCCACTTTGCCATGCACCTTTCTAAAACTGTATTGGTTTTCTGAGATACTTGGGAAGTGGCTGTACATGTTTTGATGATCCTTTTTGTCATGGCCTTGTGCCCCTAACAAATTCTTTGCCAACCTTCGGCCTGCCCCAAGTTTCAATTACACTGGCTTAAGGGGTGAGTTTGTGGACACGTCCTTCTGTAATCAGTAATGAAACAAATGTAATTCAAAGGTAGATGTCTTTACTGTCCAAATGAATTCTAATAAATCAGCAAGGCTAATCCAATAAGTAGGGTTGTGAATCCATACTTTCCAGAGCTGACCTTTGTAAGGTAGAACAATGCCTTTTATGGAATTTACAAGATAGGCATCTGGGGGCCAATATGGACAAAATCTATTGAATCACTGACAAAATGTAGATGCTTACAATATCGAAACACACAAATATTGGAAAATAAATAGTGTTAGCAAAAATATCCAATAGCGGCTCGTGGAGGAAGTGCTGTGGGGCGGTGGGCGGGGCAGGCAGGGTGGGGGGTAGTAAACTCCGGCTCACGTCTGACCGGAGTAATGTAAATAAATAGATAAATAAAACAAATTTCATTGTGCACACCGAAAAGCCAAATGGCGATGCAGCATGCGGAATGAAATTCGTTTCATTTATTTATTTATTTACATTACTCCGGTCAGCCATTAGCCGGAGTTTACTAACCCCACCCTGCCCCCCACTCCGTCCCACTGCCCCTCAGCACTCTCTCCACGAGCCGCTACTGAAAATATCACCCTCCTATTCTTAACCAATAAAACTACAACTATCGAAACACAAATATTTTTGTTAAAGTTATCGTTTTTTTTACTTCTACTTTTTACTTATACCAAAAATACAAATATCTGAAACAAAAATATTGTCCCATTTAAATGCACATGTAATATCTATTGACACAATATCAACTGCAATAATATCAGCAAATAATTACCTTGTCATTCATAAATATGAAAAAACACTTTTTACATAAAACAATTATTTACATAAACATTGTATACACATGTTTGAAATAAAAAAATATATATTGCATCCCCAAAATATTTAAAATTCACCCCAATAAAATGCATAACTAAATGCATAACAATATAACCAAAACACATTTGCATTAACTTTAAACATTATATATATATATATAAATATATACACTTAAAAAACCATAGGTTTAACACATGTTATAGTTAGCTGGACATTTCACTCGTGAAAAACCATTGAAATTCCCCCGTTATAGTTAGTGCAGGCAACTATAACTCACGCGACCGCAATCCTCTGCTGATGACGTCAGATATTACATCACTGTATTTAGACACTTATTTACCCATGTCTTCTTCCATTAATTTTTAGCTATACATATATTACAAATATTTTTTTTTCCAGAAAGACACATATGTGGGGGGCGTGGCTTGGCGCCCGCGAGTGATGGTGGCGCCCGAGTAAGGCTCCGGAGCGGCGCTGTGAGACAAGCCGGTTCCTGTTTCCCAATCCTGGAGACGAACGGCTGAGGGAGCGTCGGAATATGCACTGATCACACCCGACGTTGATTGAAGCTTTGCCGAATGATGCGTGTTGTGCTGAGGTAACTGCATCATCAGCTCAGTGCTATGAGCGCACGACATTATACATTCTTCGTGGCTCATAATTTACTTCCTGACTACTTCTCCTTCTGTGCACCGTTTTTTGAACTGCTTGCCCTCTATTTGGAGCGCTTGTCACGCATATATTACATCAATAATGCTCCTTCACGAAGCGCCCTTTTCTCCCATAACTACCATTGAGCTGCTTTTCAAGCCATGATACTATCAGCGCCCTATTTGGATTATCTTCTGCTTTCCTCGCGAGTGCACGCCTGGTTGTTTCTTTGCTGTCAATGTTACTAGTTATTGTAGGCTTCTGTGAGATATATGAGAGGACATTCCACTTCATTTCTTGCCAATTTGCTTGAGATTACTTCATACTACGCAATGAGTTGGTGCCTACATTCTGTAGTATAATGCCATACGAAGAACATCCTGGTCATATCACAGACAGCTCTTCTGGTTTTCGTCACGCGCCTTGGCGACTACTATTTACGTCTGAGTATTATGGAGATGGTTGCTCTCCCTGCCTGACGTATTCATTACCCTTGTACTCCTGCTGTGTTCTCTCTTGAGCTGTCTTCGTTTTAGCTTCCTGTGACCTCTACTGTGTCAATCACTTCACGGCTTTGTCACATGGGCAGACTCAAATCAATGTCGCATCCGTCTCGTTCGCCCAAACCTCAGATTTTGAAGAACTCCAAGGTTTTCTCTGCTTTTTCACAACTGGAAGACTCTCTTATTTCGTCTGGCTCAGATACACCAATGCATCCCTCCAGGCACTCGCAGGATAATTCTAAATCTAACACAAAGAGGCTTAAGTCGGACTCCCTCTCATCCCCAAAGCATTCTGGTCCAGTATCCATGGAATTATTGTTAGAAGAAATAAGATCTTTGCGTCCTTTCATGGAAGAGACTAACAGTAAGCTCCAGGTTCTTACGGACAATTGGTCGCAAATGGAAACAAGGGTAACATCGATCGAAAAATCTGTTCAGTCGTTTCAAGAAACATCCTCTGTTGTCTCGAACCTGAAGTCTCAAGTCTCGGATCTTCAACAACAAGTAGAGCAGTTGGAAAACAGAAACAGATGCAACAATCTTCGTATTTATGGCCTAGGTGAAGGACTCCAAGGGTCTGACCCAATCGCTTTCTTCAAGTCGTTTCTCCCCAAGCTCCTGCATCTGCCACAGGACAAGGCTCTCAACATTCAGCGTGCTCACAGACTGGGTCGGCCACTTCTTCTGCTTCTTCCTCACAGAGACCCAGAGGAATCATCATCTACTTTTTGGAATATACAGATCTCTTGATGGTATTGACGGCGGCCAAATCCTCTCCGAATCTGGCCTGGTCTGGCTCATCCCTGTTCTTTGCACAGGACTATGCTAAGGCCACTGCCAATCGTCGTAAGGTTTTTCTGAGCCTAAGAGAAGACCTATGTGCGATGGGAGCACGGTACGGCCTTTACCACCCATGTTTATTCAAAGTTACCTATAATAATAAGACTACAACCTATGAAGACCCAGTGCGCTTACAAAGCTTCATCAATGCGCACAAATCATCTACCATGGACGTTTCCGGACCATCATCCTCTGCTCCTGGTTGACTAGTGCTTTTATGACTCTCTGAAGGCTTTCTTTATTTTGTTCTTGTTTAGAGACTTTTTCTAGGTTGCAGTTACCCTGAGTCCTTCTGATTTTCTGGTTATCCACTTTGCCGATGTTCTACTGTTTATGCATGATGATTGCCCCTTGTTCTATTTGTCAGTCATGATTTCATCATGATCTCCTGGTATGTTTTAATTCTTTGTTCTTCTTTTTTCGTCTCACAGGATTTTTTTTTCGTGTTTAATGATGTCTCCCGGTCCCTGCTTCGTTGCTCGTGGATGTGCTGCCTCACCCATGTGGTTCCTTCCCTCCTCCACCCTTTCTCGCACCCTTCCTTTGTAGGTATGTTCTTTCTTTATTCCCTCAATTGTCTTCCCTGTGCATCCGATGATCTTTCCTTCTGTCTCCTCCTATTTTCTCTCCCCTTGTTCTTATTTTTGTTCATATCTATCTATCTTGTCTTCTTACTTCTGATCGGAACCTTTTGCTCGTGTAAGAGATGTATCCCTTGTCTCTTTAGGTACATTTGTCTCTCAACTGTTTCCTTATTTTTGGCTTTCTGTTTAAATTTTTGTATTGCTTCCTTATATTCTTTTTTTGATAACGCGTTTGCTCTTATCTGCCCTCTTTTCCTCTTTCTCTTTAACATTTTTACACTATTTTCTCTTCTTTCTTTATGTCTTCTCTTCTTTTCATGGGTTTTTCATTCATTTCTCATGTTTTCCACATTTTTTATGGGAATATCACTGTTATGTCATTAAATATATTGTCATGGAATGTGAAGGGTATTAATTCCCCGATTAAACGTCAAAGGATTTTGTCACACCTAGCCAAATTGAACGTCGACATTGCATTCCTCCAAGAAACACATTTAACTGATACAGATTCTGTCAAGCTCAAACGTGGATGGGTGGGCGAACTCTTTTATTCGCAGGGTGACGGCAAACGGAATGGTGTGGCAATCCTTTGTCGTAAATCTCTCCCCTTTCAGGTTCTTACCCAAGATTCTGATGCTTTTGGTAGATGGGTTTATGCCAAGCTATCACTCAGAGGTGTTCCAATCTCTCTCCTTAGTGTTTATGGTCCAACCACGGGTGAACCTTCTTTTTGGGGCAATTTCTCTCCACTTCTCACTAAATTCATGGACTACAATTTTATTCTGGCGGGAGATTGTAATCAGCCTCTGGATCCCTTTATTGATAGGACATCCAAGACCCCCTATATTCCTAACAAACCCCACAAGCTGTTTAGTCATGCTATTTCGCAGCATAAGTTAGTAGACTCTTGGCGCCTTTGTAATCCAAAACTACGGGAGTACACTTTTTATTCTCCCTGTCACCGCTCCCAGTCACGACTAGATTATGTCTTTGTTTCCCACAATCTTGCTCAATCACTTTTACACTCCGAGATTGGCCCGATATTGCTTTCAGATCATGCTCCTGTTCTCACAAGTGTTGATGTATTCCCTAAGATTGCTGGCCCTAGAAGATGGCGATTTAATAACTCCCTCCTTGCTGACTCCAAGTTCACAGCTTCCTTCACTTCCTTTTTTGATGAATTGTTTTTGATTAATGACAACGCCGCCTTTCCGGAACACACTATTTGGGATGCCTTTAAAGCAGCAGCATGTGACTTTATTATTAGTTACGTTGCGAACAAACGTAAAACTGCTCGACGGTTCACCAAAAACCTCCTTTCAGATATTAAGAGATTGGAACATGCATATTTCACCTCCCACTCTGCTGATAGCTTGACAGCCCTTGTTGCAGCAAAAATGAAATTCAACGAGAAATCTACAGAAGATGCCTCCTTGTATTTGTTGAAATCGACTGCTAAATTTTATGGGGGTAGGAACAAGGCGGGGAGGCTCTTAGCTAACTATTTGAAGATTAAACATAATAAGTTAAATATTGAATCTATTTATGACTCTGATGATAATTTGAAACATGTAGATGCTGACATTCTTGCTGAGTTTTCACGTTTCTATGAGACTTTGTACACACCTGAGACTCAACCCTCTCCCGATTCCCTTGCTCGCTTTTTCTCTACCATTCATACACCATCTAATTTTCCCCTTGACCTTTCCTCTTTAGAATCTGACGTTACACAAAAGGAATTACTCACTGCTTTACAACTTCTCAAACTCAATAAGGCTCCTGGCCCTGACGGGTTTACCGTCAAATTTTATCTTCATTTTTCTAAGTTGTTGATTCCACAATTGCATTCCCTTCTTCATACCTTTATTGCCCAAGGTGCTTCCTCAGGGACGTTCTCAGATGCTCATATTTGTTTGATACCTAAACCTGGGAAGGACGTTAAGTATTGCAAAAATTATAGGCCTATATCCTTAGTCAATATTGACTACAAACTTTTCGCTAAAGCATTGCCGGTTCGACTGGATCACCTTCTCCCGGATCTTCTAGGTGAAGAGCAGTCCGGATTTGTTAAGGGCCGGCATATTACGGACAATACTAGACTCCTATTTAACATATTGTCAAAGTCTTCCCGTTGTCAGCACTCCCTTGCAGCGGTTGCCCTTGACGCCGAAAAGGCGTTTGATCGGGTTGAGTGGCGCTATCTTTTTCACACCCTTACTTGGTTTGGTTTTGGCCCTAGATTTATTTCTTTAGTCTCCCTGTTGTACTCACATCCCAGAGCTGCAGTATTTGCGAATGGTCAAATTTCTTCTTATTTTGATTTAGGTAGAGGCGTTCGTCAGGGCTGCCCCCTTTCCCCCTTTCTCTTTAACCTTGCTTTAGAACCTTTTCTGTCCAGACTACGTCAGAATCCCGCTATCCATGGTTTCCAGATTGCAGACTCTCAAATTAAGCTCGCTGCTTATGCAGATGACATTTTACTTTTTCTTTCCAACCCCGCAGAATCCATCCCCACTTTTCTGGACGAAGTCCGAATCTATTCCTCTATTTCTGGGTATAAGCTTAATCATGATAAATGTGAGATCCTACCCCTGACCAAATTCACTTTCAAACAAGAATTTAGTGTTTCCCAGTTCACTTGGTGTCCCTCTCATATTAAATATCTGGGATTATATATCACTTCCTCCATTCCAGACACTGTCTCTTTATGCATGTCCAAGTGCGCACAAAAAATTGCGGACCTCACTGCAAGGTGGCATCCTTTATACTTGTCCTGGTGGGGTCGCCTGGAGACTATTAAAATGATGATTTCCCCCATTATTCTCTATACATTGTCCAACATTCCAGTATCCATTCTGTTGGACTTGGCCCTTCTGGCAGGTTCACCCCTGAACTTTTTTTTGCTTTTTACTGATGACTTGGTGTGGTAATTGTTTGGTCTCTGCGCACTTTCCCTGTGTCCCAGGGTAAAGTGCGTGCGTGCTCTGAGTGCATGTGGTGAGATAGGCCTGCCCTCCCATAGGAATGCATGGGGAGTGTATGTGTCCCTAGTAGTTCCTGATGCGTGGGGTGTGCAGGCCCAAGTTTGGTATGTGCGGACTCGTGGGAGTGAATGCTGCGCGATGATGTGTGCGGCGTGCATGTACCTAGTGTGGAAGTGCCACTTCTAGAGGTGGGCACTTCTGTGTGCAGTGTGTCTGTCGCGTGATTGGCTGGTCATGTCATGTGACGGGCTAGGGATTCCCCAGAGTCAGGATGAGTCACCCAGTGGTGAATGGGGAGATCAGCAGCTAGATGGGTGGGAGGAGTACACCTGGGTCCTGAATAGGACAGGGTTTTCCACACACAATGCTGGCCCCGCCCCCTGTGGTGCGACTGACGACCCTAGCCCTGCCAGTGAATAGAGTGAGGGGCTGAGCACATCAAGGGTGCTCCCCAACCAGCTGCGACTGGTTTTCCCCCTGACCCTGAACCCAGAACAAAGGGTTTGCCTGTATAAAAATGGGGCTGTGTCCCCACAGAAACTGTTCTCTGCCAGGATCTTACCTGAGGGGGGCTGCTGCTGCTGCTGGACCAGAGGACCGCCACTTGGACTACCTCCCTGCCTGGAGGCCCAGTGAGCTGGCTCTGGGTCCAGCCTTGCCCCCCACCCCTGCCCTGCTGCCTGCAGGGAAGAACTTTGCTGGACTTTGTGGTGCTTGTTAGGCCTAAGCGCTTGGAAGCGCTTTTATTCTCCTTTAGCGCTTGGAAGCGCTTTTATTTGTCCTAGCGCCAGGAGCGCTTTATTGCTGCAAGCCGGTGCCCACCCGGCATTTCCCCCGTGCGGTGCCAATCCTGAAATCCCCTGGCAGGTGCCCACCCTGCCAGGGACCTTGCCGTGCTCGTTGGCGGGTGCCCACCCCGCTTATTTGTTTATTTTACGGCGGGTGCCCACCCCGCCGTACATCCACTGTAACGAGGGAGCCTACCCCTCTTATTGCCGAGAGAAGATCACCGCCGCAGCCCGGAGTCCCGGCCGCGTCATCCCCCTGCCGCGCTGGGATTGGTCCAGCGGGAGGGGGTGTGGCCCACGTGATCGGGGCCTCGACGACGAAGCCGCGTCCAAAGCCGGGAAGCGGAAGAAGCTGGTGTCTCCCACCGGGGCTCCCGAGAGCGAGGGAGAGCCCCGGGTGACCAGCGGAACTCCGGTGAGTGGGGCTCTGGCCTGGAGGGTGCAGGGAGCAGCCGGTTTGGCTGCAGAGCGCGAGTACGCTCCGATGGGGCCAGCATCATTTGTGTAGAGCGCTGGTGTGCTCCACCGGTCCGCAGTATTCTCGAGCGGCCCCACTTGGCAGCGGGCCGCTCCAACGAGGCTCGCCTCTCCGTGGTGGAGGGGGCAGCGACTTGGGGGCAATTTCGTTAAAGAGCCTGTGAGGCTCCACCACGCGGGCCACAGTGTTTAAAGAGTCCTAGAGGGCTCCATCGTACGGGGGCATTCTGTGCTAATTAGAGCGGCCCCGGAAGGCAGCGGGCCGCTCCAACAACGGGGGCAATATTTTGTAGAGTCCAGAGGGACTCCCACGAGCCACATTGTGTCTAGAGCCCCGTGGCTCCAACGTGGTGGCAGTGTCCACGAGCCCTGTGAGGCTCCCACGAGGCGCATTTCTTGATCATAGCCTGCGAGGTTCAGGGGGCCACAAGGGTTTTCTTAGAGCCCCGAGGGGCCCCACGTGACTGTGATTTGTGTAGGAGGGCACAGTGGTGCCCACGCTCATTCCTCCAGCTGCCCAGCACTTAGTGGGCAGCTGCAACGTTTAGGTTGTGGCCTCTGCGTTTTGGTTTACGCTTTGCCCTGACTGCGTGCGCAGTCTTGCCCTGACTTTTCTGGACGCAGGGCGTCCTTGCCCCGACAAGGCCAGTTGGCCTAGGGACTGCCACAGATAGTGGCTAATGTGAGTTTTTGCGCCCTTGTTCCTTTCCTGCACCTCTGAATGTGTTTATGCGTCATGTGCTTTGCTTTACACCTCTGAATGTTATGCATCATGTGTTTATGTGCTTAGACCCCTACAGGTATTGTGATACTTAGGTGGTTGTTTTCTCCCTAACACAGGTGGTGCTAGTGAGGTCCTGATTCCCTGCGCAATATTTTCCTAAGGTGGTTAGGGTTGCGTAGGTGGTACTTACCTGATACCAGTAGTTACTGGTTGTGTGCTACATATGTTATTTTGTACTACAGTATTATTCCTATGTTCTAAAAAGTGCTAATTCCTGACAGTGGTCCAGGTGGCCCTGTCCCCTGTATATATAATCCCTTGTAAATTCTGCCCGTGCCTGTTGGCACATTGTAGAGTGTGTGTTTTTTTATCTAATGTGTTGTGTATAATACAAAGGCTATTTTTATAGAAGACCTTGTGTGGAGTTTCCTTTGTGGTGGGCCTTGGGTGTTGTTGCTGGGTGCGCGCGCAAACGCTTTACACATCGCCTCAGGGATAAGCCTGACTGCTCGTGCCAAGCTACCAAGGGGGTGAGCAGGGGTTATCTTTGGCGTGTAACTCCCCAGCCCTGACTAGAGTGGTGGTTTCTGTCTGGCTTTGGCGCAAGCCCTGGCCAACCAGAAATCCCATTTCTAACATTGGTGGCAGCGGTGGGATTTGGACTTGCGTTTGCGCTGTACCGCAGCGGCAACTGGCCGCACTACAAAACTCGGCATTTAGATAAATCACATGGTATAGGGATTATTGTTTTAAAGATTGTTTTTAATTGTCATTTCTTTGGAAATGTGTTTTTGTGCACTGTGAGTTAGGTGTCCCTAGCTCGGGAGGGTAGATCATCCCCCTTAGTGCATTGTGTTTTCTGGATTCACCAGAGGGTGGGATCCAGTGGTGGCAGCGTAATAGTGTCCTGTACATTTGTCCCCCGCCCTGCGCCCAGAGTTGGTACCTGTGTCACGTGGTGGTCAGGTTGAGGAATCAGGGGTGGTAGAAACTGCCTTACCAGTCCGAGGGGAGGGTTGTGTGTGTGGATGAATGGTGTGTGGCACTAGGCAAGTGAGTGTGAGTTCTCTGGGTTAGAGAGCTTGCTGAATCTTTTTGTGAATTGTGTGCTCCTGTGTGAAACTCAGACCCCTAGGTTCCCTGTATAATTGTTACCATAACGTCCGCCAGAATGGAGCCTGCTTGTGATCCCTATGAGCTAGCTTGGCGCCAGAGGCAGGAGTTAGAAAGGTACTGTACAGAGGAAGAGTCAGAAGAGGAGGTAGAGGATGACAATACCTGGACGCCAGTAGAGAGTGAGGACCCCATAGGTAGGGCGTCCCTTGCTGGGTCCAGCGTAGGAGGCAGCGCCTCATCCCTTTCCCTGTCCCCAGAGGAGTGGGAAGATAGGAGGAAAGAAAGGGATCACCAGCTGGCGTTAGAGAAGCTCAGGTTAGAGCATGCTCAGGCTATGGCGCAGCTGGAGGCCAGGAAGCAACAGCGAGAGACTGAGTGGGTCTTGGCGCGGGAGAGGGTAGAGGAGGCTGAGAGGGCCTCCACCAGAGGCAAAGTAGCTCTGGAGGGTAGACTATCCCCTGCGCGCAGTTTTAATTTTCTGGACTCCCCAGGGAGGGTTGAGTCCAGTGGTAGTAGCGATGTAGATTCCAGTGTAGGAAATCCCAGTCCCAGTTCCCCCAGTCTGGTACCTGTTCCCCAGGAGGAGGAGTTAAGGTTGAAATTCAGGGGCAGTAGGAAACTGTCTCACCAGACTTGGGAGGAGTTTGTGGATGGATGTGAGGATGCAATGTTTGATTGGATTTCCACAGCAAGTGATTTTGACATACTGTGTAATCTGGTTCTCAAAGAACACCTGCTCAGTTGTTGTGTGCCGGGGCTGCGCCAACACCTGTTGGGGTGTGGATTGTCTGAGCCATTTGACCTTGCGGATGAGGCAGAGCGCTGGGAAAGGGCTAGAGGTTCTCTAGAGTCATTAGGGAGTGACTCCAAAAGTAGTGGGTCAGGTATCTTCCAGCCCAGCGTGGTGGAAGAGGCTCAGTGTAGCCCAGCTAGGTCCCAGGATAGCGAGGAGGGTGTAGGGGCTCACTGCCTGGCTCAGTGGAGCAGGAGTGAGAGGGTGACCGAGGGTCCCCGGACGTACGAAACCCTGCCTCAGGACTTGGATGGTTCCATGAGGGAACACCAAGTTGGGGACCTAGGCTGTCCTGTTAGCCCATTTGAGGAAGATCTCCTGGTGAGTAGAGGACCTGGAGCACCTGTAACCAGGGCTCCTGTGGTTCTAGAGTCTGGCAGTACTGCTCCGGTAGGGAGGGTACAGGAGTCCAGTGTGAGGAGTGATTGGGGGATGAGTTTCCCAGTGGAAGAGCCTGTGGGTCAGGGACTACCCAGTTGGGCTAGGATCCCGTGTAGTGACCAGGGTGGCACCACTTCTGTTCTGGGGGATCTCCGCGCACTGTCAGGTGGACAGGGGACGGGAGATCAGCGCCAGACAGACAGTCGCTCGACATATGTGTCCTTTGATAGCCTCAGGGGGATGGAGTGGAAATCCCCAGAAGTCCTGGAGTGCCAGGCAATTATTCCACCAAAGGTTCTAGGCCGGAGGTTGGGAGGCCAGGTTCAGGATCAGCCTGACCTGAAGGGTGGGACGTCTGTAACCAGCGTCCCGACCAGTTCTTCTTCCAGAGGTACCGCCCCAGTTGGTAGGGAGCAGGGCTCTGGAAGGGGGTGCAGAGGGTGGGAGAGCCCACCTCTGCCCCCGGTACAACCTGAGGGGTTAAACCCTGGGTTGGAATGGCGTTCTAGGTGTACCCCTCGCCAGAGGAGGAGGAACCCTAGGAGAAGAGGTAGGGGGAGGAGAGCCTTCCCTGAGACTCCTGGTCCGCCTGAGGGTGTAGACCCTAGGCTGGAGAACCAGTGGCAGTCTAGTCCTGTCTTTCAGAGAGGAAGAGTGGAGAATGGCCGCTATGTGCCAGGGGTTACTACCCCCCACTCTGTGGTTAGGCAAAGACCAGTGGCACCTGGGTGGCCTAGGGCCTGGTCTTGGCCGCGGACAGCTTGGGAGTACCAGTGGGGTAGCCCAGTTGGTCCAGACAGTGGTGTTAGAAAGAATTCCATGGGTTCACCGTGGCGTAGAACCGGAGGGTGTCCCTGCAGTTGCGGGCCCGCGTCCGTGTTCTATCGCCCCAAGCAGGGAAGTCCATCACGGTGGTGATTGGTCTGCCCTGCGTTTTGGCTGGAAGGGGGTTGTGTTGGACTTGGCCCTTCTGGCAGGTTCACCCCTGAACTTTTTTTTGCTTTTTACTGATGACTTGGTGTGGTAATTGTTTGGTCTCTGCGCACTTTCCCTGTGTCCCAGGGTAAAGTGCGTGCGTGCTCTGAGTGCATGTGGTGAGATAGGCCTGCCCTCCCATAGGAATGCATGGGGAGTGTATGTGTCCCTAGTAGTTCCTGATGCGTGGGGTGTGCAGGCCCAAGTTTGGTATGTGCGGACTCGTGGGAGTGAATGCTGCGCGATGATGTGTGCGGCGTGCATGTACCTAGTGTGGAAGTGCCACTTCTAGAGGTGGGCACTTCTGTGTGCAGTGTGTCTGTCGCGTGATTGGCTGGTCATGTCATGTGACGGGCTAGGGATTCCCCAGAGTCAGGATGAGTCACCCAGTGGTGAATGGGGAGATCAGCAGCTAGATGGGTGGGAGGAGTACACCTGGGTCCTGAATAGGACAGGGTTTTCCACACACAATGCTGGCCCCGCCCCCTGTGGTGCGACTGACGACCCTAGCCCTGCCAGTGAATAGAGTGAGGGGCTGAGCACATCAAGGGTGCTCCCCAACCAGCTGCGACTGGTTTTCCCCCTGACCCTGAACCCAGAACAAAGGGTTTGCCTGTATAAAAATGGGGCTGTGTCCCCACAGAAACTGTTCTCTGCCAGGATCTTACCTGAGGGGGGCTGCTGCTGCTGCTGGACCAGAGGACCGCCACTTGGACTACCTCCCTGCCTGGAGGCCCAGTGAGCTGGCTCTGGGTCCAGCCTTGCCCCCCACCCCTGCCCTGCTGCCTGCAGGGAAGAACTTTGCTGGACTTTGTGGTGCTTGTTAGGCCTAAGCGCTTGGAAGCGCTTTTATTCTCCTTTAGCGCTTGGAAGCGCTTTTATTTGTCCTAGCGCCAGGAGCGCTTTATTGCTGCAAGCCGGTGCCCACCCGGCATTTCCCCCGTGCGGTGCCAATCCTGAAATCCCCTGGCAGGTGCCCACCCTGCCAGGGACCTTGCCGTGCTCGTTGGCGGGTGCCCACCCCGCTTATTTGTTTATTTTACGGCGGGTGCCCACCCCGCCGTACATCCACTGTAACGAGGGAGCCTACCCCTCTTATTGCCGAGAGAAGTCCACCGGCGCAGCCCGGAGTCCCGGCCGTGTCATCCCCCTGCCGCGCTGGGATTGGTCCAGCGGGAGGGGGTGTGGCCCACGTGATCGAGGCCTCGACGACGAAGCCGCGTCCAAAGCCGGGAAGCGGAAGAAGCTGGTGTCTCCCACCGGGGCTCCCGAGAGCGAGGGAGAGCCCCGGGTGACCAGCGGAACTCCGGTGAGTGGGGCTCTGGCCTGGAGGGTGCAGGGAGCAGCCGGTTTGGCTGCAGAGCGCGAGTACGCTCCGATGGGGCCAGCATCATTTGTGTAGAGCGCTGGTGTGCTCCACCGGTCCGCAGTATTCTCGAGCGGCCCCACTTGGCAGCGGGCCGCTCCAACGAGGCTCGCCTCTCCGTGGTGGAGGGGGCAGCGACTTGGGGGCAATTTGGTTAAAGAGCCTGTGAGGCTCCACCACGCGGGCCACAGTGTTTAAAGAGTCCTAGAGGGCTCCATCGTACGGGGGCATTCTGTGCTAATTAGAGCGGCCCCGGAAGGCAGCGGGCCGCTCCAACAACGGGGGCAGTATTTTGTAGAGTCCAGAGGGACTCCCACGAGCCACATTGTGTCTAGAGCCCCGTGGCTCCAACGTGGTGGCAGTGTCCACGAGCCCTGTGAGGCTCCCACGAGGCGCATTTCTTGATCATAGCCTGCGAGGTTCAGGGGGCCACAAGGGTTTTCTTAGAGCCCCGAGTGGCCCCACGTGACTGTGATTTGTGTAGGAGGGCACAGTGGTGCCCACGCTCATTCCTCCAGCTGCCCAGCACTTAGTGGGCAGCTGCAACGTTTAGGTTGTGGCCTCTGCGTTTTGGTTTACGCTTTGCCCTGACTGCGTGCGCAGTCTTGCCCTGACTTTTCTGGACGCAGGGCGTCCTTGCCCCGACAAGGCCAGTTGGCCTAGGGACTGCCACAGATAGTGGCTAATGTGAGTTTTTGCGCCCTTGTTCCTTTCCTGCACCTCTGAATGTGTTTATGCGTCATGTGCTTTGCTTTACACCTCTGAATGTTATGCATCATGTGTTTATGTGCTTAGACCCCTACAGGTATTGTGATACTTAGGTGGTTGTTTTCTCCCTAACCCAGGTGGTGCTAGTGAGGTCCTGATTCCCTGCGCAATATTTTCCTAAGGTGGTTAGGGTTGCGTAGGTGGTACTTACCTGATACCAGTAGTTACTGGTTGTGTGCTACATATGTTATTTTGTACTACAGTATTATTCCTATGTTCTAAAAAGTGCTAATTCCTGACAGTGGTCCAGGTGGCCCTGTCCCCTGTATATATAATCCCTTGTAAATTCTGCCCGTGCCTGTTGGCACATTGTAGAGTGTGTGTTTTTTTATCTATTGTGTTGTGTATAATACAAAGGCTATTTTTATAGAAGACCTTGTGTGGAGTTTCCTTTGTGGTGGGCCTTGGGTGTTGTTGCTGGGTGCGCGCGCAAACGCTTTACACATCGCCTCAGGGATAAGCCTGACTGCTCGTGCCAAGCTACCAAGGGGGTGAGCAGGGGTTATCTTTGGCGTGTAACTCCCCAGCCCTGACTAGAGTGGTGGTTTCTGTCTGGCTTTGGCGCAAGCCCTGGCCAACCAGAAATCCCATTTCTAACACATTCCATCGAGGTTCTTTAAAAAGATTAACTCAATGTTATCCTCATTCCTATGGAACTAAAAAAAATCCAGAATGTCTCTTGCCAGACTGATCCGTCCTGCTTCTGAGGGTGGTGTCAACTTTCCCGACTTTCCTGCATATCAGAAGGCCTTTCTGTTACGTCAAGCTTCCCTCTGGCTGCAAGATCCCACCTCCCCCTGTCCTTTGTGGATTAAGGTTGAACGCACTCTCCTCTCTCCGTTTTCTTTTGCAGAATATCTTGCTTTCTCCCGTAAACCCTCTTCGCTTCCTACTCCTATCCACAAGTATACCCTCAAGCTCTTACTGTCTGCTGCTCCTGGTCCCCCTCTGACCGTCGACGATTTCCTCTTTTCCACCATTTGGCATAATAAGTATCTTTTAATTGGTCGTAAGCCCTTTTACTGGAAATCATGGAGAACCCAAGGTTTGATTTGGATCTCGCAGCTTTTTTCTGGCTCCACCTTTTTCTCTTTTCCTGATCTCTGTTCTTCTTTTGGTTTACCCTTATCCTTTCTCCCCAAGTATCTTTTACTCAAAGCTGCTGTCCGCAAGACTTATGAGCGGATCTCGGGCTCTTCTCCTCCCCTTGTTTCACATGCCCCTATCTCTCAACTTCACTCTCTCCTACGCACCGCCCCCAAGGCATCTCTTATTTATAAGTACCTCCACACACATAAGTTGCTCAGACCTAAATCCAAGGTTGAACATCAATGGGAATACGATCTTGGAACAGATTGGCCGATATCTCTATGGGATAAGTTATGGGCAAAACTCCGTAAAACTTCCAGAGCGGCCTCCCTGACACAGTCCTTATTTTTTATTTATAACAGATTACTCCATACACCTTCTACATTAAACAAGCGATTTCCAAATACCCCAGACATATGCTGGTCGTGTGGTACCCCTAATGCTACCTTACTCCACATGATATTTCTTTGCAAACATGTGCATGATTTTTGGTTACAGGTGTGGGCTCAAGTCAATGTTATTTTCCATACTTGTATTCCTTTCTCTCTCACTCACCTCTTCTTGGGTAGTCTATCTTCTAGTTGGGATAATGGAGATATGCATGTTCGCATTGTTGATTTATTATTGGCTGTAGCTTTTCAGCAGATTACTGTTAATTGGAAAAATGCATCCAATGTTTCCTTTAAAGCGTGGTGGTATAATGTCTGCCACAACCATAGACTTGGTAATGCCTTTGTTTTTCCTGTTCAATTAGCAACTAAACGTGCAGACTTATGGCTCCCCATTACGCTATATTTAAATAACTGTGTTGCCCGCTCTTTTCGTCCAATGCCTGTTCAACAAGAAGTTCCTAAACCCCCATGATACCCTTTCCACATTCAAGATTCTCTAGCATACTGTTTTGTTTTTATTCTTCTAGCGATTTACTGTTTAACTTATAACTGATATACCTTTTATGATTCTTTTCAAATGCCCATGATCACTACTTTATTGTATTTTTCTTTTCTCTTACATATTACATTTGTTATCCCCTCCTTTCCCCTTTCCCCTTCCCCCCTCTTCCCTCCTCCCTCCCTTTCCTAGCTGATATTGTGTATTGATTCTCCCTTTTTCATTCCCTAATAAAACTTCATTGAACTTAGAAAGACACATATGTCATCAGTGATGTAATATCTGACGTCATCAGCAGAGGATTGCGGTCGCGTGAGTTATAGTTGCCTGCACTAACTATAACGAGTGAAATGTCCAGCTAACTATAACATGTGTGAAACCTATGGTTTTTTAAGTGAATTTGCAAGGTTTTTTAAATGCTAATTCCTAACTATAACGTGTGTGAAACCTATGGTTTTTTCAGTGAATTTGTACGTTTTTTTAAATGCTAAGTTATGTGTGATGTATTTTTTTTTTTTAAGGTTTTTCACTTCCGCAGTTCGCGGAATTTTTCCGTTTCTACCGTACGCGCACGCTACGCGTACTCCGCGATTTTTTGCAAAAAAATTTAAGGAAATTTTGGCCCTTGGGGGTCCTTCTGGGACCCCCTGACAACGGCTAGGGGTTCAGGAACTGTCCACCCTGCCCCCTTTTCACGTTCTCCACCTTTGTTTTTCACCCCCTCAGAGCGGAGCGCCCCACCTATTTTGAAAATTTCGCGAGGATTCGTCAATCGGCGCCAAAGTTATTCCAAATAGAATGTTGCGGATTTCCTATGGAAACACGATCCTAACTATAACTATCTATAGATATATATATATATATATATATATATATATATATATATTATCTACTGGCGGTCGCCAGTAGATAGTTATAGTTAGGACCGTGTTTCCATAGGAAAACTCAAAATTCTATTTTGAATAACTTTGGCGCCGGTTGACGAATCTTCGCGAAATTTTCAAAACTAATGGGGCGCTCCACTCAGCTCCTACCCTGAAAGTCTCGGGGTGATTCGTCAAGTGGGGGCCGAGAAAAAAGGGGGGTCCCAAAACGTGTTTTCCCCATGCATTTTTCCATAGGACCTTTAGTCGAAAGGTACAGCCCGAACGGCTGAACAGAATTACTTGAAATTTGGCAGAGAGGTAGTCCTCAGGTCAGGGATGTGCCTTTTGCAGGTCTGGTGTAAATCTGTTCAGTATTTCCTGAGAAAATAGCATCTAAAAGCATATATATATCTATAGGCGCGCTCCGTGCGCGTACGGTAAAACTTACCGTACGCGCACGCTGCCGTGCGCGATCGCGATTCTGATTGGTTGTTAGATCTTAGTAAACATTCGAATCGGTCGAAACCAGGAAGTGTCGGCCGCCATTTTGTCTCTCGCAGTCTGAGGGGGTGAAAAACAAAGGTGGAGAACGTGAAAAGGGGGCAGGGTGGACAGTTCCTGACCCCCTAGCCGTTGTCAGAGGGTCCCAGAAGGACCCCCAAGGGCCCAAATTTCCTTAAATTTTTTTGCAAAAAATCGCGGAGTACGCGTAGCGTGCGCGTACGGTAGAAACGGAAAAATTCCGCGAACTGCGTAACGTGAAAAACCTTAAAAAAAAAAAAATACATCACACATAACTTAGCATTTAAAAAAACGTACAAATTCACTGAAAAAACCATAGGTTTCACACACGTTATAGTTAGGAATTAGCATTTAAAAAACCTTGCAAATTCACTTAAAAAACCATAGGTTTCACACATGTTATAGTTAGCTGGACATTTCACTCGTGAAAAACCATTAAATTCCTCCGTTATAGTTAGTGCAGGCAACTATAACTCACGCGACCGCAATCCTCTGCTGATGACGTCAATTACTTGAAATTTGGCAGAGAGGTAGTCCTCAGGTCAGGGAAGTGCCTTTTGCAGGTCTGGTGTCAATCTGTTCAGTATTTCCTGAGAAAATAGCATTTAAAAGCATATAAATATCTATACGCGCGCACGGTGCAGTGCGCAAGCGAAATTCTGATTGGTTGTTAGATGTCAGTCAACATTCGAATCGGTCGAAATCAGGAAGTGTCGGCCGCCATTTTGTCTCTCGCACTGAAAAGGAAAGGGGGAGAAAAGGTGGAAAACGTGAAAAGGGGGCAGGGAAGAGAGTTCCTGACCCCCTAGCCTTTGTCAGGGGTTCACAGAAGGACCCCCATGGGTGAAATAAACATTTTATTTTTTTTATAAAAATTGCGGGGTGCACGCACGGTGCGCCCAAAGCACGCGCACGGTGCGTGCACGGTGAAAAACCTTAAAAAAAATATATATATTAATAAATACATAACTTAGCATTTAAAAAACTGTACAAATTCAATAAAAAAAACATAGGTTTCACACACGTTATAGTTAGGAATTAGCATTTAAAAAACCTTGCAAATTCACTTAAAAAACCATAGGTTTCACACAGGTTATAGTTAGGTGGACATTTCACTCGTAAAAACCAATGAAATTCCCCCGTTATAGTTAGTTCAGATAACTATAACTCGCGCGACCGCCACTCTATCACAAGGATGATGTCATCAGTGATGTCATGAGTGATGCCACTGACCATGTCATGAGTGATGTAATATGTGACGTCATGAGCAGTGGATTGCGGGCGCGCGAGTTATAGTTATCTGAACTAACTATAACGGGGGAATTTCATTGGTTTTTTACGAGTGAAATGTCCACCTAACTATAACCTGTGTGAAACCTATGGTTTTTTAAGTGAATATATATATATATATATAAAAGTTTGAATAGAATCATCCAGCGGAATTGGCCTTTGGCACTCAGTGACCCTGTGATAGGACCCCTGCTGCCGCAGTGGGTGTCCATCACTTACAGTAAGGCGCCCTCAATGAGAGACACACTAGTCCACACAAGTCCTGAGGTGATTGAAAATAGCAGCTGGATACAATCTGTTAAAGGATTTTTTAGATGCAAAACCTGCAAGGCATGCATTCAGGGAGTCAACACCAACACATACAAAACCCCGTTTAGTGATCAAAACTACACTATTTCCAAATTTTTAACATGTAAGACAGAATATGCTGTTTATGTTCTCTCATGCCCCTGTAATTTACGGTACATAGGCAGCACTAAATTACCTGTCTTTAAACGTATCCTCCAACATCTAAGAGCCATCACAAATCAGGATAATACCTATCCTGTTGCACGGCATTTTAGGGAACAGCATAAATCTGACAACCATTTTCTTAAATATTATGTCATAGATGCTATCCCACCAAGCAGGAGAGGAGGTGACCGTGAAAATAAATTAGGAAGACTTGAAACATGGTACATCCTACAACTGGATACTAAGATCCCCGCAGGTCTTAATGCCACGGAGGATCTGTACACATGTTTAATTTAATACGGCATGCTTGCATGTCCCTACAAACATTGGACGTCAATCACACATAACCTCAGCTCTTAATACCTATTACAATTCTTTTTACATTTGTAAATCAACTTGTCATACTACCTTTTATTAACAGATCCTCTTATGTCTTACAAAAATACGATATTTTACTATTTATTGTAATTTTATAAGGTGTTTTTATTAACATCTCGTAATTCAATTTTTTTACTGTATTTAATATGGTTAGCATATATGTTCTTAGTGGCACCTATCTAGATGTGATATTATACAGATTGGTCGATAGATATATTTTTAAGGCTAAATCACCTTTTTTAGTTTTAAACATTTTTATTGAAATAAGAGATGCTCAAATATTACAGAATACAGAGGAAAAAAATATAAGAAAAAGAAGAAAAAGCAACTAAAAACAGAGAAAATAGCTAGTTAAGTAATGGCAATATCATAACATAAGTTATAGAGTAAACATCCCAGAACAAGAGAAAACATAAGCAAAAACTGGCAGTTGATATGAGATACAGCATTTAAAAAGGAATGTGAGAAATACAATAAAATCAATAGCAAGGTTGAAAGAAAAAAGAAAAAAAAAGAAGAACATAAAGGAAATACCCTGTTGGGAAAAAACAGGAAGTCATGGAAGTTTAGAAACTTCTTGCTGTAACAGGAGTAAAGACAAAGAAGCGCGGGCATTTACGTCAAAAAATACTGTAACTGGATTCCATAGGTCTCTTCGTTTAACGGCTAAAGTTAAGGGATAAACAAAAGTAGTGTCTAATCTATGATTGTAGCAAACAGCATACCACCACGCTTTGTAAGATAATTTGGTAAAATCTTTCCAGTTTTTGGTGATTTGTTGAAATGTCACAGCTATTAGTAAATCAACTATTCTAATACTACTAGTGCAATGTTCCCAGATGGGAGATAAACTCCATAAGAAACTGTGAGATAGAGAAAAAGGATGAGTGGAAGAAAAAATCGTGGTAATTTGAGACCAGACCTGTCTCCAAAATTTAAGAACAAGGTGACAGCCAAAAAGCATGTGGAAAAGGTCCGCATGTGGTAGGGAACAAGACCAACACTTATCTGAGGAATCAGGGAAGTGACTGCTAAGGGTAAGAGGTGAAAACAATAAACGATTGTAAATAAAAAATAGTGTTTGGGTAGTATTGGCCGCCCTAGAGGATGTACAAATTTTTAACCACAATTTGTCCCATAACGTAACAGGCCATGAAGTTTCAAAATCCTGTTCCCAATGCTCTTCTGTACTGGTTTTGATGCGAGGATACGACAGAGTGTGAAAAGAGGCGTATATTTTGGAAGCTTTAGAATGCATAAGAAGTAAAGAGTACAAGGAAGGCGCATCAGAAGATGCGGGAGTTAACGAGGGAGATGCAGCAAGATGAGCTTCATAGGCTTGCTGTAAGGCTCGAGTCAACAGTAAATATTTGTCTTGAAAAGTAAGAGGAAGGTTGAAAGAAGTCGCAGCTAAAGCAAAGGGGATGACTCGAGTATGATGAAATAGTTGCTTCACCCAAATAAGACCCCGTGACCTCCAAGATTTCCAAAAGACTGGCGTATTGTTAATTAAAATGGATGTATTATGCCAAATAGGTTGGTCGAAAAAGGATGAACTAGGTAGACAAGGAAACATTTTGGGAAGTATGCTTAAGAATAGGGGTGGAAATGGATTGAGGTCTTCGGGAGAACAAAAGATACTCTTTGAAAGAGAAGGGAGAAATGAAAGACTGCTCTAAGGTTAACCAGAGAGGAGATGTTAGTGAGATGTCCTCAAGCCAATGAGAAACTTGATGTAACAGGAACGATTTATGGTATAGGGAAAAGTTAGGAAAATTTACCCCACCCTCCTTTTTAGGACGCATCAGTTTAACCAGAGACATACGGGACTTTTTATGACCCCATAAAAAGGAAGAGAGAATAGAGTTAATCTTCTTGAAATATTTCAAGGGGATAGGAAGTGGGATGTTAGAGATTGTGAACAAAACAATTGGAGAGAGCATCATTTTTATGGTATCTAATCGTCCCCACCAGGACAGGTAAAGAGGATGCCACTTGCTAGTGAGAGTAGTTAATTTTTGTATACAATCTTCCATAGATTTAGTAATTGTGCCCGAGAAAGAGGAATGAAAGAAGAGGCCTAGATATTTAATAGAATTAGGGCTCCAAGCAAAACCTGAAGGAGAAAAATCATCCTTGAAGGTTCCTTTAGTGAGTGGTAAGATCTCGCATTTATCTTTATTTAGTTTGTAACCTGAAACTAGAGTAAAGGAATGAACTTCATCAAGAAATACTGGGATGGAGGTGACTGGCTGAGACACAAACAATAAAACATCATCAGCATAAGCTGCCATTTTAATGTTGGAATCATGAAAAGTGAAACCGTGAATATCATCATTCTGACGAATTCTTAAAAGAAAAGGTTCTAGGGCAAGATTAAACAAAAAGGGGGAAAGTGGGCATCCTTGCCGAACCCCCCTCCCCAACGAAAAATAAGAGGACAAACCTCCATTCGCCGAAATGGCAGCTCTAGGACAAGAATAAAGAAAGGAAATCAAGGAAGAAATTTTTGGTCCAAAACCGAACCACTTAAGAGTAGCAAATAGATAGGGCCATTCAACTCGATCAAAAGCTTTTTCCGCATCCAAAGCTATGGCTGCAAGGGAGTGGGGGCAGTGCGAAGTCTTAGAGAGAACGTCAAAAAACAATCTGGTGTTGTCTGATAACAACCTGCCCTTAACAAAGCCAGATTGTTCCTTCCCTAAGAGCTTGGGTAATGAGGATTCCAAACGCAAAGCCAAGACTTTAGAGAAAATTTTATAGTCAATATTTACCAGAGAGATAGGGCGATAGTTTTTACAATACTGTGAATCCTTACCCGGCTTCGGAATGATACAAATAAGAGCATCGGAGAATGAAACAGAAGCCGAACCAGTTTGTAGAAAAGTGGAGAGAAGTAGATGCAATTTAGGAATTAGCAAATTTGAGAAACAGGAAAAGAATTCAACAGTAAAGCCATCCGGTCCCGGCGCTTTACTGTGTTTGAGAGTATGAAGAGCGTGAAGAAGATCTCTATGAGTAAGATCGGACTCTAAGGAAGAAAGGTCCGGGGGGGGATCAAAAGGACATGATATAGTAGACAAAAAGTGGGAAATGGATTGTTCAGACGAAGATGTTTCAGAGGTATATAATGTTTTGTAAAAAAGCAAGAATTCTTGTAAGATGTCCTCGTTTTTATGTTTCAGCAGACCATCCTGACCATAAATAGATTCAATGTTTACTTTATTATGTTTGACCTTTAAGTAATTAGCTAATAGTTTACCAGCCTTATTCTGCCCGCCATAGAATTTGGCGCTAGACTTTAAGAGAAAATTAGAGGCATTGAATGTAGAGTCCTTATTTAATTGAAGTTTGGCAGAAACGAGGTCATTTAAGCAAGTTTTTGAATTAGAAGTGTAATATAAGTGCTCTAAATGTTTAATTTTAGAGAGTAGAACATTAGTATCCTTTTGGCCTTTCTTCCGTTTACGAGAAACATAAGTAATGATAAAGTCCCTAGCCGACGCCTTAAAGGCATCCCAGACTACAGGGAATGGAACTTCATCTGTATGGTTAAGCAAAAAATATTCATGAAAAAAAGACGTGAAAGAAGATATAGATTCTGCATCAAGAAGAAGAGCATTATTAAAACGCCACTTTTTAAAGGAACTAGGATTTTGTAACCCATCTAATGTAATGGAAACTGGGGCATGATCTGATATTAGAATGGAACCAATATCAGAAGAAATGAGGGACTGAGTGAGGCGATGTGAAAGAAAAAAATAATCTAGTCTAGACTGAGTGTGATGAGGGGGTGAGAAGAAAGAGTATTCTCGGGAAGTGGGGTTGCAAAGTCTCCAGGCGTCAGTAAACTTGAATTGTGCAATAAGATGAGTAAAAGCCTTTTGTGACTTATGAGGAATATAGGTGCTAGCTGAGTGCCTATCCAAAAAGGGGTCACACACTTCATTACAGTCCCCTACTAGAATAAAATTATCAACATAATGCTGAGTAATTATCGGAGCTAAAGAGGACCAAAAAGAGGGATCCCCACAAGTAGGGGCGTACACATTTAAAATAGAAAGGGAAACATTATCAAGAGTAAAGTTGACCAACACCCATCTACCTGAAATATCAGCAAAATGCGTTACTGAATGAATTGGGAGAGAATTTTTAAATAAAAACACAACGCCATTACGTTTACCATCACCTGGAGAAAAATACACCTCACCCACCCATCCCCTTTTCAATTTGGCAGATTCCACCGCTGATAAATGTGATTCCTGTAAACAAGCTATCTGCATTAAGTGTGTTCAGATGGGATAACACCCTCTGTCTTTTAATTGGTGAATGCAAACCTCTAACATTCCAAGAAAATAATTTTAAAGGCATGAAGCAATGTTAAAAGAAGAATATATCAACATACCAGTAAAAGGAGAAGTATAAAGATAAACAAAGAACATGATATGAGATGCATTCATATAAGATAATAAAAGACAACAAAGATAAAGGAAATTAGTATCAGGAGAAACATCAAAGTGAAAACCAGTAATAAGATAAGAAAAGAATGGGAAAATAAGCGCACATAGAAGAAGCATAAATAAGATCAGGAACAAAGAGAGATGGAAAAATGTGATCAAGATAGAGAGAAAAAAGGGAACTAGCGAGCATAAAGAGGAAAGAAAAATAACAAGAAGAACAATAAAATAGAAGAAGGAGGATAATAAACTTACATATTGTCGGAGACTAACAAAAGGGGAGGAGGGTGGAGGCCACATAGAGCAATGACGATCCTTAAGCTCCCAAGGGAAGGCAGGGAGGGAGGACAACCGCAACGAACTCCAGGGACACGAAGGTAAATGGTGACTTGAGGGAGGAAATCTGTAATAAGGGGGGAGAGAAAGAGGAGAACATTAGATGTGAAGCACATATACAATTAACAGGAGAACAAAACCACAAATTGAGAAGACCGTATAAACAGAACAGTCATAACAGATCAATCAAGAAAAAAGGCGAACAATCATTAATACAGTACAGAAAAATGTAACCAAATATTAAGAACTAGACGATGCAGCAGTGTCCATGCTGGTAGCGCTATGAGAATACAGAAAGCTCTTCAATTTCAGCGGATCATCATAAGTGGTAGTCTTGTTGTTGAAAGTCACCTTGAATAGGCAAGGATGAAAAAGCCCATATCTCGCTCCCATAGAGCGGAGCTGCGGACGGAGTGAAAGGTAGTCCTTACGCCGATCAGCAGTAGATTTTGCATAATCCTGTGAAAAGAAAAGCCGACTACCAGACCATGTGAGTCGAGGAAGTGCCCTGGCAGCAGATAAAACGGTGAGTAGATTGGTGTATTCCAAAAAATAGAGTATAACACCTCGCGGCTTCTTAGCATGAGTAGACGAGAAGCTGGTTGGAGGAGGACCTAACCGGTGAGCCCTTTGGATGTTCAAACTAGTAGTATCCGGCAACTGAAGAACTTTCGGCAGAAAGGATTTGAAAAATGCTAAGGCATCAGAACCCTCTGAATTTTCCGCCAGGCCATAAATGAGAAGGTTATTTCTCCTGCCTCTGTTTTCCAAATTCTCAATTTGTTTGTGGAGTGCAGACACTTGAGCACATAATGGGTCAACCTTGGCAACTGAGGAAGTAAGATTGTCAACATGGTGTTCTAAATGGGTAACACGACCATCAATACTCGACCATTTATCGGAAAGTAGCTGAAGAGTAGACTTGGTTTCCTCAAGGGTAGATTTAGTTTCCTCAATAAAAGGACGTAAAGCCCTGATTTCTTCCAAAAGTATATCCATTGTCACTGATGAGTTTTGCTTGGGAGGAGACGGAGGATCTTTCTTTAGCCTTTTGGTTGAAGCTTTGGTGACGCCACTCGTGTGTGGAGCAGAGACTAAAGAAGGCCTCTTTACCGATGGATCAGAGGAGTCATCCATCTCTAAGCACCTGTATCTAGATCCTGTTTGAAGAAGAAATTTACGAGGAGTTGGAGAAGGCTTGCGCAGCTCCTTGTACAGTCTTCCCATAGATGCTAGAACGAAAGCAGAAGTAGTAGCCACAAGATGAGGAAACAATGAACAGCAGCACCAGGTGACGTAGGTATTCAGAGGCGTGACCAAGTTAGTACTGCTTTAGAACATTTGGAAGAACCAGGACGAAATAGCTTGTAAATGAGGCAACAATCAGCACATAGCACAATTAGAAAGCTTCGCACAGCTGCCAGGCGACGAAGAATAATGTTAAACAAGAGGCAACAGTTAGATGGCAGTTATATGGACACGTAATAACTTCATACATCTTTATGAGGTAAACGAACAAAAGTCAAATTGTGGTTAGATAGAGAACGTGGCTCATGTCTGGTAAGCAATAGGTGAGATAGTTCGCAAAATAATGATCAAACATAATGCAGCGTCGCTGTGAAGAAGAAGGAAGAGCCAGGTATGAGAGGAAAATTGCTTAAAAAGAAAAACGGTCAAAAAAAGAGCCAGAACTCCGCCCAAACAGGAAGAAAACACATCTAGGCGTGCAGCAGGCTATTTGAGTGAAGAATGGTCAGGGCAGTCCACCGTTACCTTCAATAGGCAGGAAACGCCATGTTTGGAGCGCCATACGCGCCGATGCAGGAGTTCTCTTCAAAGACGATACAAAATGGCGGACGCGGTGACTGAAACCGGCGCCTCACACTCGTTGACAAAACTGGAGAGAAGGAGATAAATATGAGGCGCCAAAGTCACCCCAGCAATGCCACAGCCATTCCGAAGGATAAATCCACGATTCCCCTGAGTGCCAGACACGTTGGGAGTCTCGTTGCGGTAACTCCGTACCACGCCACCCGGGAGAGCTACGGAAACGCTGCCATTGTCCGTGGGCGCTAGCCACGCCCCCCCCCCAGGCTAAATCACCTTTTTATCTATTTATTGGCATTTTTGGCACAAATTAACACTTACGCACTTTACAGGTGCGATCGGTCCACTTTGAATGGGTATAGATGAACCTGAGATTAGATCAAGGAATCCACCCATCAGTAACATAAGACAGAGGATTTGCCTAAAAGGTAGGACTATGGTTTAAAACCACATTAACCTTAAATGATGAATGTTACTAGAACAACAATATAGGTCGAGGTATTTAACTAGCGAATTTCTATGATCATTCGAACGCAAAAGCAATAACTGGAGGCAATGTCTGATCCCACTATATATGCAGAGGAAATATTACCTCTTAAAACAGAATAAACAAGACAATAAGATAATGTATTATCAACATGAACCTACATAATTTACTTGAATGGCCCCTTGAATTACGAAAGCCCGGTTTATTTATTTGGCTCTTTTTGCACATACATCGCACATAACACATTGCACTTTTACAGAAACAATAGCTGTATCTTTTATTGTTTTTGCTTTTAATTAATGTACCACGATGGAGGAAAGAGAATTCTTAAAAATTTCTATACTTAGACAAGCATTGGGCACAGCAGGCATTATGAACGACATGGTGGTATTTTACCGATATGTATAGATATGACTAGGTAAAGCATATTCACCAAAATTGGTGTTAATGTGCACCTTTGAAAATGAAATTGCATCAAGTGTTTAACCATTACATAAATACCATGTGGGCTTTACACGATGTAAATAAGGCCAAGCTTTTGTCTATGTCTATTTTGAAATCAGTACGTCATGTCCGTCATGTGATCATCAGCACACTCGTACTTTCACTTTAAAAGGGAGTTACCTCTATTATGCCACTGTCATGTGATCAAGGCTCAGGCGAGCCGAAACGTGTAATGGCGACAAAGGAATAAAGGAATAACTTTGCACAAATTTCTGGGTCTGTGTCCATCTTTCGGGAGAGCAGCTCGTTGAAGTTCAGCGGAGGAATACTCGTAATATTACTGGTCGTTTGCTTGTCTCGCATGACCATTCACAGACCCCCCTACTCGGAACAGGTCGACGGAGCAGTGAGACTTTTCTTCCGGGGCAACCTGGAAGCCCGCCTACATCCCATAAAGGATACCGACCGCCGGACCCCTCACAACCCAGAAGAAGCCAGGAAACCTGAAGAAATTCAGTAAACGCCGAGTCGGAGGATGCAGGGAATACAGAAGAGTGCAGGTAGGCACACAAGTGGGTATTGTTGGGTGAGGAGGCGTGCAATTCTTCAAACAATGCAGCTACACTTAACTCTGCATTAGGTGAAGTTTTGATAACACGGATAATTTTCCTAATGTCGGCCGACGTGGCAAGAGCACGGGAAGCGGCAGCAACAGAGATGTTCTCTGACACCCTCCCGTCTACGAGCAATACGACGGAGCCTATACCGGATAAAACAAATACGAATAATTCAGTGAGGGACTTATTCAGAAAACTTGAGAAAAAAATGAAATCTGAAATGAGCAAATGGTGGGAGTCTAAATCGCTACAAGGGTATATTGAGGTCAACAGGATACCTAGAGGTTTACGCATATTAACGGCACCAAGTTACGAGGAACCCAACCCTGAATTAATGAAAGAATGGGCTGAATGCAACCTAGAATCTTCTAGGAAATTGACTCTTATCCTAATTAAATACGCAGACATTGACAGAGCCAAGCTTCTGAGTGAAATAGATGAAATTAATGAAGAATTGGAAAAATACGAACATAAGGATGAACAAAACAAATTAAGGAACGAAATGATGACTCGCCTACAAAAAGAGGAGGAAAAAATCAAAATCAGAAAAGCATTTAAATTCCAGAGAGATAGAACGGACTATGAGTTGGGTCAAATTTTTACTTTTGCCAAACGCTATGACGCACTGAGAATGTCCAAATTTCGTAATGTGGATGGAGTACCAATAATGTCTAAACACAACGAGGGCCAATCCAATCCAATGGCAAATACCCCCCAATCAGAAGTCAGCTCAGGGGGAAGTAGCGAATCCGAATCTGAGATGCGCAACACCACAATGATGGGACTTAAATCCAAGCCATCCCCAGGAGAGGAACTTAATTTTTTATGCCAAGAACGCAGACAAACACTGCGTCCAAGACCTCCAGCAAATCAAGCACCTCCAACTACAAACGGCGGCAGAGGCGTAAAGCCAGCAGCAAACGAGCAAAAACAAATAAGAAGGAGAGGACGGGGATATTGGAGGAACAAACAATAATGGACGAACAGGTAGAAAACACCATCATCAATCTGTCCAATGTTGTGCTGACGAAACAAGAAACAAATATACTAAGACTTGGTCTCTCATATGCGCCACAAAATAACTTTGATTATGCAGCAACCAGACTTGATTTATACAAAGGGGTACGAAAGTTAAAATTGAAGAAGCATTTTCTTATCAATACACCCAATCAAGCAACCAACAGACAAGTCTTTACAACTGACATTAAACGAGGGGTGACGACTTTGACTCAATCTGATGCACCCCTTTTACAAATTATGGACGATTTAAACAACGAAAGCAATCATACAAATGAAACCTTGGAAGCCAGTCCATTCAAACCTAAATCCTCCTTCAATCCAATAATGATTCGTGATTCCATTGACATTTTTCATGAAGCTGTAACCACACAAATCAAAGAGCTACATAGGAAGACACAATCCAAAACAAGACATTACAACAAAGTCAATCAGCAATATCGATTGTTAACATCCAAATTACAAAAAAACAAGGAAATTATAATCCGCAATAGCGATAAGGGCGGCAACATTGCAATTTGGCCAACAACTTTATATAATAAAGAAGCGTATAAACAACTCAATGATCGTGATTGCTACACAAGGATTACCACGGGCAACATGAAAATCACACACAAGGAATTCCATCTTAAGCTCGCTAAATGGAAAAATGCGAAATTGATCAGCAATGATGAATTCAAATTCTTAAAACATGACAATCCCACAACACCGACCATCTATTTCATCCCAAAAATTCACAAGAACTACAACGAACCCCCTGGAAGACCAATAATCAGTGCTAAAAACAGTTTGGTGGAACACACAACAAAATACATTGATTATTATTTACAGGAGTTTGTACAGAATCTACCATCCTACGTAAAAGACACTAGTGACTTTCTCAGGAAAATTTCGAACTTTGAGTGGCAGGATGATTATTTACTGATGGCATTGGATGTAACCTCCCTGTACACCAGCATTAAACATACGGACGGTATAACAGCAATCCAATATTACCTTGCACAAAGATCCACACAGCATCAAGAACATAGCAATATGCTTGTAGAAATGATTGAATTCTGTTTGCATAACAACACCTTTATGTTTAATAGCCAACTATATCAGCAAACCAGAGGTGTAGCTATGGGGGCCAGCTTCTCCCCAAGCTATGCATGTCTGCACATGGGCAGATGGGAGGAGCTGGTCCTCAAGGAGGAATTTGTTGATAATATCATGAATAATGTCAAAATCTGGCTCAGATACATTGATGATCTCTTTGTAGTTTGGCATGGCACACCACAACAAGCAAATGAGTTCATTTAGAATATCAATGTCATCAATATGAATTTACATTTCACCGCCACAGTCAGTCATTCCCAGATTGAATTCTTAGATACCCAAGTCTACATAAGCAATAACAAAATTGAAACCCGACTTTTTAGAAAACAGACAGCGGGTAACTCCACCCTTCATGCATCCAGTGCGCATCCTAAACACCTTATCAACAGCATCCCCTATGGGGAAATGCTGCACATTAGGTGCATATGTAGCAACAATCAGGACCTAAAGGTAGCACAGGATGAAAGTAACTGTCGCTTTATGCAACGTGGGTACAAAACTATTGTCATTGACAATGCTATCAAGAAGTCCATGTCCTGGAGTAGGGAGGAAGCTATTAAGGACAAAAAAGCTGACAAGAAATCCCATGATAAATCTAGGAGGGCCAGCCCTGATAATATAACCCATGGCAATACTGAAGGCACTAATTTGAAAGAGGAATTCCGTCTGATCATTCAATATAGCCAACAACACAAAAGTTTGAATAGAATCATCCAGCGGAATTGGCCTTTGGCACTCAGTGACCCTGTGATAGGACCCCTGCTGCCGCAGAGGGTGTCCATCACTTACAGTAAGGCGCCCTCAATGAGAGACACACTAGTCCACACAAGTCCTGAGGTGATTGACAATAGCAGCTGGATACAATCTGTTAAAGGATTTTTTAGATGCAAAACCTGCAAGGCATGCATTCAGGGAGTCAACACCAACACATACAAAACCCCGTTTAGTGATCAAAACTACACTATTTCCAAGTTTTTAACATGTAAGACAGAATATGCTGTTTATGTTCTCTCATGCCCCTGTAATTTACGGTACATAGGCAGCACTAAATTACCTGTCTTTAAACGTATCCTCCAACATCTAAGAGCCATCACAAATCAGGATAATACCTATCCTGTTGCACGGCATTTTAGGGAACAGCATAAATCTGACAACCATTTTCTTAAATATTATGTCATAGATGCTATCCCACCAAGCAGGAGAGGAGGTGACTGTGAAAATAAATTAAGAAAACTTGAAACACGGTACATCCTACAACTGGATACTAAGCACCCCGCAGGTCTTAATGTCACGGAGGATCTGTACATATTTTTAATTTAATACGGCATGCTTGCATGTCCCTACAAACATTGGACGTCAATCACACGTAACCTCAGCTCTTAATACCTATTACAATTCTTTTTACATTTGTAAATCAACTTGTCATACTAGCTTTTATTAACAGATCCTCTTATGTCTTACAAAAATACGATATTTTACTATTTATTGTAATTTTATAAGGTGTTTTTATTAACATCTCGTAATTCAATCTTTTTACTGTATTTATTATGGTTAGCATATATGTTCTTAGTGGCACCTATCTAGATGTGATATTATACAGATAGGTCGATAGATATATTTTTAAGGCTAAATCACCTTTTTATCTATTTATTTTTTACACAAATTAAATGCACTGACACTTATGCACTTTACAGGTGCGGTCGGTCCACTTTGAATGGGTATAGATGAACCTGATATTAAGGAATCCACCCATCAGTAACATAAGACAGAGAATTTGCCTAAAAGGTAGGACTATGGTTTAAAACCACATTAACCTTAAATGATGAATGTTACTAGAACAACAATATAGGTCGAGGTATTTAACAAGCGAATTTCTATGATCATTCGAACGCAAAAACAATAACTGGAGGCAATGTCTGATCCCACTATATATGCAGAGGAAATATTACCTCTTAAAACAGAATAAACAAGACAATAAGATAATGTATTATCAACATGAACCTACATAATTTACTTGAATGGCCCCTTGAATTACGAAAGCCCGGTTTATTTATTTGGCTCTTTTTGCACATACATCGCACATAACACATTGCACTTTTACAGAAACAATAGCTGTATCTTTTATTGTTTTTGCTTTTAATTAATGTACCACGATGGAGGAAAGAGAATTCTTAAAAATTTCTATACTTAGACAAGCATTGGGCACAGCAGGCATTATGAACGACATGGTGGTATTTTACCGATATGTATAGATATGACTAGGTAAAGCATATTCACCAAAATTGGTGTTAATGTGCACCTTTGAAAATGAAATTGCATCAAGTGTTTAACCATTACATAAATACCATGTGGGCTTTACACGATGTAAATAAGGCCAAGCTTTTGTCTATGTCTATTTTGAAATCAGTACGTCATGTCCGTCATGTGATCATCAGCACACTCGTACTTTCACTTTAAAAGGGAGTTACCTCTATTATGCCACTGTCATGTGATCAAGGCTCAGGCGAGCCGAAACGTGTAATGGCGACAAAGGAATAAAGGAATAACTTTGCACAAATTTCTGGGTCTGTGTCCATCTTTCGGGAGAGCAGCTCGTTGAAGTTCAGCGGAGGAATACTCGTAATATTACTGGTCGTTTGCTTGTCTCGCATGACCATTCACAGACCCCCCTACTCGGAACAGGTCGACGGAGCAGTGAGACTTTTCTTCCGGGGCAACCTGGAAGCCCGCCTACATCCCATAAAGGATACCGACCGCCGGACCCCTCACAACCCAGAAGAAGCCAGGAAACCTGAAGAAATTCAGTAAACGCCGAGTCGGAGGATGCAGGGAATACAGAAGAGTGCAGGTAGGCACACAAGTGGGTATTGTTGGGTGAGGAGGCGTGCAATTCTTCAAACAATGCAGCTACACTTAACTCTGCATTAGGTGAAGTTTTGATAACACGGATAATTTTCCTAATGTCGGCCAACGTGGCAAGAGCACGGGAAGCGGCAGCAACAGAGATGTTCTCTGACACCCTCCCGTCTACGAGCAATACGACGGAGCCTATACCGGATAAAACAAATACGAATAATTCAGTGAGGGACTTATTCAGAAAACTTGAGAAAAAAATGAAATCTGAAATGAGCAAATGGTGGGAGTCTAAATCGCTACAAGGGTATATTGAGGTCAACAGGATACCTAGAGGTTTACGCATATTAACGGCACCAAGTTACGAGGAACCCAACCCTGAATTAATGAAAGAATGGGCTGAATGCAACCTAGAATCTTCTAGGAAATTGACTCTTATCCTAATTAAATACGCAGACATTGACAGAGCCAAGCTTCTGAGTGAAATAGATGAAATTAATGAAGAATTGGAAAAATACGAACATAAGGATGAACAAAACAAATTAAGGAACGAAATGATGACTCGCCTACAAAAAGAGGAGGAAAAAATCAAAATCAGAAAAGCATTTAAATTCCAGAGAGATAGAACGGACTATGAGTTGGGTCAAATTTTTACTTTTGCCAAACGCTATGACGCACTGAGAATGTCCAAATTTCGTAATGTGGATGGAGTACCAATAATGTCTAAACACAACGAGGGCCAATCCAATCCAATGGCAAATACCCCCCAATCAGAAGTCAGCTCAGGGGGAAGTAGCGAATCCGAATCTGAGATGCGCAACACCACAATGATGGGACTTAAATCCAAGCCATCCCCAGGAGAGGAACTTAATTTTTTATGCCAAGAACGCAGACAAACACTGCGTCCAAGACCTCCAGCAAATCAAGCACCTCCAACTACAAACGGCGGCAGAGGCGTAAAGCCAGCAGCAAACGAGCAAAAACAAATAAGAAGGAGAGGACGGGGATATTGGAGGAACAAACAATAATGGACGAACAGGTAGAAAACACCATCATCAATCTGTCCAATGTTGTGCTGACGAAACAAGAAACAAATATACTAAGACTTGGTCTCTCATATGCGCCACAAAATAACTTTGATTATGCAGCAACCAGACTTGATTTATACAAAGGGGTACGAAAGTTAAAATTGAAGAAGCATTTTCTTATCAATACACCCAATCAAGCAACCAACAGACAAGTCTTTACAACTGACATTAAACGAGGGGTGACGACTTTGACTCAATCTGATGCACCCCTTTTACAAATTATGGACGATTTAAACAACGAAAGCAATCATACAAATGAAACCTTGGAAGCCAGTCCATTCAAACCTAAATCCTCCTTCAATCCAATAATGATTCGTGATTCCATTGACATTTTTCATGAAGCTGTAACCACACAAATCAAAGAGCTACATAGGAAGACACAATCCAAAACAAGACATTACAACAAAGTCAATCAGCAATATCGATTGTTAACATCCAAATTACAAAAAAACAAGGAAATTATAATCCGCAATAGCGATAAGGGCGGCAACATTGCAATTTGGCCAACAACTTTATATAATAAAGAAGCGTATAAACAACTCAATGATCGTGATTGCTACACAAGGATTACCACGGGCAACATGAAAATCACACACAAGGAATTCCATCTTAAGCTCGCTAAATGGAAAAATGCGAAATTGATCAGCAATGATGAATTCAAATTCTTAAAACATGACAATCCCACAACACCGACCATCTATTTCATCCCAAAAATTCACAAGAACTACAACGAACCCCCTGGAAGACCAATAATCAGTGCTAAAAACAGTTTGGTGGAACACACAACAAAATACATTGATTATTATTTACAGGAGTTTGTACAGAATCTACCATCCTACGTAAAAGACACTAGTGACTTTCTCAGGAAAATTTCGAACTTTGAGTGGCAGGATGATTATTTACTGATGGCATTGGATGTAACCTCCCTGTACACCAGCATTAAACATACGGACGGTATAACAGCAATCCAATATTACCTTGCACAAAGATCCACACAGCATCAAGAACATAGCAATATGCTTGTAGAAATGATTGAATTCTGTTTGCATAACAACACCTTTATGTTTAATAGCCAACTATATCAGCAAACCAGAGGTGTAGCTATGGGGGCCAGCTTCTCCCCAAGCTATGCATGTCTGCACATGGGCAGATGGGAGGAGCTGGTCCTCAAGGAGGAATTTGTTGATAATATCATGAATAATGTCAAAATCTGGCTCAGATACATTGATGATCTCTTTGTAGTTTGGCATGGCACACCACAACAAGCAAATGAGTTCATTTAGAATATCAATGTCATCAATATGAATTTACATTTCACCGCCACAGTCAGTCATTCCCAGATTGAATTCTTAGATACCCAAGTCTACATAAGCAATAACAAAATTGAAACCCGACTTTTTAGAAAACAGACAGCGGGTAACTCCACCCTTCATGCATCCAGTGCGCATCCTAAACACCTTATCAACAGCATCCCCTATGGGGAAATGCTGCACATTAGGTGCATATGTAGCAACAATCAGGACCTAAAGGTAGCACAGGATGAAAGTAACTGTCGCTTTATGCAACGTGGGTACAAAACTATTGTCATTGACAATGCTATCAAGAAGTCCATGTCCTGGAGTAGGGAGGAAGCTATTAAGGACAAAAAAGCTGACAAGAAATCCCATGATAAATCTAGGAGGGCCAGCCCTGATAATATAACCCATGGCAATACTGAAGGCACTAATTTGAAAGAGGAATTCCGTCTGATCATTCAATATAGCCAACAACACAAAAGTTTGAATAGAATCATCCAGCGGAATTGGCCTTTGGCACTCAGTGACCCTGTGATAGGACCCCTGCTGCCGCAGAGGGTGTCCATCACTTACAGTAAGGCGCCCTCAATGAGAGACACACTAGTCCACACAAGTCCTGAGGTGATTGACAATAGCAGCTGGATACAATCTGTTAAAGGATTTTTTAGATGCAAAACCTGCAAGGCATGCATTCAGGGAGTCAACACCAACACATACAAAACCCCGTTTAGTGATCAAAACTACACTATTTCCAAGTTTTTAACATGTAAGACAGAATATGCTGTTTATGTTCTCTCATGCCCCTGTAATTTACGGTACATAGGCAGCACTAAATTACCTGTCTTTAAACGTATCCTCCAACATCTAAGAGCCATCACAAATCAGGATAATACCTATCCTGTTGCACGGCATTTTAGGGAACAGCATAAATCTGACAACCATTTTCTTAAATATTATGTCATAGATGCTATCCCACCAAGCAGGAGAGGAGGTGACTGTGAAAATAAATTAAGAAAACTTGAAACACGGTACATCCTACAACTGGATACTAAGCACCCCGCAGGTCTTAATGTCACGGAGGATCTGTACATATTTTTAATTTAATACGGCATGCTTGCATGTCCCTACAAACATTGGACGTCAATCACACGTAACCTCAGCTCTTAATACCTATTACAATTCTTTTTACATTTGTAAATCAACTTGTCATACTAGCTTTTATTAACAGATCCTCTTATGTCTTACAAAAATACGATATTTTACTATTTATTGTAATTTTATAAGGTGTTTTTATTAACATCTCGTAATTCAATCTTTTTACTGTATTTATTATGGTTAGCATATATGTTCTTAGTGGCACCTATCTAGATGTGATATTATACAGATAGGTCGATAGATATATTTTTAAGGCTAAATCACCTTTTTATCTATTTATTTTTTACACAAATTAAATGCACTGACACTTATGCACTTTACAGGTGCGGTCGGTCCACTTTGAATGGGTATAGATGAACCTGATATTAAGGGATCCACCCATCAGTAACATAAGACAGAGAATTTGCCTAAAAGGTAGGACTATGGTTTAAAACCACATTAACCTTAAATGATGAATGTTACTAGAACAACAATATAGGTCGAGGTATTTAACAAGCGAATTTCTATGATCATTCGAACGCAAAAACAATAACTGGAGGCAATGTCTGATCCCACTATATATGCAGAGGAAATATTACCTCTTAAAACAGAATAAACAAGACAATAAGATAATGTATTATCAACATGAACCTACATAATTTACTTGAATGGCCCCTTGAATTACGAAAGCCCGGTTTATTTATTTGGCTCTTTTTGCACATACATCGCACATAACACATTGCACTTTTACAGAAACAATAGCTGTATCTTTTATTGTTTTTGCTTTTAATTAATGTACCACGATGGAGGAAAGAGAATTCTTAAAAATTTCTATACTTAGACAAGCATTGGGCACAGCAGGCATTATGAACGACATGGTGGTATTTTACCGATATGTATAGATATGACTAGGTAAAGCATATTCACCAAAATTGGTGTTAATGTGCACCTTTGAAAATGAAATTGCATCAAGTGTTTAACCATTACATAAATACCATGTGGGCTTTACACGATGTAAATAAGGCCAAGCTTTTGTCTATGTCTATTTTGAAATCAGTACGTCATGTCCGTCATGTGATCATCAGCACACTCGTACTTTCACTTTAAAAGGGAGTTACCTCTATTATGCCACTGTCATGTGATCAAGGCTCAGGCGAGCCGAAACGTGTAATGGCGACAAAGGAATAAAGGAATAACTTTGCACAAATTTCTGGGTCTGTGTCCATCTTTCGGGAGAGCAGCTCGTTGAAGTTCAGCGGAGGAATACTCGTAATATTACTGGTCGTTTGCTTGTCTCGCATGACCATTCACAGACCCCCCTACTCGGAACAGGTCGACGGAGCAGTGAGACTTTTCTTCCGGGGCAACCTGGAAGCCCGCCTACATCCCATAAAGGATACCGACCGCCGGACCCCTCACAACCCAGAAGAAGCCAGGAAACCTGAAGAAATTCAGTAAACGCCGAGTCGGAGGATGCAGGGAATACAGAAGAGTGCAGGTAGGCACACAAGTGGGTATTGTTGGGTGAGGAGGCGTGCAATTCTTCAAACAATGCAGCTACACTTAACTCTGCATTAGGTGAAGTTTTGATAACACGGATAATTTTCCTAATGTCGGCCAACGTGGCAAGAGCACGGGAAGCGGCAGCAACAGAGATGTTCTCTGACACCCTCCCGTCTACGAGCAATACGACGGAGCCTATACCGGATAAAACAAATACGAATAATTCAGTGAGGGACTTATTCAGAAAACTTGAGAAAAAAATGAAATCTGAAATGAGCAAATGGTGGGAGTCTAAATCGCTACAAGGGTATATTGAGGTCAACAGGATACCTAGAGGTTTACGCATATTAACGGCACCAAGTTACGAGGAACCCAACCCTGAATTAATGAAAGAATGGGCTGAATGCAACCTAGAATCTTCTAGGAAATTGACTCTTATCCTAATTAAATACGCAGACATTGACAGAGCCAAGCTTCTGAGTGAAATAGATGAAATTAATGAAGAATTGGAAAAATACGAACATAAGGATGAACAAAACAAATTAAGGAACGAAATGATGACTCGCCTACAAAAAGAGGAGGAAAAAATCAAAATCAGAAAAGCATTTAAATTCCAGAGAGATAGAACGGACTATGAGTTGGGTCAAATTTTTACTTTTGCCAAACGCTATGACGCACTGAGAATGTCCAAATTTCGTAATGTGGATGGAGTACCAATAATGTCTAAACACAACGAGGGCCAATCCAATCCAATGGCAAATACCCCCCAATCAGAAGTCAGCTCAGGGGGAAGTAGCGAATCCGAATCTGAGATGCGCAACACCACAATGATGGGACTTAAATCCAAGCCATCCCCAGGAGAGGAACTTAATTTTTTATGCCAAGAACGCAGACAAACACTGCGTCCAAGACCTCCAGCAAATCAAGCACCTCCAACTACAAACGGCGGCAGAGGCGTAAAGCCAGCAGCAAACGAGCAAAAACAAATAAGAAGGAGAGGACGGGGATATTGGAGGAACAAACAATAATGGACGAACAGGTAGAAAACACCATCATCAATCTGTCCAATGTTGTGCTGACGAAACAAGAAACAAATATACTAAGACTTGGTCTCTCATATGCGCCACAAAATAACTTTGATTATGCAGCAACCAGACTTGATTTATACAAAGGGGTACGAAAGTTAAAATTGAAGAAGCATTTTCTTATCAATACACCCAATCAAGCAACCAACAGACAAGTCTTTACAACTGACATTAAACGAGGGGTGACGACTTTGACTCAATCTGATGCACCCCTTTTACAAATTATGGACGATTTAAACAACGAAAGCAATCATACAAATGAAACCTTGGAAGCCAGTCCATTCAAACCTAAATCCTCCTTCAATCCAATAATGATTCGTGATTCCATTGACATTTTTCATGAAGCTGTAACCACACAAATCAAAGAGCTACATAGGAAGACACAATCCAAAACAAGACATTACAACAAAGTCAATCAGCAATATCGATTGTTAACATCCAAATTACAAAAAAACAAGGAAATTATAATCCGCAATAGCGATAAGGGCGGCAACATTGCAATTTGGCCAACAACTTTATATAATAAAGAAGCGTATAAACAACTCAATGATCGTGATTGCTACACAAGGATTACCACGGGCAACATGAAAATCACACACAAGGAATTCCATCTTAAGCTCGCTAAATGGAAAAATGCGAAATTGATCAGCAATGATGAATTCAAATTCTTAAAACATGACAATCCCACAACACCGACCATCTATTTCATCCCAAAAATTCACAAGAACTACAACGAACCCCCTGGAAGACCAATAATCAGTGCTAAAAACAGTTTGGTGGAACACACAACAAAATACATTGATTATTATTTACAGGAGTTTGTACAGAATCTACCATCCTACGTAAAAGACACTAGTGACTTTCTCAGGAAAATTTCGAACTTTGAGTGGCAGGATGATTATTTACTGATGGCATTGGATGTAACCTCCCTGTACACCAGCATTAAACATACGGACGGTATAACAGCAATCCAATATTACCTTGCACAAAGATCCACACAGCATCAAGAACATAGCAATATGCTTGTAGAAATGATTGAATTCTGTTTGCATAACAACACCTTTATGTTTAATAGCCAACTATATCAGCAAACCAGAGGTGTAGCTATGGGGGCCAGCTTCTCCCCAAGCTATGCATGTCTGCACATGGGCAGATGGGAGGAGCTGGTCCTCAAGGAGGAATTTGTTGATAATATCATGAATAATGTCAAAATCTGGCTCAGATACATTGATGATCTCTTTGTAGTTTGGCATGGCACACCACAACAAGCAAATGAGTTCATTTAGAATATCAATGTCATCAATATGAATTTACATTTCACCGCCACAGTCAGTCATTCCCAGATTGAATTCTTAGATACCCAAGTCTACATAAGCAATAACAAAATTGAAACCCGACTTTTTAGAAAACAGACAGCGGGTAACTCCACCCTTCATGCATCCAGTGCGCATCCTAAACACCTTATCAACAGCATCCCCTATGGGGAAATGCTGCACATTAGGTGCATATGTAGCAACAATCAGGACCTAAAGGTAGCACAGGATGAAAGTAACTGTCGCTTTATGCAACGTGGGTACAAAACTATTGTCATTGACAATGCTATCAAGAAGTCCATGTCCTGGAGTAGGGAGGAAGCTATTAAGGACAAAAAAGCTGACAAGAAATCCCATGATAAATCTAGGAGGGCCAGCCCTGATAATATAACCCATGGCAATACTGAAGGCACTAATTTGAAAGAGGAATTCCGTCTGATCATTCAATATAGCCAACAACACAAAAGTTTGAATAGAATCATCCAGCGGAATTGGCCTTTGGCACTCAGTGACCCTGTGATAGGACCCCTGCTGCCGCAGAGGGTGTCCATCACTTACAGTAAGGCGCCCTCAATGAGAGACACACTAGTCCACACAAGTCCTGAGGTGATTGACAATAGCAGCTGGATACAATCTGTTAAAGGATTTTTTAGATGCAAAACCTGCAAGGCATGCATTCAGGGAGTCAACACCAACACATACAAAACCCCGTTTAGTGATCAAAACTACACTATTTCCAAGTTTTTAACATGTAAGACAGAATATGCTGTTTATGTTCTCTCATGCCCCTGTAATTTACGGTACATAGGCAGCACTAAATTACCTGTCTTTAAACGTATCCTCCAACATCTAAGAGCCATCACAAATCAGGATAATACCTATCCTGTTGCACGGCATTTTAGGGAACAGCATAAATCTGACAACCATTTTCTTAAATATTATGTCATAGATGCTATCCCACCAAGCAGGAGAGGAGGTGACTGTGAAAATAAATTAAGAAAACTTGAAACACGGTACATCCTACAACTGGATACTAAGCACCCCGCAGGTCTTAATGTCACGGAGGATCTGTACATATTTTTAATTTAATACGGCATGCTTGCATGTCCCTACAAACATTGGACGTCAATCACACGTAACCTCAGCTCTTAATACCTATTACAATTCTTTTTACATTTGTAAATCAACTTGTCATACTAGCTTTTATTAACAGATCCTCTTATGTCTTACAAAAATACGATATTTTACTATTTATTGTAATTTTATAAGGTGTTTTTATTAACATCTCGTAATTCAATCTTTTTACTGTATTTATTATGGTTAGCATATATGTTCTTAGTGGCACCTATCTAGATGTGATATTATACAGATAGGTCGATAGATATATTTTTAAGGCTAAATCACCTTTTTATCTATTTATTTTTTACACAAATTAAATGCACTGACACTTATGCACTTTACAGGTGCGGTCGGTCCACTTTGAATGGGTATAGATGAACCTGATATTAAGGAATCCACCCATCAGTAACATAAGACAGAGAATTTGCCTAAAAGGTAGGACTATGGTTTAAAACCACATTAACCTTAAATGATGAATGTTACTAGAACAACAATATAGGTCGAGGTATTTAACAAGCGAATTTCTATGATCATTCGAACGCAAAAACAATAACTGGAGGCAATGTCTGATCCCACTATATATGCAGAGGAAATATTACCTCTTAAAACAGAATAAACAAGACAATAAGATAATGTATTATCAACATGAACCTACATATTTACTTGAATGGCCCCTTGAATTATGAAAGCCCGGTTTATTTATTTGGCTCTTTTTGCACATACATCGCACATAACACATTGCACTTTTACAGAAACAATAGCTGTATCTTTTATTGTTTTTGCTTTTAATTAATGTACCACGATGGAGGAAAGAGAATTCTTAAAAATTTCTATACTTAGACAAGCATTGGGCACAGCAGGCATTATGAACGACATGGTGGTATTTTACCGATATGTATAGATATGACTAGGTAAAGCATATTCACCAAAAATGGTGTTAATGTGCACCTTTGAAAATGAAATTGCATCAAGTGTTTAACCATTACATAAATACCATGTGGGCTTTACACGATGTAAATAAGGCCAAGCTTTTGTCTATGTCTATTTTGAAATCAGTACGTCATGTCCGTCATGTGATCATCAGCACACTCGTACTTTCACTTTAAAAGGGAGTTACCTCTATTATGCCACTGTCATGTGATCAAGGCTCAGGCGAGCCGAAACGTGTAATGGCGACAAAGGAATAAAGGAATAACTTTGCACAAATTTCTGGGTCTGTGTCCATCTTTCGGGAGAGCAGCTCGTTGAAGTTCAGCGGAGGAATACTCGTAATATTACTGGTCGTTTGCTTGTCTCGCATGACCATTCACAGACCCCCCTACTCGGAACAGGTCGACGGAGCAGTGAGACTTTTCTTCCGGGGCAACCTGGAAGCCCGCCTACATCCCATAAAGGATACCGACCGCCGGACCCCTCACAACCCAGAAGAAGCCAGGAAACCTGAAGAAATTCAGTAAACGCCGAGTCGGAGGATGCAGGGAATACAGAAGAGTGCAGGTAGGCACACAAGTGGGTATTGTGGGGTGAGGAGGCGTGCAATTCTTCAAACAATGCAGCTACACTTAACTCTGCATTAGGTGAAGTTTTGATAACACGGATAATTTTCCTAATGTCGGCCGACGTGGCAAGAGCACGGGAAGCGGCAGCAACAGAGATGTTCTCTGACACCCTCCCGTCTACGAGCAATACGACGGAGCCTATACCGGATAAAACAAATACGAATAATTCAGTGAGGGACTTATTCAGAAAACTTGAGAAAAAAATGAAATCTGAAATGAGCAAATGGTGGGAGTCTAAATCGCTACAAGGGTATATTGAGGTCAACAGGATACCTAGAGGTTTACGCATATTAACGGCACCAAGTTACGAGGAACCCAACCCTGAATTAATGAAAGAATGGGCTGAATGCAACCTAGAATCTTCTAGGAAATTGACTCTTATCCTAATTAAATACGCAGACATTGACAGAGCCAAGCTTCTGAGTGAAATAGATGAAATTAATGAAGAATTGGAAAAATACGAACATAAGGATGAACAAAACAAATTAAGGAACGAAATGATGACTCGCCTACAAAAAGAGGAGGAAAAAATCAAAATCAGAAAAGCATTTAAATTCCAGAGAGATAGAACGGACTATGAGTTGGGTCAAATTTTTACTTTTGCCAAACGCTATGACGCACTGAGAATGTCCAAATTTCGTAATGTGGATGGAGTACCAATAATGTCTAAACACAACGAGGGCCAATCCAATCCAATGGCAAATACCCCCCAATCAGAAGTCAGCTCAGGGGGAAGTAGCGAATCCGAATCTGAGATGCGCAACACCACAATGATGGGACTTAAATCCAAGCCATCCCCAGGAGAGGAACTTAATTTTTTATGCCAAGAACGCAGACAAACACTGCGTCCAAGATCTCCAGCAAATCAAGCACCTCCAACTACAAACGGCGGCAGAGGCGTAAAGCCAGCAGCAAACGAGCAAAAACAAATAAGAAGGAGAGGACGGGGATATTGGAGGAACAAACAATAATGGACGAACAGGTAGAAAACACCATCATCAATCTGTCCAATGTTGTGCTGACGAAACAAGAAACAAATATACTAAGACTTGGTCTCTCATATGCGCCACAAAATAACTTTGATTATGCAGCAACCAGACTTGATTTATACAAAGGGGTACGAAAGTTAAAATTGAAGAAGCATTTTCTTATCAATACACCCAATCAAGCAACCAACAGACAAGTCTTTACAACTGACATTAAACGAGGGGTGACGACTTTGACTCAATCTGATGCACCCCTTTTACAAATTATGGACGATTTAAACAACGAAAGCAATCATACAAATGAAACCTTGGAAGCCAGTCCATTCAAACCTAAATCCTCCTTCAATCCAATAATGATTCGTGATTCCATTGACATTTTTCATGAAGCTGTAACCACACAAATCAAAGAGCTACATAGGAAGACACAATCCAAAACAAGACATTACAACAAAGTCAATCAGCAATATCGATTGTTAACATCCAAATTACAAAAAAACAAGGAAATTATAATCCGCAATAGCGATAAGGGCGGCAACATTGCAATTTGGCCAACAACTTTATATAATAAAGAAGCGTATAAACAACTCAATGATCGTGATTGCTACACAAGGATTACCACGGGCAACATGAAAATCACACACAAGGAATTCCATCTTAAGCTCGCTAAATGGAAAAATGCGAAATTGATCAGCAATGATGAATTCAAATTCTTAAAACATGACAATCCCACAACACCGACCATCTATTTCATCCCAAAAATTCACAAGAACTACAACGAACCCCCTGGAAGACCAATAATCAGTGCTAAAAACAGTTTGGTGGAACACACAACAAAATACATTGATTATTATTTACAGGAGTTTGTACAGAATCTACCATCCTACGTAAAAGACACTAGTGACTTTCTCAGGAAAATTTCGAACTTTGAGTGGCAGGATGATTATTTACTGATGGCATTGGATGTAACCTCCCTGTACACCAGCATTAAACATACGGACGGTATAACAGCAATCCAATATTACCTTGCACAAAGATCCACACAGCATCAAGAACATAGCAATATGCTTGTAGAAATGATTGAATTCTGTTTGCATAACAACACCTTTATGTTTAATAGCCAACTATATCAGCAAACCAGAGGTGTAGCTATGGGGGCCAGCTTCTCCCCAAGCTATGCATGTCTGCACATGGGCAGATGGGAGGAGCTGGTCCTCAAGGAGGAATTTGTTGATAATATCATGAATAATGTCAAAATCTGGCTCAGATACATTGATGATCTCTTTGTAGTTTGGCATGGCACACCACAACAAGCAAATGAGTTCATTCAGAATATCAATGTCAACAATATGAATTTACATTTCACCGCCACAGTCAGTCATTCCCAGATTGAATTCTTAGATACCCAAGTCTACATAAGCAATAACAAAATTGAAACCCGACTTTTTAGAAAACAGACAGCGGGTAACTCCACCCTTCATGCATCCAGTGCGCATCCTAAACACCTTATCAACAGCATCCCCTATGGGGAAATGCTGCACATTAGGTGCATATGTAGCAACAATCAGGACCTAAAGGTAGCACAGGATGAAAGTAACTGTCGCTTTATGCAACGTGGGTACAAAACTATTGTCATTGACAATGCTATCAAGAAGTCCATGTCCTGGAGTAGGGAGGAAGCTATTAAGGACAAAAAAGCTGACAAGAAATCCCATGATAAATCTAGGAGGGCCAGCCCTGATAATATAACCCATGGCAATACTGAAGGCACTAATTTGAAAGAGGAATTCCGTCTGATCATTCAATATAGCCAACAACACAAAAGTTTGAATAGAATCATCCAGCGGAATTGGCCTTTGGCACTCAGTGACCCTGTGATAGGACCCCTGCTGCCGCAGAGGGTGTCCATCACTTACAGTAAGGCGCCCTCAATGAGAGACACACTAGTCCACACAAGTCCTGAGGTGATTGACAATAGCAGCTGGATACAATCTGTTAAAGGATTTTTTAGATGCAAAACCTGCAAGGCATGCATTCAGGGAGTCAACACCAACACATACAAAACCCCGTTTAGTGATCAAAACTACACTATTTCCAAGTTTTTAACATGTAAGACAGAATATGCTGTTTATGTTCTCTCATGCCCCTGTAATTTACGGTACATAGGCAGCACTAAATTACCTGTCTTTAAACGTATCCTCCAACATCTAAGAGCCATCACAAATCAGGATAATACCTATCCTGTTGCACGGCATTTTAGGGAACAGCATAAATCTGACAACCATTTTCTTAAATATTATGTCATAGATGCTATCCCACCAAGCAGGAGAGGAGGTGACTGTGAAAATAAATTAAGAAAACTTGAAACACGGTACATCCTACAACTGGATACTAAGCACCCCGCAGGTCTTAATGTCACGGAGGATCTGTACATATTTTTAATTTAATACGGCATGCTTGCATGTCCCTACAAACATTGGACGTCAATCACACGTAACCTCAGCTCTTAATACCTATTACAATTCTTTTTACATTTGTAAATCAACTTGTCATACTAGCTTTTATTAACAGATCCTCTTATGTCTTACAAAAATACGATATTTTACTATTTATTGTAATTTTATAAGGTGTTTTTATTAACATCTCGTAATTCAATCTTTTTACTGTATTTATTATGGTTAGCATATATGTTCTTAGTGGCACCTATCTAGATGTGATATTATACAGATAGGTCGATAGATATATTTTTAAGGCTAAATCACCTTTTTATCTATTTATTTTTTACACAAATTAAATGCACTGACACTTATGCACTTTACAGGTGCGGTCGGTCCACTTTGAATGGGTATAGATGAACCTGATATTAAGGAATCCACCCATCAGTAACATAAGACAGAGAATTTGCCTAAAAGGTAGGACTATGGTTTAAAACCACATTAACCTTAAATGATGAATGTTACTAGAACAACAATATAGGTCGAGGTATTTAACAAGCGAATTTCTATGATCATTCGAACGCAAAAACAATAACTGGAGGCAATGTCTGATCCCACTATATATGCAGAGGAAATATTACCTCTTAAAACAGAATAAACAAGACAATAAGATAATGTATTATCAACATGAACCTACATATTTACTTGAATGGCCCCTTGAATTATGAAAGCCCGGTTTATTTATTTGGCTCTTTTTGCACATACATCGCACATAACACATTGCACTTTTACAGAAACAATAGCTGTATCTTTTATTGTTTTTGCTTTTAATTAATGTACCACGATGGAGGAAAGAGAATTCTTAAAAATTTCTATACTTAGACAAGCATTGGGCACAGCAGGCATTATGAACGACATGGTGGTATTTTACCGATATGTATAGATATGACTAGGTAAAGCATATTCACCAAAAATGGTGTTAATGTGCACCTTTGAAAATGAAATTGCATCAAGTGTTTAACCATTACATAAATACCATGTGGGCTTTACACGATGTAAATAAGGCCAAGCTTTTGTCTATGTCTATTTTGAAATCAGTACGTCATGTCCGTCATGTGATCATCAGCACACTCGTACTTTCACTTTAAAAGGGAGTTACCTCTATTATGCCACTGTCATGTGATCAAGGCTCAGGCGAGCCGAAACGTGTAATGGCGACAAAGGAATAAAGGAATAACTTTGCACAAATTTCTGGGTCTGTGTCCATCTTTCGGGAGAGCAGCTCGTTGAAGTTCAGCGGAGGAATACTCGTAATATTACTGGTCGTTTGCTTGTCTCGCATGACCATTCACAGACCCCCCTACTCGGAACAGGTCGACGGAGCAGTGAGACTTTTCTTCCGGGGCAACCTGGAAGCCCGCCTACATCCCATAAAGGATACCGACCGCCGGACCCCTCACAACCCAGAAGAAGCCAGGAAACCTGAAGAAATTCAGTAAACGCCGAGTCGGAGGATGCAGGGAATACAGAAGAGTGCAGGTAGGCACACAAGTGGGTATTGTGGGGTGAGGAGGCGTGCAATTCTTCAAACAATGCAGCTACACTTAACTCTGCATTAGGTGAAGTTTTGATAACACGGATAATTTTCCTAATGTCGGCCGACGTGGCAAGAGCACGGGAAGCGGCAGCAACAGAGATGTTCTCTGACACCCTCCCGTCTACGAGCAATACGACGGAGCCTATACCGGATAAAACAAATACGAATAATTCAGTGAGGGACTTATTCAGAAAACTTGAGAAAAAAATGAAATCTGAAATGAGCAAATGGTGGGAGTCTAAATCGCTACAAGGGTATATTGAGGTCAACAGGATACCTAGAGGTTTACGCATATTAACGGCACCAAGTTACGAGGAACCCAACCCTGAATTAATGAAAGAATGGGCTGAATGCAACCTAGAATCTTCTAGGAAATTGACTCTTATCCTAATTAAATACGCAGACATTGACAGAGCCAAGCTTCTGAGTGAAATAGATGAAATTAATGAAGAATTGGAAAAATACGAACATAAGGATGAACAAAACAAATTAAGGAACGAAATGATGACTCGCCTACAAAAAGAGGAGGAAAAAATCAAAATCAGAAAAGCATTTAAATTCCAGAGAGATAGAACGGACTATGAGTTGGGTCAAATTTTTACTTTTGCCAAACGCTATGACGCACTGAGAATGTCCAAATTTCGTAATGTGGATGGAGTACCAATAATGTCTAAACACAACGAGGGCCAATCCAATCCAATGGCAAATACCCCCCAATCAGAAGTCAGCTCAGGGGGAAGTAGCGAATCCGAATCTGAGATGCGCAACACCACAATGATGGGACTTAAATCCAAGCCATCCCCAGGAGAGGAACTTAATTTTTTATGCCAAGAACGCAGACAAACACTGCGTCCAAGACCTCCAGCAAATCAAGCACCTCCAACTACAAACGGCGGCAGAGGCGTAAAGCCAGCAGCAAACGAGCAAAAACAAATAAGAAGGAGAGGACGGGGATATTGGAGGAACAAACAATAATGGACGAACAGGTAGAAAACACCATCATCAATCTGTCCAATGTTGTGCTGACGAAACAAGAAACAAATATACTAAGACTTGGTCTCTCATATGCGCCACAAAATAACTTTGATTATGCAGCAACCAGACTTGATTTATACAAAGGGGTACGAAAGTTAAAATTGAAGAAGCATTTTCTTATCAATACACCCAATCAAGCAACCAACAGACAAGTCTTTACAACTGACATTAAACGAGGGGTGACGACTTTGACTCAATCTGATGCACCCCTTTTACAAATTATGGACGATTTAAACAACGAAAGCAATCATACAAATGAAACCTTGGAAGCCAGTCCATTCAAACCTAAATCCTCCTTCAATCCAATAATGATTCGTGATTCCATTGACATTTTTCATGAAGCTGTAACCACACAAATCAAAGAGCTACATAGGAAGACACAATCCAAAACAAGACATTACAACAAAGTCAATCAGCAATATCGATTGTTAACATCCAAATTACAAAAAAACAAGGAAATTATAATCCGCAATAGCGATAAGGGCGGCAACATTGCAATTTGGCCAACAACTTTATATAATAAAGAAGCGTATAAACAACTCAATGATCGTGATTGCTACACAAGGATTACCACGGGCAACATGAAAATCACACACAAGGAATTCCATCTTAAGCTCGCTAAATGGAAAAATGCGAAATTGATCAGCAATGATGAATTCAAATTCTTAAAACATGACAATCCCACAACACCGACCATCTATTTCATCCCAAAAATTCACAAGAACTACAACGAACCCCCTGGAAGACCAATAATCAGTGCTAAAAACAGTTTGGTGGAACACACAACAAAATACATTGATTATTATTTACAGGAGTTTGTACAGAATCTACCATCCTACGTAAAAGACACTAGTGACTTTCTCAGGAAAATTTCGAACTTTGAGTGGCAGGATGATTATTTACTGATGGCATTGGATGTAACCTCCCTGTACACCAGCATTAAACATACGGACGGTATAACAGCAATCCAATATTACCTTGCACAAAGATCCACACAGCATCAAGAACATAGCAATATGCTTGTAGAAATGATTGAATTCTGTTTGCATAACAACACCTTTATGTTTAATAGCCAACTATATCAGCAAACCAGAGGTGTAGCTATGGGGGCCAGCTTCTCCCCAAGCTATGCATGTCTGCACATGGGCAGATGGGAGGAGCTGGTCCTCAAGGAGGAATTTGTTGATAATATCATGAATAATGTCAAAATCTGGCTCAGATACATTGATGATCTCTTTGTAGTTTGGCATGGCACACCACAACAAGCAAATGAGTTCATTCAGAATATCAATGTCAACAATATGAATTTACATTTCACCGCCACAGTCAGTCATTCCCAGATTGAATTCTTAGATACCCAAGTCTACATAAGCAATAACAAAATTGAAACCCGACTTTTTAGAAAACAGACAGAGGGTAACTCCACCCTTCATGCATCCAGTGCGCATCCTAAACACCTTATCAACAGCATCCCCTATGGGGAAATGCTGCACATTAGGTGCATATGTAGCAACAATCAGGACCTAAAGGTAGCACAGGATGAAAGTAACTGTCGCTTTATGCAACGTGGGTACAAAACTATTGTCATTGACAATGCTATCAAGAAGTCCATGTCCTGGAGTAGGGAGGAAGCTATTAAGGACAAAAAAGCTGACAAGAAATCCCATGATAAATCTAGGAGGGCCAGCCCTGATAATATAACCCATGGCAATACTGAAGGCACTAATTTGAAAGAGGAATTCCGTCTGATCATTCAATATAGCCAACAACACAAAAGTTTGAATAGAATCATCCAGCGGAATTGGCCTTTGGCACTCAGTGACCCTGTGATAGGACCCCTGCTGCCGCAGAGGGTGTCCATCACTTACAGTAAGGCGCCCTCAATGAGAGACACACTAGTCCACACAAGTCCTGAGGTGATTGACAATAGCAGCTGGATACAATCTGTTAAAGGATTTTTTAGATGCAAAACCTGCAAGGCATGCATTCAGGGAGTCAACACCAACACATACAAAACCCCGTTTAGTGATCAAAACTACACTATTTCCAAGTTTTTAACATGTAAGACAGAATATGCTGTTTATGTTCTCTCATGCCCCTGTAATTTACGGTACATAGGCAGCACTAAATTACCTGTCTTTAAACGTATCCTCCAACATCTAAGAGCCATCACAAATCAGGATAATACCTATCCTGTTGCACGGCATTTTAGGGAACAGCATAAATCTGACAACCATTTTCTTAAATATTATGTCATAGATGCTATCCCACCAAGCAGGAGAGGAGGTGACTGTGAAAATAAATTAAGAAAACTTGAAACACGGTACATCCTACAACTGGATACTAAGCACCCCGCAGGTCTTAATGTCACGGAGGATCTGTACATATTTTTAATTTAATACGGCATGCTTGCATGTCCCTACAAACATTGGACGTCAATCACACGTAACCTCAGCTCTTAATACCTATTACAATTCTTTTTACATTTGTAAATCAACTTGTCATACTAGCTTTTATTAACAGATCCTCTTATGTATTACAAAAATACGATATTTTACTATTTATTGTAATTTTATAAGGTGTTTTTATTAACATCTCGTAATTCAATCTTTTTACTGTATTTATTATGGTTAGCATATATGTTCTTAGTGGCACCTATCTAGATGTGATATTATACAGATAGGTCGATAGATATATTTTTAAGGCTAAATCACCTTTTTATCTATTTATTTTTTACACAAATTAAATGCACTGACACTTATGCACTTTACAGGTGCAGTCGGTCCACTTTGAATGGGTATAGATGAACCTGATATTAAGGAATCCACCCATCAGTAACATAAGACAGAGAATTTGCCTAAAAGGTAGGACTATGGTTTAAAACCACATTAACCTTAAATGATGAATGTTACTAGAACAACAATATAGGTCGAGGTATTTAACAAGCGAATTTCTATGATCATTCGAACGCAAAAACAATAACTGGAGGCAATGTCTGATCCCACTATATATGCAGAGGAAATATTACCTCTTAAAACAGAATAAACAAGACAATAAGATAATGTATTATCAACATGAACCTACATATTTACTTGAATGGCCCCTTGAATTATGAAAGCCCGGTTTATTTATTTGGCTCTTTTTGCACATACATCGCACATAACACATTGCACTTTTACAGAAACAATAGCTGTATCTTTTATTGTTTTTGCTTTTAATTAATGTACCACGATGGAGGAAAGAGAATTCTTAAAAATTTCTATACTTAGACAAGCATTGGGCACAGCAGGCATTATGAACGACATGGTGGTATTTTACCGATATGTATAGATATGACTAGGTAAAGCATATTTACCAAAAATGGTGTTAATGTGCACCTTTGAAAATGAAATTGCATCAAGTGTTTAACCATTACATAAATACCATGTGGGCTTTACACGATGTAAATAAGGCCAAGCTTTTGTCTATGTCTATTTTGAAATCAGTATGTCATGTCCGTCATGTGGTCATCAGCACACTCGTACTTTCACTTTAAAAGGGAGTTACCTCTATTATGCCACTGTCATGTGATCAAGGCTCAGGCGAGCCGAAACGCGTAATGGCGACAAAGGAATAAAGGAATAACTTTGTACGAGTGAAAAGTCCAGCTAACTATAACGCCCCTGAAACCTATGGTTTTTTCAGTGAATTTCTGAGGTTTTTTAAATGCTAATTCCTAACTATAACGTGCCTGAAACATATGGATTTTTCAGTGAATTTCAAAGGTTTTTTAAATGCTAATTTCTAACTATGCCTACAGAGATAGAACATGTGAAGAAAGAAGGAAAAATGCACAGAAAATAAAAAAAGAAATGCAGAAAGAAGCAACAGAAGTCCTCAAAGATGAAGAAAAGTGCAGGAAGAAGGATAACTTTCAGAACGAACAAACAGAGGAGCAGAAAGAAGCCTTGTTGCAAAATCATCCTGTACCCTCAACTTTTTCAGACGGCTACTGGTGGTAACTGAGTCTGACTAACCAGTCCTAGAGCCAGTGCTATGTTAAAAGACACTCAGAATACAGTGAAAACACTTACACACACTAGGGAACACTCTGCGTTGGGGTCCCCCTGTGATTAGCATGACCTCCTCTGTAAACCCCTAGTATATAATAGGGGAGGGGATTAAAGCTACCTCTTAAAACGCGCCACAGGGCGTGTTTGCACACGTCACCTCAGGCCCCGTCCCCTCCCTTCCCCACTGTATAAACACGCCCTGTGGCCGTTTTAAATTGGGAGATTAAGTCCCCTTGAATCCTGAGGGTCCCTCGGGTCCAACTAGACCACTAGGTACCTCCAGTAAGCGCCACAGAGCTGCGTTGCAGAGAGATGTAAAAAGGGGCACGGCCTAGACCACCTCTCTGCAATGCAGCGCAGTGGCGCTTACTGGAAGCACCTGGCGGGCTAGTTGGCCCCCAGGGTTCCTCAGGATTGATGGGGAATTATTTCCCCAACTGAAAACGCGCCACAGGGCGTGTTTGCACACGTTAACTCAGGCCCCGTCCCCTCCCTTCACCACTGTGTAAACACGCCCTGTGGCCGTTTTTAGTTGGGAGATTAAGTTCATTTGAATCCTGAGGGTCCCCAGGGTCCAACTAGCCCACTAGGTACCTCCGGTAAGCGCCACAGAGCTGCGTTGCAGAGAGGTGTAAAACGTGGCACGGCCTGGATCACCTCTCTGCAACGCAGATCAGTGGCGCTTACTGGAAGCACCTGTTGGGCTAGTTAGCCCCCAGGGTCCCTCAGGATTGAAAGGGAATAATGTCCCCAACTTAAAACGCGCCACAGGGCATGTTTGCACACGTCACCTCAGGCCCCGTCTCCTCCCTTCACCACTGTGTAAACGCGCCCCATGGCCGTTCTAAGTTGAGAGATTAAGTCCTCTTGAATCCTAAGGGTCCCTAGGGTCAAAGTAGCCCACTAGGTACCTCCAGTAAGCGCCACAGAGCTGCGTTGCATAGAGGTGTAAAAAGGGGCGTGGCCTCAGAACACCTGTCTGCAACGCAGCTCCCTGGCGCATACTGGAGATACCTGTTGGGCTAGTTGGCCCTCAGGGACCCTCAGTATTGAAGTGGAGTTAATTCCCCAACTTACAACTCACCAGGGCGTGCGTTTGCAGAGTGCTGCAAGGAGGGAGCGTGGCCTCCGGCGCGATGCCGGTCTTTTATTTTTTTTATTTTTTTAAGGAAGGCTGTGTGGCCCCCCTTCTTTTTCTAATTTATTGGACCTGGGGACCCCATCCCCCAGGGCCAGCACCCTAATTTTTTTTTATGAAAAAAATTAAATTGGCCCTCCCAAAGCCTTAATCGGCCCCGGGGACCCCAACCCCCGGGTCATGGCCTTTTTTTTTTATTATTCTTTAGGAGGGGGACTGCGTTGCCCCCCTCCTTAGGCCACTTATGGCCCCGGGGAACCCATCCCCCGGGGCTGGCCTTTTTTTTTTATTGAAATTTTTTTAAATATATTCATAGAAATACCTAGGACATGCTGGACAAACCGTATGTACCTATCACCATGACCATTTGCGTGATATTCATTAAAAGGTGACTATGCATACAATGAATCCACGTGGAATGTATTTACACCGCTAGTGAAGCTCTGACTGTCTGACGCCCTACCGTGCCTAATCCCGGCGCCCCCGCCGGTGGGTACCCTCCAAGTAGACACCCTTGTCGTTTATTTATACAAACATGGGTAGCTATTGACGGGCACATTTAATACACACGCACACCAAGCCATTCAAAGGGGATTCAACAAAAATTCAACCAAACTATGCAAGAAACCCCCCTCACGGTTAACAAAACACACATCCACCGCCAGATGTGTAATACTTTTTATTTTACTCTCTGGAAAGGAGACAAACCTCACTTGAGAGTCACAGCGTGCTCCTGGCTGAGCCCAATGCTGTGTTACACCCACCAGTGCCCGCCGAGTGCCACACACCTCTGTGTTGTATTCCACCAGCTAGTGTGTATGCTATGACACTCTCTAGCCCATGTGCACTGTAACACCACCCCGTAAATATGTTATGCCACACTTGCCTTCGCACGGGTTATATTGCCCCATCTAACGTGCCTTATTTTATATTACAACTTTAGAGACTAGTTAGGTTATACAACACTGCCCTGTGCATATTACACTTAGTCTGTTGTGCTGCCACTGCCCTTCCTGCCTGCCCAGTGTGGTCAAATTGTTGCCTCTGCACTCTCTTACCTGCCTTCAATTTTCAGAGTCCGTTCCCCTGGCCTCTGCCTCTCGACAGTATCCCAATGAATGACTAGATTGCTAACATTCTACATTTATTACAAAAGTGTGGAACTTCTGACGTCATCTTGATGTAATCAAAACTGTAATACCTAGAGCATTTCCTTTATAAACTACATATATGAGAGGGTCGTATTTGCATCAAAATTATGGTTAGTGCTCTAAAAAACTAAAATGAGGACATATTTTCTGAGTTTTCAAATAGCGACAAAGAACTTTTAAATTATTTGTAATCGTTATGTTTTTGATCTTGTGTGATGTAACCAATGCTCATGTAAAGCACTCCAATACCTGACAAGTCTGCAATATATAAAAATGCAAATACACAAAAAATAAGTGTTTTGCACACTTCTGTCATTGGGCTACATGTGGGCTACATCTGGGTGATATTTGTGCTGCATTTGGGCTCTTTTGTCTCTGGTGGCCTTCTTGGGAGATTTATTTGTTATGAAGTTTCCTAATTTCCTCATTTACTGCAGTCTCCTCAGTAGGAAATGTTTTCAGTTTTTTACTTTGATTCCATCAAGAAGGTATTCAGATATGTCACACATTTGCCATAAATTCTGAATGTTAGCACTCTAGTTGCTCATTAGATCACTGTAGTAAAGCTACTGCTCACCAGGGAAGTCTGCTGCTGGTATTCAAAGTGCATGTTTCAGTCTGCATGTCAGAATTTTTTTATGAAATAGAAGAGGATTTGAGAAGTCAAAATGTGCCCTAATTTTTCTTTCTGCAGCACTAATCATAATGTATATGGCATCACTACGTCCTACGCGTTTCGGAGTTAACAACACTCCTTCATCACGGGCAATAGACAGTAAATATTTCTTCTATGTCTATGTCACGTGATCGGCACCTGAGCACTTTATAATCAAGTAAACAAACACAGTCTATTGCCCGTGATGAAGGAGTGTTGTTAACTCCGAAACGCATAGCACGTAGTGTCGACAAAACAAATTGCACCTTGAATAGAGGCCGTGGCTCCAGTGTTCTTTGTACCCTTGGATCGAAGGAAACACGCAGTGGTAATTGTTTGGATTTGTGGGGGTGGCTACCCCTACAGCGAGCCCGCCGTGATAAAGGCTCAGGACCAAGCTAACTTTGGTTGTGGATATATATATAAATATATATATTACCTACTGGCGGTCGCCAGTAGGTACTTATAGTTAGGACCTATTTTCCACAGGAAATCCGCAACATTCTATTCCCAATAAGTCTATCACCGGTTGCTGAATCCTCACGAAATTTTCCAAACTTTTGGCCAGCTCTGCTCCGCTTCTACCCTGAAAGTTTCTTGGTGATTCGTCAAGCGGGGGCCGAGAAAAAAGGGGGGTTCCAAAATGCGTTTTCCCCATGCAATTTCCCATATTATCTGTTGTCGGAGCTACAGCCCGAACCGCTGAAAGGAATGACACCAAATTTGGCAAAGAGGTAGTCCTCAGTTCAGACTCGTGCTTTTTGAATCCGTTCAGTAGTTCCTGAGAAAATTAGAGTTAAAAGTACATAAATATCTATGGCCGCGGAGGATCCGCGGACCCTACACGCACCGTAAGCGCACCCTCCCCGAAGCGAGGGCGCACCCTCCCGATCGCCCGCTGAATGCTAATTGGCTGTCGAGTGTCTCTCTACATTCGAAACCAGGAACTGTTGGTGGCCATTTTCTGCCTCGGTAGAAGCGAGGCTGAAGAAGCAAGGAGAAAAAGTGTGTAAAACATATAAAGGGGGCAGAGTGGAAATACTCTGACCCTCTAGAGATGCTTAGGGGGTCCCAGAAGGACCCCCTGGGGCCCTCCTTTAAAAAAAAAAAACGGCGAAATTGCGTGTGCGCGCATCCTATCCCGTTGGATGCACGGATTCTCTCGCGGTGGGTTCACGGATCCAAGGGGAAAAAAAATGAAATTGTTGAGAGATAAAGATTAAGCTTAAGTGTTTTGTTCTTGAGTGGCTCTAAAAAGAGCCGTTGTGTTCATTGAGAGTTTTTGGTACTTATAAGTAAGTACCTATACAGAGTCTAAAGTTGTTGAGGAAGACTGTGTTTCTTTCATCAGTAAAGTGTACTCCATCTCTCCTATACATCTCTTGCATATGAAAGCGCAGATTGTTATTGTAAATGGACCCCATTCTGTAGTCTCGGAGAAAAGCGGAAACAGATTTATTCACATGTTTCCCAGCTTTCTCAATCTGTGGACAAAAATGATCGGACCAGTTCCATTTCTGCCTTTGGCATAAGTTAGAATACACAAAGGCAGTTTTAGGGAAAAGTGAAATCAGTTCTGCAAAGGTGTCCTTCATAAGCATTTCCAGACCTACCCCAGTCAAAGTGCCTAGGTAATTGCCACCACAGTGCACTATTATGAGGTCAGGGTGTTGGATTTGCATGAAGGATTTCACCAATGGCATCAATTGGTGCCACTTTAACCCTCTCTGTCTAATCCATTTAAAGTCTACATTTGGCAAACCTAGGTCTTTGTGAATGCCTTTGTTTTCTGCATACCTTTGGCTACAGAAAATGTAGCTGTGTCCCAGAATCCACACTCTAAGCATCTTGTAAGGAGGTCTGGATGCACTCAGATGGTTTCTGTAAATGAAATGGCAGTTTGGAAAGTAAGATGTTTCTAAAATGGTGGCTAAGATGCAATTTTGAAAAAAGACAAGAAATCATTGGTTGGTTGACAACCTTCTACACTGAAAGGTAGGGTGCATATTTCTGTTTTTTAAACGCATGATTCTTATTGGTTAACAAAAACTGATTGTAAGGAACATTATATATGATAAGCTGATATGTTGAGAAGTCAAGCACACTTGCTGTCTTGATTAGCAACATTGTGTGTGCTGAACTTGTGACCTGTGTGCTCAGTACAGTGTTCCATGACCTGTTTCTATGGTAACGGGCAGAAGGCAGATTGGGGGAAGGGTTGAAGTTTATGTCATTTGGAAAGGGTTGAAATGTTTAACCAATAGAAATGTGTGTTTGCTTTTGAATTTATGTGGGAAGGAATGTGATTTGATGTTTATATGTATATGTGTGGAAAATGAGAGGGAAACTTTGCCATTCTTTGGTTCTGCTGACAGGTGCACAGTGCAGAGATTTTATATAAGAAAATCTGGTGTGTGACTGATATCTGGTGTGTGACTGATATCTGGTGTGTGACTGATATACTTCTTAATCTACAAAACATCTTGAAAGGTGAGTTATTTAATTGTATGGGGATGTATGTAGACTATTTGTATTTTAATCAGACTGATGTATTTCTTCTGCTAAAGTGTAGGGAGTCCTTTTTTTCTCTACAATCTTATTGACAGTGTGTGTGCATGTAGAAACCATTTTGTGATGAGGATTTGTTTTTTTCATGTGTTTGTAGACAGATAACTATGCAGTTTTTATATTTCGGTAGAATTAGAAACCAGTCATTGTTTATGAATTTGTGAAATGAGTTATGTTTCTGCACTAAAATGTAGTACTCCTTGTAGATGAAGAAATGTGTTTTGGTATAGTGCAAGGGATAGTGTGGTTTGTCTAGAATCACACAGAGAGCCTGTGTGCATTTGGGAACCACTGTGAGAGAAACATTTAGTAACATCGTATATTTGCTGACAGATAACTCTTTAAAAACCTGTCATGTTGTCAAGTTTTAGTAGCATTAGAAGCCAGTCTTTGCTTATGCGTTGATTAAATGAGTCAGGCTTTGACACAAAAGCGCACTTTTGAAAAATGCACATTGTGTGCAGTTCCCTTACTACTTCCATAGTAGTAAATACGTTTTGGTAAACTCCTAGGGATAGTGGTTGTTGTCTAGAATCACACTGTGAGTCTGTGTGCATTTGGGAACCACTGTGAGAGAAGCATTTGGTAACATTGTGTATTTGGTGACAGATAACTGTTTTAAAACCTGTCATGTTGTGAAGTTTTAGTAGCATTAGAATCCAGTCTTTACTTATGCGTTGATTAAATGAGTGAGGCTTTGACACAAAAGTGCAGTCCTGAAATATGTAGATTGTGTGCAGTTCCCTTACCACTTCTACTGTAGTGAATGAGTTTTGGTAAACTCCTAGGGATAGTGGTGCTTGTCTAGAATCACACTGTGAGTCTGTGTGCATTTTGAAACCACTGTGAGAGAAGCATTTGGTAACATTGTGTATTTGGTGGCAGATAAGTGTTTTAAAACCTGTCATGTTGTCAAGTTTTAGTAGCATTAGAAGCCAGTGTTTGCTTATGCATTGATAAAATGAGTCATGCTTTGACACTAAAGTGCAGTACCATGTAGTATTGTCTTCACTGCACCAGAACTGAAAATGTAAAAGTTTTACCCAGGCACTGTCCTAGAAGTAGTCTGATGATTTAGTCAGTTTCTAATTACTTATGTTGTGAACCATTGTTTACCAAATAGACTGCTTCAAATGTCTATGCAGTATGCATGTAGTTCTCTAACCACCTACACAGTTGTTTTTCACACCTTCAATTCCCTAGTCAGTATCCATACACTTCCAGGAAACACCCTGTCACTCCCTTTGCAGTCCTCTAGTGACCCATTCAGCACCATGTACTAATCCATTCACTGTGCAAAAACCCAAACACTTATAAATTCACCAAGACACTCTCTTTCCAGTACTCTAATGATTCAGTCACTGCCTAAGTATTCATGCACTGAGCCAGGCCTTAGCACATGGACTGCTTCAAACCCCTATGCACTATGCATGCAGTCTTCTAACCACCTAGACACTTGTCTTTCACACTTTCAATTCCCTAGTCAGTATCCATATAGTCCAGCAAACATCCTGTCACTCCCTTTGCACTCTTCTAGTGACCCATTCAGTACCAAGTACTAATCTATTCCCTGCGCCAAAAGCCTACCACTTATAAATTCACCCAGGCACTCTCCTTGCTGTAGTCTAATCATTAAGTCAGTACCCAAGTACTCATGCAGTGAGCCAGGCCTTAGCACATGGACTGCTTTAAATACCTATCCAGTATGCATTCAGTCCTCTAATCAGCTACACAGTTGTCTTTCACTCCTTCAATTCCCCAGTTAGTATTCATACACTTCTAGCAAACACCCTGTTACTCACCCAGTGTGTCTCCTTTTAGTACTGTAATCATTCAGTCAGTTAGCATGTAGTCTTTTAGTGAGGTAGGCTTTAGGGCATGAACTGCTTCAAGGTAGTATGCACTATGTATGTAGTGTTTTAACCATCGTCACACTTGTGGTTCAGGGCTATAGTTTCTTAGTCAGTTTTTATATACAATGTGTTTGTACAGTAATGGAATACTGTAAATTTGAAAGTTATTAATATACATTTATTTGTGATTCTTTTTTGCAGATACTGTTTTTCAACGTTAAAATAGAGAAATTATGCCAGAAAAAAAAGAAAAAGAAAAGAACAGAGACAGGAGGATTATTTGAAGAAACATCAACCACAAGTATTGAATGAACAAGATAATGTGGCTAAAAGGAAAAAATCTTCTGGTAAGATCACGAAGCAATTTATTAAAAATGTTTGTAGGAGCAAATAGAATGTAGATAATGAAGCAACTTCTGAGAATTTATCAAGTAAGAAAAAAATTCAAAATAAGAGGAAAAGTAAAAAAGCAAATGTTCAGTCAAAGGAGATAAAGTATGGTAAAAGAAGACAAAATCAGTATAAGGAATTACGCAAAAAAATATTTTACAAGAGAGTAGTGCATAATTTGCTGAAAGATGTGAAGAAATATAAAAAGAGAGCTTTATTTTATAAAAAGAAGAAGCATATTGAAAGCATTGTGGAAAAGGCTTTTGAAGTAAAAAGGAAACTGTTTATTTTAGTGTTAAACAGAATTCGATCACTAGATAAACCAATATATGTAATGAAGGCCAAAAGTAGGAGGAAAAGAGTTATTAATAAAAAAAAAATTGTGATGTTTTTTTGGGAGAATGGAAACACAGTTCTAGTTCAGAGCCTTTTTTTAATGAAGAGAGTTATTCACTGAGTGAAAAAATACTGGATGCAGTTGCAGTTGACACCAGTGGTAGAGGTTATGAGGTTAGTGATGGTTGTCCAATTGAGAAAGAGAAAATGGTTGAAAGAAATGCAGAAGAAGTGATAGCTGATGAATTTTTAGGGCGACGTGCTAAAAACCCTGTGTACACTTGGGATTGCAGTAGTGTTTGTAGTGTACGATAGGAATCTATTGAAAAATTATGTAGTTTTTTACGAGCCTATACTAAAAAAAGTGTAAAACAAAAGATTAAGCTGTTGCAAGGACTAGACCCTTGCAGAGTGCGAAAACATTCTGGTTTGCAAGGTCATTCTCTGGCTTGTCTTTCTAGGAAAGTTTGTGAAAGTATTTTCCACCATTTCAGAATGCTGGCAGTACATCATACTCAAATGCGGAAGTTAGTGAGAAGGTTGTATTATGCAAAAAGTCCAGCACTGTAAGTGAGTTGAACAGTGCTCTTTTACGTGGGTCAGTTTCAGATGTGAAGCAGGTCTGTGAGGATATTGTGTTTTGTTACTTTGGGCCTCAGCAAGAGACTGAAGAAACTGACACATTAGTAGAACAAAATGTTGAACACAATGTAGAACCTGTAATTACAGAAACATTTGAGGATGAAATCACAAAGTTTAAGGTAATTTCAGGTGAAAGACCAAATGTTTCTTGTATTTGTTGTCGGCGAAGTCACTATAAAAATCAGACTAGGGGTGTCAATCTGTATTTAAAAAGTGAAATAGAAGATAATGATAAGTGGATGGAATTTGCAACTTATTTGTTTGTAGAGGATTGTTTAGATTTGGGATGTGAGCAGCGTATTTGCAAATATTGTTATAACAAATTAGATGAGAACAAAATGCCTGCTAGAGCTGTTCATAACAATCTAGAGTTGGTTGCTATTCCTCCAGAGCTGATAGATTTAAATATGTATGAGTCTATTCTGATACAATGTGTTCACCCGTTTCAGGCTATTGTTCGTATGGAGCCCAAAACAAGTAAATTACCTCCATCAGAGTTGCAAAGTGGATTGAAAGGAAGAGTTGTGTATTTACCATTAGATTTAAGGAAAAATATTGAAACTATTGGTGTAGATGCAGAAAATGAGCCACTAGTCATTCTAGTTAATGGTGATCATACTAAGAATAAGAAAATCTGGCAAGAGTTAGTGGATGTTAGAAAAGTGCAAAAGGCATTATTGTATCTGTTAAAAAATAATGAGTACTATAGAAATGTGTTTGTTGGAGAAGAAGAAATAGATTTAGCAGAAGATAGTGAAACATTAAGTGGACAAATTGAAAAAGTGGACATGTCCAGATGTGAAGAGATCTATGAACATTACAGTGTACATCCACTTCATTCCAAAAAAGTGATGGGGAATACGATTGAGTTGTTTCAAATGAAAAAAGCAACAGGAAGTCCCATGAGTGTATGGGAAGAGAGCTTGGAAGCTCGTTGTTTCCCGCAGTTGTTTCCAACAGGAAAAGGTGGACGATATGATGAACGTCCTGTGCAGATTCCTGCATCTGAATATCGGACAACAAGATTATATGCAGAAGATCCAAGATTTCGACAATGTATCCCTTATATGTTTCATCTTCTGTTTGAAAGTGACTTGTCTGGACTTTCATATGCAGTAAATCACATTTTAAAAACCGGAATGCATCTTCAAAATGTAACTGCAAAGGATTTTATGGATAAAGTGCATCAGAGAGATGATCATTTAGAATCTCAGTTGATTAATCTGATGGCATGTCAGCGTGGGACTAATGAATATTGGTACCGTCGACATGGAGAACTGAAATGTATGCTACGGAACTTGGGAACTCCTACATGGTTTGTTACACTAAGCTGTGCTGAGTATGCTTGGAATGATTTAATTGAATTTCTTCGAGAGGCAAATTCCAATATAAAAAATATTGAATACAAGACACCTGGAGAATTGTGCTCTTTGGATCCTGTCAATGTATGAAGATATTTCAGTCATAGATTTGAAGCTATGATGTCTTTCATCAGCAATAAAAAGAATCCTCCTCTTGGAGAAGTTGTGGATTTCTTTTGGAGAAAGGAGTATCAAGCAAGAGGTGCTCCTCACATACATATGTTGTTATGGGTCAAGGACGCCCCCAAGTTTGGAGCAGATTCAGATGAAACTGTTTTGTCTTTCATTGAAGATTATGCTACATGTGCTCTTCCAAATAGCAGAGAAGAGAAAAACTTAAAACAACAAGTCTTACGATTTCAAAGCCACAGGTGTGGAAAATATTGTCGACGAAAGTACAAGTCAAAGGATAAGTTCTATACCAAATGTCGTTTCGGATTTCCACGTCCTGTATTATCCAAAGGAAGAGTGAACAGTCTCCGAAAAACACCTACAACTTAAGAAGAAGTGAAGAATCAAAATACATAAATGACTACAATCCAGTTATTTTATCCATGTGGAACGCTAACATGGATATTCAGTATGTTGCGTACAATTCCATTGCTGTTGCTCGATATGTAACGTCTTACATTACTAAATCAGAAAAGACTGAATTGAAAGAAATGTGGGAAGAGATTTCTCGAGAGAAGACTCTAAGTAAGAAATTATACAGTTTCAGTTTGAAGATGTTATCGCATCGTGAAATTGGAGCATATGAAAGTTCAGATCGGTTATCATCTGCAAGTCTATATTCCAAAGTAGAAGAATCATTTGGGTGAGTCTAGGTCTTGCAGGAATGCAAAATCGGGTACTGAAATCTGTTCAAGAAATTTAATATTTAGCAGAAAATGACCCTGAAAGTACAGATATTTTGAAAACCAATATGTTGGACACATACTATCCAAATAGAAGTCATCATCTTGAGAACATGTGTCTCTATGAAGTGCTGCAAAACTACACTTTTAAATGGAATATTACAGAGAACATCAATGATGGAAAATATGGTGTGATTGGTTCTGAAGGATATCTGGTGAAACAAAGGAAAGGAAATGTAATTAATCACAGAAAACTGAGTTGCGACACTGCTGACAAAAGGGAATTTTACTATTTAGCCCTTTTGCAAATGTTCAAACCATGGCGTTCTGAACTGGAATTACTTGGAGATTTTCCCAGCTATGAAGATTAATTTAATGCTTGCAAAGATAGCATACGATGCAGTGCTATCGCAAATTATATCAAAATGTTGAATGATGAAATTGATCAAGAAGCTATAGTTGCAGCTATAATTGCAGCTGAGATTGCTAGCGACAGTTCTCAAGACAGTCAAAGTTCTGCTGCACTGAGTCAAGATCCACTAGGACAACCAATTGTTGAAAATGAAGCAGCGATTGCAATGAATGAGGTGGAAACAGCAATGTATCAAGCACAAGAAGATGAAATACAGTTAGGAAACTTGGAAGAGCAACTAAATGTTGAACAGAAACAAATATATCAGCAAGTGAAAGAGCAGACCATGAATTACTTCATGAAAAGAGAGTGTGCTCATGTACATCATTTCAACCTATCTGAATGTATGTGAGTGGTCAAGCTGGAACAGGAAAGAGTTTCTTAATTAAAGTAATTACAAGTTATCTGCAAAAAACATTACTTTACATCGTTTAATAATGCTGCCGGTAGAGCATGATAACAAATTGGAATACCACAAGCTATCTGGAGAAGCTTGTTGTGAAGTTTCAAGAGTCCTGAAGAAAATGAAACTTCTCATTATTGATGAGGTGAGCATGGTTTCAAACTTGATGCTTGCCTTTGTGCATTTAAGAATGCAGCAAATTCTTAAAACAGAGTATGACGTGTTATTTGGAGGAAAACACGTCATAGTTTTTGGAGATCTACTGCAACTGATACCGGTAAAAGGACAACCGGTATTTCAAACACTTGCCCATGAAGATACCAGAAAGTCTCTTGGCAGTGTTGGTAATGTGAACATTTGGAGTAATTTTGAATACAAAGAACTGACAACAAATATGCGACAGGCAAATGATGCTGAATATGGAAGTATTCTTCAAGATATAAGAATTGGAATTCTTTCAAAACAAGGGAAAGAAGCTTTGGAGAGTCGATTACTTTGCATTGTCTTTCCAAATGAAAATGCAGTTCCTGCAAAAGTGTACATGGGAATTTCTAAAAATAAGTCAGTGATTTGCTTAATGCCAACACTGCGTGAGTGTTCAATATTCAACGAAGAATTATTAAAATTGGAAAATGAAGAAATTGTAAAAATGTAAGCCATCGATAAAATACTACATGAAGGAATCACTATTATTTTGACGGGTAAGTTGAGATCAAAACTGGATTGTTTAGAAAAAAAATATCTAAAACTGCTGGTTTGGAAAAGACACTGTATGTGTGTATAAACTGTCGGGTAATTTTAAGGCGTAATTTGGATGTAGAGAAAGGTTTAGTTAATGGAGCAATGGGCAAAGTGGTGGATTTTGTGAATTATCAGAAAAAAGAAGGAATTGAATTTTTAAAAATTACATTTGATCAGATTGATGAAGTTAAAGAAATTGGTCGTTGTTCAGTTCGTTTTTTGCTTGTTAAAGATTTATATGTCCGTAGGAAACAATTTCCATTTTCTCTGGCATATGCAGTGACTATTCATAAATCGCAAGGATTAAGTGTAGACAGTGCATTGGTGAACATTGGATCTACCGTATTTAAAGAGGGTATGGCATATGTTGCTTTGTCGCGAGTCAGAACATTATCTGGTTTGTTTTTGATTGATTTTGATGAGACAAAGGTTACTGCAGATGCAAACTGTGTAAAAGAGTATAATAGGTTAAGAAGGGTGTATGCTCCAAATTTAGGTCAATATCCTGTATTTGAAAAGCGTATGGTTGGTCGAAAAAGAAGGTTAGAGAATATCTGTTCAGAAGGTATCAAGAAAAGAAAAGAACAAGATAATGTTGTGATTGCAGGTAAAAAGAAATTGGACACTGTTGGAGAGATTGTTGGTTATCAGTTTGAAAATAGTTCTGGTGTCAACTGCTATGCTAATGTAGTGGTCAATGTTGTTTTTTATCTTGAAGGTTTGCAAGGTCAAATCATGGAGAATCGGCAAAAAAGATTTTGTTCTCTGTTGCATTCTGTTTATGAAAAATTGACAACAGATAGAAGTAAAATACAATCTGTTTCAGATGTTTGTAATCTTTTGGATGTGAGTTCTGGTTCTACACAATTTACACAAAATATCCAACAAGATGCTCAGGAATTTTTAATGTATATGCTTACCATTTTTGAAAATGAAGGTGTAGAAATAGAAAATATTTTTGGCCTTTCTTACAAATGGGAACATTATTGTGAAAATTGCATGTATACATGTAGCACCAATGTAGACACTGAGAGATTTCTATATTTAACATTATCAGACTGTAAATCAGTGTCTTTCAATAAATTAGTGAAAGGTGCAATTCAAAACATGGAGTGTAGCCAATGTAAATCAGAAATGTTATCCAAATTATTATTGACAAACTATGGAAAATACATAATTTTAATGATGCAATGTTGTACAGCTGACGGAAGAAAATTGGATACTTTAATAAAACAATTTGTAGCAGCACAACTATCAATATCAGGAAGGACTTTTGTAGCAATCGCATTAATTTTCCATGCTGGACCTTCCACCACATCTGGACATTACACTGCCTATCTAAAATGTGACAAAGGCTGGACACTTTGTAATGATGCCCAGTTGGTTTTCAAACAGCGTTTGCCTAGTGAATTACCAAATTCCTACCTAATATTTTTAAACCCAAAGTTTTAGGTAGATAATTCACTCTCTGAGGAATTTATTATTATAATTTAATAGGACTACCATTGAACAATTTACATAAAGAAGAAGTGAAAAAATACCATTTGGCCTCAAGGAAAGGTATATTTTTGAATTATGGACTTTTTGGTGGTCATTTATTCGGTGATTATTTTAATGCGGCAACATTTACAGTTTTTATAAGTTAAAGTTATAACATTTTGTAATCTGTAAGCATTTCATATATGTATGATTTGTATTTTCTGGTATTTTACTGACAATAGTATGTTGATTTTTTTTTAACAATCTTTCTGATTGTTTTTTTATTGCCCGCTGTTAAGTGATGAGTACGATTGAAATCACTATTTCTAGTGAAATTCAATATATTCTGAGAACAGCAAAAAAGGCAAACAAATTACTTTGTGGAAATTATGTTGTGTTGTAAAAAATATTTTATTACATGTTATATTTTTTTTTCTTTTCTTTCACAGATCCAAATTTTAAAATAAGCAATTTTTAAGAATTTAGATTTGAATGAAAATGTGAAAAAAATGTGTACCATTTTTTATTCCTATTACTGTGAAGGTAAGTTTAACTAAGTCTCAATATGCAGAATGAGGAGGTCTGCAAGAAGCTACAAAGTGGAAACATGTTTCTAAAAACACTCTGTTTATACCTATGACCATAATCAGATATCATGTGACCTGCAAAAAAAGAGATTTGAGGGATTCATATTATAGACTATTTTAGCTATTGAAGGACCGCAATTATTTCAATCATTCTTCTTTGAACATCTTTGCAGACAAAACTCTGTGCTTACTTTTATCATTCGCAAGGAATTTTAAAAATGGAAATATGTCACTTTTTGTAACATAGTTATTGTGTAAGATACTGTTTCATATTTACAAAGAGAGGAAAAGGCACTCTGTGCACTTTTTATACTCCATGTAAATACAACCTCATCATGCTGACCAATTTGCGTTGATAGGGTGTTCTATAAGTGTTGTTGTGCATGATTGCACTGAATACTCATAGAACAAGACACATGTCTAGATTTATCAGAAATCATAAATCTCGATATGTGTGTGAATGGTGAACCATTCTAAAATTGGTGTAGAAAAGCACAACAAGGAGAATTGTTTTCATTTCTCCACATTTTTATATCTTCAATGCATGCTGAAATGTTCAGCATACACTGAAGGAGAAAAATGCATTTTCTCATTGTTTTTGTGCAGGAAGGTGTGTCTTCCTGCAGAAAAACAAACAGCACATGACACAGATATCCTTGCACTACGGTGCAAGGGTGCCTGTGTCACCACATGGCTGCAGTTTAAGCAGCCGTGCAGACAGAAGCATAGATTTGCAACATATGTATGTACATATGTTGCATCCCTGTGCTTCGGAAGTACTACAGCACACTGCAGTTAAAGAGGTTACTGTGTGATGCTGCAGCACTTCCTCATACTTCTGCACTTATACATTCACCATACGCTACTAATGCATTCATTCAGTCAATTACGTACTACACATACATTCATCTAAACTAACACTAACAAAGAAATTTAGCTCTTTTTTAAAACCAGGAAAGTTAGTTCTCACAAGAACTTTTTTTTTTCTTCTTTCTTCTTTTATAATTTTTGGGGGGTTTTCTGAACAATTTTTAATTTTTTTTGGTTTTTCTGCAAAAAAACAAAAACAAAAAAAACCAGGAGAAACCAAACAATGAACTTCAGGGAACAATAATAAAAAAAAAAAAACCTAGCAAATGTGACTTTCTTGACGGTGAAACAGTCGCTGATATGAACGATATCAGTCCCTGGATGCATCACGCCATGTGAGATGAAAAATCATCGTATCCAATGTTTAATCGATAATCCATAGTTTTATTATTTGTAAAACTGAGGTTGCAGAACGAGGTGATATTCAAAAGCCTGCATAATGCCCAATCGCCTTTAATACAGCTTGTCGAAATACCCAGTTCAATTAACGATTGTGAAAAGTATCATCCAATGCATTTCGGGCCATAACGGCCCTTCGTCAGGGATTCTTTTCTGAAAAAATATTAATCAAATGAATTGACATCAGTATTTTGTAGATTAATTACAACGATCGACATTATACACCATTTGTGATTGTTGAATAATTTGTACAATATCACTTCCCCTCTAAAACGTAGACTAGCGCTTTTAACATGTGTTACCAAGTAACCTATCCTACACCATCATTATGGGAAGTTCATGGAAAGAATAACTGCCCAATCAAAATTACAAAGATAAGCTCTGCTGTTCCCCAAGGATCAAACAAACTAATGTTTCATACCTTCATATTCAAATGTGCACACGGCACTTCCCGCTTTACTCTTCTAATGATAAGACTTTCGCCCGCGTGTGGAACGGAACTTATTAATGATGTGACCACTCCCACATTATGGCTCAATTGCTTGAGCAAGCCTGTAAAAACTTCAACTCCCATAACCCTCCAATTTTGTCTATAGAACTCTATCAGTTGTCATGTGAATGTTAATTATAACAAACCTCATTGGTAACTCAAAATGTCCTGCCCTTCCCTAGAGTATATGAAATTGCACCATTTAAATAAGTTATGTAAAACATCAAACGGTGTCAACACATTCATTTACAATAATTAGCAACGGATGTTCAAATTCTTTGTCTGTGGCAAAAAAAAATTGATAATTGACATAGTTAAAGTTCCGTCTTTTTGTAGTACATTTCTTTTGGTTGCTGGGTCCAATTTGGACGTATATATCAATTGTATAAAAAGATCTTGGTCCCGCACTCCTTATTACTATTCATTTAATCCAAAGGTAATCCTTAGAGGGGAGCAATCCTGGCTTGCGCTACGTCCTAAAGCGCCGAATAAACAATGAAACAGTCGCTGATATGAACGATATCAGTCCCAGGATGCATCACGCCATGTGAGATGAAAAATCATCATATCCAATGTTTAATCGATAATCCATAGTTTTATTATTTGTAAAACTGAGGTTGCAGAACGAGGTGATTTCGATATTCAAAAGCCTGCATAATGCCCAATCGCCTTTAATACAGCTTGTCGAAATACCCAGTTCAAATAACGATTGTGAAAAGTATCATCCAATGCATTTCGGGCCATAACGGCCCTTCGTCAGGGATTCTTTTCTGAAAAAATATTAATCAAATGAATTGACATCAGTATTTTGTAGACTAATTACAACGATCGACATTATACGCCATTTGTGATTGTTGAATAATTTGTACAATATCACTTTCCTTGTAAAACGTAGACTAGCGCTCTAAGGATTACCTTTGGATTAAATGAATAGTAATAAGGAGTGCGGGACCAAGATTCTTTTATACTTTCTTGGTGGCGGCAGATCAGATCGATCGACTGCTCACCATAGCACAAAGTCGCATTGCACTTAGTGCAGAGCACTTTTAAAAATTGAAATTGAGGACGGATGTCCAAGGTTTGGGCTGATGGATGCACTCTTGATGTGCTCGGCTGCGATGAGGTGGATGGCGCAGGAGCAGGAGTGTTTCTCATCCATCGGCACTCTTCTCGTGCAAGATTGTTTGGATGAAGGGTCCTCATATGCGTCATCATACTTGCCGTGCCGCAAGAGTATTTCTTGTTAGGATCCCCTGCGACAGGACTCTTTTGCAAATCTTGCACGTGACCAAGGTGGCATTGGTCTTACTCTGCCCCTCGGGAAAAGTAAAACATTTCCACACCACTGAAGAAAAACGTTCTTTGGGTGGTGCCTCCGGCAAAAATTCATCCTCAGAAGTATGAGGTGATGCAGGTGATGCTTGCTGCCCTGAAGCCATTTTTGGTTGAAAAAAGTTAGAGCTAAGTGTAAACTTAGTCTAAATAATCTTCTTCTCTCCAAAGAGATGGTGCTCCAAAGAAGGTCAAAGAAGAATGATTGAAATGGGTGGGGTCTTTCAATAGTTAGAAGAGGAAGTGTAATGAACCAATCAAACCTCTTTTTTTGCAGGTCACATGGGATCCACGCACCCTGCGCGTACGCAGCACGCACCCAGCGCGCATCCGAGAAATTGAATAAAAAAAAATTATAGGATTAGTTGTAAAAATATATTAGTTTTAAGACTAGTTTAGAGTTTGTCTTCAATTAATATTCACATGAAATACATACATATGTTTTTTAAAATGTTAAATACTTCGCGGGATCCGCGCACCTACCGTGTCATAGACGCAGATGACGCATCACGGAAGCGCGTAAACTTCGCGTTACGTACATCGAATGTGTCGCGTATAGGCTGGGAGTCACGTACCGGTCGCATTGGAATCGCGCACTAACCACGTACCCGACGCATACCATGCATGGATGCTATCGCGTAGGGATCAAGAACGGTGCGCACAGGGTCCGCGGATCCAAAAACATTGAAAAAAATATATAAAATACAGTTTTGAACATATACTTAAAAAAATATTTTGAAAAATATAAAAAAATATGTTTGAAAAACCCATTAAGTTCAAATAATATTTTGTAATTTTTAAAAGAATTAATTGAAAAAATAAGTTTAAAAAATGGTGATAAACAAGTATTTTAAAAAAAAGATAATTAATGAAATTGACACACTGAATTTGAAAAATATAGAAATCCAATCAAAATCATTAAACATGATATCTTCAGAGATTAGTTATAGATAGGAATTAGCATTTAAAAAACCTTTGAAATTCACTGAAAAAAACATAGGTTTCATGCACGTTATAGTTAGGAATTGGCATTTAAAAAACCTTTGAAATTCACTGAAAAAAACAAAGGTTTCAGGGGCGTTATAGTTAGGAATTTGCATTTAAAAAACCTTAGAAATTCACTGAAAAAACCATAGGTTTCAGGGGCGTTATAGTTAGCTGGACTTTTCACTCGTACAAAACACTAGAAATTCCCCTGTTATAGTTAGTTCAGCTAACTATAACTCGCGCCCCTGCAATGCACTGCTGATGACGTCAAATATTACATCACTCATGACATGGTCAGTGACATCACTGATGACATCACTGATGACATCTCAAATGACATCACTGATGACATCACTCATGACGTCATCCATGTGATAAATTAGTGCGTCTTCTCACACCCTAATATAACCTTTGATACACCGACTCAAAATTTCAGACGGCCATTCTCAAAACCATAGATACTCCAATACCAATAACTACATACCAACTCATTGACTCTTAGGTCTACATACACCTCCACTCACTCACCTGTACAGCCACTCATACTTACAGTCACTCCGTACAGGACTATCATATGCATTTATACACCTATATAGACACTCACACACCACCAATCATCCATTGAGGTACTGACACCCCTAGTCAGTTGTGCAAACAATTAAACACAGTCCAATTTACTCACCTATACAGTTAAACACACCCAAGTTCACTTACTCATAAAAATACTAACAAGGGATCTGTTGTAAAGGAAGATACAGAGTCCATCTGTACATGTAGGTTACTTCTTTATTAGTAGCTTGGTTCCAGCATAGGTGGTCAGGATGGTAGGAGAAGATAGTTGGTATAAAGATAGCCCCACCAGGAGCAAGCTCCTTACAGCTCAGCCTGAGTAGACCAACTGACAATCTCACCCAGAGAGGCACCCAGGCATTCTATGATGTCAAGCAACATTCTAACAGAGCAGTACAGTGGAGAATAGCTGACAAGTACTTTACTACACATCCTCTTTCCTTAGGGAACAACAGAAGTAAAAGTAAAGACAAATAAGATACCCCAATAAATCTTTAGCAAGAAGGTGCTACAATGAGGTGCACATATCCACAGGTGTATTACATGAGGTATCATGAATTCCACTGGCATGAACAGAAATGTGTTAAGATGTTAAACATTAAAATCGCAAACAACATTACTACACGCCCCATCCCCCTCCCTTAGGGAAAACACAGCAGCTTAGATAAAAACACTGCAACAAAGAAGGGCGGTCACCCACACAACCTCCCCATACTCGGGTACACCACAGGGTAGACACCCTGTTAAACAAAAGTGGGTGTAAAACACGGACCCTTGGGAGAAAACAACATCCCCAACAAAGAGATACAATAGTGGCTAAGCACTCTAGATAACAAGAAGAGTGCCACCACAACAACAAATATACTCCAGAGAGGAAACACTCTGTAAAGAAACACGAGGTCCCTTGGTAGAAGGCATGCTGACACTTAAAGAGGTCTAAACACTAACGAAAAAAACTTCCCACTCAAAGTTGTACAAGAGTAAAACACTTGGCCACGAATTCCACGCAGGTAGACTTCGACCGGAGTATGGTGTCCACATGAAAGGAAGACCCAAGATAACATTAGGAACCAACCAAAAACTTCACCAAGGAACACGACAGGGTACTAACCCATGAAAACAAAACAACCACCCCTAGATAGGGTACACCATAGCGTACACGCACCCAAGAAAACTGAAAACTAAAAATAGAGGCATTGCCTACCCCCACAACCTCCCCAAAGAAATGGGTACACTCTATGTACAGAGACTACGCAATTAAAGGCATTGACTACCCCCACAACCTCCCCAAAGAAATGGGTACACTCTACGTATGAAGACTCATAAAATAAAGGCATTGACTACACCCACAACCTACCCAACTAAATGGGTACACCCTATATACCGAGACTACGAAACTAAAGGCATTGACTACCCCCACAACCTCCCCAAAGACATGGGTACAACGCCACCTCCCCTACATAGTGTAGGGTACACCACAGGGTACTAATCCTGGAAAAATAGCTCATAGGCATTGACTACCCAGAAACAACGCCACCTCCCCTACATAGTGTAGGGTACACCACAGGGTAACAACCATGGAAAACTGAAAACTAAACTAAAGGCATTGCCTACCCCCACCACCTCCCCAAAGAAATGGGTACACTCTATGTACAGAGACTACGAAACTAAAGGAATTGACTACCCCCACAACCTCCCCAAAGAAATGGGTACACTCTATGTATGAAGACTCATAAAATTAAAGGCATTGACTACCCCCACAACCTCCCCAAAGAAATGGGTACACTCTATGTATGAAGACAAATAAACTAAAGGCAATGACTACACCCACAACCTCCCCAACAAAATGGGTACACTCTATATACAGAGACTACAAAATTAAAGACATTGACTACCCCCCAACCTCCCCAAAGAAATGGATACACTCTATGTACGGCAACTAAAGGAGTAGACACACCCACAACCTCCCCTAACAAGGGTACACCCCAGTAAAACTAAAAGAAACTAGAGTTGAGGCAGATACCGCCTAGAAACATCTAAACATAGACTGCCCACTGAAGAGACTATAATATAAACTGAGTGCGCACCCAAAAGAAAGTTACAGACCCATAGATGAATTAATAATATAGGCAATTAAAAGGAAGGAGCTCCGGTGAGCGATCTCTCACCCCAGATTTCGACAGACTGATCCATACTAGTTGTATTGCGTCCTTCACTCGCTGCACTGGCATCCAGAACAGTACACAACAGAAATGCACAGACCAATGTCCTCAATGAGGTGAAAGGCTTGGTCTCACAAGCCAAGTGTCTGGAACTCGACGAAGAACAGAGTTCAACTGTAGGAAAGGAAAACATATCCGTGTCCGTTGCCGAGATACCGCAGTCTATGGCGATTCTGAACAAAGTAGTGTCAAACGCTCAAGCAACATAAACGTGGTTGGCAATGAAAACTTCACCAAAGAATATCAATAGACCCTGTATGTGATATTACCAAGCAGAAGATGGTGGCACGTTTTTGACGCCACGCCGGGTGGCTCACGGCACGCTGTTGCATGCAGGCGTCACTGGTCAGCTATGGAGAACCAGAGAAGACGTCACAGAGAATTCACCCAGCCTCCACACAGAACCAATAAAACGGTGAGGTGCGCGTGAAAGAGTTTTGAATATACACAATGCGCTACCGTTTGAAATGGAGAGCAAAAGCGGCAATACGAAACGCGCACACGCACCCAAAATACACAGTCTCTGCCAGCAAATATGTCCAAGTGCTCACCAAAGGTGCCGTTCCTCAAGTCACCAATCGGCAGTTCCTCCAGAGAAGCTCCAAAGACGATTTAGTGAAGTCAGACTCCGCAAAAGTACCCAGAGCGAAACACACCCACAAAGTGTGCGGAGAGTGTCGTCTGATGTAGCTCGCAAATGAGTACACTGCCAACTTAACCGTTTAGAACCACATTCACCAGTCTTTGAAGCACGCTGTTTGAGCACACTGCAAGGCCCTGTTGGAAGCCAATTGTAGCTCAAAAATAAATCGGTGGTTCAGTGCTGTGCCTGTTGTGCCTCATAGAGAGTAGCTGAAGTTTTCCAAATGACAGCAGGATCTTTAGTGAACTTAGTAGCTAACGCCCAGGTTACAGGCTGTCCGGGTGGTACAGGACACTGGTGGGGCTGGCCAGGGCGTGACCTCTGAATTTCAATTGACGTCTTGAAAATTATTAAAGTCTTGAGTTCCTCTTGCTTTAGTTCCTTGGTTCCTCAGTAGTCTTAACTCCTTAATGCACACGTCAGTTCTTCAGATCGTCGCCAAAATTGTTGTAAAGGAAGATACAGAGTCCATCTGTACATGTAGGTTACTTCTTTATCAGTAGCTTGGTTCCAGCATAGGTGGTCAGGATGGTAGGAGAAGATAGTTGGTATAGAGATAGCCCCACCAGGAGCAAGCTCCTTACAGCTCAGCCTGAGTAGACCAACTGACAATCTCACCCAGAGAGGCACCCATGCATTCTATGATGTCATGCAACATTCTAACAGAGCAGTACAGTGGAGAATAGCTGACAAGTACTTTACTACAGGATCCTCAAAGGAATTCAGAATGGAGTGACTTGACTGCCTCCCATCAGGGTCTGTTACCCAGAATCCCTTGCAAACCTAAATAATTGTCCAAAAAAACACATTTTCCCCACATTTCTGTGGTGGAAAGTTCTGGAATCTGCGTGGATCCACAAATTTCCACCCATCCCGCGTTCCCCAAAGTCTTAAGAGAAAAATTGTACCTCACTTTTGCGGGTCGGCCTAGTGCCTGCAACAGGAAACGGCGCAAAACGCAACGTGGTCACACTTCAATTTCGCAGTGAAAAATGACCGTTTTTTGGTAAAGTGACTAGCTGTAGTTTTTGAACCCTAGCTCTGCGGGCACCTTGGGAAACCTCGCAAACCTGTACATTTTTGAAAACTAGACACCCAGGGGAATCCGGGAAGGGGTGACTTGACTGCCTCCCACCAGGGTCTGTTACCCAGAATCCCTTTCAAACATAAACAATTGTCCAAAGAAACACATTTTCCCCACATTTCTGTGGTGGAAAGTTCTGGAATCTGCGTGGATACACAAATTGGATTCTTTAGAAAAATCGATATCTAAAACTGCTGGTTTAGAAAAGAATCTGTCGGGTAATTTTAAGGCGTAATTTGGATGTAGAAAAAGGTTTGGTAAATGGAACAATGGGTAAAGTTGTTGATTTTGTTAATGATCAAAATAGAGATCGAATTCAATTTTTAAAAATCAAATTTGATCAAATTGATGAAGTTAAAGAAATTGGTTCGTTTTTTGCTTGTTAAAGATTAATATGTCCGTAGAAAACAATTTCCACTTTCTCGGGCATATGCAGTGACTATTCAAAAATATCAAGGATTAAGTGTAGACAGTGCTTTGGTGAACATTGGAAGTACCGTGTTTAAAGAGGGTATGGCATATGTTGCTTTGTCCCGAGTCAGAACTTTATCTGGTTTGTTTTTGATTGGTTTTGATGAGTCAAAGATTACTGATGATGCAAACTGTGTAAAAGAGTATAATGGTCGAAAAAGAAGATATGAGAATATCTGTATTGAAGTTATAGAGAAGGAAAAAAAATCAAGATAATGTTGAGATTGCAAGCAAAAAGAAAAAGGACACTGTTGAAGAGATTGTTGGTTATCAGTTTAAAAATAGTTCAGGTATCAACTGCTATGCTTATGTAGTGGTCAGTGTTGTTTTTTTTCTTGAAAGTTTGCAAAAGCAAATTATGGAGAATCCGGAAAAAAGATTTTGTTCCTTGTTGCATTCTGTTTATGAAAAATGGAGAACTGATAAAACTAAAATGCAAAGCGTTTCTGATATTCGTAATCTTTTGGATATATGTTCTGGTTCTACACAATTTACGCAGAATATCCAACAAGATGCTCAGGAATTTCTAATTGATATGCTTACCGTATTGGAAAATGAAGGCATAGAAATTGAAAATCTTTTTGGCCTTCGTTATAAATGGGAACATCAATGTGAAAATTGTATGTTTACATGTACCACCGACATAGACACTGAAAGATTTATATATTTGACATTACCAGACTGTAAATCAGTGTCTTTCAACAAACTAGTTAAAGCAGCAAATCAAAATATGGAGAATAGCCAATGCAAATCAGAAATGTTATCAACATTATTTATACAAAGATATGGACAATATATAATTTTAATGATGCAATGTTGTACAGCTGATGGAAGAAAATTGGAAACTTTAATAAAACATTTTGTAGCAAGTCAACTATCAATATCAGGAAGAACTTTTTTAGCAGTAGCAATAATTTTCCATGATGGTCCTTCTACAACATCTGGACATTACACTGCCTATTTAAAATGTGACAAAGGATGGACATATTGTAATGAGGCTCAATTGGTTTTTAAACAACGTCTGCCTAGCGAATTACCAAATTCCTACCTAATATTTTTAAAGCCAAAGTTTTAGAAACATAATTCAGGCTATTAGGAATATGTTAAAATGTCTTAATATGATTACTATTGGACAATTTCAATTTAAAGGATTTCAGCAATACCATTTGGCCCAGAGGAAAGGTATAAATTTGAATTATGGACTTTTTGTTGCACATTCTCACAGCATATATTTTTAAAGAACATCATTTACAGTGTAAAGAAATTATAAAAAGAATTCTTCATTGAATCATTATTTGAGTACTTTCATATTCAAGTAAGAAAATTCGCTTAGAAGGAACCATTTTAGATATGTGTGATTTGTATTGTATGGTTTGTATTGACGATGTAGTTTTTATGGAATGTTCAGAAATAGTTGACTATATTAATAATATTTTGATGCTTTTTTTATTTAAACAATCTTATTGATTGTTTTTTTTTTTTGCCCACTGTTATGTGATGAATAACATTGAAATCACTGTTTGTAGTGAAATTCAATATATTCTGAGAATAGCAAAAAAGGCAAAGAAAATAACTTATATAATGTTGAAATTATGTTTTTTTTTAAATCGGACTCTTTTGTAATAGTTTGGATCTGACATAGAATGTAGTAAGAAACCGGTATTTAAGCCATGTGTCAACTGGTACGAGAGCCAGGGTTTCCTTACCTCAGAACCCATAATTAAGGACTGAATTTGGCTGACAAAGGCAGCCCAGAAATAAATTCTGAAATCTGGTAGTTTAAAGCCTTGCGGTCCCGCAAGAGTACTTCTTTGTTTGATCACCTCTCGACAGGAACATTTCGCAGATTTGGCTGCCAACGCTCCTAAAGAGATTTTTCGAATTGCCAAATCTCTATCCTCCTTACCGCAGGAACTCCCCAGAGAGGAGGAAGCCCCACAGCGCTGCAATGACTTAGCCGAATATTTCCATCATAAAATTCAGCTGATATGTTTGCCCTTTTCTCCTTATGTGCCGGAACCCATTGTCCCTTCCACAGAAGCTAAAACAAAGAGCTTTCTAGGAGAATTCCCCCTACTTAATGCAAACTCCCTGGACATTCTTCTGTCCAGAGTAACTTCTGGTTCCCCTACGGACCCAGCCCCTCCACAACACCTCTCACTTGTATACAATACAATTGGCCCAGTTATACTAGACGTATTAAACTCTTCCATCCCATCCGGCACAGTACCACAGGCTTGGAAATGTGCTCAGGTTAGAGCCCTCCTAAAAAAAAACAACCTCGATCATTCCAATATGGCTAACTACCGCCCCATCTCTCTCCTCCCTTGGCTGAGCAAACTTATTGAAAAACATATTAACTCCACATTAGTCCACTACTTGGAAGCTAACAACCTGCTTCATGTCTCTCAAACAGGGTTCCGCCCTCAGTTAGGCACAGAGACGGCCCTGCTAGCGGTGACTAAAGAAGCCAGAAGACTTTTGGTCCACGGCGGCTCAGCAGCTATCATCCTGCTAGACCTCAGTGCCGCCTTTGACACTGTTAACCATAACATCCTGCTTGAGTGGCTGGCAGATTTGGGAGTGGGAAAGATGGCACTCACTTGGTTTCAGTCCTTCTTAAAGGATCGATTCTTCCAAGTATTTGAGGGGACTACTACATCCAACCGATGGCCACTCAGCTGTGGGGTTCCACAGGGTTCGTCCCTGAGCCCCACGCTTTTTAATGCCTATATGGCACCACTAGCTGAGATAGTCCTCCCATTCGGTATAAAAATCATTACCTACGCAGACGACACCCAACTGGTGGTGGCATTAAACCACCCTGAGGGCTCTTCCTGCGCTCTAGGTTCCTGCCTAGAGGCGGTAGCCCATTGGATGGACCGTTCCCATCTCAAGCTAAATGGGGACAAGACTGAACTTATGTTCCTGGGTAAAATTCCATCACCCACCTCGTCATTCATTTGGCCGACCTGTCTTACCCCATGCCCATCCCTAAGCAACAGATTAAAAGCCTTGGCATTTGGCTTGACAGCTCCCTCTGCTTCAACCATCAGGCCATCAAGCTCTCTGCTACTTGGTTTGGCCTGATGCGGATGCTTAGGAAAATTCTTCCTCGGCTCCCTTTTCAGGCTAGGAGGATTATGGTTCAGGCCCTAATTCTGTCCCGCCTGGATTACGAGAACGCACTATATCTAGGTGCCCCTCAGTCTACTCTTTGTTGGTTATCAGTTTAAAAATAGTTCAGGTATCAACTGCTATGCTTATGTAGTGGTCAGTGTTGTTTTTTTTCTTGAAAGTTTGCAACAGCAAATTATGGAGAATCCGGAAAAAAGATTTTGTTCCTTGTTGCATTCTGTTTATGAAAAATGGAGAACTGATAAAACTAAAATGCAAAGCGTTTCTGATATTCGTAATCTTTTGGATATATGTTCTGGTTCTACACAATTTACGCAGAATATCCAACAAGATGCTCAGGAATTTCTAATTGATATGCTTACCGTATTGGAAAATGAAGGCATAGAAATTGAAAATCTTTTTGGCCTTCGTTATAAATGGGAACATCAATGTGAAAATTGTATGTTTACATGTACCACCGACATAGACACTGAAAGATTTATATATTTGACATTACCAGACTGTAAATCAGTGTCTTTCAACAAACTAGTTAAAGCAGCAAATCAAAATATGGAGAATAGCCAATGCAAATCAGAAATGTTATCAACATTATTTATACAAAGATATGGACAATATATAATTTTAATGATGCAATGTTGTACAGCTGATGGAAGAAAATTGGAAACTTTAATAAAACATTTTGTAGCAAGTCAACTATCAATATCAGGAAGAACTTTTTTAGCAGTAGCAATAATTTTCCATGATGGTCCTTCTACAACATCTGGACATTACACTGCCTATTTAAAATGTGACAAAGGATGGACATATTGTAATGAGGCTCAATTGGTTTTTAAACAACGTCTGCCTAGCGAATTACCAAATTCCTACCTAATATTTTTAAAGCCAAAGTTTTAGAAACATAATTCAGGCTATTAGGAATATGTTAAAATGTCTTAATATGATTACTATTGGACAATTTCAATTTAAAGGATTTCAGCAATACCATTTGGCCCAGAGGAAAGGTATAAATTTGAATTATGGACTTTTTGTTGCACATTCTCACAGCATATATTTTTAAAGAACATCATTTACAGTGTAAAGAAATTATAAAAAGAATTCTTCATTGAATCATTATTTGAGTACTTTCATATTCAAGTAAGAAAATTCGCTTAGAAGGAACCATTTTAGATATGTGTGATTTGTAGTGTATGGTTTGTATTGACGATGTAGTTTTTATGGAATGTTCAGAAATAGTTGACTATATTAATAATATTTTGATGCTTTTTTTATTTAAACAATCTTATTGATTGTTTTTTTTTTTTGCCCACTGTTATGTGATGAATAACATTGAAATCACTGTTTGTAGTGAAATTCAATATATTCTGAGAATAGCAAAAAAGGCAAAGAAAATAACTTATATAATGTTGAAATTATGTTTTTTTTTAAATCGGACTCTTTTGTAATAGTTTGGATCTGACATAGAATGTAGTAAGAAACCGGTATTTAAGCCATGTGTCAACTGGTACGAGAGCCAGGGTTTCCTTACCTCAGAACCCATAATTAAGGACTGAATTTGGCTGACAAAGGCAGCCCAGAAATAAATTCTGAAATCTGGTAGTTTAAAGCCTTGCGGTCCCGCAAGAGTACTTCTTTGTTTGATCACCTCTCGACAGGAACCTTTCGCAGATTTGGCTGCCAACGCTCCTAAAGAGATTTTTCGAATTGCCAAATCTCTATCCTCCTTACCGCAGGAACTCCCCAGAGAGGAGGAAGCCCCACAGCGCTGCAATGACTTAGCCGAATATTTCCATCATAAAATTCAGCTGATATGTTTGCCCTTTTCTCCTTATGTGCCGGAACCCATTGTCCCTTCCACAGAAGCTAAAACAAAGAGCTTTCTAGGAGAATTCCCCCTACTTAATGCAAACTCCCTGGACATTCTTCTGTCCAGAGTAACTTCTGGTTCCCCTACGGACCCAGCCCCTCCACAACACCTCTCACTTGTATACAATACAATTGGCCCAGTTATACTAGACGTATTAAACTCTTCCATCCCATCCGGCACAGTACCACAGGCTTGGAAATGTGCTCAGGTTAGAGCCCTCCTAAAAAAAAACAACCTCGATCATTCCAATATGGCTAACTACCGCCCCATCTCTCTCCTCCCTTGGCTGAGCAAACTTATTGAAAAACATATTAACTCCACATTAGTCCACTACTTGGAAGCTAACAACCTGCTTCATGTCTCTCAAACAGGGTTTCGCCCTCAGTTAGGCACAGAGACGGCCCTGCTAGCGGTGACTAAAGAAGCCAGAAGACTTTTGGTCCACGGCGGCTCAGCAGCTATCATCCTGCTAGACCTCAGTGCCGCCTTTGACACTGTTAACCATAACATCCTGCTTGAGTGGCTGGCAGATTTGGGAGTGGGAAAGATGGCACTCACTTGGTTTCAGTCCTTCTTAAAGGATCGATTCTTCCAAGTATTTGAGGGGACTACTACATCCAACCGATGGCCACTCAGCTGTGGGGTTCCACAGGGTTCGTCCCTGAGCCCCACGCTTTTTAATGCCTATATGGCACCACTAGCTGAGATAGTCCTCCCATTCGGTATAAAAATCATTACCTACGCAGACGACACCCAACTGGTGGTGGCATTAAACCACCCTGAGGGCTCTTCCTGCGCTCTAGGTTCCTGCCTAGAGGCGGTAGCCCATTGGATGGACCGTTCCCATCTCAAGCTAAATGGGGACAAGACTGAACTTATGTTCCTGGGTAAAATTCCATCACCCACCTCGTCATTCATTTGGCCGACCTGTCTTGCCCCATGCCCATCCCTAAGCAACAGATTAAAAGCCTTGGCATTTGGCTTGACAGCTCCCTCTGCTTCAACCATCAGGCCATCAAGCTCTCTGCTACTTGGTTTGGCCTGATGCGGATGCTTAGGAAAATTCTTCCTCTGCTCCCTTTTCAGGCTAGGAGGATTATGGTTCAGGCCCTAATTCTGTCCCGCCTGGATTACGAGAACGCACTATATCTAGGTGCCCCTCAGTCTACTCTCCACAGACTTCAAGTAATCCAAAACTGTGCGGCGCGCCAATTGCTCCAGATTCTCCGTAGACAAACAGCAAAACCTGCTTTGAGGTACCTCTACTGGCTGCCCATCCGAGCCAGGATCCATTTCAAAGCTATGTGCCTGGCCCACAAAGCTATCTGGAAAACCGGCTCTCCCATCATTCAGTCCTTGGTCACCCCCTATCATCCCTCTAGGACTCTTCGTTCCAGTTCTGCTTTTCTTGCCACTCCCTTAAAAGACCGAAGATCTAGGTGGGGTGGACGCTCGTTCTCTCTGAATGCCTCCAACCTCTGGAACGCCCTCCCCCCCACTCTTCGGGGAGAACCTGATCTGTCGACCTTCCGGAAACTGCTTAAGACACACCTCTTTCTCTCAGCACAATAACATGAGCCTCTCTCTTTTTATGTCTCTCTGCTCCGCAAAGCGCTAGGAGGCCTCAGGGTAGCTAAGCGCTATACAAATGCAATTTCATTCATTCATTCATTCATTCATTTTGCAGATGACTTTAGTCGCGTTTACTTTTTTTCTGTCCTTCAGGAAAGGGAAAAAAATTCCAAACCACTGAGGTGTATCTTTCAGGGCGTGGAGGTTCAGGAACAAACCCTTCATTAGAAGAATGTTCTAAGTCTGATGGTGGCTGCTGTCCAGAAGCCATTGTCTTGAGATGGAACTCAATAGCAGCTGAGGAAATCAGCAAAAAAAGTTCTTCTGAGGTGTGAGATGTTCCTCCAAAGAAGCTCAAAGAAGAATGATGGAAATGGCTGGGGTCCCTCAATAGTTACAATGGGAAATGTTATGCCTATCCACAAAAAATCCTCCCCTTTGGACCCGGCCAATTATCGCCCCATAAGCCTGATCGATGTTCTACAGAAACTGTTTGCCCGCATGCTTTTAACAAGATTACAGACTTGGATGGAGGAACATCAAATCTTAACCTCTCTTCAAGCGGGCTTTCGAGCAAAAGTCTCCACCATTGATCAACTGTTCAGGCTACAGTTGGTCTATTGGAAGACGGTTTCCATGGGTGCTGGCAATTTCGGTCCGTGTTTGACATGGTCCAAAGGGAGAAGCTATGGGCTTTATTATTGTAGATGGGCGCCCCCCCTTATCTGTGCCATTTATTTAAATGAATGCATGATGGAACCTATGCAAGGGTGAGATATGGGAGATGTGGGGAAATTTCGGGTCCATTTCCGGTCGAAAAGGGTGTGAGGCAGGGATGCGTTCTGGCTCCAACACTATTCTCCCTTTTTATCAATGGGCTGATTGAGCATTTATTGTGTGCTACTAATCTGGATTCCCCAAGGTTAGCGGGGCGTAAGATACCTGCCCTAATGTTCGCGGATGACACGCTTTTACTGTCAAAATCATTTATGGGCATCCAGTGTTCACTAGAGGCATTTTGCTCCTTTTGTAAAATAAGGGATCTGGAATTGAATTTATCTAAAACCAAATTTATGGTCTTCAGCCCTAGCCCAGCCAATTGTCCTCATCCCCAGATGGAAGGTATAGAGCTGGATCGTGCATCCACATTTGATTACTTGGGGGTAACCCTTAATGATAAAATGAAATGGGGGTCTCATATGGCGAAGGCCAATTTGAAGTTAACACAATCTGTGGGGGGTATTTTGAAGGTTTTTAATAATACCTCTTCTAAACCCATGGGCCCCCCTATGGAAATCTATAAATCCCAAGCTAGAGGGGGTGCACTTTATGGCGCAGAGCTTTGGGGCCACTGTAGTATTGCCCCTCTAACCTTAACGAGAACAGTTTTATCAGGCGGCTTTTGAAATTACCTATGAGTACCCCCTTAATCCCCCTGAGATGGGATTTAGGTCTAGTCCCTATTGAAGAGATCGCCCTGAACCGCCCACTCCTGTATTGGAGACGACTCTGGTCAACACCCGAGCTTGTGAGCTATAGGCAGGATCTTGGTGATCTCCTGTCAAGAGGGAATTTGGGGAAAATATCATGGCTGATGCATGTTAAGAACCTCTGTTATGTCTTAGGTAAGGGGGACTTGTGGTTGGCACCTGAAGAGTCTTGTCATTTGCTGACTAAGAAATCACTGATTGTGGCTCTCCAGCAGTATTGAAAGGGAATTTTATTAAATTCTTCCTTGGGTAGGCTCACCAACACCTTTTTGGACATTAAGACTAGTCCCCACTTTGAAATTTTCTTGGATGTTATCCAGCCCCCACTGGCCAAGAAATTATACATTCAGTTCAGACACGGCTCTTTACCACTGAGGGCTCTTACCCACAGGTGGACTAGTGTGCCCTGTCTCACAAGTTCTTGTCCAGAATATATTGATACCTGTGAGACAGAGTTGCATGTTGTGCTCTTTTGCCCTCTTTACACCAAGGCAAGAGCAAAATGGATTATTCAACTCTGTAAGTCCAGGGGCCTTAGGGACTATCAGGAGGTGTTCAGAATTCTTAAATACGACACTACCCCTATGATAGTGTTTGCGACGGCTAGATTCCTCCTTTCTATGTGGTATTCAAGGTGTAAAAAACTTACAAAATGAGAGGTTATAATCTGTTCCTAAAGATGATTTTAGTGCTGTAGTGAAAGCATGTCTAGATATGAGATTGCTTAGGGATTGGATCTTGTTCTACCTCGTCCCTTCTAATAATGCTTTCAATTGTGTTTTAATGTTATTTAATTTGTAAAACAGGTCTTTATTTTTGATGGACTATATCATATGTAAATGTCAATTTTTTATCAATTTTTATTGTAAATAGGTATTTATGTCTTTTTATGGTATTATACCGAAATAAAAAGCTTTTGACTGACTGACTGAAATGTTATCAACCAATCAAATCTTTTTTTTTCAGGTCACATGGGGTCCGCGCACCGTGCGCACAGACAGGACACACCCAACGCGACTTCGCGAAATTGCATTTAAAAGTAATATAAGTTTATTAAAAGTAAAAGTATATTATTTTTATGATTAGCTTAGATAATGTCTTGCCCTAATATGTCGAACACGTATATGATGTCACGCGCAAGCGTGCGAGTGTCGCGTAAAGTAATACGTATGTGTCAACTATGCGCCTGGAGTCGTGTACCGGTCGCATAGCGATCGCGCGTGAAAATACGCACCCATCGCACATCCTACGCGGATCCTACACAACAATCCTAAAATGGCGGCTAGGTTCCGCGCAGTGATCGAGAAAGGTACGCTTTGGGTGCGCAACTCCCCCCAAAAATTTGAAAAAAAAAAACAATAAAGAAAATAATATAAGTATTTATATTTTTTTAAATATAAAACAAACAAAAAACATTTGTTTCAATATTTAAAACATTTTTTTCCATTTATATTAAAAATATATAATGGAATTTAAAAAATAAGATATGTAAAAATAAATAGTTAAAAAAATGTAGAAAATCAGTATCAAAAAAATAAATATAACTATTATTTCATTTAAAAATTGTCATTTAAGAAATCTTTGAAATTCACTGAAAAAAACCATAGGTTTCAGACATGTTATAGTTAGCAATTAGTATTTAAAAAACCTTTGAAATTCACTGAAAAAACCATAGGTTTCAGACATGGTATAGTTAGGAATTAGCATTTTAAAAAAACTTAGAAGTTCACTGAAAAAACCATAGGTTTCAGGGGTGTTATAGTTAGCTGGACATTTCACTCGTACAAAACCATTGAAATTCCTCTGTTATAGTTAGTTTTACTAACTATAACTCAGGGGCCCGCAATCCACTGCTGATGATGTCACATATTACATCATTCATGACATGGTCATTGACATCACTGAGGACATCTCAAATAACATCACTGATGACATCATCCACGTGACAATCTGATACACCTCATCATACACTAGTATAACCTTTCATCACTCATTATAAAATATGGAGTACCATATTTGAAACCTTTGACACACCAATATAAGTTTCTAAAACCCCACTCAGTGATTCCTAGATCTACACACACATCTAAACACTTACCTATAGATTCACTCATACATGCTGACAAAGATCAATAGAACACTATCAAATATACTTATACACCTACATCAACATTACACACCAGCATACATCCTATTCACGTATGCAGTCGTCCTACTCACTTATGCAAACAATTGATCATACTTACATTTACTCAGCTACACACTTATACAAACACCACTTCATGTATTCATATAGATAGTAACTCATACTTAGTGTGTTATAAAATAACTATTACAAGTATACAGTTATCCATGCAGTCACTCATAGAATCACTGAGTCTTATGTATACTTATTTATATACAACAACTGTCACATACACTGCCTTTTATATTTCTACTTTGTTGGACATGTATCATTGAGAAATATATTTACTCATCACTACACCCATAAAGACATTCACTCACCCAAACAACTGTTTCCACATGCAGTCTTAACCTCATATACTTACTAAATCAACTATTTACACATCTTTGGACAGTCACACACCTCCCACCCAACCACACACACATTCACTCTCCCATAAAAATACTCACTTAACTAATCAATAACTAATATAGACTTTCACATAGCTAGTACCCAACTTATGCAGTAGTTTACACAACAAGAGACAGAGTGATACAGATATTCACACAGTTTAATCACTATCCCATATATTTAGTGAGACCCTTTAAATTAGTCACTTAAACAGCCAATCACACTGCTAGTAAATCCTCCATCCAGACACTTATACTTCCACTCATGCTTCAATGCAGATTGCTATATATATAATGCATATTTAAATATCGAACCAAACCACATTCACTGGGTGATGTCATCAGTGAAGTCATCAGTGATGTCACTGACCATGTCATGAATGATGTAATATGTGACATCATCAGCAGTGGATTGCGGGCGCGCATGTCATAGTTAGTAGAACTAACTATAACGGAGGAATTTCAATGGTTTTGTACGAGTGAAATGTCCAGCTAACTATAACACCCCTAAAACCTATGGTTTTGTCAGTGAATTTCTAAGGTTTTTTTAAATGCTAATTCCTAACCATCCAGCCTACCTCTGCTAGATTGTGTATTGCATGTCTGGTTTGTGAGTGACAGGGGCTGGGGTGGCTCCAGGAGACAGTGTGAGTCAGCACACGGCTGAATAGACCTATCTGCGTTGGGAGTGGTGGGAGTAGTAGCACCTGCGCCTGAATAGGGCTGTGCCTGCCTTCCACGATGCTGGCTCCACCTCCTGTGGTGCGACTGATGACACTGGCCCACACTGACAAAGGAAGAAGTTGTGCACCGGCAAAATGCACCCAGAACTGGTTTGGACTAGGTAAAGGACCCTCTGCCTTCAGAGGACAAAGGATTTAAGGGTATAAATACTGGGGCCCAGACCCCAGGACTTTAGATCACTTCTGGGAATCAAGACGGACCTTTTGCCAACTAGAGACCCCCAGTTCTAACATTGGTGGTCAGCGGTGAGGATTTGGTGATTGTTGTACACTACTAGTGAGTTCAGACCAAACGCGACCACATATTTTTTTGGTACAAAATGCTTTTTTTCCTTGGAACTGTCATTTTTGCTAAAGGTTGCCAGTTCTTATTGCCATGAGCAAGCCAGCATGTATTGCATCTATGGATCTAGATTTTGAGGAAGATAGGCTGGATATCTATAATGCGAAACAGCTGAAAGCCTTCTGTAGGAAATTTAAAGTTGCTACTCCAGCCCTCACCAAGAAGGATGAGTTCCACAAGATGCTGAGGGCCTGGGTGGAAGCAAGAAATTCCTCTGAGAATGTTGAGCACCCTGTGGTGGAGGCAGAGGAGGCAGAATGGCAGCTAGATGGGCCAGTGAGAAAGTATCTACCCCGCCAAGTAGCAATGTTTCTCCCAAAGACTTGTCCCCAGGAAAGCTGGAGGATAGGGAGAGAAATAGGAGACATAGAATGGAGCTGGCCAGGCTCAAAATGGAGTGTCAAAAGGACCTAGAAAATAAGAAGCTGGAGTTTGAAAATAACAAGTTAGCCTTGGAGAGAGAGAGAATGAGATCAGAGCATGAGATAATGTTGAGGGAGTTGGAGATCAAAGCTAAAGACTTAGAAATTAAACCCTCTGGTGGCAGCGCACCATCTGTGCCTTCAGAAGGCAGTGTATATATACCCAAGGATGTCATCAAAGATTTCCATAAGCATGAAGATATTGGGCAGTGGTTTACAGCCTATGAAATAGCAATGTTGGCCCACCGGATCCCTGAGAATGATTGGGGAGCGGGGTGGTGGGGTCGCTTTGTGAGTGAGGGGAGGGATACTTTGTTAGACCTGCCTGTTGAGAATAGGATTTTCTATGCCCACATGAAGGAAGCCCTGATGACAAGGTATGGGTTGACCCCAGAACTCTATAGACAGAGGTTCAGGAATTGTAAAAAGCTGGAGGCAACCACTTGGGTAGAATATGTATCTTTCTTTTGCAGAGCTACGGTTGGTTGGGTGAAGGGTAGCAAAGTGAGTACTTTTGAGGAGCTCTATGATTTGTTTGCATGGGAGCACTTGTCTGGTAATTGTTTTCCAGAGCTACGCCAGCACCTTATTGATAGCAAGCTAACTAACCCTAGGAAGCTTGTTGAGGAGGAGGACCGCTGGGTGAGTACCCGGGTCCACAATGGTCATGTGGGAGACTACGCCAAGGGTGGGCAGGGTCCCCAGCAGAAGAGTGGGGGGGACAAGGGTAAACAGAGGGAGTTCCAGAAAGGGCCCCAAAGTAATTCCCAAGGGAACCAAGGTAAGGGTTCCCAGCCTCCCCCTGAGAAGAAGTCAGAGCCCCCGACAGGTAAATCTGTTCACAGGGGGCCCCTACATGCTTTCGGTGTAAGCAAGTGGGACACCGTTGGTATGATCCCCAGTGTCCCCAAAAGGGTCAGTATGCACCACCCCGTGCACCACCCCGTCAGATGGCAAGTGTAGCCCTGGGAGGGGAGGAGATGGGTGCCCAAGGTGGGTGGTGTCCCACAGAAATGTCCCTTGTCTCTTTAGGAGATTGTGAATTGGTCCCTATGACCCAGCTGCCTGAGAACACTAAAAAATACAGGCAGTGGGTGACTATCAATGGCCATAGGGTGGAGGCTCTGAGAGACACCGGGGCCAGTGTGACAGCTGTCAGTTGTCGGCTTGGGTCTCAGGAGCAGGCGATCCCCATACATTCTTCCCTGTAGTTGCCGCAGACAACTCAGAGAGTCAGTGTGAGGTGGTTCAGGTTCCCTTTGAGTGGGGGGATCTCAGGGATTCTACAAGTTGCTGTGGGGCCATCAATGCCTGTGGATTGTTTGTTGGGCAATGATTTAGAGAGCTCCCCTTGGGCTAAGGTGGAGAAGAAGTATCATTTAGAGATGTTGAGTCTACGTGAGTGGGCGTGTGTGACTACTCGGGCTATGGCCGCCAGTAAGGGCGTTCAAAAGGTCCTGAAGCCTGAAAGTATAGCCCTGGTACCTGCCTTAAATAGAAGAGGTAGGGGGCACTGGAAACCAGCCCCCATAGTTCCCACAGTCTAGGAGGAGGCACACCTTGAGGGGGATGCCCTGGAACCTACAGGGAAACCAGTTGCCAAACTGGGGGACCTGCCTGAGCTGACCCATTGGCAGCAAGAAGGAGGACCCTCCAGGGAGAATTTTGTGCAGAACAGAAGAAGTCGGTTTGCGGCAACAGGCCCCAAACCAGGCAGCAGGTGATCAATCTGGATCACATTGGATCTACTGGGAGATTGACCTCCTGTATAGCGAGCCTAAGGCTGCTGAGCCTGGGTCAACCCGTATGCTGGTGGTACCCCAGCGCTTCAGAGCCTTCCTACTGGGTTTGGCTCATGATGTACCTTTAGCTGGACATCTGGGGCAGGACAAGACATTTGAAAGGCTTGTCACCCACACTTTTAGGCCCCAGATGCGCAAGAATTCAGACACTCATTGTAGGACTTGTCAACCTTGCCAGGCAAGTGGGAAGAGTGGGAGGAAGCACAAGGCTCCTCTCCAGCCTTTCCCTATGGTCAGTACCCTCTTTGACCGGGTGGGCATTGACATTGTGGGGCCTCTGGACCCCAAGACAGCCATGGGCAACAGGTTTATCCTTGTCTTGGTGGACCATGCTACTTGGTACCCGGAAGCCATCTCTCTCAGGACAGTGATGGCCCCCATGGTGGGACGTGCACTGATGGGGATTTTCTCCCATGTGGGGTTCCCCAGAGAGGTGTTGTTAGACAGTGGTACAAACTTCATTTCTAAGTATATGAAGTCCCTGTGGCAGGAGTGTGGAGTAACTTATAAGTTCACCACTCCTTACCACTCCCAAGGTAATGGGCTGGTTGAGAGATTCAACCGGACCCTCAAAGGCATGATTTGGGGTCTTGAAGAACCTATGAGGCATAAGTGGGATGTCCTCTTGCCATGCCTTCTGTTTGCTTACTGTGAGGTGCCACAGAAGTCCTTAGGGTTCAGTCCCTTTGAACTGCTGTATGGACACCCGGTAAGAGGACCTCTGAGTCTGGTTAAGGAAGCCTGGGAGAAAGCTCCCAGGAAACCTCCCCAGGATGTATATAGCTACATGCTGGCCTTCAGGAACCAGACTAGGTGATTCAGACAACTTGCTCAGGCGAATCTGGAAGCCAGCCAGGAACAGATGAAGGGGCGGTACGATCAGAATGCCACTCTGATTGAGCTTCAGCCTGGTCAGAAAGTTTGGGTCATGGTCCCAGTTGAGCCTTGTGCACTCCAGGATAAGTGGACCGGACCATTTGAGGTGGTGGAACGCAAAAGTGATGTCACCTACTTGGTGGACTTGCGATCTCTCAGGAACCCTTTGCGGGTTCTGCATGTCAACCGCCTGAAGCCCCACTTACAAAGGTCTGAAGTGGGCATGCTCCTAGCAACAGATACTGGAATGGAGGAGGAGACTGAGCCTCTTCCTGACATCCTGTCTGCAACAGAGCAAGATGGGTCAGTGGATGGTGTTATCCTCTCTGCCACACTGACCCCTGAGCAGCAGAATGATTGTCGCCAACTGTTGGGACAATTCTCTGATTTGGTGTCACTGAGTGGTGTGTCCATGATGTGGACACTGGGGACAGTCCTCTTGTTAAGCACAAGGCTTACAGAGTGACTGACAGGGTCAGAGCTTTCATCAAGGAGGAGGTCTCCAAGATGTTTGCCTTAGGGATGATTGAGTCCTCTAACAGCCCTTGGGCCAGCCCAGTGGTATTGGTCCCAAAGGCTACCGTGCCTGGTGCCACACCCGAACTCTGGTTCTGTGTGGACTATCAAGGACTCAATTCAGTCACCAAGACTGACGCGCACCCCATCCCCAGAGCTGATGAGCTCATTGATCGGCTAGGGGCTACATGGTACCTCAGTACGTTTGATTTGACGTCTGGGTACTGGCAGATCGCTTTAACTGATGGGGCCAAAAAAAGGTCAGCATTCTCCACACCAGATGGGCACTACCAATTCCGGGTTATGCCCTTTGGCATGAAGAATGCCCCTGCCACCTTTCAGAGGTTGGTCAACCAGGTGTTGGCTGGACTGGAAGATTTCAGTGCCGCCTACCTGGATGACATTGCAGTGTTCAGTGCCAGCTGGGAAGAACATCTGCGCCACCTCTGGGAAGTGTTGATGGCACTGCGGAAAGCAGGCCTCAAGATCAAGGCGAGTAAGTGCCAGATCGGGCAGGGCTCCGTGGTGTACTTGGGCACCAGGTAGGAAGCGGCCAGGTGACGCCCCTACAACCCAAGATTGATACCATCCTGGCATAGGAACCCCCAAGGCCCAGACACAGGTGAGAGCCTTTTTAGGACTCACAGGGTACTACAGGAGGTTTGTCAAGGGGTATGGCAACATTGTTGCACCCTTGACTGAGCTGACTTCCAGGAAGCAGCCCAAGAAAGTGAACTGGAATGACTCCTGTCAGAAAGCTTTTGATGCCCTGTAAACTGCCATGTGCACAGCCCCCGTGCTTCAGGCGCCCAACTTCTCAAACAAATTCATTGTCCAAACAGACGCTTCAGAGCATGGTGTGGGGGCTGTTCTTTCACAGATCAGTGAGAAGGGCCTAGACCAACTTGTAGCCTTCATCAGTAGGAGGCTACTTCCACGGGAACAGAGGTGGAGTCCAATTGAGCGTGAGGCATTTGCTGTGGTCTGGGCACTGAAGAAGTTGAGACCATACTTGTTTGGGACTCACTTCCGGGTTCAGACAGAGCACCGGTCCCTCATATGGTTGATGCAGATGAGGGGTGAGAATCCAAAGTTGTTGAGGTGGTCCATTTCACTACAGGGGATGGACTTCAGGGTGGAACACCACCCTGGTACAGAACACGCCAATGCTGACGGTCTGTCCTGATTTTTCCGCCTTAGTGAAGTGAACTCCCAAGGGGAAGGATAGTTCTCTCCACATTTCAGCTGGAGGGGACACGTATTAGACCTGGTACCATTGGCGTGAGTATCCCTTCCATTTTTTGCTGTTGTCTCCTCTGTTTTTGATAGGTTTTGCTGATTTTAGATGCTTTGGGCACTGTGCCACTGCTATTCAGTGCCACAGTGCAAGTGCTCCCTATGGTAAATTGTTGTAATGAATTAGTGACTCCATGATTGGCTTGTTTGATTTACTTATCAGACCCTAGTACAGTGCACCATGTGCGCCCAGGGCCTGTAAATCAAATGCTGTTGGTGGGCTTGCAGCACTGGTTGCGCCACCCACAGAAGCAGCTGGTAAAGTGTGTCTCAGGCCTGCCATTGCAGAGCCTGTGTGCAGTCTAGTACTGCTAAGTCAACTTGGTAAGTGTACCCACTTACGAGTCCCTAAACCTTCCCTTTCCCTCCTAAGGTAGGCCTAAGGGCAGGGTGCATTGTAAGTATAAGGTAGGACATGCCCTGATGTGTGTGGCATATCCTGACTGTGAATTACAGCCAATTTCGTTTTTCACTATTGCAAGGCTACCTGTCCCCCTAGGCCAGAATGGGCAGTTTGATTATAACATGTTTTAATCCTACCTATCCCAGGGAACATGGTAGAAAAATGAATTTGGTATGCCTGGACTCAGAATAATAAAATACATCTTGGTTTTAACATTCTGTGTTTGAAAATACCACTTTTAGAAAGTAGGTATTTTCTTACCTAACTATTCAGCCTGTCTCTGCCAGGTTGTGTATTGCATGTCTGGTTTGTGAGTGACAGGGGCTAGGGTGGCTCCAGGAGACAGGGTGAGTCAGCACAAGGCCGAATAGACCTATCTGCATTGGGAGTGGTGGGAGGAGTAGCACCTGGGCCTGAATAGGGCTGTGCCTGCCTTCCACAATGCTGGCTCCACCCCCTGTGGTGTGTCTGATGACCCTTGCCCACACTGACAAAGGAAGAAGTTGTGCACTCGCAGAATGCACCCAGAACTGGTTTGGATTAAGTACAGGACCCTCTGCCTTCAGAGGACAAAGGATTTACTGGTATAAATACTTGGGCCCTGACCCCAGGACTTTAGATTACTTCTGGGAATCAAGACGGATCTTTTGCCAACTAGAGACCCCAGTTCTAACAACGGCATGTCCTTGAAATCACACAATCTGTACGTGGGACATGGTAACTGTTGACATGTCACACCATGGACAAGTAATGCATGTACCTCAACATCATGTCATGATGCTCAGTATCTTGCAGCCATACCAAGTGAGTGCAATGTAAACTGTGTGGTGTATCACAAGTAACATCCAAACATCTAACACAAAGCTTGTGGGGTGCTCTTCAATGACCATTTCACCTGTGTCCAACAGGAGATCAACAATTGACTGCTGTAGATGACAACACTGACCGGCAGAGCCAGTTTTCCCCCCTGGAACATGGACTCTTAGATGCAGACTCCCTGAGTTTATCGGATGCGGAGCCTGAACCTGGCCCATCAGGACTGCCAAGGCGCAGCACGTCTCAGGCCCCCACTGTCCCCACCACCACCACCTCAGAAACAACAACTACGCTGACCCCTGCTGCAACGACCTGTGCGGCCTTAACCACCACCACCAGTGCTGCTCGCAACACTCTCCCTGCCTCAGAGGATACCAACACCGCCCCACAATCTGAGGAGGGCAGGGAGAGTCTGCGGGTGTGTCAAGTGGCAACGTCACATGTCCGGGACAGCAGGGCCGGTGGGAGGGCACCTAGGGGACAAAATCGATAGGACACTGGGGCCGAAGCCCTGGCCAACATAGACAGAGTCCTTGGGGCATATGAACAAAGTCAGGGACACATGGGCCAGGTTCTGGAAGAAGTGCGTGAGCTCCACCTGCTGCTGAGGTCCATGGACACGCATATGGGCCAAATCGTGGACCTCATGGGCCAGCTTGTGGGTGTTCTGAGGGACAGTCATGCGGCCCAAAGGACAGTTCAACCTCCCTCCAGTGGCCCGCAGGTTGATACTCCTACCACCTCAGCTGCGGCCACAGAGAGGGGTGAGCTGGAACAGGATGACTCCTCAGACACCGCTGAGCCAGCAGCAGAGACCCCCCTGGAAAACGCAAAAGGGTCCGTCCAAGAAACACCATGGGAGTATCACATGGCAAAGCACCAGCCACACGGAAGTCGAAGAGCCAGCCATGATGGCACTTCTCTTCACCTTGAAATTCACTTTGTTGACTATCCTTACCCACACTGCCATGTTGATGGCAGGTGTCTGTTGGACTGTCTCACCACATCAATGTGGTGACTACTCTATTGTCTCGTCTACCATCACTGACAACTCATTCATTCACTTTGCACCATTTTCTTAAACATTACCTGTCTCTCACAAACACTCTTTGTAAATAAACACTCTTTACACACCTATGTCTTTGTGTTAGCTCCATCTTTATCACAGGATGTACAATGTTAACTCTGATTCCAATGTACCAGAAGCTCGGATTGTGACGAGGCATTGAGAGGATGAAGGGACCTAGAAAGACACAAGAGAACAACATTTACTTGTCAGGTGATGGCATCATAGCCAGTACACAACACAAGGTACACAAACCAGCACACATCACAATGAGAAACAATACCAACATAGCCATCATGTGGCTGGTCATGACTACACTGTGCCACAAACATCAGCCATCAGCACAGAGCCAACAACAGGCAGCAGTCAAAAAGCTCCCATAGGCCTTTTCACTACCATCACAGACAGTGGACAATGGCACTGTTGTACAATGTCACTCACACTCAAGGGAAGTAGCGGTTGATGAGCTGTTGACGCAGGTCGACACCTTCCTCCTCTCCACTATCCCCGTCACTGGACATGTGTGGGTTATCAGGCGGGGGCATCTGCTGCTCATCATCGTCCAGAATCAGGGGGATCTCTTTGCAAAAGGCCAGGTTGTGGAGCATGCAGCATGCAACTACGATCTGACACACTTTTTCGGGAGAGTAGAATAGTGCACCTCCGCTCTTGTCCAGACACCGGAATTTAGACTTCCGAAGAACAAAAGTACACTCCACCACATAACGTGTCCTCCCATTTGCATCATTGTAGCGGACTTCACCCGGGGTCCTGGGATTCCTCATTGGGCTCAGCAACCAAGGCCGGTTGGGATATGCAGAGTCACCTAGGTGTGAGATACAGAGAGCAATTTACTAATATAAACAGTAGCTGAGAACAGCATGTCACACATACAGCACACTACTTGACTCTGCGTACTCACACACAATCCACGCACGCTCCGGATGCAGATGTGCCATCAGCTGTGGTACGATGCTGTTACGCAGTATGTAAGAATCATGTGCTGATCCTGGGAATTTGACACAGACATGGGAGATTAGCATATCCGCTTGGTATACCACTTGCACATTAATGGAATGGAAATGCTTCCTGTTCCTGTAGATATGCTCACGTGCCTGTGGTGGAACCAGGCCAACATGTGTGCAGTTAATGGCACCAACAACATTAGGGATGTGGGCAAGGTCATAAAAATCACCCTTCACAGCTGCCAATTTATGTCTCCTGGGAAAATGGATGTAGCTGTCCTTGTAGGTCATCATAGCGGACAGGACATCACATAGCACAATGCTGAACATTGGTTGAGACATCCCACCTGCGCTGGACACCGTGTACTGGAACGAACCAGTTGCAAAAAAATTCAGGGCCGCCATCACCTGACATGTTGGTGTCAAAGCAGTCGGATAGGTTCTGCGAGGCCTCAGGTAGGGCTCCAACTGACGACATAGGTCTTGAAGGGTAGGTCTATCAAAACGGAATTTACGTATGATGTCCTCATCCTCCATGTCCGCAAGCAATGTGAATGGACGATGGGAAATCTGCCTCTTCTTCTACCACACATTGTCCAGTGCTTATCCTCCCGGCTACTACCACTAGTGCTGCCCGTGCCCGCAGCAGTAAGAAGGGTAGAGTGTCCTTCCCCCAGGCACCACTGCCCCTGCTCCTGTCTCCCCTGCTGCCCTCAGTGTTGAGGCAGTGGACCTTTTGCACCAGCTGTGTGTGGGTCAGACTACTCTCCTGAATGCCTTCCAGGATCATGACAAGAAGTTGGCGCATGTAGTTGCCTTCATGGAGGGCATTCATTCTGACGTAGGTGGGCTACACAGAACTGTCCAGTCTTTGTCCTCCACAGTGATGGCAGCCATTCAGCTGTCACAGGCTAAGAGTCCAGCTCCCTTCAGCAACCACCCTGCCAGTGGCAAAATCTGACGAGAGTGCCCACACACCACAGCCCTCAGGCTCCAAGTACTCAACACGCAGCACACAACAGCTGCACTCCAAGCAGCCCAGAGCGCAGACACCATCCCCAAAACAAAAAACAGGCACACAGGAGCGCAAAGGCAAAAGCCCTTCAGGTGACACTCAGGGCCATCAGGCCAAGAAGCAGGCCTCAGGGTCACATGCATCCAAATCACCCACATCCAAGGATACTCCCATCCCCAAACCTGCTCCCAAAGAAAAACAAACAGTTGCCCTGCCTGCTGTGAAGCTGGTGCTTGCAAAGAGTCCACACAAACAGCTCTCTAAGGCAGATTCACCCACAACCTCATCTCCCACCCACACCCCTGTAAAGCTGGGACAGGAGAGCAATGTAGGGGGGTTCACCTGGTCAACAGGGGATGGAGGGGAAAAGGCAAGTCCAGGCCAAGCGTACCACCAGATCCAGCAAATCCCCACAGGTAGAGCCACCTGCACCTGATGCACCTTTGGTGAAGAGTAAGGCTGTTGTGCCCGCCCCACTTCCCACTCCTACCAAGATAATTCTTACCTATCGAATCCCCAAGAAGTGGAGAGGCAACCTTCCACATTCACCCTCACACACTGTGTCTCACAGAAGCATGTCTCCGCCTCCTCATGCCACCATGCCACCCGGTCCAAGCAGCCCTCTGCCTCCCAAGCCACTGATGCCTCTACTTCAGCTGGTCCTCTCTCTCCCAGGTCCAGTCCTCCAACTGGCCCGATAATCAGCCACCTCCAAATTCAACTGACTGCCAAGTCTGAGGCAAAGTCCCCCTCCCAAACCCATCTCTCCCACAGCAGTGCTTGGACTGGCCATTTGTCTCCCCTGAGCTGTGGTGATTCCCGTGGCAGTGTACGGTGTTACCTATACCCTGTGCAGGTTCTCATGCACACATGTACATACTTTGAACTATGGACTGGCTAATGGCCTTGCTGTTTGTCACTTTGGATGCCCATTCCCTGTGCAGGTTCTCATGCACACATGTACATACTTTGATCTATGGACTGGCTAATGGCCTTGCTGTTTGTCACTTTGGATGCCCATTCCCTGTGCAGGTTCTCATGCACACATGTACATACTTTGAACTATGACTAGCTTTGATCTAATCTCTCATAGGGCTCTTTTTCACCGCTACTCCAGCACCAGGATACTCCTCAAAAGTGATAATTGCGCTTTACAAATACCTCATCAAATCAAAAAATCAAAATATGGACTGGCTAATGGCCTTGCTATTTTCTACTTTTGATGCCTATCTGGGTAATATGTAATATAGACAGTTACTCCTGTTGTCTGCTTTGTCAGTGTCCTTGCTAAATAAAATGTTTTCTGTATGGGTATGGCTGCATGTGACAAATGCTCTATATGCCACTTTAACATTGCCAATTGCTTATTTTACTGTTTCAGAGTTTGCCATAGGTGACAGGCACTTTAGTTCTTCTTGACTCTGAAGCTTGAGGGTGCAATGATGGTTGTTTATGATGATCTGCTGTTATCTTAATCATTCTATGGTCATGTTTGCTAAGTTGTACACATGTCATGTTATGATGCAATACCACAACAGAGGTGACTTCTATACACAAGATTACTTGCGGGTGGCCAGGGTCGTCATATCTGTGTGATCTTTCTTGCTGTGTGTACAGCAGTGTTGATGTGTGGTCATCTTGTGTAGGCCTGTCTTCCTAGTCACATGGGTACATTTGAATATGTGAACTTGAGTGGTCATACAATGTGATTGGGCTGTCATTGTCAGTAGTGTTGATGTGTGTGTGCTCCTGCAATGCAAACTGCATACATGTGTGATCCAGGTAATGAGTGACTGTTTGTTTAAAATGTCTGCCATGTGCTTCAGATTGTGGGCACATGTATGAGTTAGTAGGTTGGGCACTGTGCAGTGTGTTGGTGTGTCCTTGCACTCCTGGGGGACAGCGACTGGTTGTTGCTGCCAGTTGTGAGTATGCAGAGTGTGTGACTTCCAAGTCTGTGTTGTGTTTTGTTGATCAGCCATGTGTCTTGTTACTGTTTGTGCTCACTGTACAGACCTACTCAGCCACACTGACATTATTTGTGAGTTTTCTCATGCATTGCTGTCACTTGACCCATTTTTGGCTGTAGTATGGAATGCGGTATGTGGAATCATGCCATCCCCTACATGTGCTTCTGATGCCTACACATTGTGAGTAACTCCTCTATGTGTTTGTGTACTGTACAGTCCTCACCTGTTTACTACTGACGTACACACCACTTCAATCTCATGTCTTCCACCCCATGACTTGCCAGTGTGTGAGCCTCCCTGCCACTACATAGTGTGACACTATGCTTTGTGAGGCTAAACTGTGTACAGGACCAATGTGCCACTCAGGACAGTTTCCCAATTAGTTATGTGTTATTTTCTTCTACTGGTTTGCTGTCATGGTTGCTAATGTGCAGTGCATACGTTTGAGCAGCACAGTCCTCTAGTTATGTTGTTTGCCCCTGGGTTTCCCTTAGTTATGCATCTGTGGCTGATGGGTAAGCTGTATGTGTGTTTGCTGAGGTACTGCTACCCTCCTGAGTGTGATGTTCTCTGTGTGCTGTGATGATTTGTGTTGTGGGAGTTCATTGTGTGGCAGTCATATGTGTGTGCTACTGGTTTGGTTGGTGTGCACACACTGCTTGGTGTGCATGCAGTGCTACCCGTGAATGTTGCCTTGTACTTGCCTGGTGTGCATCTCCCTGCTGTCCAGCTGAGTTTGCAATGTGATGGATTGGTATGTGCATCTGTTGTGTTTTTGTTGTGGATGTATGCAGCGTCTGGCCTGCGTTGGCTCTTTCAACTGACGGATGCTATGTGTGTGTGATGTTCTATTTGCATGACATTGTTTGTGAGTAGTTGTTGCTGTGTGATACATTCTGATGTGTGTTGCAAGTGTAGTGTGCATTACTTGTGTGTCTGTCACATGCAGCTAGGTGGATTCTTGTTCCTGAGCTTGTTTTGAGTGCAAATTGGTGGTTTATCCCCCCATTTTTGACCTGTCACTTGTCAGGATTGTGCATGTGCATGCTTGTGGTACACTATGACACCATGTTCACTTGATGAGTGGGGTGGTGTCTCTGTCTGTGCTAGCTGATTGTCCCATTGGTCCCAGTTAGTGTTCATGATTGATTTTTGATGATGCAATTCTTGTTTGTGTTGTCTGTGCTTTGGCCCTGAATGACAATGTTGTGTACTCCTGTTCTGTCTAGAGTCACATTGCCTTTCCACTGTTTGGCTGCACTTGTGTGGGCTTGTTGGACTTCTGTGGATGTTGTTTGTGAGCTTTGTGTTTGGCTATTGTTTTTGTGTCAGCATTGGTTCAGGCATCCCTGAGTGTGAGTGGGATATTTGTGGATGCACCACAGGGAGTGTGATTGGTTGTTATTGAACTCACAGGACATCAGTTTGACCATTATGTGTGTTTCTCACAGGTGTTGAGTGTTGCAGGCGTGAGGTGGGTAGAGGAGGGGTATGTATGAAGGTCCTACTTATGTTTGACAGTCAAGGAGTGTGACAATGGGCCATGTGTGTTGTACTGATGACATACACATGTCAAGTAAGTTGACACAGATGTGTGGCTGGTCCCTGTATGACTTCAGACACTTCCTATCATTCCTGTGCCTATGCATGGCTTGCCTTGATGTCTCCCTGAGTTGTTGCACAGAGGTCACTGTGGTTTAATTTCACTCACTGTGTCAACCAGGTCTGCTTTGATGGCCTAAGGGTGGTGTGATATGTTCCTTCTCTTGCATGTGATGTACAGATGCTATGTGGCTTGCTCCATGGTTTTCCAGCACTGTCCACTTCACTTTTGGCTGGCCCATTTATTGTCCTCCATTGCTGCTGACCTATGGTATGAGTATGTGGCTGGTGTCAGTGTTGGGTGTATGTGAGTGACTTAACAGGCAGTGTGAACAGTTCAGTGGATGTTCATAGGCAGTGTGAGTCTCCATTTTGTAATCATGCTCAGTTTGCTTCACATGAGTGGAAGGTAGGTGTGAGAAGGAGGGTTGTCCAGTCCCTGAGCTTCTGTGCAGGGTGTTCCTCTTCACCTCCACCTTCCCAGTCAATCTCCCTTGTCCTTTGATGTGTGAGGTGCAAGGCCTGGCTACACCTGGCAGATTAATTTTCAGGGGGGCACAGGAGGAGCATACAGAATGATCCCAAATAGATGTGGGAAGCGTAGGGTGGAAAGGGTGAAGGTGGTGCCCTGTGAATCTTGGCGGACTGCCCATGCCTGGCGCAGGCCCTGACTACTACATTGTGCACAGGTTTTCCCGCATCTTCACCGCGGCGGTGACGTGACAGGAAGATTGCAGCGATTTCGCGGTTGATGGGTGACCCGGATGCAGAGGGGTGATTTTCTGACAGGTAGGACATGTGTGAGTACACTGGGGGACGTGTTCCTGTCCCCACCAGATTGTCTGATGTGGACAGGAAGTTGTTTATTGTGGTTGTGTGCGGAGTTATGTATTTGCGTACCTGCAGCGTTGTCCACGACGGTGCATTATTTGCTGGGAGTGGATGAGGTACAGTAGTGGAAAGGCTTGCAGAGCTGGATCCATTGCAGTCAGGACCGGGTGGAGGGGACCGGGAATCTGGTTTAGTGCTCTGCTGTCATGCTTCCGCCGTCTCAGGGTGGGTGAATTCTCCGCTGCGGTGTGATGGGTTGTTTGCTGCATCGTGATTTGTACGGCGCACGGGACGTCATTCCGCATGGTGGTGTGTCTCTATTAGCTGCCTCTGCCGCGGTGGCGGGCGCACATTTCTGGCGGTTCACGTCACTCCACAGCGGATGGAAAATGGACTATGTTTGCCCTTTGTAATATAGCGGGCATGAGGACCATTGCTGGAGTGCGGAAAAATACATTTTCTGCCAGCACCGCGGTTGTGCCTCCGCTCGCCATCCTAATGAGCCCCTATGGGATGTATTGCAGGATATAAGAGAGGCAAGCAATAGCTCCCAGGAACCCCCAACCAAAATGCTAAAAGATCCTAAAGTCCCGAACACATCAGAGGCCTACTACCACCTATACCCACTTTCATTTAATTGCACAAACTAACAAAGCCATACGTGATACTCCTCCTGCTCCTAGATGATACCAAGACATAGAAATACCTGAACATTTAACAATGACATACAAGGCCTGATTATGATATTGGGCAATCGGACCGACAACTGCGGCAGTCAGGAGACCACCTGACAAGAAGTCGGTGGTCTCACTGCCCAATTACGATGCGACTGCCAGGCTGGGAGTCGCAAAGTGCTCCTTTACATGGCGGCTTGTGCTACGGCCCAGGAGAAGAGCCATAGTACAAGCTGACGTATAAAGGAGCACTTCCTCCACCTCGATGCATTGTGTGGCAATCACCGTGTGGTGCATGGCACACGGTGCATGGAGGTACATGGGGCACTACATGTGCCCCCGGGCCACTTTCAAGTGGCCAACGATGGAAGGGAGACTGTTTAGGGCCCACAAAATCCATTTCTGACAGCCTTTTCATGTTGGAAAGACCACCAAAGGGAAAGCAATACAGTGGTCCTATCAAAATAAGGTAGGTGGGACCACACACTCATTTTTGGACGGTCACCTGCCCGATACGATGGCAGTCAGCCGACCGCCATAGTAACGAGGTCCTTCGTGTAGAATAGCTACAAGCAGCCAATTTGCCTTTCAAATAAAAAAATGTATGGCACTATCCTGTGTGCCTGTCACAGAGGTAGATAACCACTACAAGTTCCTAATAGAAAGACCTTTATACCTACAAAACAAAGGTAGACTAAGCCCCCTAATTGATTATTTCAAAGAGACTTGGGTTGGCAGACTGCATTACTCTGAAAACAGACACCATCTGAAATTTGAAATACCATGGTGGAATGTCTATGACAGCACCTTGGCACAGGAAGCCAAAACAAACAACACAGCGAAAGGATGGCACAATGCCTTCTAATAAATAGAGCAACCTGTTACCCAAATTACACCAAAACTTAGCAAACAAACCAACAAAATGTACAACATGCTACAATGTAAAGTCAAAATATTCATAAACAACAAAGAAATGGATTACCTAGAAATAATAGCCAAAAGTATATTATAAAATAAATAAGAACCTACAAAAGTCCCAAAATACTGTCACAAAGACTAAACCAACATCACAAATCATTTTTATATAACATATAATATGTTATTACATCAGTCTAAACATTGAATAAAAGTCCAATGTTAAATGAGACTGTGATCATAGAATAATATATGAATTATTTACATTAAAAATCTAAACTTCACCAACCAAAAAGTTCAAAGAATAAACTCAATCCATCACATAAACTAAATACAACGTATAAACCACACATTTTTGAATAACAACAATATATTATTTACATAAACAATAAAATGTAACATGTTCCACCCAAAACATATAAAATAAATATGACTTACTGTTCTGCAGCAAAAGAACAGATGATGGATGGAATGCCAAACAAATCAAACATTCACACCAGTCACAGATCTTGGTTAAATCTATTGCTTTTTTTGCTCACCATGCCATTCCAGTTTGGACCCAGCCATTTGCAAATCAGTCTTCACCCTAGTCCCAATGGCAACAACCCAGCCTGAACTGCGAGTTTAGCAGTCCTCCTGTAGGACAGCCACCACTCCGCCCACAGGAGGACTGCCAAGACCGTGGTGCACCTGCCCGCCGGATTCTGACTTGTATCCAAGGCGGGTGGGCAGGCAGTGCTATGACAGTCTCACGGCGACAGCTATGTCAGGCTCATAGGAGAGTCTTAACAGCGGACCACCACCGTGACAGCTCCTGCAGCATGGTCCTTCACGGTGTGGCATGCAGCATGTTGTGCATGCCACACCATGCAGGAATGGGATGCAATTCCAGTGGGGAACAACATGTTTCCTCAGTAAGCAACACCAGACCCAGAGGCAGCATAGGGCACTGGTAGGGCCCTCTTACTTGCATGTCTGCTACCCTTTTCATGCCAGGCTCACTGCCATGAATTGGGCAGTGGATCCACAAGTCAGAATATGCTTTGCGGTGCCGCATTGGCGCTGCTACATATTCCTGCCCCTTTCTGCTCTGCTACCTCAGCGAGATCCGGTATTCCGACGGAGACGTGGTCCTGTGGTGTCCTGACTGGCACACTTGGAATATAGCAGGAGGACCTGCAGTGCTAGCGCCATACTCGGAATAAGCCCCTAAATATATTTTGGAAATGTTGCAATTTTTTCCAAATATTAGCTTATGAATTATGAAAATAAACATTTTCGTCTCGATTATACACTCTGAAATTTGGCATACATTATCTATTCAACTAAGCAAAAAGACTAATTTAGTAGGCTGGACTACACACGGGAAAGCTACCTACAGGTAGTTGTAGAGATTCCAGTAGCTCATGAGTTGGAGAAGCCTGAGTTTGACACAAAAGGGGTGACATTTGCTATTCCCACTTCAATCCGTATCAATTTGGAGAAGAAGTTAGACACTAAAGGGGTGACATTTACTATACCCACTCCAATCTAAACCAGTTTGGGGTAAGTGTTGGACACTAAAGGGTGACATTTACTTTTACCACTCCAATCTATACCAATTTGGAGAAGGTGTTAGACATTAAAGGGGTGACATTTACTATTCCAACTCCACTCTATACCAATTTGGAGAAGGTGCTGGAAACTAAAAGGGGAACCGCACTATTCCCACTTTAATGAGAACTATTTTGAAGAAAGTGTTGGGCACTAAAGGGATGGCATTTACTATTCCCACTCAATTCTAAACCAATTTGGGAAAGGTGTTTGGACACTAAAGGAATACAGTTAGTATTTGGATTTTATGGAAGTCACTACACACTAAAAATGTAATATACGCAATCAATACTCCATACTCACACATCCTTTTTTAGCTATAAAATAACTTAAAAATTACTTTAAAAACACACTGACCCAAAATAAAGACCTATATATTCATAACTAAACATTTAAATATAATAAGGATTCGTATCACTATTAATAAGTAATATATATTCAAAGAAAGATTTACTACCATTCCTATTTTGACATTAACAAGATAATATACTGCAAAATTAACAATTATAAAAAATAAAAAATATTTTGTTACATGTTTTATTTCAGTGTAATATATTTCTGAAACTATACTCTCAACAACAGAACTGTTTCCAATATTAGACAGAATAAAAATTAGATTGTTGATTTTTTCTTAACAAATGCCATAAATAAACTAATACCATATAAATGTACAACAAAATATGAATTTACACATCATAATTAATACAAATTTATATTATTTTCATATTATATTCAAACAACATTTCAAAAACGTTTCAAATAAATGTAAATATCAAACTAAATTGTGTCCCCAAAAGTGTTTACATTTACATTATAGTTTTCAACATAATTTTTTTTTTATATTTTACATTTGATTCTATTTTGCATTTTCTTGACACTTAAATTAAAAATATTTAAAAAATTAAATGTATTTTACATTATTAAAATAAATTTTCAATTTATTTTTAGTTTTCATAAATGTGTTGTAATTGCAATAATTTTAAAATAAAATATTATTTCCAATTGAATATAATTATCTATTCAAAATTAATATAAATTATCTATTTAGAATATTAGTGTAACACAAAAATACAAAATATTACTGTACCAGTTTGCATATCATTTCAATGAGGAACATTACATTTAAATTAAATTATCCACTTTTTAATAATAGCCCCACCCTTACCGCCAATATCAAGCTGCTAAATATAAAACATTATAAATCCATGTTTTTTAGACATAAAAGTAACTAAGAATACTAATTTCAACATTTGCATAAAATAATAAATTATCTTCTTAAAAACACAATTTCAAAAAAATGTAACATATTGGAACTTATTACGATGTTGGGGGAACTTGCGTCCGCCCGACCCCGTAACGGTATGGGAACCGCCCGACTATTGGTCGGCTGTTCCCCATACCTAATTACAATGTGACCACACATGGTGCTGTCGCAAACTCCCATTTCCATATGGGAGCTTGTGCTGCGGCCGTAGGCCAATCCATGAGAGTATCAATAATGGAACATGGTAACAGCTGGAAACCCCAAATCAGTCAAGGGCAGACGTGGGGGATCGTGACCTCGCCCTCTCCAGAGGGGATCGGGCTGGGTCGGCAGACTTTTTGCAGTCCTTCAGAAAAAGTTCAACCTGGGACGGATCCTGAAATACATGAGGCTTACCGTGATGGACTACCCGTAGCCGGGCCGGGTATAGCATGGAATATTGAAGTCCATTTTGAAGCAGTCGTTTCTTGACCTGTCCAAATTTACGACGTGCCTCTTGCACTGACTGTGTAAAATCCGGAAAGAAGGATAATGTGGTATTTTCAAACAGGACAGGTTGCTTTTCCCTGGCTAGCCGGAGTAAAGTGTCCCGATCTCTGTAATTTAAGAAGCGGATGACCACAGGCCTCGGGGGCGCCTCGGGCACGGGTCGGGGGCCCAACGTGCGATGAGCCCGCTCCACCACCAGCTGTGAAGAGAAGACATCTGCGCCAAAGAGGTCAGTCAGGAGTTTTTCGATGAAAAGTTCCATTTTCCCTACAGGGGTAGTCTCCGCCAGACCAATAAGGCGCACGTTGTTGCAGCGTGATCTCGCTTCCAAGTCCTCGTTCTTGTCGGCGATAATTTTCAACAATCTCTCCATTTGCGAGACCTTGGACGTGGTGGCCAATGCCCCATCCTCTAGCTCCGAGATCCGCTGTTCCGCCTCCTTAGCCCGCTCTTCTTGCTGGTCCAGTCTGTGTACCACGGAGTCCAGGCGACGAGACATGCCGTCAATCTTAGAATCAATGGACGTGAGGCTGGTCTGCATGTTCAAAAGGAGTGCCTTCCAATCCACCTCATCGGCGTCGCCCACATCGGACTCACCATCTCCCGGCGGTGGGACCCGGGGTTTCTTCTTTTGAGTCTCGAATGGGAGCCGGGATTGTTTAGCGTCTGCCTTCCCCATTATGTTAATTGACGACCAAGTCCCCAAGTTTGATGACCAACACGGAGCAGTCTCGATATGAAAGTCAACGTCTGGGCGCGTGTGGCAATATGGGATTTTAGGCAGCACGTCGAACACTCCTCATCAGGACTCACTCTCAATGGCAGCCAAGCGGAAGGCCCACAGATATGTAGACAGGTGGGAGACCTGCAGCACAGGGCGCCAGATTCAGGGGCCCCTGCCAGAAGAGGGGTCGCGGCCTCGGCAATATTGCCAGCCGGGCACCCCCCGCAAAGTCAGCCGGCCACCAGCTCCAGCAGATCCCACGGTGCTCAAGGCGAACCCTCCCATTCAGCAACGCAACTCACTTTCCACCGTGTTGGTCATCAAACTTGGGGGTAGGGAGGGCCTCACACGAGGGGTTGACAGCACTGCTTCCCAGCGAGGCACCAGAAGCCGCTCGCGACCCGCGCCCTCCACCGGGTCTCCTTCACCCGCAACTTCCGTCCGGGTCGACCAGATCCAGGATCTATAGCAGGCAAGTCCCTGCAGCAAACACGGAGGGGGGGACAGCAGCAATCAAGATTCCATTACCTCCGTTGGTCGTAGAACGCGCCGATCCTCACAAATCCCCAGCCGAGAACAGTCTCTAAATGGCAGCCTTGCAATCTGATGCCTCCCGCACGGCCAAAGCTCGCCCCCGCCTTACCGGCACGTCGGATGGTCCGTAAAGAGCAGCAGGGGTCCCGCACCAGAACCGGACACCAGTCTCCTCCTCCGCCAGGCGGCCACGCTCCACGGCCTAGCGCGCACGCCAAATCCCCGCCGCAGCGTGTGCACGGCGGCCGGCCCTCGCGTTCCAATCGATCAGCAGCTGCGGTCGCAGGAAGTTTCGGCGGTCACCGCTGCCAAACCGCTGATCAGAATGACCTGCAATTTCGTGTGGGTAGTCTTCGGTCCTAGCCCCACCAGTCGAGCTGGTCAGATCTGCGGTCCCCAGATGCAGGATGGACTAATGAAGAATTGAAGCGCCTGGCTGGCGAGAGCCTCACTGATGTGCGGCCATGTCGGTCTGGCGCCCTCTAGCGCCCCAAGCCCCATATTAAAGTTGCACGTGTAGTCTGCTGACTCACGTATAAAGGAGTAATGAAACTAATGCTTATAGTGTGATTTAGGAGTGTGTTTAACAGTGTAAAGGCCTGATCGCATATGCGTTTAAAGAGAAAGGCCTGTTCATGTCTTATGTTAGCTAAATGTTGTAGGCCGAAAATGATTTCCCTTGGTAAAGGCTTTGGGTTTCAGGATGATGGAAAATCTTAGAGAAGTGAAAAGTTTTCGTTCCCATGTTTCTGTTGCAGGTGCAAGGACATTTAGCTCGTTAGAGAGACTAGGTCTTTGTTGTAGGAGTTAGGATGGTACGAGAAGCCAATATGGGAGTACATTGGAATTTACGGATGATACTTTCAGCAGAGATGGTGCCTGGGACCCAAGGTCAAGCTAACCGTTGTTGGATTGAATACAAGTTTCACTGGAAAAGTACTGGAAGAAGACCTGGCTGAAGAGGTGTGCCGAAGGGCGTGTTCTATGTTTTTGGGATTTTGTATTAGGGACAGTGCCCCGATGGTTGAGCAGTTGAGGTTTAGATGGGAAGCTAGAAGGAGCATCTTAAAACGAGCTCTGACTGAGTGAGTGTACTTCTAAGGAAGTCTTAACTTCTGACACCTTTTTACTCTCTTGCTGGGAGGGAAAATGTAAAGTAGGGATGTCACCTTAGAGGTAGAGTAGAGATAGACTAACTGCTTTTTCTTTTAGGCTAATGACTTCTAATGTAGAGTCTGGACTAATTATTGCATCTCTGATGCCATTGGGACTGATTCTTCTTCTTATTCTGAGTCGAACAAGACTCCTGCGTAGGCTCTCTTTTGTATTAGTGCCCATTTATTTTCTTCACCTTGTACTGAGGTGTTTGTATGTGCAGTTATTCTTGGTTGTAATAAAATCTTAAAAATTTAGATTTGGAGTCAGTGGTCCTTGGGAACTGAGATTTGATTCTGATGATTATGTATTAAGAATTGGACTTCCTCCCCTCTACACTATTTAGCAGCTAAAAAGATCCTGGCGACCTGAGAGGATTCTTGGCGGTTGTAAGGTAGGCAAGAATCCGGCTGCATCAGTTGGTAGCAGAGTAGGATGGTTATCTCTAATAGTGATGGGAGATTTAGATCAAGATAAGAGATTCTAGAGGTCCATGGAATTCGAGTGATGGGGACCTATTGGATGGTGAGCGGCAGACGACGGCAATTGATGGAGATTGATGGAGAGCAGTGGTGCGGCGGAAAGCAGCAGTTTGTGGAGGAGTGAGTATGAACAGGGTGATATGTTTTGCAGATTGCGGTGTTGATTTGATTGTGTGATGTCTTGCGGAGTTAGTATGAGAGTTGAGTGATTGTGAGATCAGGCTCTGAGAGCGCGCAGACCGGGGATTCTTAGACTCAACGAGCAGTCTGAGAAGTTGTGGTGTAGAAGACACCCAAGGTAGATTTGTTGACCATTGAAAGGGGATCGTGAGACGTCATCGATTACCCAGACCGAGATAGGGGGAGCGAATGTGTGAGTGCGTGAGTAACCGACGCTGGTCGTGGGTTGTTGTTTGTGGAACATTGAGTGTTTGAAGCCTATCAGTTGAGGCGATTGTCCGGTCGTATGGCGGACAGACAGTTGCCAGTTTTGAGGTCAACAATTTCGAGAGACTGTCGGAGGCAGTCAGAGAAGTGATTGTCCGGTTGTTTTGTGGACAGATCATTACTTCAGAGTGTGAATGGGATGAATGCAAGGGTGAGACGCAAATTGTGAAGGAGGGAAACTGCTGCGAGCTGAGGAAGTGTGATATCAGAAGGTGTCACGCTGTGATAGGTCGATTGGTGTGAGTCACGCTGCTATTGGTGGATTGACATCAGGAAGTGAATGAAAACATTGTGCGCGATCAAAAATTTGTTCATCATGAAATGTTTTAAGATTTTCCAAGAATTATGTAGAGGTGACAAACATGTGGTTACTCGAGGGGGAGAAGAAGCCCCTCCTGAGGATACTCCGGCGCATGATATGGCAAGGAATGTGGGATTGCATACTATAATTTGGCTTGAAAATTGGCATAAAATGATACATGGCGAGGGAGAACTGGCTTTCCCACGATATGGTACTTTCAGGTTGGAGGTGTTGTATCAGTTGAAATTTGTAATGTCTTCATTCGATCTCTGCCGAGACCAACTCAGTTTGTGGCATTGCATGCATGGATCAGAACAGCGTATGACAGGAAAAGAGATCGAAGTCAAGAAGGGGTGAAGAAGTCAATTAAGGCATTCCAGGATGCGAGGTGGGATGCATTAGAGAAGAGGTGGAGAGTAGAAACTATAGAGGGAGACAGATTGTACCCACTACTGGAGGAAACAGACAGTGCTAAGGCAAAGAGTGTAGATGACGATGACAGTGATACAGATGACAGCCTAGTAGAGAGGTTGCTGTCCGAGAGACCACCTCCATTCAAACCAGATTCCTATGAAGGGAAGTCGGCTCAAGCAGAAGGGACTAGTGGATTACAGACTCAGTCAGAGGTGAGAGTAGTAGGGAAAATTTCGACAGGGACTGAGGACATGAAAAATCAGTCTGTAGCAAGCACAGAGGTTGGGAGAGGTGTGAGGTTACCGGATGCCTTAAAGGTACCGGTTACCATTGGACCTATTGTTTCAGTTTACGACCCAGATCAAGAGAGAGTTGGTAGTCTAGCACAGTCAACTGCAGGATCAAGGAGTGTGGTTGAGGGAAATGGATCAGTGAGTGGAATGGAGCAGACTCCTAAACCTATAGAATGGAGTACTTCATTGCCGGCCACCGCAGACTCCTCTAGGGGACAGGTGGATGCGAGATCAGTAAGACCCAGGTCTTTGGCCGAGTCAAGATCAGATCTGAAGATGTGGGCACCCCCTGTAAAGAATCAGTGTGAGAGAACCGTAGAGAGTGAGGAGCAAGGTAATTCCGGGAACCGATCAGTCTCTAGGAATATGACAGAAGAGAATAGACTTCGAGAACAGGAGTGCGTGTACGACAAACGGAATGGGGCAGCTTGTCAAGAAATACTGAAGGGTGCCCTGAAAGGGAGGATGTTAGATGTAGTAAGGTTGAAAGCAGAAGTAGATGAAATAATACATGGAAATTTGCCTCTTGAAAGGATAAACATGTATGAACAAGATGAGTTACTTTTTGAAGCAAAGGATGTGACTCGCAAGGCAAGAACTGCACATGAGAAATTGTCAGAATTGCCCAAAAAGTATGAGGTGGATATGTCTAAAACGAAGTCACTACAGGGAAGCCATAGATTGCAGTATAGCGACCAAGAACTGGAAGAGAAAAGGGTCATGGGGTTGAGGACCCATATCAAAGTTTTGATTATAGCAATGCGTGCATAGATCATGCTTGATAAATGGGAAGAAAGGTGGTCCAAGAAGAAGAGTTCTAAGAAGATGGCAGGAGAGACGCCACCTCCAGGTGGGGGGACGGCAAATATAACAAATTTCCCTTTACGAGAGGTACAGAATGGAGGGCACGTGCATGTGCCTTGGAGTAGGGGTGATTTGGCAGCCTTCACAAACGATTTCCCTCGCTTGAGGGAGAACACAGTCGAGTGGTACAAGCAGGTTGATAGGTTTGTTAAGATTTCAAAAGTGTTGTGGATTGATTTGAATACGTTGTTTGAAATTGTGGTTCCAGGCGATTTATGGTCTGCATGTAAAATTGCTGTTGAATGGTCCGTCACCCATAGTTGTGAAGATGTTTGAGCAAGTGATTACGTGGCTAAAGTCAAAAATTTCACCTCAAGATATTGAATGGGTTAAGATAGATCGGACAGTCCAAGAACCAAAAGAGACAGTGCATGAGTACTATGAACGCCTCTTGCAGGCCTTCAAGCAGTACAGCGTATTAGATGCCTTAGATACAAAAGACATGGGACAGTTTGTTTCAAAGTTTGTGTTGGGGTTGAGACCAGAGGTTAGTCTTATGATACAGCTACATCTGATTTGTTGGCAGAATAAACCGGTGCATGAGATCTTGCAGTATGCCAGATACTGCAGTGATGAAATAGAATCGAAGCACAGAAAGTTGAAGGACAAATTGATGCTTGTTCAGATGCAAACGGCTCAAGCTCAACCTAGTGGAGGGACGTTAGGAAGGAGGCAGGGAAATAACCAAGGAGGAAATCAGAATGTCCAAGGTCAGGGAAGACCCAAGCCAGTTGATCCCAAGACAGGAATGGATGTGGCGACATTGAAGAAGACCACTGCGTGTCATCTTTGTCACCAGATTGGGCATTGGAAACACAAGTGTCCCTTGAACCCAATAAATCAGGTGCAGCAAGAAGTAGAGATAGCTCAGGTACCTGTACCTGAAGCAGTTCCTACAGTGACGAGACCAAGGCCGGTGAAAGGGGGGACATTTAGTCCGCAGGTACAAGTTCCCCAGCCACCTAGAGTTCAAGGTGTTCAGCAGGGAGCTCGGACTTATCAACAGATGCCCTTGTTCGAAGGGTATGAGGACTTCAGTCCAGACCCGTCGGCCTGACGGTGCCTGATGGGGGAGGAAGACTGCACACTTGGAGCTGTCTTGGAGGTAGACCACAGGGGACCATTTGTAGAAGCAGATGTTGATGGTCACCCTACCAGCTTTTTGATTGACACTGGTGCTACCCGGTCTACTGTGAGATCAGCAGTAGTCCCTAACCTACCCCTCTCGGGACAATCAATCCAAGTTGTTGGTGTAGCAAACAAGAAAATGACCAGTCCCTTAACAGAGCCATTTCCTGTGAGAACAGGAACTTTCCAGGATCAACACCAGTTTGTGGTGTGTGACTCGAGTCTAGTTTGCCTGTTAGGAAGAGATCTGTTGTGCAAACTGAATTGCACCATTTACTGTACACCGAAGGGAGTTGAAGTACAGACAAAGGATGATGATGCGACCTTCAAGGTTGCAAATCAGCGCTTGCGTATAGAAATGTACCCAGCGCTGACCGTGGAGGAACTTCCACTTGACTTGAGGGATTCTGTGTCACTCGATGTGTGGGACTTCACTGGAGAGGAGATTGGATTGATCAAAGGTGTAGACCCAGTGAAGATTCAGGTCAAGCCGAACGTAGAATTCCCTAGGACGCCCCAGTACAATTTGTCACCCGAGACTATTGCAGGGATCAAGCCTGTAATTGAATCTATGATCAAGCAGGGAATCCTGAAAGAGATCATGGGTAGCCCATGTAATTCACCTATCATGGGACTACAGATACCGAGTGGGAAATTCAGGATCGTGCAGGACCTGCAAAAGATCAACACGATAGTTGTTCCATGTTGTCCGGTGGTACCGAATCCATCTGTGATCCTGTTTCAGATTCCATGTGAAGCTGAGTGGTTTACAGTGATTGATCTGTGTCAAGCATTCTTCTCAATCCCACTCCATGAGGAAAGCCAATTTCTTTTTCTTTCCGGCTGGAAAACCGTGTGTGAACGTGGTGTCGTATTCCCCAGGGGTACACAGAGAGTCCATCGATCTTTAATCAGATCCTGAAGAAGAATCTTGAGAGTCTTGTGTTGCCGCAGAACTCCGTTCTGGTGCAATACATCGATGACTTGCTCATTGCTTCAGAAACAGAGGACACTTTCAGAATTGATACCATTGCTTTACTGAATCATTTGGCAGAAAATGGACACAAGGTGTCCCCAAACAAATTGCAGTACTGTCTGAGTGAAGTGCAGTATTTGGGTCACCTTACTGAGAAGGGCAAGAGAAAGGTGTCACCAAATCGCGTTGAGGCCATTATGAACATGCCTGTGCCTACCACGCAGAGAGAAGTCAGAATATTTTTGGGGATGGTTGGCTACTGTCGCCAATGGATTCACAACTTCTCCTTTCAAGCGAAGCCTTTACAATGGCTGACACACAAAAATGTGAGTGATCTGGTACCATGGGACAATGACTGTGTGATGTCATTTTTAAGGCTGAGAGAAGCCATGTGTCGCGCTCCAGCTTTGGGAATGCCCGATTACAACAAGGCTTTCACATTGTTCTGTTGCGAGAGAGAAGTGCTGTGCATTGTCAGTTGTGACTCAGAATCATGGAGGTGTCCGTAGACCAGTTGCCTACTATTTAGCTACTTTAGATCCAGAAGCTTCTGCGTTGCCTGGATGTCTAAAGTTCGTTGCTGCAACAGGTGTCAGCATTGAAAGGTGTGAGAGTATTGTCATGGGGCATCCACTTACAGTTTATGTGCCACACTCTGTTGAACTGTTGATGATGAGGACCAAGACACAGCACCTCGCGAACAACAGATTAACACGCTATGAGCAAGTTATACTTGCTGCAGAAAATGTGACTTTGAAGAGGTGTTCTGTTTTGAAACCTGCAACATTGATGCCTATCCCAAATGCAGATGGTGAAGATTGTGAGGATCACGATTGTCTTGATGTGACTGATCTATGCACCAAACCGAGACCAGACAATGTTGATGAACCACTCCCTGACCCTGATGAAATTTTCATAGTACTCATGCACTGTCTCTTTTGGCTCTTGGACTGTCTGATCTATTTTTACCCAATCAGTATCCTGAGGTGAAATTTTTGACTTCAACCATGTAATCACTTGCTCAAATTTCTTCTTGACTATGGGTGACGGACCATTAGAAACAGGATCCCTTTCGGGCTCGGAAGTCGGCCATTCAACAGCAATTTTACATGCCGACCATAAATCGCCTGGAACCACAATGTCAAACAACGTGTTCAAATCAATCCACAACACCTTTGAGATCTTGACAAACCGATCAACCTGCTTATACCACTCGACGGGCTTCTCCAGCAAGCGGGGAAAATCGTTCGTAAATGCAACCAAATCACCCCTACTCCAAGACTCATATCCTCCATTCTGTACCTCTCGAAAAGGGAAATTTCCTACATCCACCATCCCCCCACCTGGAGGAGGCATCTCTCCTACCATCTTTTTAGAACTCTTCTTCTTGGACCACCTTTCTTCCCATTTGTCAAGCATGATCCATGCACGCATTGCTATAATCAAATCCTTGATGTGAGTCCTCAATCCCATGACCCTCTTCTCTTCCAATTCTTGGTCACTGTACTGCACTCTATGGCTTCCCTGCAATGATTTCGTTTTAGACAGGTCCACCTCATACCTTTTAGCCAATTCTGACAATTTCTCATGTGCAGTTCTTGCCTTGCGAATCACATCCTTCGCTACAAAAAGTAACTCATCTTGTTCATACATGTATATTCTTTCAAGAGGCAAATTTCCACTTATTATTTCATCTACTTCTGCTTTCAACCTTACTACATCTAACATTCTCCCTTTCAAGGCTCCCTTCAGTATTTCCCGACAAACTTCCCCATTCCGTCATACTTGCAGTCCGGTTCTCCAGGTCTATTCTCTTCTGTCATATTCCTAGAGACTGGTCGGTTTCCTGATTTGCCTCGCTCCTCACTCTCTACCATTCTTTCACACTGATTCCTTACAGGAGGTACCCACATCCTCAGATCCGACCTCGACTCGGCCAAAGACCTTGGTCTTGCTGATCTCGCATCCACCTGTCCCCTAGAAGAATCTGCTGTAGCTGGAAATGGCGTACTCCATTAAATAGGTTTTGGAGTCTGCTCCATCCCCCTCACTGATCCATTTCCCTCTTCCACACTCCTTGATCCTGCGGTCGACTGCACTAGACTACCAACCACGTTATTCTGAAAGTTGTAGGGTTGCATCATATTCACTATCAGTCCGCACCCACATATTAATCGAAGTAGTTTAGGTGTGACATAGAAATGTATCACTAGAGTTGTTTAACATAAGTGTGATTAGAAATGTAGCCATGTTTTTCATGAAGAGTAATGTCGTAGTTCACTGCAAATGTATATTTTTTTTTTAGTTAATGTATAGTGATTGATTTTCATGTAATGCAATGTATTAGGTTAAATGTGCACCATATTAAAGTTGCACGTGTAGTCTGCTTACTCACGTATAAAGGAGTAATGAAACAAATTCTTATAGTGTGATTTAGGAGTGTGTTTAACAGTGTAAAGGTCTGATCGCATATGCGTTTAAAGAGAAAGGCCTGTTCATTTCTTATGTTAGCTAAATGGTGTAGGCCGAAAATGATTTCCCTTGGTAAAGGCTTTGGGTTTCAGGATGATGGAAAATCTTAGAGAAGTGAAAAGTTTTCGTTCCCATGTTTCTGTTGCAGGTGCAAGGACATTTAGCTCGTTAGAGAGACTAGGTCTTTGTTTTAGGAGTTAGGATGGTACGAGAAGCCAATATGGGAGTACATTGGAATTTACGGATGATACTTTCAGCAGAGACGGTGCCTGGGACCCAAGGTCAAGCTAACCGTTGTTGGATGAAATACAAGTTTCACTGGAAAAGTACTGAAAGAAGACCTGGCTGAAGAGGTGTGCCGAAGGGCGTGTTCTACGTTTTTGGGATTTTGAATAAGGGACAGTGCCCCGAGGGTGGAGGAGTTGAGGTTTAGATGGGGAGCTAGAAGGAGCATCTTAGAACGAGCTCTGACTAAGTGAGTGTACTTCTAAGGAAGTCTTCACTTCTGACACCTTTTTATTCTCTTGCCTGGGAGGGGAAATGTTAAGTAGGGATGTCACCTTAGAGGTAGAGTAGGGATAGACTAACTGCTTTTTCTTTTAGGCTAATGACTTCTAATGTAGAGACTGGACTAATTATTGCATCTCTGGTGCTATTGGAACTGATTGTTCTTCTTATTCTGAGTCGGATGAGACTCCTGCGTAGGCTCTCTTTTGTATTAGTGCCCATTTATTTTCTTCACCTTGTACTGAGGTGTTTGTATGTGCAGTTATTCTTGGTTGTCATAAAATCTTAAAAATTTAGATTTGGAGTCCTTGGGAACTGAGATTTGATTCTGTTGATTATGTATTAAGAATTGAATTTCCTCCCCTCTACACGATTTAGCAGATAAAAAGATCCTGGCGACCTGAGAGGATTCTTGGCAGTTGTAAGGTAGGCAAGTATCCGGCTGCATCACCAGTGTCCCTTACCACCTGGACAGCCTGCAGTCTGGGGTGTTTGACATGCTTTACATCAAGGGGCTTGATGAACTAATGCCATAGCTTGCTTGCCCATTTGCCATGTTTTTTTCTACAGGCTGGCACAGTGTGCAGTAGAAGCAATGAAGGCTTCTTTGTCATGGACACACTTGTAAGCTGGTAATCACTAACACGTTTGACCTGCTTGGCTTTGGAGGCAACCCGTTTGAGTATTTCTTGGGTGTTTGCGAGCAACACTGATTAGGAGTGAACTGATTACGGTGATAAACAAGTAGTACAGCAGCTTTCAGACAGAGAGGTACTTTTTGCATTTTTCTTTTTGAGCTTTGCGGGGAGTATTAGTTAGAGCGTCTTAAAACTCTTGTATGATTAAAGGCAGCACGTGTTTGGAAATGCAAGCCTTTTGATAATTATCTGCCTCACCTGCGCACGTGAGTATACGGCATTTGAAATCACCCTGGATTCCTGAGCTTGAGCCTCCATTTGCGAGGTCAACTCACAGCTGTGTGTGAGGGGTGCGTTCACTCAAGCAGGCGCGAGGTGAAGTATGTGCGAGGAGGATGACATCATGGTAGGAAGAAGAGATTGCCTCCAACAACCTCAACCTCCTTAAGGAACTTCAGTAACATGGTGCACTGGCAGCCATCTTAGTGAATTGTCGGATGTTACGTGGACTCCCACGGTGAGCACAATGTTGTGCTCACATTTCAAGAGGCTGCCCAGCTTATCCGTAAAAAATGTATTTACACCGCCTTCTACACCGGTATTTATTGGCAACACTTTGTCGTATCCAAAGCGGTCCGTGATGTACTCTTCGTGCTTTCATAAAATATATTGTAAAATGGGTGTGACGTCAGCGCATTCAAGATCTTTCAATGGCAATAGCCCTGAGTCACAGCACTGTATGCACTCAGGAAATGGAAATACCTCTGCCCTTCCACATCCCGCATCCAGCAAGTGTGCGTACATGGGGACATCCAAGCCTAGGCTGGAGCTGTGGTGTAATGAACGCTGCACCTGAGGAACAGCAAAGTTTCTCAAATTACCGGAGGATTGAGAAGAACCTCGGGTGAGGTGTCGTTCACCAGTGTTGATGTTTGGGTTTTACCTTATTGTGACATTTTTAATGCTTTCCTGTACTGATGCTCAATGTTGTTTTATTTAGTAATGTTGTCAAATGTGTTACTGAATGTTATGTTTATTGTTCGTTTTCCACAATGCCATGCTGTTTGTTGGTTAGCCAAATCTTTGTGTGTATAATGTGCTGAGATTGAATGTTGTTAAGTTGTAAGGGCTGTGTACCCTACTGTGAGTTTCCTGGCATGTATGGTTCTGTCAGGAGTGCAGAGTTTGTACTGTGTTGTAGTGTGCGTACCCTTGTACTGAGTTGTTGGGTCATGTACCCTAGACCCTAGAGTTGAGTGGTGGGTCTTGTACCCTAGTGCAGTGTTGTAGAGTTGACTACCCTAGTGCTTCGTTGTAAGGTCACGTACCCTGAAGTGAATTGCCTGAGACTTTAGGGTTGTGAACCCTGCTGTGCATTGTCTGAGACTCTTGTCCGTCAGTTGTACAGGATGTGTGTACATTGGAGGTTTGTGCACCCTGGAGTGCGCTGCCAGAGACTCGTGTCCCATCAGGCATACAGTATGTGTGTGCATTGTAGCGTTGTGTACCCTGGTGTGTGTTGCCTGAGACTCGTGTCCCATCACGGGTATAGGGCGTGTGTGTGGTGTGTACTAATATAATTCGTGTTAATAGTTTCCCTAAGGTTGGGTGTGACTTTAAGGCATTTGGGGGTATATTTACAAGAACTGCTCTAACTAGCGTTAGCGGCAGTTTTCTTAACGCGGCCTATCGCCAAAAACTATTGGCCTGTTGGTGATGTATTTACAATACGTCACTACATGAGGATAATGTCAACTAGCCGAGGCCAATTACAGCAAAAAACACGCGTTAGTAAGCCCCTCTAGAGGCAAAAATAGCTTATAAGTCCACATCCAATGAAAAAAAGAATATAAAAACAATGGAATGCAGAATGGAGCAGCCAGGGCCAAGTGCAGCACAGATCAACAACCCCCAACTCCCCAACAACCAGGATGACCTGCCAGAGTCCCAGGGGAAGAGGAAATGCAGATTCAGGGCTACATATATGAAAAGAGGCGCATCGCTGGGAAAAAACAGTGATACATCACTTTTCATAGCGCACTCCTTGCAACACCATGGCAGCCAAAACCTTGAAAGCACGGACAGTCCCCTGGGCCTGGAGGCCTCGCTGGGCCTTTGTCTGTGACCCAGAGTGGGAGGCAGAGGTGCTGTGGAGTTGCTGGACCATGGCGGTAGACATTGAGGCATTTGTGATCGCCCTTACCTGGTGGTGAAGTCTGGCAGGTCACATGGAGACACCGCCTGTGCCCCTTGGAGCAGTGAACGGCAGAGGCGCTCCTGCGTACTAACTGCATCACATACCACGCACCACAACTACACCGGGGTGCACAGAGGAGATTACCAGTGGTGGGCATGCCTCTGATTCACAGGCCGGGGGATGTTGCGCTGGCTGGATGCTGTGGAGGGTGAGGCCCCTGAGCTGTGCTGAACTTGTGTGGAGGGAGCGCTGCAACTTCACGCCTAAGGGGGCCCTGTTGCATTACCTGCATCAGGAGGTTCCCCAGCGGACTTGGTGTCGACCGCTGTACCCAGGCTTGTGAAATCCCACCTGGCTGAAGCTCCTGCTGGCTGAGTCACAGATTTGGAAAGAGTGTAGCGCATTGAGCCCCAATGTCAAAGTCCAGGTGAGGAGAAGGTGGGATGCATAGTGGAGGAAGCCCGGGGGTCGAGTCTGGCCCAGGCTTAACACCTGTGGGTGGCGCACACCGTACCCTGAGAAATCCCTGCACTGCTGATAAACTACATCACAAAGGGCACCGCACAAGACTGGTGGGGGACTCCACTAACTGGCTCAAGTCGCTGAGATCGGCCATTGGTGGCAGTGGGAGCCAGGGCACATGGGCCGGTTCGGGCCCAGACCCTTGGGTATGTATCTTGATCTGCTGTTACTCACTGGGGAACTGGGGAACACGGAGTCCGGTCACTACTGTTAGATCGGAAGAGGCAACTGTGTGGTGCTGCCTTTCCTTGCCCCCTGTTAGTTTGATTTAGGGTGTACGGGGGACTATCCCTTAGTGGACTTCCTCTTCCCACAGTGCTGCACCTTCTGGTTGCTGCTGCTGCTGTCCCCATCTGCTGCTGCTGGTTTCTCTGACCCGGAGGTCAGGTGTCTGAGTCCTTCCTCCACCTGCAGGCTCCTGCCTGCGCCTCATCCCTGGTGGTCCAGTGGTAGAGTGTCACTGCTCCGCAGCTTGACTGCCCTCCTATCCTTCTTTTCTGCTGTTCCTGTCCATCTTTCTGCACTTCTCATTGGCTTTTCTACCTATGTTTTTTTTAATCTTTGCTTTGCTTGGCTTTGTTTTGCCTGTGCTTTTTTTCAGTTCCTTTTTCCCTGTCCTCTCCCTTGTTGCTGCTGCAATCTCCCACGTCCCCACCCCCTCTAGTGTCCTTTCCCACGTTTCCTGCCTCCCAGCTGTCCATACCCCCACAGCACTACTTAATGGCCGATGCTGTGCGGCCATACACAGAGGGTGTGCCACTGGTGTGCCTAAGGCAAGCCAAAGGCAAGCCTGTCTGCGTCCATCCGCCCCTGGACCGCGCCCAGCACCAGGGACCCTGCCTCTCGAACACTCCACCGCTACAACACCAGCACTCTCCTCAACCCTGGACGCCCCGCAGCCTGCCATCTAGCATCGCCGAAGAATACCCTTGCACCCTCCGCCTGCCGAAACTGCAAACACACTTTATGCTACATCATCACACCAGCGCCTCTTGCCACCTAGCCGACCCAGAGCGCTCCTGACTGGGTCAACTGCATCCTCCTCAATGTGTGGTCCCTCCACAAATACACCAAAGAAATGTGGGACCTCCTCGACACCACCTCTTCAGACATCACCTTCTTCATGGAAACCTGGATCAATCTCTGCTCCGGGCCGGACATCGCCATCGCCATCCACGACGGCTACAAAATCACCCGCAAGTACCATTCCAACCATCTAGGAGGAGGCATTGCCATCGTCTAAAAAAGTGCACTACGACTGACCACACACTCTAATGACCCAACAGTGACCATGGAACACCTCCACTTCCAAATCTGTACCAACCCCAAAACCACCCTCCACTGCATCCTCTTCGACAGGCCCCCCGGCCAATGAACCCCCATTCCTTAGTGCAATCGTAGACCTCATCACACCCCTGGCTCTCCTATCCACAACTACATCCTACTCAGAGACCTCAAGTTCCACCTGGACAACCCCAGTGACCAGAACACCACCCCCCTCCTGGGGAATCTAACCAACATCAGACTCAAGCAGCTAGTCACTGCACCAATCCACATAGCCGGACACACGCTCAAGCTAGTCTTCTCCACCAGCGGGAACTTCAACTACAGCCATACCACCAAATACTCCTGGACCGACCATCATTGTATACCTCATGACTTCACCACACCTACCATACACTACCACCTTCACCACCCCCCCTCGCAGCTGGATCAAGGCCACCAAAGAACTTCTTGTCAGCTCCCTCAGCACCTCCACTCCACCAACGCTTACAGACGCTAACACCGCAGCACACAACCTCCCATGATGGATCTCCAACTGCGCCGACACCCTGGCACCTCTCAAGAAAAGTCTAGACGCACCTGCAGACGTCTTCAGAAAAGATGGAGCCACAACAATACCCCTAAAACTTACACAGCCATCAAATTCGCAGCCAACGCACACCACACAGAGGAAGAGGAAATACCCTGAATTTATAGTTTTTGTGTAGGTAGGTGTCCCTTCCTGCACAACATAACACCATGGCGCAAGGGTGCCAGTGCTGGCGCATGGCAGCCATTGTGCATCAATGTAGGGGAAAAATTCAGGGGGGCTTATTCATAAGCCCCTTCCGACAGTTTAAATCCGCCAGTGCATCATTTCCTTGACGTACTTGCATCATTATTTTTGCACCATGTTGCGCCATATTTACAAAGTGACACATCTAGGCATATGCGTGAACTTGTTAAAGCCCTGCGTCACATTTTACCTGCATCAGGTTTGATGCATGCAGGGTGGGCGTTCCCTCGCAACAAAGTCTTGTAGGAGTGGCGCAGTGAAATCTATCAGATTTCACTGCGACAATTCTGGGACGCCACTGCGTCAAAACCTTACGCCTGCCTCATGGCAAGCATAGGGGTGACGCAGTGCCATAAGGATATGCCTCCCCATGCATTGCTGGAGTTGCGTCATGCTTGTGACACAACTCCAGTAATGCATGACTTTAGCGCTGACAGATATGTCAGGACTCCAGAGGTATCTATCATTAATTGCGACATGGAGCGCCATACAGTAAATACGGTGCATCCATGATGTCACAAGGAGGGCACTGTGAAAAGTGTTGCATGCTGTTTTGTCGCAGCAATGCAACACTTCTCACGAATGAGGCCAAGGAATGCGCCCTATCTTATTGATAAGCCGCATTCCTTACCTTTTGTTTTGGCGCAGGGCAGCGCAGCAATATTCCATGCAGCGCTTTCCAGCACCCAAGCATCTTATATGTGGGCCCAAATGTTTGCACCAATTTTAGGACCAGATATTTTTGGGTCTTAAAAAACTGCCTCTAACTGGACTTAGAGCAGTTTTTTTAGTTTTGTACCATACAAGGAATTTCTTGGAAATATCACAGTGTGTTTAGCAGCAGTTTTTTCACGGGAACACCTACCTTGCATCTTATTTTCGTTAAATCCCGCTAACAGAAGTGGCGATCTTGAAAATTCACATTTACGCTGGCGTAGTGCCGGTAACTGTTAGCGGCAACTTGTAAATAGGGCGATAAGAAAAAGCTGCTGTAACATTAAAAAAATGACACTACCACGGCGTAAGTCCTTGTAAATGTGCCCCTGAATGTCTTGGGAATGTTTTATCAATTATTCATCTGTAGCCCTTTGAATTAACAATTCAATAGTTTAACCTGTACTTTCAATTATTATTCTTTTGATTTTGGATGATATGTATTCTCTTTGTACTTTGAATAATTTGTGTCAAACTTTCCCTAAGGAAAGGAGATGTGTTGTGACTTGACTTCTTGCTATGCACCCTTTTCTTAGTGACACCTTCCATGTTGTTCAGCCAGGATGAGTGCTGGATGGCTGGTGATGTAGTGAAATGCTGGAGTGCTTGGTGAAGCACTGGAATGCTTAAGTGTCTGGTGAGGTTGTGAGTGTCAGTTGGAGTATGTGAGCTGACTAGCCAGGAGTCTGCTGCTGAAGGGGCTATTTGCTACATACTATTGCTTATCAACTACTTACCTGAAATTTACCATCTTAAAAACCTACGTCATGTAACCTACTCTACGGCCTACTTGGACTTCCTTCCCTTACAACATATCCTTTCACTATATCAGAATGACTCACACTTATTAGCTTTTTCAGGCTAGACGCACTGGAAAGAATAAATGAAAATATAATTTTTGTTTAATGTTTGAGTGTTAGGGTTGGGGAGGGTAGGCAGTGGGTATTGGGGAGGAATATCAATTTTCTGTGTAGCTTTATAAATGTTGCTTACAGCAGCAATCACCGCAATTCCTTTTGATGATTTAAGAATAAGGGACTTGGGGCCATATGTAGGTAGGGACACATTTACCATTTCATAAATACCAAATTTTACCGATTCGGTATTTATGAAGTGGTAAATGATATGTAGGTAATTGGTCGGTAAATATTACCGATTCGGAATAATTCGGTAATTACCGAATCGGTATTTACCGATTCGGTAATGAGGCATACCTTCCCATTGATGGGAAGGTATGCCTCATTACCGAATCGGTAAATACCGATTCGGTAATGGGGGGAACACATGCAAGGGTGGCAGGGTGTCACTTTGACACCCTGTTGCACCCCTGAAACGGCCATGTGTGCACATGTGGCACACATACATGCCCGAAGGGCATGTATGTCTGCCACATTGCACACTTGTCGGCGCTATAAAATGCATTTCACCATCCATACTTTATTTACCACCAACTATTAGTTGGTGGTAAATACCGACTCCAAACATCACCCACACACTCCCCCTACATCTCATTTCTGTATTCGGAATTTTTTCCGAATCGGTAAAATTACCGAATCGGTAATTTTACCGATTCGGTAAATTCCGAATACAGAAATTGTCCCCCTACATACCAAAAGCCAAAATACCGGTCGGTAACGGTATAATTTCCGAAAATCGGCCGTTACCGACCGGCATTTGGCTTCCTACATGAGGCCCTTGGTGTGCAATGTGGAATTACCCTTTCCTATGTCTTTGCTTACATTTTCCTCACTTGCTTACATAGCACAGACAATGCAATTACAAACAGCTTCACAGCGATTTTTATTTGTTTTCCTCTTGCAAATGATTGAGTGAGAAAGGAATGCCAGCTACATGCTGCAGGAAATAGGTCTAAGCAGCCCAGTCTGCCAATGCAGCATGTGCTGTTTTTATTGGGGTTCGCCTACAGAAAGAAAGGCTGTTCTCCCCTTGCAGAAATTATTTAACCCAGGCTTTAGAAGCAGGCATGAGATGTAACAACCTGCAAGCACATCAATTAGCAGAATCAGTGCAATGCAAGCACAGTATTAAAAAAGCAGGAACACATACAATTGGTTTTGTTCTGTGAATAAAGAAGAGACGAAAGCTTGTTAATCTTGTAAAAATCAAATAAAATCAGTTTTATATAGCGCGAACCAGATCCCGAGGGATATCAGAGCGCTTTACAGAAGGATGAACGGGAGAGTAATACTCCAGTAACAATATCAAATAAGAATGCCAAACAGCTGTGGTCACAGCAAACATAGACAAAGGGTACACAGCGAGAAGAGAGGGAGAATAAAACTCCAGTCCGATATAGGATAAGAATACCAAAGAGTTATAGTCACAATTATCACAAACAAATGGTACACAGCGAGTAATGTGATTAACAGGTCAATAACAGGCTGCTACGGAGGGCACACCTTACGTCCGAGAGGAGCAGTGAGCACAAAAAAAAAAAACACATGATGGTAACAAGGATGTAGGGTCATTCAACACCTGTTGAAGGATCAGGGTAGTGCGCGAATCCACATCGTCCAAATTAAGGTAAAAATGTGTTCATTAGGAAACTTTTGGCTTCATAGTGCGCGAATCCACATCGTCCAAATTAAGGTAAAAATGTGTTCATTAGGAAACATTTGGCTTCAAGTTTAAAAGCAGTAATTGAGGATATTCTGCGCAATTCCAATGGAAGAGAGTTCCAGACTAATTGATAATAAAATAACATTGGGATATAGTACATCAGCCTTCGAGATTGCAACAACCTCTTTTCCAGATGACATTAAATAGGTTACAATGATGCAAGTTGTCAAAGTACAGAATGTTTTTGAAACCAGAAAAAATACTTTTAAACCTAATAGACAACGGAAGTGTGGCCTGTATGCTGAACATGGCGGCCACAACTTAACTCGGCTCTGCATAGCCACCCTAAGTCCTTCATGATCGTGTGACACACAAGCGAGGATTAGTCACACTGTGGACACTAAGGGCCTGAAGAGCACCCCCGATAGATACACTGCAGTTACAGGCACACTCCATGGAAAACATATCACATTGCTCGGTGTATATGCCCATTGCCCCTTGGACACTTCTTTTTGGAATTACTGATTGGGCTTTGGGATGAACTACCAGACGGGTTAGTGGTGCGTGGGGGGGATTGGAACGGAGTCGTCACCCCAGCTGCGGATAGATTGTGCTCACAGGGGCTGCCCTTGATGTCTATCCAGATGCCACTCACTTCCTTTGTCTCAGCAATGGGCCTCATTGATGTATGGCGGGCTCACAATCCCTATCTGGGTGGCTATACCTTCTATTCAGTAGCACTTGGCCCTTATTCTCGTCTTGACTGTTTTTTGGTCCTAGTCAATCACGTACATGTGCTGAGGGATATGACAGTGCTCCCAGTGGCCTTTCAAATCATTCTCTAGTGGTGTTAGGCCTCCAGATGGGACACCGTCGCCCAATGTTCCATTGACGCTTGTCTCTTCAGAGAAATACTACAAACATATGAAAGATTGCATAGACGGATACCCTGCACACAGGGGCAGCTCCTCCACGTGGGCGGAGGAGCGTCGCCCCACTGCTTTCTTGCAGTGGGAGAAGCAGAAACATAAAATGGTATTTAAAAAATCAATTTTATGTTTCTGCTTCTCTCACTGCAAAGAAGCAGCAGGTTATGCCTGATTGGGGGCGGGCGGGCGGGTGGTCGGTCCTGCAGGAGTCCAGGGGAGGAGTGGCTTGCCCAGTCTGAGTGCGCTGACTGTTTGGACAGCCCCAGGGCTGACCAAACCAGTCATACGCACTCTGCATTTTCTCTATGTAGGCTGCATGCAGCCTACATAGAGAAAATGGCCTCCCCATAGATGCCTGTGGGGTCAGCGTCCTAGCCAATCACAACACTGCCATTGCAGCATTGTACTTGGCTTAAGGGAGGGAAGGTAGGCTGCCTGAGAGAGGAGACACAACGCAACATGACTCCGGTAAGTTTATTATTATTTTTTTAAAATTAAATGAACCCCCCTCCCCGCGCGATGGTTCATGCCACATAGGGCCCCCCCACCAGAATAAACAAAGATGCTTCATCTCGCCAACATAGATAAGGCATTTGAATCTGTGAGTTGGATATTTCTATTTCTCCTTCTTAATTACCTGAACTTCGATCCATGGTTCATCTCATATATTCAGGTATAGGGCAGGCCATCGATGGGTTCAAATATCTAGTTTTTTTTATATCCCCGGTGGCGACTATCGCATGGATCTTTAATATCAAACCGATAGTCGCTTGTCTGAAAGATGATATAAAGATATGGTTTTGGCTCCTGCTGTCTTTGACAGAATGGTTGGTAATCTTCAAAATGGTCTCATTGCCCAGATTTCTCTACCAACGACAACATTTTTTATTTGATGTCCTGTGATAGTGGTTCTATAAACTGAACTCCATCCTAAATGCCATTCTATGGGACGGGGGCACACCCTGCATGGGCAAATGCTTCCAATTAACACACTGTGGGGGCATTACAGCCACTGATATCAAGTCATTTTACTTAGTGGCCCACCTACAAGATCATAAATGATTGGTGGTATGATAAACAGAGGGACCCCGCATACAAACTCGATGGCGATGGGTGCAACATCGCTGCAACCCTACTTGTAGGGGGAGAAGTGCTACTCCTCCCCCGGTGACAAAGGTGGTCCTGAATCTGTGGTGGTCATCCCTTAAACAGATGAAATGGTGGGTCAGGCTAATGGAACAGACACCATTATGGTGTGGAGCCATGCTCCTACAGGTGGCCGCATTGGAGGGATTCCGGAAATGGTATCTTATTGGGATCTCCACGTTACGAGCTGCCGTAACATGGGCACAGTCCTGACATCATATCTGACACTCCAGACTGATTTCCAGCTACGTAGCAGCCAGTTCCAAAAGTTCCACAAGTTCTATCAGCTCTGCCATGCATTGACCACACATATAAGGGCACTACCAGACCTTCCAGAGCTTAATCCTTCGGAGGGAGAAATGCTCATGGGGGACTTGGACAACCATAAAGTTGCCCAGATCTGCCAGACTCTAATTTCTAACCAACCTGATAAAGTTCGACAGCTGTATCTTCTGTATAGAATATATTTATTGCATTTGCTTATTCATATTATGGGCCACCTTGGCCGTCTTAGAATCTTTACATATACCTCAATAAAAATGTGTTGAAAAAAAGTAATAGAAGTCAAAATGCATACAGTGAATTTAGGAGTGTGAGGAATGCAGTCCACACTCTCACAACTAAAACTGACAATCTTAAATTGTACTCAGAATAAAGTTGAATGCACCGGAAATTAGGGCAGTGGATTTCCTCTTTGAATTAATCTCGCAGATATTTTGCAATTACAGACTGAGGATGAATCAGGGGTGGCTCCTCCATTATGGCAGAAGAGTGTAGCCCCGCCTGCTGCACGTTAATAAAAAATGGTATTAAATACCATTTCATTAATGTGTCAAAGGCTCAGCGCGATGGCAGGGGGTGGGGCTGATAAGTGCGATTGCACTAGTAATGCAGCCCCCTGCCACCGTGCAGGTCAGATTGTCCAGCTGCCTACAGTGGACCTATCTCACATGCGTACATCACAGCCTGCAATCCAAAGGCTGAGAAACAGCCGAGGGATTTCAACCGCAAGCCCCCAGCCTCAAAATGAGCACTGGGTTAACCTCCTCCAGCCAATCCTGGAGCTGATTGGCTGCTTTTGCGTTCTAGGGCGGAAGTCCTTCCCTTTCTGCCTGAACCGAGGAGAGTGCAGGGAGGAAGGAGACCACATCCAGAGCCTGCAGCAGTGAGGACACATAATAGAGCGTTGGGCGGCAGGTAAGTATTTTTTTTTTAAATGTATATTGTCTGTTTTCCCTTCTCCACATCAACCACCCCACCACTCCGCCTTCACACTAGTCGCTACTGGGCTGAATCTGTAAGAAATATATTATATTGTCCATATGAGGTAGTTTGTGAACTCCAGGCCTGATAAGACAATCGTATAAGCAATGATTGGTGTCAAAGGTACTCTTGTGATCCCTGAAGGCCTATAATCAATACTAAACAAAAACCTACACAGTGACATTGAAATACACTTGGGAAACACAATACTAACATGTATAAGTTCTTCAGAGTGTGTCTGAGGTCTGAGCAGTGAATTTCAGCTCATAAAGGGAATATACAAGGGTGTCCAGTTGTGACCATCCAAGGAGGAAATAGGTTACAATAGCAATAGAGTCCAAATGATGGTGTGTAGGGAAGTGTGCCCCAAATGTTTGCAAGTGACTTGCTGTGAAGACTAAGAGGCATTAGTAGTGGTAGAAGCTCCTGGTTCGATCCTGCTGGGAGGACCTTGACTGCTTGTATTATTTACTTGCTGGATTGTGGTAATTTATCGCTTGTTGGTTGCTTTGCCCTAATTATACTGTTGGTAGTTTTGCCCTAATTCTATTTTTATATATCACCTGATTGTCATTCTTTGGACCGTTGGACACCATGTTTCCTGTCATTTCCCCTGCATCCCACCCTCCTGTCTCCCTGCTGGCCCCTCCCATCTCCAAAGGCCTACTTATGGAGGCTGCTTTGCAGCCACGCAGCGACTGCGCCGTTGGCACGCTGAAGGAGTACCAAAGGCAAGCCCGTCTGGACCAGTCTGTGCCTGGAACATGCCCAACGCCAGTACCCCTGGCTCTACCATCTCATTAAGATACACCGCTGCAGATCTTCCAGCCATGGACCACGGATGCACCAACAATCTCTGCTTCTGCATATCCCCACGGACCACCAAAGGACCATTCTCCTGCCGACATTGTCACATCGACTTCATTTTTATAATCTATTGTTTATTAAAAATATTAATGTAACACAAAAATAACAATTTTATTCTACTAATTTGGTGCATTACATTTAAATTAAAGTATACACTTTTTAATAATAGCCCCATCCTTAGCCCCTAAAAGCCCCAAATCAAGCTGCTAAAAGGAAAAACAAATTATAAATCCATAATTTTTAGACAACTAAAAAGAAAAATGTCAACATTTGCATAAAATGATGAGTTATCAACCCTAAAAACACAAATAAAAAAATTAACATATATAATCGAACATACTTCAATAAATTCCATACAAAATAACACCTACAAATGACATTATATACAACAATATTTTGTGAATCGATTTTTTACAACAATATGAAAACAACACTTAAAACTATATATCTTACCTACGATTTTTTATATTATTGCATCCTGATATTCTTGACACAATATTTTGTATTCAATATTTTGTCCAAAACCAGTCCATCTTGCCAATGGCACAGCATCCTGTGGAATGCTTTGTACCTGCTACTTTTTTCTGCAGCATTATTCTTGTGGTACATCTTATGGTCTCCCTTCTTGCTAAAGGTTTCTTCTCGTGTTACAAAGGGCATTGTGATCTCCTAGAATCCTACTATTATGCAAAATTGTTTTTTTTCCACACGAAATATGAACAGTGTTTGTGAACATTACATAGGTTACATTAAAAAACTTTGTGGTGGTTTGCATGAAAATTACACATGGGGAAAGCCCTTGCATACAAAAATTATGAGCAACATCTTCTAAATATATTTTGTATACAATTTCTAAAGTCACTCAGCGAATGCCGTGGCTCACTTGCAGTTTCACAGTTTTGATAAGACAATCTGCTCAAACCAGTTTCCCACAGGGAAATATTAGGCAAAATCCCTTAGGATTAAAGTGAGATTGAGCCCACCTAAAAAAATTATCCAAAACTATTTTCAACCCAAAACAAAGTCAGTCCAAAGTCGTTTGGTATATGGATACGCTACGCTCGGTGAACTCACCATCTTCTAGGATGCGTAAGTAGAAGTGCAGTAGAAAGAATATACAGATGTTTCTCTGCATTCGTGCAAAGTGTCCACTTTCTAACCACATATTTAGACCATAGGTTATTTTCTGCTACGTTCATCTTCCTCCGACAGTCCATGTCTTTTAGTTGTCTTGTGTTTCCGCTTCATTATAATGGCTTCGCTCCCCTAATGCCGTCTCAGCTGTTTTTCATCGAGCACGGGAGCCCCTTACACAAGGGGAGTAATCGTGAACATCACGAGAATTGAGAAGAAGAACTGATAATGTGCTCTCATGCAACAGTATTCTTGGAATTGATGTCAAGCTTGCTCAATCGGGCTTATGTTTCATGACTCACTTCCTTTTTTCTTGGTTTTACTGTGTGTCTTAGGTCTTAATCACACCGTCCACAGCTGCTACATGAACCATGACTCCCACCATAGTGTGTGGATTTAGATAAGTGTAAATGGAAGCATGTTAGACACTAGCAGGGTCTAAAGAAAGGTCCAATTAAATAGTTGTCTGCCCCTTTAAGAGTATTCCATCATTCTAGAGGAAAAGGAGGTTGGTGTCAGGGTGAGAAAATAAATGGAAATTGTTAAGGCAAACTGTTAGAGGATTAGCCCAAACAGAATGAAAGAGATCTGTAGAAAAGAGCTTTGTTCTCTATATTCCTTGGTTTGTATGTAGAGATGTCAAATTGCATATTAACATTAGTCCTCATAACACTGGATTCAATGGAATCATATGCCACGCTGAGGAAACAACTGATCAAGAAAATGTCTTGTGCATATTATAGGTCGCAGGTTACAAACCTTTCTAAGATCACTGCACACCGAGGTCATTTCCTGTATTTTACTCTGTAGAGTATGGTCTGTATTTATAGGATACCTCAGAGATTTAATTAACCTGTTGCAGAGATCTGCATGTAATCTGTGGTTTGCATGTTTAAATCATATTTGGAGCAATTAGGCAAAACAAGGGGCCATATTTATGACCCGGTTTGGGTCGCTCGGAATTTTGAAGCCATGCAAAGCCACTTTGTGTGGCTCCAAAAATCTGGAGCAACGCAATGCAGTGCAAATCGCTGTGTTGCGTTGCTCTACCCTGGGTAGGTATTACATGGGCAGTGTGCGGGTGTTTCCATGCAACTCCCATGGATTCTGACGCATTCCCAGATTTACTTGACCTTTTAAACCTGGGAATGTGCCAAAAATATACGCCTGCCCGGTTGAAGCGTAAAGAGGAGAAATATCTTTATTTTTGCATTCTGCAGCACACATAGAAAGAGAAACATGCCTATCAGGATTCTGCACACAAATAGTCCTGCATGCAACACAGGCACCCTTGCACCATGGTGCACGGGTGCTTGCTTTGACGCCAGGCTGCCAAAAGGGCACCAGTGCAGGGGGAACGTCAGGAACGTGCTGTATGCCATAAATGCTGTGCATCACTGCACTTTCCCAGAGATGCAATGCAGCAACGTGATTTGCTGTGCTGCGCCACTATTCCATATATATGCCCCCAGGTTCACAGGTGCACATTCATGAGGAGGACGCAGTCATGTCGTACCATGTACAGTGGGAGAGTGGCCTGTACTACTGGGGCACTCACATTGCAAGACTACACCTAGGATGGGGGTCAACTGGAGCTCTACAGATTGAGGGTAAAGGCCATTTGTGTTAGAGGTGTAATTAGAGTAAGACACTGATTTTTAAACTTTGTATTTGAGTTTATATGAATGTTATGTTTATTAGAACAATAAAAAATAATGTTAAAAAGATACAAATCTGTTCCCTAATGTTCCGTGCAATACTATGAAATATCCACATTAACCCTCCCAACTATTTATAGCACTTTAGATTCATGATGAGGCATGAAGTGCTAATACAAAAACAAAACATTATTACCTGATGACATGGACTCCTTTCCAAAATGTCTCAAAATATCTGAGATTAATTCTGCACTCAGATGGTTAGCCCTGGCACCATTATTTCTGTGGGCATGTGAGAACCGAAATTGCTGGGTTGGACAGGTGGAGACACTTCACACTGAACCTGAAGTAGAATTGTTTTAGGGACTCAGACACTCGACTACTAGGAACCTGTGTCACACTGTACATCCAGAGCAATGTAGCCACTACAAAGATCTAATGACTACCACTCTGATGTCTGCAGGACAGGAAAGAAGGTGTGGCACTCAAAAGGACCTTGCTAGAGTGACGTTTTCCCATTCCCAAGTACAACTGTGGTCCAGGAACTGGAATCAATTTGTCAGACAGAGACCAATAAAAGGGGGCCATCAGGTCATTTTAAATGTTATCCATGTTCCAGCATCCCCGGCTCATGCCCGCAGAATACATGGTCATGGCTGACAGGCTCTAGACTTCCCCTTCAAACAACAGCAGCGACGTGATCAGGCCAAATTGCCCAAGGGCATGTGCACTAACTGCACAGATAAAGTGGGGCTTTTCCACATCATACATATCCTCTTTCTGGAAATACACCCCTGCAGGCAACGGATATAGAAGGAAAGTTGGCAAAATGCAAGGTAGACATCACAGGTGTGGAGCAGCTTAACTTGGCTCCGCCTTGCACGTCACTTATTTACGCTGATGTATGGAGATTAACATTTCTTTATTTCATGTGTTTTAATTTTCTAATAAACAAGAGGGATTTGGAATACTCCATGAGAAAACTTAGTAGGATTATTTAACATGTGCATAATAATGTTGACTAGAAATATAGTTCTGCTTCATAGTTATACAATTGTTTAATAATGTAACTCAGAATTATATGTAGTCATGATTTATTCCACATGATGTTTCATATGTGTATTAGTTGTGAAATGTGCATACACATATATACAAACATCAAGTGGACTCTAACTGCTGTGTTAAATTAGTGGAACCAAGGGCCTGAAGCTTCTGAATATGAATGTTTAATTTTCATGTAAGAATTATTTAGCTTGAAAGTTCTCTCCTCCGCAGGTGCAGATACAAGGCTTCAGTAACTAAAGTAAGGCATTGTTTGTTTGTAGCGCTTTTGTAAGGTACAGGAGGACTTTCTTGGCAAGAAGAAGACGTGTTAACGAGGTGGGAGGCAAGTTCTCATGGCAAAGAAGGTATGCTCAAGGACAATCAAATGTGCTCAATTGAAAGTGTGGTAGAAGAGCTGGATGTTGCTAAATTCTACCTAGGATGATGGAAATGTACTAGAAAGTGATGATGCTGGTTACCTTGAATACTTTGGGGTATATGTACAAGAATTGCCGCTAACCAACGCTAATGTCAGTTAGCGGCAATAGTCTTACTGCGCATACCACTGAAAACTATCGCCATGGTACAGAGGTATTTACAATACGTTGCTACATGGTGATAGTTTCTCATCGCAGCGGAAATTGTCGATGTTAAGACCTGCGTTACAGCGATAAAAATCTTGCCGCTAACGTGAAAAACGTGACAGCCGGCCAGTCAGCGGTCAAAAAATGCATGCTAATCAGCGTGACGCCACTTTTTTCACGTTTCGCGGGAAAAATAAACTAATGCAGGAGAGAACAACCCCCCTAACCCCTGAAACAGCCAGGAGGTCCAGCCAGAAACCCTGGGGAAGAGGAAGAGAAAAATTAGGTTCAGCCATCAGTACAATGAGATCCTGATTGCGGAGGTGACAGAGAAACAACACCAGCTCTTTGTCAGCTCTACAATGTCATTGGAAACCAAACATGCAATATGGCAGTCCATTGTAGCCAAGGTGAATGATGTAGCAGGGGTCAAGAGGACAGTGACCGACTGCAAGAAGCGCTGGCATGATGCTAAGCGCAATACCAAGCGGAAACTGTCCAACAAACGCCAGGCAGCACTACAGACCGGAGGTGGGAGTTCAGCGCCACACAAGCAGCTGGATGCCTTGGAGAAACAGGTGTCTGCGGTCATCTGCGAGGAGTCGTGGTTGGAGTCCAGGGACAGGATTGTGCTAAACATGACCAGCTACATCAGCAACAGGGTAAGTAACATCCCTCAGTGCACACCTTCACTGCCTGCAGATCTCTTTACTGACACAATGGTCTCTGGGGGCACAGCCACATGTCACCTTAGTTATTGAATATATTTAAAGACACATAATATAGACTTTGAATTCTGCACATAAAAATAATCCAATATAGAGCAAAAATAATATACACCAGACTACAAAATAAGGGTAAAATGAACAAGCAAAGGGGCATATTGACTGGAGAGGTGGCTGGGTGTCGCATTGGCCTCCTAGGCTCAACAGCACGTGCATAAAAACTGGCTACACAGAGCTGCATCTCATTGACAACAATATGATGCAGCCCCGTGAACCAGCCTGCTCTGGGGCTACGGTTAGCAGGCCACCACCAATGGTGGCACACATGTCCCATTGTGCAGGGGTGCCTGTGTTATGTGGAAGAATGACAGGTGCATGAAGGGGGACATTACTGCACATACACATTCTTCCACACAACACAGGCACCCCTGAACAATAATGGAGAACATGGAGCAAATGATGGCTTCACACTTGGCAGCCATGGCTGCATACCACAGAGACATTGCTGGAGTCTTGCAAGCCCTGCAGCTTATCATCACTGCAGTGCTGCCTCAACCTTTGGCACAGATGAATGCTGCTGCACCTTCAGCATCCATATCTCACCCCCCCTGATGTGTCACAGCCTCACAGAGCTGCAGCCAATCCTCCATCATGCACACGGAAGGCATATGACACATCAGCGAAGGAAGATGTGGATGAATCAACAATCTTGCAAAGAAGTCAGCGGTAGCATTCATCTCTGTCAAATGGACGGTTTCTGCCTGGAACTGTGCCTACAATCATGCCACAGAACATCAGCTTCCACTGTCCCCTGAATTACTCTGCTACACTCACCTTAGACTTTGATATGGGTTGCCAATTTTTGCATAGTTCCCAATGACACTGCAATCAGCCTGCTGACTGAACTCTGGCTCTTCCTCAACATGTCTCTGCAAATGTCCCCCCAAGGACTCTGTCTGGCCCCCCTCGGGCATTCACACAATGGGAGATTGTTGCGCAAAGAACTGGGCCAGTCTGCTACCTTTGTTACTGCACATGTAAATAAAAATAATTGAGTCACTAAGTTGTGTGTTGCCTGTGACCATTTATGTGTAAATGTTCCAACAATGCATGTTAAGGGTAGCCATTACTACTAATCAATCAACCAATCAATCAATCAAAGCATTTATAGAGTGCGCTACTCACCCGTGCGGGTCTCAAGGCACTGAGGGGGTGGGGGGGCCGCTACTGTACGAAGAGCCAGGTCTTGAGGTGTTTCCTGAAGGTGAGATGGTCCTGGGTCATTCGTAGGTGTGCGGGGAGGGAGTTCCATGTCTTGGCTGCCAGGTAGGAGAACGATCTTCCTCCGGCGGTGGTTCTGCGAATCTGTGGGACGGTGGCGAGGGTGAGGCTGGCGGAGCGGAGCTGGCGGGTGGGAGTGTAGAGCGAGAGGCAGTTGTTGAGGTATTCGGGGCCCATGTCGTGGAGCGCTTTGTGTGCGTGGGTGAGGAGCCTGAACGTGATACTCTTGCTGACGGGGAGCCAGTGCAGGTTTCTCAGGTGGGCGGATATGTGGCTGTGGCGAGGGATGTCGAGGATGAGTCGTGCGGAGGCGTCCTGTATGCGTTGTAGTCGTTTTTGAAGTTTGGCAGTGGTTCCCGCGTAGAGGGCGTTTCCGTAGTCCAGTCGGCTGGTGACGAGGGCCTGGGTGACAGTCTTCCTGGTTTCGGTGGGGATCCACCTGAAGATTTTCCGGAGCATGCGCAGGGTGTTGAAGCAAGAGGACGAGACGGTGTTGACTTGCTTGGTCATCGTGAGGGAGGAGTCCAGGATGAATCCCAGGTTGCGTGCGTGGTCCGATGGTGCCGGCGCGGGGCCCAGTGCTGAGGGCTACCAGGAGTCATCCCAGGCAGATGGGGATTGTCCGAGGATGAGGACCTCCGTTTTGAATGAAGATTTGGCAAAGGGAATATGCTTATTCTGTGTCCATGATAGGCATTGTGAGGGCCGAAGACATGTGACTCAACCGATGCTCTGATCTGTAAGACACCACTGTCTCAGCAACACAAAAATCATCCATGCCCATGATGTTGATCGTGGCTTGGAACAATACTCATGTCAGCTTAAATCCATATGAAGTGTCTCAAAAATATATGTTAAAAATATATACCCATAGTCAATGTGGAGGGCAATGTTTGAATAGATGTGTGTCATGGCATGACTGATGTAAAGACAGTTCCCTCACCTTGTCACATTTTTCAAATTATTACATCTAGCAGAAAGAAGAGGAATGATGTAGGAAAGCATAGCTCAAAAATTGTTACTGATTCAATTACATGCGCAGGTTTGCTGTAATACACATCACAACATCCCTCGCCCAACACTTGCCAATTTATTCACAGTGTTGCCCATAATGTACAAGGCTGTGTAGAAACATGTAAAGAGGCATCAGGATGACTTGGGAATAATGCTAAGCTTACATGCCCTGCACTTTCACGTGGAAAGTGAAGCTGGTGTGGGGACCGGTGTAATCAAAGATGTCCCAAAGTATCCTGACACCATCCCCACAGCATTCAACCAATGCTGTGCAGAGCACAATGCCCACAGTGCATCCTGTGTAAATCTGGCCTTGCAAATTATTCACATATGGATACATATTTCTCAGACCACTCAAAAACTCTTTTCCTAATTGACCTTTGTTACCCTAAGCATCAATCAGTTTGGTTTTAAAAAAAATCAAAGGCGGATTGATGGCAACCTGTCCCTTGAAGATGCTGTAATTACATTTGCCGACATTCAAATTGATTATGTGGAGGATGCATCTGTCGTAATCCACTACGAATTCAAAAGGATATGTCCACACAGGAACAATGAATGGGAGCACAAAGCATCAACCATTGATAATTTATTTTACAAACAACACTCTAAAAAACGAAACCAGTGATACTTACTATCCTACATTACACTAACCTAACTTGTACTTATATTAAACTACACTAAACTAACTAGCTAACCTAAGACTATACACATAACAACATATATCAATCATCAACCCACCCCCCGTATGGCATATCCAGGACGGAACACAGACACCTTAACCTATACATCAACTAACTAAACATACATACTAAACAATTATATATATATATATATATATATATATATATTCACTGAAAAAACCATAGGTTTCAGGGGCGTTATAGTTAGCTGGACTTTTCACTCGTACAAAACCATTGAAATTCCCCCGTTATAGTTAGTTCAGCAAATTATAACTCGCGCGCCCGCAATGCACTGCTGATGACGTAACATATTACATCACTCATGACATGGTCAGTGACATCACTCATGACTTCACTGATTACATCTCAAATGACATCACTGATGACATCATCCAGTGAATGTGTGTTTTTCTGAAAATTACATATGTTTTATATATGTATATCTCAAGGTCGATGGAAGAATAAATGGGTATATAAGTGTCTAAATTGATGATTTGTTTTTGAAAAATTGATTGTATAACTGACTGATTAAGTGTATCTTAGTGAATACATGGCTTAGTGAGTAATGTTTAAATGTGTAAATATCTGTATCAGTCTCTCACTTTGTGTATAAGTGGCTGCATGGGTTGGTGAGTAGCTACATGAGTGTCTATATAGGTTATTAGTTGGTTTTTTGAGTATCAGTTTGAGTGTCCGAGTGTCTGTATGGTTCGGTGGGGGGTATTACGTAGTGCATAGGTGCATGAATGAGTGAATCACTGTTTGTATGTGTTGAAGACTGCATGTGTGCAGGAATGTATGGGTGGATGAGTGTGTGCATGGGTGTGTTAGTGAGTGATAGACTGTCTCAATAGTGTCTTTATGAGTAACTACATATGTTTTAAACTAGTATATGTGACTATTTATGTATATAAGTGAGTATATGTGAGAGTGAGAGATTGAAAGAGTTCCTGCATGAATAAGTATGTGTTTCTATAAGTGATTGTTTAAAAGACTAAGTATGTGTAAGTTTCTGTAGAAGTAAGTGTGGTGGTGTGTGTATAACTGTATATGCAAGTAAATGGATGTTTGATTCTTTATTAGCATGAGTGACTATGTGTGTGAGTAACTCTATGGATGAGTGGCGTTGTGTAACAGGATGTATAGGTGTGTGAGTACATATGATGAGTGAGTACATGTATGCGTGACTGTATAGGACTGTTGGTGAATGAGTGGATGTGTAGAATTACTGAATAGTTTGTTGTAACTGGTATTGGTATGTCCATTGTTTTGAACATTGTAGTTTCTATTTTTGAATGTGTGTATCAAAGGTTCTATTAGGGGAAGAGGAGGTCTGCCACTCTATCACAAGGATGATGTCATCAGTGATGTCATTAGTGATGGCATTTGAGATGTCATCAGTGATGTCATGAGTGATGTCACTGACCATGTCATGAGTGATGTAATATGTGACGTCATCAGCAGTGCATTGCGGGCGCGCGAGTTATAGTTAGCTGAACTAACTATAACGGGGGAATTTCAATGGTTTTGTACGAGTGAAAAGTCCAGCTAACTATAACGCCCCTGAAACCTATGGTTTTTTCAGTGAATTTCTAAGGTTTTTTTAATGCTAATTCCTAACTATAACGTGCCTGAAACCTATGGTTTTTTTCAGTGAATTTCAAAGGTTTTTTAAATGCTAATTTCTAACTATGCCTACAGAGATAGGACATGTGAAGAAAGAAGAAAAAACTCACAGAAAGAAAAAAAAGAAATGCAGAAGGACCCAAGCAACAGAAGTCCTCAGAGACGAAGAAAAGTGCAGGAAGAAGGATAACGTGCAGAAAGAACAAACAGAAGAGCAGAAAGAAGCCTTGTTGCAAAATCATCCTGTACCCTCAACTTTTACAGACGGATACTGGTGGTAACTTAGTCTGACTAACCAGTCCTAGAGCCAGTGCTAAGTTAAAAGACACTCAGAATACAGTGAAAACACCTACATACACTAGGGAACACTATGTGTTGGGGTCCCCCTGTGATCAGCATGACCTCCTCTCTAAGCCCCTAGTATATAATAGGGCAGGGGATTAAAACTACCTCTTAAAACGCGCCACAGGGAGTGATTGCACACGTCACCTTAGGCCCCGTCCCCTCACTTCCCCACTGTGTAAACACGCCCTGTGGCCGTTTTTAGTTGGGAGATTCAGTTAATTCGAATCCTGAGGGTCCCTAGGGTCCAACTAGCCCACTAGGTACCTCCAGTATGCACCACAGAGCTGCGTTGCAGAGAGGTGTAAAAAGTGGCATGGCCTGGAACACCTCTCTGCAACGCAGCTCAGTGGCGCTTACTGGAAGCCCCTGGTGGGCTAGTTAGCCCCCAGGGGCCCTCAGGATTGAAGGGGAATTCTTTCCCCAACTTAAAACGTGCCACAGGGCTTGTTTGCACACGTTAACTCAGGCCTCGTCCCCTCCCTTCACCACTGTGTAAATACGCCCTGTGGCCGTTTTTAGTTGGGGGATTAAGATAATTTGAATCCTGAGGGTCACTAGGGTCTAACTAGCCCACTAGGTACCTCCAGTATGCGCCACAGAGCTGCGTTGCAGAGAGGTGTAAAAAGTGGCAAGGCCTGGACCACCTCTCTGAAACGCAGCTCAGTGGCGCTTACTGGAAACACCTGGTGGGCTAGTTAGCCCCCAGGGGCCCTCAGGATTGAAGGGGAATTATTTCCCCAACTTAAAACGCGCCATAGGGCGTGTTTGCACACGTCACCTCAGGCCCCGTCCCCTTCCTTCCCCACTGTGTAAACATGCCCTGTGGCCGTTTTTTAAGTTGGAAGATTAAGTCCCCTTGAATCCTGAGGATCCCTAGGGGCAAAATAGCCCACTAGGTACGTCCAGTAAGCGCCATTGCAGAGAGGTGTAAAAAGGGGCACGGCCTGCACCACCTCTCTGCAACGCAGAGCAGTGGCACTTACTGGAAGCACCTGGTGGGCTAGTTGGCCCCCAGGGTTCCTCAGGATTGAAAGGGAATTATTTCCCCAACTTAAAACGCGCCACAGGGCGTGTTTGCACATGTCACCTCAGGCCCCGTCCCCTCCCTTCACCACTGTGTAAACGCGCCCTGTGGCCGTTCTAAGTTGAGAGATTAAGTCCCCTTGAATCCTAAGAGTCCCTAGGGTCAAACTAGCCCACTAGGTACCTCCAGTAAGCGCCACAGAGCTGCGTTGCATAGAGGTGTAAAAAGGGGCGTGGCCTCAGAACAAATGTCTGCAACGCAGCTCCCTGGCGCACACTGGAGATACCTGGTGGGCTAGTTGGCCCTAAGGGACCCTCAGTATTGAAGGGGAATTAATTCCCCAACTTACAACTGGCCAGGGGGCGCGTTTGCATAGTGCTGCAAGGAGGGGGCGTGGCCTCCAGCGCGATGCCGGACTTTTATTTTTTTTATTTTTTTAAGAAGGAGGGCTGTGTGGCCCCCCTTCTTTTTCTAATTTACTGGCCCTGAGGACCCCATCCACCAGGGCCTGCCCCCTAATTTTTTTTGTTGAAAAAAATAAATTTGGCCCTCCCAAGGCCTTAATCGGCCCGGGGACCCCAACCCCCGGGTCATGGCCTTTTTTTTATTTAAATTCTTTAGGAGGGGGCTGCGTTGCCCCCCTCCCCAGGCCACTTATGGCTCCGGGGACCCCATCCCCCGGGGCCGGCCTTTGTTTTTTATTATTTTAAAAATATATATATTTATAGAAACACCTAGGACATGCTGGACAAACCGTATGTACCTATCACCACGACGATTTGCGTGATATTCATTCAAAGGCGACTATGCATAGAATGAATCTACATGGAATGTATTTACACCGCTAGTGAAGCTCTGACGTGTCTGACGCCCTACCATGCCTAATCCCGGCACCTCCGCCGGTGAGTACTCTCCAAGTAAACTCCCTTGTCATTTATTTATACAAACATGGGTAGCTATTGACGGGCACATTTAATATACACGCACACCAAGCCATTCAAAGGGGATTCGACAAAAATTCAACCAAACTATGCAAGAAACCCCCCTCACGGTTAATAAAAAACACATCCACCGCCGGATGTGTAATACTTTTTATTTTACTCTCTGGAAAGGAGACAAACCTCACTTGAGAGTCACAGCGTGTTCCTGGCTGAGCCCAATGCTGTGTTACACCCACCAGTGCCCGCCGATTGCCTCACACCTCTGTGTTGTATTCCACCAGCTAGTGCGTGTGCTATGACACTCTCTAGCCCATGTGCACTGTAACACCACCCCGTGAATATGTCATGCCACACTTGCCTTTGCACGGGTTATATTGCCCCATCTAACGTGCCTTCCTCGATGTGTATGTTATAACGCACAGCGCTATGCCATACATATTACAATCTGGGATCCATATCTTTGTCACAGTGCATATGCAACGTTACACTCCCCAGCACATATTTTATATTACAACTTTAGAGCCTAGTTATGTTACACAACAATGCCCTGTGCATATTACACTCCAAGGCGCATATCGCATAGCACGCGCTAGTGCCTGTGCTATCTCGCGCTCTCCAATGAATCTGTCATTGCGCACAATGTATTGCATATTATATTTCACGCCCCGGTTCATCTTATATCACACTTTTTGGTGCATAGTTTATACCATTTACTACATCTAGTTTTCATTGTCAATCGTGCTCTCAGAACTATGTTCTATATAACACTGCGTCCACCTACCCTTTTCACGGGCATTACATTTTGCGATGGGGGTGGAGGGTCAGGGGGTGTTTCTGCCAAGTGAGCCCAGAGTCACAGTCACAAACGTCCTCTTCTTCCTGAATAAAAGTGAGATTATGCTGCATACTTGTTCATATTTTAAGTAGTTCGCACAGACACACATTTTAAAAACAATAAAGTTCCTAATACCCACATTCTCTGAACAGTTAGCTTGCTGCCCCATCCACCTCCTCCCTATCCTCTGTTGTCTGAATCCATGGACTAGCCTCCTCCCTCCTGCCATGCATGGTCTGATGTGCTGCCACTGCCCTCCATTTAGCATGATGTACCAGTCCACTCCTCCTGCCCTCCATTGCCGAAATCTATGGCCCATCATTGACCTCCTGATTAGCCTCTGTGCTTAGCTTGCTGCCCCTATTCTCCTTCCCCCTGCCCTCCGATGTCTTTGTGCATGCCCCTGCTCCATCCTTTATGCCCACTATGTTCCATGGACCTGCCACTCCTATCTACTCTGAGTGTTCTGTTGAGCTGCCACTCCCCTCCCACCTGCCTAGCATTGTCAGATGACTGTAACCTGTCCCTGCCACCTCCACCCTGCCTGTCCACATGCCATGTCCCTATCCCCTTCCTCCTGTCCTCCATGGTCCATTTTACTGCCACACCCTTCTGCCTTCCCTGATCTGTTGTGCTGCAACTGCTCCTCCTGCCTGCCCCGCGCGGTCTGTTGTGAGGCCCCTTCCCCTGAACTCTCTTGTCTGTGCCCAGGTCCTGACCCTCCCTTCTATCCTCCATGGTCCTTTGTGCATGCCCCTGCACCCTCCTTCATGCCCATCATAGCCATTGTGCTGCCACTAACCCTCCCGCTTGCCATGCATGGTCTTCTGTGCTGCCATGGCCCCTCCCACCTTCCCTGTGTGGTCAGCTAGCTGCCCCTGACCCCCTCCCACCTTCCCTCCATGGTCGGTGTGTATGCCACCATAGTCTCACTGTTGCTCTCCATGGTGTGTCTTGTTTCTAGTGCCCATCCTGCCTGACCTCCATGGTCATCTTGCTGCTCCTGCCCTGCCACCTTGCCCCCAGTCCTCTGTTTCCATGTGCAGACCCCCTATTCCCTCCCTCCTGACTTGTCTGTTCCATTGTAATGCCCCTGATCCGTCCCTCCTGCCGTTTAGGGTCTGTTATGCTGCAGCTTTCTCTCCTGTCTGTCCATTATGGTCAGCTAGCTACCATTGCCTCTTTCCCATCTGTTCTCTGTTGTCCATGTGCATGGTCCTGTCCCCTCCCTATTGCTTTCTATGGATTGTTGTGCTGCACTCCCGTCCCGCATGCGCTGTGTGGTGTATTGTGCTGCTGCAAACCCTGATGCCTGCCCTGTAGGGTCAGTTTGGTGCACCTCTCCATGTCCCTCCTGTCCTCTGTTATCCGAGTCCATGTCCCTACCCCAATTCCTCCTGCCTACCATGATTCAATGTACCATACTTGCGAACATTTTAAACTTGGTAAGAGGGAGATTTTGAAAAAACAATGGGGTATTGATTTTCCCCATTGAGTTACATTGAAAAAGAGGAGATTGTAGACAGGAGACAGATCAAATAAAGCCCATTTGAGCTTAAAAACATTGGACGTTTCCTGGCTGAAACGGGTCTGTTGGCATGTATGGTTGTACTACCACTGCCTCTTCCTTCTTCCCACAATGGTCTATTATATTGCCACAGCCTCTCTTGCCAGTCCTGTATTTTTGGTTTGTTGCCCCTGCCCCCCTTTCCACTGCCCTCCATAGTCTGTTGTGCTGCCACTGCCCTTCCTGCCTGCTCAGTGTGGTCAAATTGTTGCCTCTGCACTCTCCTACCTGCCTTCAATTTTCAGAGTCCGTGCCCCTGGCCTCTGCCTCTCAACAGTATCCCAATGAACAACTAGATTGCTAACATTCTATATTTATTACAAAAGTGTGGAACGCCTGACGTCATCTTGATGTAATCAAAACTGTAATACCTAGAGTATTTCCTTTAGAAATTACATATATGAGAGGGTCTTATTTGCATCAAAATTATGGTTAGTGCTCAAAAAATCTAAAATAAGGACATATTTTCTGAGTTTTCAAATAGCGACAAAGAACTTTTAAATTATTTGTAATCTTTATGTTTTTTTATCCAGTTGACCACTTGATTAAATGTTGCACCTTGGCGAGAGGATGTGGTGTTACTTCCAGAGCTGCAGACTTTGCCACTGGGGAACCAGGTTGGAGTTTCTGCTTCAGCTCAACATTCTGTGATTGTGGTCAAATCACTTAATCTCCCCATGTCTGCAACCAAAATGAATTTGATCTTGTGTGATGTAACCAATGCTCATGTAAAGCATTCCAATACCTGACAAGTCTGCACTATATAAAACTGCAAATACACAAAAAATAAGTGTTTTGCACACTTCTGTCATTGGGCTACATGTGGGCTACATCTGGGTGATATTTGTGCTGCATTTAGGCTCTTTTGTGTCTGGTGGCCATCTTGGGAGATTTATTTGTTATGAAGTTTCCTAATTTCCTCATTTACTGCAGTCTCCTCAGTAGGAAATGCTTTCAGATTTTTACTTTGATTCCATCAAGAAGGTATTCAGATATGTCACACATTTGCCATAAATTCTGAATGTTAGTACTCTAGTTGCTCATTAGATCACTGTAGTAAAGCTACTGCTCACCAGGGAGGTCTGCTGCTGGTATTCAAAGTGCATGTTTCAGTCTGCATGTCAGAATTTTTTTATGACATAGAAGAGGATTTGAGAAGTCAAATGTGCCCTAATTTTTCTTTCTGCAGCACTAATCATAATTTCTATGGCAAAATGAATCCCCTCATTGTGTTCCTTTGTAAATTAAATGTTTTAAGTGTTACCACTTTATTCCATTCAAGGTGGCTTCAGGTGTGCCATACTTTTGTCATAAGTAAGACTGTTAGCACTCTAGTTGTTCGTTAAAACACTTTGGGACATTCTGTCATTGGGCTATACTTGGGCTACATCTGGGTGATATTTGGGCTACATTTGGGCTCTTTTGTCTCTGGTGGCCATTTTGGGAGACTTGTTTGTTATGATGTTTCCTAATTTCCTCATTTACTACAGTCTCCTCAGTAGGAAATACTTTCAGTTTTTTACTTTGATTCCATCAAGAAGGCATTCAGATGTGTCACAACTTTGCCATAAATTCAGAATGTTAACACTCTTGTTGCTTATTAGATCACTGTAGTAAAGCTACTGCTCACCAGAGAAGTCTGCTGCTGGTATTGAAAGTGCATGATTCAGTCTGCATGTCAGAATGTTTTAATGAAATAGAAGAGGATTTGAGAAGTCACTCAAATTGTGCAGCACTAATCACACTTTCTTATGGCAAAATGAACCCCCTCATTTTGTTCCTTTTTAAATTAAATGTTTTAAGAATTACCACTTTATTCCAACCAAGATGGCTTCAGGTGTGCCATACGTTTGTCATAAGTAGGACTGTTAGCGCTCTAGTTGTTCTTTAGAACACTCTGGGAAGCTGCAGTAGAACACAAAGGAATCAACTGACAGTCTCTGCCCTTGTTGGATGTACATGTTTTACTGAGAATGTCAGACTTCATTCTCACATGACTGAGAAAGATAATTTGAATTTACAGAAAATATGCTCTCACTTAGCTTATAGATCACCTTCCAAACCTCTGTGGGAAAAGCATGAGAAAATAGTTTTCTCTCAAACATGATTCATGATATCACAGCAGAAGGCTTTTTCACATGGTAAAATCACCTTAGAACACACCACAATTCCTAAAATGAGTATGGTACCATCAACAAATGATTTATAATGTAACTAAAGTCTTAAAACCTTCTATTAACTGCAATGCTTTTTAATGAGGTGCTATCATGTATATTGGTCCCAAGATGGCTGCCAACACTTCTTGGATGAAGTGCTCACAGCCAATCAGATCTCACGATGAGATGTGTGGTTAGGCTCCGCCCAGATATATATGTGATTTTACTTTTCATTTTCTTAGGAACTACTAAACGGATTTACACCATTTAAGCAAAAGGCACATGCCTGACCTGAGGACTACCTCTTTGCCAAATTTCAAGTAATTCTGTTCAGCCGTTCGGGCTGTACCTTCGACTAAAGGTCCTATGGGAAAATGCATGGGGAAAATGCGTTTTGGGACCCCCCCTTTTTTCTCAGCCCCCGCTTGATGATTCACCCTGAGACTTTCAGGGTAGGAGCTGAGCGGAGCGCCCCATTAGTTTTGAAAATTTCACGAAGATAAGTCAACCGGTGCTAAAGTTATTCAAAATAGAATTTTCAGATTTCCTATGGGAACTCGGTCCTAACTATAACTATCTACTGGCGACCGCCAGTAGATAATATATATATATATATATATATATATATATATTCATCAACAGTTTGCCTTTTGCAAAATAGAGCGCACTCGAGCCAGCGCCGGCTTGTGGAAAGCCTTTAATTCAGGAAGGACAGCATACAAAACTGCGTGTTAGTAAAGCCAAGTTGCTAGTGTCATCACAACGTGTTTCGGGCGAGACGCCCTTCTTCTTGGTGTACCACCGCAACATATCCAGCCACACACCACCTCATTATTTAACCAGTCACACGCCCTCCAATGGGCCAATCTGGTGAAAGGTCGGTCCCAGATGGATTCTGGGAGATGCGGTGTGTGCAAATCTGATCCCCACAATATCACTGCTGTAAATTAATGGCATCTCATCCTGTATGGACCCCCAGTATGTTGCCGTCCTTAATCAATCCAAGCCTGGCTCCATGAGACCCAGCAAATGTCGGTCCCCCTGGCCCCCTTACAATCCTCAGGGTGGTGCTGCTCAACACGGCAAGGCGGCCGCGAATATCTTCATCAACAGTTTGCCTTTTGCAAAATAGAGCGCACTCGAGCCAGCGCCGGCTTGTGGAAAGCCTTTAATTCAGGAAGGACAGCATACAAAACTGCGTGTTAGTAAAGCCAAGTTGCTAGTGTCATCACGACGCGTTTCGGGCGGGACGCCCTTCTTCTTGGTGTACCACCGCAACATATCCAGCCACACACCACCTCATTATTTAACCAGTCACACGCCCTCCAATGGGCAAATCTGGTGAAAGGTCGGTCCCAGATGGATTCTGGGGATGCGGTGTGTGCAAATATGATCCCCACAATATCACTGCTGTAAATTAATGGCATCTCATCCTGTATGGACCCCCAGTATGTTGCCGTCCTTAATCAATCCAAGCCTGGCTCCATGAGACCCAGCAAATGTCGGTCCCCCTGGCCCCCTTACAATCCTCAGGGTGGTGCTGCTCAACACGGCAAGGCGGCCGCGAATATCTTCATCAACAGTTTGCCTTTTGCAAAATAGAGCGCACTCGAGCCAGCGCCGGCTTGTGGAAAGCCTTTAATTCAGGAAGGACAGCATACAAAACTGCGTGTTAGTAAAGCCAAGTTGCTAGTGTCATCACGACGCGTTTCGGGCGGGACGCCCTTCTTCTTGGTGTACCACCGCAACATATCCAGCCACACACCACCTCATTATTTAACCAGTCACACGCCCTCCAATGGGCCAATCAGGTGAAAGGTCGGTCCCAGATGGATTCTGGGAGATGCGGTGTGTGCAAATCTGATCCCCACAATATCACTGCTGTAAATTAATGGCATCTCATCCTGTATGGACCCCCAGTATGTTGCCGTCCTTAATCAATCCAAGCCTGGCTCCATGAGACCCAGCAAATGTCGGGCCCCCTGGCCCCCTTACAATCCTCAGGGTGGTGCTGCTCAACACGGCAAGGCGGCCGCGAATATCTTCATCAACAGTTTGCCTTTTGCAAAATAGAGCGCACTCGAGCCAGCGCCGGCTTGTGGAAAGCCTTTAATTCAGGAAGGACAGCATACAAAACTGCGTGTTAGTAAAGCCAAGTTGCTAGTGTCATCACGACGCGTTTCGGGCGGGACGCCCTTCTTCTTGGTGTACCACCGCAACATATCCAGCCACACACCACCTCATTATTTAACCAGTCACACGCCCTCCAATGGGCCAATCAGGTGAAAGGTCGGTCCCAGATGGATTCTGGGAGATGCGGTGTGTGCAAATCTGATCCCCACAATATCACTGCTGTAAATTAATGGCATCTCATCCTGTATGGACCCCCAGTATGTTGCCGTCCTTAATCAATCCAAGCCTGGCTCCATGAGACCCAGCAAATGTCAGGCCCCCTGGCCCCCTTACAATCCTCAGGGTGGTGCTGCTCAACACGGCAAGGCGGCCGCGAATATCTTCATCAACAGTTTGCCTTTTGCAAAATAGAGCGCACTCGAGCCATATTTATTTATATATATTCACTGAAAAAACCATAGGTTTCAGGCACGTTATAGTTAGGAATTAGCATTTAAAAAACCTTAGAAATTCACTGAAAAAAACATAGGTTTCAGAGGCATTATAGTTAGCTGGACTTTTCACTCGTGCAAAACCCTTTAAATTCCCCCGTTATAGTTAGTTCAGCAAATTATAACTTGCGCACCCGCAATGCACTGCTGATGATGTCACATATTACATCACTCATGACATGGTCAGTGACATCACTCATGACTTCACTGATTACATCTCAAATTACATCACTAATGACGAGTGAAAAGTCCAGCTAACTATAACGCCCCTGAAACCTATGTTTTTTTTCAGTGAATTTCTAAGGTTTTTTAAATGCTAATTCCTAACTATAACGTGCCTGAAACCTATGGTTTTTTCAGTGAATTTCAAAGGTTTTTTTAAATGCTGATTTCTAACTATGCCTACAGAGATAGGACATGTGAAGAAAGAAGAAAAAACGCACAGAAGGAAAAAAAAGAAATGCAGAAGGACACAAGCAACAGAAGTCCTCAGAGACGAAGAAAAGTGCAGGAAGAAGGATAACGTGCAGAAAGAACAGAAGAGCAGAAAGAAGCCTTGTTGCAAAATCATCCTGTACCCTCAACTTTTACAGACGGATACTGGTGGTAACTTAGTCTGACTAACCAGTCCTAGAGCAAGTGCGAAGTTAAAAGACACTCAGAATACAGTGAAAACACCTACTTACACTAGGGAACACTAGGCGTTGGGGTCCCCCTGTGATCAGCATGACCTCCTCTGTAAGCCCCTAGTATATAATAGGACAGGGGATTAAAACTACCTCTTAAAACGCGCCACAGGGCGTGTTTGCACACGTCACCTCAGGCCCCGTCCCCTCACTTCCCCACTGTGTAAACACGCCCTGTGGCCGTTTTTAGTTGGGAGATTAAGTTCATTTGAATCCTGAGGGTCCCTAGGGTTCAACTAGCCCACTAGGTACCTCCAGTATGCGCCACAGAGCTGCGTTGCAGAGAGGTGTAAAAAGTGCACGGCCTGGACCACCTCTCTGCAACGCAGCTCAGTGGCACTTACTGGAAGCACCTGGTGGGCTAGTTAGCCCCCAGGGGCCCTCAGGATTGAAGGGGAATTATTTCCCCAACTTAAAACGCGCCACAGGGCTTGGTTGCACACGTTAACTCAGGCCCTTTCCCCTCCCTGCACCACTGTGTAAACACGACCTGTGGCCGTTTTTAGTTGGGAGATTAAGTTAATTTGAATCCTGAGGGTCCCTAGGGTCCAACTATCCCACTAGGTACCTCCAGTATGCGCCACAGAGCTGCGTTGCAGAGAGGTGTAAAAAGTGGCACGGCCTGGACCACCTCTCTGCAACACAGCTCAGTGGCGCTTACTGGAAGTACCTGGTGGGCTAGTTAGCCCCCAGGGGCCCTCAGGATTGAAGGTGAATTATTTCCCCAACTTAAAATGCGCCATAGGGCGTGTTTGCACACGTCACCTCAGGCCCCGTCCCCTTCCTTCCCCACTGTGTAAACATGCCCTGTGGCCGTTTTTTAAGTTGGGAGATTAAGTCCCCTTGAATCCTGAGGATCCCTATGGGCAAAATAGCCCACTAGGTACGTCCAGTAAGCGCCATTGCAGAGAGGTGTAAAAAGGGGCACGGCCTGCACCACCTCTCTGCAACGCAGAGCAGTGCACTTACTGGAAGCACCTGGTGAGCGAGTTGGCCCCCAGGGTCCCTCAGGATTGATAGGGAATTATTTCCCCAACTTAAAACGCGCAACAGGGTGTGTTTGCACACGTCACCTCGGGCCCCGTCCCCACCCTTCACCACTGTGTAAACGCGCCCTGTGGCCGTTCTAAGTTGAGAGATTAAGTCCCCTTGAATCCTAAGGGTCCCTAGGGTCAAACTAGCCCACTAGGTACCTCCAGTAAGCGCCACAGAGCTGCGTTGCATAGAGATGTAAAAAGGGGCGTGGCCTCAGAACACCTGTCTGCAACGCAGCTCCCTGGCGCACACTGGAGATACCTGTTGGGCTAGTTGGCCCTCAGGGACCCTCAGTATTGAAGGGGAATTAATTCCCCAACTTACAACTGGCCAGGAGGGGCGTATGCAGAGTGCTGCAAGGAGGGGGCGTGGCCTCCAGCACGACTGCGGTCTTTTATTTATTTTAATATTTTAAGAAGGAGGGCTGTGTGGCCCCCCTTCTTTTTCTAATTTACTGGTCCTGGGGACCCCATCCCCCAGGGCCTGCACCCTAAGTTTTTTTGGTTGAAAAAAATAAATTTGGCCCTCCCAAGGCATTAATCGGCCCCGGGGACCCCAACCCCCGGGTCATGGCCTTTTTTTATTTAAATTCTTTAGGAGGGGGCTGCGTTGCCCCCCTCCTCAGGCCACTTATGGCTCCGGGGACCCCATCCCCCGGGGCCGGCCTTTGTTTTTTATTATTTTAAAAATATATATATTTATAGAAACACCTAGGACATGCTGGACAAACCGTATGTACCTATCACAATGACGATTTGCATGATATTCATTAAAAGGCGACTGTGCATAGAATGAATCCACATGGAATGTATTTACACCGCTAGTGAAGCTCTGACGTGTCTGACGCCCTACCGTACCTAATCTCGGCGCCCCCGCCGGTGGGTACTCTCCAAGTAGACTCCCTTGTCGTTTATTTATACAAACATGGGTAGCTATTGACGGGCACATTTAATATACACGCACACCAAGCCATTCAAAGGGGATTCGACAAAAATTCAACCAAACTATGCAAGAAACCCCCCTCACGGTTAATAAAAAACAAATCCACCGCCGGAAGTGTAATACTTTTTATTTTACTCTCTGGAAAGGAGACAAACCTCACTTGAGAGTCACAGCGTGCTCCTGGCTGAGCCCAATGCTGTGTTACACCCACCAGTGCCCGCCGATTGCCTCACACCTCTGTGTTGTATTCCACCAGGTAGTGCGTATGCTATGACACTCTCTAGCCCATGTGCACTGTAACACCACCCTGTGAATATGTCATGCCACACTTGCCTTCGCACAGGTTATATTGCCCCATCTAACGTGCCTTCCTCGATGTGTATGTTATAACGCACAGCGCTATGCCATACATATTACAATCTGGGATCCATATCTTTGTCACAGTGCATATGCAACGTTACACTCCCCAGCACATATTTTATATTACAACTTTAGAGACTAGTTATGTTACACAACACTGTCCTGTGCATATTACACTCCAAGGTGCATATCGCATAGCACGCGCTAGTGCCTGTGCTATCTCGCGCTCTCCAATGAATCTGTCATTGCGCACAATGTATTGCATATTATATTTCACGCCCCGGGTCATCTTATATCACACTATTTGGTGCATAGTTTGTACCAAATACTACATCTAGTTTTCATTTTCAATCGTGCTCTCAGGACTATGTTCTATATAACACTGCGTCCACCTACCCTTTTCACGGCATTACATTTTGCGATGGGGGTGGAGGGTCAGGGGGGGTTTCTGCCAAGTGAGCCCGGAGTCACAGTCACAAACGTCCTCTTCTTCCTGAATAAAAGTGAGATTATGCTGCATACTTGTTCATATTTTAAGTAGTTCGCACAGACACACATTTTAAAAACAATAAAGTTCCTAATACCCACCTTCTCTGAACAGTTAGCTTGCTGCCCCATCCACCTCCTCCCTATCCTCTGTTGTCTGAATCCATGGACTAGCCTCCTCCCACCTGCCATGCATGGTCTGATGTGCTGCCACTGCCCTCCATTCAGCATGATATACCAGTCCACTCCTCCTGCCCTCCACTGCCCAATTCTATGGCCCATCATTGACCTCCTGCTTTGCCTCTGTGCTTAGCTTGCTGCGCCTATTCTCCTTCCCCCTGCCCTCCGATGTCTTTGTGCATGTCCCTGCTCCATCCTTTTTGCCCACTATGTTCCATGGACCTGCCACTCCTATCTACTCTGAATGTTCTGTTGAGCTGCCACTCCCCTCCCACCTGCCTAGCATTGTCAGATGACTGTAACCTGTCCCTGCCACCTCCACCCTGCCTGTCCACATGCCATGCCCCTATCCCCTTCCTCCTGTCTGCCATGGTCCATTTTACTGCCACACCCTTCTGCCCTCCCTGATCTGTTGTGCTGCAACTGCTCCTCCTGCCTGCCCCCCGCGGTCTGTTGTGAGGCCCCTTCCCCTGAACTCTCTTGTCTGTGCCCAGGTCTGAGGAAATTCGATTTTCGATCGTGATCGAATCGACCCGTCATTTTGTGCTCCGCAGCCATTTTGTGTTGCCCTCACTCAGGCATCACAGTGAACATAGTCTTTTCTGTTTTTTACTGCAGCTTCGTGTCGAAATAAGCCTTCTGCCTCTATTTACAAAGCTGATGTTAGCTCTCACCGAGTACACTAATCCCCGTCTGGTTTTTCTAATCCCTGTCTCAACTATCTGTTGGTTCACACTATTCTCTTCTAACTTTATCTTATCGTCTGGCCTTCGCTGTCCTCTGCTAGTATTCTCTCGTTTCACAACTCTCCTCCAAAACACACAAACGTATCTCGTCACCTGCGAGTCGACCACAAACCTGTTAATGAATTAGTTTTTGGGGAGGGGTGACAAACACAGTTGGAGGAGAGGCTCTTCGAGTTACCCGAAACTTTGTTTTCAAACCTTTCCTATTGGTTCTGTTCTGTTTTTCAACCTTTCCTTTTGGTTCTTTCTATATGTTTTATGTGTGTTCTTGGTTAATGTATATTTCACATACGATCTCTATAAGATTGTGCGCCATGGAGTGAAGTGGCAGTCTCCTGAGAGCATACCGTGTGTACTTCTAGGATAACTGTACTAGCTGCAGCTAATAAAATCTGATCTTTTACGCCGACGGAGTGTCCCCGTATCTCTGTGTAGCTGAGCAGGAGAACCTAGGAGATTAAAGCGTACCCTGCGCCGCCAGACCCAAAATGTTCTGGTTCTTCAACTGGCGCCCAACGTAGGGCGGCTTCAGAGGTAGTGGTTATGCCTGAAGGTCGTGAGGAACCCCGCAAGAAATTTCTGGAGGAATCGCGAGCCACGTTAAGCGACCCCTGTATGTCGAAAGTGGTCCGAAGGTCTTTTGCAGCGCGGTTACTCCTTCCTGACGGCTACTGACGACTGCTGCTCTGACTGGCGCCCTGCCTTGGCCCTCTTTCGATGATGTATGGTAAGGCGAGATGATAGACGGGGTCTCTGTTGGCGTAAGAAGACATCCTTAGTTAAGTATTTGGTGGGTCGCGCCCACAATTTTGGTCCTTTGTTTTCTTGGTTCCTTAGTTCCTCTGGTTCTTAGATTTGACTATTGCAATAGCCAAAGCCGAGGGGTAAGTGCATTTGTGCTGCGTAAACTGAGTTTGCCCCCTTGATGTTTGTGAACAGTCCGGTGAAATCACGAGATGCCTGGTCTGACTAAGTTTGGAAAACTTTGTTGTTTTGGTTGTAATAGGGATTACCGGCTTGAGGACTCTTGTCCGATTCATTCGGTTGGAACTCCCACTTATGAGCTCTATTCTAAACATGGTGTTGGCCCAATCGCCTTTAACGAGGTATGGATCCGATACACGAAGAATGATGGTGTTTTAAAATGGCCAGAAAATGGTAGTTTTGAGCCTGACATACTAGATAATTTGGAAGCAGTCTTATTCAAAAGAAAAGCCCGGCCGGCAATGTTTGACTCTTTCCGCCTTTGGCGTATGGAAGCCAAACAGAAGAAAATTAAGCAAGAAAAACGAAATGAGAAAGCACAGGGTATGACTATTATACAGGTTGCTCAACAGTTTAAAGATGATGAAGTCGATAACGCGATGGAAATTTCAGAGAGACAGCATCGTATGACAATAGATAAATGCTATCCGATGTTGCCAGCTTCCCACTCTGATAAAAGAAAGGATTTAGAAGAGGATTCCTTGATGTCTCACCTATTGAGATTGCCTCCGCCCTATGCACAAGGTGCTAATGCACCCCCGTTGTTACAGCCTGTTCAGCCGCCAGTTGCGCCTCCGCCTGCTCCGGCTCTTCCACATTTGCCCCCTCAAGTATTGCCGCCTCTGCCGACTTTACCTTCAACTCCTTTGCCTTCTGCTTCTTTGCCTTCTGCTCCTCCGGCAATTACCGATTCCTTTTCCGTTAGTTCGCCTAATACTTTGTCCCCTATTCTTATGTACAATTCGCCATCTATGCGTAAACGACTTACAGAAACAGTCTCTGGTCTTTTATCACCTTTCTTTGAGGCGTTAAATGTGTCTCCGGCATTTTCTCGAAGACAGTCACGTAGTCAGTTCCCAGATTCCGAAGAACGAGAAATGTTGGACTCTCTTGCTCGTAAATGGATTGAAAAGGGTCCTCGGTATAGTGTACCTGATATTATGCCTACCTTCTCACAGTGGAATGCGCTTACGCAGAGATATGTTTTCAATGCTATGTACGATACTCTTATTAAAGGATGGGAGGATATGGACTTGGGTTCGGTTCCTCAGGGTCTGTTAGACATTCAGGCTAATTTTGATAAAGGTCTCATTGTGGGTTCTAAGGTTGAGGACGCTGTAAAGACACTTGTTTCCTTTAGAACCTTATTTTCCTCACAGACTTTTCTAGATTCTGATCCTTCATTTAGGTTGACACTGAAAAATTATCCAATGAGAGAGGTTCCTCCAGTGTGGAGAGAAGAGGTTGCGGGAGTAGGTGGTAATCAACTTATTCCTGCTCACTTCCAGCGAATATGGGTACATGTCCCCGGGAAAAGATCTGAAGTTTTAGCCCTTAAACAGTCTCTACCGGATCCTCGTAAGAACCCTGCAGGTTATTATAAAGAATTGTCACAAACTGTTGAAGCCTGCATCATGAATTTAGCAGATATTGACATGTTGATGGGGAATGTAGTCCCACAAGCATTATGGGCTAGGATTCGTAAAGAAAATCATGCCCAAGATTTAGGTGGAAATTGGGATGCTATCATCGCCGCAGATAGAAACCAAGTGGGTGGTGCGAAGTCTGATGCTTTGATTTCAGAACTCCCTGGTAGGATTATTACATTAATGAAAACGATGATGCCTGCCTTGAGAGTTAATTGGGATAAACTAGCCGCGTGTAAACAGAAGAAAGATGAGAGTGTCTCCGATTTCTTTACTCGTTTCGAGGAGACATTCATTGATCACAGTGGTCAGGACATGACTACGGAAGGTGGACAGCGGTTATTTGTGGATAAGTTCGTATTTAATTTGCTTCCCGAACTGTTGCATAAATTGAAAGACTCCGAAAGTTCATGGGCTGTTTCTTCTTCAGCCCAGATATTGGCTACTGCACAATATTATGAAAACAGAGATAAAGAAGAGAGAGATAAGCAAGAGAAAAAGACTAAAGAATTAAAAACTAAAGTTCTCTTGCAACAGGCTTATCCACCTCGTCATGCTCAGCCTCAGTTTCAACAGCCTCCGCAGTTTCAGAGGGTGAATCAAAAGCCTGAGCCATATATTCCGCGACCTTTGTTAGGACCTAATCAATGTGCCTATTGTAGAGAGGAAGGTCACTTCAAGAATAGTTGTCCGGTTTTATTGCAGCGAAATGGGACACCATCTGCTTCACGAGGTCGTACTGGCCTCCAGTCAGCAAACAGAGGTAGAGGTCGAGGTATATTGACCCAAGAACAGCGTTCTCCTCCTCCTTCTAATTCCGTGAATTACTTTGATCAGCAAATCGCTCGGTCTACACAATATTACAATGAGGATTGTTACATTGAAGACGGGAATGAAAGTCTTCATGCTAACTAGGACAGCCATGGACAAAGTAAGGGAGTTGTGTCGATTCCAGTAGATCAGAATGGACCTTATGTTAAAGTCACTACAATGGTTGTTTCAGAGCCATTTCTTTTAGATACTGGTGCGATGAGAAGTTCTATCATTCATTCAAAACTCCCTGGAGCACCTTTGTCTGGCTTAACGAATGTATCTGTAGGATTTTCTGGCGCCCCTGTTCGTAATCCGGTTTCTTGCCCTTTGCCCGTTTCAATTGGCCCTTATGATTTGGAAGCTCCGCTTCTTTTGACGGATGGTTGCGGTGAGAATCTGTTGGGTTTGGACTTATTGAAAAGAATGAATGCTACGATATATTGTTCTCCTTCTGGTGTACATCTTACTTTAGGTCAGAAATTAATTTCTCCAATGTATTTGTCCAAAGATCAGTTTCCACCTGAATTGCTTTCTCTTCCGGCAACGCTTTGGGCCACGGGTCCGAACGATGTGGGCTGTCTTGAGATTCTACCTTATGTTGTTCTCTCAAGCCTAATGTTGAATTGCCTCGTATTCCACAGAATAGAATTTCCACTGAAGGTGAAAAAGCGCTTTTGGAAATCATTCATGATCTGATTCAGAAGGGTGTGGTTGAGGAAACGAGAGGAAACATATGCAATAGTCCTATTCTTCCTGTTCTTAAACGCACTGATCCTTCTCAGCCTCCTGTATATCGTTTCGTAATTGATCTTCGGGAGGTAAACAAAATTGTTGTACCACAATTTCCTGTTGCCCCAGATATCACTGCTCTGTTGCCAATGATACCTTCCACAGCGACTTGGTTTTCTGTTATCGATCTAAAGAATGCCTTCTTTAGTATTCCCATTGCAGAAGCGAGTAGAGATATTTTTGGCTTCTCTCTTGGAGGCCGAAGCTTCCGGTTCAAGCGCGCACCTCAGGGCTATTGTGAAAGTCCCTCTATTTACAGCCAAGCTTTAAAATGTCATCTTGATACTTTTCATTTGCCGTCTGGTGCTGTTCTTATCCAGTACATGGACGACTTGTTAATCGCTGCTGATTCAGAAGATATTTGCAAAAACGTGACTGTTGCATTGTTACGCCATTTGTTTAATCTGAATCATAAGGTTTCACCTTCCAAACTACAATATGTTCGTCGAGAGGTTACCTACTTGGGTCATCTCCTATCAAAGGAGGGACGACGATTAACCCCAGAACGAATTCAGGCGATTGCGCAAATGTCTGTGCCATCCACACAAAGGGAGGTACGTGCCTTCCTGGGCATTACTGCCTATTGTAGACAGTGGATCCCTAATTTCTCTGTGTTGGCCAAACCTCTGTTGGCACTCACTTTGAAAGATACACCTCAGCCCCTTCCATGGACTGACGAATGTCAGAAGAGTTTCACTGACTTGCGTGCTGCGCTATGTTCTGCTCCTGTATTGGGTACTCCCGATTACAGTAAGCCATTCACGCTATATGTTCATGAAAAAGAAGGTTGTGCATTGTCAGTTTTAACGCAGCGTTTGGGAGACAAACAGCGACCATGTGCATATTTTTCAGCTACGTTAGAGCCGGTAGCTAAAGCATTACCTAGTTGTCTTAAAGCGACAGCAGCAGCAGCAATTTCTATTCGACAGTCTGCTGGAGTAGTGTTAGACAACACAATTGTTGTTATGGTGCCGCATGCAGTGGATACCTTACTAAACCGAACGAAAACACAGCATCTTACGAGTGCGCGTTTGTCTGGATATGAGTTGACACTTTTGGCTGGTCATGTGCACATCAAACGATGTAACACTTTAAATCCAGCTACTTTGTTGCCTCTTTCAGTAGATAAAAACGATGGAAAACAACATGATTGTTTCCTCCGTACTGAGGAAGAGACAAAAGGAAGAATTGACTTGAAAGATACGCCGCTAGAAAATCCGGATGGAATTCTATGGGTGGATGGTTCTTGCTTTAAGCTTCCTAATGGAGATACAGTTTCAGCTTATGCTGTTACTACTTTACATACAGTTGTGGAAACAGCCCGTATCAGACACAATTCAGCTCAAGCAGCAGAACTGATAGCTTTAACAAGAGCATGTGTGTTGTCAAAAGGAAAGAGAGTGAATGTGTATACTGACAGTCAGTATGCGTTTGGTGTGGCGTTCAATTTTGGGCGTCTTTGGAAAGAGAGGGTATTTCTTACTTCACATGGTACTAAAATACAACATGGTCAGCTGGTGACTGATCTTCTTGAGTCACTTTCTTTACCTGCTCAAATAGCAATTGTGAAGTGTAGTGCACACAAGAAGATTACAGATGATGTTGGTCGAGGAAATGCGTTTGCAGATGAAGTAGCGAAAAAGACAGCGAAAGATGCTACAAGTCGAATGTATGTTGCGGGTCCTGCGAACTAGGTTAGAGAGAGAGGAATGTATGAGGATACAGTAGAAAGTGTAAGGTCGATTCAGGAAGAGGCTACAGAGAAAGAATTGAGTAAGTGGAAATAAAGTACGGGAATGTTAGATGAGATGGGATGTTGGGTGGAATTATCTGAGCACCAACGTTGGCTGTTACCAGATGCCTATGTACTCCCAGTAGTTACTATGGCGCATGGTCCAGCCCACTTAAGTGCGAAAGTTATATGCAAGCTTCTGGCTCCAGTGTGGCAAAATGAAGGAACCCCAAAGTGTGCAGACAATGTAGTAAAACATTGTAGTATTTGTTTGATGTACAATCCAGGAAAGGGAACCCCAACTCCAGCGGGTCACTTTGCTCTTCCGACATATCCATTTGAGGTGTTGCAGATCGATTACATTCATATGGAGCGATGCAATAACCTCAAATATGTTCTGGTGGTAGTATGCGCCTTCTCTAGGTGGATAGAAGCATACCCTCTAAAAGACAATACAGCCTTATCCACAGCCAAAGTTCTACTAAAAGAATTTTTCCCTAGGTTTGGTTTGCCGCGCATTGTCTGGAGTCACAATGGGAGCGAATTTGTGGGCCAAGTCATGCAAAAAGTTTGTGCGGGTCTTGGTATCAAGCAAAAGTTTCATGCGGCAAACCATCCACAGTCAGCGGGTTTAGTGGAATGCTACAATGGAACCTTGAAGCTAAAACTAGCGAAAGTGCAGGCTAGTACAGGACTTAATTGGCCCGATGCTTTACCATTGGCTCTTCTATCCACCAGAACTGCTGTACACTCTCGTTTGGGACTTAGCCCTTACAAAGTGGTGTTTGGACGCCCAGCTAATATATGGGGAGTCCCTCGCCCTAAGAAATACTCAGACTTGCCATATCCAATGTTTATTGATTACTTGCATGAACTTACAACTAAATTGCGTGTTCTCCATCAACAGGTTCAGAGTGCTTTGCCGGAGGCCTCCACAGACCCAGGTCATTCCATCCAACCAGGAGACTGGGTCTGCATAAAAAACTTCCTAAGGACGAAAAATTTAGAGCCCAGGTGGAGGGAGCCTCGGTTGGTTCTCCTCACGACGAGAACAGCAGTAAAGGTCGAAGGAAAGAAAAACTGGATTCACGGCGTGCATTGTAAGAAAGTGCCTTTGCCCCTACCCTTTGATCAATGGATGCGTAAGGGCATTAGTGACTCTGAGAGCGAGAAGGTTCCACGATTTGTACCTTTCAGTGATGCACGCCTGAATGGAACATTGTCTGAGAAAGAGGATGACGATATTCTTCAAGAAGCAATAACACTACATCGTCGCTTGAATACGACAAATCCGAGAACATTGTTCCGAGACCAAACTGTACCTGACAAAGCACACTATAACCTAGGACCTAGACTGAAGAACACTTAAGATTTTCTCTCTCCTATGTAGTATTCTATCCCGGTTGCAGGGTCACGGTAGGAGTCTTGATTGTGACCTGAGTAGTGGCAATAGGCCTGCAGGACTTGCAGTGTCATAGGACGGCAGATAATCATAATTAAGTGATTGAGGAAGATTGCCGTGAGCATCATAGAGAGATGGAAACTACATTAGGGAAAAGAGAGAGAAAGGATAAAATGAAGAAAGAATTCTGTAAATTAATGTACAATCGTTTTAGTATAACCTTGTGTATCATTATATTATTGAGTATCCTATTGGCGTGTATAAATTGGATTATTTACGCTCTGCAGCAAAAAGTTGTCTCTCCTTCTCCCTCTTTGTCTTCTTCTACTGTCTCTCCACATCTATTTCATACCCTTCCTCAACATGAACTCATTAGAACAACCGAGTATTACAACAATTCATTTGTCCAGTTATTACATCAACACCAATTAGTGATCAATACAACTGACTGTTGGGTGTGTGGACTTATGCCACATACCACAGAGAAAGGAATGCCGTATTTAGTTCTTCCGTTTTCTAATGAGGGTTCTGCTTGGGCTTATTTTGTTATCTTCTCCAATGCCTACCAAAGCAAATTCAGACGACCCGTTAGTTTATATATTGGTGGTCCGGATTTCAGTCATAGTTCACTGATAAAGGGAATGGTAGCTATGGCTAAAATCATGGAAAATAGTAACATTTCCGTTGACGAAAGAAAAGCGTACACCAATTGGAACATCACCCATTATGTCACTAGCCTTAGTGATAAGGTTAAACAAGGAAAATCTCCACCGATTTGGACTATTTCTCATCAGGGAAATTTCTGTCTGCAAATTAATGGTCCACCTACTGATACCGTACAAAGAAACAACTGTTCCCACACATACGTCTACTCCTCTCAGAACTCGCCTCCTCTAGTACCATCCCAAGGCACGTATTTTATCTGCCACGATAGGGCTTAAACGTGGTTGCCGACTGATTTTTCTGGTACCTGTTATATAGCTTTCCTTCTTCCCCCTACATACACCGCTTCTGCAAATCATCACCGAAACAAATATGGCAGAGGGATTATTGACTCTAAAGACACAGCAGGACAAGAGGGAGGAGATTTCCTCAAAGGAATTCTTCCTTTTTGGGGTCCGATGGCCAACAGCAGAAATATAAGGCAACTGGTTTGTGTCGTAGAAACCACTATAGACATCACTGTAGGAGCCTTACGTAATATCACGGCAGAACTACAGGCAGATCGTCTTATGACGTTACAAAACCGAGTTGCCTTAGACTTTGTTCTTGCAGATCATGGTGGAGTGTGCAAATTGATCGGGTCAAGTTGCTGTATTTTCATACCTGATGACACTCCGACAGTATACCAAGCTATCTCTAAGTTACATATAATCTCTGTGTCGATTCACCAGGACGAAGGAGATTGGTCATTATTGGAGTGGTTTTGGGGACTACTGTCCAAATGGGGTTGGAAGGTATTGACATTCCTTGGAGTAGTTTTGACCATCATTTTCTCTTGTTGCCTTTGTATGCACTGTGGTCCCGCCGTCTGCGACCTGTGTGCTACTATGTGCATCCCTAAACCCAAACCACAAGTAACAGAGAATATTAGAATGATGTTACAGCAACAGCTCGATGACCTCATGGCCATCGACATTGACTCAGATTAACGTGAGTATCTTGCCTGATCTCTGGCAAAAGGAGGGTCTGAGGAAATTCGATTTTCGATCATGATCGAATCGACCCACCATTTTGTGCTCCGCCGCCATTTTGTGTTGCCCTCACTCAGGCATCACGGCGAACATAGTCTTTTCTGTTTTTTCCTGCAGCTTCGTGTCGAAATAAGCCTTCTGCCTCTATTTACAAAGCTGATGTTAGCACTGGCCGAGTACACTAATCCCCGTCTGGTTTTTCTAATCCCTGTCTCAACTATCTGTTGGTTGACATTATTCTCTTCAAACTTTATCTCATCGTCTGGCCTTCGCTGTCCTCTGCTAGTATTCTCTCGTTTCACAACTGTCCTCCAAAACACACAAACGTATCTCGTCACCTGCGAGTCGACCACAAACCTGTTAATGAATTAGTTCTTGGAGAGGGGTGACACACACAGTTGGAGGAGAGGCTCTTCGAGTTACCCGATACTTTGTTTTCAAACCTTTCCTATTGGTTCTGTTCTGTTTTTCAACCTTTCTTATTGGTTCTTTCTATATGTTTTAGGTGTGTTCTTGGTTAATGTATATTTCACATACGATCTCTATAAGATTGTGCGCCACGGAGTGAAGTGGCAGTCTCCTGAGAACATACCATGTGTACTTCTAGGATAACTGTACTAGCTGCAGCTAATAAAATCTGATCTTTTACGCCGACGGAGTGTCCCCGTGTCTCTGTGTAGCTGAGCAGGAGAACCTAGGAGAATAAGGCGTACCCTGCGCCGCCAGACCCAAAAGGTTCTGGTTCTTCAGGTCCTGACCCTCCCTTCTATCCTCCATGGTCCTTTGTGCATGCCCCTGCACCCTCCTTCTTGCCCATCATAGCCATTGTGCTGCCACCAACCCTCCCGCTTGCCATGCATGGTCTTCTGTGCTGCCATGGCCCCTCCCACCTTCCCTGTGTGGTCAGCTAGCTGCCCCTGACCCCCTCACACCTTCCCTCCATGGTCTGTGTGTATGCCACCATAGTCTCATTGTTGCTCTCCATGGTGTGTCTTGTTTCTAGTGCCCATCCTGCCTGACCTCCATTGTCATCTTGCTGCTCCTGCCCTGCCACCTTGCCCCCAGCCCTCTGTTTCCATGTGCAGACCCCCTATTCCCTCCCTCCTGGCTTGTCTGTTCCATTGTAATGCCCCTGATCCGTCCCTCCTGCCGTTTAGGGTCTGTTATGCTGCAGCTTTCTCTCCTGTCTGTCCATTATGGTCAGCTAGCTACCATTGCCTCTTTCCCATCTGTTCTCTGTTGTCCATGTGCATGGTCCTGTCCCCTCCCTATTGCTTTCTATGGATTGTTTTGCTGCACTCCCGTCCCGCATGCGCTGTGTGGTGTATTGTGCTGCTGCAAACCCTGATGCCTGCCCTGTAGGGTCAGTTTGGTGCACCTCTCCATGTCCCTCCTGTCCTCTGTTATCCGAGTCCATGTACCTACCCCAATTCCTCCTGCCTACCATGATTCAATGTACCATACTTGCGAACATTTTGAACTTGGTAAGAGGGAGATTTTGAAAAAAAACTGGGGTATTGATTTTCCCCTTTGAGTTACATTGAAAAAGAGGAGATTGTAGACAGGAGACAGATCAAATAAAGCCCATTTGAGCTTAAAAACATTGGACGTTTCCTGACTGAAACGAGTCTGTTGGCATGTATGGTTGTACTACCACTGCCTCTTCCTTCTGCCCACAATGGTCTATTATATTGCCACAGCCTCTCTTGCCAGTCCTTTATTGTTGGTTTGTTGCCCCTGACCCCCTTTCCACTGCCCTCCATAGTCTGTTGTGCTGCCACTGCCCTTCCTGCCTGCCCAGTGTGGTCAAATTGTTGCCTCTGCACTCTCCTACCTGCCTTCAATTTTCAGAGTCCTTGCCCCTGGCGTCTGCCTCTCAACAGTATCCCAATGAACAACTAGATTGCTAACATTCTATATTTATTACAAAAGTGTGGAACGCCTGACGTCATCTTGATGTAATCAAAACTGTAACACCAAGAGTATTTCCTTTAGAAATTACATATATGAGAGGGTCTTATTTGCATCAAAAGTATGGTTAGTGCTCAAAAAAACTAAAATGAGGACATATTTTCTGAGTTTTCAAATAGCGACAAAGAACTTTTAAATTATTTGTAATCTTTATGTTTTTTTATCCAGTTGACCACTTGATTAAATGTTGCACCTTGGTAAGAGGATGAGGTGTTACTTCCAGAGCTGCAGACTTTGCAACTGGGGAACCAGGTTGGAGTTTCTGCTTAAGCTCAACATTCTGTGATTGTGGTCAAATCACTTAATCTCCCCATGTCTACAACCAAAATGAATTTGATCTTGTGTGATGTAACCAATGCTCATGTAAAGCATTCCAATACCTGACAAGTATGCACTATATAAAACTGCAAATACACAAAAAATAAGTGTTTTGCACACTTCTGTCATTGGGCTACATGTGGGCTACATCTGGGTGATATTTGTGCTGCATTTAGGCTCTTTTGTGTCTGGTGGCCATCTTGGGAGATTTATTTGTTATGAAGTTTCCTAATTTCCTTATTTACTGCAGTCTCCTCAGTAGGAAATGCTTTCAGTTTTTTACTTTGATTCCATCAAGAAGGTATTCAGATATGTCACACATTTGCCATAAATTCTGAATGTTAGCACTCTAGTTGCTCATTAGATCACTGTAGTAAAGCTACTGCTCACCACGGAAGTCTGCTGCTGGTATTAAAAGTGTATGTTTCGGGGGGTGGCTTGCAGCCAAGCAAGATGGCCGCAGCCTAGTTGGGTGACATCACCTGCCGGGACCATGAGCGGGAAGGGAGCCAGAGGGAACCCGCAAGGCAAGCTGGACAAATTCGCCTACACCAAAGACTCCCCCGCATTGCCGGACCGCGGCGGACGCGCCGAGAAGGTGGCGGCGGACAAGGAGATGCCTAAGGTAACGCTGGAAGACATTATGGCTGCCTTGACGCAAGTACAGTCCACTGTGGGGTCGTTTTCCGCGGACGTGTCTCTTCTCCGCGCAGACTTCCAGAAAATGTCTGCCAGGGTCGCGGACGTGGAGCAGGTGACGAAGACCCTAGCAAAAGACTCGAGCTACCTCCTACAAAAGGTGTCTCAGTTGGAGACGGAGAATAAACGTATGCCGGCCAGGCTGGACGACCAAGAGGGGCGCTCCCGCCGCAACAACGTGCGCATCACTGGGATTCCCGAAAGTGAGGGGCATCCAGCCATGGACCTATACGTTGAAGACTTGATCAAGTCCAAGTTGCAACCCAAGGGCCTATCGCCCTTTTTCTCGGTGGAGCACGCCCATAGAGTACCCGGCGGCCGGCCGAGGGTGGGTGCGCCTCCGCGGCCTGTCCTGGCCCGCCTGTTCAATTTCCGCGACAGGGACGCCATTCTTCAGGCGGTGTGGGTGGCACCGCTCCTCTGTCTCTAAAACTCCACGGTGTCCTTCTTCCCGGACTATACGGCGGCAGTGGCGGCGCAGCGACGGACCTTCTTGGAGGTCAAAAAGAAGCTAAGGGCCCGAGCACTTCCCTATGCTATGCTCTTCCCGACGCGGCTATGTGTTGTGGCGTATGGCAAAACTGTATTCTTTAACACGCCGGAGGAGGCTCATGACTGGCTAGAGGGGTGGCGCCAGGCTAAGGGTGCTGGGCGCTCGGGCCGAAGGACGAGGCACCCTGGGTGTGCGGAAGACCCTGATGGTCACGACCGGCGAACGGAGGAGGTTGAGGAGGAACCTACCGGATGAAGTCGTAGCTTAAGCTGCCCCCGGCATGAAGTTGGAGAATGACCTCCAGGGCCCGCTGCTGCTGGACTGGCCTACTTCATGTTGCCATAGGGCATGAACGATGGGACCTGGGGACAGGGGATGTTCTGGTCTTCCTCGGACCCCACGCTCCTTAAAGCGCAAGTACTGGTTGGGGTTAAGGGAATTGAGCACTCTGCTGAGTTGGGGTGGCCGGCAGTTCTGAGTCTGTGTGGCAGGGAGGCAGGGAGGGGGTTGGGGGGTTGGGGAATGTTTTACGGTTTTGTTCACATGTTTGGGTTCTGGAGGACACGGGCCCTTGACCTATACCAAGCGTGATCTCACTACACGGCACATGTCGCACACCGCATTATCCGCATCATGCTCCGTCACTTCTCCCAGCCACCGTAATGTCCGGCTTGATGCACGACCCACCCCCTGAAACCACTTTGACCCCGGTGCAGCCCCTCTCTTTACTCACGTGGAATGTGCGGGGATTGGGAGATAAAATCAAACGGGGCCTGGTCCTGCACAGTATTAAGAGATGTACCCCGGCGGTGGTCTTACTCCAAGAGACTCACCTCACTGGCACCACTACTAAAGCGCTGGACAGATGGGGGTATAAGATGGTGGCGCACTCTGAATTCACCTCTGGGTCCCGGGGGGTTGGCATATTGCTGCGCAGGCAGTCCCACTTGATCGTGCTCAGTGTACTCACGGACGGGGCTGGGCGCTTCGCCGCAGCTCACACTCAATGGGAGGGGCGGCCCCTCAACATAGTGTCTGTCTATATCCCACCTGGGCTGCATGCTGCGGCGTTCCCGGCACTCAGTGAATTTCTGCTTACACTACCGGAGGGGGAGATGTTATTGGGTGGCGACTTTAATGCTGTGATGAACGACCTCACTGACCGGTCTCTGCCTCGAGTGAAGGGTGGGGGGGTGTCCCGCCTTGCGAGCTTCATGGCGGAGATCGGGTTAACAGATCTGTGGCGGTTGCATCACCCGACGGCGCAGCACTACACGTATCACTCCGGGGTGCACGATAGTCTAACCCGCATTGATTACTTTCTGGGCTCCCCGGTTGTCTCCAAAATATAGACATCAGACCCAGAGGTATCTCTGATCATTCCCCGATCCTCTTGCACTACACTAGTTATCACCTGATGCGTCGCCGCGTTTATCCGATACGCCCTAGCTGCATACGACTGCCAAAGATTAGTAAATCTATAGCACAGGCGACGAAACTTTACTTCCACGAAAACGCTGCCTCGGTCGACTCCCCTACGGTTCTTTGGGAGGCATACAAAACGGTGGTGCGGGGACAGGCGATGGCCGTCGTTTCGGAGTATAAGCGCGAACAGATATCTGAGTTACAGTCGCTTGAGCTCGAGCTCCGGGCGGCGGAGGCTCGCCAGGCCGAAGCTCCCTCCCGTGCGGCCTCACACGACCTGCATGTGATTCAGACGAAATATAAGGAGCACCTCGCAGTTCGTGTCAGACAGCGCCTAGAGGCCTCGAGGCACACAGTCTATGATGTGGGCGATAAAACCAGTAGGCTGCTGGCGTGGCTTGACAGACGCGACAGTGGTGCCAGGTGGATTGCGCAGCTTGGCACTGACGAGGGGTTGAAAGCGACAGACCCACAAGTAATAGTGCACACCCTGGCCGAGCACATTCGAGGAGTGTACTCCTCCACTTCGTCCATGATGGTGGAGATGGCACTGACATACATCCGAGACCTGCAGATGCCCAAGCTTTCCCCTGAGGCTCGAGAGACCCTTGAGGCCGAGCTCACGGTGGAGGAGCTTCAGGCGGCTATCGGCGCGCTGCAGCCCGGTAAAGCGCTGGGACCGAACGGCATCCCGATTGAGCTTTATCAGCGGCTATCCGAGACGCTGGCCCCGCACTTACTAAATATGTTTACGCACAGCCTGGAGACGGGAGAACTCCCCGTGGACCAACGAACGGCCACCATCGTGGTAATACCGAAGCCAGGTAAACCGGCAGATCAATGTACCTCCTACCGTCCCATTTCGCTGATCAACGCAGAGGCCAAGATCCTCGCGAAATTGTTGGCCATCCGGCTAACACCACATTTATCTGACATTGTGCACCCGGATCAGTCGGGCTTTATGCCTGGCAGAGGTACGTCTCACAATCTGAGGCGACTGCATGGTGTGCTAGCCCGAGTGGAGCGGTTGCAGGAACCGGCTGTAATTCTCTCCCTTGACGCACGAATGGCGTTTGACATGGTAGAATGGCCCTTTCTCTTTGCGGTGTTATTACATCTGGGGTTTGGACCGAAATTTTGTGCCTGGATCCGACTCCTCTACACTAAACCACTGGCCCATGTCGTGGCCAATGGGCACATGTCAGAGGACTTCCCCCTGGCGCGTGGCACGCGTCAGGGCTGCCCTCTGCCACCGCTGCTTTTCGCCCTAGTGCTCGAGCCGCTCGCGTCTTGGATACGATGGGAGCCCATGCTGCGGGGCCTTCGGTGGTCTGCCGACTGGGAGGACCGCGTCTCCCTCTACGCGGATGACATACTGCTCTATTGGTCCTCCCCTAGGCATTCCATCTTGACACTACTTAACATCTGCAAGATTTTTGTCCGGGCATCTGGCTATACGATAAACTGGTCAAAGTCGGTCCTCCTGGTGCTGCGGGGCCCCCTCCGCGGCTGCCGGCGGGATGTCCGCTTCAGGTGGCGGAGGGGTTGTTCAAGTATCTGGGGGTGCACATTACGATGGATCAGATGGAGTTTTTCAAGCGCAACCTAAGCCCTCAAGTGGACCGCCTGATGTGCAGCACTGGGGAGCGTTGCCCCTGACCCTGGTGGGGAGAGCGGCGCTCTTCAAAATTATGGCTCTGCCGCGGTTTCTATACGTGCTGGAGAATACTCCGTACCCGGTGCCTCCGGCCTACTTCCGCGCGATAGCAGCGCAGGTTTCCAGCCTACTCTGGGGCAACAAACCGGCGTGGATTACGCAATCTAAATTAGTTTGCGGGTGGTATGATGGGGGAATTGCGCTCCCGGATATCCAGCTCTATTATTGGGCGGCGCAGCTGAAGGTGATTAACCAGTGGCTTCACGCGCCTCAGTCTGACCCTGCATTTAAGGTGGACAGGGACGTGCTGGGTGAGAGGGGTATGTTGTCCCCTCTGTATGATGCCCGACTAGCCTCGAAGCTGATCGGCCCTCTGAGACAGACTATATCTATCTGGCATGCGGCGCAGGCCAGGTTGGGATGGCGGGGGGTCTTGACTCAACTTACACCTCTCTGGGATGCCAAGCAACTGGGACGTTTGAGGGACAGCAAGGGCTTCGTCGCTTGGGACAACATCGGAATCTCGGTGATAGGCGATGTGTGGCAAAAGGGTGTGGTCGTCCAGTTTGCATGCTTGCAACAGCAATATGAGCTGGCTCCTTCGAAATGGTTCAGATACCTCCAGATGAAACATGCCCTGGTGGCACAGCTGGCTCCTGGCGCGCAGGTTCCGGAGGCGTCCCCGTTGGAGGACAGGCTGTTGACTGAATACATGCCAAAGAAGGCTACGTCCTTCACGTACCGCAAACTGATCAACAATCTGCCGGACCCTATGGGGCTCTTGCGGGAGAGGTGGGCTGACGAGGTCGGTGACCTTGATGACCCGGAATGGCGTGAGGCACTGGCCTCGCCGCGCGAGGCGGTTATACCTTCGAGGCTGCGGCTGGTGCAGCTTCGTATTTTGCATCGCTCATACTACACCAGGTGCTTACTACATAGGATGGGCAGAGCGCCACACCCCTTCTGCCTGCGGGGTTGTGGGGAGGAGGGAACCTTTTACCACACTGTCTGGGAGTGTCCTGTCATCCAAGACTTCTGGAAGCGAGTGCTGCGTACAATGTCGCAGGCGTGCGGGATATCGTTGGTGCCGGAGCCCAGGCGTTGTCTGTTAAATGTGTGGGAGCCCAATGATCTCGATCGTCAGGCGCAGGGCTGGTTAACGCTGGGGATCATGACGGCCAAAATGAACATAGCCCAAAAATGGGGAGCGGTGGGGGCGCCGTTGCTGTCCATATGGAGGAGAGAGATAGATGCAGCCATGTTTGCTGAGCGATCCGCAAGTGGGCCAAGGTCTGGGGGGCATGGAACAAGTACAGGGGAGGAATATGCGATCCGCCGCCTCTTTCAGATGAGGACTCCTCTGATTCGGATGGTTAAGATGGCCTGCGAGGTGGTGGGGAGCCACTGTCTTTCTCAATGCAGTAGAATTAGGGTTGGTTGAGGGATTATGCATTTGGGTGGTGATCTGTCAAGGGATCTATCTATGCGCAAGGTCTGTTTCAGTGTCCTATTGTTTTAACTGTTTTGAAAACAATAAAAAAACTTTTTTTTTTTTAAAAGTGCATATTTCAGTCTGCATATCAGAATTTTTTAATGAAATAGAAGAGGATTTGAGAAGTCACTCAAAATGTGCCCTAATTTTTCTTTCTGCAGAACTAATCATAATTTCTATGGCAAAATTAACCCCCTCATTTTGTTCCTTTTTAAATTAATGTTTTAAGTGTTACCACTTGATTCCAATCAAGATGGCTTCAGGTGTGCCATATTTTTGTCATAAGTAAGACTGTTAGCGTTCTAGTTGTTCGTTAGAACACTCTGGGACATTCTGTCATTGGGCTATACTTGGGCTACATCTGGGTGATATTTGGGCTACATTTGGGCTCTTTTGTCTCTGGTGGCCATCTTGAGAGATTTATTTGTTATGAAGTTTCCTATTTTCCTCATTTACTGCAGTCTCCTCAGTAGGAAATACTTTCTGTTTTTTACTTGGTTCCATCAAGAAGGCATTCAGATGTGTCACACATTTGCCATACATTCTGAATGTTAGCACTCTAGTTGCTCATTAGATCACTGTAGTAAAGCTACTGCTCACCAGGGAAGTCTGCTGCTGGTATTCAAAGTGCATGTTTCAGTCTGCATGTCAGAATTTTTTTATGACATAGAAGAGGATTTGAGAAGTCAAAATGTGCCCTAATTTTTCTTTCTGCAGCACTAATCATAATTTCTATGGAAAAATGAATCCCCTTATTGTGTTCCTTTGTAAATTAAATGTTTTAAGTGTTACCACTTTATTCCATTCAAGATGGCTTCAGGTGTGCCATACTTTTGTCATAAGTAAGACTGTTAGCGCTCTAGTTGTTCGTTAGAACACTCTGGGACATTCTGTCATTGGGCTATACTTGGGCTACATCTGGGTGATATTTGGGCTACATTTGGGCTCTTTTGTCTCTGGTGGCCATTTTGGGAGACTTATTTGTTATGATGTTTCCTAATTTCCTCATTTACTACAGTCTCCTCAGTAGGAAATACTTTCAGTTTTTTACTTTGATTCCATCAAGAAGGCATTCGGATGTGTCACAAATTTGCCATAAATTCAGGATGTTAGCACTCTAGTTGCTTATTAGATCACTGTAGTAAAGCAGCTGCTCACCAGGGAAGTCTGCTGCTGGTATTGAAAGTGCATGTTTCAGTCTGCATGTCAGAATTTTTTAATGAAATAGAAGAGGATTAGAGAAGTCACTCAAAATGTGCCCTAATTTTTCTTTCTGCAGCACTAATCATACTTTCTATGGCAAAATGATCCCCCTCATTTTGTTCCTTTTTAAATTAAATGTTTTAAGAATTACCACTTTATTCCAACCAAGATGGCTTCAGGTGTGCCATACGTTTGTCATAAGTAGGACTGTTAGCGCTCTAGTTGTTCTTTAGAACACTCTGGGAAGCTGCAGTAGAACACAAAGGAATCAACTGACAGTCTCTGCCCTTGTTGGATGTACATGTTTTACTGAGAATTTCAGACTTCATTCTCACATGACTGAGAAAGATAATGTGAATTTACAGAAAATATGCTCTCACTTAGCTTATAGATCACCTTCCAAACCTCTGTGGGAAAAGCATGAGAAAATAGTTTTCTCTCAAACATGATTCATGATATCACAGCAGAAGGCTTTTTCACATGGTAAAATCACCTTAGAACACACCACAATTCCTAAAATGAGTATGGTACCATCAACAAATGATTTATAATGTAACTAAAGTCTTAAAACCTTCTATTAACTGCAATGCTTTTTAATGAGGTGCTATCATGTATATTGGTCCTAAGATGGCTGCCAACACTTCTAGGATGAAGTGCTGACAGCCAATCAGATCTCACGATGAGATGTGTGGTTAGGCTCCGCCCAGATATATATGTGATTTTACTTTTGATTTTCTCAGGAAATACTGAACGGATTTACACCATTTAAGCAAAAGGCACATGCCTGACCTGAGGACTACCTCTTTGCCAAATTTCAAGTAATTCTGTTCAGCCGTTCGGGCTGTACCTTCGACTAAAGGTCCTATGGGAAAATGCATGGGGAAAACGCGTTTTGGGACCCCCCTTTTTTCTCAGCCCCCGCTTGACGAATCACCCCGAGACTTTCAGGGTAGGAGCTGAGCGGAGCGCCCCATTCGTTTTGAAAATTTCACGAAGATAAGTCAACCGGCGCTAAAGTTATTCAAAATAGAATTTTCAGATTTCCTATGGGAACTCGGTCCTAACTATAACTATCTACTGGCGAGCGCCAGTAGATAATATATATATATATATATATATGCAAAACACTGGTGTCCCGTTTGAGTAGCACTCGGACCAGTAAGAAAGGTAACCAGCCTTTTATTTAGAAGTATAGACAAAATTCAATCCGCTGGTACATAGAACAGCCTGCCGTCTCGCCGACGCGTTTCGAATGATTTCTTCTTCAAGGGCTCCTAACGGAAGGTACGTGCTTAAAGGTGCTCCTCCGATATTTGCATGTTCCCCCTGTATGGGGTTGCCTTAGCAGTCATCAGCATTCTGGGAGTTGGAGTGCCTCAATCATTAATGAGCAATCTCGTGCACAATTTCTGCTGAATTAAAACCTGGCATGGGCCCCAGCGGATGGAAAAGTCCTCAATCTTTCCTTACTTTCCCGCATTGTGGTCGGTGTATCCTGTCCACGCGTCCCCTCTGTATATTGGGGTGGTGCTTCCTCGCGACTGGGCAGCCGCCTATTATTGCAAAGCACTGGTGTCCCGTTTGAGAAGCACTCGGACCAGTAAGAAAGGTAACCAGCCTTTTATTTAGAAGTATGGACAAAATTCAATCCGCTGGTACATAGAACAGCCTGCCGTCTCGCCGACGCGTTTCGAATGATTACTTCTTCAAGGGCTCCTAACGTAAGGTACGTGCTTAAAGGTGCTCCTCCTCCGATAGTTGCATGTTCCCCCTGTATGGGGTTGCCTTAGCAGTCATCAGCATTCTGGGAGTTGGAGTGCCTCAATCATTAATGAGTAATCTCGTGCACAATTTCTGCTGAATTAAAACCTGGCATGGCCCCCAGCGGATGGAAAAGTCCTCAATCTTTCCTTACTTTCGCGCATTGTGGTTGGTGTATCCTGTCCACGCGGCCCCCTCTGTATATATATATATTCACTGAAAAAACCATAGGTTTCAGGCACGTTATAGTTAGGAATTAGCATTTAAAAACCTTAGAAATTAACTGAAAAAACCATAGGTTTCAGGGGCATTATAGTTAGCTGGACTTTTCACTCGTACAAAACCATTGAAATTCCCCCGTTATAGTTAGTTCAGCAAATTATAACTCGCGCGCCCTGCAATGCACTGCTGATGACGTCACATATTACATCACTCATGACAAAGCAACTCGTAATATGGCTCCCTTTTGGGAATCACGGGCGCAGACCTCTTGAATTGCCAAACAGTTTTATTAATTTATTTCCCCATTGAAGTCAAGACGCGTTTCGGCCGTCCAAGCGGCCTTGATCACCTGACCACGTGCTTGGGCAGACCCATTTTTAAAGTGCAAGTGCTTGTAAATTTTTAACAAACATAGAAGACATACTTTTTGTCAGTCAAATACTGTCAGGACTCAAGGTTCCAGGCAGAGGTTCCAACCTCGGGAGCGAAGATATTTCTCTACTCTCCCCCTAGGGCACCACCTAGTTTGTATTTGCAACCAAACCAGATGAACTACCCCACTGGGAGAGAAGAGCCAGTGTGGATCATCAAATGAAAGCGGGATGCGAATATGAATCAGGGTTTCAGGAGTGAAGAGTTCCTACAGAAAAAGAGAGAGGAACAGTAAGTAAATGAGTGTGTACGTGTATGGCACAAGTGTATACTTTCCCCCTCCCCCTAGTACCTTACTCGCCCCTGTACTAGCAAAACCCTTTCCCAGGATGTGTGCTCCTAACGGAAGGTACGTGCTTAAAGGTGCTCCTCCGATATTTGCATGTTCCCCCTGTATGGGGTTGCCTTAGCAGTCATCAGCATTCTGGGAGTTGGAGTGCCTCAATCATTAATGAGTAATCTCGTGCACAATTTCTGCTGAATTAAAACCTGGCATGGCCCCCAGCGGATGGAAAAGTCCTCAATCTTTCCTTACTTTCGCGCATTGTGGTTGGTGTATCCTGTCCACGCGGCCCCCTCTGTATATATATATATTCACTGAAAAAACCATAGGTTTCAGGCACGTTATAGTTAGGAATTAGCATTTAAAAACCTTAGAAATTAACTGAAAAAACCATAGGTTTCAGGGGCATTATAGTTAGCTGGACTTTTCACTCGTACAAAACCATTGAAATTCCCCCGTTATAGTTAGTTCAGCAAATTATAACTCGCGCGCCCTGCAATGCACTGCTGATGACGTCACATATTACATCACTCATGACAAAGCAACTCGTAATATGGCTCCCTTTTGGGAATCACGGGCGCAGACCTCTTGAATTGCCAAACAGTTTTATTAATTTATTTCCCCATTGAAGTCAAGACGCGTTTCGGCCGTCCAAGCGGCCTTGATCACCTGACCACGTGCTTGGGCAGACCCATTTTTAAAGTGCAAGTGCTTGTAAATTTTTAACAAACATAGAAGACATACTTTTTGTCAGTCAAATACTGTCAGGACTCAAGGTTCCAGGCAGAGGTTCCAACCTCGGGAGCGAAGATATTTCTCTACTCTCCCCCTAGGGCACCACCTAGTTTGTATTTGCAACCAAACCAGATGAACTACCCCACTGGGAGAGAAGAGCCAGTGTGGATCATCAAATGAAAGCGGGATGCGAATATGAATCAGGGTTTCAGGAGTGAAGAGTTCCTACAGAAAAAGAGAGAGGAACAGTAAGTAAATGAGTGTGTACGTGTATGGCACAAGTGTATACTTTCCCCCTCCCCCTAGTACCTTACTCGCCCCTGTACTAGCAAAACCCTTTCCCAGGATGTGTGCTCTCGTAGACTCACCGTGGAGGTATGGCGGGCAGAGGTGCAAGTAGCAGTCCAGAAGCACTGAGACACTAACGGCCTGAACTTACGGGCCACGGAGTCCAAACAGAATGGGAATGGCGTCGGTGTCTGTGTCTCTGTACGATGTCTTCCAGGACGTGCGTGAAGTACTTCACACGAGCCTCTCACGCCCCATGAAATAAAGCACCAGGCACAAGACCTTGTCGATAGGTGAACTGTATCCAACGAAAGTAAAAACTGGCTCAGTACTGACAGCTGGATTGAAACGTGACAAGAGGGTGAAGAAATTAGCCAGGCCCCCACTGAGAACTTTCTCCACACGTAGGGTAGTTCAGAGAGCAGAAACGGACGTCTTTGGAGAAGACGAGGGTGTTGGCAAAGAGAGGACTGAACTAGGTCGAGAGGAGGCGGGAAAGGCAATCCACCGCCGGGCGTCTGACTCGTCTAAGAACACGGGGGAAAGGACGTAAACCACACGCTGGTGCCGCTGGAGAAAGACATCAGAGTACCGAGGATAAGCAATGCAGTCAGGAAACTTCCCAAACACCGGACAGGCACGATTTAAGTAGCAACGCGCTACACGACGAACATCCAAACTAGGGAGATTGCCGAAGCAGCTGCAGGGAGGCGTGGTCCATCCAAAGGAGGGATTGTCAAGCACCGGTAGCAGGCAGAGGAGCGCTAGATATACGCCTCTCTCATCAGGTGACATCTACAAGTGCACACAACCTCCTCCCCCTTCCCACGGCCTTCTGGGTCTTGTAGTGTGCTGACGTACACGGGCTCAGAAACGGGTGCAGGATCTAAGGTGTAACAGTTCCCCCCCTAAAGGTCTTCCTACCGGTCTGGGTTTACGAGGGTTCAGGGCATGAAATCGTCGGACCAAAGTAGGGGCATGTACATGAGCAGCTGGTTCCCAGGTCCTGTCATCCGGGCCATAACCTACCCAATCAACTAGATATTGTAATCTTCCTTGGACCCGTCTAGAGTCTACTATACGCCTGACTTCGTATTCTTCTTCCCCGTTAATGAGAAGAGGAGGAGGTGGTGGCTCTGTACAAGAGGGCTTTAGATAAGGTTTAAGCAAAGAGGTGTGGAACACCGGGTGGACTCTCATTTCCCCAGGGAGTTCTAATTTCAGGGCGACAGAATTGATGACTGCTTGTACAACAAAAGGCCCTACATATCTGGGTTGTAATTTACGGGGTCCTGGTAATCTCAAATTTTTGGTGGCTAACCAAACCTGATCGCCTGGTTGATACACTGGTGCAGGTTTTCTTTGTGTGTCTGCTTGTCTCTTCATTCTTTCCTTCGTCTCAGTGAGTTCATGTATTGCTTGTTTCCCTTTCTGTGTTAGCCTGGCATGATGTTCTGCTACTGCAGGGAATTGAGCAACAGAAGGGGGCAGATACAAGGGCAAGAAACGGGGATGATACCCGTAGGAAAAGAAAAAGGGGGATATTTTAGATGCTGAGTGAGTGGAGTTGTTATAGGCAAATTCCGCCAATGGAAGTGCTTGTACCCATTCCCCTGTGACCGTACTTAACAGACATCTTAGGTACTGTTCCATTGTTTGATTGGTGTGCTCTGTCTGCCCGTCTGTTTGCGGGTGATACGCAGAAGACAAGCGATGATCCAAATGAAGTGCTGTGCAAATGCCCTGCCAGAACTTAGAAATGAATTGGGGGCCCTGTCCGAAATTATGATTGAGGGCAGGCCATGCAAACGTATGATATGTGAGATGAAAGTGTCTATTAACTCTTTGGCTGTGGGGAGTTTCTTGAGGGGTATGAAATGTGCCATCTTAGTAAGCATGTCAACTACTACTAAGACGGTAGTAAATCCCTGGGATCATGGTAATTCTGAGATAAAATCCATACTGATGGAAGACCAAGGGCTTTGAGGGACCGGTAAGGGATGTAATAACCTTGCGGGTGCACAACGGAGGGATTTCTGTCTAGCGCACACAGGGCAGGCTTTAACGAACTCGTGGATGAGCACAGACATATTAGGCCACCAAAACCACCTTTTGCACAACTGTACTGTTTTATCACCCCCTGGATGTCCTGCCAGTGGGAGAGTATGACACCACTGGATTATTTCCTTTTGTAACTCTATAGAAGGAATATTCAACAACCCTTCGTGAAAAAACAAAGAGTTTTCGATCGTGTTCAGTGGGTCTTGTAACCATTCGTCTTTATTGAGGGAGGTGTAAGCTTTAATCAGTTTGTCAAGAAAAGGGATGGGTACGTTCTCTTGTCTGTCCCCCACAGCCACGATCTTGTTGGCGGGTATCAATGGCAATGGTGTGTCGATGGTGCACTTGAATTCCTTTCCTAGGCGAGCTAGAGCATCAGCTCTGCCATGGTTTGCGCCTGGTCTAAAATTTATAACGAAGTCGTACCCACTAAAGAAGGACACCCATTGCATCAGACGGGGTGTGAGTGCTTTCGCTGATCTGAAAAACTGTAGATTCTTGTGGTCTGAATATATGGTTATGACATGAGGCGAACCCAATAAATAGTGCCTCCACTCCTGAAAGGCCAATTTAATCGCGAGCAGTTCTCTCTCCCCTCTCGTATAGTTTTGTTCAGCGGGGGCCAGAGTCCTTGAGTAGTATGCTACAGGATGGAGCGTTCCAGTTAAGAGGTCTCTTTGCAGCAGTACTCCACCAACTGCATATTGAGAAGCATCAGCTTCCACGTAATAGGGTTGAGTTTCATCTGCGTGTCTCAAAATTGGAGCCGACACAAACTTGCCTTTCAAAGCCTGGAAAGAACGTTCAGCTGTCTCGTCCCACTGAATAATTACTCCCTTCTTTAATAGTCTGGTGATGGGTGTAATGAGCTCTGAGAAGTGTCCTATAAAACGCCTGTAAAAATTGGCGAAACCAAGGAAAGATTGCACCTCCCTAACGGAAGTGGGACTGGCCCACTGTGTAATGGCCTTGGTTTTTGTGGGATCCATGTGGATGCCGTCAGGTGAAATCACAAAGCCTAAGAAGTCCACCTTCTCTACATGGAAGAGACATTTTTCTAGTTTGGCTAAGAGATGGTTGTCTTGGAGTCTCTGGAGAACCTTCTTAACATGAGAGACATGTTCTTGTGTGTTCTGTGAATATACCAAAATATCGTCGATATAGACTATAACAAACACATCGAGGTATTCTCTCAGTATTTCATTGATGAAAAATTGGAATGCTGCCGGAGCATTGCAAAGGCCAAACGGCATTACGCAGTACTCATAGAGTCCAAATTTCGTGCGGAATGCTGTTTTCCATTCGTCCCCGTCTTTCACCCTGATAAGATGGTATGCGCCTCTCAAATCAAGTTTAGTGAAAATCTTAGCTTTCCGAACTTGGTCCAAAAGACCCGGAATTAAAGGGAGAGGATATTTTTTCTTTATTGTTACTTTATTAAGGGCTCTGTAGTCCAGACAGGCTCTCAAGCCACCTTCCCGCTTAGGTATAAAGAAAAGTGGGGAGGAGAATGGGGATGTAGAATGGCGAATTAAACCCTTTTGTAACATGTCCTGCAAGTATTCTTGTAAATACTTGCTTTCAGGTTCAGTTAAGGCATAGACTCGACTCACTGGCAGTTCGGCACCTGGAATCAGGTCAATGCGACAGTCGAATGTTCTATGTGGAGGGAGAGCCACGGCCTTGACCTCATCAAACACAGCCGCGAACTCACGATACTCCGCAGGTAACGTGGAGCCATCAGAACAGCTGAGAGCACAGGTAACAAAGGTATTGGTAGGGATAGTATCCTGATAGCAATGTTGTAGGCAATAGGGGGACCGTAGGGTGACTTTTCTCGTGACCCAATCGATGAGGGGGTTATGTGTCTGAAGCCAAGGCACCCCCACTATAGCACCAAAATTAGGAGCTGCTATTAAATCGAACTGGATGGTCTCGGTATGACCATTGTCGCAAACCATAACCATTGCTGGTGTTTGGAAAGTGATTCTCCCTGATGAAAGCTCTGTACCATCTACCGCTTTTACTGTCTCGGGATGTGTCTTTGGTATGAACTCTATGCCAAGGGTTTTTGCTAAAGTAATATCCAGAAAGTTACCCGTGGCTCCTGAATCAAGCATGAGTGACAAAGGAGTCTTGTTACTAGAACATAAGAATAATACCACAGATATTGTTAAATGTTTAGGCGTGACAGAGGAGGTATTGGCTAGATATGCAGAGACCGAAGGAATCATCGGACTTGAAGAACAGGTCTCTCTTTTCTCCAAGTCTGCTAGTTTACCGACTGAACAGACAGTCCGATTTTACCTCCAACTGGCCTTCCGCTGTTCTTTGGTTTGGCCAAACAGTCTTTTGCATAGTGTCCCGCTTTACCGCAGTATAGACACAAATCAAGTTTTCGCCACTTCTCTTTTCCTTCTTTACTTAGAGGGTCACGTATTCCCCCTATCTGCATGGGTTCTGTTCCCTCCTTCACTTCCCTCTTATCACCACGAGTCAGCAGAAGACGTGGAAAGTCGCCTTTCGTGCGTTCTCCTTTCCTCTCACTCAGTCTATGTTCCAGCTTGACTACTAAATCTATGAACGAAGGACAGTCTTCCGGAGGGTTAACAATTTGTGAGAGGATGTCTTTTAACTCGTCCCTTAGCCCTCTATAAAACAGGGATGTTCGCTTTTCTTCCGGCCATTGGGTTTCGGCTACCAGCCGATTGAACGTAGTGATATAGGTCACCAAATCTTTTGAACCTTGTTTCAAACCTAACAGCTCATTATCGCTGGCCTGCATATACGCATGACGAGCAAAAAGGTTTTTCATGCTGTCCTTGAAACGGGCTAAGTCGTACAAGATAGGGTCATCATTATCCACTAACGGAACCGCCCATAAGGCTGCGTTGCCTGATAAATATGAAATAAGGAAAGCCACTTTAGCCGCGCCATCAGGAAAGGAAGCAGATCTACATAAAAATTGTAAATGGCATTGATTCATAAACATGGCAAATTTCTGGCTGTCTCCGGAGTACCGTTCAGGCATGGCCAGAGGAGTGTGAGGAGGGGTCAGGACCGTGACGTTTACAGGCGCAGGTGCTACACCCGACGGGGAATCAGCCCCAAGAGGGGGCATTTGGAACCGGGCTGGCTGAATATAAGTCTTCTTTTGCTTGACGGTGCCATCGGAGATACTGGGCCGTCGTTGGTCTCTTAAAGTGTTAAATTCTAAAGTGAGACGCAAATTATCATTTTTAACGGACTGGAGTTCGTGTTGTAAGCTAGTGACCACCAGTGCCAGCTCAGACATGGTTACAACTGAGTTAGGGTCAGCCATGGCCCCACCCAGTATTTCATCTTTATTCATCTTCGCTCAGGGGTTAGGGATTTTCGTGGGCTTTACAATCTGTCAGGACTCAAGGTTCCAGGCAGAGGTTCCAACCTCGGGAGCGAAGATATTTCTCTACTCTCCCCCTAGGGCACCACCTAGTTTGTATTTGCAACCAAACCAGATGAACTACCCCACTGGGAGAGAAGAGCCAGTGTGGACCATCAAATGCAAGCGGGGTGCGAATATGAATCAGGGTTTCAGGAGTGAAGAGTTCCTACAGAAAAAGAGAGAGGAACAGTAAGTAAATGAGGGTGTACGTGTATGGCACAAGTGTATACTTTCCCCCTCCCCCTAGTACCTTACTCGCCCCTGTACTAGCAAAACCCTTTCCCAGGCTGTGTGCTCTCGTAGACTCACCGTGGAGGTATGGCGGGCAGAGGTGCAAGTAGCAGTCCAGAAGCACTGAGACACTAACGGCCTGAACTTACGGGCCACGGAGTCCAAACAGAATGGGAATGGCGTCGGTGTCTGTGTTTCTGTACGATGTCTTCCAGGACGTTCGTGAAGTACTTCACACGAGCCTCTCACGCCCCATGAAATAAAGCACCAGGCACAAGACCTTGTCGATAGGTGAACTGTATCCAACGAAAGTAAAAACTGGCTCAGTACTGACAGCTGGATTGAAACGTGACAAGAGGGTGAAGAAATTAGCCAGGCCCCCACTGAGAACTTTCTCCACACGTAGGGTAGTTCAGAGAGCAGAAACGGACGTCTTTGGAGAAGATGAGGGTGTTGGCAAAAAGAGGACTGAACTAGGTCGAGAGGAGGCGGGAAAGGCAATCCACCGCCGGGCGTCTGACTCGTCCAAGAACATGGGGGAACGGACGTAAACCACACGCTGGTGCCGCTGGAGAAAGACACCAGAGTACCGAGGATAAGCAATGCAGTCAGGAAACTTCCCAAACACGGGACAGGCACGATTCAAGTAGCAACGCGCTACACGACGAACATCCAAACTAGGGAGATTGCCGAAGCAGCTGCAGGTAGGCGTGGTCCATCCAAAGGAGGGATTGTCAAGCACCGGTAGCAGACAGAGGAGCGCTAGATATACGCCTCTCTCATCAGGTGACATCTACAAGTGCACACAACCTCCTCCCTCTTCCCACGGCCTTCTGGGTCTTGTAGTGTGCTGACGTACACGGGCTCAGAAACGGGTGCAGGATCTAAGGTGTAACAAATACAATGTAAATACATTACGATAATACATAGTCATTTTAGCAAATGCATAGACTGTGTTACATTGTAACTAGAGATTCAGGGCCCAAATGCCAATAGTTATACAGAAAATATATTTACCATACATCTCTTTACTAGGTGTCAATTGACAGTATGTCATAGGTTATATTATTCTTAAAGTGCTCACCATACTATGATAAAAACATTATGTAAATACATTTCATACTCCCACAGTAGTCCAACTTTAAGTTCAAATAAATAATCTATTAAAGTGCATTAATGCGACAGTACTAGATGGACATAAAGTGACTGGTGCTACTTGGTGCAAAAAAGGCAATCATACTACAACAGTAGTCCAACTCTAAGTTCAAATACATAATCTATTAAAGTGCATTAATGCGACAGTACTTGATGGACATAAAGTGACTGGTGCTACTGGTGCAAAAGAGGCAATCATTCGGCAGAACATGCCGCTCGTTTGTGGAGACAAATAGTAAATGATACGGGGAAGTCCAAATATGGTAGTATACAAGAAGTGAATATATATATATATATATATATATATATATATATATATTTTTTTTTTTTAAATATTGTTTTTTATTAACAAGTTCAAAAACACATCAACCCCCCACCCAAAGGAAAAGGAAAGTTAAGCAAAAGCACTAAAAAGAGAATATCCAAAATGTAAAAAGCTAACTACTCCTAACACTTTACTAGGCCTACACTACATCTACACTTAACACTAACTAACTACTAACTCTATTAAAAGGATGGTAAATAGGTGAGGGGAAACGTGGGACTGTACACGGTGGGAAAAGAAACATCCACTGACCATCAATAGGGGAGCCCCAGGGTCCCCTTAATGTCCATGAGCTGGCCCTTAATGTTCAAGTCGGGCCACACGAACATTCAAATTGTACATGAGCCTCCTCTCCCTCTTTGTGAGGACAGACCTCTCTCTGTGTTCTGCAGCTCTAGAGGATGTCCCCGCTTGTGCACTCTGTGAGGGGGCTAGACTTTGGCTCGAAGATGTGGGTGCCGCACATGGAGCAGCTTTTGATGGTCCTGGAACAGCTGAGTTTTTCTTTTGTGTGCCCCGATGAATTTCTGATGGGCCAGGTATTGGCTGGGGCTGGCTCTGGTGTGTTGTGGAGGCAGGCAGGGTAGCATGTTGTTTCCCAGCTTTCTTAGTGCTGTCTGTGATGGACTTCCACCTGCCAGAAACCCTTTCCTCGTGGTAGTTCTTAGCCATTGGTTTGAATCCCTTAGCCACACGCCTGATGTGATAGTAACGTTCCTTCCGCTGGAGTAAAAGAAGCTGCTCCTCCGGGGACATGTTGTCTGAAAAAGAAAATTATACATGTCATGTTTCCTGACTCCAAGAACATGATGGCATCATGCATAATTGCCACACGAAAAACTAATGAGCCATAGGTTCTGTGAACATCATCAATAACAACATGCAACAACACACATAATCTGAAAATTCATAAACACATCATAGATAGGGATAAAATTAAGATGCTCATGACAAAATGGTTATTCCTGTGCTTGGACAAGCTGTTTAATTGCTGTTTGCAGTTTGGCCGTGCAAAAGAACAACAATTGAGTCAAACAGGGGGAGTACAGTAACTAATAAGAGGCACATAGCAGACCCTGCCATTCCAACTACACAAAGACGTAGGCTGCAGAGTCTGCAATCATGTCAGATGACTAATCACAACAGTGTTAGCCATGTAGTAAATTTGAGGAAATGGAAAATCATCGCATGAGTGAGCCCTTGGAGATGTCGCCACAGCTACACAACCAGATTAGATTATGTGCTCATGTACTTGCCAATTTGTGGAACAATGCCTATAATTTGACATGCATGCAATGAAAGAGGGCATATGTTGCCTGAAGCATTGTGTACCAGTATTGACCAGCACTGCACATTTCTGTGCAATGACCCAATGGGACAGCAAAGTTGCTGCATGTCAATCACACCTTTGTCTGCACTGCTTTTCAAACAGTGGAAGTGTGAACACATTTATGTTAAGGAAAGCCCCCCTCGCCCAACAGTGCAATGTTGTCTGTGTTGAGCACATGTTAGTCAATGTTATGCAAGGATCAACAGCATGCACTTGATTCATCAGTGAACTGTTGTGTTTTTCATGTGTGACACATTCTGATGACCAACTAGTAACATGTGATTTGGAGAACTGTTGATCATGTCACTGTAAAGAGCATATTATAGACATATTTTACACACAGTCAGAAAATCAGACACTTCATGATATTGAAGGTGCCCCTATGTGAATGGTTCTGTGTGATGATGAATGGGCTTAGCAGTGTAACAATGTCAAATCCTCAACACCTAAATGCAGTGTGACAGGATTAGGGGTGGGCGGAATTTGCGAAATTCACTTTCGCAAATTATCGCGAAAATGTTAAAAATCTCCGCAAACACGCGGAAATATCACGAAGATGCGGAAGTTTTTTTCCCGCCCATTCGCGGTATGTTCTGCGTGGTCGCGGCTTGCCAACTTACCCATGCGGTTGCTCGTGGGCGCGGCCATCTTGTTTTCACTTGTCTCACGGTGCATGATCGCGAGAAGAAAGACGTGATCGCGCGACGAATGATGTTACTGCGGGCGCGAACTGTCGCGAGACAGTGCAAATGGCTACCAACAATCCAACATCTCGTGGAGAACGCGACCGGATCGGGAAAACTTGACGGCGAACGCGGGGATTCAGGTAAGGCGATCGCACGCACGCAAGAATGTATTATTTTACAGCGCGAGCAAGCAAAAAATTTCCGGTAAAATGCGGATTGCGGAAATTTCGACATTTTCGCGCTCTCCGCGGAACGCGAAAATGTCAAATTATCGCAATTTCCGCGAGCTGAATGGATTTTTAGCCCAGGCCTAGACAGGATGTCTGATGCATGACTCAACATTGTCCTACGTTGATTTTCTCATGCCTGCTTTGGCACTGAGTCTGAGATAGCCTGTCCAAGACTATGTTGTGACAACAAACTTGTCTTTAGCTACAGAGGCCTACTTACTTGCATCAGCATGGAAATGATTCTCAGGATTCCTCATCAAAAACACACGTATTTGATGGGACAGATTTATGTACCAACAATCTGTGTTACATAGGAAGAGTTTTCCTGACAAACTTGTTGGTGTTTCATCATGTCAGTCAGCCCTCTGTGACACGTACTCACATTATCATTGTGGTTATGTGACATTCTCTTTGAACAACCAACTGTCAATGTCAACTGGAACTGCTATTAGACAGGACAATTACCAACATGCACATCAGTGCTGGGAGTCAACGTGATCCAGGTCTGTTCATACACATCAAAATCATTACTCAAATGAATCTTCGTGTGTACACTCTGGAATGCACCTACAATGGCTGGAGTAATGTATAAAGTTTGTATTGATGGGCTCTTAATTCAATTACTCACTATGTACCATATTCACCAGGAAAATAATTCCATGCGAAGGGAATATAATTGACATGTTGTAGCAGTGCACATGCAACATGTCCATAAGCTGATCTGTACACATTACACCAAGTCAAGGAGCCAGGAACATAGTGAGTTTTTGATCAGATCATGCACAATACATCACATATGTGTCTGACCATTGTACCTAAATGGCATATCATTGAATGAGTCATGAATTCACACAGACACAGCTTACGTCACACAGTTGATGCCATGGGGTCAAACATCATATGGTGATGGTAGTACATTCTAGTTAGTTTACTATAAGATTGTATGTGGGATTCTGTCACTAGTTCATGTCAGAATGCCACATCACTTTGAAAATGATAATCGACAACAGATGTGACATGATCACTGGAACATACTAATCATCATATACAACAGTCTACAATTGAAATTGGCTGCTGAATATCTGGAACCCTTGCACAATCATGTGAGGGCACATAGATGTTTGTGATGCTGTATGATAGCTCTGTGACATGGCTATGACATCATCCACATCATGGACTCTGCGCTTGCACCTAGATAGGGTGTTGTGAATCATATGAAGCGTTGCAACATCAAGTCCGGAGGGGCAATGCTGTCCTCCAGTATCACATGATGCTGATGTGCATAACTCTTGACTTGATGCAGCATCATCACACCAGAGGTGAGGTTCATGTGATGCATATTCAGACTGTGTACTACAACATACAGGGCCTGTGTCATTGCTTGCATATAATCCAAAGCTAGGGGAGATGCACTCACATGTGGAGTGTGGGTCCATGAATGCATCCACATCTCCTTGTGTGATCATCGGTTTTCCTGCTGCTGAAAAAGTGTGGAAAATACGATTAATGTCATTGACATCATATTTTGCAAGACTCACATATGTCATTGATTGGTTCATGATACAATTTCCTTCACTGAAATAGTCAGTTTTGGTGCCACGTTAAATACATGTTGCAATCTGCTGAGCCTGTCTTACCCACAACACATGTCTATTTCACACTGGTGGCCTAATGTGCATCCCTGCCATGGTCTGAGTGACGTAACATAATACGACCTGTCACACTGCTTCATGAATGACAAATTTGCTCTCACACCTCAATAAACGTGATGTCTGTAGGTCAAATCTGTTTTTCCACTACGCACAGGTGTATCACAAGCTTTGACATGTTGGTGACCCACATTGTGTATCTAACAGAGATTGTCGGCCAGTTGATCATGTGATGTGTACCAATATCAAAGCATGTTGGGGTGGCACAGTATATCATGACAGGCATTCGTTTTTGCCAAAAGGCAATTTCCATGCTGGGTGCATATATCTTGTGCTCAATCTAATAGGTTTCTTGTGCATTTATCCTCTGATGTGATACAATGTTGGTCATGTACTTACCACATTGTCTGCTGAGGATGAGTCCAAGGTGATCCATTAAGTCCCCATAACGGTCCACACAGTACTGCCACTGGTGCTTCCACTGCTGGACAGTCCTGTCCACACAAAACAGGTTGAGCATCTTTTCCCAGATTTGCTCCCATCTCACTTTCTGGACTTTAACATTGTATCCCTGTAGAATACGTCTCTCAGCCTCTACCAACTTGGGCAGGTAAAATGTAATAAGCCAGAGGAAGGCCCCCAAGGCCGCCTCCGACATCCTGCCCTCCCTACCCTGACCCAACATCCCCAAATACAATCTTGACCCCAAGCAAATCACAAAAAAACCACAATCAACCACTATTAACTATAGAAATATACAAAGATACGCCAGAAACGTACACCTCACAAAACAATCAGACAGTCTAAAAAAACACCTAGGGACAGAGACACAGGACTCAACAAGGACAGTATGGACAATACACTAAACCGAGAACTCTCTCAAAAACACCAAGACCAGCAGACGCCTTCCAACACCTCCACAACTAACATAATACACTGACAGTGTGGCTGAAAGAGAAAGTGAAAGTGTGCTGTACTTCTCCATAGGACAGGATGAAGACTGACATAATTTCCTGTCAGTTTGCGGCCCGTTTTCTTGCTTTGCCACAAAATTACACAAAGCTAGGGGAGCACAGCAAGATTTAATGTGTATGTATGTATTTTGGCAGTATTTTTCATGCTGGATATGAAAAACATCACCGCAAACGTGGATTTGCGTTGATTTTTTTTCAGTATATGAACCATTTTATTAGATTTGTCTGGATCAACAGCACCATATGTATTTGTGATGTGATCTGTGTGTTGTACGTTTGTGTAGTGTATCTGTACAATACGGGTACATGAGCGGTCCTGAGCTATTAGGAGGCACTATTTACTCCCAATGATGTCTGTTCATGACTGGTCATGTGTGTACGTAGAGACATGCCACAGTGTCACACATTAGGGTTGGCATTGGTGGTATGTGTCACTACATGTGAGCCTCTTACATCACATATTGCTGTGATGTCTGTGCATGTTCGATGGTCTTGAAATACAAAGGTACTTGACCAATAGGCAGTCACTACTTGTCTATGATATTTGCAAAGGTGCATGCAATGTACAACTATGACTGCACATTCACATTTGAGCATATGAATAGCTGGTGACACAGAGGGGGAAATTGGTGACAGTCTGTGCCATGGCACTAATGGCTTCATTTTCACAAGATATGTCTATGCATTTCATGCTGTGCTGTGCTATGCATGAAATGGGCTATGGTCGGTATGCAATGGCCATCTCCATTGTCAACAGCACCAACAACTGCTAACCAAGGCGTTACATGGTTTGAGTATGTTCTTGTGCAAGCAACATCACAAGATAAGTCCAGCATGTCAGCAATGAGCTAATATCAGCTGTGATATGACATTATGTAATGACTGGACAGATACCATTGTAAGTTAGTTTGGTGTTGATTCTACACATATTATTAGTACCCTATGGGCTACAAGATCTTACAGAGACAGCTCAGATAATGCATAGTGTAATATGTGTGACTGATGGTATAATGGAGCGGAAACCTCAAAATTATGCATAGCTCTGTGTTAGAAATGGGGGTCTCTAGTTGGAAATGGCTGGCCACTGTCCAAGTAGGGACCCTTCTTCCTAAGTCAGAGTAAGCAGCCTACGCCCTTTGACAACCCCTGCTCAACCCTGTGGTAACGTAGCACGAGCAGCTAGGCTTATCTCAGAGGCAGTGTGTGAAGCATTTATGACCATACACAGTAATATAATGAGGAACACTACAAATGGACACCACTCAAGTAGTTATGAAAAATAGGTATTTTTATATAGACTTAATCACAAGACCAATAACAGTAAAAATCCACAATACTATAAAAATATAATTACTTTAGAAATGCTGCAAGGAAAAATAGTTCAGGATGCACAAAATGATGTTTAGTTCAAGGCAGGGGTCTCTGCGACCCTTTTACTCACAAAGTATCTGGTTCCTGGAGCAAAGCAACAAAAATGTCGCTAAGGCGTTGTAGCGATAAATTTCCTCACGCTAACCAGCGATGCGTTGAATCCTTACCGCAAGGGAGGATGATGCGCTGGGTTGCGGGCAGGACAAAGCGACAAACTTCCTCACGCTAAGCCGGTGATGCGATGAAATCCTTGCCGCGAAGGGAGGATGATGCACCGAGCCTGTTGCGTGTGCGATCTTGCTGCATTGACAATGATGGCGCTCCACGAGGAAGCGACGATCCGGATTCGATGCGGGGAAAATGGCGAACGCTCGGCGTCCGCGCTGCGATGATCCTGTTGCGATGATTTCCAGATAGCGGGCGTTTTCAGGCCCGCAGACAGGTGCTGCGACGATCTTCGGATAGCGGGCGTTTTCAGGCCCGCAGACAGGTGCTGCGACGATCTTCGGGGTTAGCGAGCACTCGGCGAGAGCGGAGCGGTGATTTTTCTCACGCTCACCAGCTGCAGCGGCTCGCTAACGGAGGTTAGCGACGATTTTCAGCGCTCTCTTCTCAGCAGTAGAACTAGAGGCCCTGGAACACACAGAAGCCTCACCTGCAGATAGTAATCCTCGCTGGGAGGAAACAGGAGGCTGATGGTGGAGTCTGATGTGCCTGAGACTCCAGCAGGAGGCTAGCTCTCTCCTAGCCCTTGGGTGATTGCTGTAGCACAAAAATAAAAGTCCAATCAAAGTTCTTTTCCTCTTCTTGAAGTCCAGTAGTAACAGCTGCAGGCAAGTCCCAGAAACAGCACACAAGCATAAGGACAGTCCTTCTCCTGCAGATTCTTGTGGTCCCACGGACAGAGGTTCTTCTTGTTATCCAGGAGCAATACAAAATGTAGGGTTTTGTGCACAAATATTTATACCCCCAAAGTCTTTGTTCTTAGGGGTCCCAAGTCTCTGAACCCAGCCAGAACCAGTTCTGCCCAGCCCTGGAGCACTTTGTTGATCAGGCTGCATCCTTCCTTTCAGAAAGAGGGGGTCTGCCTCAGACGCACAGTGGGAGGTGGAGCCAGCATTCACCTTGCCAGGCACAGTCCTATTCAAGTGCAGGAGCTACCCCTCCCCTCACACCAAGGCAGGTCGCTCTATTCAACCCAGGTCTGACTCAGCCTGCCCTGTCCCTCCAAAACCAGACAGCCAATACACATCATAGCAGAGCAAACCGGAAGGCTTAGGCAAGAAAGTACCTATACTCTAAAAGTGGTAGTTTCAAACACAGAATATAAAAATAACCTTCACTAAAAGATGTATTTTAATATTCTGAGCTCAGGCATACTAGATTCGTTTTTCTACCATGTTCTGTGGGTCAGTTAGGACTATAGAATGTAATAGCCCAGACCTCCCATTCTGGCCTATGGAGAACAGGTAGCCTTACAGTAGTGAAAAACGAAATGGGGTGTAATTCACTACTAGGACATGCTACATACATCAGGGCATGTCCTACCTTACACATACAATGCGCCCTATCATAAGGGGGGCTTACAGGATGCCAAGGGAAGGTTTAGGGGCTGGGAAGTGGGTGCACTTCACAGCCAAGATGGCAGTTCTGGACTGCACGCAGACACTGCAGTGGCAGGTCTGAGACACACTTTTCAAGCTGCTTCTGTGGGTGGCACAAACCAGTGCTGCAGGCCCACCAGCAGCATTCGGTTTACCAGCCCTGGGCACACACAGGCCATGCTACTAGGGACTAACGGGTAAACCAAATAAGCCAATCATGGATGTACCAATTCATATGTCATCTTTACAAAGGGAGCATTCGCGCTGTGGCACTGAATGGCAGTGGCACAGCGCCCAGAGCATCTATAACCAGCAAAAACAGAGGAGACACAGCGAAAAAATGGAAGGGAGACTCACGCCAATGGTGCCAGGTCTAACACACGTCACCTCCAGCTGAAATGTGGGGAGAACTACCCATCCCCTGGGAGGTTCTCATCACTAAGGCGGAAAAATCTGGACAGACCATCAGCATTGGCATGTTCTGTACCAGGGCGGTGTTCCACCGTAAAGTCCATACCCTGTAGGGAAATGGACCACCTTAACAACTTGGGATTCTCACCCCTCATCTGCATTAACCACCTGAGGGGCCTGTGGTCGGTCTGAACCCGGAAGTGAGTCCCAAACAGGTATGGTCTCAGCTTCTTCAGCGCCCAGACCACAGCAAATGCCTCTCGCTCGATCGCACTCCACCTCTGTTCCCGTGGAAGTAACCTCCTACTGATGAAGGCTACAGGTTGGTCTAGTCCCTCCTCATTCATCTGTGACAGAACAGCCCCCACCCCATGCTCTGAAGCGTCTGTCTGGACAATAAATTCCTTATCAAAGTTGGGCGCCTGGAGTACGGGTGCTGTACACATGGCCGTCTTGAGAGCATCAAAAGCTTTCTGACAGGTGTCAGTCCAGTTCACAATCTTGGGCTGCTTCTTGGAAGTCAGCTCAGTCAAGGGGGCAACAATGCTGCCATACCCCTTGACAAACCTCCTGTAATAACCTGTGAGTCCTAAGAAGGCCCTCACCTGGGTCTGGGTCCTTGGGGACTCCCAAGCCAGGATGGTCTCAATCTTGGGCTGTAGAGGGGCCACCTGGCCACTCCCTACCTGGTGTCCTAAGTACACCACCGAACCCTGCCCAATCTGGCACTTACTGGCCTTGATTGTGAGGCCTGCTCTGCGCAGCGCCATCAACACTTCCCAGAGGTGGCGTAAGTGGTCCTCCCATGAGGAACTAAATACGGCAATGTCGTCCAGGTAGGCGGCACTGAAATCCTCCAGCCCAGCCAACACCTGGTTGACCAACCTCTGAAAAGTGGCAGGGGCATTCTTCATCCCAAAGGGCATCACACGGAACTGGTAGTGCCCATCTGGGGTGGAGAATGCGGACCTCTCCTTTGCCCCATCAGTTAAGGCGATCTGCCAGTACCCAGACGTTAGATCAAACGTGCTGAGGTACCGGGCAGCCCCCAACCGATCCATGAGCTCATCAGCTCTGGGGATGGGGTGCGCGTCGGTCCTCGTGACCGAATTGAGACCTCGGTAGTCCACACAGAACCTAAGTTCTGGAGTGTCACCAGGCGCTGCAGCCTTTGGTACCAAGACCACGGGGCTGGACCAAGGGCTGCTAGAGGACTCAATCACCCCTAGGGCAACCATTTTGGAGACCTCCTCCTTAATGCAGGCCCTTACCCTGTCGGTCACCCTGTAAGCCTTGTGCTTGACAGGAGGACTGTCCCCGGTGTCTACCTCATGGACGCACCAGTCAGTGACACCAGGTACTAGGGAAAATAACTCTGGGAATTGCCCCAACAGCTGGTGGCAATCTCTCTGCTGTTCTGGGGTCAGGGTGGTGGAGAGGACCACACCCTCCACTGACCCATCCTTCTCTCCTGCACACAGGAGGTCAGGAAGAGGCTCACTCTCCTCCTCCATCCCTGCATCTGTGGCAAGAAGCATGCCCACTTCAGACCTCGCAAAGTGGGGCTTTAGGCGATTCACATGCAGGACCCACAGGGGGTTCCTGGGAGATTTAAAATCCACCAAATAGGTAACTTGACTTTTTCGCTCCACCACCTCAAATGGACCGGTCCACTTATCTTGGAGCACACAGGGCTCCACTGGGGCCAGTACCCAAACCTTTTGACCAGGTTGAAACTCGACCAGAGTGGCATTCTGATCGTGCCAACGTTTCATCTCCTCCTGGCTGGCTTCCAGATTTGCCTCAGCAATGTTTCTGAAACGCCGAGTTTGGTTCTTGAATGCCAGGATGTAGCTAAACACATCCTGGGGAGGTTTCCTGGGAGATTGCTCCCAGCCTTCCTTGACCAAACTCAGAGGCCCTCTTACCGGATGGCCATAGAGCAGTTCAAAAGGGCTGAACCCTAAGGACTTCTGTGGCACTTCACGGTATGCAAACAACAGGCATGGCAAGAGGACGTCCCACTTACGCCTCAGGGGCTCCTCTAGGCCCATGATCATGCCCTTCAAGGTCCGGTTGAATCTCTCAACCAGACCGTTACCCTGGGGGTGGTAAGGAGTGGTGAACTTGTAAGTCACCCCACACTCCTTCCACAGAGACTTCATATACTGGGAGATGAAGTTGGTCCCCCTGTCGCTCACCACCTCTCTGGGGAAGCCCACACGGCAGAAGATCCCCATCAGTGCACGTCCCACCACGGGGGCCGTCACTGTCCTGAGCGGGATGGCTTCAGGGTACCGGGTGGCATGGTCCACCAAGACCAGGATGTACCTGTTGCCCATGGCTGTCTTGGGGTCCAGAGGCCCCACAATGTCAATGCCCACTCGCTCGAATGGGGTGCTAGCAACTGGGAAGGGTTGGAGTGGGGCTTTGATCTTCCCCCCACTCTTCCCACTTGCCTGGCAAGTCTCACAGGTCCTACAATACGTATCTGAACTCTTGTGCATCTGGGGCCAATAAAAGTGGGTGACCAGCCTTTCAAAGGTCTTGGTCTGCCCCAGATGTCCTGCCAATGGAATGTCATGAGCCAACCCCAGTAGGAAGGTTCTGAAGCACTCAGGTACCACCAGCACACGGGCTGACCCCGGCTCAGCAACCTTAGGCTCGCTATACAGGAGACTGTTCTCCCAATAAATCAGATGTGAACCGGACATATCACCTGCTGCCTGGGCTGCAGCCTGTTGCCGCATACCCTCAAGAGAGGGGCAAGTTCTCTGCTGTTCACAAAACTCCTCCCTGGTGGGCCCCCCTTCCTGCTGCCACTGGGTCAGGTCAGGCAGGTCCCCCAGGTCGGTACTCTGCTCCCCGGTAGGCTCCAGGGCATCCCCCTCAGGGTCTGCTCCCTCCTGGGCCGTGGGAACCAAGGGGGCCGGTTTCCCGCGCCCCCTGCCCCCTCCCTCTAAGGCAGGGACCTGGGCCATATTCTCAGGCTCCAGGTCTTTCTCAACACTCTCTTTGGCTGCCATGGACCGAGTGGTAGCACATGCCCACTCAGGCAGTCCCAACATTTTCAAGTGAGCTCTCCTCTCCACTGTAGCCCACGGTGAGTTCTCTAAATCATTGCCCAACAGACAGTCCACAGGCATGGCGGGCCTCACAGCCACCTGAAGAGTTCCTGAGACCCCCCCCCCACTCAAAGGGAACCTGAGCCACCTCACATTGGCTCTCTGTGTTGTCTGCAGACACTACTGGGTAGAATGCATGGGGCACAACCTGCTCTTTGGACACCAACCGGGAGCTGACAGCAGTTACACTGGCTCCTGTGTCCCTCAGAGCCTCCACTCTATGGCCATTGACGGTTACCCACTGCCTGTATTTTTTAGTGTTATCAGGCAGTGCAGGCTTAGGAACCATTTCAAAGTCTCCTAGTGAGACAAGGGTCAACTCTACGGGGTCCCACCCACCTGGGGCACCCATCTCCTCCTCCCCCAGGGCTACACTAGCAAGCTGGCGGGGCGGTGCACGGGGTGGTGCAGGAGTATCCTTTTGGGGACACTGGGGGTCAAAGTATCTGTGGCCCACCTGGCCACACTTAAAACAAGTAGGGGGCCTCCTTGGAACAGGATTACCTGTTGGAGGCACTGGCTTCTTATCTGGTGGAGGCTGGGATACCACTGCCTGGTTCCCTTGAGAATTATCTTTGGGCCCTCGGTGGAACTCCCTTGGTTTACCCCTGTCCCCCCCACCTCTCTGCTGGGGACCCTGCCCATCTTTGGCGAAGTCTCCCACTGGACCCTTGCGAACCCGGGTGCTCACCCAGCGGTCCGCCTCCTCAGCAAGCTTCCTAGGGTTAGTCAGCTTGCAATCTATCAGATGCTGGCGTAGCTCAGGAAAACAGTTACTAGAAAAATGCTCCCATGCAATCAAGTCATACAGTTGCTCAAAAGTTTCTACTTTGCTGCCTTTTACCCAGCGCTCCATTGCTCTGCCAAAAAAAGACACATATTCAACCCACGTGGTACCCTCTATCTTCTTGCAGGTTCTAAATCTCTGCCTGTACATTTCAGGGGTCAAACCATAGTGGGTAATCAAAGCTTCCTTCATGTGGGCATAAATCATCCTACTTTCGGGGGGTAGGTCCAACAAGGTATCCCTCCCCTCACTCACAAAGCGTCCCCACAACCCCGCTCCCCAATCCTTCTCAGGGACCCGGTGGGACACCATGGCTAATTCATAAGCGGCAAACCATTGCCCAATATCCTCACTTTTATGAAAATCCTTAATAACCTCTTTAGGTATATACACTCTACTCTCAGTATGCACTACTGGTATGCTGCCACCAGAGGGGGAGATCTCAATACTCTTGGCCTTAATCTCCAACTCCCTCAAAATTCTCTCATGTTCAAATTTCATCTTCATTATCTCAACTTCTAACTTCTTATTCTCTAGGTCTCTCTGACCATCCAATTTGAGCTTAGCCAGCTCCATATTATGCCGCCTATCTCTCTCCCTGTCCTCCATCTCTTCTGGAGACAGACCCCTTGAGGACACACTAGTGCCCGGGCTGGAAACTGCTTTATCCCCTATCAAATCTACAATTTCTTCCTGCTGCCCTCCTGCATTCTCTCCCCCCTCCACAGGCCCTTCCTCATTCCTAGGGGCATCCCTGGCTTCTAGCCAGGCCTTCAAAGCCTTGTAGTACTCTTCCCTTTTAGTGAGACCTGTGATAGGGACTGTGAAGCGTTTGCAAAAATATTTGAGCTGCTTGGCATTGTAGGTGTCTAATTTCTCTTCTTCCCAGGAGAGATCCTCAGAGGCATTGGATCTGGGCTTGCCCATTGTAGCAATAACTGGCAATAACGATCAAAAATAGAATCAGAAAATCTCCAAAAACGTACGTGGTTATGTTATGGTCTGCACTCACTAGTAGTGTACACTATAATTACTGTATGCAATCATAAATGCAAGTCCAGATCCCACCGCTGCCACCAATGTTAGAAATTGGGGTCTCTAGTTGGCAATGGCTGGCCACTGTCCAAGTAGGGACCCTTCTTCCTAAGTCAGAGTAAGCAGCCTACACCCTTTGACAACCCCTGCTCAACACTGTGGTAACGTAGCACGAGCAGCTAGGCTTATCTCAGAGGCAGTGTGTGAAGCATTTATGACCATACACAGTAATATAATGAGGAACACTACAAATGGACACCACTCAAGTAGTTATGAAAAATAGGTATTTTTATATAGACTTAATCACAAGACCAATAACAGTAAAAATCCACAATACTATAAAAATATAATTACTTTAGAAATGCTGCAAGGAAAAATAGTTCAAGATGCACAAAATGATGTTTAGTTCAAGGCAGGGGTCTCTGCGACCCTTTTACTCACAAAGTATCTGGTTCCTGGAGCAAAGCAACAAAAATGTCGCTAAGGCGTTGTAGCGATAAATTTCCTCACGCTCACCAGCGATGCGTTGAATCCTTACCGCAAGGGAGGATGATGCGCTGGGTTGCGGGCAGGACAAAGCGACAAACTTCCTCACGCTAAGCCGGTGAAGCGATGAAATCCTTGCCGCGAAGGGAGGATGATGCACCGAGCCTGTTGCGTGTGCGATCTTGCTGCGTTGACAAAGATGGCGCTCCACGAGGAAACGACGATCTGGATTCGATGCGGGGAAAATGGCGAACGCTCGGCGTCCACGCTGCGATGATCCTGTTGCGATGATTTCCAGATAGCGGGCGTTTTCAGGACCGCAGACAGGTGCTGCGACGATATTCGGATAGCGGGCGTTTTCAGGCCCGCAGACAGGTGCTGCGACGATCTTCGGGGTTAGCGAGCACTCGGCGACAGCGGAGCGGTGATTTTTCTCACGCTCACCAGCTGCAGCGGCTCGCTAACGGAGGTTAGCGACGATTTTCAGCGCTCTCTTCTCAGCAGTAGAACTATAGGCCCTGGACACACAGGAGCCTCACCTGCAGATAGTAATCCTCGCTGGGAGGAAACAGGAGGCTGATGGTGGAGTCTGATGTGCCTGAGACTCCAGCAGGAGGCTAGCTCTCTCCTAGCCCTTGGGTGATTGCTGTAGCACAAAATAAAAGTCCAATCAAAGTTATTTTCCTCTTCTTGAAGTCCAGTAGTAACAGCTGCAGGCCAGTCCCAGAAACAGCACACAAGCATAAGGACAGTCCTTCTCCTGCAGATTCTTGTGGTCCCACGGACAGAGGTTCTTCTTGTTATCCAGGAGCAATACAAAATGTAGGGTTTTGTGCACAAATATTTATACCCCCAAAGTCTTTGTTCTTAGGGGTCCCAAGTCTCTGAACCCAGCCAGAACCAGTTCTGCCCAGCCCTGGAGCACTTTGTTGATCAGGCTGCATCCTTCCTTTCAGAAAGAGGGGGTCTGCCTCAGACGCACAGTGGGAGGTGGAGCCAGCATTCACCTTGCCAGGCACAGTCCTATTCAAGTGCAGGAGCTACCCCTCCCCTCACACCAAGGCAGGTCGCTCTATTCAACCCAGGTCTGACTCAGCCTGCCCTGTCCCTCCAAAACCAGACAGCCAATACACATCATAGCAGAGCAAACTGGAAGGCTTAGGCAAGAAAGTACCTATACTCTAAAAGTGGTAGTTTCAAACACAGAATATAAAAATAACCTTCACTAAAAGATGTATTTTAATATTCTGAGCTCAGGCATACTAGATTCGTTTTTCTACCATGTTCTGTGGGTCAGTTAGGACTATAGAATGTAATAGCCCAGACCTCCCATTCTGGCCTATGGAGAACAGGTAGCCTTACAGTAGTGAAAAACGAAATGGGGTGTAATTCACTACTAGGACATGCTACATACATCAGGGCATGTCCTACCTTACACATACAATGCGCCCTATCATAAGGGGGGCTTACAGGATGCCAAGGGAAGGTTTAGGGGCTGGGAAGTGGGTGCACTTCACAGCCAAGATGGCAGTTCTGGACTGCACGCAGACACTGCAGTGGCAGGTCTGAGACACACTTTTCAAGCTGCTTCTGTGGGTGGCACAAACCAGTGCTGCAGACCCACCAGCAGCATTCGGTTTACCAGCCCTGGGCACACACAGGCCACGCTACTAGGGACTAACGGGTAAACCAAATAAGCCAATCATGGATGTACCAATTCATATGTCATCTTTACAAAGGGAGCATTCGCGCTGTGGCACTGAATGGCAGTGGCACAGCGCCCAGAGCATCTATAACCAGCAAAAACAGAGGAGACACAGCGAAAAAATGGAAGGGAGACTCACGCCAATGGTGCCAGGTCTAACACTCTGCATACCCCACTCATCCATGTTCAAGCATGTTGATGACTCAGATTCACATGTGAACATGTCATAGTTCCTTTGGCATGGCAAGGCAGCACTTTGCATGCCACAGTCCTTGCAACAGCCAAAGTAGCGATGCCTGTGAGCACAAGCAGTCCAAATGGCCTGAAGATCATGCTGTGCCTTTGTATTAGACCCTCGTGTCTAGACACAAATACTGCTGAATTACAGCAGACTGGCATGGATGACAATGCCTGCGTTGTGCCTGGTATGGTTGGCCCATTTTCTTGAGATTCTTGTGTGAACAATGAACATTACCTGATGGCAAGGTGTCTCAGGGTATTGTTTGAACATCACTGACATGAGAAGTATGTATGGTGCAACTTGTCGTGTTGATCATTGAAAGAGCTACTGGTAATTTACAAATGTTAGTGTGCATTGCTGGACACACACCATGAGGACACTGATGTAACAGGGTAGACCTTCTATCTCTTTGAATGTCCTCTGAACGTCATTAAGCAAGAGTAGGTTGCGCTGGCCGTCACTGTCGAGGATGAGGCCCATCTACTCTAACAGACATTTGTGTAGTGATATTTTATTTCACAGAGTTACATTAGGTGTTTTTTTCAGGTAAAACAATGTGATAGCATCTTTGTTTGTTGTCATTATGTAAAAGAAATTCTTATTATTTGATACCTCCTTGCTGTTCCTGCAGCAGAAGCTGTGGTGTGTCTAGCATCTACCTCTTCATCCTGGCCATCCGCTGGATTGTCCTGCTCCTCCTTGTCTTCATCCAATGGTTTGTTTGTGCATACACAAATATTGTGCAGAATGCAACATGCCATTATGATCTTGCAAACAAGTTCAGAACTCTACAAGAGTCTGCCCCCCGATATGTCTAGGCACTGGAACCTGGATTTGAGGACTCCAAATATCCATTCAACAATGGCTCTTGTGCGTCCTCGTGCAACATTGTAGTCTCTCTAGGCCTGTGTGTGGGTCACTTTGATGGGCGTCATCAGCCATGGCGAGAGTGCATATCCTTGATCACCTGAAACAGATTAAAGAGATATGTGTCCATTTGTATTAGTGCCTGCTGTGTTTGCAGAGTGGCTTTTTAGGTGTGTGTGCATTGTGCAACTTTGTGCTTTCTGGTTTTTCAGGTAGATTTTCCAACAATTTACCAGCATCATGGAAATTAACTTTCCGATACTTGACAATCTACATATCATCATGTTGTCATTGTCCAGGTCCTGTATATTTCCGCCATGTTGTGACTCTCAGGATGTATTGGTCACTAAAAAAAGGTAAATGATAGTTTCCTTACAGGCCCATTGCACAAACAGATCGTCTCCTGTGCACATATTGTAGAGGGTGCACCATTGGCACATGTGCCCGATTAAGCATGCATCTTAACTTTTTGGCGATTGCTATGTTGGAACATCATCTAGGTACCTTATTGGGAGTGATTGTGCTGAGGGTAGCTGAGAGTATAAATCCTTATATGATAAACTTTGAACTCATTGTGGGCTCTTTATATCCAGCTCGCCCCCAAGGTGGGTCAGGTGACTGTGGCAATGCTAACTGGTGCACCCGACTTACTGGGACATGTGAAAACAACATACATATGCATTGATGTACTTGTGCATGAGTTGACTAAGACTCTGCATGTATGCATGTTGGGGTAATACACATCAATTTTGCCATGTGTGTCTGTTCTCAAACAACACACATTATGATTTCTGATTTTGTGCATCAGATTGATACACCTCACCAGAGGAGTCATGTGGATGCACAACATGTGTTGAGAATGTGATTTGGATGGTTTGTATGCTCCATTCTGCGACAACACAGATTGATGTGTAAACAACTTTCTGGCACATGCATCAAGCAAAAATCACCTCGCAAAAATACAGAATCGCTAAAATCTCCCGCTAGCGAGTGGCAAACAACGAATCCCAATGCATCAACACCAATAGCGAAAAAATAAAGAATCGCAAAAAAAATCCCCGTTAAAATAAAGAATCGCAAAAAAAACCCCGTTAAAATAAAGAATCGCAAAATAAAGAATCGGAGATACCGAAATTACAAATAGCGCCTGGCATTAGCTAATCGCAAATAAAGAATCGCTAATGAATGCATCAAAAGTCGCAAATACCGAAAATCTCAAAAATCGCTATTTAGCATGAGCAGATTAAGGGGAATCAGAACCAGGAGGTAAAGTTGCAGAAAAATAAAAAAAATCCCAGAACAACTCACAAGTGTTCCACAGATGCAATCAATCAGAAAGCCATACAAATTGGGCCTGGAGACCCTGTTTCCTTTCACAAAATGGCAGCCCTCTACGTGCTTGCAAGGAGGATGAGAATAAATGCTGCAGCACAGCGCAGGAGAACGATCCAGGAGAGAGTATTCAGAGTGCGCATTACATTGCTTGGACAAAATGAGGATGAGGTATACGACAAGTACCGTCTCAATCGTGCAATGATAATGTGCCTAATTGCTGACCTGGAACCACTACTGCAGCACCAGACACGTCGGACCAATGCCATTCCTGCGCCATTCCAGGTCCTATGCAGCCTGCACCTACTGGCGTCTGGAAGTTTCCAGGGGGTCATAGCGGTAGCGGGAGGCATATCACAAAGCGCACTATCACGCTTCTTCCATAAATTCTTTGATGACATGCTGACAATGATACATACCCACATCAGCTTCCCACAGCAGATGGACCACACCAAACAGGAATTCTACCAGGTGACCCAATTCCCCCATGTCATAGGATGCATTGACTGCACGCATGTCCCCATCTGTCCACCCTCAGCCAATGAGTACATCTTCCGTAACAGGAAGTGCTATCACTTCATCAACGTGCAGGCCGTGTGCGATGCCAAGCACATTATCACGGACATAGTGGCACAATTTCCAGGGAGCACACACGACTCCTATATATTCAGACACAGTGGCATCCACAGGCGTCTGCTCAATGGAGAATTCGGAGAGGGACTCCTGCTTGGTACGTAAACATACCTATTCATAACATCTGTATCACACATGTATCATCATGACTGACGCTAAGCCTTTGCTTTCATCCTGTAGGTGACAGTGCATACGCCCTGCGGGAATATATCCTCACCCCCTACATCAACCCAGCAACACCACAGGAGCAACGCTACAACGCGGCCCACATTAGCACCAGAAATGTGATTGAGAGGACATTCGGGATCCTGAAGAGTCGCTTCCGGATCTTACAGAAGACTGGTGGTGCTTTGCAATATAAACCAGACACCTGCTGCAGGATTGTAGCAGTATGTGCCATGCTGCACAACATTGCAACCAGAAGGGGGATACCCATAGAGGTGGACAGGAATGACAACTACCGAAATGATCAACCACCCGCACAACACCGACAGTCACACGTTCCAAACACAGCTGAAGGTCAAAGGAGGCAGACATACATCACACAACATCATTTCAGAGCCAGGTAAGAATGAGCCATGACGATATCATTAGGAGTGCTACTGTTTACTTCACATGAGCACTTTTGTAGGTAATGTTACACTGACATGCAAATTAGAGTTCCCCCACACATTGTGGGCAAAACAATGACCGTTGGCTTCACGGGAGTGCAAATGCAAAATTAAAGTGGGCCATGGTTACCTCACCATGGTCAGGGATGCAGGACTGAATGTCTAGTGGCACTTCCCACGAACACCCAGCCTCCTATCGCGTGTCTCCTCCACCTCACCACGCTGTGTTTCTGTGGCTGTGGAGCAGCGCGAACTGTGCCTCCTGGTGCAGGTCTCCAGCACCGACATGCTGCTCACACTGGATGCAGCCTCACTGCCATCCTCCCCTCCCAAGTTGCTGCCACTGAATGTCCCAAGTGTTCCACTGCAGTGGCCACCTGGCCTAAGGCCTTCGCCACGTCACCACAGTAATGTCTGAGGTCCACCTGCAGTGACACGGAGAGGCGGGACAACACAGCAGTGCTGTTGCAGAGCTTTGTGATGGCCCTGGTCGATGCTGTGGAACGGAGCAAGTTCTGCCTATGCCTCCGGCGCTCGCTGTGTTGTCCTGCTCGGATGGCATGGGTGAGCTCCTGGAGGTTCTGACTAATGTCCCTATTGCCCTCTGCCACAACTGTGGTCATGTGCCGCACAGCGTCAGTTAGAGTGTACATATGTTTGGCGAGTCGTGAAATATTGAGGTTCATTGTCCCCATGTGTCTCCCCTGCAGGCGCTGAACACGCAGCATCTGGACCTCGACTCCACCATAAATGTTCCTTGCCTGGTTGGCTCCCTCGGCAGTACTGCGCATGGACCTGCACCGCTGCGTGACTCTGCCACGTGCTGGTGGTGGTGCTGGCGGTGTGACACCTGTATGACTTTGCCCACTTGTGGGTGCAGGACTCGGGCATGCATCCATCACCTGCAGGGAGGGGACATGTGCCCTGCGACTTGGTGGTATTGTCGCTGGTGTTGGTGGTGGCGGTGGTGGTGGTGGTGGTATTGTCGCTGGTGGTGGTGGTGGTGGTGGTATTGTTGCTGGTGGTGGTGGGGATTGACCTTCCTGCGGAGTGTCGCCATCGCTATCTGCTGGTGTTTCGGAGATGATGAGGCGCTCACTATCATCTGAATCCCCAGGAGATGCATCTGTGTATGAAACAGTGCATTGTTAGTTTATTTTGTGACTACATCTGTTTGTCATTCTGCATTTATGTCCTACAATGAATTACATGATTTGACTCTCTGTTGGCCCTGTACTGCTGATCTCATTTATTTAGCATTTGTGACTATACATGCACACTTTGCTGACATGACTACGACTCCCATGATGCAATACTGATGTGAGGGCATATGTGTTATGCACTTCTGCCTGCACACTGTGATTGACCTGGGGGGATGGGGATGGGTATACGATACACAGCGTATGGGCACAGGCATGCATCTTACCTTGTTCTGTGGTGGCTGTGCCGGAGGTGTCCATCTGCGTTACTCCCACGACTGCCTCTGGCTCAATGGTCCCCTCTACGTGCTCCTCCAGGGCAGTGTTTGCAGGTACTGTGGATGGCCCCCCTCCTGTGCCAGCTGCCTCCTTGACCGTTTCAGCAATTCTTTCCTTTGCCGTCTTCCTGAGGTCATACCACCTCTTCTTTAGGTCGTCGATGCTGCAGTGCGTCACTCCCACAGCATTCACCCTCTCCCTGATGCGAAGCCAAATTTTCCTCTTCTCAGCTTCGGGCACCTTGAGTGACAGCTTGCCAAACAGCTTGTCATGCTTGCTGCTCACCCCCTCGATCAAGTGCTCAAGTTCCCTGTCAGAGAACTTTCTCTTCCTCTTCCTGGGCGTGTCTGCAGTGGCTGGTGCATCCTTGTCCATCCTGGATGAAGGTAGGGTGGATGGTTTCAGTGGGTGAATTCTCTTGCCTCAGCCTGTGTGCTCTGCCTCCTCCTGTGAGCTCCTCAGGGCAGTGAATGAGGGTGGGGCTGGTTGACTTCCTGGTTGTGATATCATCAGCCCGCTTCTAGAGCGACCCGTTTTTAGCGAATTCGCTAATACCGAACTCGCTAATACCGAATTCGGTAATACCGAATTCGGTAATTGTTATTCGTTATTTTCAGAAATCGCTATTGAGTATTCGGTAAATAATAGCGATTTTTAAGGAATCGCTGAGATTTACCGAATCTGTTCATGCATTCCGAAATTTATTTATCGCTATTAAGGAAACGCTTTTCGGGATGTTGATGCATGTGCACCTTTGTTGATTATTTGCATGCATTTGGTGTTCCCTTCATGCATCACTACTTGCAGACCCATGATGCAGGTACGCCCGCTGCATTGTGCATGGCTGACTTTGCTTTTGCATGTCAGCTAATTGTGCACTATCACAAGTGAGAGGGGGTGATCTGTCATCTTGTACATATGGTACATATGTTGATTTCAAGATGTATGTAGCACAGCAGAAGCATATGTTATATGTCATGTACTGAATTGGTTATTTTCATTTTTGTCTGAGGAGTTCTACAAAATCTGTATTCCAAGGGTGCCATAGTGGTTTGTGTGAGATTTTTTTGGGCTACTCCCTTGTTGTGCTGTCTTACATATGTCTTGACTATTTCGCATTGTGTGCTTGTGTATATTGGTTTGACCTGTTTCAAGGTGTGTCGTATTACAATGGCTACATGTGGATTCCCACATATTTGAGCAGCATGCGTGTGTACTTGAGGTGTGTGGCGTGTTCAGTTAGTACTTACCAACAACCAGTCCATTTCCCTATGTGCCATTCTCAAACTGCTGGTTGATGATCGATTGGCGAAAGATGTAGGAATAATGCACACTCCCAGGGAACTTAGCGACATTATTGATGAACAGGCCCAGGTGGTCCACAATTGCCTGGATGTTCATTGAGTGTGTGTGCTTCCTGTTACTGTATATATGTGCAGTGTCCACAGGAGGCACAAGTAGAACATGGGTGCGGTCATTTGCCCCTAACACATTCAGAAACCCAGCAATGTCATAGAAGCCTTGCTTGTTGTCAAGATGTTTCTGTGCAGTGTTGGGGCAGTGTAGGTGCTGTGGCGTCAGGCTGATAATGTCAACCAAGACATTTGGTAGGAACCTAGAGAAGGCTGATTGTGAAACTCCACCCACTCTGGCAGTGGTTGGTTGGAAGGTACCGGAGGCCAACATGTTCAGCACTGCAAATAGCTTTGACTACGGAGGGATGTTTGTGCAGCACTGTGATGAATGCCTGCAGCATTGGCGCTATCTGTGTGAGTATGCATAAGATGGAGGTCCTTTTCAGCCTGTAGTGGGATATCACATCCTCTGGCCTGAAGTCTATCAGGGTGATGTTTTTTCAGTAGACTCGCTCTCTTCTTTGGCGCTGCCTCTGTGGTGGTACTGGTGGCAGTGGCGGTGGTGGTGGTTGTGGTCTTCTTGGGGTTCCAAGCTGCAAGTGTAGTACCTCCATGACATCTTTAGGTAAAAAAATGAGGGTCTGGGTTAGTCTCCCTTATGTACAGATGTGTTTGCATAATTTTTTAGACCAGCTTTTTTCTGGTCTTAAAAACCAGCAGCAAACTGGCCTTAGCAGCAGTTTTTTTAAAGTATCGCCGGACAAATAAATCATGGTAAATATCGCAAAGTGGGGTTAGCGGCTATTTTTTCACGGGAACGCACACCTTGCATCTCATTTTCGCTAAGTCCCGCTAACAGAAGTGGCGATCCCAAAAACGCACATTTATGCAGCAAAACTACCGCTAACTGTGGTTAACGGCAACTTGTAAATCCGTCGATAAAAAAAAAGCCGCCGTAGCGTCATAAAATTGATGCCACGGCTGCGTTAACTCCTTGTACATATGCCCCTTTGTGTGCTGATAGATGTTGTATTGTTAGTTAGAGAGCAGAGACCTTTAGGATTTTATGAGGTACAGACCTCTAATGCGATTCCTCTCATTGTGTAGCTTCATGCTCTATTCTCTAGACATGGAGTACTTTTATGAAAGACTCTATCATGCTGACACCTGTTCCTTGCATCCTATAGTTTACCAGGTTTTCCCCAAAGTTAGCAGAGACTAGGTGAAGCTATATTTTATTAGCGATACTAATGACTAGGCAGGAGGATTGAAATCTGCAAATAAGCCTTCAGATTCTCTTTCTCATCTTTTGTATCGCAGTTACCGAGTTTTTGGTATGCCTCCTATGGTTTAGACTGAATTTTAGGATATTTGGACTCATTCTTGTGATACTATATTTCTACAATATGCTTTTGAGACTCATCTATATTAGTTTGTTTCTGAGTCTGTAAAAAACCCTTTAACTTTCTTCATTAGTCCTAGTCTTATTGTGTGACTAGTTGGTTACACTGTTATTGCGATATGCAATGTAGGTTTACTTCTGGTTACCTCTCACGCAACTAATAAAAGGTCCGCCGATCAAGTAGAGAAAATACCAACAGGGTTAGGGCATTCTCATATGGTAGCAGAGGATAGTTCTGTTCTTTAAATAGAGGGATGTAAAAAAGTTACTTTAGACTATTTTAAACCCAAACCCCAGTCCCTAGAGTCTATGTTTTGAATTGGGAAGCAGCAAACTTCCAGAGGTTCAGAAGAGAGAGGTGGTAGCAGCAGAGGAGTGAGTATTAATAGGGTTGTGTGTTGCATTGGCTGATATGTAGTTTGCAGTGTGTATGAGAACAGTGTGAGGTCTAGAGAGCTGTTTGAGGGTTGTGCAAGTGTGGTGTTAAGTTGAAGTTGTTTTCGGGTCCAACGTGACCTAAGATCCTGGGATGATATTAAAAGTGTAGAAGATACTGTATTGCAATTTGTCTGCAAAGTGTTTGTGGGTTTTGTCGTGAGATGTCTTTGACCTCCCAATTGAGATAGAGACTTTTTTTCCATTTGTTAAAGTGAGAGATGGTCAGTGCTGTGAGCCATTTGCGCAATGGGAAATTATGCTGATCAGGATGATACCCCGCAGTTCAAGGTTTGAACGCGTGTCAGAATGGAAACATTTATTTGGTGATTGCATTCTGTTGATTTCTTTAGAAAAGCAGACAATTGTTGTTAACTGTGGTTTGTATTACAGGTGTTTTGTGTGTTGGTGAAGGGAGAGTATTTGTTGAAATTGTAAAGGAGGGTGAGCCACTGTGAGGAGCAAGATTGGCGTCATAGTGTGCAACGCCGAGGTTGGCGGCGTGGAAGCTTAATAAAATAGTCACAGACACAGGTGAATTTCAAAGGCAGCTTTAAACATATATACAGGGACAGATGGCATAGAAAAAACAAATGTCTGAATTGCAGAAGTTCAACACAGTCTTATATCCCCCATAACACAAAAGGCATTTCATTATATGTCAAAAGAATAAGAGAGATTCTCTGCAGCTATGAACTAATACATCACTTATCCATGCTACAGACAGTTCAGTTAAAACAATTATTAGATACAGAGCCACTCAGAAGATGCTAATATTGCGTGCTACCTGCATGTTACAAGGTGATGGTGTTCACATCCTTCCCACGTGTTCAGACTTGGACAGTAGGATTTTCCAAGCTTAAGCAATGCTGTAACCTATCAGAGGTAGATGCATTGTCTCATCCATATATGGTGTGCTAACAGTGCCTAAGGGTCTCTTTGCTGGACTAATATGCATTTGCAAGTCATGAGTGATGTTCTTGAACAAGCCTTGCATTATATTGCGTTAGAAGCTGTTTACTTGGAGCAGAGTACATCAGTTCGCAAAAGTTTAAAATATAAGCTGTGTACGTTCTACAGGTCTTATCATCATTGACTATAACAGAACTCACCAAGACAAAATGGATTCCATGCATGTCAGAAAAACATTATTCCACAGTGGGTAGGTATAAAACCGTGCTGTTATTGATTGTTCATTTCATATGGTGCCACGTTGTAATTGGTGGAGAAAAACATTGTGTTGGAATGGAACATATTCTGATTTGTATTGCTAACAAAGTTGCTGGGAAAATAACATGTTTTAAAATATTGAGCGATTTGGTGAGGGGAGATGTGACAATACTCATCTGAGAGGTAGAAGAGGCGCCAACTGAGGATATGGCAGGGCATTATATGAAGATAAACGTAGGGCTACACACATGTATTTGGCTTTGTCAATGGCACAAGATCACAGAGAAAGAATGTACACTGGTGTTTCCACGATATGGTACGTTTAATGTAAGAATCATCAAAAACTTGAGAAGAATTTTATACAAAATGAAACCGTTACCTAAACCTGCACAGTTAGAGGCACACAATGCTTGGGAGCATCGGTGCATGCCAGAGAAAGGGAGAAATATCGGGGTAGAAAGGCAGTGCAGACAAGTGTGGATGCTAGATGAGATGCAGAACAGAAAAGGTAGTGAACAGACATGATAGAGGGAATGAAGCTGTACCCTGTATTGACCTGTTAAGAAAGTGGGACATGGAGAAAGGAGTAGAAGAGAGACAAGTCAAACGGATCAGAAGAGAGGAGGGAGGATAGTGATAGTGACATCAGTGATAGTCTTTTGGATGTGCTATTGTCAGAACGTCCACCTTCGTACAATAAGCTGAGTGGTCAGACAGGAGTGGCTATCACCCGAGTAAATGGGAATTCTAATATGATGGGTGCTAGTCCTGTGAACATTAATCAAAATATGATAGGAGGAAGCTCAGGGATGTGTGCGCCTAGCAACGACACAGCTCTTAATGCTCCAGATGCTCTTACTGTTCTGGTTAACATAGGCCTGTGGTTCCTATATACAATCCTAATTCAGCAGGAAATGTGAGACATAATTTGGCTTGTCCAGGTAAACCACAGGCTTCAGGGAATATGCCTACATGTGTAGGAGTGGGAGGATTTGTTCCCTTAGTTCCAATGAATGTAAGTTCTCCTTGTGGGGCAAGTGCAGACCCTTCGATCAACCAAACTAGATTTGGACCTTTAAGGACATTCCAGGGATTAATAGAGATTGATACGATTACATGAGAGCCACCTCTAAATGCAAATAGTAGTACGCCTAGAGTAGGGGGTGGCTAAAGCTCCTGGGGGGGAACCTAATTTGAGTGTCCAAGAATTGTGAATGGCTTAAAACGTTTAATTAAACATCAAATGGAAGTGGGTGTACAGAATTGAGCAGGGAACAATCAGGTCAACCTTAAAGGTAAATTTGGTGGATGAACTTATATTGAAACTGGAGCTGTACAAGATGATAAGTGGAAGTCTTGAATTAGCTCGAATAGATGTCTTACAGCCAAATTAACTTTTGTTCCTGTACCCGATGTTACCAGACGAGCAGGACAAGCTCATGATAAACTTGTTGACTTAACAAAACGTATGAGGTAGACCTAGAGTGTAAAAAAAGGCTTTACAAAAGAGCCAAAACTCTTGTTTTCAGATCAGGACATACAGAACATGAGTGTACCATTGTCGAAAATGCAAATTTGGGAGCTGATTCAGAGTATTCGAATCTGGGATACATTGGATAAATGGGAGGACAAATGGTCAAGCAAGAAGGGTCTCAAAAGGTCTATGGGGGAATTGCCTCCATTAGGAGAAAAGGGAACGAGTACCACAAGTTTCCCCTTGCGGGAAGTATCAAGCGGAGGTTATGTTCATGTGCCTTGGAGTAGAAGTGATCTTGCGTCCTTCATAAATGACTTTCCACGACTGAGAGAGAAGCCTGTGGAGTGGTATTTGTGAAAATTTCAAAGGTGTTGTGGTCTGATTTGAATACTTTTTTTGACATTGTTGTTCCAAGTGATTTGTGGTCTGCATGCAAAATAGCTAGCATTGGACTTAAAGGGAGTCAGAAAGAGATGCAGTGACACATGGCCCAACAGCTATTGCAATAATATAGTATGATTAGGTTATGACTTGGCTAAAAGCTCAGGTGCTGCCACAGGATATTGATTGGGTTAAGATTGATAGGATGACCCAAGAATCTAAAGAGACGATTCGCGCATTCTATGCGAGATTGTTACAGACTTTTAAACAGTGTAGCTGGATGCAGACATCGGAACCTAAGGGCAGTGTACAGTTTTTGTCAAGATTTGTGACAGGATTGAGATCCGAAATTAGTCTGATGATTCAACAGCATTTAATATGTTGGCAGAATAAGTACATTGATGAGATTTTGCAGTATGCCAAGTACTGCCATGATGAGATTGAGATGAAACAGAAGTTCCTCAAGGAAAAGTTGATGATTGTGGAGATGAAGGTTGCTCAGAGGGGTAACCAGAATCAGCCCTACATGGGAAATGTGGATCCTAAGCGGGGTGGTCAGACAGGAGTGGCTACCGCCCGGATAAATGGGAATTACAATACGATGGGGGCTATTCCTGTGAACATTAAGTAAAATATGATAGGAGGAAGCTCAGGGATGTGTGCGTCTAGCAACTACACAGCTCTCAATGCTCCAGATTGTGGAGATGAAGGTTGCTCAGAGGGGTAACCAGAATTAGCCATACACGGGAAATGTGGCCCCTAAACGGGGTGTTTCACAGCTGAGAGCTCCTATGATGCAAGGTGGAGGAGGTTTCCAGTCACAGGGTAGAGGTCAAGGTATTCCTATTGACCTGAGGTCTGGGATTGATGTGGCCACCTTGAAAAAGTCTACTCCATGTGATTACTGTATTAGGTTGGGTCATTGGAAGAGAGAATGCCGTCTTAATCCAGTTAATCAAGTCAGAATTAGAGTTTGCTCAGCCTCAGAATAGTAACCCTATGCAGTCACAAAATGGACAGAGATCTAACATTTTTAATGCACCATAAGTTCTGATGATGCAAGCCATACAACCCTTGATACCACAGCAGAATGCCAATAACCCTAGATTTAATTCAAATCAGATTCCAAACATGAATCAGAATTCTTCCAGAACCAAAATGTAGCTCAGCAGTTTCCTGTGTTTGAGCCGTCGGAAGGCTATGGTTCGAACCAGTCTTCCTGACGGTGCTTGAGAAGGGAGGAAGATTGTGTTATTTGGTGAGATCTCAGATGTAAACCAGAGAGGCCCATTTGTAGATGCTGAGGTAGATGGTCACCCCGTCACATTTTTGATTGACACTGGTGCTACCCCCACAACTGTGAGAACAGTGCAGGTTCCCAGCCAACCCCTCTCGGGAAAAAGATTCCAAGTTGTAGGAGTAGCAAAAAAGCAAATGTCTAGTCCCTTGACAGAAGTGGTCCCTGTAAAAATTGTGTATTTCTCTGAAAATCATCAATTTGTGGTATGCGACTCCAGCCCTGTGTGTTTGTTGGGACTTGATTTGTTGTGCAAGTTAAATTGCATAATTTACTTCACACCAAAGAGCATGGAACTCCAGAAGGATGATAAGGATATTACATTCAAGATAGTAGATCTGAATTTAGCTTTTACAATATTCCCAATGATGACAGTTGATGAGTTGCCTTTAGACCTTAGAGATGCCATAAGGATGGGAGTTTGGAATTTCTCAGGGAAGGACATTGGTCTCATTAAAGGAGTTGAGCATGTCTGGCTACAAGTAAAGCCTATTGCTGAGTACCCAAGAACATCGCAATACAATTTGCCCCAGAAACAGTTGCTGGTATCACTCTGGTGATTTAAAACATGAACCATCAAGGGATGAAATTAAATTAAATTAAATAAAGGTTTTGTAGAGCGCATGTATGCCAAGTCGTCTTAGCGCTAGAGCTGTCGTTGAATCTTGAGCAGACGGAGCAGGCAGGGGCTAGGATTGGGATGCAAACAGCCATGTTTTTAGCGATTTTGAAAATAACTTTCTATTGGTTTGGCTTCTCAGTGTAATGGCAGAGTATTCCAAAGTTTAGAGGCCAAATGAGAAAAGCTTCTGCCACCCCATTTTACGTTCCTCACCCCAGGAATTACCAGCAGAGAGGAAGTCAACGACCTAACATTGCGTTGACGGATGTTCCATCTAATGTGGTTGCTGAAGTAGGCAGGTCCGACCCCGTAGAGGGTCTTGTGAACAATGCACAAGGACTTGAATTGGAACCTTGCCTGGACCGGCAGTCAGTGCAGATCTCGAATACTTTGGGACACAGGACTGAATTTGGGGATTTTAAGCAGTAGTCAGGATCCTTAAAGATATAATGTGGAGTACCTGTAACTCATCCATTACTGACAAGCAGAAGCTAAGTTATAAGTACTGCATCGTGCAGGACCTGAGAAAGATAAATAGCATTGTGGTTCCTTGTTGTCCCATGGTACCAAATCCAGCTGTGCTATTCGTTCAAATTCCATGTGAAGCAGAATGGCTTGCTGTCATTGACCCTTTGTTAGGCATTTTTCTCCACACGTTACATGAAGACAGTCAGTTCCTCTTCGCTTTCCGGTTCAGAAGCCATGTTTTGGAATGGGGCCGAGTTCCTCAAGGGTATATGGAGAGTCCTTACATCTTCAACCAGAGCTTGAAAAAGAATCTAGAATCTTTGATCATGCCCTGCAAATCAATGTTGGTCCTGTACATTGATGACCAACTGATTGCGTCCAATACCTGAGAAGCTTATAAAATTGATACTATTGCTTTGCTGAACCATTTGGCTGAGAATGGACATAAAGTATTCCCTAACATATTGCAGTACTGATTGAGAGAGGTCTTGTCTTTAGGACATGACATTGTGAGAGGTGCAAGGAAGGTGACACATGAAAGAATGTCGGTGATCATGCAGATGAATCCACCAACGACTCAGAATGAAGTCTGGATGTTTCTGGGAATGGTTGGCAACTGTCATCAGTGGATTCTAAACCTTTACAGAGGCTGACACACAAAGATGTGTTGGATCCAGTACCCTGGGACAATGACTGTTCGGGTGCGTTACTAGAGTTGAGAGAAAGCCTCTGCTGTGCTGCGGTGGTGGGAATGCCTGATTACAACAAAACGTTTTTGCTTTTCTGCAGTGAGAGTTAGGGCTGCAGTCTCTCAGTGATGACAGGATTATGGAGGAGGCAGGAGGCTGGTTGCCTATTTTTTGGCTCCTTTAGATTCTGTAGCTGCAGCGTTGCCTGAATGTCTGAAATCCATAGCAGCCACAGGTGTCAGTATTGAGAGATTTGAAAACACTGTGATGGATCACCCTTTGACTGTTTATGTTATTCATTCAGTTGACATTTTTTGACTAGAACATGTGCACAGCACCTGACAAATAGCCGCCTCACTAGGTATGAACCAGTTATTCTTGTGGCAGAGAACGTCACGTTAAAACTTTGTGCTGTTCTGAACCCTGCCGCTTTGTTGCCCCTTCCTGATTGTGATGTTGATTCTGATGAAGTGGAACATGACTGTCGCAATGTTACTGAACTGTGCACCAAACCAAGACCAGATATATAAGATGAACCACTGCCTGAATCTGACTGTGAACTGTTTGTGGATGACTCATGCTTACGAGACCAAGGGGGAACCCTGAGAGCTGCTTATGCAATCTGTACTGTCACAGGGGAAGTAGAAGCTGCCTGGTTACATGCAGTATTCTCAGCTCAGGTAGCTGAATAGATTTCCCTTTCTAGAGCCTCTTGTGTTTCGGACCAGCTAAAGGTGGCAATTTTTACCGACAGTCAGTATGAATTTGGTGTGATGCACAACTTCAGGCAGTTATGTTCTCATAGGGGTTCATGACCTCGTCAGGTTCCCCCATTCGCAATGGAGAACAAGTACGTAAGCTTTTGGAGGCTTTGCAGTTGCCAGCACAAGTTGCAGTCGTAAAATGTTCTGCACATTGCAAAGAAGATGATTATGTGACTGTTGACAGCAGATATGCCAATGAAGTAGTAAAATACAGTGCTCATAATGCTTGTTCTTTTAATGGAGAGTATACCAATAAGGGAACAGAAGAAAACGATTACAAACTTTTGCTAACTCTTGACAATTCCTGGGTGAAAATTAAAAGGTTGCAAGAAGAAATGACATAGACAGAACTGCAGAGCTGGGTAAAGGCAGGTTGTATAAAAAGAGATGATGAAATTTGGGTTTAAGGAGATGGAAGACCTGTGTCACCTAACAGTTTTTTGCCACCTATGGCTAGGCATTATCATGGACCGATGCATGTAGGAAGAGATGCCATGGTTAGGCTGTATTGCAGACATGGTTCAATCTCAAGTTCAGATTGATGGAAGAAGCATTGTGTCATAGGTGCATTGTTTGCCAACAAATAAATGTGGGGAAAAGGACTGCAGTTACATTGAGCCACATGGGGATGTCAGGAGGTCCATTCAACAGGATGCAGCTAAACTTTATTGAGATGTCTGTGTGCAATGGGCTGAGATATGTTTTAGTGGTGGTGTGAATCTTTTTCACGTTAGGTTAATGCCTAACTGACTAGAATGTGTGATAGGCTCACTGTAGCTATGCTGTTGTTGAGGTAACTCATCCCCAGGTTTGGATATCTAACTTTTCTGCCATCAGACCGAGGAACTCATTTTAATAATGAGGTCTTGAGAATGCTGTGTGCAGCATTGCAAGTGAGCAGAGACTACATTGCAGTTAGTGGCCTGAGGCTTCTAACATTGTGGAGCAGGTTAATGGAAACCTTAAATCCAGATTGGCTAAAGTGTGTGCTTCAACATCTCTGAATTGGCCTGATGCTTTGTCTCTTGTGTTGATGAGTCTTTGCAGTATTCCTGATCGGAGGACAGAATTGTTGCCCCATGAAATTATCATGGGGAGGGCGATGCAATTGCCAGCTGTGTCTGCAAATGCTCTTGTGAATATCTCAGATGACATGATCCTAGACTATTGCAAGGGGTTGCCTGACATGGTGCGTACTATGTCTCATCAGGTTGAAGCAGCCACAACCCCTCCTCATCAGTCCCTGTAACTGGGTCTTAGTGAAAAAACATGTCCGGAAGAGTTTCCTGGAACCTCAATGGCATGGTCCTTACTAAGTGATCCTTGTCACTACAACTGTTGTGAAGTGTGGAGGTCTGCCCAACTGGGTGCATGCTGCTCATACTCAAAGGATTGTGTTCCCTTGATGAAATTACAGCACCTCTCCCAGAAGCGCCAGGGGTGGTTGAGAGGCCTCAGGAGCAGGTTAGTCAAGCTGTCGGGGACCAGCCAGAGCCTCAAACAGCACTTGATCGGTCTGAGTGGGGTATTGACGAGTCATCAGGTGGTATTGGGGTTGGAGAAACCTGTAACATGGAGGTTATGAAGCAGAGTCAAACCTCAACAAAGTACCTGGGGGCAAATGTCAATTCGCCGCTTGTTTGGCTTTAAAAGCCAAAAAAGCGGCAATAAGTTTGTCTCCCTATTTACAATGCGGCGCTAACACGCATTAACGCATGTTAGCAGCCGTTTTTGTACTGCATCTCATTCCAGTGATGAACATCACTAATGAGATGCAAAGTAGGCGTGCCGTCGAAGTTACAACATGTAAGAGGGCACTAACACAACAGCGCTGTATTAACAAGATTTGTGAGGCGATATTGAAACTCCTGCTAACCGCGGGTATCGCCGGATCCTTACGTCTCCCCAAAATCTGACTTAACCATGTAGTGTAGTGGATTGGCAGGTTAAATCCACACTCCCATATTTACAAGCTCATCATCATCGCTCATAGGTTATTGCTGATTTTCACGCGATATTGGCGCTTTCCGCCGCTATCCCTGGATTTCTTATTGCCTTTGGGAAACGCGTTGGTAATACCGCGCTAACTCGCCGAAGAAATCCAGCGATAGCCGGCGATAGGAAGAACAGCGATACGAGCGCTTTGCGATCATTATCGCAATTTGTTGCTGATATGCCCCTTAGTGTTGTAGAACCATGAGTAGCTGCAAAGAAGCGTTGGCCCAGAAGTCAAGAAAGAGAGAGAGAGACTGAGGTTGCCAACCAAACGGGAGCTCCCAGCCATTCCTGAAATGTCTGGATAATCCAATCTGAGTGGTAAAGAGTGCACAGGGCCTGATTTGAGGAGGTTGAATAGATTGAGGGTACCTTGTAGGAGATATTATTCTGTTGAGTGGACATATCTTGCTGCAAATGGCTGTGAGAGAGAATTTTGAGAAAACTGGGACAATATTGGAGATTTATTTGCTGTTACCTGACTTTCTATATCAATTATATCTACTATTAGAACTTCCTCTACCAACAAAAGTTGGCCATGTAAGACATGTTATCCTGAATGTGATCGATTTCCCCATGTTGGATCCGAGTGAATTTCACGTGGAATTGAATGAACTGTGTCGTTCTCTTTTGAAAATGATTGTCAACAGACTATTTGTCACTGGAACACTTTGGGACGAACTGTTAGTGATAAGAGACTTTTATCAATTTCTTGAAAGACATAGGAAGAGTGGAAAAAGAATTCATTTAGGGTTGCTTTGAGAAGAACATGGAGTAGGGCTAGGGAAGTCTCACAAAGCTTCGTATATAATGCTGTTGCACATTACAAATTTGGTTTTGCTTTTGCACATATGGAAAGTGACAGAGAAAAACTCTGCTGCTGCTATCCTTCACCCACTGGTCTGACTTTAGTTAAGTTATGGAAACTAACCCATATTGTCATAGATTTAAGTACACACTACAATCTATTTTGTTCATTATAGTTGTAGTATTCATTTTGTTGCTTGTAGGCTTTTATCCCCCTAAGGCCATTTAAGGCCATGGATAAGAAGACTATGGCTAAACCTAAATCGTCACATGTATCTTATAGAAACCTTTATTTACTAAATAAGTAAGCCTTGCAGATGGATATATCTAGAGAAGATTACACGTTAAATGTATACACTAGTTTGCTTTGCAAATTGTCGACATCATGGAGGCAAGGGATTGCTGCGATTGTATGCAATTACCTGCACCGGTGGCTGAAGGCATCATTTACCACCATATGCCTTTAACGTATGGTGTTTCTTGTAGTCTGATACTGAGTCTTTTCTATAGGCAGAGCCATTTCCAGTATTATTGTACAAATTATGATTAAGTCCTTTCAGAGGCCCACATGTTTAAACATTTGAACCAACATGCATATTCCCAAATAAGCGACACTGTTCGAAGATGTTTTGCCCTTGTCAAAACATTAGATACAGTTTATGCCCATTGACCTAATTTAACTTGTTTGTTGATGGATGTTACAAATACATTTATAGATTCAGTAGAAGATAGGTTTCAAGCAATATTAGCTAATATCACTGTATTAACAATGATACCCAATTCATCACAAGAGGAGGTTGATCATCAAATGGCAGGGAATATGGGTGCATTATCACTAGATTGCCAGCATACAAGGAAATTATGTGTAGAGAATGAAAAGTATGATCTGGACATTTTCTTTGTATGGGGAATAGTGAATGTGATCATACTTTTGAGGCTAGAGCACAATAGGAAGTATATTTAGATAGACAGGATCCTGCAATCCCTGGAGTTTACTTTAATTGTGGGAAAATGCATATTTTAAATTGCCCAGGAAATGGTATGGTACTTGTTACTTAGTTGTAGTTTTCCCCAAGGTATGTCATGTAGAGAATTGTGATCATCCTATGTGGAAACAGAAAAATAGACCTAAGAGAGGAGCTAGTGCTGGAGAAATTGTTGGGGATATAATTGGCACCGCAGTTATTCCAAATGTAGGGGTGATACTGAATGATATTAAGATTAGAAAGTTGTCTACCGTTACTGTTGGTAAGCTGTCTACTAGTATGGCAGGAGCTATTGCATTAGACATCCTGCTTGCAGAGGAAGGTGTAGTCTGCTGAATGTTGAAAGTTCAGCAGTGTTAAACATATATACAGTGGCAGGTGCATGGGAGGCAATAGGAAATGGACTGAGTGCAGTTGGAAATTGGTTTAGAAACTTTGGAAGTGGAACAGTGGGCTCTATCTTATCATCTCTTGTGATTATTGTGCTTTTAAGACCACTAGGTTTTGATCAATTATCTTTTAACACCTAGAGATTTTTGTGATGGCATGATTCGCCATCAGCGGGGGGTTTGGAGCAGCTTAACTTGGCTCCGCCCATACACATCACTTGTTTACATTGGTTTATATAGATTAACATTTCTTTATTACCTGTGTTCTAATTTTCTAATAAACAAGAGGGAGTTCAAATGTATTACTGAAGTACTCCATGATAAAACTTAGTAGGATTCTTTCATGTGTGCATACTAAAGTTGGCTAAAAATGTTGTTTTCGTTCATAGTTATGCAAATGTTTAATATTGTAACACACAATTATATGTAGTCATGATATATTCCACATGATGTTTCATATGTGTATTAAACGTGAAATGTACTTGCTTGCATATATATTCAAATGTCAAGTGCACTCTAAATGCTGTGTTAGCATAACCAAGGGCTTGAAGCTTCTGAATTTAAATGCTTAATTTTCACTTGAGAATTGTTTTGCTTCAATGTTCTCTCCTCTGCATGTGCAGATCCAAGGCTTTGGTAGCAAGAGGAAGGCATTGTTTGTAGCAATAGTATGGTATGGGACAAATTTCTTGCCAAGAAGAAGCCGAATTAAGGAGGTGGGAGACAAGTTCTCATGGCGGAGAAGGGACACTCAAGGACAATTACATGTGCTTAATTGAAAGTGTAGTAGAAGAGCTGGATGGTGCTAAATTCAACCTAGGAAAATGGAAATGTACTGGAAAGTGATGATGTTGTTTACCTTGAATACTTCTTGTGCTAATAGATGTTGTATTGTTAGTTAGAGTGCAGAGTCCTTTAGGATTTTATGAGGTACAGACCTCTTATGCGATTACTCTCACTGTTTAGCTTCATGCTAGACTCTCAAAACTTGGAGTACTTTTACGAAAGACTTTATCATACTGACACCTGTTCCTTGCTTTCCTTAGTTTACCTGGGTTTCCCCGAAGTTAGAATAGAGTAGGATAAGCTATATTTTATTAGAGATACCAATGACTAGGCAGGATGAGCGAATTCTGCAAATAAACCTTCAGATTGGCTTTCTCATCTTTTATATCACAGCTACCGAGTTTTGGGGGTCTTTCCTATTGTTTAGACTGAATTTTATTAGGATTTTCGGAATCATTTTTGTGATAGTACATATCTCCAATATGATTTTGAGACTCATCCATGTCAGTTTGTTTCTGAGTCTGTAATAAAATCCTCTAACTTTTTTCAGTAATCCTAGTCTTATTGTGTGACTAGTTGGTTACACTGTTGTTGAGATATGCAATGTATGTTTACTCTCTTACCTCTGAGGCAACTAATAAAAGGTTCACCGACCAAGGAGAGAAAACACTGTTAGGTTTAAAGCCTTCTCAGATGGTAGCATAGTAAGGATGGTTAGCTCTTGAAGTAGAGCGAGGTAGAAAAGGTACTTTAGGATCAAATCTTTTTATTTACTATCTTCTGAACAATTTTTGTAGTACTCAACATGCCGCCATCAAAGCAAGCCGGGCCGGCCTCCTATAGATGCCTCGTTTGTGAGAAGCAGTGTGAACACAGCAAGACGCCTACAACCCATCGGGCCGGCCGCTATTAATTGCAATGTCTGTAGTCAAAGGCAGCAAAGGTACATTGCTAGAGCAGATTTTAACCACAAAGAACAATAAGAATGACAAGTACTAAAGAAAGAGAAATAGGAACCCGCCCCCACCACCCCAGCCCCTACCGCACAACACAGAGATTGAGAAATTATATGTGTTCTGCTCATGTGTTCTTCCACGGCCCTTTCACTAATCTGTTGCTGTCTCCTATACTACCTCGGGGGCTGGGGGATCTGGAAGGAGTCTTTGAATATGCAGGTATGTCGGGCATGTTAGCTCCCTGAATTCTGTAGAAAGGATTGAGATCAATTGGGTCCATATTTCAGAATAGGAGGAGTTATCGGAAGTAACAGCCATTGACAGTTGTTCCATGCCGAGCAAGAGCCAGAGTTGGTGAAGCCACTGTCTGTGGTCAGGGGTTCCCACTGTGCCCCAGGAAGACAAGATTAACCGAAGTGCTGCGTTCAGTGCGAGGGCTATCTGTCTCCCACGGACAGAGCAGAGTGGGAATGTCAGTGCATTAGGGAGTCCTAAGATTGTGTAAGCTGGGAAATGGGGTATAGTGGTATTAAAAGTGGCATCAATGTAATCTAGGACCTGGCCCCAGTATCTGTTCAGCTTTGGGCAGTGCCAAAGGAGATGAAGCAGAGTTCCTGGATTGTCAAACCCTTGCATTGTCCATTCCATTTCTGAATATGGGCTGGTGTGTAATACCAGTAAGAGATAACCTTATATGCTGTATCGGGTGTCCCTAGGTGTGTGCTTGGTTCTATAGAATATGTCCCTCAATTCTCTGACAGGGTTCTACCCAGCTCTACCCCTGCGTGTCTGCCCAGGGGGTTTGTGGTATGCTTCTATCTAAGTCAGTTAAAGATATATCTCCTAAATTAGTCTCTTATCATCTGTTTTGAGAAGCAGCCATTTTTCAAAGTGGGTCATCGGCGGGGATGCTCTAGTCTGCACCTCAGGCTTAAGCACCCAATGTTGCAGTTGTGTATAAGAGAACCGGTCCGTCTCTGTTAATGAGTAGTCAATTTTGACTTGGTCAAATGTAATAAGGCCCTCCTGGTCAAAAAGACATCCCATGCACTTAGACCCACCTACGGTCCAGTGTCTGAAGTTGCTTTGCGTCATGCCTGAGGGGAAGTCTGGATTTGTATAGAGGGGCATAAGGGGTGATGGAAACAAGGTCAGCCACTGTGGTTGCGACCCTATCCCACCCTCGAAGAGTCGGCCCTGTCACGAGTAAAGCCCTGTGGCGCTGGGGCAGACATGCGGCCCTCCATATGTGGGAGCCTGCTACTGTTTGGTCCATAAAAACCCAATGCTTCTCAGTGAGTGGACGGTTCCACTCAACAAGATACCAGAGTTGGGCTGATTGGTAGTATCTCAACAACATCGGCACCTCTAAGCCCCCATCTTGTTTTGCTCAATGTAGGAGTTGTCGTAGTAACCTTGGCTTTTCACCCCCCCAGATAAAGATGTCAATGTCTTTTTGAAGTGTTTGAATTCCATTCGGTGGGGGGGACAAGTGAAGCGTCTAGAAAATATAGAGAGCATGGGGCAGAATGGTCCTTTTCACAGCCGCTATGCGGCCCAGCCATGAAAATGGTAGTCATTGCCAGTGCGCCAAGTCCCTGAGGGTCTGGGCGATCAGCAATGTGTAGTTTGCTGCAGCGGTTTTGGAGAGGTTGTGTCCCAACATGAGGCCCAGATATGGAAGGCCTTTGTTGACCCATTGGAAGTCAAAGTGAAACTGCAATATGGGCACAGTGTCCGGGGCTATGTTGAGTTTTAGGATTTGGGATTTCTGCATGTTTACATGAAAGCCTGATATTGCTCTAAAGTCCCGTAGTTCTGTAATGATCACAGGAAGCGAGGTCAGGGGCCATGTGATTGCGAAGATGATATTATTTGCGTATAAACTAATCAGGTGTTGGTCAGCCCCAAAGGTAACACCCGTTGCTCTAGGGTTGTCTCTTAGGGCCTCATGTAGGAAGCCAAATACCGGACGGTAACTGCCGAAATTCGGTAAATATCCCGTTACCGACCGGTATTTAATCATTTGCTATGTAGGGGGCTCATTTCTGGATTCGGTATTTACTGAATCGGAAATTAAGAAATCGGTAAAATACCGATTCGGTAAATACCGAATCCAGAAATGCAATGTAGGGAGCACTCTAAAGAGTGCAAATCAGTATTAAGAATTCGTTATTTACCACCAAATACAGGTTGGTGATAAATAACGAATACCTTGCAAAAAGCAATATTTTGCTGATTTAAGAGTGCCATGTGGAAGACATACATGCCCTTAGGGCATGTATGTGCGCCACATGTGCACACATGCAAGATTCAGGGCTGCAACAGGGTGTCAATGTGACACCCTGCCACCCTTGTATATGCTCCCCCCATTACCGAATCGGTATTTACCGAATCGGTAATGAGGCATACCTTCCCATTGATTCCTATGGGCCTCCAGGCCCATAGGAATCAATGGGAAGGTATGCCTTATTACCGAATCGGTAAATACCGATTCATAATTTCCGAATTTTACCGATTCGGTAAACTTTACCAAATCATTACCTACATCACATTTACCGATTCATAAATACCGAATCGGTAAAATTCGGTATTTATGAGTCGGTAAATGTGATGCTACCTACATATGGCCCTTAGTCTCTGTGCTAGGAGCTGCATGTCGAGCCACAGAGAAGCAGGGAGAGTGGGCAGCCCTGTTTTGTGCCTCGATTGAGAACCCGCTGCACCGGACGCCATTCACCCTTACCACTGTGTGGGGAGTGCAGTAGATACTCTGAATCCATCGCCTAATGTATGTCTGGTACTCAGCAGGTGGGCTGCTACTTGTGGAGTAGAGCTTAGCATAATATGCTTGACAGGCAGCAGCAATGCTTTCTGCATCATTCACTATCGCCCAAGCGGCCGTCATGATGGCCTTCACCGAGCATGCACATTGTTTACTATATAACCAAGGTAAAAGCATGCGCCCCCCCGCCCCATTGCTCCCCAGGTAAAACTTATGTTTAAGGCGTAGCATAGCATATGCAGCCCTATCAAGATCAAGGCCGTTCAGTTGAAGACACTCTTTCTCTAATTCTCTCCAAACCCGGGGTGCACCAGTGTGTTTGTGAATGGTTTCTAGCTCCAGGACCCTTTGCACAAGAACCTTCCTCTTTTCTCGCCGCTTACTATTCTCAATTGCAGATCGCGCAATGAGTTCTCCCCGCGCTACGAATTTCAGGCCATCCCAGACCGACGCTAGTGCAGTGGATCCCGTATCGTTGAGAGTCAGGTATTCCGAACGGGTTTTCTTGAGCGTCTTTATTGCCGCACTAGCGCAGGTCGCGCTGCCAGCGGGCTGTGATATTTTTAAATACCTTTAGCTTATCTTGTTTGCTTATTTTTTTTCTTTTTATCCCCTGATTTTATCTACCGCTCTGCTGGGCTTCTGTCCCCTTACCCGCATTTAATTTGTTGAAAACGCACCGCCATTGGCGGGTCCGGGTCCTGGGGCTGGATAGCTGTGGGGGCCATCTTGGTTTGGGGTGAGTGTGTCCTTGCGCGGGTGCCATCTTGGAGCGTCCTGACGCTCGAGCTGGTTTGGGAGACGCCTATTTAAGGCGGACTTACATTGCTAGTGTTCTGATCATTGCTGCACTAGCGCAGGTCGCGCTGCCAGCGGGCTGTGATATTTTTAAATACCTTTAGCTTATCTTGTTTGCTTATTTTTTTTCTTTTTATCCCCTGATTTTATCTACCGCTCTGCTGGGCTTCTGTCCCCTTACCCGCATTTAATTTGTTGAAAACGCACCGCCATTGGCGGGTCCGGGTCCTGGGGCTGGATAGCTGTGGGGGCCATCTTGGTTTGGGGTGAGTGTGTCCTTGCGCGGGTGCCAACTTGGAGCGTCCTGACGCTCGAGCTGGTTTGGGAGACGCCTATTTAAGGCGGACTTACATTGCTAGTGTTCTGATCATTGCTGCACTAGCGCAGGTCGCGCTGCCAGCGGGCTGTGATATTTTTAAATACCTTTAGCTTATCTTGTTTGCTTATTTTTTTTCTTTTTATCCCCTGATTTTATCTACCGCTCTGCTGGGCTTCTGTCCCCTTACCCGCATTTAATTTGTTGAAAACGCACCGCCATTGGCGGGTCCGGGTCCTGGGGCTGGATAGCTGTGGGGGCCATCTTGGTTTGGGGTGAGTGTGTCCTTGCGCGGGTGCCATCTTGGAGCGTCCTGACGCTCGAGCTGGTTTGGGAGACGCCTATTTAAGGCGGACTTACATTGCTAGTGTTCTGATCATTGCTGCACTAGCGCAGGTCGCGCTGCCAGCGGGCTGTGATATTTTTAAATACCTTTAGCTTATCTTGTTTGCTTATTTTTTTTCTTTTTATCCCCTGATTTGATCTACCGCTCTGCTGGGCTTCTGTCCCCTTACCCGCATTTAATTTGTTGAAAACGCACCGCCATTGGCGGGTCCGGGTCCTGGGGCTGGATAGCTGTGGGGGCCATCTTGGTTTGGGGTGAGTGTGTCCTTGCGCGGGTGCCATCTTGGAGCGTCCTGACGCTCGAGCTGGTTTGGGAGACGCCTATTTAAGGCGGACTTACATTGCTAGTGTTCTGATCATTGCTGCACTAGCGCAGGTCGCGCTGCCAGCGGGCTGTGATATTTTTAAATACCTTTAGCTTATCTTGTTTGCTTATTTTTTTTCTTTTTATCCCCTGATTTTATCTACCGCTCTGCTGGGCTTCTGTCCCCTTACCCGCATTTAATTTGTTGAAAACGCACCGCCATTGGCGGGTCCGGGTCCTGGGGCTGGATAGCTGTGGGGGCCATCTTGGTTTGGGGTGAGTGTGTCCTTGCGCGGGTGCCATCTTGGAGCGTCCTGACGCTCGAGCTGGTTTGGGAGACGCCTATTTAAGGCGGACTTACATTGCTAGTGTTCTGATCATTGCTGCACTAGCGCAGGTCGCGCTGCCAGCGGGCTGTGATATTTTTAAATACCTTTAGCTTATCTTGTTTGCTTATTTTTTTTCTTTTTATCCCCTGATTTTATCTACCGCTCTGCTGGGCTTCTGTCCCCTTACCCGCATTTAATTTGTTGAAAACGCACCGCCATTGGCGGGTCCGGGTCCTGGGGCTGGATAGCTGTGGGGGCCATCTTGGTTTGGGGTGAGTGTGTCCTTGCGCGGGTGCCATCTTGGAGCGTCCTGACGCTCGAGCTGGTTTGGGAGACGCCTATTTAAGGCGGACTTACATTGCTAGTGTTCTGATCATTGCTGCACTAGCGCAGGTCGCGCTGCCAGCGGGCTGTGATATTTTTAAATACCTTTAGCTTATCTTGTTTGCTTATTTTTTTTCTTTTTATCCCCTGATTTTATCTACCGCTCTGCTGGGCTTCTGTCCCCTTACCCGCATTTAATTTGTTGAAAACGCACCGCCATTGGCGGGTCCGGGTCCTGGGGCTGGATAGCTGTGGGGGCCATCTTGGTTTGGGGTGAGTGTGTCCTTGCGCGGGTGCCATCTTGGAGCGTCCTGACGCTCGAGCTGGTTTGGGAGACGCCTATTTATAGTCGTCCTCTCCCGCGCAGCGGGAACGCGCAGTGGGACGCCGTCGCGTAGCCGGAGTCGTGCCAGAGTCCTGCCCGTCTGCGCTCGTCAGCGTCGAGGTAGCGGGTGCGGGCTATGGACATAGCGACATTCAAGTACGATCGTGCTGATCTCTTTTTCATAAGAGACAGCCTTTTGGCGTGTAACCCTGTCCCTGTACCTCCTCTCTCGGGACCTTATGATTGTTCTTGCGGTAGTTTTTCCCTGGCCACTCCCATTGGGGTACGATCTGCTGAAGGGATTGCCCGTAGCATTCACACGGATTGCACCGAGCAGAAACTCAACATATGGAGCTTGAATGTTAGATCTTTGGTCAAGCACCATCAGTCATTACGGGACATGATAGATATGGACCTTCCTGACATCATTTTACTTACTGAAACTTGGTTACAGGACGCTGACACTGCCATTATAAATCTGGCTTTCCCCTCTACCTACACGGTGTTTACGTTGAACCGCTCGACTAGGGGAGGTGGTATAGCTATGGCGACTAAATCCTGCTTCCCAGCTGAGTGGAAGGCTTTGGATCTTCCAATGTGTGAGAGCGCCTTGTTTAAGGTAAGGATCAGTCATCAATTTACCTTCAGTGGTGTGCTTATCTATCGTCCACCTGGGAACGACACTGTTTTTAAGGCCGCCCTTGCGGATGTGGTTGGCTCGCTGGCTCCTAGGTGTGCTAACTTTAGCATAGTAGGTGACTTAAATATACATCTTGATCAGACGTCATCTCCATCCATCAGCTCTTTGTTAGCGGACCTGGAAGCGATGCAATTTAACCAACTAGTCACCTCCCCCACCCATATAGGAGGTCATATACTTGACCCCTTTTTTACCACCTTAGTTCGGGCTAGATCATCTGACCCGATGGTGGTGGGTTGGACTGACCATCTGCTGGTTAAGGTGTCATGTCCCCTAGAAAATCCGCAATTTAAACCTGTGGATAAACAGATCTTAAAGCGCAATTGGCGTAAACTCAAGTTGGAGGAGTTAGTCAGGATATTGGAGGCACAACCTCTGGGCAAACTGCAGAATGTGGAACAGGGATATGAACAGTATTGTAACTGGGTCCTTACTGCCCTCGACTCTCTTATACCTCTGCGCTGGGCTAAATGTCACGTTAAAAATCGCAGCCCTTGGTATAATGAGATTCTTGCCGAACTCAAGAGAACTTGCAGGCAAGCTGAGAGGGCCTGGCGAAAATCCTTTGATCCCACGTTAAAATCACTGTACTTTGCCCAGCTTAAGACCTATCACAGAGCTATCTGTCAAACCCGGGCTGCCTATTATGCAGCTGAGTTTTCCAACAGCCCTAACCCTTCTAAGTTAATCTTCAAGGTACTCAAAGACCTGATGGGGAAACGGGCCACCTCGCAAGAAATCTGCACGGACTCTCACTGTGAAAGTCTGGCATCCTTTTTCGTGGGGAAGGTGCAGACAATCTATCGAGGATTTATACCTTCTGTTTCCGGGGATGCTCTTAGTGATATGAAGGTCTCGGTGTCCGAAACTCTGTCCATCCTGCCGGCCATGTCTAACGAGGCATTTGACACTTTGAGCCTTAAAATTAAATCTGGCTCCCCCTTAGACCCACTGAAGCCGGAGTTCCTTATCCGTCTCCCGCCTCTCTGTCGTGAACTCATTCTGGACGTGATTAATCTTTCCCTCAGTGAGGGCGTGGTCCCGCCAGCCTGGAAGCAAGCTGTGGTCAGCCCCATTCTGAAGAAACCCAACTCTGACCCCTTGCTCCCGGAGAATTACCGGCCCATCTCCCTCCTGCCTTGGACCGCCAAGGTCACTGAGGCACACGTGAATTCCATCTTGTCTGCCCATCTCTCTCGTAATAACATTCTTGACGAGAGCCAAAATGGTTTCCGCGCCCAACACAGCACCGAAACTGCTTTGCTCTTCATGACCGAGCATTTGCGGTCAGTGCTGGATGCGGGGCAGACTGCGGCGCTCCTACTATTAGACCTGAGCGCCGCGTTTGACACGGTGTCACATGACATTTTGATGCGGCGCTTGGAGGAAGTGGGTATTGAGGGGAAGGCTCTTCAGTGGTTCCGCTCCTTCCTCTCGGACCGGTTTTTCAAAGTAGCCATTCCACCTGGCCAGTCCTCTTTCCATTCTTTGGAACTGGGAGTCCCTCAGGGCTCTGCTTTAAGCCCCACATTGTTCAACTTGTATGTGAAACCGTTGGCCGCTGTCGTCAGGCAATGTGGCCTTACTATGACATCGTATGCCGACGACACGCAGCTGGCGGTGACACTCAGTGGGGACCCTGAGGTGACTGCGCCCAGGTTCCGTGCAGGACTTATAGCTGTGGCTAGTTGGATGCGTAGCAACTGCCTACAGCTTAATGCTAAGAAAACCGAGGTCCTGGTTGTGGGGAAGCAGGCGGAACTTTGGGGAGACCAGTGGTGGCCTTCTGATCTGGGGGTGTCCCCCATTCCAGCGGCCGAAGTTAAAAATCTGGGGGTTTGGCTGGATTCCAATCTTTCTTATACCAGCCATACAAAGAAGACAGCAGCTACCTGTTTTGGTATTCTGCGAGGGCTGAGGCCAGTCCTCAAATTCTTTGACCCCCCCACTCGGCAACTGGTGGTTCAGGCCTCTATTCTTTCCCGGCTGGATTACGGGAGTGCCTTGCTACTTGGAGTCAACCAGGCTGAGGCGACTAGGCTTCAGAGGGTGCAGAACGCTGCTGCACGGGCCATTGTTGGCCTTCCAAGACGAGGCTCTGTCTCTGCTGTTCTGACCTCCCTGCACTGGCTTCCGGTCAGACAGAGAATCAAATTTAAGGCTCTCTGTCTGACATTCAAGATCCTGAAGCTTTCCTCTCCCCCTGCTTTGGCGGGCCTTATTTCTCTATACGTCCCCACGCGGTCTCTCAGGTCTGAATCTTACCATCTGGCGACTAAGCCTAGGTTCAGGCTGAGTAGGATGGGAGGTCGCTCTTTTCGTGTCCTGGCGGCTGATCTATGGAATTCCCTTCCTTTACACATTCGCGCCCTAAATAGCTTGACTCTTTTTAGACGCGCCATTAAAACACATCTGTTTGCCTCTGCTATTTGATCTTTCTCTTTCTTAGCCTTGACCTGTTGTGTTGTGTACCTGATCAGGCGCCAGGACGCCCCTTTGCTGGGGCAGCTGTGCGCCTAATAAAAGTTATTAACATAACATAACATAACAAGGACAGTAATCAATCAATCAATCAGGGTTTTGTAAAGTGCACTATTCACCCTTTAGGGTCTCAAGGTGCGGAGGGGAGGGTGAGAGCAGCTCAGTTGGGGTCATTTGAAGAGCCAGGTCTTGAGGTCTTTCCTGAAACGGTGCAGTGTCGGGCTTCGCTGGAGTTGGAGAGGGAGATCCCTCCAGGTTTTGGCTGCGAGTAGGAGAAGGACCTTCCACCCGATCTGGTCCTGTAGAAGTGTGGGACGGTGGCTAGGCAAAGGTTGGCCTAGCAGAGGTTTTTCTTGGGGGCATGGAAGGAGAGGCGGTCATTGAGGTATTGAGGTCCGATGTTGTGAAGGGCCTTGTAGGCGAATGTGAGCAGCTTGAAAGTTATTATTCTTCTTTCGATGGGAGAAAGTGGAGGTCGCAGAGGTGTTGGGTGATGTGGTTGTGCCGTGGGATATCAAGGATTAGTCTGGCTGCTGCGTTCTTGACAGTCTGGAGTTTGCAAAGGAGTTTTTTGTATGATTCCGGCATAGAGGGAATTGCCATAGTTCAGTCTGCTGGTGGTGAGAGCATGAGTGACCATTTTCCTGGCGTCAGAGGGGATCCACTTAAATGTTTTACATAGTATGCAGAAGGTGTTGAAGCATGCAGAGGAGAAGGCGTTGATCTGACGATTCATAGTGAGCAATGAGGCCTGTATGATGCCACGGTTGTGTGCATGGTCCGTTGGAGTAGGTGTGTTTCCGAGGGCGGGGGCCACCAGCTGCCGGTCCATGCAGAGGGGGTGGAGCCAAGGACTTTGTTGCAGGGATGCAGCGCAAACAGATCTATGCATAGGATTATGGGGTCTTAGTATCTAGGGCCTGAGTAATTCTACCACCTTAGTACCTATGAGCCTGGGACCGACTAGCTATAGTGTCTCACTTGCCTTCCTACTGACTCTCAGAGGAACAAGTGATTAGACACCCCAGAACACAACACTCCCGGCTGTCTCAGGAATCGCAGTATGACAAACACACCCTTTCGCTCACACTCTTGTACTTGTCCACATTGAAATCCGACAGAGACATGAACAAGTTTAAAATATTTATTTTAACTAATGTGCTCTAATATGCAGTATATATGCCACAATAAGAAGAAAAACACAAATACGGTCAGCATAGCAAGCAGTCCATAAATCATAAAAGGAGCTGTCATTGGAAAAGACAGCATAGCCTAACCTCCCTCCCCTTGTATAGAAGCAGAATGATTATATATTTGAAGATCTCTGGGTGTTATCTGCAGACCCCGTACCTCAGTCTTATCTGCAAACCCCGTACCTCAGTCTATAGATGGTAGAGCTACATCATAGGTGCTGTCAGGCTCTTCTGCCTGGAAAGGTCCCTCTCTAAGTGGCTGCTGCCTATCTGTGTATTCCAATAAGACTAATGTATGTATTCCCAAACAACAGCTGCATCTGTATGTTTTGCCTAGGTGCTAGGGCCTGTCCAGAACGGAAAAACAAGGGGCATTGTTGTTCTACCTTGTTCACAGTGTTCAGACAAAATCCCAGGAACCTGCAGAGCGTGTAAACAGCAGTAGGTTCTAGTGTGACAATCTCAAAAGGCATTTGCAAAATAAAATTGTGTAGTAACGTGCGCAAAGCAGCGGACAATCTGCAGTGTGCTCATGCTAACTTAGAGAAGATGACAACATCTTCAAGGGCCATGTGACAACTTCTGTTTTCTCTGAGTTAAGTTTCAGGCAGCTGTTCTTCATCCAGGCGGCGACGGCTTTCATCCCTTCTTGGAAGTTGTGCCTGGTGATGTTGGGTTCCTCGGTGAGGGAGAGGATGAGGTGGGTGCCATCGGCGTAGGAGACGATGTAGAGCCCGTGGTTTCTGACAATGGTTGCGAGGGGGGCCATGTAGATGTTGAAGAGGGTGGGGCTGAGGGAGGATCCGTGGGGTACTCCACATTTCATCTCTGTCGGTTCTGAGAGGAAGGGTGGGAGTCTTATTCTCTGTGTTCTGCCTGTGAAAAATGAGAGTAACCAGTCTAGGGCCTTTACTTGGATGCCGGCGTCATGGAGTCTGGTGGCTAGTGTGCATTGGGAGACAGTGTCGAAGGCTGCTTATAGGTCCAGGAGAATGAGAGCTGCCATTTGGCCTTGGTCGAGAAGGGCGCGGATGTCAGCTGTGGTGGCTAGGAGGGCGGTCTCAGTGCTGTGGTTGCTGTGGAATCAGGCTTGAGAGGTGTCTAGGATGTTGTTGGCTTCGATAAAGTGTACTAGCTAGGTGTTGATAGCCTTTTCGAAGACCATGGCTGTGAAGGAATGAAGTGAGATGGGCCTGAAATTCTTGAGGTCATCGAGTCTGCGGAGGGTTTCTTTAGGAGGGGGTTGACTTCGGCGAGCTTCCAGTTGTTGGGGAATGTGGCGGTTTCGAGGGACCAGTTGATGGTTCAACACAGCTCAGGTGCGGTGGCTGTGGCAGCCCTGTGGAAGATTTGTGTCTGGCAGGGGTCTGAAGGTGCTTCGGAGTGGATGCTCTTAATGGTCTTTATGGTGTCTTCTGTGGTGAGTGGGGTCCAGGTAAGTAGGGTCTTTTGGGTGGCATCGCTGGGGGTATGGGTTGGGGTGGTGCAAAGGTCTTGCTCATCAAATTTGTCATACAACATCTTGATTTTGTGGTGATAGAAGTAGCTGAGTCTGTTGCAGAGGTCTTTGGTGAATTCCTCTATGATGGTGAAGAGTTCCTTGGTGTTGCGGGCCTTGGAGAGGATTCTGTCTTGGAGGAAGTTCTTCTTTGTGGCTTTGATGAGGTGGTGGTGAGCTGTGGTGGCTGTTTTGTAGGCGGAGAGTGCTTTCAGGGTTTTGCTGTTTCTCCACCTCTTTTCAAGTCGTCGGCAGGATCACTTGGATATTTGGAGTGTCATGGTGAACCAGTTTGCTTTCTTGTTGTGTCGTCTCATGATGTTCTGGAGGGGGGCAAATGTGTTTGCGCAGTTGGCTATCCATTGGTAGAGGATGCTTGCTGCGTTGTTGGCGTCTGTCGTAATTGGGGGGGAGTACAGGTGAGGGGGGAAGTGAGGTGTTCTTCTGAGACTTTGATCCAGATTCTGCGTGGGAAGCAGAGTGTGTGCTTGTGTGTGGCGGGTTTAGTAAAGGAGAAATGGATGCAGTAGTAGTCATTCCAGAGCAGTTCTGTGGTGTGGCTGAAGAAGATGCTGTTTCCTCCTGCGAATATGGGGTCCAGTGTGTGTCCCACTGTGTGGGTGGGGGCAGAGACAAGTTGCTTCAGTCATATGTTGGTGAGGTTCTGTAGTAGGGTGGTGGTGTTGGGGACGCTGTGGTTGTCCAGGTGGAAGTTCAGGTGTCCGAGTAGTATGTAGTCTGCAGAGGTGAGGGTGTGGGGTGAGATGAGGTCAGTGATGATGTTGGTGAACAGGGTATGGGGGGCCAGGTGGTCTGTAGGCAAGTGTTCCACGGAGCGTCATTCTCGGGATGGTCTGGATCTGGAAGTGGAAGTGGATGTGTTCCATGGGTGGCAAAGTGTCGTTCAAGTCTGTGGTTGTCAGTCGGAGGGAGCTTTTGTGGATGATGGCGAGGCCACCACCTGGGCTGTTGGGGTGGCCTTTTCTCAGGGTGTTGTATCAGTCAGAAATGGCGGTTGCAATGTCTGGTGTGGAGCTGGAGGTGGTCCAGGTCTCTGTGAGGAAGGGGACATCGGGCATGAGAGTGTTGAGGCGGTCCCAGATGTCTATGGCGTGTCTGTGCAAGGAGTGTACATTGATGAGGATGCAGGTTAATGGTTTGTTTGCGCTGGCATATGGTGGGCTGGGGGAACTCCTGGAGTCTGGAGGTGGGTGAAGGTGTGGCAGCAGTGACAGCAGGAGAACTGGCCTTAGGTGTTGCTCTGTGTTGAGAGCTGGCAGATGTTGCTTTGCGTCCGGGGTTGAGAGCATGGAGGGTACTGGGATCATAACGGCGGGGGATCAGGGGACCAGGGTCCCTGGTGCTGGTCACGATCGGATCGCGGACAGGTGCAGACGGGCTTGCCTTTGACGCGTCTTTGGCATGGCTGCCATTAAGCAGAGGTCGAGGGAGGGTGATCAGCTCGAAGGCGGGCGCGACATGCTGGTGGAGGGGCCGCAGGGGCAGCAGCGGCGGGGTGCGCGGGAAGGGGCGAGTCGTGGAAAACAGTAGCAAAAGGAAGGGAAAAGAGGCAAGACCAAAAGGCAAAGAAAAAAGGGAAAAGTGGCAAATTAAGAGAAGAGAGGCAAATAAAGAGAAAAGAGTCAAGAGAAAGGGTAAAAGAAAAGAGACAGAGGACAGAGGAAAGAGGCAAAAAAGAACAGAGGACATGGAGCAGAATAGCAGAACATCAGGGTGCTCTTCCACTAGACCACCAGAGATGAGCACAGGCAGGACCCTGCGGGTGGAGGAGGGCCTTGAAAACCTATCTGGAAGGAGCTCTGGCTCAAGTGCAGAGCCTTTACGGTGGAGCTGCGTGAGGGGAAAGCAGTGACACTGACCAGGGAGGTCAGAGGTTCTGCTCTTCTTCTCATGCAGCGGTTGCCATTAAGTAGGGGTCGGTCAGGGAAGGGTGATCAGCTGGGAGGCTGGAGTGACACGCTGGGGGAAGGGGCCATGAGGGCAGCAGCAGGGAGCGCAGGAAAGGGCGAGCAGAGAAAAAAGCAGCAAAAAGAAGGGAAAAGAGGCAAGACCAAAGGGCAAAGATAAGAGACAAATAAAGAGAAAAGAGACAAATAATGAGAAAAGAGGCAAATAAAGAGTAAAGAATAAAGAGGCAATAGAAATGGCAAAAGAAAAGAGGAAGAGGAAAGAGGCATAAAAGAACAGAGGACACAGAGCAGAATAGCAGAAGATCAGGGTGCTCTTCAACTAGACCACCGGGGATGAGGCGCAGGCCGGAGCCTACGGGTGATGGAGGGCCTCGAACACCTACCTGGAAGGAGCTCAGGCTTAAGGGCAAAGCCTTAACGGTGGATCTGCACGGGGGAGAGCAGTGACACTGACCAGGAAGGTAGCTGGGGAATGCAGTATAGCTTTCTGGATGCGCCAGATAGGTGACTGTGATGGAGAGGGTAGTCTATGAAGGGTAAGAGTGATGAGTGTTTGTTTGGATTGGGTGCGGGGTTCGATTGTAGAGGCTTTAACTCGATCCCATGTGGATGAGGAGGCTAGGAAATTATTGAGTCGTGCATAAGTCTTGTGAGCTGCTGAATAAAAAGTGCAGTCCCTGTCGCTGGGGTGCCGGGTACGCCACACATCTCGGAGGGTACACTCAGCGAGCCACTCCAGACCTTTAGGGGAGACAGCCCTGATTTGACCAGAGCCTTGCCCGGAGTGATCTAGCTCTGTGTCCATTACTATATTAAGGTCACCCCTGACAATTACGGCTGCATTCGGGGACTGAAGCACCCTGGCAAGCAAGTCAAGTAAGAAGGGTTCCTGGTGTTCGTTCGGTGCATAGATCGAAGCCAATGTGAGGTGTAAGGAGCCTATGTTCAATATGAGAGCCGACAGATGCCCCAGGACCATCCCTGAAAAGTGTTTAGAGAAGAGAATGGCCACCCCTTCTGTTTTTCCCCACCCTGATGAACAATATTGCTGTGGAAATCGTTTGGATTGCATCCTGTGCACATCTCTTGGCAGGAGGTAGGTTTCTTGCACCAGGCAGATGTTGCCATGGGAGTTTTCAAGAAAGGAGAGGAGAGCCGACTTCTTTGTGGGTTATTGAGGCCTAGAACATTAAGGCTTACCACCTTAATTTCTGTGTGGAGTGCAAGGGACGGGCCTGCTAATAGTCGTGTCGCCTAGCTGCCTGGGACACAGCAGGACTTGAGTTAGCCATCCCGTAGTATGGGAGGGGTGAATTCCCTCGAATGTATCTCATGTGTGAGGAACATAGGAAAATCCCTCAAACTAACCCCAACCCCAACAGTGAGAACAAAACAACATACATTTGAACATAGTGTGGTGAGATAAAGTCCATAGAGATGGGAAACAAGAAAAAAGGGGAGCTGACCTCGATCTTGATTGCAAGCAGTTGGATATTGGTCACCCACCTCCACCCCCGCAACCATTCAACATGATACAAAGTCTCTATGACACCGCGTGTAGACGGGCCAGCACTTCTCCATAGAGGGAGCAGAAAATCTCCGGTCTCTCTTTGCAATTGTATCTGGATCCGAGCAATGGGTTTCAGGTGGAGATTTATGGCGTGTCCTGTGCCTGTTCCTGCCTTGCTGACGGTCATATGTGGAGGTAGGGTGTGAGGACTGCTCCATCAGATCAAGATCCAAGACCTTGCATGCTTCTGTGAGGGATCAGAGATGGTACGGTTTGCCTTCCCAACTGAAAATGAGGCGGAAGGGGTGGCCCCAAGAGTATGAAGTCCCCATCTGTCTCAGATGGCTTGTGACAGGGCGATATTCTCTTTGTTTCTGCAATGTAATAGCTGCAACGTCCTGGAAGAGCTGCAGGAAGTGACCTCGAAACTGGAGTTTCTAGGATTCTCAAGCCTTCTAAAGGATTGTCTCCTTGATTTTAGACTCATGCACGCAGACTAGAATGTCCACTGGAGGTCTTGCCACCTCGTGGGGAGGACCCAGCCGATGGCATCAATCAAGTTTAATTTCGCCTTCAGCTGAGGATCCCAAGACCAGGCGAAAGAGGGCCTCCAGGTCGGAGCCCTCTGATGCAGTTAGCACCCCCTGATGCAAATATTATTTTTTCTGGATCTGTTTTTGAGATTTTCAGAATGGGCTTGTAGCTCGATTTGTTGGTCTTGAGGACAAATTATTTCTTGTTGTAGGTTTTCTCTTTCTTCATTTTGTGTGGAGTTACTTTCTTCCAGGGCTGCCACCCTCTCTCCGACCCCATCGATGTCTCGTCAGGCCTTCCTTAGGTCAAGGGCGAGATCTTTCTTTACCATCTGAAGGACCTCACTAAGGGAGGTGAAGAGCCGCTCGAGGAACCCGCTGGTCACTGGACCCTCAGGGTTGTCACCTCCGTCTACCAATTTCGGTTCCACAGTTCCTGTCCTCTAGCTGGGCGCCTCACCAGAGGTTTTAAGTAGCATGTCACGGACGTTGCACTCTTTTTGACTTTAACTGAGTGTATGCTGACTCAACCGAGCCCTCTCAGGTCCAGTGCCCGGCAAATCCGGCCAGCAGGCGCCTCCGAGGGCCTGGTGTCTTCGCAGTGAGAATGGTAGGGCGGTCCCTCCCCTGGTGCGCGTCCAGGCCGCATTTGCCGCTGTCAAGCTTCAGGTCGGACCCCTAGTACCCTACTCATCATTATGCCCATGGGAGCTGCCCAGGATGAACTCCTGTACAGGCCTCGCTGGCCACGTGATTCCAGGGGGCTTAGGCCAGAGGGTCCCCCATCTGTGAAGCTGTGGGCCTCCAGGCCTCCCAGGTGTGTACGGTGGTTATCTTAGTGAGGCCCCAGGTGCACTCTTATGAGGAAGGGGCTGATACTCCGAGGCCAGCCGATGCATGAATCTCATGCCACTAGATCAAGACTCCCTGGGCCCCACCCCGCGAGACCATTCGCAGCACCCGGATCCCCCGCAGAGCCAGCAGGTGGGGCGACCGGATAGTGTGTTCGCCCCCGCAGGGGCTCCTTCAATCAGCAGGGCGTGGGAAAAGAGAAGGGGGTGAGGAATTAACCCCCACCGCACCTGTGCAGGTCCTCCACCTGTTCGTTTGATCCTCCAGTCTACGGCTATTCAGCTCGCTGCTCGGTGCTTGTGAGGGACAGCTGTGCTTCAGTTTGTAAGCGTGTGCCAAATGCTGGAACCGCAGGGGGGGGCACTAAGACTTACGGCTGCCTCCAGGTGCTCAAGGCCTTCTGCCTTCAGCCCCTACTCTGTTGTACTCAGATCGCCAATAACAGTGACCCGGGCCATGTGCATAGGCTGCAGGTAGGCCTGGCGAAGTTTCCTCTGCCCATTCCTGCGGGAGGTTCCGCCAATGAAAGGCTCCAGCGAGAGGCTCAAAAGCTGAAGTCTGGTCCGAGACAGCCTCAAGTGGTTAGGCCCGACAGTGACAGTCATGGCCCTATTGCAGGGCAGACCGCACCCCCCGCAGTCCCAGCACGGAGAGTGGTGTAGTCGCTCACTGCCTCCCGGGCCACCCCAGGATCTCTTAGAGGCATCTCACACTCCACTTCACTCACCGGCACTGCCGGGTCGGCCCTCAGAGGTGCAGAGGTCAGTGGACGGGTTCTTCGTCAGTGCTGGTGATCATGTGAGGAGGGAGTGGTGGGAGAGTGAATCCGCTCACGCCACCATCTTGGCCACGCCCCCGAAAAGTTACTTTAGCCTAGTTTAAAACCCATCCCCAAGAGTCTATTTTTAGGATTGGAGGATTGGGGAAGTCCCAGCAGTTCGGAAGAGAGTGGTGGTACTGCGGAGGAGTGAGTATTATTAGGGTTGTGTGTTGCAGTAGTATACACGTAGAATGCTTGTTGAATGTAAGGCTGCCCGGGGGGAGGGGTTGCGCAGCGGCCCACCCCTTGGAGGGCGGCCGCCTTAGTGCCACAGGAAGGCACAGGGGTGGGAGGTCGAGTCCCTGGGCTAGTCTGGGGGAGACCCCAACAGATAGCTGTTTCCGGCGAGGGCGGGGAGGAGACAGGGGTACATATACTGTCTCCGCCCCCTCCTCGTCCTCTTGTCCGCTCGTTCGCCTTGCCAGCAGTTCGTCGTGCTCCGTCGTGTCGCTCTTCTTTTCTCGGTGAGTCTGCCGGTTACTTCCCTCTCGCCCCGGCCTTGTCCCTGGGCAGTACCAGGAGACGGGGCCCTGTGGTCAGCGTACCACGGGCGGGGGGGGGGGCCGTGCTCGGGGATCGAGGTTGTGGCGGGGCACGGGACTTGTGCCGCTCGTGCTCATCCCCACCCACCCCCCCCCCCTCTCTCATCTCTAACTGTAGGGGATGCGGAGGATCGCGGCGCTGGGGGTGGTATCATTACGCACTACACACTGCTGTTGTGCGTCGGTATGCTGTTGTTGATGACGATGTTTACCCCCCCCTCACCACCCCTCGGATTGCTTTGTTCACTCCCGGCCCGTTGGGGGCCTCGGGCGTGCTATTGCGATCGTCGAGCCGGCAGGATAGCTCAGCGAGTTGAATGCATCGCTGGAAAATGTAGTGATATGTAGGTTGTTGCAAAAATGCAGGCCACGCGTACGAATCCTGCCAAGGCCCTCTCAGCCGTCCATCTTTGGGTGACCGGGGGGGGGGGGAGGGAAGGTGTGTCGCGGGGTCAGCCCCCATCAGGCCACAGTTGGTGTTCCCGGGGTTTCCGAAGCGTCGCCTTGGGGCGCTCGTGTATTTGGGGGTGCACCCGGGCTGTTTCATCCAGCAATAGTTCTTAATCTAATTTAACCCGTCAAAACTAAAGCGTACAGTAAAGTACCTCCCGGAGTTGCTTTTGCCGGCCGGTTCGAACGGGGAAAACACAATTTGCTTCCGGAGGCGCGGGCTCGGATCTTACTCCGGTGGAGGCCTGGCATCTCCGACGGGAAAACCCTATGGCATTGGCTTTCGATTTAGCTTACATGCATTTGCGCAGTAGCATACGGATTAAGTATGCTGGCCTTTTAGTCTGCTGTCCTCCCAGTACGATTCCTCCCGGCGGCGGCAGCAACTTTGAAGGGGTGCGCGCCTCGGTTGCAAGTCCATAGGGGTTTCGTATATTCTCCCGGTGCGTGCTCTCTCAGTGGGCGCCCACACGCCCGTTTCCCCCCCATGCCTAACGGGCGAGGCAGCACCAACCGCGATGATTCTGGCTCGCGTCGGGGGGTTCTTTGTTAATCAGCCGGGCACCCCGGGCGGGAATGTGTATGCTGAGTCGGGGCTCCAATTTAAAAAAACAAAAAAAAAAGGGAATTTCACGCTCCGTCCCTAGTGCGCGTCTCTGCACCCGGAGCGCACGTTGGCGCGAGTTGGCCTGCGCGTGGCTGCGCTAGCCCCGTTGCGCACGGTGATCTTCCAGGGGATATGCCTCTCAGCCAGTCCCCCCCCCGCCCTCCCCCCCTTCCTGCATTTTGCTTGGTGGTTGTCGTGTTCGGGGCGGTGGCCCCGGCCCACTGAGGTGGGTTCACGCCACGCGGGGGGCCTATATGCGGCGCGCGCGCCCTCCCCGCAGACCCTACCGTGGCCCACCATCATCGAGGGAGCGGATGTGGCTAAACGACTAGAGCACCCGAGCTTGAAGCTGGGGTATGAGTTTCGAGTCTGGCAGGAAGTTTCAAACATTCTGTGATTCCGGGCAAATCACTTAATTCCCCATGCGAAAAAATGAATGTGTCTTTCTGTAATGCCACTGGGGCTCAAGTAAAGTACGGTTATCAAGGCTCTCACAGGACATGGGTTAGAGTCCCGCAAACGCTGTTAAAGTGTCATAAGTTGGAAAAATTTCAAACTCTTCTTTCCCTCACCCCAGGCGTCCCCCCCCCAACCACTTTCAGCGCAGGTGTTTGTTTTGGGGGCATGCATGCAGGTTATAAAAGCAAGGAAGTTGCTCGATTCCCGCAATATGCACAATTGGCCCTGTTGTGGCACGCCGGCTTCCTTGCCGAAGTCTTTGAATTATTGCCTCTGGGCGATTTCTAGTGTGGAAGGGGTTTTCCTTAACTTGTGTGGCTTGGATGCCGGAGTTACAGGGTGTGGTCACCAAGCGGCACGCGACCCGGAGGCGCTGGGGTTTGCCCCCTCCCGCACGCGACACTATTTTGAAATGCAGCCGCTCGCCAGGGGCATAGCGGCGCGGTCGCGGTTGGGGACACAGCAGGGGCCCCAGTTGGGGGACCCGCGGGTATTGGGATGCTGCGTGTGTATTCTCAATGCGCCAATGGCTTGGTGAATAGCCGTAGTTCTTTATTTCGAGTGTCTAATCTATAGGGCAAATCCTTTTTAGAGGCCGCCATATCTTGATTGCATTAGAATGCCGCGGGTGTGTGCTCCATGGGGGACCTCATCAGCTCTGCGCGCTCGTCATGTTTGGAGGGGCCAGCTGGGCACCTGCTGCCACATGTGGGGATGGCGCGGCGTGCCGGGCCTTTGCTGGTTGTTTCTTGTTTATGAAGTACCAAGGTGTGACGAAGGGCCACTTCGTTCGACGGTGTTTAAATACTTTTAAATAAAGTGCTGCGTTCACTACTCCTTCCCCTATGTGCTCATAAGGGTATAATTATAACGAGTGGCCCTTGAGCTACCGGTTCGAGTCCTGCCTTTGGCTGTGCGGTGCGCAGGAACTGGGCCCCATCCTCCGGGCCATGGCGCGGTGGTCAGTGGAGACGGCTTCTCAGCGACGTGGGCTGGGACAGATTCCCCCCTTGTGCTGTGCTACAGGGAGGAGGGGCACAGATGTAAATGGTTGTAAATTAGGGGTTGCCGCGCCACTGTAAGTCACAAATGACTGTAAGGCCTGCTGGTCTAACCTTCGACGTGAGGAATGAACTATTATGGCCCTGCTTCAGGGGTGTGAAATGATTTTCATCTGGCAAGGAAATATAGGGAAAGGGCTGTTAGGGGACAAGATAATCTGATTGGCACAAATTAGAAATAACTTGGGCGAGGAAGGTAGGGGTCATGTTATCTTTGCCTTGTTCTTGTGAAAGATGGTATATGGCTTAATGAAACATAGGGGTTCCATCACACTAATTATGGGCTGAAGTAGTAGCAACTCAGCACAAAAGGTGACCTGCAGCTACATGCAGGGGCTTTGAAGTGGAAGGCATTTGTTTAAATAGCTCACTGTGCAGATCCCTGGGAGAACCCAACATATTTGGTGCGGGAACCTTCTACAAACTTCCATAAAATCCTTACTACTGGGAGAGTGGAGAAAGAAGTAGGGGAGGAACTTGTTTATATGCAGCAATAGCTGCAAAGAGAGCTAAAAGTTGCACTTAATGAATTACTAAACATGGCCTAGTACTGTCTCTTTTGGGCCCTTTAGTGAATCACCTGAATCCTTGACAAGCTATGCACTGCTTCTTCTATTTTGAAGGTGGAGGATGGCCAGATGCTCTTGGGATTTCTACGTCAACTATTATGCCCTAACCACTATTCATAATGAAGGAACTGATTAAGTCTACGGTTCCTCTATTCTAAATATTGTGCTGGTGGTAAGACTATCTTGTGTATTGCACACTATATATATCATTGATTGGAATGGTCACTCAATGAGGTGATTTATCCCATCATTAAAATACCTGAACTTGTTCATACTCTTATTCGTATCGCGGGATTCGTTGAACTGCATTTCCCTGTCTACCTGCCTAATTTCCCCTTAATGATTGACTTTGGAAATATTTATGGCTTCATACCCTGTGCCATTTGAAGGCAGTGCCCCTTTTTCTTTATCAGGATGTGACATCTTAGCACAGTGACATTTTAAATGTTGGATATGTGTATGGTTATGTTGGCATCCTGTAAATGTTTTGCCTCTGTGACAGAACCTGTTTTAGTCGTCCACAGGGCTCTGTTCACTTCAACTCCTGCTAACCAAAAGTAAAAGGCTTGTGCTCTCCCACTTAAACCTGGTGAATTCCAAACACCTATTTCGCACACTTAATTTACTATTAAGTACTGATCATATGGTGCTATTTGTACCGAGGACCTGTAAATTAAATGCGACAAGTAGCCTGCAGGACTTATCGCGGCTCCCTACTTCGGAAACCTGAGCTAATTGGGGAGCCCTGCAGACCAGTTTTAAATTCTTATCCAATACTTGTAGCCCGCGCTGTTGGTGTCTTTCCAAAGGATTGGCTGTTTACTGGTGTGGGGGGACAGCCCAGCTGGCGCACACGCAGGCAGGCTGACAGGAGGTAGAATAGCTCTTGGTGGGCCTTGCAATAAAGCTATATGGTGAATTATTTTAATATATGCAATTAAAAGCACTGACCAGCCGATAGATGGGCTTGGGTAGGTAGTGCCCTTCGCGTGTAAATATAGAGATGCGATGCTAGGGTGCAGTATGTCATGTAACTGGAGCTGCTCCCCACCACCATGGTCGGGAGCAGGGGGAGGTGTCACCTTGCAACCAGCACCTAGGCGAAGCAAAGAGTTACGCCTAGTGTTGAGTGAGTGTTAATAATAGTGGGATGTGTTGAGATGTGTTAATAAAAATAAAAAAATAAAACCTTTGCGCTCACATACAGACATTATAAATAAAATGTATTTCCCTATGCGCATTAGAGTAGCGCTATGAATGGTGATCATGCAGGCTTCCACGGAACGGGACAACTGTCAGGCGTCTGTAGCTGCGCAGGGCTCCCTCGGTTATGTTGAGGTCTTTTATATTAACCGAGCACTCATGGGACACTTCACCACTATGGTCGGGAGCAGGGAGAGGTGTCACTTTGCATCCAGCACCTAGGTCAAGCAAAGAGTTACGCCCAGTGTTGAGTGAGTGTTAAGGTTACCTGGTCGTTCATTGGGGCTCCTTAGGGTAGGACGACCTAGCGGCAAGGAACAGCTAGAGTGGTTTACGTGTGCTCAGCGATCAAAAAAAAAGGATGCTTCGCGGGCCTTGGCTCACACGGAAGTGGGCTAAGTTCAGTCACACCACAGGTGCCGTGGCCTGCTCTGATGCCTGGCACTGGGGTCCCAGGTTCTTCTGAAGGGCTAGGCCTTCAGATGCTGAAAGGATGTCCGTTGTTATTTACTCGATTGTTAAACGATTGGTTATTTCCTGGGTCATCCGCGGGTGTAGAGCTTTAGGCGCTGGTTGTCTTTCCATCGGGTTGGTTTGATGCGGGATAGTGGTTTTTGGGGCAGGTCACAGGCTGCTTCCTCTCGCTGTGTTTGTTCTTCTAGGTGTGGTCGGGTCAAGTGACGGAGGAGAGCAATCATCGCGTGGTATATCTGGGCATGATAGAATGCCAAGCAAGATTGTAGCGTAGGCAGATAGTGGCACTTATCGGGGACTGAATGTTGGTCTCAATGGCATGCCGCCATGCAAGGGGACTAGGTACCTAGGTCACGTACATCAGGCAGTGACAGATGAACAGGGACCATGTGTACTAGAATATCAGGAGTGGTTCCCACCACGGTCGGGCAGATGGGAAGCTGTCGTCTTGATGCTCAATGGATACCCTTACTCCATCACGCCTATTGTAAGCTGAGGATGCCTGTTGACGCTGTTAGACCTGCTATTAGTTAGTACACTCACTGTTGTGCCTTGGCTCGGTTTGTCTCGCATCGGGGCCAGTTGGGGTTACTGGCGAATTGTTTGCTCTACGGCTGAAGCGGGCGCTTCTAGAACAGGGCAAGATTGGTTAGGCCAGGCAGCATGACAAAGGTCTTTTCGGCACTGGCAGAATGGTGCAGGCTGCGAAGTAGAGCCATTGCAGAACTTGTCTACATTCGGCTAGGGAATGTTTAGCAGCAGGAAGGTATTGAACCATGGTGAGCAATTGGTTTTGGTTTTGTGCGCAACAGGAGCAAGGGAATTGAATTCTGTTCCATCAGGGTACGGGGACCGTCTATACCACCAGATACTGTAAAGCTGCCATTTTCGCTCTGGGCTGGGGTGTCAATGTCATCCAACTTTGCAGCCAGACTGAGCAGGCAAAGGCATACTTGCGATGGTGCAACGGGCACTCAGCAGTAGAGTTAGATGTGTCATCATACCCCGATATAACGTCAGTGATGAAACATAGGTTGTGGCTACACACGACCAGGCACTCTAGGGCAGCTGGGGCGGGGGTGTGCCAGTGCCAAGAGGGTGCGGGTAGTCTGGGTAGGGCTGCTGGCTTGGAGGGAGCACTACTCGGATCGACACAAGGGCACGTTTTGTTTCATATAAGGCTGAATTGATAATTTTATGGCATGGTGCCAGTTGCTCTAGTTATGCGCATGTTGCTTGGCAGTGTCAAACATTCAGAACGCAATGCTGGTGGTTAGCCTGTTGTCATGCTGTTCAGAGGTATTTTAGCTCAGGCATGGCCATGCATGGTTTATAGGCCGGTGACCTGCCCTGGGATTCGTGTTAACAGGCAGGTGAGGCAGCAGAACTTGGAGGGGCTTGGGTTTGACCTCTGGATACTAGGGCGGAGCCTGGTTGCTCACTTAGTAGCACGCCCTTGAGTTCGACGAAACAGGTACCTTTGATGCGAGTATCAGTACCGGGGAACTTCTCCCGCCCTCCAGCACTGGCTGGCAACTATGCAGGTTGTGGAAGTGGCTTATGGTCCATACGATTAAGGGAAACAACGGGGCAACACTTTGGGCTACAAATCTGCAGGAGAACAATTGGCGTTGTTCTCCTCTGTGGTCACCCTGATCTGTCTCTCCCTGGTATACTAGCAGAATTTTGGGAGGGCAAGGCTTTACATTTGGTGGTGACTGATGGAATACGATGGGCGTACTCCAACGGAGTGAAGGAGGAAGTAAGGCAGGCTTGTCAACTCTTACCTCCTCCCGCATGGGCACTGCCAGGCAGGAGTGTCTTGGCAAAGAGATTGTTATTTAGCCATGCAAAGGCAACCTTGGACCATCGCCTATTTTAGGTTTAAGGTCATATCAGTCAATACACGGGGGAGTGAGAAAGGATGGGGGAACCTGTCCTGATTGTGCCCGCTGGCCGCCGGCCCGGTTGGGCGTAGAATTGTTTTGGCTGGACCTGGGAGAAGCCCGGTATCAGTATGCTGTAGGTATGAAGGCCTATCGGGAGCCATGCGCAGTTGCGCAGAGCAAAGAGGTCTTGGCTTCATCAGGCAAGGTCTTATACACGCCAAGTCCACAGGGTGCCTGGAGGGAGATGGGGTGCACCTCTCTAGTTTAGGCATGGACCTTTTCCTACTGGACCTAGGGGAAGCTTGGGCTGCAGCAGGTTGTAAGTAAACAGGTCTACCTTGGTGGGGGGCCCTGGTAGTGACGGTGGCCACTCCCAAGGCTGTGGAGGAGTTACAGGGCGATCCAGGGTCTGCACATACCAAGGGGTACATCATGCAGCAGCACCGCGGGGTGCTAAGGCAGGATACCCAGGGATGTTTTAGCGTGTCCCCTGGAAGAACGACGGCGCCCCGTTAACCGAAAGGCGGTTGTGGGTCTGAGCAACCGGGGGCTGCCATGTATGCTCCGCCCACCCATCACGGGGGGCGTGTGAAGCAAGTGGACTGGTGGTCCATGGATGGGAGGGGTGGACCCTCCCAATATTTGGTATACACCAGTTGGCGTTGCCATGGTGACTCTAGGCTTATCAGACGGGCAGGCGGCATAGGGCTGGCCTGCCCTGGGATCACCCGTAAGATGACCCACCTTGTTTGCATATTGGTTATGCTAATAAACCTGCAGCAATATTTCTCCACTTACATTACAGTGTTGTGTGTTTTATTTATGTACTTATGTACTTATGTGCTTTGTGATAACTGTTGCCGATATTGGCACTATGAGAATGGTGTGAAGTCTAGCAGAGCTGTTTGAGTGGTGTCTGAGTGTTGTGTTAAGTTGAAGTTTTCGGGTCGATGTGACCTAAGATCCCAGGATGATAATAAAAGTGTAGAAGACACTGTATTGTAATTTGTCTGCTAAGGTTTTGTGGGGTTTGATGACATCTATGGAAATAGAGAGCTTGTTTTCAGCCTGTTCAGCTCCAGGAAGGAATGTACTGAGAGCCTGGAACCGGCCATACATCCCAATATTTTTGCCCAGAGGATTCCTCTCTGACCAGACGTGGGATGTCATCGAAATGGGTACTCCTATTCACTTTGTCTCTCTCAGGCAAAATCAATTTTCAGTGTCAGTGTATTTTAAATAAGTAGCTTAAGTATTGCAAAATCAGCTTTATTTTTTAAGCGTTATTCAGTAATTAAGGGGTCTCTTTATCAACTTTAAGACTTAATTTACATTATTTCTCACGTAAGACGTGTTTCAAACATGTGCACAAGACGTCTTCTCTATTTTTGCCACGTCCAATATTATTTGCAAACATTGTTTTTCAAGATCTTAAAACGCAGTATTCCATCTCACCAGATGGTGGTGGTAGTCCCCTTTGTTGAATAATAGAGAATTACAGCATGACTGCTACATATTTCTGTCAACGAGGGTGCCACTGAAGGCGACTGGTCCATCAACAAAAAAAAAGTAGTTCTTGGGTCATACAACTTTGCACTGGTGCAAAAACCCGCGCAAAACCATTTAAAACTAGGTAATTGGTTTAATAATAACACATTTTCACCAGTAAATTTCACAGAAATATTTTGGTACCACTGCAAAAACTAAACACCTAATATACCGTGCAATGCACTTATTTTTGCATCGAAATCAATGTACCTATCCTTAAGATAAGTAAACCGATTTTGCTCTGTTTTCCCTACTTAAATAGCAAATTTGGGAACTAACTAATTCTACCACAAACATAGAACCCATCTTTTACGTTTAAAGTGTTAAAAGAGCTAAAAAAAAAAAAGTATTTTTGTGCATGTCAACATTCAAGCAACCTAAAAACGAGAACTCTGTTTGTGCCACGGGTGCCTATTACACATACGACTTCCTTTTTACACAATCCGCAAAACTCTTACCAGTTTATTCCTTATTTGTTTTTTGCATCAGTTCAATGTTTCTGAAAGACGTTCTCCTGTATAAATGTCTCTGCTCTGGCTGCGACATGGATTTTAGATCTTAAATAAGCATTTGCAATGCAATCATTCTCGCCTTAGGGACCGCATATGTATTTAGCTATGCAGCACATTAGCCTGGGTGCTAAAACAGTTATTTTCTGTGTGATTGTGTTCTTCACCAGTTGGCATTGCCTTTCAATGTCTCCGCATCAATCACCACACCTTAATTGTCCCGTTAAACTTTAAGCATAGCACCCTCTCTGATCAGAGGCTGGGTATTTAATCGTTGAGACACAACCTAATTCATTTAATTTCATTTGAAAACTTAATTTCGGTCAAAGACCATAAAAGTAGCAGAAAATATAAAAACACTTCACATCACTCATAAACCAATTCACAGCAGCAATTTGAATAACATGATTTACAAAGTTCAATAATCTGATCCCAAAAAACTGATATCTCCCACAAACCACTACTAAATCACTATGTGCCATTAGCTGCAACCCCTACATTGCATTTCTGTTCTAGGTGCTCAGCACATACATACACCCACAACTGCACATTAATTTTTTTTTCTCTCTGGTCCGAAACCTGTTATCACACCCACTGGTGAACAGGAGATAGACACAACCAGTGCCCAAGCAGTGCACGTCTTCACCGAAGCATGCAATAGTAATGCCCCGGTTACTTACCGGTAATCTTCATTACTCCGAGTCCTTGTCTTCCTCGCCACAGTATATACGAATGAGCCTTAGGCTCCCGACAGAAACTCCAGATGAAATTAGCATACTAGTCTCCCTCTCCCTCCAATATGGCCCCCAGTGACGACAGCCAATCCCATAAAGGGATACAGAAAGCCTCAAACGACCTGAGAAACCAAGCCGCAGACATGAAGCCAATAAGAGGGCCGGGAGGGAAAGGGAAACTATACTGTGGCAAGGAAGACAAGGACTCGGAGTAATGAAGATTACCGGTAAGTAACCGGGGCATTACCTTCTCGTCCGTCTTCCTCGCCACAGTATATACGAATGAGCCGATACCAAAGCATATCAGCTTCATGGAAGAACACAGTCCACCAGGAAAGTCAGCAACAGAGCAAAACTTTATTCAACAACAGGAAAGAGACACATAGAACCTCCAACCTATGGGACCCCAGAACCCAGTACAGAAGAGGCAAAGGCAACCGAAGCACCCCCCCAACCTGAAGACGGTAGTGCGACATGAAGGTATGAGGGGAAGACCAAGTGGCAGCACGGCAAATATCCTCCATGGACAACCCCTTCAAAGCGGCCCAGGAGACAGCAACCGAACGAGTGGAACGCCCCTGAACAGGAAGAGAGGGAACCAAGGAAGACGAACCATAAGCCCACAGAATAACGTCCTTAATCCAACGACTGAGAGTGGACAGGGAAGGACGCAAACCCCTACGGGACAGACCAAAATTCACAAACAAATTGTCCACCTGGCAAAAAGAAGAAGTCCGATCCAGGTAAATCAACAATGCGCACCGAACATCCAGAAGATGTAGAAGTGACTCCTCCCCAGAGGAAGGACCAGGACAAAGAACCGGAAGAACTACCTCAGCAGAACGATGAAAAAAGGAATTCACCTTAGGAACAAAAGTGGGGTGAGGGCGTAGCACAACACGATCCTCCAGAATACACAAAAAAGGAGCAGACCGCAGGAAAGCCCCCAACTCCCCAATCCTCCTGGCAGAAGCAATAGCCACAAGAAAGACGACTTTAAGAGTCAAGAATTTCAGGTCAACCGACTCCAAAGGCTCAAAAGGAATTGACTGCAGAGCACGCAGAACCAGCGGAAGATCCCAAGGAGGAGAAGACAGAACAGGACGGGGACGCTGAAAAGCCAGATTCTTCAAAAGTCTGGACACCAAGGGCGTCACAGAGACCAAAGGAAGCGTATGAAAGGCCCAAATGGCAGCCCATTGAGCACGAAGAGTAGAGATGGCTAAAACCAAATCAAAACCCTCATGCAAAAAATCAAGAATGCGTGCAGGATCCAAGTCAGACACAGACAAACCGAGCCGAACGCACCAAGCAGCAAAGTTGTCCCAGTGTTTCGCATAGGAACGCAAAGTAGATGGACGCCTGGACCGCTGAATAACCTCTGCAACCACCACAGAACATCCACCCTGAATCAGGGAGTCCCTCTCAAGAGCCAGGCCCGCAGACCCAAGGACCGGAACACCGGAAGAGGAAGCGGAGGACCCACCAGAGGAAAAGGATCGAAGGGCAACAACCATCCCGTGCCCACCGCCAACTCCAAAAAGAGAGGAAACCACGGGCGGCGACGCCAACCCGGTACAATCAGAAGAACAAGGGCCCCCTCCCTCTTGATCTTCTGCAACACAGCTGGGATCAGGGGAACAGGAGGGAATGCATACAACAGGCCCTTCGGCCACAAGAAGGATAGAGCATCTATCCGCCACGCCTCCGGACACGGCATAATCGTGCAAAAGCAACGGATTTTTGCATTGGACCGGGAAGCAAACAGGTCCACAATCGGAGACCCAAACCTTCTCCGCAAAGCCCGGGACATCAGGCGCGTCAGGTACAAGGACCCCATGGATGGAAAGACCCTGCTCAGGCAGTCCGCAACCACGTTCTCCCGACCAGGAAGGTAAACAGCCGACAGAGACTCCAGGTGCAACTCCGCCCATGAACAAATCTGGTAACTGAGGGAACTGAGGGAAGGAACCCGGCAGCCCACCTGATGATTGAAATACGCCATGACCACCTGATTGTCCATCCTGACCTGAACATGGTGACCCAAGAGAAGGTCCGAGAAGGCCAACAGACCCAACTGGACAGCTTTCAGCTCTCTGTAATCCGAGGAACAAGACATCACAATCGGAGCCCAAACACCCTGAGTCGAAGAGTCCCCCAGAGTAGCACCCCAGCCCAAGAGGCTGGCATCGGTAGTGAGGACCCGAGAAGGAACCACCAGAAAAGGACAACCCCGGGATAGATGAACCACGTCCAACCACCACCCCAGGGCCTCCCGAACCCCCACCGACACAGGAATCAAGAGATCGAAATTCAGAGAACAGGGGTCCCAATGCAACAAAATGTGGGACACCATGGGATACATGTGTAGGCGAGCCCAAGGAACCACCGACAAGGAAGCCGACATGAGACCCTGTACCCTCTACCAAAGTCCCGCAGGCTGGGAAGGACCGGACAGCAGGGACTGAACAGCAGACATTAGGGTTTCCATCCGTGCAGGGGGCAGGAACACCGACCCAACAGAGTCCTGAAACAAGCACCAATGAAAGTCAGATCCTGTGAAGGAACCAGGGAGGACTTCCCCACATTCAACAGGAAGCCGTGCTGTTCCAGGACCCGGCAAACCCTCCGGACATGGATTTCCGCCTTAGAAAGAGAAGAAGCAGAAATCAATAAATCGTCCAGGTAGGGAAACACCTGAATGCCCTCCCCATGCAACTGACCAATGACAGGTGCCAGAACCTTTGTAAACACCCTGGGTGCAGAGCAGAGACCAAAAGGCAATACCTGAAACTGGTAGTGCCGGCCCAAGACACAGAACCACAGAAAACGCTGACTGTCGGGGTGCACAGGCACATGGAGATAGGCGTCTTGCAGATCGACTGACGCCAGAAAGTCTCCCCGAGAAACCATCTTGAAAGTCTGAGGAGGAATGAATCCATTCAGCCACTTCAGGTCCAGGACAGGCCTGAGATCCCCCGTGCGCTTGGACACAAGGAACAGGATGGAGTACACCCCCAACCCCCGCTGAGACTCCGGAACCGGAATCACAGCACCTTTCGCCAGAAGAGAGTCTATACCGGCCAAAAGCGCCGCTTTCTTGAGGGCCAACCTGGGGCAAGGAGTGGACCGGAAATAGTCTCGCGGATCCTGGCTGAACCCGAGGCAAAAACCCTCGGAAACCACCCGAAGGACCCACTGATCTGACACAGTCAACCTCCAGGACGTCAGGAAGAATCGCAGTCGACCCCCAACTGGACCCCTCCCCGGAGAAACAGAGTCATGATTTGGAAGGAGCAGAAGCGGGGGAGTGAACGTTGGAGAACCGGAACTTATCAGTGGAAGGGGCACCCCGGCCACGCCCCCTACCACGAAAGGGCTGGTGAACACGGCCCCTACGAGAACGACCAAAGGCACGGGTAGCAACAAAAGACCGGAAACGGAACAACCGAATCAGGAAACAGCAAGTTGGTGCGAATGTGCCCCAGCATATCCTTAAGGTCAGCACCCTGCACAAAGCGACCACGAACCTCCACATCATCCTCAGTGTCCGAATCAACCTGGGAGGCAGAATCAGACCTGACCTTCATGGAAGGAGGCGCAGCCATCTTGCCTCGCAAAGCAGCAGCAGCAGCAGAATCAATCATCTGTTGAAGCACAGACAAGGAAGGCAAGGTATCCTGAGACCCAGAAGCGACATCCCCAAGTCCAGGAACCACAGCATCATCAGAAACCTCCATTACAACAGCCAACGCAAAAGCAGCAATGGAAGTACCACCCAGCACCTAAACCAACAAGAAATCAGCGTTTTTAAATGGCCACCAGGTGCATGGTAATCACGAAAAAACACAGGACACGCCCCCAGCACACAATAAAGGAGCCGGAAGCCCGCGCCCCTTACTGCCGAGGAATCGCCACCAAAGACTGCCGATGTCAAAGGAAATAAGACCAAACAGAAATACTGCAGCCTCGAACCCTCAGCGCCCGAATCACGAAGAACAAAGACCACAACAATGCGCTGACTGCATGAAGTCCGCTGCGCAGGACGTGCGGTCGGCAATAACTGAAAACGCGCCGCCAGGAATCCGCTGAAGCCGGACACCGAGGCGCAGATCCAGGAAGGAGGCGGGACCCAAATCGAACCCGACCTCTGCCACGACGGTTCCGCTAGAGCAGGAACCGGAGAGGTACGTTGCACAGGGGAGCCCAAATTAATAGAAAAATAAGAAGCAGTGAATAGAAGCTCGGAGGCTGGCAATCAACTTCACGTTACCTGGGCTCTGAAGTACAAGGATTTCACGGACACTTAAGACGCTGTGCTGAGTGGGGGTGCTTTTAACCATTTGAACTTCTACTCCGGGACTGCGAGGACCAGGCTGCTCGGCGGCCGCACCAGCTGTCTCCTCTTCCCGGCCCCTCCCCCTGCAGGTACATAACGCCTCGCGGCCCCCGCTTCGCGGGAGCCGCTCGGAGGCTGGCAATCAACTTCACGTTACCTGGGCTCTGAAGTACAAGGATTTCACGGACACTTAAGACGCTGTGCTGAGTGGGGGTGCTTTTAACCATTTGAACTTCTACTCCGGGACTGCGAGGACCAGGCTGCTCGGCGGCCGCACCAGCTGTCTCCTCTTCCCGGCCCCTCCCCCTGCAGGTACATAACGCCTCGCGGCCCCCGCTTCGCGGGAGCCGCTCGGAGGCTGGCAATCAACTTCACGTTACCTGGGCTCTGAAGTACAAGGATTTCACGGACACTTAAGACGCTGTGCTGAGTGGGGGTGCTTTTAACCATTTGAACTTCTACTCCGGGACTGCGAGGACCAGGCTGCTCGGCGGCCGCACCAGCTGTCTCCTCTTCCCGGCCCCTCCCCCTGCAGGTACATAACGCCTTGCGTCCCCCGCTTCGCGGGTGCCGCTCGGAGGCTGGCAATCAACTTCACGTTACCTGGGCTCTGAAGTACAAGGATTTCACGGACACTTAAGACGCTGTGCTGAGTGGGGGTGCTTTTAACCATTTGAACTTCTACTCCGGGACTGCGAGGACCAGGCTGCTCGGCGGCCGCACCAGCTGTCTCCTCTTCCCGGCCCCTCCCCCTCAACGCTCTCCGCCCATAAAGCTGTGAACCTGTTCAACGCGCAAGCGGGACGCGCGGGACATAGCCCCGGGCAAAGAGCGGGCCGTTTTAGGCCGTTAGAGGCCGGCAGAGACCGGACCGGGCCCCCTCTCCAACGTTGTCTTAGTCCCAAGGCTCTTTTTCTACTCCAACAGCCTGTGGCTTTGACTGTCCCGCCCGCCATGGCCACTAGAGTATCCAGGAGTAAGGCTGCCCAACAGTGCTCCAGCACACTGGACAAATTCTTTCTCAAGTCTAGTGCCGTGCCTAATAAAGGTCGAACAGTATCAGACACTCTCCGTGAGGTAAATGTTGAAAATGTGTCAGTCGCAATGGTCCCCTCGGACTCTTCAGCTATTGATATCAGTACCCCAACACCATTTGACGCCACTCATCTATCTCTCATGGATAGTATCGATCAGACAATCGAGACAGTCCTCCAACAACTTAGGACCCCGTCAAATTTATTGAGGGATAGTGAGTCTCTGTGCCCCTCGGGGGTGGTGGAGAGCACTCCGTATATTAACTCTGCGGAAATGTCTAAAGTGCAGGATGAAGGGCAGGTTGTAGTGCCAACAGATCCCGTAGGCAGGAGAGTCTACCACCCTTCGAAAAGGAAAAGGTTAAGGAAACTAAGAGGGGTAAAAAGGGCCAAAGTGGATAAAATCAACCCAACATCAGTTGCTAGCTCTGGCATTCCGGCTTCTCCCGTGGTTAGCTCCCCGGGAATGGGCTCTGACCACTCAGACTCGCCATTAGCAAAAGTGGTACCTGGGTGTTCTGGCCCGTTTGTATTCGGTGGAAATCCTCTAAATGCAACCGAGGCTCTGATTGGCTCTTTTAGGGACATCCTTAGGAGCCTGTTGGAGCCACTGTCTGCAAAATTGGATTCCATAGCTGCTAGACTTAAGGCTATAGAAGATGCACAGAATAGGAAAAGTCCTAGTAGGGGGTTGGGTCCAGGTGCACAGACGGCTCCCCGGGATTCTGCAGGGTTTAGACCGTCTATTGCTGGAACAAGTACACAGGTCCCGGTTGGGGCACAAGATAGTGTTACAGGTAGCCATGCTCCCCCATTGCCCCCTTTACAAATGCTTAGGCCCCCTGTCCCGGCACCCAGAAGATCTAAACAACCAACACCACCCCTCCCAATGAGTGGGGGGCGAGCCAACAATGAATATACTGATCGCCCTATGAGTCCTAACAGTAGGCGTAGGGTGGTAAATTTGCCCCCTGAGGCTGTGCCTTACACAGCGATTATGGTGGGAGTCCCTGAGCTCATTAGTGACATCAGAGAGCCACAGGACTCACTTCGTAATAAAGTAATTAGTTGGCTTAATATTAATAGGCCCCTCCCTTCTAACATCAAAGGTGATGTGCTGATGGTTAGAAGGATCCCATGGATTGGAACTACCCCCAAAAATAGGGCAGGGGACTGTATCATAATCAGTTTTAAAAGCCCACTAGTTGCCCCTTACATTTGTAACTGGCTGGTAAGGCCGGATAAATCCAACATAGACGTAGTGTCTCTCTCGCATTTCTATCCAAATGTTTCCAATTTAGGAGTGGGGAGGGAACAGAGTTGGACTAGAGTGGGCTTTGCTGTAGACGGTTCACGGTACAGACCCAAGTATAATGCATTGCCGGTCCATGGTGATTTTGTCCTTCAGAATAGATTTTCCTGTCTGGACCTAGTAGATTGACCAATAAGGGGGGTCATTCCGCAACACCCGATAAATTCTGCCTATGGGTCTACATTTAGGGGGGAAGGTACATTCGCTCCCGTAAACAAAAAAAGGTCCCTGGCCCCTGCAAAAGACGGAGGGTCTACAATGGGAAGCACCCAAGTGTTAGACGAGGATCCACCAAATACATTAACTGTTGCTGCAACGCAATTGGTGGATCTTGCTGAATTACCCACTCGGTCGCCCATCACCACTGGCTTGGGTGACTTGGGTAATTCCGCATATGACATCCCGTCTGCACTAAGTGAAGCTGGTCCCCAATTCCAAGGTCTAGGTATGACCATCCTGTCCTGGAATGTAGCTGGCATCTCAAGCAAGGTGGATACCCCAGAGTGGGAAACTTTGGTTAGCAAAAGTGACATACTCCTCTTTCAAGAGACATGGGCTAGGGTACCACTGGCCAGGAGGGGATATGACATTTTTGAAATCTCGGCAAAGTCGAATGGGAGAGGGAGACCTTCGGGAGGCTTGGCAATCTGGGTGGCAAGCCATATTGGGTGTCAGGCGATTGGTATGGATACACTTTCACCGGACATTCAGTGTGTGAATAAAAGTACGTGGGCTATTGTTAATGTCTACTCTCGACCAGTCGCTGGGGGTAAAGAATCTCCCACCCTAGCTGATCTCTCATCTTTTCTAGGGCAATTGACAGGTAATCTGAAAATAGTGGTGGGAGGAGATTTTAACTGCCACTTTGAACCCCTGGAGGGCCTAACGGAGGGTGCTTTTACTGCCGAGGATGACCATTGGGGAGTCCCTCCTTCTTCATCACCTCACCCCAAAGTCTGGTCCCCGTTGGCAGTACAACTTACTTCTCTCACCCTGAATTTTGCTCTGAGGGCGTGCAATGGGCGCACCCCTTCTGACACTCCTTCGGTGTGCACCTTCAATAAAAAGGACCAGGAGTCAAGGCTGGACTACATTTTTATAGATATCTCCCTGTGGCCCAAAGTTCTAGATTTTAGAGTGATCCCGAGGATAGACAGTGACCACAATGCCCTTTCCTTGGTGATCCAGCACCCAGCCCCTGCCTTAGGGACGCCAACTACCGATTTTGTAACTGACCAGGGAGACATACTACTCACCACAAGCAGGCGCCGAGTGAAATGGGGGAAGCTAGTTGAGAAAGAAGAAGCTTTAAAAAACCTCTATGGCATAGCACTCCCTAGGTTCCAGGAGGTGGATGCCCTCATCAACCAATCTAGACCCGCAGACTACAATGAGAGACTATCTGGTATTCATCAGGCCCTAGTAAGGGACCTTGCAGATGTCTTCAATCCGGCCCTGCCTATTAGAAGGAAAAAGATTCGTGCTCCGACTTGGTACACCTCCACTTGTAGGAAAACTAAGTCTGAGCTTCTCTCTGCAATTAAAGAGGGTAGTGATAAGGTGAAGATCGCTGCCCTTAGGAGGGGGTATAAGGTAGTGCTGGCCAATGCAAGGGCAGAGTGGGATTGGAACCACTGGCATGACTTGTCTGGCGCCCTTAAATCTAAAGACTTTAGAAAATTTTGGGCTCTGGTAAACAATGGTACAGGGGATCTGTTGTCTGCAGTAGAACCCAATATTGCCCCCTCTGTTTGGGAGGCTCACTTTGGGTCACTATATCAAGAATCCACTCTCTGGCCGGAAGGGATGGTGGTAGAGTCCCCCTGCCTGCCAGAGGGGGCCTTGGAATTTTCTTTGGGGGAGGTGAAGCTGGCACTGGAGGGCTTAGCGCTGGGGAAGGCACCGGGGCTGGACAAGCTACCCGGTGATTTGTTTAGATATCATCCTGACATTTGGGCCCCGTACTTTCTTGTCCTTTTCAATGCCATTTTGGGAGGTATGGCGATCCCTTCCTCTTGGTTAGGGGCTGAAATAGTTCCGATCTATAAGAAAGGGTCCCCTTTGAGTCCTGCAAATTATAGGCCTATCAGCCTGATAGATGTTCCCCAAAAGCTTTTTGCGCGCCTTATTCTGAACCATCTATTAGACTGGGTGGAGGAAAATGACATCTTGAGTCCCCTTCAGGCTGGCTTCAGGAGAAACACATCGACCATGGACCAGATCTTCCGCCTAGTTCTCCTCTACTGGAAGACGGTGAGGATTGAGGGCGGGAGATTGTACATGGTCTTCGTGGATCTGAGGTCAGCTTTTGACCTAGTCCCGCGCAGGAAGCTCTGGGAGGTATTGGAAAAGTTAGGAATTCCCCCCCAGCTACTTAACATCCTGGCCCGGCTGCATGAGAACAACTATGCGCAAGTTAGGTGTGGGAAGGACGGTAGACTTTCATCCAGGTTTCCTGTGCGCCGAGGTGTGAGGCAGGGTTGTGTCTTGGCACCGACCCTGTTTTGTTTATTCATCAATAATGTCATCTCACACCTGGAAAACGTCAAGGATAACGACGCCCCCTGTTTGGCAGGTAGAAGGGTACCGGCAATTATGTTTGCCGATGATACCCTCCTCCTTTCAAAATCCCCAATGGGGATCCAGAGGATCCTGGATGGTTTTGGTCTTTTCTGCAGTCAGCATGGATTGGAGGTGAATACAGAGAAGACCAAGTTCATGATCTTCAACCCACCAACTAAAACTAGGCCTAATCCTACTCTGGGGACCGCGAGCCTTGAGAGGGTGTCCACCTTCATATATCTGGGGGTTACACTGCAGGAAAACTTGGCATGGGATCGACAGATAGTACGATCCAAGGCCAAACTATCCCAACTCTCGGGTGCAATCCTGAAGGTGGCCAACACTTCTTCCTTCAAGCCCATAAGCCCGGCCCTTGAAACCTACAAGACCCAGGCCAAGGCTGCGGCCATGTATGGCAGTGAGCTATGGGGACATAAAACGGTGAAGGGCCTATCAATAGTGGAAAATAGCTTTCTAAGGCGCCTTCTAGCCCTTCCAAGTGCCACGCCACTCCAGCCTCTGAGAATGGACATGGGTCTCCCCCCTATTGCAGAGGAGCTTGTGTCAAAGCCAGTGAAGTTCTGGCACAGGCTCTGGTCTACGGACGAACTCCATCATTATAGGGAGGATCTCATCCATGTCATGAGCTTAAACTCTAGCGGCAAAATCCCCTGGCTCACCTTTGTGGAAAACGAACTGTCTGCCATTAATCTCCGTCTCCTGTGGGAGGACCCTGCACGAGCCTGCCGTGCAATCTCGCGCAAGGCTCTGGCTCAAATCTATAAAGCCAGGTCCCTTGCACATTTGTCGGCTGCTCAAAATAGTGGCACCTTAACCTTGCAATTTTTAGAATCCAAAAATTCTTATGCTTTTGAACCTTTTATGGATTTTATCTTTCCTATCCTGGCAAGGAAACTGTATGTTCAATGGAGGTATAGCACACTACCAATCAATTCATACACCTCGAAGTGGACAAATGGGGGCGACAAAATATGTCCCTGTTGCAACAACTATGTGGAAGACGACCCCCATATCTTGTTTGTGTGCCCTGCATACCAAAGGCCCAGAAAATATTGGATAGCGCCACTCTGTAAGAACCTGGGGTTCAGAGAGTATGCACAAGCATACAGGATTTTGAAAACTAGTACCCTGGGCCACATTGTGTTTGCTGTTTCCAAATTTCTTATGGCCACATGGCTGATTAGAAGGAAAAAAATCGTCTGAAGCTTCTTGAACTTTTTAAAGAACTTTCCAAATGCGATTTTAACCCATTCCTCGCTGGGAGAGCCGTTTTTTACTTAAATGTATTTTTATAATGTTTTAATGTCTGTAATGCTTTTATTGCATCTTTTATGGTCTATATGACCGAAATAAAGAATTTTTGGAATTGGAATTGGTAAATACAATAACCAACGTCCCCCCATACAAACGAACACAGGGCACAAGAGGCCGCTATGGCAGGACCGCCGCCCCACACTTACCTGACAAGCAGGAACACAGCACTTGGAGTAGTGCAGAAACAAAAAAACAGGTCGTTTGAGGCTTTCTGTATCCCTTTATGGGATTGGTTGTCGTCACTGGGGGCCATATTGGAGGGAGAGGGAGACTAGTATGCTAATTTCATTTGGAGTTTCTGTTGGGAGCCGAAGGCTCATTCGTATATACTGTGGCGAGGAAGACGGACGAGGAGGTAATGCATGCGTTTCCCTGTTTGGAAGAATTGTGAAAGAGAATGCAAGCATTGTTCGGAAATAGTCAATGGTACCTATGTGTCAAAACTGTGTTGACAGTACAATCACCGTGTTTATTTTGCCTGTTTTATTAAACATAACTCTACCAGGAAGGTGTCAGCGCGCTGTACAGAGAACCACTCGGGAGATGCTTGCACAGTAACAATCGCAAAAGAGATGCAGTCGCTCCCTTGCAATGAGGTGCAGTGGAAGCGATCTGGCACCTCGTGTGGCTGCTCAATCATAACCATTGCAGGGCGAGGCACTTTTCCCCATGGAGTGTGTGTGTGCAACAAAAAACTCTATCTAAATCGTAATTATGATTGCCATCATCGTTATCTTTGTCATTATTATTACCGTTATTGTTCCTATTATCATTTTTTTTATTTTTTATTATTGTGCCGGATTTTGGGGATGGCACTCAGGACAGCGCGCTCGTGTATGCATGTTTGTGCTGCTTCTATAACAAAGCGCCAACCCAGCAGCGCTATACAAGAAAGGGGGCATTCATCACCTTACAGACTGTGGAACGGGCGGGGAATGGATGGTGGGTCTCAGCAGCCAATCAGATCACTTACGTTGCATGCCCTTTAATTAAAAGTGCTGTGAGAAACTGCATGAAGTGGGCTGTCCGTTCATAAAAACACTGCTTAATTTGTGCCGGTGGGTAGGTGCATGCACTGACGTTTGGTGATTCGCACTCATTTTTAACCCTCAGATTTTGACTCAGAACAAGAATGAGAACGGAAGCAAAGGAGGAAGAGAAATATTGGAGAAAGGGAGAAATCAGGGATGAAAAAGAACCAGCAGTGAGTAAGATAGAGAGACAGGAAGGGCAGGTGGAAGAAAGATCCCCGAGATGGGATCAAGACGAGGCTGTCTCGTTGTAAGTGAATTTGGACATTTGGCAGAGCCAGCGCCAGGCTCCTGAGAACGGATCCGGGCCCCTGCGTTTATAGTTTTAACAGATTAATCATTGCATAAAATGCGGAGCAGAGCCACCGTCCTCCCTCCCTTGTCTCTAAGGCCACAGCCTGGCCCTGGCTGCAACTGCTCGGGTGCAAGGGGAGATTTACACGCTTCTCCCAATGGAAGAGATGCACCTGGCCCTTAAAAACGCTAGGGTCCCTATAAAAAAGACTTTCCCTGGGAGTGGGTTTAGTTCAAGGTCTGGATGGCATAGAAATAATGTAGATCCAAGCGAGCAACAAACCCATTCCAAGGTGGCAGAGGCTGATGTGTGTTCATTGACAGTGGCCATCGGTGAATGGGTATGTTCAGATATTACAAATGTATATCTTGGTACCAGTTGCGCATTCACAGGCAACCAATTTTAAATGGGTAAAACCCCATGTTAAGATGGATGTCTGACTGTAGTACACCAGTTAAAAAAATGGAAACAGTTGTAGAGGGTCATGGGAGCAAGGAAGGGATGGGTGGGGCAGCAAAAGCAACACAAAAACTAGGACAGGGAATGACGTTATAGGAGTTAAGCAAAGGGGGCAGGAAAATGCGGAGCGAACAAGAAAACACAAGCACTCCCTTGAACTGCATAAATTAAATTCGCTGAATGCAAGCGATGTAAGACACAAGTGAACCAATGATAGCACGAAGACCAAAATGCTTTTTAGTATTACAATAGGGGAAGTAAGTCATCAAATCAAAAGAAGACAACTGAAATAGACAAAGTGCACAAGAAAAAGGTGGCTGAGTGATGCCCCGATTACTTACCGGTAATCTTCTTTACTCCAAGAATAGTCTTCCAAGCCACATGACTAACGTAGTGAGTTTCAGCTCCACACCAGAATCCTTCAAAGCAATAAAGTCAGCCTCCCATGCCTCCCATCCCTTCCCAATATGGCCAACCCATTTCACCCTTGACCTCTATAAGAAGCGGGCCGGCCCAACCCTTCAGCCTGAAACTACCAAGCATAAACATGAAGCCGATAGCCATACAGGGAGGGAGGGATGGGATGGGAACTCATGTAGCAAGGAAAACTATACTCGGAGTAATGAAGATTACCGTTAAGTAATTGGGGCATTCCCTCCTCGTAAGTCTTCCTCGCCACATGACTAACGTAGTGAGCACATACCAAAGCCAAGTGGCTTCATGGAAACTCACAAGAAACCAACGGACCGGAAGGGGACGCCAAGGAAGGAGGCAAACCCAAAAGGCCAGACGAGCGGAAGCACCACTTAGAGAGAGGCAACCACGAGCCGGAGCAACTGGCCCAGGACAGAGAGACACCGCAAGGGCCGAGAACCCCACTCCCGGGACCCGCAGGCCTGCCAGAAAAAACGCCCAAAACAACAACCGAAGGAGGACAGAGAAGGCCTGGAACCAGACCATACGGGGGCCACCAAAACCACCCAATGGACAGCCAAAAAGCGAGGGGGACAAAACCCAGATGCCGGACCAAAGGAACAGAGGGCAACCCAAACATCGAGACCCAACAACAAGCCACAGCAGGAAGAGACGCAGCCCGACTGAAACACAGCAACACCGCATAGCCGACCAGCAACATCGAGTGAGTGGAACTCACTCGAGGACAGAAGCAGCTGAACCAGATGACACAAAACAGACTGGCAGCAGCCACAATAACGGAAGGAGGTGCAAAAAGAAATCCAGCACGTCCACCGAACAACAAAGAAAACTAAGGTTACCAACACCCCACCAGCAAGGAGACAAACAGGAGGAACACGGACCCCAGTCGCAAAAAGGACCCCGTGGAAGGGAGAGCGACACCAATGAGACAACCCAGGCAGGCACAAGGCAAAACAGACCCAGGAAGCTGCAGGAATGGCCCGGCTCCCAAGGGAACCCAACCGGTCCACAGCGAAAAGCGCAAAGCCCATAAGGACGCCCATGGAGCCCGTAGAGCGGAAGGGACCAGGCCCAAGGCCAAACCACCAGAAAGGAAGCGAACGCCAACCAGGGGCACCAAGCACAGGAAAGCCAACAGAACCCGGCAGGGAGGGAAACGCAGCAAGGAGAAGCGAGACTGCCCGGCACAGGGGCCAAGCAAAGCACCCCCGTAATGGACCACAAGTAGGAAGCAAGCTGTTGAAGCGAGCACCCAGGAGGCCATACAGCCAGACAACAACCAGGCCTGACCCAGCCGAACAAGGAAGAGTCGACAGAAGGGAGTGGAAAGGGAGGCAAGGGCATAGGCATAAACATACCAATGGCGTGAAGGACAGAAGAGCCGGGCAAAATGAGCCCGAACAACGTCAACACCGCCAGGGAGCCAACCCAAGCCAGCAGGCCCCAGTACCAAAACCAGGGACAAAGAAGAAAAGGAAGCAAACACTGCACAGGAACCGCAGGCCCACCCGGGGAAGGAGAACTGGAAAACCCCAGCAGCCCCGGACAAGCAAAAGTACCGCCTGAACAGGAACCAACGCGGGAAACTTCGAAAGCAGCAGCAGGAGACACACCATGTCACGTGCAAGCCTGCGCCCACAAGAAAAAAGCACCCAGGCGAGCACCCCCACAGGTCCAATGCCCCAGACCCTTGTAAGCAGAGGGCCAGAGGAAAGCGCAAAAAATGGGAGCCCGGAAAGAACCCAATAATCCCCCGAATAACAAGGCCCCCAGACAAGCCAAGGAACGGCCAACAGAAGCCAGAATAGAAAACCGCCCGCCAGGGGACCAAACGACCCCACAGTGACCGGGGACCCAAGCACGCCCCACAGACCAGAAAAGGCCAGCAGGGGGACATCGGAAAGGAAAGGCCGCAGGCCACACCTGCAAACAGGGCGACAAAAAGGGAGGCGGGCGCCCGACCCGCAACTAAAAGGAAGGGGAAGGAGTGGACACCACCAACCCAGACCGGCCAGAGAAGGTACATCCCCAGGAAAATGGCACAAAGGAGGGGGAACTGGAACCCCGACGGCCCAGTGGCACAGAGACCCCCCGGATGCGAAGAGCCCCCAAGAGAAAAGCAATGCCAAGCACCGCCTGCCAACAAGGCACAACAACACCCGAAACACTCCCAGTGGAGGACCCTGACAAAGGCAGAGAACCCCAACACAAAAGCACAGCCAAATATGCACCCCGTAGAAGAGGCACGAACCGAACCCCCGGCATGACCAAGGTGCCCCCACCAAAACTCCGAAGACCAACCAATGTTCCACAGCACACTGGACACGCACAGCAGGCAGAACTCACGGATCTGAGACAGAGGCCACCCAGGAAGTTAGGAGAGGCCACAGACATCCCCCAACAGAGCCCCAATGCCCAGAAGCAGAGGAGAAGCAAGACACGGACAAGGGCACAGCAGGCGCCAGCCGAGCCAGGGAGCAGGAGGAGAAAACGGGGAGCCATGGCCGCGGCCCAGACTTCAAGCATAGGCAGAAACCGAACCCCCATCCTGCGAGAGCCAGCGCCAACAGAGGAACCAGACATACCAGGGAGCCAAAGCCCCATGGACCAGGAAAAAAGCAAGCCCCCCAGGAGCAGAAGCAATAGCAGAAGCCCATACGGGGACCCAGGGAAGAAAGGACAGGCGCCAAAAGCAGCCCGCCCCAAAAGCCACGCAGAAGCCAAAAGCCCCAGGAAACCCCAAGTGGCCGAAATCAGGAACCAACCAGGCCAGGCTCCGCACAACATCGGAGAGCAGGCGGTACAGGAGCAGACAGGGCGGAAGGACCCGAGGCCACCACTGCAGCACTCAGGAACAAGAGAAGCAGAATGCACGCAAGCCCCCGGGAAACCAGGAGCCAAAAAAAAGGAGGCCGTGACCGACCACCAACACAAAGGCACAAATCCCAACAACCCCAGAAGGCGGAAAAGAGAAGCGAACCCGCCGGTAACCGAACCCAGCACCAATAGGCCAATACAGGCAGTAGCAGCGAACAGGCCGCCGCAGTGAATGCGGACCAAGAAGCCAACACAGACTGCTGCAGAGGACGCGGACCAACAGGCCAACACCGGCACCTGCAGTGAACATGGACCAAGAGGCCAACACAGGCCGCCGCAGAGAGCGCAGTTGTCCACTGAGCCACCAGACCCGGCAGCGAGGTGGGACCAAAGAAAGCAACATGGCCAACAGCAGGGAAACAGCCGGACCCCACCAGCGGAAGTGTCAATGATCAAAACCACCAGGCCACGGAGACCCACACAGAAAAATGACAGAAAGGAGAGTGCCGAATCCGCCCCCACCGTAAACGCACACCCCCCCCCAAAGAAGCACCCCAAAAGAGCGAGGAAGCAACAGGCACAACGGCAAAAGAGCCGAAGGAACATGGGCCTAGGAGGCGCTGCCCCCGGAAGCATAATGCTGGAAAAATGCAAAAGGGCACAAGCGATTGCCCTACGGCAACAAAAGGCGCTATGCAGAAAGCCCCATGGGAAAAGTCTGGACCGGACCCACAGGAGGATAACATAAGGCACCAGAAAAGCAGCCGAAGGAGGCTTACCACCCCACAGGACGACCCACCTGGTCACAAACAAACACGGAATGCGCGCCTCACCCTCCCCCGCATAACACAGAACGGTCCGCCATGCACGACCGGGGCGGGAAAAAAGGAGCGCCGCCACCCGCCCCTTGCAGGATGACAGAGAGGGAAGCGATGCGCGGAACGGCGCTGAGGCAAGGCCAGGTGCACAAACACGGCCCCTCACAGTAATCCCCAGCTCACCGCCGCCCTGCGAGATCCAGGCGGGAGAAAAAGGAGCGCCGCCACCCACCCGTGCAAGATCCATGAGCCTGGGCGGACAGAGAAGGAAGCGATGAGCGGACCGGCGCCAGGAACTGTCACAGTCCCGGACGCCGACACAGGAGGCAAGGCCAGGTGCACAAGCAGGAAGCTCGCACCCCCGTTAACCAAGAAGGGAGAAAGAGGCAGCAAAACCGACCACAAGCACACAACCATAGCTAGCACACACGGAGGCTGGCCGAACCTATGGCCGCCAAGCGCGACCTGCGGGACAGAACACCTCCACGGCTGCAGGGGACAAGACGGGCCAGGAAGTAAGAGCCCGACATCCCCACAGCCAACCCCTATCAACCCGTGGCTCGCTACAGCAGAGCCTAACCGCTCCCAAGCAAGTGGAAACGGGGGAAGGAAGATCTCCAAGCCCATGGGCCTGCTAGAGCAGGTCCTCCACCCAGGAACCCATGCACCCTGCTAAAGCAGGAACACACTTACCTGAACGCGCCTCAGAGAGTCAGCGCAGAACTAAAAAAACAGGCTGAAGGGTTGGGCCGGACCGCCTCTTATAGAGGTCAAGGGTGGAATGGGTCGGCCATATTGAGAAGGGATGGGAGGCATGGGAGGCTGACTTTATTGCTTTGGAGGGTTCTGGTGTGGAGCTGAAGCTCACTACGTTAGTCATGTGGTGAAGAAGACTTACGAGGAGGTAATGTCTTTTCAAAAAGGATGCCCATCAATAGTAAAAGTGTGCAGGCATTGAACTGATTTCAAATCCTAGGGGTATTTAAGTGTAGATTAAGGAAGTGGCTGGACATGGTACCAAGATGAAGAGAGGCAGCACAAGTGAGCTCTGTATGTGCTCTGCCTGGGGAATGGCCCCATGATAAACGGAGACTCGCCGACAGTGGAGATAAACAGATGGGGAGGCGACTGCTTTCCAGCAAAAGTGAACGTGAGCCGCAGCACTTTAAATCTCCTCCGCACAGTCAAAAGCACTCTTTCAAGACTGTTCAATGTATTGTTGTTTTTGCATTTGTCACCCCGAGTGGGAAGGGTATGCTCAGACGTGAGTCCCTTGCTCTCCATGCCACTGGAATCAGGCTATCCTGGCTGACGAGGGCTGAAAGCCCGAAACCGGTCCTAGGATGCTTGTTTCCAGTCCAGGGAGGACCTGGCTTGGCAGTTCGGGCTGGACTGTTCCCATGGGGCACAGGGTCAAGACTGATTTGCATATGGCTGGGTTCAAACTGGAATGGCATGGTGAGCAAAAAAACGATGGATTTAGGCCCAGATCTCTGTACTGGGGTGAATGTATGACATTGTTCTGCATTCTGTCCATCAATTGTTGTTTTTGCATTTGTCACCCCGAGTGGGAAGGGTATGCTCAGACGTGAGTCCCTTGCTCTCCATGCCACTGGAATCAGGCTATCCTGGCTGACGAGGGCTGAAAGCCCGAAACCGGTCCTAGGATGCTTGTTTCCAGTCCAGGGAGGACCTGGCTTGGCAGTTCGGGCTGGACTGTTCCCATGGGGCACAGGGTCAAGACTGATTTGCATATGGCTGGGTTCAAACTGGAATGGCATGGTGAGCAAAAATACGATGGATTTAGGCCCAGATCTCTGTACTGGGGTGAATGTATGACATTGTTCTGCATTCTGTCCATCAATTGTTGTTTTTGCATTTGTCACCCCGAGTGGGAAGGGTATGCTCAGACGTGAGTCCCTTGCTCTCCATGCCACTGGAATCAGGCTATCCTGGCTGACGAGGGCTGAAAGCCCGAAACCGGTCCTAGGATGCTTGTTTCCAGTCCAGGGAGGACCTGGCTTGGCAGTTCGGGCTGGACTGTTCCCATGGGGCACAGGGTCAAGACTGATTTGCATATGGCTGGGTTCAAACTGGAATGGCATGGTGAGCAAAAAAACGATGGATTTAGGCCCAGATCTCTGTACTGGGGTGAATGTATGACATTGTTCTGCATTCTGTCCATCAATTGTTGTTTTTGCATTTGTTCAGTGTAGTGTCTCTAGTACTTGACTCTCCATTCTCTGCCAACACCTGTCAGCACAGCCCCTCAGCAAACTGCACTGCTGACTCGAGAGATCCCACTCAGTAGGAGTGATGCAGGGATGGTACACAGGAGAGATAAGGCAGAGATGTGACTTGAAATCTTGTTGTTACTGCTGAGCTCCCTCCCCTTCCCACCTCAGGGAAATGAATTAAATGATCTTACAATGGAGGAAGGCAAGAGATGTCAGGAAATCATTGTGATGCTGATCCTTAAACTGGCAGGGAAGCAGAGGTTCAATTTGACACACGTTGTGCAATGAAAGAGTCAAGTGTATCTCTCTTCCAAGGACTTCAGACCACTAAATTAAATACCTCAGGGCTAAAAATCACACCATATTTATCAGACCTTTTAAATGCAAATGACTTGCCCTTGCTCTCAGAGATTCATACTGACCACAAGAGATTGTTTTCAATGGTTACTTCTTGGATAGGTAGAATACAGTTTGTAAAATTGTTAAAATTAATATACCTCTGGGTTTTCTATATCTCTTTCAGGCCTACATGATTAAAACGGAGCCCGGTTTCTTTGACATGCTATATAATTATGTGTATTGCTTTATGTGGAAATATATGCACCCCAGCAAGCTGCTTTACCTACTGCAATTCAATAAGTCATGTGTAAGTTTAGCTTTACTACACTTTGATCTGTATTATTATGGACTCCGAAGGTGGTAACTGAGTGGTCTAAAACCAAAAGAAAGAAATATAGCCTAATATGGAGAAAGCACACCTCCATACGATGTTATTTGGTTGACAAAAGGGCTGTGACCACCTAATGCCAGAGTACCCCTGTGTGTACTGCTCTATTTAGTCTGGGACAAAATAACAGTGAAACAAATTAAGCTCAAGGTCTTTTCTGTATATATATATCTATATATATATTCACTGAAAAAACCATAGGTTTCAGACATGTTATAGTTAGGAAGGTCAGTGACATCACTGATGACATCACTGATGACATCTCAAATGACATCACTGATGACATCATCCAGTGAATGTGGTTTGGTTCGTTATTTAAATATGTATTATATATATAGCAATCGGCATTGAAGAATGAGTGGATATATAAATATTAATATCTAGATGGAGGATTTAGTAGCAGTGTGATTGACTGTTTACTTGACTAATTTATAGTGTCTCACTAAATATATTGGATAGTGACTAAACTGTGTGAATATCTGTGTCACTTTGTCAGTTGTTGTGTAAACTGCTGCACCAGTTGGTTACTAGCTATGTGAAAGTCTATATTAGTTATTGATTAGTTAACTGAGTATTTGTATGGGAGAGTGAATGTGTGTGTGGTTCGGTGGTGTGTGTGTGGCTGCCCAAAGATGTGTGAATAGTTGATTCAGTAGGTATATGACGTTAAGACTACATGTTATAACAGTTATTTGGGTGAGTGAATATTTTTATGGGTGTGGAGATGAGCAAATATATCTCTCAATAGTACATGTCCAACAAACCAGAAAAATAAAATGCAGTGTATGTGACAGTTGTATATAAATAAGTATAATAAGACTCAGTGATTGTATGAGTGACTGTATGGATAACTGTATACTTGTAATAGTGATTTTATAACACACTAAGTATGAGTTACAATCTATATGAATAAATGAAGTGGTCTTTGCATAACTGTGTAGCTGAGTAAATGTAAGTATGATCCATTGTTTGCATAAGTGAGTAGAATGACTGCATAAGTGAATAGGATGTGTGCTGGTGTGTAATGTCGATATAGGTGTATAAGTATATTTGATAGTGTTCTATTGATCATTGACAGCATGTATGAGTGAATCTATAGGTAAGTGATTAGATGTGTGTGTAGATCTAGGAATCACTGAGTGGGTTTTTAGAAATTTGTACTGGTGTGTCAACGGATTCAAATATGGTACTCTGTATATTACAGTGAGTGATGAAAGGTTATACTACTGTATGATGAGGTGTATCTGTCACGTGGATGATATCATCAGTGATGTCATCAGTGATGTCATTTGAGATGTCATCAGTGATGTCACTGACCATGTCATGAATGATGTAATATGTGACATCATCAGCAGTGGAATGCGGGTGCGCGAGTTATAGTTAGCAGAACTAACTATAACGGAGGAATTTCAATGGTTTTGTACGAGTGAAATGTTCAGCTAACTATAACAGCCCTGAAACCTATGGTTTTTTCAGTGAATTTCTAAGGTTTTTTAAATGCTAATTCCTAACTATAACAAGTCTCAAACCTATGGTTTTTTCAGTGAATTTCGAAGGTTTTTTAAATGATAATTTTTAAATGTAATAATAGTTATCTGTATTTTTTTATACTAATTTTCTATAGTTTTTAGCTGTTTATTTTTACATATTTTAAATTACATTATATATTTTTTATATAAATGGAAATAATTCTTTTTTTTAAAATTTGAAACTGAAATTATTATTTTTTGTTGAATATATAAGTGTAGAACTATAAGTGTGTTGGTTAGTTGGGGGACTGCATGCATAGTGGATAGGGGTTTGAAGCAGTCCATGTGCTAAGGCCTGGCTCAGTGCATGAGTACTTGGGTACTGACTGAATGATTAGAGTACTGCATGGAGAGTGCCTGGGTGAATTTATAAGTGGTTGGGTTTTGGCACAGTCAATGGATTAGTACATGGTGCTGAATGGGTCACTAGAGGAGTGCAAGGGGAGTGACAGGGTGTTTGCTAGAAGTGTGTGGATACTGACTGGGAAATTGAAGGTGTGAAAGACAAGTGTGTGGGTGGTTAGAGGACTGCATGCATAGTGGATAGGGGTTTGAAGCAGTCCATGTGCTAAGGCCTGGCTCACTGCATGAATACTTGGGTACTGACTGAATGATTAGAGTACTGCAAGGAGAGTGCCTGGGTGAATTTATAAGTGTTTGGGTTTTGGTGCAGTGAATGGGTTAGTACATGATGCTGAAAGGGTCACTAGAGGAGTGCAAGGGGAGGGACAAGGTGTTTGCTTGAAGTGTATGAATACTGACTGGGGAATTGAAGGTGTGAAAGACAAGTGTGTAGGTGGTTAGAGGACTGCATGCATAGTGGATAGGCGTTTGAGGCAGTCCATGTGCTAAGGCCTGGCTCACTGCCTAAATACTTACACAGTGGTGACGGGAGGGGATGAGGCCTGAGGTGACGTGTGAAAACACGTCCTGTGCCTGTTTTAAGTTGGGTAAATAATTCCCCTTCAATCCTGAGAGCCCCAGGGGGCCAACTAGCCCACCAGGTGCTTCCAGTAAGCGCCACTGCGCTGTGTTTCAGAGAGGTGGCCCAAGCCGTGCCCCTTTTTACACCTCTCTGCAACGCAGCTCTGTGGTGTTTACTGGAGGTACCTAGTGGGCTACTTGGACCCTAGGGACACTCAGGATTCAAGGGGACTTAATCTCCCAAATTAAAACGGACACAGGGTGTGTTTACACAGTGGTGAAGGGAGGGGATGGTGTAGGAAAGTGGCTCTATATATACTGGACCAATATAAAGTACAGTGTGTATAGAGTCTCCAGTCCCCAGAGGTTTGGCAGAGGTTAAAGTTAGATATAACCTTATTCTCTAAAGTGGTAGCTTGGTCGAGCAGTAAGGCAGTATCAGAGGACAGTGTAAAGCATTTGTTGTACACACTCAGTCAGCAAATGGTCTCACAAACTCAAGAACTGAACTCTAGGCCAATTGTTTTATATAAAAAGATATAGTTGTTTTATTTTAGAACCAACAAGGTATCAAAATATACTTTCTCAGGAGTTACTTTAGTTAAATACTTTTCAAATAGGCAATAGACTTTTTTAATGCAATAGTTACAGTTTGTTGCAATAGGCAACACAATTTCAAACATGAGCTCAATGGGAATTTCTGGTTAAATGTAATTAGTTACTTTGTAGATTACTTTTCTAACCACAGGACTAGATCCTAGATTCAGTCCCGGGACATGAGCTGTAAACAGTTAAGTAAAAGCGTTTTGGTTACAGTAGTGATTTTTAAGGAATATTATTGTATTTTAAACGTTGACACTTAGAAACTTTTTCAGTTGGAATTACCAATGTTATCCTATGGAAGGAAATTCAATTTGCAAGTAAAGTATGTTCATGTTACTTTTTTAATCCAGTGCTGGACTCCTAGGTTCAGCACTGGGACCTCTATCTAAAACAGGCAAGTAATTACGTTTTTATCGTTGGCACGATTTTTAGAGAATATTTGTAAGTTTCAAAAATCGACACTTAGGAACTATTTCAGCAAAAAGCAGTCAATGATATCCTATGGAAGGAAATTCAAGTTACTAGTAAGTACGGTTAGAATTACTTTTCGGGATCAGTACTGGGCTCAACGATGCAGCACTGAGGTCTCTCCTGATAACAGGTTAGTAAATCGGAATTCGTAGTTCGGCCGATTTTGGAGGAATATTTGTAAGTTTCAAAAATCGACTGAAACTTTTTCAGCAAAAAGCAGGCAATGATATCCTATGGAAGAAAATTGAAGTTACTGGTAAGTACGGTTAGAATTACTTTTCAGGATCAGTACTGGGCTCAAAGATGCAGCACTGAGGTCTCTCCAGATAACAGGTGAATAAATAGGAATTCGTAGTACGGCTGATTTTGGATTAATATTTTAAAGTTCCAAAACTCCACACACAGAAGAATTTCCATGTGAAACCAGTCAATGTTAGCCTATGGAAGGAAATTCAAGTTACTGGTAAGTACGGTTAGAATTACTTTTCAGGATCAGTACAGGGCTCAAAGATGCAGCACTGAGGTCTCTCCTGATAACAGGTGAGCAAATCGGAATTCGTAGTTTGGCTGATTTTAGAGGAATATTTGTAAATTTCGAAAATCGAAACTTAGAAACTTTTCTAGCAAAAAGCAGACAATGATATCCTATGGAAGAAAATTCAAGTTACTAGTAAGTACGGTTAGAATTACTTTTCAGGATCAGTACTGGGCTCAAAGATGCAGCACTGAGGTCTCTCCTGATAACAGGTGAATAAATCGGAATTCGTAGTACGGCTGATTTTAGATGAATATTTTAAAGTTCCAAAACTCCACACTTAGAAGAATTTCCAATTGAAACCAGTCAATGTTAGCCTATGGAAGGAAATTCAAGTTACTGGTAAGTACGATTAGAATTACTTTTCCGGATCAGTACTGGGCTCAAAGATGCAGCACTGAGGTCTCTCCTGATAACAGGTGAATAAATCGGAATTCGTAGTACGGCTGATTTTAGAGGAATATATGTAAGTTTCAAAAATCGTCAGTCAGAAACTTTTTCAGCAAAAAGCAGGCAATGATATCCTACGGAAGGAAATTCAAGTTACTGGTAAGTACGGTTAGAATTACTTTGCAGGATCAGTACTGGGCCCAAAGATGCAGCACTGAGGTCTCTCCTGATAACAGGTGAGTAAATCGGAATTCGTAGTTCGGCTGATTTTTCTTTGGTCCAGTATATATAGAGCCAATTCCTACACCATCCCCTCCCTTCACCACTGTGTAAATGCGCCCTGTGTCCGTTTTAAATTGGGAGATTAAGTCCCCTTGAATCCTGAGTGTCCCTAGGGTCCAAGTAGCCCACCTGGTACCTCCAGTAAGCACCACAGAGCTGCGTTGCAGCGAGGTGTAAAAAGGGGCACGGCCAGGGCCACCTGTCTGAAACACAGCGCAGCAGCGCTTACTGGAAGCACCTGGTGGGCTAATTAGCCCCCAGGGGCCCTCAGGATTGAAGGGGAATTATTTCCCCAACTTAAAACGCGCCACAGGGCGTGTTTTCACACGTCACCTCGGGCCCCATCCCCTCCCTTCACCACTGTGTAAACGCGCCCGCTGGCCGTTTTAATTTTGGACATTAAGTCCCCTTGAATCCTGAGTGTCCCTTGGGTCCAACTAACAAACTAGCCCACTAGGTACCTCCAGTAAGCGCCACATAGCTGCGTTGCAGAGAGCTGTAAAAAGGGGCATGGCCTGGGCCACCTCTCTGAAACACAGTGCAGTGGCGCTTATTGAAAGCACCTGGTGAGCTAGTTGGCCCCCAGGGGCTCTCAGGATTGAAGGGGAATTATTTCCCCAACTTAAAACACGCCACAGGGCGTGTTTGCTCACGTCACCTCAGGCCCCGTCCCCTCCCTTCGCCCCTGTGTAAACACGCTCTGTGTCCGTTTTGAGTTGGGAGATTAAGTCCCCTTGAATCCTGAGGGTCCCTAGGGTCAAACTAGCCCACTAGGTACCTCCAGTAAGCGCCACAGAGCTGTATTGCAGAGAGGTGTAAAAAGGGGCGTGGCTTCGGAACACCCATTTGCAACGCAGCTCCCTGGCGCATACTGGAGGTACCTGGTGGACTAGTTGGCCCCCAGGGACCCTCAAGATTGAAGAGGAATTAATTCCTCAACTCAAAACGCACCACAGGGCGCGTTTGCACAATGGTGAAGGAAGGGGGCGGGGCCTGAGGTGACATGTCTGCAAACACGGCCTGTGGCGCGTTTTAAGTTGGAGAATTAATTCCTCCTCAATCCCGAGGGTCCTAGGGGCCCCCCAGGACACTGCAGGAGACGGCCCTGGGGGGTAGCGGTCCCCAGGGCCATGACAAGGCTCCAGGAGGGGAGCCGCGCGGCCCCCCTCCCCACAATTTACAAAACCCCAGGGGGTGGTGGTCCCCAGGGCTGGGGGATCCGCCATGGACCCCCCAATTTGAATATTTAGAGCCCCGGGGAGGTGGCGGTCCCTGGGGCGTGTGGGGGGCTTGAGCCCCCACACACAGGTTTTCTATTATTATTTTTTTTAAAGCCTCAGCGGGTGGCGGTCCCCAGGGCTTGGGGGGCCTTTGAGCCCCCACCCATGTTTTTAAAAGCCCCGAGGGTGGTCCCTGGGGCTGGGGGGGCTGAGAGTCCCCCCACATAATTTTATAAAGCCCCGGGGGGGGTGGCGGCCCCCAGGGCTGTGGGGCCCTCTGGGCCCCATTACATTATGCAAATAGCCCCGGGACTTGGCCCCCTGGGGGCAAATTAACAACAAAGAGCGGGAGCCCGTGCTTCGTTTTAAAAAAAATTTCAGCCGAAATTCGCTTTGGGTGCGCAAATCTCGCTGATTTAAAAAAAAAAATGCTTTTTTTGGCCCTGGGGGTCCTTGTGAGACCCCCCCCCTGAGTAGGCCTAGGGGGTCAGGGTGTTTCTACCCTGCCCCCTTTTTGCGTTTTGCACGTTTGTTTTAATGTTTTCTTGTGCCTCGGTTCTACCGAGGCACAAGATGGCTGCCAACACTTCCTGGTTTGGAGTGTTGACAGCCAATTAACATACAGCTCGTACTCGGCAGGGTGCGCTTAGGGTGCACGGATCCACCGCGGCCATTGATATATATGTGATTTTGATTTTCTCAGGAACTACTGAATGGATTTACACCATTTAACCAAAAGGCACGACTCTGAACCAAGGTCTACCTTTCTGCCAAATTTGGTGTAATTCGGTTCAGCAGTTCGGGCTGTAGCTGCGATTAAAAGTACCTATGGGAAATTGCATGGGGAAAACACGTTTTGGGACCCCCATTTTTTCTCGACCACCGCTTGACGAATCACCCCGAGACTTTCAGGATAGGAGCGGACCGGAGCGCCCCACCAGTTTTGAAAATTTCGCTAAGATTCGTCAACCGGCGCCAAAGTTATTCCAAATAGAATGTTGCGGATTTCCTATGGATAATAGGTCCTAACTATAACTACCTACTGGCGACCGCCAGTATGTAATATATACACACACACATACTGATTCACTGTAACCCTGACTACACCACATATTTCAATATGTACTGTTTGACCCATGGCGATAATATGGGGGTAGTGTGTTTTTTTATACGTTCAGGAATGGCACTGTCAAGTATTTTTCTCTCTACAAGATGGACTTAAAGCCTAGCCAAATCTGAACATCTCCATTATGTCTAACTTCGAAATTGGAAGATACATCTGACAATAAGTGAGTAAGCCATTAGAGAGAGGACACTTTGATTTTGAGAGAACGCTGTTCTCCACCATGCCTGTGAGATGGATAACCTCCAAACTGAATGCATACCTTGAAGTCCATAGCTCCTGCCAGACGGCTCCGTATGACGAAACGGGAGTCAACTTTGTTGCTAGGGATTGCACCTAAAAAAAAAACTGGGAGACACTATGGCTTGATACGCAAAAGAGCTCTTTTGTGTGAAGAATGACGAGGTTCATTATAAGATGTGACTGGTATTACACCATGACTATGTTACATTATATCATTCCAAGTTCTATCACCCGCCCACTTCCCTCCCTGCCCACAATTGCTGGAGAGAAAGCAATCAGATAGTGATATATTGTAGGTATAGTGAAGGTTGTCTCAGACTCTGCACATTCTGGAGGAAAGCATTACCGGAAACTAGGCAGATGGCGGTACAACCCCTGACCAAAGACCGATGCCGTTGCAAGCCACCATGCTGTTCGGCTGCTGCTCGTCTCTGCTGCAATAGTGGTAACGGGCCTTATTTACACCCATGGGTCTCCCTAGTTAGAGAATTTATGTTCTAATTTTAGGACTACAACTGGATATTGCTTTTTATTGCAATTGAGATACTGATATCGGGTCTCTTTCATACCCGTAGGTCATTCTGCCTTGAAAACCTATGCTACATGTGTATGGCCACCTCTGGAGATCTGTCGTAATTCATCTTGAGATAAACAGTGGTATCTAATTGAAATTGGGTATATCTTCCTCTATATACAAATCTACGCTATATCATTGGACTTTTGCCGTAATCTATCAAGGTACCTAAGACGGGCCCTCTTATACCCGGGTGTTCCCAAATAAATCTTACGTTCAGATTTCCATCTCGACATACCTTATTAAGATTTACTTTAAGATATACAGGAAGTACTGCTCAAATTGTTTGTGATCGTTCCTGAAATCTATTATTTGACCCAAGAATATGTGAATCGATATTGTGTCTACATCTGCTCTTGCTTGATTGACCCCCAAATATTCCAGCTTTTCAGCCATCTAACTGATACATTTAGAAAGCCCTGACGAAGTTCCCGTGGCACTAGGGAACAAAACGCATTGGCTGTGTGTCCGGTTTTTAAACAAGATAAAATAAAAAGAAGAACTTTTTGGATTATAAAGTTGTCGTCTGGTTGACTTCTGTCAAGTGCACCTTCCTTTTTGTGTGGACTCAGAGGTTCATTATAAAATACTCTGTGACTGGTATTACACCATGGCTATGTTACATTATATCATTCCAAGTTCTATCACCCGCCCACTTCCCTCCCTGCCAACAATTGCTGGAGAGAAAGCAATCAGATAGTGATATATTGTAGGTATAGTGAAGGTTGTCTCAGACTCTGCACATTCTGGAGGAAAGCATTACCGGAAACTAGGCAGATGGCGGTACAACCCCCGGCAAAGATCAATGAGTGATGCTTATGGGATTGCAACCATTGGCCTCAAACAGGTGGACAGGGCAATAATCTGGTGATCCCTGAGTGTGCAAAATGGACTACTGCTGCTCAGTGGAAGAAAAGAGACACGTTGCCTTGCTTACTGGCATATCGGATTGTGACATATATTGCCCATGGAAAGCCTGACAGTAAATATTCAGGAAGTACATTAGAAATCTGACACAACCTGGAAGACCTTGTTGGAATATTTGGCAATTTGCACAGGCACCCAGCGTGAACCCTGGGCCTGCTGTGCACTATGCCCATTATTTGAACAATACTTTAGGGGAAAGATCCACATCATTCTAGCAGGGGACTAATTGTCGGATTCTTAACTTAGAAGATGTAGTATGGTGGTGGATTGGATGGTACATTGTGGTATAGAATTACAGGGGGGTTCTATAGGAGGGAAGGGCGTGAAATTTTAGTTTAACAAGGGTAAGTCTCAGTGTGGTACTATAAAATTCATATTGAGTGTAAGGAGAAAGGTAAACACTGCTTGCATGAGTAGGTCTTAAAATTAAAAGTAAAATTCTCAAACAATGTTATGGTTTAACTACAGATAAGATGAATCACAGGACTAGAAAGCAGAAGTGCCAACAGGACAATTAATTTACAAACCCCTTGTCTGATTAACTCTTACAAGAAACTGCAACTGCAAAGACACGAGTCTGCTTACATAAACTCGGATCACAGAAGGCTCTGGTAGTTCATGCTACTACAATTACCGGTCTGAAAATTCAATGTAAATCAAAGTAAGTGTAAATCATAATATGATTTGATGAATGTGAGGCGAATTCTGCGAGATTCTTACTCATAACTTACTCAGGTTGTATGTAATACTTGCAAATAGAAAGTCTGAATAATCGAGAAGGCTTTTTATTTCATGCTTCGAGGGGCAGGACTAACATTTTGTGACTAAAGGTTGCAAAAACGTAAGCAGGTCACACACAAAAACGCAAATAGTACACAAAATATATTTAGGTGTAAATACCTCTGGGGGATCACACGGGTTTTCCGCATTTAGGGCCTCATGTAGGTAGCCAAATACCGGTCGGTAACGTCCGAAATTCGGTAAATATGCCATTACCGACTGGTATTTAGTCAAGTGAGATGTAGGAGGCCAAAAACCAGTTTTTGGTAAATATGAAGCGGTAAATACCGATTCATAATTACCGATTACTAAAATACCGATTCATATTTACCGAATACATATTTACCGATTCGGTAAATATGAAGTGGTAAATATGAAGTGGTAAATATGAAGTGGTAAAACTGAAAAAGACATGTAGGTAAATTCGGTAATTAAGAAATCCATGAAAATCGGTAATTAAGAGTCGGTAATTAACACTGAGTGAACGCAGGTGGTAAGCATCAACAGAGCATATATGCAATCCCAAAATGCAACAGCGTGGACAACATGGCCGCTCTGTATGTCATTGCAAGGCGCCTACGTCTACAGGCAGCAGGTCTGAGGATATGGAGACGGGAGGAACGCATCTACAGACAGCGCATCACACTCTTCCAACTGACTGACGCAGAGATACATGAAAGGTACAGGCTACACCCCCAAACCATCATGGACCTCATAAGGGACCTGCACCCACTCCTGGACCAGCCAACAAGAAGGGCGCATGCCATACCACCACATGTGCAGGTGCTCTGCAGCCTACATCTACTGGCATCTGGCAGTTACCAGGGGGTGATAGCTGCGGTGGGCGGTGTATCCCAGAGTTGCCTGTCCCGTTTCTTCAGGAAGTTCCTGGATGCCATGATGCAGAGAATGCACCACTACATCAGCTTCCCAAACACACAGGCTGAACTGCAGAAAACAAAAACTGACTTTTATCACATGGCACAGTTCCCCCATGTCATTGGCTGTATTGATGGCACACACATCCCAATCTGCCCACCAGCTGACACTGAGCACATCTACAGGAACAGAAAGTCCACCCACTCCATCAATGTGCAGGTAATCTGTGATGCAGGGAACATCATCACTGATATTGTAGCGAAGTTTCCTGGGAGTACCCACGACTCCTACATCTTCCAGAACAGTGGGATCTACACACGACTGCTTGCCGGAGAATTTGGAGAGGGATACCTGCTAGGTAAGTAACAATGACGCCCCATGAAACCTGCAAATCATAGTGTATTGAGGCATGTGACTGATGGTTCCCTTTTACTCACCTAGGCGGCAGTGCATATGCCTGCCGGTCATTCATCCTCACTCCCTACCTACACCCATCAACCCAGAGTGAGAGACGATATAACGTGGCACATAAATCTACACGCAATGTGGTGGAGCGCATGTTTGGACTACTGAAAAGCAGGTTCCGCTGCCTCCACAAGAGCAGAGGCGCACGCCAGTACACACCCATCAACTGCTGCAAGATCATTGCCACTTGTGCGATGCTGCACAACCTTGCCACGAAGAGAGGTACAGAGGTGGAACTAACAGATTTTGAGGACAACGAGGATGAGTCAGGCCAGCCAGAGGCCAACGCAGCTGGAGTGCCAACTGCAATAGATGGGAGAGAGAGACGGGCAGAGATCACATGCAACTATTTCTGAGTAAGTAAGGGGACACAGCCAGTTGTGGTATGTCATGACGTAGTTTTAATGCGCCACTACGCCATTACAACAAGATCAAGCCAATCTGGCAACATTGTATATTTACAAGGGGTTAGTCCAGGGTTACGTCACCCATTGGGAATTTGCAATGCAGGGCTGCATCAATGTTTGCGCACACGCGCTGCAGTGTGGGATGGCACGGATTGAGCATCCTCACTACTGCCAACCCCAAGCCGCCTGCTGCTCCTGCGTGTATCTGGGACGGGGGGTGTGATGCTGCTCCTGCTGCTGGAGTCGATGCTCTCCGCAGCATCCCCTGCAGCAGTTGTGGCCGCCTGACTTGTTAATAGCACCTCAAGTGCACTTGTGACCTGCACCATCCCCCGAGACACGTCGCTGCAGCAGTGTGTCAGGCCCTCCTGCATCGACACAGAGCGCCGGCAGAGTAGAGAAGTGGCAGTTGCCAGACGGTTGAGTGCCCTGGTGTTAGTGTCCCTCCTCTGCCGTTCCCGGCGCCGTGCATCCATGTCAGCATCTATTTTGCTGCACAACAGCTGGATTGACTGGGACATGTCCCGAATGCCCGCTGCCATTGTGCTGATGTTCTTGTCCATGTTGACAAAAGTTGATTTCATGCCCCGTATATGCCTCTGGACTGACATGACTGCCTTTGTTTGCAGGCGCTGTTGCTTTAACATGTTGCCCTCGAGCCCCGAGAAGACCCCATGGCTGTCAATGTTTGCTGGTGGACTCTGCACACGGGACCTGCGGCGCCGTCTTGCACCCGTCTGTTCTACCTGTGAGGTGTAGGGCACAGTGGCATGGCTCCCATCCTGGCCCATTGTATTTTGCTCCGGGCCCCTGCTGTCGTCAGACGAGGTGTCTAAGGCTCGCAGCCTGGCAGAAGCACGCCTCCTCGATCTCACACATGCAGGCGGTGATGTGGCCGGTGACTCAAACATGAGTGGCGATGCTGGCTCTGGGTGAGGTGAGGCTGGCTCTGGTTGAGGTGAGGCTGGCTCTGGTTGAGGTGAGGCTGCCTGTGGTTGAGGTGAGGCTGCCTGTGTTAGTGGTGCGGCTGCCTGTGGCACTGCTCCCTGGGCTGAACTGGTGCTGGCCAGTGCTGATCTGTGTGGCCGGTGTGCCCTCTCTCCTGAAGCATGTCCTGTCCTGCGCGATGTCACATCTGTGGACAGAAATGCAACATCAGCTCAGTGTACCTGAAGGGCTGCATTGCAAGCATCACAATAAATTCATGTTACACTCTCACATTGTCCTCTGCCTGCTTGTGGCTAATGTGTGTACCATGCCTTGTTGTCCTGTGCTATTTACTTCATGGTTGGGGGTTCCCTGACTACATCTCCCAGAATGCATTGCCTGTCTGCACTAACACATGGACTGGAGTGGGATTCTCATTTCACAATGGGGGATGTGGGATAGGGGTAGGGGGGGCTACATTGCTGTGCATTGGTCTTACCTTGTTGGGTGGCGGCTCTGGCAGAGCTGTCGGCATCCCCAAGGCCCACAACGCTCTCGTGCTCGATTGTGGCCTCCACCAGCTCCTCCAGGTCGGTGAGGGCAGGTGCCCTGTTGGTTCCACCTCCAGTCTGGCTGGCCTCCTTCTGGATTTCCCCCATCTTCCTCTTGGTTACAATCCTCAGGTCATACCAGCGCTTTTTGAGTACCTCTATGTCCCTGTGGGTCACTCCCACAGCATTGACCTGCGCCTGGATACCCAGCCAAATATTGCGCTTTTCTGCCTCAGGCACTTGCAGGGACTGCCTCCCAAACAGCTTCTGGCGCTGCTTCACCACCTCCTCCACCAGCACCTGGAGTTCCTTGGGGCTGAATTTCATCTTCCTCCTCCTTTCCCCTCCATCTCTCAGTGTCCCCTGCGTCGACATGATGAATTTGTGCTGCACAAACAGGCACTGGCTCCCTGCCTCTCCTCTGCACTCCAAGGCTCTCCAGAGTCTGTTAATTGTGTGCACCTGCCTGGGTGTGGCCACTTCCAGGTTGGGTGGGGTGTGGTTGCACAGGATTGGCTGTTTCATCCAGTCATGTGATTATTTTTTCCAGATTCGGTAAATACCGATTCGGTATTTACCGATTCGGTAAATGACACTTCGGTATTTACCGATTCTGTAAATAACACATTGGTATTTACCGAATCGGTAAATACCACCTCGATATTTACCGATTCGGTAAATTCCGATTCTTGGATACCGACTGTTACCGAATCGGTAAATATTACCGAATTATTACCTACATATAACTTACCGATTCTTAAATACCGATTCGGTACGGTTCGGTATTTAAGAATCGGTATTTTTTTTTTACCTACATGAGGCCCGTAGTCTTAAGTGTTAATTGATTTAAAGTAAAAGCATTATGGAAGAAGATTTAAATTTGCCTGCAGCTGCGATAAAAAAAATAATTTCGGTTTATATAGCGCGAACTCGACCGTAAGTGCTTGACATGAGCACCGGTTACATTACACAAGAACATTCATTTTTTTATATTTCTTTTTGTTAGGCACGGGGAGATTAAGGGGCATATGTATCAAATTCTCTATTTGCGATTCTCAAATAGCGATTTTTTGAGAACCGCTATTTGGGAATCGCAAACGAGATGTAAGTAAAAATTCGCAAATTGTTAGCGATTCCTTGGCATTCCTTAATTGCGATTCGCAAATTGCGAATCGCAATTAAGGAATACCTTCCCATTCATTCCTATGGGCCAGGAGGCCCTTAGGAATGAATGGGAAGACATTCTCAATTAGCGATTCGCAATTAGAGAATCGCAAATTGAGAATAATTTCAAGGGTGCAAGGGTGTCATAAAGACACCCTGATACACCCCTGAAACGAGCATGTGTGCGCATGTGGTGCACATACATGCCCTAAGGGCATGTATGTGCGCCACATGGCACTTTGAAAAAGCCAAACTTGAAGTTGGTGGTAATTTGCGATTTCTTAAGGAGAAATCGCACAACTTGGGTGCTTGTTACATCACATTTAAGGAATTGCAATTTGCAATTCCTTACATGCAATCGCAAATAGAGAATCGCAAATTTGCGACTCTCTAATTTGCGATGCCCTTTTGGGATGATACATCCCAAAAGGCCTTTTCTCGTTCGCAAACGGGCCGATTCTGAGAATCGTCCCATTTGTGAACGGGAAAAGGGCTTGATACATATGCCCCTAAGTGATTTGCCCAAAATCACAGAATGGGGACGAGGCTCGAACCTTGGTTTCCAGCACCAAAGTCGGCAGCTCTAGTCGTGAGACCACATCCTCGCCTTTCTGTAATTAGAACGAGTAAAGTGAGTAGTGTTAAATGTATAACTGCGTTAAAACGGTCCATAGACGAAGAGTCACACGAATTAAGGGAGAAGAGATCATTAATGACTATAAAAACAGTTGAAGGTCGTTTACGGGGACACTAGAGAAACTAGGCCCGGCAGCTCGTTAAGGCAGGACTGGCACAGGTCTCCACCTCCGAGCCATAATGAGGGTTAAGAGGACGGATGTAGTGTAGCATGGTGGATGGCACAGCCTGGTGGGTCAGGACACAGGTGACATAGAAAGATGTAGTAAGAAGGAGGCAGAACTGGAGAATATTGAGGCGATACACACAAACTAGCAATCAGACGGAGACAGCACACCTGAACACCGCTACTCTTAACGAGATGCATATTGAGAGCCGGTGGGTTAGAGAACACTTTCCCGCAACCCTGCACGGTGCAGAGGATGTTACTTTGCCCCTCCCGTGTCAAGTCAGTAACGGACGGCTTCACAATGTCCCAATGCTCACAGGAGAAATCGTCCCGAACCCGCAGGCTTCCGCTCTTAGATATCCTTTTGGCAGTAGAGACACAGGCAGCTGCCAATGTGCCGCATGGCTTGGCAGTTCGGGCTGGACTGTTCCCATGAGGCACAGGGTCAGACTGATTTGCATATGGCCATGTCTGAACTGGGGTGGCAGAGTGGGCTAAAGAACGGTGATGCATCAAACCCAGATCTGTTGACTGGGTGTGAGTGCTTGATTGGTTCTGATGCTCCGTCCATCACCACCCCCTTTTGTATCGCTTTGTTCGCCATAAGTTGGCAGTGTATGCTCAGACGTGAGTGCCTTGCTCACTTTGCCACTGGATTCAAGCAAGCCTGGCTGAAGACGGCTGAAATGCCAGAAACCGTTCCTAGGAAGCTTGTTTCTGGTCCAGGGAAGGCATGGCTTGGCAGTTCGGGCTGGACTGTTCCCATGAGGCACAGGGTCAGACTGATTTGCATATGACCATTTCTGAACTGGGATGGCAGAGTGGGCTAAAGAACGGTGATGGATCAAACCCAGATCTGTTGACTGGGTGTGAGTGTTTGATTGGTTCTGATGCTCCGTCCATCACCACCCCCTTTTGTATCGCTTTGTTCGCCATAAGTTGGCAGGGTATGCTCAGACGTGAGTGTCTTGCTCACTTTGCCACTGGATTCAAGCAAGCCTGGCTGAAGATGGCTGAAATGCCAGAAACCGGTCCAGGGAAGCTTGTTTCCGGTCCAGTGAAGGCATGGCTTGGCAGTTCGGGCTGGACTGTTGCCATGAGGCACAGGGTCAGACTGATTTGCATATGGCCATGTCTGAACTGGGGTGGCAGAGTGGGCAAAAGAACGGTGATGGATCAAACCCAGATCTGTTGACTGGGTGTGAGTGTTTGATTGGTTCTGATGCTCCGTCCATCACCACCCCCTTTTGTATCGCACAACAGACCAGCAGCCCCAAAACACTAAGCAACAACACCGCTGTCATTTCCGGGGCAAAGCTAGCAGCAAGTGTAGTAACGATAGAAGCCCAACTATCCAAGGAAAAAGGATGAAACAGGACGAGCCAACAAAATTAGCACTCACGGCAATAACAAGCATTTGTAAGGCGTTTTGATCGTTGCTAAATGGGAGATGCTGTAGGAACGGTATTATCTCTAGAAGTTCTTATTTCAGTGACAGGGTGCCGTGGACAGAGAAAAGAGACTACAGCATATAGACAGCAAAACTAAACTGTCTGTATTGCACGTGTGTTGTGTACATTGCCATGCTTGGGTCAAGCAAAATGTCTGTGACACCAAAAAAGAGTGTGATCACCCAGCCAATCCCACAACAAGCAAGCATTTCTTAATGCAATAGGACTCGAACTTACGCAAGACCTATTGCATTGGAAACGGGAGGGGAGTCCAGGAATGCATGAACGGGAGTGGGAGGGTGAGGGGGGTGCAATGTCATGGACTGCAGAGGGGGGCGGGGGGGACACAGGGCCAAAAATAGTTTTGGCGTAAAGGGGCCAATAGCCAGGGAAGGATATAAATGGGAACATGGCTGTGAGGAGGAGGAACTAACAAGTCGAAAACAAATCAAAATGCAGCATTTATGATTGAAGCCAATCAAAAACATGTCCGGAAAGTGGGTGGAGCTTCCCCCACTATACTGTATACCGCATCTCTCGACGAGACAGCACATGCGCTGCCTAGCCGAGACCTAAAAAGGCTGCATGTTGTTGCTACCACTGGTACGGGTAAATCACACATGATTACAGTAGAATTCCGTGTCCATCCCACATTTTGAGTCATAAACTCATAAACCAACCTAACACCAAAAAAACAGCTTTGTATCAGCCTGTGTGATGCAGGCAACAATACTGCAAAAATATTTTGCAAGTAAATGCTCAATATGCCTGCAGTGCTGCTACGTTGCTCCCACGCACAGACAGAAAATCTTACGTTTTCCAGAGGCAATTGAGAGACATTAAAGGGGGCCTCATCTCTTTAAGTAAGCAGTGCAAGTGCTAATTTAAGATCATTACACACAAAAAAGAACAAAGCAGAAATGCCACTTTCCACATGCACATCTACCCCCTTCGTCTGTCGGAAAATGATTCCTCTGGAAATTACCGGGATTTTCACACTCAGACTGGCCACTGCCGCAGGTTTATCAAGACCTGGATTGAGCACACACGGAGTGTAGCAGGAGCGGATTTTACCGACTCACTGTGCTACAGGTGACACACCCTTAATACGGGTGCTATACATCAAAAAAAAATCTATTATTCTGATTAGCCTTGAGAAAGTCCTTTCAGACGAAACACGTGTCGGCTGCCTGTTTCAGATGTTATGAATTTTTTTTTGCTATGAAATAAAGGAAAATAGAGGTTGTATGACATAATTTCGAAAGACAAAAATTCGACCTACAAAAATATCGCAACAAAAATATCGTGGTCAAGAATATCGACATCCTATCTACAACATGGTAAGTACAAAAATATCGATAATTTAATATCGATGTCAAAAATATCGTAATTCAAAAATATCGGTTTTTTTTTACTTTAAAAATATATGTAAAATAAACCAAATAATACTTATAAATCAAATAAACATAATTAAATATATTTTATAATATGTAAAATTTATAATAAATATATATAATTAAATAAAACTTTAATTAAACATATATATATAATATATAATATATACACTTACTTAATAATTACTTTTAATAATAATGTCTGTAACATATAAATTATTAAATATTTATTTTAATTACCAATACATGTATACACATAAAACAATAACATTAATAATTACATATAGCAAATAATAATCATTATTTTTAATTTGAATAATTTTTAATATTAATTATATATTACAATAGCTAAAATATTACAAAACATATTAAATATCAGACACAATAAAACTACTAGTCCAACTTCAACAAAAACAACAGTAAGGAAAATGTTGGATAGCGTAGGGGTAAAAATAACTATTCCAACTCCCGAGAGTGCAACAGTAGGGAAAACATTGGATAGCGTAGGGGTAAAAATTACTATTCCAACTCCAAAGAGTGCAACAGTAGGGAAAGCGTTGGATAGCGTAGGGGTAAAATTTACTATTCCATCTCCAGAGAGTGCAATAGTAGGGAAAGTGTTGGATAGCGTAATGGGTAAAAATTACTATTCCCACTCCAGAGAGTGCAATAGTAGGGAAAGTGTTGGATAGCGTAAGGGTAAAAATTACTATTCCCACTCCAGACAGTGCAACAGTAGGGAAAACGTTGGATAGCGTAGGGGTACAAATAACTATTCCAACTCAAAAGAGTGCAACAGTAGGGAAAACGTTGGATAGCGTAGGGGTAAAAATTACTATTCCTACTCCAGAGAGTGCAATAGTAGGGAAAGTGTTGGAAAGCGTAAGGGTAAAATTTACTATTCCCACTCCAGAGAGTGCATTAGTAGGGAAAGTGTTGGATAGCGTAAGGGTAAAAATTACTATTCCCACTCCAGACAGTGCAACAGTAGAGAAAACGTTGGATAGCGTAGGGGTAAAAATAACTATTCCAACTCCAAAGAGTGCAACAGTAGGGAAAACATTAGATAGTGTAGGGGTAAAAATTACTATTCCAACTCCAGAGAGTGCAATAGTAGGGAAAGTGTTGGATAGCGTAAGGGTAAAATTTACTATTCCCACTCCAGAGAATGCAATAGTAGGGAAAGTGTTGGATAGCGTAAGGGTAAAAATGACTCTTCCCACTCCAGACAGTGCAACAGAAGAGAAAAGGTTGGATAGCGTAGGGGTAAAAATTACTATTCCAACTCCAAAGAGTGCAACAGTAATACATTAATTAGCAATAACAACAAATAAAATACAATTATATAAATTATTTATATTTACTATATTTAACTAATAACAATTAATTAATAATAATTACAAATAAATAAAAAATATCATTATTTATTTTATTTTAATTACATCCCACCCTCTTCCCCTATAAACCCACAACCCACTACACATAAAAATTCACATAATTAATTTAATTATCAATTAATCACTTAATAAAATTAAATCACCAATTAATTACTAATTAACAATTAATTAATTAACAATAACAATAAATAGATATTAATAAACTAATTATAATGTATATAATTACCAATTCATAAAATATTTTTACAATTAATAATTATTTAACAATTAATTAATCAATTAATATAATTAATTACCAATTATTAATGAATTACATATTAATTAATCCTAAATACCAATTGAACAATACATATTAATTCATTAATTATAATTAAATTACTTCCCACCCTATTCCCCTATAAACCCACAACCCACTACACATAAACATTCACATAATTAATTTAATTATCAATTAATCACTTAATAAAATTCAATCACAAATTAATTACTAATTAACAATTAATTAATTAACAATAACAATAAATAAATATTAATATCAAACTAATTATAATGTATATAATTAACCAATTAATAAATTAATTTTACTATTAATAATTAATTACCAATTAATTAATCAATTAATATAATTAATTACCAATTATTAATTAATTACCAATTAATTAATCATAAATACCAATTAAACAATACATATTAATTCATTAATTATAATTAAATTACTTCCCACCCTATTCCCCTATAAACCCACAACCCGCTCTGATACTAAAACGCTAAATTAAATTTAAAATAATTATTAATCTCTAAACATTTATTTTTAAATGTATTAAAATACATTACAATAATGTTTAACATACAAATAAAATACATATTAAATTACATTACACTAAATAAATATCGATATTATTGACATCGAAATTTTTGCTTACGATATTACTTACATCGATATTAATTACTTCGATATTATTAACTTCGATATTACTTACCTTGGGATCGATATTCTGTCCATCGATATTCTTGACTTCGATATTCTGTACCTACGATATTAAAAACACGATATTATTGTAGGTCGAAATTTAAAACTCGATATTTTGGCTAAACACCGAAAAGAGAAACCATCTTATGGACTTCCTCTATATATATTTGGGTGGCTAGAGTCAGTTGATACAGATTCGGACTTCTTGTGCCTCGGCATTTGTACATCGTGATCATTTAAGACACTGTACCGTAACACTAGAAGAAAGTGCTGCGAGCGCTAAATTAATACCTGGTGTCTGCCAGACTTTTAAGAGATAGGGGCGCAGTACAAACCACTGGCCATCTTGTAAAGTGTGGAAAAATGGCCGCTTTATGGTAACAGGTGCACATTAAAAGCTTATTCCTGGCAAACTGCCTTTCAAAACTACCACCTCGCTAAACCACCAATTAACTATCCAATCTCCTACCCCCACCCATGCTATCCCCCCCACAATACCCCATTCCGAAAGTATCTCATTGCTCCTGAAGCGCCTTTCAACATCTTCAACCTTAACATTTTCCTTCCAGCCTATTTGTAAGTATTAAACTCTAAGGAACTGAACTTCTTACCCTTGAACTTGTTGCCTACCCTCCCTTTCCCTGTGTTGCGCCGATGGCAAAGCCACTCAAAGCTCCTGGAAATATTTCCAGGCTACCGCCACCAAGAAAAAGGCTGCCTACTCACTTTTTCTGCCCACCCTCCCAGGTTTCTCCACTTATCGACAGATGTTCAGGGACCGCACCACTACCTCTTTCAACTCAAAGGTACAACTCCATCCCCATCTGCGAGAGGTGAACCCCATCACTACGAAAAAACTCAACATGACTATACTGAATATCAGAGTGGCAAATGCGGCCAAAACCAAGGTCCCTGCAAAACCGGCTCTTCTCCCTATTAGTCTTCCGTCACGCCCTGTCCACTGCTGCTGGCTTCTCAGCACCCCTACACTGCCTAGGGGGCATAAACTCCATCCAGATCACGAAGCACCCATACCAACGTGCCTTCAACTGCCTCAAGTCATGTTTCATAGCCCTCATTAAAACTACCCCTTTCTTCAGCTCCAGATCATTCTCCCCACATGGATGATCAATACGTCCAGGCATCTCCTTCCCACCAGCATAACATTTAAGACCCTAATCAGCTCATGCCATCTCATGCCACTTTTACCCCACCAAGTAATGAGAAACAAGCGCTGGTCAAAACCAAAGTTGGCCCCATAGCCTCTTTGAGCCGCCTGAGCCCATTTGATGAAGGAATGTCCTACTACCCAGATTATACCATCTTCCATCACCAGACCAGCAATCCAACCTGAAATAATAACAGCAGTAAATATTCACACAGAAAGCCCTGTTGCGCTGCCCTCCCCCACAGTGGTCCACATGTTTCTCCAAAAGCAATCGATAGACCAGCGCCCCAGCCTCATGATGTCTTACCATGCCCTACCGCAATTGTCAGCCTTGGTCGCAGCTCAAATCCGGAAAGAGTACACGCCATATTTAGCTGGGAGGGGCCAAAGCCGCGACCACCTTTCACAACACAGAGAGGAGCTGGAAATCTGTCACCGTCGCCCCAGATTGACACTCGAAAACTGCCTCCCGCCACGCCATGCGACCTGGCTTTGGCCTGGCTCCGGAAGCGCCTGCAGCACCACATACTTTTCTTGTGCTCTCTGATCAGATTTGGAGCTGCACAGCCAAATCACCACCCACCCTCTCTCCTCATAACATACTCCAACATCACTCCTTCCCTCCAGCCCAGCAACTCAGACACTCAAAAGGCACCAAAAAACATCCAGGACATTAAAGTGGAGAAAACGCCAACCTCCTCGTCTCCCCTTAAAACCAACGGCAATTGTCATAGCACCTGGCAGAATAGGTTCCAGGATATGGGCCTGCGGGGCCTCCCCAAATGACATTCCTGCCTTACCCAGGCCTGGAGCAATGTTGTTTTTGTTACTCGGCTGATGGGGCATAACCCCACAACAACTTACCTAGGCAATACCCACAGGTTTCCCTGCAATTGTGACCCTCGGCAGGCCCTTCTCCATCACATCCAGTATAAATTGAACCACATCTTCTGTCCTGCACCATCTTGCGTACTGCGCTGCGCCCCTGATGCCAAAAACTCTAACCATAAGCTTTCCTTGTTGATTAGGCTAGGAACCCTCCCACCATTTGTACAATCCTGTGTTGTCTACTGACCACAACTTCACTGTTATGGGCATCCTGCATCTGGCTGCGTCCTTGGCCAGCCAACAGAATCTTTCCCACTGAAGAAGAAACGAGGCATCCGAAATTTCATTGTCTACCCCCGGCATAGAGATAAAGAGATATGATGCCGCAGGCAACCCAGCACAAAACCACACAATTTCAGCACTTGCGTATGTCTTGATGACTGTCTGTTTACTACCCGTATGACAGCCATGTTGTTTAAGTGGAACAGCACCCTCTGGCATGCCAACTCTGCTCCCCACAGGGTAATCACGACCACTAATGGGAAGAGTTCCAGGAGCGCAATGCTTCTTCCTCCTGCCTTTCACTGTGCCGGCCGCTCTCTGCTCACCAGCGAATCTGCCCAAACAAACCGAAGCCCAGATCTCTGGCCACATCCGAGAATATCTGTATATCCTAATCCATGTCATTCTGATGGGCAAACAGAATTTCATTGATGAAATTCAAGAAGAACACCCACATCCTGATATCCCTTTTGACCCTGGCCGATATGAGCATATGATGATGCGGCAGCTTATACCCCTGCAAGGGCCAAGCCTAGACTTCTACAGAATATTCTCCTTGCCCTAACTACCTACAGGCAAAATTCAAGTGACCCAACAGGACCTACACTCCCCTCATTTTCACCTTTTCTCCGGGTAGCATGTTTGCCAACAATGTCTGCATAGTCTCCTTTTTGTCCTGAGGTAACCTCGCCTCCATTTTGTCCGCATCAAGTTCAGTCACCAAAAAGGACAATACCATACTGGGGACCACCATTTTTTCAGGGGCCAGTTGAACACCCAGGTCACCCATGAGCTCCCGGAATCTAGCCAACGCATGCTGGCAGTCTGCCAAGCCAGGTGCTTCTATGAAAAAGAAGTCATCCAGGTAATGAGTCCCCAACCTATGGCCAATATACCATGTGAAAAGCCACTGCAAAAAGGAACTGCGGCACTCAAAAAGTGCACAAGAGATAGAGCATCCCATCGGTAAAGCCTTGTCTACATACCATTTACCTCCAAAATGCATGCCCAACAGTTCAAAGTCATCTTGGTGAACCGGAAGCAGCCGAAAAGCTGACTTCATATCACATTTTGCCATTTGTCCACCTTGCCCTGCTGACACACCAGTTACATGAACACATCCACTGAAGAGTAGGACACCAAGACCAATTTTTTCTGACCCACCTTTGGGCCATGACAAATGCTGTATTAGGCAAAACTATAGGTGACACAATCAGGTCTGCCATTGGCCAATCCTCAACAGGGCCACCATCCTCCCCTCCCAGGTTTTCCTTTCAAGTTTCTCTTGGACTGCACTTTTGTGTTCCTTGGAGGACCGCAAATTATCTTCCCACCTCCTAACTTAGGGGCACCCATACCCCAATTGAAAACCTCATCTGAAACTGTCCCTCAAGATCTTTGCCTACTCTGGCCGATCATAAAACCCCAGCCAGTATTCCAGTCTGTACAATTTAACAGAGTACGAGCCTTTTGCCCCAGGTCCCTGTACCCCTCTCCCCAACTGGTGCCGAAATGCTGCTGCTGGTGAGTCCTTTGACCGTCTGAATATGGCTGCTACTGTCCTTTACTGTCCTTTATTCTGTCCATGGTACCTCCCTGCATTCCCAAAACATTGGATAAGTGTGTGATGGCCAGCAAACTTGGAGCACCCCTGCCGAACTTTGCAGTACTGGTGAGTACGCATTCCCTTGTTGTAATCCCAACACGCTTCCCCTGATTCTCCCTGACCTTTGGGTGTCTGTCCCACTCCTTGCTGGGTGGGGTGCCCCTAAAAGGGCTTGTAAACTATAGGTTGGCCACTGGCCATGAAAATGGTCTTCCCGAACTTAGCGGGGTCCATAGTATGCTGCCACAGATATGTATACAGTTCTCCCTCTTTGCCTTGGGATCCCAAAACAAACACACTTTGAATTCCTCATCATATTGAGCCCAGGCTCCTGTCCTTGACCTCCTGCTCCCAACCCTTTTGCGGAACTGCCAGATATTCTGTCCATCCACACAATGATATCAGCAACATACTTACCTCTACGCAGCTACTCCCTCCATTTTCACACCCCGCATTTACACCCATAGATACCAGCACTAGGCCTGTGCCCACCTCGTTGCTCTTACCTTGCTCCAAGATTAGTGCCCATACAGGTGCTTGCAGCTTCGCCAGTGGCCTCTGTGTTCCTGAGGCCACACTGTGCCGGGCCTCTCCCATCTGTAGAACACTAGACAGAAATGCGTTAGCCGCACTTCCCACCCATACCCTGACCCATGCCTTTACAGGTTCCTCCCCATCTTGTATCTTGCCTTCTTTGATGCTATCCTCCTCGTAATCCACCATTGAAACTCCCATTGTGTCCTCTGTCCTGGCCCAACTCCTGCCTACCCCGCAGACTGTCTTGATACCAAATCTTTCACTTGCACTGTGAGCCAGCACCCCAGCCAGTATTCCAACCTCTCCAATTTAACCAGAGAAGGAGCTTTTCTCCCCAGGTCCCTGTGCCCCTCTCACCTCCTCTCTATGTTGCCGGAATGCTGTTGCAGCTGGGGTGTCCCTTGACTTCCTGCATATACTGTCATTATGCCTTACTTTGTCCCTGGTACCCCCCTCCATTCCAAAAACATTAGATAAGTGTGTGATGGCCAGCACACTTGGAGCACTCAAGCCAAAATTTGCATTACTCATTTGTAAACATTCCTTTGTTTTAGTCCCAACACGTTCCCCCTGATCTTCCCTGACCTTTGGATGCCTATCCCTACCCTCCCCGGGTGGGTGGCTCTGAAAGGGCTTGTAAATCATAGGCTGGCCACTGGCTGTGAAAATGGTGTTCCCGAACTTAGTATGCAGCCACATATCCAGTTCTCCCCTCTTTGCTTTGGGATCCCAAGCCAAACACCCACTGAATTCTCATCATGTTGATTCCAGGCATGCCCCGACAGTCAGTTGGGCCTTGCGTATTACATCCATATATTTGAACAGGGCAATGCAATGTTCAGGAAACTTCTCACAGTAGACACTGGCATAGATTAAAAACGCGGTGGTCCTATTCTCTATGGTCAGGGAAACCCTCGGCCTCCTGGCCAATTTGTACTCCTCTTCATTTGACCCCTCTTTGGAGTGCAGGCCCCTATTTATGTATTTATTTAGTTAGTTATTTATTTGAGTTTTATATAGCGCTGGCTAGACCCGGAGGTATCAGAGCACTTTACATGAGGATCAGAGTTACAGGTTAACATGTTACATTTTTTTTAGAGTAATCAAAACATAGGAAACAAAGAATAAGGGCAGAGTTACAGAAAATTTGTTATGGGAGGGGGAGGGAAGGGAGAAAACAGGGAGATGGGGAGAAACTGTGCCCAATGTCCGGCTGGGTAGGTTACGGCCGAGGGGATGAACCAGGGCCGATCTCCTCAATAGCTGAACCAAGTAGCTCCACTGGGTGTCGGACATAATGCGGATATTCCCCTTTTGTTACAAGATGAAGAATTGTGTCCACTGTAGCCTAATTCTATAAGCTGCACAATGACTTTAAGTACCTATTCAAGGTCTTCCTGAAGAAAGCGAATTTCAGCACTTAAAATGAAGGAGCTTAACCATCTGCACATATTCCCCCTTCCAAATGTTTTCCTTCATTCCTAACATTAAATGTGCCCCCAAGGGCTTCGTCATCCCCATGTATGGAAGACGCTTCATCTACAGCACTTTGCTGTCCGTACATCCTTCTTTCCACTGCAGCCCTCATGACTGTCGCCTCTGATTCCCCTGCACTTCACACGCCCTTTGTTCCGCTGTCCTCTTGTTCTTCCACTGCCAACCCTGGTGCAGAACTGCCAGCTGTTCTGCCCATCTCCATGATGACATCAGCAATATACTTTCCTTTAACCAACTGCTCCAACCCATTGCCAAACCTCGCATCTATGCCCATAAATACCAGCACTGGGTCCGTGCCCATTTCATTGCTCCTTCCTTTTTCAACTTTGCATATGTGCTGCACTGTGCAGCATGCATACAAAGTGGGAAAACCTGGTCTTACCCTGGCGCAACAAGGAAAAATATTTCATTTCTCCTAGTTTTTGCTGTTTTCATGTGTGCTGCATTGTACAGCACGCATGAAAACAGCAAAATGACCCCCTTCCTGTACATAAACAATCTTCCCCTGAACTCAGACGCCCTTGCATTATTATTGCATTACAGCCCTTAGCGCCATAGTGCTAGGGTGTGTGTGTGTGAGTCTGGCATTGGTGTTGTACAGGAAGGGTACCCTTCCTGTACAAAATACTATGCCAAGACACTCTAGGCAAAGCTTTTCCCACTTTGTATGCATGGCTGCACAGTGCAGCAAGTATGCAAAGTTGGAAAAGGAAGGGGAAATGAAAGCATGTCTTCTTCCTTGTGCCTAGTTTAAAAGGGCGCAGTTTTCTCACTCTAAACCCAATCTACTGTTGTGCAGTCCCTATAAATCTATATAGGATCTGCTCGTTTAGACAACATAACCTGTGGGATTGGTGTCCAGACTGATTCCAGAAACCCCACCGGGCATGTTTGTCTGTTTACCTGCTAGCTCACAGTGCCACTGTAAACTCTTCTTACCAAGGAGAGAAAAGTTCCTGGCAACTATTGAACATTACAATCTTGTCCCTTCAGGGATCGTGGAAACAGTACAGTACTTTTTGCTCTGTCACTCATGCTCACTTTGTCTCAGAGAAATACACAGAACAAATGGTGGGGACATTTCAATAAGCATTTATTGAACCAGTGTTGTTCTTGTGTACAATTGGTGTACTGAAACAACCATAAGACAGAAACAGATATAAATGGATATATGCAAGCATATTAAATACATGACAGTAATAATGCAACCCTAACTCGATGTACCTATGTGTACCTAGCATGTATGTAGATGTAGAGTCAAGAATCCCCCTAGGATGAGGCCAACCCCATTACCCGGTGCAAGAGAATTAAGGACTCCATCTTGGCCTCGAGATGGACACCCCAAGAGGGTTGTCGGACCACTGCATTCTGGAATGTCTGCATGCAGGAACCTCAGCATCTCGCGTCAGTGGGTCAGCATTGAAGTCTTTTTCCTCTGCTTACCCCAGCAAAAATATGATGTAGATATACCCAAAAGGTACCCTCAGGGGATTCTACATTGCTGTGTCATGTCGGCCGAGGATGATGGAAGGGATGACTCTTATACATAGTTATTATGCAGAAGATGGTAATCCTGCTGTGATTCTGGGAATCCTCATGCATAATTAATAAGGCTAGTTTTCAGGGAAAACCACACAACATTTATGCAGCGCTTAACTAGGTAAAAGGTCAATACCAAAACCTGTTATGTAGAACAATAGTACAGTAAATGTAGGTGAAGGGTCAGGTGACTACTCAAGCCTATATTGGGGTACCCTATGAAACATAACACTACTGTTTTTAGTAAATTGGGTTTAGCATGAGAAACCTTGGGAGGCTGCATGGAAATGCCCATGCACCACCCTTAGTATGCCCCCATGGCGCAAACTGATGTGAAGCAGCGCATAGCACTGCTTCGCATTACTTTTATGTTATTTACAGCGCTAAACACGGTGCAAAATCTTAGTAAATCTCCCACCTTTGGCTTTCCCAGGTGGTATTACCCCAGTTCAGTATGTCGGTTTGTTGATGGTGTCCGATTCTGTGGAGCTAAGTAAACATGATTTCCTCTATCTGCTTATTGAACTAGCTAAATGAGGACATAGAGCCTCAATTTGTCCACTGTACTTCGTTACCTAGATCATATATGTTGGAGAAAGACACATGTCTTTTGATGCAATAGCCATTAGGTACTTCGTCCAGTTACTGTAACTATTTATGCATGGCAGGTTACTGTTGATACTGGAGTTTAGTAAATGCTAACATAGTAAAACTTTTACAGGATCCTAAAGGCAAAACAATACCCCTGACCTTTGCCATACACACAGCAAACCTTGTCTCAGAAAAATTCATTGTTTTTTCTGCCTGACTGCTCAAATCCTTTCACTTTGTACTGCCAAGAGAGGTAGGACTTTGCCCATGAAGTGCTAACACAGCATCATGGTGACAAAAATAAGTAATTTGCTTCGTATTCCTCTGCTATTGATGCTGTGGCTCAGGGCTATCTCCATGCCTGTGCACTGTTGCGATGGCTGCCCATCTTGCTGGAGCGCTTTTGAAGAAATCCACAATGATTGTCGAATCAGGTCCGTATAATTCATTTATTCCATTATAATATAGATAGATTTCTATCTATATTGAAATGGAATAAATGAATTAAAGGGACCTGATTTGACATTAATTATGGATTTCCTCTAAAGGACACTCATTTGGACTGGTTGAACTGCAGATTTTTGAATGTGGATGAAAGAGACAATCATTTGGTGTGCTTCAGTATTTGTGTAGGACATTGTTCTAGGCTGGTTTCAGTCCTACTGGATCTATACCCTGGTGGGTGGGTATTATGATACTGTGAAACCACCCTAAAATATTTTGGTTTCAATGGACATGGATGAGACTTATTAAATACAGATAGAAATAGATGTGCAGGTCATAGTGCATACCTACAATCTTTGGAAATTGCTGTAGCACTTGACAATGTAGTGTAAGGATCACCCCTCCCTGTTGCTTTCCTCATGCAATGGTAGTAGTGACTTACAGTCAAAATACAATATTTGTCAATGTCCAGATTTTCATAATATGAGATTTTGCCTCACACATCAGCCTGGTAAGATACTCAGTGTTAAACCCAACCTCATTGTTTTCCACCTTCTTTGATGAGGAACCCCATGAGTGTGTTCTCGCCACTGCCCACCCCCCAAAACCTTGCATTGATCTCACTGACAGGATGGTGGCAAACTAGTTGACTCATACACTGTCTGCAGTTTATACAGAATAGTTGAGAGTGGACCTTGAAGATATTTAGATCATCAAGAAACATATGTGTGGAGTTAAGACTCGTAACCATATATATTTTCACAACATTTTTGTAATTGATATTCTGGATAAATTATTTTTGTAGATCAATGTTCAAAAAATACTGTGGCAGTGTAGCCTTGAAATGAAACCTGCCATGGCTGCCTTTTTGTCATGTAAGCTGTTTCTTTCTAGTGCTTTGCAATTAAGAGCAAAAAAGGAAATATGGTAGGTTTTCTCCTAAATGTGGTAGGTTGTATTCTCTTTTTATGTGGTCAACTCCTTGATTTCTCTTGTAGCTAAACAGGAGGCAGGGCTCCTGTTGATGTGGCACCAAAGGTAATTTTGCACCCAAACGTGTTTTTTTCACTAAATGTAATTTGTGTACCTAAAGGTGTGTCAAAACCCCCCGTGAATGTTGCAATAAGGGTGAATTGCCAGCTACATGTGATTTTCACCAAAATGAACAGGCGCCCCCCGCGCCTAGGGGATGGGCGCCCTTAGTTGCGCCACGGGGCTAAGCCTCCTCCGGGCCCCAGGACAAAAAGAAGGGGGTTGGTGGTTATGACTTCGTGACTTAAGGCATTGAGAAACGAAACCTACGGGAAACGAATCCTAACAAGTATTTAAGGCTGTGCCCAGGGGAGTTTCATTCCCTTTGTCCCCTTAGGCTGCAGCCTGAGCTTCAGGAGCGTCGTCGACCACCCACCCACCCGGCAGAAGAGCATGCCTTCTCGGAGGCGGAGTGCTGACAGTTAACAACAAAGAGGGATGCACAACAATGGAGGTGCAGCCATTCGTTGGATCCCAGGAGGGGGTAGATTCCACGTGTGTAGTGGGTCAGCGGAGAAGAGGGACCGACCTGCTGGTGGTCCTGGACTTTACTGCCCTAACCCATAACATATGGACTGAGTAGTATCTTGGGGAGGTTGTCTGTGTTCAGGTACCCCGGTGGGCTGGTGCGGTATGCGGTGCCCTAAATGTCAAGTAACTGTTGGCTGTAGCGCATTGGGGCCTGCCGGCGCAGTGTGCGCAGCACAGTGGGACATTGGTGGCCGAGATGGGCCAGTTCAAATGTACGGCCAAGTTCTAGTGTATGGCCGAGTCTAAAAGTTAAAGTGTAAAGTTTAAATGTACGGCCAAGTTGTGCACGGTCGAGTTAAAGTGTAATCTTGTAGCTAATTTCCTTACTGCCGTTGACATGTGATGCAGCTAAAGTGTGATGCTGTGAATAATTCTTATATATCCAAGAAAGATACCTTTCTTTGGTAATGGGCTGTGGTAAATATCCTAAAGTAATGTGAATAAAAAGGCTACTCCGTGGACAACAGACCCTCACTCTGAGAGTTATTGGGCGTAGCGGGCGGTAAGGTGAAGGAATTTGGGGAGGAGGGAATGTCACGTTGTGCGCATACTATATGACATCACAGTCCTGCTTGCTGAGCATCAATGATGATTTTGCATCTAGATAGTTAGCTTCTCACCTAATAGTGTCTTCACTGTCCTGGGGTGGAGTAGTACACTATTATCAAACCTGTTCTTTTCGTCCTCGTGCAATGGTAAATGCAGTGAAAGACAATCCATTCTCACAGTGTGTAACATCCTTGCTTAACTCTTAAAGTGCAGCTAATGTTATAGAACTTTTGACTCAAGTGTTTCATCTGTGGCGAAAGTAATTTTGGAGGGCCTTTGACATGCTGCTCACTCTATGTGGGTGAGTGCCCAGCAGCTCATAGTTGCAAACTCTAGGCCCTGCAATGCAGCCAGAAGCTCTCCTAATGGGCAAGAGCTGTACAACAGTATCCGAAGATGGAGCTGCTCACTGTTTGGTTTGCTGTTCTAAGATTGCTGTCACTCCAGCTTCCTGAAATGGGTTTAGTTGTAAAAAGATATCACTTTCTTTAATGCAGTTTTGCAATTTTCTAAGTGGAGCTCAATATTTGCTATTTTTGTAATTTCTACCTACTCACCCTCTGTGGGAGAAAGAAGTTTGAAACCTTTTGGTTAACCGAAAAACTATACCTTTCTGAAAAGTAGATAACATTCTGAGTTCAGCAAAGTAACACTTGTGTAGTTCCCCAATGGGTTTCCCAAATATACTAATTATTGGATTGTAGAAAAAGTAAAAATAAGGCTGTTCAAAAGAAAAGGATGAGAACATTTTCATCTGTAACTTAAGCCACTGAAGGCTGATCTTGAGAAGTAATATACTGGTATATCCATCAAACTATTCTGGTTGCAAAAATGTTCAGTGTTTGTCAGTTAGGGAAAAACATGCAAAACTCATAGCCATCAATAGAGCTATGACTTAGCAATGATTTTCCTTTTGTTTTGTTCATGAAACAATTAATAAGGTACACACATTAATGCATTAAAAATGGGTATGAAGGAAAGGTCTGATTTTTTTTAAATGTGTCCAGGAATCTGAGTTTAGGAATAGTGCTTTTTGCACTATATCCACCTTTGGAAGTCAAAAATGTTGAGAAATTCAATATACAACAACAAATGTTCTACTATTTGGTGTTTCCAAACAGTACCTCATGTGTGTCTGGGTTTATTGCACTGGACAAGAAATGCCAAAAACACACCTTGGCAATGTCACAATGAAATATTTTAATTTAATACATTATTCGATTGAGAGTAGCTGTTGTATTTGAAATGGGGTTTACCGACACCCAAATTCATCTAGTAATCTCAGGAATTTATTAAAACTAAGCACCCATTGGAGCCCAGGACGATATGTCTTGTGTGGATCTCGCTGCATTTTATTACTCAGAATGCCCTACAAACATCTAAATGAGGCTGGAATCACTGAATTTCCTCACATTTCTGTAATGGAAAGTTTCAGAATCTGGGAGGATCAGCAAAAGTCCTATCACATACCCTTCCAACACTTGCCTCGATATCTACTGTATCCCATATGTGTGAGTGGGCCTCTTTCATGGGACCACAAGGGCCCTAAAAAACACGGCAGCAACTTCACAATTTGTGATTTGAATTTCATTTAATTTTAGGATGGGAGTAGCTGCATTATTTGGGACAAGGTTGGATGCACCCAAGATCACCTACCATCCTCAGGCATTTCTGAAAACAAGACCACAAGGAGAGTTTGGGTGGATGCTACCAATTTTTCACACCAAGAATGCTGAACAAATGTAAAGCTAAGGCTGAAAATACAAAATGTCATCTCAACTTACATTGTAGATAGTTGCAGTATTTAGACTTGTTGTTAATACTATTATAATTATGCGATCCCTGTATTATGGCTAAACTAGCCCAGACCAAAACAAAGGGGAAAAATTCCCCAAAAAATCAATTTGTACTATAGTGGCATAAACAAGATTCAGAACCCCTAAGACTCTAACAACCTTCTCTCACTCCTCCCAAATATGCCTAATATTTTAAACTCAAATTTCCTGAACATGTTTGTCTCTCGAATTCTCAGCAACAGTTTCTCAGCGCGTCAATTTTGTGTGGAGCGATAGTGCAAGCAATTGATTCACTTGATGGGTTCAAACCTCCTGGGATGGATGGACTTACAGGGGTCTTTTGGAACTTTAAGCACCTTTTAGCTCCCAATGTACTCGCCATGTATGCAGAATCCCTCACGGTGGGGGAACTCGCCTCAACATGGCCGGAAGCAGTAATCACCCTACTTCTGAAACCTGACAAGGACTCTCAGCACAATGGTTCGTATAGACCCTTGTCGCTCCTTAATTTTGATTAAAAAAAAGTGTTGACAAAAGTCCTTGCCACTCTTCTCACATTTCTGTTGAATCAGATTATTTCCCCAATTCAATCTGATTTTGTCCCCAACAACTCCACATCCTTGAACCTGCATACAGTCTTTTTGGTGCTTAACAGAATTTCCCCAGAGGTCCCGGCCATCGTTGCCCTATTGGACAAGGAATTGCTATGGACCCACTAGTTCGGCATCTCCTGGAGAGGCATCTGCAATGCAGTCTACAGTTTAAACCCGGCCACTGTAACTTTCGCTCTAGTCAGACAATATTTTGTTATTTGTACGTCACCCCGCTGATAACCTTACCTCCAATACTCTGCGAGATAGTTCGATTTGGAGGCCTCTCTGGCCTCCACATCAACTGAACCAAATCAGGGTTATTCCCCCTTATAGAAGGCACTGCGGCCATGCAATTTGAATTAACTCTGACCTGGTGAGACAAACTGGTTAAATACCTGGATATTTATCTACATTGCGACAAAGAGCAAGTATTCAACTGAATTATGGCCTATCCATGGAGAAACTAGTCATCCAAGTGAAACGGTGGCTCTGTTACGGCTCACCGCTGCAGTCGCAGGAACACTGCAGGCTCGCCTGCGTTGCCATGACACCGGCGCCGGGAAGAACTACACTTCCCTTGAAACGCCGGTCTCAGACGTGCATGACGTCATCACGCTGCCGGAAGCCGATAAGAGAACTTCCAGGGCATCGGGCGATGCCGTTGATTCCAGAATGAAGTCCCGTTTGCACACTCCAGGCAAAACCACGGAAGGCTGGTAGGGGTGCCCTGAGCACCAATCCTTTGATATTACCTTGATCCCCTGAGACTGCCTTCTTATTGAAACTCCGTGACATTGTACAATTACGTATGGCACCCTGTTGGATGAGCCGAGCGGCTCTTGCAGGGCGTGCCTATTTCCCGGCGCACTTTCAGTGACTTGATTTGCACAGCGCTGCAATCCACGGACGTTTTTTCTCTCTGCTCCCAAGTCCTTGGCACAAAGAAACCCAGCGGCTGCTGGGAACTAACCCCTGACTCCACTCTAAACGCAATAAGGGAAGGGCGGGGGGACTTTGGCCTCATTGGGGTAGAAACAACGATTACGTTCAGGAGGCGAGTGCCTTCCATTGTTGTTACCCTGTTATGTTGATTATGTTGTGATTGTTGTATGCACCAAGTGTTTGCTTTTGAAACCACATAGAGGTGTGGGGGTAAACCAGGATTTGAAACCCGTGCTCCCGAGGCACCTCAAAACAACTGTGCTTAACAGGAAGCAAGATGTCTCTGTAGAGGTAGTGTCTCTTTTTGCATTTTTTCCTATGTGTATATAGATAGGGGGATTGGCGCAGCAAATACCGTGAGTCGCGTCGCTCCTCCTTCCTACTATTGGCTACCCGACAGACACACAGGTGGTTAGGTGCAGTATTTCCCGCTGGTATTCCGGAGTGACTATCTACACTGCTTATTTTCCTTTACAGGTATAGCGCAAGGCGTAGCATATGTTTCCTGGTACTGTAATTGTATGGTGAATTTCATAGTGCTTTGCTCTCGTTGCAGGTCTACCGCCCCGCTGTCCCCATCCTTTCCTTCCCTCACTTGATCCCTCCAACGAGTATGTCAATTCACCCACACCTTGGGGATATCAAGGGGTGGAACCCACTTGAGCATCGTACGACTCCGAGGAAAAGAACACAGGATGGAAGTAAAGGTGTTTTGGTTCGTGCAAATTCAGGTATGGATGTTGCACTGCTGGAAAAAGTATTCTTTTGCCATCTATATAACAGATTTGAGCATTGGAAGAAGACATTTTAATTTAAACATGATGCAGCAGTTGGAAATGTGCAAGAACAGAGAGAAATGCAGGAGCAAGATGTGTCAGCCAAGCAAATGCAAATCTCAGTTCAGAAACAGGTACCAGTGGCAGGAGTTTTTCAAGCCCAGATGGTCTCACAAAATATGGAAAATGCTAAAATTAATTTAAATAAGTTGTCCAGAGCAAATGTGAATTATTTCCAGAAACAAAATCAGAACCCAGTTCAACAGTTTGCTGTATTTGAAAATGAAAGTTTTAACGCTAACAATTCTGAATTTACCAATTCCATTGTGAAAGCAGTGGAAGGACCAGACTTAGCTGTAGGAGTTTTAAACAAAAAAATTACAAACCCAGTTTTAGAGGAATTTGCACCAAAAATGGGCCCATTTGAGGAAAGTTACCAATTTGTTGATTGTGAATCAGGCCTGGCAGGAAAACAATTGTTTTGCAAATTAAACAGCACAGATTACTGTACACCAGATAATGTTAATTTTCACATTCCTGATGAGGATGTACATTTTAAAATGGCCCAACAAGAGACAGCTGTAGCATTGTTTTCAGAAAAGACAGTTGAAAAATTACCTTCTGATTTGAAAGACATAAGAAACACAGAAGTTAGGGAGTTTACAGAGAAATATGTCAGATTAATAAAATGTGCAGAACATGTTTTATTCAAATTAGGTTCAGATGACATGTATTCAAGAACACCATCAGTTGCAGAAATTTTACCCATAATTGGAGATAAACTGAGTGATAGATTTTTCATGAAATTAATTGGAAGTTTATGTAACTTTCTGATCACATGTTCACAGAAACTAAATGAAAAGAACAGACTAATGCAGGAGATTATTAGCATAACTTTTCCATGCTGTCCTGTAGTACCGAATCCAGCCAGCACATTTTTTACCATTCCATGTGCTGAAGAATGGCTTACTGTTATTGATTTTTGTCAAGTTCATGTCACAGTGCCATTGCATGAGAATAGTCAGGAGTACTGTCAAAAAGAAAATGAATGTCTGGGACACATAATTGGAAAGGGAACTATGAAGGTGTCACCAGAGAGAGTGGAAATAATTCACCAGATGAATGCCCCTCAAATTCAAAAAGAAGTCAGGAAGTTTTTGGGAATGGTTAGCTGCTGTAGAGAGTGGTTACCAAACCTGTCCCTAGTGGCTAAGCCTTTACTGAGGCTGACACACAAGGGTGTTTCCAATCCACTTCCATTGGACAACAATTGCACAAAAGCATTTCTGGAGTTGAAAGAGAAAAAGTGTTGCGCCCTGGCACTATGAATGCAAGTTTATTGAAAAGAAAATACACAAATTTGCAGTGAGAGGGAGGGATGCGCTCTCTCAGTGCCTTTTAAAAAACATGAATGTGTTCAAGCGTCTGTGATGTATTTCCCAATGACCTTTGACCCCAACATCAATGAAACTCGATATGAGTGTCTAGATGTCATGAAAATATGCATAAAGCCAAGATAAGACTTTAAGGAACACATGCTGGGCTTCCTATACATTATGTTGTCAAAGCTTCATGGCTTTCAGTAGTTACCTCAGCCCAAAATTCGAAATTGATTGCCCTTACCATAACATGCAGTATAGCTGCTCAAATGGGAGTCACTGTTGTCATGGGAGAGAGAAATGCTAATTCAGTTGCACAAAATTGTGTTCTGTTAGCATATACATTCAATGAAATCACAGGTGAATTAATAGAGGCTCAATAAGAAGCAGAACAATAGGGTTGTATCGGAACTGTTTTTGAGAAAAGTGACAACTGCATAGTAGCAAATGTGTTATTGCAAAAACCTGATGCCCAGGTATAGATTGCCAGTTTCTCTGAAATCAGATCATAATGAGGGTTCAAAGAGGATGTGTGCAGAACCACAGATTAGACAAGGATTAGATTGTAGCTATCGCCCTGATATTTTAAGCATAATAAAGCAACACAAAGACAGTACAGAGTTTCACTTTGTAAAAGACTGTGTTTCAGCATCACTAAATTGGCTTGAAAACGTCCATGCCGATGCACTTGTGAAAACAACTGATGAAAAGACTAGCCATTGCTGTGAAGGTCTGACAGATGTGGAGAGTGCAGTTTCTCACCAGATCGCAGCTGCTACACAAGATTTACATAATGGATGGTGCCAAAACTTTGATTTGAGAGATGCTGTGAAATGGAAAGGCCTGTTCCAAATGATCCTGCAAAGACTGTTGTGAAATGTGGTGGGCTTCCAAATTGGGTGCATGCCTCTCACACATGTATGGTCCTGTGTCCCCCTGATAAAACAGCTCCTCCTCAAGAAGATATGCCAGCAGTGGTCAAAAGTCCACAGAAGAGGGTAAGTCAAGCTGTTAGGGAACACACAGAGTCTGAAGCAGCACTAGAGAAAACTGAAGTGGGACTGGAAAAGCACAACGTGGAAACTGACTCAGATGAAAGCGGTGTTCAAAGGGTGAAAGAGTCAGATGCAGCCTCTAAAGAAGAAATTAGTGCTGTGGGCCTACGAGTGGAGGTAGGAGAAAGCTGGCTGAAAGGGTATTCAAAACATCTGCAGTGGTCTCTTGAAAAATCATTTGCACCCATAGCTGAAACATCTGAATCTGATCAAAGTGAAAATAAAAGTGAAAGGCTTGGATTGGAAAAGTGCAGAGAATGTGTGGTGCTCTGTCAGAGTTTCTCAGCACCTGAGTGGTCAAATTGCATGGCAAAAGTACAGAATACCACACTCTTTGAGCCACCCTGATGTAAAGCTGGTGACAAAGAGAAAAAGAAAGATTGAAACAATATCTGAGAATTGTCAAGAGCTGAAGAGAAAAGAATCTTTGAATGATGAAAGAAAAAGAAGAAAAGAGGAAAAGAAAATAGAAAAGAGAACTGTCCTGTTGAATTTTCCTTTTATTATTTTAGTTACTTATTTTAGAGAAGACTAACAGTTCCAAGAAGCTACTTACAGAACTCTGCACTAAACATTTGAGCTTGGCTACATATGATCTGATTACAGACAAAACTTGTGTTGCCTTAGAAATAGAGGTAACATTGTTATATGCTCAGCTTTTGCAATAAAAATTACACTTGTGAAAATAAATAAGTGTGATGATTTACAAATCATTTGAGGTGTCATGCTTTGTTATCATCAAAGGGTGAGTTGATAGAGCTAGATTTCTCAAGATTAAGCATCGCTCTGTTTTGTGTTTCAGACAGACTGCATTTAAAAATGGCATGCAGATTTTGGTGCAAGTGAAAACACATGGCACATGAAATATGAAATTAGGCCTAGTCAAATGCTTTTTAAAAGGGGCACTTTTGGTGCATGCAAAGTGAGACATAAAATGAGGCCTGGTCACAATGCTTTCAGTCTGAAATGCTTGTGCTGAATTAACATGTGTTTTTGCAGTGTAGAGAAACACGTGATTGCAGTTTCCTTTTTAGCTTTGAAGATAAGCATGGAATGTGTTCTCTCCTCCCAGCTCCTTTCCCTTATAATCTACACTCCTTAGCCACGTCTCAAGAGACTCTGGCTTTGTTGCATATTTAGACAATGCATATTCAGTTCATAACACATCTTTTTATAATGTGTGTTAATTAATCAACCATGCACCAACACCACACGTGGTGCAAAAGCATTTTGCATGAAAAGCTATCTAATACATTAGAGCATGTTGCTATGAGCATGTATTAACTGCTTGCGCTTTGAAAATTTGCACTGGTGATTGTTTATGCTATATTGTACATTGCACATTTTTGCATGACGTGCACAAATTATAGAAAAGCTGCTTTAAACTAATAGCTTTTGCTAGGTAATAACTAATACAGGGTACTAGTATGGGGGAGGTAAACATAATGGGTTTTATTTAATAAATTAATACTCTTTTGTGTTTGTTTTGTTTTTGGGCCTACCATAAAATGGATACCTGGAAATCCAGCATGGCTGAGAAATGTGCTGAATGAGAGACTGAGAGACGCATGCGCTGAACCAGCTACATGAACTGCCAAGTGCCTCAAGTGAAGAAACATGGGTGACCCCTTAGGGGACGTGTCAGACTAGCAGAGATAGGAGGAGAGAGGAGAGGGAGCAGATGAGACCAGACATCATATGGGTTAGGTACGTGAACGTCACGGGTGCAGCCTGGGAGGAGATTGCGTCGGAGGAGAGACAGCTAGAGAGTCAAATAACTCAATAACTCATGGATAAAACTAGAGGTGGGCGAAATTTGCGAAATTCACTTTCGCAAATTATCGCAAAAATGTTAAAAATCTCCGCAAACACGCAGAAATATCGCGAAGATGCTGAAGTTTTTTTCCCGCCCGTTTGCGGTATTTTCTGCATGGTCGCGGCTCGCCAACTTACCCATGTGGTTGCTCGCGGGCGCGGCCATCTTGTTTTCAGTTGTCTCGCGGTGCATGATCTTGAGAAGAAAGACTTGATCGCGCGACAAATGACGTCAATGCGGGCGCGAACTGTCGCTACCAACAATCCAACATCTCATGGAGAACGCGACCGGATCGGGAAAACTTGTCGGCGAACGCGGGGATTCAGGTAAGGCGATCGCGCGCACGCGAGAATGTATTATTTTACAGCGCGAGCAAGAAACAAATTATCGCTAAGCTGCGTAATGCGGAAATTTTGACATTTTCGCAGTTTCCGCGGAACTCGAAAATTTCAAAATATCGCAATTTCCGCGACTGGAACGGAATTTTAGCCCAGGCCTAGATAAAACCAGACACTAATTCTTATCTTATTAATTCTTCTTGTTATTTTATATTATGACTGGTCAAACACAAGTACATAGATCAAAATGTTATCTTTCAGATTCAATGTTACAGAGTACCTTCACAACAAGAAACAATTAATTTCAAACTACATCGGTATAGAGGAGTGAGAGGGAGAGAGAAAAATCATTGTAAAGACAAATATGCAAGATTATCAGTTTCTCATACGCACCTAGAAATATAAATGCACAGCATGCATTTAATCTGAAAGGCTAACCCCTCAACCGAAAGGGTATAGCACAAGCAGCATCACCAGGCGATGATGTGCAAAGTCAATAGAAAAGTCTTTAGAATTACAGGATTCACGCCAAACAGAGAAATAGAATCAGCATTGGCGTGCAGTACATCAACTAATGCAGAGACAGGTCACCAATCTTGTGAACGAGCCAACAAAGATTTTCTCACACACCCTCTTATAGTACTTCACATTCTTATCTCCATTAAATGTTTCATTTTCTTTCTTCTCCAAATCCTCATTGGTCATTTTGCGTGAGGTGACAGTCTTTCGAGCTCGTCCTTACAAACATTTCTTTTTTATGTTTGAAATGCTTTATTGAGGAAAAAGTATAGTGAACAACAAAATACAGATCATAGAAAGAACATTGTCATACAGAATCAAAAAGAGAAAAAATAGAGGATCATCATGAGTTAAACATAAGAAACCAGAGGGAAAAATTAAAAAGCATTTTGTAAAATTTTAAAGGCAACCAGGGGGAAAAGGGGGAAAGAGGAGAAAAAGGGAGGAGAAAGGGAAGGAAGGGAGAGGAGAAAGAAAAAGATAAATATGAGGCATTAGGAGAAGGATAGATAAAGAGAACAGAGAGAAACTAGGTAGAATAGAAAGAGCAAACAAGCCAAGGGTAGGGAATAGTTGAAAGGCAGGAAAGAGAAATATAAATGTAGAAGATATGAAAGGGAAAGAGTCACTTATGGGGGTTTGAAATTCTCAGAGGATAAAGGAGAGATAGATTTCGATTTCAGAGCCATGCGGTCAAGATATGCTGTGAGAGGCAACCAGAATAAATCTCTATTGAGGGTAGGAGTGGAGGCAGCAGCAAAACGAACATCAAGCCTGTGATAGTGACAGAGAGAATTCCACCAACATTGTATAGAGAGCTTAGAGAGGTCCTTCCAATTAGAAGAAATATGTTGGAAAGCCAGAGCCAACATAAGATCTAATAGACCAGAGGAGCGAGAAGGAATATCAAGAGTATCAGAGATACTACCTAAAAAAAGAAGAGGGATAGAGTATGGAATAGAGATAGAAAATAGACGAGAGATATGAGACCACACCTGATCCCAAAGTGCAAGAACAGAAGGGCACAGAAAAAGTAGATGAAAAAGATCAGCATTAGGAGCAGAGCAGGTCCAACAGGCAGAGTCCTTATCAGGAGAAAAACGAGAAATAGAAACAGGAGAGAGATAAAGCCTATGATATAGAAAGAACATAGATTGAGTTAGTGAGGCGGAACGGGAAATTTTTAAGGACCTGGCCCAGATTTTGTCCCAAACAGCTATAGACCAGTCACAGCCCAAATCAAGCTCCCAAGCAAGTTCCAATTTAGATTTCGGGCGTGTCGGATTGGGGGAGGAGAAGAATTTATAAATAAGAGAGGCTTTAGGAAGAGTAGACAGGATCTGAAGGAGTGGGGAATGAGATACGGGAGAGGATGATAAGGGGAGTGAATAATAAACATCAAGTATGATGGCCATGAGGACAGTGAATCTGCGGCAAAAAGACTGGGGACAGTGAAACAGAAATCGGAATCGAGGAAAAGAACATGGGAGAAAGCCATCGAAAAGTTGGTTAACCCATATCAGACCCTTTGATCTCCACACAGTCCAACAAATAGGACGGTTATTGAGGAGAATAAGCGAATTGTACCAGATAGGGGAAGCCAAAAAGGATTCACGAGAGACCGGGTCAGGACGGACCAGAGCATGTAGAAGAGAAGAAGTGTGTTTGAAAAGGGGTAGAGGAGTGGTTAAGTTCTTAGCCGAAAAATTTACAATTTCAGATAGGGAGAAAGGAGAGAGGAGTGAGCGTTCAATAGAGAGCCAAAGAGGAGCAAGAGGGGAGGGTGCAAGACCAAGCCAATTAGAAGCCTGACGGAGAGAAAAAGATTTATGGTAGAGACAGAAATCCGGAAAGTTGACTCCGCCATTGGATTTCGATTTACGAAGAGCAACTAGAGCAACTCTCGATTTTTTATGATTCCAGAGGAACTTAGAGAGACAGGAATCAATGCGTTTGAAATAGATATCAGGGATATGAATGGGGAGCATGGAAAGGATGTATATAAGAATGGGAGATATCATCATTTTGATCGAATCCAGCCGACCCCACCATGAGAGAAAGAGAGGATTCCAAGAAGAGAACAACTTATCAATACGGGATAATACAGCAGACATGTTCAACCGAATAGATGAAGAGATGGAGTTAGAGAACCAAATTCCAAGATACTTAATTTTAGAGGAATTCCATGCAAAACCAGTGGTCGAAAACTGATGAGGGAGACAAAATTTAGTAAGAGGAAGAATCTCAGTTTTATCAGAGTTAATCTTGTAACCAGAAACTTGGGAAAAGGAGTTAAACTCAAGTAGTAAGGCCGGGATGGATTGGTCAGGGTCAGAAATAAACAAAAGAATGTCATCCGCATAAGCAGAGAGTTTCAAATGAGTCTTGTCGTAAGGGAAGCCAGAAATAGAAATGTTGTTTCTAATAGACGTAAGAAATGGCTCTAAAGCTAGGACAAAGAGTAGAGGGGACAAAGGGCAGCCCTGACGGACGCCACGCCGCAAGGGAAAATAGGGGGATAGATGGCCATTAACTAAAACAGACGCTTTAGGGGAGGAATAAAGTAAAGAAACCAGAGAAATAAAATTAGGACCAAAACCGTGCCAACGTAGGGAGGCAAACAGAAAGGACCAATCTACTCTATCAAAAGCCTTCTCAGCATCAACCGAGATGGCAGCTAGAGAAATGTTGAGAGAAGGTACCTTATTGAGAACATTAAGAAAAAGGCGGGAATTATCCGAGGTGAGTCTGCCCTTTACGAATCCACATTGTTCCTTACCAATGAGATGAGGGAGGAGAGGATCTAAGCGCCGGGCAAGAAGTTTAGCAAATAATTTATAGTCTACATTAACAAGGGATATTGGGCGATAATTTTTACAGAATTGGGGGTCGCGACCCTCTTTAGGTATTAAGCAGATCGTAGCCTCGTGAAAGGTACCGGCAGCTGTGCCAGAGGTAAAGAAGGATTGGAAGAGGGAGAGAAGTTTAGGAAGCAGAAGATCTGAGAAATGTAGGTAGAATTCCACAGAGAAACCGTCCGGACCCAGAGATTTACCTTTGGTTAGAGATGCTAAGGCGCTGTCTAGTTCGGTAATAGAAAGGTCAAGTTCAAGATCAGGGAAGTTAAGATGAGAAGTGGAGGGGGCAGGGATTTTATCCAAGTAGGATTGAATAAGGCCAGCCGAAGGGGGGACTCAGGAGTATAAAGAGATTGGTAAAACTGTTGAAATTGGGCAAGTATATCCTGCTCCTTATGCAAGAGAAGATTATCGGTGGAATATATCGAATCAATCAGATTGCGCTCCTTGCGAGACTTAAGGTAGTTGGCCAATAGTTTACCTGACTTGTTGCGACCTCCGTAGTAGCGGGCGCTGCTGCGAAGTAATATAGAGGAAGCGTTATCAGTGGTGGTTTTGTTAAAATCAAGTTTGGCGCGTATAAGGTCTGGTAAAACCGTTTTAGTAGAAGAGGTGTAGAATTTATGCTCCAGAGATTTAATATGGGAGAGGAGGTCTTTCTGTTTCTTAAGGTAAGACTTCTTTTTCTTTGAGACAAAATCAATCACAAAACCGCGAGCGGTAGCCTTAAAAGAGTCCCAAATAACGTGAGGGGATAAAGAGGGATCAGAATTGAGTAGAAAAAATTCCGTAGCAAAAGAAAGAAAAGAAGAGGAAAAGAGGGGATCTAGGAGAAGAGAGTTATTGAAACGCCAGCGGGAGGATTTGGGATGAGGAGGAAGAAGATCAAGAACTGTGACAATGGGAGCATGGTCTGAGATAACTATCGGCTCTATAGATGAGGAGAGAAGATTTTGAGAAAGAGATTGAGAAAGGAAGATGTAGTCAATCCGAGAGAAAGAGGCATGAGGAGGTGAAAAGAAGGAATAGTCCAGAGAGTCAGGGTGGGACAGTCTCCATGAGTCAAGAAGGTGAGATTTAGAGATGGTGTCAAGGAATTGTGTATGTGATTTGTGGGGGGTAAAGCGGGCAGAGGATTTGCGATCAAGAAACGGGTCAACAATTTGATTACAATCCCCCCCCAAAATGAACAGGGAATCACTATATTGAAAACACTTAGAAGTTATTAGAGGCCAAAAATTACAATCAGGATGAGTGGGGCCATATACATTAAAAACAGTCAAGGATACAGAATTGATTAACAGCTTAACTAAGACCCAACGACCCTCGGTATCATTTTCTTGAGAGAGAACTTTACATTTGAGCTTCTTGTGACACAAAATGGCCACACCATTCTTTTTATTGGATGTAGGAGAAAATAAAACCGTTCCCACCCAGCCTCTCTTTAGTTTAAGAGACTCCGCCTCAGAAAGGTGAGTCTCTTGTAAAAGAACTAAATCAGGAGTATAAGAGGCTAGATGGGAAAGCACTCTCTGTCGTTTAATAGGGCTAACAAAACCTTTCACATTCCATGAGATAACTTTGAATTAAATAACAATAAAATGTGTAAAGAACAGAGAAAAGGCATAAAACCAAGAATGCCATAAAGGGGAACAACAAGTGAATAAGAGAAAAGAGCAAGACAAAAGAAAGTCAGGAGATACAGTAAGAGAAAACAAAGAATAAGGAAAGAGAGGAAAAAGGGGGGAAAAGAGAAGTAGAAGAAGAGACAGTACATATCCAAAACGGATGACTGAGGAAAACATACCTGAAGGGGGGAGGGAGATGACAAGATGACGATGGGGTATGGGAGGATTCGACAAGAACGGCCTCCTAAGCCGGAGAGCAACACACCGCACCAGGACGGAATATGAGGAAGACGAATCGTATGATACGAAGAGGAATACAAGAGGGTTTATCGAATAAAAATCTAAGGGAGGGAAAAAGAAACGTGTTATGCAGAAGTCATGGTGAGATAAACAGTACAAAAGCAGACATTATATGTAAAACAGAAAACCCAAACAACAACCGTTATATAATCACATCAAGCAGAAGAAGAATCAAACCAAGGGGGGAGAAATTTCAGCAAAAAACCTGTAAGGAGAAAAAACCAAACAGACAAATAATCAACCAGTAGGGGGATTGGATGTGTCCATGCCAGCATTGGTCTGAATGTGGATAAAGTTCTTAAGTTCCGCCGGATCTTGGAAAGTCCAGGTGTTGTTTTGATGAGTTACCTTGAAGGTACAGGGGTGAAAGAGGCCATATCTAGCTCCAATAGAGCGCAGGGGAGCACGAAGAGATAAGAATTCTTTTCTTCTGGCAGCAGTGACATTAGAAACGTCCTGAGAGAGAAAAACTCTCTGGCCCATCCAGGACACTTGGCGCTTCGCTCGAGCTGTAGAGAGGACCAGAAGGAGATCAGTAAACTTGAGGAAGAGGATGATGACCCCTCGCGGTTTGGTTGAGGAGGAGGTGCGAGGGCCAAGTCTGTGAGCTCTTTGGATACTTAAAGGAGTAGTAGCAGGAAGATCCAGAAGTTTCAGAAGAAAAGAGGAGAAGAACGCTACAGGATCATCTCCTTCCAAGGACTCCGGCAGGCCATAAACACGCAGGTTGTTCCTCCTATTCCTATTTTCCAAATCCTCAGTGTGCTGTTGGAGGGTTAGAAGAGACTTTTCCAGAGAAGAGATGCGCTGAGAGTTTGACTGAATCTCAGTGACCTGCTGCTCCACGGAAGAAACACGAGTTTCCATCGTTGACCATTTAGCCTCAAAGAGCTGCATCTTCGCGAATCTCCTCCAATATCAGCTCCATAGATATAGGGGACGAAGGCGTCTCAGGTGGAGGTGGAGGAGAGTCTTGCTTCAATCGCTTAGACAAGGAGGCAGAAGGAGAAGGTTTGTTTGGGGCAGGCTGTGAAGGAGAAGAACGGATGGATGATGTCGTCGCCATTTGCTCCGTGGGGGAAGGATGGGCAGAGTGACCGGCCGTTGAGGAAGAGGCGGAAGAAGGAGAGCTCTTCGAGGGCACAAAGACAAACTTTGGGTTGCGTAGTTTGCCCATAGAAGCTTGAACGTGGCAGGGGCAGGATGAGGAAGAAGTGCTCCAATGCAACGTCTTGTACGCAAGTGTCAGTATGTATAGATGAAAAACACAGCGATCAACAGAAGCACTAAGCGATAACAGCAAAAACCAGAGTCCCAAGGCACAGAGGAGATGCAAGGAAGGAATAAAAGGCTACTTCCAGTGTTGACAGAGAAGTCACCAGTGAGCGCAAACGCCAAATGCGCCGAGACTTAATGGTAGAATTGCAGCAGAAATCCAGCATGGGGGCGTAATGAGGATGTAGGGAGATTTACGCATTAGAAGAACTGAAGTAAGACATCAGGGAAGAGCACAGCAAACGTAACATCCTGTGAGGAGAACATGGATGTAGGGGTCTCCCAGAAAGCAGCAGCAGCATGAAGAATATCATTCAGGCATAGCGCGGTGACAGAGCGGCCATTAATTGTCAATGATAAAGTCCAGGAATAGAAGGAAAAACAAGGAGAACATATTTGCAGTTACCTCAGCGTCGCGCACACATCGCGGCTACTTCAAAATGGCGGCCGCTCTGAGGCACTTACACCGAGGAGCGGGAACTAGGCAAAAAACTGCTGAAAGACGAAGTCCGGCGGTCATCCGCTTGCAGGAACCACAAGGAAGAAGCCGAAACAGTCGCAGATAGCGATGGGGAGATGAAAAACACCGCCGCAGCGTAGGGAGCTCCGGGCTCAGGCGGCCATCTTGATCGGCGTCCAAGCCACGCCCCCCTTACAAACATTTCTAAACAACTATTATTCATACTACATAACATTGTCTTCCGAGGAAAGGAAAAGGATGTTCTCGCTACATAAGTACATACATTTTGAAACAGTTATGCTAGAACTACCTTATCTCTCGCTTAGTCAGGAATAAACTAAAAGGTTCTTTCAGAAATAGACTAATATCTTCACTCTAAGGAAGCATTCGAATCTTTTTGAAGGACAGGAACACGTAAGCACATCCTCTAACATTTCTAAGGCCTACATTATTTTAGCAAAAGAAAGAATTATTTCTAAAGTTCCATGAAAACTTTCATGAAGAATAAAAGCTTTTCTTCTGTATTTATTGTGTCTCTGCATTTTAGAAGACATAAATCACAGTCAATCAACAGACAAACCATACTCTTCATTGATTCATTGAATATTAATCACCTACAATTTCTTAATCAGCATTATATAGTCTCTCTATGTTAAGTTCTTTACTCAGGAAAGCACTTGTCGATTTTCCTTTGCACATTTTTCACGCTGTACACTATATTTTCATGTATAACTATAATTCACTTTTATTAGTTTATGTGAATTCACACTTATAGGTGGATTTCATTTAGCAGATTTTATTTTCAAAAATCGTGCTCCATCAGTATTGTCTGTGAGCCTTAAATGGACCTTGTGAATATGCAACTGTGAGATTTGGAAGTGGCCTGCTTCCCTACCTCATCTGACCTTCCACTGTCTGTACCTCCTTCTCATGTATCAAAACCGTCTGTCAATATTGTTCCAACAGTTTTTATTTGTGTCCTTTACGCAATGTGAATAGGTTGTCCTCAATATAATACTCCTCCAACTCTGGGGTGATTGTTTGATTTGTTATTGTTTGATTTGTTACTGTCATACTAAAATGATAAATAAAGTTTGAAAAGGAAAGATTACCTGAACAAAAATATACAAGAAACCCTATACCATGCAAAATTCATATTCCTTAAAATTGAAAAAGCAGACACCAATTGATCAAGTGAACACCTTCAGGTCACATAAAATTAAATCCAAAGAGTCTGTGTAACACCCTTCACTGCGTGCAAATCCTACCACTTCTTTAAAAGAAATCATGGGATTAAGGTCAATTCTAGCCAAACACACACCCTTGCTGGATACAAAAAAAGTTGCTGGTTTACCCAAGGAAACTCCTTTGGTAACTTTGAGTACTTTCAACCCCATTACCTCTAATATATTAAAAAATAATCTTTAACACTAAGCCTTCGCATTTCTCATCACACTCCATCATATACTCTCTCAGCATGGAACACTTCAGTGCCCTTTTCTCTCTATTGCTACAAATTATACTCCTCACAGAGCCATGGCTATCTGCTAGAACCACTTGTGGTGGGAAATGTTCGCCCACTTTTTGAGAAACTTAATATTGACTAGAAGTACTGGACAATTTCAAGCCCATCACAGCTCCGTCTTCCTCTCCACAATTCTGGAAAGATGTGTGGCCAGCCAACTAGAAGAGTACACTAGTAAAATTAATCTCAAGGGGACGTTCCATTAGGGTTTGCTTCTGGGTACAGCATCCAAACCTGAAACCTTAAAAGTATCTATTCGACAAGGAAACTGTTGCCTCCTGGTCCTCTTTGACTTGTAAGTGGCTTTGCAACCATTAACCATGAAATCCTCCAAAACAAATAGTATATATTTGGGTCAAATCCGAAATATCAGACCTGTCAAAGTGTAACACAACAGGCAGAACCTTTTCCAACCCTTTCAAAATGCCTCAAGGATACCGCCTTAACTTCCCATATTGTCAATTTTTGATCGATGAGACAATGCAAGGAATTTCTTTTCTCCTGTAGGCTCTGTTACAGTGCACTTTGCTTGCTTGTAAGATACTCATTATTCACTAGAGGTAATTTTAACTTGAAATTGTTCCATACAATAACATTATAGCCTTCATTTTCCCTCTACTATGAACCCCTCTATCTATCAACAATCATCTGGCAATCCACCCGTCTACTCGTACTTTTCTACACATGCATCCATCTATTTGACCTTATTCCCACATTTATCCATCCCTCAGCACTCATGTACTCTCACCTATGCATGCTCCTACACATCCATATGGGTCCACTATCAACCAGCACTCAACCGTATACTGATTTCTGCCAAACTATTAGTCGACCCGCTTGCTTTACAGACTGGTGGCCATCCAGTATCTTGAAGACAGAGCCTACGCCGGCTCTGGAACTCAGACAGTGCTCAGAAGGCCCGATGGAGTAGGGGCAGGGCTATCAGAGATTAGGCAATTCAACTGCCCACCAAATTTACAGTGGGCAATCAAGTGACCAGTTTTCATTGTCTGTCAGTAGATGGCATGTTTTTTGACTGTATGTGCATCCAACCATCTCATACAACCACATGCCATATAAGCAAAGAACATACACAGTTTTGGGAATCCCCGGACCATTCTCTCCATTAGGCCTTGATATTCCAACTTAAATTCCTCCTTAAAACCCCACTCTATTACCTTCACTGACTCACTGGATAAAAAACAACTATTGTGCAAGCAATTATTCATTAATTAGTAAATACACCTTTTGTATTTGGTTGCTGCTGAACTTTGCTTTGTGTTCTGCTGCTGCTGCCATCCTAAACAATATGGCCAAAACACTGCATGACATGATACTTACATTTGCGTTCTGTGCATTTGTGTCTGATTTTATAGCACACCCACGCACAATATTCTCTGTTGTGCCCCCAGCCAGCCCCTCCATCCTCTTGGCAACTCCCAACCCCAATTTGGAAGGGAGATCCTAGAAAGGGGAAACCATTTTCAATAGGAATTGTAGGTGCAGGCTGCGCAGGCGCCATCCTTTGTAACCACAGCTCACTCTTCACCTCAGCCCACTGCTTCTATGAGTGAACACTCAACTGCATACTAAACTACTATCCCACCAAAATCCAAGTGTGCCGATCATAACACATCTAGTTCTTAAAAGTAACCACACACCTGTTGCTGAGCTTCTCGCAGTAGATGCATGCATAGATTTAAAGGACAGACATCAATGTCTTAATGATGACAGGCACCCTGGGGGGTCTTAGCCTATACCCACTCTTCCTTTTTGGACTGTTCTTCACTTTTATGTCCCTAGAAAGTAGCTTGAGGTTTATGACCTCTCCTTTTCAAACATTTTCCTGAGTTCCCACCAACATTGAGATACCCGTAGAAGGTACTTCTTGTTGAGGTTCATCCCTAATCCTTACCCCCTTCTAATTTACCTTACCCTTTTCATCTCTAACACTTGAATCTGTCTTGGTGTCAGTTCTCTTCTTGGCAACTTTGCCATTGCCCAGCCTTTAACTATGTCCATGCTGTACCACTTCCCATTTCTTTTAAGTTGTATCAGAAACTTACCTCCCCAATTTCTACTAGCATAAATCTCACCACACCTCCTATATATTTATCCCCACTCATATCCCATACTGACTACCACCTTCACCTACCTTGCGGTACTTCAACTCTGACCTGCGTGTTTGCAAGCTTCTTCTTCCCCAAGATCAGCCCTCTCCTACTTTCTGTTGATTCAGCTTGTCCCTGAAAGTAGTATATAAAACCTGTCCCCATTATCCACTAGTGTGTTGCCATTGTCATCCAACACCTTCCAATCCTTCTGCTCTTGCAAGCTTTTCACTCCCACGTCAGACTATTCCACAATATCTCATTCATCCACATCATTCATCTCTTCCTCATAATCCAACAATACCTCATTCAAACCAATCAGATCACAAGCCATAGGATTTCCATCTGTCCTAAGCATTTCACCATCCCCAACACCTCCATCATGAACATCCCAAGGTTTTGCATTACAAGATGACAATGTCAATGATGGACTTGAACCTGATTGTATGGATGGCAGTCTCTGCAAGGATAATGTGCCTTTTTCCTTTGAGGCTACTGCTTGCTGGACTTCACATTCACAACTAGCCTACTCTCATCCTGATCTGCAACACATAAGCACCTGAAATATTGCCTCAAAATTCTCATCTCTCTTTCATACTGCATCCGGCCAGCCCCTCTGCTAACACCATCCTCACACAATGGCCTCTTATCCTACACATCAGCGTCATCCCTGACCACCTTCAGAAAGCTATCCTGCACATCATCCCCATGTTCCTTCCAGTCATTAAGTGGCAAAACCCACCATGCACATTTATAATACTATTGCCCTGACAAGCCTTAACATTATGGGGTGCTTTACTGCTCACACACCACATTAACAACAAATACCAACTCCACATCCTTCTTTTGTAAAACAGAGGGGCATATTTACAAGGAAATGGCGGCATGTGGCTTAAGCACAAAATGCTAACGCCACGCTCCGCCATTCCCAAAAACGCAGGGAAGAGCCGTATTAACAAAGATAAGGCACATCACTGCATTTTCCCTAGCTCTGGCGCTAAATTAATCTGCCTAGCGCCAACGTAGACACCCTTGCAACATAGTGCAAGGGTGCCTGTGTTGAGGGAAGGATTGTTAATGTGCAGGAAGGGAAACAATAACAAATGGTGATTTGAAACTTATATCTGTGCTGCATTGTTTAGCACACTAAGTATTTGCAAATTGTCATTTTTGTAATGATTGTTTATGTGCAGGAAGGGACATTTTCCTGTACATAAACAATCATTTATGGCCTTTTGCTGTTTCTATGGGTTCTGCACAATCCAGCACACACAGAAACAGCAAAAACGAGGAGAAATAAAGCATTTCTACAAATTTTGCCATGTTTGGGCGCAGCCTCCTATTTATGCCACCATTGAAAATAGGGGGCAGCATCTAAATCAATGGGTGTTGTGGTGAAAGGCCCACGGCAGCACCCATTGCCCACCCCTTTTACGATAAGTATAGCTTGAAAGGGTGCCTTATTCACAAGGCGGTGTTAAGCCACATTAAGTGGCTTAACCCCACCTTGTAAATAAGGCAAAGCCCCTATTGCCACAAGAGCATCATTAAAAGTGATATTCCTGTGGCAATAGGGGCTTGTAAATATGCCCCAGAGTGCTGCCTGTTACACTGGTGCATGCACAGCGGCACCACCTACTGGCAAGATACTCTAACTGTAGCGGAAGTATTTGGAGCTGAGGCAGCTCTCCTCATTCACCTGCGTTGCTCCTCTCCACACTCATTAACCTGCACTTCAGGCTCATTCACACTGCTTTTAATTTCATCTGAGGACACTGGTCTCTTTCCACTGCTAAAACCTTCTGTCCTACTGATGGAGGCAGCTATGGCAAGCATCTGTGGCCCCCACACCGGCTCTACCTGCCTCGCTGGCCCATCACATAGCAGTACGTACCTGAGACCCGCCAGCCTCATCCAACCTTCTATAAAAGCCACACTGTGGATGTCACCCTCATAGCCCTGATGGTAAATTCTTTAACTTTTCTCTGAACTTGTCCCTACCTTATGGGGATGAGAAGACAAAAACAGCCACCCCACCGACTGCCTTTTAGGCCCGATGAGTCCAACCCACACTTTTTCTAATATACCTAAAGCTACTGATGGGATCGGATTCTTGCCTACCTGATTATCTCCAAGAATCCTCTCAGGTCGCCAGGATCTTTTTATCTGCTAAATAGTGTAGAGGGGAGAAAATTCAAATCTCAATACATAATAACCAGAATCAAATCTCATTTAGGAAGGACCACTGACTCCGAATCTAAAATTTGTAGGATTTTATTACAACCAAAAATAACTGCATACAGACACCTTAGCACAAGGTGTAAAAGGTAAATGGGCACTAAAACAAATGCAAGTCTACGTAAGAGTCTCATACGACTCAAAACAAAAAGAATAATGAGCTCTAGAAGCATAGGAAATGCAATGGTCAATCCAATGTCTACATTAGGAATCATTAGCCTAAAAGAAAAAAAACAGTTAGTCTATCCCTGCTCTAGCTCTAATGTGACATCCCTACTTAGCATTTCCCTTTCCAGGCAAGAGAATAAAAAGGTGTCAGAAGTGAAGGCTTCCTAAGAAGTACATTCACTTAGTCAGAGCTCGTTCTAAGATGCTCCTTCTAGCTTCCCCTCTAAACCTCAACTGCTCAATCCACGGGGCACTGTCCCTAATACAAAATCCAAAAAAACGTAGAACACGCCCTTAGGCACACCTCTTCAGCCAGGTCTTCTCCCAGTTCTTTTCCAGTGAAACTCGTAATTCATCCAACGATGATTAGCTTGACCTTGGGTCCCAGGCACCTTCTCCACTGAAAGTATCATCCGCACATTCCAATGTACTCCCTTGTTGGCTTCTCGTACCTTCCTAACTCCTAAAACAAAGACCTAGTCTCACTAACGAGCTAAATGTCCTTGCACCTGCTGCAGAAACATGGGAACAAAAAACGTTTCTCTTCTCTAAGATTTTCCATCATCCTGAAACCCAAAGCCTTTACCAAGGGAAACCATTTTCGGCCTACAACGTTTAGCTAACATAAGAAAATGAACAGGCCTTTCTCTTTAAACGTATATGCGATCAGGCCTTTACACTGTTAAACACGTTACTAAATCACACTCTAAGCATTAGTTCATTACTCTCATATACGTGAATAAGCAAACTTGCACGTGCAACTTTAACATGACACACGTTTAACCTAATACATTGCATTACGTAAAAAACAAACATTATGCGTTTACTAAAATACATTCACAATGATCTGCAGCATTACTTGTCATGAAAACAGGGTTACATTTCTAATCACCCTTATGTTAAACGATTCTAATAATACATTTCTATGGCCCCCTTAGCCTACATCGATTAATATGCGGGTGCTGACTAACAGTGAATATGATGCACCCCTACAAATTTCAGAATAACGTGACGTTCTATCACTACCCTGCCTCCTTTGTGCAGCACGTGCGCGGCATTCCGCCTGGGCACCATTGTTAACAGCAATGAAATACACAATACCACAAAACATGCCGCTGAGCCTATCTTAGCTAAATAACTAATCTTCCCATTCAGGAGAAGTGAAGGATCTGGCAGAAAAGTTCACCCTGGACCCTGACCTAAATCCAACTTAGTCCGACCTATCCCTACTCTGTACCCTGCGGCTAGTTCCAGTCAGCTGAAAAACCCAGGACGAGATGTAGGGCCCTACAAGACCATACAGCACGTCCTTGAACCAGCTCCCAGACGCTAGACAACTCCTGTCATCATCATGGCCCACTCATGCTTGTTCATGGCCCTCGAAGATTCTGAATCCTACAGCCTGGCCTGGATGCCCTGTAGACTCTACTTCCACTGGGTGCCCGTTTTGGGGACAAGAAGGTATTTTTCATCATCAGACTTTGATACAGAGATAAAGAGGGAAATGGATTAAGAGGGAGGAAGTTTCAGATAGGAAAACAGTGACGAGAGCACGGATGAAAAAAAATATTTAAGAGTGAGATAAAAAAGATAGATAGATATAGGATGGTGGGATAAAGAGAGATGAGGTGAACTCAAGAGTAGACAAGTCTTGTTTTTCGAGAACTCTGCCATTCAGCAGTCCTGGCAAGGGGTTCATGAGAAAACCTTTGCGCCCCCAGGGAAACTTTGCAGCTCACCTGCATTGGGTGGTTGTCATCTTCTTTTTTGTATTCACCCTCACGACAAACAGAACGCCTCTATAGACTTTAATGGGGCCACCCCATTTTTATTACCGTCCCAAAAAATATTTCTACAGTCATCCTAGTGAAATTACCCTCTTAAACGCCTGAATTCACCTGCATTTTTGAATGGGGAGGGACATTTGTGAATTAAGCACTAACCGTATTCTTTTCAATGAGAAGGCACTGTGGAGACAGGAGCCTTCCAGCACTGCAGACCACCTCCTTCATATACCCCTCACAGTAAGAAGGGCTCAAAAGGACAGGGAGCGTTGTTGTCCTGGATTCTTCCGCTCTATGGGTGCCTGACAGCGAGGGAGTCACTGAAAGAGAAGAAGGCCTGCAAACGATGCATAGCGCAGCCCCCTGTCACTATTATTAATGGCCGCATCACACCGTCATGACTTGCTGGCGTCCGACTCATTAAAGGACACTGCAGGTTAGTTCTGCCAGTTCTGCAGCTCTCGACCTTCAGACTGATTTAGTTGACATTCAACCCTGAGAGGAAGTGCAGCTAATGACTCAGATACCAGCAGAATTATAAATCAGATACCCAATGTTCAGTTCATAATATTTTAGTCAGTAAAGAGAAAGTGGCCACATTTTTACAAAAAAAAGCATTGTTCATTGGAGAGAATGTTTTTTTTATACAATATTAACCTCCACAGAATCAGCTGCCTTCAGTGCACGTCCATAAAACTTCAAAACAATTAATCGAACATTGCTTCCCTCAAGGCAGACCAACGCGGTACACTGCATAGTGTCTTGGTAACTTTACTTAAGTCATGCATGAATCATGTGTAGCCTCACGGCATGACTGATTAGGGATTCAAATTACATCTTTTCGAACGCTGAGCACATCCATTTGGACAAGTATAGGACGTACAATATCTACATCAGAAGGGTCGATATTACTTCCTAACAAGGAGGAGGTACGCCATTTCCAACAGGATTTAGGGGCTTATTTACAAGCCCCTTGCGCCGCCGGTGCGTCACTTTTCCCATATTAAAAGTGACACACCTGCAGTGCAAGGGGGCTTGAAAATGAGCCTCTTAGGGACATATTTACAAGCCCCTCTCGCCACCACAACATAATTTTTTCTGTCGTTGTGGTAATTATAGGGTCTTTGCCCTATTCAGAAGACCGGGTTACGCCTAATGCCGCCTTGTGAATAAGGCCCCCATTCACACTATACTCCGAAAGAAAGGGGTGGGCATTGGGTGTTGCAGTGGGCGTTCCACTGCAAAATACCCATTGATTTTGACGCTGCCCCATATTCACAAGGGCAGCGTAAATTTGGGGCAGCGCCAAAATTAAGACCAGGGAAACCTGGTCTTAAACAGGTGAAACAAGGAGAAATGTTTCCTTTCTCATTGTTTTTGCTGCTTTTATGTGTGCAGCATTAAAGAGAATGCTTGCTTTACCAGGCAACAAATGTAAGGAGGCCAGAGCTGGAGTTATGCAGTCATTCACTCTAAATCTAAGCACCAATCTAGTCGCATAGTTTTAAATGCGTTTAAATTTGTAAATTATAAAATTCGGGGGAGACCAAATGACATTGAATTACAATAATCAAAATGCAATGAAACAAATGCATTGTTTACTTGGCTTCATAGGCACTGGAAGTAGGGGCGCTAGGGGTTGCTCTAGCACCCCTAAAATAACCATGCTGGAGGTCCGAAGGTGAAGGTGAAGGAGAAATAAAGTTGTCTTAACATATAGGTCCATATTTATCAACATTTCACGCAAACCACCTTGCTTAGCTGTGCTGCGTGAAGGGGAGATGGCAGGAATGCGCCATATTTAAAATATTATGGTGGATTCCTGCTCTCTGTCTGCGCTAGCACACAAACTGCTGCCTAGCGCCAGCGCATGCAACCTTGCACCATGGTGCAAGAGTGCCTGCGTTGTAGGTAGGATTGTTTTGAAGGTATCCCTTCCTACACAAAAACTATCACCCCACAACTGAGGCACCCTTGCAACATGACGCAAGGGTGCCTGTGCTGGAGCATGGCAGCCAATTGGGCGCCAGCGCAGGGGAAAGCACACAGATGTGTCGTATTGTTGTTAATACAACACATCCGTGTGCTTTTAAAATGACACAGCTTGGCACAGCGCTGCTTCATTTTTTTGTAAATGAGGCCCTTAATATCACTGTTCAGTGGCAGCCTTAGTAAACACCATAAAATGTGTTGCTGAGAATTAAACATCTTGGCAGCAGTATGTCGAAGCTACGTTCAGAACAGGAGTGCCCAAAACAGTTCCCGGAGAGCAATCTGCATGCCAAGTTTGACAGACACATTAGATACAATGGAAAAGAATAAGTCTAAGTGGAATTCCTTAACATAATTAGTAGCTATTCTGAAAATCTGGTTTATATTCAGCTCTTCTGTACCTTTTTTAGGTACCCTGGGGAAGATTTACAAACATTTTCCACTGGGTTTGTAAGACAAAAGCGACGCCGAACAGTATGTTATATCTTGGTACAGTGTGTTTCTTCCTATTTACTTCTCCATCAGTGGAACACTGGGTGATGATGTCATGTGGAATGTTGATCTGTGAAACACACAGTTGGAGATGGGCTGAGCGCCTGGCTGGCTGCTCCTGGTGGGGCTCTTTAAGGGCTCTTCTCTGGCTCTTTCCTAACTCTGGCTCTACACTGGCTGTACTACTGATCCTGTAACTAACCTGAATAAATCATCTTGAATCATACCTACCAGTGTGGACCTGATTACTACATATTTTTGGCGACGAATTTAAACTAAGAACCTGCTTCTGCTACCTCTGCAATCTTCAATGTCAAGTCTACAAATCTGGAGTACCTTCTATCAAGCTAAAGCAACTCAAGGAACTACAGCTGCGTTTATTCAAATACCTGGCACATCATAGCCCCACCAGTGACCACTACAACGGTCTCCCTCAACTCTACAGTGCCAGTTCCAGTTTCTGCACAGCTTAAGCCACAGTACAAAATGTTTTTTTCCAAATTTAGCCTAAAAGTAAGACAAAGCAGCACGAAGCACTGCTTTGTGTTACATAGCATCAAGGGGACGTTACATGGGTGGTACATAGATGTTCCCATGCAACCACCCATGCTTTGTGACGTAAAACCCTATCAACTAACAATAGTAGACAGGGTTTTGTCCCACAAATGAACATCATTTGAAAGGAGGTGCTAAAAGGAGAAATGTTTATATTTCTCCTTTCTTTACCGACTTTGCGTGTGTGCTGGTCTGTACAGCACAGACACAAAGTAGGGGAAGTTTAAAATTAAGTCTAAGCATAGCATTTCGGACTGGAAGGAAATCTTTCCAGTAGAAAACCTTTGTTAGACTCAAGCACATACCCTTGAACTATGGCGCAATGTTGTGTACCTGGCACTTGCAAGCAAAATTCTGTGCCAGGGAGAGGGGAGGAGAGTGCCATATATCTGTGGATTTGGCACGCTCCTGCTCTCTCCCTGTCACAGCTTTTTTGGCTGCTGCGGTGCATTTTGTGACAGTTTTGTAAATCTGGGCGGCCCCTATATTTAAAGTGGCAAGGCACTAGATAGTGCTCTTAGCTTATCCTTCGAGCTACAGAATCAAGACAAATGTTTGTGTTAGTCAGTGGAACGTTCCACATGCCTGCCTTCCGCTTGTGTCTTGATCGCCTCTGGAGAATGACAAGAGGGTCAATGAATGAACAAGTGAGTAACCCTTCTCTGCTGTTAACAACACTTACACACTATTGTTAATTACTTTCATATTAGCCTGTACGCATTTTACAGCTTTATCTTTTTAAGCACGTTTAATGCCCTGCCTTGTATCTCAGATAGCCGATTTGTGTTACATTTTCCATCATTAACTATGGTAGTTCAGTTAGCATATTGAACGTGGTAGGAAAAGACGTTGTTTTTTTTATTGGCAGGGCTACCCAATTTTGAATCACATCATCTTAGGAAGGATACGGGCATTGTATACAAGTTGGATAGTTTATGCCTCAGTCCTGCAGCACATCTGAAGTCTGACATTGTCTTGAATGATCTCTCTAGGGGATAGTAGAAGTCTGATTAGCTTATAGCTGGAGAGGCTGCCAAGCTCATATTTCTTTTTTAAGTCTGGCAAGAAATTGGCTGATATGCCTGCGTGTTAATTTCATCGACAACATACATTTTTCAGAGTGAGGGCCAGCACTTGCTATTGCTTGCTGTTAGTGCAATTCACATTTCAGATCAGCTAAAACTATAGCCATTGAAGTTTTCAGTATCTACTATTTCATTTGTAGAAATGTAATATGCATTTGGGGAGGCATTCACATCCATGGAGTTTCATGGGGGGGGGAGCTGTGGGAGGAGGTCACAGCATATTTTGTACAGAGCTGGCAGTCAGATATTGTTTCATTGGAAGTCCTAATACACTTTCGGACATAACTTCAACACTCCTACTGGGCCCATACGTGTAGGATTTTGCTCAGGTTCTATACTTCACCTCAAAGGCAATGGTCCTCCGATGGACTTTTCTCTGCCACGGGGGGGGGGGGGGGGGGGAGTCAGGAAACCAGATGTTCAACAGTCAGCTACCCAACAAGGGCCATAATTGGTAGCCAACTCACAAATCTGTAATCAGGTTCAGATAAATTACTCTCAAAACCATGCTATAGAAATAAAGTATGGCAATTGGTAGACAGAACCTCCTAAAGAAGTTTAGTCTTACAAGAATCATGCAAACCAAAAGCTCTGCTGTGACAACACAGAACAAAAGCGAAAGAACCCGATGTTCTGAAAATAATATATGACTATCTTTGTTCTTCATTTAGAATCAGCACAGTTTCTATAGAAAGAACATTAAACACAATAAGACTCAGACAACTTTAGAGAATTTGGTTATTGTATTAACGATCCAAATCAATGCATATAAGTAACATTTCAAGAATTTAAGTCATAAATCTAACAGTTCGGAATATAAAAACACACATCTACTCAAAATAATCCACCCCTAAACAAAAGAATCCATAGGAGTATGGTTTCTGGTCAGCAATACAATTTCTATCACAAACAAAGCAAGAAGTTGGTTCTTGAACGTTCTCTTAGCTTAGTCAAGGAGGTCAAGTTAAACTCCAATAAGGAAAATGTCCAAGAGAATGGGCAAGGTGAATAGAGCTTAAATCAGGAAAATTCAAGCCTGGTTTCTCACCAAACTGCTCCAAATTGCCCGACAGGCAAGTTCATCAACAAGAGCAAATGAAGATAGTTTGGCAGGCAGGTTGGAAGCTAGAAAAAGTGACAAGGGGTAGCCTGAGCTTAGACATAAGCTTTCCTTAAAAGGTGCAAAATGGGGCATCAAAATGTAATGCAAAATGCCATGTTCTATAGTTCATATTTGTCATCATGACATCAATGATTGTCCACAATGGTCTGATTGACATGTGATTATCCTTCTGTCAGGTACACATTTTTATTCTGGCATATTTTCCCACACATTTCATGAGGAACGAATATCTTTCCATCCTCGCAGGTTAGTTGACAAAGAGCTTGTTCCTCTTTTTACTTTTTATGGATCTAGGGGAAATGTTGCTTTCCCACCATTCACACACCGATTAAAAACTGTCTATGTTGTTAAAAGGAATGCTGCATGAAGCAAGAACAAATAGAGCAACATTTGAGAAAATGTATCAAAGTCCATTGCCCAAGGCTATTAAATAATGCAGCCTAAAGAGAAAAAGCATCTCAACGTTTTTAAATTCAACATTTCATATTTTAGTATATAAACTCCTAATGAAGTTTAAGCGTAATAACATAAATCACACATATCATATATATGCATTTGGTAATGTTGTCAGTAATGATTACACAGACATGTTGGACTTTAAGTATGGCTTACTGCCACTATTTCAGAAAAGTAGCAACATGTAAAATAATTATAATAATTAAAACAAAACCGTTCTGGAATGCACATTTTTTTATACTGTTAAGCACTTATACTGAAAATTTCAGACATCTAGCAATTTTAGTTTAGGAATTCGACCAAAGTTGAGTTTGTTAGGACACTCTATAATGAAATCCCTTTCAATGCTAACTTATCATTAAATTCCATGACATCTCTTGTTAATAATATAAGGTAATTGATTACTTAAACATCTTAAATTCACTAATTGATTAAGCTTACTGGTTCTACCTAGTCAACCATGCTTTTCCAGTGCTGGAACATCATCTTTCTCTAAGTTTCTGTGTTGTGTTTCTAGACATGTGCAAAGTACACATTTATGTTTTATTATCGAGATTCAATTTTAAGTGTTGCGCAAAGCAAGATCAGCTTTTATGCTGCATCAAGCCCCCCTCTGATGATGACTGAAGCCATCACAAAAATTTCACATCAGGTCATCACAAATCACATTTGTGTTGTCTTCAGCTTTTTTCTTCTAAACATTTCTATAATTATCATATCATCATAATATTTACATTGTTCATCTTCTAGTTCAAGATTGGATCTTATTCTTTTCACCCCACTTTTCGCCTTTTTATATTTACAGATTTTGATAGCTAGTATCATCAGCAGTATGCACAAAGAGATCACCACTAATGGTCTCTAGATTGAAATCACTAGTTCATTACCTAAGTTACCCAACCAGTTGCTAATAGTTGACAATCCCTTCCTTATTGTTTACCAAGCACTATCAGATTTTGACTCTTCCTGGTCCTTGTTTAAGTCAGTAATCATTTTTAAAGTAGCTCTCTAGGGGCCATATGTAGGTAGCCTAACATTTACCACTTCATAAATACCGAATTTTACCGATTCGGTATTTATGAAGTGGTAAATGATATGTAGGTAATCCATCGGTAATATTTACCGATTCGGAATGGGTCGGTAATTTAGAATCGGTATTTACCGATTCGGTAATGATGCATACCTTCCCATTGATCCCTATGGGCCAGGTGGCCCATAGGAATCAATGGGAAGCCAGTTACCATTACCGAATCGGTAAATACCGATTCGGTAATGGGGGGAGCACAATCAAGGGTGGCAGGGTGTTACAGTGACACCCTGTTGCACCCCTGATTCCTGCATGTGTGCACATGTGGCACACATACATGCCCTAAGGGCATGTATGTCTGCCACATGGCACTGTTAGACCAGCAAAATATTGCTTTTTGCAATGTATTCGGTATTTAGCACCAACATACATTTGGTGCTAAATACCGAATTATTTTCCGTACACATCACTCATTTGAGTGTTACCTACATATCATTTCTGGATTCGGTAAATTACCGAATCCAGAAATATGCCCCCTACATAGCAAAAGCCAAAATACCGGTCGGTAACGGTATATTTACCGAAAATCGGCCGTTACCGACCGGTATTTGGCTTCCTACATATGGCCCTAGATCTTTACTCTTGTTTTGGTGTGTAAGTGACTGACATACTCCGTCCTCTTCTACAAGAACAATGTCAAGGGCAAGTTGATTTTACATCACCATCAATCTAATTGAATTAATTTCAGTATCTACAACAGAAGATCCCGAAGCTGTACTGGTGGCTAATTTATCTACTATAGTAGAACGTTTTTTAAATTTTATGCGAGTTTAATACTACTCTAACAGAAGGTATTAAAGCTCCAAAAATATCACCCACTATTTCACAAGCACTCACACCCCTCTTTATTCACCGGTTGAACTCTTTTAATTCTTCTCTAATTTGTTTTCACATGACACATTTTTGGAAAAACAATTTTCAGACTACAGCTTCCATACAGCAATTTATAATAGGCATTCTTTCCACATATATTAAAATCTCCAGGAAAGATAAGAACAACTAATTTTACGTATCTTACCCAGTTTTTATATACATCAAAGGTATGTTCACATTCACTGTGGCTTACAAATTCAGGGGTCCATTAGGATGTAGGGCGGTGGGACCACTGCCACGCTGGCGGTGTGGAAAAATGCCATTTTCCGCCCGCTAGCAGTGGACATCACGTCCGTCATATTAGTATGGTCAAACATAGGCCAATTCCCGACCGCCGCGGTGTGACGCGCACCGCCATCAAAGTGCGCCCGCCACCGTGGCGGTGGGAGCCAATGGAGACCCTCTGCCGTGCGGAATGACGTCCGCCCCGGTCAACAAATTAGGATGGCTCAAGCAAGCAGACGCACCGCAGCAGAGACACCGCCCAACCAGAGACAGCGGAAACTCGACAGCGGAGCGCGAAACCAGAGTCCCGGTCTACATGACTGCAATGGACCCAGCTCTACACGTCTTTCCGGTGCTGTACCTGCTACATCACCAGGAACTCAATGACCGCCGCGGACGCCGCCGCAGGTACGCAATAACACAGCACTCAACACACAACCCACGGCCTGACACAGGGTCCAAACCCACATCAGACACCCTAGGGGGGATAGGAACACATCCCCAAGGGCACCCACACATCACCCACCTACCACAAATTCACCCCGCAGCATCCTGGACACACAGCTACCGCCACCACGTAGCAATGTCCCGGTCACGTCACCGCAGCGGCGAACACAAGCAAATACATGCGCAATGCAGAAGGCAGTGCCAGGCATGGGCAGGGCACAAAGACCACAGGGCCACACCCACACACTAGCACACCCCATGAAGGCACATGCCATGTGCCCCCCCTGTGCACCCCATGCCCAACAATAAGCCAGGGCAATACATACCCTGCACCACACAACCAACAATCATGGAGACACACAATGCAGGAGTGGCTGCACTGGGACACACAACCCACAGCACAGTAGCACAGGGCCAGGGAAACACACACTACACCACACTCAGGGACAAAACAATGAGGACAAGCAACAAATGAACACACACAAGGAATCAACATCCAAATGGACACACAGCCTGCACAGTCACACATACATATCACAGACTGACACACACACGCATACACACCTGTTGGAGGGAGGACCACCGGGGAGTCGGGGAGACTACTCCGGGGCACCTTCCTACCGCAAAGTTATAGCCGAGCGCCGCCGAGAAGCCTCCTAGGAGAGGTCCTTCTCCTGTGATCGTACTAGGCCCAGTAACACCACTACACAGGACTCCGTATCAGTTGCTTATCTTGGTACTTTATCAATGGTAGCACATTCAATATATCTACAGGGGGATCGAGTGATCCAGAAGAGTCTCAATGTCTTTGTGGGGGTAGGGTAGCGGGACAGTCTTAGTACCTGCCTGGTACGGGGAGGTTCTGCGCCAGACCTTGCGTGCTGGTCTCAAAGCAGCTCGGACGTGGGGAGCCGCGACGGTGTCTGCAGGGCTCGAGTGGTAGTTCCGCTTGGGTCGAGCCGCGACACAGTCAGCAGGGCTCCGGTGGTAGGTCCGCTTCGGTCGAGACGCGACGAGGTCAGCTGGGCTCTGATGGTAAGTTCAACAAGGTCGGGCCGCGACAGCGTCAGCAGGGCCCCAAAGGTTCGTGAAGGTCTTTTAAGCACGATGGAGCCGCAACGTCGTCAGCAGGGCTCAGAGTGTGGTTTCAGGATGAGTCTCTCTCCGTAGGGTCAGCCGCGATCCGATCAGCAGGGCTCTTGACTCCGGGTTACAACTGCCGTCTTGTTGCCGGGTCGCCCCAGATATAGGTCTGGAGCCCTTTGATGTCCGGACCCTTGCGTCCGGGGGGGGCGGAGAGGCCGGGTCGGGAGCGGCCAGACGCCCAGCAGGAGAGGCGCCAGGCCCCAGAGAGCTGTGGGGCGATCGCACCTAGGTGTGGAAGGACGGTTGGGGGTCCCATCGATACTGCCCTCCGCCGGGAGTGGGAAGGTGTTCACGTGGTATTCCCCTGGCCAGGGGTTGGCACCCCGATGTCGGGCCTCGCTGGGACCGAGGCCAGGTGGAGCGGGGTCACGTAGGTGGTTACATAGAGTCACGTACAATCCAAAATGGAGGAGCCCCGAGGTGCATGGGACCTCGTGCGGCTTAGCGAGGGAGAACAGGACCACGCCACGAGGCCGGCTCCAACACGCGTCCCCCCCAGCTGAAGGCAGGGAGAGTCACCCATCTCCTTGGGGGTTCTCCTCGCCGAGTCGGAAGAATCTGGACAGGCCGTCGGCATTGGCGTGGTCGTTGCCGGGCCGGTGCTCCACGGTGAAGTCCATCCCTTGCAGCGAGATGGACCATCGCAACAACTTGGGGTTCTCGCCCCGCATTTGCATTAGCCACCGCAAGGGCCGGTGGTCAGTTTGGACTCTGAAGTGGGTGCCGAAAAGGTAGGGCCGGAGCTTCTTGAGAGCCCATACCACAGCGAAGGCTTTCCGTTCGATGGTGCTCCACCTCTGTTCTCGTAGCAGCAGTCGGCGGCTGATGAAGGCCACAGGTCGGTCGAGGCCCTCGGTGTCCATCTGGGAGAGGACCGCCCGACCCCGTACTCCGAGGCATCGGTCTGAACCACAAATTCCTTGCTGTAGTCAGGGGCCTGTAGCACAGGGGCAGCACACATGGCCGCCTTGAGGGCTTCAAAAGCGGTCTGACAGCGGGGCGTCCAGTGCACCGCCTTGGGCTGTTTCTTGGAAGTGAGCTCCGTGAGGGGCCCCACAATACTACCATAATCCTTAATAAATCGCCGGTAGTAGCCTGTGAGGCCTAAGAAGGCCCGGACAGCGGTTTGGGTTGCGGGGGGCTCCCACGCCTGGATGGCATCGACCTTTAACTGGAGGGCCGTCACCTGGCCACTCCCCACCTGGTGGCCCAGATAGGTCACATATCCTTGACCGATCTGGCACTTGCTGGCCTTAATCGTGAGCCCGGCCCTTTGGAGAGCGGCCAGGACTTCTCCGAGGTGTCCTAGGTGCGCGGCCCAGTGGTTGCTGAAGACGGCAATGTCGTCGAGGTAGGCCGCGCTGAAAGCTTCTAGCCCGGCCAGGACCTTGTTCACCAGCCTCGGGAAGGTCGCTGGGGCGTTCTTCATACCGAAGGGCATCACCCAAAAGTGGTAGTGCCCATCGGGGGTGGAAAAGGCGGATCGTTCCTGGGCGCCGGGGGTGAGCTTGATCTGCCAGTACCCAGCGGTGAGATCAAAGGTGCTTAGGTAGCGGGCGGCCCCTAAGCGATCGATCAGCTCGTCTGCCTGTGGCAGGGGGTGGGCATTGGTCTTGGTGACTGCGTTCAGGCCCCGGTAGTCTACACAAAATCTGAGTTCCAGGGGGGTGCCGGGGGCGGCGGCCTTCGGCACCAAGACCACAGGGCTGGCCCACGGGCTGTCTGATGGCTCGATGACTCCGAGGGCCAGCATCTTGGAGACCTCGGTCTGTATGCAGGCTCGGACTCGGTTGGGTACTCTGTAGGCGCGGTGTCGCACAGGGGGGCTGTCCCCGGTGTCCACGTCGTGGACGCACCAGGGGGTCACCCCGGGCGTGAGAGAGAAGAGGGCAGCGAAGGGTTGTAGCAGCTTCCGGCAGTCATGGCGCTGTTCTGGGGTCAGGGTGGCGGAGAGGTGGACGCCCTCCAAGGAGCCGTCTTGGCCCGAGGACCCCAGGAGGTCTGGTAGGGGCTCGGAGTCGCTTTCGCCCCCATCGTCGGTAGCCAGCAGCAGGCTTTGTTCAGTTCGGGCAAAGTGGGGCTTGAGCCGGTTGGCGTGTAGGACCCGGAGGGGGTTCCTCGGGGACTCCATGTCGACCAGGTAGGTGACGGGGCTCTTCCTCTCAACCACCTTGAAGGGCCCGGTCCACTTGTCCTGCAGGGCGCAGGGGTCCACGGGCGACATGACCCAGACTTGCTGGCCCGGCTCGAACTCGATGGTCGAGGCATTTTCGTCATACCAGCGTTTCATGTCTTCTTGGCTGGCTTCGAGGTTGGCTTCTGCCAGGGCCCGGAACTTCCGAGTCTGGTTCCGCAGGGTCAGGAGGTACCGGTAGACGTCGGGGGGGCATCTTGGATGTTCGCCTCCCAGCCCTCCTTGACCAGGCTGAGGGGCCCTCGGACGGGGTGCCCATACAACAGTTCGAAGGGGCTGAAGCCCAGGGATTTCTGTGGTACCTCTCGATAGGCGAACAGGAGGCAGGGCAGCAGGACGTCCCATCTCCTCCTCAGGGGCTCTTCCAGGCCCTTGATCATCCCCTTCAGGGTTCTGTTGAACCGCTCGACCAGTCCGTTCCCCTGGGGGTGGTAAGGGGTGGTGAATTTGTAGGTGACCCCACATTGTTGCCAGAGGGATCTCATGTACTTCAAAATAAAGTTCGTACCCCTGTCGCTCACCACTTCTCGGGGGAACCCCACCCTGGAGAAGATGCCCATCAGGGCCCGGCCCACCACTGGAGCTGTCACAGTGCGGAGTGGGATGGCCTCGGGGTATCGGGTGGCGTGGTCGACCAGTACCAGGATGAAGCGGTGTCCCAGGGCGGTTCGGGGGTCGAGGGGCCCCACGATGTCGATCCCTACTCGTTCAAACGGGGTGTGGACGGCTGGAAACGGTTGGAGGGGGGCCTTAACTCGACCCCCAGTCTTTCCGCTAGCCTGGCAGGTCTGGCAGGACCGGCAGTGGTGGTCCACGTCTCTCCGCATTCGGGGCCAATAGAAATGGGTCACTAGGCGGCTGTAAGTTTTGTCTCGCCCGAGGTGTCCGGTGAGGGGCACGTCATGCGCCAGGTTCAGGAGGAACTCTCGGAATCAGAGGGGAACCACCAACACCCGGCCGGCTCCCAGTTCGGCGACTTTCTGCTCGCTATACAATAAGTCATTGTCCCAATAGATCCAGTGGGTTCCCGTGGGGTCCCCCGAGGCCTGGGCGGCCGCTAGCTGTCGGGCCCCCTCGAGGGACGGGCAGGCCTTCTGCTCTTGCTGGAATTGTTCGTGGGTGGGGCCCCTGTCGTGGCGCCACTGGGCCAGCTCAGGGATCTCGCTGAGGGAGGCGGCCTCGTCGGGGGAAAGTTCGGATGGCCCGGCCTCATCGTCAGGTTCCTCCGTGCCGGAGGAGGGTGGCAGTTCTTGACCCGTAGGCTCGTCGGGGGCCGCGGCAGCGGCTGGTTGGGCGGTCATGGACCGGGTGGTGGCGCAGGCCCACTCGGGCAGCCCTAGCATCCCCAGATGCTCTCGGCGCTCCACCTGGGCCCAGGGGGAGCTCTCTAGGTCGTTCCCCAGGAGGCAGTCCACTGGGGCGTCGTCGCGGACAGTTACTTTTAGAGTGCCTGACACTCCTCCCCACTCGAAGGGGATCCTGGCCATCCGGCACATGCTTTCGGTGTTGTCCGCGGTCCGGACAGGGCATAGGACATGCGGCAGGATTTGTTCGGGGGTCACCAGGTGGCAGCGGACAGCGGTCACACTGGCCCCAGTGTCCCGGAGGGCTTCGGCCCGTTGTCCATTGATGGTGACCCACTGCTGGTACTTCTGGGTGTTGCTTGGGATGGCAGCTCGGGGCACCATTTCTCGGGAGCCCAGGCATACGAGTGACATGGCAGCTGGTTCCCACTCGGGGGACCCGTCCTCGCGGTTTTCCTCCTCTTCCTCTCCTTCCCCCAGGGCTGCGGCGGCTATTTGTCAGGGAGGGGGCCCAGCGGTCCCGTTCCGTCGGTTCACGGGGCAGGCCGGGTCGCTCGCATAGTGGCCTGTCTGTTGGCAGCCAAAGCAGGTCACTGTTGGTCGGGGTCCAGGCCTGGCGATGGGGGTCCCCCTTCGGACCAGGGTCGGGGACGTGTGGTTGGCGGCTTGGCCTCGTGGCGGGCTTCTGGGCGGCCCGGCCGGGAATTCTCGACTGCGGTGGGACCCCCCTCCTCCGCCCCGCTGGCGAGGAGGTCCCGTGGTACTCCGTTGGTAGTCCCCCACGGGGTTCCGGGGGACCCGGGTGTTGACCCATCGGTCGGCTTCGGCGGCGAGCTTCCGGGGCTCGGTCAGCTTACTGTCCAGGAGGTGTTGCCTTAGTTCCACAAAGCAGTTGTTGGCGAGGTGCTCCCAGACAATGAGGTCGAACAGTTCGTTGTACGAGGTGACCTTGCTCCCTTTTATCCACCCTTCAAAGGCTCGGCTGAAGAAGTCCACGTATTCGACCCATGTGGTACCGGGGAGCTTCTTGCAGTCCCGGAAGCGCTGCCGGTACATCTCGGCTGATAGTCCGTAGCGTGTGAGTAGGGCTTCTTTCATGTGGTCGTATGATGTCATCACCGCGTCGGGGAGTTGCAGCAGGGTATCCCGGCCCTCGCTGAGGAACCTCCCCCATAGGCCGGCACCCCAATCCTTCCGGGGTACCCGATGGGAGGTCATGGCTACCTCGTAGGCTCGGAACCACTGCTGGATGTCGTCGTTTTTGTAGTATTCCTTGACGACATCCTTGGGGATATGAACCTTCGGCTCGGTTAGTGGCAGAGCGTCCCGGGACCCGGGGGTGCTGGTCTCCCCTGTTTTGGATTTCAGTTCGAGTTCCTTGAGGCCCCTCTCGTGCTCGAGGGTTAGCCGTTTCTCTTCTAGTTCTCTATGCCGTTTCTTTTCTTCGATTTCCTCCTGCGGCCGTAGTTGCTCCAAGGCTAGTTTCTTCTCCGCCAGCAGGAGTTCACCGTCCAGCCGGAGTCGTGCGAGGTCCATTTCGTGTGTCCGGACCCTCTCCCGTTCTTGCATCTCTTCGTGGGATAGGCCGGCTTCCGGGATGCTACGCCCCCCATCTATCGGGGTTATGGTCAGTGGCAGGTTTCTGTCCCGGGCCGAGGTCCCTTCGGCTCGGGGTGGAGTGGTCTCGGATTCTGCCCAGGCTTTCAGGGCTTTCTGCATTTCTTCCTTGGTGCCCAATCCTGTGGTTGGGATCCCTTTGTCCTTGCAGAATTGTTTCAGTTCTTTGTGGGTGTATTCTTCCAGCCTTTCCAGCTGGAAGGTTGCGGCCACGGTTGCTTCTTGGCTGTTCATGGTTCCCTTCTTTCCGTCTGGTTAGGTAGTGGGTGCGTTACTTGCCTGTACGATTGCGTCTGGCTCGGATCCTGTCGCTGGCCACCAAATGTTGGAGGGAGGACCACCGGGGAGTCGGGAAGACTACTCCGGGGCACCTTCCTACCGCAAAGTTATAGCCGAGCGCCACCGAGAAGCCTCCTAGGCGAGGTCCTTCTCCTGTGATCGTACTAGGCCCAGTAACACCACTACACAGGACTCCGTATCAGTTGCTTATCTTGGTACTTTATCAATGGTAGCACATTCAATATATCTACAGGGGGATCGAGTGATCCAGAAGAGTCTCAATGTCTTTGTGGGGGTAGGGTAGCGGGACAGTCTTAGTACCTGCCTGGTACGGGGAGGTTCTGCGCCAGACCTTGCGTGCTGGTCTCAAAGCAGCTCGGACGTGGGGAGCCGCGACGGTGTCTGCAGGGCTCGGGTGGTAGTTCCGCTTGGGTCGAGCCGCGACACAGTCAGCAGGGCTCCGGTGGTAGGTCCGCTTCGGTCGAGCCGCGACGAGGTCAGCTGGGCTCTGATGGTAAGTTCAACAAGGTCGGGCCGCGACAGCGTCAGCAGGGCCCCAAAGGTTCGTGAAGGTCTTTTAAGCACGATGGAGCCGCGACGTCGTCAGCAGGGCTCAGAGTGTGGTTTCAGGATGAGTCTCTCTCCGTAGGGTCAGCCGCGATCCGATCAGCAGGGCTCTTGACTCCGGGATACAACTGCCGTCTTGTTGCCGTGTCGCCCCAGATATAGGTCTGGAGCCCTTTGATGTCCGGACCCTTGCGCCCGGGGGGGGGCGGAGAGGCCGGGTCGGGAGCGGCCAGACGCCCAGCAGGAGAGGCGCCAGGCCCCAGAGAGCTGTGGGGCGATCGCACCTAGGTGTGGAAGGACGGTTGGGGGTCCCATCGATACTGCCCTCCACCGGGAGTGGGGAGGTGTTCACGTGGTATTCCCCTGGCCAGGGGTTGGCGCCCCGATGTCGGGCCTCGCTGGGACCGAGGCAGGGTAGAGCGGGGTCACGTAGGTGGTTACGTAGAGTCACGTACAATCCAAAATGGAGGAGCCCCGAGGTGCATGGGACCTCGTGCGGCTTAGCGAGGGGGAACAGGACCACGCCACGAGGCCAGCTCCAACAACACCCCACATGCCAACAGCAATGGAGCACAACAAATAGGAAAACAAAAGTGGGCTGCACACAATTGGAAGGTCATGGAGACACACAACAAGCATGTGTACATCACATCAACACAAGGAACAGAGCACAACACCCACACACCATCAAAGCACACATGGCTGGCACAGTCAGTGAAATCAAACCACAGACAGCTCAGTGCAACCACACAGGCAGACAGCAAGGCAAACCATGGATAGGCACAAGGATGAATGGATGAAAGGAAGGCCCTGAACTAAAACTGGGAACAGCCACACATACATACAACTACTTCACAGGAGTACACAAGCAGCACTACACACAGGGACCATCTACACACCTCAGGACTGACAAACACCAGTAAGAATCTATACACATACCCCCTCACACCAGCAGCACACAACACCAGTGCCAAACACACTGAAGGCTGCCAATATTTGACAGGCAATACACACACAAACAACCACACACCCTGGGCTCAGCCACAAATATCTCAGACACACACACACAGGGATGCCACCACAAAAAGTGGAAACAAATACAACAGACACACACATCACCCAACTGAAACACACACAGAGCCACAACAACAACAACAGACATGCCCTGTGCAGCTAAACTGGGGAAAGGCAATTGGAGCACAGACACAACAGGAGAGCACAGCCTCATTACCCAGGAATAATGCACAGACAACATTCCACAACACACACAAGAAGTGCACAATCACAGAACAACACAGCCACAGCAAACAAACAACAGATGTACAGGCAGAACAATCACATAGCAAACATAGCATAACGTCAGGGGATGCACAACAGGCAATCACAAGGCAACATACCCACAGCACAGCAAGCACAACAAGCTGTGTGTGCACACCAAGCATACCAGACACACACAGACATCAGTGACAGAACAGCAACCCACACAACACCATACAGCACAGCACAAAGACAACAGCACACTGAGGAAGTGAAGCAATAACTCAAACAACACACATACATCCAACACAACACACAATAGATGCACAAGTCTGGGACAAAAAGGTGGAAACAACTTGACCACAGGACTGGGCAGAACACACAGTTGAACTGCATTGCAGCAACCATGACTGACAAACAACACCAGTAAATCACACATGACCCATTGGGGAAATGCACTGAGTGACACATTGACCCTGGACAAAGAACTGCACCACAAAGCACAGTGGCACAAATTAAGTCATGGGGAGGCACACACACATACAAACCAAGGGGACAGCCCACACCAAAGTGAAGTGTACTGCATGTCAGTAGAGGACATGGCAGGAGTGTACCATACACACAGAGAGGGAGTGCAGACCCACAATGGGTAGGCAGCTGAAGCACAGATAGGGGATGGCATGACAACACACACAACATGCCACACTGGAGGCAAGAAGGCACCATGGGACAGCAAGGCATGAGAAAACACAACCACAATGGCAGTGGGGAGCAGCTGGTCTGCACAGACCACACAAACAGCCACCAGACACAGGAATGTGCAACAAAACACAACACTGAATTGCCAGTAACACCCTCTGCATACTCACAAGTGACAAAAACAACAAGTAGGAGTCAGACAGAACTGCAAGGACACACCAACACACTGCACAGTGCACAACATATAACTCATACATGGGCATACAACCACATCCACAGGGATGAACAATCAAAACAACAGGCACACAACCCCTGGGTGACACATGTGCGTAGTTGACATTGCAGAGGCATGCACACATCAACACTCCCCACAAACTCACCCCCTTCACACTGCACAATACCTGGTCATCCAAGAGCACACATGGAAAGTAAGCCATGGGACTAGGATGACGGGCCATTACAAGATGACCACACACATACACCACTGGGCACACATATAGGAAGAACACACACATGATGACCCTGGACAGCCTGCCTGAAATACTGTGTGCAGAAACCCACCCTGTGCTGGCAGTGCCCCCCAACCTGACATCTGTACAATAGAGCCAACATGAACTAATCAAGTAAATGACTACTGCTAAACATTCGAAATTGACACCATTGCCACCACAAGTATCTGGGCCAAGAAGAACTGAAGGCCCTGTCACCCCTAAAAAAAAGAGAGCAAGGAAGCCCAAACATTGACCATGTTGAAGTGCCACACAGACCACGTGGCACAGTAAACCATTTACACACAGCAAAAGAACTTTATTCAGTAAGGACACTGACAAAATAGATAACTGGAGCAACAGTTTTTATTCACAAATTGCACAGATAGGCACCATGAGAAGAGAAGAGTAAGGCACAAAATGCAGAGCATGCCCATGAGAAGCTGCACAGGCAAGGGAAAAACAGCAGTGAACAACCAGGCCAGTGGCCAGGGCAGGGTGCAGAGCAAGTCCATGAGAAGCTGCACAGGCAAGGGGGCAAAACAGCAGTGAACAACAAGGCCAGTGGCCAGGGCAGGGTGCAGAGTATGTCCATGAGAAGCTGCACAGGCAAGGGCAAAACAGCAGTGAACAACAAGGCCAGTGGGCAGGGCAGGGTGCAGAGTATGTCCATGAGAAGATGCACAGGCAAGGGCAAAACAGCAGTGAACAACAAGGCCAGTGACCGGGCAGAGTGCAGAGCATGTCCATGAGAAGCTGCACAGGCAAGGGCAAAACAGCAGTGAACAACAAGGCCAGTGGCCAGAGCAGAGTGCAGAGCATGTCCATGAGAAGCTGCACAGGCAAGGGGGCAAAACAGCAGTGAACAACAAGGGCTGTGGCCAGGGCAGAGTGCAGAGTATGTCCATGAGAAGCTGCACAGGCAAGGGCAAAACAGCAGTGAACAACAAGGCCAGTGGACAGGGCAGAGTGCAGAGCATGTCCATGAGAAGCTGCACAGGCAAGGGCAAAAAAGTAGTGAACAACAAGGCCAGTGGCCAGAGCAGAGTGCAGAGCATGTCCATTAGAAGCTGCACAGGCAAGGGGGCAAAACAGCAGTGATCAACAAGGCCAGTGGCCAGGGCAGAGTGCAGAGCATGTCCATGAGAAGCTGCACAGGGTATGTGTGCGACTGTACCTTTCCATGGCCAGCAACACAGTCAGGGTGCAACAATGTGCAGTACAGGCCCTCCTGTGTAAGACACAGGTGTGTGAGGATGACTACCACTCAGACTTGGCTGTTAGGCAGACTGGGAGCTGACTGTGCCTCGGGGACTGTCGGGCACTTAAAGGGGGAGAGAGTGGAACAGCTGAGGTAGAGCGATCAGTGTCTTGGCAGGCTGGAGGGCTGCTTGGACCAGGTGGTGTAGTGGCACGTGGAGTCATGCAGACGGGAGTCACGGTGTGGCTGGGAGATTGTGGAGGGGTGCCCTTCTACTTCTTGAGGATCCTAAATGGCTCGACTGACTGTGGATCACTGGGAAGTGGTGTGGGCACAACAGGCACACTCACCACCACTGCTGCAGCAGGCGCTGGCAGCCCCTCTGGTGATGTGTTGGACCCAGTGGAACGCTTTGCCTTGCTTCGCCTCTGCCTCCCCTTCCCCTGTTTACTAGGTGTCATCCCTACAGTCCACTCCGGCCCCTGCTTCACTGGGCTTGGAATGGGAGTCAAGGTGGTTGGTGATACTGCCTTTGAGCCCTTCCCATGTGTACCCTTGGCATGCCCCACCTCCTTGGTGGGCACAGACACTGTACGATTATCTTTGCGCGATGTCTTAGGGGCAGGAGAGTCCTTGGATGGGGATGCCACTGAGGCATGGTGCCTGAGGTCTGCTGCTTTGTTAATTGTCCCCTGGTGTCGCCTGACAGGCTTTTCTCCCTGCGCTCTGGGGTGCCTTTTGTCTTCTGTGGGGATGGTGTCTGCGCACGGGACCGCTTGGGTTTTTGCTGCTGTGTGCTCCGTGTGCTGTATCGTAACTTTGATGTATGTGGACCATGGTCACTATCGTCAGACGTGGCCACTGACAGGGAGGTGGACAAAGGGACTGGAGCTGGACTGTGAAAATGTGCCTGTTGCAGGGCAGACATCACTGTTGATGACAAAGTGTGGACTGTCCGGTGCAGCCCACCCACGTCGGAATGTATATCCTCCATGAAGGCAACCACCTGGGACAATTTCTTATTGTGGTCAATGAAGGCATTTAGGAGAGCTGTCTGGCCTACACACAGCTGGCGCAAAAGGTCCACAGACTCAGCACTGATGGCAGCAGGGGGGACAGGGGCAGGGGCAGCAGTGCCAGGGGTGAAGGACACTCTTCACCTCTTACTGAAGCGGACACAGGCAGCACCAGAGGAAGTGGATGGGAGGGTGGGCAATGGCCGCTTTGTGGTGGAAGTCGATGCAGAGTCCCTGTTCCCTGTGCCCTCCAACATGGATGCATCCCCGCTGGCATCGGATGATGTGGTGCTTTGCGTCTCAGGCTGGGACTCCTCCAGCAGACTCCTGTCCCCCTCTGATGCGCTGGTGACATCTGTGTCACTGGGCTCCTGTGCAGCTGTGGTGCTAGTTTCACCCCCACTGGTGTCCGTCTCCTGTCCCTCCGTAACCACAGGTGATGCTGCATGGGAGAGAGAGATGTAGGGTCAGGTCAGTGGTAAAAACAGAACAAACATATGCAAGCAATGCATGACAAAAGTTGAGCAAATCTACATGTTGCACACCACCCTGTGCAATCACATCGTGCCAACTCACTACATAGACTCAAGCAGTGCATGGAAACTGGAAACTCAGGCATGAGTGAGCCATGTGATGACCACACAGCACAACACCCTGATTGTGGCTCTGTTCAAACAGACACACAACTAGTTCTGGGCACACCTAGGGACATGATGGGGGCCTACAACTTGTTGCCAGTGACAGAACTGGATATAACAGGAGGGGACAACACAGACCCAGACTACAACATGACAGTCCACAATGGACATTAGCCCATGCCACCAACCATGTCGTACCTTGTGGACAATAGAATGCTGCACATTGCTGTAAGATATCTAGCCCTACCCAATATGGGTGCATGCAATGGACGCATTGATGTACGCAGTCAGATTGGGCACACTGCCGTTCCCTCCCATGGGATTCCCAAGACTACACCAATGCAGAAGAAACCTGAAGAGCACAACTCAGAATGTAATGTGAAGGCACAGCTTCCAAATCAACTCTGTAAGTACAGGTAGGGCAAATGCATGCCACAGGCACCCAGGCCAGCAGCCACTTGCATGCCACAGCATCACACTACCAACATCACAGAGGCCAGCGCTGGTACAGGCTCTGTACACATGCAGCACTCCCATCTAAAGTCAGACTCCCCAAATGCTCACCGCTGGCTTGCTGCTGATGCTCCTTCAAACGTGCATCCAGCTCAGGCTGTGTCACCGCCAAGATGCGCCCCATTAGTGGTGTCATGCTGCGCCGTACCAGATGCCCCAGGGTCATCTCTGCCACATTCTTTGCCAGCCGGCTGATGTAATCCCATCTCTTGTGACAGTGGGTGCGCCGTCGGTTTGAGACCCCCAGGGCTCGCACCTTCGCTGCAATGGCCCTCCACGTGGCCTTACACTGGTGTACCTTGAGCTGCAGGCATAGGAGACAAGAGGGAGAAATGATCAGGTATACAGTGCCATGTAACGACATCTATCAGTATAGCAGCAAGAAATAACCAAATCACATATCCAACGATAGATCAAGCAGAGACTATAGTACAGCCCACATGTGACCCCTGCATGGGAAAAGCTGATGTTAAAGCATGCAGGTGTGAGGGGGAACACAGTCCCTGCACATCTCACACACATGCAGGATGCCAGCACTGAAACCTGCCTGCCCACATCTCCAGTCAACTGTTGGGTTGAGCAACACATACATCACATATCAACCTGTGTTGTGGGGGTGACCCACTGCGTCCAAGACTGCGCAGCCCTCAATGTCCCTGCCCTGTGAATAGGTGACTGTGTCATGGATGTCACATTGAGGGACATGATCTCACAAATACAAAATGCCCTTCACAAGGGTGGTTGTGTGCAATCTACAGTGCTGAGATAGGCCACAGCTGTAGTGCAATGTGAAAAGACTGATGTCATACTCTGTAAGTGAAGTGATGTGTCCTTGTCTTAGTAGACGGGGACTGTGCAGGCCAGCTGGGCTCACACTGAGATGGACTACAGGGGCACACACAGCCATCCAGCCAAGTAATCACTGTCCTGACTACAGCATGAACAACCTTCTGTGTCACTGTATGGCTGACAACACAACACAGGTCACTCATACTTGCATGTGCAGGGAGGGAAAGCTGTGGCATTGGGTACACACACCCTCCCACTGGAGACAGCATGTCAGGCAGTGCATTAAACTACTCCACACTCCCAGGCACATACTGCATCAGTCCACTACATGTGTGGCCCCCCTACCCTACCACAACACTGTTTAAGACTCACCACAACATTTGGGGTACCATATAGCCTTGGGTACTGTGTGAGCACCTCGTCCACCAGGACCTCCAGCTCCTCGCTCATGAAGGGACTGGCACGGATCTTCTCTGTCCTTGCCATCACTGTGGACGTGAGACAACAGCAGGGGATTTTGGTGGCGAGGGTCCCCGGCAGCAGTCCCTGGAGGCAGCAGCAGGTGAGGGGTGTCAGGCAGCAGTCCCTGGAGGCAGCAGCAGGTGAGGGGTGTCAAGCAGCAGTCCCTGGAGGCAGCAGCAGGTGAGGGTTCTCAGGCAGCAGTCCCTGGAGGCAGCAGCAGGTGAGAGGTGTCAGGCAGCCGTTCCTGGAGGCAGCTGCAGGTAAGGGGTCTCAGGCAGCAGTCCCTGGAGGCAGTAGCAGGTGAGGGGTGTCAGGCAGCAGTCCCTGGAGGCAGCAGCAGGTGAGGAGTCTCAGGCAGCAGGCTCTGTGAGCAGTGGCAATGTGAGGCTCCCTCCCACATATATAGCCACCTGGGGTCGTTTCAAAGGTGCCAAGCTGCAGCAATTGGTGGTCCATGTCTGCCTCTTTCAAATGCAGCCAATCACCGCCTCCGTGGTGGAGGAGCACGCCTACCGCGATCTTCAAAATTGCATCATGCCACCGCTAACGAGCTTCCCATTGGCTCTATGGCGAACTCCATGGCGGTGTAACACCACTGGGGCCCGGGGTGTGCTACCGCGATGGTGCATCTTTCAAATGCAGCCAATGACCGCCTCTGCGGTGGCGGAGCACGCCTACCGCGATCTTCAAAATTGCATCATGCCACCGCTATAGAGCTTCCCATTGGCTCTATGGCGAACTCCATGGCAGTGTAACACCGCTGGGGCCCGGGGTGCGCTACCGTGATGGTGCATCTTTCAAATGCAGCCAATGACCGCCTCCGCGGTGGAGGAGCACGCCTACCGCAATCTTCAAAATTGCATCATGCCACCGCTATCGAGCTTCCCATTGGCTCTAGGGCGAGCTCCATGGCGGTGTGACAAAGCTGGGGCCCGGGGTGCGCTACCGCGATTTTAGTGGCGGAGCATGCCAACCACCATATGGGCATGTCTCCATGCCTATGAGTACCGCACTTGTGTGAATGGGGGTGCTGGTGACACACCACCAGTGCTAGGCGGTAGCTACCGTGATATGGGTGACATGCATTGACACGAGGCACCGCCATTCAGGCGGCGGAGCATACCTACCGCCATATGGGCATGTCTCCATGTCTATGAGTATCGCACTTGTGTGAATGCCGGTGCCAGGTGGTAGCTACCACGATATGGGTGCCATGCATTGACACGAGGCACCACCATTCAGGCGGTGGAGCATGCCAACCACCCTATGGCATGTATCCATGCCTATGAGCGCCACGCTTGTGTGAATGGGGGTGCTGGTGACACACCGCCGGTGCCAGGTGGTAGCTACCACGATATGGGTGCCATGCATTGACACGAGGCACCGCCATTCAGGTGGCAGAGCATGCCAACCGCCATATGGGCATGTCTCCATGCCTATGAGTACCGCACTTGTGTGAATGGGGGTGCTGGTGACACACCGCCGGTGCCAGGTGGTAGCTACCGCGATATGGGTGCCATGCATTGACACGAGGCACCACCATTCAGGCAGCGGAGCATGCCAACCCCCATATGGGCATGTCTCCATGCCTATGAGTACCGCACTTGTGTGAATGGGGGTGCTGGGGACACACTGCCGGTGCCAGGCAGTAGCTACCACGATATGGGTGCCATGCAATGGTGATGTCCATCTGTCACACATTAACAGTGCATAGTGCCAACATGTTCAATGACACATCATTGTGCACACAATGCCAATGTTCAATTTACTCCGCTGATGGCTACACATGCCATGTTTGTGTGTGTGTAATGTAAATTTGTCTGTACCCACTCACATATCACTTGAGGATTTGATATTGGTGTAGGCAGGACAGTGTAGTCCTGGAGTCTGCAATGTGTACACATGTCAATGTGTTGAGGTCCAGTGACAATCACAGCAATGCTCGTTTTGATGAATGTTGATCTAATTAGCATTGCCTCTCATGTCTGCTCATGAACACATTCATTTTTCTAGCGCCGACTGTGGTCATTGTGTGATGGATGTGTACCAGGTTGTAATGACGCATCAAGGTGTGACCGGTACAGCAGCTAGGTGGGAGACAGTGTTTTTGATTAGTTACACATATGCTGGATGCTAGACTCCCAGGCGTGCACATGTGTACTGTGGCCATATCCCTATGTGCATTCACATAGCCAAAGGTAATGTTTGAGGTACTTGTCTTGTGTAAGTTGACACATGTGTCCTTTGTGTAGCTGAAGGTGTCCCTCCATGTAAGCTGGTCTGTTAGTCACTCTAGATGTCAGTCATTGTTGTCGTTGTGTCATCCTGAACGTGATATGCTGAGCACATCTCTTGGTGTATTGTATTGACTATCAACTCCAATAGGAGGAGGCCAAATTTGATTTGTCACTTGACGGTGCTGGAGGACATGGAGGATGTTGCGATCATACGCAAATGCCGCCTGGACAGAGCCACCCTGAAAACCCTTTGTAATCTGTTGGAGCCCCACCTGCAGCCACGCAGGACATATCCAACAGCTTTTGCCCCTACTTATAAGGTGATGGCAGCCCTGCATTTTTTTTGCAACAGGATTGTTCCAGGAGACTGTGGCCAGTGCTGGTGGGATGTCACAACCTATTTTCAGCATGGTGCTGCGTGATGTACTGTCCCCTATGTCGCTATACAAGGACATATACATCCATTTCCCCAGGGGTGCTGAATTGCCAGCTGTGAAGGGAGACTTCTATCCCCTTGGACACATCCCCAATATTGTTGTGGCCATTGATTGCACCCATGTCGCTCTTGTGCCACCACAGGCAAGTGAGCACATTTACCGCAATCGCAAGCATTACCACTCCATCAATGTGCAGGTGGTGTGCCTGGCAGATATGACCGTCTCGCAGGTGTGTGCCAAATTCCCAGGCTCGGCCCTACGACTCCTACATCCTGCGGAACAGCATAGTGCCCCAGCTGATGGCTAATCTTCTAGAGGAGGGGTCTCCAACCTTTTCTATAGTGAGAGCTACTTCTGCTCAAAGAAAGTCTTCCTGAGCTACTAGCCAATTTTATAACTGTAAAACAGTGACTGCACTATGACCACCCTAAGCAGGATTATCAGTAGTCATCACCCAAGTATTCCAGGTGTGGTTACCATCAGAAATGCCAGGAAAATGTTCATCAATATAAAATGCCTCCACCTGACTTATGAAATAACATTCATACCTTCACATGCCCTACGGCACAAAGGACATAAGTACAACAGAAGGTCTCCCCAGCTTAACTTGAATTATCATTCATCAGTTTAGTTTCTGAAAATGCACATTTTTCTATCAAATAACACTTTCCACTTTGGGCAAACAAACTCATTTTTCCAGAAGAAAAGCCAGAAACTATATATCAGTCATGACCATTAATATTCCAGGAATAGGTAAATGTAGGCCAGTCATGCTCCTAGTATATAAATGATGGCTGCCGGCATACCACAACTTGACCAAAAATACCCAAAATAGTAAAGGATGACCATTATTATGCCATTGGTACTATTATGCCAGAAACGGACACAATTATATCAGATATAACACCCTTATAATGGGGGCTAGCATACACATTTGCTGGGGCTTGACACCAGGCGTAGCTTTCAGTAAACAATAGTGTTTATTATGAACGCACATAAAAGCTGATGAGTCTCTTAATTTTCCCTGGTCTGGATCATGCCCTGTTCTCCTCAGGTTTTGAGCTGATCATGCACCCAACTGTCACATTTTCACTCTGACTCCTGCAGTCCCTCACTTTGGTGGGTCAGCACTGATTACTGTGCATGCTACTGCTGCCTACTTCTTTCATGGTCCACTGTTCACACACATGTTGTGATTGACAAAGCCGGGACTAGAACATTGTCAATCTCCTTGTGGCTTAGTTATATTGAGATTGGATACAGAGTGTCAAGTGGCAGGCCCTATACGCCGATACAGTGTGTGTTTGAGTGTTAGTATGAATTACTGCCATAGGTTTTGGTGGCTGTCACTCTAAGGGTCTTGAGATGAGCAGTGCTGCCTTCTTTAATAGGCACCTACTCTCTGAATTTTATACTGGGCTTGACTTTACCACAGAGAGCTACTTTGAAGGTACTGGCGAGCTACCAGTAGCTCCCGAGCTACTTGTTGGCGACCCCTGTTCTAGAGCGTGCATGGATTGTGGGTGAGTATGCCTAGTCATGTGGCGTCCTGTGTGTGTGACCTGCTCCCCTGAGACTCTGCGACATTGCAATGTCTATTTGTGTTGGTCTTACCTAGGTGACTCTGCATATCCCAACCATCCCTGGTTGCTGAGCCCACTGCGGAATCCCAGGTCCCCGGCTGAAGACCTCTACAATGTGGCCCATGGGAGGACACGTCGTGTGGTGGAGCGTACTTTTGGGCTGCTCAAGTCACGTTTCTGGTGCCTGGACAAGACCGGAGGTACACTGGCATACTCGCCTGGGAAGGTGTGTCAGATTGTTGTTGCATGCTGCATGCTCCACAACCTAGCCATTCACAGGGAGATTTCCCTGCTCCTGGATGATGGTGAGGACCCAAGGCTCCAGCCTGCAAACCAAGCCGTGTCCAGTGATGAGGACAGTGGAGAGGAGGAAGGTGTTGACCTGCGTGAACAGTTCATTACCCGCTACTTCACTTGATGGTGGGTGGCAATATGCAACATACCCATTGTCTGATGTGATTGCTGTTGTCATGAAGGGGCATGTGAGAATTGTAGCATCAGCCAGTTGTAGACTCAGTGGTGGTTGGAAATGTTTCTAGGACATGTCATTTGGGAACATCAACGGGACGTGTATGTTGACACTTGGGGGCCATTGTGACATGTGCATGTTGGGTTATACTGGTGATAGGGCTTGTGTGATGTCTGTGATGCCACACCCAGACCAGTGACAGTTGTTCTGTTGTGTTTCCCTAGGTGCCTTCGACTTCTCCTTGCCTACGTACAGCCCATGGCCCGGGTACATTGTGATCATGTTGAAGACTGTACACCCTGCAATAAAGACGGAGCAGACAAAACAACATATGTGTGAGGATATTTTATTTACTATGGTGAGATGCAAGGGGGGTGTACATTTCCATGGGGGAGAGTTGACAGTCGTGGTAGATGAGATGGTCGAGTAGTCACCATATTGCTGTGGTGACCCAGTCCAACAGGCAGATGCCATTCACAAGGCAGTGTGGGGTAGGACAGTCCAAAGAGTCAATACAGTGGTGGAGAGGGTTGCCATCATGGCTGTGTCCGTGACTTGCGTCTGGCAGGTGCTTTGCCTCCAGATACTCCCAGGGTCTTCTTGAGACGGCCCCTTTGTCATTTGGCAGGGGGGGTCTGCTGCAGGGCCAGTGGAGTCTGAGGACTCACCCCTCTCTGTGGGCGCAGGGGAGGATGGTGAACTGTCAGTGTGCAGCCCACCAGAGGGAGGCGGAGGTGTTGTCTGGGGCGCATGCCTATTCCTCAGTAACGCCACTTGCTGGCCCAAAAGGTCCACGATAAAGCCCATGCGTCTGTCGATGGACCTCATCAGCAGGATGAGCTCGTGCAACAGATCGTCTGACCGGCCCATTCGCCCCTGGGCCTGTTCATATGCGCCCAGGACTCTGGTGATGCATTCCAGGGAGTGGGTCCCAGCCTCCTGGTGTCCCTGGGTGACCCTGCCCCTCCCACCTGCCCTGCTGCCACGGACCTGTTGCCTCACCACTGTGGGCACCCGTGGGTGGTGTGTGCGGGGCATCCTCTGGGACAGGGAGGGTGTTGCCGGCAGCACTGGTGGTGGTGGTGGTGGTGGCTGTGGCTGCACAGGCCGTGACAGCAGGGGTTTGCTGTGGAGTTGTTGTGGGGGACGCTGGGGTCCTGGGACCTGTTGCTCCCTGGCACACCAGATGGGCCGGCCTCGAGCTCATCGTCCACGGATTCCTGGGAGTCAACATCCGAGAGTCCTTGTACCGGGGGTGGAGACTGGCTCTGCAGGTTGCTGGTGTTGTCCTCTGCAGTGAGTTCTTGCTCACCTGTGGGTCAGATGGGAAATGGTCATTGCAGTGCACCCGTCAAGCTTTGGGTTAGCTGTGTGTCATTCACATTTTGTACACTGCACAATTGACATATCATCACATTGGTGACTGTGTGCAGTACTGTGCTCCCTGATATGATACAGTGGTACAAGCATTACTTGTCCATGGTGCGAGGTGTCAGGGCATACCATGCAAACTGTGTCCAATTGTGGTTTACTGGGACTTGTTGCCATCTAGGGCCTGGCACAACATGTGTTTAATTGTGGGCTCATGGTTTAGTTGTCTGACCTAGCAGACGTCACATCTGGCCATGGACTGGCCATTGCCATCTCCTGCATCGCTTTGTCCTGTCATGTGCATATCTTGATTTGTGACACCACACATGCTTTCATATTTTGAGAATGGTCCTTGTTGCACTTGCCCCATGGTGATGCACATGTAACAAGGGGGCATATGTATCAAATTCTCTATTTGCGATTCTCAAATAGCGATTTTTTGAGAATCGCTATTTCAGAATCGCAAACGAGATGTAAGTAAAAATTCGCAAATTGTTAGCGATTCCTTGGCATTCCTTAATTGCGATTAGCAAATTGCTTATCGCAATTAAGGAATACCTTCCCATTCATTCCTATGGGCCAGGAAGCCCATAGGAATGAATGGGAAGACACTCTCAATTAGCGATTCGCAATTAGAGAATCGCAAATTGAGAATAATTTCAAGGGTGCAAAGGTGTCATAATGACACCCTGATGCACCCTTGAAATGAGCATGTGTGCACATGTGGCGCACATACATGCCCTAAGGGCATGTATGTGCGCCACATGGCACTTTGAAAAATGCCAAAAAGTGCATGTTTCAAAGAAATCGCAAATTACCACCAACTTGAAGTTGGTGGTAGTTTGCGATTTCTTAAGGAGAAATTGCCCAACTTGGGTGCTTGTTACATCGCATTTAAGGAATTGCAATTTGCAATTCCTTAAATGCAATCGCAAAATAGAGAATCGCAAATTTGCGATTCTCTAATTTGCGATGCCCTTTTGGGATGATACATCCCAAAAGGCCTTTTCCCATTTGCAAACGGGCCGATTCTGAGAATCGTCCCGTTTGCGAATGGGAAAAGTGCTTGAAACATATGCTCTTAGTTGCTGTGCATGAATGTGCCCAGGCTTTCTTCTACTTGTGCATTGGTGTGTCACACTTTGGTGGCTGTGACAGTTTCCTTGGCTTACCTGTGTGCACACTGTGCTTGGCAATGGGTAGGTATGGCTCTTTGTGCAATGTGAGGGCTGGTGTTGTCATATGGCACCATTTAATTTGGGGAAAATGTGTGGGTGCACGTACTGGCTACCTACCTGTGAGTTTGTTTGTTGTACTGCAATGGCTTCCAACTGCTTCTGGGTGGGGTGGGGGAGTGCTCCATCCTGCTGAGGTGTGGGGCAGGGGGCATGGTGGGAGTAGTAGTGCAAGCCCTCCACCCCCGACACCCTCATTGTAAAGATGGCTACCTACCTGTAAGTTTGTTTGTTGTACTGCAATGGCTTCCAACTGCTCCTGGGTGGGGTGGGGGAGGGATACATCTTGCTAGGCTGTGGGACGGGGGAGTAGTAGTGCAGGCCCTCCACCCCCAGACACCCTCATTAAGTTTGATGAGGGTTGTGTACTGGCTGACACATGTTTCTGGGTGTGGTGGGGGTGGGATCCATCCTGCTGAGGTGTGGGACAGGGGTATGGTGGGAGTAGTAGTGCAGGCCCTCCCAGCCTCAAACACCCTCCCAGGGAAGATGGCTAGCTACCTGTAAGTTTGATGAGGGTTCTGTAATGGCTGACACATGCTTCTGGGTGGGGTGGGGGAGGGATCCATCTTGCTGAGGTGTGGGACACAGGGAATGTTGGGAGTAGTAGTGCAGGCCCCCCACCCTCAGAAACCCTCATTGTGAAGATGGCTACCTACCTGTAAGTTTGTCTGTTGTACTCTAATGGCTTCCAACTGCTCCTGGGGGGGGTGGGGGAGGGATACATCTTTCTAGGCTGTGGGACAGGGGGCATGGTGGGAGTAGTGGTGCAGGCCCCTCACCCCCAGACACCCTCGTTGTGAAGATGGCTACCTACTTGTAAGTTTGTTTGTTGTACTGCAATGGCTTCCAACTGCTCCTGGGTGGGGTGGGGGAGGGATCCATCCTGCTCTAATGTGGGCCAGGGGGCCTGGTGGTTGTTGTAGTGCTGTCTGCCTGTACACATGCCCCCATGGTTATGTTGTTAGCTATGTTTGTGGTGAATGTTGGATCTGTGAGCCATGTTTTTGTGAGTGTGTGGTGCAGATGGATGGTGTGTGTCCTAGGTGGTGTAGCTTTGTAGTTGTGGAAGGCAGTACATAGCAGAGTGGCGGTAGTCATTTGTTTGTACTTACCAGCCTCCACTCCCCCCGCTACTCCTGTGACACTCTCTGGATGCAGTATGGCAAGCACCTTCTCCTCCCATTGTGTGAATGTTTTTAGTGGAATGGGAGGGCCACTGCCAGTCCTCTGAGCCAGCTCACGGTTCTTGCTCCTCCTCTCCTTGACCACCCTCTTCAGATCATGCCACCACTTCATGATCTCCTTTTTTTATTTTGGGGTGGTCACTACTGCATTGACCCTTTGGACTATCCTAGCCCACATTTGTGTCCTTGTGGCTAATGGTGTCTGTTGGACCAAGGTACCAAAAAGCTGTGGTTCCCCTCTGACTATCTCATCTACGATGACCTTCAACTCACTCTCAGTGAATTTGAGCATTTTCTGTGTGGCCATGGTGTGTGGTGTGCAAAGTGATTGTGGTTGCAAGGGGGTGAGTGCTGGCAGTGGTTATGATGTGTATGGTGTGTGTTGTGCAGGGGGGTAGTTGTGCTGGTTTGGAGGTGGTGGTGCTGTGTGTGGTGGGGCTGGTGATGTTGTGTCCTTTGCCTCTCCTGTCAGCTGGGGTATGTGTCCCTTCACTCTTGGAGTTTTGCAAGGGATTGTGGTCAGTGAAGGGGCTGGTTTTATACACAGCTATGTGGGTGTGTCCAATTGGGGTGTTGCTGACAGGTGTGTATTCCTGGGATTTGTATTTTTTGTTTTGCCATGTGGTTGTGTCATTGGGGTGTGTTTTGTGTATTTGGGAGGCATGTCTAGTTTTCTGTGTGCACTTTTTGGCCTTCTTGTGGGGTTTTGGCTTTGTCCGCCATATTTTTGACGGTTTGCCCGTCGCGGTGGCTGTGCTTCAGCTCTTCCGCTGGCTCTCCCATTCATTCCATTGTGCGACCGCGGCGGTCGGAGACGACCGTATGTACCGCGGGACCGTCGGAGATACACTAATTTCCGGGGTGGTGTCTCCACTATACTTGCGGCGGGTTGTTTTTCCGCCGCGATTCCGACCGCCACGGACGGATTTTGGCCATCTCCGCCGGCTACGGGCGGGTATTCTGGGACAAGTACCGCCACGGTCGTTTTTTTTTGGTGGTTAATGCTAATTTGTCCGCCGGTTTTCCCACGGGGCCCGCGGGCGGTTGTTTTCTGCTTCCATGGCGGTCGGGGTGTTTTTCCACCCTGCATCCTAATGGACCTCTCAATGTTAGTATTTGATCTTTTTCTGTAAATAAAAGGATTTCCTTTATTATTGCTATTCTAAGGCTAAAGTAGCTATCCCTGGGGTGCGTGGCTTGAGCGCCGATGAAGATGGCAGCTGGTTGACGTCCGCTCCGTGACACAATCTGAGGATTGTAAAGTATCCATTCGGTGGAAGCCTTCCGACACCGGTTTCACATAAGGGACTTGCTGGGGGAACCGTCACTGCATCTGAAGTTGCTTTTTGTCAGCCGCTGTAAACCCGCATTTTCGAGCCTTCTCTTTTAATCCTGTGGCGCGCTCAATGACTGGACCGCGGCCGCCATTTTGTTGAAACCTGCAACGTTTTCTCTTGAGGTGCGTTTTTTCTCACAAGTTACCGCTGGTGAAGGGCAGAGATAGCAGGTCTCCTCGAAGGTCTGTTTCATGTCAGTTTGATGTATTCTGTGGCTAAATATCATGGGAATCATACTTTTAAGCTGTAGTCTGTATTCTACTATAACAACTGACTCCTTAACCCCTTGTGTGCCCATGACGTGCTGGACACGTCATGGAGCACGGTCGCGCTGTGCCTATGACGTGTCCAGCACGTCATGAGGCATTCCCTAGGGAATCCCTCTGGTGCGGGCACCAGAGGGATTCCCTTTCTGCCAAAATAGCCTTGGGAGCTGGGGAAGAGCTTCCCCAGCTCCCGAGGCCCATCCCCCTTTCACTGTAATGACGATCGGTGCGCACGGCGCGCCGATCGTCATTACAGTGAAAGTGAAACTGAAATGAGCCAAGAGGCCGCCCCTTGGGCAAGGGCGTTTGCTCCCCCCAGTTTATTTTGGGCATTATTTAGTCTTTTTGCCCCCCCTGGGGGGCAGATGGGGGCAGTAGCCCCCAATCTGCCCCCCCGGGGGGGCAAAAAGCCCACTAGACACCAGGGAAATTTATTTAAAAAAACAATAGGGGTGGGGGCTGCCCAAAACGGGCAGGCCCATGCCCCCACCCCCCAATAATCACAGTCTTTCTGCCCCCCCCGGGGGGCAGATGGGGCATTGGCCCCTAATCTGCCCCTTCGGAGGGGCAGAAAGCCCACTAGACACCAGGGATTTCTTTTCTGTTTTGTTAGGGTGGGGGCTGCCCGAAACGGGCACACCAATGCCCCCACCCACCCACCCACCACCATTACAGCCTTTCTGCCCCCCCTGGGGGGCAGATGGGGCATTGGCCCCCAATATGCCCCCCTCGGGGGGGCAAAAAGACCACTAGACACCAGGGAATTGTGAAAAAAAAAAAATAGGGGTGGGGCATTGGCCCCTAATCTGCCCCTTGGGGGGGGGGGGGCAGAAAGCCCACTAAACACCAGGGATGTTTTTTGCGCAATTGTTTTTAGGATGTGGGCTGCCCAAAACGGGCACGCCAATGCCCCCACTCTCCCCCCCACAAAAATGACAGTCTTTCTGCCCCCCCCCGGGAGCTGTAGCCCCCAATCTGGCCCCCCCTGGGGGCACAGAATGCCCACTAGAAACCATGGATTTTTTTGTTTTATTAGTGTAGGGGTAGGGGCTCCCCAAAATGGGCATGAAAATACCCCACCCCACCCCCAGAGAAATTCCAGTCTTTCTGCCCCCCCCCCGGGAGGGCAGATGGTGGCAGTGGCCACTGATCTGCCTCCTGGGGGGGCAGAATGCCCAGTAGGCGCCAGTGAGTATGCAGGCTTTTTTTATGCGTGGGGGTGGGGGCTGCCCAAAATGGTCATACCAATGCCCCCAACCCCACAAAAAATAGCCACAGTCTTTCTGCCCCTTTAGGGGCATATCAGGGTGAAACCCCCTTCCCAGATTCCCCCCAGGGCGGCAGAAAGCCCACTGGGCTCCGATTTTTTTTTAGCAATGTGCATACCTGTGGATTTTGGGCCCTAGCGCAGTTGGCACGTAGGCAAACCTAGCAAACCTGTACATTCTTTAAAACTAGACACCGAGGGGAATCCTGGATGGGGTGACTTCACTGGCTCTCACCAGGTTCTGTTACCCAGAATCCATTGCAAACCTAAAAATGTGTTCAAAATAACACATTTTCCTCACATTTCTTTGTCGGAAAGTTCTGGAATCTGCGTGGGTCCACAAAATTCCACCCACCCTGCGTTCCCCAAAGTCTTCAGAGAAAAATGGTACCTCACTTGCGTGGGTAGGCCTAGTGCCCGCGTCAGGCAAGGGCCCCAAAACCTATTGAGGAGACATCAATATTACCTATCACAAAACAACCTGGTTTTGCAAAGGGGGTCCTATGAGTTTTGGCCCCGGACTTGGCGGCCACCTAGGGAAACCTACCAAACCCACACATTTCTGAAAACTAGACACCCGGGGGATTCCAGGGAGGTATGGCTTGCGTGGATCCCCCAACGTTTCCTTACCCAGAATGCCTTGCAAACCTCAAATTTAGCTGAAAAAATCACCTTTTTCACACATTTTTGTGTGGGAAAGTTGTGGCATCACCGGGCTGACACAAATTTCCTACCACCCAGCATTCCCCCGGGTCTCCCGATAAAAACGGTGCCTCACCCGTGTGGGAGGCCCAAGTACCCGCGACAGGCAAGGGCCCACAACGTATTGAGGCGACATGAAAATTGCCTACCTCAAAACGACCTGGTTTAGCAAGGGGGGTCACCTGGGTCTTTGGCCCGGTGCTCGGTGGCCACCTAGGGGAACCTACCAAACCCACACATTTCTGAAAACTAGACACCCGGGGGATTCCAGGGAGGTATGGTTTGCGTGGATCCCCCAACGTTTCCTTACCCAGAATGCCCTGCAAACCTCACATTTAGCTGAAAAAATCACCTTTTTCACACATTTTTGTGAGGGAAAGTTGTGGCATCACCGGGCTGACACAAATTTCCTACCACCCAGCGTTCCCCCGGGTCTCCCGATAAAAACGGTGCCTCACTCGTGTGGGAGGCCCAAGTACCCGCGACAGGCAAGGCCCCAAAACGTATTGAGGCGACATGAAAATTGCCTACCTCAAAACGCCCTGGTTTTGCAAGGGGGGTCACCTGGGTTTTTGGCCCGGTACTCGGCGGCCACCTAGAGAACTTACCAAACCCACACATTTCTGAAAACTAGACACCCGGGGGATTCCAGGGAGGTATGGCTTGCGTGGATCCCCCAAGGTTTCCTTACCCAGAATGCCCTGCAAACCTCAAATTTAGCAGAAAAAAATCACCTTTTTCACACATTTTTGTGTGGGAAAGTTGTGGCATCACCGGGCTGACACAAATTTCCTACCACCCAGCGTTCCCCCGGGTCTCCCGATAAAAACGGTGCCTCACTCGTGTGGGAGGCCCAAGTACCCGCGACAGGCAAGGGTCCAAAACGTAGTGCGCCTCAACAGGCAAGGGTCCTAAACGTAGTGCGCCTCACTACGTTTTGGGCCCTTGCCTGTCGCGGGTACTTCAAGGCAAGACAGACCATCCCCCAGGTCCACACAACAGCCGGGTCAACTACAGCACCGCCCTCTACGGAGGAACAACAGCAAAACTGCAGGAGAACTTGTCCACATCCAGGGTGCATCCGCACACCTCATCTTCAATATCCCCCGCCCCAGCCACATCGCCGTCCACCTGAGATAGCTACAATGGCTCACTGTCTGCTGCAGGATCACCTTCAGACTCCTCAACCACACTCAGGAGGCAGTCCACAACCCCAGACCCAAAACCGACCTTGGACGTCTGTCATCCAACACTCCGTTGGCCCAACTCCGTGCAGCCCACCTTGCCCTGACCACCATTTATCACATCCACAGAAAAACTTCATGCAAGAGATAGTTATCCCACCTTGCCAAACAGACCTGGGACTCCCTCCCCGGGCACCTCAACATGACCCATGACCTCTACACCTTCATGATACTCTGCCAAATTGGTCTGTCTGAGCAGTATTGCAAGCCCCCCTCAGCAGCTTGAGGCTCTCACGGGTGAGTATTGGGCTCCATGTCTGTATTTGGTGATACATTGTGACCCATGTGTGTGTTCTGCTTGATTTTCCCGGCCTTCTCGTGAGGAAAGGTGATTGAATGTGACTTCAGTCTCTTACCATTCAAGTCTAAGGGTTAGAGTAGTGAATGGAGCCTATTTACTAGGCACTTCGACATGATCCTGTGCTCTTCCCCATAGATCAGGGCTTGCACACATAGCCTAGGGGATAGATTCATTAGTATTAGGGATAACCTGTCCTGTAGTGAGGGTATTTCATGGAGCCGTGCTGAATTCAGGCCTGGTAGGCCTCAAACGGGAGAGACTCCATCTTTCTTTCTGCTCCGGCAGCTTGGGATGCTTCTAGGTCAAATGTAATGTTTTAGTTATGAGGTGTTATTCGCTTGGAGAGAACCGGTTCAGGCCGGCCCTTATCGAAGGATTGTATTTTTCTTCATGCCGAAGACACTACATCAGGCCGGCCGGCTGGGAACGTGTCCTTGGTACGGGGAGGTACAAGAATTTGGTGGGCGGCAGGTTACGGGCCGGAATTTTCCATGAGGAAACGCACCTCTATATTAGTGAAAGTCTGAGGCAGTTACATGTTCAGTCCGTAGGCGGCATCTAGCCGTTAGCAGTAAAGCTACTACTTATTCCAGGGAAGACAGACGCCATCTTGAAGGCGGAGAAAAACCGAGAGACAGATACTCTCCTAGCAGAATAGCCAGAGAGGAGAGAGTAGCCGATAAGGAAGAGGTCCCAGTGACTCGGAGAAGGGTGAAGAGAACAGCGCATAGTGGTGCAGACATGTATCCGTGACTGCGGAGGTGTGACTTCCAGGCGAGCCGAGGCACAGACGAGAAGGGAACCTAGATGACCACTGAGTGCAGGCTACATACTACTAAGGTGATGTCGACCCTTTCTTATTAGAGTACACAACTTAATCTTTCACTTTTCTTTGCAGGTTATGTGTTATATTGTAATGTTATGTGATTGCGTATGTAATGAGTAATAAAGTACCCAGTTTGTAGTGAACCAACATGTGCTGCGTGTTCTTGTATGAGAGGGTAGCCTATTCTTCTAGTCAGCTGCGGCTACATGAACAGATGTTAACCCTGATCAGGTAAGTGGTAACTGAATAAGGGAAAGAGGAGCCCCTCGAACCGGAGAACAGGCTATGCTCGAACTGGCAGTCCTTGTGTGATCTGATGAATAGTGAGACTGATTCCCTTTTTGTATGTTATGGTGATCATAGGATGAACTGTCGTATGAGACTGCCGTCTGGGTAGAGAGGTCTGGATTCGTATGGGATCGCGAGGCCGCCACTTGTGATACTGTCGTATGGGCAGAGAGGTCTGGATTCGTATGGGATCGCAAGGCCGCCGATTGTGCTGAGACTGCCATCTGGGTAGAGAGGTCTGGATTCGTATGGGATCGCGAGGCCGCCGATTGTGCTGAGATTGCCGTCTGGGTAGAGAGGTCTGGATTCGTATGGGATCGCGAGGCCGCCACTTGTGATACTGTCGTATGGGCAGAGAGGTCTGGATTCGTATGGGATCGTGAGGCCGCCGATTGTGCTGAGACTGCCGTCTGGGTAGAGAGGTCTGGATTCGTATGGGATCGCGAGGCCGCCGATTGTGCTGAGACTGCCGTCTGGGTAGAGAGGTCTGGATTCGTATGGGATCGCGAGGCCGCCACTTGTGATACTGTCGTATGGGCAGAGAGGTCTGGATTCGTATGGGATCGCGAGGCCGCCACTTGTGATACTGTCGTATGGGCAGAGAGGTCTGGATTCGTATGGGATCGCGAGGCCGCCACTTGTGATACTGTCGTATGGGCAGAGAGGTCTGGATCCGTATGGGATCGCGAGGCCGCCGATTATAAGAGGTCTTGGTATGTATAGTAGGAATTCCCTGTCCTTAGGTGGTAGATATATGTGGTTGCACTATTGTAAATAGGCCCTAGGGAGGGGGTAACGTTCTGGCTGGGTTAGTGAGGCTCTGATGAGCGGGTTCTATCTGATCCGAAAACCCAAGCAGAACAGTGTGTCCTCGACCAGACTCAGATCCAAGTGTATGGATGGCTGGAGTTATTTCCACACTCAGGCATACTTTGACATATCCCCACACGTATGTAGTGGACTCATGCGAAATGACTGCAACATAAAATTACAATTATATTTTTTTTTATTATAGGTCTGGAGCGTGATATGTGCACAGAAAAAGGTGCAATACAGGGACCATAGAATCCAAAGTTCACAGGGGAGATGGGATCCTTGGCATTTGAAGTCACCAGAGTCCAGGCCACAGTGTTTGGCATAATTGGTCAGACTGTGACCAGCAAGTCCATGTGGCAGATGATGTCAGTCAATGAGGTGATGCTGTCGCACATGGCGGCCAGGTGCCAGGCCAGGTGACCTGGGAGATGTGGATGGTCCGCTGCCTCTCACGGTCTTTTCCGTGGACGACCCACCTTCCTCCGGGGACCCTCAGATGCAGGCCTTGACGATGCTTGGGACGCTCAGTTGGACGAATCCTCCTCCTCCTCCCTCCCTGTGGCTGGTGGTGGTCTTCGCCTGGTGGCACAGGGAGGGTTGACCATGTTGTCGGCGATCCGACGGAGTGAATGGCTTATGGCCCTTTGCACCTCCAGGAGCTCAACCAGTCTTGCCTCCATCCGTCCTTGGTGTTCTTGTTGACTGGTGTGTTGCTTGGCCTGCTGGTTCTTCATCTCTGTGAAGGTCACCACTACCTGGCTGAACTCCCTGGTGTCACGCCGGTATGCATCCGTGATGTTGTCTATGTGTGACATACCGGTCCCCTCAGCTGGCTGGTCAGGTTCTCGCCTCCGCCTGCCTCCACTCCCACCACTCCTGCCCACACGAGCCTGGGCTGCCGTTGTGGGCACATCGGGTCTATGGGACCCCTGAGGGATGGCAGTGGCGGTGTTGTCTGCCTCCTCCTGGGTGCCCGGCGCACCTTGTCCCTTCTGCTCAGACTGGCTCAGTTGTTCACTGTGGGCAGGGCTCCTCGGTGTCTCCTGGGATGTGGCAGGAATGGGGGAGGTGTTTGGCACAGATGTTCCTGAACCAGGTGCTGCAGGGGCTTGGTAAGCAGAGGGTCCAGGTCGGTCGGGGTCATCCGCGAAGTGTTGAGAGGCGTCGCTGCCGGTGGGATCAGGTTCCTCCCGAGCCTGAGACTGTGATTCTTCACACCCATTGTTGGGGGGAGATTCATCACGTTGCCCTGTGTGTGAGAGACAGACAATGTTAATGCTGTTTCATGCAACATCCATGTTCCATACACATTCAAGTTGGCACTGTTCCTCCAGGTAGTTGTATGTGCCTAGCATTCACCTCAATGTTCACTTGTGGATGGGTATGTTGCGGGGGACAGATTGATATGTTCTCCTGAGTCTTTGACATGTAGATTTTTTACTTGGATGCTTCTTCGGCTATGTATTGGTGTTGTTGTGTTACATGTCCATTGTGACAGTGGGTAACTCCATTGCCTGTCCCGGGGGTGTCTGCTTGTGTAAGGGGTGTGTGTGAAAGGGCCTGCTGGTGGGTGTAGTGTGATTTTGCACTGGGGCTCCCAGGTGATGTAGCTGTCCCCCCATGGAGCATGCTGCCATGACAGTGAATGTGAGTTCCTGTCCTAGCTATCTGACCTTGTTGTCTTGGTGTTTGTGTTTGCACTGGTCACAGGAGGGCTTTGTGCTGCCTACACCCGGCCCAAGTGTCAGCTATCTTGTCAGTACTTTCCCAATCCCTGTGCATTGCGCATGGTGCATGGGTATGTACGTGGGCCATATGGGATGAGGGCAATTGTGTCTGATTTGGAGTTCGAAAATGCGTTTTGTGACACCCACCCTCCCAGCATACCGAACATCCATTCTTGGGTTGGTGCTTCGTGTAGCATGGTACATAGCATGGCCTTGCTTTCTCAATGGGGCATACACATGTTATTGGCATTAGAGTTGTTTTTGACTGTGGTTCTGGCCGGTGAGGGCTTGGGGGTAGTTGCGTGCATTTTGTGTAGTTGGGGTGTGGATGCCATTACCCCCATGTTACGTAAGTTGTTTGTGTACTCACCAGGCTCTGGAACTCCTTGAAGTCCATGTACTCCCACCGGCGGAAGCAGGGACATCACCTTCTCCTCCCAGGGATGGAAATGTACTGGTCTGCGGGGTCCACCACCTCCAGTGATGTTGCTCTGGGCGTAGTCGTCATTCATTTTTCGCTTGACCGCCCTCCGCAGATCGTACCACCTGTCTTGGCATTCAGTCCTGGTCCTTCTGATGGGTGCAACAGCATTCACCCTATCGAAGATCCTCTGCCACAGGCGTGATTTTTCGGCTATGCTGGTCTGTCTGACCAATGTTCCAAACAGCTGTGGCTCGACTCTGATGACTTCATTGATGAGGATCTCCAGCTCCTCCCTTGTGAACTTTGGATTCTTGTCTGTGGGCATGGTGTGGGGTGAGGGTGTGGATGGTTGTGGGTGTGTGAGTCTGAATGTGAAGGTGTGGGTCGGAATGTGAAGAGGGGGTATGTGTGAAGGAGGTTGTGTGAAGGTGTATTTGTTAAGGTGGATGGGTGCAGCTGTTGGTGTGTGCTCTCTAGCTGCAGTGAGTCTGTTGCAAAGGCTCATGGTTTGTGTGTGTGGGCCCTTTTTATTGGTCCATTTGTGGGTGGGCCTCAGTTTGAATTTTTGATGGGTGTGTTATAAGGGGTGGTTGTGAGTTTACCCCTCTGTTTACCTGTTTGGATGTGGCCAGGTCAGTCATTTCCATTTTTTGTGCACTGTAGACGTGTTTTGTGGTGTTGTGCGAGTCGAATAGACCCTCCTTGTGCAGTTTTACAGTGTCCGTTGTTCAGTACGGTACAGGGGTACGACTCGTACAGGCACACACACCCATGCGTTGCGTATGTAGGGTGCGTACACTGACATTGCGTTTGTACGGTGCGTACACCGACATTGCATATGTACGTGCGTACAACAACATTGGTGCGTACAACAACATTGCGTGTGTACGGTGCGTACACTGACATTGCGTATGTACGGTGCGTACATACGCGATGTTGTTGTAAGGTGCGTACATATGCATGGGGGGGCCTGTACGACTCGTATCCGGGAACTACTTTTCCCGAGATAAGTGTCGTACGAAGTTCGCTTCGTAGCGGGTAAAGTCATTCCCCGTGTACGGGACGTTTTCCGTACAATTCGTAAATCGGAAAGCCGGACCGGATCGTACTTGTACGGTCGGACTTGATTTTTAGGCTTCGTACGGAAAAGTGTCCGGGTCCGTCTCGTACAACTTTTCCAGGTCTGATTCTTACGGATAGGGCAGATCCATATGTATTTTTCCAATACGAATCGTACTTCATGGGTCAGACGGGACTTGTACGATTCGTACGGAAAAATTTACGAATACAGGTCGTATGGAGAAAAAAAATACAGGATCGGAATCGCCCCCCAAGTGTAAAAAAGAAGTCATCTTGAAAATTGACCTATATTTCTCATGCTAGTATGGGTACTCCCAATTTCAGAAATGTGCAAATATCAACTGTTTCTGAACTCTATTCCCATTTCAGAAATACATAGGTGTTTATCATACCAATTTTTCCATGTATACATTTTCCCAAAATAATTCATATATACCCGGTACATAATAAAAAAACATTGCAAGACGCTGCTCAGTTATTGGCTCTGGGTTCATCAGGTTCTTGGTGCACCTACAAGTCTTATCTATTCCCACAACCAGAAATCTCCAGCAAGTGTAACGGTATATTGCTTTCATACAGCTGTCGTATTTAGAAGAAAACAGGTAAAAACTTTGACACAAATGGCTGTTTTTTTTCAATTAATCTTCAATTTTTTCTATATTTAACTGTTAGTTTCTATGAAGAAACCTTGAAGGATCCACACAATGACCCCTTGCTGAATTCAGAATTTTGTCTACTTTTTTAAAATGTATAGCTCTCCAGGATCCATTATTGCTTTCATACCCATTTCTACCATTAACTGGAAGGAGGTTGAAAGCACAATAAATAGCGAAAAATAGGCTATGTCCCAGAAAAATGCCAAAACTGTGTAAAAAATGTTGGTTTTCAGACAAAAGTCTGCTTGTCCCTGAAAGCTGGGAAGATGGTAATTTCAGCACCACAACCCCTTTTTCGATACCATTTGCAGGGAAAAAAACAGACGTTTTCATCTGGAGCTCTTTTCTCCCATTTCCCCCCCAAACAAAATTCATTTAGCGGTATTTTGGCTAATTTCTGGGTCCGCCCCCGGAGAATCCACAAACCCCGGGTACCTTTAGAATCCCCATGATGTTGGAAAAAAAGGACGCAAATTTGGCGTGGATACCTTATGTGGTCAAAAAGTTACAGGGGCCTAAGCACAAACTACCCCAAATAGCCAAGAAAAGGCTTAGCATGGGGGAGGCCTAGCCACGAAGGGGTTAAATAATTCCCAGCCTATTCCCCAATAAACACACAACACACTCCACATAAAATTACACACAATTAAATTAATTTTCAATTCTTCAATCAATAAAAATTAATTTGCAATTAATAATTAAATAAATAAAAAAAATCAACAATAAATAATATGTAATAAAAATGAACACACAATTAAAATAATTAATTAACAAATAAATTATCAATACCAATAAATAATATTTAATAAGAATTAATAAATTGATAATTAATTAACACACAAAAATACCAATACCAAAATAATATTTAATAAAAATGAATAACCAATTATTAATTAATTAACAGAAAAATAATTATCAAAACTCAATTTTTCTTAATTAATTACTTAATTACAAATCATTTACTTCCCACCCTATTCCCCTATAAACCCACAACCCACTCCAATAATAAATATTACAAATACAATAATTATCAATTAATAATCATTTTTACCAATTAATAAATTAACAATAAATAATATTATTAATAACAATAATTAATAATTCATAATTACTTAATTCAAATTAAATTACTTCCCACCCTATTCCCCTATAAACCCACAACCCACTACAGAAATAAAACACAAAATGTAATTAAAATAAATTAATAATTCCTAAAAATGATTATTTAATTTACTATAATTAAATTACTTCCCACCCTATTCCCCTATAAACTCACAACCCGCTCTGTACTAAATGGCAAAATTTACTCTAAAAAAAAATACTAATGTCTAAAAAATGTATACATATATTTTAAAAAAACAATACAATACTTAACAAAAAATATAGAACACATACATATAAAATACATACTAAAATACATAACACTCATATAAATATTGATATTATTAACAATGATAATTTAACTAGCGATATTACTAACATCGATATTTGCAACATCGATATTTCTTACCTTAACTTCGATATTCTGGTTGCAGACATTCTTGATTTCGATATTTAAAACTCGCTATAACTGTGCTTCGATATTTAAAAATCGATATTTTGACTGTCCGCCATATGAACATAAGGATGGAGTGAAGACAATTCCATTAATGCATTTAGGCATGTCTGGGGTTATAAAATGAGTGGACCCAACTCTTTGCAAGTTATGTAGCATGCATGCATGTGCTCATGCTAAATTTGAAGCCTATAGAGCGAGCCATAAAGCTGGTGTGATATGTGGACTTCTTCAATGTTTTCTGTTGCTTTTTGATGATCTGGTATGGAAATGCAGTTGCAATAAACCCATGATACATGTTATTTCAGATATATCCAGGGCAATCAGAGGAGATGGGCCCAACGTCAGTGGGGACACAACTGGTCACAGCAGTTTCGGATGTGAGATGTCAGACACTGAGGGACCCAGTGACCAGGAGTGTGTGGGGAGTGCATCGGAGGACAGCAGCTCAAGCTCTTGAACTACTGAGTCATCCTCGGGTGGTCACTCCCGAGTGGTGGTGGACCCAACAGGATCATTACCACCTTCATCCTTGGTAGCCATCCCCAGTTCCATCACCACCCTCCCTGTTCTCCCCAACAAGTTGGCCGTTCCTGCTCCCCTAAAAGGGGAGCAGTATCCCTGGCTCCAGGCACCTCAGCCACAGCCCCTGTTAGCCCCACTGCCGTGAGTGAAAAGCTAATTGACCTCTTGATGAGCATCTCTGTGGGTCAGAATGCAGTCCTGAATGCCATCCAAGGGAAAGAGCACCAGCTGACCCAGATGGTGACCTACCTAGAAGGCATTCACAAACTGTGTCTGGCCTACACAGATCTTTTCAGCCTCTGGCCTCCTCCCTCATAGCAGCCCTATGCCCATCCCAACCTTCCACCCAACTCTAGACCCTTCCATATCCAAACTCCCTATTCCCATTCCTATTTCGAGTACACGCACACCTAAGCAAGCACACACTCCGACAGACAGAAGCATCACACATGAACGAAAAACATCCAAACAACTCACACATGCAAGCACACAGCAGACACTCCCACCCCTCACCACCCCCCCAGCCCCAGCATACGCGTAGACACCACAGCAAAACACACTGACCCCACCACAGACACAGCCATACTCACAGACACCTCACCAACACACTCTTACCCCTCCACAGACACAACCATACCGGTAGACACCACACCAATGCACACAAACCCCTCCACAGACACAACCATACCAGCTGACACCACATCAACACACTGACCCCTCCAAAGACACAAGCATGCCCACAGACACCACAGCAACACTCACTTCTCCTCCATAGACACAACCATATGCACAGACACCAAAGCAACACACACAGAGCCCTCCACAACATCCAACACGTCCACTGCACACACAGCCACATGCTCACAGTCACCCACACAACAGACACTAACAGAGCACACTGTGTAGACAGCAGACCCATCTCACACTTCCACTCCCTCTTCCCCCAAACTGAACTCTATCCCAAACATCCTACCCATTTTCTCATTTATGTCTTGTTTTCCCTTGCCATTACCCCTTTGAAGTCCCAAAAAAGCTCTCCCACACCCAAACCCATCCCTTCCACGTCCCACTCCACCCCAGAAAAACAGCATCCGCCCCATGATCCCAGCCCAAAAAAAGAAAAATAAGATCCTCCCATGGCCAAGCCCATCCCTTCCACTTCCTACTTCACCTCAGAGAAACAGCATCCTCACCCCCCTGATCCCAGCCCGAAAAAAAGAAAAAAAAATCCTCCCAAGGACAAGCCCACCCCTTCCACTTGTTTCCATTGATGGGTTGTTCGAGTATGAATACACATTTTCTACTTTTTGAAGACATTCATCTTACCGTTACTATTCAAACTTTTTGAAGTTCTTGTATTGTTAGTGATTTCTGACTACAGTTGCGTATGTTTGACCCATGACTGCTGATCCATTTGAAGTGGTTAGTTTGAAGTGTCCTTGGGCCTAGTGCTGGACAAAGGACAACGGGTAATGTTGGAGAGATGTATATGTGGGATGAACTGAGATTGTTGCAGCCATTGTATTGGGTGTCATGTGATTTGCTGTGGCGCTGCGTACAAGACGGAGACTGATCTTGGTATTACGGTGTTTTATTGACCAACAGAGAGTAGGCTTTACTTTTGTCAGGCTGTAGAATGGGGTCCTCTTTTATCAGTCTATTATTTTCAGAGATCGGGAAGAATTCTTTCCTGCTTCGGGTAGGATTCCGCATTCCTCAGGACAATTAAAGAAAGAAAAAAACAAAAAAGAACTCCATGAGAACGTTACCCTAGTGGGTCTTGTCGTGCAAAGGGGAGGGTGTGAAGGGAAGCTTCACCCGAGGCCTTGCACCAGTGTTGCGTCTTGAGCCGGTACCGCGCTGTATTTTACGCAGAGTCTAGTAGGCCAAACAAGCCCTGAAACCTCAATCCCCTTCCTTCTCATCCCTGGACGGCTTTACACCCCAGCTTCCCTTCCCCCAGGCGTCGTAGATACGTACACATACCTCGTAGAGCCACGCTCCTACGGGAACATGGCTGGTCTGTTCGTAGTGCCGAATAGGGTCCGACTCCCTCTTTCCGACGGCTGTAGTAGAGTATGTCCTTTTCTCTGGTGTGTCCTGGGCTTCTCCTTCCAGCAACGAGGTTTCATCCTCCTTTTTTTCCATTGGGACTCTGCTAGGACTTTCAGCTTGGGTTCCACTCCTAGGCTTGAACTCTTCAGCCCCTTCTCGAAGTGGAGGACTCTCTTTCAACTGCTCCACGGTGTCACACTCCCTGCTCATTTGAGCATGTGACCACATCACGTGGGCAGGTGACGAGTCCCGGACATCGAGGCCCTTAAAGATACAGTGCAGGTCTTGTACGTTGAGATCGGACGGAGACTGGAAATAGTTCTAGATCATCCTCGTTCACTAAGTCATGGTTCGGCACCTCGTGATATATGGTAAGCATTTCAGTTTTTCCTGGCCAATGTTCACATCATTGAGGTTGCAGTTGTCCCCATGATGTACGTTGGCTATGTGTTTGGTATGTTCTAGTTGGATATCTGTTTATCCATACATGTGGGGTGTTATATTATCATACCTTTGTGGACTTTTGCATTGACATGTGTCAAATTGCCTGCGTGTATCCTACACCTATTTCATCTAGTGTAATACATGCTGTTTGTGCTGTGTTTGCTTTCATGAGTTGCACTTACAAATTCCCTACACATTCATGGCACTTGGTTATGCTATTGTTTGTCCCTGTTATACTTCAATTCACAGGTCCAAGCCATATTGACTTTGTCAGGCATGTGCAAAATTGTACTGTGCCCCAGGACCCCAGCCTTTCATGGTTTCCCCTGATAGAGGCATAGCTATCCTGCAGTGAGTGTATCCATTGTGCTATTAGAATGCTTCCCACACTGATCCTATGTAATCCCATTTACTGGAAATGCCTTTTGAAGTGGGTGATGGGTGACAGTTCAATACAGAGTTGTAGCAGAGAAAATTTGTTTCACGTAGAACACATCTATACAGATGTTTCTTTGACATCAAAACAGGACCCAGGATGTGTGCAATGTGAGTATGTCAGTTGCACTATTGCATCTTAAATTGAGTTTCAGTCACAGGGCCTCATGCTAGTTGTAGTGATTTCAATTTGGACTAACCTGAGGTTGACAAATGGTAACCTACTGGTGAAGTAACCATCAGTGGTCACATACCAGACAAGTGACAAAGGGAAAAAGGAGTATAGCGTCTTGGTTTGGGGTGCAGAAACAGGGCCTCATAGTAGTTGTAGTGATTTCCATGGACTTACCAGGACCAGACAAATGGTGACCTGCATGTGAACTAACCCTGAGTATTGACATGCCTGACAAGTGAGAAAGGGCAAAGGGAGTATAGCCTCTTGGTTTGGGGTGCAGTCACAGGGCCTAATGTCAGTTGTAGTGATTTCTATGTGGACTTCTCAGGACTTGACAAAAGGAGTATGGCATCTTGGTTTGAGGTGCAGTCACAGGGACTTGTGGTATTTGTAGTGATTTCTTTGTAGGCTTCCCCGGACTTGACAAATGGTAACCTGGGTGTGATGTGACCCACAGAAGTGACATGTCAGACAAGTGTGAAGGGGCAAAAGCAGTGTGTTACAGACATTTATAGGTGTGATATTGATGAAGATGTGCTGTTGTGGAACACAAATTAACACAGACATCACTATCACAGTATATGATTTGTAAACACATGCCCATTGGTAAACAGTGTGCCTGTGCAGTATCAGTGTTTTGCCTATGAGGACCTCACAGAGATGTCTTTTGGATATATTCATATGAAAGAATCCCAGACAGGGTTCCTGTAAAACTGTTTGGCTTAGGGATCCCAACTCCCTTGCCTGATCCATGACGGGGCATCATTTTGCTGAGGAGTCTATGGAAACTAGTATTTGTATAATTTACCGCCAATTTCGTCTGTGACAGAGTGTGTTTTGGACGTGATCGAGCAGGTACAGCAGTGGCCGGACATGTATGATCTGCTCCATGTCAGCACTAGATGGGTAGAGGTGAGTAATGGTGAGTTTGGCCCTTATATCCCTTCCTTTCTGCAGTCTCAGATGTGGTGGTTGAACAACCACGGTCTCGCCGGCTGTAAAGCAATTGGTAATTGCTCCCACAGGCTCATTGGGTAATCCCGCGGATGCCGCCGTCGGATTTGGTCAGTGGTGTCAGCGGGACCGCAGCAGTGTTTTTTCATTGAATGGCATGTCTCCTAATACGGCAGTTGGACTGCAGAGCTCACGGCAGTCGAACCACAACACGGGCACAGCGGTTCCAAGACTGCCGAACTCGTAATCAGGCACTTAGTTTATATTGCAGTGAGAATAGTAAATGTTGCTCCTATTGCGTGCAATACCTTCCCTGAGTTAAGTTATATTGGAGTGGGAATAGTAAATGTTGCTCCTTTAGTGTCCTACACCTTCCCTGAGATAAGTTATATTGGAGTGGGAATAGTATATATTGTCCCTTTAGTGATCAACACCTTCGCCGAGTTGTTATATTGCATTGAGAATAGTAAATGTTGCTCCTTTAGTGTCTAACACCTTCCCTGACTTTGGGGCTCATTACGATGGCGGAAGGACCGCCACCTCCAGCCATGCGGTGCCGGTCCTTCTGCCATCGGAGCTCGATTTTCTCACCTCCGAATTAGGATGGCGGTGAGAATCTCAATCTGTCCGCAGCGGACGGAAAGACCGTCTGCCACCGGTCCGCCAGAAGTAGTCAGTCTGATTGCTTGGCGGACGGACAAGGGGGCATAAAATGGTGGCGGTGCCTAGCAGGCACCGTCCACCAAATTATGATGGGAGAAGGCAGCTGGGAATGGCAGCGATGCCAAGGCAAGTATCACCGTTGGCATTACAAGTTTCCTTCTGCCTAGCCTCCTCATGGCGGGAACCCTGACATGAAAAGGATGGCAGAAACAGAAGGAAGGGGCCACAAACAGGGCACCCAGGCGATTTCGCCCAGGAGGGTAGTGCACAGGAGCATGTGCTGTGCCTCCTTCTCCATGCACCTTTGTGAATGCATTGTGCACCATGCATGACATGGTGCATGGCACACTGCTCACGGATGAGCAAAAGGAGCTGCACCATGGCGGCTTCTGCTGTGCCCATCTTAATGTCTGAGCCATGCTGCCACCATGAGACCGCCGACCTCGGACCCCCGGTCCGGTGGTCCACTCGCAGTGTGGCAGTCTGAACATCGCAGGCTTTGTAGTGCTCTCCCGACCGTGGCATCGACGATCCGGCATGTGGACTGCTAATGTCGTTATCAGGCCATTAGTGTATAATGCCATCTGTTAGTTAACTTATATTATAGTGTGTATAGTTAGTTTTAACTATTACATGTTAAATATATGTGTTTAGTTTGTTTGTAGTGAATTGGGAATAGTAAGTGTTATGTTGGTATTGTGAAATACTTTGTGATCGTTTTGTTTTCTATTGGTGTGGTAACATAAAGCTTTATTTTTAAAATGTTTAATTTATACATTAATAAGTATAATAAAACAAAACATGCATATGCATTTATGAATTTTTTATTTGATCAAAATTATCATTCATTGCAATTTTTTAGTAGTTTTGAAATATATTGAATAGTTGAAAAAGAAGTTAATTTTTATTTAGATACATAATATTTTAATAGTTGTAAAACTTTCAGAAAATAATTATTGTAATTATTTTTTACATTATATACATTTTTATTTGGTGGAACATTGTACATTTTTGCATAGTTTTGTAATATTTTCATATACATAATGTAAGTTTTAATTGACAAGTATTATTAGAATATATGAAAGAATTTTATATGTGTTATAATATTACTTAATATATATATAATCCTTTTACAATATTGCTGTAAATGTTTTTTTTTTTTTTTTTTTTTTGTGGTTAGGATTGACTTTTATCGTAAGAATTTATTTCCACCCACACAAACCCTTTTTAGCAACATCATGACAATGAAGGACTGGGAAAAAAACATACGTTTCAAACCTGTACCATGCAGCTTGCATGCAGCTTTTTTTTTTTTTTTTTTTTTTTTTTTTTAAAAGACCTTTATTGTGCAAAGGAATGGTTACACTGCGTCACGCCAACAACCCGGAGGCAGGCCGCAATATCAACAAATGTTTCCAATTAAGGTGTACCATATTAGGAGACGTAAACAATGTCAGTATCCTAACAGTCAGGGCGATACACACCCCCAACCCTGGTGAGGAGTACAAAGGTGTAACCAGTGCAGAGTGGATGGTCTTACATTTTTGGGTTTCGTGAACTGGAAACGAATCCTAGGCTCACGGTCTCGTCCAGACACTCCGGCGAGTACTAGGACCGCAGCTCATGGAAAAGGTAATGTATAGGTAAATCGTCCACTACCACCTTTTCTCCCAACCCCCCCGCAACAATCGGGGGGAAACAGCCAACTTCGGTGCAGAGCTATTACAAAAAAAACAACAGACATCTCATCTCGCATACGCAGGGGCTCACGTACAAGGACCCGTCCGTCATAGAGGGACGCCTACACGCAGCATTGGTGGCTGCAGGAGGATCGCAAGGCAGCGGCCACCGGGCGGGGGCGGGGGAGGGGGGGGAGGGGACGCGGCCGGACAACACAGCAGGGCGCTTGGACGGGAAGGGGGGCGACACGTCAAACCCGACAGGCATGCAGCAGGCATGGGATCCGACAAGAGCAACACATTCCACAGCCCTTAGGCACATCAACCAAGTATGTATCCATCCATCCCAACACAATGCACACAGGGCTCAAAGGTTCACCCCATGTCATCCGAAACACCCGTCCCAGGAGAGTCCACAGAGGCATCCGAACCCGCCCGCTCTCTAGTCCACTGCAGGAAGGGTTCCCAGATGTCATTGGGCCTAGATGCGGTGGGCATCGTCTCCCAGTAGTTCGTGAGTTGTGTTTGACCATATGTAACGTCTCGAACCCATGCGGCGAACGTTGGCAAGGCTTCACGGCCCCAGTGTATCGCCACCTGGCGTTTAGCGTAAAGCAGCAGCATCGCGTGCAGCTTCCTGTCAACGGGTTCGGTGTCTTTAACGTATCCCAGGAGCCCCAAAAGCGGAGTGGGTTCATCTGACCTGTGTAAAATGTGATTGATGGCCTCAAAGATGCTCGACCAGTACTCATCTAGCTTTGGGCAGCTCCACGCCACATGGAGGAAGGACGCGTCAGCTCCACCACACTTCCTGCATGAAGCGTCAGTGCGGATTCCCATGCGGTGTAGCAGCACTGGTGTGCGATAGTACCGGTGCAAGAATTTAAAATGGACCAGTCGTAGCCTATAGTTCGGTGACAGCGCCGTGAGCTGCTTACAGCAGTATTCCCACATGTCATCTGTCAGGGTACCGTCCAGGTCTGCGGACCAAGCCTGTTTGGCCACAGGCACGGTGAGCGGGGCCTGCTCCTGCATGCAGTTGTACAGTCTAGATACCAGTTTCGCGGGGGAGGGTCGTGACAGCAAGTTTTGAAGGGCATCCAGTTGTGGAGGTTCCTCGGGGAATTGAGGCCACATCTTCTTGCAGGACTCCCGGAGAGAGTGATACAGAAGCGCGTCCGAGAACGAGGTAGGCTGGCCGTCCTCACGGACACCCAACGCTCCAAACGTCCCATCAGGGTAGATGTCTGCGAAAGTGGCCACCCGTCTCCCCTGGAGCGTGATGGTATCTCCCCTAGCGCAAAGGCAGGGCAGCATCGGGTTGCCCCGCAGCGGAACGGCCGGCGCATAGAGCAAGGGAAGGCCCGCCCTCCGACGCAACTCCTTCCATGACCAGCGGAGCATCTCAACGGTGTCCACCTCCTTCGAGGGGCGGGAAACCCTGCCATACAACGCCACCCGAAGCGGCAGCGGGGCAACCGCGGCCAATTCCACCGCCACATGCGGCTGGTAGGGGGTGGGGAATACCCAGAAGTGTAAAAATTGAGCCTGGGCGCACAGCGAGTAGAGCTTTAGGTCAGGCGCCCCGAGGCCCCCCTGTCGCAGCGGGAGTGTGAGCAAAGCCCAAGAGGTCCTTGCCTGTCGCCCAGCCCACACCAGAGATACAAGTAAGGAGCGGACTCGTGCATGGAAGCATGCAGTCATGGGTAACGGAAGATTAACGAACAGATATAGGAATTTCGGGAGAACTACCATTTTCGCCAGTGCAACCCTCGCAACCAGGGACAGGGGAAGTTTGTTCCAGACCTCCACCCTCCGCTCCAGCCAGTCGACCGCTTTGCCGAAGTTAAGAGACCATAGTTCCTGCGTGTCCCGACTAATCCAAATACCTAAGTATTTGACCGCGTCAGTCTCCCAACGTAGGGGGTAGTCCGAAGGAGGTTGAGCTGTCTCGCCAGTGAGAGGGAACGCAACTGACTTGGACCAATTTATAGACACGCCCGCCAGACCCTCGAAACGTACAAATTCGCGGAGCAGTGGATTCAAATTCTCTGCGGGGCTGGAGACATACAGAGTGACGTCATCTGCATAAAGAGAGATCAGCAGACTACGAGAGCTGAAGCTTATCCCTCGCGCCGTGTGGTGTTGGCGTATTCTGGCCGCCAGTGGCTCCATCGCAATAGCAAAGAGGAGGGGCGACAGTGGGCACCCCTGTCTAGTCCCCCTGGAAATGGGAAAGGGCTCGGACACCAGGCCATTCACTCGCACCCGAGCGCGAGGTCTGTCATATAGCAATTTGATGAGAGTAATAAAGTTATGACTGAAGCCCATCCTGCCCAAGACACGAAACAAGTACGGCCACTCTAACGAATCGAAGGCCTTAGTCGCGTCTAAAAACACGACTGCGGCCTGGACAGAGGGGTGGAGATAATGTAGGATGGAGAAAAGTGTTCTGAGGTTGTGCGAGGTGGCACGGCCAGGGATGAATCCTGACTGGTCCGGGAGAGCGATGATCGGCAGCAGCGGCTGTAATTTGTCTGCAATGACCTTGGCAAAAATTTTAGCGTCCACATTTATGAGAGAAAGGGGACGATAGGAGTCCAGGTATAATTCGTCTTTGTCGGGTTTTAATAGGGTGACAATGAGTGCCTCGTGCATGGAGTCTGGGAGGGCATTCAGCTCCAGCGCCTCCACGAATACAGAGTGCAGTTTCGGGGCCAGTTCTTCAGCGTATGTCTTGTAAAACATTGTGGTTAGGCCATCTGGGCCGGGAGCTTTATTAGCTGGCATGCTCTTGATAACCTGAGCTATGTCTTGGGCCGAGACAGGCAGGTCCATGTATTGTCTATGGTTGTCATTGAACCAGACTAGGGCTATAGAGTCAAGAAAACCGTCCAGGGAGTTCGGAGCAGCAGAGTGTTTGGACGTGTAAAGGGAAGCATAAAAATCGGCAAAGGCCTTCAGCACCGCCTCTTGGCCCGTGACCTGTGTCCCCTCACTATTCTTGATAGTGTGTATATAGTGCGCCTGAGCCTGGGGAGCAATCAGTCTAGCTAGTGTCCTGCTCGGTCTATCACCTTCCCCATATCTGCGGGCTTCGGCCTGTTTCCCTAAGAACTTCACCTCCCTCTGCGCCTCCTCGTTGAAGTCCAACAGTTTTGCTTTAATACTACCTGCAATAGCCAACGTCGGGTCTCGGCAGAAGGCCAAGTCCAGCTCCTTGAGTTCTTGCTCTAGCTTAGCCAGTGTCCGACGTATGGTATGTAGCACCCCTGCCTGCCGAGCTATACACTGGCCCCGTATTACCGCCTTAAAAGCGTCCCACACCACAGCCTCAGATGAGGCCGAACCCTCGTTTTCCGCAAAGTACTTGTCAATGTCATCTCTGATTTCTTCCGTGAACACCTGATCCGTAAGGGCGTGGGGCGGCAGCCGCCATGAAAAAGCCCTAGGGGCCACGTTGGGTATCCGCAGCTCTAGCATGCAGGGGGCGTGGTCCGAGAGCGACCTAGCCTGAATATCCACCTCCCCCACCCATGTAGCCACCTCAGGAGACAGCAGCCAAAAGTCTAGGCGGGACCAAGCGTCGTGATGGCACGTGATGCAGGTCCCCGTTCTCTCCCCAGGGTGACGAAGTCTCCACACATCAGTCAGTTTCCCCTCCTCCATCACATCCAGCAACGCCTGTCTCGCCTTCGCATGCGTAGGTCTACTAGCACCCCTTCTGTCCCAATCATCGTCCAACACTACATTGAAATCCCCCCCCACCACTATCAGGTTACAATCGAGCAGCACAATTTGCGCCCAAACATTGCGAAAAAAATCAGGGTCATCCACATTTGGGCCATAAATAGCGGCCAGAACTAGCGGCCTACCCTGCAATGAGCCATGCACCAGTACATAACGACCCTCCTTATCCAGTACACAATGATGTTCTCTCCAATCCAACCCTTTCCGTATGAGGACAGCCACCCCCCGGGCATAGTTAGAGTAGATAGCTGAATATACATGCGACCACCTGTGGTGTTTCAGCCTGGGCGATGGGATCGAGTTGATGTGAGATTCTTGCAACAAGCAAATGTCTACATTGTGTCTGGTCAACATGTTATGCATCAATCTGGCTTTTTTATAGTCCCCAAGGCCACGAATGTTCCACGTCCACAGTTTAACTCCCCCCATGTCTATGGCACATCCAGGGCGACCAGGCCGCCGCCCCGCCCCCCCCCCCACACCAACAGGCCCAGTCCGCCGCACACCCCCGCGCAGCACAGTCATGAGAAGATAGATTGCAACGAGCTCCACCAGCACCGGTAACCAAACACTCAACATCCCCCCCCAACCCCCACCCACGCCAACCCCCCAATCAGGTTGCGCTAGAATCCCATTCGTGCTCTGAATCGCACTTGAGTCAACCGAGAACAAAAACAACGGGAGATTCCCCATGGGGCGAGGTGCTCCTAGCTGACACCCCTGAATACACAGGGTGGCTGCACACTGAAGGTTATACGCGACACCCGAGGGGTGCCCAGCAGCATGGAACAAACAGTACTGGAGTTGTATGCCGTCCAGTACGCCTCAGACCTGTGACACAGTCAACAACCAAGACCCTCCCAATATGAGTAGGTCAGCTCCAGCGGTGCCAGCAGTGTCCTCCATTCCACGTCTCGAGGGAACCAAACAATCCAGCAAATGTCTGCTTTAGTTGAAAGGGGCAACACAGACCCCATTACCCTCAGTCCCTCAATCATTGTCGCTTGTGCGGGCCGCGTCCTCCTCCAACCTCGGCGATTTGCGTCTGGCACCAGGGCCACTGATATGTTTAGCGAACTTTAAGGCTGACTTTGCGTCGGTGAAGAAGTGAGCAGTTTGTTCATGGAAGATTTTCAATTTGGCTGGATATAGCAAGGAGTATTGGACACCGGCCTGCATCAGGAGTTTCTTTGCAGGTATGAACTCCTTTCTGGCAGCCTGGACGAGGGGGGTGAAATCAGGGTAAAATGAGATATGATTCCCTTTATGGATGATCTTGCCTTTTTCACGGGCCATCTGCAGGATGCGGTCCCTGTCCTGAAAATTGAGCAGCTTGGCTAATATAGGGCGTGGGGTGGCGCCTGGTGGCGGTTTCTTGCCCAGTGTCTTGTGCGCCCTCTCCACCGTGAATACCTGGGACAGGTCCGGGTCAAACAGCTCGTGTAGAAGATCAGTCACAAAGACCTCCATCTTTCCGGTGTTGTCTGTCTCCGGAATGCCCGTGATTCTGACGTTGGACCTCCGGGAACGCGCTTCTAGATCGTCCGCCTTGGCTCGCATGGACTCCAGTTCGCGCTCAATATTGGTTATGTGGTTTTTCGCCTGCTGCTGAAACTCGGCACATTCGGTATGCCTGTTTTCTAGGCAGTCTAGCCTTGTTTCGTGTACGTCCACCTTGGACTTGACCGCCTCTAGCTGTGTGGCCATAGCATCCAGCTTTGCGTCGATACTCTTCAAGCTAGATCTAACCTCCATCATTAAAGCGCCAAAATCAATTTCAGCTGCAGGGCTCTTGGGAGGAGACGACGCGGCCCCCGTTTCCGCTGTATGTTGCTTGGCCTTCTGCTTTTGGTCGAAAGTCAGTTTGGGCTGTTTTGCATCCTTCGTGCCCCCCATCTCGGACACGCGTGGGGCGCGGAGTGCAGGCTGTGGTAGGAAGCACTCACCGGTGCGCCGCGTAGGCCCTTAGGACTGACGGGCACAGTTCGAGTCGCCGCAAGAGGGAACTGGGGGGTCAGCAGCCCCAAACCACGGTGGGCTGCCCAGTGTCCTTCGGTGACCCTACCAAGTTCCCCCCACGATCTCCGGGTGGAGGACAGAGCACGGGAAAGGCTCCGGCAGGATCAGGCTGAGGTTGTTAATACGTTTCCGTGCCCGGGAGCGGAGCTCCTGGTATCAGGGCAAGATCGACACCTGTACACCAAACGGCGATCTGCAGGGGCGCAGGGGCACGCCAAGCAAGGGGCTCTCGCAGTGTAGGCTGTAGTGCGCCACAGGTCCGCAGCTTCTCCTCTATCGACCCGGCCGCACCACAAAATGGCGGCGTCGCGCTTCTGTCTCAGCCCCGACCTTCCCCGACCTTCCCCCGATCCGTTACCTCTGTCTAATGGCCGCTCCGCTCCCTTCCGCCGTTCACAATGGTCTCCGCGTAGTGGCCGCCGGCAGCTCCCAGCCCCGCGCCAAGGGCGCCAGAGTGGCCCCCTCTCCGCCGATCTCCGTAGGCCCAGTAATCCCCGAGGCTCGGCCAGGTGTCACCGCCACCTCGGGCTCCACAGCAGCAGGCGGGCTCTAGTATGCGGGCCGGCGTCTCCCTCGGCCGCCAGGTCTCGGCGCGCAGCCACCCGCGAGCGGCAAGGATTCAGTCGATCGTGCCTCCAGACTGCCGCATCAATTACACACGGAAGCCGGGCCCCTCGGTAGCGCTGTGTAGGATAATAAAGGATTTATTTATGTGCAGCCGGCGGAGCTCACTCAAAGAGCGGCCATCTCGCTGCTCGGTTAGCCACGCCCCCCCATTGCTGTAAATGATTAATATTTGTTAAAACATTTACAAAAAGTGTTTTACACATTTTAATAACCTTTCTGATATGTTTTCCCATAAATTCCTATAGGGAGATAGTCTTTTTTAACTTTTATTAGACAGCAATTTTTTTCTATTGCTAACTATATTGAGTAGATGGTGTTATTTGGGGTTTTTCTGAAAGGAAGAAGTCACAATCTGGTGTTGCTGTTCATTGGTAAAGGCTGTGTACATTATCTGTGTGTGTTATTGCTAAGTTTTTTGTGTGTTATACTGCATTTGTAATGCTGTTCGGTATTGTGCAGTTTTGAGATGATTTTAGAAATGGAAGGTAATTTATAGTGTAAGTTATTATTAAGATTTGTGTTGAAAACTACGTTTGTATAGTTTAATGGTATGTAAGTTTTTATTTGGGCATACATTGTGTTATTTCTTTCTCAAAGATGTGCGTTTTTCAGATGTTTCCAAGCAAAGTTGGACATTCATTTTTTTCAGAAAAAGGAAATATGTATTGTTTTTTTAAGACCCAATTTTGCAATATATATTTCCTTATTTTTCACATTTCCTGGAGCGTTTTTAAAAATCTTTTTTCCGGATTTTTATGGAACCTACAGACTGTAGGTTGCTTCAAAGGATTGCTTCTCCCTTTTCTTAATTTTTGCATTTTTGGGGTGCCTTTTATTTCCGTTCTAAGGACTTTTTGGTGGATTACTAATTTTTCCCGTGTGGATTTGGACAGAGATCCGCAGCTACAAAATCGTAAGTTTAATTTGTTTACTCACTAAAGTTGAGAAATGCGATATGCTTCAAATATTTTTATATTGATGTTTGTAATGTGTTGCTTTGTTAAAACATGTGCTGCATTTATACTGGTATGTTCACTTAGTTTGGTATTTATTTTTGTGTTTAATATTTTAATATTTTTTTTAATGCTAGTATTAATATTTTTTATATCAGTGAGAATTTTTCTTTGAGTATTACTAATTCACTGAAATAATAACATTGTATTAGTATTAAAAATATATATATTTTATTTCTCTGTTGAAGTTTATTGTAATTTCGGAGGTTTGTGGTAAGTTTTATATGTGTTATATAGGATAGATTTGACTATTAAATCTAAGTAGCCTAGTCCTTTGTTATTTATAAATATTCTTACTTTGTTTCATAGCATCTCACATATTCTTTTAGTTTGTTTGCATAGCTTAGGGCAAATCTCGGTAACTGATTGTTCTATTCTAAGTTCTTGGTAGCTTTGTTCTTTTTGTAAGGCTTCTAGTAATTTGTATAGTGGAGGTTGGGTTCTGCCTAGTGTGGATTGGAAGGCGTTATGTCATCAACTGCGTTGTTTGTTTTTGCTTCCTATGCCATGGTGCTGTCATAGTCATTTTACCGTGGTATCTGGAATTTTGCATGGCATCTCTGTCCTGACCTATGTAGTCCGCCAACCCATTGCCCTCAAAGTAGTCCATTGGGGAGTAAGTTTTCCTTTGTTATTTTGATAATACGGGCCTTCTATTGGGATGTTGTAATGGTTGGTTACTTCTGTGACAGGGATGTAGGCTAGTGCAATCATTTTCTTAACGTCAAAATCAAATTGGCTATTGGTGGTATATTCCACACTTAGGGCCTCATTATGACCTTGGTGGTTGTACCATCGGGCCACAGCGTCCGCAGTCTAGAGCAAGCCACCAAGCTGGAGGCATCCTGATTGCCGCATTGTGAGTTTACCACTGGCAGCAGTCTTGCGCTGATTGCATGCTTTGGCTCACAGAGAGAGCCTGAAGGCAATGCAGCTGAACTGCAGCGCGTCCACTGTTGTTGCGCACTGTTACCATGCACCATGTCCTGCATGGCACACACTGCACGCACAACAGTGCTGGCATAGGTCACAATGCTCAATAGGCTAAACCGCCCAAGGGTCCTGTTTGGGGCCCATTCCTTACCTTTCTGCCGACCTTTTCATGGTGTGGTCCCCCGCCATGAAAAGGTCGGCGGAAAGGCAGGACGGAATAAACATGGTGGGGCCGGCATCGCCACTGCCTCTATTCCCAGCTGCTTGTCCTACTGCTGAGGAATCCAGGATCCTGGAGGGGCGGCGGTCTTCTGTTATTCCGACCGCCATTGTCATAATCGCACAGTCGGACCAGACGAGTAAGTTGGACCAGCCCGGCTTACATGGCAGTCTAGGGACCTCTGTACGCATAATCAAAAGGAATATTCATGTGTTTAAATCACCATGAATGGTGTATAGTTGATGAAATGGTTTGGGACACATTTTAAATGTACCATCCATCATCCATGTCTGACACAGGGACAATTTTAGTAAGTTGTTATTTAGTAGGAAGGGTTCCTCTCTATGAGTTAATATTAGGTTTGTTGGTATGTCTATCTCACTGTATGTTTTAGGAGTAGGTAGGTTGCCATTTTTAGTGTGTGTTATCAGGCACCGTACGTCAATATGAAAGGACAGGAATGAACCGTACTTAAGCAATACGGTGCATTTCTGTCCTTTCTGACTGTGCTGGCACTGTTATGGCAGCCTAGCACCAACGTAGGCACTTGTGCCCCATGGTGCAAGGGTGCATCCATTGCAGTCAGGATTGTTTTTGGGCAGAAAGGGACACCTTCCTGTGAAAAAACAGGAGAAATTAAGTTATTTTTCCTCATAACGCCTCACCTTGGGAGGCGTACAGATTTGGCGCTTCTCCAGTTTTACAACACTTTGTAAATCTGAAGCAACATCAAATTCCATGGGTGTTGCATGGGAAAACCCAATGCAATGTCCATGGAACACCTCCTGGACGCAGAGTAAGGTGACGCAGCGATTTGGGCTGCGTTGCCTTACTAATGATTCATGAGAATAGAATAGAATAGAATGAGGATTTGTAAGCGCGATGGCTACCCTGAGGCGTCCCAGCGCTATAGAGAGTCGGATGTGGAGAGGCGGAGAGGGGGCCTAATCTGCTTTGTTAAACAGCAGGGTTTTTAGCTTTTTCCAAAAGAGTAAATGGTTAGACTCTGAACGCAGATGTAAGGGAAGAGAGTTCCAGAGTTTAGCCGAATTGTAGGAGAACGACCGGCCCCCCGATCTGGCTCTCTTAATCTTGGGGACTCTGGCCAGAAACAGGGAGGCTGATCTAAGTTGTCTATTAGGTAGATAGGGAGAGATCAGAGAATGGCGCCCGTTTTCCAGAAGGCTCGATGGGCAATACATAAACTATTGAATGATATTCTTTCCCTGATTGGGAGCCAGTGAAGTTTCCTTAATTCAGACTTAACAGAGAGGCGGCGAGGGATCTGGAGGAGAGTTTGTGCCGCACAATTCTGAATAACCTGGAACTTGTTTAAAGTAGCCTGGGGGGCCCCTAAGTAGAGGGCATTCCCAAAGTCCAGACGAGACAGAACAAGGCCCTGGATCATGACTTGTCTAGCCTTGAAGGGTAGTAAAGGAAGAATTTTCCGAGTGAGCCTGAGTATGCCGACACAGGTTGCTGAAAGTTTGGCTGCCCGATAGTTAAAGTCAAAAGATTTGTCCAGCCAAATACCCAGGCTCTTGATTGGGTCCTTGGGAGTGGGAATTGGTCCGAGACATGCTGGCCAGAGAGGGTTGATGATGTTGTTAGAGGAGTTACCTAGGAGCATCATCTCAGTCTTGTCTCCATTTAGTTTGAGACAAGAGGATGTCATCCATGAGGTCAATACCTCTAAACAGTCCCTCAAATTGTTGTTCGCCTGAGTGTGGGGTTGATTTAGGGCTACCACTAGCTGCGTATCGTCCGCATAGGTCACAATTTTTATCCCGAAGGGGCGGACGTTCTCAGCAAGAGGGCTCATATAAATGTTAAAGAGCGTAGGGCTCAAAGAAGAGCCCTGTGGCACACCGCAGTCGAGCGGTTTGCTGGGAGAGGTGACATCTCCCTCGAAGACCTGGAAGGAGTGGTCAGACAGGAAGGATTCAAACCACCTGAGAACTTTTGTTGAGATTCCTAGGTTGGTGAGTCTTTGCAGTAGGATGCTATGTTTTACAGTGTCAAAGGCGGCACTTAGGTCCAGGAGGAGAATGGCTGCAGTGCCTCCCTGATCCATGATCCTTCTTGCCTCCTCTGTCACAATGACAAGGGCGGTCTGAATTCCATGCATGGATCTAAATTCTGTCTGGGAAGGGTCAAGCAAATGATTGGTTTCAAGAAACTCTGTCAGTGTCTTATTGACGTGCTTCTCTAAAATCTTGCGGAGCCAAAGTAATAAGGAAATTGGACGGTAGTTCCCAGAGTTATTTCGATCCAGGTTAGGTTTTTTTAGGAGGGCCTTAACCCTAGCCCGTTTCCAGAGAAGCGGGACTGTCTCGGTAGCTAGGGAGGCATTAGGTAAATCAAGAATAGTGGGGAGAATATGTGTGGTGACTGACAGCAGAGAGCGCGGGGGTGCTGGGTCATTGGGGGAGCCAGATTTAACCTGAAGCATAATGGGCTGTAGCATGGAACAGTCGAGAAGGGGAAGGTTATCAAGTGTTACTTGGGGAAGAGGCTCTATCTCGGAAGGTTTAATGGCTGATGTGGGGATCTGAGTATGAGGAAAAGAGGTGTAGATAGTTTGGATTTTATTATAGAAGAACTCTGCAAGATCATTGCAGCGGGATTGGGCATTGAGGGGATTAGGGGGTTTCTCTGGAAGTTTTGTGAGGGTCTTTACAATTTGATAGATTTCTCTAGGCTTGGAGGCCGCTGCGTTGATCCTGTTTTCGTAAAAGGCCGCTTGCGAGTTTATAATATCATTTTTATAAGATTTTATCGCCGCTCTATATGCGGTTTTCCTGGGAAGTGAATAGTCCAAACGCCATTTCCTCTCCAATTTTTTACATTGACGTTTGCTGTCTCGCAAGTCATGGGAATACCAGGGGGCCGTCTTAGTGCCGCGCTTAGGCTTAGTGCATTTAATGGGAAGTACAGAGTCCAGAGAGTGTGAGATCCATCTATTGTATTTTTCGTTAGCTAGAGTAGGGTCAGGGTTGGAGATTGGTTTGGACGCTTCGAGGGTCACTGCCCATTCAGCTTGGGTAAGTTTTGACCAGTTACGTTCCTTCCGAGTGAATGTAATGGAGGAAGGAGGGATATGTGCAGTGGCCCAATGAATGGGAATCAGGAAATGGTCCGTCCATGGCAAGGGGGAGGGGTTTCCTACTAGTAAATCTGTGCAATTACTGAAAATAGGATCCAGGAGGTGACCCTTGGAGTGAGTGGGTTTCACTACTAATTGTTGAAGCTGTAAAGCAGCAAGACCAATAGTCAGATCTGAACCGTTATGGTCAGTGATACCATCAAAGTGGATGTTGAAATCCCCTAGGAGTGTGTAATTTGCTGAATTACACACAAGATTGGCCACCGAGGAATACAGGGCATTAAGAAATTGTCCCATGATCCCTGGTGGGCGATATACAAGTGTCTCCGAAAAAGTACTGGTGGGGGAAAAGTCAAGAGAAAAAGCTAGGCTTTCACAGTCGGGTAATGGATTTGAAAGGCTGCGGCAACTATAGCAGTCCTTGTAAATATTTGCTAGGCCACCCCCTCTTCCAGTAGAGCGGTCTAGACGTAGGATTTGATATTCTTTGGGTAGGGCCTGGATGATGTCCGGTTCTGACTCAGAGTGAAGCCAAGTTTCTGTCAAAAAGATGGCATCTGGGATTAGTTCTTCTAAAAGCAGGGATACCTCTGTGGTATGTTTAGGGAGTGATCTACAGTTCAGAAGGTACATACTCCGTTGAGTACTTTTAACTGTGGGGTCGAGGGAGGGTTGAAATCCACAGTACTGGCAGAATGACCCTTGTTCTGCGGGGCTGCATGTGGGGAGGCATAGGAGTGAGGCCTTTCTTCTTAATTTCATTAAAAATTGTGAGCTGTACCTCCTTATATGAGTGGTGTGGCGAACAGGGGTCGTGGCCCCGGCCGGCCGCGGACGGGCGCAGACGGGCTTGCCTTTGGCGCGCCCGCTGCGCGTGCCTGCTGTGCGCTCGCCCCATGACCTCAATATTAGCGTGTGGGAGTCAGACGCTAGACTGCTCCCCACGCTACTCTCAAGATGGCGGCCGCGCGAAGAAACAGGTGGACTACTGCTCTTAAGAGTTGTTTGGAATTGGCAGAGATTTCAGAGCGTCCTGATTTAAGGTAAAATACGTATTCTTTATGTTATTAAAAGCCCAGCATAAATGAGAACACAGAGGGAGGTTAAAAAGTAAAAGATTAAAAGTAAACGCTACCGTTTTAAAAGCAAATCAGGTAGGAACGTCTCCACTGCTTCACACACACACAACCAGCCTCCGACTCCCGGCTCAAGCCTCAGGAGATGTGACAGTGCGCGCTCACACCAGAACCTCAATTATAGCGTGTGGGAGTCAGACGCTAGACTGCTCCCCACGCTACTCTCAAGATGGCGGCCGCGCGAAGAAACAGGTGGACTGCTGCTCTTAAGAGTTGTTTGGAATTGGCAGAGATTTCAAAGCGTCCTGATTTAAGGTAAAATACGTATTCTTTATGTTATTAAAAGCCCAGCATAAATAAGAACACAGAGGGAGGTTAAAAAGTAAAAGATTAAAAGTAAACGCTACCGTTTTAAAAGCAAATCAGGTAGGAACGTCTCCACTGCTTCACACACACACAACGAGCCTCCGTCTCCCGGCTCAAGCCTCAGGAGATGTGACAGTGCGCGCTCGCACCATAACCTCAATTATAGCGTGTGGGAGTCAGACGCTAGACTGCTCCCCACACTACTCTCAAGATGGCGGCCGCGCGAAGAAACAGGTGGACTACTGCTCTTAAGAGTTGTTTGGAATTGGCAGAGATTTCAGAGCGTCCTGATTTAAGGTAAAATACGTATTCTTTATGTTATTAAAAGCCCAGCATAAATAAGAACACAGAGGGAGGTTAAAAAGTAAAAGATTAAAAGTAAACGCTACCGTTTTAAAAGCAAATCAGGTAGGAACGTCTCCACTGCTTCACACACACACAACCAGCCTCCGTCTCCCGGCTCAAGCCTCAGGAGATGTGACAGTGCGCGCTCGCACCATAACCTCAATTATAGCGTGTGGGAGTCAGACGCTACACTGCTCCCCACGCTACTCTCAAGATGGCGGCCGCGCGAAGAAACAGGTGGACTACTGCTCTTAAAAGTTGTTTGGAATTGGCAGAGATTTCAGAGCGTCCTGATTTAAGGTAAAATACGTATTCTTTATGTTATTAAAAGCCCAGCATAAATAAGAACACAGAGGGAGGTTAAAAAGTAAAAGATTAAAAGTAAACGCTACCGTTTTAAAAGCAAATCAGGTAGGAACGTCTCCACTGTTTCACACACACACAACCAGCCTCCGTCTCCCGGCTCAAGCCTCAGGAGATGTGACGCTCAAAGGCCGCTCAAAGCCACGCTGGGTGGCTTTGTGTGGCTTCAAAAATCTTTATGAGATCCCTGTTTCATGCATGCACCATTTTACATGGTGCAAAAGTGACTCAGGGATCTCATCAATAAGCCCCTGGAATACGATTGATCTGAACTTTGTAAATGACGTTCCTAAATACTAGAATAAGACCTATCATTACCTCCTCATAAGTCTTCCTTGCCATATGACTAACAAAATGGCTATTCCATACGGCAGATATGCCTGGATGTGCTGCCCTTACCGAGATTATGAAGCCCTGCTTTAGCGGGCTCATGGCCTGGAGGCTGGGAATATGGTCAGCAGCGAGCTGAGGGCAGCCCCCATGTTGTTTGCTGTCTTCCGGTCCTAGGATGCTTGTTTCCAGTCCAGGGAGGACCTGGCCTGGCAGTTCAGGCTGGACTGTTCCCATTGGGCGCAGGGTCAAGACTGATTTGCATATGGCTGGGTCCAAACTGGAATGGTATGGTGAGCAAAAAAACGATGGATTTAGGGCCAGATCTCTGTACTGGGGTGAATGTATGACATTGTTCTGCATTCTGTCCATCAATTGTTCTTTTTGTCTTCCGGGATGCAGCATCTTTGTGTGTGGGTTCCGTGAGCTGATGGTTTGCTATGGCTTTCTCAGGTGCTCGTAAGTTCCTTCACCACCCGTATAGAGGTTTTCATGTCTAATGCGGACGGTAGTGTTGAGAGCAGTTTTTCAGTGACGTGGCAGTGAGGTGCTGCACAGCTTTGGACCAGCAGTTGGAGTCCCGTCGCTCTCAATCCAGGCTTTACGGTTGCAGTTGGGAATACAGCTGCACGAGTTTGCTACACAGATGACCATGCATGCTGTTTTCTCTGTGTTAAGTTGCTGGGTTTGAGAGTAGCTGGCAGAAATTTCACGGCACTCTTGTTGCTTGAGGCTTGTGTTAGCCTACAACCTGGGGGTTGATTTAGTCTGAGTTTTTGGCTGTGTGCAGTCTGGTTGAAGGACCGGCTGAGTCCCCCTCTCCAACAGAACCCTTCAAGCAAGTTAGTGCTCTATTCCTCCCATCTCTCTCTATAATGGCCTACCTCCTTCACCCCTGACCTAGTAAAAGAGGAGGAATGACCCACCCGACTTTCTGTTAGTTTGCCACTTTTGGCCCAGTAAAGTCAGGTTGTGGGCCTTCTCTTTCCACCTAGGGTAGGTGGATTATACTGGTGATCATTTTGGCTTATGGGACACATGGGTCAGAGGTGTCCGCCTGGATACTGAGGAGGTCTACTGTAGTATTTCTGTCTCCTGGACTTCTTTCAATGGCACCTTGATGGAGGACGTTTGTAAGGCTATGTTGTGGGCCTCTCCTCACTTGTTCTTGGACCACTTTTGGGTGGTGTTGAGTGGTTCATCTGCCTGGGATTTTGCTGAGGCTGTTCTGCCGGCTGGCTCTGCCTGCGATTGACTGCCACCCTGCTGTTGGGCATCTGTTTGTTTTTCCTCTGTTTGTGCTGTTTGCATCAAAACATTGTTTATGCTTCGTATTTTTGTTTCTGTTAGTTTGTGAAGGCCATGAAGCCGCATGGGCTTTGGTATTTGCTCACTATGTTAGTCATGTGGCGAGGAAGACTTACGATGAGGTAATGCTCCTGTTACTTACCAGTAATCTTCATTACTCCGAGTGCAGTCTACCTCGCCACATGAGTTCCCATCCCTCCTTTCTCTGTTTGGCTGTCGGCTTCATGTCGTTTGGGTGCTGAGGCTTGGTACTTGAACCATAAGGGGGTGAGACATGCCTCCTATTGTACTAGGTCAGGAATGAAGGAGATAGGCCATGTTAGGGAGGGACCTGAAACAAGGAATGTTCAGAGCCCACGTGGAACCTGGGAAACCTCTGTGATGAGGGATGGGTCGGAACATACATATATAAATCCAATTGATCCAGGGATGCCATCACCTCCCCTTGACTCAGAAAAGAAAGAATCCCCTGTAAAGATTACATTCAGACTCTAACATATGGAATAGATAGAGAAAATTATCTTTAAAGCCAACACTGAATTGAAGGCACCTGATGCCTACCTGCAAGTAAGAGAAAGGAATACACTCCCTGACCCCTCTAATGATGAGGAACCAGCTCTATTGCCCCCTATGAGAGCAGGGGTTGAATACCAGCTGAAGGACAACCCTCTCCATGGGAATGGATAAGAAAAGGGGAGCGCACAACAAAAATCTGGGGTTTGATAATCGAAAACCACAGTGTAGCCATTTCGAGGATCAGCAACACTCCTCGATCAATGAGCAACCATTTCCAAATGTCTAGAAATCTTAGCAACTATTGCCCACCGGGCTTTGCAAATGGGGTTGAGCTGGCAGTCAGGAATTAGAAACCAGCAGGCAAAACCAACTGACTACTGAGACCAGGATTTATATGTGGAAGAGACTTCCAAGCCGCTTCCCCATCCACAAGAAGCTGGATAGGCTCTACAATCCATCGACTGACCAACAGGCCACAAGCTACCAAAGAACAGCACCCTAAATGACCTACACAGGGCCAACAGTTTCCAGTCCAGCACAAGCGACAGCACCATCTCCCCCAATGGTGTGCCGAACAATATTACCCCTAAAAAAGGATTTACATCAGCAGATCTCATGTGCTGCATTCGCCTTCCAATACCGCAACCGGACCTGTAGTCTATCCACAAATGGCAGCGCCTGTGGAGGCTACCACTGCCGTCAAGGAAACAAACTAAATGCCTGACAACATCCAGGGCAGATAAGCCAGCATTGACAGTGGAGGAATGCTCCAATAGCCCTGCCTGACTCTTACAATCCATTAATAGGGACTAGTTTGCAACAGATATGCAGAAGCTCGAATGGAGAGATTGGTGGCAGCATAGGACCCCTAAGCTGCCGTCTCCACCCTGTCGTCCACGGGATCCAACAGGGAGGCATCCACCGAAAAAGAGAAGGTTGGGACAGCAAGAACTTGTCTGCAAACATATAATTGGAAAATACCTTTGTCAGATACAGCGGAAAGGTATTCCAGCCAACCACCTGCCACTCATTCGCCACAACCTCCTAACTGAGGCGTGCACAGGAAGAGACTCAGGGTCCCGACTCTGGTACTGCACAAACAAATTCACTGTTTCATCCGACACCTGAGGTAATGCAACGGCCAAATTGTATTAGAACTAGTAGACGGCACTATGCTCTGGTTTCTTAAGAGAGGACGGACCCACATGCTCATGAAAGGGAGCTAGCAAAAGAACAATGGTATGTACATGGCCTTTTGGTCCAGGGAAGGATAAATATTTCCAACGAGGGGATGAATTAATCATTACTCCGTTGACGCAAATCAATTTTGGAAAAACCTTATGTAGGAAGGGATGCAAGTGAACATTGTAAAACAGTTAATTTTTTAAAATAATATTCACTGTAACAATATATGTGGATAAAGATCCAGTGCTCACAATTTAGTGAAAAAGACGTGATGTGGTGAGAGAAGAAGAACTTTAAAAACATACATCGCATTTTCACATTAAAAACCAAAAGAAAAGAAAAGGAAAACTCCTTATAATTGAATTCAGATCTTCATCAGGACAGAGATGTGAGCATACGATATTCATGATAGCTGAAAGATGTGAATTTTTGGCTCGACAGGTGGGCTAAGGATTCAGATTACAGAACTTCAAGAAACCTGCGTTAGCGAATAACATGTCTGGAAGGGGGCAGCATCATGGACTGTGGAATTCCAGTGTGTGTTGATGAATAAGGTCAAATTAGGAGGGGACATGGAACCAGGGTCGCGAGGAAAACTGGAGCGTGACAATTACTGCTCCCTTAATTGTTCATGAAATTAATTCGGTGTTACCGCTGCAGTCAGTTGCCAAAGGAGGGGACAGGCAGCAGCTCCATCTGTGCACACAGGGACAATAAAGGGAGCAGTAATTGTCACGCTCCAGTCTTCCTCGGGACCCTGGTTCCATGTCCCTTCCTACTTTAACCTTCTGGGCTCAGGAGCTCGATTAATTTGACCATATTCATCAAAACACACTGGAATTCCACAGTCCATGACGCCGCTCTCTTCCACATTATTCGCTAACACAGGCTTCACGTGACTTCTGTAATCTCAATCATTAGCCCACCTGTTGAGTCAAAAATTCACACCTTGCGGCTATCACGAATACCATATGCTAACATCTCTGTCCTGATGAAGATCTCATATTATTGAGATCGAAACGTCGACCCTTCTACAACCAAACTCCCTAAATCGTTAGAGAAGTCTCTGTCTGTGACTATTTGGGCCTAACCCTCAACGAGAAAAAGGAGTGGGGTGATCAAATCAGGAAGGTTTGTCTCAAGTTGACGCAAACGTCAGGGGGCCTCACGAAACAGCAGAGGAAGTGTGTACGAAAGATGCTGGGGCCGGTGCTGGAAATCTATAAGGTGCAAGTTAGAGGGGCTGCCTTGTACGGAGCCGAATTATGGGGCCATAGGCCAACCGAACAACTTGCAAGGATTGAAAACTCTTTCCTAAGACAGCTGGTGGGTCATCCTAATAGCACCCCTTTACCCTTTAACTCCGCTCCGAATGGACCTGGGCGTGAGCCCAATGGCACAGGAGGTAGCGCTCAGACCCCTACTTTATTGGCACCGCCTATGGAGTACCCTAGAGTTATCCACGTATAAGGAGGAATTGAGGGAGGTGGCCAATCTCAGGTGGGCTAGCAAAATGTCCTGGCTCACCTACATTAAGAACTCCTTTGTAGCCATTGGAATGGGAGATTTATGGAATAGCCCGGTAGAAAGCTCTCTGGTTACACCAAGAAAAGTCCTGATAAAAAACATTAAGGATCACCATCTCAATTTACTCCAGAGGGGCCTCAGGACAGGCACACTTACTACATCCTTTCTAGATGTCAAATTCCTATACCTCCTAGAACTAGCCTCAATGACATACAGCCCTTGTGCAGTTCAGGCATGGCTTACTCCCCTTACATGCTGTCACCTATAAGTGGGGGGGGATAGTCAGACGAAAGCTTGTCCGTCTTGCAAAAAGTGTACGGAGACCGACTTGCATGTGTAGTTTTTTTGCCCTATCTACAAGGCTATAAGGGCTCGTTGGCTAAGCCAGCTTTGCAGGAACCTTGGAACTCCCCATTGCCTACAGGCCTATAGAATCCTAAAATACGACACTGGCATGCCAATTGTTTATTCTGTCTCCAGTTATTTGTTCTCAATGTGGTGTGCTCGTTGCGCAGTCCTAAAGAAAGTATAAGTCTAAACTGCCCATCCTCTGCATTTTCTAAAGACCCCAGACACCTCATTTTATTTAGTCTGACCTCTTAATACATTCGACTTTGTATTTTATGATTGAGATACTTAATGCCTACCAAGCTACTTAATATTTTATTTTTTAAATTTTTTAGATGTTTTTATATTTATGAGTACACAAACATTTTTATATGGATAAATTGTAATGAATTTGTAAATGTTTTATATATGCTTTTAAGGTCCTGTAAGGCAGAAATAAAGCTTCTTTTGACTTGACTTGAAATCTCTTGAATTAAATCATAAGGAGTTTTCCTTTTCATTTATTTTGATTTTTGTTGTCAATGCGATGCATGTTTTTAAAGTTCTTCTTCTCTCACCACATCACGTCTTTTTCACTAAATTGTGAGCACAGGATCTTTATCCACATACAATGTTACAGTAAATATTGTTAATAAATTAACTGTTTTACAATGTTCACTTGCATCCCTTCCTACATAAGGTTTTTCCAAAATTGATCCACGTCAAAGGAGTAATGATTATTTCATCCCCTCATTAAAAATATTTATCCTTACCTCGACCAAAAGGCCATGTACGAACCATTGTTCTTTTTATAACTATCAGAAACCCAAGGTTCCATTGACAGGGTCCTCTTGTTCTGTAATACACACCTGAAAGGGAGCAGCCACAGCAGACTGAAATAAAAAGTAGTTGGTATGCAAGAGTCTATCGAAAAACGTATGGCAGCTGTTGTAAGTACAAATTCTAGCCTAAAATATAATGTATATGACAGCAAGGGCGTACAAATGTGCAGGAGGCGAGATAATTACAGTGTTATTCAGGCTTTAATTATAGAAGCAGCCGCAGCCAGCAGTCCCGAACTCAGTGCGACCATGCACTTAAAGAGTATGGCCCTCATTATGATGACAGACAAACTGCCACAGGCAGGCCATTGGTTGCGGTCTGCCCGCCATCTAGGGCATCAGTTTGACCGCTGCTTAAAAGGCAGCTGCTTGGACTGTAGAGGTGGGGGCTAGGACTGCCGCCTCCTACAGGATCAAACATCCTGTGTTAAAGTGAGGCAGTTGGTCAGACACTTTGCTTACTGTTCTTAGAAGATGTCACCTCTAGGATTAGCCAAGTCAAATAAATATTGAGTCTCAGGGATGGAAATTAAGATCATTTGCAATGGGAATATTTTCTCCCTGAATACTGTCAGGTATGATTTTCAACAGAAAAATTGACCAATGAGCAGGGTGGTTGAGGAAGGATTGGGTATTTGGAATTCTGAGCTGGTATGAAATTTTCTGATGGATTGGGGGCTTGAATGATACAATCTAAAAAATATATTTCTTGGCTTCCCTGATTTTACACTTGTAGATGTTTGCCAAATTCGTTATACTCAATTTTGTTTATATTATAGTGTTTCTATCAGCATCTTTCCACACCCCTAGGCTGAGTGTTGTTAATACAGCCACAACACGGAAGATTTGTCTCTTTACATGTTTTGCTTGGCGTTTTGGTGCCGTATAGACTGGCACTGGTGTAAGCCAAATAGAAGTGAGTGATTAAAATTACTGAGAAGAAAGTCATGGTCCACTTATTTAATCATTGTGTTGGAATTAGATAAGATTTTTGTGAAAGCAGATGAAGGTGTTGCCAGTTACACGACAGTACCACGTAGGTGGCAGTAGGTATTGACTACCTGGAGAGAGGATGACCTCAGTAGGGATGCCATGGTGATCCATCCAAATAATTGGTATGGGTTCTCCTTCTTGAATTATATTGGTGTCTGCAAAGATGGGGCCTAGCAAATGTTTGGTTTCATTAGTTGTTTTAGTGCATAGGAGATGTACATCAGTGATCACTAATTCATTCAGAAATGTAAAGGCAGTGATCCTCTGGGATTACAGGCACAATCTTAGATCTCCTAGCAACATCAGATTCAGGTTTATTCATGTCTTAATTACTTAAAACCATACATGCAAGAGAAAGTGAAAACATCACTATCAAATTAGTGTAAAATATTCTCTAAAAACCCCTGCATTAGTCTGTGTGCCAAACGTAATTTAAACATGAGTAAAAACCCTGTAAAAAAGGAGTAAAACAATTGTCCGGTTACAGGCTACATCGGATGCCGAGTACCGACGGAGAGAGCGGTGCCCCCTTCCTGAGCTGTCGCCAGGTTGAGGTGGAGTCTCTTACCCAGCAGTTGCAGGTAATAATTCCTCATGAAGAAGACGAACTTGGAATAGCGTCTATTTTCTGTATCCTTTTTGTTTAGTCACTTGAGCACATAAGCAGCAGCATCAATATAGGTCCTGATTAAAGCCTAGCCCAACGGAAGGGCATTTAGGCTGAAACATGTTGACCATCATTTTCAAACCATAACGCTGGTGCACTGCTTTTAATCCTGGCAGTGGGTGTATCGAAATAAATAATACTTTTTACGCTCACTAGCTAGTTTTAGTTTCACTTTCCTCACATTAGATTTTTTCTTTACTCTGCACCCTCGCTCACACTGATTCTCTTCATATGTGAATTGAGAATATCCTATTAGAGTAGGCACCTAAAACATCCCTGAGTTCCTCCTTCTCAGAGAGGGGGCTGTAGCCCTCAAAGGAACTAGGCGTTTCCTTTGAGAGGAGAATCCCATATGATGAAGCATGTCACCTTTGGTGAGTGAGGGATTTCGTCCTGTAAAGGGAAGTGCCCACAGTTAGGTCTGTGCGCTATAGCCAATGGTTCTGTGCTGATTATCTCAGTAAATATTTAGTAGTGGCTCGCCACACACATTTCTTTCACTTTTTGTGACGCACCAGCGGTGTAAAAAATGAGCCATGTTGTGCCATATTTACAAAGTGACGCATCGAGTTAGATGCATCACTTTGTAAACCCCTGCGCCAAATTATACCTGCACCAGGTATGATGTATTCAGGGGGGCGTTCCAACGCAGGAAAGGGTAGTAGAAGTGACGCAGTGAAATCTATAAGGTTTCACTGTGGCACTTCTGGGACGCAAATGCGTCAATTTCTTACGCCTGCCTCATGGCAGGCATAAGACTGATGCAGGCACATTTAACATGGGACTTACCTATGTGTAATGACCCTTTGCTGGAGTTGCGTCACGTTTGTGACACACACCAGCAATGCGTCATTTTTGCGCCCACAGATACGTCAGAAATACTGAAGTATCTGTAACTCCTTGCAACAAGATGCGTCCTACTGTAAGTTAGTGATGAACCGGTAAAAGTGCCTTCAAGGGTTTTGTTTACAATACTTAGTCATGCAATTTCAAACTCTCAATCTAGTACAAGCTTTCATCAATTACTTGTTATTCAATTGCTTTTTGTAAAGATTTATAAATTGTATTTGGTAAATGTTGATCAATTCTAGATAAAATAAAGACTTAAATCCAATCATAAGAAATATGATCAAAAGATATACAAACACGGGTGTATATAAAAAGAAATTTTATATTTCAAAGAATTTATCAAGGGTACTACAAATATACACATACAATGTAACAAGAGGAAGTTGTAAACAATTCAATGGTCCTACAATATTACACTTATATACACTTTTCCTTGTATAAGTTGACTTTAGAAAAAGTGTTAAGTTCGACGTTTCGGTCTCTCATGCAATCGTCCATGAGACCATCTTCAGGACTATTGTGTACTATTTGGATGACCCCTGCGATCGATTGGAGCTGATCCTAGTAACTGCCAAGTGATAATGGTCAATAACGATATGTGTAGACAGGATCCGTCTTTGTTGGATACCTGCTATTTCGAATGTATGGAAAATCGTCACAGTCAGGTAAAACTTGTAAGACTCGTATCTTTATTCGGAGTCCTATAATTTAATTCTTTAGAGTTGGACTTCGGTTGTGAGTGAATCTGATAATTAGAATCAGCCAGCGAGGTTTCCACAATCATGCATCAGATGTATGACACATCATTGGTGTCTCAAGGAGGGCGCAATAAATAGTGGCGCATCGCTGTTTTCTCGCAGCGATGCATCACTTTTCTTAAATTAAGCCCCCAGTATTTATTTGGAAAAACCAAACTCCAGGCAGATTGGTGCAGTAGAACCATGTTCTGGAAGGTTGAAAACCAACATATAGGTGCTAACTAAGAATGTATCCAATAAATCTGAACCTCTCCCAAACAAGGCATCTGATCCATATGCTAGAGAAGGCAATAGTTTTGCGCAAATAACTTTCGTTAAGGGTTCGAAAGAGGGACCTAAACGTTTTTTTGAAAGCTTCAAAAACGCATGGAGTAAAGAAACTGCTTTTGGTTCTATGGACTTCTTGTGGGGAAGAAGATATCAATGATTGTCCACAACCACTCCCTTGTACCTATATTCCTAAGCAGTTTTAATTTGGAGGCTGTTCAGGTACCACTGGCCTGGCTTTTAATATCTTTCTACCTGTTACCATTTTTCTGGTTTTTTCTGGGTTGATAGAAAGCCCATTGCGTTTCCAGTGGTGGCTGGCAACTACTGAGGGTGAGAGCGTGGGCATACAAAAGTAAAAATAAAGAAAAAACAAAATGCACTTACCGATCCTGAAGACTGTGGCGATGTCCTCCTCACTGTAATCTCATCTACTGCTGGGACTGCAATGCAGGCACCAGCAAACTCCCTAGACCATTCGAGGACTGCTCATGTGCTGTTAACCAGCATGCGAGCAGTGCCCTGTTTGATGGGAGCGGCCTCTGTCGCTGCTCCTGAGGGTACTGGATGCCTACACTTGCTCTCAACCTACTTGTCTTAAGACAGGTGGGTTGATAGATTTAAAGTGTGCATGTGTGGCTGGCTGTCTCAAGACAGTCAGCCAAAGACACATGTGCACTTTAAAAAGGTGGAAAAAACAGCTCTCTGTCCACCACTCCTCCCTGAGCAGGCCCCCCCCCCGTCCTGATGCTCGGTTCAGGACAGGATGATTAAATGGTAATGAATTACCATTTTATTTTTTATCTTTCGGGGGGACACATAAGTGGGGCGACACTCCTCCACTCCATTGGAGGAGCCGCCCATGTGCATTTCATGTAATAGTATAGTTTATCCAGAAGCCATCGTAGCCCCACTCTAGTTTTAGATAATAAAAGGGAATTGTTTGTGTAGAGAAGGCAGCTAATTGATTCACCCCCAAGTGTTGTGGCATGTGCATTCACTTCTCCTAAATTTGTCAGGAGGTCAGCCAAAAAGATGTTACAAAGCAATGGGGCTAAAATAAAAATAAAAATTTAACCTGTCCAAGTTTGTATTTTACAGGTTAAGGAGATGCAGTCTCCTAGTTTAACTTGGAGCCAGGTTTTAGAATACAATGTGACAATACTGTTTAATAGGAGGGACAGGATGTTTCTTGCTGCTAGCTTCTGCCATAAAATGCTGCGTGGGACCGAGTTACACGCAGCTTTGAAATCTACAAATCCATTTGTAAGTCATCATAGCCAAGGCCAGAAAATCTGCAGTGGTTCTGATCCCCTCTCTAAATCCCATTTGATGTGGGGGGACAGTATAGTGTTCATTTGCCCAGGACTTTAGCTCATCAAGAAGAAGGCTTACGCAATATTTGGCCTCATTGTCTAGCAAAGAGATTTGTTGATAGTTTCCCGGGTCTGGGGTTTTTACTCCTTTATGTATCTCCAAGAATCGAAGATCTGTACAGGGGCAATGCAGTGATTATATAATGGAGTTAGGAGGGTCTCCCAAAATGGGTTGGCTTTAAAAAATTGTTGGGGCAGGCCATTTGTTCCCGGGGCACCTTCACGTTGACCCCTGTTGATCAATCTGAGGACCTGTTTGCTGGTGAAACCAGTAGTCTCCATGCTTGGCAGGGCATGTGTTGCAGGGGTTCGTAAGTTTGACTGTTCTGTGTCAAGCGTTGTTTTCTGAGTCTGAGGGTCCTGCTTCCCATTTACTCTCATTAGATATTGTTCATGTAGTTGTATGGGCACGTTGGGAATCAATGATGTGATCTACCCATTGGTGCGCAGCTATGTTTGCGTTGTTGGCAACAGGGCATCCAAGGCCACTTTTACTTACCATCTCCCAGACTTTTTTATGAGCTTCTTGACCTGCTAGCATAGAGGAGGGACGTCAATAAGTAATCATTTTCATCTCGTCTAACAACCAATTATTCCTTTCTATAGGCCTTCTGTAGAGCTGAAATTTCTTGACTAGGACCAGCCTCAATCGGATTTCATCTGAAACTTCAAATCTGTTTGTGGAGCTCCTTTTTGATGGACCTTATGGATGGAGGGAGCCTGCGGTGTGGCCTTCTGTTTAGCATCAAGGCATGGGTTCTGCATATGTTTGAAGGGAACTCATCAATTGGGTTTTTGATTCCCATTTCCCATGTCTTGGATGGGCCCAGTTTACCTTTGGCCAAAGATTCCATTATCAGGTGGCAGCACTCCTCCAAGTCCTTCACGGAAGCTTCATTCTAGTTTAATCTCTTTAGGGTTTTTGTTACTGTTGCCGAGCCTGTGTCTAGATTCTAGACTTTTCACCAATAACTGACTTTTGTTGCCTAGCTGCAGGACTGCGGGTTGCGGTCACTTTCTGTGTGGGCTTCTATCTTAAATAAAACCAAATATCTGAACAGGACAAGGATCATAAAGGTGTAGTCTAGGAAGGAGTAAGATTTTGAGGAAGTATGCGTGGGTGCAAGTAGCTGATTCTCTCTTACTTTTCCGTCCATTAGTCGGAGATCTGCATTTGTGCATATACCCAGTATCTGTTCTCCAAAGGGATTACATCTTTTGGTGGAGCGTTTAATTTGGTGGGGTAGGTGCCACAGTTCATCAAGGAGAGGCACCAAATTGTCCTCAAGAATATTAAAAAAAAGGTTTGAGTTGACACATCTGTTAGGAACATATATGCCCCAATATACTTTTGACATAAATCTGTTATTATTGTTTCCAATTTTGGTATGATCTCACATTACATGAGGTGATGTGGATGGCTGTAGATGTTCATAATTATAAGTGGGTCCTTAAGATCGCACACCTAGTGCCTGACTAAAATTCAAGATTCTTATAATGCAATTTCTTCTGTTTTGACATCCAAGTTTTATGAGATACTGAACGCTAGACCACCTTTGGGTTGGACCTTTAACTTCATTTTAGTATCGCAGTTCGGTACTCCAAGTACCTAATCAGTGGTATTGATGTCATACTCCACATTTCCTGCAGGATTATCACATTGAATTGTTGCCAGTAACCGACCACTTATGCATCATCGGTCAAAGTACTCAGCCACCCACCTTCCATGAGCAGACCTTAAGGTTAGTGGTGGGGCTGAATGTGTGCTTAAGCAGCAGTCAATTTCCTGATAGGTTAACTAGAGCGGTTGGCAGCCATAACCAGTCTAAGTCTATCTGCTTATTACTATTTTAAATGTGTCATAGATTGCTTTCTGATTGATATTGCTGCCTAGCTACTGGGGTTTTAGGATGATTATTACAGCCTATTACATTTCTGAGAATTGAAAACGTCACATTAGAGCAACTTCTATTTTGCCTATCTATCATGGGTTTATCACACTGCTGTACCGGATATGTTCTGTTGGAAATCTTGTGAGTTTTATGCCCCGGTTGCTTGAACATTCTTATTCCTGCCACATTTGGTGGGTCTGATCGCTCATGGACCATGTTATTAGTATGAGTTTGTTTGGTTGTGTCCCTCGAGGAGGGTGAAACTCAATAGTTTGTATATCTGCACTGGTTAAATGCACCAATGGCACATGACTTTTTAAAAGCTTCTCTATATTTCCCTTATTTCAATAAATTGTGCGACTTATTGATACATATTCCAAGTAGAGTAGAATCTGGTTTCCTTGAGGAATGCTGGCGTCTGGATTTTGGACAGATGCATTACTTTCTGTAATTCAAATATAGCCTCTGTGTTTCTTTCTTCCTCCAATATGAAACATTAATAAACTACCACACTGCCCATGGACTCACAATCGTGTGGGGGATAAGCTTCTGTTGCATCTAACCAATCTCGCCCTATTTGGGCAGATATATGTGGGGTCCTCTCCCTTTTTTTCCCTTTCCCTTTTCCTTTAGCTATATATATATTTTTTGCTTCTTCATATTTATTTATTTAAATTTTTTTGCTTTCCTTTTGTCTTGTATTATCATTATTCTTTTTCTCTATTATGTTCTACTTTTTATTACTCACTGCTATCTCTTCCTTTAGTACTTCTAATTAAGTGTGTTTTTTACTTTCAACTATTTAGTTTTATCTGTGTAAACCTTTCAGTGTTTATCTCATTAGCAATTTTCACTATCTCTGTAACCATCTTATTACGATGGATTAACATGTCTTTCTTCCTTTTACCACTACTAAGATGGGTTGTTATACCAATCCATTATGGCGGCTAGATTCTACAATGTTTTTGCTGCATCACATGACTGGTGATGTCACATGCCCCAAGACGTCAGGTGATTCACCCGATGCGCGCGTGACGCTTGATCTTCGCTTTCCTTCCCCTTCTTTCCCCGTCGCGTCCCTTATCTTTCCTTTTCTTTTTCGTTTTCACTCTTTCCTTATATCTTCTTTTTTCCTTTCTTTCTTCTCTTCCCTTCTTTTATTTTTTCTCTTCCCTTTCCCTTTCTTTTCTGTTCTTTCCCTTCCCTTTCTTGTATAGTATTTCGTGGTTATCATATTTTTTTGGGGAATGATTCCTTGCCTTATATATAAATCAATTCCTCACGGTTACACACTAGGGATAGGCACCTTAATATCGGTGCTGACGATGTTCTAATTTTTTGTATATACACTTCTTGTTTTATATACGTGTATGCAGTAATTTTATGGTATATGATATATATGAAATGAGTATTGTCTTGTATTGTATTCACTTATGATATAAATGTTGTAATGTTGTTATTTTTGTTAATTTGTCTTTTTTGTCCGCCTTTTCATTAATGGATGAACTCTTCTCGTCTCTGGTAGATTTATAATACCCAACTACCAGATAGAATATATCGTTGTGTCATGTGATGTTCTGTGGTGTTGCTGTTATTTAAATGTGGTCATGTTGCATGTTTTCAGCCTTGAAGAAGTTCCAGTGTGGAACGAAACGCGTTGGCTGCGAATCTTTTTACAAGAAAATTAAAAGAATACTTCAAAAAAATTGTCTGGACCTGGACTTTTACTGGTGCACCTTCCTCTTCTGCTTTATCTTACACAACTGGTCTCCAGTGGAGTCGATCTACGGCGTGCTCCTGGAAGATTTGTGCACAGGAACTGAATTTTTAACTAAACATATGGGATTTAAAGTGCTTAACTTATGGTCAGCCGTAGTTTGTTCTTTTGCATAAAGATCTAGTGGCAGTTTATTTGATTTGACCTTATCGACCAGTTTCTTGTATTCTGCCTGCAGTAGGCCGAGATTAGTGGACATCGTTCCCATGCACGCCTCCAGCGCCGTCCGTGAGTCCCGTATTTCCTTCAAGATTAAATCCAGCTTCACATCGTGTGGATCTGTTCCAGTGGGAGGTATCATGTCATTGTCCAAAGCGTTGGAGGGGTCACTGCCAAATGTGAGCTGCATTTCGCCATCAGCGGCCGCATCTGCTTGTTTGCTTTTGGTGATGCGTCCCATCGCGCCTCGGCATCCGCCCATCCATCTCTGCTCCAGGATGGTTACTTGAGGGGCCAATAGGGCACCATATCCCTCAGTGCGACACCCACAAACAAGTTCCGGTCCTCGTCGCACAAAAACTGCGTCTGCAGACACAAATCCCGCAGGTCACAGGTCCTGAATCCCATTCATGCGCTGATCCTGCACCCCTCGCATTCACCGCCAGCAATGTCGGCCTCTGCGCCACCAATGAGTAGTAAATCAGTCCCAGCAGTGGCAGTATCAATGTATTCACAGCCTGATCCCGTGCACTCCTCCACAATCAGCTCAACAGCAGTTGGAGGGCATCACCAACATCTGCATATGTGGTCGCTAATCCTGGGGGCAGAGGCACAAGCAGTCACAAGGGGGCCCAGCAGCAGTGCTCTGGTCTGTGCATCGGAGGTCAGCATTTACAACAGGCAGAGGCAGCGCGCGTAGGACACTGCAGTGTGGCTGCATGCAGATCACGGCTTCCCATATGCAGTGGGGAGCAGCAATGTCTGACGCAGTACCAGGGGCGCCCTCTCGCAGTCCCACAATTCTGCCCCACAACAGAGGCTCACCTTAGAAGTGCTGAAATATGCCACATGCGGGGGGGGTTAATGTGGCCGCCGACCCCACACTCCGTGATGCCAATATTCCCTGCACTCGCTTCCACATTCATCAGGGCGTGGCTCGTCTCCACCTTCACTAATGCCGGCCAAGCTCCGTCCCGCCCACATCTGCCAGATAAAATGCTCACTGCAGTCTCCCACCGCAACACCGCCGATCAGGCGTATTGGCCGCAATCTTCTCGGCGACTCCACTCACAGCCGCCGTATGCACCACAGAGATTTCAAAGTCCAGCGGGACGGCCTCACTAGGGACGCGACTCCGCCCCTCGCTGTTTCACGGCTCCGATGCCGTTCAGGATCATCGTACTCTTGGGCAGGATCCATCAGATGTACGGCGCTCAAGAACACAGCCGCCGGGTCCAGAAGTGTTCCACCACGACAGGATGGGCGACCCAGACGTGCAGGTCCAGTAAACTGCAAGATATTCTGCTATTTGTCAGGGTAGGGAACGGAGCTCTTTCAGCTCACGTCCTCCATGCTCGGCTGTTGGCCACGCCCCCCGTCCCTCATGTTTTTTATGCCTTACCAGATGCCTTCTCTGTCATTTGCGGTTTCCTCTGCTAGTTGGTTCTTCAAGCTTTGGGTGTGTATTAGCTTTTGTTATTTCCTGCAGCCCAATTGATCGGAGGGAATCCTGGGGCTTACTTGTACCATGTGGTGCGCTGTGTATTAGTGTGGGTAAGGGTTGCTTGACTGAGATCTTGCTTTAGCATTGTGAAACATGTGTTTGACAAATTCTCTTATTTATGTTAGCAACTGGGGAGGCACAATTTATCTGGACAGTTGAACTTTCTGCATGGGGAGTGTGGAGTTGCATCCATGGTCTCCACTTTTTTTTTCTCAAAAATTGGATACATGTTTTGTGATCCATGGTCTACAGTGGTTAATTGCCCCATGATCTGTTTTTTCCTTTCTTTTCTCAGTCTTTTACGTTCACATTTGGAAGGGGGGTTCCTTTAGGTGACAAGTGTGGTTGTCAGGTTAGATTGCTCTCCTCCTGATGAACTACATTGGAGGTCTGGACGAATGCTCTCCACTTCATGTGTGACTTTTAGTACTCCTGCTAAAAAATTTAAAGTGTTTGCACTCTTGTTGTGGGGAACCGCATGTCCAGGTAGTAGTTATGTATGTATTTTAGCTGTGTACGTCATATGGAGTACTAGCGTTGATTGAGGTTCTCAGAGGGTTCCTTTACTTTGTGACTCCTTTAGGTTGCTTGGAATGCTAGGGACCTTAGGTACCCTAAAGCTGAACTTATTTGTTTCGGCTGTACACAATATGAAGGAGCATGACATGGTGGAAGGATCAATGTTGTGTTCTGTTTTTGATGGGACTTCCGATCTCAACATGGAGGTGATCCGATGGGTCACAGGTGTACTTCCATTAACACTGCCACTAAGTAGTATTGTCATAGTTAGGTTTTTTAGGTCTGAAACAATTGACGATAGAACTTCTGGCAAAGTTAAATAAAGGTGAACAGGCACACTTTCCAAGCTCAGCATGCACTGGGTTAGCTTTGAGCGTTTCCTAGGCCCACACAATAAGGAAGTGGAGTGCATCAAGCCTGGTGTCAGATCCGGATACCAACACCGCAGGGTGTTTAATACATCTAGTTGAACCTCTACTTTCTTGGATTTAAATTTTATTGATTGGACAGTAGTGTGAAATGTTGTCAGTAGCATTGGCCAACAGTCGTCTGTCATGCAGTTGTTTGGTTTAGGAGGCATATTATTCACAGTCCCTGTGTCCTCAAGAGGTGGTGTTTCTCTTTGTCAGCCCATGGAAAGACTCAGCATTGTGCCAAGACCTGTCTATTTCATTATGACCCTGGGGGACATGGGCCCTTTTACTTGTTTGCTTGTTTGTTGAGCTGGTTCATGTCACAGAATAATGCTTGCCATCGACTGAGGAGCTATAGTTGATCCCCCATATTTGAAATTCTGTATGGTCGACTTGCTGGTCCTTTAATTAGATGATTCATAGGATGTTGGGTTGTCAGGTCCTGCTCCTGCAGGGTTGTTTTGGTAGTTCTCATAGGAGTGCCCTCTATTTGGCCCTCTCCTTGTGTGGTGATATGCGCAATTAGATGTTGGCTGTAGTTCCTTGTTTCAGCCTCCACTTCCTGCTCGGCTTGTGCTCTTTGCTTGGCTTTCAATTTTATGTTCTGAACCATATGCGCCTTCAAAAAAGTAGTCCCCCCTGCTGATATTCTTTTGGGTTCTTGTGCTGGCGCTTTTGGCCTTTTGAGCACCTTGGCTAATACATTAACGGAGGCGGCAGCTGCTATCAGTCTTGAAAAAGCTGAAGATAGATGGAGTCTAATTATTTCCCACAGCTTTCGGTTTTAGATGATTTTTATCCACATTCTCCACTTTGGGCAGGATTGTTTGTTTGGGGGTTTGTAGGCTAATTTCGCTCCCATAAATGTTATCTGACCTCTTTTGAGGGGCTCTGTAATATAGTGCTTTTAAGTGTTTCTTATGTAATGATCTGCATCCTCTATGTGAATCTCCCTGTACATATGTGTTTCCCTTTGATTAGCACCAAATTTAATTTAGATTAAATTTACAACTTTCAACTTTGGATTTCTCCCTGGGTTTATTCACTTAATTTTACACTGGCGGCGAGCGTGGTGAACAAACTCTACATTTCCAGATAGAAGAAGATCCCAACATCATATACCAACATTATTTCCATCAAAACTACTATTTTTCAACAACTCATGTGAGTGCCTCTATTTTTATTAATTCAGAAGTGAGCATCCACCACATGCCTCACCTTTCCTTTTATTTGTTTTTCTTTTATTTAGAAAGGTTGGGAGGCTTTAATGTGAGTGTTGTAAAAATGCTTCCATACTACTTCTGAATTTTATTTGAGACACTTAACAGTGATCTCTATGCCTTGTAGTGGAATTTTGATTTCATGAGTTTATCTTCAACCTTTTTGAGGACACGCATCATTTGAGAGAGTAGCACAAAAGCTTTACTGGGAAAGTCCTGTTTGGGTTTTGAGGAAAATAAAATATCATAAGGCCTATGTGTCCCCGTGTGTCCCCCCGTCACTCATGTGCACATACATGTAACCAATGTATTTCCCCTCCATGGCCTGTTTATCATGATGCTTATGCTATAACGTGGCCTGCCATGATCCAGTCTCCCATGAGAGAAACGACAAATCTGCTCTGAGGCCTACACGTTTTGCATCATGTTTTCCCGCATTTCCATTATTGTGGCGCAGCCAGAGCCGAAAAGAGGTTTCAGGCCTCAGAACGCTCTGAAAGCTGTAACTGCGTATCCTTGGCCTTGCACACTTGGGCCTCAGCCAAAGGGGCCCTGTCTGAGACAGTATTGAGCACGGTTATCTGCTTACTCCTACCGAAACCACATTCCTGCCTGGAGAAGGAGGGATAAACATGACCCATCTGCAAAGGAGAAAGCCTAGCCTTTCTGTCTCTTTTTGTGCGATTACAAAGCTCACGTCAGTGAAAAGCCCATAGCCCCCATGTAAGACTTCAGCAGTAAACGAAGAAATAAATGCCACATTGGCCCTTGGTGATGGGCAACCTATGTCCCGAATCAGTCCCTGCTCCAGACTTTAGATATCAGATAATACAAGATGTGCTGGTCGCCCTGACACTGAAGGCCTCATTTTCAGACTCCAGACTCCCCGGTTGCATAGCAACCCTTTCACACGTCAGTTACACGTCATGCTCGAGTTGAGCACGAGTAAGGCAAAGTTCCAGTAAAGTTCCAGCTGATCACGCAACCCCCTCCAGGCATCCACCCACCTATGACACTTACCTATTATCATCAAGTGGACGCCCACCTTCACGCCTACTTACACACCCACATGCTCTTATCTCATTCTCTCTTGCTCCGCCTGAAGCACTCTTGCTTACGTATATTATTACAAACATATATATACTGTACTCTGTGAATAAAGTTTAAGAATATCTTTTTGAGAATCCTGGTCCTGATCCCTTGTGGTGATGGAACTATTCTCCCTATAACTCGAGTTATTTGAATAAAGCCCTTTTTGAACCTGATACCACGGACTCAGCCTCTTGCTTCATGCATGATCATATTGATATATAGAAATTCAGAACGCGTAATAATTTATTTACGACATAATGGCGCCCGAACAGGGACAAATCTCCTTCCCCATGCGCCGGAGATGAAGGTCCAGTTTTGCCCCCTTCCACAGCCGTGACGGACTTCAAGTGTACACGCTGCGGTTTTTCCCGCCAACTCCCTCAGGCCAACGAAGGAGACGGACTGCGACCAGGCATCCACACGAGGCGGTGAGGATTGCGGATCGTCCCGACCCAGAGCCCACCCTGCGAGAGAGCTGTGTCCGAGGTTTCCAGAGATCCACCTAAGATACGCCATTCCCTGCGCAGCGTCAAGTGTCCGAGGCCTTCAAGTTCAAGTTCAAGTTCTGCTTCCCGGTGAGTTTCTCATGGGGGTTGCAATAATGACGGGTTCATTTAATGAACACGGTAAAGACGTGTCTCACTTGTGAGACCGGTATGTTCAAGAGCATGCATTCAAGAATTAAAGTCCAAGTTTTCAGGTGCACCGATATAACTGTATGAATGTTATTGTCTTAGTAAGGTTCAGTTAGGTTTGAATGTGTCAGGTTTTTGTGTAAGTTTGTTTCATTGTGATTTTTGGGTTTTTTTTTTTTGTTCATTGTGATTTTTGTTTTCGGTTACATTCCAACATGCCGTTATTTTCAAAACTGCGTAAGATATGTACCAGAAAAGGTGTACTAGAGGAACCAGTTAACATTCCGCCTAGAGACACACCTGGACATTTTATGTACTGTAAGCATGGTTTTGATGCCGTGTTGTTTTTAGAACTATGGGTGGATTACACGAAGGATTTAGAGACAAAATATAAATGGCCCATTACGGGAACATGGGATGCAGAATGCATTATAAAGGTAGAGGAAGAGATATGGAAGAGGAAATCTAGACCTGCTCAGAAGGATGCCATTGAGTTATGGCGCAAGGAGTCACATAGAAGAACAGAGAAAGAGTTCCACAAAGCAGAGAGAAGTAGACAGGAGTCCGAAAAAGCCAAAGAAGAGAAATTACAGGAGGAAGGGGAACGGGTAAAAAGAGAGCAGGCTGAAAGAGAAAGAAATACTGCCGTTGCTGGTATTTATCCCGTCCTTTCAGAGGAACTAGCAAAAGTGGCCCCAGTAGAGAGACCAGTTAGAGTGCCACCGCAAGTACCCCGAAAAATAAAACAAACAGCATCCGAAGAGTTCATTAACACCTACTTAGAGGAATCCCCACCAGCATACGTAGACGGATCTTTCCCTGCACCCCCAACGCAAGAACAACTCCAGGAGCTCGAGGACGGCGGGGAGGGAGGATCCGGGGCAACATCAGGAGGGGGGCCGACAGTAAAAGTAGACATCTCCGAATGTATATATGACCCAGATCCAGGGAAGGGCAGAATGCTCGTGTTTTCACTACGGCTTAGACGAGCAGTCGCGGATTTGGAAAAATTACCAGATATGGATAAACATCTAAAGAAAATGTACACATTCATAAGAACAGGGGAAGGTCCTGAGTGTATAGCAGAAGCTGTACAGAATAGAAAGGTAATTGTTAAGAACTATATCCTTCGCTTCCTAATTAATTGTCTGATCAGGGAAAAAGACGAAGGCGACGGGGACGTAGACCGTTGTTATATTGGTTGGAGTGATCGCATAGATGCCGGTCAGCATGATAAATCAGGCCAGACAGACAACATGTTGACCAAAATCCGAAAGGCAATAATAGCGTCACACGAAGGAGGCCCGAACGAAACAGCTGAGTTATCGTCTGATGACGAAGCAGGGGACAAAGACAGAATACATTATGTGGGCCGTGCCCGGCGATTCGAAAGGCCCAAGGGCCTCAATCACCGTAAACAGGGAACTGCCATAAAAGAAAGATATTCCCTTGAAAGTTTGTTCCAGATCACCGAAAAAGCGGTGAATAAATGGCTAGGTAACGATCAGCCCCTCACCCCGACCGAAAATGAATTAGCACGATCAGCCACCCTGTGGATATCCCAATATGATATATATAATAATGATATCATAGCCCAAACGTTCTTGAGCCTTCCACCAAACGAACAGCGCATAGCTGGTGTTTACATGGTCCAACATTTGATCACGTTATATGAGAGTCAATATTCTGGTCCTGGTCTATTGTATAAGTTGCTGGACGACATAATACTAGACAGATGGATGAACATGGGTACTGAACTGATTAATGTCATTCTGGATCAGCGACACAAGTATACAGTATACGTGACTAGATCCCTGCTTCCCGCTCCACCCCAGGTTAAGGGACAGTCATACGACAAGCTGAACCCCCTACGAGAGGTTCATCCTGTAAAGGATGCAAACAATGACCTGCAACGGGTGTATGTCTACACCCCCTTGTCGAAATTAGAGATACTGGAAATGAAAAAAATGTTACCATCCCATGATAAAGACCCGGGGGGTTTTCACCGAGAACTAAAGGACATTTCTCGCTTAGGAGAATATACATATGCTGACATCCCAAAGTTATTAAAAGTATTATTGCCTGCTGGTATTTATGAGAAACTGAAAGGACAGGACTGGGAGGTGGGAGAGAAAAGGCTCAGCTGGGATCTGTTGGAAAGAGAGGAAGTGGGAAGAGGCCCGGGGGTTGGTCTGGGTCCCCGAGCTAAAGACCTACCTGAACTCCTTGTACAAGTTTTGCCCAGATTACTAATTACAAAGAAAGAAGACTGGGATGCTATTTCAGCCTGTAAACAGAAACCAGACGAGGACACTAGCGATTTTTACTCTAGGTTTGAGAAATGTTTCACTATCAATAGTGGTCTTAAGCCCGGTAGTGATTCATATCCCCATCTTTTCGTGAGCAAACTAGTAGAAAATTCCCTACCAGAGGTGAAGTATAGGGTACTGAAGGTTGAGAGTACCTGGCAAGCAAACAGCCCTTCACAAATGTTACAGATGTTACAATACCACCAGAACAGAATTAGAGAAGAACACGAACAGGACAAGAGACGCATGAGAGACACAAAGATGAAGATGCTGGTGGCCCAATCGACCCCGGCAAACACAAACACGAACAAGAATAGCACGAAACAAAATAATGGGACTTGTAATTATTGCAAGAAGCCAGGCCACTTCGTAAATGAATGTGCGGTCCTGAAACACAATATAGCGATAGGTAAAACAAAGCCACGATCTTATCCTCCCAAAGAAAATAACAGACATCAGATACATTTCCACCGCCGCCGCCGCCTGTCCATGCACCTGCACCAGCCCACGCCACAACACAAATGTATGAGCACGCTCAGACTAACTATCCAGAATACCAAGCATATTCGTGAAGAAGCCCAGAGAGGGAATTCGACTTGCCCCTTATTCCAGTTCCTGTGGACCAAGCGGGTCCCTATGTGCATGCACGTTTACTAGGAAAGAATAAAAAGTTTTTGATTGACACTGGGGCAAGTAGAACTACCATCAGTCATTCTGAGGTTCCAGGGGCACCTCTCTCGGGCTCAAAGAGTATATCCCTGGGCTTTTCAGGAAAGCCTATTATCAATGAGGTTTCAGAGCCAGTCTCTTTAGGAGTTGGTCCACTAATACATACAACAGACTTACTGCTTACCAAATCATGTCCAGAAAACTTACTAGGCATAAAAACGTTAAAGGAACTGGGGGCAATTATCTGTTGCTCACCAGAAGGAGTGCGACTGTATTTACGTGATTTCAAGGGACATTTTGTTATGAAAGATATCGACATCAGGCTTCAAAATGTACCACAGCACCTATGGGCACAAGGCCCGACTGACGTTGGTTTCATGAACATTACACCATACCAGGTCACCCTCAAGGAAGGAGTGGTGCTGCCATGGATTAGACAATATAAAATTCCACCTGAAGCTGAAGTAGGGTTGCTGAAAATTATCGATGAACTCATCGCACAAGGGGTGGTGATAGAGACAGATTCAAACATATGCAATTCACCTGTTCTTCCTATTCTTAAAAGAACTGATCCCAATGCATCACCTGTCTATAGAATAGTTGTGGACCTGCGAGAATTAAACAAATGTGTGGTGCCACAGTACCCTGTGGTCCCGGACATTTCTTCATTATTGACTGCCATTGATGCGAAGGCTACGTTCTTTACAGTTATCGATCTGAAGAACGCCTTTTTCAGTATCCCAATACATCCGGACAGCCAATATCTTTTTGGTTTCAGTTTAAAAGGCCGCAGCTTCAGATTCACGAGAGCACCACAGGGCTTCACGGAAAGTCCTAGCATCTACAGTCAGGCACTCAAAAGACAACTAGACAGTATTCATATGCCTACCACTACAGCACTGATACAGTATGTAGATGACATTCTCATTACTGCACGATCGGAAACTGACTGTGAAAATGCATCACTCACTGTTTTACATTTCCTGGCTGACAAGGGGCACAAAGTGTCCCCTTCAAAGTTACAATTCTGTGAACAGCAAGTGGCGTACCTTGGGCACTTGCTATCCAAGGAGGGTAGGCGACTGACACCAGAACGTATTCAATTGATTTCTGGCCTTTCACAGCCCAAGACACAAAAGGAGGTACGTGCATTCATTGGCCTCACTTCATATTGCAGGCAGTGGATTCCCCAGTATGCTCACATAGCCAAGCCCCTAATACAGTTGACGACACAGGAGGTAGCTTCTACTAAAGCCCTCCCTTGGACACAAGAACACACTGTGGCATTTGAAGAATTAAAAAGAGCTTTATGTCAAGCACCAGTTCTAGCGATCCCTGATTACAACAAATCTTTTATGCTTTTTGTGACAGAGCGGGATGGAACAGCACTATCTGTCCTAACACAAGATCATGCAGGAAAACACAAGCCCTGTGCTTATTTTTCTAGTACATTGGACCCAGTAGCACAGGCTTTGCCGGCGTGCCTAAAATCTGTTGCAGCAACAGCCTTAGCCATAAGACAAAGTGACTCGATAGTGCTGGGCCACCCCCTGACAGTACAAGTACCACACGCAGTAGAGGTTCTCTTGAACCGAACACAAACACAACACCTGACTGTAGCGAGACTGACAGGTTATGAGCTGACGTTATTTCAACCACACATAGAGATCAGACGATGCAACATACTGAACCCTGCTACTCTTTTGCCCTCCAGTACAGAAACCGTTTCCCCACATGACTGTGTTGAAGTAATACATACCGTGACTAAACCAAGACAAGACTTGACAGATGTGGCACTCCCAGACCCTGACCTAACACTCTATGTTGACGGTTCATGTATGAGGACGGGGGCGGGAGAATTAGTGGCAGCATATGCAGTGACCACTGCTACTGAAATCATAGAGACTAAAAGAATAGACATACTGTCAGCACAAGCAGCAGAGCTCATCGCTCTGACACAAGCGTGCATAAGAGCTAAGCACCTGAGAGTAAACATTTACACTGACTCACAATACGCATATGGGGTAGTTCATGACTTCGGTGTACTATGGAGGGAAAGAGGTTTCTTGACTTCTCACGGGGCCAAGATACAGCATGGCCCCCTTATTCAAGCCCTTCTAGATGCGATACATTTACCAACAGCCATAGCTATCCTGAAATGCAAAGCACATACTAAAGCCACAGATACCATTTCTCAAGGCAATGATCTGGCAGACCGAACAGCTAAACAGACAGCTCAGACCCCACTAGACATGACGAAATCACAGGTACCATTAATGTCCAAAGCCATGACATTCGGGGATCCTTCCAAGGACGTACAAGACATACAGACACATGCTACTCTAGACGAATTGAAGAAATGGTCGGAACAAGGAGGGGTACTGACTGATCAGGGTTGGATGACTAAGGGCAAAGAAACATGGTTTCTTCCTGATTCAATGGTACAAGTGATCATAAATACCGCACATAGTCCTGTACACTTAGGAGAAAAAGCAATGCTAGACAGCTTACAGAATATATGGTTCAACAAGCACCTGCATGCAGCAGCGAAACAAAAGGTCAGAACATGTATGATCTGTTGCCAATTCAATCCAGGTAAAGGCATTCCAATGGAACAAGGTGGATTCCATCCACCTGACCATCCTTTTGAAGTCCTCCAAATGGATTATATCCAAATGGACAGATGCAGAGGTTACAAATATGTCCTAGTAGTAGTATGTTCCCTATCAAGATGGACAGAGGCCTATCTAGTCCCTGATTATACTGCTGTAACTACCGCCAGACAATTGGTACGAGAGTTTTTCCCACATTATGGATTACCGTGTGCCGTATATTCCGACAACGGTCAGCCTTTCTCCTCTGAACTCATGAAACAGGTGTCCCTTCTGTTAGGGTATACCTGGAAGTTCCATTGTGTACGACATCCTGAGGCAGCAGGCCTTGTAGAAAGACATAATCAGACCTTAAAGATAAAACTAGCAAAGATTTGCGCAGACAAAGGTGTAGATTGAATGGTAGCCCTGCCGGTTGCCCTCTTTTACATGCGAATGGTAGCCCATTCTAGAACAGGCTTATCTCCCTATGAAGTGGTCTTTGGTAGACCACCGAATATGTGGGGCACTCCAATGTCTAAAAAGATCACTGATGTTGATAGTAACATGCTGACAGATTACCTGGCTTCCTTGATGTCTGCACTACTCTCTTGTCGTTCGCAGGTTGCTGCCGCCTTCCCTGACAACACCCAGGTCAAGGAACATTCCCTCGTTCCTGGGGATTATGTAGTCATACGGAACTTTGATAGAACGAGCCCTCTTGAGCCGAGGTGGAAGACGCCCAAGCTGGTATTATTGACCACGAGGACCGCTGTTAAAGTCGAAGGACGGAAAGGATGGGTTCATCTTCATCATTGTAAACGCTACTTTGGAAATAACGATTCGTTTAAAAAGGACATAAAGACTTCAGACTTTGAGCCCCCTTTACTAGAAAAGACTCCCCAGCAGGAGTACAAAGCTAAACTTAGATCTAAAAAGTCAGAACCCGTTTGATCAATTAAGTCCACTAGGTGGTGAAGCGGTTGAACATGTATTCTGGCTTGCATAAGATCTTGGATACTGCGGATGAGAAAAAGAGCAAGATGAAAAGCAAATACTGTAAAATATTACGTGGTAGATGTATAGTGACTTTGATTTTTTTATTTTTTCTGTGCATAACTTATGATCTCTGCATATTCTTTGTCTTTTCCTTTACTGTCCCTCCATTTTCTAAACATGACTGAAGCATCCACATTGGCTGGTGAGAAGGTGTTGGGCTCATTGAGTAACGATATTACACTTAGTAAGATTGTCCTGACATTCTGCGTAGGGTTCCACCTCTCGGATGGTAGCTCTCCACTTTGCGGATCATCTACAGGTGGGTGAAGAATTGAAATGCATACATCCCCATTCTCGTAAATATTGGGATGCCACATTTTGGTCAGGAACCTGAAAGTTGGAGGTGAGTAAGGATAGTCCATGGGGAATTTAATATGAGCCTTGAAGTAGCCCCCCTCGTAGAGGGTATTGGGGGGCCCGAAGATCGCCACCTCCCAGTTATAGAGATCCGACTCGTCCACCAGCGTGATCCTGAAACCTTCGACAGGCTCCTCTTGCAGGGACTTGAGCTCCAGCATTAAGGCCTTCTGCGAACTGGTCACCTGCTGGTGTGCCATGGTGGAGAGAGGGCCGCAAGGTGCGGCACGGGATCTTCAGCAGATCAATGGATGGTGGGGGCTCTTTGCCCAGGTGTTTGAAGGATAGGTGGGGTCGTATCCACACAGTCTACGTGAAGGAAATTCTTCGTAACCCAGGGAATTTTGCTTCAAGCAGATAAGAGGGGCGAGCCGTGTACCCCAAGGATGAGTAAAGTTCTTTCACTGGAGATGTGCGAGGGGTACCCTCACCGAATAGTGATTGGCAGGCATCCCAGGCTGAGGAACAGAGGGTGCTCAGTGGCGTCGCCAAACCCGGTTTGTTTTGAGGGCGCTTCTTAGTCAGGGGCCCGGGTTCAGTGATGCGGCCGGGAGGGCAGCTAAGCCCCGGCGTGTGGCGCGGACAGCAGCCGGTGTCCGCGGGAGACAGAGCGCACTTGTTTATGTGTCACAGAGGCACACTGGGTGCGCCGCGGCAGAGCTCCCGCGGGCCCTGTCTCTATTGTTTTACCGCACTTTCCCGGGCCCCGGGGAGCACCGGCACAGCGGGCCGCCGCCGCGGAGCCTGCCACCGGGGGAGGCACTGAGGCTTGCACTACGCATCGGCTCCTGCCGCTTATTGTTGTGCTAATAAAGGCTGAGTTTCCGGTCGTGCCGTGTTTCCGTCCGCGATCGCGCTTTGTCCCTCGCTACCACCCGTAGCCTTCCTTGACGGCGGCCGGTTCGGAGGTTCCCACGTCCCCTGACTATCTTCCCCACATAACGATAATATGTATCAGCTTAATACTACATGCTATTTTTCCTCCTATTGCTTCACTCTTACACTCTTCTACTAATGATACCATAAAGCACACATTTAGTGATCTGCCATCCCATGAGCTATCATATCGACTTGCCTTACGCAACAATACCCTTATTCAGATGCTGCACCATTCACATCAGACTAGCAATGCTACAGACTGCTGGGTCTGTGGCCGACTTCCCCTGTATCAGAAGGTGAAGGGAGTGTTGCCTCTTTTCCCATTTCCATTCTCCCATAATGGTTCTTGCGGAGCATGGTTTGCCTTAATGACATCCATCAACGGTGATGCCAAAGAATGTCAAGACAAGGAGTGTAGGGGCGACTGGGTATGGGGTAATTTGAATAAAGTCATGAATGAAGCATGTTTCCCAGATGAAGAAGGTCTTCCCCAAAGGAAAGGTACAGATCTAGAAAATGAAGAGTATCTGCAAGGTAATGTGACCCTCGACTTTATAGTGTTGAATGTTAAGCCCATACACAATTTAGGTCCATCCTCAATCACAGTCCTGCCAGTAAAAGGGAACTTGTGTGTCAGAAAAGAAGGCTCTGTACATTTGGGGCACAGCGAGTGTAACACTATAATAGTGTTTAAAGACAAAGGAAAGTCTTACTTCAGAGCATCACGACACACCTACTTTATTTGTGGCCAGACAGCCTATGTACAACTGCCCTTAGACTGGGGTGGGACGTGCTATATATCATTTCTTTTACCACCGGTTTTCTTGGCCCCATCGAACTATCATCAAAATCTCCAACTAGCATTTATCAGACACAGACGAGGGCTCGATGCCTCTGGCATTGACCAGACTGAAACAGCTTGGGAACAATATACAGATTTCAACAAAGGATTCTTTTTCTTCATAGGTCCCGTCCAGAATAGTAAACTTATCCGCAGGCTAACAAGGATTCTAGAAACAGTTGCTAATGAGACTGCATCAGCCCTGGGGAACTTGACCCAGGAACAGTCTGCTATGAGAATGGTCATTCTTCAGAATCGTCTTGTTCTTGACGTCATCCTAGCGGATAGGGGCGGGGCCTGTAGGGTCATCGGTTCCAGCTGTTGCGTTTTCATTCCTAATAACGCACCGTCTGTATACAAAGCAATAACAAGACTTCACAAGATTGCCCAAAGCATACACCAAGACCCAGGCACGTGGACTTGGTCCAGTTGGCTCTGGGAAATAGTATCAGCATGGGGATGGAAAGTGTTGACCGTCTGTGGACTAATACTACTGATGATATTCAGTTGTTGCCTATGTCTGCAGTGTGGCCCGGCCATTTGCGGCCTGTGTGCTACTGCACGTGTTCCACATCCCCATTTACAGAGCATTGAAAATGGTAAAATAATGCTGCAAGAACAGATTGACTGTCTCATGAGAATAGATGTGACATGAGGGTCCACTAGGGGACAAGGAGGGAATGAGGAAAATAAAATATCATAAGGCCTATGTGTCCCCGTGTGTTCCCCCGTCACTCATGTGCACATACATGTAACCCATGTATTTCCCCTCCATGGCCTGTCTATCATGATGCTTATGCTATAACGTGGCCTGCCATGATCCAGTCTCCCATGAGAGAAACGACAAATCTGCTCTGAGGCCTACACGTTTTGCATCATGTTTTCCCGCATTTCCATTATTGTGGCGCAGCCAGAGCCGAAAAGAGGTTTCAGGCCTCAGAACGCTCTGAAAGCTGTAACTGCGTATCCTTGGCCTTGCACACTTGGGCCTCAGCCAAAGGGGCCCTGTCCGAGACAGTATTGAGCACGGTTATCTGCTTACTCCTACCGAAACCACATTCCTGCCTGGAGAAGGAGGGATAAACATGACCCATCTGCAAAGGAGAAAGCCTAGCCTTTCTGTCTCTTTTTGTGCGATTACAAAGCTCACGTCAGTGAAAAGCCCATAGCCCCCATGTAAGACTTCAGCAGTAAACGAAGAAATAAATGCCACATTGGCCCTTGGTGATGGGCAACCTATGTCACGAATCAGTCCCTGCTCCAGACTTTAGATATCAGATAATACAAGATGTGCTGGTCGCCCTGACACTGAAGGCCTCATTTTCAGACTCCAGACTCCCCGGTTGCATAGCAACCCTTTCACACGTCAGTTACACGTCATGCTCGAGTTGAGCACGAGTAAGTAAATTTCCAGTAAAGTTCCAGCTGATCACACAACCCCCTCCAGGCATCCACCCACCTATGACACTTACCTATTATCATCAAGTGGACGCCCACCTTCACGCCTACTTACACACCCACATGCTCTTATCTCATTCTCTCTTGCTCCGCCTGAAGCTTTCTTGCTTACGTATATTATTACAAACATATATATACTGTACTCTGTGAATAAAGTTGAAGAATATCTTTTTGAGAATCCTGGTCCTGATCCCTTGTGGTGATGGAACTATTCTCCCTATAACTCGAGTTATTTGAATAAAGCCCTTTTTGAACCTGATACCACGGACTCAGCCTCTTGCTTCATGCATGATCATATTGATATATAGAAATTCAGAACGCGTAATAATTTATTTACGACAGTTTGTTGTGGACCAGTTACACTTCTATGTCGAGAGTGTGGCGTGAAGTTTCCTATCAGCGATAAAGAACTCTGGAAATATTTGACACACACCACGTGAGGGAGGAGTATTGAAACTTTGCTGGGAACGTGCTTTTTTTTTTACTTTGTTGTGGATCAGCTACATTTCTATGTCAAGAGTGTGGCGCGAAGTTTCCTATTAGCGCTAAAAATGGGTCTTGAAATATTTGTTGAGGAACTGTGAGTGAAGTTGGTGAGTTTTGGTCTCATTCGGCATCTTTTAAAAAGACTCTTGCGCACGCACGGCATAACTCACCTAGTTATAGAATTTGTATCCCAGTCTGCATTTTTCAAACGCTTGTGTGCACGCATCGTGTGGTGTGGCGCTCGGCTCCTCCGCAGGAACGTTCCAGTCTTTGTTTCCTCTTCTCTTCGCTTCACTGCACGAATCCTATGACGTTGTTTGGAGTCATCACGACGCATCACGTCAGGAACGCAACGTGTCCTCCATCTTGCGCTCCCTATGATCAAGAGTGTTTCCATGGATACAAGGAAACACAAGGGCTGAACATCGGGCGCATAAACGATAATTCATCGTGGATAAATATGCTGGAGTTCGTTTTTAAAAAGGAAAGAGAAGGGAAAGAAATAAGAAGTGTCTGGTGTCACATCCCCACCTAATCGTTATTTTGTGAATTGCAGTAATTCATATTTACAAGGGGCATATTAATTTGTTGTTATAATTTTCACTACACGTGTTTACTATTCATTAATATCAAGCTTTTTTCCCTTTCTATGGTAGGAGACTAAGTGACATTAAGGAGGCATTAAGTAGATTTAGATTCACATATGAATTGCAGATATTTTGTTTGCAAGTGTCATTGTGTCTATTTTTCACCAAGCTCACCACATGTGTTTACAATTAGTAATCTCTTTTCGTTTTCTATTTCCATTGTGGGAAGTTAAGAGACTTTTAATATTCAATAAGTTGCATAAGAGATCTCACAATATTGCTCTCCTTTAGGTAACTAATTTTTGTTTTTCTGTGACAATTTATTCACACTATTTTTATTTTATTTCATAAATTAATCATTACATTTACATAGAGTTACATAATGCAGAATGTAGCGACACTACGTTTCTTTTCGTCATCCCCGGGTGATCCACCCATAAAATGGCAAAAATGGAAGAAGGTGTTTGAGAGGTATGCGATGGTATGTGGCACCAATCTGAGTGCTGAGAGAAGAACTGCACTTCTATTACATTGTCTGGGATCAGAAGGTCAAGAAGTGTTTGACCACCTTCCTGAAGTAGACGACAATACCTTAAATGAGTATGAGATATGTATTACAAAGTTAGATAGACACTATCTGCCAAAAGTGAGCACCATCTTAGAAAGGTACCATTTTGGCAAGAGAAATCAAAATGAGGGTGAATAGGCGGAAAATTATATTACAGCGTTGAGGAAATTGGGTTCTTCATGCAAGTTTGTTGGGTTGATTGAGGAAAGAATAAGAGACCAATTTATGCTTGGCTGTAACATACAAAAGGTTTGGGATGATATTTGGCAGAAAGACGAGCCTTCGTTAGACAAAGTAATCACTATTGCTAAGCAAATAGAGTATTCACAAAAATGTGTGGAGATCATTACTAAACAGGAAAAGAATGTTGATGGAGTACATGAAGTTAAAGTGAGCTCTAAAGGAAGTGTGATGAAGAAAGACGTTAAGCACAACTCTGAGGGCGGGACTTGGCGTTCAACTCAGAACAATATGTTTCAGCCCAAGTGTTTTCGTTGTGGGAATTGAGGTCATTTAGCCAACGACAAAAGGTGTCCAGCGTTAAAAAGTACTTGCTCCAAGTGCAAGAAAGTGGGTCACTACACGAGTGTTTGCCGCACAAAAAAATCTAAAACAAAGGTGCAGTCTATTATTCTGAATGAATGAATGGAAGGGGTTACCGATTCTGATCTTGATTGTGGACAGATTATCTCACAAGTTTTTGGCAAGAATAAAAAGGGGCCTTTTGACACAGTTGTGATTGGAGGTAGAGGGACTCGAATGCTATTCGACTCTGGTGCAAACATTTCTATTGTCTCCAAGGACTTTTATTTGCAATGTCTGAAAGAGAAGGTAAAATTAATTAAAGCTGATATCAAGCCTTTCCCTTATGGAGGGGAGCCTATCAAACTGCTAGGTTATTTTGAGGGCTTGATAGAATATAAAGGAAGATTCACTGCAGGTAAGGTTTATATTCCTCACATGGGTGATAGCTATTAAGTTGGTTTCACCAAGAAGACCTTGGCGTCATATTGGACCCTAACAGTGATCCTCCAATTCTGTTACGGGAAAATTTCAAAGTTAATTCAGTCAACTCTGTGGATAAAAATGTTGGCTATATTTCCAACCTTAAAGCATCTTTTCCCAATGTCTTTAGTAGTGATTTGGGGTGTCTACGCGGGTATATGCATAAAATCAAATTGGTTGCGGGTGCGGTACCTGTATCAAGCAAAGTGCGCAGCGTACCTTTCTCTGTGAAAGATGAAATGAAGAAACAGATTGATAAGTTAAAATCAGATGGTAACATAGAGGAAGTGGAAGGAACCCAATGCTTGGCGCCAGTAGTCGCAGCTCGCGAATCCGATGGTAGTTTGCGTCTGTGCATAGATTTGAGAGCTCTTAACAAGCAGGTCATTGTGGATAGGTACCCTATTCCTAAGATTTCTGAAATGCTCATGCTACTAAAAGACGCCAAAGTGTTCTCTACTGTAGATTTAAAATCTGTGTACCATCAGATTTTGTTGGATGAAGAGTCCAAGGACTACACTGCCTTCATCACTCCATTTGGCACTTTCAGATTTGTTAGACTACCTTTTGGGTTAGTTTCGGCTGCGTCCATTTTTCAAAGGGCATTTGAAAGAGTGTTACGAGATCTACCAGGAGTAAAGATATACCAAGATGATGTGTTGAGTTTTGGAAGTAATGAAGAAGAACATGATTTAAGAGTGAGGGAAGTGTTTGAAAGATTTAACCAGTTTAATCTCACCGTAAGATTAGATAAATGCAAATTTAAAAAGTCTTCTATCAATTGCTTGGGGCACAATATTTCAGAGAGGGGTAAATAACCTAAACAAGATTTGATTGAAGCCATACATAATTTAGCCTCTCCTTCTAGTAAAGATGAATTGATGAAATTCCTGGGTATGGCTGAATACTACAGCAAATTTGTACGTGGGTTTGCTGAAAAAAGTGTTAACATGAGGAGATTGTTATGAAAACGGGTTGATTTTGTATGGTCACCACAATGTGAAGAAGACTTTGACAGGTTAAAGGCACACTTGAAAGACACTCCAAAGTTAAGAAGTTTTGACCCCGCTTTGAAGAATGTTTCAATTACTGATGCGAGCATGAAGGGCCTTGGGGCTGTTCTTCAACAAGAAAAAGATAATGAAGTTAAGGTGATTCTTTTTCTCTCCAGGAGTCTTAAGGGGGCCGAGTTAAGGTATTCTGTGATAGAAAGAGACGCTCTAGCCATATACTGGGCTGTAAAGAAATTAAAAAGCCTACTCTGGGGTTCTAAATTCTATGTAAAGACTGACCATAAACCTTTATGGGAGTTTTTTAATAAGAAGGGTATTGATTCGATTTCAAGCCGGATATCCAAATGGGTTGTCGGTCTTCAGGTTTATAATTTCGAGGTCGAGTATTTACCTGGGGCAAGAAATTACACTGTGGACACCCTGTCGAGACTTGTATGTACTAATGGGGACGAGTCCTTCATGGAAGATAACAAGGAGTATGAGTGGGTGTGCAACATTGAGCACAATGGCATAAAAGAAGAAGAATGGAAAAAAGAATGTATGAATGATGAGGTTATGAGGGAACTATCCACTCTGATTAAAAAGGGGTGGGTTAAAAAAGGAAATGGTGAATTGGAGAAATTTTGGAATGTCAGAAATGAACTTTCTGAAACACATGGTCTCATTTTCAGAGGGTTAAAACGTATTCCCCCCTCAGTTTTTCGTGCAAATTTGATTGAGTTAGCTCACAGGGGTCACCAAGGAATGTCTAAAACGAAAGAGAGATTGAGGCTTAGTTACTGGTGGCCTGGGGTTGACCTTCAGGTGGACCGTGCCGTCAGGGAATGCATACCTTGCGCTCTTAGTGAAGAAACCTAGAGTCCAACCCATGGTTATCAGACAGCGACCGGAGGGTCCTTGGAAAGATCTAGCACTAGACATATTAGGGCCAGTCATTATTGATGATGCTGAGACATATGTCCTTGTACTGATTGACAATGATTTTTTAGGAGGCTGGAAATAAAACTAACCAGGTCTATTGATTCCAAACATGTTATTTCCTTTTTAAAGGAAAGCTTTACAAGGGTAGGCCTACCTGGTTGTTTATTAACGGACAATGGTGTCCAATTTTTTCAGAACAGCCAACGCGTTTCACCCAAACATGGGCTTTTTCAGGGCAAGTTGTGGAAGCCAACGAAGCACCTTTGGTGAAATAAAAGTGTAAATGTAGAGTCTTGAAAATTGGGTCTTGCAGTGAATAAGTTCTGGTAATCCTAGGCAATAGAAGACACTATGTAATGCCTTTATTTCACCAAAGGTGCTTCGTTGGCTTCCACAAGTTGCCCTGAAGAAGCCCATGTTTGGGTGAAACGCGTTGGCTGTACTGAACTTTGAAACATTTCAAGATTAAAAGATCAGCTAAGAACACAAGCTTCAGCGTGGACTCCCTAATTAACTGTACCTTTTATGCATACTGTGAAACATTGAAACGTATTGCCTCACATACCTTTGTGAATGTGAATTTATTTATGGTCTCGTGGCAGCTGGCCATCTGAGGTGGGCAATACACCTATTACTACTGTGTGACATGTCAAGGCAGTGCAGTCACCTATAACCCAGTTGCTTTTCTGCATGTTATAAAGGTGTCCAATTTGTGTCTGTTGAAATGGAAAAATTCTTAGAAAAATGTTCCGGCAAACATAAAAGACGTTCGCTGTACCATCCGGAAACAAATGGTATTGTAGAACGCTTTGTCCGTGGGCTTAAAGAAACAATCTCCTTATCGAAACAGAATTGTTTGGATTGGAAAAAGGAGGTAAATAAAAAGGTAGAATCCTATAGATTCTCTCCACATTCCACGACTGGGCGGACCCCTTTTGAACTCCTGAAAGCAAGAAATCCTAGCACTCTTGTGGCACCTTTCTGGGTCAATGATGTAGTCTCAAAGAAGGATAATGTTTCTGAGAATGATGTTTGGAAGTGTAGGGAGAAGGATAAGATTGAAGCGCGCAAACAATATTTTGACCTCAGGAAAGCTGTTAAAACTACTGGGGTGAATGTTGGGGATTTGGTCATGATCAAGGCTCCACTGGGTCGGAAGTCCTCTGGGTTGTTTTTAAAACCTCATAAGGTCATAAAAGTCTTTACTAATGCTATCAAGACTGAAGATTCTTGTATATGGAAACTTAATAGGGTTGCCGTTATCAAGAATTCTTCTATTATAGGAAATGGTTTGTTGTGTCATCAAATCTCTAATGATTCTTCCCTCTGTCCCAGTCACATTAAGGAGAGGAGTGTCAGAACCAAAACCATGCCTACAAAATTCAAAGATTTTGTTATGAGTAAATAACTTGTTCCTTTTGTGGAAGGAAGGTATGTAATATAGTGCTTTAAGTGTTTCTTATGTAATGATCTGCATCCTCTATGTGAATCTCCCTGTACATATGTGTTTCCCTTTGATTAGCACCATGGAAATAGAATGCTACTGTTCTGTGGTTAGCCAGTTGCACCTGGCACTTGTTGGAGATGGATGGGATTTTATATTCTCTGGATTAAATTTACAACTTTAAACTTTGGATTTCTCCTTGGATTTATTCACTTAATTTTACAGGCTCATAGTGACTTGGATTACTTTGACTCCTTTGACTCGGCTCCGGCGTGGCCAAGTTCGGGTTCTTACTCCCATTGTCAATCTCCATCAGGAGTACAAGGCGGGGGGAGGGGGAACTAATCCAGTGTGGATTAGTTGACAGTCTTGTGCCGCACCTCCCTGCCCCCTTTTTTTGTTTTAATATTTCTTCCTTGTGGATTCGGGTTGCACAGGATGGTGGCGCAAAAGTCCAAAAGAGGGTCCAAGAAGAGTCTGGAGCACCAGTGAGCAGCCGGGCACAAGCCGCACCAGCACCAAGCTGGCCCCTTCTGTGATCACACAGGCTGGCCACTTCTGTGCTCTCACAGCCTCCAAACCCTTCCAACATCAGATTGCCTCTATGAACAGCCTAGGTGGTTTTCTCCTCAACCCATGAAGAAAGATTGGAAAAAAGGTAAGTGAGAAGGCAGGTAAAATATCATAACATTCAGATTGATGTTGCCCAATGAGCAATCACAACCTAATGTTTAAACATCATAGTTAATTTGCAGGGTCCAAATAGCAAACTTTTAAAACTCATGGTATATTAATGCAGCACCCCCCCCCCCACCCCCTGCTTTCAGGTGTCTGCCTCTACTATGAATTTTAACATCTGGTGATACTAGTTTATCAATAAAGGGAGCACTATCCTCAGCCAGCAAAGGTTCAGTAAGAAACAATAGGTTCAACTTGAATCGAATAATCAGATCATATATCTGTCAGTGTTTAGACACAGATCTGATGTTATATAGCATGGTCCAGAGATGTTTGCTGTTGTTGTCTTTTGCACAGGCATGGAACGTGACTCTGTTTAAGTGAACTGAGGGCCATATGTACAAAGAAGTGGTGGAGTGAGGCGTTAGTTGTCATGGCTTAACGCCTCACTCCGCCACTTCAGACACGCAAGGCTGCATCATATTTAGAAGAATATGGTGCAGCCTTGCATTTTCAACTGCACCATAGCAGCTTAGCGCCAACACTGGCACCCTTGCACCATAGTGCAAGAGTGTCTGCGTGCAGTGGAAGATTGTTTATGTGTAGGAAGGTGTCCCTTCCTGCACATAAACAATCTTTAAATGTCATTTTGTCACTTCTATGTGTGCTGCTTAATGTGGCACACAAGGAAGTTACAAAATGTAATTTTTGGATTGTTTATGTGCAGGAAGGGACACCTTCCTACACATAAACAATCCAAGGCGTTTTGCTTTTTCCATGTGTGCAGCACAAGGAGGCACACATGGAAAAAGCAAAAACGAGGAGAAATAATGCATTTCTCCTTGTTTCGTTAAGTTAAGACCAGGTTTTCCCTGGTCATAATTTTGGCACTGCCTCCTATTTACGCCACCCTTGTAAATAGGGGGCAGTGTCAAAATCAATGGGTGTTGCAGTGGTACGCCCACCACAACACACACTGCCCACCACTTTTACGCTAAGAATAGCATGAAAGGGGGCCTTATGTACAAGGCAGCATTAAGCCAAGTTAAGTGGCTTAACGCTGCCATGTAAATAAGGCGAAGCCCCTATCGCCACTGGAATGTCCAAAAAAGTGACGTTCCCGTGGCTATAGGGGCTTGTACATATGCCCCTGAATGTCAAAAGTTTACATTTTTTATGGTTCCTATGACTTCAGGTAGGCGTCTCAGAAATAACACCTTTAGTTTACATTACCAGTTGTAGCTCTAGCGTCTGACATAATCTGGCTGACATATCTGTGAAATCCAGACACAGATGGGCTTGCCTTTGTCACACAACCTGCTGCAGTACAAACGATTAATGTGCCAAAGATTGTACAAGGGGCCGAATTTCAAGTGCCCAAGCTATCTGCCTGATAACTTCGCCCTCCGAGTTACAGATAAGGTTTGTACCGATGAATTTGGCTGGGAGAGTTACTAGGGATTACAAGTAGGACTGCACAAAAATAAGAAATTACCAGTGAATCGGAAATTCTACACCCAATTTATATGGTCATTCCTAATTTCTTACTAGGTATCAGGGTAAGGCTGGGAAAGAAACTAGTCCAGGGCACCAAAATAAAAGTGGCTCCCGTTAGTGAATTAGATAGCTCAAAAGTGGTCCATGTTTGCAAATTGAGGAAGTTTTAAACTGGTAAAAACACTGGGCCTTATTTATGAAGGCCTTGTGCCACTGGTCTGTAACTTTGTCCCATTTTAAAAGTGACGCACCAGTGGCGCATGGCCTTCATAAATAAGGCCCTCTCTGTTTAAGTGTTGTGTAAGGTAAGATGGAACACTGCGTGGATTTGAGCTTTCCGCAGGCAATGTTTGTGATAAAATCAGTGAAATCAATAGTAAAAACCTGCCTGTCAGGACATAAAACAGGCCCACCAACAGCCAAAACAAGCATTTGCAATGCAATAGGTCTCGCATTTATAAGAGTTTGAGCTATTGGCATTGTAAAATTACAATGCCTTTTATTTATGTTTTGGTTTTAAAACAAATAAAAGGCATTGTCATTTACAATGTCAGTAGCATAAACTCGCATAAAAGCAGTGTGTGGAGTGCAGGAGTGTGCGGCGTGCAGCAGTGTGAGGCATGCAGCAGTGTGCGGCGTGCAGCAGTGTTTCGTGTAGCAGTGTGAGGCATGCAGCACTGTGACGTGCAGCGGCGTGCAGCAGTGTGCGGCGTGCAGCAGTGTGCGGCGTGCAGCAGTGTTTCGTGTAGCAGTGTGAGGCATGCAGCACTGTGGCGTGCAGCAGCGTGCAGCAGTGTGCAGCAGTGTGCGGCGTGCAGCAGTGTCATGCAGCATGCAGCAGTGAGTAATGCAGCAGTGTGCAGCAGTGTGTGGCGTGCAGCAGTGTGCCGGTTGCATCAGTGTGTGCCGTGCAGCAGTGTGTGGTGTGCAGCAATGTTTCGTGTAGCAGTGTGTGGCGTGCAGCAGTGTGTGGCGTGCAGCAGTGTGTGGCGTGCAGCAGTGTGCGGCGTGCAGCAGTGTGCGGCATGCAGCAGTGTGCGCCGTGCAGCAGTGTGCGGCATGCAGCAGTGTGTGGCAGTGTGTGGCGTGCAGCAGTGTGAGGCGTGCAGCAGTGTGGCGTGCAGCGGCATGCAGCAGTGTGTGGCGTGCAGCAGTGTGAGGCGTGCAGCAGTGTGTGGCGTGCAGCAGTGTGAGGCGTGCAGCAGAGACACGTGGAGGGTGAGGGGAGACACGTGGAGGGTGAGGAGAGACACGTGTAGGGTGAGGAGAGACACGTGTGGAGGGTGAGGAGAGACACGTGTGGAGGGTGAGGAGAGACACATGTGGAGGGTGAGGAGGAGACACCTGTGGAGGGTGAGGAGGAGACACATGTGGAGGGTGAGGAGGAGACACATGTGGAGGGTGAGGCGGAGGGTGAGTAAACACGTGTGGAGGGTGAGGAGAGACACGTGTGAAGGGTGAGGAGAGACACGTGTGGAGGGTGAGGAGAGACATGGAGGGTGAGGAGAGACACGTGTGGAGGGTGAGGAGAGACACGTGTGGAGAGTGAGGAGAGACACGTGTGGAGGGTGAGGAGAGACGTGTGGAGGGTGAGGAGAGACACGTGGAGGGTAAAGAGAGACATGGAAGGTGAGGAGAGACACGTGGAGGGTGAGGAGAGACATGTGGAGGGTGAGGAGAGACACGGAGGGTGAGGAGAGACACGTGTGGAGGGTGAGGTGGAGGGTGAGGAGATAGACGTGTGGAGGGTGAGGAGAGACGTGTGGAGGGTGAGGAGAGACATGTGGAGGGTGAGGAGAGACGTGTGGAGGGTGAGGAGAGACGTGTGGAGGGTGAGGAGAGATGTGTGGAGGGTGAGGAGAGACACGTGGCGGGTGAGCAGAGACACATGTGGAGGGTGAGCAGAGACACGTGTGGAGGGTGAGCAGAGACACGTGTGGAGGGTGAGGAGAGACACGTATGGAGGCTGAGGAGAGACACGTGTGGAGGGTGAGGAGAGACGTGTGGAGGGTGAGGATAGACGTGTGGGGGTGAGGAGAGACACGTGGAGGGTGAGGAGAGACACATGTGGAGGGTGAGGAGAGACACGTGGAGGGTGAGGAGAGACGTGGAGGGTGAGGAGAGACATGTGGAGGGTGAGGAGGGTGAGGTGGAGGGTGAGGAGAGACACGTGGAGGGTGAGGTGGAGGGTGAGGAGAAACAGAGTTGGAGGGTGAGGAGAGACGGAGGTGGAGGGTGAGGAGAGACGGAGGTGGAGGGTGAGGAGAGACGGAGTTGGAGGGTGAGGAGAGACGGAGGTGGAGGGTGAGGAGAGACCGAGGTGGAGAGTGAGGAGAGACCGAGGTGGAGGGTGAGGAGAGACCGAGGTGGAGGGTAAGGAGAGACCCAGGTGGAGGGTAAGGAGAGACCGAGGTGGAGGGTAAGGAGAGACCGAGTTGGAAGGGAATCCGAAGTGGAGGAGAGACGGAGGTGGAGGGTGAGGAGAGACAGTGGTGGAGTGGGGGGAGGGGAGGATATCACTTTTACTTCCTCTCCTAGTGTAAGGTAACGCCCCCACCCCACAGGCCCTGCCGGGGCCGAGAGCAGATCACTGTTCACATCAGCCGTCACTCGAGACCGCTCCGTACATGTTGGTAAATAGAGGTTCACTATCTGTTGATAATGGGATTCACTTGGGGGGCTGACTTACCTCCTCCACCCCCAGGGCCAACACTGAGAAGGCATCAGAGACCTGGTGCTGCCTATGCTGCAGTACTGCGAGAGAGAGGGATGGGGGGGCGGGCAGAGGAAGAGGAGTGGGGTTAGAGAAGGGACAGGTGGGGATAGAAAGAGGAGAGAAGGGACAGAGACAGAAAAGGAGCAAAAAAAGAATTAGAGAGAGTAAAGAGGAGAGATGGGGAAAATGAAAACATTATGAGAGAACATGTAGCAAAGAGGTGGAGAGAGAAGATGGGAGAGAGTAAGGACGCAGCCAAGAGATAGGGCAGAGACAAAAAGAATCGAAACAATACAAAAGTATTTTCCAAACTCGGAAATAACCACGGGCCAAACAACTGATCTGCAATGAAGCATCCGAATCCGGTATATCATGACGTTAACCATGCAATAAAAAATAAATTAAAAAAAAATAAAAAAACACCCAAAAACACGTATACACCATGTTGACCCTTTTCCATGCAACTTATTCTAAAACGCCATTCTCATTCATACATTCACAGCAAACCTGTTCACAAGAGTGACAGAAAATGTGGTATTAGTGTTACATTGTCGTTTACATTGATACCTGCTCACTTATGCAATTAAAGGATTCATGACCACACGTTTAAACAAAACGTACTGATTGGCCTTGCCGTGAAGGAGAAACACGTGTTGACACACACTCCCGATCTGTGAAACTATCACCCCACTTTCTCGAAATTGAAACCAGTGCATGTGTCAGACGAACTTCCTGCCGCTTATCTGAATGCACCAGTGGCAGAAGATAGTCACCATCTTGCAACAACACAATTAAAGGGAGGCATGTCTGTCTCTCCCCACCGCCACATGTCTCTGAGTCTTACTGTCTCATGCGAGATCTCCCTCTAGGAGACAGCTGACACCGACTCTTCCCCTGAGACAGTACGGGAGATGCGTGTGTGTGCACAGTGTGTGTGTCTATATGTATATATCTGTGTGTGTATGCATGTGTGTGTGTTTGTATGTGTATATGTTTGTGTATGCATATGTGTGTTGGTGTGCAAGTATGGGTGTGTCATTGTGTTCATTTGTCTTCATGGATGTGTACACATATGTTTGTGTGTATACCTATTTCTGTGTATGCATGTTTGTGGGTATGTATATGTGTTTGAGTATGTTGGTGTGCGTGCTTGTTTATATGTGTATGTGGGGTTGGTGTGTTGGTGTGCATGTATATGCATATGTTTATGCATGTCTGTGTGTGTTTGTATATGTTCATATGTGTGTGTAAATGCATGTGTGTGTTTGTATGTGTGCATAGATGTGTATGCATGTGATCAGAGGGAAGAGTGCACTTGAGGGCAAAGAGGAAAACATACAGGGAAGAGTATGTGAGGGCAGAGAGAAAAATACAGAGGGAAAAGCACGTGAGGGCAGAGAGAAAAATAGAGAGGGAAGAGTCCATGTGAGGGAGGAGAGAAAAATAGAGAGGGTAGGGCGCATGTTAGACCGGAGATAAAAACATAGAGGGAAGAGAGCATGTGAGAGCAGAGAGAAAAATATAGAGAGAAGAACACATGCGAGGGCAGAGAAAAAAATACAGAGCGAAGAGCACATGTGAGAGCATAGAGAAAAAATGCAGAGGGAAGAGTACATGTGAGGGAAGAGAGACAAATACAGAGGGAATAGCATGTGTGAGGAAAGAGAGAAAAATGGAGAGGGAAAAGCACATGTGAGGGCAGAGTGAAAATACAGAGGGAATAGCACATGTGAGACCAGAGAGAAAACCATAGAGGGAAGAGCATATGTGAGGACAATGAGAACAAGTACAGGCTATACCAAGCGGAAGTGATCGCGTTTGCGATCAAACATCAAAGCGGCGAAAGTGAAAGTAATCTAGCAGAGCATCAAAGGGCAGGGTGAGAAGGGAGGGGGAAATGCAAGGGTCAAAGCGGCTAAAGTGAAAGTAATCGAGCAGAGCATCAAAGGGCTGGGTGAGAAGGGAGGAGGGAAAGCAAGGAGCAGAGGAGCAGCTGTGCACGTGCACGCCATCGTGAACTCAAGCCCTAGGCCAGCAAAACCATGTGGGTAGCACTTTTGAAAGCCCACTTACAAAATGTCTCAAAGAGACAGCTTTCGCTGTCTCAGCGAGACCTAAAAAGACAGCCCACACGCTGTCCTGTCAGACCAGCCCTTCCAGCACTGCCTGACTGCCCTATGGCCAGTGCGACCCTGATAGGTAATTGGTCTTGTTGCAGCAGCTGAGTATTCCAAGTGAAATATATAGGGTTTGACATTTTACCACCGACCTTTTTAGACCAATGGGACCAGTAAATTCTATGACCAGCCCCATTGGAATTAAGTAGACGATCGTAACAGAGGCCAAAGTGTTCCACGTGGTGAAGCCTCCATGAGTGCCCAGGTACCTACATAAATAATCCGTCTACACTTTACACATTAGACCACACCTGCTCCTTGACATAATAATTCAACAAGTTTGAACATTCTGTGAGTTTTCAGTGCTCAAACGTCTGCTAAGTAAATGCGATCCAGGTACATTGTATTGGACGTTCTTGAATTTAGCATCGGTGTTAGGCCTCTACTCCCGTCGGACTGGCCTATGGGGCTGTCAGATAGTGCCGATGGGCTGGTCTCACAGATTACATAAACATGTGTATTTGTAAAGCGAACGTTCACCCAGAGGAATCTTGGCGCTGAATAACAGATGTTTATTGTTACCCAACTCAATGGTACTCATTTTATTAACCTCAGATGGATAAAAAGGCTGAGTGGACCCGCTGGATTTTAACCTGTTACCATGAAGTCGAACACAGGCCTCTGCAGTGGATGGATTAGTCCACTGAGCCAGCAGACCCGGCTAGGTTAGTTAGTATGTGGCCCATTTTTTGCTGTTTGTGGTCTTGCTTTATGGTCCGCTGTCTTGCTTTATGGTCCGCTTTACTGGGTTTCATGATTAAGGTTCTCAGATATTAAAACATTCTCTGCTGCAAGCTTAAATCCATGCAGTCTTCCATACCTAGCAAATAACGTGTTCAAGTTCAAAACTGCCCCGATTTGAAAACATGGACCACTTTTTTTAAAATCTATGTGATTAACTAATGTGGGCTACTTATATTTTGATGCCAGGGGACTGTTTTCTGTCCCAGTCCGACCCCGTTCGGATCCTGCAGCTTGTCACAATGTGTGCCAGAGTCAGATCACTCAGCATTATAAAACCACCTCTTTTTTTAATCCCCTTAGACTGTTAATAGAAATTAAGCTGTTAAACCGAGCACTCTCAATATCATTTCTGAGCGCACAGCATGAGGGATTTCTGATTACAAAGCTGTCTTCCTGGTTGCTGGTAGTTTCTCTCATGCCGACTGCAATCAAACAAGCATTAGTGTGGTCTGCATTTTTTAGGACTTGCTTTGGCTCTTGCTTTTTCTTGGGCCTTGGAGCCCGCCAATTGCTTACCCTTCTTTGGCTTCATCGTCACTGTCATTTGCTGCCTCCTAATTGGGTAGTGTGAGTCAGCTTCACTGCCTTTTTTTTCTATTGAAACATGGACCAAGTACTGATTGCTTCATTTTGATCACGGTCCTTCCCCTGCTGGGGCTTTAATTGAGGTACTATTTTTTTTATTTTGTTGCTTCTTTCCCTCCCACACCCCACGTTTGGCTTCTTCTCCTCCACCCCCTGTCAGTTCTACTTCTTCCCTTCCCACTTCCATCTGTTTTGCTTCTTCCCCTCCCATTCCCCGCCAGTGTGGCTTCTTTCCCTCCCACACCCTGTTAGTTCTGCTTCTTCCCCCCACCCCCGCTCCTGCTGTTCCTTCCCCTCTCACACCCTGTTCATGTTTCTTATTTCCCTCCCAATCCCCTGGTGCCCCTGTTGCATATTACCCCACCCCACCACTACAAGTAAAAAAAGCACTATGATACAGCCACAGCCAGCGCTGACCAATTCATAGCACATTTTTTCAGTTTTTACCATCCAAGTGACTCCCACCCGCCCTCCCATACCAAATTGGCACATCAGAAGTTGATGACTCATTCCAAATGACTAAGAACGATTTCAAGAGTATTTCTTGAACCAGTTGAGAAATGTGACCTTGTAGTCTAGTAAGTGAATTTGTAAAGGGAATTAATTTTAGAATTCAGAGGTGGGTAGTGGTAAGGGGAGGTGAGAAGAATTTTAGGGTCTAGAGGTGGGTAATGATAAAGGAGGCAAATTATCAATTTAGGGTTAAGGGTTGGGTTGTGGTAAAGGGAGGTAAAGGTACATTCAGGGTTTAGAGAGGGGTAGGAGTAAAGGGAAGTAAAGTTAATTTTAGGGTTATGGGGTGGGTAGTGGTGAAGGGAGGTATGGATAGTTTTAGATTTCAGCGATGGGTATTAGTAAAGGGAGGTAAAGTTAATTTTAGGGTTTAGTGCTGGGTAGTGGTAAAGGGATAAATAGGTAATTTTAGAGTTTAGGGGTGGGTAGTGGTAAAGAAAGGTTAGGAGTACAAAATTTCCCAAAGGAAGAGACAGCACTTAAGAAAGAGGAAAGTAAACCTTGTTTAATCACGCAGGTTACATGGGACGCGTTTCGGCTAACTCCTTTCTCAAATGTTGAGAAAGGCGTTGGCCAAAACACTTCCAGTGTAACAACCTGTGTGATTAAACAGGTTTACTTCCCTCTTTCGTGGGTGCTGACTCTTCTTTTGGAAAGTTTTTGAAGCTGCAAATATTCATGGGTCCACCCTCACATTTGCCAAGCACCCGCTCATGAGTGCAGAGTCATTCCTGGTGGTGGTCCGGAGCAATATATATATATATATATTCACTGAAAAAAACATAGGTTTCAAGCACGTTATAGTTAGAAATTAGCATTTAAAAAACCTTAGAAATTCACTGAAAAAACCATAGGTTTCAGGGACGTTATATTTAGTTGGACATTTCACTCGTACAAAAGCATAGAAATTCCCCCGTTATAGTTAGTTCAGCTAACTATAACTCGCGCCCCCGCAATGCACTGCTGATGACATCACATATTACATCACTCATGACATAGTCAGTGACATCACTCATGACATCACTGATGACATCTCCAATGACATCACTGATGACATCATCCAGTGAATGTGTGTTTTTCTGAAAATTAAATATGTTTTATATATGTATATCTCAAGGTCGATGGAAGAATAAATGGGTATATAAGTGTCTAAATGGATGATTTTTTTTGGAAAAATGTATTGTATAACTGACTGATCAAATGTATCTTGGTGAATACATGGCTTAGTGAGTAATGTTTAAATATTTAAATATCTGTATCAGTCTCTCACTTTGTGTATAAGTGGATGCATGGGTTGGTGGGTAGCTACATGAGTGTCTATATAGGTTGGTAGTTGGTTTTGAGTATCAGTATGAGTGTCTGAGTGTCTGTATGGTTTGGTGGGGGGTATTACGTAGTGCATAGATGCATGAATGAGTGACTCACTGTTTGTATGTGTTGAAGACAGCATGTGTGCAGGACTGTATGGGTGGATGAGTGTGTGTATGGGTGTGTTAGTGAGTGAATGACTGTCTCAATAGTGTCTTTATGAGTAGCTACATATGTTTTAAACTAGTATATGTGACTATTGGTGTATATAAGTGAGAATATGTGAGAGTGAGAGATTGGAAGAGTTCCTCTATGAATAAGTATGTGTTTCTATAAGTGATTGTTTAAAAGACTAAGTATGTGTAAGTTTCTGTAGAAGTAAGTATGGTGGTGTGTGTATAACTGTATATGCAAGTAAATGGATGTTTGATTCTTTATTAGCATGAGTGACTATGTGTGTGAGTAACTCTATGGATGAGTGGTGTTGTGTAACAGGATGTATAGGTGTATGAGTACATATGATGAGTGAGTACATGTATGAGTGACTGTATAGGACTGTTGGTGAATGAATGGATGTGTATGTGGATCTTAGAATTACTGAATAGGTTGTTGTAACTGGTATTGGTATGTCCATTGTTTTGAAAATTTTAGTTTCCATTTTTGAATGTGTGTATCAAAGGTTATATTAGGGTGAGAGGAGGTCTGCCACTCTATCACAAGGATGATGTCATCAGTGATGTCATTTGATATGTCATCAGTGATATCATGAGTGATGTCACTGACCATGTCATGAGTGATGTAATATGTGACGTCATCAGCAGTGCATTGCGGGCACGCGAGTTATAGTTAGCTTAACTAACTATAACAGGGGAATTTCAATGGTTTTGTATGAGTGAAAAGTCCAGCTAACTATAACGCCCCTGAAACCAATGTTTTTTTCAGTGAATTTCTAAGGTTTTTTAAATGCTAATTCCTAACTATAACGTGCCTGAAACCTATGGCTTTTTTCAGTGAATTTCACAGGTTTTTTTTTTTATATATAAATCTTTATTGATATTTTCACAGTAATATCCACATCAAGATAACACCAAAGAAAAGAAACAAGCATTTGCAATGCAATAGGTCTCGCATTTGCGAAAGTTTAAGCTATTGGCATTGTTCATGACAATGCCTTTTTTAATCTATTTTATAAAACAAACACATAATGGCATTTATTTATCATTTACAAAGCCAATAGCTAGTGTTGCATTATTATTAGCAATGCCAGCTGCTCACACTTTTATAATGCGAGACCTATTGCATTGCAAATGCTTGTTTACATCTGCCTTTCTTTCTTGATTTAACTCCCTCTACGCTGTATCGTGGCTTAGACTTGTACACAGGGTCTCCAGGCTCACAGATAGCTTAGATGCCACCAGGAATTGTAGTTGTCAAGGTGGCCTTGGTGGACCTGTTTGACCTTCTGATGTAGTTTAAAGGTGTGGTTAAAAAAGGTGTGCTATCTTAACAGACCCAGGTTGCATCATCTGTTTCAAATACCCTGGTTGTCCTAAATATATCCAAGCAACCGCTACTGCTTTTAGCTTCCCTGGAACATTCATATGATAGCGTATATGTGTAGGCATTATTACAGGTCACTGTTATTTGGGCACGGTCCCGATGGTGGTGATAAATTTGTCTGCAGCTTTCCATCTACTCATGGAATCTGAGTGTAAAATGTGCAGAAACCAAATGATAAGGGGGGTCAAACCCTACTTTTCTTCAGCTAGAGCTCTTCAATCACTTTGACAGATGCAGCTTACCATTCTAGCATCGATGATATTCTGAATGTCCTTTCCCTGTTGGTTGGCAAAGCACAATGCTTTCACCACCTTTGGACCTTGATACATAAAGACTCTTCGGTGTTGGCATTTGTAAAATAAGGCTAGAAACGTAAAGTACCAGAATGCTGCTTTCTCTTTCCTCCTCTGACTAAGAGCATTTTTGCACTTCTTGATGTATAAGTACTCTTGACAATCATGTGCATCGGTCGTTAACTCGAAAATCTTTGAGTGGTGGGTTTGTACCTGTGATATTTCGGGTTTATGTAAATAAACAGATTAGGCCCATTCAGTATTTATATTTGTTAATGTCAATCTGTACCTACTGCCATTTATTAAAAATTAAAAAGGAGACAGTGCTGTGAATTTGGCAGGAGTACTCATTTTGTACTTTTATGTGGGCGAGAGGAGCATCTGCCTCTGTTAACACTTTAGAAGCAGCAGGCTGGCTTGGATTCCCACTACTAAGGTATTACCCAGGGTGGATTAATGTCCCTGCTGCCCTGAGAGAATGGTACAGCACACCAGATTTTTTCTAAAGCTAGTCTTCAAGTAGACCGTGTCTGACGTCTGCACATGCAAACCATTTTTGTGGTGAAAGATGAGATTTTGCAATCTATTGCATTCATGTTGTACTGCATGCCAGAATCTAAATAAGAGTTCAATTTGCGCTCCGCTTTAGATTAGAAAGAAGAGCCTCAGTCCAGGTGTGTTATGATGAATCCAGTAGTTTCTGGGTGTGGTCTGGGTTTAGCATAGACAGAACATATTATAAGGGTGTCTGCTTGATATCAAAGAGGCACTTCTGAGAGGCTTTATTTCAACGGTCTTTCAGAGTCTCATTAGAAGAGAACTAAGGGCCTGATGTACAAAGCCATTTTGCATTTTTTTCAGAATCGCAGAGTTTGTGCCAACAATTCATTAAAGCATTTCCAGACTGTAAAATGGTTTTACTGACTCTTTCTGAATTGCCGATAGCAATGGGCATCAAAGGGGCTTCCCTCGCAATTGTGAAACACGATGTATCAATGGCTTGGTTTGTAACACCAGTTGGTGTTGCAAAACATTGATAAGTTACTGAATTATCAAAAAAAGCATTTACAATGCAATGGGCTCGCCTTTTGCACAAATTGGAGCTATTGCTATTGTAAATGACAAACTTTTTTATTTACGGGTTGGTTTTGAAAACAGATAAATAAATGGCATAGTCATTTACAATGCCAATAGCTTTAGCTCTCGCAAAGGCGAGACCTATTGCATCTATATATATATATATATATATATATATATATATATATTCACATAAAGGTTGCTCGAACAGTGAAGCGCCTCACACGACGTTTTGTTTCAACCTTTATTCATCAGAAGGCAGCAGGAAATTACAGCGAACTCAATCCCAGCACAGTCTTTTCAGAGCCTCATGCCAGACGCGTTTCTGGAGCAGTTCTCCCTTTATCAATGGCAGGCTAATGGAGGAGGTAGACAGCTGCTGTTGCATCTCGTGCAGTTTTAAAGTTCGTAATCCCGCCCCAATGGGCGTATTCATAGCGTGCATTCTGGTCAATGTGGTCTTCAGGTAAGTGACATTCTTACGCGGTAGCAGCTGTGACTCATACCTTCCAAAATGTAAAATCCTTCAAGTTGCTGGATAATCGTAACGCCGCATCTCTTGCTTTTTTCATGCCTTCCGATTCGGCAACGTCGTTCTTACAGGTATTCCCGACGTGAGAATGACCAGACCTGCTCTGTCAGCAGAGGGGCAGCTTCGTGGCCAGAGCAGGCCACTGAATATTCACATAAAGGTTGCTCGAACAGTGAAGCGCCTCACACGACGTTTTGTTTCAACCTTTATTCATCAGAAGGAAGCAGGAAATTACAGCGAACTCAATCCCTGCACAGTCTTTTCAGAGCCTCATGCCAGACGCGTTTCTGGAGCAGTTCTCCCTTTATCAATGGCAGGCTAATGGAGGAGGTAGACAGCTGCTGTTGCATCTCGTGCAGTTTTAAAGTTCGTAATCCCGCCCCAATGGGCGTATTCATAGCGTGCATTCTGGTCAATGTGGTCTTCAGGTAAGTGACATTCTTACGCGGTAGCAGCTGTGACTCATACCTTCCAAAATGTAAAATCCTTCAAGTTGCTGGATAATCGTAACGCCGCATCTCTTGCTTTTTTCATGCCTTCCGATTCGGCAACGTCGTTCTTACAGGTATTCCCGACGTGAGAATGACCAGACCTGCTCTGTCAGCAGAGGGGCAGCTTCGTGGCCAGAGCAGGCCACTGAATATTCACATAAAGGTTGCTCGAACAGTGAAGCGCCTCACACGACGTTTTGTTTCAACCTTTATTCATCAGAAGGCAGCAGGAAATTACAGCGAACTCAATCCCTGCACAGTCTTTTCAGAGCCTCATGCCAGACGCGTTTCTGGAGCAGTTCTCCCTTTATCAATGGCAGGCTAATGGAGGAGGTAGACAGCTGCTGTTGCATCTCGTGCAGTTTTAAAGTTCGTAATCCCGCCCCAATGGGCGTATTCATAGCGTGCATTCTGGTCAATGTGGTCTTCAGGTAAGTGACATTCTTACGCGGTAGCAGCTGTGACTCATACCTTCCAAAATGTAAAATCCTTCAAGTTGCTGGATAATCGTAACGCCGCATCTCTTGCTTTTTTCATGCCTTCCGATTCGGCAACGTCGTTCTTACAGGTATTCCCGACGTGAGAATGACCAGACCTGCTCTGTCAGCAGAGGGGCAGCTTCGTGGCCAGAGCAGGCCACTGAATATTCACATAAAGGTTGCTCGAACAGTGAAGCGCCTCACACGACGTTTTGTTTCAACCTTTATTCATCAGAAGGCAGCAGGAAATTACAGCGAACTCAATCCCTGCACAGTCTTTTCAGAGCCTCATGCCAGACGCGTTTCTGGAGCAGTTCTCCCTTTATCAATGGCAGGCTAATGGAGGAGGTAGACAGCTGCTGTTGCATCTCGTGCAGTTTTAAAGTTCGTAATCCCGCCCCAATGGGCGTATTCATAGCGTGCATTCTGGTCAATGTGGTCTTCAGGTAAGTGACATTCTTACGCGGTAGCAGCTGTGACTCATACCTTCCAAAATGTAAAATCCTTCAAGTTGCTGGATAATCGTAACGCCGCATCTCTTGCTTTTTTCATGCCTTCCGATTCGGCAACGTCGTTCTTACAGGTATTCCCGACGTGAGAATGACCAGACCTGCTCTGTCAGCAGAGGGGCAGCTTCGTGGCCAGAGCAGGCCACTGAATATTCACATAAAGGTTGCTCGAACAGTGAAGCGCCTCACACGACGTTTTGTTTCAACCTTTATTCATCAGAAGGCAGCAGGAAATTACAGCGAACTCAATCCCTGCACAGTCTTTTCAGAGCCTCATGCCAGACGCGTTTCTGGAGCAGTTCTCCCTTTATCAATGGCAGGCTAATGGAGGAGGTAGACAGCTGCTGTTGCATCTCGTGCAGTTTTAAAGTTCGTAATCCCGCCCCAATGGGCGTATTCATAGCGTGCATTCTGGTCAATGTGGTCTTCAGGTAAGTGACATTCTTACGCGGTAGCAGCTGTGACTCATACCTTCCAAAATGTAAAATCCTTCAAGTTGCTGGATAATCGTAACGCCGCATCTCTTGCTTTTTTCATGCCTTCCGATTCGGCAACGTCGTTCTTACAGGTATTCCCGACGTGAGAATGACCAGACCTGCTCTGTCAGCAGAGGGGCAGCTTCGTGGCCAGAGCAGGCCACTGAATATTCACATAAAGGTTGCTCGAACAGTGAAGCGCCTCACACGACGTTTTGTTTCAACCTTTATTCATCAGAAGGCAGCAGGAAATTACAGCGAACTCAATCCCTGCACAGTCTTTTCAGAGCCTCATGCCAGACGCGTTTCTGGAGCAGTTCTCCCTTTATCAATGGCAGGCTAATGGAGGAGGTAGACAGCTGCTGTTGCATCTCGTGCAGTTTTAAAGTTCGTAATCCCGCCCCAATGGGCGTATTCATAGCGTGCATTCTGGTCAATGTGGTCTTCAGGTAAGTGACATTCTTACGCGGTAGCAGCTGTGACTCATACCTTCCAAAATGTAAAATCCTTCAAGTTGCTGGATAATCGTAACGCCGCATCTCTTGCTTTTTTCATGCCTTCCGATTCGGCAACGTCATTCTTACAGGTATTCCCGACGTGAGAATGACCAGACCTGCTCTGTCAGCAGAGGGGCAGCTTCGTGGCCAGAGCAGGCCACTGAATATTCACATAAAGGTTGCTCGAACAGTGAAGCGCCTCACACGACGTTTTGTTTCAACCTTTATTCATCAGAAGGCAGCAGGAAATTACAGCGAACTCAATCCCTGCACAGTCTTTTCAGAGCCTCATGCCAGACGCGTTTCTGGAGCAGTTCTCCCTTTATCAATGGCAGGCTAATGGAGGAGGTAGACAGCTGCTGTTGCATCTCGTGCAGTTTTAAAGTTCGTAATCCCGCCCCAATGGGCGTATTCATAGCGTGCATTCTGGTCAATGTGGTCTTCAGGTAAGTGACATTCTTACGCGGTAGCAGCTGTGACTCATACCTTCCAAAATGTAAAATCCTTCAAGTTGCTGGATAATCGTAACGCCGCATCTCTTGCTTTTTTCATGCCTTCCGATTCGGCAACGTCGTTCTTACAGGTATTACCGACGTGAGAATGACCAGACCTGCTCTGTCAGCAGAGGGGCAGCTTCGTGGCCAGAGCAGGCCACTGAATATTCACATAAAGGTTGCTCGAACAGTGAAGCGCCTCACACGACGTTTTGTTTCAACCTTTATTCATCAGAAGGCAGCAGGAAATTACAGCGAACTCAATCCCTGCACAGTCTTTTCAGAGCCTCATGCCAGACGCGTTTCTGGAGCAGTTCTCCCTTTATCAATGGCAGGCTAATGGAGGAGGTAGACAGCTGCTGTTGCATCTCGTGCAGTTTTAAAGTTCGTAATCCCGCCCCAATGGGCGTATTCATAGCGTGCATTCTGGTCAATGTGGTCTTCAGGTAAGTGACATTCTTACGCGGTAGCAGCTGTGACTCATACCTTCCAAAATGTAAAATCCTTCAAGTTGCTGGATAATCGTAACGCCGCATCTCTTGCTTTTTTCATGCCTTCCGATTCGGCAACGTCGTTCTTACAGGTATTCCCGACGTGAGAATGACCAGACCTGCTCTGTCAGCAGAGGGGCAGCTTCGTGGCCAGAGCAGGCCACTGAATATTCACATAAAGGTTGCTCGAACAGTGAAGCGCCTCACACGACGTTTTGTTTCAACCTTTATTCATCAGAAGGCAGCAGGAAATTACAGCGAACTCAATCCCTGCACAGTCTTTTCAGAGCCTCATGCCAGAAGCGTTTCTGGAGCAGTTCTCCCTTTATCAATGGCAGGCTAATGGAGGAGGTAGACAGCTGCTGTTGCATCTCGTGCAGTTTTAAAGTTCGTAATCAGGTCTGGTCATTTTCACGTCGGGAATACCTGTAAGAACGACGTTGCCGAATCGGAAGGCATGAAAAAAGCAAGAGATGCGGCGTTACGATTATCCAGCAACTTGAAGGATTTTACATTTTGGAAGGTATGAGTCACAGCTGCTACCGCGTAAGAATGTCACTTACCTGAAGACCACATTGACCAGAATGCACGCTATGAATACGCCCATTGGGGCGGGATTACGAACTTTAAAACTGCACGAGATGCAACAGCAGCTGTCTACCTCCTCCATTAGCCTGCCATTGATAAAGGGAGAACTGCTCCAGAAACGCGTCTGGCATGAGGCTCTGAAAAGACTGTGCAGGGATTGAGTTCGCTGTAATTTCCTGCTGCCTTCTGATGAATAAAGGTTGAAACAAAACGTCGTGTGAGGCGCTTCACTGTTCGAGCAACCTTTATGTGAATATTCAGTGGCCTGCTCTGGCCACGAAGCTGCCCCTCTGCTGACAGAGCAGGTCTGGTCATTCTCACGTCGGGAATACCTGTAAGAACGACGTTGCCGAATCGGAAGGCATGAAAAAAGCAAGAGATGCGGCGTTACGATTATCCAGCAACTTGAAGGATTTTACATTTTGGAAGGTATGAGTCACAGCTGCTACCGCGTAAGAATGTCACTTACCTGAAGACCACATTGACCAGAATGCACGCTATGAATACGCCCATTGGGGCGGGATTACGAACTTTAAAACTGCACGAGATGCAACAGCAGCTGTCTACCTCCTCCATTAGCCTGCCATTGATAAAGGGAGAACTGCTCCAGAAACGCGTCTGGCATGAGGCTCTGAAAAGACTGTGCAGGGATTGAGTTCGCTGTAATTTCCTGCTGCCTTCTGATGAATAAAGGTTGAAACAAAACGTCGTGTGAGGCGCTTCACTGTTCGAGCAACCTTTATGTGAATATTCAGTGGCCTGCTCTGGCCACGAAGCTGCCCCTCTGCTGACAGAGCAGGTCTGGTCATTCTCACGTCGGGAATACCTGTAAGAACGACGTTGCCGAATCGGAAGGCATGAAAAAAGCAAGAGATGCGGCGTTACGATTATCCAGCAACTTGAAGGATTTTACATTTTGGAAGGTATGAGTCACAGCTGCTACCGCGTAAGAATGTCACTTACCTGAAGACCACATTGACCAGAATGCACGCTATGAATACGCCCATTGGGGCGGGATTACGAACTTTAAAACTGCACGAGATGCAACAGCAGCTGTCTACCTCCTCCATTAGCCTGCCATTGATAAAGGGAGAACTGCTCCAGAAACGCGTCTGGCATGAGGCTCTGAAAAGACTGTGCAGGGATTGAGTTCACTGTAATTTCCTGCTGCCTTCTGATGAATAAAGGTTGAAACAAAACGTCGTGTGAGGCGCTTCACTGTTCGAGCAACCTTTATGTGAATATATATATATATATATACATACATACACACACACACGCACACACACACGCACACGCACACACACACACACACGCACACACACACACACACAATCCTTTGGTGAATATGTAGTGTTGGAAGGGGTCCACAGGGGGCACAGCGGTGGGGAAACGAGTGGGACAGCGGGCAAAAGGGGAAAAAAACGAGTGGCACAGAAGGGCACAGAAAAACGAAAGGAACAGAGGGCAGAAAGGCACAAAAAACGAGGAAAAACGAGTGGCACAGAGGGCAGAAGGGCACAAAAAAACGAGTGGAACAGAGGGCAGAAAGGCACAAAAAAAAAAAGAGGGAAACGAGTGGAACAGAGGACAGAAAGGCACAAAAAAAGAGTGGAAAACGAGTGGCACAGAGGGCAGAAAGGCACAAAAAAGAGTGGCGCAGAAGGGCACAAAAGACGAGAGGAGCAGAGGGCAGAAAGGCACACAAAAAACGAGTGGAACAGAGGGCAGAAGGGCACAAAAACGAGTGGAACAGAGGGCAGAAGGGCACAAAAACGAGTGGAACAGAGGGCAGAAGGGCACAAAAACGAGAGGAGCAGAGGGCAGAAAGGAACAAAAAAAGAGGGAAAACGAGTGTAACAGAGGACAGAAAGGCACAAAAAGAGGGAAAACGAGTGGAACAGAGGGCAGAAAGGCACAAAAAATGAGGAAAAACGAGTGGCACAGAACAAGAGCGCACTGAAGCTGACGAGGAGGGAGTGGGAGGGGGGAGTGGGGGCGGGCGCAGTGGTGCGGGCCGCAGTTGTAAAAGGCAGGGAGAGGGTGAGATTGAGGAAGGGAAAGATAGGGATCAAAGGAAAAAACAAGGGGGTGGCAAATGGTGTGCACTTTGATGTCCTCAGTGGCCGCGCGGCTCACTGAGGACATCAAAGCAAGTGATCAGACAGTGGTTTTCAGGCTGCCTAATGGTGCGCGCGCCCAGGGCACATGCACTGTATTTGGAGGCCTGAAAAGCCACTGTTTGCACTTCCAAAACTCGCTTACTATAAGTTTCGCCAGAGCAGCGCTAAAGCGCTGTCTCAGACGAGACCTAAAAACCAAATTACATTCCACATTTCCATCCCCCCCAGCCTCCCCACCCACGGCTAGATATGTATATTCCAAGTGTCAGAAGCCAACATTATTTTATACAAACAGCTATAAAAAGAAAAAAAGGAGACACAGCAGAATCCATAAATTCATAAATTCATTATTGTTCATTCAAAGTTGTCCAGTTATATAAAGTGGCCCATATTGCTAGACCTTTAGCTTTAATTTTGCGGCCTTTCCTAGCATAAACAGCTTTTCCAAACTTATATATTGCCAGTAACCTTTCTAGCCATTTATGGCCAGACGGAGGAGTAGAATCAAGCCAATGAGTGGCTACACATAGCCTAAATACTGTAGAGGCAATAAATACAAAGGTATGATTTAAACTCAAAGAAAGAGGATCTACTATCCCTAACACAATCTACTGAGGACTAAGTTCAATTTCATAACCAAATATACTTGTTAAAAAAACCTTCACGCTGCATTTCAAAGTTTCAAGCATAGGGCATGTCGCAAACATATGAATGATGTCTGCGGCTGGGTGCTGGCAGTGAGGACAGGTAGAGCCTGTTTCTCTACCCCATTTGGCAATCTTAGCTGGTGTTATATATAAATTGAACCATGTTTTAAAACATTGGATTTGTAAATTAGTTGCCATAAAAGATGTCTGTGCCATGTGTAGTGAATCCTCAATATCCCCAGCTTCAATCTCCAGCAAATTTTGCCATCGGTCTATGTGTTTACTCTAATCATCAGGGATTAGATCGATGAGGATTCCATACAATCCACCCAGAGTACTTGATTTTTAAATTATTCTTCAATTAGTTGCATCTTGGAAAAGCCAGAGAGCCCACCAGTTTTTTTACTCAAAAAGTCTCTTAGTTGAAGATATTTAAAAATTGACGATTATCTAACCCAAATGTATCTCTTATAATATCGAACAGTAGCATATCAGATCCAATTGTAAGATCTCCGATAGTTCGTATTCCTTTGTCATACCACTGCCTCATATATCCATCATTAAAAAAATGAGGAAAAAGATTATTTTTATATACAGAGGTATACACATTTAAACGCCCTAGCCCAAGTTTTTTGCGAACCATGGTCCAAATCTTAAATGCACTTATTAAAGTTTTAAATTTTACGCGTTTATAATAGTTAAAATCAACATGCCGTAGAAGACAACCCTTAGCTTCGATTCCCAAAATCAATTCGAAGATAGGAATGGAAGAGTCATATCTCAGTACATCATTTTTCTTATTAAGCAGTAACTTCATGTTCTGAAGCATTGCTGCCCAGTGATATAATTGAAGATTGGGTACCGTCCACCCTCCTCTTTCTCTAGGCAAAGTTAATCGTCTAAAGGCTCGGCGCGGGTGACAGTTTGCCCAAATAAATCTAGAAAAGAGTTGATTCATTGAGGCTAACCACGTCTTATTAATAAGCAAAGGTATAGCTCTTAGAAAATATAAAATCTTTGGGAGAAAGATCATTTTAATAATATTGCATCTCCCTACCAACGTAAGTTTTATGTTCTCTAAGCGTGCAAATCTGGTCTTAAATTTGGCATTTAAGGATTTAAATTATTCTCCATAATTTTGGACACATCAGCTGTGATTTCTACACCCAGATAGACCGCTTTTTGGACCACCCGATTATCATTTATTTGTAGGTTATTACTGGTCAATATCTGAGTTTTAGTCTGGTTTAATCGATAGCCTGAGTATTTCCCAAATAGATCCGCTTCTTTCTCAATTTCTCGTAGGGCAATCGAAGGGCTAGAAGTGACAATGGCAAGATCCTCAGCATAAGCTAATATTTTTGTGTTCCCCCTGACATTCTGTACCCCAAAGATCAAATTATTGGCTTCTATATTCCTGACTAGAGGGTCTATGTAGAGCGCAAATAATAATGGTGAACAGGGACACCCTTGCCGGGTCCCTCTACTTATTAAAATTGGGTCCGACATTTCTCCCATGATAGAAATACAGGCCGTCGGGTTGCGATACATAGACTTTAAAGCTGTAATATATTTATCCCCCAGTCCTCTATTCCTTAGGGTTGCCCACAGAAAGGGCCAGGAGACCCTATCAAACGCCTTCTCTGCGTCAAGAAGGATAAGTCCGATAGGGTCCCCTGTAGTGCCAGCTACATCAAAAAGGGGAATAACCCGCTGGATATGATTAATTGTACTGCATCCAGGTACAAACCTGTGTTGTACTGGCGAAACTAATCCCTTAATAAGGGCTGCCAGGCGAATAGCTAATATTTTAGCATATATTATGTTGTCACTATTTATTAAAGTAATCGGTCGATATGAACCCATTTCACTGGGTGGTTTTCCTTTTTTTGGGAACAACACAATATTGGCATTTTCTCAAGATTTGGGGACCGCCAAACTATTCTGAGCATTCAAGAATACATGTTTCATTATTTCTAGTAATGATGAAGAAAAGATTTTATAAAACTCTCCAGGAATAGCATCTGGTCCAGCGGCTTTACCACTAGCGAGTGAGCTAATAGCGTTCTGGATTTCTTCAATTGTAATAGGAGATTGTAAAGTTATTTGATCTTCTAAACTTAAATTTTCTGCTTTAGTTCCAGGTAAAAATTCTAACATTGCTTCTTCATCATTACTACCTTCATCACAATAAAGTTTCTGATAAAAGCCGTGAAAAGCAGCCCGAATTTCACTAGGTTCAGTGACCGGCCCTCTCCGTGGTTCTTTTATTAATAAAATATTTCCATATGTTATTCGTTGTCTTGCCCGCATCGCCAATACATGGCCTACCTTTTCCCCGCATTCAAATAAGCTTGAGCGCCAAGCAGTATATTTTCCTGCTGCTTTAATTGTTGATGTTTCTATAATCTTAGATTTAATAGTAGCAACTGTATTCAATGCCTGCTCTATTCCTTGTTTGCTAATAATGGCTTGAATCAATTGCGTTTCGGCTGTAGTCAATTTCTGATATTGTTCACAGAAAAGCTTTTTCTCCTTCAATTGTGCAGCCCACCCATACGCAGTTGTTTCCCCTCTAATCCTAGCTTTAAGTGTATCCCAAATTGTCTCCATAGATGCACTTCCTTTATTCTCTTCTAGAAAACAAGGAATCCACTCTCTTATGTGTTGTATATATTCATTCTCATATGGCAATGCTCTATTGAACGTCCAGCGAGAAATTGGAGATTCTCTAGTTTGTATCGGAATTTCTAAGACTAGCGGGTTGTGATCTGACATCACCCGCGGGTATTTCTGTAGATTAGATTTTGCTAGTATTTCTTGAGATACAAAGAAATAATCAAGCCTGGCATGAGTTTGGTGCGGGGCTGAAAAAAAAGTATAACCCATATCATGAGGACTGAGCTTGGGCCACACATCAAAAAGGCCATGACTATGACATAAGTTAGATAGAGCCTTGAATACCTTAGGCTTGCGTCCCGTATAAGATCTTCCACCCACTATTCCAATTTGATTACTTAAGTTTATATTAGCATCCCCACAAACAATAATAGGAAGAGGCCAGCCCACCAGTTCAATATTCAGCCAATTGAGTAGAGCCGGATCATCTAATATCGAGCCGTACAGAGCACATAAAGTAAAAGTGTGGCCCTCTGTAAGACATTGGGTAATAACCTATCTACTATACGAGTCCGACTTAGAACATGCAAACCTTAAGCCTGAATTTTTTTTTCCCATGATTGCTACTCCTCTAGTACGGGTCCCCTGTGTAGTAGCTGATACTAAATGATAGCCTGTTAATTCATTGATCTTAATCCTACTAGCCTCAATATGAGTCTCTTGAAGACAGATTATATCTGCCTTCAAGTATTGTACATCCATATTGATCCTGCACTTTTTCAAAGGATTATTCAGGCCACAAATATTAATTGAAGCTATCCTTAATTTTTTCAATACCATTTATAGTATATCATCTTAACCATTCTGCTTTCTTCCTATTTAACATCCAACCCCTGAAATTTGCGGATTCTGACATTTTCGATAAGACCAGTACAGTAGCTATGCCGTCCCCCCTCCCTCCCTTAACTCTCCCATCCCCTCCAACCCCTGGCAAAAAAGGTCTGAAGACCCTCATGATGCCTCCTGTAAAGAGTTGCTTCCCCCACCGCCCGCCTGTCGCTCCCTAGAAAAACTAAAAAATAAAAAAAAGAATCCCCATCCAATCCTCCCCCCAGAATATCTCCACTATAGTGCTATACAATCAAAAAACGTTTAGCTTAGATAGGGGCATTTTAATCCTAGAAAAAGACCAAGTGTAAAAAAAGAGGCTTATTCTTCTCTTCCCACCTTTTCCCCACCCCAGCCTGAATATCCAAAAAAATATATATATCTAATGATCATCCCTAATGGAATCTTCGATATCTCTCATGTCCCCTTAATGTCCTTCAGATACTCTTGGGCTTGAATTTCCGAATTAAATATTCTAACAGAGCCCTTATAGATAGTTTTAAGTCTTGCAGGACTGAGTGTGGTGAATGAGCCACTTTTGTGGTCTGACACCCTATGATGACCCTCAACCACTACCATTTTGTACTGACTTAAGTGTGTTATGTTACCTTAGCCTTAATGTAGGATGGGTTTGCATATGCCTGCTTTTCTTCAGTCTTTCAGTGGAATAGTCTTTCAAAGAATAGAAGGTATGGGATGTTGAGGTGCAGTCTTTTGGGTGGTGGTGCACACATGTGCTCAATGTTGTATACTGAGGGATTAAGTGTATAATGTTATTTGGGTTAGGTGAATTATGACTTTGACCTATTGGCTTTGATGTAGTCTAATGTCATTCTGCCTTCTGACTTTACCTTGCTTCAAACTTTTCTGTGTGCACAGTGGTGCTTCTAAGTTGTGTGGATGAGAATTATAGGTGCGGACTATTGCATTTGACAGGGCCTCATGTCTGATTCTGCCTTGTTGCTGCGTACACAGCTGCGCTTGCAAGTTGTTTGGGTTATTCACATTCAAGGTCTTGGTGTTTTCCTGAGCGATTGTTTTTGTTTAGTGTACTGTGGAAGGCCTTGTGAGAGCTTCGTCAAGACAGATGCTGGAAGATGTGCGAATGGAGGTAGAGACTTGAGAGCTCCTTACTGCCATGGAGATGCCTTCTTGGAACTTGGCCAGTTCTGGTAAAATTACTCTGGCGGTGGTGGGAGGAGGTCTCTCACAAATCTTCTAGTGTGTTTATAGCTGAGGGTTGCAGGCTGAGAAACTGGGAGTTTGGATTCCGAGCGAGGGCAGACGTGTCTATCTCGGATTGAACCCTGGCTTGCTGAGCTCTGATCCCCGGCTGTAATTCCCCCAGTCAGAAGTGGGCAGTGTATGCAACAGGTGATGTATTGAGTTGTGTGGTTCTTTGATCATTAGAGGTGTTTTCTTTGTGGTGTGGGAGGTGCACATCCAGAGTACTCCTCTGCTCTCTATATATGTATATCTTTCTGATCTCTTGCAGGACGTCCAGTGTACCTTATCTTATATCAGTTATTGCTTGTTTATTAATCAGTATTATAGTTTGCACAGTTATTGATTCATGCCTTTAGATTATAAGTTTGCTACATATATATGAATCTTATGCATTTGGTATCTGAGATAGCCTTTGCTTAGAGAGTATTATGTAATAAACCTTCAAGCCTTATTCTAAAAGTGATAGAGTTTTTGCATTTTGTTAAATAAAACCCATTTTCAAAAGGTGCTGTTTGTTTTGTGTTGCAGTCTTGCTGTGCCAGGGGTGGTAAGACATGCTCAAAAGTGTATATTATTCAAAGGTGTAGTAGTATATTTGCCTCCCAGGTGGGAGTGCAGGGATTGGGTGTGGCTTATTGGTGAGAAGCCACATTCAAAACAACTGAGTAGGAAGGCCTCAGCTCCTATTGTTTGGAAAGGAGAGATCAGTTGGCGTAACCTCCAGCTTCTCTCTACCGTGATATGGCAGAAGTCTGGTCTTACGAAGAAGAAGAGACCCTCCGCCGAACATCGTGATTCAGGCCTGGCTTTGTCAAACACCGCTTGGCGTAGTAAAAAATTGCCCAAAAAAATGTATATAGCTCTTGGATTATCGTTAGAGTCATGTTTCTTCTTAAGCATGAGGTGAAAACGATGTACTCGTTGAATTTCCTTCTCCCATCCCACTGCCCAAGATCGGGAAAGCCTCCTTTCAACAAGCGCAACACAAAGCTTCTGATGTCACCACCCTCAGCATATTCTGGAATACCTAGTAGTCTTAAATTGTTGCGGCGCTGACGATTTTCAAAATCTTCAAGCTTCCACATAACGTCATTCATTCGTGTCTCATTTGTAGAGATTTGCTTAGCATAGATCTCTGCACTTGCTTCTAATGTTACCACTCGTTCTTCCAACACAGTGGTCCTCTCTGCTATCTCGGTGCGAGATTTATTTACTTTGCGTATTGCACCCTGGAGTTTTTTTGTTGCAAGATGAGCTCGTTTATGTTCCATTCTTGCTTCCCCTTGCATTTGTTTCAAGGTATCATAGATCAACGTCATGGACGGGGGGGGCTCATTGGCTGAGTTATCAGTTGTTTTAACAGCCTCAATACCAATGTCGTCTTTATCTCCCAATAACTGCGTAGTTGAATAATCCCATCTGAGTTGGCCATGATCCGATCCTGATCGCCCTGATTCATAAGCAGCGCCGTTGTCTTTAGTTTTCCTCCTTCTTTAAATTAGAGAGGGGATTTTTTTGTGTGTGCTTGGATTAGAAAAAGGGGTGTTGGAGTCAGTCCCAGAGTTCTCAAGCTCCCAAATGTCACTGATATTGGACAGCTCAGAGTCTTCATTGAGAGAAAATAATTTTCCCCATGTTCAGATGTATGTATGCACTCTTCTAGTGTAGTAATAGGCAATGTTTTAGGAGGTACAGTTAAAATCTCGTTTTGGCCCATATCTTTATCGCTGTTCATATTATTATCATTGTTTGTTGCAATTACCACCCCATCATTTTCTGTGTTCTCAGAGCCTCCCAGACTCACAAAATCTGCCAATAGGGGACCGGGATCAATTGGTTCTATCACATTCGCAGGTTTATTGCTAATAGCGGTTGTGATACTCACAGTGTCTCTGGCAGTGTCTTTTTCATTTATTTCCTTAGCTCCACCAGTTCCTGTTTGCTTTTCAGAAGATGCTGTTGGTGTCTCCTTCCCCACATTTTTCGATTCTGTGTAATATTTACCCAAACCTGAAAAGATTCTGGGAATTACTCTTTGCTTGGCCACCTCTGTAGCTTTGTTAGAGGGTTGCTCTCGTGCTTTGAATTTCACCATTTCTCCCTGGTTCGAGCATGCTATAGGAGCTGGGGCAGCCTCTCCAGTTTTAATGCCATTCCCATCATTTCCACTGATAGTCTTCCGTAGAGTAGCTCTTCCCACTGTAGTCTCGGCAGTAGCGCCGGGCTTGTCTCCGCGGTCCCGCCTAGTTTGCTTGGGCGGCATGTTGAATCCTCCCCTCGCCGCCACCAGCACCGCCGCTGCTGCTACAAGCGCCTTCGGGCCGCCCGCAACAGGTTGCCGGTAAGACGGGGAAAGCTTTGTTTAGTTTTGCTGAACAAATCGCATCTCCGTGTTATCAGTACGAGTACCCAACACGCGCTATCCATTAAAGTACCGGGGAGATTAGTAGAGGGGTTTAAACCATCAGGAGCTTCACACGAGCGGCGTCCACAGCACACACACAGCCGCCATCTTGCCCAATGGTTTTTTAAATGCTAATTTCTATCTTTGCCTACAGAGATAGGACATGTGAAGAAAGAAGAAAAAACGCACAGAAAGAAAAAAAAGAAATGCAGAAAGAAGCAACAGAAGTCCTCAAAGACGAAGAAAAGTGCAGGGAGAAGGATAACGTGCAGAAAGAACAAACAGAAGAACAGAAAGAAGCCTTGTTGCAAAATCATCCTGTACCCTCAACTTTTTCAGACGGATACTGGTGGTAACTGAGTCTGACTAACCAGTCCTAGAGCCAGTGCTATGTTAAAAGACACTTAGAATACAGTGAAAACACCTACATACACTAGGGAAACACTATAAGTTGAGGTCCCGCTAAAAATTAGCATGACCTCCTCTTTAAGCCCCTAGTATATAATAGGGCAGGGGGATTATAACTACCCCTTAAAACGCGCCACAGGGCGTGTTTGCACACGTCACCTCAGGCCCGTCCCCTCCCTTCCCCACTGTGTAAACACGCCCTGTGGCCGTTTTAAGTTGGGAGATCAAGTTCCCTTGAATCCTGAGGGTTCCTAGGGTCCAACTAGCCCATTAGGTACCTCCAGTAAGCGCCACAGAGCTGCGTGATGTAAAAAGGGGCACTGCCTAGACCACCTCTCTGCAACGCAGTGCAGTGGCGCTTACTGGAAGCACCTGGTGGGCTAGTTAGCCCCCAGGGTCCCTCAGGATTGAAGGTGAATTATTTCCCCAACTTAAAACGCGCCACAGGGCGTGTTTGCACACGTCATCTCAGACCCCGTCCCCTCCCTTCACCACTGTGTAAACGCACCCTGTGGCCGTTCTAAGTTGAGATATTAAGTCCCCTTGAATCCTAAGGGTCCCTAGGGTAAAACTAGCCCACTAGGTACCTCCAGTAAGAGCCACAGAGCTGCATTGCAGAGAGGTGTAAAAAGGGACGTGGCCTCAGAACACCTGTCTGCAACGCAGCTCCCTGGCGCATACTGGAGATACCTGTTAGGCTAGTTGGCCCTCAGGGACACTCAGTATTGAAGGGCAATTAATTCCCCAACTTACAACTCGCCAGGGGGCGCGTTTACAGAGTGCTGCAAGGAGGGGCGTGGCCTCTGGCACGATGCCGGTCTTTTATTTATTTATTTATTTTAAGAAGGGGGCTGTGTGGTCCCCCTTCTTTTTCTAATTTATTGGCCCTGGGGACCCCATCCCCCAGGGCCTGCCCCCTAATTTTTTTTAGAAAAAAAATGTGGAAGGGGGCCACGTGGCCCCCCTCCCGAGGCCTTAATCGGCCCCGGGGACCTCAATCCCCGGGGCATGCCCTTTTTAAAAAAAAAATTTTAGGAAGGGAGCTGCGTTGTTCCCCCCCCTCACTCCACTTATGGCCCCGGGGGACCCCATCCCCCGGTGCTGGCCTTTGTTTTTTTAGTTTTTTATTTATAGAAACACCAAGGACATGCTGGACAAACCGTACGTACCTATCACCATGATGATTTGCGTGATATTCATTAAAAGGCGACTATGCATACAATGAATCCACATGGAATGTATTTACACCGCTAGTGAAGCTCTGACGTGTCTGACGCCCTACTGTGCCTAATCCCAGCGCCCCCGCCGGTGGGTACTCTCCAAGTAGACACCCTTGTTTATTTATACAAACATGGGTAGCTATTGACGGGCACATTTAATACGCACGCACACCAAGCCATTCAAAGGGGATTTGACAAAAATTCGACCAAACTATGCAAGAAACCCCCCTCACGGTTAATAAAACACACATCCACTGCCGGATGTGTAATACTTTTTATTTTACTCTCTGGAAAGGAGACGAACCCCACTTGAGAGTCACAGCGTGCTCCTGGCTGAGCCCAATGCAGTGTTACACCCACCAGTGCCTGCCGAGTGCAACACACCTCTGCGTTGTATTCCACCAGCTAGTGCGTATACTATGACACTCTCTAGGCCATGTGCACTGTAACACCACCCCGTGAATATGTCATGCCACACTTGCCTTCGAACGGGTTATATTGCCCCATCTAACGTGCCTTCCTTGATGCCTATGTTATAACGCACAGCGCTATGCCATACATATTACAATCTGGGATCCATATCTTTGTCACAGTGCATATGCAACGTTACACTCTCCAGCACATATTTTATATTACAACTTTAGAGACTAGTTAGGTCAACAGAGACCCAATTCACCGAGTTCCCAGTCGTTGGATTCGAACAAAGGAGTTATGATCTAAAGCCAGAGCACCCGACTTTGGAACCGCAAAACAAGGTTTGAACCCTGGCTGTAACTCAACAGTCAAGGAATATTGGCAAATCACCTAATCGCCCGATGCCGAAAAAATGAATTTGTGCCTCGGAGTTTACAGACCTCCACGGACGCTAAGCTGAACTACGGGGGAAGGCTGCTGCTTTGATAGCTCTGGGACTGCGAGGACCAAGGGGCCGAGCGCCAACCACATCAGCCTCACCTGGTTGCTCTTCCCGGAGCCGCCCCCCTGCACCAAACAACGCCTCGCGGCCCCCGCTTCGCGGGAGCCGCTCGCTGGTTCTAACAGCATAAAAGCCTGGTCGAGCCCACATTCGTGCTGTGTGCCTCGGAGTTTACAGACCTCCACGGACGCTAAGCTGAACTACGTGGGAAGGCTGCTGCTTTGATAGCTCTGGGACTGCGAGGACCAAGGGGCCGAGCGCCAACCACATCAGCCTCACCTGGTTGCTCTTCCCGGTACCGCCCCCTCGTTAACGCCCCTTGCCATTAACATCACAATCTTGTAACGCGCCAGCGGAACGCGCGCGGGCCGACGAACGGGGCGAAGACCGGGCAAGGAGCGGGCCATTTGTGGCCGTTCGTGGTCGGTTGTGGTCGGGGCGGGCCACCCCCCTGAAAAAGGGTCGCCTGCAACGAGTTACATACTTTGCTGTTATTGTGAGTACATGTGTTACTGCTGACTGGTGAACTGCCTAATTCAGTATTTGTTGCCCATATTTAGCACTCTAATATTTTAGTGTGATCTGGTCATATCTAGTCAATTTTATTTTCATTTTATCTTCAGAGGTTTATCTGTTGTTCCCCCTGGTTACCCCCCCTTAGAGAGTGTTTGCTCTCTTCCTAAACCATGACCTCTTTAAGGTCTGGCAGGAAGGTGGCCCGGGGTAGCATAGGGGGTCAAGTAACAGGGACCCTTGATAATTTTATTACCCGAGCTGCTCGTGTTCTCGAACACGAGATTTTATTAACGGAAAAAAGACTGTCCCTTGAACTGTCTGCTAAAAGATCATCGCTTGGCAACATTATGACAGCTGTCTCGCCTGATAACAGCCAGCCCCAACCTCTTCCCAGTATGTCAGGTAACACCCTAAATGCACCGCCGGACACATCTGTTCATTGCCCGTTGGTGGACTTCCACGAGATAACTAGTACCCCCGAGACCAGTGGTGATCCAATTATTGATAGCACCTGCATCCCACAGTCCACTTTTGATCAGCTATCTTCTGTAGCACCGACCCAAGCCCTCAAGCCTAGGCGCATTCCGAGTAAAAGGAAATGTACGGGAGCCCCCCCCAAGGGGAAACGTGCTAAAACCTCCAAAGTGTCTAACTCACGTAAACCTGCAAATACTTGTGAAGCCTCCAATTCTATTATGTTTGATAGCTCCCATTTGGCAACTGGTAGTTTGAGGTCCCCGCACCCCTCCACCCTCCAACCCAACGCAGACTCCATTACCTCTGATTTTCTCAAGCCAGTAGAGAAGTTACTTAAATCATTAATCCTTCCTCTATTAGAGCGAGTTACTAGGCTCGCTACCACTCTTGAGAAGATAGAGGGTATGGTGTTTGCCAATACGTCTCTGCTCGAAAAGATTGCAGTGTCTTCTATCGATCCCACAACTTCCTCTAACATAGATACAGTCGACAAAACTAGACTAGCTTCCTCTGCTAATGCACTCTTGGATGGAGCATTACCCAATATCCCTGCTCTCACCGATCAGGCAGTGGAAGCACCCCGTCTTCATGCCAACCCCGATGTCCCGATAGAATCTGATCGCAATATCAACACTGCCATCAACACAAACAATATCCCTTCCAGTAAGCCCAACCTAGAGGATGTTGACTCCCTCCAAAATCTCCCATGTATCAATCTTCCACCCGAGTCCCAACCTTATACAATTATAATGGCCGGTGTTCCTCGGCTCCCACAGGCAAAGCCCGAGTGTCATAGTGAGCTGAAGAACAAAGTTACACACTGGTTAAATATTAACAGGCCCTTACCTGCTGGACTACGGGCTGAAATATTGACTGTCCGTGGGGTATGTTGGTTGGGCAATAGAGTCAAACAAGTGGAGGGTGATTGTGTGATTATAAATTTTCGTGACCCTAGGGTGGTGAGGCATATTCGCTCTTTTCCCAATACCTTGAGAGCGACAGGCATATCCACAGTGGATTTGTCATACTTCTATCCCCACAACTCCCCTGCATCAATACGTGATACGCCCATCGCTTGGGAAAGGGTTAATAGGTTTTCCCACCGTCAAACAAGGCCGGATTTCTATCTCCCATTGTCAAATTTTTATGCCCCCTTGAATTCTTTAGATGGTGTTGACTGACAGTCACCAAACTTGGTAAACTCGAGTAATTTGCGGGAGGTCTGTCTTGGTCCAGATAACACAGAGCAAACAGGGAGAGGTGGCTTATGGGGGGCACAAGTTGGTTTGGTTACTATGTCTCCTAGTACCCCGTTTTCTTCACTAACTAGCCCACCCTCCACCCTTATTGATCCTCGCCCACCCGAAAACGAGACTAGGGGCCCCACTAGAATTGCAATTACTCCAGCTACTATGAGCCCTGCCCCAGCTGCACCGAGCATCATGCCATCCAGTTCTTCCCCCCTGACCCTGGTCTCGTGGAATGTTGCGGGCCTTAGCAGCAGGGTAACCTCGGAAGATTGGTTAGGCTGGGTAAACACACATGATATCCTGGTTTTCCAGGAAACCTGGGCTGTGGACCCAATCTATCTTCCCGGGTACGTAAATTTTTCCAAGGGGGCCATTCGTGGTATCAGGGGCCGTCCGTCCGTCCGGCGGGCTCTGTATATGGGTCAAGCAATCCCTTGGGTATTCCCTCAAGGAATTGGCTATCGATAGCCCAGATCTATTAATTATCTCTATGAAACTCCGCAATGAACCTGAAGTTTTAATTATAAATGTTTACAATAGAGGCCTCCCAGGTGGACGTGGTACTAATACCTTCTTACAATTAGATGGGTTTCTGGACACTATTAATATATACACTAATGCGTATATTGTGGGCGACCTAAATTGCTGTTTTGAACCCCTGCTCTCTACTCTTGACTCACTAACTTGGGAAGTGGACGCGATTTTAAATATCCCTCCTATCGATCTTCCTCCTATCAAGAGGTGGACAGAGTCTGCCACTCAGTGGATGGGTTTATGTTTGGAGCGGGGTTTCAGGGCCGCCAATGGGAGGACCGCCTCTGACAAGGGTGGAAAGATGACCTTTTCAGATGGTCGACGTTGTAACAGCAGAATTGACTATGCCCTTGTTAAAGTAGAGTTCTGGTCCACATTATGTGATATGGCGGTATTCGACCGCCCCGAGAGTGACCATAACCCGTTGGTTTTAAGTCTCTCCCTCTGCCCAGCACATAGAACCAAACCCTCTGAAATAGTGACTGCGGAAGCCGTTTTAACCAATGATCAACGGCGTGTACGCTGGGATAAGGTTGCAATTGACGTTGCATTATTATCTGAGATCAGCTCCAAGGTATCCTGTGCTCTGGATGATCTACAGTCTCTCCAGAGCACTGAGGACGTTGTTGGCAAAGCTACATGCGTACACGACCATCTTTTCACTGGCCTTAAATCTCTCTTTTCAAAACCTTGTAAGGCTAAGAAATCTGTTATTTTAAAACCATCTACTTGGTACGATAAAGCTTGCCGAGAATCATTTAGCAATTTAAAACTCGCTATTGCTAACAAAGATCCAGACAATATCAGATTGGCTAGAAAAATCTATAATAAGGCTAAAGCCAAGGCCAAACAAGAGTGGGACAATGATCACTGGAACGACCTCCTGGCTGCCAGTAAACATCGGAACCTAACCCTGTTCTGGCACATTGTTAAGTGGGGCAATTCGCAGAACAGCCAGGTCCCCACCAACCACGTTCCTCCGGACGCCTGGGTGTCACATTTTGAATCCCAGTTTTCGGATTCCTCACAGGCTGAGGGGCCTGCCCCAGCAATAAACAGGGACCTGTCCCTCTCCTCGACCTTAATTTTTGACTATGTTGAGGTTGAAAAGGCTTTAAGTAAGGTTCCAAGTGGAAAGGCGCCAGGTATGGACTGTGTTCCCTCGGATCTCTTTAAATCTGACCCTGGGAATTGGGTGCCTTACATCGCACACTTTGCCAACGCCGTAGCCAGAGGGGCCGTTATTCCTGATTCTTGGGGGGGGGGCTGAGATTCTCCCCATCTTCAAAAAAGGTGACCGCTCCTGCCCGGGGAACTACCGCCCAATTAGTCTTATTGACTCAGTCCAGAAAATTATCGCTAGAATGATCTTGGCACGAATCCAGGCTTGGATCGAGCAGGAGGATATCATCTCTCCTCTGCAAGCCGGTTTCAGACCGTGTACTAGTACCATCGACCAGGCTTTCAAATTTCAATTGATTGTCTGGAAAACGGTCTACTTGTGTGGCGGTACTTTATATGCTGCCTTTGTAAATCTTCGGTCAGCATTTGACCTAGTCAATAGGACGAAACTTTGGAGTGTATTGGCTGAGCTAGGGTTCCCAGCTGATCTTCTGAATATCATCATTAGGCTCCATGATAACAACTTTGCACAAGTTCGCTGGGGGAAACAGGGCCAGGTTACTGATCGTTTTAGGGTCAATAGGGGTGTCAGGCAGGGGTGCGTCCTTGCTCCCACTTTGTTTTTACTGTTTATTAACAGTGTTGTTCAGTACTATTCCAACACCTCGACGGACGCCCCAACGTTGGGTGGTACCAAAATTCCACTCCTTATGTTCGCCGATGACACCATACTCCTCTCCCAGACCCTGTCTGGACTACAGGTGGCTCTGAATGTTTTTACGAATTTTTGCTCTGATTTTGACTTGTCTGTCAATGTGTCCAAAACCAAATATATGGTCTTTAATAAAGGGAGAGGTGTGAAGGGTCACGTTTCTATGGACAAAGTCCTGCTTGAACGTACCAATGTTATGACCTATCTAGGGGTAGTTTTCGAAAACAAGTTGGATTGGAGGCCGCAAATTGATGTTTTATCTCTTAAGTTTGCTCAGCTCTCTGGTTGCCTAGTTAAAGAACAAAAGCAATCCCAGTCGAGATTGATAGGCCCCCCCATTAAAATCTTTAACGTTAGGATCAATTCGGCGATCCTTTATGGCGCTGAACTTTGGGGTTTCGCCGATCTTTCTCTCCTGGTTAAGGCACAATATAAATTCCTCAGAATGCTCACGGGCCTTCCTAGTTCTACCCCAGTTAAACCGCTCCTGCTGGACCTTGGCTGTCATTCGTTTGACGACATTGCAAGGTTCAAGCCATTGGCCTTTTGGAGGCGTTTATGGACAGTCCCCGAGTTGGACCTCTATGCCAAGGCCTTTCTTGATGTGCGATCCATCCTAGGGGCTGGTAACATCCCCTGGTTCAAACAGACTAAACAACTCCTGGACTCTATGGGGTTGGGTATTCTATGGACCGACCCAGCCAACAACCCCTTTCCCTCTAAGAAAGACTATAAGGGCCTTTATTGGTCAATGGTGCAGCAAAAACATTTAAATTCAGCCTCTGCAGAGTCTTTGACAGGAAGGTTCCTAGCCCAAAAAAGAATCCCTCTCCTCGAAGCCTACTGGGACATCATCACCAGACCTTGTGACAGGAAACTTTACCATCAATTTAGGGTAGGCACCCTTCCGACCAACTCTTTTACTAAAAAATGGAAGGGTGCTTCCAGTGACTCCTGTAAAAGATGTAATGACTGCATAGAATCTGTTGGTCATATCTTTTTTGTTTGTCCCGCTTATGCTGCACCCCGAGCTAAATGGCTCAAACCATTATGTCGTACCCTGGGTACAAGACAAGGGTTAGAAGCACTTGAAATATTGAGATTTGAGCCTAGTGAATATGTTGCTATTGCTGTTGCTAAATTTTTGGCATGGGTTTGGTTTATTAGAACTAAGAGGCATTAGCTTATTGAAATATTTTTATGTATTTTTGTTCATGTTTCTTTTTCTTTTATGTACTCATTTATGTATTGTAATTGTCTTTTATGATGTAATACATCGACAATAAAGACTTATGAATGGACTAGTTAGGTTACACAACACTGCCCTGTGCATATTACACTCCAAGGTGCATATTGCATAACACGCGCTAGTGCCTGTGCTATCTCGCGCTCTCCAATGAATCTGTCATTGCGCACAATGTATTGCATATTATATTTCACGCCCTGGTTCATCTTATATCACACTTTTTGGTGCATAGTTTATACCATACACTATATCTAGTTTTCATTTTAATCGTGCTCTCAGGACTATATTCTATATAACACTGCGTTCACCTACCCTTTTCACGGGCATTACATTTTGCGATGGGGGTGAGGGGTCAGGGGGTGTTTCTGCCAAGTGAGCCCGGAGTCACAGTCACAAACATCCTCTTCTTCCTGAATAAAAGTGAGATTATGCTGCATACTTGTTCATATTTTAAGTAGTTTGCACAGACACACATTTTAAAAACAATAACGTTCCTAATACCCGCCGTCTCCGAACAGTTAGCTTGCTGCCCCATCCACCTCCTCCCTGTCCTCTGTTGTCTGAATCCATGGACTAGCCTCCTCGCTCTTGCCATGCATGGTCTGATGTGCTGCCACTGCCCTCCATTTAGCATGATGTACCAGTCCACTCCTCCTGCCCTCCATTGCCCAATTCTATGCCCCATCATTGACCTCCTGCTTAGCCTCTGTGCTTGCTGCCCCTATTCTCCTTCCCCCTGCCCTCCGATGTCTTTGTGCATGCCCCTGCTCCATTCTTTTTGCCCACCATGTTCCATGGACCTGCCACACCTATCTACTCTGAGTGTTCCATTGAGCTGCCACTCCCCTCTCACCTGCCTAGCATTGTCAGATGACTGTAACCTGTCCCTGCCACCTCCACCCTGCCTGTCCACATTCCATGCCCCTATCCCCTTCCTCTTGTCCTCCATGGTCCATTTTACTGCCACACCCTTCTGCCCTCCCTGGTCTGTTGTGCTGCAACTGCTCCTCCTGCCTGCCCCGCGTGGTCTGTTGTGAGGCCCCTTCCCCTGAACTCTCTTGTCTGTGCCCAGGTCCTGACCCTCCCTTCTATCCTCCATGGTCCTTTGTGCATGCCCATGCACCCTCCTTTTTGCCCATCATAGCCATTGTTCTGCCAATAACCCTCCCGCTTGCCATGCATGGTCTTCTGTGCTGCCACGGCCCCTCCCACCTTCCCTGTGTGGTCAGCTAGCTGCCCCTGACTCCCTCCCACCTTACCTCCATGGTCTGTATGTATGCCATCATAGTCTCACTGTTGCTCTCCATGGTGTGTCTTGCTTCTAGTGCCCATCCTGCCTGACCTCCATGGTCATCTTGCTGCTCCTGCCCTGCCCCCTTGCCCCCAGCCCTCTGTTTCCATGTGCAGACCCCTATTCCTTCCCTCCTGGCTTGTCTGTTCCATTGTAATGCCCCTGATCTGTCCTTCCTGCCCTTTATGGTCTGTTATGCTGCAGCTTTCTCTCATGTCTGTCCATTATGGTTAGCTAGCTACCATTGCCTCTTTCCCCTCTGTTCTCTGTTGTCCATGTGCATGGTCCTGTCCCCTCCCTATTGCTTTCTATGGATTGGTTTGTTGCACTCCCATCCCGCATGCACTGTGTGGTGTATTGTGCTGCTGCAAACCCTGATGCCTGCCCTGTAGGGTCAGTTTGGTGCCCCTCTCCACATCCCTCCTGTCCTCTGTTATCCGAGTCCATGTCCCTACCCCAATTCCTCCTGCCTTCCATGATCCGATGTACCATACTTGCAAACATTTTGGACTTGGTAAGAGGGAGATTTAAAAAAAAAACTGGGGTATTGATTTTCCCCTTTGAGTTACATTGAAAAAGAGTAGATTGTAGACAGGAGACAGATCAAATAAAGCCCATTTGAGCTTAAAAACATTGGACATTTCCTGGCTGGATCGGGTCTTTTGGCATGTATGGTTGTACTACCACTGCCTCTTCCTTCTGCCCACAATGGTCTATTATATTGCCACAGCCTCTCTTGCCAGTCCTGTATTGTTGGTTTGTTGCCCCTGCCCCCCTTTCCACTGCCCTCCAAAGTCTGTTGTGCTGCCACTGCCCTTCCTGCCTGCCCAGTGTGGTCAAATTGTTGCCTCTGCACCTTCCTACCTGCCTTCAATTCTCAGAGTCCGTGCCCCTGGCCTCTGCCTCTCAACAGTCTCCTAATGAACAACTAGATTACTACCATTCTATATTTATTACAAAAGTGTGGAACGCCTGACGTCATCTTGATGTGATCAAAACTGTAATACCTAGAGCATTTCCTTTAGAAATTACATACATGAGAGGGTCTTATTTGCATCAAAATTATGGTTAGTGCTCTAAAAAACTAAAATGAGGACATATTTTCTGAGTTTTCAAATAGCGACAAAGCACTTTTAAAGTATTTGTTATCTTTATGTTTTTTTATCCAGTTGACCACTTGATTAAATGTTGCAGTTAGGGGAGAGGATGTGGTGTTACTTCCAGAGCTGCAGACTTTGCAACTGGGGAACCAGGTTGGAGTTTCTGCTTCAGCTCAACATTGTGTGATTCTGGTCAAATCACTTAATCTCCCCATGTCTACAACCAAAATGAATTTGATCTTGTGTGATGTAACCAATGCTCATGTAAAGCACTCCAATACCTGACAAGTCTGCACTATATAAAACTACAAAAACACAAAAAATAAAAAGTGTTTTGCACACTTTTGTCATTGAGCTACATGTGGGCTACATCTGGGTGATATTTGTGCTGCATTTAGGCTCTTTTGTCTCTGGTGGCCATCTTGGGAGATTTATTTGTTATGAAGTTTCCTAATTTCCTCATATACTGCAGTCTCCTCAGTAGGAAAAGCTTTCAGTTTTTTACTTTGATTCCATCAAGAAGGTATTCAGATATGTCACACATTTGCCATAAATTCTGAATGTTAGCACTCTAGTTGCTCATTAGATCACTGTAGTAAAGCTACTGCTCACCAGGGAAGTCTGCTGCTGGTATTGAAAGTGCATGTTTCAGTCTGCATGTCAGAATTTTTTAATGAAATAGAAGAGGATTTGAGAAGTCACTCAAAATGTGCCCGAATTTTTCTTTCTGCAGCACTAATCCCACTTTCTATGGCAAGATGAACCCCCTCATGTTGTTCCTTTTTAAATTAAATGTTTTAAGAGTTACCACTTTATTCCAATCAAGAATGCTTCAGGTGTGCAATACGTTTGTCAGAAGTAGGACTGTTAGCGCTCTAGTTGTTCTTTAGAACACTCTGGGAAGCTGTAGTAGAACACAAAGGAATCAAATGACTGTCTCTACCCTTGTTAGATGTACATGTTTTACAGAGAATGTCAGACTTCATTCTCACATGACTGAGAAAGATAATGTGAATTTACAGAAAATATGCTCTCAGTTTAGTTTATAGATCACCTTCCAAACCTCTGTGGCAAAAGCATGAGAAAATAGTTTTCTCTCAAACATGATTCATGATATCCCAGCAGAAGGCTTTTTCACATAGTAAAATCACCTTAGAACACACCACAATTCCTAAAATGAGTATGGTACAATCAACAAATGATTTATAATATAACTAAAGTCTTAAAACCTTCTATTGACTGCAATGCTTTTTAATGAGGTGCTATCATGTATATTGGTCCCAAGATGGCTGCCAACACTTCTTGGATGAAGTGCTGACAGCCAATCAGATCTCACGATGAGATGTGTGGATAGGCTCCGCCCAGATATATATGTGATTTTACTTTTGATTTTCTCAGGAACTACTGAACGGATTTACACCATTTAACCAAAAGGTACGACTCTGAACCAAGGGCTACCTTTTTGCCAAATTTGGTGTAATTCCGTTCAGCAGTTCGAAACTGTAGCTGCGATTAAAAGTTCCTATGGAAAATTGCATGGGGAAAACATGTTTTGGGACCCCCCTTTTTTCTCAGCCCCCACTTGACGAATCACCCCGAGACTTTCAGGATAGGAGCGGACCGGAGATGGCCAAATGTTTTGAACATTTCACAAAGATTCGTTAACCGGCGCCAAAGTTATTCCAAATAGAATGTTGCGGATTTCCTATTGATAATAGGTCCTAACTATAACTACCTACTGGCGACCGCCAGTAGGTTATATATATATATATTCACTGAAAAAAAACATAGGTTTCAGAGAAGGTATAGTTAGAAATTAGCATTTAAAAAACCTTAGAAATTCACAGAAAAAAACATAGGTTTCAGGGGTGTTATCGTTAGCTGCCCATTTCACTCATACAAAACCATAGAAATTCCTCTGTTATAGTTAGTTCTGCTAACTATAACTCACGCGCCCGCAATGCACTGCTGATGATGTCACATATTGCATCATTCATGACATGGTCAGTGACATCACTGATGACATCACTGATGACATCTCAAATAACATCACTGATGACATCATCCACTTGACAATCTGATACACCTCATCATACACTAGAATAACCTTTCATCACTCACTGTAAAATACAGAGTACCATATTTGAAACCATTGACACACCAATACCAGTTACTACATACCCACTCACTGATTCCTAAGTCTACACACAAAACTACCCATTCAACAACAGAATCATCTATACATGCAGTCATTAATTAATAGAACACTATCAAATGCACTCAAACACATATATAGACATTGACACATCAGCAGACATCAGCAGTCATCTTAGTCAGTTATGCAGTCATCCTACTCACTCATGAAAAAGATGTATCGCACTTAAATTTACTCACTTACACGATTATCCAACAACACCTCATTTATTCAAACACATAGTAACTCATTGTTAATATGTTAAAAAAGCACCATTACAATTATACACTCATTCATATAGTTACTCTCACAATCACTAACTCTTACACATACTTATTTATATACACCAACTCTCACATACAATGCCTTTTATTTTTTTACTTTGTTGAAGATGTACAACTAAAACATATATTCGCTCACCAACACACAAATACACTCAGTCACCCAAGCAACTGTTTCCACATGCACTCTTAAACCCATACACCTAGTCAATCAACCATTCACACATCTATGCATAGAGTTACACACACCCCATCCAACCACACACAAACTCAGTGTCCCATACAAATACTCACCCAACTAATCAATAACTAATATACACACTCATGTAGTTAGTGACCAACTGATGCAGCATGTTATACAACAACAGAGACAGTGCTGCACACATTCACATAGTTTAGTTACTAATCCATGTATTAAGTGAGACACTTTTAATTACTCACTTAAAAAGACAGTCAGACAGCTACTAAATCCTCCATCCAGACAGTTATATATCCACTCAATCTTCAATACAGATTGGTATATATATAATACATATTTAAATTTCAAACTAAACCACATTCAGTGGATGATGTCAACAGTGATGTCATCAGTGATGTCATTTGAGATGTAATCAGTGATGTCATCAGTGATATCACTGACCATGTCATGAATGATGCAATATGTGACATCATCAGCAGTACATTGCGAGCACCTGAGTAATAGTTAGCAGAACTAACTATAACGGAGGAATTTCTATGGTTTTGTATGAGTGAAATGGGCAGCTAACTATAACACCCCTGAAACCTATGGTTTTTTCTGTGTATATATATATATATATATATATATATATTCACTGAAAAAAACATAGGTTTCAGAGACGTTATTGTTAGAAATTAGCATTTAAAAAACCTTAGAAGTTCACAGAAAAACCCAGTCGCGCACTCAAAGTGTACACATCACGGTGGGTGCGCGCATTCTAGCCGCCATTTTAGAAAAGTCATGAAGGATCTGCGTATGGTGTGCGACGGCTGCGTGTTTTTCAGTTACATCCTATACATTTAATATCACGTGATATTAGCAATTGGTATGCGACCAGTCTGCGACTCCTGCTCCCGCGTATTCGCGACACATGCGCATTACGGTACGAGATGTTTGCGCGGTTGCAGGTCCCGCGTGACATCAAATACGTGCTGGGGAGCGCTGGGTGCGCGACTCCCGCAAAAAAATGTATGTTCCAAAATGATATGTATGTGTCTTTAATATACATATTAAGACAAGAGATTATGTAAGATATTCATCAAAATAATATATTTGTACTTATAATAAACTTATATTATTTTTAAATATATTTTCGCGAAGTCGGGTGCGTGCATCGTGAGTGCAGAAAACCAGGTCAGCAGAGCTGCTGTAGAGCCAGAGAACCAGGTCAGCAGAGCTGCTCTAGAGCCTAAGAACTAGGTCAGCAGAGCTGCTCTAGAGCCAGAGAACCAGGTCAGCAGAGCTGCTGTAGAGCCAGAGAAACCAGTTCAGCTTAGAGGGAGAGAACCAGGTCAGCAGAGCTGCTTTAGAGCCAGAGAACCAGGCCAGCAGAGCTGCTTTAGAGCCAGAGAACCAGGTTAGCAGAGCTGCTCTAGAGCCAGAGAACCAGGTCAGCAGAGCTATTCTAGAGCCAGAGAACCAAATCAGCAGAGCTGCTTTAGAGCCATAGAGCCAGGTCAGCAGAGCTGCTTTAGAGCCAGAGAACCAGGTCAGTAGAGCTGCTCTAGAGCCTAAGAACCAGGTCAACAGGGCTGCTCTAGAGCCAGAGAACTAGGTCTGCAGAGCTGCTGCAGAGCCAGAGAAACCAGGTCAGTAGAGCTGCTTTAGAGGGAGAAAACCAGGTCAACAGAGCTGCTCTAGAGCCAGAGAACCATGTCAGCAGAACTGCTTCAGAGCCATAGAACTGGGTCAGCGGAGCTGCTTTAGAGCCAGAGAACCAGGTCAGCAGAGCTGTTATAGAGCCAGAGAACTAGATCAGCAGAGCTGCTCTGTAGCATAAGCACTAGGTCAGCAGAGCTGCTCTAGAGCCAGAGAACCAGGTCAGCAGACCTGCTGTAGAGCCAGAGAAACCACGTCAGCAGAGCTGCTTTAGAGAGAGAGAGAACCAGGTCAGCAGAGCTGCTTTAGAGCCAGAGAACCAGGTCAGCAGAGCTGCTCTAGCTGATACTGACTGACTGACACTGTCTGACTGACACTGACTGATTGACACTGACTGACACAGATTGACTGACACTGACACTGACTGACACTGATTGACTGACACTGACTGACACTGATTGACTGACACTGACTGACTGACACTGACTGACTGACACTGATTGACACTGACTGACACTGATTGACTCACACTGACTGACTGACACTGACTGACACTGATTGACTGACACTGACTGACTGACTGATACTGACTGACTGACAATGACTGACACTGACTAACACTGACTGACTACTCTCTTCTACTCTACTACTGACTCTCTACTACTCTCTCTCTACTACTCACTCTCTACTACTCTCTACTACTCTACTACTCTCTACTACTCACTCTCTACTACTCACTCAACTACTCACTCTCTACTACTCTACTACTCACTCTCTACTACTCACTCGCTACTACTCTCTACTACTCACTCTCTACTACTCACTCTCTACTACTCATGCTCTACTACTCTCTACTACTCACTGTCTACTACTACTCTCTCTACTACTCACTCTCTACTACTAACTACTATTCACTCTCTACTACTCACTCTCTACTAATCACTCTACTACTTTCTACTTCTTTCTACCACTCACTCTCTACTACTCTACTACTCACTCTCTACTACTCACTACTACTCACTCGCTACTACTCTCTACTACTCACTCTCTACTACACTCTCTACTACTCTCTCTACTACTACTCTCTACTATTCACTCTCTACTTCTCACTCTCTACTACTCTCTACTACTCACTCTACTACTCTCTGCTGCTCTCTACCACTCACTCTCTACTACTCTACTACTCTCTCTCTACTACTCACTCTCTACTACTCTCTCTCTACTACTCTCTACTACTCACTCTCTACTACTCACTCTACTACACTCTACAACTCCCTCTCTACTACTCTCTCTCTACTACTTACTCTCTACTATTTACTCTCTACTACTCACTCCCTACTACTCGCTCTCTACTACTCACTCTCCACTTCTCACTCTCTACTACTCACTCTCTACTACTCTCTACTACTCACTCTCTACTACTCTCTCTGCTACTCACTCTCTACTACTCACTCTCTACTACTCTACTACTCTCTACTACTCGCTCTACTACTATTCTCTACTACTCACTCTACTACTCTCTCCTACTCTCTACCACTCACTCTCTACTACTCTACTACTCACTCTCTACTACTCTCTCTCTACTACTCACTCTCTACTACTCACTCTACTAACTCTGTCTGTACTACTCACTTTCTACTACTCTCTACTACTCACTCTGTACTACTCTGTATTACTTTTCCATACATTCTGAATGGTAGCACTCTAGTTGCTCATTAGATCACTGTAGTGAAGCTACTGCTCACCAGGGAATTCTGCTGCTGGTATTGAAAGTGCATGTTTCAGTCTGCATGTCAGAATTTTTTTATGAAATATCAGAGGATTTGAGAAGTCACTCAAAATGTGCCCTAATTTTCTTTTTTCCGCACTAATCATAATTTCTATGGCAAAATGAACCTCCTGATTGTGTTCCTTTTAAATTAAACTACTCACTCGCTACTACTCACTCGCTACTACTTTCTACTACTCACTCTCTACTACGCTCTCTCTACTACTCTCTACTACTCTCTCTCTACTACTCTCTACTACTCACTCTCTACTACTCTCTACTACTCACTCTACTGCTCTCTACTACTCTCTACCACTCACTCTCTACTACTCTACTACTTACTCTCTACTACTCTCTCTCTACTACTCACCCTCTGCTACTCTACTACTCTCTACTACTCTCTACTACTCACTCTCTACTACTCACTCTCAACTACTCACTCTCAACTACTCTCTCTACTACTCATTCTCTACTACTCTCTACTACTCACTCTACTCCTCTCTACTACTCTACAACTCACTCTCTACTACTCTCTACTACTCTCTCTCTACTACTCACTCTCTACTACTCACTCTCTATTACTCACTCTACTACTCACTCTCTACTACTCACTCTCTACTACTCTCTCTCTACTACACACTCTCTACTACTTGCTCTCTACTACTCACTCTACTACTCACTCTACTACTCACTCTCTACTACTCTCTACTACTCACTCTCTACTACTCCACTACTCTCTACTAATCACTCTACTACTCACTCTCTACTACTCTCTACTACTAACTCTCTACTACTCTCTACTACTCTCTACTACTCACTCTCTACTACTCTCTCTCTACTACTCTCTACTACTCATTCTCTACTACTCTCTACTACTCAATCTCTACTACTCTCTACCACTCTCTACTACTCTCTACTACTCACTCTCTAATACTCACTCTCTACTACTCTCCACTACTTACTCTACTACTCACTCTTTACTACTCACTACTACTCTCTACTTTCTCACTCTCTACTACTCTCTACTACTCACACTCTGCTACTCTCTCTACTACTCTCTACTACTCTCTCTCTACTCTCTATTACTCATCCTCTACCTCTCTCTACCTCTCTCTCTACTACTCTCTACCTCTCCACCTCTACCTCTCTACCTCTACGTCTCTACCTCTACCTCTCTCTACACGCACACATATGCACATATATGCATATATATATATATGTATGTGTGTGTATATATATATACATACATATATAAACATATATATAATCTGCATATCTATATAAATACAAATATAAATGCATGCATACATATACATATATGCATGTTATGTGCATGAAATTTTGAAAAACACTAATAAAAGCAAAGCTAAAAAGCCACCTAATTACAAACAGAATTGCTTTAACTTAAACGAGGGCGAGACCTATTGCATTTTCAATGCTTGTTTACTTTGGTTCCATCAAGAAGGCATTCAGATGTGACACATTTGCCATAAATTCTGAATGGTAGCACTCTAGTTCCTCATTAGATCACTGTAGTAAAGCTACTGCTCACCAGGGAAGTCTGCTGCTGGTATTCAAAGTGCATGTTTCAGTCTGCATGTCTGAACTTTGTAATGAAATAGAACAGGATTTGAGAAGTCAAAATGTGCCCTTATTTTTCTTTCTGCAGCACTAATCATAATTTCTATGGCAAAATGATCCCCCTCATTTTGTTCCTTTGCAAATTAAGTGTTTTAAGTGTTACCACTTTATTTCAATCAAGATGGCTTCAGGTGTGCCATACTTTTGTCATATGTAAGACTATTAGCGCTCTAGTTGCCATAAATTCTGAATGGTAGCACTCTAGTTCCTCATTAGATCACTGTAGTAAAGCTACTGCTCACCAGAGAAGTCTGCTGCTGGTATTGAAAGTGCATGTTTCAGTCTGCATGTCAGAATTCTTTAATGAAATAGAAGAGGATTTGAGAAGTCACTCAAAATGTGCCCTAATTTTTCTTTCTGCAGCACTAATCATAATTTCTATGGCAAAATGATCCCCCTCATTTTGTTCCTTTGCAAATTAAATGTTTTAAGTGTTACCACTTTATTCCAATCAAGATGGCTTCAGGTGTGCCATACTTTTGTCATATGTAAGACTATTAGCGCTCTAGTTGTTCCTTAAAACACTCTGGGATTTCTGTCATTGGGCTATACTTGGACTACAACTAGGTGATATTTGTGCTACATTTGGGCTCTTTTGTCTCTGGTGGCCATCTTGGGAGACTTGTTATGAAGTTTCCCATTTTCCTCATTTACTACAGTCTCCAAAGTAGGCATACTGTCAGTATTTTACTTTGATTCCATCAAGAAGGCATTCAGATGTGTCACACATTTGCCATAAATTCAGAATGTTAGCACTCTAGTTGCTCATTAGATCACTGTAGTAAAGCTACTGCTCACCAGGGAAGTCTGCTGCTGGTATTGAAAGTGCATGTTTCAGTCTGCATGTCAGAATTCTTTAATGAAATAGAAGAGGATTTGAGAAGTCACTCAAAATGTGCCCTAATTTTTCTTTCTGCAGCACTAATCATACATTCTGTGGCAAAATGAACCCCCTCATTTTGTTCCTTTTTAAATTAAATGTTTTAAGAGTTACCACTTTATTCCAATCAAGATGGCTTCAGGTGTGCCATACTTTTGTCATATGTAAGACTATTAGCGCTCTAGTTGTTCCTTAAAACACTCTGGGATTTCTGTCATTGGGCTATACTTGGACTACAACTAGGTGATATTTGTGCTACATTTGGGCTCTTTTGTCTCTGGTGGCCATCTTGGGAGACTTGTTATGAAGTTTCCCATTTTCCTCATTTACTACAGTCTCCAAAGTAGGCATACTGTCAGTATTTTACTTTGATTCCATCAAGAAGGAATTCAGATGTGTCACACATTTGCCATAAATTCAGAATGTTAGCACTCTAGTTGCTCATTAGATCACTGTAGTAAAGCTACTGCTCACCAGGGAAGTCTGCTGCTGGTATTGAAAGTGCATGTTTCAGTCTGCATGTCAGAATTCTTTAATGAAATAGAAGAGGATTTGAGAAGTCACTCAAAATGTGCCCTAATTTTTCTTTCTGCAGAACTAATCATACATTCTGTGGCAAAATGAACCCCCTCATTTTGTTCCTTTTTAAAATAAATGTTTTAAGAGATACCACTTTATTCCAATCAAGATGGCTTCAGGTGTGCCATACGTTTATCATAAGTAGGAGTGTTAGAGCTCTAGTTGTTCTTTGGAACACTCTGGGAAGCTGCAGTAGAACACAAAGGAATCAACTGACAGTCTCTGCCCTTGTTAGATGTACATGTTTTACTGAGAATGTCAGACTTCATTCTCACATGACTAAGAAAGATCATGTGAGTTTACAGAAAATATGCTCTCAGTTTAGCTTATAGACCACCTTCCAAACCTCTGTGGGAAAAGCATGTGAAAATAGTTTTCTCTCAAACATGATTCATGATATCCCAGCAGAAGGCTTTTTCACATGGTAAAATCACCTTAGAACATACCACAATTCCTAAAATGAGTATGGGACCATCAACAAATGATTTATAATGTAACTAAAGTCTTAAAACCTTCTATTAACTGCAATGCTTTTTAATGAGGTGCTATCATGTATATTGGTCCCAAGATGGCGGCCAACACTTCTTGGATGAAGTGCTGACAGCCAATCAGATCTCACGATGAGATGTGTGGTTAGGCTCCGCCCAGATATATATGTGATTTTACTTTTGATTTTCTCAGGAACTACTGAACGGATTTACACCATTTAAGCAAAAGGCACGACTCTGAACCAAGGTCTACCTTTCTGCCAAATTTGGTGTAATTCCGTTCAGCAGTTCGGGCTGCAGCTGCGTCAACAGGTCCTATGGGAAATTGCATTTTGGGACCCCCCTTTTTTCTCAGCCCCCGCTTGACGAATCACCACAAAACTTTCAGGATAGGAGCAGACCGGAGCTGGCCAAAAGTTTGGGAAATTTTGCGAAGATTCGTCTACCGGCGCCAGACTTATTGGGAATATAATGTTGCGGATTTCCTATGGAAAATAGGTCCTAACTATAACTACGTACTGGCGACCGCCAGTAGGTAATATATATATATATATATACACACACACATATTTATATATATATGTATAAATATAGGTAGAAATATAAATATATATCCAGCATTTTTAAAGCCTTGGGGAGGTGGTGGTCCCTGTGGCCCGGGGGTGTGAAACAGACCCCCATATTCAAATAATTAGTGCCCCGAAGAGGTGGTGGTCCCTGGGGCAGTGTGGGGGGGGGCAGGAGACCCCCATATTTTTTTATTTTAGTAGTGGTGGTCCCCGGGGCTTGGGGGGCCAGCGAGACCCCCATTCCTATATTGATGAATTCCCCGGGAGGTGACAGTCCCCAGGGCTGCGGGGGACTGCGTGCCCCCCGCTCATAATGAATAAAGCCCCGGGGAGGTGGCGGTCCCGGGGGCTGCGGGGGCCCCCGCAGACCCCCACTAATTAACTGCGCATTGCCCCCGGGACCTGGCCCACCGGGGGGCTTATACAAAACAAAGTGCGGGAGCCCGTGCTTCATTTTTTTTTTCTTAGCCGGATTCGCGCACCCAGTGCAAATTCGTCCGATTTCTTTTTTTTTTTAAAGTAAATGCTTTTTTTGGCTCTTGGGGTCCCTGTGGGACCCCCTGCGCAGGCCTAGGGGGTAAGGTGTTTCTACCCTACCTCCTTTTCTTGTTTTTTTAACCTTTTTCCCACTCTTTTCTTGTGACTCGATTACCGAGTCACAAGATGGCTGCCAACACATTCTGGTTTGGAGTGTTGGCTGGAGTGTTGGCAGCCAATCACAATTGAGCAGCCAAACAACAATTGAGCAGCCAATCAACAATTGAGCGCATGCTCTGGAGGGTTTGCAAACCCTCCTCGGTGCTCATATATCTATATTTTTATTTTTTGAATTTCTCAGCAAGTACTGAACGGATTTATACCATTTTAAAAAAGGTCGCTTTCTGAACCAAGAGCCACCTTTTTGCCAAATTGTTTGTAATTCCGTTCTGCAGTTCGGGCTGTAGCCGTGTCTAAAGTTCCTATAGAAATTTACATGGGAAAAACAGGTTTTAGGAACCCCCTTTTTTCTCGGCCCCCGCTTGACAAATCACCCCGAAACTTCCAAGACAGGAGCTGACCTGAGTGAACCTTTTTTTGGGAAAAGTTCGCAAAGATTCGTCAAACGGCGCCAAAGATATTGCCAAATCAAAAAACGCCTTTCCTATGGAAACTAGGTCCTATCTATAACTACTTACTGGCGACCACCAGTAGGTAATATATATACATATAGCTAAACTATTTTACCAACTGGATATTTCAAATCCTTTCACAGCATCAATAATATATCACCTGAATTTACCTCTGTCTGTGTGCTCAGCTTCCCTCCATGCAATAGTTTACACAGTGTGTTTTAACTCTAATTTTCTCAATGTATAAAGAAACAGTTTGTAGTGCATCAGCTGGTTAGATATACGTCATGTTGCTTTATATGTGCAACCTAGATATCATCACTGCATGTTAAGTAGGAATGATAAGGGTTCCCTTGAATTGTAAGTGCATCTGCATATACATTTGATGCCTGACAGAAGTCCTACAGCCTTAAAAAGCCCCAGGAATGCACATAATGAAGGGGTGAAACACATGTTGGCTGTGCTTTTCTGTCTACGAAAACAACAGGAATTAACAAATTTCAACAAAGAATCCGGCAGATTCCATTGCTTTTATTTTGTTATGTAACATACGTTATGTTATGTTATGTTACAGTAATTTATAAAGCGCACGTATACCCGGGGGTGTCTTGGCGCTGGACATAACAGTGATACAAGAATACTTTGGCCCTAGTGCTGGAAGAGCCAAGTTTTCAGTTGCTTCCTGAAAATCGTCAGGGAGCTAGCTTTCCTGAGGGAGAACGGAAGGGTGTTCCACAATTTAGATGCTCCGTAAAAAAAACTGCGTCCACCCCAGTGAGTTTTAAAAATTCTTGGTACAGCGAGTAATCGAGCTCCAGTGGACCGCAGCTGTCTGGTGGGACAGTACCAAGAAAGATGATCCTGCAAAAAACTCAGACCAATACCATGCAAGGCCTTAAAGACGATGCACAGGGCTTTGAAATCAACACGCTGGGGTATGGGAAGCCAGTGGAGATGGCGGATTCCGTTAGAGACGGAGTGATATTTGGGAATATCCAGTATGAGGCGAGCTGCTGCATTCTGGATCATCTGTAATTTGTGCAAAAGTTGCTTCTGTGCATTCAAAAAAAGGCCATTACAGTAGTCGAGCCTAGATGAAATAAGGCAAGAGACTACTGTTCTCCTAGTGTGGTTATGGATATAAGGAAAACTTTTCCTGATTTTCTTGATGAGAAAATGCGATGCCGACATTACCGCGTTTGTGTGATGATGGAAAGTGAGCTTGGCATCCATAAGCACGCCCAGGTTCTTTGCCTTAATCACCGGAGTGGGAGGGGAACCCAGCTCAACGGGCCACCACAGGTCATTCCACGGGGGCTGAATGCTCCCGAAAATTAAGACTTCTGTCTTACTAGAGTTGAGCCTCAGGCAGTGTGCTGTCATCCACTTATTGATGGCACTCATGCAGTTCCTGAACTGCGGAGCCGGAGAATGTTGGGATTTGGAGGCCGCCACCACAATCTGAGTATCATCAGCATAGGTGGTCAGACTGAAACCAAAATTCCGGATAAGGGGTGCTAATTCGGAGACATATATGTTAAATAGTGTGGGGCTTAGAGAGCTCCCTTGTGGGACACCGCAGGGAAGTGTGTAAGAGTCTGAATTAAAACCATCCATGGATACGGTGGATGTTCGATCGGCAAGAAAGGAGGCTATAAGTGCGCGTGCTGAGTCTCCTAGTCCTAGCTTCTCCAAGCGTCTCTGCAGAAGGCCATGATCCACCGTATCAAAAGCCGCAGAGAGGTCGAGGAGCACCAAAGCTGCTGCGCCTCCACCATCCATAACTGCCTTAATCTCCTCGGAGGCTTTGATCAATGCCAACTCTGTGCTGTGGTCCTTACGGAAGCCAAATTGGGTGTGGTCCAAAAGGCCGTTGGCATTAATAAATAGGGACAATTGGTTATTCATTATTTTGTCCACTATCTTAGCTGGCAACGGCAATCTGGCAATGGGCCGATAGTTGGTAGGGTTAGTTGCATCAAGAGTCGTTTTTTTTAGTAAAGGTAAAACGGACGTCTGCTTCCAGCTAGTCGGGAAAACACCAGAAGAGAACATCAGGTTGTAAATATCGGTGAGTGGGGAACTCACCGACTGTGCCAGTTCTTGATAGACCCTTGGGGGGCAGGGGTCTAAAGGTGAACCCGACTTAGCTTGAAGGATAAGGTCTCTCACTGTGTCTATCGAGATTGCCGAGAACACAAATGGTGGAAGCTTGTTAATGCTAGGGCTGTTAGGGTATGAAACTGGGCTGGGGTCAGAAGCCACCCTAAAAGCATTAAAAATATCTAAAACCTTAGATTTAAAAACCTCAGCCACCTCGTAGCAGAATTCCTGGTTAACCCTCCTGCCTGAGTTAGTGGGTGTCGAGAGCTTATTAATCACTGTAAACAGTTCTTTAGAGGAGTTGGCGGCGGACTCGATCTGAGAAGTGAAGTATCTTTTTTTTTCCGATATGAGGAGTTTTTTATAATTGGAAAGTGCATTCTTATACGCTAATTTCTGAGGCTCATCATAATTTGTCCGCCACCGTCTTTCTAAGCGACGACAATGCTGTTTTTCCAGACGAAGACCGTCAGAGAACCAGGGGGCAGAAGGTGTAGACCTATTAGTCGAGAGCGTTCTTTGAGGAATTGAAGCATTCGCTGCATCCTGTATCCAATTAGTGTAACTGTCCACAGCCAGGTCTACCTGGTCATGTATGGAGGGATAAGAAGATTCTAGCAGAGCAGTAAAAGATGGTATGTCTGCTTTATTCCATGCAAGCCCAACAGATGCAGAGTGTTTACTGACAACCTCCTTGGGTACACTAGGCATGGGGAGCGTGAATTTAACTAGAGAGTGGTCTGACCACGTCAAAGGAAGCGTGTCCTTAATCATAAGACCCTGAAGCGAGGAGAACACACCATCAAGTGTGTGCCCAGCAGTATGTGTGGGGGAATGCACCAATTGTGAGAGTCCAAAAGAACCAAAACTGTCCAATAGTTCTGCTGTATCTTTGTTCCCTGCATCCTCTAAATAAAAGTTAAAATCCCCAAGAATGATAAAATCAGAATTTAAAATAGCTGGTTCCAATAGACTGCCCAAATTAGTTAAAAACATGGAGCGAGGGCCAGGTGGGCGGTAGAGAAGAATTCCCTTGAGCGTTAATTTGGGATGAAGTGAAAGCGAGAAGTGGAGGCCTTCATAGAGGGAGGAAGAGATGGAATAATGAGCTGACGGAAACCGGTCCCTAAGGATAATGGCCACTCCACCCCCACGCTTAGCAGACCTGTCTTCCCTGATCACTTTATATCCCGTGGGTGTGGCCGTAATGAAGTCGGGGTCAGATGCCGCATCTGCCCAGGTCTCTGTTATAAATAATATGTCAAAAGCTAGGTCCTCTATCATCTGAGCAGTTTCGTACTTGTGCTTGCCCAAGGACCTAGCATTGATGAGACCAATCTGGAAGACAGATTGAACCTGTGGCAAGGTCTCCTCTCGCTGCTCATAGGCGCGAAACGCCCTCACTGGAATAGGGAGGGGGAGAACGAATCCGCAGGCACAGTTAGTTAGCATTTCCCCGGGATATAAGGTACAGCAGGTCGGCTTCTTAGGAAATCCCAGGGCATGTAAAGCATTACTAGTGTAATTCAACGTCGAGGATGTATTATGCGGGGCCCTGGGCACGGACTTGGCGCGGACGGGCGCAGACGGGCTTGCCTTAGGCGCGCCTTCGGCGCGCCAGCGGCGCGCCCGCTGCGCGCGTCCGCTGCGCGTCCGCCCCATCGGTGCCTATAAACCCTTCCGGTGAGCGCCAAAGCGCGAACCACCGGAAGCGGAAAGAGGGAGGCGGAGTAGCTGAGTGTTGCCGGGTCCGCCCTCCGCTCAATCGGCACAACAGCCGTGACGGGGCGGCCCCAATACCAGCAACAGAGACAGTACAGGTAAGTGCAATGATGGTTGAACACAATAAAAACACAGTTTAAAAGCGTTTAAAATACCATCAAAAACATTAAAAACAATGCTGATCGTAGCCCCAGCTAGAAAAGCCCCCAGGTTCCCCAAGCTTCTAATGAAGGAGCGAGTGCCTAATGATGTGCAAAAATGGCAATAAAATAGCAGCGTAGTAGGCAGAATATCGATAGCGTTAAAAGGCTCTTAGTACTTGCAGGGCAAAGTTATTCTCTTGAATGAATGATCTCCTCACTTGAAAAGGGCAATGCACTAAACATGATAACAAATGAGTGCCAGCATCCACATTCCCAAGCAAACTTTTTACCAGTTAACCTGTGGGTTGTCACCATACAACTAGGGGATACACGGGCACACATTAATATCCCCGTAAAAGGCATATAATAAAACAACTGTATCCCGAGTCCCACATATTCTCTATAACCAATTTTCTGTGGGTGATTTAAGACTTTCCTATGAAATGTAACATGTTAAATAAATGTTTTGGGAACCCCCTTTTTTCTTGGCCCCACTTGACAGATCAGTGAAAAATGTCCATGGTGGAGGAACTTTTGTTTGGACCGTTTCCTGCAGGTTCATCAAATGAAATGAAGCCAAAGTTATTAGAGAAAGAATAAAAACTTCTCCTATGGAAACTCTGACCTAACTATAACTACTCAGTGGTGAACTTATCAGGATGTGTGTAAGCATTCATAAAAAGTAAACGAGATGTGATAACACAGAAGTGAAGCCCTTTCGATGAATGTCATTGTCTTTTTACTTTTGTTCACCCAGAGGATGAGTGCACTAGGGATCGGTCACTTGCAGAGAGCTGGGCTCTGAACATCATAGAACAATAGACCCCTTGGTCAGCCTTTTGGAGCTGAAGGCTGAGCAAGTAGGGTGTTAGGTGGTCATAGTGGAGTCAGAATAGGGCCTGGCCACAGGCAAGGCCATCCTGCCAATCCCCGCTGTGCAATGCTAGAGGCCATGCATAGTGGGGGATGGCCACATAACGAGGGCTTGAAATAGGGTCCGGCTACAGGGCAAACCCACCGCCCTACCTCTATTAAATATCAGATTCAGGGTCTGATATAACACCAGCTCTTGCAGTCACCCTTCACTGTGTATATCCAAAGTTTGTGCATGGTGGTGGTTGGCCACTTGTGAAGATGTCAGTACAGACCCTGGCCACAGGCTAAGCTCTGTGTCAAACGTGTCCTACGTTTGGCTGAAGGTGGTGTGCAGTGGAGGTTTGATGCTTGTGGAGAGTTGGGTGCAGGGTCTTGCCGGAGGATAGGCACTGACCCTAAGTCTTGAGATGGAATGGGTGCAGGGCTGTGGCGGCTCCTCCGCTAAGGCAAAGCAGCATCACCCCACTGCTTTTCAGCAGTGCAAGAAAGGAGAAAAAAAATTAAAATAACTTATTGTTTTTATCATTTCTTTTTTCCCTAGTGGCTCAGTTGTAGGTGTGGGTGGGGTTGGACAGTCAAGAGCAGAGGGAGGAGTGGTGAGCACTCTCTAATTGCCCATGATGGTATGGCCGTCCGTCTTGGGCTGGCCTAACAGTAATGCGCACTTAGCATGTTCTCCACCAGGCTGTAATACGCAGCCTGGGTGGAGAACATGCACAGGTTCCCGGTCCCTGTCTGCGCTCCGAACCATAACACTCAGACCAATCACAACACTGCTGTTATGCTGGTGACAGTAGCATTGTAATTGGCTTAGGGGAGCCTGTGTGCTTCCTGCTACCGGGGCTCGTCAGAAAAAAAGCTACGATGGTGGAGAGGCGGAGGCCCTGAAGACGAAAGTTGCATTTTTCTTTTCATCCCACGCCCACCGCCCACGTTCCGTGCAAGCCGCCACTGGTCTGGCTACATGCCATAACTGAGATATCAAAATAGAAAGGACAGGGGAACCCTACTCACTAACGGAACCAGGGTAATGGTTATATAAAGGGAAACAACGGTTCCTGTGGACTCATATAAAATGATTCAAGCAATATAATTTGCACAATCGCAATAAAAAGAGGGTAGAATAATGTCAGAGGGCAAGGAACCACCAACACATTTGTACAATTATGAATTGTTTTATAAACACAACAGACTTATTATATACATTGTTTAAATTTACAATAGAACAGATATTTGTGCACTGTGTCCCAAAGTGAAAAATGGAACCTAATTGTAAGTGACAGGGTGTATATTTATATACAAGGTTTCCATAAATCTTAAAAGGCAACCATTCTTGTATAATTTCTTTGTAAACAGCAACTGTATATAATAATACGCGCTGGGCAATGGTTCGCTCTTTCAGCTCGTCGACGGCGTTTCGACCCTCTATCAGTATGGGGTCTCCTCAGGACTAGTGATGCAGGGACATCTGGATTGCTTAAAGCGCAGCCTTGTGAACTAGTGATGTGCCACAAGTGAGAAGTGAAAGGGTATTACACACAAGAGGACCCGTCCGGGTACTCAGTGTGAGGAAAGGCTGGCAGTCAGGGGTATGGTTTGGCCGACCGGCTCTATACATCAACTCTAGCTCTAGCCATAGCGGTATGGTTAATCCCTAGTAAATTCTGGAAACAGTGACAATGCACTGTGTCGGTCTCGATGATATTCTGTGCGCGATGAATCACAGCATCTGTATTCCCAAGCTGTGTGAGTCAGGCTTCAAGGACTCAAGCTGCCGCCACGTCAGATAATTCACAAGTCATAAATTCAGCATTAGCACAGTTTAATAACTTCCTTACTCAGGCATTTGATACTGTGGCCCCCCACAAACCACTCTCTAGAAAGAACTTGAGACACAAATCACCTTGGTATTCGGCAGAACTGAAAGCCTACAAATCACGCTGTAAAAGGCTGGTGCATAACTGGAGGATGTAAAAATCCAGTGCAGATAAACAAATATTCAAAGATGTTCTACGCTCATATCATGCCAAAATAAAGACAGCACATAGACAACAAATTGCCTACAAAATAGACGAGGTAGGCAAGTCCTCCGAAGAATTATTTAAAATCCTAATCACCTTTGTCAAACTACAGGCCTGTTCCTCTGATACTCTAGATTCTCAAATATTTTGCAACACCAGGGCTACGCAATTTCAAACATAAATTGACAACATCTACAGTAGTTTTCACTCTATGATTAATCCATCCATTGTCACACCACAATATTCCTCCTCGGTGGTATTGGAAAGATTTGAATCCACTTCTCAAACACAGATGCTGGACCTACTAGCCAAAGCATAATTGGGGTCTGCTTCCGATCCATGTCCTCCACATGTCATTACAATTATTTCCCCTTTACTTGCTCTAACTATTACACCACTGTGTAACCAATTCCTGATTCAAGATACTGTCCAGAGACTATGGAAAGCAGCTCATGTTACACTTATCATGAACAAAACCAACTGCAGACACCAAAGACCCAACTAACTACCAACCCATATCTCTCCTCCCTCTGTTGGGAAATATTCTGGAGACCCATGTCAACAAACACCTCTCAGCCTACCTAGAGAACAACAGCCTGCTGGACACTTTGCAGTCAGGCTTCTGACCATCACACAGCACTAAGACCTCTATACTTGCAGTAGTAGACACTACTAGGCTATCCCGAGATGCCAGACATACTTCCATGCTGATTCTGCTCGACTTATCAGCAGCGTTTGATACCATCTCGCACTCTATTCCGGTGCACCGTCTTCAGCAATTAGGTATCCAGGGTTCTGCATTGACCTGGCTGGTGGACTTCCTCAAAGATAGGGTTTAAACAGTTTCAATGGGTACATGCCACTCCATTACCACCCCCATAGACAAGGGAGTTCCTTAGGGTTCCTCCATGCGCCCTACACATTTAAACATCTATGTTGCTCCATTAGCCCAACTAGTTAAGTCCTTTGGGTTTGAGACATTTTCATACTAAGATGACACTCAGTTAGTCATTTCATTTGAGTAGGACATGGAGAATGTCAAACTGAGATGCCTAACATGCATGAGAGAGATTGCCATCTGGATGTCCCTCAACTGTCTCCAACTTAATGGGGGCAAGACAGAGATTCTACTGTTTGGCAAAGCTCAGCTCCACTGGACGGAGGATTGGTGGCTGGCAGAACGTGGTCCTTCCTCTCTGCCCAGCCAAACTGCTAGAAACCTCGGCATACTCATAGATGACCAACTACCTATGCAGGACCAAATCACCTCCATATGTGGAACCTGTTTTGGTACCATGCGTCTCCTCAAGAAAATCTTTCGATGGCTTTCACTGAGCTCATGTGAAACACTCAAGGGCCTAGTCATTAGCTGCTTAGACTATGACAATGCCCTGTTCCTCGCCTCAAATAAATACCTTCTATCAAAACTGCAAGTGGTCCAAAACACTGCTACCCAAATATTAAACAACTTGCCACATGGAACTCCTTCAGACCCTACCGTTAGAGCCCTACATTGGCTCCCCATTCGTAAGACATCGCTGTTTAGACTGCTCTGCCTGACTTATAAATCCTTGTCAGGCTCTGGCCCAAAGTAACTTTAGAACAGACTCACTCCTTGTGTCCCAAACAGGAAGCTGCGATCAAGCAATCAATTGCTACTATGTCCATGGCGCATTCGCACCGCTAAACATGGAGGTAGAGCCTTTTCCTATCTTGGCCCACTTTACTATAACAAACTTCCTCTGTTCATCCATGCGTGTCCAAGTCTGCCTGAATTCAGAAAAGACCGGAAAACCTGGCTGCTTTAATGCTGCCTCTACCCTAGTACCTGCCTTTCAAGGGCCGAGATGTCTCTCCTGAATCGAGTTGTGTGCTATATCAAAACTCAAATAACATAAACTAACAGTGCTTCACTTTTGTCTTGAATACAAAACGTTACCACTCTAGATGTTCATTAGAACTCTGTGGTGACTGACTCTTCAATTGATTACTAGGGAGTCAACTGATAGACTGCTGCTGGTGTTTCTCTCTGCATTTCAGAATGTTTTACTGACATCAATGAGGAAGCTACGTGAGAATTAATGAAAAAAGTGTCCGCTTCCTAAAGCACTAACCATAATTTTTATGACAAAAACAAACCCTTCATTTTGTTTATTTACTTCAGTATCTTCTGTAAAAAAAAATCCTTTCAGTTGTACAGCTTTTATTCCATCAAAATGGCATGCAAATGTGCCACACTTTTGGAAATAATGTAAGTTATGCCAGAGTGATCAGAGTAATTTTGGTAATTCCGCGTTAGTCTCCAACATAGAGTTACCAATAATTAAGCGATTATGCCCCCTTATGTAATTAAGAATAAACGTGGGGGAAATAAATCAATCAATCAATCAATCAGGTGTTTGTGAAGAGCGACTACTCACCCGTAAGGGTCTCAAGGCGCTGTGGGGTGGGGTGGGTCGCAGGTTCCAGTCCATCAATGAGAGGGTCTGTCTAAGAGTCAGGTTTTGAGGCTTCTTGCGAAGATGAGGAGAGATCTTATCTGTCTGAGGTGGAGCGGAAGGTCGTTCCAGGCTCTGGCCGCGCAGAAGGAAAAGGAGCGGCCTCCCAATCTGGTCTTTCTGGTGTGGGGGACCACGGCATAGAAGAGCTGGGCTGATCGTAGGGTCCTTTGGGGTGCGTGGAATTTGAGTCGGCTGTTCAGGTATGCTGGTCCGGTGTCGTGGAGGGTCTTGTGAGCGTGGGTTAGCACCTTGAAGGTGACTCTAGCTTCGATGGGGGGCCAGTGGAGTGTGCACAGGTGCTGGGAGATGTGGCAGTTTCTTGACAGGTTGAGGACCAGTCTTGCGGCGGCGTTTCGGATGTTCTGTAGCTCTCGGTGAGGTTTTTGTTTATTCGGGCATAGAGTGCGTTGCCGTAGTCGAGCCTGCTGGTGACCAGGGCGTGAGTGACGGGCTTTCTGTATTCGAGGGGGATCCATTTGAAGGTCTCACGTAGGAGGCGGAGGGTGGGGAAGCAGGAGGACGGGACGGAGTTGATCTGGCAGTCCATTTTGAGCTCTGAGTCCAGGATGATTCCTAGGTTGCGTGCATGGTCCGTGGGGATGGGCGGGCTTCCGAGGACGGGGGGCCACCCGGTGTCGTTCCAGGCGTCGGGTTTTGGGCCAATGATGAGTACTTCCGTTTTGTTGGTGTTTAGTTGTAGGCAGCTGTTTTTTATCCATCTGGCGACGGCTTTCATGCCTTCTCGAAAGTTGAGTCTGGCGCTGTTGGGTTCGTTGGATAGGGAGAGGATGAGTTGGGTGTCGCCTGCGTATGACACAATGTTGAGTCCGTAGGTTCTGACGATGAGGGCGAGCGGAGCCATGTAGATGTTGAAGAGCGTAGGGCTGAGGGTGGACCCCTGGGGGACTCCGCCGGTGGTAGGTGTAGGGTCCGAGAGGAAAGGGAGGAGTCTGACTCGCTGCGTTCTGCCGGAGAGGAAGGAGCGGATCCAGTCGAGGGCCTTGTCTTGGATCCTTGCGTCATGGAGACTGCGTATTAGGGTCCGGTGAGAGACTGTGTTGAACGCCGCTGAGAGGTCAAGGAGGATGAGAGCTGCTGTTTCTCCTTTGTCCAGTAAGGTACGGATGTCGTCTGTTGCGGCAAGGAGGGCGGTTTCCGTACTGTGGTTTTTTCTGAAGCCGGTTTGGGAGGAGTTGAGGATGTTGTGCTCTTCGATGAATGTGGCGAGTTGGCTGTTGATGACTTTCTCGATGACTTTCGCTGGGAACGGGAACAGGGAGATGGGTCTGTAGTTTTTTAGGTCAATGGGGTCCACCGAGGGATTCATCAGGAGGGGTTGATCTCAGCGTGTTTCCAGTCGTCAGGGAATGAGGCGGTTGCCAGGGAGCAGTTCATGATGTGGCAGAGCATGGGTGCGATGGTGTCGGCGGCTCTGTTGAAAATGTGGTGGGGGCAGGAGTCCGTGGGAGCCCCAGAGTGGATTGACTTCATCGTCTTCTGTGTGTCTTCGATGGTGAGGGCTGTCCAGTTGTTGATCGCTGGCTTCAGGGTGTCGGGGGTGGTTGGTGAGGGTTCAGTGTGTTGGTTGTCTTCGTCGAAGTTGTCATAGATGCTCTTGATTTTGTGGTGGAAAAAGGTGCTGAGTTTGTCGAAAAGGTCTTGTGAGGGAGGGATGTTGGACTCGCTGGTGGGTTGGGCGAACTCCTTGATGATGCTGAAGAGTTCTTTACTGTTGTGTGCATGAGTGTAGATTCTGTTTTCAATCGCTTTTTTCCTAGTTTTTCTGATGAGTTGGTGGTGGGCGTTGGTGGCAGCTCTGAAGTTGTTGTGGGCTTCTGTGGATTTGGTGTTCCTCCAGGCCTTTTCGAAGCGGCGGCAAGTGCGTCTGGACTCTCGAAGTTCGGTGGTGAACCATCTAGCTTTCTCGGCATGGGTGTTGTTGTTTTTCTTGAGGGGGGCTATGGTGTTGATGCTGTCGGAGAACCATCTGTGCAGGATTCGGGCTGCTGTGTTGGGGTCGTCGTTTTCCGCGATGGTTGGGGTGGAGTTGCTGAGTGATGAGGTTAGCTGGTCGTCGGTGTTTGGTCCAGTTGCTTCGTGGGAGCAGGTGCTGGTGTCTGTGTATTGTGGGTATTCTGAAGGTGAAGGTGACCCATCGATGGTCAGTCCATGGGAGTTCGGTGATGTGGCTGAAGGTGATGGAGTTTCCTGTTGTGAAGAGGGGTTTGAGGGTGTGTCCTGCTGAGTGCGTGGGTTCAGTCACAATTTGGCAGAGTCCAATTTTGTGGAGGTTGTCCAGGAGGGATGTGGTGCTGGGGTCCAGTTGGTTGTCAAGGTGGAAGTTGGGGTCTCCCAGTAGGGTGTAGTTGGTGGATGCGATGGCATGCGGGGAGATGATGTCCGTGATAGAGTTGGCAAAATAGGCACAGAAACAACCCATTTAGTGAGTGCAAGCAGCTGATTGCACTGTTGTTTGTATTGTTTTGTATTTAGCGCTATTTTCTTATCGCTAAATGCATCCTCGTGTCCATTTTGGATGAAAGGGTGCGTTTTGTGCTAAGAAACTAGACCTCAATGTCAGGGGTTAGTTGGGGTTGAGAATCATGCTGTTATTTGGTATTGACTGCATTTAGCACAAGAAAATATTGCTAAATACCAAATTAATCTTCTTTCATAATTAAACGGAATTTTGCGGGTAATTCCGTTTTAATACTTTACAGCAAATTACGTGAGTTACACCCACCCCCTATTTTTCATAAATGTTAGTGCTCTTGTTGATATTTATGCAAAAACAATTGATGGACAGAATGCAGAACAATGTCATACATTCACCCCAGTACAGAGATCTGGGCCTAAATCCATCGTTTTTTTGCTCACCATGCCTTTCCAGTTTGAACCCAGCCATATGCAAATCAGTCTTGACCCTGTGCCTCATGGGAACAGTCCAGCCCGAACTGCCAAGCCAGGTCCTCTCTGGACTGGAAAAAAGCATCCTAGGACCGGTTTCGGGGTTTCACCCCTCTTCAGCCAGGATAGCTTGATTCCAGTGGCATGGAGAGCAAGGGACCCACGTCTGGGCATACCCTTTCCACTCGGGGTGACAAATGCAAAAACAACAATTGATGGACAGAATGCAGAACAATGTCATACATTCACCCCAGTACAGAGATCTGGGCCTAAATCCATCGTTTGTTTGCTCACCATGCCGTTCCAGTTTGAACCCAGCCATATGCAAATCAGTCTTGACCCTGTGCCTCATGGGAACAGTCCAGCCCGAACTGCCAAGCCAGGTCCTCCCTGGACTGGAAACAAGCATCCTAGGACCGGTTTCGGGGTTTCACCCCTCTTCAGCCAGGATAGCTTGATTCCAGTGGCATGGAGAGCAAGGGACCCACGTCTGGGCATACCCTTCCCACTCGGGATGACAAATGCAAAAACAACAATTGATGGACAGAATGCAGGACAATGTCATACATTCACCCCAGTACAGAGATGTGGGCCTAAATCCATCGTTTTTTTGCTCACCATGCCGTTCCAGTTTGAACCCAGCCATATGCAAATCAGTCTTGACCCTGTGCCTCATGGGAACAGTCCAGCCCGAACTGCCAAACCAGGTCCTCCCTGGACTGGAAACAAGCCTCCTAGGACCGGTTTCGGGGTTTCACCCCTCTTCAACCAGTATAGCTTGATTCCAGTGGCATGGAGAGCAAGGGACCCACGTCTGGGCATACCCTTCCCACTCGGGGTGACAAATGCAAAAACAACAATTGATGTACAGAATACAGAACGATGTCATACATTCACCCCAGTACAGAGATCTGGGCCTAAATCCATCGTTTTTTTGCTCACCATGCCGTTCCAGTTTGAACCCAGCCATATGCAAATCAGTCTTGACCCTGTGCCTTGAGGTATTCAAGATATTACGATATGATTAGCGCAGTATATCTAATGATAGTTTACCTCATTATGGTGTATTAAACGGCTCGAGATCCCCGATTATGTTTAGTACGACAAAAAGGGCCGAGAAACCGAACCGCCTCCATCTTGGATTGCGGCTCTCTCTCTCACTTGGGAGTCACGTGGTCTTTTCCGCACACCCTCTGCTTTCCTCTTTCCTTGCATTTAATTAGAAGACAGGCTGAGTTGCTGAGAAGCAAGGTCACATCTGCTAAAAGGGAGTATCAGGCGAATTCCTCTAGGCCTGGGACGAGAAGGGAGTTACCCTTTCGACCTTCTCTGTAAAGATAGTAACCCTTTGTAAGTGTAACCGAAACTAGAAATGGGCATGAGCTCCTTAGGGGCGCCAGGACTAACTGGTACTTTTCCACATATATGGTTTTGTATGCTGTACTGATAATGTATAAAAGTGTGTTACTGTCAAGGAGCCAGCAGTCTTCCTCGGCGCACCTGATGGGTGAGGATCGACGAGGCTCCTCTATATAGAGTTCTGTGGTGGCTAATAAACGTTTGAACCTTCCACGTTGCCAACTGCTCCTTCTTACCCAATATTGCGGGCCAATGGTAAGTGTGGCCCTTGGAATAATTATTTTGGACACAACAGTTGGCGACCACAAAGGGACCCCGTGAAAGGGTCTCCCCCCCCCCGTATTCGGGTGGTGGGGTTGGGGGCGTCCTGACCGGTTGGCGGGAGAGGAGCCTGAGGATTTCTCCCACCCTGCACGACTTTTCGGTACATCCCCTGCTGCTAGTTACCCTTCACCGGGGTCCTACGGGCTTAACCCAGAAACTGGATCGATTTGGTCGGGAGGAGTTGGCAGCGGAGAACGAACATTCGTATCTGGGTGCACCCGGTGAGTATTGATTTGATTTTGACGCACGCGTTGTACACGGTGCATTATTGGTTAAAGCACGCGTTGAAGACGGTGTGCTATTTGATTGATTTGAGAGCATTCGTTGGGAACGATGCGTTTTTGATTTTGAACACGGATTGCATTTGTTTGAAGCTCGCGCTGGACAGCGGTGCATTGATTTGAAGACACGCACCGGAGGGTGGTGTCTTGCCTGATCGAGGTTAGCATTACCGTGGTTTGACTCGAAGTACGTACAGGTTGTATTTGATTTGAGTAAAAACGGCGCGCCGAAGGATTATAAAACAGATTGTGCGTGGAAGGACCCGCGACCTAGACTGGGTAGCCACAGGGCATACTCCCGACGGGGCGAGTCCTCGTTTGGGGCTGGCCTTAGTGGTGAGCCAGGAGGGGGGCCGGAATCCCGCGTACAGTCTGGTGTTCGGACTGTGAACCAGAGTCGACGGGCTTGGTTCTCTGATACGGATTGTATGTTGTGTATGATTCATGTTGACTGTTGTTTATGTATACATGTCTGAAAACTAACAACAACAAAAAATGTCTTGTTTTAGTAAATTGAATTGTTTTGGCTGCTGTTGTCGAACGAGTGACTCCAGACTAGCTGAGAGCCAACCTGCCCCGCCGGAGGGCAGTCCTAGCCATTTTATGTATGTCAAACATGGGATCTCTCCGTTGTTGTTTTGCACTCTGTGGCATAAGTATACCAAGGGCAATGAGGAGTTACGCTGGCCCAAAACGGGCTCATTTGATGAAAAGAAAATTGCATTCCTACAGGAACAGCTGTTTTCTAGGCGAAGTAGGCAGGCCATGTTTGACGCCCTCATTGCATGGCAGAAGGAGGCCAAACAACGGCGAATAAGGGAAGAGAAAGTAGCCAGAGCCAAGGCAGGACAGAATGTTACTCAGAAAGCTATGGCCTATGACCGAGACAGAGTAGAAAAGGGATTGGATTGCATGAATCGTGAATTTCGACTGAAGGTGGATAAGAGCTATGTGACCCGCCCGAATGCAGAAGATGAGATAGAGGATTTACTGGACACCAGACCACCACCCCCTTATGTGCCACAGAGGATATATCCGGAGATATCAGGGGCCTCGGCCCCGGCTCCAGATATGTCCCTGGGGGCCTCGGCTTCGGCTCCCCCGGCCACCACTACCCCTCCCTCCCTGCCGAACCTCTCCCGGTTACCGACATCTGTGTCTGAAGTTATGGCCATACTGCCTAATTTATTGACGGCAGCTGCAGCCGGGACCCCTCAGCTGTCGCTGGGGTCAATGCCTTCCCCTTCTGTTCTGCCCTCCTCCTCCGCCAGTACCACGCCGGTAACAGCTGCAACTACTCCGCTACGTCCGGGCAGTCTCACTGAGGATAGGAAGTTGTTCACTCGTTCGGCCTTGGGAACGGAAGAAAGGGAAACTATTGCTACACAAGCATCCCAGTGGATGCGACATCCCATTTATACGCTTGCCGATATTTGGAGTACTATGAGGGACTATGAACCGGTGATGCAACAGCATGCTCTGGAGCATATGGCCAACCGTCTTATTTCTGTGTGGGAACAGGTACATCAGGAAGGGAAGGCTCCGGCTATACTATATGATATTCTTGATCAGGTCCATAAATCTCAGTTGACACCGGAGGAGGTGTATGGGAAGGTACAGACTTTGGTCTCTTATAGAGCTCGTTTGCAGTCTACTACTCCCGCCGGATTCTCCCAGTTCCCTATGCGGGAAGTGCACCCTATCTTCCATCCAGAAGTTGCCGCAGTAGTAGATGCCCACGGCGTCATTACCCGTCCCGGGGTAGACGCCCGGTTCCAGGAACAATGGGTCTATACCCCCTGGAAGCGGAGTGAGGTACTATCCCTAAAAAGCCAGTTGCCAGATCCTAGAAAGAACCCCACCGCATATTACAAGGAACTGACCGAGGCCGCCTCGTCAGCGGTAATGACGCTGGCAGATATTGAATTATTCTTTGCCTTATTAGTACCGGTGGACATTTGGCGCCAGGTACATGACCAGGACCATGTTACGGAATTTTAGTGGGACATGGGATCAACTGAGAAACTGGGATAGAGATCGTAAACCAGGGAACAAGCCCCGACCTGAGATACTGGCCTTGCCTGAGAGAATAATAACATATATGCATTCACTGATCCCACCCAGGAAAGTAGATTGGGACAAGCTGACGGCCTGTAAGAAAAAGAAGGACGAGAGTGTCTCAGATTTTTTCACGAGGTTTGAGGGAGTGTTCATTGACTTCAGCGGACAGGACTTGGCAACGGAGGGGGGTGTACGTTTATTTGTCAATAGATTCGTAACCAATTTGCTACCTGAGGTATCGGCTCGGTTACAGGCAGCTGAGAGTACCTGGACGACCACCACGCCCTCCACGATACTGAGCATGGCTCAGTATTATGAGCATCGGGAGAATGAGAGCAAGGATAAGACAGAAAGAAAGTCAAAAGAGTTGAAAACACGAGTGTTACTACAGCAAGTGGAGAGGGGTAGAGGAAGAGGACGAGGGTTGCAGAATTTCGCTCCAAGAGGGGCGGGACTGACGCAAACAGCTGGGCGAACAGATTTAGGCATAAATCAATGTGCTTTCTGTAAAGAGGAGGGGCATTGGAGAGCGCAGTGTCTGTTACTATATGAACAGAATACGGCTTCAAGGGGTCGCGGACGGGGAAGGATGAGTGGGCATCGTGGTGGACACACGTGACAAGAACAGGCAGCCCGAGGTGAGAACAGTCAGAATTATTTCGATCAAAACCAGGGTAAACAGTACTACAATGATGGACGTGTAACGGACGAAGACGCCGGGTATACTCAAGCATAGGACAGCCAAGGGCAGAGTAAGGGGCATGTGTCAATCCCGATAGATCAAGCTGGACCTTATGTCCATGCACGATTGTGGGATGCATCGGGAAAGTTTTTGGTTGACACAGGGGCTATGAACAGTTCTGTTTCACGTGCCCTGGTCCCGGGGGCCGCTCTGTCTGGCCAGACTAATGTGTCCGTGGGGTTCTCTGGAATTCCGGTGGTGAGCCCCATTTCTAAGCCACTTTCCCTTACTCTAGGACCGGTTTCGATAGAATCACCTTTCCTCCTCACCTCCCAGTGTGGGGAAAATCTCCTGGGTATGGATATATTGAAAAGATTGCATGCCCGCATCTATTGCTCCCCTGATGGAGTTTATCTGACCATCCGGAATACCTCTATCCCCTCCGTTCAATGTTTTTCGAAAACGGACTCACTACCTCCTGAGCTTGCACAACTCCCAAAGGATCTTTGGGCCCTGGGGGACACTGACGTAGGATTCCTACAAATTCCCCCGGTGTCCATCACCCTGAAACAGAATGCCAAATTACCGAAGATCCCACAGTATAAAATAGCCCCCGCAGGGGAACGCGCTTTACTGGCCATTATTTCTGACTTGATTAGAACAGGGGTGGTGGAGGAAACGGCTTCTAATGTCTGTAACAGTCCCATTCTTCCGATTCTTAAACGAGCCCCTGTACCCCAATCCCCTGATTATGCTGATACCTATCGATTTGTGATTGATTTGCGAGAGATTAACAAGATTGTGGTACCCCAATATCCGGTGGTACCAGACATTAATTCCATTTTGACCATGATTCCTCCCACTGCAACATTTTTCTCGGTGATTGATTTAAAGAAGGCCTTCTTTAGTATTCCAATACATCCAGATAGCAGACATTTGTTCGGTTTCTCATTGGGGGGCCGCAGCTTTAGATTCTGTCGCGCCCCCCAGGGGTATACCGAAAGCCCTAGTATCTACAGCCAAGCCCTAAAAAGAGTATTGGATTCTTTACAATTGCTGCCAGGTAATGTCCTATTGCAGTATGTTGACGACCTCCTTGTGGCCTCTGATACAGAACAGGGTTGCCGCAATGCTACGGTTACCCTGCTACGGCATTTGGCCACTCATGGTAACAAGGTGTCGCTCTCTAAATTTCAATATTGTCGACCGGAGGTGACCTATCTCGGTCATCTCCTGTCGAAGGAGGGAAGACGGTTGACTCCTGAGCGCATCGCAACCATAACTAACATGCCTGTTCCTCGCACGCAACGTGATGTCCGCGCTTTGCTTGGTATAACCTCCTACTGTCGCCAATGGATTGCTAACTATTCTCTCTTGACTAAACCTTTCTTGTATCTAACTACGAAGGATGTGCATGAACCTTTACCTTGGACTGATGAATGCCAGACTGCCTTTTCTGCTCTGAAAACTGCTCTTTGCTCTGCTCCTGTGCTTGGCACCCCTGACTACCGGAAACCTTTTGTACTCTATGTGCATGAGGTGGACGGTTGTCCTCTTTGTGTTGACACAGGACTTTGGTGGTAAGCAAAGGCCTTGTGCATATTTCTCGGCGGTTTTGGATAATGTCGCCAGAGCACTTCCCAGTTGTCTGAGGGCTGCAGCGGCAGTGGCTGTAGCGATCAGACAATCGGAAGGGCTAGTCCTGAATACGGATCTGACAGTGATGGTGCCTCATGCTGTGGACGTATTATTGAACAGGACAAAGACGCAGCACTTAACTAGTGCGCGTCTTACAGGGTACGAATTGACCCTGTTTGCACCTCATATAACGATCAAACGATGTGTTAACTTGAACCCTGCCACGCTGTTGCCCCTCCCTTCAGGGGATGGTGGACAAGACATACATGATTGTATTTTTCGAACTGAAGAAGAAACAAAGGGCCGGATAGATCTAACTGACACCCCACTATCTGATGCCCAAGGAGAATTGTATGTTGATGGGTCCTGTTTTAGATTACCGGATGGTACGACAGCTGCGGCTTATGCGATCACTACCCTGCAAACGGTAGTCGAGGCAGCCAAGATACCATACCGGTCGGCCCAGGCGGCCGAATTGGTTGCATTATTCAGGGCCTGCGAGTTGGGGAAAGGCTTGAAGCTAAATGTCTACACCGATAGCCAATATGCGTTCGGTGTAGCACATAGCTTCGGGAGGTTATGGGCGGAAAGAGGATTCTTGACATCTCATGGCGAAAAGATAAAGAATGGGCCATTAGTTGACCGATTGCTGGCTGCATTAACGTTGCCTAAAACCCTGGCCATAGTGAAATGTAGTGCACACAAGGTTGTAGTGGATGATGTGGGGAGGGGAAATTCCTTTGCGGATAGGATCGCCAAAGAAACAGCCCAGTCTGACACCATTTCCATGCTTGTAGTGACAAAAATGATAGAGGCAGGGGTTTTTAACAACACCATAGACAGTGTGAAAGAGCTACAAAAGGAGGTGACCCCGGAAGAACTGGCATACTGGCAAGAACAGGTGGGGAGGCTTGATGAGAATGGGTGCTGGACTGACTTGTCAGAGAGGTGTAGATGGTTACTACCAAACGCATTCGTAAATGCAGTAGTAACTATGGCGCACGGACCTTCACATGTAGGGGTCCAGGGCATCTGTGCCACATTGGATCCTGTCTGGTATAATGTTAATATCCATAAGACAGCTAGGAACCTGGTTCAGCATTGCATGATTTGTCTCCAGCATAATCCTGGGGTTAGCATCCCCATCTTGGCGGGTAGTTTTGCGCCTCCCACCCTGCCTTTTGAAGTACTTCAAATGGATTACATACAGCTAGAACGAGTTAATAATCTGAAATACGTGCTGGTGGTGATCTGTACTTTTAGTAAATGGGTGGAGGCGTATCCCACAAAGGAAAATACTGCCCTGGCAACCGCAAAAGCTCTGGTAAAAGAGTTTTTCCCTCGATATGGGTTGCCAAGGGTGATTTGGAGTGACAACGGGACACATTTCAATGCTGACTTGGTTAAGCATGTATGCAAGGGTTTGTCCATTCAGCAGAAGTTTCACGCAGCCCGACATCCTCAATCAGCGGGTCTAGTTGAAAAATATAATGGGATTCTGAAATTGAAACTGGCTAAACTTCAGGACACGACAGGATTAAAATGGCCTGATCTCTTGCCCCTGGCCCTGTTGTCCGTAAGAACTACTCCCCATTCCCGGAGCGGTATCTCCCCTCATGAGGTAATCTTTGGTAGACCTGCCAACGTGTGGGGAGTACCCCAGCCCAAATCCTTCAGGGACATCGACCATCCTATGTTGACTGATTATTTGTATGCTTTGACTAAAGATCTCCATTCCATTCATCAACAGATATCTGCCGTACTGCAGCCCCTGCCGGAGGGACCCGGACACAGCGTGGAACCTGGACAGTGGGTCTTGGTTTGGTACTATCAACGAAAATAGAGTTTGGATCCGCGCTGGTCCCGACCGTACCAGGTGCTCCTGGCAACACGAACGGCGGTGAAAGTTGAGGGTAAGCAGCGCTGGATCCATATCTCCCATCTTAAGCGAGTCCCTCTCCCATTGCCAAGGGAGCAGCTTGACCAGGAGGAAGGCCTGCCAAACCAGGGCGAACCCAGCACTAGGAAACGACTTTCCCTGGACACCCGCAGAGAAGTTGACGGGCGAGGGGAGAGTGCTGTGAGCCTGCAAGACCCTTTTTGCGACCACTCAATTACTCCGAGTGAGGCGTCTGGTCAGGAGCCCAGCTCCTCGTCTGATCCCATTGTGCCTGCTTTGTTTGTGAATCCTGACACCCCTGGTCGGGATCGATATCACCTGCGGCCCCGGAAATAGGGAATCCCAGGTCTAGCCTTGGCAAGTGAAGTTGGAAGCCTCGGCAAAGACCTGAGGATTGGTAGAACACTGGACTGAACTCGTTGAGAGCATGGAACTTTCAGTAAAGCTCTGTTCAGAACGAAGGTAGAGACATTGGTTGGACTGGTGGGGGCCCAGGTGGAGCTTCCTTTCAACAAGGGTTGCGTCAAGTGCGACCCCAACGCGAGAAGTTTTTCTTTTTCTTTTTCTGAACAATAGGAGTCTGCCTGTGAGGCTCTATACGGACACAGGAAAGAAGCACCCTCCGGCAGGTCGGACTGCTCGTAGCCCTTTTCCCGAGATTATATTGGACTTTTAGTGAGAAAATGTATCCTTTTGCTCGTTTTGTCCCTGAAGAAGGGCGTCCCATAGTACCCCGTACCATTCTCCCGCATTTGCCAATGTTCTCCTCATGGAGTTTGCGTGTTAAAATTGTTTTCATTTCTAGATTGATTGTATCATTTGTACTATGCTTAGGTTTGTTTATATATCTAGAGTTCCGCCATCCTGTACACACCTTGATAGTGTCTACCCCTGCTCCTAAGGAACATCATTTCCAGACCTTTGCCCCTCATAAGGAAAGGCACCGACAGACATATGTACATAATGCCTTCATTGAGATGCTGCACCAGACTCATAGTTCCACAAATGTTACTGATTGTTGGGTCTGTGGTCTCCTCCCGTCAGTGATGCATAAGCAAGATTTGTTCATATCAATGCCCTTGTCTTATTTAGGTAGTTGCGAAGCCTGGTTTAAAATGTTATCCATGCTATATGAACACTACGCTATAGATGAACGTCGATTCTCAGAGAAGGATTACGCCTTGATTTTAGCCTATATAGAGACACACCAAGGTTTTACTCCTAATGCTGAGGGGACGGATGGTACCCTTGATCCTACCGCCTGTATGAACGTATACACTGATCATGAGAATGATTCCTGGTTGAGGGATGAAGTGTTGGATTTCATGACCTTTAATTTTACTGAGTATTTCAAGTATTTCCAGGAGCGAAATGTCTCAGATGAGAAAATCATTCCGGTCCCGGTATTGAATACGTCCTCTTCCTTCTGCGTGCAGGGTACTGGACATCTATCCGTAGGTTATAGTAGATGTAATTACACTTATAAACTACAGACTTTCAGTAGTCCCCCAACACTCACCCCTCCCAATGTTTATTTCGTGTGCGGTGAAAATGCATACACTTGGCTACCCAGGGGATGGGCAGGCCGATGTTACTTATCTTTTCTTTACCCACCGGTCTACATAGCTCCTTCCGATTATCACAAATCTCATTCCTTAAATCGGCGGAGCCTAAAAGCTGAAGCCGCCAGTAATGATGCCACTGACCAGACTGACACTCCAGCCCAACACTTCGTTGATATCATAAAAGGGGCGTTGCCCATATGGGGACCCATCCTCAACAGTAAAGAAGTTAGGAGGCTATCTAGAGTAGTGGAAGGGGTGGTCAATACTACTGCAGGAATATTAACTAATATCACAGTGGAGCTCCAGGCGACCCGGCTTGTGACCCTCCAAAATCGTCTTGCTTTAGATGTTATTCTAGCTGATCGCGGAGGAGCTTGTAGAGTCATCGGCAGCTCCTGTTGTGTATATATACCTGACTCCGCCCCTTCTGTCCATTTAGCCATTCAGAAACTACATCGGCTAGCTTCAGAAATTCACACCGAGACTGGTACTTGGTCCTTGTCTGGGTGGTTTTGGGATTTGGTGACCACCTGGGGATGGAAGTTATTTATGATTCTTTTAGGAATAGTGGGGTTCATTTTCACCTGCTGTCTTTGTCTACAGTGCGGGCCTGCTTGCTGTGCATACTGTGCCGCTCAAGTTCGCCGATCCATCCCTAGGCCTGAGCCCGTCCAAACCAGAATAGATACCCAGCGGGCTCAGAAGGAGACGCACGACTTAATGCAGATTGATGAGGGTATTTTCGAAGACTGACCCCGTTATTAGCTATGCTGCGCTAAAAGGGCCGTTCTGAGGTATTCAAGATATTACGATATGATTAGCGCAGTATATCTAATGATAGTTTACCTCATTATGGTGTATTAAACGGCTCGAGATCCCCGATTATGTTTAGTACGACAAAAAGGGCCGAGAAACCGAACCGCCTCCATCTTGGATTGCGGCTCTCTCTCTCACTTGGGAGTCACGTGGTCTTTTCCGCACACCCTCTGCTTTCCCCTTTCCTTGCATTTAATTAGAAGACAGGCTGAGTTGCTGAGAAGCAAGGTCACATCTGCTAAAAGGGAGTATCAGGCGAATTCCTCTAGGCCTGGGACGAGAAGGGAGTTACCCTTTCGACCTTCTCTGTAAAGATAGTAACCCTTTGTAAGTGTACCGAAACTAGAAATGGGCATGAGCTCATTAGGGGCGCCAGGACTAACTGGTACTTTTCCACATATATGGTTTTGTATGCTGTACTGATAATGTATAAAAGTGTGTTACTGTCAAGGAGCCAGCAGTCTTCCTCGGCGCACCTGATGGGTGAGGATCGACGAGGCTCCTCTATATAGAGTTCTGTGGTGGCTAATAAACGTTTGAACCTTCCACGTTGCCAACTGCTCCTTCTTACCCAATATTGCGGGCCAATGGTAAGTGTGGCCCTTGGAATAATTATTTTGGACACAACAGCCTCATGGGAAGAGTCCAGCCCGAACTGCCATGCCAGGTCCTCCCTGGACTGGAAACAAGCATCCTAGGACCGGTTTCGGGGTTTCACCCCTCTTCAGCCAGGATAGCTTGATTCCAGTGGCATGGAGAGCAAGGGACCCACGTCTGGGCATACCCTTCCCACTCGGGGTGGCAAATGCAAAAATAACAATTGATGGACAGAATGTAGAACAATGTCATACATTCACCCCAGTACAGAGATCTGGGCCTAAATCCATCGTTTTTTAGCTCACCATGCTGTTCCAGTTTGAACCCAGCCATATGCAAATCAGTCTTGACCCTGTGCCTCATGGGAACAGTCCAGCCCGAACTGCCAAGCCAGGTCCTCCCTGGACTGGAAACAAGCATCCTAGGACCGGTTTCGGGGTTACACCCCTCTTCAGCCAGGATAGCTTGATCCCAGTGGCATGGAGAGCAGAGTGGCAGAGTGGGCTAAAGAACGGTGATGGATTAAACCCAGATCAGTTGACTAGGGGTGAGTGCTTGCAATGTTCAACACTCCGTCCATCATTTCCTTTGGTTTTTGCTTTGTTTGCCATAAGTTGGCAGGGTATGCTCAGACGTGAGTCCCTTGCTCACTTTGCCACTGGATTCAAGCAGGCCTGGCTGAAGACAGCTGAAATGCCAGAAACTGGTCCTAGGAAGCTTGTTTCCGGTCCAGGGAAGACATGGCTTGGCAGTTCGGGCTGGACTGTTCCCATGAGGCACAGGGTCAGACTGATTTGCATATGGCCATGTCTGAACTGGGGTGGCAGAGTGGGCTAAAGAACGGTGGTGGATTAAACCCAGATGAGTTGACTGGGGGTGAGTGCTTGCAATGTTCAACACTCCGTCCATCAATTCCTTTGGTTTTTGCTTTGTTTGCCATAAGTTGGCAGGGAATGCTCAGATGTGAGTCCCTTGCTCACTTTGCCACTGGATTCAAGCAAGCCTGGTTGAAGACGGCTGAAATGCCAGAAACCGGTCTAGGAAGCTTGTTTCTGGTCCAGGGAAGACATGGCTTGGCAGTTCGGGCTGGACTGTTCCCATGAGGCACAGGGTCGGACTGATTTGCAAATGACCATGTCTGAACTGTGGTGGCAGAGTGGGCTAAAGAACGGTGATGGATTAAACCCAGATCAGTTGACTGGGGGTGAGTGCTTGCAATGTTCAACACTCCGTCCATCATTTCCTTTGGTTTTTGCTTTGTTTGCCATAAGTGTGCAGGGTATGCTCAGACGTGAGTCCCTTGCTCACTTTGCCACTGGATTCAAGCAAGCCTGGCTGAAGACGGCTGAAATGCCAGAAACCGGTCCTAGGAAGCTTGTTTCCGGTCCAGGGAAGACATGGCTTGGCAGTTCGGGCTGGACTATTCCCATGAGGCACAGGGTCAGACTTATTTGCATATGGCCATGTCTGAACTGGGGTGGCAGAGTGGGCTAAAGAACGGTGATGGATTAAACCCAGATCAGTTGACTGGGGGTGAGTGCTTGCAATGTTCAACACTCCGTCCATCATTTCCTTTGGTTTTTGCTTTGTTTGCCATAAGTTGGCAGGGTATGCTCAGACGTGAGTCCCTTGCTCACTTTGCCACTGGATTCAAGCAAGCCTGGCTGAAGACGGCTGAAATGCCAGAAACCGGTCCTAGGAAGCTTGTTTCCGGTCCAGGGAAGACATGGCTTGGCAGTTCGGGCTGGACTGTTCCCATGAGGCACAGGGTCAGACTGATTTGCATATGGCCATGTCTGAACTGGGGTGGCAGAGTGGGCTAAAGAACGGTGATGGATTAAACCCAGATCAGTTGACTGGGGGTGAGTGCTTGCAATGTTAAACACTCCGTCCATCATTTCCTTTGGTTTTTGCTTTGTTTGCCATAAGTTGGCAGGGTATGCTCAGATGTGAGTCCCTTGCTCACTTTGCCACTGGATTCAAGCAAGCCTGGCTGAAATCGGCTGAAATGCCAGAAACCGGTCCTAGGAAGCTTGTTTCCGGTCCAGGGAAGACATGGCTTGGCAGTTCGGGCTGGACTGTTCCCATGAGGCACAGGGTCAGACTGATTTGCATATGGCCATGTCTGAACTGGGGTGGCAGAGTGGGCTAAAGAACGGTGATGGATTAAACCCAGATCAGTTGACTGGGGGTGAGTGCTTGCAATGTTCAACACTCCGTCCATCATTTCCTTTGGTTTTTGCTTTGTTTGCCATAAGTTGGCAGGGTATGCTCAGACGTGAGTCCCTTGTTCACTTTGCCACTGGATTCAAGCAAGCCTGGCTGAAGACGGCTGAAATGCCAGAAACCGGTCCTAGGAAGCTTGTTTCCGGTCCAGGGAAGACATGGCTTGGCAGTTCGGGCTGGACTGTTCCCATGAGGCACAGGGTCAGACTGATTTGCATATGGCCATGTCTGAACTGGGGTGGCAGAGTGGGCTAAAGAACGGTGATGGATTAAACCCAGATCAGTTGACTGGGGGTGAGTGCTTGCAATGTTCAACACTCCGTCCATCATTTCCTTTGGTTTTTGCTTTGTTTGCCATAAGTTGGCAGGGTATGCTCAGACGTGAGTCCCTTGCTCACTTTGCCACTGGATTCAAGCAAGCCTGGCTGAAATCGGCTGAAATGCCAGAAACCGGTCCTAGGAAGCTTGTCTCCGGTCCAGGGAAGACATGGCTTGGCAGTTCGGGCTGGACTGTTCCCTTGAGGCACAGGGTCAGACTGATTTGCATATGGCCATGTCTGAACTGGGGTGGCAGAGTGGGTTAAAGAACGGTGATGGATTAAACCCAGATCAGTTGACTGGGGGTGAGTGCTTGCAATGTTCAACACTCCGTCCATCATTTCCTTTGGTTTTTGCCTTGTTGATATTTATAACACTTTTGGAAACTGCAGTAGAACAATGGTGATTCAACTGGCAGGCTGTTGCTACTTTGGAAAGTACATGTTTCACTCAGAATATCCGACTTTATTCTCACATAGTTAAGTAAGATTGAGTAAACTTAAAGAAAATGTGCTTTAATTTTAGGTTCTGGAGCACCTTACAAAACCTCTGACAAAATCCTCACAGGAAACAGTTCTCTCAGACATGGTTCATCACATCCCATCAGAGGATCAGCATTTAACACAGGGTACAATCACCTTAGAATACACCACAACTTTTAAAATTAGCATGATACTACTAACAGATGATGTATACTGTGCATAAAATCAGCTATCATCCTTTATATGTACTCCCTTTGCGACCCTCAAAAACAGCCTTTGACTACAATGGATTTCCATCGGGATCATGACCCCAAGTACTGTAATGGCTGCTACAAAATGTTGTGGCCAGCCAATCAAGGAGGGTCTTTTGGGACCCCAACCCTCACATGACCCTGGGAGTCTGGGTGTGCTCACCCAACCCCCCTCATATAACTAATTTTCAGGACGCAGGAATCATGTCATGCAATGGGTGCTACAACATATATTTATTTCGGAGGATGGCACTTCTGGCAAAGATGGACTTTGGCCTCTACTTCATATCTTGGGTCCAGATGGAATGTATCAAGCCAGTAGGGACTCCAAGAGTTAATGGCACCCAAACCATGTGCTTCAGTATAGTGGACATGGACAAAGATGCCTCCAGTCACCAATGCTCTTCACACTGGCAGCTGAGCCACTAGTAGAAATAATTCATACAGATGCCCACGTCATAGGCTGGATGCTGGAGATGAGCATCCAACTGGGAGGATTGATGATATATTGCTCTATATAGCAGATCCAGCTTAAAAATACATATTGGATAAATATATCTAGTATTTGGGACTTGGGATAAACTGGTAAAAATCTATCCTGATCCCACTGGAATGATGGAAGCCAAATGGAGGGCTTCCCATGCCCCTGCGAGTAGAACATACACACTTCAAATTTCTCCCCAATCCTCATTTATTCTAGCAAGACCCTTGAACAGCTACTGCTTAAAGTAAAGGCCAGTACCACCTACTAGAAATTACTTCTACTCTCCATGTTGGGCTGAGCGGCCATTTTCAAAATGACCATCCTCCTAAAGATTGCGTAGGCATTACAGAGAACATCATCTGAGGTGTTGGAAGGATTTTTCTATTAACTGAATGACGTGTTAATGGGTCACTGTAAAGTAGCGGGCGTGCCCTAAAATACAAAAACTAGAAAGGTCGGACTACTCTAACCAACATAAGCACAAGCCAACAGGCTGCCAACCTGACCACCATAAATAGATGGGCTTTTGCCTCACAGGAATGGTTGGCTTACCGGATGGACAGACACGCCAAGGGTTACACACACTTCTTGTATGGCAGCACTGTAACCTGCTTAATGCCTTCTGCACCCAGTCAATGCACTCAAAACATGGCACAAACTTAACAAAGACATGGGCTGGGTAACAAATAGATGCCTTTGGCATCAGTATGGGTTGGTACAAAGTTTAAGGGAGTGAACAGATTGCCTGGATTTGGGAAGTGTGACTTGTTTACGATCTTCACATGATTGAGGGCATGTCAGTGCCCCCCTGTGCACCTCCAAACGGAATACAAAATGAGTGACTCTGACTTTTAAATAGTTGCAGCTCAGCGCCTCGAAGCTGCTGTAGAGAGAAATGCAGACATAATGGAAGCATCGCTTTTAGAAAATAGGGTGGTGTCTATAAAAGATACTAAGATATAATGTACACAGGGTGGGAGCCAAGATGTTTCACTTGTCACTTGAGTTATGATAAGTGCCTGTTGCGAAGTGAGGATGGCATACAGGTTAAAGCTGAATTAGTCGAAGTTATCCAATGTAGCAATGGTTGAATGATTGTGACAACTGTTATTTGATAAAGGCAAAACAAAATGTTTTGAAAATGAATAATATTGTAAAGAATGTATAACATGTTTTGGTTTGTTATAAAACAAACATTCTGTGCCAGATGTATCAAGAGTTTTCCCGTTTGCGAACAGGAAAAAGCCTTTTGGGATGCATCATCCCAAAAGGCATACGCAAAATGGGGAATCGCAATTTTTGCAATTCACTATTTTGCGAATGCATTTAGAGAATGGCAATTTGCGATTCTCTAAATGCAATACAGGAAGGGCTTTTCAAATTGTGACCCTGCTTTAAGGAATCTCAATTTACCACCAACTTCAAGTTGGGGGTAAATTGCAAATCCTTCGAAAAATTCACAATTAGCATTTTTCTAAGTGCCATGTGCTGTACATACATGCTCTTATGGCATGTATGTGCGCCACATGTGCACACATGCATATTTCAGGGGTGCAACAGGGTGTCCTTTTGGTACCCTTTCACCCTTGAAATTGCATGCACAATTTGCGAGTACCTATTGGGTACTCGCAAATTGCACATGCAATTCCCATTTATTCCTATGGGCCTCTAGGCCCATAGAAATTAATGAGAAGCCATTCCTTATTTGCGAGTCGCAATTTGCGAGTCGCAAATGAGGAATGCGTATCCTACATACATTGCATTTTGCGAGTCCATAATAGCGAATCGGTAGAATTCGCTATTAGGAACTCACAAAATACAATGTTAATACATCTGGCCCTCTGTATGTAGAAAGGAAAGGTTGCTGCAGCTATCAATGACCATTAACTGGATTATAATATTCAAATTGTGTTCATCTTTCATGAATAGACTGTTTATTAAATAACAGTCATTGATTAAGCCCTGCAAAATGGTTTAGGAATGTCGCTATCTAAGTGCACTGTTTGCTTAGAGATTAGCTCCAGGAAAGGAGAAGAGGCTAAGACAGACTCACAGTGAGTGATATTTGTTTTTCTCTGAAATGATGTGATTTACGCGAATTCTGTAAAATATTCACAGATATGACTTCTTCCCTCTGATTTATGCATCTCTATTCTACTTTGTAGTGGTGGCATCTTTCCATGCGTACCACTGGGAACGTCATGTCATCAGCTTTTACAAAATGCAGAGAGGTACACATCTTCATTACGGGATTGCAACCAGATGTAAAATGCACTTTTTTGTTTTTGCGTATTTTTTCCTCCACGAAGGCAACACATTTTCTCAGGGAGAAGCCCCTTCACTGACACCCCGTTTGTTCCCATGCGCCATGTCGACCCTGGAAGGGGAGTTACTCCAGCTCTTAGCTAACGTATATTTCTATTTCGTAGGCGAAAAAAAGTTTGGAGGAAAGTTTGTGAATGCCAACAAACAGGTTTGTGAGCTCAGAAGGCAGTAAAGCCTTCATCTGCTTACTCCCGCATCCCTTGCGCAGGTTTGCCACAGCCTAATTGACCATATGTGGCAATCTAAACAATTAAGCAACAGAAAATCCATTTATTCCTTACAGGTTTCCTTTTGTGGATAGCTGTCAAATCTAAATGAAGTAATTTTTGCTCATCTATGTGATTTAACAGCCAAAAATAACTTTATTAATGAGTCCCTTTATTCAGTTTTCAACCATTGAAACAGTTGGGTACAGAAAACTCATTGCTATGGCACCCATAGTGTGGGTTAGTTGTAGATTAATGGCATTTGTATGTAACTTGCAGATGAATGTCAGTTCTTCCTAGATAGTATAGTTCTATCTATAAACCTGGACAACAGTTTCACTTTGGCTAAATCTGCCGATGTCCTTGTGTATTATCAAGGCCATTGTTCCCTCCCACCATCCCATCAAAAGATTTGCAAATGTTTGGGTGTCAGTTTCACAAAAATTATTATGCCAGTAGATCCCAATAAAGAGGAAGGCCTGGGTCCTACTTGAGGGACTTGGCCACATTTGGGGCAAGTGATCCAGAGCTATATAAGGCCAGCTGCCTGGTCCTCAGATCAAGGTTTCCTGCACTGTGCTGAGTAGCTTGTAGGAAAAGTGGAAGTCAGCTGCTGTTGCAGGCCTCCCCAATTTAAACGCTTTCACATGTTCTGAAGCCGAATCTCTAGAGAAGCCTTATGCAAAGATAAATAGGAGCCGAAGACAATACAGACCTAATTGTTGATTCCCTTTTAAAAGCTAGCTAAGGCTGTCAAAAATGATGTTCACCTGCTCTCATAAACTTAGGGGGGGGGGGGGGGGTTACTAAGATTTTACGCCGTGTTTGCATCACAAAAGTGCCGCAAATCGGTGGATATTTTTTTACAATTTACTTTCCAGTGCCAAACTTGATTAGCGCTGGAAATAACACAAAAGTAATGCAAAGCAGTGCAAAGCACCAAAGGAGTCACCGTGATGGTGCATAGGCGTTCCTATGCAACCGCCCAAGGTTTCTGTCACTTAATTAATAAATAAAGTAGACAGGGTTTAGTGTCAGAAAACTGCACCCTTTAAAAGTAGAGGCAAGGAAGGATAAAGGCTTTTATTTCTCCTTTCTTTTCCAACTTTGTACGAGTTTTGCACTTTACAGCACACATACAAAGAGGGAAAAGGGTTAAAGTTAGTCTAACCATGGTATTTTGTACTGTAAGGCTATGCTTCCAGGACAAAACCTATGCTACACTCACGGAGACACCTTTGCACTATGGCACAAAGGTGTGTCCATGGCGCACAGCAGCTGTTTTCAACGCCGTTGCAAGTGAATGGGGAGGAAAGAGCCTGATTTCTGAAAATATAGCGCTCTCCTCCTCTCTTCTTTTCACCCAGTGCAGCGCAGTATTTGCGTCTGCTGCCTTGCTTACCGTAAATAAGTGTTATATCGGGCCCATAGTTTGATAAGCCATAATTTCCAGGATTATGGAATCCAGCCATTATCTGCATTCATAGGTATACATTTGGTACACATTTGGCTGCTAGGGGACTTTTTATAGTCTCTTCTACTTACATACATTGTTGTGAGTCTTAGGGGAGTGTTAATAAAAAAAAGGTCTATGTAGGCTGTTTCGAGTCTTCCTGCCTGGTGTGACATTTTTCCTTGTGTACAGAAGAGCTGATTTATATATCCATCTTTTTAAGGCTCTGATAAATAAGTGTTTTTGTGTGACTTTGTTTGTAATGAACATGTACAGTATTTGAAAGACATCACTCACTATATCCAAAATGAGAGAAGTGCAATATCGTAGGATTGTAGACAACCCCTTTTGTTAGGAATTGGCCTGATTACCTGCCAGTAATCTCCATTACAGTGCCTACTGTAAGAGGTGAAGGAACAGAAGGGGTGAATACAGGCCCACTGGAATTATGCAGCAGGAGAGGACCAAATTATGCAGTAGGTTTGATTAAATTATGCGGCACAAAAAGGCAAATTATGTGACATAATGTGATAGTATTACTTCATTCTTTTGTCATTTTTACTCGTTTTAACGTTGTCTTGGCATAGGTTGCACCCCATTAGCAATATGCAACAGAAAGGTGACTAGTCAAGCTTTGGGAAGGGGCTTCCACTGCCCGGCAACACATATTGCTGAGTTTTACTAACAGTTGAACAGTTTGAGCTAGAAAACAAAAATAATTATTGTTAAAATGTGCAGAATATGCAGCAGATGATGGATTATGTGGCAAATTCTAAAAATTAATAATCATGCAAAGAAAATCTGTATCCACACAAACGCATAATACCAGTGGCCCTGGCCATAAGCCACGAGCTAAAAGAGGAAATCAACAGTAACCCTTGGAGTAACCCATGTTTTCAGAAATACCTGCCACCTCACTCAGGCTCATCCTGCGAGAGATGCCAGGTTCCTGAGCCCACAAATGGGTATTAGTGAACCGACCTGCCTTCTTGGTTGTAGAATTGCTAGTGGATGATAGGTGAATCCTGCAGTAAATAGTACTTCATGTGAAGGACCAGGTTCCCACAGATTGATCAGCTTTATTTCCTTATGTGCCTAATAATACTAGAGGACAGCCAACTGAGTATGAACGATGGAGTAATGTAGGGTTAATACAAGGCAGAGGGCATTGCAGGGTCACCCTGTTAGCCCATTGCCCTCAAAGGTCACCACAGTCTCTGAGAAAAAAGATTTATTTAATATTGAGAATTGATTATAACCAAAATTTGGTGTGAGAATTTTCAATCTCAAGATTAGAGACATTAGTAACATACTCAAAGTGAGGTGGTATTCTTACAATTAAACATAAAAGAAAACAGAGCTGCCCATTCCAAGATCACACCTCGGTGAAATAAGGAAAAGACATAAATGAAGGAGAAGATTAGCAAAAACTGTGACATTTAACTAGCAGGTGCATGTCAAGTTTCCCAAACAAGGAAATAATGAACCATCTAATGTACTAAATGTAATTTTGCCTGTAGGAAACAACATTATTTTTTACATTAAATAGAGGGATGCTAATAAATAGATGAGACTGTGTAGTTTCGTAGTTCGTTTATTCACATGAAGAACCACCGACAAGACAGCATGCCAGCCAACAGTAGGATGGATGATCTCCAACATTACCATGGAGACCATGACATTCCAGGTTCAAGCTGGCATTCCTTAAAGGCATATATTTGCAACACATTAGTAAGGTACATTACAACACATCCCCCTTACAACAAATTAAAAAGGAAAAAACCATAACACAAAGTAATAGGAGTAACTTGCATGAAGAAAACTACATTACATAAAGATGTGACAAGCAAAGAATGTAATCTTAGATATGGCATGAACTCTCCTGCATATGCAAGCGGAAAATATAAGGATATGACTAATAAAGAACTTCATTGATAAATTTGGTAGGTACCTTCCTGCATCTATTTGAGGAAGATCCACACATTCTAGTATTCCAGAAACCAGTGCCCCTAGGAACACTGGCATCAGAAAACCTGGTAACAGCGGCACCAGAGGACCCTCAAGCAAATCTAACACGTCTAGACATGCTCCAGGTACTACCTGTGTTGATTGTCACAACATTTTTCTTGATGGCTGTGATAGTGTAGGGACCCATAAAGCCAGAAGCCCCTTTACAGCTGTGTCTTGCCTTCTTCACAAGAACTTGATCTCCAACGCACCACTTCTTCCTTTTAACAGACATCTTAGCATCATATCTCAATTTATACTTTTGCTGATATTACAAAACCCTGATCATCCTTGAATCATCAGAGATGCCACTTTTGTTGCACACAGGTAACCATGCTGAATTTAACTTAGAATTAGCCATCCTTCCCCTCAAAGCCTCAAAGGGAACCTCTGTGTGACCATATTGGGAGCAGTCCGATGAGCCCACCACGTTTCCCTCAACACACTCCCAAAGGACAGCCTGGAGTCTAACGCCCGCTGTGTAAAGCTTTTAACCACCCTATTCATTCTTTCCGTTAAGCCATTGGCTTGTGGTGCATACAAGGCTGTCTTCTGATGGACAATCCCAAAATCTTTAAGAAAGGCATGCATCTCTTGGGACACAAATTGCACACCATTGTCAGTGACCAAATATTTTGGTACACCCTCACACACAAATAAATCCTTCAAAAATTCAATCACAGCTCTAGGATTAACAACACTCTTGTGTAATCATTATTGAAACAGGACATATGATGATGTAAAATGTACTACCCATCTAGAATCAAATTGACCTTTTGTACGCTATTGTTTTGTTGAGAAAAATGATAAATAAAGCTTTAAAAAAAAAACCCTCACACATTTAGTCACAACCCACTTAGAGGTGTAGTCCACCAGTAGGAGTACATACCTTTCATAAGAAGGCATAAGCTCAAACGTACCAATTATGTCCAAACATAATTTGGACCAAACTATCACCGGAACTTCCACTGGAGACACAGGAGCATGATTAGTAACATGGGATTTATCATTGGTGGCACACAGCTGACAATCCTTGACCACTTCTTCAATCATACGGTCCATTCCAGGCCACCAATATCTCTCTTTAACTCGAACCTTTGTGAGACTTCTGCCAAGATGCCCCTCATGAGCAAGATTCACAATGTTGTCTCTTAAATCAGGTGGTGGGACTACTCTGTCCCCTCTCATGAGGTTACATTGGCAAAAGGTCAAATCATCCCTCACTGACCAAAAGGGCTTTAGGTCTTGATCAAGAGTCTTGTAATTAGGCCATCCTTTAGTGATAATGAGCTTGAGAGAGGAAAACACCTTGTCCTAACCAACACTGACTGACCATTCTTCCTTTGACATAGTTGGTTCAGCAACCCAATTCACACACTCAGCTTCATCATCACCTTGCTCACACTCTAAAGGTAGCTGTGACAAACAGTCAGCAGTCTTATTGGGCGAACCTGGAATATATTGAACACGGAAATTGTATTCTTGGAGTCCCTCGCTCCAACGTTTGAGTCTGGGAGTCATGTCAACACTATGCTGACAAGAAAAAACTTGCACCAGCGGTGGGTGATCAGAACTGACTAGAAATGGAATGCCCCAGAAGTAAAATGTAAAATGCCTCACCGCCCAGAATACACTCAAAGCTTCTCTCTCCATGCAAGAGTAGTTCACTTCAGCATCTTTAAGTGCTCTGGACATAAACATGACTACTCTCTCTTCTCCTCCAATCACCTGAGAGAGTACTGCTCTCAGTACCTTGAGACTAGCATCCATGGTTAAAATCGTTTTAAGCTTGACTTCAAAATGTCCCAATGTTGACATTTTACCAATTTCAGATTGGATTGTAATGAAGCTCTCTCACATTCCTGGGACCAATCAAATTGCACTCTCTTCCTCAGTAATACCCGGATGGGCTCAGCCACACTTGCAAATCCCATGATGAACTTGGAGTAAAACTCCGCAAGCCCCAGAAAAGACCTGACTTGCTCCTTATCCACAAATGGGGAGCCTTAAGTATGCTCTCCGCAAGCTCCAATTTAGGCTGAATACCCTCACCAGATATGACATGACCAAGATAAGCGACAGAAGTCACACCAATGCGAAATTTCAGTTTTTTCACAGTGAGACACTTCTCCTTCAACCTCTCTAACACACGCCTCAGTACAGCACCATGCTCCACCTCATTCCTACCACAGACCAAAATCTAATCCTGAAAGAAAAGTACATTTGATAAATCACCCAGCACCATCTTCATAATCCTTCGGAAACAAGCCGCAGCCGAGGCCAGCCCAAAGGGCATTCTCAAAAACAGTAAACTCCTAAGGGGGTCACAAAGTCAGATGTCTGGAGTCACTGTGCAGTACTACCTGGTGGTACGCAGATGAAAGATCCAACACACTGAAAATCTTGGCACCCTTCAACATACTGATGGACTCAGAGATATTAGGAAGAGGCTGACGATCCACCCAAATCCATTAATTCAACCCATGCAAGTCCACACACATCCTGACGCTGGCCCCACCTTCCTTGGGTGCCGAAAACACTGGGGCCAACCACACCGATGCCTCAATCCCCTCAATATTTTTGTTAACAATAGTCCCTAGCATAAACTTGATTGGGTAAGCTAATTCAGCATAGACTTCAATGAGACCTATGTGGGTTCCTCCTGTGTCCAGCCGGACAGAGGAGCATTTAATCTTGAGTTTTTACAAAAATGTAAGTTAGGGTAGTGAGAACTGATGAAACAAGGGCACAATCCTGTACCAAGTTTTCAACAGAGAGGGAAGGGGAAAATCAAAAATTAGAAGACAGTACGAAATATTAACAGGCAAAAAAGGCTTTGGAGCGATCAAGGGGGCTTACAATACAGTAATCAACTTAGATAAGGTGATTGAGTATAAGCATGATGATTACGAAGGGCAGTTGGAAGCTCCCCATCGCCGGCCGACTCAGACTCATTCTCTCCGCATCGAGACTCTGCTGAGCTCTACTAGGGAACACGGACAGCCATTGTAGCTGCCGCCCGGACACCTTACCAGACGCACTTTTTATTCAAAGCTCGGAGAACGCTTCATTTTAGCCCACCGACCTGCTCAAGGTTCCCGCTATCAAGGCGGAAGTCCACGTTGTCATCCTGAGTGGAACTCCTTTCCCCCCCCCCCAGATAATTGTAGAAGCTTCCAACTGCCCTTCGTAATCATCATGCTTATACTCAATCACCTTATCTAGGCTTTGTACTCATACCAGGCAATTGTTTTATACCCCTTTGTCCTGATGATGATCCCATTATACTAGGAGCTAGGGATCGAAACGTCACGTCGACTTTCTATAACAGTTCCACATGGTATCCATTGTGTAAATGTATTGTGGTTGCTGTTGGCTAGAGCTTACCTAAGTTGATTACTGTATTGTAAGCCCCCTTGATCGCTCCAAAGCCTTTTTTGCCTGTTAACCCCTTCCATGCCCATGACGGAACGGTTCCGTCATGAGCATCGGTTGAGCTGTGCTCATGACGGAACCGTTCCGTCATGGCCCCGCCCGCGCTCGAACCCTTCAGCACCACAGGGGAATCCGCGCAGCGCTGAAGGGGTTAATATTTCGTACTGTCTTCTAATTTTTGATTTTCCCCTTCCCTCTCTGTTGAAAACTTGGTACAGGATTGTGCCCTTGTTCCATCAGTTCTCACTACCCTAACTTACATTTTTGTAAATACTCAAGATTAAATTCTCCTCTGTCCGGCTGGACACAGGAGGAACCCACATAGGTCTCATTGAAGTCTATGCTGAATTAGCTTACCCAATCAAGTTTACGCTAGGGACTATTGTTAACAAAAATACAAATTTACCCGTGGTCCTTAGCTACCATATCGGGTCCCCTTGTTACTTATACTGTTTCAATCCCCTCAATAACACCTAAATCTAACAATCTCATGAGCTCCATCTTCAAAGGTTCTACCATCATATTTGGCACTCTGGGTACTTTATGCACACAAGGTTTGTCTCCTTTCTTCAAGATAATATGGTGCTCAAAACCCTTGAGACATCCCAAATTATCTCCAATCACCTCAGGAAAATCTTCTAAGTATTTCTCTCCACTTCTGATATGATCAATTACCATAACTTGGTCCGTAGGATTAGTGGCACCAGGGTTCAAAATGATGCCCAAATCACACTGATGTGTAAATCCCAACAGGTTGTCATCCCTTTCTGCCACATACACTTTTCCAACTGTGTGCCTGTCTTTGAAATCAATCTTAGCCACAACATACCCTAGAACATTGATGGGTGATCCTCCATAACTGACCGGGTTATTATCAGAGGAAAATAGTTCCACATTACCCATTCCCACACTTTCATCCCACTGCTCATTGCCAATCATGGTAAAAGGTGAACAAGAATCAATCAACACTATAAATTCTGTCCATCCACTTCAATATTACACTAAGGCATCCCCACTTTCCCTGAGTCAACTTCCTCATCTTTGTCATTCACATTCAATATAATAATACGTACAGCCTCAGGAGGGTTTTCAACTGCTTGGTTTCTCTGAGAGGATATACAGACACGAGCATAATGTCCCTTTATACCACATTTCTTGCACACCGATCTCCTGGCAGGAGGGCCAGGAAAAGTACCAGGAATGCACGCTTCCAGCTGATACACTTTTATATCCTCCACAGGGCCTACCTCACACCGGGTAAACTTGGGAAGTATTTCGGGGTGGCGGATGCGGCGTGCCCTAGGTGCGGTGTTGTAGGAGCGGAGCTCGGACATATGTTATGGGACTGCCCTCACCTGCGCGAATACTGGAGGGAAGTGGGCGAAACACTGACGGACAGGGACTTGCAATACACCAAGGCGGTTTGTGTCCTGCACTGGTTCCCTCATACGCCCAAGAACAAGACCACAAGTAAATTGATTGATATGGGCCTCCTTTTGGCAAAGAGAGAGGTGACGCGACTCTGGAAGTCGAAGGCGGGCCCCACGCATGGGAAGTGGCTTAAGGAACTGCAGAAATGGGCGGCGAGTGAAAGCACACTTAGATACCAACTAGCGACTCGCAGGGCTGATGATAGAGCGCTGGAGGCGGAAGCAGCGTGGGAGGGGTTGGTGCAGGCCCTGCGCAGCAGCGTGGCGGAGGAGGATGAGGCGCCCTCTGAGCCAGATGTTGTTCCCCGGAGCATTCCAACCACACAAACGCAGTAAATGGTTATGTACCTCTGAGATGCACCCCAGACTATACAGTAAGGCCAGGAACAGTCACAGTCGTAGGCGTGGGCACTGGAGGGTGGAGAGGGTGTGGGCTGGGGGATAGGGATTGGGATGGGCGAAGTGATGGGAGGAGGAGGGAGAAGGGGGGAGGAAACTTCAAAGTAGAACGCAGAGACCCTACTATGTTTGCGGCAAATGTACAGATTGAAATGTGGTTCAATACAGTGATTTCCTTACCACCGCTGCCCGGCCTCAGGGATGTGGGCTCACCAGCTGTGTACGACTGTCTAAATAGCCATGTATGATATGGCACTGGCAATAGCGGTGCAGGAATGTTATGGCTGTACGCTGCTTATGACATTACATTATTCTGCAATAAAAACGGTTTAAAAAAAAAAAAAAACGATCTCCTGGCATAACAGTTTGGGCTGTTAGATAAATGTGAAACACTACCAAATCGATAGCACTTTGTCTTTTGGGAATCATTAGTGCCCTTGTCATGAAAGTCACGATCAGAACCCCGTGATTGCACATCACGTTTACGACGCAATTCTGTTTCACGGTCAGAACTACGCAATTGTACATCCCGCTCAAGACCTTTTCCCTTAACATTAGAAGAGACTTTAGCAATGTTGTCAGTGTAAGATTGACGATTATCAACATCCAGAAGAGCATAAATGTCAGCTTGCGCCTCCTTCTTGTCCTCAAGATTCTTTCTCATTTCCTTTACCCAAGTTGATGTATTGTCAACTCCCTCAACAATGGCTATAGCCTCTGTTAACAATGGATTCTTTGACAATAGTTTCTCTTGCACCCTGGTGCTATTGGTGCATCTCACCAACTGATCTCTCACCAATAAATAAGATAATTCCCCAAATTCACCCGTGCGTGCCAGTGTCTTCAACAATGCCACATAACTGCCCACTTTTTCAGCTGGTCCTTGCAACCTTGTGAAAAATCTGTGGCGGTCCAATACCACATTAATGCGGGGACCAAAATATCGATCTAACATATTCATTGACATCTCATATACATCTGATGGTTCCCCATCACCGCCACCAATAAGTATCACATCCATACTATCATATATGTTTCTCCCTTCAACACCCAAATTGTGTATCAGAATGGCTTGCTTCCTGAAAGCCACAATATACGAGTCAAAAAGGTTACTTCATATTTTCCAAGGAAAAATTGGTTCCCCCTTTTCTGATAGAAAGGCAGGAGGCTGTGACATGCTGGTGGAGGTAGCCATGGTTGCAAGGGAAAATGTGCACCAAGCAAACTGAGCCACAGAGAAGTGATGAAGTATCTGGAAAACAGTTCTAGTCTTTAAATGTAATGGATAAAGTATCTGGAAGACAGTACTAGTCTTTAAATGTAATGGATATCATCACATATCTCAATATTTCATCAATGTGTTGTGGTGTAGTATAACTTGTCTCACTGGTTCATTCTGTAATCCGAAGAATTGCCGTTTTAATTTTCGATCTGTTCCACTCACAACCTCACAGCCCAATGTTCACAAAGCGCTCAGTAGCATGAAATATCCTGTCGCTCGATAGCGTGAAATAGCCTATTCAAAGATGGTGGCACATAATGTGACGTTGCAACACGTAAGTGATGCGTAGAATGTATGCGCCGTGACACAAAACAGAGGAGTTGCAAGGAGACGGTAGAACGCTGAGGATTCAGCCGTAAGGCTCGCGCAGGGTTTGAAACGTTAGAATAACGGTTGACTCAGGAAAGTTTAGATAAAGCTACTTATGAGGTTTCTAATTGTGCCTCGGTGTGCCTTAAACTAGTTGGAAATTCAATCCGCAATCGTGAAGAAAGAAAACACAAAAATGGCAAAGATGATGATCTCATAAATTTGCTTCTTTTTTTCAATTCTTCATAGGTAGGGGAATCGGTGGTTCATAGTGCCTGTCCCCAATCAGGCGCTCGTCGTCCGTAGCTCGTCGCCAGTATTAAATAGCTGAGACTGTGTAGTTTCATGGTTCGTTTATTCACATGAAGAACCACTGACAAGACAGCTTGCTAGCCAGCAGTGTAATGGATGATCTCCAGCATTACCATGGAGACCATGACATTCCAGGCTCAAGCTAGCATTCATTGAAGGCATATATTAGCAACACATTAGTAAGGTAGATTACAAAAGATGCTCCAAAGAGTTGACTCAGTCTCAGCCATAATGCTGGGAGATTGAGACCCAATTCTCTGTTAAGATTAAATACAGTGCAAATGTTTGTAATTGCTTGTTCTTTTTTCTTTTTTTGCCCAAAAGTTTAGTTGTTTTCTGTCCAAGTCAGTTCTATGATGTGAAGGTACTCTTCTAGAGTAGTATATTATGGTGATCCCTTTAAATGTGTTCTTCAGAACATTATATATATAGATCTCCCACATTAATTTTTTGTTCCCCGGATTACAGGAATCGTGCTCGGAAATCCATCACAAAACGGTACCTGAACGAGGAGCAACATCTCTTTATCTCAACTTAAAGTGCTTATTACATCTCCACTGGTTTCCCTACTCTGTTATTTCCTTGCAGTCTAGACTCTTCGCTAGAAGTACTTAAGTGATGCCAGTGGATCACAAACCCTTCCCATTTACCAATACAGCAACAAGGGTTGAGATTCTGAAAGCTCCCTTTCCCACATACACAAACATCTAATGTCTGAACCCATGGTCTACTCCATGCTGTGCAGCAATACTACTGTCAAGAGTAGGGCACAACCAACCTCTTATCATGATTTATGGAAGAATTCTTACTTATAAATACTGAGTCATTATCCCATAGATAAACACTTTGCCCTTATGGGTCATGGAACAACATTAAGGGCAGAATGTCACAAGCAGGCTAACAATTGACAGCCAGCGATGACCACTGCTATATTACAACAAGAGGAGCACTGGTGGAACAATGAGGGATGCAAAACTTGGTGGAAAAAGGTGGCCATAGACCAGACCTGGACCAATAGCCCTGCCTTGAGCCCATAACTATATTCTGGTAAACTCCAGGCGGAGAAAGGAAGTATGCAGGAGACATTGCCACTCTTTTCCCATTAAGCTTGCTTCACCAAAATCCCAGCGATTGCCATCCAAATACTAACTAGACCTTGGGCATAACCCTACCTTAGGACACCATTACATCGAATAATCAGATTCCTGATCTGAAGGACCTTTGCTTCCTACAGACTTCTTCTTTAAGGAAGTCACAGTATGCAAAATGAGCTTCTTGGACATTTATTACTTTTTTATCTTCTACCTTGGGACTTTTCCAGGAGATGACCTAGGAGAATAGGAACCAGAAGAGGTGGGAGAATGAGAATGATCCCTCCTATTTGGAGTAGAATTTCCCATCCTGAAAGCTACAGCAGGGGGAAACAGTGACAGTTCTCACTTACAATCCAAAAATCACAATAAAGTTCAACATATAGTAAAAGCAAAATGCCAGAAAATTAATCTCACTGCTTTGTAAATAGCTCCAATGTAACCACTTCTGAGGTGCCACATCATGTTCCACAATCTTACTCTGGGGCATACTTACAATAAAGTGGTGAAGCGTGTTGTTATTCCAAGAAGCCTAACGACATGCTTTGGCATATTAGAAACGCAGGGCCGTACCATTTTTACAAGAATATGGTGCGGCCCTGCGTTTTCTTCCTGAGCTGGCGCTAACTTTAGCTGCCTAGCGCCAACGCAGGCACCCTTGCACCATAGTGTAAGGGTGCCTGTGCTGAGGGAAAGATTGTTTATCTGCAGGAAGGTTCCCCTCCCTGCACTTAAACAATCTTTATATGCTGTTTTGTAACTTCTATGTGTGCTGCTCAATGCAGAACACATAGAAGTTGCAAACCGATTTTTTTTTTTATGATTGTTTATGTGCAGGATGTTGGACCTTCCTGCACATAAACAATCATGGGCAATTTGCTGTTTCTATGTGTGCTGCACAAGGCAGCGCACATGGAAACAGCAAAAACGAGGAGAAATAAAGTGTTTCTCTTCATTTCGCCTGTTTAGGACCAGGTTTTCCCAGGTCTTAATTTTGGCACTGCCTCCTATTTATGCCGCCCTTGTAAATACGGGGCAGCATCAATATCATTGGGTGTTGCTGTAGAACGCCCACCGCAACACCCATTGTCCACCCCTTTCACGCTAAACACAGCGTGAAAGGCTCCCTTATTTACAAGGCAGCGTTAAGCCACATTAAGTGGTGTAACGCTGCCTTGTCAATGAGGTGAGGCCCTTATCGCCTTCACAACATCACTGAAAGTGACGTTGTGGTGGCAGGAGGGGCTTGTAAATATGCCCCACTCTTCAAGACTGTCCTCCTCATTGTCCATTTCCTCACAGTCGAAACATACGTCCTCTTCCATCCCACGTTTAACTCCAGCCACTCCCTTTGACACCTTGCGCCCCACCTCCTGGCCACCGTATACCTCACCCTGGGAGGCCACACCAAACCATCCCTGGGCCTCCCCAATGCAGGCCATTGTTACCTGTGAAACCGTCCAGTTGAGATGATCTCCACGCGTCTGCCAATCGCCCAGACAAGACCTCACCGGATCTTCGTGTGTCCATTAGGGCTGGGTCCCACAATGCAGTCCGGATGGCCATTTTGTGTCATGCCTTCTCTTCAACTTGGGGTGTGTGAGCCACACTGTACTTTCCCATGTCTGCCACCTGACGAGAACTTGGCACCTGTAAGAAAGCAGATAGGTGCTGGTCAGTATGCAAGAAGGGGATTCCCTTCTTGCTGGTGGGAGCACTATTTTCAATACCTCCGGGTATCAACAAATTTAAACTGTTAAATCGGTATATAACACTCTTTAAGCACGTTCAATGTCCATCTTTAAGACGTTTAATTTATTGGATGCATTATCCAGCATGCATTTTCTTCATAGTTAGTCATCCAAAGACCCATTACATATTAATAAACCCAATGCATTTCGGGTCATCCATTGACCCTTCATCAGGGGTCTCTCAATGTTTTTCTGGGACCCATCTGCATCCCGAACGAAGGTACGGCAGTGAGTGAATGACGCGATTACGTGTAATGGGTCTTTGGATGATTAACTATGAAGAAAATGCATGCTGGATAATGCATCCAATAAATTAAACGTCTTAAAGATGGACATTGAACTTTCTTAAAGAGTGTAATTTGCGGATTCAACAGTTTTAATTTGCTGATACCCGGAGGTATTGAAAATAGTGCTTCCACCTGCAAGAAGGGATTCCCCTTCTTGCATACTGATCAGCATTTAGCACATTAGCGCCAATGGACTAGACGCTGGTGGTTGAAGCACTCTGGACTTAACCTTTTGAACTTTTCAGTTGTTATAAACGAGTGCACGTTGGCAACAGTTTTTGTTAATTTCACAGAAAGCAGATAGGTCCAGTATGCAGCACCTATAAACCCCTACTGACTGACCCTCACCTTTTGAAGCTTCCTCACCACAGTGTGGAAGACATCCTCCTGCACTCCAAAAGGCCCCTTGAGATCCCTGCCACCTAAACCTGTGTATTTCCCCTGCCCGGGAGTAAACATGGATGGGCCTAAGCTTGAAAACCAGGCATTCCTCCTGCTGGTCTTCAACATCGCTTTGCACCAGCATCTTGGCTAAAATGGCTGATGCTGGGCCTCTCTCCGCAGCCTCAGTGACAACTAGGGGAGAATGGGTGCTCCTGACTGTTGATACCATCATGTTTATCAGTGGTTTAAGAATATACACCTCTTCCCTTGCTATGATGCAGAGCTAGATGCTGGCCACCAGTGTAGTGTACTTGCAAATATATAAGGGGTGATGCCGCTGTACGTGACGGATAACCAGGGAAGGACTACTTTCTTCAACATTCACTGCCACTTACCTTATCTCTGTCCCCCTTTTTCGCCTTGCTCCTGCTGTGGTCTCTGTGGGGGCTCTTTTGTATTCATGGATCAGGTCATACTCATTACTACACAGGAGTGAATGACCTTGAAAAACATTTCCCCATCCCCCCTCACCTGGATCACTTATGCCACAGCTCTTTTTCACTGGTGCAAATTTTGGAAGTGAGAGCCCAGTGTGGAAAGAGAGAGAAGAAAGGGAGAGGGCAAGAAGGAAAACTACAGGAAGGGAATGAGAGTCTGGAGTCGCTGGCAGCCTGGAATGATTTTTTTTATGCAGGTTGTAAGTAGGCTCACTGCCCATCTTTGAAGCTAGGTGCCCTGGGCACAGGTTGCTATGCTAAACCCAGCCCTTGTTATCGGTGTAATTTGCTATTTCGTTTTCTGTTCCTTATAAGTGGATGAAGACAAGTAGAATTGAGAGCAATGAGGATTACCAGTAAGTAATTGGGTCATCACCTTCTAATAATGGAAAAGTGGCCAAACTAATTTTTACAGTACTTTAGTTTTCCTTGACTCATTTGGTTTATACATATATTTTTGAATAGACGTTTTACACAGAGCACTGGCCCTGTGTCTGGTTAGCAGGGCCCAGGGCACAATCAGAGTCATTTACCACCAGTATCAGTCAATAAATGGGGGTGATCACTGCAAAAAGTATGACTTTCTCACACTGAGTATTCACAAAACTAATTCGTACACACATACTCTCCACATCCCATACATCATTATCACTGCAACCAGCAACACTCCACAGAAGCAATTATCCTAACATATAACCATTTACCAGAAAGGCACATGCATAATACATAGCAAATTCTCATCCCCAGAGTCATTACATCTAGACGATCTAGACCTTGGACAACACCAGACAACATCACCATGAACCAGTCCATTGTCATCTGCTTCAGACCCTTTGCACTTTGTCCCCTTCAACTCTTCCACAATAGGAACAGCATTATCAGCGACACCGTTCTTGCCTTTATCTTTACTCACTCCTTTCACATTATCACACATCGAGACATGGCCCACATTAAAAAATACGTTCTTCGTCATGAAAATGACCTAGGCAAAAGAACATATTTTGAGTCGAAAATAAATCCCTGCCTTCTGAAAGAGTTGGATTGGAAGGGGTGCACAGATAAGAGGTGGCCAGGCTGTAGCAAGTGTCTCATGTTTATAATGATCAATAAATTGTATCTTATTTTTCGCGCTATTGGTCAGTCATAAATTATTTTACCTGTTGGAACACTGTATTATGAAATTTACTCATGTGTACTGGTTCATTCATTATTCTGAAGTATGCCTTAGTGCCTTTCTAATAGATATGGTAGTCAACAGTGTGGCTGTGGAGATTGGCAGGAAGAAGGACTGTATATGTACCAAAAAGAACTGGTTAGTAGGATGATTTCTGAGGCACTCAACAGTTAAGTGGTAAGAAGGGGTCAGATTTATCCAATGGAAATGATTAGAGACACATGATATAAACTATCGGAGATCAGTTTCTCTTGAGATGCAACCTGCCTAGCCAAGACAACAAACCCCCTAGGACCTGATTCACAAACTGTGCTTGGTAGTACTTAAAGTAGTACTACTTCCTTACTACAAAAAGCAGTTCACAAAACTAAGGCTAGAAATATGCACCTCTCCTATATTTAGTATGGGGAGATCTCCACACGTGTAAGTTTACTACCTGGTAGTAAATGTTGGAGGGACTAGGGGGAGTGGTGGAAAATGAGGAAAATCTACTACTAAATGGGAGGGGTTTGGGAAGATAAGGATGGGTTAGGGAGGGTTAAGGAGGAGTTTAGGGACATGAATGCAAGCACTCACCCAGAAAATAATAAAATCATTAAGACAGTTGCTATTCACAAATACCTACCTTAAAGGTGACAAAATGGAAGTAAATGTACACCAACCCCAGCCTTTGAGGAAGTCTAGTACCACACAAGGCCACTCAAAGGTGTTGCAACATACTCCCACAGAAAATAATGGAGGCAGGGACTTACTATATAACCCCTCATAGGAAATAAGGAAATATTGTTGAAATGTTTACATGATTTCAATTTGTAAATTATATATATTTTTAAAATATGCATTATTAGTTAAATATGTTATTCGTTTAAAAATTAATACATTATTAATACATTTATGAAAAATAGATAACATTTTTAAACTTTCATTAAAAATGAAATTGTAATTTAGACATGCACAACTTTTAATTAAATTTACCAAATATGAATTCAAAATAAAATTGCTAGGATGGGTTTTTATTTTATTTTGTTTAAAAATAATATTTATAAAATACATTCAGGTATTTAAATTGTTAATTAACATTTATTTTGAAGAGGTAATATGCTCTAACATTTTATTTTATACGTTACAGAGTAAAAATAGTTATGGGAAATTATTATACATTTAAATTTCCCAATAAAATACATTTAAAAAATAAATTGTTATTAAAATTCAATCATTTCTCCTATTCTTTCCTTTAGGGAGAGCTCCACCATGGCAGCAGAGATCCCCTCTCACTTCTGAAACATTACAAGTAGTAACTTTACACTTGTAAATTTGGCTCTACCATCTGGTTTCAAGAGGTGGAGACATGTACACACAAAAATAGTGAATTTACTCCAAAGTGTAGGAATAAATGTACATGTATAGATTGATTGACATGTAAATTTATCTTTGAGACTATGTCCCTAAGACCTAATGTGTCAGGGTGCCTTTATACTCAGTTGGAAGGAAGGAACCTACTTCTGGGGAAATTAGAGTACATTTAATATACAGGAACAAGTGAATTGTCAATCTACAGCTTAAGAACAGATTCTCAAAGGATAAGGATTGTAATGAAGTGGCTCACTTACTTTAAAGGAGTCATCCATTGTGGAGAAAAATACTGACACCCACTCCTACATCTCTAACAATTACCAACAATAGGCATTATAGAATGGTCCTCGATGGCGTCTGCTTGGGTTTTGAGACCTATTGTGACATCATTCATCAGATGATCCTTTTAACATCGACCAGAGCTGAGTTTTGTGCGCCTTGGCCCACAATTCCATTACTGTTTTATTTTATTTTTTTAAACAATAACCATCAACACATAATAAAAATTACAATACCACACAAAAATGGAGCAATGCATTTACATTATGAAAACAACCTTTATTTCAGGAAAATAATATATTTATCATTGATAGTATAAATTGCTACATGTTCATGCATGTGGTCTTGCATTAAGCTTTGGTAACGGAACAAACAATGTGACAAGACAAACATAGTGTGGACGAATATGGCACCGACTGAGTTTACTGTCCGCTGCTAGGGGATGAAGATGCCAAATTAGACATCAACACTTATTTCTTATTTATAAAATATTTATTTTTTGTTGTTCACTCAGCAGTCTCATTAAATCCTTCCAAATTCAGTTTTAAGTAGGGATGCAAACTTTTTAAGAAAAAAACAGAGGACATTGGTACTTGTTATATGAATGTGCGGTGGCCTGGAACGGGTACTTAAACAGGAATTGGTGTGAAATCCTCTATTTATTTTTAACATTAAAATGTTGGCACGGTTTACTTTAATAGCCAAATAATCAAATGTTTGCTTTATATTTCTTGTAAATACTTCTGAATTTATGTATTGTTATAGATACTGTTCTAAGTTTATGTTCAGAAGACCACCTACTGCATTTTTCTGTTTTTCCTAGCTTTTTACTAGGCCTGATTTAAACATACCAGCCATGTAAATCAAAATACTAGATAGACACTAAACATTTTGGAGGTTTTTTTATTCTTTGAGGAAAAGATCCTTCCTCTCAGACAAAACCAATAGAGGCTGGAAAACTGAGCTGCCAAACTAGTCTAGGTCGCTACTCTATCAAATAGCTGGAGCCCAAGAAATCTGTCAACCATCTTAGAATGGAAATAAGTGGTTCTTGCATAGACCTAGGGAGGACGCAATGCTGCTCTGGTGACTTAGGACACAAAATTATAACAAAAGGGCACTTAGCAAGAGAAAAAAAGATAGCACTTAGATGAGAACTGTTCTCCTGAAACAATGACATAAATTGACAGTAACCTGTCTTCAGCTGTCCTTTGCTACAGTTGAAAGCTCAGGGCCCGATTTACAAAGATAAACTTAGACCTGAAGTCTAAGTTTAGACCTGAAGTCTTAGTTTAGACCTGAAGTCTAGCTTTAGAACTGAAGCTTAGGTTTAGAACGGAAGTTTAAGTTTAGATCTGAAGTCTAACTTTAGATCTGAAGTCTAACTTTAGACCTGATGTCTAAACTTAGACTTCAGCTCTAAAGTTAGACTTTAGGTCTAAACTTAGATCTTTAGATCTAAAGTTAGACTTCAGGTCTAAACTTAGACTTTAGGTCTAAACTTAGACTTCCGGTCTAAGTTCACCTTTGCGAATCGAGCCCTCAATCGGAAAAACAGGTGTATTTGTACAGCATGAAGAAAATATGCAAGATGCCAGTTAAAAGCCTAACGCTAACGCAAATGTTAATACAAAAAACATTTTGGCGCTTCCCACCTTGTGCTCAGAGTTTTGAGGAAAATATTATAAGTAAATATTTTCATTTTACATCTCTTTTTTAAAAGTTTTATTCATTTGCCCTATATAGTTACCACATTTTTCAAGGGGAAATCCTCAAATTCTAACATGGCACTCAAATGGCAAAGCAGTTTAGCCATTTGCATTCTAGCATTTGTTCTATCTCAATACATTATTTCTTAAGGCACCAGCCCAGGATTCAGTTGGACAGTTAAGTGCTACATACCTCAGGTCTCAAGAATTTCAACCCCCTTTCAAGCCTTCTGAATTTCCCTATCACCTGGTGTATTTTTATGAATGTCTGTAAAGAATTTGTCACGAAAAATTTAATGAACGTCATAATTAAGGTAAACGAGAAAAAGTGTATACATTACAACTAACCCTATATAATGGTCCTGTATTATATGTGAAAGCTGCACACAATTTCCGGTCTAGTTGTGACATCACCACTTGCCTGTAATATGAAAGTGACATCACTACTCTACATTGATAATGCCCAGAAGTTGGGAATAGACATTACAATGCTTGCTGACAGAACCATCATAATGAGGTAAAGAAATAACTCCCTGAGAACAAAGCAATTGTAAAATAAACAAGAACATAAATTGACAAATCTCTTAAAATTCGGTTGAAGAGAACGTTCTTTCTCTGACAATTCAGCAATTAGACTGCATTAGAAACACTGTATAATATTCTGTTAGTGTAACACGGATTTTGCTAAACGAAAGTAGACATATATTTGCTTTCTGTCACACATTTTAAGACAAGCTATGATATGGTCTTCCCTGAACAGCTTAAACATTTTGTGTTACAAAATACAAGCAGCATATCGGTTTTATTTATTTACACACTTTTTATACATATCTGCACTAGAAGATCTCATGTCAGAAAAAGCAAATTGGTGGCGAAGGAGGTTTTACGAAAGGTACATGGGTTATTGGACAGTTCCTAAAGCATATTTTTATATCATCATGAGTGTTTAGGTGCTCTCACTTATGTCGATTCCTTCTCCAGTGTGATCAACATTGGTGAAACCACCTCCAGTGAATTTTCTCCATTTATTTTTCGGAAGCATGTTTTTTCACTAATTTATCTTAAAACTTTTAAATAATAACTCAAGGTTGTTGGTAAAACAAACTTTTTGATGAATTAAATGCAATAAATCAAAAAATGTGTCTTAGTAACAACTTAAGATTTATTATTTAGAAGTTAGAAGAAACATTAGTGAAAACTACCTCCTAACAAAAAAACTTAAAAGGTGTATTATTTGAAATATAGTGTCCCCACCACACGGAAGAAGAATATTGCAAGTGTATGTTTGAGTTCTTTGGCCTTATAAAGGAATGTGGACTTTATCTAATTCCTCTTTATGATTAAAACATTATTCAGGGCCCTGCATTCTGCTTTTTACTTTTTAGATGAAGAAATGCACCCAATATAGAATTCCTAATCATTCATATTTTTTAAAATCCTTTAATCGTGATGACAAAACTCACCTATTACCTTATAATTGTATTGTAAAGAGTCCAGTAATCACACTAACATGCCATTACTCTACTATAAGGAAAAGCATACTGGGTGCATTAACACACGAAGAGCTGCAATTTCCACAACAAAAGTAATATTAGTTAACATTGCAGCATTTGTCCTAACTTCAAGGCACCTTTTGACTGCTTCACAATAAGAAACCACAATTTTGTTTCAGTATTATATGGAATAAAGTACCCCAATCAAGAACATTTAAAGAATTGTATCTGAGCTCAGGAACCTATGCTTATATGAAACAGGAGACCACCATAGGGTTCCTTGGCGACAATAATGAGCTTATAATGAACTGTGGATCATGTTGTCTATAATTCACAATTATCCATTATGTACTTTTTATATTGTTTTAAATGAGTATATTTTGCCATGGGAATTTTGTTTTTTCCAACAAAAGCTTCTGGATTTTGTGAATGCTGTGAAAAACAGGAAGGAATGGGCGTTTTGTATTGAAAATTGCAATTGAATGTGCTGCTGCAGAAATACAATAGGCAGTGCACTTTTTTATAATGCATAAACGATTTTGTCAGTTGGTGTGTATTTTTGAACAAAGAAGAAAGAATCGCGGGCATAATTTGTCAAAAACATAAGCACTGATGGCAGTTTCTGCAACATGCAGTGGAATCAGCATTTTGTGCGTGCGTCAGATTCGTCTGCAGAACTTCAGCAATGTTCAAATGCATTTCATAACATCAGGATTAATGGGGCGAACTGTATGCACTGAAATAAGGTACAGGCAATTAGAGCAATTTCCCAGGATCACATTGAGTGTCACTTAGCAAGCAAGAAAAAATATGAGCCCCTCTAACAGCTGATTGGGTAGCAGGTTTCTAAGTACCCCTCAGGACCCTGGACCCGGCGCTGCTGCATTATTGAGTGAACACCTCATGACTTCTGAACTGGGCAGCTGTCGCTTTTAATTTATCACGGATATGACTAATAATGACGTAGCAGCCATGAACAAATGGGCACCAAAATATATGGTCAGGCAAATATTATTTGTGAAACCAAACTTTCTTAAGCACCAGGCTTTAATTTCTTTGGAAAACAAACGATGTAATATATTAAAAGCCTAATGCAGCCCTACTCAGCATCGTTTTGTCATGCTCTACATAAAACACATGGCGCCTTCCGTATATGTACATTGATTGCAATTGCAACCTGACTATATAAGATGGGAAATTGGTCTCAGTAGGAATTGTGTAATATTCTAATTGCATAAAAAATCAAAGGAATCTAGCTATTATATCGCTACTAAAATAGAAATGTTTTAAAACAGAATACGTTTGGGTGACAATGTAAACATAAACCGAGGACAACACCAACATATAAGGGCACGGACTGAGGAAGGACATTAGCAGTCGTAATTTCCTTTAAGGATGTGCGTGTGTGACTGAGCTTAAAATGATGCTACAATTACATAAAGGCATGAACAAGAAATGTTGAATTGATCGATTCCTTTCATGAATAAACCTATTAAAACGTGTCTTTTCATAGACCTGGACACTTGCATAAACCTCAATTATTGCATTTTTTTCAGCCACTTTGGGCATTCGAAGGTTATATCATCAGCGTCACGTCAGACGTGGCTTGTCCCTGGAGGACCCATGTGAATGGATCAGAGGACACAGGCTGTGAATGGCAAACAATAAGATGGACCGGGCCATTAACGCTTCCCCCCTCGCTTCCCCCCTCCCTCCCCAGCCCACCCCAGCTTCGTCCGACACACACAGCCTGAATCGCGACCATGCTCAGTATAACCCCACAGCAAGAGCGTCCCATACTCCAGTCTCCGGTTTAGAAGTACCCAGCCCTGTACTGGGCTGACGTGACGTGATGTGACGTTCCACCAACTAGGGGCAGAGAGGGCTTCTTTAATATACAGGATGGCGGATGGCTGTGGGAATACACAACGGAACCGAGGGTGTTGAGGTTACATGGCTTGTACCAACCAGGGCAGTTAAGAAGTGCAGCGCCCTGCTGGAGGAGTTGTGTGTGCTGTGGCCCCTTCAATCACACCAGCAGAGCTCCCATAGGACAGACATTTCTGTCAGGTTATTTTATAGTGTTAAACCGTCAGCCTGTTTCTTGATGCTCGAAGAACTGTCAAATAAGTTATGCGAGCTGTAGAGAGATGAATTGAGTCGCTCAGTATCACGCAGTATTATACTAAGAGGGAGCTATGATTTAAAAAGGGTAAAAATATCATTATATAACCCCTGCCTTAACCACATCAATCCCCTACTATGCATAGACGATTCCAAAAGTGCTTCTTTCAGTCCAGCAATGAAGACAAAAGATCATTTGACTTCTCTAAGACTGACTAAAGAGCAGCAGTTAACTCAAATAAACAGTAAATAACTGCATCCAACAATCACCAAGGCTCGTGTGTATCAAACCCCACCATGACCTACTCTTTAAATCCATTCCTCTCAATTCCAATAGGCCTGGGAACCTGGGAAACTGCCATTCTCTCACATCCAAAAAGTTTTTACTTTCGAATTTTTGTGTGAAGCGAAGGGGAGGAGACCAGTACTGGTGAGTGCAGTTTCCACACCCTTACCGGGGAATGTCCTTGCCCACATCTATCAGGTGCTGCTGTTCACTGAACTCCCTTGTTAAAGGCCTGAGGCAGGTCCCCACATTAATGGTTGTCGTGGATGTTGTTATCACTGGGAGGGGATTCCTGTGGGTGCAGATCCAGGTTTTGCTCCATCCTGGCACCACTGGCCTCCTCAGCAAACTCTCCAGAGACTGCTCCCAGACTGCCTCCTCTTTCAAGGAAACTGCTACTGGGCTTTCTGAGCACCCCCATGGCCTGGCCCTTCTCTGAAATCAATGGGTGTAAAATCCTCTCACCAACCCCTGGTGGTCCTTTGCCAGCCTTATGATCATGATGCCAGTTTGTGTGGCTGAAACCCCTCTTGGCCCTTGCAGACCCTGTGCGGGCCTTCTTCTCCAGTCCTATTGCTCCCCTGGATGAGCAGTTTCCAGATTGCTGGGGGACAGATTGCTGGAGATGTCCATGATGGCTGACACTCCGCATAGGACTGGCCTTACCAGTGAAGTTGCTTGTGCTGTTATTTGAGATAGTCGAGGGCTGCCAGATGAGCCCATAGTAAATGACAAGGATAACCGCAGCTAGAGAAACACAAAGAAAGTAGGCGACCACGGTGGCCAGCCGCACCCACTGCTGCTTGTTCTTCCCAGACATCTTGGCTTTCTTGTCTCCCACATAGCTGGGGACTTGTGCTTGTCTGCCGACTCCATCTCCCTCTCTGTGTTTCATGGTTCAGAACAAACACGCCTATAGTTTTTATCTCAAGAAGACGCTATGCCTAGTAGTGCTGGCCAAGCTGAAAAGTGTCTCTGGCTTTCAGTTTAAAGAGAAGTTGTGTAGTGAGGTACTGGGCAAAGTGGGAAAGTACTAATTCTTCTGGTTCATGGAGGAGATTTAAGGGTGTGAAGTGAAGGCCAGACAGTAGGTCAGTTCAAGGAGTTGAAGTGGTGGTGAAGTACTACCAGGCTGCAGCACTTCTGTTAAACAGGCAAAACCTGTACGCTTCAGGGTATTTCAGTCTAAGGAGCCCAGCTTGGATGATATTCTGTCCTTATGAGGGAATTTTTTATGATGCTGTGTAGGCCAAGCTTCGTAGGTCTACTGTCCTTCAGTCTAGGAAGATGGATTGGTAAAGCGCTGCATAAAGCTTGGAAGCTCCTCGGTCATTCAGATAAAGGAGTCGCAGTGTGGTGCAGGCTAATCTTTAGAGGCACAGAGTACTTCAGTCCAAGAATATGGACTGGTTAGGTGCTGATAAAGCTAGGAAGATCCTTCAGTACAAGAAGATGGAGTGGTGAAGAGCTTGCAAAGTGAGAACTCTCGTTTGTCCTATATTTTCATGAGATATGCTTTGGAGATGTACTGGCAAAGCTGAAAATCTCTACTGTCTTTTCATTCAAAGAGAGAGAGTGGTGAAGTGCTGGCCAAGCTTGGAGGATCCTGAGTCCTTCAGTCCAAAAAAGAAGACGTAGAGAATTGATTTTCAAGCAAGGACGATCCTTTGATCTAAAGTTTCAGGCACCTGTCCATTAATTAACTGGAATTATAGACGTTGCAGTACTGGCCAACTTGGATTGATGCTCGGCCCTTGGATTCATGTTGATGCTGGGTTGTGATGCACTGGCAACGCTTTCCAGCCATTAGTTCCAAGTGTGGACTGCGTTGGAGCCCTTTGTGTGCCGTCCCCCTCCTTGCTCAGCACTATGAGGAAGTGATGGAGCAGCTAAGAAGCACCACCAGCACTGCATTCCTGAGGTAGCTCAGTGCTGCAAATGTCCAGTGTGAGAAACATTTCCTGGATATTCTGAGCTGGTTTACATACACTGCTGCCCCCTATGTGCTGCTTGAGTGTGTCGATGAGCGTATGCCTTGAAATGACTGCTGATGATACAAATGACAGCATGAGTATTTGTCTTTCCTTCGGTTTGAAGAGATGCTCTCTGGTAAGGGTGGGGTAAAAGGGGTAGGCATGTGGAACTGGCAGAAGAATACACCTGGATCACCTTCAGCCCCCATGGATTACATGCAGTACTGGGTCAAATCTATTGTCCCTTCCAGCTCCAGCAGAAGAGATGGGAAGTTTGTGCAAAGCTCATTTCACCTCCATGGATGGTGGAAGGGGTGCCGGGTTGGCTCAGTGGGCATTCCTGTGCTCACCTTCATCGCTGTTGAAAGGGATGCAGCGCTGCACAAAGCTCTTCTCACCTGCAGCTCCAGTCAAGGGGGTGGGGGGTATTGGCACGAAGCTGCACTCACCTTCAGCTCCAGTCCAAGAGAAGCTGGGACGGCATAAAGCTCTTCCCACCTTAAGCTCCAGTCGAGAGGGAGGATGTGCTGGGATAAGGGTCCTCTCACTTTAACCTCAGTTTAAGAGGCGCTACACCGCAGCACTGAGCTTGTTTCACCATCAGCTCCACCAGTCGAGGGGCAGGATGTGCTGGCAAAAAAACTCCTCTCACTTACAGCTCTAGGGGAAGGGTTGCAGTGCTGCCACAACGCTCCTCTCGTCAATTGCTCCCATGGATGGCATGATGCTGGCATAACGCTCCCGCCCCTTCATCTCCAGTAGAAGGGATGTGGCGCAAAGAAAGTGGTCCTCTCCCTCGGCGCCAGTGGAAGGGGTGTCTTGTAAGCACAGGCTTCTCTCACCTTCAGCTCCAGCCGCAAGGGTGCTGGGCTGGCACAGAGCTCCTCGCGGCTGCGGCTCCAGTGAAAGTGATGCGGCGCAAGTTCAGTTTTAATTTCTCTTTCTGCTCGTGTCGCAGCGATGACGCGCAGGCACAACGCTCCCCTTAACTTGAACTCTAGTGATAGAGATGCTGCGCACAGAGACCTCCGCTCACCTTCAGCTCCGGGGGAAGGGATGAGGTGCAAGCGCGGTGCCCCTTTCCCCTTCGCCTCCAGTGGAAGGGAGGTGCAAGCGTGGCGGTCCTTCCCCCTTCACCTCCGCGGTCCTCTTTTTCCACCTTCACCTCCAGTGGAAGAGGTGGTGCAAGCGCGGTGCTCTTTTGCCCTTCAGCTCCAGTCGCAGGCGTGCTGTGCTGGCAGGAAGCTCCTCTTACCATCGGCTACGGAGGTTGGCAAGATGTGCACGCAGAGTGAAACGGTCCCTTTTCTGTTGCTCGGTTGCATCTGGCCCTAGGAGGCCGCCGTCCTTCATTTCCTAGCGACGTGCATCGCCGCAGTTATTTCACTGAGTGGGGATTTGTTGCTCCAGCTCAGATGCTGCTCGTCCAGGCTGGGTTTACACGCTTCTCTTTATCTGTGCGAACGCTTGCATCATGATCAACACAGCCGGGGCACCTGATTGGCCCAGAGAAAACCATTACTTTTGACCCTCACTGATTAGATTGGTTCCCAGTCTGGACCCTGTGACAGAACTGGTATGTCAGCGCTCCCCTTTGCTACCTAATACAAATGATAGACTAGAATAAGCACCACAATCGAACTCACTGCAGACGCGGTGCATCGAAATTTAAGGGGCAGGTTGGTTTGATTTGGCATTCTATTCTTTTCTCCAAAAGGCAATGCGGTCCAGAGAAGAGACAAAATCCCCCTTTTCTCAAAAACTGTGGAGCAGTCTTCTAGCTGACTGCCCGGATTGCTAGCAGCAACGAGGCTGCACTGCTAAACTTCCACGCTCAGCAACAATTTCGAGTTTACAAAAATAATTTGATTGCCCGGAAGAACATCTGAGCAAATTAAATAACCCGTCAGCACCGCTGCAAGATTGTATGTATAAAGCGGCCGTTCAAAAAGCTGCTAAGTGTATTTACCTCTGTAACCACTGGACCGGCGATATGAAACAGATAGAAATTCTCTGCCAAGCCAGGCAACCGGCCCCTTTGCACATACATGAGTTGCTGCAGCAGAGAAATAATGCTTTTGGATTCTGTGCTAGATCTTGAATCGTTGGACAATTCTTAAGAAATTTCTCATAAGACTGCGTGTAAAGTCTAAATCGACATAGCCAGGGCACAAGTCCTGAAAAAAGAAGGGGGGGGGGGGACTAAGCTAGTGAATCAGAATGCAAGTGGCATCACGGTATGTGACATCACGGTGCGTGACATCACAGCATGTGACATCGCAGGAAGTGGCATTATAAGAAGTGACATCAGACCTTAAGCCCTCGCATATATGTTTAACATGTCTATCATGAGTACATTGGAGCATATTTCGCGTATATAGGGAAACCCTTCTGATTTAGGCAGAAGTCTCTCACTTTTCTGAGCTACACATAAAACAGTGTTGCCTTTTGTCAGCGTAAACTTCCTCTACCCATAGTTGCTTTAAAAGAAAAAAGTAGTGGTACTTAAATTATTTCAACACATCCTCAGGGGTAGTAAGCACTATATAAATTACATTGATTTGTGTAAATACAGGGAAAGACCAACACATCTGACATTCTTACAGTGAATGCATATCTCCTAAACAGAGCCTGAACAAAGTTAAAAGCTGCCTCTCTTATGTATGTGTGAAGTGCTAACAAGGTGTGAGCCTTGGTTTCCCCTCTGCATTTACATCTAGGCACGAGGCTCCTGACTGCTCCCAGCCAAGAGACTCGAACAAAAGGAGGCCTGATGACCCCTCAAATTCGGCCTTTGTTATGGGCCCAGCAGGAGTCTAAACTAAGAAAGTCCCGTCCCTGCCTGCACGCTACTGAATGTGTCCCGGTGTTTCAATCAAGACATTTATAGAGCGCACTACCTACCCGTAGGGTCTCAAGGCGCTGGAGGGGGGGGGGGGGGGTGCCGCTACTGCTCGAACAGCCAGGTCTTAAGCTTCTTCCTGAAGGAGGGGTGGTCTTGGGTCAGGCGCAGGTCGGCCGGGAGGGAGTTCCAGGTCTTGGCGGCCAGGTAGGAGAAGGACCTTCCTCCTGTAGTGGCTCTGCGGATGCGTGGGACGGCGGCGAGGGCGTGGCTGGCAGAACGGAGGTGGCGTTTGGGAGCGTAGAAGTTGATGCGGTTGTTGAGGTAGCTCGGCCCTTGATCGTGGAGAGCTTTGTGTGCGTGGGTAAGGAGGCGGAAGGTAATTCTCTTGTTGACCGGGAGCCAGTGCAGGTCTCTTAGGTGTCCGGAGATGTGGCTGTGTCGTGGGATGTCGAGGATGAGTCTGGCTGAGGCGTTCTGGATGCGCTGGAGTCTCTTCTGGATCTTGGCGGTGGTTCCGGCGTAGAGTGCGGTGTTTGAAAACAAACTCAGCATGTTTTTCAGTGGGGCCCAACTTCTTGGCTGGGTGGACGCCATCCATCCTGTGAAAATAGTGGGTGGACGCCGTCCACCCTCGTGTACCCCCAACTCCTGCCCTGGTTTTAGCCTATACGTTTGAAAAAATGTTCTGTAACATGACTTGTTTGGGCCACAGGAAACAGGAAACAGGACACACCTGTCGTTGTCAGTGTAGAAAAGACCGCTTTAATGAAGCAGGGGCACAATCTCATATTATATGTATCTCAAGGCAACATGCCTTAGAAAACTACAAAACTAGCTATATATCACTCACTGCCATATTGTCCTACTCCCCCCTAATTTCCCCCTTAATAGCCCCAAATCAACCGCTTGTCACTGTAATTCTACTCAACATCCCGGAACTGTAAGCCTTTAACTTCCTGCCTTCTGCAAGCGGCAAATTACTCCCACCCTGCCTTTCAAACCGGTTGACCCAACCCAACAACAATAAAGCTGATTCAAACCATTAAAATATTTTGGCAAACCGCTACCCAGAAAAACTCCTCTCTTGAGCTTTTCTGCCTCCGTCCCTCCCCTGCAGAGGCAATCCACTGGAACTTAACAATTGAGCACTACCTACCATACCTACTCCAGCCGCCTACCATACTTGTATGCCTAAAGCTACTGACAATGCCTCTCATAACTGCATCAAATAAAGATCCATTCCTAAAACAGGTAGATATACTCTTTCCCGAAAAAATGGAGACACCTCAAACTTTAAATCTATGTGGACAATGCATCCCACTCTTTTTTTTTTTTTTTTTAAACACCTCTAACACCCATGGGTATCTCCACTTTTTCACAGAGCCTTAAACCGCTCTTATACCCCCACTCCCTCCAAATAAAAAGTGCAACGTGCACTCTTAAAATCTGGAATACGAACCGATTGAGACTACTGAATGACCATAGAAAGAGATTAATTCCAACTTTCCCATTAAAGCATAGAATAATTCTAATGAATAGCTCTCAAAGGGAAAGAGGGCACAAAAGAAAGTGCATATAGTGTATACAATATAAAGTGCAGAGTACAAGGAATTAACCTACTAAATTTGGGAGAATCTTATACATAAGCTGGACTTAATATATTGGGCTGGGGTTCAAATTCATATAGCTTTGTATACCTGTATTTCGTCCCTCAGCCAACCAGACCTCCCCACAGATTTCCTACTTCCCCTTTTATTGTGATGTTTTTTGTAATAACACTTGGGCTTCTTCCAGAGTAGAACAGAGGTGGAACTGACCTCTCCATAAAAACTTTCAATTTAGACTGATTAACGATAGAGGCCTGTGCCCCAGCGCTCTTGAATTGGGCAATCAGCCCCACCAACTCTCTCCCTTGACGTGCTGCAAGCGCCGACATATCAGAGAACACTTTCGCCCTGGTCCCCTTGGGAAGAATAATATCCTTCTTTTGTATTCCTTACTTAAAACAGCCTCTCTAATACGAAAATCAGAAAAATACCCCATCATCGTCCTTAGGTATTTTGCACCTGGGAGTTTCTGGGAAGCAACCCTATTGGCCCTCATTATAGTAAGGCCCTCCGGTGCGATCTCCAGTATATGCTCTCTGATCAGCGTTTCCATGTGTCAGAGCCCACGCTTCCTGCATAATCACATGGCCCCCCATACTGTGTAGCAAGTGAGAGAGAAGGGCATAGTCTGCAGAAATGAACAGCTCTTTATAGAGATTCCCTTAACACGCTGTGGGAAGGAGGGGAGGGAGTTTATACACGCTCCCTTAGCTGTTAAAACTCGAGTCAGCTGAGTGAGCCCTTGCTTGGCTTTCGGAACCCTGACCTGTGTTAACGCCCACATCCTGGGATTTCGTGTGGAGTTCCTGTTCCAGCTCCCTCTACAAGCGGGTATTTACTTCGTGTTGTTAACGCTGTGCGCACCTTTTCTTATTCTTTTATTTCAGTGTCAGCTGACTCGCGCCCGCAGTTATTTTCTTAAACTCGTGGTCGCGTCTCGTTAACGCAAGCTCGGGCGCGTCTTTCTCGCTTGACTCGCGGCCGAGTTCCACTCGTTTTTGACTCGCAGCCACGTCTCCCTTGTTTGACTCAAGGCCGCGTCTATTATATCTAAGACGCGGCTGTTGTCTTAGCAGCCGCGAATATATTAGCTCGCGGTCACACTTGTTTGCCTTTTACCGCGACCGTGTAAAGAAGAAGTTATATCTCCATAAGCTGCTGACGTGTGATCGCGTCCAATTATTTTCAAATCTCCTCAATCAGTTTCTACACGTCTCTGCAGAATATTAACTCGACACTGCTTCCTCAGCTGTTTGCTCCTGAGTTTTTGTTTCTTGAAATACTTAAAGGAAATACGCGGTGCGCGTCGTTCTCTCTGAGTTGAGAGTGACTTTCATTTGGACTTGATTGAAATTAACTACTGTTATTTTTGTGTCACCATTTATCTGGACATTGGATATCCATGAACGTTTTGTTTATCACACAAAGTAACGTGTGAAGGAGCACAGAAGCTGTTCTGCATATAGCTGGATGATTTATATTCCCTTCTTCCGCAGACACGCAGCCGGTAAGTGGAATTCTTTATTTCTGAAGAATAGGTCTATAATACTCTTATAAGTCCCTTATAGCATATTTCAGTAGAATAATTGTAAGAGTTGTCTTCTCTTCCTTTTCCTAGGTTATAATTTATGGTCTCCTTCAGATGTGAGGTTCCTGAATTCGCTGGGGGTATCAAGAGGTGGCTGTTTGTCCAGAGTAAATTCCCCACATCTCCTTCAGTTAGCCTTGTGTATGCAGTGATAAGAAGCTCCATAACTAGGGCTGTCTCAGGGAGTGTAGGGAGCTTCTCTTCATTCCTGTGGATCGAGTTCATCCCCAGGTTAGTGACACACCCGACAGAAAGCCAAGCCCACGAATTACATTCCACCTGAACGAAGAAGAATCTGGAAGGGGCGTGTTCCCCTTTAATTCCCGCACCTCAAAGGCCTTCTCTGGAGGACCTTGCGGCAGCCATAGTGGACTTGCAGAGTGAAGTGGGGAGATTAAGTGCAGAGACTCCATACGGAACTGGTTCAAGTTAGGCTACAGACTTCTCCAGATAGTAGTCCAACTAGAATGGTGCAAGAGAACAAAAAGACATATATACAGCCCGCTCGATTCACTGTTCCTCCTTCTACTATGAGCATGGTCTCCCCGCACCCCGAGAACCCTCAACCTGTACACGTAACTGTTCATGCACCTAGTCCTGTCCCTCTAGCAATGCCGGAGAGATTTAATGGGGATAGTTCTAAATTTGGGGTATTTATAAACCAGTGACTTTTACATTTCATGTGTAAAGCAAATGCATTTCCCGATGACGCTGCCAAGGTAGCCTTTGTAATTTCTTACTTGAGCGGAAACGCAGCTAAATGGACCATTCCCATGGTAGAGAACAATGATCCTCTTTTGTATGACTTCCATCTGTTCAAAGAAAAGATGCAAAGCCTGTTTACCAAACATACATTCGTCCAAGCTAGCGACAATGAACTATTGAACTTAAGGCAGGGGTCTAAAGATCTCCTTACGTATCACACATAATTTAACAGCCTTGTAGTGGAAACTCACTGGCCTGAAGAAAAACGGACCTCCTTATTTTATCGTGGGTTAAACGATGAATTAAAAGACCTTCTTTCTCAAATAGTTGATCCCCCAGAAGACTGCCATGCATTTATTGACCTGGTAGTTAAACTCAATCACCGATTAAATGAAAGAAAAGGTGAGAGATCCCGTAATACCTTGTCTCATTTCTTGTTGACCCGAGGTGATAAAAAGGAAACCCGAGAACATAAAGACATCAGTGAACCTATGCAAATAGGTAGTGTACGAGCTCTGTTGACAATGAAAGAAAAAGATAGACGAAGAAAGAATAATTTATGTTTATACTGTGGCAAGGGAGGACATTATGCTAGGGAAAGTCAGTCTAAACTCCATCTACCTCCAAAAACAATAGCTGGAAGTCAAAATAATATGCAACCATCGGAAAACTAAAACACTTGAAGAAATATGAGACCGGTTCTTCAAGTTACTGGTCCCCTGAGGTCTCACAGCCTTTAGCTTATGTAGCGGCACCTGTTGCGAAACACTTCACCCTGTCTGTTACTTTAATCATCTCAGATCAACGTAGAAAAACCCTTTCTATTCTTCTGGATTCTGGGGCCACAGGCAATTTTTTAGACATCCGTCTAGCACACACCTTGGGCATTCCTTTCTTACCCAAATCTAGACCAGAACCAGTAAGAGCAGTAGATGGGAGTGAACTATCCTCTGGTTTAATAACATACCATACTCCTGACTTGACCTTGGTGTGTAGCAATGGTCATTCTGAATCTCTTTGTTTTGATTTAATAGATACGCCAACCTTTGGAGCCATCCTAGGGGTTCTGTAGTTACAAACCCACAACCCTCACGTAGATTGGATTGCTCGTAAGGTCACTCTGAAGTCCCCTTATTGTATGTTACACTGTTACAATGAAGCTAGCCACGTAGAAAGCCCTCTGTGTTGCACACTTGACACCAGTGGGAAAAACACTTAAAGTTCCCCCTGTTTATGAAGACTATAAAGAAGTTTTTGATGAGGTCAGTACTACAGTTCTTCCCCCGCATAGAAGTTACGATTGTCGTATCGACCTGATTCCGGGAGCTGAGTTACCGGTTAGCAGAGTGTATGCTCTGACTGAACCCGAAACAGAATACTTACAAAAATATATAACTGAAATGCTGGAGAAAGGTTTCATCCGACATTCTACATCTCCTGTATCTTCGCCCATTTTCTTCATTCCAAAGAGAGAAGGGGGGTCTGCGCGCCTGCCTGGACTATTGCGCTCTGAATAAGGTTACCATAAAGAATAAATATCCTTTTCCCCTTATTTCACTTCTGTTAGACCAAGTACACGGAGCCAAAATCTTCACTAAGTTAGACCTCAGAGTGGCTTACCATTTGATAAGGATTAAAGAAGGAGACGAATGGAAGACTGCGTTTCGGACTAAATTTGGTTTGTATGAATATTGTGTCATGGCATTCAGACTTTGTAATGCCCCTGCAGCTTTTCAGTTCTTCGTTAATGACATCTTGTGAGAATATCTGGATCTATTTGTGATAGTCTACATAGACAACATTTTAATTTATTCACAATCTGAAGAAGAGCATGTGGGGCATGTGAAGAAAATATTACAAAAGCTCAAAGACAACCATTTGTTTGCTAAGTTAGACAAGAGTAAGTTTCACACCACCAAGGTAGAATTCCTGGGCTTTGTAATCTCTCCCAAGGGAATTCACGTGGACCCTAAGAAGGTAGAAGCCTTGACTAATTGGCTAGCCCTGCCTCAGTAAAAGAAGTGCAGTCCTTTATTGGATTTGCACATTTTTATAGGAGATTCATTGATCATTTTTCTGACCTAATTTCACCTATTACCCGACTACTTCGCAAGGGCGTTACCTTTATATGGTCTCCAGAAGCGGAGCAGGCCTTTGTACAATTGAAAAAGAAGTTCACTACCTCTCCCGTTATGAAACATGCTGACAATACTCAACCTTATTATGTGGAAGCTGATGCCTCCCAATTTGCGGTTGGAGGGGTGTTATCTCAACGAGACAAAATGACTGGTCGTCTTCATCTGGTAGCCTATTTCTCCAAGAAACTCCTTCCGGCCGAACAGAATTATACTATCAAGGAGCGTGAGTTATTGGCGATAAAGTTGGCCTTCCAGGAATGGAGACATTATTTATTAGGCTCCCCTCACACCATTACCATCTATACGGATCACAGAAACCTACAGTTCTTTAAATCCGCCAAAGCCTTGACTCCCCGACAAATGAGATGGGTCCTGTTTTTTAGCAAATAAAACTGTACCTACCCTAAGACTTTCTCCGTCCACCAAGTAGCGACTATTACAAAGTACTGTGTCTTGAGTTGTTCCCATCTTTATCGCTTGCAGGACCTACCGATTATATTGACATTTACCTGCTGCCCCTATCATTGTTACCATGGGCAAGAGAAAATGTACTGAAGGAGAGTTAGCGGGTGGTTCTAAAAGGGACAAAAAAGCAAAAAAAAACACTCATGCCGCTATGAATTGTGTTTTATCCCGAATAGAGGAGATCGTAAATGATTGTGAGGAGTCGCTTGGGGGCGGAAATACTGATATAACAACCAAAGGGGGGAGTAATATTCACAAACCCGTACCACAGAATAGTGCGAAAGTGATTCCCTCCATGTTTGCTAATTCTCACAAAAACATTACAAAAACATTACTATGCCTGCTCAAGTCTCAGCCGCACAGAATTCCACTCCTGCTTTACCAGCTACTGTAGAACAGACTATATTAATTGAGCATGCCTCTGTATCAGATATACGTTCTTGTGAGTCTCCACCCACCCCTATTTCTTGCTCCAATAGATTCACCGTATTAGATCCCAACCCCGACAAGCCCAGTTTACTTACTGAAAGGACGCCTGTAACATCTTCCAGCCCTGATGGGCCCTTAGCCGGTACTTTTGAAGATCTTCAGGCTAGAATTAACAAGCTGGAAGACCTGGTTGCAGCACTTAGCAGAAGGGTGGACTCACTTGTCTCCGGGCAAGGCTTGCCTCAGGTCTTTCCTCCTTTACCACCCTCTCAGGGGCTTACTCCGACCCCTAAGTTGAGTGATCGGGCCCTTCCTATTCCCTCCCAGTTACAGGGTTCACTGGGTTTGTCTCAAGGTAGGGCACCAGGGGAGGGTAACATTAGATCTGCCCCTGCCCCTAGGTCCTTTGCCGAGGTGACGCGAAACTTGGCTTCTAACAGGTCGCTGAATATACATTCCCAGATTAGGCCTAGTATCCACGCTATTCCCCCCCAGAATAGGGCTGACTATGGCCTTTTTTCTTGCTCTATGGCTGATACCCCCAGGCCCTACCAGTCCTCTTCCAAGCCTTCTGTTTTTATGACTCATGTTCCGAAATCTACTAGTCGAGGGGGTTTTGAAGGAAGTGAGTCATTGCACAATAAAGTCATCCATTGGTTGAGGCATATAAGAGGCTGTATGTCTATTATTAGAGAGGACATAGTGAGAGTGTGTCGCCTGTCCAGGGTGGACTCCTCACTGGACTGTGTGGAGATTGAGCTCACAAACCTAGCCTTGGTGGAAAATCTAATTAAGCTAGAATACAGGACATCACCTCCCGCACATTCCTACATTCAAATTCGTAGAACTCCGGTCTGGTCAAATTCCAGCGAATATGACGATTCCGGCCTTAGACAGGTGGACTGACTTACTAATCCTTGCCCATCTTCTACTATGTCAACTCTTGTTAGCCCCCCCTTGGAGGGAATAGGCATGACTCTCGCCCCTCCCTTAGATCTTATAGGAGCTGGTTCTATAGATCTTGTGACATGTGGTGTAGCTTCCAGGGGCGGCTCAGATGGAGGGTTTCCTGCATCTGCGGTCTCTCCACCCTTGTTGCACCCCCCGAGCACTATCCGGTTTTTATCCTGGAATATCGCCGGTCTAAAGCGAAACCTCGTCGATCCTGTATGGAACGAGTTTATTAATACTTTTGATATTATCCTTTTCCAGGAAACTTGGAGCTTGGATGTTGTCCATAAATCTGGGTTTACCTCCTATTTTGTACCAGCGGTTAGCTCACTTAGAGGACGTCCATCGGGGGGCCTTTTAATTTGGGTTAGTATTGACTTGAACTGGTTAGTTAAGCAAATTCCAAGTGTGTCCCAAGACATTTTACATGTATCTATTGCTGGGTCAGTATCTCATCCCGGCTTAGAAATTTTTAATATTTACGCCCGGGGATCGTCAGGTGCACAGGCATGTCCTACGTTACTAACTCTCGAATCTGAACTCTCAGCCATTTGCACAGCCTCGGGTGTCGTGGTCGCTGCTGATTTCAACTGCACCTTTGAGCCCCTCAGTGACGACAACATCCTGGGCACGGACGAGGATGACTCAAGGCGAGGTATTCCCCTGCTCAGCCTTCCACCACTTAAAAAGTGGTCCAAAAGGGCTGTGCAGCTCAATGCCTTGGCCATGGAATTCAATCTTAGGGCCACTCTTGGTAGAACATGTTCAGACACAAGGGGAGCGCCCACATTTATTAGAACTATAGCCCCATCGCGCATTGACTACATCTTGCTGGATGTCGAGCTGTGGCCGGATCTCATTGACATGGAAGTCATCTCTAGATATGAGAGCGACCACAACCCGCTAACCATGCAACTCAAGCGCGAGCTGCTCATACCTACTGAGCCTACCAGTGTCCAGCCACTCTGGTCTAGAGAGGTTGTTCCGTCTAACTGCAACAAACGGTTAAAATGGCCCACAGTTGCTAAACAAGAGCTGGATCTAGGTAAAATCCCAAAAATTGTGAACGAAAGTATAAAACTAATGGAGCTAGATCCGGATAGTGGCTCCAATGTTCCGTCCATGAAGACTCCAAATGAGACCTACATGGAGACCATTACTAAGGTGGGGAAGTTTGAAGTAATCTAATAGTAATCCCAAGGGTCACACTTACCAGTGGCCCGCAATATCAAGTCAATAATAAGCAGTTGGCAACGTAGAAGGTTCAAGCGTTTATTGGCCACAACAGAACTCTACATAGAGGAGCCTCATCGAACCTCACCCATCAGGTGCGCCGAAGAAGACTGCTGGCTCCTTGACAGAACCACACTTATATACATTACAGATTCAGCATAAAAGCATTGCAAGTGGAAAAGTACCAGTTAGCCCTAGAGCTCCTGGATGAGCTCATACCGTCTGCACACATAAGGTTACTATCTCTTCAGAGAAGGTCGGCGGGGTGACTCCCTTTCGTCTCGGGCGTAGAGGAATGTCTCTTGATACTCCCTACTGCAGATGTGACCTTGGGCCTCAGTCGTAAATACAATTCACCCTGTCTTTAGGCTGGTACGAGCTAAATTATACAGATGGTGTTCAAAGAGAACTACGTGACCTAGGCATAGCTAGTCATAATCCAATATGGCTGAAGTGTGGCTTTTCGGCCCTTTCTATCATGCAGGACACTATAAGGAATAGGCCATCTTAGGAAGCAGTTCTAGTGTACATAGAGGGAGACACAACCCAAGATACGTTATGTTAACTTTACATACTGGCCCGAATCCCACAGAACGGCCCTTTTTAGCATAATGTAGCTATCCATGGAACTACTCTTCGAAAATTCCCTCGTCTATTTGCATTATGTTGTGTATCTCTTTCTGAACTAATTGAACGTTTACCTTACCATGGTTTGCTTTAGGAGTAGGTAAGGCAAGGCGAACTTGGGTGGCACAATAGGAGCAACAAGCGGGCCCACATTGAATGCAGACACAACAAGTGAAAAGGAAACCTCCTATTCCTAGAAGGACCATGAAGATTTTCCAACCCCAGGTGGTAAGGAGATCCCAGAACCAGCCTGAAATAGACCAGGTTCCGGTCTCCGTGTGAATCTCGGATGCCAATCGATGTAACTTCTGTATGGCCAGATGGACTGAGGGGGCGGAGTCAGGTATATATACACAGCAGGAGCTGCCAATCACTCTACATGCTCCTCCGCGATCAGCTAGGATAACGACTAAAACAAGGCGGTTCTGAAGCGTCACAAGGCTGGTCGCTTGAAGCTCGACTGTGATATTGGTCAGTATCACAGCAGTTGTATTTACTACTCCCTCTACTACCCTGGACAGTCTTCTAATTTCTTTACTGGTCAAAATGGGTCCCCACATAGGCAGAACTCCCTTTATTATATCAACAAAATGTTGGGCAGGGGTATCAGTCTGGTCAGTGGCATCTCCATTAGTTTTTACTGAGTCTAAACTTCGTCGATTCAGCGAGTGGGATCTGTGATAATCAGAAGGCGCTATATAAACAGGAGGGTATAAGAAGGATAAGTAGCATTTACCTGACCATCCTCTGGGAAGCCAAGTGTAAGCATTTTCTCCACACACAAAATATACATTCGGGGGAGTCAGTATAGGTGGGCTGCTAAAGGTTTGTAATCTATAGGTATAGTTACATCTACTATAACCAACAAATAAATGGCCAGTACCATGTATGCAAAAGGAGGATGAGCTATTCAACACGGGGACCGGGATGATTCTTTCATTTGACACATTTCGCTCCTGGAAATATCTAAAATACTCGGTAAAGTTGAAGGACATAAAATCCGATACTTCATCCCTTAACCAGGTGTCATTCTCATGTTCCGTATACACATTCATACAAGCGGTAGGATCCAGGGTACCGTCCGTACCCTCGCCATTTGGAGTGAATCCCTGATGTCTTTCTATATAGGCCAGAATCAGATCATAATCTTTTTCTGAAAATCGGTGCCCATCAACTGCATAATGTTCACTCATCATCGACAATAATCTAAACCATGCTTCACAACTGCCTAAATATGACAACGGCATTGAAATGAACAGATCATGTTTGTGCATTACTGAGGGGAGGAGCCCAAATACCCAGCAGTTTGTGGTATTCGTTGAACTGTGGGTTTGATGCAACATTTCAATGAAAGCATTATTCACATAGGTCTGGCGGTGTCTTTCTTTATGCGGGGCAAAAGTCTGAAAATGGTGCTCCTCGGGGACGGGGGTGGTAGCTATCAGGGTATGCACAGGATAGCGGAATTCTAGATAAATGAACATTCCTAAGCATAACATTAATGAAACAACTATTATGACAATAAAAACAATCTTGGCACGCAAGCTCCAAGTAGAAAACATTGGCAAATGTGGATGCAAAGGGTGGTGTACTATGGGACGCTCCTCTTCAGGGACAAAACGAGCAAAAGGGTACATTCTCACTAAAAGTCCAAACATAAGCTCGGGGGAACGGAAAATCTATAAGCAGTCCAACCTGCCGGAGGGTGCTTCTTTCCTGTGTCCGTTATAGAGACTCCCAGGCAGACTCCTATTGTTCCATGTAATCACAAAAAGGGAAATGAACACAAAAACTTCTCGCGTCGGAGTTGTACTTGACGCAACTCTTGTAGAAACGAAAACTCCACCTGGGCCCCCACCAATCAACCAATGTCTCTATCTTCTTTCTGAACAGAGCAATATCAAAAAGTTCCAGGCTCTCAACGGGTTCAGTCCAGTGTTTTTACTTATTCCCAGAGACTACTCAGATCTCTCACTTTCATTCTCTAGCCTGAGCCTGGGATCTTTGCTTTCGGCCGGGGCCGCAGGTTATAGCGAACATGACCCGGTGTTTCAGGATTAATGAAAAGAACAGGCCCAGTGGGTAAAGGATTGAGTGTGTGACTTTCCCTGTCACCTGTTGCAACCCCAGGTGCCCGATTACCTTTTACAGATGTCGCCGAACTCACGACACCCTCCGCTCGCCCATCCGTTTCTCCTTGGGCTTCCGGGGAAGGTGACTCTTCGGTCGATTTATCGCTTTCGTGTCTCAACACCTCACTTTGGTCCCGTTGGTCATCCGGCAAGGGAAGCGGGACCTTTTTTAGATGAGACACATGGATCCAATGCCGCTTCCCTTCAACCTTCACAGCCACCCTCGTGGCCAGAAGCACCTGGAAAGGCTTGGTCCAGCGTGGTTCTAGACTCGATTTCCGTTGGTAGTTCCGAACCAGGACCCACTGTCCAGGCTCCACGCCGTGTCCGGGACCCTCCGGCAGAGGCTGCAGCACTGCTGCTATCTGTTGGTGAATGGAACGAAGATCTTTAGTTAGTGCATAAAGGTAGTCTGCCAACATAGGGTACTCGATGTCTCTAAGGGATTTTGGTCGCGGCACACCCCATACATTAGCGGGCCTACCAAATATCACTTCATATGGCGATATTCCACTGCGGGAGTGGGGAGTGGTCCTTACAGATAGTAAAGCCAGAGGTAAGAGATCAGGCCATTTTAGACCTGTGGTGTCCTGCAGCTTAGCCAATTTCAATTTTAGGATCCCATTATATTTTTCCACCAATCCTCCTGATTGGGGATGGCGAGCCGCATGAAACTTCTGCTGTATTGCCAGACCCTTGCAAACATGTTCAACAAGGTCAGCATTAAAATGTTTCCCATTGTCACTCCAAATCACCCGGGGTACCCCATAGCGAGGAAAGAACTCTTTTACTAGGGCCTTCGCGGTGGCTAGGGCAGTATTTTCCTTGGTAGGGTACGCCTCCACCCACTTGCTAAACGTACAAACCACCACCAAAACGTATTTAAGATTGTTAACCCGTTCAAACTGAATGAAGTCCATTTGTAGCACCTCAAAAGGTAGGGTGGGAGGCGCAAAGCTACCAGTCAAAACAGGGATGCTACCCCCTGGGTTATGCTGTAGACAAATCATGCAATTCTGAACTAGTTGCTTCGCAGTCCTGTGGATGTTGGTATTATACCACACAGGATCCAGTATTGCGCAAATACCTTGAATCCCCACATGTGCAGGACCGTGTGCCATGGACAGGACCGCATTCACAAATGCATTTGTCAGCAGCAACCTACATCTTTCTGATAGATCAATCCAGCATCCATTGTCATCCAGCTTTCCTATCTGCTCTTGCCAGTATTTTAGTTCTTCAGGGGTTGCTTCTAATTGCAATTCTCTTACGCTGTCTATAGTGTTACTGAATGCCTCTGCTTCTACCATCCCTTTATGTGAACTCGTTACGAACATGGAAGTGGTATTGGATTGGGCAGTCTCTTTAGCGATTCTGTCCGCAAAGGAATTACCCTTACCTACATCATCAACTACTGCTTTATGAGCACTGCATTTAACAACAGCTATGGCTTGGGGCAGGGTCAGGGCGGCTAACAACCTCAAAACCAACTGACCATTCTGTATCTTCTGACCATGGGATGTAAGGAAACCTCTCTCCGCCCACAATCTTCCAAAGCTATGTGCTACGCCGAAAGCATACTGGCTATCGGTGTAGACATTTATCCTCAACCCTTCACCCAACTCACAAGCCCTCAGTAGTGCGACTAACTCAGCAGCCTGGGCCGATCGATAAGGTACCTTGGCCGTCTCAACTATTGTTTACAACGTGGTGATCGCATAAGCAGCGGTCGTAGTGCCATTGGGTAACCGAAAACATGAGCCATCGACATACAATTCCCCTTGAGGGTCAGATAAGGGAATATCTGTCAAATCTATCTGCCCCTTCGTTTCTTCCTCTGTCCGAAATATGCAATCATGTATATCTTGACTGTGATCCTCCAGAAGGGAGGGGTAGTAGCGTAGCAGGGTTCAAGGTGACACATCGTTTGATAGTGATGTGTGGTGGAAACAGGGTCAATTCGTACCCCGTAAGACGCGCACTAGTTAAGTGCTGAGTCTGTGTCCTGTTCAACAATACGTCCACAGCGTGGGGCACCATCACTGTCAGGTCCGTATTCAGGACGAGCCCTTCTGATTGTCGGATCGCCACTGCAACTGCAGCCGTGGCTCTCAGGCAACTGGGAAGTGCCCTGGCGACATTATCCAATACCGCCGAAAAGTATGCACAAGGTCTTTGCTTACCACCAAATCCTTATGTTAACACTGAAAGCGAGCAACCGTCCACCTCATGCACGTAGAGTACAAAAGGCTTCCGGTAATCAGGGGTGCCAAGCACAGGGGCAGAGCAAAGAGCAGATTTCAGAGAAACAAAAGCATTCTGATATTCAGCTGTCCAAGGTAAAGGTTCATGCACATCTTTAGTCGTTAGATGCAGGAAAGGTTTAGTCAGTAAGGAATAGTTAGGAATCCATTGGCGACAGTAAGAAGTTATGCCAAGCAAAGCGCGGACATCACGTTGCGTGCAAGGAACAGGCATGTTAGATATGGTTAGAATACGATCAGGGGTTAGCCGTCGTCCCTCCTTCGACAGGAGATGACCGAGATAGGTCACCTCCGGTCGACAATATTGAAACTTTGACAACGAAACTTTATTACCGTGGTCTGCCAAGTGCTGTAACAACGCAGTCGTCGCCATTCGGCAACCATGCTCAGTATCAGAGGCCACGAGAAGATCGTCCACATACTGCACTAAAACGTTACCGGGTGGCAAGGTTAATGTGTCCAACAACGTTTTAAGCGCTTGGCTGCAAATAGTAGGACTCTCTGTATAGCCCTGTGGGGTGCGACAAAATCTGAAGCTGCGACCTCCTAAGGAGAAGCCGAAAAGATAACGGCTATCTTGATGTATGGGAATACTGAAAAAGGCGTTTTTCAAATCAATGACAGAGAAAAATCTAGCCGTCGGGGGAATCATTGTCAAGATAGTAGTGATGTCAGGCACTACGGGATATTGGGGTACGACAATCCTATTGATTTCACGAAACGATAAGTATCAGCATAATCAGGACTCTGATCTATCGGGGCCCGTTTAAGAATAGGAAGAATAGGGCTGTTGCACGTGTTAGAAGCCATCTCTTCCACCACCCCCGTGCGGATCAAATCGTGAACAATGGACAGTAATGCCCGCTCCCCTGCGGGGGCAATCTTATACTGCGGAACTCTGGGTAATCGAGCATTTTGTTTCAGAGTGATCGAAATGGGTGGTATGCTCAACAACCCTACATCAGTATCTCCAGTAGCCCAGACACTCTGTGGAATCTTTGCAAGCTCAGGGGGCAGAGGATCCGTTTTAGAGAAACATTGTGCGGAGGGAGGGAAGGGTTTCCTAATAGTCAAGTAAACACCGTCTGGAGAGCAATAGATGCGGGCATACAGCCTTTTCAGTATATCCATTCCCAAAAGATTCTCACCACATTGTGAAGTCAGAAGGAAGGAAAGGTGAGTCAATTGAAATCGGCCCCAAGTTAAGAGAAAGAGGTTGGGAGATGGGGCTTACCACTTGAGTTCCGGAGAAAGCTACAGACACGTTATTTTGGCCAGACAGAGCAGCCCCAGGGACAAGGGCGCGTGAAACGGAACTATTCATAGCCCCCGTGTCAACTAGAAACTTACCCGATGCATCTATTAGACGAGCACGTACGTAAGGTCCATTTTGATCGATCGGAATTGACACGTGTCCCCCACTCTGTCCTCGGCTCTCCTATGCCGCAGAATAGCCGGCCGAGTCGTTACTTACACATCCTTCATTATAATACTGCTTTCCTTGACCATGGTCGAAACAATTCTGGCTATTCTCACCTTGCCCAACTCCTTCCTGTCTCGTATATCCACCTCGACGACCACTGGCACGGCCTCCCCCTTGACCCCTCGGAACGCATGTCTGTGCCTGCAACAACGGACACTGAGCTCGCCAGTGCCCTTCCAGGTACAGAATTCACACTGATTTATTCCTAAATCTGTTCGTCCTACACCCTGTCCGAGCCCCGCCCCTCGCGGGGCGAAGTTCTGTGTTCCCCGACCCCTACCGCGTCCCCTCTCAACTTGCTGTAACAAGACCCTAGTTTTCAAGTCCTTCGATCTCTTTTCCGTCTTTTCCTTACTCTTGTTCTCCCGATGCTCATAGTATTGAGCCATACTTAGAATAGTCGAGGGGGTTGATGTAGTCCAGGTACTCTCCGCAGCCTGAAGTCGGGCTGATATCTCGGGCAACAGGTTAGTTACAAACCTATTAACAAACAGACGTATGCCACCCTCCTTAGACAAATCTTGCCCGCTAAAATCAATAAAAACTCCTTCGAACCTCGTGAAGAAGTCGGACACGTTCTCGTCCTTCTTCTGCTTGCACGCAGTCAATTTGTCCCAATCCACCTTCCTAGGAGGGATTAGGGAATGCATATAGGTTATTATTTTCTCCGGCAAAGTCAATATCTCAGTTCTAGGTTTATCTCCTGGCTTACGATCCCTATCCCAGTCTCTCAATTGTTCCCATGTTCCCCCAAACTCAGCCACATGATCCTGGTCATGCACCTGCCGCCATATGTCCACCGGCACCAATAGAGCAAAAAATAGCTCGATGTCAGCCAGTGTCATCACCGCCGAGGAGGCGGCTTCTGTAAGTTCCTTATAGTATGCGGTAGGATTCTTTCTGGGGTCAGGCAACTGGGTTTTCAATGAAAGTACCTCACTACGTTTCCATGGGGTATATACCCATTGTTCCTGGAAACGGGCGTCTACTCTTGGGCGGGTAACCGCCCCTTGTGCGTCTACTATCTCGGTTACTTCGGGGTGATAAATAGGGTGCACCTCTCGTATTGGGAACTGCTGTACCCCTGCAGGGCTAGCTGCGTGCAGGCGCATTCTGTAACTGACCAGAGTGTTCACATTCCCATACACCGCTTCTGGACTTAGCTGAGATTTATGGGCCTGAGTGTGGATATCATACAGTATGGCCGGAGCTCTTTCCCCTTTATAGGCTTGTTCCCACAATGAAATGAGGCGTTGGGCCATATGGGCCATCGCGTGCTGCTGCATTACTGGTTCATAATCTCGCATGGTGTTCCATATGTCAGTCAGGGTATAAATAGGTTGCCGCATCCACTGGGATGCCTGGACTGCAATGACCTCCTTCTCCTCGGTTCCTAAGGCTGATCGAGTGAACAACTTCCTGCCATCTAATGAACCGGTCGGATGTACTGGAGTTGAAACAGCTGTGAAAGGAGTTGCACTCGCGGAAGAGGAGGTCAGGGCGGAAGGGGAATAAATGGCCCCCGGTGACAGCTGTGGAGCTTCAGCTGTCGAGGCCGACAGCAAATTGGGCAATAAGGCCATAATTTCCGAGACAGAGGAGGACAGCCGAGAATGATCAATGACAGGCACAAGGGAGGGGGGCTGAGGCGCCGATGCGACTGAAGTTGCTGTAGAGGCAACTGGCGCCGGCATGGAGTCAACGGTCTTCGCACCAGCCGATACAATAGCAGTTGTTACCTCCGGGTACAACCGTTGCGGAACATACGGGGGCGGTGGTCGCATGTCCAGCAGGTCTTCTATTTCATCCTCTGCATTGGGTCGGGCCACATAACTTTTATCAACTTTTAATCTAAACTCCTCATTCATACAATCGATTCCTTTCTCTACCCTTGCTGTGTCATAGGCTACAGATTTCTGGGTTACGGTCTGTCCCGCCTTGGCTCTCGCCAGCTTCTCCCCCTTCATCCGTCTCTGCTTGGCCTCTTTCTGCCAGGTGTTTAAGGCATCAAACATAGATTGCCTACTGCGCCTGGAGAATAGTTGCTCCTGTAGAAAGGCAACTTTCTTTTCGTCAAATGAACCAGTCTTCGGCCACTGCAACTCTTCATTACCTTTAGTATACTTATGCCATAGGGTGTTGAACAATATGGGGGCAATTCCGTGCTTCACATACATGAAATGGCTAGGGCTGCCCTCCGGTTGGGCAGGCTGACTCTCGGCCAACCGAGAGTCGCTGGTCCGACAACAACAACCAAAACAATTAAATTTGCTGAAACACGACATGTTGGTTAGTAGACAGACACAAATAACATATAACAGACTCTATGCCACAGATAACATGTATGTCGACATTACTCTCTGCAGTTCAACCTATCCAAATTTGATGCATCCAAACAAACGAACGGAGCCCGTCGACTCCCGTTCGTGGAGAATCATTCAAAAAGGATCAACAAAATCACAACAGGCCGTTGTTCAATAGACTGGCAGGAGACGATCAGACAGGGGTAACCACGGACTGGACTACGGACCATCCCATGACCTCCCTGGTTCACCACTGAGACTGTTCTGATGTAGATCAAGCCGTACCTCAGATATGTGTCATGGCTACCCAGTTATAGCCGCAGGTTTTTCCGAGTGCAATCCGGCCATGCCTTACTCACAAGTAACAACTAGGCATCTGATCTGTATCTCTAAACATCACAAAGGATCCGCGGAGTCTCTACAGTCAGTCCCTACCGGACCACCCTGCAAGACCTCCGTAATTCTCCTAGGGTACTCACGACCCCTCAAATCAAATACAGTTAACTGTTCCAGATGCACCGCTCAACAGCGCGTGCTTCAAACAAATGCACCGCTCAACAGCGCATGTTTCAAACAAACAAATTACTCACCGGGTGCACCCAGGTACGAATGTTCGTTCTCCGCTGCCAACTTCTTACCACCAATACGGTCAGCTCCTGGGTCAAGCCCGTAGGACCCCGGTGAAGGGTCACTAGCAGCAGAGGGTACCCCGATCGGGAGCACGGAGCAGACGTAGACTCCCCTCCGCCCACCCGGCCAAGACGCCCCCGAACCTCTCACCCGTTTACGGGGAGGGAGAAGACCCTATCACGGGGTCCCTTCGTGGTCGCCAACTGAAGTAATCTAATAGTAATCCCGAGGGCCACACTTACCAGTGGCCCGCAATATCAAGTCAATAATAAGCAGTTGGCAACGTAGAAGGTTCAAGCGTTTATTGGCCACAACAGAACTCTACATAGAGGAGCCTCATCGAACCTCACCCATCAGGTGCGCCGAAAAAGACTGCTGGCTCCTTGACAGAACCACACTTATATACATTACAGATTCAGCATACAAAGCATTGCAAGTGGAAAAGTACCAGTTAGCCCTAGAGCTCCTGGATGAGCTCATACCGTCTGCACACATAAGGTTACTATCTCTTCAGAGAAGGTCGGCGGGGTGACTCCCTTTCGTCTCGGGCGTAGAGGAATGTCTCTTGATACTCCCTACTGCAGATGTGACCTTGGGCCTCAGTCGTAAATACAATTCACCCTGTCTTTAGGCTGGTACGAGCTAAATTATACAGATGGTGTTCAAAGAGAACCACGTGACCTAGGCATAGCTAGTCATAATCCAATATGGCTGAAGTGTGGCTTTTCGGCCCTTTCTATCATGCAGGACACTATAAGGAATAGGCCATCTTAGGAAGCAGTTCTAGTGTAGATAGAGGGAGACACAACCCAAGATACGTTATGCTAACTTTACATACTGGCCCGAATCCCACAAGTTTTTTGAAGTTAATACTAAAGGGGACCGCAAATCATCTCGGCCGCCCACAGAAAACTTATGGTTTACGAGTGACTGCAGAGAAAGGAGACAGGACCTAGCCAGGGCTCTTAAAGAAAGGGATCAGCATTTTATTACTCATGCACGGAAATTATATTATAGCTCAATTAAAAAAGCCAAGCGTGCATGGGATGAAGCCCACTGGCAGGATATGAAGTGTGCTGCACGATTAAAAGACTCCACTCGGTTCTGGGACCTTATTAATATTAGTTCAAGAGGGGGGACAGACCCTATTCCAAACCATATAACTGAGCAGCAGTGGTTCGACCATTTCTCTGGTCTATACTCCTCTGGAGAAGAGTGCCCTCTAGAGACGATGGACCTTGTACCCGAGTCTATAGTCCCCTTAGGGGAGGGGGACCAGTTCGGTGTTAGCGAAATTCACTCAGCCATAAATATGATGGCAAGGCGGCCGGACCGGACGGCCTACCTGGCGATCTCCTACTTTACGATAGAGAACTCTGGGCTGAGTTTATTCATCGTACTCTGAATAATATAGCAAGGGGGCATCCAGTGCCAGACTCTTGGAAGGGGGCTGAGGTAGTGGCCATCTTTAAAAAAGGAGATAGAGAGGACCCTGCCAACTACAGACCAATTAGCTTAATTGACGTGATCCAAAAAGTGGTAGGCAGGGTCCTTCTAACAGGATCAAAGCCTGGATTGATGAGGACAGCATCCTGTCACACTTCCAGGCGGGTTTTGGGCAGGGTGTTGGAACCATCGACCAGGTTTTTAGATTTTGTACACTATACTGGAAGTCTGTTATTATTGAGAGGGGTAGCCTATATCTGGCATTTATCGATCTCAAAACAGCCTTTGACTTGGTACCTCGGTCCAAGTTGTGGCAAGTTTTGGCCGATCTAGGTATTCCCCCACTTATTCTGGATCTCCTCAAGCGACTTCATGATGGCAATTTTGCAAAGGTTAGGTGGGGACACCAGGGCCAGCTGACAGGGAGAATAGCAGTAAGGAGAGGTGTCCGCCAGGGTTGTGTTCTGGCACCGACCCTCTTCTCCCTCTTTATAAATGGGGTGGCAGACTTTTTGAGGGATGACGGGGCCGATGCCCCAACCCTGAGCGGGGAAAGATCACGCTCTCTGCTTTTCGCTGACGATACACTGCTAATCTCCAAGAGCCCTATGGGTCTCCAAAAACTCCTGTCTCGCTTCACCGAGTTCTGTATTTCCAGGGGCCTTAAGATTAATACATCAAAGACCAAGCTCATGGCCATGTCCCCCTCTAAAAGGTTTAGGAACAACATCAGTGTGGACAATTGCCATTTGGAGCTTATAACTGCCTTCGATTATCTTGGGGTGAGGGTCAATAGCAAATTGAATTGGGCTCCTCACCTTTCCAAAATGCTCCTGCATCATAAACGGGCCGCAGGTGCTATCGTGAGGCATCAGAGACTATCACTTAGTCGACCAATAGCTGCAGCAGTTATGGTCTACCAGGGGAAGGCGCTTTCTGCCTCCTTATACGGGGCGGAACTATGGGGATTCGAAAATCTAGTAGAGTTGATAAAATCGGAGAATTCGTTCTTTAGAGACATTCTTTCACTCCCTCAATCTACCCCATTAGTTCCTCTTCGTAGCGACCTCGGTAGACACTCCATAAATGATATTGCTAGGCTGCGCCCTTTGCTGTACTGGGTTAGGCTCAGAAGGTCTCCGGATTTAAGCCAGTATGCCGCGGCCTTGAATGACATACTACATCTCGGAGCATGTCATAAGATCCCATGGCTATCTAAATTAAAACAACTGGTGCAAGAGCTGGGTTTGGGAGAGTTTTGGGAGAGCCAGCAGCCACCTCCTAAACCCATTATGAAAAAATCTATTGGGATTGGGTTACTGCTGCTACTTTGAGGTCGCAGCAAGGTCCCCTTACTGAAAAATTCCTAGGTGTAACACCTGTCCCCAGATTGGAGATGCTCCTGGATCTCATTGAATCCCCCTATGATAGGGCACTTTATCTCAAACTAAGATACGGCACACTTCCACTATTTGAGTTTCAAGGAGGGTGGAGAGTTGGGTTAGAGGTTGCAAAAGGCTGCCCAGGTTGCGCTTCCACCAAGGAATCTACTGGTCACTTTTTGTTTGCTTGCCAGGCCTATAAACATCCTAGGTCCAGATGGCTAAAACCTATATGTGCCAACCTGGGTTGCAAGTCGCACTTGGTGGCTTTGCGTATTTTAACGTATGAGACATCAGTGCCCAGTGTCATTTGTGGGACTGCTAAATTTCTGGGCAGGGCTTGGAGGATTAGACAGAGGCTCCTTGAGAAGCATCAACTTTCGAGTAATATCTCACCTTTCACACCTCTGCCTTAGCTCCTAACCCTCAAGCAAAGATGTCGCCCTATCCTTCCCCTTATGGTATTTTTTACTGTTAAATATCTTCCCATGTCGTTCTCCGGGTAATGAATTATGTTGTTTTATTTATGTTAACCTTTTATCTTGTATATATGGGGCACTTGTTGTTGTAATGGGCTTTTTTATCTACTACTGTTATATAATGTTTTATACTTTTATGATATTTTATATATCGAATAAAGTTACTACAACAACAAATAAAACGTTATTATCACTTATAGACCAGGTGCTCAACAAGGTAAAGCAGATGCTCTGTCTACAATAGGACAATAAAAAGGAATCCACATGAACGTATGTCCTCCTATCATATCATGTCATAAAATCATAGGAGCAGGATACCAAAGAGAATACTCTTGCCCACCATTTCTCGATCAGTTATTACATGCTTATTCCACCATATCTGTATCTGATTGGATACACAACCCTGAGAATACAATACAGGAAGGGCTGTACTATCATGACAACAGACTGTACATACCTACGGTTGACTTACAACAACAAATTATCAAATGGTGTCATAACACTTCTCTGGCTAGACACCCAGGTGGAGAAAAAAACTGTGCAAACATGCCAGCGTTGGTTTTGGTGGGAAGGAATGACTAAGGACATACTGACTTACATGAAAACCTGTTCCATATGCGCTAGACAAAAGGCGTTGCATACAACCCCTGCAGGATTATTACAACCCATGGCAATTCCTGAAGTACCTTGGCACTCCATCAGCATGGATTTTATTACAGATCTCCCACAGATAAGCGGTTATAATACCATCTTAGTAGCGGTTGATATGTTCACCAAGATGGCCCACTTCATACCTTTAAAAAAGTTACCCTCTTCTAAAGAACTCGTACAAGTATTCCTTTAGCACATAGTCAAGTTACATGGTCTTCCCTCTGTTATAATTATGGATAGAGGAGCTCAATTCATGTCCCGCTTTTGGCAGGAAATATGTACCACACTTGGAATAGATCATAGACTCTCCACTGCCTATCACCCACAAACAGATGGTCAAACTGAAAGCACCAATCAAACCCTTGAACAATATTTACGGTGTCTGCTCGCTACGATCCCTTCTGATTGGATTAATGCTCTTCCATTGGCTGAGTTTGCATACAATAATACCTCACACTCTTCCACTGGTTTTTCCCCTTATTTCCTTCTGCAAGCCCATCACCCTCGATTCCTGCCCTTTCCGTTACCTACCCCTTTAGTAGAAATTCCCGCTGTACATGCACATCATTCAGTTCTTTTGGATACTTGGAAAAAGGCCAAACACGAACTAGCAATTGCAAAGGAAGCCATGAAACAACAGGTAGATAAACATCGTAGTCCTGCTCCTGATTACCATGTAGGGGATCAAATATGGTTGTCCACCAGGAATTTAAGATTAGAGGGTCCTCGAAAGTTACAACCTAGATACATAGGTCCTTAAACTATCACCAAGGTCATTTCCCCTGTCACTTTACAACTACAACTGCCAGAAGAAATGCGTATCCACCCTGTGTTTCACACATGCTTACTCAAACGACATATCCCTTCTTCTGAACCAGAAATACCTCCCCCCGTCCTTGTAGGAGGAGAAAAAGAATATGAAGTGAAACGTATTCTTGATTCTCGCAGATATCGAGGCAAACTACAGTATTTAATTGATTGGGTAGCTATGCACCTGAGGATAGATCATGGGAACCTGCAGAAAATGTGCATGCTCCTGTCCTAGTACGTTGATTTCATGCCCTCCACCCTTCAAAACCCCGGCCGGTGAATAGGCCTTTGGGCGGGAGAACTGTCAGAGCCCACGCTTCCTGCATTATCACATGGCCCCCAATACTGTGTAGCAAGTGAGAGAGAAGGGCATATTCTGCAGAAATGAACAGCTCTTTATAGAGATTCCCTTAACACGCTGTTGGAAGGAGGGGAGGGAGTTTATACACGCTCCCTTAGCTGTTAAAACTCAAGTCAGCTGAGAGAGCCCTTGCTTGGCTTTCGGAACCCTGACCTGTGTTAACGCCCACACCCTGTGATTTCGTGTGGAGTTCCTGTTCCAGCTCCCTCTACAAGCGGGTATTTACTTCTTGTTGTTAACGCTGTGCGCACCTTTTCTTATTCTTTTATTTCAGTGTCAGCTGACTCGCGACCGCGGTTATTTTCTTAAACTCGCGGTCGTGTCTCTTTAACGCAAGCTCGGCCGCGTCTTTCTCACTTGACTCGCAGCCGAGTTCCCCTCGTTTTTTAGGTCTCGGGACCATCCGGTCGGCAGACCGGAAGTCCGGAGATTTAATGACTTGGGAGAAGAGGGGCTTGAACCCGCCCCTCTTCTGCCCTGTTCTCCATTGGCTGGCCTCGTAAATGCTGGCCAGCCATTGGAGAAGAGGTCCCGTCACTCCACTCATGCCCCGTCCTTTTCGGATCGGGGGGCGTGTTTTTTGCGAAAAGTCTCAGGGAGGAGACAACAGCAAAACACGCCCCCGAATCCGAAAAGGAGGCTGCCTTTCTCCGAGGCATTTCTGCCTCGGAGAAAGGCGGTCGTGTGCTCGTCCGCTCCCCCTTCGTCCGGTTGCTGCTCTGGTCGGCTCCGCAGGGACTTACTGTGTCTGACATTTGTCTAACGTATCCATGCTTGTGAGTACTGATATGCTTCAAATCCAATTAGAAGACCGTCTCAGGAGTTAATGTGATAACAGCACACTTGCCAGGCCTCCTCTAATGGTGTTAGTAGAAATGGTACAAGGTGATCAGACAAATACTTTGAAGACAGTTATGACTTCCGTTTTTTTTAGTAGCGCGGAAATGTCACCTGTATGTTGTGCTCTTAAGCACGTTTCTTTTTACAATGTACCGTTAGTGGTAATAATCCGTTACTGTGTCTCTGTGGGAAAGATTGCATGTAATAATAACATGCGTCAGGGAATTCCTAAGATGAGGAATGCACGACAGTGCAAGGCGTGTGTCCGTTCTATCTGGTCTTGGTTGGTTTTAAATTCTCTTCCATTCCAGAGGCTCTACCGGCCCCATTGTAACTCTCATCTTGCAATTAGTCACGAACAAAAGTAAACAAGCAAGCATTGGGGAGGGATTTAAAACCCTCCGTTTGGCCTAGCCGTGCGTAGCGCTGGGCGGGATTCCACGATGGGCTATACCCTCCCTCCCAGTCCCACCCCGTTTACAGGATACAAGAGGGTGGTTTGCGAAGCCTCGCATGCAAGAGCTTCCTAGCCTACGCTACAGTGAATCCGTTTCTAGACAATTGCAGTGTTGTTTGTAGACTGAAGCAGTTTACAAACATCTTAAGTCTACAAAAGCATGCAATGTACAATCTGTATGCACTATGCAGATGTTGTCTATCGCCAATGTTTTTTCCATTACCATTTTTATTTAACATTACTTTGCGTTGTGTGTAGGGATTTCCAAAGGAGTGTCCCGACGCTTCTCTTGCATTTAATACATGTCCCGGTTTTTGGGACAAAGGTCAATTCATCCTGCAGAGCATAATTGAAATGAAACTCTCTCTGCTCTTTTTTCCACAATCGCTTTGGAAGTCTGAAACAATTTAAGCATTTTAGTTGTTTCTTTCAGGCACGCATAAGGAGATGGGTGAATGCTCCCAGCAGAGACCAGACAGAGTGGGGAGAAGGGCAGGGGGGTTCAGGGTAGAGGTCCTGCCGTAGCTAATGCCATGGAATCATGTAAACGTAGCCTTGTGAATATAAATGTGTGTACGTGTACATGCGTGTATGTATATCCAGTGGTCGAAGTGGGGGGAAAAAAGTAGGGGAACTGTGGGCGGAGAATCAGAGGGGGGAATAACCGGAGGACTGGATCAGTGGGCGGAGTCAGAGGTGTGGCCAGAACGGGCAAAACATCCCAATTTTGTGTATTTGTTTGACACTGACCAGTTACAGCTTATTATGTTATTTAATTCACCCAAATGGATACACATGATTATTTAAAGCTTAATGAGTTATTGACATTAAAATACATTCACAAAGTGGGATATGTTTTCAATCACAGAATGTCCCACATACGCTTAAAAGTGAAAGCACAAGCTATTTGTCTCCAAGCCATGGCGTTTGTCATCAGCACTTCTCCTCCCTTTTTTTCCCATGAGCAGTTCAAACATAAATAGCAAAATATACTAGTTTGCAAATGTTTTCTATATAATTGCTCTGCCATATATGACACATAATACATCATCTGCTGCATAATCTGACAATTTTAACTAATAATTGGTTTGTGGCTGAAACGGATCAAAAGTTAAAAAAAAGTGACATGTTGCTGCAAAGAGGACGGCCCTTTGCAAAGGTTGACTGATCACCTCTCTAACTGCTGCATTTGTTTTTTACAATGGTACTAATGAGGCAACATTTTCTCAGAGACTGTTAGCATATGTAAAATGTCAAAATAATAAAGTATCAGTGTAAATATTGCATTACGCTGCAGCCTTTTTTTTCCTGCATAATTTAGTCAATGCTGTGGCATAATTTTGTCCTCTATTGCAGCATAATTCCAATGGCCCCAAAGCAGGCAGCACGTTACAAGTGCTTGCGCATGAAGCAGAGAGACTGTTAAGTTTGCAAACTTAGGGGATCTGTACAAGTGAAGTGGCGCAGTGGGGGGGGTAGCTTTCATGGCTTAACGCCTCACTCCGCCACTTCAAAAACGCAAGGCTGCACCATATTTACAACGATATGGTGCAGCCATGTTTCCCCTTGCGCTGGCGCTACACTTAGCAGTGTAGCGCCAACGCAAGCACCCTTGCACCATAGTGCAAGGGTGTCTGTGTGCAGGGGAGGATTGTTTATGTGTAGGAAGGCCTTCAGCCCCCCCCCCCCCCCCCCATGTGTGTCAGCCCGGCTGGCGTCCCTCTAATTGCAGCCGGACCAGAGTACTTCACAGGTCTTTAAAAGACCGTTTGCTCGTTAATGAGGCTTTTGTTGTGTTTCCACCCCTTTTTACAGCCACTCTGCCTATGGCTGGAAGACGTAGCCCCCCCCCCCCCCCGAAATCTTTTTCACCCCCCCACAAAATTTGGCTCTAGTTGCCCGCTTTTAAAGATCTTATGTTGGCTCCACTTTCCATCCGTCGGTGTTTGCTGTCAGGGATTAATAACAAGCATTTACAATGCAATGGTCTCGGCATTAGTAAAGTTAGAGCTATTGACAATGCCGTTTCTTTAAATGTTTTAAAAACAAAAACAAACAAAAAAAAATGTCATGAGCAATGCCAATAGCTCTAACTTTACCAATGCCGAGACCATTGCATTGTAAATGCTTGTTTTGACTCGTGACCGCGTCTCCCTTGTTCGATTCACAGCCGCGTCTATTATATCTAAGACACGGCTGTTGTCTTAGCGGCCGCGCATATATTAGCTCGCGGTCACACTTGTTTGCCTTCTACCGCGACCGCGTAAAGAAGAAGTTATATCTCCATAAGATGCTGACGCGTGATCGCGTCCAATTATTTTCAAATCTCCTCAATCAGTTTCTACACGTCTCTGCAGAATATTAACTCACCACTGCTTCCTCAGCTGTTTGCTCCTGAGTTTTTGTTTCTTGGAATACTTAAAGGAAATACTCGGCGTGCGTCGTTCTCTCTGAGTTGAGAGTGACTTTCATTTGGACTTGATTGAAATTAACTACTGTTATTTTTGTGTCACCATTTATCTGGACATTGGATATCCATGAACGTTTTGTTTCTCACACAAAGTAACGTGTGAAGGAGCACAGAAGCTGTTCTGTATATAGCTGGATGATTTATATACCCTTCTTCTGGAGACACGCAGCTGGTAAGAGGAATTCTTCATTTCTGCAGAATAGGTCTATAATACTCTTATAAGTCCCTTATTGCATATTTGAGTAGAATAATTGTAAGAGTTGTCTTCTCTTCCTTTTCCTAGGTTATAATTTATGGTCTCCCTTCAGATGTGAGGTTCCTGAATTCGCTGGGGGTATCAAGAGGTGGCTGTTTGTCCAGAGTCAATTCCCCACATCTCCTTCAGTTAGCCTTGTGTATGCAGTGATAAGAAGCTCCATAACTAGGGCTGTCTCAGGGAGTGTGGGGAGCTTCTCTTCGTTCCTGTGGATTGGGTTCATCCACAGGTTAGTGACACACCCGACACCGTGTACAACGGGGGTTGGAGTGACCATTAAGGCGCTCACTATCCTCTGGTATCCCTGTAAAACGCAGGTATCATCACCTTACATAGTTCTCCATTTCGTCCATCTTCAACTGTAAAGCCTGCAGCTTTTTCTGAAGAGAAGCAATATCAGAGTCACAGGCCAAATAATGGTCTTTTATTTCTAATACTCGTTGCTCCAATTCTTTGATTCGCTCTGGTATATGTTGAACCACACCCTCGATTTTATCTAGTCTTTGGTGCAGCAAGGTAAGTTCTTGGGCCTGGGTGGTCTTACAATCGCATATTTCCTTGGAAATAGTCTCAAAAAGCTGTTGCATCTGATACATCGAGACCGTCGAAGGCTGATTCTCCATTTCGCTTTCTCTCTCGGGACTACCCAGTCGCCATCTCAGCCACCTGTTGATTTTGCAGAGCCATATCCTTAGCCTTGGCCTCCATCAGGAGACACTGAGATACTAAGGTGGGCAAGGGACCCGATCAGTCTAATCTCACTGAATCTTGAAGAGGTGCGACCAGGCCTTTCCCTAGTTCAACCTGCTTCCTTGAAACAGGGTCACCGCCAACCAGGATTTAAAGCGAGTCCAGAGCCCAGAGTCCCTAGATGATATTCCACCTGAGGTCTGGCCTACAGAATGCAGATTGGTATCTTCATGCATTGCTTTACGTTTTTTTGAGAATAAAGGGTAATCTTTATGGGCACTGTCCACCCCTTTCACTTTTTCCTTCTCCACGGGTGCTTTTATTGCGGGCATAGAAGCACTCACTAAAAAACTTCCAGTGTCCTCCATCTCCTGCTCATTGTTAAAAAAGGCCTCTGAATCCATGAATATCCTTTGCTTTAAAGAGCTATCTGGAACGACAGCGTTATACACCCTGGCATCCATCCCAGCGTCCGTCTCGGAGGAACCTGCCTCCGGAGAAGCCCCTAAGAAAGCCAGTGCCTGGTTAGAAGGACATGGGAATATTTGATCCATTGAGTAAGTTGCAGTCCCGCTTTTCTTCTGTGAGATTTTTCCTCTCCTTGCTGCGAGGATGCATGATTGTGCTGCCTTCCTCCTAACCCTCTGTGTTAGTGATGAGGGACTCAAATCTGTGGTTCCTGGTCCCCTCAGAACTGTTTGCCGCATGCTTCAGCATCCAGACCCCTTGAAAATCTTTTATTTTATTTTCAGTTCCTCCTTCGCTTGAAGTTTTGCAGGTATGCAGGACTGTTACCCTTTTTTTAGTCGCAAAAAGATCTCCTAAGCCAAGCGTTCTTGCTCCGAAGCCACCAGCCGGGCAAGACAAGTCAAATGGGGTGACTGCAACTCACCACAGAAGTCCTCCTTACCTCAGTGCCATGCCCTGCAGCATTAGCTGCTTAAACCTCAATGTCACGGGAGCCAACAGTCCCAACTTTATCCAGCTCCTCACAGAACTCGGAGGCTCCAACCACTGAATAATTCTTCTTGGGTCTTGAGACTCTACCACTGCTGCCCTGCCACACAATCCTCACTGCCTTGCCTTTGCGCTCCTTGCGCTTGCAGCTCATGTGTCCTGGCTAGTGTCCTAACCCAGAAGCAGCCTCCTGCATGTACGGCAACCTGAAAGGAGGGGGAGGAATCGACATACGTGTAGCAGTGAGGCATCGGGCTCACCCTCACCACTGTCTCCTGGCAATGAACTCTGTCCACACCACATAGGTCCCGGCCCATGATCACTTAATCTCTTTCAAGTCTGCCTTTATTGCTTTGATCTATGCCAGCTCTTTTTCTCGCACAAGGTCATTCTCCACTAAGTGAATAGCTAAAATGTCAGGACAGCCTTCACCTGCAACATTGTGTTCAATTGAGAATACGAGGCATGACATAACATACCGCCTTTTCCTTACCAACGCACTCGCACCCCATGCTCCCACAGACGCAAATCCCTCCCATGCCTTCTCCACCTCGCTTGTTTTGCCCCCATTTCACAAATGAGCGTCTCACAATCCAGATTTTCATCTCTTCAATTGTCTGATTGTGAACAGTACCTAAGATAAAACAACATAACAATTAGGCAATATTCACTTTGTATGTTTACCTACCACACATATCACTTGTAGCAGTCTGATGCAACCTCCCCAATGGCATTATCCTGCCTTGCCCCAAGCATACCTCTGTCGCCACCCCTATCCCAAATGAGTGTCCTGTAATCCTGTGCAGGCAGGTTCAAACTATTTAAAGCCTTGAGCAGCACTGACAACTGGAACAAAGTCACCTTGGATCCATTCTGATGACTGAAAACCTCCACTTCTCTTACCTATGCTTGCCCCTGCCATCACTGGCACCAGTACACAGGACAGCACTTACTTTCTGGGTGCATCCCTAGCCGCGCCACACTTCCCTGTCCTCTTTGATCTGTTTTTGTTCTTCCAGGTATAACTTCAAATCACAGCTGGTCATCTCCACATCAGACCAATGCAAACCTCCTTCCTTCCTCTTTCCAAGCAATCCTAACACCAGAAAAACCCTGAAAAACATACAAAACAAAAAAATACATGAAAACAATATGTTCCCCTTCATTGCTGCACACTATGGGCAACATTTTCATCACCTGGCAAAAAAACTGACCACCAAAGGGGTTTTCTCATCCTTCCTCTGTTCTCTTTCTCCCTTGCCCAACCTTCAACTAATCACGTCCCTAATTTACCAGCATTGGGCGCATAACCTTACAACAACTTACCCACAAATGCAATACCTGAATACCTGATCATTTCCCTGCAATTATCACCTTAGACCGTCCTATCTAAATCATACAGATGATGAAATGTAGCATGTCCACCTTTCTCAACAACTCTTCCTCTTCACAGTTTCTCCTCTCCGCTCCTGACTGCAAGAACTCTCTACAGGCTTGCCCGTATGCCCTTTATGTAGACTGTGAAAAGGAACCTGCTACCAACTGCAACATCCTCCTACGCCAATCCAACCCAACTCTTCTGGCATTAGCGTTTTTTCTCAGCCCACTCCCAAAGCAAAACCATGGAACCTCGACCACAGAGAGCGAGACGCAGCATCCGCTAAGTCATTATTGATCCTTGGTATGTGGTGGGCTCTAAACACTGTTACTTCTCAGGCTGGTCAAAACAAAAACCTTCAACAGTTTCAGCACCAGAGTATCTCCTGCTGATTGCTTGTTCACAATGTGTAACGCAGCCAAGTTACAAACATGAAACCGCATCTTCTTGTTGGGAAATTTTTCACCCCACAAAAATACTGCCACCGCCACTGGAAAGAACTCCAAAAATGCACTACTCCTCCCCCATAATGCAACTCCTCAGGCCACTGTTTTCTGCACTTCAAATATCCTTGCCATTGGGGGGCGTGGCTACGAAGCGTAGCTCAATGGCTGCTGTTCTGTAGAGTCCGTAGCCTTCGATCTACCCCACAAATCCGTGGCAGCTATCCGACTACTCTGTGGCGAGAATCGGCAACCGGAGTGTATACTGACCCCGCAGCCTAAGAAACGGGACATGCGGCTGCTTTCCGAGCCAAAATATCCCCACCGGAAGAAGGCTGCCGGCAGGCCTTGGAAAGATGGGACCTCGCATGAGGAAGAGCTGAGGTGTGCGTAGTGACGTTGGCGGCAGGGCTTTGGGCGAGGCTCTAGGTGTATCGCTCCTCACCATCCCCCCCACGCAGCTATCAGAACAACAGTGACAGGAGCCCATCAGTGCGAGGGTGAATCTCAGCGAGGAGCTGCACTTCGAATTTTAATATAACAGACCGGGGAGGTAGTGTGCAGGAAGGGAAGCGCCCGTCACAGACAATTTGGCTGGAGAAACATCCTGAGTGCAGCGCAGCGGGTGGGAATTCTCCCCGCCCCTCCACCCCCCTCCTTCCTCCTGCTGCCCCGGATGAAACTGTAAGGGCAGGGGAAGGCATGATTACTCCAAGAAGGGCACTTTGATTATTACACAGATACAGGAATATACAAGGGGTTCCCCCTGATGTGCGCGGGGGTCCAGACCTCAGTTTCAGTATTTGGAGCCTTAATAGGGGTTGATTAGGTGGGGAGCTGTGCGGAGTAGAGGCCACACCAGATCTGTAGTTACTGATTGACTGGCAAGTTCTGCAGGATCCCCACAACCACGGACCAGAATGGGGAACACGTCGAACAGAACAGTGAGGCGCCACAGGCAACTAAAATGGCGACCACACGAGGCCTCAAAACAGTAAAGTCCAAAAAAACTGGAAAAATACGCATTCTCGAAAGAAGGCATCTCGGACCCGTCACCTAAACACAAAGCAGCAGGGGACAATGTGAGCACGGGCAAAGAACCCACACTGAAAGACGTTATGGCCGCTATCGCAGATATAAAAACCTCGCTCGAACATAAAATGAACACTATAACGTTAGAAGTAAATCTCATTTGTGCAGATCTCAACAAAAACAATGAGCGACTTAAACAAGTGGACCTAAAAACTACCAGCCTGGTAGAAGACGCCTCACAAACGCAGACTGATATTACCGAGTTGCAGTCTTTCCGCAAATTTGCTGAAAATAAACTGGACTACTATGAAGGGCGCCTCAGATGCAATAACGTGCGTATTTTAGGAGTTCCCGAAAAAGCGGAAGGGGAATCAGTGGATCGGTTTGTGGAGGATCTTATTCTGCAGCATCTCAAACCTAAAGGCCTAAGCAATATCTTCGTTATTGAAAGAGCTCATAGAGTCCCAGGGGGTCGCCCAAAACCCGGGGCCCCCCCACGCCCGATCTTGGCCAGGATCCTCAACTATCGAGACCGCAACGTAATACTCCAACGTGCCAGATCAGGTCCCCCGCTCAAACTTGAGAATGCTGAAGTCCCCTTTTTCACGGACTTCACTCAGATGGTCCAGAAACAGCGGAGATCCTTTCTGGGAATCAAAAGAATGCTCAGGGATAAAGGCCTCAAATACACAATGCTTTTTCCTGCCAAGCTCCGCGTGAAAGCAGACGGGAGAGCTTGGTTCTTTGACCACCCAGAGGTAGCTGTTGACTGGCTGCAGACCCGGAAAGCATGAGACCAGGATAATACCATTGGAAGGAGGAAGTCCAGTGTTCGGTGGGAACAAAAAGAACCTCGGGAGATGCCGGACCCGTACGAACACCACACAGGTCTGGACTGTAGCAGCCGATGGACTGAAGTGAACATCATGAGACCGGTAACGGGGATGTACTAGATTTAGTACCCAGAACACTCAATGACACTCCTTTCTCACTCGCAGGGATGTATAACTTGTTCATTTGGGGGCAGGTAGGGGGCGGCGGAGCACCACGCATCCCGCCTTTCTACTTTTAGTAGTGAAGTGGGGTGACAGGCACTCTGCCAGTTTAGAATAGGCAGTTTTAAGTCCAGTGGGCAGGGAAGTAGGGAGGGGGGCCATTGGGAGGGGGTGTTGTATTTGTTGTTTGTTCCAATTGTTGCATCAACAAGCACTGTAATTGGCATGACCGAGGCTGTTAATTTCGCCATTACATATGATGTCTACGCAGTGGGATTAGAGTGCCAGAATCCTGAGCTGGAATCTCAACGGGCTTGGAGACAAAGTTAAGCGCAGTATAGTTCTTCAATATATCAGGAAACAAGCCCCTGATGTTGTTTTGCTTCAGGAGATGCACTTGATAGGGAGTTCATGTAAGGCTATGTGTAGGTTGGGATAAAAACTTGTGGCGCATTCTGGGTTCACAACTAATTTGAGAGGAGTGGGTATCATGTTAAAAAATACATTCCCCCTCAGCATAGATTCTACTTGGACCGATAACATGGGCGCTATGTAGGTATCACTGGATCCTGGGAGGGGCGAACCATAACTTTAGTGTCTGTTTATGTCCCGCCGGGCCTTCAAGCCACGACATTTCAGGACCTACGCACCACTCTCCTCTCATTGCCAGAGGGAGTTTTGTTGCTTGGAGGGGATTTTAATTCTGTGGGATCGGGTGTACTAGATCGCCACCCGAGTTGGGGCCTACTAATAGATGGCTGCCAGACTTTCTGGAAGCCATAGGACTGGTGGACGGATGGCGTGCCTACAACCCTGACAGTATTCAACATACTTTCCACTCTGGGGCTCACGGCAGCCTGTCAAGATTAGACTATATACTGATCCCTAGCCCCCAAGTCTCCCATATTCATGAAATTAGACACTTAGCTAGGGGGATATCAGATCACTCCCCAGTGTGGGTACATATACTCCTGGATCAAGTGAGGGTGGGCAGGGTGGTCCCCATTGACCCCTGGTATTTGCGAAACCCAAAATCCGTCAGGAGCTCACTAAGGCAATGGACACGTATTTCCATGAAAACTCAGGCACGGTAGACTCCTCCCAAATACTCTGGGAAGCCTTCAAAGCAGTAATTAGGGGGGAAGCTCCTTCCCTAATTTCGGGACAAAAGAAGAAACAACAAAAGGAGGTATTAAGTATAGAGGGTGATATTTATCGGCTGGAGAGAGACACAGAAACAATGGCCACGCCAGAAAAGTTACACCTGCTACGTCTTAAACAGGAGGAATATAAGGCACTGGTGACGGAGAAGGCTAAAGCCCTGGGGAGGGAAAAGCTTGGGAGAATTTATGACCTAGGAGATAAGGCCGGAAAACTGATAGTCTGGCTCGACAGGCGTGAGTGGGCGAACCGATTGGTACCTGTATTGCATGACGCCAATGCCATTAACATTACTGACTCTCAGGAAATAGCTAATAAATTTGCAGGACATTTTCGTGGGGTTTACACTGCAACAACACCCTATACTGAGGACGACTCTGCTAGATTGGTAAGGGATATTGCTCTCCCCACTCTTTCCGAGGCGGCCCAGCAATTAATGGACAGCCCCTTGACAACTGACGTAATAGTGCAGGCTATCAGGTCACTAAATTCAGGGAAAGCCCTTGGCCCTAACGGCATACCGATCGAACTCTATAAACTTAACCCTGACAAATTGTCCCCTTATCTCGAGAACATGTTCGAAGAAAGCAGAGAGATAGGTGAGCTGCTAATAGACCAACGCATAGCTAACGTAGTAGCCATACATAAGGAAGGCAAACCCAAAGTGGATTGTGCCTCATTTAGGCCGATCTCCCTCCTTAATGCTGAGCCCAAGATCCTTGCCAAAGTCTTAGCCAACTGACTCATAAAGAAAATCTCAGACCTGGTACACCCTGACCAATCCGGTTTTATACCACATCGGAACACAGCGTTAAATTTGCGCCGAGTGCATTGGGTCCTGGGTAGTGTACACACTATCTTTGAACCGGCTGTCCTTGTCTCCTTAGATACCACCATGGCATTCGACACCATTGAGTGGCCCTATCTCATGGCTGTCCTTCGAAAGCTGTGTTTCGGCCCGAAATTCCTTCAGTGGGTCCGCCTCCTGTATTCGAAGCAGCTAGGACATGTCGTGGTGAATTATAAAAAATCAGACACATTTGCTCTAAGTCGGGGTACTCATCATGGGTGCCCACTCTCCCTTTGCTATTTGCTCTCGCTTTGGAAACCCTGGCGGCGTGGATTCGCCGAGACCCAGTCATTTGTGGTATGCGGTGGTCACCTACATGGGAGGACCGCATCTCACTATATGCAGACGATATTTTACTCTCCTTAACCCACCCCAAAAAATCTCTAATTGCAGTTTTGGACATCTTGGCGGTGTTCGGCAGATTTTCTGGGTTTAAAATTAATTGGACCAAATCCCACCTGTACGTCCTTCAGGGAGGCTTGCCCACCCTGCCCCGTGACTGTCCAATACAGATTAGTACCACGGGATTCAAATACTTGGAAATATATCTCTCCCCAGACCCTGAACTTCGCTACCAAAACAACCTCCTTCCTCCGATGCTTTGGTAAAAACGTGATATAGCCAGCTGGAAATCTCTCCACCTTTCCCTTCTGGGCAAGGCAGCACTATTTAAAATGCTGTCCCTCCCTCGTTTTCTCTATGCTCTACAAAACTCCCTTGACCCTGTCCACCCAGAATACTTTAAAGAACTTGAACACCTCCAGAGAGACCTATTGTGGGGTGGAGCGCCACGGATAGCCTTGAATAAACTCACACTGAAATGGTATGATGGTGGCATCAGTCTCCAAGATATAAAGAAATATTACTGGGCTTCACAACTTGCAGCTATCAATCACTGCATATACGGAGGCCTAAGCGACCCTGGCTACCAGATGGACATGTGACTCCTCCCGGGAGGGAATTATTTTAGATCACTTTATTCGAAGCCCGACTGGTCTAGACTGACAGGCCCCACCGGCCACTCAGTCACGGTATGGCACGCTGCAAATAGGTCCCTTGGATGGGACCGTAAGCTGACACTCGCCACCCCCCTATGGGATTCGGCACAGCTGGGTAATTTGTGGACATCAGAGGGATTTAATAAGTGGGACTTAATTGGCATCTCGCAAATTAAAGATATTTGGGACGGGGGGGGAGCCAACACGACCTAGCCGACACTGAGATTTTCCGCTACAGACAGATTAGTCATGCACTACATTCCATCATCTCAAAGAACACACCCCTTCCAGAGTCGTCCCCGTTAGAGGATAGAATTCTAGATGGCCACATCCCAGATAAGACTATTTCATTAATTTACAATAAATTGATAAACAACATGGAAAACCCCCTCACAGTACTGCGACAGAAGTGGGTGGCGGATGGCATAGAAATAGATGACGAGGAGTGGCAGGAGGCGATATCCTTCCCCAAGGTGGTGGCCATTCCAGCCCGACTACGACTAGTCCAGCTTAAGATCCTACATCGGATATACATGACCGGCCCCCGGTTGGTGCTAATGAGGAGAGCAGACTCAGGAGACTGCCGCAGACGATGCAGACAAATCGGTACATTTATGCACATTATATGGGAATGTACTCTCATTCAAGCGTATTGGAGGGAGGTACATACAGTGATGAGCGAGGTCCTTGCTGTCGACATTTTCCCTGAGGCACACAGATGCTTGTTGAATATAAGGGAGCTGACTGATCTTAACACTTACCTTACGCAGTGGGCTACTTTGGGATTCATGATCGCTAAAAGGAATATTGCGCAGGCCTGGGGAGTCGTAACCCCCCCACTCTGGAGGTATGGGAAACAAGTATGGACTGCTGTATGTTTAGAGGAAAGACAGTGTACACTGCCCGGGGCTGTCCCAAAAAGTGGTCCCGCATATGGTCACCGTGGAACTCGTATCGTGGAGACATCTGTGCCCCCCACAGAGTCTGTAATCGGATGATTTGCTCCCACCCTGAATGATCCATTCCATACTGTGTACAATGTGAAGAGAAACTGCCTCTATTTGTCATGCCTGTAAAGATTCTAAGCTGATTTGCTGATTGCTTATATGTCGATGTTTGTTCATAAAAAGATTTATAAAATATATATATATATCCTTGCCATTATAGTCCAAAACTCAACCCTTCTGCCGCATCCCAAAAAAGTTGGCTTCTCAATTCCATTCACGTGCCCAAACTTGTCAGGGATATGCCATTGAAATGTTCCAAAAAGAAAAGCCACACTCAAATCCTCTTTCAACCCTGCCTTCAGCCTCAGTCTATGGTGTGATACAGACAGGCCCAGCAACGCCAAGGCCTACTGTCTACAAAAAATTCTTCATGCCCGAACTACACTACAGGCAAAATTCACATTCCCCAGCAACACTTGCACTTCTTGCACCCTCACTTTCTTCTTAGCCAGCATCACCTCAAACAAGTCCACAGTCGCCCTTTTCTTATCATCTGGCAACCTTCCCTCCATCTTTTCTGCACCAATCTCAATACCCAAAATGTCAGCGCTTGGCTCTACAGTCTCTTCTTCTTCTGCTAAGGGAACTCCTGGATCCTCCATGAGCTCCTTAAAACTTTCCAACATCTGATGGCATACTGCAGAGCCAGGTTGCCCTACAAAAACGAAGCTGTCTGCACAATGAGTCACTGTCGAATATTGTAGGAAAGTAAGATCTGCTTTCATGGTTACCCCCACTTTTTGCTGGTGTCGTTTTTCTGACTAGTCTGACTGGGATCTGGCTAAACAGGACCTCCCTAAATTGGACCATGATGAGTACTTAGGTAACCCCCAGATTGGCCACTGGTGTACCCTTGTAAGACCATAGCATATGGGACTTAGCTACCCAGGGCATAGGTACACCAGTGGTCCTCCGTAGACTGAAGCATACATTATGTCACCCATGGGAGACCACTCAAATTGTGACTACAGGCCTGCCATTGTAGCCTGTCTAAGCTGGTGCTAACACCATTTAAGACAGATATATGTTTTCTTATATCTGAGGTCACTACACTTAAAACCCATAGGTCACCCCTAAGGCAGGCCTTCCAATCCTGAAAGCAGAGTGCTTGGTTATAAGTGTGAGGGTGCCCCTGCATGAGCAGGACACCCCTACAATTTCCAGAGTCCATTATCCAGACGTTGTAAGTGCATCAGCCGTTACGATACATAGGGTGACCATGCGCCATTACGCAATGGCTAACTCAAAATTGGCTGTCATGAACCCTGGCATTTTTGGTATGAAACATGTTGGAATCATACCCCAACACCGTAAACGATGTTGGAAGTATTGTTCCATGCACTGTAGGGCTCCTCCGGGAAGCCCTACATGCACCGGGTACCAGTCTTACAAACCCAGACAGCAGACTATGGCTGCTGCCGATCAGAGACACAATTCTGCCCTCCTGCTGCTGAGCCAAGCTCAAGCAGGGGAAGGTATCTTCATCCTCCACAAGACTTTCAAGTGGATCCTCACCAAGCCAGAAAGACCGTCACCCATGCACTCATAACCAGCAGACTGGACTGCGGTAATGCCCTATATGTTGGAATCAACAAATCCCTGCTACACAAACTCCAGACTATCCACAACACCGCAGCCAGACTCGTCCTCGGCACCCCATGAAATGAGCTCATGACCCAGCACCTGCGAGACCTCCACTGGCTTCCCATTGAGAAGAGAGTAACCTTCAAGCTACTCACTCATGCCTACAAACCTCTCCACAACATGGGAACCAGATACCTCAACGAAAGAGTCTCTTTCCACATACCCATAAGAAACATCCGCTCCGCCGACCTCGCCTTAGCTGAGACCCCTCACATACCCAGAGCCAGAGCAGATGGAAGAGCCTTCTCCTACATCACGGCCAAGGCCTGGAATGAATTCCCAGTCAACACCAGACGCTCCCCTACCCAAGACCTGGCTTTTCAGCTGATGCGGAGCTGCACCCCCCTAGTGCTTTGAGACCTTCACGGATGAGTAGCACATTTTAAAAGCCCCTGATTGATTGATTGTAGGACAGTAGCTTTCCTGTCACAGGGAGGTGTGACCACCTCCCGTACAGGACATGGCGTATTGGGCCAGGGTGGGGCGCTTGCCTGCTCCACTAGACTGCTTGATGGGCACATTTGGTGCCCTTCTTGCATACCCCAGAATGGAACCAGTTCAGGGAACCGTTAGCTCCCTCTGTGGCTCAAAACTGGACAAAGGACATGGGAGTATCCTCTCCACTGTCCAGCCCCTCCTCTGGAGGGACACCTGAATAGTCCCAACCCTTTCTTTAGGGTACCTAAGGGATTACCTGTGGGTGGTTCTTTAGATTTGTCGTGGGCCAAGATTCATATCCAAAACCACTTCATCTTCAACCGTCTGGGCACCTTGGGCTTCGTGGTACTTCGCTTTGGGGACCGATACTGCAACTGGAAGACTTCTTCTGCTCCTAGGTTTGTCGTCCTGCCAGTCTTCTGCGTCATCTGTGCCTGTGCACCATACAGGGTCTTCTCCAGGCCTGTGGGCATCCAAGACACCCGAAGCAATCTCCCTTGGAATGAAGGAGTCACTTTCCTACATCTGCAGGCACTGCAAAAAAGCTGACTGGTCTTCTGTTCCTGAGCTCCCACGGACTCTGAAAGGTTCAGCAACACAGGTGGTGGTTCTGCAACTCCCTCAAGTCCGGCACTGTCTTCACAGCAAGCCTGAAGCAGTGGCGGCTGGTGACATTTGAAAGTGGTGAGTGTAAAAGTTGTTGATGTGTGTTACATTGCGAGCGAAGCAAGTGAGCGCAACTATCATAAGTGAGCTTCGGGGGGGATTTCCCCCCCAAGAAAATTTGAAAAAAGACTAGGAAAATCATGCATTTTAAAGCAAATTTGATGAAGCAAGACAGTTTATATAGCAATAGTGATTATGTAGACTTTAAATATTTAAACACAGGAAAAAGATTCCATATTTTACAGAATTATAATTGTTTAGTTACTGTAGTGTGCAAATTGTACAATGCAACAAGAAATGTTTGTAATTATGTTACCTGTCCACACATTTGTCTTGTCTGTCTACTGTCTGCAGTGCACCTGTCTGGCATTTTCTTCTTACGGTCTTGTTATGATGTTAATAAAGGCATTTCATGATAACGACATAGCTGCTACATTCTGTAAATAGATAACTTTATAATGGACGTGAGATAACAGTGCTGTGCTGCAGGCTTGGTAAATACCTGATCAAGCTTGACAAGAAAACTTCAAACCCACTGGAAGTCCTGACTAATGCTGATGAGTAGTAACCTGTGTCACAGGGTAAAAGCGAGATAATCCTTAAGATACAGCCTCCAAGATTTTTCATGTTTTGTTCAGGAGATGAAGAAATATGATCATCTAGACATATGTTTCTAATGCCTGAACTCAGAGACCGGGGGAATTATTGGAACTCGGAGAAAGAGGCTAGCAGCCTTGTCTTGTACACAGGAGTACAGGAACAAGCGATAAAAGGAGGAGTTGGAGCTGGAAGCAAGTAGATAAGAGAGAAAGGAGGGGTAATGAAGGAAACAGAGAAAGCAAGAGAAGAGGGACGAAAGAAGAGAGTATTGAAGGGGGGCAAAGAGGCATGTTGGGGAAGAAAGAAATGGAGAGAGAGAGGAATGGAGGGATAAAAGGAAACCAGTGTGAGGTAGAGTCATGGAGAGAAAAAAGACATGGGAAAGGACGAACTTGCTATTCCAGAGGCACAGATAACAATAAATATGAATGTGGCTGTGCAGACTGCAGCGCTGGTGGAGGCCCGTGGAGGCAACAAAAGAGACAGCCGGGAATCATACATTCAAAATTAGATGTATACCATGCCCCCAGATTGGAGATTTGTGCATGAATCCATTGTATTATTAAAGTGGATTCAACCTCAAGGAGGCTTCAAAAGAAAGTGATTTGAGCAAACAATCACCTATTTGATAGCATGACGCACACAATGGCCCTCCAATGTGCAGCGCTGAGCACAATACTTTTGAAAAGGGAGCCTCTTAGAAAGTGGTGCCCTGGCTAACCACTCACTTTTCAGAAGCCTTACAACGTCTATGTTAATGAGTAATTGCAAACATACGTATCAGACAGCCATGCCATAGCTTACAGGAACTGAAGCAACCAGTCGGGCCAGCATGACTAGCGGTGGGCAGGGGTGGGAAGGTGGGGGGGTCGTGCGGGGAGGGGGTCACGTGGGGGGGTAATTTTAAATAACGAAAAACTTACTTTCGGCTGTCCAGTCCCGCGTTGTGTCGGTCCTCCTTGCAGGAGCCTCCCTCCCCTCACCTAAGCCAATCACAACGCTGCAATGGCAGTGTTGTGATTGTCTAGGACGCCGTCTGCACAGGCGTCTATGGGGAGGCTGTTTTCTCCATGCAGGCTGCATACAGCCTACATGGAACGGGAGAGTGTGCATGACTGGTTTGATCGGCCCACAACATTGGGCTAGCCACTCCTCCCGGACCCGCCTGCCCCCAACAAAACCCTTCTTCTGTTTTCTCGCAGTGCGAGAAGCAGAAACAAAAAATTCTATTTGTACCATTTTGTGTTTCTGCTTCTCGCACAGCGAGAAAGCAGTGGGGCGATGATCCAACGGCCACGTGGAGGAGCTGTCCCTGGTCTGAAGCCAGTATCCCTAGTCAGAACCACTGGAGCAGTACCCCTGTGCACCACGTCGACTTGCTGTTGGGTGGTACCTTGGGTTCCCGGCTCTTCTAAGTCTTCTGGGTCCAGTCTCGACTTCGGTCATGGGTTGCATTCCACTTTATTAGTTTATGGTTTGGTCTCCCCCTGGAGACCACTGTATATTTGTGTGACTTACGTGTTCTATTACTGAAGTATTGTGTGTATTGTGATTATATCTCCTAGTAGGAGATATTGCAATGTGTTAGTTAGTGTTAAAAAAAAATACATATTTTTATAACTACACTGTGTGGTTCTTTTTCACTTAACCTACACTATATGATTAGTACTGGTGAACAAGCTGCTTTACACTCCTTCTGGACTAAGCCTGAAGGCTGCTCTCCACAGCTACAACTTAGAGAGCTTTCTAAGGTTGTCTAAGGCCACTAAAAGCACCATAAGGGTTGTCTGGATTAGTGCAAGGTGCTCCACTTAAATAAGTGTGCACCATATGAGTCCCTGTCAAACATCCGCTCACAAACGTGAAAAGCCATTGTAGAAACACACTGAATTTTTCAAATAAAGCACAGAAGATCGAGCAACCCATGGGCTGGACTTTGTCTGCATACCATTGTCCCCAAACTCTATACCCAGCAGCTCAAAATTACCAGCAGCAATCGAAAGGCCGACTTGATGCCATGTGCGCCCTGGGTCCCACTTTGTTCACCGAGCCAATTGCGCCATCCACTGAGGAGTACAAATCATCTGATATATAATCGTTCACTGACTGTCATTCCGGCCACTACAAATGCTGGAGAAGTTGAGACCAGGCCCTTCTCATTTTTAGGAACCACACCAATAGGTGACACAATCAGACGGTCAATGGGCCATTCGTCAAATGGGCCTGCTATTCTACCTTCCTGTACTTCTATGTCCACCTTTTCCTGCACTACCTGAGGGTATTCATTCACTGATTTCAGATTCTCAGTCGATCTCCAAAACCGTGGTCCCGTGTAACCCAAATAAAATCCATCTCTAAACCTGTCAAATAAAAATGTACTGTCCTGATACACTCCATACCATTGTAACTGTTAGAACTGCTCCGATTCGCATCTCACCTTTCCTCCAGTCCTGGTCCGCCGCACCCGATACGCCGATTGTTGCAGAGGGCTGGTCTACTCCCTGGCTCCTCTCTTCCGCCCACGCAGTTTTCGCTTCCTCTGCTGTGTTAGAGCCTAAATATTCCCGACGCAAACGGACGCGCGCAGATGAAATGGGTAGGAGTTAGTGTTTCCTGCCCTGCTTTTAGGTTTTATTAATTTTAAATTGTACATTTTGTAACTGAATTACATTATGCTTTTTAACATTTTATTTTACCTACGTGCACTTGCACTTTATTTTACTATGCTTGTCCACACCTCCTTAGCTGCTCTGATTCGCATCTCACCTTTCCTCCAGTCCTGGTCTGCTGCGGCTGATACGCTGATTGTTGCGTTTGGCTGGTCTACTCTCTTTCGCCCATGCAGTTTCCGCTTCCTCTGCTGCGTTAGCACTCCAGTTTGCATCATAGGCATTAGCCTATATATTCCCGATGCAAACGGGCGAGGGCAGCTGACAGGAGTAGGATTTGGTGTTTCCTGCCCTGCTTTTGGTTTTATTACTTTTAAATTGTACATTTTGTGGATGAATTACTTATACTTTTAACATTTTATTTTACCTACGCGCACTTGCACTTCATTTTCCTCTGCTTGTCCACACCTCCTTAGCTGCTCCGATTCGCATGTCACCTTTCCTCCAGTCCTGGTCTGCCGCAGCTGATACGCCGATTGTTGCGGAGGACTGGTCTACTCTCGGGCTCCTCTCTTCCGCCCATGCAGTTTCCTCTTCCTCTGCTGCGTTAGCCCTCCAGTTTGCATCATAGGCATTAGCCTATATATTCCCGATGCAAACAGATGCGTGCAGCAGGCGTGCCAAAGGCAAGACCATTTGCGCCGTCTACGCCGTCTGTGCCAGTCAGTGCCCGTCTGCACCTGTCAGCAACCCGGAGGCATCCGGCGCTGGCCATGCCGCCCTCTTCCCGACCGGTGAGGTTCTTCCACTTCATTACAATAGGGAAAACTGCTTAGCCTTAGGCGGCTACCATTATGTCAGTGTAAAGAGGTTGATCCAAGCTTGGAGGCAGACTTTTGATGCAATGAGTGCAAATGGTCTCTCATCCAGCCCTGGGGTTTCTCGCCCAAGATCCTCCCTCGTAACAATAAGTGTAAAAACAATAAGAAAACAGAGGACTTAAAGGCCACCCTTTTGAACTGTCGCTCTATGCAAAGGCATGAATTACACATTTATGACCTACTTTCATACGAACAGCCTGATCTTTTATTTCTGACTGAGACTTGGCTGTCTGAAGCCTCCAGCCCTACTATCACCTCGGCCATCCCTACGGGTTACAAAATCCTTAGGAGTGACCGACCTAGTGGGAAGGGGGCGGGTCGCCATAATTTAAAATCAAAAACTAGACTGCCCCTCCATCCCAATGGAAAACAACGAGGGCGCAGAGGCCTTAGGCTTCCCTGCACCTTATCCCCCCATTATAGCATAGCTGGTTTTCTGATTTACAGACCTCCCGGTGCAATTGGAAATGTTCTTACTATGCTAAATACAGACACCACCTCCCTGGCCCTAAAATACAACAATTGCCTTATTCTTGAAGATTTCAATCTACATATGGACAATGGAAAAGACCCACAAACAATTTCCTTGTTGGAGACGCTGCAGGCCTGCAACATACTTCCATCTATTTCTTCGGCCACCCATGAGAAGGGACATACCCTAGATCAAATCTTTCACAACTTTGACATATCGGAAGCTTACCTCTCCCAATGACCTGGTCAGACCATCTCCTATTAAAATTCGTCATTCCCTGCTCTGCCAAAGCCCCTCGGGTAAACGCTGGGCAGAGGGTTCCTAATTATAGGGCATTCCATAAAATATACATCCCGATGTTAGCAAACGCCCTTGGTCGTTCCTCTCCGGAGCTGTCCAGCACCCCCGACTTGGACGCCCTCTTAATTGATTCATGGCTCCGAACCAGCATTGATACAGCAGTACCGGTTGTTTCCCATTCTTCAAAGAGGTTGGCCACCAGTTCCATGGTTCAATGATTCCCTCAGATCTAGCAAAAGGAATTGTAGAAAAATGGAGCGTAAATGGCATAAATCTTATCTACCTGAGGACAGGAAGGGGTATAAAGATACTTTAAAAGCTCACTACATTCTGGTGAAGGCAGCCAAGGAAAACTTCTTTCAAAGTAAGATAGAAAATGCGCAAACCAAGAGTGAGAAAATCTTTAGCATAGTTAAATCCTTTACCACCCCGAAGGCCAACACAAAGGAAGGACCATGCACAGAAGAATGGTCAAAGAACATAGCTCAATTCTTCCATATTAAGATCTCCGTGGTTCAACAAGCCTTCACTAGCATCTCAGAGAAAGAACTGACCTTCTACCACAGTTCAAATAGCAAATTTCACCTTTTGGATCCCCCTTCTTTACTAGCTTTCACTGAGTTCCAGCTGGAAGAGTCACTGACCCTTCTCCAAAGAATTAAGTCTGGCTCACCTACCAACCCATGTCCAGCGAATATCCTGAATCTATTAGCTTCCTCCATAAACCCCACAGTTAACCAGCTTTTTAATGCTTCCCTCTCCGCAGGCAACATGCCGAAATCATGGAAGCATGCAAAGATTTTTCCACTGATAAAAAAAGGCAAACACCAAACCATCGGACCCTGCCAACTACAGGCCAATCTCCCTTTTTCCGACTCTCTCTAAAGTATTAGAGAAGCATGTAAACAAGGCCCTCCAAAAACACCTTGAAGATAGGAAGCTCCTTCATGAGTCCCAATCTGGTTTCAGGGCTAATTACAGCACGAAGTCTGCTCTGCTGGAAGTGATTGAATTTATCAAGGGTAAGCTGGACCAGGGAGGTAAGGCTGTTTAGATACTGCTCGATCTGTCAGCTGCCTTCGATATGGTCCCACATGAGAGGCTCCTGGAGAGACTTGCTAACATCGGCCTGAGGGGACTGCCCTAACATGGATGTCCTCCTTCTTGGAAAGTAGATCTGAGGACATCTGGCTTCCCCCTTTCTCATCCCCGGTTCCAGCCATAAATGTAGGTGTCCCTCAGAGCTCCATTCTCAGTCCTACCCTTTTAAATATATATCTATCCCCCTTGCACTTCTAGTAGAGGATGAGGGCACCAAAATTGTTTCCTACGCTGATGACACTCAGCTGATTTTTACATGTGACAAAGGAACCGACTTTGATGGGGCAATGATTAAGTCTTGCCTCACAAAGGTTTTCAACTGCCTTAAGATCAACCAGCTGAAGAGCAACCCTGATAAAAACTGAAGTTGTTTTCTTTGGTAAACCAGAGGTGTCTGACTGGAGCTCTTGGTGGCCAAAAGATCTGCCGCCCCCGCCCGAAGAAAAGGAGAAAGCCAAAAACGTAGAAATTATCATTGACAAGACGCTTTCCATGTGCTTTCAAATCCAAAACCTAACTGACGCCTGTTTTGGCATACTCCGGATGCTAAAAAAATTCCTGCCACTGTTACCGCTTGAGAGCAGAAAGATCGTGGTGCATGCTCTGGTGACATCTAAGCTTGACTATGTCAACCGCTTGTACCTCGGTCTTCCCAAATCCCTCATCCAGCGCTTACTAGTGGTTCAAAACGCGGCGGCCAGAGCCATTTTGAGACCTAAACCTAGATCTAGTATGACTCCTATTCTTAAGTCTCTAAATTGGCTCCACATAAAGGAATGGATCGACTTCAAAGCGATCACCATCTTCTTTAAAGCTCTCTACGGCTTAGGAGCGTGTTAATCGCTACATAACATCTAGACCCCTCAGATCTTCCAACGCCAACCTGGCCATCATGCCCGAAATATGCCTTGCCCGCTCTGGTGGCAGATCCTTCAGCTTTCTAGGCGCAAAATTGTGGAATAGTCTTCCTTAGTGTCTGAGACAAACCACAGACCTACTCTCCTTCAGGAAGAACCTAAAAACCTGGCTTTTTAACAACTGATGGGTCTTTTATGCATGTCTTTCTCCTGCTGTCACGTGCCAGGACACTCTAGTCTGAGTAGCTGTGTGCTTTATTAAATAAACTATTTCATTTCATTTCAGAAATGAGGGTCTGTAGTTGGCAGTGGTATACACCCTGTACAAGTTGGGACTCTTCCTTCTATGTGCTCACCTATGACTTTTAAAAGGTAAAGACAGTTCTGTCCATAGAAAACTATGGATGCATCACTTTCAGCACAAAGTACCTAGGATGCGTCTAAATCACAAGCATAAACAGCTGCAGGGAAGTTGATGAATCAGTTCCTTACGCGCAGAGAAGGTGATATATCAGTTCCAGGGGTGGTGATGCGTTGGTTCCTTACTGGAGAGGAAGTGATGCATCGGTTTCTAACTGTGCAGGGAGGTGGTGTGTCGGTTTCTTACTACATCCCCAGAGTTGTTAAAGGGTGCGATGCTTAGAAAATCCGTATGCGCTGGAGGTGATGTGGTGATGGCAAGCCAGGTGCTGTGTCCATTTCTCCAGCCACCGACCAGCGATCCATTGATTTTTCATGCCCCCCAGCAGGGCCTTGCGTCGGTGGTCTTCAATGCCAGAGATCTGTGTACAGGACCAGGGCCGGACTGGGAACAGAAACCGGCCCTGGCAAACTGCTCAGCCGCCCCCCCTCTGGGGTGAGGGGGAGTGCAGCCAAGCAGTTTGCGAGTGCTGGTTTCGGCCGATTTTGTTACTGGGGGCTGCGATTGCTGACCCCCGGTAACAAAAACGGCCCCCCAGGAGCCTAAAACCGCCCCCACCGAAGCGGCCTACCAGGGAAACTCTCGGTGCCCGCTATTGCCAGTCCGGCCCTGCACAGGACTCGACGTGCGGAAGTATGCATCGGAAAATTCAGCAGCAAGGAGGGCGAAGCATTGATTTCCTTCAGAACTTTAGTTCTTGGCAGCTTCCTGTAGCAGGATCAACCTCCAGAGGCCCAGAACTGGAATATGCACCTCCTGGCAGTCAGAACTCTCAGCAGTGGAGTTCCCGGAAGCTGTGGGTGAAGTCTTGGTACCCCATTTTCCCATTGTAGTCTTTGTTTTTAAGAGTGTCTGAGCTCAGTAAAACCAGTTCTGTCCTCCCTGGTCCAGCTTCATTCCAGGAGGTGGAGACAGCATTGTGCAGAGCAGACACAGCCTATTCAGGTGCTAGTGAAAACTCCTCTTACCATTCTAGATGCAGAAAGGTCTATTCCACTTGGCTCTGAGTCACCCAGGAAAGGCATGACACACCTCAACCCCCTTTGTGACTGTCTAGAGTGAATTTACAGCCTCAGCTTCTGTCAATCTTAAACCAGATGGTGAATACACAAACAGGCAGAAGCACACAGAATGGTAAAGCAAGAAAATGCCCAATTTCTAAAAGTTGCATTTTCAAACTCACAATTTAAAAACCACCTCTACAAAAAGGTGTGTTATTACATTTTGAGTTCAGAGAGTCTAAACTCCATTTCTCTATCTAGTCCCAATGGAGAGTTACACTTGTAAGATGTTACAAGGCAGCTCCCATGTTAACCTATGAGACAGGCAGCCTTTCAATAGTGCAAAACAAAATGCACAGTATTTCACTACCAGGACATGTAAAACACACCACAGCATGTCCTACCTTTAATATACACAGCACCCTGCCCACAAGGCTATCTTGGGCCTACTTTAGGGGTGTTTTACGTGTAAGAAAAGGGAAGGAGAGGGCCTGGCAAGTGGGTGAATTTGTCAGAGTGACATGGCAGTTAAAAACTGTGTGATACCAAATGGGATGATGGACGGAGCGTTTGAGCAAATCAAACACTCACCCCCAGTCAACTGATCTGGGTTTAATCCATCATCATTCTTTAGCTCACTCCACCACCCCAGTTCAGACATGGCCATATGCAAATCAGTCTGACCCTGTGCATCATGGAAACAGTCCAGCCCGAACTGCCAAGCCATTTCTTCCCTGGACCAGAAACAAGCATCCTGGGACCGGTTTCGGGTTCATAACCATCATCAGCCAGGCTATCTTGAATCCAGTGGCAAAGTGAGCAAGGGACCCACGTCTGGGAATACCCTGCCAATTTAGGGCGAACAAAGCGATACCAAAGGGGATTATGGACGGTATGCCCAGATGTGGGTCCCTTGCTCACTTTGCCACTGGATTCAAGATAGCCTGGCTGATTAGGGTGATGAACCCGGTGAAACCCCGAAACCAGTCCTAGGATGCTTGTTTCTGGTCCAGGGAGGACCTGGCTTGGCAGTTTGGGCTGGACTGTTCCCATGAGGCACAGGGTCAAGACTGATTTGCATATGGCCAGGTCTAAACTGGGGTGGAATGGTGAGCAAAAGAATGATGGATTTAACCCAGATCTCTTGACTGGGGGTGGATGTTTTGATTTGTTCTGCATTCCGTCCATCAATTGTGTGTCTTTTAGTTAAAAACTGTGTGGCAGGTCTGAGACACCTTGGAAATACTACTTATGTGCGTGGCTCAATCAGTGCTGTAGGCCCAATAATGTTGCAGAGATTCTGCAAAGTCACAGAACTATGCTGGGGACCATATAACCTTAGAAGGCTGGGACTGAGTCATCCTACCACCTTAGTACCCATGAGCCTGGGACCCACTAGCTATAGTGTCTCACTTGCCCTCATACTAACTCACAGAGGAACAAGAGATTAGACAACCCAGGACACAACACTCCCGACCCTCTCAGGAATCGCAGAGACAGGTCGCACCCTTTCGCTCTCACACTTGTACTTGTCCACAATAAGATCTAACAGAGACACAAGAAATTTTTAAAATATTTATTTTAACTGTTGTGCACTAGTATGCTGTATACGTGCCACAATAAGTAAGAAGATGTCTAACACAAATACTGTTGGCATTGTAAGTAATCCATAAATCATAAAAGGAGCTGTCATGGTATTAGCCAGGGTAAACTAACCCACCTCCCCTTCTACAGAAGCAAGGAGATTATATATCAGAAGATCTCTGGGTGCATGCAGCAGAACCTGTACCTTAGCATGCACAGATGAAAGTTCTACATCTCAGGAGTAGTCGTGGTCTCTTCTCTGAAAAATCTCTCTCCAAGTGTGTCTTTGCATATCTGTGAATACCAATATGACAAAGAGTAAGTGTTCCCAAACAACAGCTGCATTCGTGTGTATTGTCTAGGTGCTAGAGCCTGACCAACACAGAATGACAAGGGGCATAGTCGTTTGACCTTGTCTGCGGTGTTCAGACTAAATCCCAACATGCTCATGCTGACCTTTGCCATTGAGACTCCCGGGGCGGCTGCCTTCGGTAGTGAGCTTCTCGTGGTAGCTCTTAGCTAACTTGCTTATTTGCACAAATTGCGCGCTGTTTTAATACCATTTTAATACCTTTTTTAACCTTTTGTATTGTGTATCTGTTTACTGTGTCAAGGCTTCTATTGCACACTGTCCCTTCTCTCCTGAGGCGAAAAGCCGGGAGATATTTTTTGCTGAACTCTCTCTCTTTCTGGCTGGGGATCTCGGCTCTTACCTTTGGGGCTGTGGAGTAATCTGCTGTTGCTCTGGGGGTCTCTCCGCTGTTCCCCCGCCTTCCTCCTGCAGCGCTGTCCTGGCGTCCCTCTCACTGCAGATTCGAGCAGCGGGTCGGACGCTCGCACCGCAGCCATCTTTGGTGAGGCAGGCTTGCTAGTCGGCGGACTAGGCTTGCTGCCTCACGGGCGGGAAGTATAAAGTAAGCTTCCTCGCCGCACTCAGATCAGACCTTTGCCATTGAGACTCCCGTGGTGGCTGCCTTCGGTAGTGAGCTTCTCGTGGTAGCTCGTAGCTAACTTGCTTATTTGCACAAATTGCGCGCTGTTTTAATACCATTTAAATACCTTTTTTAACCTTTTGTATTGTGTATCTGTTTACTGTGTCAAGGCTTCTATTGCACACTGTCCCTTCTCTCCTGAGGCGAAAAGCCGGGAGATATTTTTGCTGAACTCTCTCTCTTTCTGGCTGGGGATCTCGGCTCTTACCTTTGGGGCTGTGGAGTAACCTGCTGTTGCTCTGGGGGTCTCGCCGCTGTTCCCCCGCCTTCCTCCTGCTGCGCTGTCCTGGCATCTGTAGGAAGGTGGATATCTGACTATGGTTACCCCCAACTTTTTGCCTAGTGTCTAGCTGGTTTTTCGACTTAGTTGGCCTGAGATCCTGCCATTCAGGGTCTCAGGCTGTCTGCTCTCTCTTTAAAATGGACTCCATGTACCCTAGGTACATTCCCAATTGCTAAGGATCACCTTATGGGACCCTGTACAGTGTACCCTAGGTACCCAGGGCATAGGTGTACCCTAGGCCTCCCAGGGGCTGCAGCATGTATTATGCCACCCCTGGTCTGGCCTTCCAATCAGACACAACTGGCTGATCACTCAGCTGGGGCAAGATCGTGTAATCACCCCTTGCTTAGATATAGTATGCCTATATCTACCCTTATATATAGACACATGTGTACCTACCAGTCACTCCTATGGCAGGCCTTAACAATCCTGGAGGCAGAGTGCTTGGTAACATGTGAGATGGTGCTCTAGCAGGAGCTGAGCCTGTCTGCAGCTTTCGGAACCATGTCCTTATAGCTCTTCTATGATATAGCCTACCTTATACTCTTAAAGTGCCTTATAATCTTAAACGGTTATGGTAACTATGGTTTGGCTGTATCAAAACATGTTGTGTAAGGTGTCTAACACTTTGGAATAATACCCCCATACCATTTCTGGTGATGAGGATATTATTCCTCCCTTCTAGAGGGAGAGACATGTTAAAATCCTACTTTGCTGTTTAACTCTAACCAAAGCCTCAGCATCACAAAATGGATGCTGCTGCCACAGACACGAGTCTTACCTCCTGCTGCTGGGAGTGATCCCGGCAAGGGAGGCTTGGACAATAGGTTTCCTGCTTGGGGAGGTGCTAGCACCTCCCCAGACAGACTTTAGTGTATTGGGGCAGGGAGGGCTGGAAGGAATGAGACATGCCTGGGGCACACAAGGTGTCCCATGCATAGTCCAGTTCAAACCGGTGCTGGGGCACTCCAGCCCCAGTCCTGGCGCGAAACTGGACAAAGGAAAGGGGGTGTAACCACCCCCCTCCGAGGTCCCACCCATAAGGCGTGACCTAGCAGGTAACCCAGCCCCCCAGATTAGTATAAGAGTGGTAGCTGGGCCCCAGGAGATTAGATTATCCTGAACCTGCAACTTGAACAGAAACTCTGGACCTTCGACATTCGACAAAAGAAGAAGACTGAAGAATCTCCCTTGTGGCCAAGGAGTGGCTACCCTGTGCAAACAGGCACCATCAAGAGACTACCATTTGCTTTGCTGAAGTTCTACGAGGGACCGACTGCAGAGCCCGACCAGAGCCTTGACTTCCAGACTTCTCCGACCCTGATCCACATCCACAGCTGAGCTGAGATCCGTGGAGGCGACGAGAGACGTGGGACCGACTACCTGGGAAAAGTGGCTAGTATCTTCCAGCGCAGCTTCTGAGGCACCCTCGAAGTTGTGCACCGGGGATTGAGAAGCCCCAACCCCAAGCACCATCTGCACCGAAGATCAGCCCCCCACACTCCACGAGTCCTGCGTGGGGCCCTTCTGCATTTTCCTGCTTGCCGCGTCTGTCCGGTTGCTTGCCCGTTGGCTAGTGGACTCTGTGACGACGCATCCCGAAATCTTCACTGCTGGTGTGGCTCCTCCAGACTGGCTCCCGCTTCCCTGCAAAGGAGAAGCACCCCAGACCTTCCTGGTCTGCACCAGAAGCAAGTCCACCGTTCTTCGTGGGTTCCGCTTGCCAAGGCTTGGTGAGTCCTAGTTCAACTTTGACACCGCCGACAGCAAGAGCCTTCATGGGACAGCTCGCCTCCTGGTCCTGGTCATCCTCGACGTCTCCTGGTCCCCGTGGCTGCAGCGACAAGCTTCACCTTCACCTGCAATCTTCACGACATCGCCTGGTTCCTTCCTGGTTCCACGTGGTCACTGGCTAGTGACCTTGACTCTGTCCCTTCTGCTTGCAGGTCTCATCTCTTCTTGATCCCAGCCTTGGGATCCACCGGACACTCTTCACTGACTGCCTGTCAGCAACTTTCCTTCAGGCATCCATAGAAGTCCACGACGAAACCCGACGCAAGTTCACACCTATGCACCCGCAGCCCGTGGGCTAGGTAACTTGGGTACTTCGGTGCTCACAAGGGTAGTGACTATCCTAGGGTCTAGTTTCCGAGTCTCGACTCTCTAGCTGCTTCAGAAGTGTCCTTAAACTGTTAATTTCTAACTGCTAGTAATTCTATCGACTTTTACGCATTACGCGTGAGTGTTTCCACTCTGCACCTGAATCCCGTGGGCCTCCCACTTCCTAACTGTTGCTAGTGTAGTGTAGCCCCAGCGATTCCCTAGGCCTAGGCCTATCCTATTTCCGTGACAGTGGTCCTTATACCACTTTCTTAGTATATGGTTTGCGTGGCCCCTAGGGCCTAACTGTATTACTTACCTGTGTGACTTAATGTATGCTTAAATAAGACTGTGTTGTACTTACCTCTAATCTCATAAAGAGTGCTGAGGGTTTGTCTAGAATAAATACACTTTATTTTATATATATATATCTGTTGTGGTGTCCTTTCATTTGGTATTCAAGGGATTATATATGGTATCACAGCTGGCTTCACATGCCATTCAGAGTTTAGCCTAAGACTGCTCTTGTCCATGCTACCACTAGGATAGCTGGTCTATAAGGTTGACTTTACAACCAATCACCATAAGGGTTGTTTGGACTGATATAAGGTGTACACTAGAACTAGTGACATCATACATCAGGCCAACTTCTCACATTGGTGAGCAGCGGTTGGGATTTGAGCTTGCTGTTGTAATACCATTGTAATCTTGAGATACTAAATTGAAAGATCACACAGATATTGTTTAGGTACATATAACATAGATTATAATACTTAAGTCCTACTGGACTTAGTGGTTGTAGGTTGAAGGGAGTAACACACCCTGACTACAACTACCAGAGAGGTTTAGTAGAAACAACTAGTGTAGGTAGGTGCACACACCACACCCTCACTAGAATCATGTCCCTGAATGGAGATCACACTGATACTCCCTCAGGAGAGGAGAATCCTGGACAGATTCCCTCTAGATATGATGCATTCACACATGAGACAACTGTGTACCTCCAGGAAATTAAAACAGGGTTCCAACCCTACCCTTAGACAGCTAGTGGAGCTTCTGGAGGCCTATGATGCTGAAAGAGCTGCCAAGTATGGTGCCATAGCTGTAGATAAGGGTCTACCCACCACAGATGAGTCAGATGGGACTTCAGATGAAGAGGTAGACAGCCAGGGCCAAGTAGGAAGACTTAGCCAGGCTAACCTAAGCTTACATGGGAGTTTGCATGGGGTCCCCCCATACAGACCCCCAAGTGGGCTTACCCAGAGAAGCAGGAGAGACAGATCCCCTTCAAGGGAATCCATCCACTCCCATGTCTTTAGCATCTCTAATGCTTCCTCTCACACGGGAATGACTTCCCCTGAGAGAAAGGAGCATGAAGCCAGAATGAGGGAAGCTAATCTGAGGATTCAGAGGGAAGAACTTGCCCTTGCCAAGGAGAAGCTTGCTCTGGCTAGAGAGCAAAAATTGTGTGGGTCAGAACCCACTGGTGGCAGCAACATTCCTAGAGATAGGGATAGGTCTTATGACCATAGAAACCTAAGCAAGATAGTCCCCCCATATCAGAATGGGGATGACATCCACAAGTGGATGACTGCTTTGGAGAGGGCCTGCAAAGTACAGCAGGTACCCCAGAGTAAGTGGGCAGCTATCTTGTGGCTCTCCTTTTCTGACAAAGGTAGAGACAAGCTCCTCACAGTCAGTGATGAGGATGCTAACAATTACAAAGTCCTGACGAGTGCTCTGATAGATGGGTTTGGCTTAACCACTGAGCAATATAGATTGTTGTTCAGAGACACCCAGAAGACACAGACACAGGACTGGTCTGATTTTGTGGATTGTGCCACTAAGGCTTTGGAAGGTTGGTTAACTGGCAGCAAGGTGCAGGACTATACAGGATTGTACAACTTGATTATGAGGGAGCAGATCCTTAGTAATTGTCAGAACCAGCTTCTCCATCAACACCTGGTAGACTCAGATTTGACCTCTCCCCAAGAATTGGGAAAGAGGGCAGATAAATGGGTCAGGACCAGGATTAGGCCTAAAAATCAGGGTGGTGACCAAAAGAAAGATACCACCAAGCCTCAAGAGAAGGGTGGGGATAAAGCAAAAGAGAAATCTTCCTCAGGGCCCCAAAACTCCACACAGAGTGGTGGGTCCCAAGCTCCCTCCTCTACCACAGTTAAAAAGCCTTACTGCCATGAGTGTAGAACTCCTGGGCATTGGAAAACTGACAGCAGTTGCCCAAAGGCTAAAAACAAAACTGTTCCTCCAACTACTCCTGTCACACCACCTATTACTGTCAGCAGTAATCCTCCAGGTGGTGGGAGTGCCCCCCAAAATTTGGTTGGGTTTTCTTGGGGAACACAGGGGGACCCTGGCTTAGCCAATTCCCCTACAGCAGCTACTCCGGTCTGTGATGGTGGCATGGGGTTTGCCAACTTCACTGCCTGTCCCAACACTTTGGGTAGGTACAGACAGGAGCCCTACATCAATGGTAGAAAAGCTGAGGCCTACAGAGACACTGGAGCTAGCATCACTATGGTGGCCCATAGGCTAGTTCCCTCTGAGCAGCTTTTGCCTGGTTTCTCATACCAGGTAACTAACATTGATGGCAAACAGAACAGTCATCCCATGGCAGAGGTATGTCTCAGCTGGGGAGGTGTCACTGGCCCTAAAAGGGTGGCAGTGTCTCCAACCTTGCCTGTGGACTGCTTACTGGGGAATGACTTAGAACTCTCAGCTTGGGCTGGAGTTGAACAAGACACCCATTCTAAAATGGTAGGCCTTTCACAAAAGGGTAGTGGGGTTGTGCCAGCCACAACCCCTGTCCAAGTAGATTTCCTCCCTGAAAAGGTTGGAAGGGCAGTGGTAGCCACAGCCCAGGCAAAGACAGACTTTCCTGTAGAGATTGGCAGAGCTGTGACAGTCACAGCTCAAACCCAAACTGAGTGCCTCCCTGAAAAGGTTACAACAAACAAATGATGGACGGAATGCTGACAATGCAGACATTCTCCCCCAATCAAGAGATCTGGGTTAAATCCATCGTTCTTTTGCCCACTACACCACCCCAGTTTAGACATGGCCATATGCAAATCAGTCTTGACCCTGTGCCTCATGGGAACAGTCCAGCCCGAACTGCCAAGCCATGTCTTCCCTGGACCGGAATCAAGCATCCTAGGATCGGTTTCTGGCTATCAGCCGTCATCAGCCAGGATAGCTTGATTCCAGTGGCGTAGTGAGCACGGGTCCCACGTCTGGGAATACCCATCCCACTTAGGGCGCAAAGCGTTACAACAAACAAATGATGGACGGAATGTTGACAATGCAGACATTCTCCCCCAGTCAAGAGATCTGGGTTAAATCCATCGTTCTTTTGCCCACTACACCACCCCAGTTTAGACATGGCCATATGCAAATCAGTCTTGACCCTGTGCCTCATGGGAACAGTCCAGCCCGAACTGCCAAGCCATGTCTTCCCTGGACCGGAATCAAGCATCCTAGGACCGGTTTCTGGCTATCAGCCGTCATCAGCCAGGATAGCTGGATTCCAGTGGCGTAGTGAGCACGGGTCCCACGTCTGGGAATACCCATCCCACTTAGGGCGCAAAGCGTTACAACAAACAAATGATGGACGGAATGCTGACAATGCAGACATTCTCCCCCAGTCAAGAGATCTGGGTTAAATCCATCGTTCTTTTGCCCACTACACCACCCCAGTTTAGACATGGCCATATGCAAATCAGTCTTGACCCTGTGCTTCATGGGAACAGTCCAGCCCGAACTGCCAAGCCATGTCTTCCCTGGACCGGAATCAAGCATCCTAGGACCGGTTTCTGGCTATCAGCCGTCATCAGCCAGGATAGCTTGATTCCAGTGGCGTAGTGAGCACGGGTCCCACGTCTGGGAATACCCATCCCACTTAGGGCGCAAAGCGTTACAACAAACAAATGATGGACGGAATGTTGACAATGCAGACATTCTCCCCCAGTCAAGAGATCTGGGTTAAATCCATCGTTCTTTTGCCCACTACACCACCCCAGTTTAGACATGGCCATATGCAAATCAGTCTTGACCCTGTGCCTCTGTCCATCATTTGTTTGTTGTAACGCTTTTCGCCCTAAGTGGGATGGGTATTCCCAGACGTGGGACCCGTGCTCACTACGCCACTGGAGTCAAGCTATCCTGGCTGATGGCCAGAAACCGGTCCTAGGATGCTTGATTCCGGTCCAAGGAAGACATGGCTTGGCAGTTCGGGCTGGACTGTTCCCATGAGGCACAGGGTCAAGACTGATTTGCATATGGCCATGTCTAAACTGGGGTGGTGTAGTGGGCAAAAGAACGATGGATTTAACCCAGATCTCTTGACTGGGGGAGAATGTCTGCATTGTCAGCATTCCGTCCATCATTTGTTTGTTGTAACGCTTTTCGCCCTAAGTGGGATGGGTATTCCCAGACGTGGGACCCGTGCTCACTACGCCACTGGAGTCAAGCTATCCTGGCTGATGACGGCTGATAGCCAGAAACCGGTCCTAGGATGCTTGATTCCGGTCCAGGGAAGACATGGCTTGGCAGTTCGGGCTGGACTGTTCCCATGAGGCACAGGGTCAAGACTGATTTGCATATGGCCATGTCTAAACTGGGGTGGTGTAGTGGGCAAAAGAACGATGGATTTAACCCAGATCTCTTGACTGGGGGAGAATGTCTGCATTGTCAGCATTCCGTCCATCATTTGTTTGTTGTAACGCTTTTCGCCCTAAGTGGGATGGGTATTCCCAGACGTGGGACCCGTGCTCACTACGCCACTGGAGTCAAGCTATCCTGGCTGATGACGGCTGATAGCCAGAAACCGGTCCTAGGATGCTTGATTCCGGTCCAGGGAAGACATGGCTTGGCAGTTCGGGCTGGACTGTTCCCATGAGGCACAGGGTCAAGACTGATTTGCATATGGCCATGTCTAAACTGGGGTGGTGTAGTGGGCAAAAGAACGATGGATTTAACCCAGATCTCTTGACTGGGGGAGAATGTCTGCATTGTCAGCATTCCGTCCATCATTTGTTTGTTGTAACGCTTTTCGCCCTAAGTGGGATGGGTATTCCCAGACGTGGGACCCGTGCTCACTACGCCACTGGAGTCAAGCTATCCTGGCTGATAGCCAGAAACCGGTCCTAGGATGCTTGATTCCGGTCCAAGGAAGACATGGCTTGGCAGTTCGGGCTGGACTGTTCCCATGAGGCACAGGGTCAAGACTGATTTGCATATGGCCATGTCTAAACTGGGGTGGTGTAGTGGGCAAAAGAACGATGGATTTAACCCAGATCTCTTGACTGGGGGAGAATGTCTGCATTGTCAGCATTCCGTCCATCATTTGTTTGTTGTAACGCTTTTCGCCCTAAGTGGGATGGGTATTCCCAGACGTGGGACCCGTGCTCACTACGCCACTGGAGTCAAGCTATCCTGGCTGATGACGGCTGATAGCCAGAAACCGGTCCTAGGATGCTTGATTCCGGTCCAGGGAAGACATGGCTTGGCAGTTCGGGCTGGACTGTTCCCATGAGGCACAGGGTCAAGACTGATTTGCATATGGCCATGTCTAAACTGGGGTGGTGTAGTGGGCAAAAGAACGATGGATTTAACCCAGATCTCTTGACTGGGGGAGAATGTCTGCATTGTCAGCATTCCGTCCATAATTTGTTTGTTGTAACGCTTTTCGCCCTAAGTGGGATGGGTATTCCCAGACGTGGGACCCGTGCTCACTACGCCACTGGAGTCAAGCTATCCTGGCTGATGACGGCTGATAGCCAGAAACCGGTCCTAGGATGCTTGATTCCGGTCCAGGGAAGACATGGCTTGGCAGTTCGGGCTGGAGTGTTCCCATGAGGCACAGGGTCAAGACTGATTTGCATATGGCCATGTCTAAACTGGGGTGGTGTAGTGGGCAAAAGAACGATGGATTTAACCCAGATCTCTTGACTGGGGGAGAATGTCTGCATTGTCAGCATTCCGTCCATCATTTGTTTGTTGTAACGCTTTTCGCCCTAAGTGGGATGGGTATTCCCAGACGTGGGACCCGTGCTCACTACGCCACTGGAGTCAAGCTATCCTGGCTGATGACGGCTGATAGCCAGAAACCGGTCCTAGGATGCTTGATTCCGGTCCAGGGAAGACATGGCTTGGCAGTTCGGGCTGGACTGTTCCCATGAGGCACAGGGTCAAGACTGATTTGCATATGGCCATGTCTAAACTGGGGTGGTGTAGTGGGCAAAAGAACGATGGATTTAACCCAGATCTCTTGACTGGGGGAGAATGTCTGCATTGTCAGCATTCCGTCCATCATTTGTTTGTTGTATCCCTGAAAAGGTTGGCAAGGCTGTAATGGTCTCAGCCCATACTCAGACTGACATAGGTGTATTGAAGCCTGAAACTATGGATCACTCCACACAAACAGAGATTAGTGGGGAGGAAGAAAAGTCTCCCTCTCCCCAGACATTAGGAAAAGGTCAGCCTCCTCAGGGATCTGACCTCACCCCTTGTGAAGGAACTGCCCCAGAGGTAGCCAGGCCTGGCCTGGCAGAGCCTCTGATGTCAGTGGCCCCTTCCAAGGTGGGACCCAGTCTGGTGCAGGTAGCCTGCCTCTCTCTACCCTGCCTCAGTCAGCCCAGGGCTGCAGAGGTCAGGGAGGCCAGTGGACCCCAAGAGGGCCCCTGTCCACCAGAACCCCCCCCCATCAAAAGAATGAGGATTGCCTGGCTAGTAGCCCTAGCCAGGTGATGGTTAAAAACATTCCTGAGAGATCTCCTTTACAGGTAGTCAGGGACCTCCCCCAGAGGGATTCTGTTGGGCACAGGCAAACATGGGACCTTAGGGCCCCAAACCTGACATGTCCCTCCAGTAAGCCCACAAAAGGGACCCAGCCTCCAGCTTTAGGTAGCCAGAGGCTGACCCTGAGAGCACAGTGCAACTCAGTGAAAGAAAGAAAGGCATCCATGGTGGAGGATGATTGGAGGAAGCTGAGGCCTCACTTTGAGGACACTCACTTCAGTACTCCATCTCAACACCAGCCTTTTACTTTGCAAAGACACACCAAAGGTAGAGATTCCCTATGGTGGAGACCCTATGATACCTTTAGGATGAGGGATTGCTTAGTGGACCATGAGACAGGGGGTAACCATTCCAGTGCTGGTTCTTCCTTATATGGCCACTTAGGCAATAGAGGCTTACCTTGTCAAGGCCAGCCTTATCTCCTTTCGTTTGGGGGGGGGGGGGTTGTGTAGGAAGGTGGATATCTAACTATGGTTACCCCCAACTTTTTGCCTAGTGTCTAGCTGGTTTTTCGACTTAGTTGGCCTGAGATCCTGCCATTCAGGGTCTCAGGCTGTCTGCTCTCTCTTTAAAATGGACTCCATGTACCCTAGGTACATTCCCAATTGGTAAGGATCACCTTATGGGACCCTGTACAGTGTACACTAGGTACCCAGGGCATAGGTATACCCTAGGCCTCCCAGGGGCTGCAGCATGTATTATGCCACCCCTGGTCTGGCCTTCCAATCAGACACAACTGGCTGATCACTCAGCTGGGGCAAGGTTGTGTAATCACCCCTTGCTTAGATATAGTATGCCTATATCTACCCTTATATATAGACACATGTGTACCTATCAGTCACTCCTATGGCAGGCCTTAACAATCCTGGAGGCAGAGTGCTTGGTAACATGTGAGATGGTGCTCTAGCATGAGCTGAGCCTGTCTGCAGCTTTCGGAACCATGTCCTTATAGCTGTTCTATGATATAGCCTACCTTATACTCTTAAAGTGCCTTATAATCTTAAACGGTTATGGTAACTATGGTTTGGCTGTATCAAAACATGTCGTGTAAGGTGTCTAACACTTTGGAATAATACCCCCATACCATTTCTGGTGATGAGGATATTATTCCTCCCTTCTAGAGGGAGAGACATGTTAAAATCCTACTTTGCTGTTTAACTCTAACCAAAGCCTCAGCATCACAAAATGGATGCTGCTGCCACAGACACGAGTCTTACCTCCTGCTGCTGGGAGTGATCCCGGCAAGGGAGGCTTGGACAATAGGTTTCCTGCTTGGGGAGGTGCTAGCACCTCCCCAGACAGACTTTAGTGTATTGGGGCAGGGAGGGCTGAAAGGAATGAGACAGTTCCTGAGGCGGAAGCCGGGAACTGGAGGTACTCTGTTCTTTTAAAATTTCTCTGTGTGGTGTCACAATTTGATCACTTGTATTTTAAAGACCTAAGCCTCATACCTCACTCAGCGCTCACGCACAGCTGATGGAAATAGCTGCTTCGCGCCCTTCCTGGCTCTTCTAGCCTGCCGCCGCCATCACCACCGGCGTGCACGCTGACTCCGCCCCTTTCTGAGGCCACGCCCCCCGCTCAGTGTATATAAACAGCCGATTCTCGAGCTGCAACCGGAAACCTTTTGACCCAGTTCCTGAGGCGGAAGCCGGGAACTGGAGGTACTCTGTTCTTTTAAAATTTCTCTGTGTGGTGTCACAATTTGATCACTTGTATTTTAAAGACCTAAGCCTCATACCTCACTCAGCGCTCAGGCACAGCTGATGGAAATAGCTGCTTCGCGCCCTTCCTGGCTCTTCTAGCCTGCCGCCGCCATCACCACCGGCGTGCACGCTGACTCCGCCCCTTTCTGAGGCCACACCCCCCTTGGTCTCCCATAAATGTGCCTATACAAGACGCGCAGCGGACGAGCGCAGCGGACGAGCGCAGCGGGAGCGCCGTTTGCGCGCCGAAGGCGCGCCTAAGGCAAGCCCGTCTGCGCCCGTCCGCGACAAGACCGCGACAGGCGCAGGAAACTCTGCCCATTTCACCTCCCACATCTCCTACCATTCTAACGACCTCCTTCAACTACAGGTCACTAAGCAGTGTCCATGTATACTCGACCCAGCCGCACTTTCAGGCCCAGTCAGTTGCAAACACTGCCACTGGTCCACCGGGCTCTATTTAACAGTTCCACCGGCCAATATGCCTCAGGCCCCTCGGCCCCCCTTCAAAGGCGGCCTGATCAACGCGCGCTCCATGTGCAAACACAACCAAGATATACACGATCTTATCTTGGAGTCCGACCTCGACTGCCTCATGATAACTGAGACATGGCTAACAGCAGACAGTAACCCTGATATTGCTGTCGCTCTTCCCCTGGGCTACTCACTCTTCAGGGAAGACTGAGCCAAGGGCCGTGGCGGAGGTGTTGCAATCATTCTCAAAGACACCTTCTCCTGCCACACCTTTAGTCTAGAGTCCCTAAAAAAGACTGAAGGACTAGGCTTCTCCATTAAACTAAACGACCATACTTCGTTCTCAGGCGGACTCATTTATCGCCCACCCGGCAACGCATCTGAGTTCCTCGACTCACTGCACGACTCTTTAGGACAACTTTCACTCAGATACCCTTTCTTCACCCTCCTTGGTGATTTTAACCTCCATCTAGAATCGACAACAGACATTCATACCATCAATTTCGTTCAAACCCTCGATATATTCAATTTTAAGCAATTTGTCACCTCACCCACCCACTCCCTAGGTCATACCCTCGATGGAGTCTGCACAAACTTCTCTCTCTTGACCACACTATCGCCCTTGCCCCAGATCTGGTCTGATCACTTCTTGATCCCATTTCACATCCTGAACGAAAACCTATCCAACCGCAACAAATCTGTTTCCCTCCCCGCCAATCACATCAATTGGAAAAAGGTCCAGGATAACATTACTCTCAATCCGTCAATACAAACTCAAGCACCCACCCTCTCCGGTAATATTGATACCGACGCCGATCTTTTTCACAACTGGATCACCCAAGAAATAAAATCCAGAATCCCGCCCTCCCGCCCCCGCACCTCCCGGGGCAAAACTAAACCCAATGCCCCCTGGTTTACACCAGAACTCGCTAATGCACATCTGCTTTGTAAAAAGGCAGAAAGAAAATGGCGGAAGGCCTACGAGGTTACTTATCGTACCTCTTATATCGCAACTAGGAAAAACTACCTTTCGGAAATCAAACTGGCAAAGAAAAACTACTACATCAACGCCATAAAAAACGCAGGCCAAAAACAAAAGGCGCTGTTTGCGATAGTCAAATCATTTACGCAACCCAAGGCTCTTTTGCCTGAAATCCCCCCCTCCCAGAAATTCTGCGATCAAATTTCTGACTTCTTCGAGGAAAAAATTGCCTCAATCCAGATCAACTTTCCCCCCCCCCCGCCACTCTCCCAGTGCCCCCCCCACTGGTCCCCCAAAGCTGTACGCTAAGTCGCTTCTCCCCTATCACTCTTGAGCAGTCGAAAAAAGCCATCCTGGCCTGTAAATCGGGCTCCCCGTCTGATCCTTGTCCTCCCAAGATACTTCACCAACTAATCGACGAGGTTAACCCGACCATCAACAACCTAATCAACTCCTCGCTTAGCTCAGGCACAGTTCCTAGCCGCTGGAAAAAAGGAATCGTCAAACCCCTTATGAAGAAGGCGAATAAACCCCCGACGGATCTCACCAACCTCTGCCCAATCTCGTTACTCCCGGCCTTGGGAAATATCACGGAACATCTAGTCCACAATGAACTGAAACACTATCTAGATGAAAACAACCTTCTCCATCCTCAACAATCCGGATTCCGCCCCAAGCACTCGACAGAAACCGCTCTCATTGAACTGTCTGACACTATAAAAACCCTGCAAGATCAGAGAAAAAACTCCATCCTCATCCTTCTCGACCTTACGGCGGCGTTTGATACCGTCTCCCACACCATCCTTATCAGCAGACTCTGGGACATCGGCATCTCTCACTCTGCCCTATCCTGGATCTCGTCTTTTCTCTCCGACCGTTCCCAAACCGTTTCTTTGGGTTCATTTCACTCCAAAGACAAACTTGTCTCCTCAGGTGTCCCGCAAGGCTCCATCCTGAGCCCTCTCCTTTTTAACGTTTACCTCATTCCCCTCCTTAATCTAATAGAATCATTCGGCATACCTGTTACCTCCTATGCCGATGACACTCAGCTCATTGTGCCATTGGACAAACTATCTACCAAAGCTGAACTCAACCTAAAACACTGCCTGACTGAAGTATTTCGATGGATGGACAATAACCACCTGAAATGCAATTCGAGCAAAACGGAGATCCTTCCGATCGGTACAAATATCTCCTTTTGTCCAGCACTTTGGTGGCCGGACAATTCTGTTGCCCCCCCCCCCAGACAGTTTCGTCGGCCAGGAACCTCGGCGTTACCTTTGACTCCGACCTCTCCTTCGATCAGCATGCCAGAACCGTCGCAGGCAAATGCTTTGGAATGATCAGATCCATGAGAAAGTTCTTTGACTTTCTTCCCATCGATGCCAGAAAGACGGTGACAGTAGCACTCATAATCTCGCGACTGGACTACTGCAACGGCTTGCTCGCAGGAGCCAAAAAGAACACCATCCAAAAACTGCAGAGCGTACTACACACAGCCGCCCGTCTTGTCCTGGGCCTTCCCCGCAGATCCTCTATTTCTGCAGCACTTCGTTCACTTCACTGGCTCCCCCTTCACAAAAGGATTCTCTTCAAGATCCTGATTATAGCCTTTCGTGCCTACAACAAAACAGGCCCTAAATACCTCACCAAACGCTTCCCCCACTACCTGCCCAGCCGTCACCTTCGCTCAACCAACGACAACCTCATTCTTCTCCCCAAATACAATCTGAAAACGAAGGGTGAGAAGACCCTCAGCTTCCTTGCAACCAAAGCCTGGAACAAACTACCCAAAACCCTCAGACAACAAACCCAGGAAAAACCTTTTCGAAAACTGCTAAAGACCTGGATCTTTAATCTCCCGGACGATCACTCCAAAGCTTCCATCTAATCTTCTTGGACTGGCTCACTTAGGTTCCCTAGCGCCAAGATGCTCCCTCCGGAGCGAACGTCGCGCTCTATAAATACCCCACAAAATACAAATACAAATGAGACATGCCTGGGGCACACAAGGTGTCCCATGCATAGTCCAGTTCAAACCGGTGCTGGGGCACTCCAGCCCCAGTCCTGGCGTGAAACTGGACAAAGGAAAGGGGGTGTAACCACCCCCCTCCCAGGTCCCACCCATAAGGTGTGACCTAGCAGGTAACCCAGCCCCCCAGATTAGTATAAGAGTGGTAGCTGGGCCCCAGGAGATTAGATTATCCTGAACCTGCAACTTGAACAGAAACTCTGGACCTTCGACATTCGACGAAAGAAGAAGACTGAAGAATCTCCCTTGTGGCCAAGGAGTGGCTACCCTGTGCAAACAGGCACCATCAAGAGACTACCATTTGCTTTGCTGAAGTTCTACGAGGGACCGACTGCAGAGCCCGACCAGAGCCTTGACTTCCAGACTTCTCCGACCCTGATCCACATCCACAGCCGAGCTGAGATCCGTGGAGGCGACGAAGGACGTGGGACCGGCTACCTGGGAAAAGTGGCTAGTATCTTCCAGCGCAGCTTCTGAGGCACCCTCGAAGTTGTGCACCGGGGATTGAGAAGCCCCAACCCCAAGCACCATCTGCACCGAAGATCAGCCCCCCACACTCCACGAGTCCTGCGTGGGGTCCTTCTGCATTTTCCTGCTTGCCGCGTCTGTCCGGTTGCTTGCCCGTTGGCTAGTGGCCTCTGTGACGACGCATTCCGAAATCTTCACTGCTGGTTTGGCTCCTCCAGACTGGCTCCCGCTTCCCTGCAAAGGAGAAGCACCCCAGACCTTCCTGGTCTGCACCAGAAGCAAGTTCACCGTTCTTCGTGGGTTCCGCTTGCCAAGGCTTGGTGAGTCCTAGTTCAACTTTAACACCGCCGACAGCAAGAGCCTTCATGGGACAGCTCGCCTCCTGGTCCTGGTCATCCTCGACGTCTCCTGGTCCCCGTGGCTGCAGCGACAAGCTTCACCTTCACCTGCAATCTTCACGACATCGCCTGGTTCCTTCCTGGTTCCACGTGGTCACTGGCTAGTGACCTTGACTCTGTCCCTTCTGCTTGCAGGTCTCATCTCTTCTTGATCCCAGCCTTGGGATCCACCGGACACTCTTCACTGACTGCCTGTCAGCAACTTTCCTTCAGGCATCCATAGAAGTCCACGACGAAACCAGACGCAAGTTCACACCTATGCACCCGCAGCCCGTGGGCTAGGTAACTTGGGTACTTCGGTGCTCAACAGGGTAGTGACTATCCTAGGGTCTAGTTTCCGAGTCTCGACTCTCTAGCTGCTTCAGAAGTGTCCTTAAACTGTTAATTTCTAACTGCTAGTAATTCTATCGACTTTTACGCATTACGCGTGAGTGTTTCCACTCTGCACCTGAATCCCGTGGGCCTCCCACTTCCTAACTGTTGCTAGTGTAGTGTAGCCCCAGCGATTCCCTAGGCCTAGGCCTATCCTATTTCTGTGACAGTGGTCCTTATACCACTTCCTTAGTATATGGTTTGCGTGGCCCCTAGGGCCTAACTGTATTACTTACCTGTGTGACTTAATGTATGCTTAAATAAGACTGTGTTGTTCTTACCTCTAATCTCATAAAGAGTGCTGAGGGTTTGTCTAGAATAAATACACTTTATTTTATATATATATCTGTTGTGGTGTCCTTTCATTTGGTATTCAAGGGATTATATATGGTATCACAGCTGGCTTCACATGCCATTCAGAGTTTAGCCTAAGACTGCTCTTGTCCATGCTACCACTAGGATAGCTGGTCTATAAGGTTGACTTTACAACCAATCACCATAAGGGTTGTTTGGACTGATATAAGGTGTACACTAGAACTAGTGACATCATACATTAGGCCAACTTCTCACAGCATCCCTCTCACTGCAGATTCGAGCAGCGGGTCGGACGCTCGCACCGCGGCCATCTTTGGTGAGGCAGGCTTGCTAGTCGGCGGACTAGGCTTGCTGCCTCACGGGCAGGAAGTATAAAGTAAGACGGGGATGGCTCCGCGCAGCGGACGCGTTCAGCGGAAGCGCCTTTCCCGCGCCAAAGGAGCGCCTAAGGAAAGCCCGTCTGCGCCCGTCAGCGTCCCGGATGCGGACGGATGCAGTCGGGGCAGGGACTTAGAGAGCCATCGCCACGAGAAAAACATAGAATACTCCGCCCAACAGCTCCTTGCCTTCAGACAACATAGTTACAGCGATGGCAGTGTCCTTGACCCCGCTATTCGGGTTAAACATCATTGCACTGGTTGTGGCTGGTCATTGAGGGGCAGGTCGACGGAAACAGAAGCTGCAAAGTCTAGCCAATACATAATCGCATCTACAGAGCGGGCCTCCGCAGACCGTTTCTTCAGCTGTGCCCTTCTGAACACTCGGTCTATGAGCAAACATGCTCTGGACCTGTTTAACTTTCTTTCCGATTTTAAGCCCGCCTGCTTGTTCCTCACGGAAACATGGCTCGGTGAAGCATCAGGTCCTGATGTAGCAAATGCCCTGCCCACGAACTATTTCATATTAAGGAAAGATCGGAGCATAGGCAAAGGGGGAGGAGTGGCATTGGTGATAGACAGACGCTTCGAGTGTTCCATTATACCAGCTGATGACATTCGCGGGGTTGAAGCACTGGGGTTCTGTCTTACACTCTCTCCCGGTCAATCTTGCGCTGGTTTGTTGGTTTACAGACCCCCAGGCCCTGTTGGATCTTTTAACGAGGAGCTGGACGCAGTGATCTCGGGCATGAGCGTTCAATTTAAGCATTTCATTCTTTTGGGAGATTTTAATGTTCACTTTGACAATACGGATGCGTCAGACACCACTAAAATCTTAGATATTACTACTCCTCTGGGCCTCTCACCCTACGTAACGTTGCCCACTCATAATAAAGCGTTACAACAAACAAATGATGAACGGACTGCTGACAATGCAGACATTCTCCCCCAGTCAAGAGATCTGGGTTAAATCCATCGTTCTTTTGCCCACTACGCCACCCCAGTTTAGACATGGCCATGTGCAAATCAGTCTTGACCCTGTGCCTCATGGGAACAGTCCAGCCCGAACTGCCAAGCCATGTCTTCCCTGGACCGGAATCAAGCATCCTAGGACCGGTTTCTGGCTATCAGCCGTCATCAGCCAGGATAGCTTGACTCCAGTGGCGTAGTGAGCACGGGTCCCACGTCTGGGAATACCCATCCCACTTAGGGCGAAAAGCGTTACAACAAACAAATGATGGACGGAATGCTGACAATGCAGACATTCTCCCCCAGTCAAGAGATCTGGGTTAAATCCATCGTTCTTCGATTCCGGTCCAGGGAAGACATGGCTTGGCAGTTTGGGCTGGACTGTTCCCATGAGGCACAGGGTCAAGACTGATTTGCATATGGCCATGTCTGAACTGGGGTGGCGTAGTGGGCAAAAGAACGATGGATTTAACCCAGATCTCTTGACTGGGGGAGAATGTCTGCATTGTCAGCTTTCCGTCCATCATTTGTTTGTTTTAACACTCATAATAAAGGGCACACATTGGATCAGATTTTCTCCACCTCTTCGGTGACATTTGTGCCCCCCCTTCCGGTGTTATGGTCCGACCACCTTTTGGTGGCTTTTAATATCCAGTCTCAAACCACCACGACTAGCAGAGGTGTGGGATGTCTAGCCCTGCGGTCGCGTCCTTTCCATCTAGTAACCGTGGAAATGATTGATCAGTATCGGCTTACCCACCCCTGCTCTCTCACGGGTGATTTGGAATCGGACCTTTCTCGTTTTCAAGACTGGCTTGTACAGTGCTTGGAGGTTTTAGTCCCGCCAAGGCAGTCGTATAAAAAATCCTCGCGAGCATCGGCCCCATGGTTCACGCATTCGCTCAACTCTAGTAGAAGGCGCTGCAAAAAAGCCGAAAGAGCTTGGCGAGCAAATTACCTGGATCCTCTGAAGGAGGCCTACAGAAGTTGTTCCAATGCCTATCATAAGGAAATTTACCTGGCCAAAAAAGCTCAACGGATTGAGGAGGCCGCTAATACCAGCAAAGAAATCTTTGCAATTGTGAAAGAATTTACATCACCAGTGGCTATCACACCTAGGTGCTCTTTTACGGAACCTTGGGTTCTGCAATTAGCCAGTTTTTTTTGCCAATAAAATTAAGAGCATTCAGGCAACTTTTCCAGCTATTGCAAGGGGGGGGGGGGGGGGGGGGGGAGTGCCTCGCCCTGAAACTAAGGCCGCTGTTTCTGACTCGGTAAAGCCCAGTCTGATGAGTTTTCCACCGATTGCACCCCAAACCTCACTGGAATTTCTCGTTAAAATAAGATCTGGCTCTCCTCTGGACCCCTGTCCCACAAAGTTTTTAGCTAAAATAGCTCATACTATTAACCCGAGGGTTAATCCAATTCTTAACTGCTCATTGCTAACAGGGACTGTGCCGTTTGCCTGGAAACAGGCAATGGTCATTCCTCTTCTGAAGAAACCTTCGTTGGATCGGGCCATCCATGCTAATTATCGATCTATCTCTCTGCTCCCTGCCCTGGCCAAAGTGGCAGAAAAGCATGTTCAGTCTGTCCTTTCACATTTTGTGGAGGCCTACGGCCTTTTGCACCACACCCAATCCGGCTTCCGTGCGAATATGAGCACGGAGACGGCTCTGTTAGAGGCGGTGGAGGCCATCAAGGAAGTTCAGGACTCTGGGGGGGAAGGCACTGCTGGTGCTGCTCGATCTCTCTGCGGCGTTTGACACCGTTCCTCATGACCGCCTACTGGCCCGCCTTACGGAGATTGGTGTGGGAGGAACGGTGTTCAAATGGTTCAAGTCCTTTCTGACCAACCGCCAACAGACAGTCTGGGCCCCTCCATACTCTGCGACAGTGCCGCCTTTGGAAGTGGGAGTTCCTCAAGGATCTATATTAAGTCCGACCCTTTTCAATATCTATATGTCCCCTCTGGCGGCGCTGGTCGAGTCTTTTGGAGCCCAGATTGTTTCTTACGCTGATGACACCCAGCTTCTTTTCACATGCGGTAAAGATATTGATTTCAATGGAGACCGTATTAAGAGCTGTTTGGCTGCGGTCTTTACATGGTTCCAATGTAATCAGCTTAAATGCAACTCAGATAAATCGGAGGTTCTTTTCTTCGGTTGTCCTCCGGATCCCTGTTGGAGGTCTTGGTGGCCTGCCGATATGTTTCCCCCTTCTGATGTGGCCTTGGTGGCTAAAAATCTTGGCGTTAAGATGGACAATTGTCTCACTCGGAAACCACAGATTATGAGCCTAGCTGGTCAATGCTTTGGCATTTTAAAAATGTTAACAAAATTTCTTCCTGTTCTTTCCATCGCCCATAGGAAAATCACGGTGCAGGCCATGATAGGTTCTAGGCTGGACTATGCCAATGTCCTGTATCTGGGTCTCCCGAAGTTCCTTCTTTCACGCCTACAGGTTGTGCAAAACTCGGCCGCTCGGGCTATCTTTGGCCTTAGCCACCGTTCCCATGCCACGGGACTGCTGCAATCTCTGCACTGGCTCCCTATTCAGAGGCGCATTGAATTCAAGGCACTTACCATGGCATCCAAGACTCTTCATGGCACCGGTCCCCTCTATATGAGGAAGAGGATCGGTTTTCATCGGCCTGCCAGAGCCCTGCGTTCTGCGTCATTGTCCCTCACCACGGTCCCGGCAATTAGGCGTGCCCGGATCGGAGGGCGATCTTTTAAATACCTAGCGCCTCAGGCCTGGAATGCCCTCCCACTGGCTCTAAGAAAGTGCGACAACTTGACGACCTTCAGAAAGAAGCTCAAAACATGGCTGTTCAGCCTATAAGGTTTTCCTCCCCGCAGAAGTTTTATGGTCTCGGGTCTGTCAGCGCCGGGACACTCTGCTTGAGTAGCTGAGCGCTTAACAAAACCCATGATAACATAACATAACATAACATAGGGAAAACGACAAAGGGCCTGCACGGGACACATGACACGAGTAGCATTTGATTTACAGGCCCTGGGCACACACAGTGCACTTTACTAGAGACTTACCACTGAATAAAATATGCAAATTATGGAGAAAGAATCATAATCACAATTTACACAGGGAGCACTTGCATTTTGACACTGATTAGCAGTGGCAAAGTGCCCAGAGCTCCTAAACCAGAAAAAACAAAGTTCAACACACACAGAAAAACACAGGAGGCAGGTGCAACCACACTAAGGATGCCAGGTCTATCAGTAACCGATATGCATTTTATATGTATTTTAACTGGAGTACGTATTTATGGCTGCAGGGCTACCCCTCCCCTGCCTATTATCTGTTGCTGTTGTTGCCACTGCATTCCTTGAAACCTCTATAAGTTCCATACATAAGTGTCCCCCGCAATGAATAAGAGGGTGTCTGGCTGCACACTTGGAGTATTCATGATGAAATGTACTATATGCCCAACTGCAAAAAACCCTATTTAATGCCCAGCATGTTCCTCCCAGCCCTGGCTGACCTCTCTGCCCGTTGTTACCACCCCTCCTTGTGTGGGATGCCCTTAAATGGGCTGATATACTCGCTGTAAAGACTTTTGGTGCTGTCATTGTCCAGTTCCCCCATTTACTCTCTGCATCCTCCACCAGATCATTGTCCTGTTCCCTCTATTTTCTCACTGCATACTCCTCCAGATGGGCTCTAAACTACTCATCATAACGCACCCAGGCATACCACCCAAATGTTATGTGAGCTTTCCTCATAGCATCCATATATTTAAACAAAGCCACATACTTATCCAGGCATTTCTTGCAGTAAACACTTGCGTATATGAGAAAATCCACTGTCCAATTTTCAATGGTCAAAAGTACCTTCGGTGATTTAGCCTATTAATTGTCTCCTCCTTTGACCGCTCTTTCGCCCTTACTTCCCTTTACAACAGATTAAACACCACCATGTACTCCCCATTCCAAATCCTATCTTTTGTGGACATCATTGAATGCACCCCCCAAGGGTTTCTTTATTCCCAAATAAGGCATTCTCTAAACTTTAAGCTCTTTGCTCTCCTTCTTATTTGGGTATGTATCCCCTTGTTCCTCCTTCTCCTTACCCTTCTCCTTGTCCGTCTCCTCATTCTCTCCTTTTCCTCTACCTCACTACCATACTTAGGCTTTGCAGCCTGCCCTTCCCCTTTTTGTCTGCCTTCACCCATTCCTCCTCTGGCAGCAACCCCTGTCCGACAAATAAGGTATTTTTTGCAATCTGACCTCCATCCCTTGCTGCACCTTCCAACTCCTGCTTTAACCCCTTTCGATACCATGACAGTTCGCATCACCTCCTCCGTGACCTGCTTACCTGGCTTCAAGGTTGGAGCTCCCACCAAAACGTTCCATCCTGTCAGCCTTCTAGGTTCTGCCACCTCCATCCATGTATCCATCACTGACCTGCTTCCTGTAACCTACCAATGGAGACCTGATAAGTCCTGCCTCACCCCCGTCTGTCTCCGGTCGCAAATGACGCCCCTATTGTCCTCCTTTATTGAAAAAAATATTGAAGGGAGAATCCCCTTAAGTCTTGAAAGTGGAAGGTGCCGCTCAGCTGTGCTTGCTTCGCTAAGTGCTATATGGGGATTTTTTTGATAAACAAGTTTTATTGGATTTTAAAAACACTGCAAAAGAAACATTGAGCCTGACAAGCCACCACTGTACAATAGCATGGAGTGAAATCACGCCCCCCCCGCCCCCACCCGAAGCCCCACCCCCCGCCCCCACCCCCCAAAACACCCAATCAGAATATATTGCCCAACCATTTCCCCCATACCCTACAGTATTTCTTGGGGCAGCCCCTCGCCTGATAGAGAGTCCGTTCCTGGGCCGCACACCAGTCCACACCAGCACTCCATTTGGCCAAGGTAGGCGGCTGTGGATGTTTCCATGCCGCTGCAATATCTCTTTTTGCCACCATTAACGCTGTCATAAGGAACAGCTTCTCTGCACGGGTGCCTTGTAGACCGTCAGTGATGCCCAGAAGGGCGTGTCTAGGATCGTGTGGCACCTCCCAGCCCAACACCTCTGTGAGATCAGCTTCTATGCCCCTCCAGTAATCCCCCAGGCCCGGACAGGACCACACCATATGGATAAAGTCGGCCGGATCAAAACCACAGCGGGGGCAAGATGCATCAGCAGAGAGGCCTGCACGGCGTAGACGCGCCGGTGTGAGGTAGGCAGTGTGGAGATAGTATACTTGAATCAGCCGCAGTTTGGCGGAGGCCGTCACCAGCCGGGGGGCCATAAGGGCATCCCGCCAGTCCACCTCATCCAGGGGTCCCACCCACTCCTCCCACCTTCCCCTCAAGCCGTCCTGAGCCGCGGGGGTATTGTTAACAAGAGAACGGTGTATACGGGAAATACCCCCCCTCCCTAGGTTACCCAGCAAGACCTGAGCCTCCGGGGGACTATGGTCGGGCAACCGAACATCCAGAGGAGTATAGATGCGTATGGCGTGGCGCAGTTGGAGATACTTGTAAAATTGAGATGAGTGAAGGGAGAAGCGCGCCTGCAGTTGCGCGTATGAGCACATGCGTCCCCCCCCGCCAGACGTCCCCCAGCTGGGAGATGCCGAGCAGGTCACATGATCTAAAAGCGTCCAGGGCAGCAACGTCCCGTAACCACGTCCCATGCCAAAGGGGAGTGGCGCGCGTCAGCCGCCCGGTCCACCGGGTATGGCGAAGCGCCGCTCGCCAGGCCAAGAAGATCGCCCTAGTGATGTCGGGGCAAGAAGCGGGGATGGGAGCGCCATACAGGCGATCCAAAATGCAGGAGAAACCCAAGTCAGCTAATTCCACCCTGTAGGCCGGGTCGGACCATCCCCCTCCGAACCAATCATGAATGACGAGAAGGCGAGTGGCCAAATAGTAGAGGTAGAGATTGGTCATCCCGAGCCCTCCATCAAAGGTGGGTAGGCGACACGTCGACAGGGCCAGCCGCGGTCTCCCACCACCCCAGAGAAATCGAGTCGCCAACCCGTCCATCTCGCGGAACCAAGGCCTCGGAAAGGACACGGGAGTGTTTTGTAATACATAGAGGAACCGGGGGAGAATCATCATTTTGTAGAGTGCCACCCTCCCCAGCGGGTTGAGCGGGAGCGATTGCCATCACGCCAGGTCCACCTTGGCCTTCTTGACCAGGGGGGCCACGTTAAGGGCCCAGCTCAGCTCTGGAAGAAGGGAGACCCAAATACCCAGGTATTTGAAAGACAGCCGGCGGAGGGGAATCCTGTCCTGCCAGTCAAAGCATTCCCGGAAGGGGTGCAGAGGCACAAGGACCGACTTGTGCGGGTTTAAATAGAGGCCAGACGCACGGCCAAAAAGGCCCAGGATATGGAGTGCCCGGGGACCAGATCGGGCCGGATCGCTAAGGTACAACAAAACGTCGTCCGCGTAAAGGGCTATTCTGTCTGGCGCAAGACCTGGCCACTCCCAGCCCAGAAGAAGAGGGTCCGCGCGGACCAGGGCAGCAAGGGGTTCCATAGCAAGGGCAAAGAGGAGGGGCGACAGTGGGCACCCCTGCCGTGTTCCCCGGCCGATCCGAAACGGCCGCGACAGTGCCCCATTGACCAGCACTCTGGCACGGGGACGCGCATAAAGGACCCGCACCATTCCGACAAACTTGGGGCCGAAACCCATATGGGTCAGGACCTCAAATAGATAGGGCCACCCAACCGAGTCGAAAGCCTTCTCAAAGTCGGCCAGGAGGAGCGTGAGATATGGGGATATGCGGTGGCGGTGAGCCAGGGCCACGTGAAATCGACGGAGGCAGTGGCGAGTACCCCGGTCCGGCATGAAGCCACATTGGTCCGGATGCACCAGGCTTGACAGGAAAGGCCGAAGCCTCTGTGCCAGGACCGCCGCGTAGAATTTGATATCCGTATTAATGAGGGAGATCGGCCGGTATGCCGACCTATCACAAGAGGGTGGCGTAGATTTGGGCAAAACCACAATCGTGGCCATGTCGGCCTCTGGAGGAAAGGAACCGGTTTTAACCGCCTCAGCATAGAGGGCACGCAACCGAGGGGTCAGAAGGTCTTTGTAGGCGGCATAAAACTCCCGGGGGAATCTGTCCGGTCCCGGGGTCTTCCCCGCGGACGTGCGCCCTATCGCCTCCCCAATCTCCTCTAGAGAGATGGGCACCTCCAGACTCTCCCAGTCACTGGACCGAAGACAAGGAAGCCGTAAATTATGAGCTGCAAGCAGCGAAGCTAGGGATAAGTCCGACGCCCGGGCCCGATACAGCTGTGAGTAGTATTGAGCAAAGGCGTTTGCCATGGCCACGGAGGATGACTGAAGCCGACCCTCCGAATCGGTGACCGCCGGGATGATGCGCGACGTCCCCGGGTAGGTAACCAGCCGATGCAGCAGTGTACCATTCTTATCACCCCAACCGTAGACCCTCGCCACTGAGGACTGCCAGAGGAGCTTAGCCGCATCCATCGACCGCTGACGAATCTCCTCCCGCAGAAGCCGCAGCTGCCGATCTACGGCCGGATCCCCAACCGCGGAGAGAGATTGTTCCAGACGTAACGCCCGGGCCTCGCAGGCAGTGAGTCGCTGGAGCTGCGTCTGGCGGTGCCGCACCACCAGAGCCTTGGTGGCCCCCCTGATGGTGGCCTTACCCGCCTCCCAGAGGATCCCCGCCGAGGAGACTGACCCATCGTTGTCGCCAAAATACTGTGTCAACGCGGACCCTACCTCCTTACAGAGCTTCTTATCCCGGAGAAACCAGGCGGACTGGGGAATGATCGGATATCCCTCTGGGAAGGATGCGGACATCCTGGATGCCCGCACAGTCGGTGGAAGGGACAAAGATCGCATCAATCCACGCATGAGTGTGGTGGGCGGCCGAAGTGTGGGTGTATTGCTGTGCACGCGGGTGCCAGATACGCCACGCGTCACATAAGCCCTGAGCCTCTGCCCACCCCACCAGTTGCTTAGCCCGCGCAGCGCGGGGTGTCGAGACCGGACCGGAGGAATCAAGTTGTGGGGCAGAGACAGCGTTGAAGTCCCCACCCAAAACAATAGCACCCGGCGGGAGAGCAGCCAACAGGGACGTGGCATGGGATAATGCCTGGGACAACCCGGTGGGTGGCGCGTAGAGCGAGAGAAAATTGAACGGCCGACCCTCCAGCGTGCCGCTGACAGCGATCCCCATCCCCTGGGGAGCACGAACCACCCGGGTAAAGACAAAGGGGACGGAGCGGCGCAACAGGACGGCGACCCCCCCCCCCCCCCCCCCCGAGAGCCACGGGAGAATCCCGAGTGCCACAACCGATCGTACCCATATCTGGCCAAGAAGGGACACCTCTCACCCAGCAAGTGGGTTTCCTGGAGAAGGAGCACATTGGCCTCCGCGCGCTGGGCATACTTAAGGACTGCAGTGCGCTTGAGTCTATCCAATAAGCCGTTCACGTTCCATGACAGAATGCGCACCTGAGCTTTGGAGGAGAGGTCACCCATGGGAGTGATGGGAGCAGAGCACGCTAGGGAGGAAGTGGCCATAAGAAGCCAGGACCACGGGCCCTAGACTAGGGAAGGCCAGTTGGCAGCGCATGAGGGCGAGCGGCGGCGGGGCCCGCGCGGGTGACCGCGTGGAGAGGCACGACGATGCACGGAGTGTGGTGTGGTAGAAGAAGCTCAATGAAAAACAGATCCAACCCAAACAAAACAGTCCCCCAAGAAGGAACAACCAACAGGCCCCCAACCCCAGACCCCCACCCCCCACCCTACACCCTACACTTCAAGAACGGAAGCATCTGTCGCCCGAACAACCCCAACAGTTACAAGACCCCAAGCCTAGATGCTCGGGTGTAAAGAGCGTAGTGGACCCCTCCGGAAGCACGGATTTCAGTGATACGTCCTAGGTTGTTGCAGGAAAGCTTAAGAGTGCAAAGCCCCCTCTCCCCTGCCCTCGAGCAGAGCCGTCGCCTCCCCCTGTGGATACATGGAGCAGACAATAAGTCACATTGCAGGACTCCGGGAGAGGTCAGACAAGTCAGTTGGTATGGTGAGAGGGGCAGGAGATCCCCCTGGCCTCGGTGACAAGCAGCGCCGGGGTCCCCCAGCCGCATGAGACGATGTGCCAGAAGAAGCCGAGGAGTCCCTCACATGTCTCTCAGAAGCGTTGGCAGACCGGGTCCGGACCATCGCTACTCCTCGGCGCAGCCGGGACTGCGTGCGTTTCCTGCGCCTTGATCGTCGGGATCCAGGTACTTCTCGGCCCCGGGGCCCCGCGGTGGACGACACCCCCGCGGGTTTGCGCAGAGGCCTTTCCTCAGTGAGCCAGGTCCAGGCTGCCCGGGGGGTATCAAAGAACAATGTCTTGTCCTGGAAGACAACACGAAGGCGGGCCGGGAATTGGAGCTGATACTGAAGACCCAGGGAGCGCAGCCTTTGCTTCACCTCCGTGTAGGAGCGGCGCTGCTCCTGGACCTCCCGGGTGTAGTCCGGGAAGACCATAATGGTGTGGTTATTGAAAGTCAAAGGACCACGCACTCGCGCCTCCTGCAGGATAGCGTCTCTGTCCCTAAAGTTGAGGATCCGCAGGATAAACGGGCGCGGGGGAGCCCCCACAGGAGGTTTGGCCGCCAGCGACCGGTGCGCCCTCTCCACCACGAACCAGGTCAACAGCCCGGTCTCCGGCATCCAGGACTTAAACCATTGCTCAAGGAAATCGTCGGCGCGGCCAGATTCAACTCCTTCCGGAAAGCCCACCAGACGAAGGTTGTTGCGACGGGCGCGATTTTCGGCATCCTCTGCCCGCCTGTTCAGCTCCTTGGAGTGGGTTGTGAGCTCCCTGACCTGATCCTGCAGTAAGTGAATGTCGTCCTCCGCCGTGGAGATCCGGGACTCCGCTTCCGTAAGGCGAGCTGTGGCATTGCGGAGATCCTGCCGCAGGAGCGCAACATCAACCTTCACCTCCCCAACCATCCCCTCCAGGGAGGTGCGGGAGGCATCAATGGCTTGAAGGATGACGGCCAAGTCCTTGTTCGGGGCTGGAACCCCCCCCGCCCGGAGGGTCCGAGTTGGTGAACTGGTCCATCCTCGTCTGGTGGGACGCACTCGGCGGCTTGGAGCCCTTCTCTTTACGGGCACGAGAGTAGGCTTGGAGGACCAGCAGGTGGCTCCCGCTCAGCAAACGTAGCAGCCCCCCGCACCAGGCCAAAGAGGGGGGAGGTCGAGGAGAAAGAGGAAGGGCAAGGGGGCCTCCCGGCCGCACCGTTAGAGCCGGGCCAGGGCGTCGTCACCACGGCGTGAGCCTCACGTTAGAATGTATACCCGCACTGGTGCCCAACGATTAACTGCGTGAGGGCCGCCGAGGCGCTGTCCACCATCCCAATCCGCCGGTCCGATCAAGACACCAGGAGGTCCCAGAGCCGGCAGCCGAGCCCCTCCCCGGGTCCGAGGGCCAGATACAGAGCCGGAGAAGGTGCCGCGGGAGGACCCCTCTCCGCCGGCAATGATCCCAGGCTAGTGGCTCAGGGCCCCGGGGGCCACCACAGCAGCCTGCACAGGGCAGCGCCAAGAGTACTGTTCCGCCCCAAGCGCGGCTACCGCCCGCGGAGCCCCGGGGAGTCGCACCCCCCCCCCCCCGAGGTCACCTCACCAGGGGGTCGCCAGAGTAAAGCAGCAGGGGGGGCCAGGAGGAGTCCTCCCACGCAGGCAGCAGCGGTGTAGCAGCGCCGTCTCCTCAGCCGGATTCGCTGCGCGGGCCGATCCACCCGCCGATGAGGGCTTCACCACCCCCGGGGAGCGCCCGTCAACCGTCGCCTCCCCCAGCTCACCTCGGAGTTAGATCCCACATAGGCCCGGACCACAGCTCCTCCGGTCTCGGGGCAGCCGTCAGCAGTCCCCCGCCCACGCCACCTCCGGACTCAGCCAGCCAGGGACACACAGGAAGGGTACGGCGGGGCGGGCGGGGCGAACCATCCCCCAAGAGGCAGCGCCGGGCCAAGTGTCCAGAGAGAGTGGGGACAGGCAGTGGCCCAGGCCCTCAGGCAGACCCGTGCCGCTGAGGCCGAAACGGGCTGGTCCACCCACCGAGCACAGCCTCTTCACCACTGGGCAGGCACCAGTAAGTAGCGGCACAGGCAGATCACTCGTCCTCCGGTCCCGCGGCAGCCGATGACGAGCTTGCGGCCTTCGCCCCTCGTGGTGCGCCGGGGGCTCTCTTAGCGGACGCCGCCGCACAGGGAACCGGGTGGACGCGACCCAGGCACCGGCGCGGCCCACGGGGCGCCTAACTCAGTCCCAGCGATGCCAAGGCAGGTCAAACTCGCTCCGAGGGTAGGGCATCGGTTCCCCCACACTCGCCGGTCATCAGGTCCAACCTAGGACTGCATCTGCGGATGTGGGGCGGATGTGAGGGGTCCGGCGGCCAGGAGCCTCACTCAGTTGCGGCCATCTTGGCTAGCGCCACCTAGCGCTCCTGCTATATGGGGATTTTAGTGAAGTATTTTGGAGGGTTGCTCAAGACAAGTCCTGTTCAGGGTGTTTGTGTGGATCTACTATTGTTTCACCAGGGTTTTAATTAACAAACAGAATGCTAACACTCTATATTAATGACAAAACTAAGGCGCACCTTAATACCACATTGATGAAACAGACTGCAGAACAGGTGGTGTAATAATTTATTGTCAATGCCAATCTTAAAACACCTGTTTTTAAGCAAGCAATGGTAAACCCAATAGATTTCACCTTTCACTGGTGTACCTGACCCATTGCCTTTGCCAATAGTTTTCAGTAAAAAAGAAAGAGTGTCATGATACATCAACCTTTTTTGTATTAATTTATTTTGCCAAAATGACAGACTCCCCTCTTGGGAGCTACATTAAAAAAAAAGAAAAAGTATGCAAACGCCCTGTTTTTTTTTAAGAAGCGTTCCAGCAGGAAATTGCAGCTGCTGGGTGGACGTAAAAATAAATAAAAGGAATGTGATGGGTGGCAATGGGACTATGTGGGGAAGGAACTCAAGTAAACATCAATGAGCAGGAGGATCAGATGGGAGGGTGGGAACAATGGAGGAGCTGGGTGGGTGAGATATTTAAAAAAAAATTACAAGCTGAGAAGCAAGGTAAGAAGAGAGGGACACATCAGACAACCTAGGGGAAAGTAAAAGCAGAGTGTGGGGAGAGGCCACAACCAGCTCTGTGTGGTTCTGTTAGTTCCGGGGAGCCGCGCAACGTAACACGTGTCAACACGCCACTTCCGGTTTTTGAAGGGTCTCGGCGGCGAAGGAGCACAGAGAGTGGAGCGTGGATCAAGGAGAACAGCCGTGAGGCTGCAAGGAGGCTACAACAACAATCAGCCTTTACTGCTTTTACCACTCTTAGCGCCTCAAACCTGCGGGAACCCCCTGAGGGGGGAAGGAGAGGCTAGAAAAAGGAAATTGACATGAGCAGGGGCCGGTAATGGGAAGATAGCCTCGAGTACAGTAGAGGCTAGTCAATGTTAGTTTAAATCACAGCAAGCCCGATGCACCACACCATACCACAGCAGAGGTAATTTATTTTTGAGACCATTAGGAAAAGTCTCTTTTTATTAAAATCCCAATATATCAGTAAGCCTGAGAGCTGTCTTGGTCTTAGTAAGTGGAAGCAGCAACTGGTATAGTTAAGTAGTAGAGAATAAAGCAATTGAGTGTAGGCGTGGAGACGGCGCCTTATAGACTGGATTTATTGTGATTTTTCCCCGCTCACAACTATCCTCCTATTGGCCCAGCTACAACCTGTTGATTTTTACGGAATAAAATTACGCGTTGCAGCAGAGCTCTTTATAGAAAAGACCCCCCGATTTTGAACACTGAAACAAGTGAATCAATTAGATCTCCATCGGAGAGTATGGAAGATCAGGATACGAATGTTAAGAGGGTACAAAAAAAAACACAAAGAAGAAACTGATACCTGGCACACTGCAAGCAGGTACAAAAAGGGGGGGGGGGGGTTGTGTCTAAATCAATAAAAGACTTTGTGGGGAATCATTTCATCAAGAAACTAACGGCCAAAAAAATTCAAGAATTTGAGAGGGATTTAACTTTAATTCATGAAGCTAATGAACACAGTGCCCAAAGTATAGAAGATTCACTAATTAACCAAAGTAGCTTAAGCCAAATAAACACCAATTTGGAACCAAGACTTTCCTCGTCGCCAAGGATATTTTCTGTAATCGGCACTGCTGAAGGGCAATAGGAGGAGAATAACCCGAAAGAGCAGCAAGTCCAGAAAGATACCACAGACTTGGATACAAGATCAAATGAAGATAAAAGTTTGGGTCAGTGGGCGAATTAGGGTTTCAAGTCACTGGAAGAATTGGTGCGCAATAGTACTTTGAGTTTGGACATATCGACAACACCCTCAGCATCAATGCTGGACATAAAATTAATGTTGCAAAAAATTCTGCAAGGCCTGCTAGAGGTCACATTATCAAATAATAAAATACTAAAAGCCCAGAAAATGTATCTAAAACATAATGTGTGTGAATTACAGGGCATCAGGGGCGTAATGCCCTCTGTGGTTAGACCAGTGCCTGATAGCTCCACCCAAGGTGATGCAGGGGAATCGGATCAAAGGAATAATTGTCATGATGAGTATATCTCGAAATGCCCAATAATGATTAGGAGAATGAGTGATCGCCTTTGGTATAGGCGGCCAAAGACTAGGGGCCATATGTAGGTAATTTCTATTTACTGATTCCTAAATACCGAATTTTACCGATTCGGTATTTAAGAATCGGTAAATAGAATGTAGGTAAAAAAAATCAGTAAATTTTACCGATTCGGTAATATTCGTTATTACCGATTCGGTATTTACCGAATCGGTAATAAGGTATACCTTCCCATTCATTCCATGGGAAGCCATTCACTATTACCGATTCGGTAAATACCGAATCAGTAATAGGGGGAGCATATTCAAGGGTGGCAGGGTGTCACATTGACACCCTGTTGCACCCCTGAATCGTGCATGTGTGCACATGTGGCGCACATACATGCCCAGAGGGCATGTATGTCTGCCACATGGTACTTTTAAAAAGCACAAAATTGCTTTTGAAAAGGTATTCGGTATTTACCATCAACTTGTAGTTGGTGGTAAATAACGAATCCTTAAACCACAAATGCACTCACTTGAGTGCTCCCTACATAGGATATAAGGATTCGGTAATTTACCAATTCGGTATTTTACCAATGTCTTAAAATACCGATTCGGTAAATTACCGAATCCTTAAAACCTGCCTCCTACATTAGAAAGGGCTAGATACCGGTCGGTAATGGGAAAATTACCGATTTTCAGCCGTTACCGACCGGTATTTAGCTATCTACATATGGCCAAAGATATCCTCTAAGAAAACAAACTCAGCATAAAGGGAAACAAATGGGTCACAAAAAGCAAGGGGTAAAGGAGATAAAACTCACGTAACAGCATTAAGGAGAGGTTCTCCACCAGATACAAAAAGGGAAAGGAGGAATCTGGACAGCCACTCAAGTTCAAAACAGGAGAAAACAAGGGAAAAAAGGGTTCAACCAAAAAACACTTGGGAAGTTGAAAGAGAGGAGAAATGGTTGGAAAAAAGGGCAAACTTACGGGAAGAGAAAAATCACCCTAAGAATTCAGGGAAGGGGGGTATTAGGACAAAAATTCCAAACAGAAAGAGAGTTACGTGCGAAAAGAAAAACGGGGGACTAGAAGTAATAGATTTGAGTGACAAAAAGTGGATATACTTGGAACCCTTGGATATAGAGAAGGGGAGGAAAAAGTTAAGGAAAATTGTACCCCTAAATCGATCCCAACTTTTATTTTCCTTCTCAAAATGCCCACGTTTGCGTGAAATTGAATCAAGAGGATTTGAGGCAGGTAGGATTTTCCCCAAGTAGCAAAAGCAAGGAACTGACAAAAGTGGAAGTCTACTCAGGGATGGTAAAAACCGCAATTTTAAATGATGAAAAAGAAATATTAAAGGAAGGAATAAGATTAATTCCAGAGGCTGAATTAGAAAGGGTAAAACAGCCAGATAGTGCCTTCCTGAAATGTCATGCAGGCCTGGTGAAAAGGCAATCAAGACTGATAGCAGGGGCATGCGGGAAAAGAGAAAATATTGAAATACTAGTTGAAAACCAAGAGCCCTGTAAAAACTGGGGCAACTGGAGCTTAGAGAATAGCGAAATATATACACCCTTGTGGGCATTGAATGAGTCTGGACATCTTAGTGAAATAGATTAGGGAAGTGGGTTGTCGCATAGCCTAAGAATAATTTTGTGGGGGCGTGGCTTGGCTGCGAAGCGGAATGGCTGCCTGAAACCGCAGCTCCGCCGATCGAGCAAATTAATCCGACGTTTATCTGCTAAACTGTTGTCTGGACTCGGACCTCTCGACCCCGCCAAGACGCACTGTGAAGGGGCTCTGCCAGAAGGAATTCCTGCTCTTGTGGGTGGAGTTGAAGCGGAGAATCGGCTTGGCGAGCGGTGAGCGGCGAGGCGGCCTGGGGCGCTCACGGACGCCGGGGACTAGAGTGTGGCTGGGCCCGAGGGAGTGCCGTGCTACGACGCAGCGGACGATGGGTCAGCTCGGACCTGGGATCGCGATCTACCCCAAGCATTACCCCCACGGGTGGAGCCATAGTCCGGGGGCGGCGTGTCCTGCAACGCGGACCGTTGCTGGTTGAATAGAGGTGGAGTGAGGAGAGAGCTCTCTGTGCCCCCGCGATCTGAGAGTTTGGAGGACACCCGGGAGTCGAGGAGCGTGGGCCCGCGCCGGCGATCGGAGGACGCTGCAGGGCCGCGTAGGCTGTGTTTGCTGTGCCAGACCTCGAGGGTGGAGGAATCACGACGCGCCTGCGGGGCGCCCGAACTCCCTTTGGAGCATTGGAACCCAAATCGGGTCTCGAGGTACGAGACGGAGGGCGGCCATTATATCCGGAGCAAAGGCGCTGCAGCTGACTGCGAGAAGGAGCCCCGCGGACGCGGTCTGTGTGAAGGTATCGGCTGGGGCGGTTGTCCACTGCCCTGTGCCGGAGACGACGCGCTACAGTGATTCGGCCCCTTGAGGAACAGTGAGACCGCCCGTGGAGGCGGGGGACGGCCGGCGCTGGCGCCTGGGAAGTGAAGCGCGAGCCGCCATATTGACGGGCGCCAGGCCCGACAGGTGAACGGGTTGGGGCCTGGAGCACTGCTGTGGCCACACGGAGGTAATACACGGCCCCGACCTGAGAGACACAAGTGGAGCTGCTGCGCAGGGGGCGGCTTGAGTTTGGGGACCCGTGCCGCAGCTGTCCCGCGCGGGCAGTTTGCTATACAGCGGACATACCCCGGCGCAGGAAAAGGTGCTGGTGACGACTGCCCGACTTGCTGACTGCCGCGGGAGCCTGGTGCAGAGTGGCTGGCGACGAGAGAGGTGCCTGGGACACGGCTGCTCCGGTCAACTGATTGCGCTGGGTGGCAGAAATGAGTAAGCCAGACACCTGACAGCCGAGGATTACGTTCGAAAAATCCAAGCAGAAAACGCCGGATCCCGACCTTCGGGACGCTGAAGCTGCGAAGGACGACCGGAGTGGCTCTCAAGATGCGGACATTAAATCGATGTTCCAGGAATTAAAGGCGAGCCTGCAGGGCATTGACAGCAAAATGGACGCGCTGGCGGAACGCATGGATGGCATTACGACGAGAATGGACAAACAAGAAGGCAGGGTGGAAGTGTTAGAAACACGCATGGCCGAATCGGAAGAGAGCCAGACTGATCTCGTCAAAAAAATGCGGGGCATGGATAAAGTATTGGCGCGCATACAACAAAAGAACGAGGATTTGGAGGCGCGTCACGGGGGTGGCAGAAACAACGGACATTACCAACATGGAACAATATGTCGAACAGATGCTGAAAGATCTGTTTGGGTCGGGACTCTCGTCGATGTTCCTCGTCGAAAGGGCACATAGGACTTTGGGACCTAGGCCTAAGCCGGGAGCACCGTCTAGGCCCATTATTGCACGCGTCTTGAACTACAGGGACCGGGACACGATATTGCGTATGGCAAGAGACATGAAGGACGTGCAATATAAAGGCAACCACATCGCAATATACCCGGATTACACTATGCAAGTCCAGGCCGCTCGCAGAGAATTCATGCCGGCGAAAAATATCTTCCAACAAATGGGCACGAAATATTCACTGATTTACCCTGCAAAGCTCAGGGTACAGGGCCCGGGGAAACCATCTTTTTTCGTAGATGCGAAAGCGGCCCTGCAGTATGCGAAACAACTGGCCAGAAACCAAAAGAACCAAACACTTGCAGAGGGACCGGTTCTGCAGGACAGGCTAAGTGATGTTGAGTGAATGAATATGTTAGGTCTATGGCATACCGTTGTGGCCTGCCTGTCTTGGCTGGATCGGGACCTGGTGTCTGCTGGGTGCGTCGGGGGTTGCCTTCCCATGTTGGGGGAGCTGTGCATATGACGGTGGATTTGGGGGAGGGAGGTCCTCGAGCCGACACGCTGGGCCAGCGCTCGATCGCCCTGTCACAAGTACGGGGTTAGTAGGTGGCCAACCTGCGCGCCTCAGGGGATGATTCCCACTCATTGGTTGCTACCAATGGCCTTAGTTAAAGTTTCTGGGGTAGGGAGGGTGACCTGGGGGGATTTTGCACAACCTAATTGGGGGGTAGGAGCGGGTGGGGATTCTGTTACCGTGAGTTGGGAGGATGATGTTGTTCTTTGTTTGTTTCGCAGCCTAGGGTCAGAGGAAGCGAGTTGTTGTGATGTAACCAATACTGTAAAATATTCACTGCCTTGTTGTCCGTCAATTTGCTCGCTGCGCTATGCCCACTCCCGTGCTTGGTTGCCCGTTGGGCCATTAGGTTTTGAAATGCACTTCGGCTGGGGGTGGGAGTGTGGCGAGCTGAGTGGATCTGGTCTGCTGTTTGAACACGGTTTTTTCATGCCTCTGTCGCCGTGCAGAACGTAAAGTGTCTCACTTGGAATGTGCCGGGTAGTGCAGGCCTACTTACTAAGAAAAGACATAGACATCTGCCTCCTGCAGGAGACCCATTTGACTTCTAATGCTGCACAGCTGCTCAGGCGTAATAGATGGGGAGAGATAGTCCATGCGTCGTATTCTAATTACTCCAGAGGGGTGGCGATACTGATTAGAAGAGGTCTTCACTGGACCACACACGAGGCAATTAGGGACGCTGAAGGCAGATACATACTACTTGTGGGGTCGTTGTGCGGCATGAGAATGGTTCTGGTGAATGTTTATGGCCCGAATTTATGATAATCCATATTTCTATGGCATAAGGTGCAGACCCGTGGCCTGGCAGCGTTACTCTGGGGGGGGGGGGGGGGGGGGGGACTACAATGTTGTAATATCAGATACTATGGATCGACAAGGCGTAGCCAGGGAACATCATCCTAGAGCGTCGGAGGCGCTCGGCTGTATCATACAGGATGCGGAGCTGGTGGATTCCTGGAGGTTACTGCACCCCGGGGACCGCATGGGTACATGCATAACAACACATAGAGCTGCCTGGTCCAGGCTGGATTACTGGTTGCTATCCAGAGATTTACACACCTCAGTACTAGAGGTGGAGCACCTGCCGCGGTCACTGTCCGACCATGCCCCGGTGTACCTGTTCATGTCCACCCCCTCCCAATATATCACACCGTTTAGCTGGAGGTTTCCCTCCCGGGCGCTGCGCGACCAGGTATTTCAGCAGGAACTCCGCGAAAAGCTGGAGGAGTACTTTGAGATCAACGAGGGCACTGTAGATTCACTGTAGATTCACCGGGCACGCTATGGGAGGCCTGTAAGGTGGTGACGAGAGGGTACTGCATGTCGCTAAAAACAGGAGTTCTGAGATCCATAAGAGATACACTGCGCACCTTAGAAACTGAGCTTGCGCACCTTGAGACAATTTTGATGAATGCGCCGTCGGATAGCGTGTGTGCTGCATTTCGATTGAAGCTTACTAGGTATCAGGAGGAGGCGGACAGAGAAGTCGCGTATTTGTCTAAAGACTGTCAGGCCAGACGGTATGGTGAAGGGGACCGCGCCGGCCGCACGCTAGCGAACCTGCTGCGAGCGCCACGAGGGTCGGACCATATCCTGGAACTACAGAGTGCAGAGGGTGGGTGGTGAGGGAGCCACCGGCTATACTAGCCACCATGACGGACTACTATAGGGAATTATACACTTCCAGGGTGTCACCAGATGACAAGGTGCTCAGCGATTACCTGGATACCATAGCTTTGGCACGGTTCAATAACAGTGCCAGACAATATATGGATTTACCATTTACGCCAGACGACATACGGGCGATAATAGCTAGCTTGCCACCTTGCAAGGCACCGGGCCCTGACGGGCTGACGGCGGCCTTCTATAAAGAATATGCAGACATCCTGGTTCCGAGATTGCACAAGGTATATGAGGAGGCGGTAGAGACGGGCATCCTCCCCCAGTCGATGCGGGAAGCGCTGATTATCACGCTACTTAAACCTGGAAAAGGCCCCACAAGCCCGGACACCTATCGTCCACTTTCACTAATAAACCTTGATGCTAAAATTTACGCGAAGCTGCTCTCTGACCGCTTAAAATTTATGTTGCCGCAGATAGCGCTATCTGATCAGTCGGGATTTGTAATGGGGAGGTCCATCTCACATAAACTAAGGGTGCTGTTTGGGCTCCTGCACTATCTGGATCCCAAGGTGCAGGCTGCGGCGGCGTTACTGGATGCGACCAAGGCATTTGACTCCCTAGAGTGGAAGTTCTTGCGGACGCTGTTTACCCGAATGGGGTTTAGCCTGCCATTTGCCAGGCGAATTGGCATACTTTATAACGCCCCGACGGCCAGGGTGCGGGTGAATGGTCAGACATCTGCACCTATATCCATAACCAGAGGGACTCGGCAGGGATGCCCGCTGTCGCCGTTACTATTTGCTATCGCTACGGAACCACTGGCAGCTCGCATGAGACAACACCATACTCAGCGTAGCATTGGATTCACGTCGCGTGGTCTGCTCATATCGATGTATGCTGACGATATCACTATATACATGTTGAACCCGTCAGAGAACTTTGACCAGTTTATATCGATGCCGGTGAGGCCACTATAGCGTACCACCTCTCTCATCAACGGATCAAAGTCGGTGATGCTGCCGCTGACGGATGGCACGTCCGTGTGTCACACGGAATTTCCGATCGACTGGGTCACTGAAGAGGTCAAGTATCTCGGTATAAGGATGAGCCGCTCAGTTCAGGATATATGGCTGTCCAATTTTGGGGTGGCCATGGAGTGGCTGGAGAGCAAAGTGAAGAGATGGAAAACGCTGCCGCTATCTTTATTGGGCCTCATTGCTATCGCAAAAATGGTTGTTGTGCCTAAATTTCTCTATCTATTCGTAAATATCCCCTTGCCACTAACAAAGGCGTTCTTTCGCCGACTCCGCTCGGCCATGATTGAACTGGTTTGGGCGGGTAAACAGCCTAAAGTGGCTTGGAACCTCCTTACACTTCCCTTCCGTCAGGGGGGCCTAGCAGCCCCGGACTTTGAGCTATATGCATACAGCGCGCAGGCACAATACTTGCACTACTGGCATCACCCGATCCCTTACCAGCCTCATGTGGCGATAGAGACGGACGTGGCGGCACCCTGCCCATTACGGACAGCGGTGTACCAGAGATACAAACGGCCTCGGGAAGACATCGACACTGTGGAGATGGTGCGCTGGGCTTGGTCGGGCATTGCGAGGCGCGCGGGCATATTGGACCTATATGCCCCGAGTATGCCGTTGGACGGCAACCCCCTGCTGGGTCCGCTGACGGACGTGGCGGTGGCACGACGGGCCCATGCTTGCGGCCTGAAGGTGGCAGGTGACTTGTATCCGGATGATACTTTCCTTGCAGTGCAGAATATGGCTGCAGCGCCTGAACCGACGGCATCGGAGCTGCTACTGTACTATCAATTGCGGTAGGCCTGTAAACAGAGGTACCCTACGTTCCCAGAGGCCCCACCGACGCTGGCGGCTTTGGAAGACGTACTATCGAACTCCTCCTCGCGTAAACTGATAACACGCATCTATAGGGTTACACAAAATGCAACACCTGTTGCGCACGTGGATTCCAGGGCACTGTGGAAGGGTGAAGCAGGCATACGTATCACAGAGAAGCAGTGGGAATTCTGTTGCGCCCAACTTGAACAATTGTCGCCTAATTATAGACTGCGGCTGATACACTTTAACTACTTGCACAGGACGTACCGTACACCCGTACAACTTTTTAAAATGGGACTACAGGCTGACACGAAGTGTTGGAGATGTGGCGAGAGGGAGGCTACGTTCTATCACCTTGTATGGACGTGCGGATCAATCCATAGATTCTGGGATGCAGTCTTTAAAACCGTAGGTGAGATAGTGGGCACGGCTATTGATCCGGACCCACTAGTGGCCCTCCTGGGATTTGTCAAGAATGTACCTAGTGCGTTGCGAAAGCTTGTGGCCCTTCTTTTATTGCTCGCCAAGCGACAATTGGCGGTACACTGGAAGAGAAGGCTCCGCCGAAAGTCTCGAGCTGGGTGGGATCAGCGATGTACTGCAAGGAGCAACTCACTGCCTACTGGGACCAGATGCCGCAGCGTTTACGACCAGTAGACATATGGCAGCTGTTAGTGGACTGGCTGGCGGGGGCGGACGTGACTGGCGATGACTGAGGAAGTGTGCGGGATGACTGGTGTTATAGCGCATTTGGATGGGGTCTGCTCGGGGGGCAAACGAATGGGGAGGGCGCTACATTAGCCACAAGTGCTCTGGCGGCTGGACTGCGCTTTACATGGATGGGATGTTTGGTGTTTACATGACATGATACCACATGGACACAGGGTGGTAACTGCAAAGATATCGGTCTTTCACGTATGTCGCTATTCCTCGACTATCGCTTACAGTTTGTTGTTGTTGAGAATTACGAAACGCACTGCTTTGGGTACTTTGCTTAGATGTACGACATTGATCAGCTCTAGCGGGGTGCCGCTACGTAACCAAGCTGCCTGCCTCCGGGTTGTTGGCTGAATAGCAGTGTACATTTTGAAGGAACAATAAAGGTTTTGGAAACAAAACAAAAAAAAAAAAAAAAAAGAATAATTTTGTGGAACATCAATGGATTCAAAGAGCAAATAAAGATTGATTATATAACAAATGTCTCACGGCAGGCAGACATTATTTGCCTGCAGGAAACTTGGCTATGCGACAACACCCTTGTGGTTGAAGGGTATACCCAGATTTACAAACCCGCCAGTAAAACAAGATTTGGACGTCCATCAGGGGGATTATGACACTCATTTCCACAAGAACTGTAAAAAAAGTGAATTTGATAACCACTTCTTGTAAATGGATGTTGGTTAGTGAGGTATTCCTACAGGGTCCAGAAAAGTTAAATGACTGTATGATTGTGGTGAACACCTATATTCAGTGGGGCTCTCAAGAAGAGTATGAAAGAGAAATGGGGCTATTCAAAGATGAGATTAACTCCTTGAGCGATAAGTATGGAAATGATTGCTAATCATCACGGGAGACTATAACTATAAGTTAAACCCCGAAAAATTAGATCCTTGGTTTAAAGAAATTTTAAAAGCATATGAGATAATGCCGGGACACTTCCCCATTTGCACCATGAATAGGCAAGACGGAGCCCTAGGGAAATTTTTAAGGATCAAAGGGGTTAATTAGCTTAAATGGTAGGACAGATTTTGATAGACCAGCAATCCAGACATTCAAAAGAGGTAATCAATTGTGTCCCATAGATTACATCTTTGTACACGCTTGGAACTTTGCCTTGGTAAAAAAGTTTAAGGTAATCAAGCATAAAGAAAGCGACCATCACCCACTCTATTGTGAAATAGTGAGAGGGCCCCCAAGAGCTTGTGAAAGAGTCCTACCGCAATTAATGACTAACCAAAAACGCCTGACCACAAAATTAACCGATGAATATCTAACAAAATTAGCTTGTTTCCAACAGAATTAAACCATTGAGGTAGCACAGGATCAGACGGTTCCGTGGTTTGAGGAAAAAATACTTCAGGTTGTACAATGCCTCAGAGCCAACCTAAAGAGGAAGGGAAAGGGTGGTAAAATCTCACAAGCCCGGCATAGAAAGCAAATGAGCTGGTTTGATTCTGTATGTAGGGAAAAAAAAGGATACTAAGGAGAGAAGAAAGGCGTTTGAGGCTAAGGTATGATCAGGAGGGTGTTAATAATTTAACAAATTTGAGGAAAGAATATAAAATGGTAGTGAGATTTAAGAAGAGGTGAATTAAAGAAAAATGCTGGGGCACCCTATTGGAAACTATAGAAACAAAAAATATTAAAGGGTTCTGGAAGCTGATCCAAGACGCCTCGGGTCGATCCCGGGAAACCATGAGTTGTGTAGTTGACGAGGCTTCTGGGGAGGAGTACTTAGGCCAATTATATAGGGCAAGCAATCGGCCAGTATTTTTTTTTTTTTTTTTTTTGAAACCGTTTATTACAAGACTCAAAAAAATATACAAATATGGGCCTACAACCTTCCGGCCGGCCGCTAGCAATAAAAGGAGCATACGATATACATTTATAAAACACATGGTGCTGCGGCCGAGCATGCACAGGAGGTAACATCGTTGCGAGCCACACTATCCAGACCCCACTATACGGTTCCATTTTAGACTTAAAGAACAACAAATACAAACAAACCCACAAGGCAATCCTCAATCGGAATAGCAACACGTGCTCCCCCAGAGGGGGGATCCTAGCCATCCATAGGAATCTCAAGAGGGGGGGGAGAGATCAGAACTAGGGCTGGGTACACCTAATGCCCAGGTACCGGGGGGATGAGTTGGCTAAGGGGACGGGGCCGGCGACGGATCGGGCAATAACGGTGGAGCACAGATTCCCCCGCGGTAGGCGTTCCAGGGGCCCCACACTTTCACCCATGTCGCGGGCTTACCTCTCGCCACATACACCACCTTTTCCCGAAACATGCACCAATCCATATGTTCCTTCCAGGCCGAGACAGTCGGGGGCCTCTGGGATCCCCACAACTGGGCAATATCACGCTTGGCAACCATATACCCCAGAGTCACCCACCACGTCTGCGGCACCGAGTAATCGGTAGGCTCCCACACATTCAACAGGCATCTCCTCGCTTCGGGCAACAGCGCCACATGCGTGACCACTCGCAGCACCTCATGCACACCACGCCAGAACCCCTCCACCTCCGGGCACTCCCACAAGATATGCAGAAAAGTCCCCAGCGCACCACACCCACGCTTACACAAACCGTCCTCAGCATAGCCCATACGCAGGAGCTTTGGCCCCGTCATGTAGACCCTGTGGAGTATCTTGAGCTGGACGAAACGAAGGCGAGCCGGTATGGCCACCTCTTTCGGGGAGGCCACCGCGGAGATCCAGTCCTCGTCGTCCAGCTCCAGCCCATCGGCTACCCAAGCCTCACGAAGGGCAGTCAACAAGTCTGAGCGGTCGTTGATCAGTTTTTTGTAGATCAGTGAGATCGTGCTGTCAGGGACGTGTCCATCCAGCACTCTATCCTCCAGGGGGGAACACTTCGGGATGGAGGCAACGTCCGGAAAGACGGAGCCCAGCGCATGCCGGACCTGCAAGTACCGAAAGTACTCGCTGCCCTGCAACTAAAATTCCGTCTGCAGCATCTCGAACGTTTTAAATCCTCCCCTCGTCCAGAGATCCCCCACTTTGCTGATGCCTATTAAATCCCACTTCTCAAAGCCCTTCGAGGTCCACAAGGAGCCCAACCGCTCAGATGCGTATAGTGGTGACGCCCGGGTCAAACGGTCCTTCCACCCCATTGCAGCATTGGCCGCGTGCCACACTCGCACCATGACACGCGTGGGGCCCGTTAGGCGAGCGTCGGGCGCGCTAGAATAGAGCGCTCGATTATGGTCACCACCTGGAAGTAGCATCCTATCCATTTCAAACGCCGGGTTTAAGGCGGGCCCATATAGGCCCTGATTAATCGCAGCTAGCTGGGAGGCCCAATAATACCGTTTAATATCCGGGAGGGCAATCCCCCCGTCATACCAGGGGAGCGTCAGCTTAGCCAGGGCAATACGTGGCCTCCCGTCCCAGAACAGGCGGCGCTGCAAACTCTCCACTTCGCGGAAGTAGCGCGCTGGGACGAGGTCCATAGTGTTCTGCAACGCGTATAGGAAACGCGGCAACGACATCATTTTAAACAATGCCGCCCGGCCGAGCGGCGAAAGCGGCAAACGCCGCCAGCGCGCGACATCCTCTTTCAGACGCTGGAGGGGGGGAAGCAAGTTCCGATCATACCGAGCCTCCGGGTCCAGAGTAATGAAGACACCCAGGTACCTAAATCCCTGCGGGGCGACCTGGATCGGACAGCCCCGCGGGAGGATAGGAGCCTCCCCAGAGAGAACATACACACACGATTTAGCCCAGTTGATGACCAGACCGGAGTTACGACCGAATGAATGCAGAACATCAACCAGTACTATGAGTGATTTACGTGGGGAAGCTAGGTACAAGAGGATGTCATCAGCGTATAGGGATACGCGGTCCTCATACTCAGGGGTCCAGCGGAGACCACGGATGGAAGGCTCCCACTGCAGCCACTCCGCCAGGGGCTCCAAGGCAAGTGCAAAGAGGAGCGGCGATAAGGGGCAGCCCTGTCGTGTGCCCCGGCCCAGCTCGAACGGAGCCGATACTCTTCCGTTCACCACCACCTGCGCCAATGGGCCCGAATACAGCAATTTGACCCAACTGATGAACCCTGGGCCAAATCCAAACTTCGCAAGCATCGCCCAGATATATGGCCATTCAAGCGTGTCAAACGCCATGGTGGCGTCTAAGGACGCCAAAATGGCCGGCTCCCGTATGAACGGGGCACGTGCGAGCACACCGTGCAAACGCCGCAGATTAAGGGCTGTGTTGCAATGGGGAATAAAGCCAGACTGGTCCTGATGAACCAAATCGCCCACCACGCCGACCAGCCGATTGGCCAGTACCTTGGCGAGAATCTTGGGCTCCGCATTCAGTAGCGAAATGGGCCGATAGGATGTAACCCGGTCCCGAGGTCTCCCTTCCTTGTGGATGACCACGATTGTAGCCAGTCGCTGGTCCGGCGGGAGGGAGCCCACCGAGTGTGCCGCCAGGAACATAGCCCGGAGGTGGGGTGCCAGCGTATCCGGTCGCAACTTGTACAACTCGATAGGGAGACGATTCGGACCCATGGCCTTGCCGGAAGCGACCGAGCGTATGGCGAGGGCGATCTCGTCGGAGGTGGGAGCGGCGTCCAACGACACCCTGTCCTCCCCGGAAAGGGACGGCAGCGCGATATCACTGAGCAGGGCACGGGAATCCTCTTCCGAGCAGGGAGACACCGGGGAATACACCCCATGGAAATAATCCGCGAAGCAGGAGACAATTTCTTCTGGCTCAGTTACACACACACCATCCGTTTTCTCAATCAGCGGGACCACACGATTCGCTCTCTCTTTTTTGTCCAACCACGCTATAAGTTTACCAGCCTTATCACCCACATCATACAGTCGCCCCTGTTGCTCTCTACTGAGGCCCCTGGCCGCCTCCGTGACGAGGGCCCTGTAGGCCGCTTGCTTGAGTTGGAGGACATGGAATGCAGCATCCGTCACCCCACCTTCTAAATTCCCCTCCAACTCAGCTATTTCAGCCTCCATCCGGGTCACCTCCTCCCGCTCGCGCCTCCGGGCGTGGGAAATAAGGGATAGGGCCTCCCCTCGGAGTACTGTCTTGAAGGCCTCCCATAGCGGTATGGCCGAAGGCACAGACCCCACATTCTCATCAAAATATCGCTGAAGGGATTTAATCAATTCAGCGCGAATGGAGGGGTCGCGCAGGTACCAAGGATTGATTGGGACCACCCTACCCTCACCCCTCGGAAAGACATCAAAGTGCAGTAGGAGCGGGGAGTGGTCCGAAATACCCCGTGGCAAATGGCGTACCTCTCCCACCCTCCCAACATAGGCCGCCGGGACAAGGACATAGTCTAGTCGTGAGAGACTACCATGGGCTCCCGAGTGGAAAGTGTACTGCAGCTGCGTGGGGTGTTTTAAACGCCAGCAGTCCACTAATCCAAATGTATCCAAGAGGCCGGGTAGCCACGCCTGTGCCCGGGGGAGGTCCCTAGGGGGGTGACGATCCAAAGATCCAGATACCACCGCATTAAAATCCCCCCCCACAACTAAAAGCCCCCCCGGAAGGCCAAGGAGAAGGCGCCCAAGGTCCGCAAAGGTGGTCGACTGCAGCCCCGGTGGGATGTATACTGACACAAAGACAACCACTTTGCCCTCCAGTCTTCCCACCAAGACCGTATAACGTCCCCTATCATCGTGGAGCACCTCATCAATCTCCAACGGGAGCGAGTTCTTCACCATGATGCCCACACCCCGTGAGCCGGACGTGAAGCCCGAGTGAGCCACTAGGCGATAGCCACGCCGATTCATGGCGCAGAAGGAGTTGCCAATGAGGTGTGTCTCCTGCAGAAAGACTACATCGGGCGAGATTCGCTTCAAAAACTGCAGGACCACACCCCGTTTGATCCTGTCCCCCAGTCCATTCACATTCCAGGACAACAAAGTTAGTTCCCTACCCCCCATCATATACAGAAGCCATCATTCGTACCCCGGAGAGCACTTTAGAACTAACACAATAATACGTTTGCCTTGTGATAAAAACGAACAACACCCCATCCCTACCCACCCACCCCAACAGAACTCCCCCCTCCCTGCACCCCTGCATGAGCCCAAACAGCCCCCCCAACGTGCAGTGTGCCTGTCGCCCCATATATAGTTAGACTAACTAAACCCCCTAGAGGAGGAGGGAGAACCCCCAATAGACCCAACACAACCTCCATAGGAGGGGAACTTACAAAAACTGACGCAGAATCAAAAGTGGCATCATTTTCGTCCAGAGTGAGGCCCAATATTAGACCCTCAGTCCTGATCCAGCGTGCCGTCTCCCCCCGCCGCCCCCCTCCCCCCAGCCCCCCCGATCACGATCCCCGGGCAGAGTATCCAGCCAGTCCCCGGCCGCCTCGGGACGATCAAAGAAGTGCGTGCGACCATCCACCTCCACACGCAGCTTGGCCGGGAAAAGCATGGCGTATTTGAGGTTTAGGTCCCGAAGACGGCGTTTGACGCCTAGGAAGCTCAGTCTCTGCTTCTGGACCGCTGGGGTGAAATCAGGATAAAAATTAACCTCCATATTGTCAAGCTTGACCGGTCCATGCAGTCTGGAGGTTTGCAGGATAGCGTCTCTATCCCGAAAATTGAAAATCCGGGCGATGAGAGGTCTCGGAGGGGCTCCGACCTTCGGCCTTCCCCCGGGAACCCTGTGGGCCCTCTCCACAGCGAACAATTTGCTCAGCCCCCGTGGCTGGAGATGGGTAGCAATCAGGTCCTCCACAAAGAGATCCGCCGCCGCCTCCTCGCGTCCCTCGGGCACCCCGATAATGCGGATGTTGTTCCTCCGTGCCCGACTCTCGGAGTCCTCCAGGCGTCGATCCATTAGCGCAGTCGCCCGACTAAGCCGGCGCACCTCTGTTTGCAAGGCCGCCACATCTGTCGTTAGGCCCGATGCGGTGTGGGCCAAAGACTCTACTCGGTCGTTGGTTTTGGAAAGATCGGCCCTCACCAGGCCAACATCCACGAGGACCGAGTCAATCTTCTGCGCCAGTGTATCAAACCGCTGGCCCACCGAGGCCTTCATCTCGGCAATGGCGCCCATAACATCTCGCAGAGTCAAATCTGCGGGCAGGTCTGGGGCATCAGGAGGGCTCTCAGGGGACTTGCGCGGTCCATCGGGAGATCCCTTCTGGAGGGTATAGCGGTCCATACTGTTGGCCTGATGGATGGCGCCACGCCGGGTCGATTTGGTCTTTGCCCGGTCTCCATCTTGTTTCGTGGCCATGGCCACCAGTCTCCCAGTCGCACCAGCCACGTCGTGTAGGGCAGGAAAGCAGGCACGAGCTCCGGGGGGGCCCCCTCAGAGCAGCGGGGTGGATCACAGCCTGCAGGCAGGCAGGGTCTCCCAGCAAGGCCACACCACACCAACACCAAGGGCTCCGCGACCCAACCTCGCAGAGACGACAAGGTGGTGCGAAAGCGAAAGTGCGGGGCACGCGAGTCGCCAGGCCCTGCCTGCCGCTGTTGTTCACTTTGTCACTGGATCACCCCACAGCGCAAATCCGGGGTCCGGCGAGGGGAAGGCCGCACACCTCAATCGGTGCTCACTCCGGTGTCCGAGGTCCGATTCGGAAGCGGGAAACGGGTGCCACCTCAGCTCAGGTTCACCAACATAGTCCCCTCATCCAGGGCAGGATAATTGCAGGATAATCGTAGGAGGTTGCGGAGGTCCTCGGGAGCCTCGCACCTACGCGGCCATCTTGGTTGCGCCAATCGGCCAGTATTAAGCGAGAAAAGAGTCCCTATGTGGCGGGCAGCAAAAGAACTAATACCTTCATGTTCCATAGAAAAAGTGAAGGATACCATTAGGAAGTTAAACTTAACCCGAGCAGCAGGGCCAGATAACTTACCCGCTGTTAGAGTTAAACTGGTTGGCACAATTTTTCTCTAAAATGTTTTCTGCCGTGCTAGATTCAGGTACTATCCCAAAATCGTGGACGGGAGCGGTGATTAGGCCTCTGTACAAAAATGGGACAGAAATGACCCTAAAAATTATAGACTAATCAACCTGTTAGATATCAGTGTGAAAGTTTTCTCTAAAATAATCCTAGGCAAACTGAAGGATTGGGTTACATTTGATTGTCCCAGTGGAACAAGGAGGGTTTAAGGAGGGGCACTCAACCACTGAACATTGCTTTGCCTTATGGGCATTAGCTCGAAAGTCGGTAGAGCAGCAAGGTAAATTATACTGCTGCTTTGTCGACTTTCGCTCTAGTAGATAGAGTGCGCCTTTGGGAGACGCTAAAAAGTTATAACATAACTGAAGAACTACTAGTAGTTATCCAAGAGTTGCATACTGAAAACTGGGCACAGGTTATTAAAGACACAATGGGGGGTTTGACACTAAAGATAGCAATCAATAACGGCCTAAGACAGGGCTGTGTATTGGCCCCACTCCTTTTTTGCAATTTTCCTTGCTGATCTACCTTCCTCTTTAATGATGGAAAGAGGAGCAAGCCCAAAGGTAAACGGGAAGCATCTGTCCTGCTCACTGTATGCAGACAATCTAGTTATCTTTGATCAAACAGAACTGGGTCTGCAAAGTAAGCTAAATGCATTTGATACATATTGTGCATCTAAAAGCCTAACAGTTAACATGGATAAAACAAAAATATTGTGTTTTGGGAAGAGAGATCAAAAATGCAATTGGTTCCTCGGGCAAACAAAATTAGAAGTTGTCAATGAATGCAAATACCTGGGAATATGGTTTGACAAATCTTTTTTTTTTAAAACATTTTTTTTATTGAGTTTTAATAGCCTGTAATCAAAACATACAGTGGTAACTTGTAAACAGAAATACAGGTCATGGCACAACAACATCCTTCATCCAGCATGCAATAACATGTCATTGTACTGATGTTTCCACATGCCCGGCTTTGCCTTGCAATAATAAAATTTACATAGGTTGGTGCGATTGTAGATATTGATCTAAGTATGACCAGTAGTCCCTGGGTTTGGACCCTGTGGGTAACTCCCCCTCGTACGTTTGCAGCGTGTCTTTGCAATAAGTCAAGTCCTGAAGCCAGTGTCTGACCCTGGGCGCCATACGTCCACCCCAACATAGCGACACCCGCCTCTTAGCAATTAGTAGTGCGATCAGGCAGTATTTACGTTTGTTAGCCCTGATTCCAGGCAGCAGGCCCAGTAGGCATGTGCGAGCCATGCATTCGATACGCGTGCCCACCATGTCCCCCAGCACATGTACCACCCTCTACCAGTAGTCAGCCACCGTTCCACAGTGCCACGCCAAATGCATAAAGTCCGCCGGCTCCACCCCGCAGCGCTGACATTTAGCGTCGTACCTCAGCCCATATTGATAGAGCCGTGCAGGGGTATAATAAGTCTGATGGAGGTATTTATAATGCAGCATGCGCAGGTTCCCATTTGGCGTTAGCATCCCAGTAATCGCACAGGCCACCCCCCAGTCCTCCTCTGACAGGGGACTCGGCAGGCCACCATTCCAACGCTCCAGCACCTTGTGTGTCGTGTCGGCAATGTCTGTCTGCAGTGCCGTGTATAGTCTGGACACCAGTCTTGTGGCAGTAGGGGTAGTGATCAGCAATTGCAAGGCATTCAAGGGGGGCGGTTCCGTAGGGTGCATTGGGTATAACTTCTGCAGCGCCCTCTGTAGCCTATAGTATGTGAATTTAAACAGTAATGTTTGGTTGCTAATGTATGTCAGTTCCTCGTGTGTCTTAAAAGTACCGCCTTCATACAGATCCCCCATGGTGGTCAGGCCAACCTGCCGGAGTAAATCCATGCCAACCCTCTCCTGGGTGACCGAGAGCTCAGGATGATGCTGCAGCGGTAATGCCGGCGCATACAGAGGCAGCCTGTGCGCCTTCTCACCCATGGTGTGCCAGGCTCTATTGGTCGTGTCTATCGTGTTTATGTCCTGATTGTGCAATGGAGGTCGTTTGGGTGTTATGATAGCATTCAGCGGGACAGGGTGTGCATCCCCTTCTTCAATAGCAGCATGTGTCAGGAATGGAACCGGGTGATACCAGTAATGCGCATATTGCGCTTGCCCGCAAAGGTAGTAGAGCAGAAAGTCCGGGACCCTAAATCCCCCCTGGGCATATGGTAGTGCAAGGGAACGCAATTCTTTCCTCGCGTGCTTTCACCCCCATATAAGTCGGAGGACCATGGCTGAAATTCTACGGAACACCTCCGCCGGAGGCTTAATCGGAATATTGTTAAACAGGTACAGTAGCTTGGGGAGAACGACCATTTTGACTATAGATATGCGATCAGCCACCGACAGCGGCAGCTGGATCCACCACCCTATTTTACCTTCTAGGGTCTCAATCGCCCGTCCATAGTTTGTGCGTATCACCACCTCCGGGTCTCGGTGGTACCAGACCCCCAAATATCTCACAGGGTCTGACTGCCATTCCAGCGGAAAATCCACTGGACAGGGATCCGTGGTATCTGTCAACGGTAGGATCACCGATTTAGACCAATTGATAGTGAGACCAGAGTGCTGGCCGAACTTTATATATTCCCGCAGTAGTGGGCTTAGGTTCACCTCCGGATCGCGCACATACAGCGTCATGTCGTCGGCATAAAGCGAGATATGTAGCGGCCTCTGCGGAAACTGGAGCGCCGAGTAATGGTGTTTTTGTCGAATTTTGCAAGCCAACGGCTCCAGTGCCAGCGCAAATAGCAGTGGAGACAACGGGCAGCCTTGCCGCATGCCTCTCGCAATTTTGATCGGGTCAGAAACATATCTATTAACCTTTATCCGTGCCGTCGGCTCTGTGTACAGTAGCGCCACCCCTTGCAGGAAAAGCGGGGGAAAACCCATACGCTGCAGTATGGGGTATAGATAGGGCCACTCAATAGAATCAAAAGCTTTGGCAGCATCTAGCAATACCGCCGCCGCCTTCGTGGTAGGGAGCAGATAGTGTGATAATGCGAAGAGTGTCCGAGTGTTATGCGTAGTAGATCTAGACGGGATAAACCCTGATTGATCTGGTAAAATCAATCTAGGCATTAGCGGCTGTAGCCGATTTGCGAGAAGCTTCGCCAGGATTTTGGTGTCCACATTAATAAGGGACAGCGGCCTATACGACTCGCATTGCTCCGGGTCTTTGTTTGGTTTCAATAGTGCGATCAGCATGGCGTCACGCAGCGTAGGCGGCAGCCTCTGTTTGTCATGGGCATCGCCATACATTTCAACTAGATGCGGCGCCAGTTGGTCTAACAACGCCTTATAAAATTCACAAGTGAACCCATCTGGGCCCGGGGCTTTCCCGTTGGGCAGGGATTTGATCACCTCCGTCACCTCCTCCACCGTGACCGGGAGCGATAAATATTCCCGCTGTCTGTCCGACATCCATGCTATTGCTATGTCCTCTAAATATTCCCCAATCACCTCTGGTGGCTCCGTAGGGCGTGAGGTGTATAGTGCTGCATAGGTGGCCATAAACTCCCCCAGTATGCTCTGTATGTCGTGTTTTAGTGACCCCGTGTGGTCCCTCACCGCCTGCACAGTGTGTGGCCGAAATCCCGAACAGATCTTAGCGGCCAGGCACCTACCAGGTCTGCCGCTCTCGCCATACGTTCGTGCAGTCGTGCGTTTAGTTATGTATTTCAGTTCATCTTCAGCATAGGATTGATTCTCTGATAGCACTACCCTGATGTCGCCTAGTATCGCCACGTTGTGTGTCTGCTCATATTCCGACGCCAGCTCCCGCAGTCTGTCCTCGCGCCGACTCAGCTGACGCCTAATGTCTTTGAGGATGCCCGCAGTTGTGCTCAGGCACACCCCCCGGATGGTAGCCTTAAAAGCCTCCCACAGAAGCCCCGGGTCATCTACCGCAGGAGTGTTGATGTCGAAGTATTCCTTGATGGCCTGGTGTATGGTGTCTGTATAAACTGAATCTAGCAGCGCTCTTGCATTAAATCGCCAGCTATAAGGTGGCGGTCAGTAGTGCGGGATCTGTAAGGACAGCAGTACCGGGCTATGGTCCGATAGCGTTCTAAGGAGGTTAGTGATGGAGCTCGTCCACAACAGCGTCTCGGGCGAACCCACCCAGTAATCTAGCCGCGACCAGCTGCCATGCGCTGCTGAAACGTGTGTGGCTTCCCGGATCCCCGCGTGTCTGGCCCTCCAAATATCTGTTAAGTGTCTGTCTGCCAGCACATCCCCTAGCTTACCCAGCGCCTTCTTGTGCAGTTCCGTTGATCCCTCTGATCTATCAAACTGGTCGTTGAGTGCAAGATTAAAATCGCCCCCCCCCCATAGCACAGGAATGTCAGGGAGTTCACCCAGTGTGCGCCATATTGTGTGGTAAAAGGCAGGGTCGTCCACATTCGGGCCATATGTGTTCAGCAATGCTAGCTGCTGCCCCCGCAGTACCCCCGTTACGAGAACAACCCTCCCTGCATCATCCGTGGTCATGTCCACCACCCTGAATTGCACCCCCTTTTTAATCAGGATCATGACTCCCCTGGAATAGGATGAATAGGAAGAACTTTTAATGACCTCTGCCCATCTTGTCCCTACTTGACAGGGGGAGGTCGGTGCAATATGCGTTTCCTGTAATTGGGCAACATCGACGCTGTGCCTGTCTAGATATGCAAATATCTGCCTTATCTTTCTGGGGTTGTTAAGGCCTCTTACATTCCAGGTCAACAAATTTAAAGGTGTATTACGCTCTTTCACCATAGCCATCGGATACAATGCGAATGCCAAATACCGGTCCGATAACACTTCAGCACATAGCAATCAACAGTGATCCATCCTAAAATAATATACAGCCTCATGCAATACTGGAGTTCAGCCATGTTTCTCATGCACCATAACCTGTGTAACACGTCCCAACGTTTAGAAGCCCTCCCCCCTCCCACTTCAGCAACCCAACCATGCCAAAGCCGTACCCCGCCCTTAAAGAACAACATATTTCAACTTAGTATGGGGAGCACCCGCTGTGGGATCCACCGAGAGCTCACCACTTCATCCATGCATGTGGATGTGACCTGGCAATCAATTATTCAAGCCTAGCATCGCATACGTCGCTTCAAATGTCCGTTTATCGCAGCGTGGACTTCGGTACTCTCAACATGCTCATGCCACGAGTTAGGCACCTGTATGTTCAGTCTCTAGGCCGGCCATTGCACCGTCCCCGTGCGATTGAGTGATAGGTCACCGTTGCCCACCGCCCCACCCATGAGGGCCATCCCCACAGCCGACCCCGCATGGTAAATCAAGGCCGTAGTACAGTCAGCCGGACAGGCCAGCAGTATGGTCTAACAGATCGTTCACCCCCCGCTCCCACCTGGATCGTATATAACAGACATTCCTATTGTAACTTGCACAGCACAGGCGATCCAAGTTCGGAGGGCCCGACTCAGCCCGCACCTCCACCACTATGTGCCTCAGTGTCAATGCACTTCAACCATGTCCGGCCGTCACTGAGTCTTATCAGGAGCCAGCGGGGCAGTCCCTCACAATAGGATATGCATAGTTCTTACCAGTTCTGAACCACCATTTCGCAACCGGCATCTCAACCCAGATCCGCGTCCATGTCCACCTCCTGCCGCTGCTCTACCTGTCGCCGCTCCCTCCTCTTTCCTCCGAGCTTCTTGAGAAACTCCTGCGCCGCCCTTGGCGTCTGCAGGATCGTCTGGCGGCCATCCTGCGTCACGCGGAGTCTCGCCGGATAGAGCATGGCATAGTCAATATTCAACTCACGTAGCCTCTTCTTTGCTGGGTTGAATTCTTTGCGCGCCATTTGAACTGCCATCGTGAAGTCTGGGAAGAACTCCAGAGCGTTGCCTTAGTAGGTGATTTTCTGTTTCTCTCGAGCCAACCTCAGGATTGTATCACGATCTCGGTAGTTCAGGATCCGGGCGACAATCACCCGGGGGGTCGCCCCTGGCTTCGGACGCGGGGCAAGGGTCCTGTAGGCGCGCTCCACAACGAAGATAGCTGAGAGGTGCTCCACGCCTAACACGTTGCGAATCAGCTCCTCGATATATGTCTCCATATTCCCTGTGTTGGTGGATTCTGGGATGCACGCGACGCGGATGTTGTTGTGCCTTGAGCGCGCTTCCAAATCCTCTGCCTTGTTGCGGATAACGTCCAGCAGCTTCTCCATCTCGGTGCATTGCTGCTTCGTGCCATGCGCCTCGTCCTCCACCGCCGATATGCGTGACTATGCTTCCTCTAAACGCAGTCCATGGCCATCTAGTTTGGCCGACATGTTGTCCACTCGCAGTGTTATGGTGTCCAGTTTTCCGTTAATGTCCTGCAAGCTACGCTGTATGGCCAGCAGCACTCCCTCCATTCCCGCAGGTGCTTCCGCAGGCAGCCCCTGCGCCGGCATCGTCGCCGCCGTCAGTTCCTTCGTGGGTCTTTTGGCATCAAATGGTAATTTGGACTGTGTTTTGTCCGGCTTCCCCATCATGATGTCGCGCGGTTGTCTCCTCTTGCAGCAGCCGCCAGGCCGGAGACCCCTCACCAGTTGTAAAATGCCAGGAAACCCAATAGACCAGGAGGCAGTCTCCCCACAGTGGAGTCGTCCCCAGTGGGTGCAGCCGGACCAGCGATCGATTCCAGCCCCGCCGGTCCTCAGGGGTCAGGAGAGCACCGTATGGTAACTTCAGTCGCCCAGGCAGTCCATCCACACGTGTGCACCCTACGTGACCAGAGGCGCACCGCAGCCACCTCAGCCCGCCAGCTTTATCGTACCTTTCGGGCGCCCTGCGCTGCGTCAAAACACCTGGATGCAGGGGGGCACGTATGGGGTGGCCTCCACAGGGGCGAGCTTATCGCTTTCCGAGCCCCGCATGTTCGCAGAATCTCCCCCGCAGGTCGCCCCTTGCAGAGCGCGGTGTGTCCGCCAGCGTCCCACTGCAGACTCCAGCCACCCCCTACGATCTTGCGTGAGGGATGTAACCGCGATCGGCCTCAGCTCTCAGCTAATGCCGTGTGGGTCCTCATCTGGGGCAGTCGCCGTGTTTGGGTGCGTGTGTGCTTCGCCTAGACCGCAGTGCCTCCATGTTTGACCGAGTAGTCGTCGCCAGTCGTGTGGACGCGTTTCCCCTCCGCGCCCGCATACCTCAAAGCCGGGCGGGAGTGCAGTGTCCGGGTCCGTACTCGTGCCGTTCTCTGCCCCTCCTCAGACCGCTGAAGCGCTCATTGCCTCCGCGCTGGTCGTCTGTGGACACCTGCTTGGCTTCCCACAGGAGAAGCCGCTGTCCTCCGCTACTCGTCCGGGAGATAACCACCGCAGGGCGCCGCCATCTTAGATACGCCAGTCCTCGTGGCCATCCCCCGGAGCAGAGATGCCGTTTCCTAGGCAAACGTACGCTGGTGGCCTTCCTTCGGTCGTTGCATTCGGAGCTCCGCTCCTCCGACTTCAGTTTCCGTCGGCGGATTGCCGATGCGAGCCCGCCATCGCGCTTTGGTAGCCGTTAGTTGAGCCTGGTCGGCGGAGCTGTCTCACGAGGCAGCCATTCCGCTGTGGGCTCTCTAGCGCCCCCCCTGGTTTGACAAATCTTTAAAATAGGGTACACACCTAGAGGCCCAGAAAGCCAAAACCTTAGCCTCTGTTTGCGGGTTGAAAAAAAATTCAACAGTAATTATGGAGCTATGTCCCACAGACCCTTGTTGAAGGTCTACAATGCAATGATCCCTCCTCATTTGCAGTATGGAGCAGAAATTCTATGTTTAGGAGGGAAAAGCTCCTGGGACAGCGAGGAAGGGAAATGTGTAAGAACCTTGTTGTCATTGCCTAGCTCATCAATGATACAGGCCTTTAGGTTGGAGCTAGACTTGTTATCATGGAATATTCAGGTTCAAGTAAACTTACTTAGGTTTTGAAAACGGCTGGGGTCAGGTGAAGAAGCGAAAGTGTCACAATGGTGCATGAAGGAGAGTTAGCTGAGTGAACTAAAGTGGGCGAAAGCAATAAGAAAGAAACTCTACTCCATCTGTGACAATCTGAAGGTGAAAATCGACCCTATGTCCCTGCCTATTGAAGAACCTAAAAGTGTACTAAAATCATTGGGGAAGGAAAAGTCTAGAAAAATTGATATGGAGTATCTGAGACAAAATGAGTCTGTGCAATTTATGATCAATAGCTGGAGAAATGATAACTGGTACCCTTAACTAGACACCTTACCAAATTAATGGTTTAGAATGGAATTATTAAGGGTGAGAGTAGGCATTAATCCCACTCGTGCAAATGTTAAAATAAAAAGTATACTGATGGATCCTGATGGTAGATGTACATGCGGGATGGGTATAAAATGTACTAGTTTACACATTTTCATGGATTGCCAAAAATTGCTAGCTCTGCAAAAACTGTTTTTACGGCAAGTTTTTTTAAAGAATGCCATAAGGTCACGGATGCAAGCAATTGAGCTCCTTATTGACATGCAGTTCCTTGATATTGCAATAGCATTGGCGAAGTTTATCCAGGCTGCTAAAAGGTTCCTTATGGAATAGGGAATGAAGGAGTGGACTGAGGACTGATAAATAGAGATCTAAATTGGGTTATTTGTTTTAAGTAGAAACCAAATGTTGGATCATATATGTGTATTGGTTCGCTCTGATAAATTTTGCATGGGATTGTTTTAACAAAATTAAGATTGATGCTAGGAAAACAAGTTTTTACGATATAAGGAGATAATAAACTTATAAAAATGTTCCTATCTTCATTTTATGGTTCTTTTTTAGAATTGTACTCAAACATATTGTGTTTTATGGTGTTTCATGGTGTTTTGTGTGGTTTAAAGGCCTATGGTCATAATAAACTTACTTTTGAACTGAATGAGAGGCAGGTATGCGAGGGGAAAGCTGCACACAGATGAGGGAGCAAGAAAACACATGCACTCACATAGAGTGCTGAAAAAAGAAAAATTATTTGCCTGATGTGGAAGAATACAAGTAATCCAATCAAAAGGGGGGTAAAGAAGGTACGCTCTAGGAGAGGGGCAATTGTAAGGAGGAAGGACAACCATTCAGACTCCATAATGGCACTCCTTAAGGCCATCCGAATGGAACGCCATTGTGAGTGACAACACATGCTCCATTTTTTCATTCTCCCTATTCGATGATGTCACTTGCAATAAATCATGCTGAAAAAGTCAGTGTAGGTATGTGAGGCTCTGGGAGTGTTGCGGGCAGGTAGGCTCTGCTGAAAGAAACCTTCACTTGCTCCCCCCAGCATTCTGGACACTGCAAGCATTATGAGCCTTCTGGAGGTAAGCTCATAGCTGGGCTCTGCCAGAAGAATCCTGTTGTTGCTTCACCTCATCTGTATTATTTCCAGATAAAATTTTGCAACAGGAAGGCCCTACGAGCAGAGTTAATGGTAGGGACAGCTCAAAAAATTCTTCCGTTGCTTGCACATATTTTTCGCTCTTAAAATATAGGGACTTCTTGGTGCAAGGGACAAAAACGACTTCTGGTTTAATAAACTGCTCAACTACGTTTTAAGGCTTTATTCCAACTTGCTCACACACCTGATACCAAAGATCATAGCCTTTTTTAGAACGTATTTCTGAAACTAAAATGGCGCAGAAAAGATCCTAACGACAACCCGATGGCAGACAATGTGTGTGAAATGGTGGTGAAAGTCTTGTTTTTGGGGCAGAAACATTGAAAGTAAATGTAAAGTTTTATCAAACGATCTTAAGCAGAGTCTCACAAGAAACACTACATTTAGGGGTTTCTTTTAAACAAAATTGTACTTTAGAACTGTAGGTTGACCGTTCGGTAAACTAAAACTAAAAAATCAGAAATGTATTGTTTGTTAAATGAATGCTCATGATGCGAAAATGTTGTCCCGCAAGACATGGAATCATCTGGTAACCTATCCCATCCCAGTGCAAAATTGATTCACATGGTTGATAACATTGCACTCTAACAATCAGATGCCTTGGACATTGTCACTCATAACCTCAGACAAGAGGGTTGTTCCTGTATCAGAAGGCAGGACGATAGGCTTTCCAGGAAGCAAGTTCCTCTGAAAAGCCACTATAATTAGAACAGAGGTGGCCACATTTCCTTACAGTCTCATTAATGAACAGACCAGCTGTGGGAGTTAGTAGGATGTCAGCCTCTGCCTGCCCTAGGCAGGAAGTAGAGCTGGAGCCGTCTATTGCATGCCTTCAGGCCGCCTTCGAAATTTCTTTGAAAGGTCAAGAAGATTGGAACTGCTTATCTTCTGCATGAAGACTAAAACTGTGTCAATTCCGTAACATGCCAGGCTTCATATTTCTGCAAGGTTCATATGGCTTTGGCAGTCTTACTCACAGTAGCGGCTCCTCCACAAAGGCGGAGAAGCGTCACCTCACAGCTCTTTGAGCAGGAAATATAAAATGATAATAACGTAGTTATGATAATTTTATTTTTCGCAGGTTTAGGGCTCAGTTCGGGTGGGGAAGGGCTGGAGGAACAGGGTGAGGAGTGGTTTGCACACTCCAAGTGTGCATGACTACTTGGCCGGCTGTCTTGTCCCGGCCAAACAGTCATGCGCACTTTGCATGTTTCCCACCAGGCTGCATTACACAGCCAGGTGGGGAACATGCCCAGGTCCCAGTCCCCATCTGTGCGTCGATCCACAGCATTGCCGCGTTGTGATTGGCTATGGGGAGCCTGCGTGCTTCCTGGTTCCAAGACTTGCCAGAAGCGGAGAAGAGACGTGGCCAGGAAGAGGTAAGTGGAATTATTTTAAATTTTTATTTTGTTCACCCTCATTCCCTACCAGCCGCTACTGCTTAGTCACAAGTCAAGTTGTTGCGATCTCTGAATGTTGGAACAGGTCGACAAATGTTCGATTCATCAGCCCTAGTAATCTTGATGACTTGGGTCAGTCTCTCACTTGTCTGCCTCAATAGTCTATGAAAGGCCAGAGGTGTAGGGACAGGCAGCCAGAGGACTACTAGCAGTCATCTAAAAGGCCAGTATGGTTGCAGGATAGCTATTAAAAGGTTCAGCTTCCACTGATTTGACAAACTAAACTTAGTCCTCTGAATCCAGGGGCAGCCCACAATTCTAAAATGGCTCACATTAGACATACAAGCAACACTAAAACACTAGCTGCTACTTCCTAGTGGCATAGGCACTCTGCGTACAACTTCAGTATACAATTTGGACACACAATATACTTTTAGTTATTTAGATCAGAATAAAGTCATAAAGAGAAACTCTGCTCTCTGGTAACACTGAACACTAGAAACAAACCAATACTGTATGAAACTGCCACCTATTTTATACATATGCAGATAGTATTTTTAATTTAAACAATACTTGTATGACGGGCCACATCTCAGTGTCTCTGTTATCAATCTGGGAAAAACAACTTCCTGTGCAAACGAACTCACAAGGAGTGAATGCTAAGAATGTCAGAGGCCATGTTAATGGTGAAACCTCACTTTTCTAAAGGGTGCCTGGAAGCATAAAACACTGTGGATTCTAGAGAAAATATAAAACATTTTCCAGCTAATTCGTCTAGAATTTTCAATTCTATTAAGGACACAGAGGCAAGCATTATGCTTCTCTTTATTTGCTGTTTAATTTTTATATTTTTTACAGCAGATGATCAAAATTAAACTGTAACATAAGCCACATTTCCAATCATTACTTTAATGACATCAAATTATCTGTCCAATCACCATGACTCTGGTCTCATATAATGCTGTGCCGCCATTTTGATTTCTCTTCCTTTGCCTTAACTGCTGATTTGCTACAATAAAACTCAATTGAACTGATATCACCACCCTCAACAGGGTATCGGCAATGTGTCCACCCACCACGGCACTCAGGAACTCGATCATTCTGACTGGACCATACAGAGGATAATAACTTTGAATGTGGACAAACCAAACCACCGTATTCTATTTTTGCTGCTGGTCAGTGCCTGGAAGGTAACAAAATAATATACGTAGTTCCCAAACCATAAATTCATTTAATCTCAGTTACCAATCTAGTACAGTATTAGGGTGGCTTATAAAATTCATTCACACAATGACATTTTAACTTATACATTCTCAGGGTGGATAAACCTCAGCTCTGAGTCCTTAATAGAATTAAAAATGCTAGCTGCATTAGCGGGAACATTCTTTGTTCTATATCAGGACTGGAGGTTTCGGATTATGTTTGTTCAAAGCTGTTCCAACATCAATGAGGCAACATCTAGTATTGGTTTGTTGTAGAAAGTATTAAAAATGGAGTCCATAGACCATTCCGCTGCTGTCATCCGGTCATGCAACTCGGAACCTAACAGAATTTTTTTTGAAGCCATTGCTCTCCTTACTGAGTGAGCACCAAATTTACTGGTGTCACTAATGCTTCCTCCAGGAGCATTTTACCAGAGGCAGTTTCTCCATTAGCACTCTTTGGCTGTGCCCCTCTGAAATTCCTACGCATTTACCTAAAAAAATATTAAATTGATCAGTTTATTTATAGATAAGCTCATATCTCTAAGCAAACAATGTATTTAAGTTTGGGCTGTTTGTCCCAGGCTGCCAGCCCAGCCTCGCTCTGAAACAGGAGATGGAAGCCTGGCAGTGAATCAACTTTCTGAACTGAGATGCACGATGCATGGCATAACTTTCTAAAGGCCTTCCTTTACATTGCAGTCTATAGTGGTATCCACTGTAGGCGAGTGATGCTGTCAGCATCACGGGTTTGGGTGTCGGAGTCTACATCACTGCATGAGGCCGTTTGTCATTCACAGACATAGACCCCACCCTTTCTCATTTGTCACACAGTAGGACTGGATGCACGCATGTGTGATTTGGTGCCATGTCTTTGGTAATGGTAAGTGTTAAAATGCTAACCTTGTGTTATTCTGAGACCCCCACTAATGGGTTAACTGTGTCTGAAGCGGGTAACTTGTGAATAGGATGTGATGTGATATATCACACCTAAAGGTCTTTTTGTGTTTGTTTGAAATCATTTGGGACTGAGCTTCTGGCGGTAGAGAGGTGTCCGGAGCTCCACGTTCTGTCAAAGAACAGAGTCTTACGGAACCCTTTGTATCCACTGCATTAGACAATATATTTGAAAATGTGCCAATGAGCACATCCTCTGAGAATGCTTATGCTTACAGCTTCTCTTTCTATCACTAAAGCGGTCGTCTCCACTCCTTGTGCTACCTAACATTTTGTGGGAACTGCTCTATCTGTGGTAGCCCAAAAAGTAAGTCTTTTTCAATATGGTTACGCAAATCCTATGTCATTTGAAAGTGTTAGCAAGATAGATTAAGATCCTGAAAAGAGGAAATTAAGCATTATTAGCCTCAAGGCCCAGCAAGCTTGAAACCTGAGAAGATACACCCCAAGATACAGAAGTTGTAATGAGGAAGGGCATTTCTGTCTGATCAACATTAGTCCCGGCTGCTAAATATGGGAAGGCCCAGGAGAAAATGCTTTACCGGGAGAGTACCAGGTACAATAGTCCTACTCGTTACTGCCCAAAGAAAGATTATGGCGAAGCATTCAATTTTGAATGACCAAGACACCCATCAATTACTGGACTTTGTTCAATACAATACGGGTTTAGAGCGAACCACAGCACAGAGTCCACACTGGTGGCAGCATCGGAGGAAATTAGAGTCTGGGTGGACAAGGGCGGCAGAGCTGCATTAATTCTACTAGATCTCTCTGCCACCTTTGATACGGTTCACCATGCACTTCTCATGAAACGCCTGCACTCCTAAGGCTTTAGGAGCACTGCACTAACTCTGCGGAGCTCATTTCTCGAAAACAGAAAACAGTGGGTCGAGATGGGAGTTGTAAAGTCCAGCCCCTTCTCCCTCCCCTGTGGGGTGCCGCAGTAATCAGCACTTAGTTCCACTCTTTTCAACGTGTATGTCACCCCTTTGGCGAAGCTTATTTGGAGCTTCGGCTACCGGTGGAGAAGAAAATCTCGCATAAGGCTCTGTGCCTAATGCATAAGTCTCTTCATTGTACCGGTCCGTTCTATTTTCAAGAACGATTTACCTGTTACGCGCCCAGTAGAACACTCAGATCTAGCACGGCGCACATAGTCCTGATCCCCAGAATCAAACGAGTAAACTGGGGCGGTAGAACGCTGGCCTTCCTGGGGGGAAAGTTATGGAACTCCCTTCCTCTTGCCCTCTGGTCACAACCCAGCCTGCAGTTATTCAGAAAGCAGTTAAAGACCTGGCTATTTCCCACTGGAAAAAACAAAGTCACTCAGACTTAATTCTGCTTGCTGACTTTTTCCTTTTTTCTTCTCCAGGTCTTGATCTGCCTAGCGCTAAGACACCTTTGGGTAATGCACGCTTTATAAAATTATCTTCATTTAAAATCACCGAGCTTAAGAAGACCCTGCTTAGAGGGGCGAAGACTGATGAGTTCCATCTAACCTGCACTGTAGGTCATGTTTTCAGTGTACAACAAAACCTTCTGAAGTTGGATCATAGGGACCTGAACTGTGGTGATGCCCTGTTGTCAGAGTGAGAGTGAGGGAAAGAGAAGCTGAAAGTCACATAACTGCAGCAAGCCGGTGCCTCCTCTTCAAGCCAATTGGCTGGCTGGTATCCACTAATGTTAAAGATTTACAATAGTACCCAGCACGATTGCTGTCACCCAATACCTCCCTGATTTCTGGCAAAAGAAAACAAGCATTTGCAATGCAATAGGTCTCGCATTTACACAAGTTTAAGCTATTAGTTTTGTAAATGACATGCCTTTCATTTATGTTTTAAAAACGAAAACAAAAATAAAAGGCATTGTCATCTGCAAAGTCAATAGCTCAAACTTGCGTATATGCAAGACCTATTGCATTGCAAATGCTTGTTTATGGATTGTATTAGTTTGGTTTAATGTATTTATTTTTTTAGTTTCTAATGTCTTCAACCAGAAGCAGGACAGTTTGGTAAATTAATATTTTACTTCACAATTATTACAATGCTCATCCCAAATTATCTTTGTTAATCAATGAAGAAGCTGAGAAGAGGGTTAAAAATAATGCATCACCAGTCCTAATCTTAAACTCACAACCAAAGTAGAACTTTGCCAACTTAAGTTTGATTTCTAAAGCAGATGCTCCTTTATTCAACTTTGATGGGATTTAGAAGTAAGGGTTCAACGGCATAGAGTGTAATTGCAGGGATTTTAGAGGAATTTAATTTAATTGAGAAGACACCATCTCTTTTTCTTAACGTCCTATAAAATTGAAGCAAACCCATGCCAAAAGAGAAAGCCATTGCTACTTGACTTTTATGATGCCTTAACAAAACAAGGTGCTGCGAGGCAGCGGTGACAGCATCGCCCAGTTATTTGGCAAGCGCCTCCTGATCCCCCAGCCCATTCACTGTGGACGGGAGGGGCGGGGGGAGCGGGCTGGAGGAACAGGTGGTAAACTGCAGAGTGAACAGACTTTTTCGAGCAGATCTGCAGGGACACTATTCTGTGCAGGCGAGGCTGATGGAGAGCCACCGGGGAGGGGGGGCTGATAAAGCTGCCCCCCATGCACACACTCCGCACAATCCATCCAACGGATAATTGTAGTAATTGGATTTGTTGCACGGCTCAAGGGGAAAAACAAATGCTTGGGGCAGAAAAGGGTGAAAGAGTGTGGCAGTGAGAGTTTAAGGCAGGGCCATTATGGAGACAGCAGGTGGAAGGGGCACGGGGGGCATCCAGAGGGTGTGGGAGTGCCCACCAAGAAAATGGACACGTGCAGCGCCAAGAAGCATGACTGGTTCATGCACACAGGTATCTCTCTCTGTACCCTAGCCTGTGGCCAGCACACCGATTGCGCTGCAGGAAAAATTCGTAAAAAGTAAATGATCAAAGGTAGATTTTTAACCAAACTACAGCGGCCTGCAACGTGCTGCGCGCGCCTTCAGGTGCCCTGCTAAGTTCTGTAAAGCACCAGAAAGAAGTGCTACATGGGCGTTCAACCAGAAATGGCCCGAGGGGCTGGGGTAGGGTCAGGGCCGGACTGATAATTCCGGGCACTGGGCAATCCCCCAGTAGGCTGGATGGGGTGGGGGCCGGTTTTTTGCCAGGGGGCCGGTTTTGTTTTCGGTCTGTGAGTCCGTGACGAAGTCATGTCAAGTATCACAAATACATGCTGTTTCATTAAGAACTCGACTGTCAAATTAAAATGTGGAGTCTCACTGGGCAGCGGCACGCCCCATGAGTATGCTGCTCTGGCAGGCTTGGGGCACTCGCTCTGCAGCCTAATGTAATGCCACAATTTATCATCCTTAGTTGAGTGCTCACTGCTCGGGGATGATTCGTGGTGCTGTTCTCTGATGACGTCAGGTCGAGGTAGTGCCCAATGGCTGCTACCGAGACATGACGCAGCAAGTCAGGTTGTGTAACAACACTGATTTAGGCTTGGTGGGAACCTGACGTCACGTCCTGCTGTCTGCTGCCAGAGTTCACTTGTGGGAGGCAGGAGGCTGAGGCTCTGGGCTTATTTGCGGCAAATTCAAATAAATCACCATGATCACGGCTCGCAGGCAGCGCTGTCTTCTCACACCTCCGGCTGCCCCTGCTGCAAGTCTCAGCTGTCTCAGCAGCTGCACTAAATTTTACCCTTGGCCACTCCGATTAAATTGCCACGGAAGGGAGTGAGTCTTGCTGCAAGTTGGTAAGTGAACAAGTTATTCTCGCCCTGGCACCAAGTGTGAGGAAACGGGGATTCCAGGGCTCTGTATTGGGGATTGGGAATTTCTAGATGATACAGTGTGCTCGGCCCGGAATGCCAGGATAAGAAACTGGAAATTCAGACATGTGTTGAGACACGTGGGGGTGGATTCATAAGTATTCCAGAGTGTAGGCCAGTGCAGGAAACCCGTGAAAGCAAAAAAAAAAAGAAAAGTGGCGCGCGCGTCATGCCTGTGTCTGGGCACGATCATAGCTCCTCCCACGGCCTATTGGTGTCTATTACGCGCTTGGTGCGCGTAATAGACACCAATAGGACATGGGAGGAGCTATGCGCGCGCCTCGGGCCAATTGCATGCAGTCTTTTAGAATAAGACGCACGCAAAGACCAATGGGGGAGCTAAAAAGGAAACGCACACGCACGAGCGTGTGCAATTCCAGGGTCCAATTCTGAACCCCGGACAAAAGGACTCTTGCCTGCGTGAGCACTGCTGCGCAGTGCAACGCAGGTCGCGAGACCTAAAAAGGACAATGATATTGGGCCATATGCATGAACACATTTTCCCATAGACACAGAATGGGCAAAACCCTTTGCTGCATCTGGCCCATTCTCTCTTATGCCGATTATGGCCAGTTTAAAAGGAGAAAGACACAGACCAAAACAAATCACAGAGAGTGGTCAATGACATAGCATTTCTGACCTGCAGATAGTTTTATTGCTTTAGAACTGCACAGTGGTTATTATCAGCCTGCAAGACAATGAGAAAACTGCCTTCAAATCTTGGCGTAGATTTTCCAAATTCAACCAGTTGCCCCAAGGCAACACGGAGGCTATACAAAGCATCATCAACACGGAGGCTATACAAAGCATCACTTTCAACCCAAATAGCGCTCCCAGTCTCAACGCCAATATCTTAAACATTAATAACCTCACACAGATCCACATCACACAGCCCTCTCTCACTGCCCACAAATCCCACCTGAAATGCATGTTACTCAACTGTAGATCAGCGGTGAAACATGCCATGGACCTTGCCGATCTAATCCTTGCCCAGGACCTAGACCCCCTTATCCTCACCGAAACTTGACTCACCTACTCCTCAGGTCCAATCCTTGACATTCTAGTCCTTCCAAGCCACAACATTATCAGACTCGATCGAGTCAAGAAAACGGGTGGTGGCATAGCCAGTATTTACCACAACTCTCACTCAGCAAAACAGTCCCCTTCGACAAATCTCTCATCCTGTGAATATCTGTGCATAGATATCACTAGCAAACATAGACTCTTATGCATCCTACACATCTTCGACCACCCTCCAGGAGACAACCTCCCTCTAATTGAACAAACTATGGAAACCATTTCCTCCAACCAGGGACGACATTGCCCCCAGATCTTCCTTGGTGACTTCAATCTCCATTGGAATGACCCGCATGACAAGGCGGTTAACAGCCTCAAAAACTTCCTAACTGATCTCTGCCTGACTCAATTCTGTGACAAACCCACGCACAATTTGGGATCGACCCTCGATCTGATCATTTCTAATCCCAACTCAATACAGCCCGAAGCTATCCTCCTCTGTGACTGGTCCGACCATCACTTTATCACTTTCCGTATCCTAGAAAGTTGGAACTCCAAAAAATCACAACCATTAAAACAAAAACACTGGAAAAGAACGCTCCAAAATACAAAAGTTATTGAGCTCATATCCCGCTGCAATATCTCCCTACCGCCGCCTCCTAACATGGCTAACATGCACGCCCTCAAGGAGCACTATAACAACTCCATGTTGTCTGTCCTGAATGCAATTTCCCCCCTTAAACTAAAAAGAAAAGCCATCAAAGACTCCAAGCCTTGGTTCAACAACAGCCTAAATGCTGACAGACGCAGCATGAGATAAGCAGAAAGTGTGTGGAGATCCGCTCCATCCATTGGTCTGCTAAAAATTCTAAGACTAAAAAGGAGTAGATACAACAAATTCATCAGAACGGCGAAGGCAACCTTCTTCAAATCCCAACTGGACAAAGCCAAAAATCGCCCGAAAAGGTTGTTTGAGCTGATACAGTTACAATCCAATAAAACTTCTATTCAATCTCCTCTCATCTCCTGCCCTCAACCAAACTGCGATGACGTTTCTGACTTCTTCCTTGAAAAGACGAGTAAGATCGAATCAGATCTAAAGTCTGCCCTGATCGATCTCTCACCCTGTCCTGACTCCTCCTTACTCTCGCCCCCTCCTACACCGCCCTGTCCCTCCCCTAAAAACAATGCTTCTTGGAGTCAATTCACACCCCTCAACGACATTGCCATTTTCAGCATTCTCTCATCCCTGAAACCTTCAAATCACTTCAATGATCCCCTCCCTCCCAACTTCTTTAAATATATGATAGGATCACTAGTCCCACTCTGGTCCAAGATCATCAATGCGTCTCTCCTACAAGGTGAAATACCTGACTGCCTAAAGGCAGGCCTAGTTCTCCCTATTCTCAAAAAACCCACAGCCGACCCTGAAGACCTGAATAACTATCGTCCAATCACAAACATCCCTATTGTGGCAAAACTACTTGGGAAATGTGTACACGAACAACTACGCAAACACATTGAGCAATTCCAACTTCTTGACCAATTCCAATCGCGCTTCCATCCAGGCCACAGGACTGAAACGGCCATCACACATATAGTAGATGACACGCTCACCTTGCTGGGCCATAATGAATCTTACCTACTAACACTACTTGATCTCTCATCAGCATTTGACACTGTCAAACATGATAATCTACTTAGCCTTTTGGAATGTAGGATGGGACTCTCCGGCACTGTTCTAAAATGGTTTGCCTCTTTTCTCAACAACAGAACTCAGAGAGTCAAATCCAACCAAACCCTATCCAACTCCTGTTCCTGCACACTGGGTGTGCCCCAAGGGTCCTCGCTCTCCCCATGCACTTCAACCTTTTCATTGTACCTCTTACTGTAATCCTCAAAGCCTCAAACATCCAATATCATATGTATGCGATGACACCCAACTGTACATGAAAATCGCTTCCCCTGAAGATATCAAGTCACTCAGTGGAACCCTACACAAAACACTTAACTGGCTAACATCTAACCACCTCAAACTAAACACCCTTAAAACGGAATTCCTCCTCATCTCACCCACTAAGCAAACCCAGATTGTTGAGAAATATCTAAAAAAAACTCTCAGCTCTGAACTGCACACCTCGCATCATTGATTCCACGAAATCACTAGGAATTATGCTTGATAAGAACCTAAACATGCAGGATCACATCAGAGCATCCTAAGAAAACTCAAACCCTACCTGCCCCAAGATGACTTCAAATCTGCTGTGCAAGCACTAGTCATCTCCAGACTAGAATATGGCAATGCCACTCTATGCGGGCTTCCAAAACTCAGTTTAGCCCCCCTTAAAGCATGATTGAATGCTGCGACTAGACTCATCACTGGCTCTAAGAAAACCAACCACATCTTCCCGGACCTGAAATCGCTCAACTAGCTTCCGTTTGAATCAAGTATCCAGTTAAAAATTGCAAGTATGACTCATAGAGCTCTACACTTCAACACCCCCCTTTACCTGGCAAATAAGCTCGAACTATCGAAGCCTCCCGGCTCTTTAGGAGGACCAGCACACTTCTACTCAAACCAAAGAAATTTAAAAAAAATGAAAACATACAATCGCACATTCTCTGGAATTTCCCCGAGAATTTGGAACTACCTACCTGTAGAAACAAGACTCTCTCAACATGTGCCTTCAAAAGGGAAGTGAAAGCCTTACTGTTGAACACTTAGCTGAACTAGAGGTTTCTCTCCTTTTGTCTCCTATCTTGTTTTGCTGTTTAATCTGCTACCTGGCATTTGCCACGGCCTCAGTGTCGCCCGCTAATATGTGAATGTGTTCCTGATGTATATTTTTATTCTTTTTCTCCCACAGCTATCTACCTATGTCTTCCACAACTCGTATGCAAAGCGCTCTGATACCCGCTTGGGTCATGTTTGCGCTATAAAAAACTTTAAAAATTAAATTAAATTAAATAAATAAGGCACATCAAGTAGCCACAGCCCCTTTTAGTGACGAATGGCAAAAACTGTTGGGGACAGAGATGCTATTTTACCTTGATAACTTCATTGTTTTTGGGAGAACATTGGAAGAACATGACCACAAATTTGGAAGAACATGACCACGGATACCTTAAGGTCCTGGACAAACTGAAAGTGCCAGGACTGCAACTTTCACTAGACCAGTGCCAATTCTACACACGCAGTGTGAAATATAGGAGTACAAGATGTACGGACAAGGCATCTCTGTCATTCCATTAAAAACAGACTTGTTCCCAGATCTTCCAAACTGCATAAACACTCTACATGAATGGACCAAGGGGTAGCCAAACACTAAGAAAAAAAATAAAAACTGTCAAGTAGCTTGAGACACAATACCACAAAGTTCAGAATCCACTGGGCTCAGCCGGCCTCTTAAATGCCAATATGCTTCTAACGCATTCATAAAGAAACACACGGCAGGCCCAGTGCTGGCCTTTGCCAAGCCACAGCCCAGCTACCCTGTGCAAGAAGGTCTAGGCATTGTCTAGAACAAGGAAAAGGCAAATAATAGCTACCTGTTGCTTTGCCAGGAGAGTACTGTGTTTCTGAAACAAACATTGTAGGAATTTGGATTATTATTTTGGATGGGTACCTCAAGGAATGATCACAACCCTTGTCAAGTTGAGCCCTCAAAGTCACTACACTAACCTGAGCCCAACCCCTGGTAGCTATGGCACAAAGCAAAGAGGCTTAATTTAGGGCAATCTGTAAAGTATTTACAAGGCACCAAAATAGTAATAAAATCAAAGGCGAAACAACAAAAATCCAAAACAGAATAAAGGGAAAAAAGTGTACATTTTAATAAATGAAATCACACCAAGGTGTCAAAAATCCAATAAGGGGATCCGGAGATATTGACGGTTTTAAATAGGAATAGCAATATGAAGCACAAAGTGCCAATGATAGATAATGGTCGCTCTGGACCAGGATATAGCTGCAAAGTGATGCTGACTGCGATGGAACGTGGATCGGATGCACCAACCAGATTCATTCTGATCAAAGATTTTACCTTGTGATTTTAGTCCTTTAAGTCCTAACCCACCTCCGGAGTACACTTCTTAAACCCCCTAGGACCTCAAGGGAAGCACTTATTGATTCACAGGATGTCAGCCAAAGGCCAACAGCAGGGTCCAGTCCAGATATTATTGGTCAGCTGGACAGCTGCAAGAAAGGCCTCTTGTAGCTTGCTGTATCCCTTTAGCTTGAACAGGAGGCCAGTTTTTTCATTCTTGGAGTCCACTTCTTTTTCCTTAGCACACAAGGGAGCAGGTCCAACCGTGCAGGGCTCCTCTCAGATCACAGATTACAGGTCTATTCCTTTCCATTTCTTTCTCAGGTCTAGTAAGTGTTCTGAGGCGGGTGCCTTGAGATACCACATTTAAGCCTGGAACAAGCTAGTAGGAATGAGGTAAACGTTCCCGGTTCTAAAACTACCTACCCATTTTCAAGTTTGCAAAGTCTACAGCCACACTAAACATGGCTCTGAGGGCTGGGGGGGTGTGTGGGGATTGTGCTATGGCAATCCTAGTGTCCTCTCACATCTAAAACCAAACTACAGTATGAGGCAGCCACTGTACCCCCAATAAACCCGGAGACAGAAGCCTGGTTGAACAAAAACTAGATTTTTCCTGCAAACAGATAGTGGATACACAAGAATTGTTTTGACATCCTGTTTCCGTTTCTTTTATGTGTGCCACCAGTGTTACATGTAACACCCATAGACAGACAACTGGCAGGAGACAGCAAGGTTCATTAGCAAGTAGACAGTGGACATGCAAGAAATGCCTTGCCATCCTGTTCTCTGCCTTCCATGTAAACCCCGATTGTTATATATAAACCCAGCAACCCTGCCAGGCAGGATTTTACACAGTAATGTCAAAAAAGATGCTCACATCCTCTAACCTGCATATTTGGTGAAGTTCACAGCAGTTATCTCTGTCCACTCGGATCAGCCTATTGTTTTCTCCTTGGAAGCATTTCAGACCATTTTCACACCTATTCAAATGCTATATCCGGGCTGGGAGAAGTTAGAGAGTACATCCAAATTAGCCTCCAAGAACTTTAGGCAGGGAAACGGTAACTTTCTAAAAGTTACTTTTCCTTAACCTTAATAAAATAATCTAATTTCCCCATTGAATTGGATGTTTAATAACTATTAAAAATAGTTGTCTAATTATTTTTTTCCAGGTAGTTGCATTCCAGTGATACAGTATGAGGATTTTAATCTGTATTCTGCAAAGGACAGCTAGACCTGCCACAGGGAAGATGGCTGTTGGTGCTAGTCACTGTAAGAACATGTTAACATTACATTTCTAATATATTCTCCTTTTAAATACAATACACCCTTCCTTGTGGACTACAACGCATGCACGGGTGACTTAGTACTATTTAAAAGGAAGGTTTTTACCTGTCAAAAGGTTTTCTTTTGACAAGCTGAAATGCAGTTTTTACCTGCTACCATCAGGATACACTGGTTGGCCTGAAGCTATTTTTGCACTGCCATTTAAGTGAATGACACAATAGGTTGCTTTAGTCCACTTGGGATATTTAACATCCAGGCCCTGGTTAGCAGGCTTACAATGCCAAAGCCAGAAAAAATATGTCATCCAGCAAAAGTTGAAACACATGGAGTAACAGCCCAGTAAAGGAAGATTTCCTACAACCATCCAACTCAGAAACCTGTGTTCCCTACACTCAAATGGATAGTAACCGAAAAGTTCCATGACTACTATGGAGTCAAGTTTGCAGTGCAAAGTGATACAATCCATTGATTGATGTGCTTAAAAAAGTCAGACTGGGTGCAACAGGGCACACATGGCCCACCACACTTGTGTGACTTTCAAATCCAGTATCACCCTAGCAAGACTAACATTGATGAAGATGCTCAGACAAGAACTCAATCATACACTTCATAAGAGACATGGAAACAGATAACAGAAGCAGGAATGAAAGTGGTGTACAAACTCTTCATTGAACAGCCTGCACAAGAACTCCGAAATAATCTCAGAGCCATAGACTCTTTTGGTAGACCAACTAAAGCTATACTTGACCCTATTGTGATTTCGTAAACCTTGAAATGACTGGATTACCAAGGGGTATGTCAAAATGCCTGATCTCAGTCTAGCTGGTGTGTTGGACGCTGGGAACTATGGGTGACTAACTAACCAAATCGAATGTGAAGGATCCGGAAGCTCCAAACCTGCTGAGGAATTAGAACAAGCTGGTTGTGTATGGAGGAATTCAGCACAAAGAAGCTTTAAGGGCCAGATGTACGACACTTTTGGGGGAAATCGGCCCTTTTGCAACCTCAAAATTGGTCTGCCCCATGTACAAACCCTATTTTGCGAGTCGGTAACCTATTACCGACTCGCAATATAGGGTTTGCAACTCGTTATTAGGAAGGGGCGGGCCAAGGGTGTCCCTTCCTAATAGTGACTCGCACTTCAATATACAATTGTTTTGTGACCACAATTGCGGTTGCAAAACACTCGCAGTTTACCACCTACTTCGAGTAAGTGGTAAGCTACTCGTAAATGGTAAGGAGTCCCCAGTGGACCCCTCCCCCTTTGTGAGTGTGTGAAAATATTTTTTGAAGCAGGCAATGGTCCCAGTGACCACTGCCTGATCTTAAAAAATGAAACAGAAACATTTTATTTTTCCTTTTTAAATGCATCCCGTTTTCCTTTAAGGAAAACAGGCTGCTTTGCGACCCCATTAGGAATCGCTTACAGTGTGAATTGCATTCTGCGAGTCACAAAGCGACGCAATTTAGGAGTCATGAAATGTAAGGGTCGTACATCTGGCCCTTAGTGCAGTGGGTCAGGAAATCTACAGGTCTGTATTACTAGAGAAATATAGAAAAAAGTGGGCTACGCCCTACTTGATTGTAATGGAAGTCTGGGCATTGATAAAATCCTTGAGATGATGGCAATTATATTTCACTGGTGTTACTTGGGTCAAGAGTTGGAGAACAACTGCAAACAAGATACTTTATGCATTGCTTTGAAAAGTACTCCCCTGCCAATTGTGCCAGTGGCACATTTAGAGACCACTGCTTCCATTGATTTGGTGTGCAAGGCTTACTTACAGTTGGAAATAGAAGACCAAGAATATAGATAATCCTGATCATTACAAATTATTTCACATGTTATGTCTCTCAGAAGATAACTGGCATGGGTAGGAGGCACCATCAAAAGGTATCCAACCTTAGACAACAGGCATGGTCAGGGGGTATCATCAAGAGGTTTCAGTCAGCATGAAGGAGAGGATCATATTGGTGTGTGCAAGGAACCTGAATCAAATAGGGACAGAAATTGTGCATATCCTGAATTTCCTCGCAGAAATTAAAATAAGGAGGTTTAGCAAACCGGACAGTTAATACCTTCAGGTCCACTATTTCTTACTATTTCTTAAGGTTTTCTCACAAAAATTAAAGTTCCTGTGGGGGAACAGATTTCGAGGTGCAAACTGATCTAATTATCTAGACTACAAGAACTGGGTTACTCATGCCTCCAGAAAGTGAATCTGGCAATAAACCATTTTCTGTCCTAGCAAGATGAGTTTATGTTGAGAAAGGAGTGGTTGTCAAAGCTTGCAATGCTCCGTGGTTTGGTATCTTGCAGAACAATTTTGGATGGTAGAGCACCGGATACTGCTGGCAGGATGTTCCACCTGGAGTAACCTTTGAATGACCTTGAAGACAAAGACCAGTACTCGTTCTTTTGTGTGTCAGTGAAAGAGCTGACCTCAACAGAAGGGAACCAACTCTTAATTACGCTGAAGAAGCTTTTCAAAGCAGTTTCCACTCGAGATTATCGCAAAGTGAGTGCAATGGATTATGCAAGAGGCTGGAATTATTGCCTCAAGTTTTGGATTGCAGTCAGCCTGAGAGGCTATGGCATCTGAGGCCTTTTCTTTATGAGGATACCTAGAAGACATTATGAATGTGGCTGATTGGTCTTTGGACTTATCTACCAGAACAAAGTACTTACCTTTGGTAACACTCTTTCTGGTTGCTACTCTCTATCACCAGTTTGCTCACCTTTAGAATAGATGACAAAGTGGTACCTCCAAAGAGGGTGGGTCTGCGGAATGGCTCAAATTAAAATGTCCTGCAGAACAAAATGAACATAAGGCCCCTCTTGTCAGACCTGGCTCTCAAGTCAAAATAATTCATTCATGAGCCTACATCACCACTTAACAGATGTCAGTGACAGACGCTCTGTGCGTTAGCACAGTGGTAACCGCCTCGGCCCTGGAGCAATGGGCCCTCAACCCATCCAGAGGATAATTCTTGACCAGTGTGTAGCAGATTCTGATGCCGAGGACAATCCACCTTGAAAAAGTCCTTTTTTACACTGCCCTGTCTTTCTTTGCCTTAGGGAGCCTTATAAAGAGCTGATTGCCCATCCAGTGCACCTTGGTGCAATCAATGTAGAGCTCTTTCAGGGTTCAGCCAATGAAGTATCTTCTCCTTTTCAAGGGTTGAGGCAGGGCAAAGAACTTTGGAAGAGTGATAGATTGCCAATCCTGAAAAGCAGTAACAATTTTGATTAGAAAGGCTGTCTTGGTCTGCACTAACACTGTCTGGAAAAAATATGATATACAGTGATCCAGCGGTAAACCAACAACAACAGATACTCTACTACCTTATATTCACCTGGGCCCATAAACTCACTTTGAGTAAACCGCTGGATTTGTAATAGTTTTGTTTCACAATATTCAGGATTAGTTATTTAATACTCCTAACTAGCATTTATTGATCAAAAAGTTCTTTCCTCTGGTCAATGGACTATTAGTTGAACTAGTTGATTGTGATAATTAACACAGCTCTAACTTATTCATTTAAAATAAATAACCACAGACTCAGGAAGTTTTAAAATCTTTATCTAAAATACATGTATGTGAACAATTTCAAAATACAATGCAGTCACCGACATTCATAGGAGAGAAAATTCAATTCAGAAATACCAAGCATCTACTTCAGACTCATACAATAATCAATTCTCAGAAAGGGAGAGGACAGAAAGAAAAGAATATCAACAAATAACAAGAAATTATATTTACCATTGATGGTGTGAAAGACCAACCCTCTGGCCAAAGGGCTGGCAAGGGTCCCCCCGGATAGGTCAGGAGACAAAGACTCCAGGACAGGATTCAGGACATGGTAGATGACCTCTCTAGAATACAGACGATTGTGTTGCACCCCTCTCTACACTCTCTTACTCCTCGAGATTCTTACGCGATCTTCTGCTCTAACCCAATTAATTAGGATAGAAATTTCTTCTTCAGATTCTGCAGTCGATTCTTCATCAGCATCTCACAGCATCTCTCCCAGCAACAGCATCTCCCACAGCAAAGACAGCATCCAGCATAGCAATCTCTTCTCTCTCGTTCAGCATAGCTCTCTCTAACTAACTAAGGCTATCTTCAATATACCTTTAGTTTCTTCATGTTCCATCCACTAAAGTTTCAATATCGTAAAAATACAAAATATGATTGGTCAGGCAAGGGGGGAAGCTCCATCACACCATGCATACATGTCACTAAAATCAGTTCAACTATTGTTCGCAAACCCATCCCCTTAAATCTTATTCATAAATTGGATTCCCATACGCTTTCTCAGTTCACTTTGAAAAAATGTAATAACATTCTGAATAAGAGTCTTCATTGTTGAACTTCTGCACCATCCGTTTTCATGCTGTAATACTTGTCCTTTGGCTCGCATTCAATTTCTCAGTCATCGTTCCCAGTTCCCTTTCAGTGGACATGCGCAGACTTCACGCTACTCAGCTTAATTCAGTTATGCGAGAGAGGCTCAAATGCGCACTAGTGATAAGGTCAGAAAGACAAATATTAATTTCACAAATAAAGTGGTCCCACTGTATACCTCCCACCTCTACTCTATTCCCCTTTACTTATTAATACTTGCCCCGCATTAGCATTAGTAAAGTAGCTTGTTTTCATTTCAAGTAAACAGATGCCATGCACGCTAGTCTTCAAGAATCCATTTTAGTGTCTACTGCTCATGCGCCAGAATTTCCCTCCAAGCATTAACTCGTCATACTACGTAGATGCAGTTGATGCATGCGCACAGCAGTTCCCTGTTTAAAACGCTATTAGTCTGTCTTCATTGTTATCCATATTAGTACACACATACGCAAGCTTCACTAAACAGCGTGTTCATGTGGTCCGTATTAGTTTTCACGAACTTTTGTTAATGACTTCGTTAGTAAGTTAAACGAGTGGATTGGATCCGAGTAAGTCTCTTTTCTTCGAAACCTTGCTCTATCAATCCCCTCTCTGATGGCATTTTTGAGCCATCACAAAATTACCCATCCTTTCCCAGATGCCAACTTTAGCATATCTCAGCTTCTTTTCCATCCCTCTGATTTTTGTCAGTTTCTCCTTTCAAATTTTTCATCTTTTTATATAACTTTCCTTTTATTTCTTCCAGCTGAATTTCTTCGTATTCCTTCTTTCGTTTCCTTCCTTTTCTAAATGTATTCTTCTTTTTCCTTTACTCCTGTAACACTCGCATGTAATCATTATTGTCAATACTATTGTCATTATCACAACAACTGGTAATATTAGTTGACCTAGAAAACTCTTCCCCAAATTAGCAAACCATTTCCCTATTGATGTTATACTATTTGTTAATTTTCCCCATACACTGTCAACCTCCAGTTGGGTCAAATCTTCATGCATTTTTGTAATATTTTCAATATACCCTTTAATTTCCTTACATTTGTCAGGAATGTAAGTGCAGCAATATTGAATTTTCAACATACCACTGACTCTGCCCTCTTTTGCCAATAAAATATCAAGAGCAAGACGATTTTGTAAAACCATAGACCTTATTGGAACCATTTCTGTATTAATCATCAAGAAACCTCCAGCCGTATCTGTAGAAAGATGATCAACTATTATTGACAATTTGTAAATTTTACGTGAATTTAGAATGACTCCAACTGAGGGTATCAATTCACTAAATAGATCACCTATGATTTCAGAAAAACTAGCTCTTCTTATCCATGTTAGTCCATTAGATATTTCATTGATTCCATTGATGCTGTCCACATGGTAGATCTTTGGAAAAACTATTCCAAAATAACAACTACCATACCACCTTGTAGGTAACCTATAATAGGCATTATTTCCACACAGATATTAAACTCCTGGAAATACAGGATCAGTTCCCCCTTTTAGTCCCCATCCCCCTAAAATTAGGAAATTGTGTTCACATTCACTGGAACCAATGAAAATGTTATTATAATCTGTATTTAACCTATGAAGGCAGAATTTCCCCTTTTCACAAATTCTAGGGATATTGCAGCATGAGCCTCATCCTTTGCATACATTCCCTCTTTCTCAGCCCATGAAGGTACATGAGATTTCTGTTCAGCAGCTTTCTTTGTTAAATTCTGTCTTCTTTCTTCTACTAAATTCAAAAACTCTTTTTCTTCTTCACGTAATATTCATGTTATATTATCCTTGTGTGCTTGAGCTATATCTATTGAACTCATTGTTAAGAAAAAATCACCCATAAACTGTGCATCTCTATTAGTAAATACTAAATTCATATTCTTACTAATAGGTAATTCAGAAAATACTACATATAAATTTGAATAAAAATACTGAAGCTTTCCGGCTACATAAAATAAACTTGATAGAACACTACATGATATACCATATGTCAAGGGTATATGGTGGTAAGTCACCCCCTCTGACACGGATGACGGTAATTTCATACAGACATAACAGTCACTGATTTCCATTGTATTAACGTACTGAAATAATAATTTAGTAAACACATTTAAAGGCGAATCATTGTCTGATGCATTATGATGATAGTTTATCTCATCTTCTACCCCTATTTCTATTTTAGTTCCCTTTATTCTATCTACTTTCTCATTAGTAGTTGTATTATTCTTGTTACTTGTTACCATTAACAAAGGTACTCCCACTGTTAGAAATATCCACACTAATACTAATAATAAGACACTTATAGAGCAAAACCTAAGACATTTTCGTTTTATACTTCGTTTCGGTTGTTCAGCGACTTCAACTTGTGCCATTTTCAATCTGAGAACATTTCTTTTTTCTTTTCTTTCTTTATTCACAATTCACTCTCTTTTATTTCTAAGGTGCTCTTAATCTGTTGTCATCAATCTATGCAACATGAACTTTCTCTGATTCTTCTTGTAAATCTAGATTTTTAAATTCTTCTAGAATTACATAGGTTCACTCAGGGGGCTTGTATTTTCTGTTTAGAATCCTCAGTCTTGGACTTCTTCGATTGAGTTTTACTATTGGCTGTTTGGATTTAGTTTGACTTGAAACGTCATTTATTTGTTCTGCTTTCTCCCCTTATTTTCTAAGATAGTATCTTAATCTTTTCACTCCACCTGGCCAATTATCACCTTTTTTTTAACTCTTTTGGCCTGAACTGCACTTTCAACTTCTTTGTCGTTTTCTAAAGTTCTTTTATTTTCAATATGTCTGGGCACAATCTGTTCTTGTTCTTTTTCCCGTACTAATTGTCTTTGCTCTGTATTTTCTGTATCTGGATCTTCTTCTACCTGCACTTGTTCAGGTCTTATTGTAGTTTTTTCTTCTTCTGCCTGAACATGTTCTTCTACTTCTATCTGGTCCAGTTCAGGTCTTATTTCAATCTGTTCCTCTTCTGCCTGAACTCGTTCTTCTTCTTCAATCTGTCCCTGCTCAGGTTTCTGAATAGCTTTGTTCTCTTTTGCCTGAGTGTGTTCTTCTTTCCCTGTCTTTTATTTTCTACCTTCTTGTTTTTCAAATTTGTTTCTTCTTCTTGTTTCAATAACAGCTTCAGATATGTCAATCACTGGTATCCACCCTTCTTGACTTGTACTTGGTGGTTCATCATCTATTTGTCTTTCAGAATCTGTCACTTTAGATTCTTCGACTTCACAACCTTCAGCTTCTTGTGTCTCAGCTGGTTCAGTCAGGTGCTGTTCTTGTTCTTCAGATGGGCTTGGAATTCTTCTGGTATGGCTAGCATGAATCCAATTAGGTAAACCTGCACACTTCACTGCTGTGCTCCAGGATTCAAATCATGCGTCTGGTCTGGCTGCCTTGCAACTGCGTCTTCTCCAACCTGATGAGAGACAGAAGTCACCATTTCAGCCAATCCTTTGCAATAGTCCAATACCAGATCATCAGTTATAGTCATCAATTTATTTCCAGGAATAAATGCTTGTCTCATTGCCCTTCCCATGCGCACTTCATGAGGGCTCAATCCTGTTTTCCTGTCAGGAATGCTTCAGAGAGCCATCAATACAAGAGGCATGGCATCTGGCCATTTTAGCATTGTGAATGCACACACCTTCTCTAACCTTGACTTGATTGTGCCATTAAGCTGTTCAACTATTCCAGAAGCCTCTGGACGATAAGCACAGTGCAGTTTTTGTTCAATGTCAAATGCAGCACAGATTTATCAAATTATCTCATTATTTAAATGAGGTACTCTATTGGATTCTAAAGTAACTGGAAAACGGAAAAGAGGTTATCAACTCCCTCAACAATAATTTAGCATCTGTGAGATTATCATTTCTTCTTGTGGGGTATGCCTCTACCCATCTCGAGAACAGACACACTATGACAAGTACATACTTCAATCCATTGCACGGAGGCACTCAATGAAGTTTAACTGCAGTCTGGTGAAGGGTCCTTCTGCCTTTCCAATTTTTCCCCAGCTAACCACTGTTTTTCTGCCTGGGGTTTGCTGCCGACAGATCAAGCATCTTTGGCAAAGGTTCTCTCCAACTACCCTAAACTTTGGATTATACCAACTTTGTCTGAATAGTCTGATCATTGAGTCCCTGCCAATATGTGTTGTCCCATGGTATACTCTTGCCATTTGAGAGAGTAAGCAATCTGGCATGACTGGTCTGCCATCTAGGTACACCCACACTTCATCTTCTGTCCTTTTTGTACAACCTGACTTTATCCATATTTCCTTTTCCATTTCCTCAACTTCTTCCTGCAACTGTCTGACCTCATCCCATGTTTCTGGAACTGAGAAAAACATAAGTTGGCAGCTGGTTTCACCTGTTTCCACTTTTCTGTTAATTGCCATTGTATTTTTTGCACACTATTGAGCAATTTGGTCTGTGTACCTATTACCTGCCGTCACATAGTCATTTCCTGACTGATGTGCAGCACATTAGACACCAGCTATTTCTTTTGGCAGTTGTAATGCTTCCAACAAATCTTTTACATTTTTACTATTTCTGATAGGAGATCCTGAAGAAGTCAGAAATCCTCTCTGCATCCGGAGCTGGACAAAGTCGTGCACAACCCCAAAACCATATTGACTATCCGTAAATATGGTTATTCTCCAAATTTTCCCACTTTTGCATGCCTTTGTTAAGGCCACCAATTCGGCTACTTGTGCAGACTTGACTCCCAGTAAACAGGATGCTTCAAGGACTCCTGATATTTTGCATACAGCATATGCAGCACTTAACCCTTCTTCTTCCGTTCTCAGACATGACCCATCCACGAACAATTCATGATCAGATTTCTTCAAGGGAGTTTCTTTTATATCTGGACGGGGTTTAGTACATAATTCAATCACATCTAAACAATCATGATCAAGCTCATCTTTCAACAACGCTGCTAGACTGGTTTTCAGGCTCCCAAGGCGAGCTCACGCCACCCCCCTTTTGCAGCAGCTACACTGGCTACCGGTTAAGCAGAGAACCAGATTCAAGGGGCTATGTATAGCCCACAAAGCCATCCATGGTCTGGCCCCAGCATATATTAAGGAACGCCTGGTAAATTGTACACCAGGACAGTCCCTCCGGTCCTCGGATGCTGGCTTGCCCCCGTTTCTCTACCTCTTCCAAAGGGGGCAGAGCCTTCTCTACAATGATCGCTCAACTCTGGAATGAACTACCGGCAGGGCTCCGTAAGGAGCCCGCTCTCCTCCCATTTAGGAAAAAATTAAAAACTCTCCTCTTTACTGAAGCCTGGGGCACAATCTAAGCCAAGTCGGGGCGCACACTCTACAGAGGTGCCAAGGTTGGGCTTTCTCTCAAAGCACTTCGAGACTAGTGGGTGATAATGCGCTATAGAAATCCCAATTAACATTAACTTTCACTTCCTCACAACATGGATCTGGCAGTAATGTGGCAGGATTCATTATTGTACATCTGATCACTGTCACATTCTCAGCTCCCAAAATCACTCTCTCATACTTAGTCATCCAACTAGGAGTGAGGTGCTTAGTTCGCGTTCTTGTCAAAAGTATCTCAACTGAGTGTTGAACATATACCTTTACAGGATGTCCCATCACAATTGACTCACTCTGCTCCAGACTCATACAGGTAGCAGCTACTGATTTAAGCAGCCAGGTAAGGCTGAAGGCACTGGATCCAAAGTGGCAGAGAAATATGCCACTGGATGTCGGCACAATCCATGTCTCTGTGTTAAAACTGAAAGTGCACAATTTTCTCTCTCACAACAAAACAGCAAGACTTCTTTTGAATAATCAGGCATGCCTAAGGCAGGGGCCTCACACAGACAATTTCGCAATTTCACAAATGCTTCCATACATTCGTCATTCCAATCACTTGGATCTTTCGCTCTTTTCCGAGTCAATTGTATCAATGGTTTCGCCAGCAGGGAGAAGCTATTTATCCACTGCCTACAATACCCAACCACTCCCAGAAGTATTCTCCTCTCCTTCTGTGTTTGAGGTAGTTGCATTTGTTTGATTATTTGTATTCTTTCCGGTGTCACTTTTCTAACTCCTCTTTCTATTTTACGCCCTAAATATCGAACTTCTTGTTGACAAAACTGCAATTTCTCTGAAGACACCTTGTGTCCTCCTTCGGCCAAATGGTTCAGTAATGCAATTGTGTCAGGGACACAATCTTCTCGTATCTTTGATGCCACCAATAGGTCATCAATGTACTGAACCAGAACTGATTTCCCAGGAATAATTAATGACTCGACACTTTTTCAAAATTTGATTGAAAATTCAAGGACTCTCTGTGTACCCTTGAGGAACTCGGCACCATGCCAAAACACGATCTTCAAACCGGAAGGCGAAAAGATACTGGCTATCTGGGTGTAAAGGAATGGAAAAGACTGCCTGACACAAATCAATCACTGTATACCAACCTGCATTCCAGGTATTTGATAAAGAATCACTGCTGGATTTGGCACCACTGGCCAACAAGGCACTACAATTGTGTTTATTTTTCGCAAATCCTGCACTGTCCTGTATTTTCCACTAGGCTTTTTGAGTCCCGTGATTGGCGAATTACAAGCACTACTCATTATTTCTTTCCAAATTCCTTGTTTAATCATTTGATCAATTACTGGAGCAACTCCTGCTTTAACTTCTGGACTCATTTTGTATTGTTGTGTGTTTGGGTAAACTGCACCTTCTTTTACCACTATTTTCACTGGATCTACATTTGCCATTAGCCCTAAATCTTTTCCTAAAAAATCCCACACTTCTGGATTTACGTGGCTCTCAATTCTTCTGGTAATTCACTTTCAGTTACTAATGAAAACAATTCATCCACTTCTGTACCTTGCTTAGCTAACATCATCTTCTAAACAACGTCCTCATCAGGTGTTTGGAAAGCAACACCATCAGGCGTACAGTAAATTGTACAATCCATTTAGCATAATAGGTCTCTTCCCAACAGATTTACTGGGCTTGAGTCACAAACTACAAACCGATGCATGTATTTAAAATTTCCAATATGCACTTCCATTGGTTTTGTAACTGGGGTTCTAATCTGTTTATTTGACACTCCTACAACTTGGAAAGGTACTCCTGAGAGGGGTAGGTTTGGGATGTCTGCTGTTCTCACAGTAGACCGAGTAGCACCAGTGTCCAATAGGAAATTGATGTCACTACCTTCAACTTTCCCATCAATAAATGGACCTCTCTGATCTACCGGCAAGGATGCGCCAAGCATGCACTCCTTTTCCTCCCCCCTCAGGGACCGTCATTGCATATAGTCCGATTCGTCATCATTCTGCGAAAAAATACTGTGAAACCACAGGGTTATTCTTACCACTTTCTCCATGAAATCTGGTGTTCGCACTGTATTTTTGAATGTTCACATGGTTTAGCATAGGAGGTTGTGGCACCTGATACTGTGGAATAAATACCTGCTGCTGCTGTTGCTGTTTCACAACCACTTCATTCTGCATCTGCGGATGTCAATTTTGATTTGCCCCATTATTATTCTGGACATTTTTACACTCGTTCTTCTAATGTCCAAGCTTTCCGCACGCATGACAAGGACATTTCTTATTGGCTTCCTCTCCATTCACTCGTCCTCGTCCTTTACCACCACTGGACACTTGTTCACTTTGACTCTGGTCTTTTATCTCCATATCAGTCTGGGAAATTAATTGAGCTTCCTGCTGCTCTGCTAATTTCACCTGTGCCCACATCATTTTCTCTTTTAGCTTTCTATGTTTTGCCTCAATGTCGTCATCACAATACTTTGCATATTTCAATATTTTGTCTAGTGTCTTGCTGTGCCAGCACAACAAGTGCTGTTGAGTCATCTGACTAATCTCTGGTTTCAGACCATACACAAAGCGATATACAAAATGTCCCATATCCTTATCACCAATGTTCTCAAATCCACTATACTGCTTAATCACTTGTAACAACCTTTCATAGTACGTGTGTACTGATTCCTTTGGCTCCTGAGTTGTTCTATCTATCTTAACTCAATCAGGCTCTTTGAGAGGGATTTTCCGTTTCAAGAAAGTAATTACTAGGTGATACTTTTTCATCACCTCCTCTGATGACGCTCCTGTTTTAGAATCCCTCGGATATTCCTCATTTGGCCAATCAACTGTAATCTTACATTCTGTCCATAAATCAGCTGGTACCACAATATCGAATAAACCATCCAAATCCTTCAACATACCTTTGAAACTTTCACAAGTCTTTCCACCTGTTTGTACCATTCAACTGGTTTTTCTCTCAACCTAGGAAAATCATTAGTAAATGGCAAAATATCCTGTCTACTCCAGGGAACATGAACATATCCACCACCAGGAACTTCTCTCATTGGACAGATTCTCTCAACCTTATCTGTTTCTCTCACTGGAAATGCAGATGACACTTCTTTTGCTTGTACTTCGTCTTTCTTTCTTGTCCACGTAATCCTCCATTTGGCAATGTCTCCCCACTTTCGCAAAATATTCATCAACTCTTTTATCTGTAATCTTTTGCCAGAAGCATTCACACTTTCTAAATCCTTCCCAGTAAACTCCACTTGATATGGTTTTTGCCACAAATTCCATTTTCCTTTATCTATTCCAATCTCTGAGGCAACTTCTGTTAATTTCTCATGAAATACTTTTGCTCCTCTTGTTATGCTCTTGCATAGGAATAATAACTCCTCATCACTGTATATGTTCAGTCTTTCTGTACTCACAGTACCAGCTATCATTTCTTCCAAATCCACTTTCAATCTGGTGACAACTAGAATCTTTGATTGTGAGCTTCGTCTTTCTATTCCCTGTGCCCATCTCTCTAAATCTTCAGGAGTAACCGTTGTTGAACCTCTTGTTCTTGCAGGGACCATAGACCCCTTTTCTTTCAAAATCTCAGGTGAAACTCTCTTTGGGGTTTCTGGTAAAGGTTCCATTATTGGGAGATCCATTAATGAAATGACTGAATCTCTCTCACTAGCCTGACCATCAGACATCACTACTTCTTTTCTAGGATTATTCTTGGGAATTATCACAACGTGAGGTTTCGGACAAACCTTTTTATCTCCATATAATGGGATAACAGCACCAATAGTCACTGGTACCATCAAGGCTTCGGCATTTAAATTTAATTGGCTTATTTTCTGCACTAATTCTTCCCTAGTCTTATTTAAGGATTCTCTCTCATTATCTTGCAACACCCTATTAACCGGTGTATCATGTAAAATTTGTGGGATTAAAGGCGTTCCTATCACTGGTGCGCTCGGGGCGACTCTACTAGGTTCTTTTTGGTACGGTGGAGGGTTTTTAATTAAGATATCCTCCAATAATTCATCATCTGATTCTCCATATCCTGTCGTACTCATGTGTTTCGTCAATTCTTTACACTTGCCTCCTGACTGCTCCTCAGCCATTAATACTGGATATAAACCCTCTGTCACTACAGCTCTTCTCCAACGCTTCATTTGATCTCAACTTAACTCATACAGATATCTAGGCAAAAATCCTCTAAATCTCTGACCACTTCTGAATTTCTCTCGATCACATGCCTCAATCTCCCATTCTTCCAAAGCTTCATACTGTGTCATTCTAGGATTTGGTTCTAACATATTCATTCTATCTCTCAAATTCTGAAGTATCTTTAGGTTAAATGTACCATGATCCGGAAAAGCCAAAACACCATCACCAATTCTCCAACCATACATACGTGTGATATCTCTTCTCCATCATCATAAATGAACCATGTGTTTTAGGGGGCAGAATAGGAATTCCCTCTCTAGTCATCACAGGCTTGTCTTTCTTTTTTTTTTTTTTGAAACCGTTTATTGCAGGTTGTAAAAGTTACAGGTATGGGCCTACAACCACCCGGCCGGCCGCTAGAATGACAAAAGCATATTGCATACATACAGTAAAAGTCTCTCGGCAGTGCAGAGCAGTGAAACAGGAGTAATCAATGGTGCAGGCCACACAGCTCCAAGCCCACAGTACGGTTCCCTTTTCTTGAAACAAAACAACACCAAAAAACCACACCCGCAAGGCAACCCGCGATCCAAAGTGACAGCACGTGCTCCATAAGTGGGGGATCCAAACCAGCAGCAGAACTCTGAGGAGGGGAATGGGAGTAGGCCAGGGACTGGGGGACCGCGCGCCCGCGGCCGAGGGAGGGGGGCCGTCTAGGGAGACGGAGCAGGCGAGGCAGCCGGTAGCAGTGGTGGCTCACAAATACCCCCGCGGTAGGCGTTCCAGGGGCCCCAGAGTTTCACCCACGCCCCAGGCTTACCCCTCGCCACATACACCACCTTTTCACGAAACATACACCAATCCATATGCTCTTTCCAGGCCGACACCGCAGGGGGCCTCTGGGATCCCCACAATTGAGCAATGTCACGCTTAGCTATCATGTATCCCAGAGTCACCCACCGCGTCTGCGGGACCGAATAGTCATTCGGTTCCCATACATTCAGCAAGCATCTCCTCGCTTCAGGCAGCAGCGCGACACGCGTAACCACACGCAGGACCTCATGCACACCACGCCAGAATCGCTCCACCTTCGGGCACTCCCACAGTATATGCATGAAAGTCGCCAGCGCACCACAGCCACGCTTACACAGTCCGTCACCAGCAAAACCCATACGCAGAAGCCTTGGCCCCGTCACGTAAACCCGGTGAAGGATCTTGAGCTGGACGAAACGAAGGCGAGCCGGGATGGCCACCTCTTTCGGAGAGGCCACCGCGGAAATCCAATCCTCGTCGTCCAGCTCCAGCCCGTCGGCAACCCAGGCCTCGCGGAGACTAGTCAGCAGGCACGATCTATCGTTGATCAGTTTTTTGTATATGAGGGAGATCGTGCTGTCCGGTACATGGCCGTCCAGCACTCTGTCCTCCAGGGGGGAAGACTCCGGAATGGATGCGACGTCCGGGAAGACGGAGCCCAGCGCATGGCGGACTTGTAGGTACCGAAAGTACTCACTGCCCTGCAGCTGAAACTCCGCCTGCAGCGTCTCAAAAGTTTTGAATCCCCCCCTCGTCCAGAGATCTCCCACCGTGCTGATTCCGATCGTGTCCCACTTCTCGAAGCCCTTCGACGTCCATAGGGAGCCCAACCTCTCAGACGCATATAGCGGTGTCGCCCGGGTCAAACGGTCCTTCCACCCCATAGCTGCATTAGCCGCGTGCCAGACACGCACCATAACACGCGTCGGTCCCGTCAAACGGGAGTCGGGCGCGCCAGAGTAGAGCGCGCGATTGTAATCGCCACCGGGTAGGAGCATTTTATCCATCTCAAATGCCGGGTTCAAGGCGGGCCCATAAAGGCCATGATTAACTGCAACTAGTTGGGAGGCCCAGTAATACCGTTTAATGTCCGGGAGGGCGACCCCCCCATCGTACCACGGGAGCGTCAATTTAGCCAGAGCAATGCGCGGCCTCCCGTCCCAGAACAGGCGCCGCTGGAGGCCCTCCACCTCACGGAAATAGCGTGCCGGGACCAAGTCCATAGTATTCTGGAGGGCGTAGAGGAATCGCGGCAGGGACATCATTTTGAACAAAGCCGCTCGGCCGAGCGGCGAGAGCGGCAGACGCCGCCAGCGCACCACGTCCTCCCTCAAGCGCTGGAGGGGGGGCAGCAAATTCCGCTCATAGCGGGCCTCCGGGTCAAGTGTGATATAGATACCCAGGTACCGAAAACCTTGGGAGGCAATCTGGATCGGACAGTCCCGTGGTAGGGCCGGAGCCTCCCCGGAAAGCACATAGACACAGGATTTCGCCCAGTTGATGACCAGGCCTGAGTTGCGACCGAATGAGCGCAAAACATCAACCAGGACGATCAGTGATTTACGCGGGGAGGCGAGATACAGAAGGATGTCGTCAGCGTAGAGGGACACACGGTCCTCATGCTCGGGGGTCCAGCGGAGACCACGGATAGAAGGGTGCCACCGCAGCCACTCCGCCAGGGGCTCCAGGGCCAGGGCAAACAGGAGAGGCGACAGGGGGCAACCCTGTCGCGTACCCCTCCCCAGCGCGAATGGGGCCGAGACTCGCCCATTCACTACCACCTGCGCCAATGGGCCCGAATATAGCAATTTGACCCAGCTAATGAAACCCGGGCCGAACCCGAATTTCGCCAGCATCGCCCAGATGTATGGCCATTCAAGCGTATCAAACGCCATGGTGGCGTCCAAGGACGCCAAGATGGCCGGCTCCCGCACAAATGGGACACGCGCGAGTACCCCGTGCAAGCGCCGCAGATTGAGCGCCGTGTTGCGGTGCGGTATAAAGCCAGATTGGTCTTGGTGGACCAGGTCGCCCACCACGCCAACCAACCGGTTGGCCAGCACCTTGGCAAGGATTTTGGGCTCCGCGTTCAAAAGCGAAATCGGCCTATAGGATGTGACCCGTTCACGGGGCTTCCCCTCCTTGTGGATCACCACAATTGTGGCCAGGCGCTGGTCCGGCGGGAGGGAACCCTGCGAGTGGGCCGCCAGGAACATCGCGCGCAGGTGGGGCGCCAACACATCCGGGCGTAGCTTGTAGAGCTCGATGGGAATACCATTGGGGCCCATGGCCTTGCCGGATGCAACCGAGCGAATAGCCAAGGCAATTTCGTCCGAGGTGGGAGGGGCGTCCAGCGAATCCCTGTCCTCCACCGTTAGGGAGGGCAGTGCGATGTCCCGAAGCAGGGCATGGGAATCTTCCTCCGAGCAGGGGGAAACCGGGGAGTAGACTTCGCGGAAATAATCCGCGAAGCAGGAGACAATGGCTTCCGGCTCGGTGACACACGCACCATCAACACTCTCAATCAAAGGCACCACGCGGCTCGCTCTCTCCCTCTTATCCAACCAGGCAATCAATTTGCCAGCCTTATCACCCACATCATACAATCGCCCCTGCTGCTCTCTACTGAGGCCCCTGGCCGCCTCCGTGACGAGGGCCCGATAGGCCGCCTGCTTTAGGTGTAGAACATGCAACTTGGCGTCTGTTACCCCGCTCCCCAGGTCACCCTCCAGTTCTGCAATCTCGGCCTCTACCCGGGTCACCTCCTCCCGCTCGAGCCGCCGGGCATGGGAGATAAAGGAGAGGGCCTCCCCTCTAAGGACTACCTTGAAAGCCTCCCACAGGGAGATGGCGGAAGAGACCGACCCCACATTCTCGTCGAAATATCGCTGTAAGGATTTAATCAAATCGGCACGAATGGTGGGGTCGCACAAATACCATGCATTGATTGGGGCCACCCTGCCATCCCCCCTCGGGAAGACATCGAAATGCAACAACAATGGGGAGTGGTCTGAGATACCCCGTGCTAGATGGCGCACCTCCCCCACCCTCCCTGCATGGGCCGCCGGGACAAGGATGTAATCAAGCCGCGAGAGGCTACCATGGGCACCCGAGTGGAAGGTGTACTGTCGCAATTCGGGATGCTTTAATCGCCAGCAATCCACCAGGCCCAGCGTGTCCAGAAAGCCGGGCAGCCACGCCTGTGCCCGGGGGAGGTCCCTAGGGGGATGGCGATCCATAGACCCAGAGGCTACCGCATTAAAGTCCCCTCCAACCACCAGCAGGCCACTCGGAAGGTCCAGAAGGAGGCGCCCCAGGTCCGCGAATGTGGTGGCTTGTAACCCAGGCGGGACGTACACTGATATAAAGATAAACACTCTACCCTCCATTCTTCCCACCAGAACCGTGTAGCGTCCCCTCTCATCATGGCGCACCTCATCAATCTCCAACGGGAGCGAGTTCTTGATCATAATACCCACCCCCCGCGAGCCCGAGGTGAAGCCGGAATGTGCCACCAAACGATATCCCCGCCGATTCATTGCATGAAAGGAGTTACCTATAAGGTGCGTCTCCTGCAGGAAGACAACATCTGGTGAAATACGTTTTAAGTACTGCAGGACCACACCACGCTTAATCCTATCCCCCAGGCCGTTAACATTCCATGACAACACAGTCAAATCCCTACCCCCCATCATACGCCGAATCAATCGGTCGTCCCCCATCGAGCATCCTAATAACAACAACATAGTAGCGGGTTTGCCCTGCGGTGCTAACAAACAACACACCCCCCCCACCCCCCGGTCCCAACAGAACTCTCCCCTCCCTGCACCCCTGCATGAGCCCAGACAGCCCCCCCAAAGTGCAGTGTGCCTGTCGCCCCATAGCTAAAATACTAACTAGTCCCCCAGAGGAGGAGGGAAGCCCCCAACAGACCCCACGCAACCTCCATAGGAGGGTAACATACGCAATCAATAAATGGTGAAGGAACAACGTCCAGAGCAAGGCCTATTCAGTCACCCCTCAATTCTGATCCGGCGGGCCCTCCTCGCCAGCCGCGCCCCCCCCGCCCCCCCGGCCCCGATCTCCAGGCAGAGTGTCCAGCCAGTCCCCAGCCGCCTCGGGCCGGTCGAAGAAGTGCGTGCGACCATCCACCTCTACCCTCAGCTTGGCTGGAAAGAGCATTGAGTACTTGAGGTTCAGGTCCCTTAGGCGACGTTTAACCCCAAGAAAGCTCTGTCGCTGCTTCTGGACCGCCGGAGTAAAGTCTGGGTAGAAATGTATCTCCATGTTGTCAAGCTTGACCGGTCCCTGTTGCCTGGAGGTCTGGAGGATAGCATCTCTGTCCCGAAAATTAAAAATCCGGGCGATGAGCGGCCGCGGCGGGGCACCAGTCTTAGGTCTGCCCCCGGGGACCCGGTGAGCACGCTCCACCGCAAAAAGCTTACTCAGCCCCCGGGGCTGGAGATGGGTCAGGATCAAATCTTCCACGAAAAGATCCGCCGCCTCCGCCTCTCGTCCCTCCGGGACCCCCACAATACGGACATTATTCCTCCGGGCCCGACCCTCGGAGTCCTCCAATCGCCGGTCCATCAGGGCGCTCGCCTGGCCAAGCCGGCGCACCTCCTTCTGGAGGGCCACCACGTCTGTCGTGAGGCTCGTTGTGGTGTGGGCCAGGGAGTCGACTCGGTCGTTTGTTTTGGACAAGTCTGCCCTCACAAGGCTCACATCCACAAGGACAGAGTCTATTTTTTGCGCTAAGGTGTCAAAACGCTGGTCCACCGAGGCCTTCATCTCTGCGATGGCGCCCATGACGTCCCGGAGGGTCAGATCCACCGGATGAGCAGATGCCTCCGTCGGGCCCACCGGGGATGTACGCGATGTCTCCGGAGAACCCTTCTGAAGCGTATAGCGGTCCATACTGTTGGCCTGGTGCGCCGTGCCACGGCGGGTCGTCTTCACCTTCGCCCGGTCGCCATCTTGTTTGGTGGACATGCTGGCTCTTCCACCGTCGTGCCAAGCTCCCCAAACGGGCCGCTATACCAAGTCACGGGTGCCAGGGGGGGGGGCAGGGGCGACCACCGAACCGCGGGTCAACCCACCGCCGGCGGGTCAGCCGGGCTCCTGGACAAGGCCACCGCACCCCGCTCCGCAGCCCGACCCGGCTTGAGAGCTAGGAGGGCGCAAAAGCGAAAGTGAAAGTGCGGGGTACGCCAGCCGCCCAGCCCCGCTCGCCGCTGTTATTCACTTTGTCCCCGGATCGCCCCACTACTCCAATCCGGGGGGCCGGCGAGGAGAAGGCCGCAACCTTCGATCGATGCTCCCACCGGCGTTCGGGGTCCGATTCGAGCCCAAAAAACGGGTGGCGCCTCAGCTCCGGTTCCCCAACACAGTCCCCTCAACAAGGACAGGATATCGCCAGGATTAATTCAGGAGGTCGCGGAGGTCCTCGGGAGCCTCGCACCTACGCGGCCATCTTGGTTGCGCGCTAGGCTCCTCCTCAGGCTTGTCTTTCTTAAAGACATTTTTAATTTTCTTCATTAACGTAATTTTCTTTCTTCCTCCAAACATTTCATACGAACGATATAGGAGAGAGTCTTCCGTGTACTTTCGAACTCTATTTCCTACTTCCTGTCCTATGTCAGCACGGCTCACACCCGCAGTCAAATCAGGACTCAACATACAATTATTTTTAAACCAATCTTAGTGCAGCTTCTATATATCAACCAATCAGACCCAGGCTCGCACTCGTGGTCTGACCAATGCCAGCGCGGCCTTTTGTGACGTCAGTATTGCTCCTCATTACTGACCTTCCCTTTACAATCTGCTTCTTTTCTCACGCCCGCTATTTCAACCAATCCCAGTGCCGTTCTTTATGATGTCAGTACAACTCCAGCGACTGACCCTCCTTTTACAAGGTAAACACGTATTTCTTCAATTTATGTTAAGATAAACTTTGTTAGTAACAACAAAAAAACATTAACTACTCTGTCTGTTCCACTAAACCGGGATAGATTTCAACTTATTCCAGAATTCTTTTACTTCGAGTAAAACTCCTGTTTACCCTTCATTCAAGCTCAGGAGAACCTGTTACTGCTTAAGTGTCACCCGTATTGGGATATGAGACCAAAGTTTCACCAGCGAACCCTTTTGCTATAATTCGCACTCTATTTTTACACGATATAGTCCCTAATGCAACACTGCCATTCCACCGTAGCTTCTCAGTGTTATGACAACAGATGAGTAATCTCCTGCAGTATGGCTTCTATCACCATCCAGTATTCCATTCCTGTGATGCCCACGCAACCTCTGTACCTGTACTTCTAGACAACATAAAACAAGATATTAACTCTTTTGTTAAGCATAAATCAATAATCCATATTACAATTTATCACAAAACTAGTCAATAATAACCATAGCTCTCCTACCAGAAAACGGATCCAAGGGTAAACCAACAACAACAGATACTCTACTACCATATATTCACCTGGGCCAATAAGCTCACTTTAAGTAAACCGCTAGATTTGTCATAGTTTTATTTGTTTCACAATATTCAGGATTAGTTATTTAATGCTCCTAAGTAACCTTTTATTGATCAAAAAGTTCTTTCCTCTGGTCAATGGACCATTAGTTGAACTAGTTGTTTGTGATAATTAACATAGCTCTAACATATTCATTTAAAATAAATAACCACAGACTCAGGAAGTTTTTTAATCTTTATCTAAAATAAATGTATGTGAACCATTTCAAAATACAGTGCAGTCACCGACATTCATAGGAGAGAAAATTCAATTCATAAATACCAAGCATATACTTCGGACTCATACAATAATCAATGCTCAGATAGGGAGAGGACAGAGAGAAAAGAACATCAACAAATAACAAGAAATTATATTTACCCAGGATGGTGTGAAAGAACAACCCCCTGGCCAACGGGCTGGTAAGGGTCTCCCGGGATCGTTCAGGAGACAAAGACTCCAGGACAGGATTCAGGACAGGGTAGATGACCTCTCTAGAATACAGACGATTGTGTTGCACCCCTCTCTAACACTCTCTTGCTCCTCGAGATTCTTCCGCGATCTTCTGATCTAACCCAATTAATTAGGATAGAAATTTCTTCTTCAGATTCTGCAGTCGATTCTTCATCAGCATCTCGCAGCATCTCTCCCAGCAACAGCATCTCCCACAGCAAAGACAGCATCCAGCATAGCAATCTCTTCTCTCTTGTTCAGCATAGCTCTCTCTAACTAACTAAGGCTATCTTAATTATACCTTTAGTTTCTTCATGCTCCACCCACTAAGGTTTCAATATCGTAAAAATACAAAATCTGATTGGTAAGGCAAGGGGAGAAGCTCCATCACACCATGCTTACATGTCACTAAAATCAGTTCAACTATTGTTCGCAAACCCATCCCCTAATTTTTATTCATAAATTTGATTCCCATACACTTTGAAAAAATGTAATAACATTCTGAATACGAGTCTTCATTGTTGAACTTCTGCACCATCCGTTCTCATGCTGTAATACTTGTCCTTTGGCTCGCATTCAATTTCTCAGTCACAGTTCTGGGCTCCCTTTTAGTGGACATGCGCAGACTTCGTGTTACTCAGCTTAATTCAGTTATATGAGAGAGGCCCACATGAGCACTAGTGATAAAGTCAGAAAGACAAATATTAATTTCACAAATAAAGTGGTCGCACTGTATACCATCCACCTTTACTTATTAATACTTTACCGCATTAGCATTAGTAAAATAGCTTGTTTTTGTTTCAAGTAAGCAGATGCCATGCACGCGAGTCTTCAAGACTCCATTTTAGTGTCTTCTGCTCATGCGCCAGAATTTCCCTCCAAGCATTAACTCGTCATACCACGTTGATGCAGTTGACGTATGCACACAACAGTTTCCCGTTTAAAACGGTATTAGTTCGTCTTCATTGTTATCCACATTAGTACACACATACGCAAGCTTCACTAACCTACGTGTTCATGTGGTGCGTATTAGTTTTCACAAACTTTTGTTAATAACTTCATTAGTAAGTTAAACAAGTGGATTGCATCCGAGCAAGTCTCTTTTCTACGAAACTATTATAATGAAGTGTAGCTCACACCATGTAGTAGGAAGATCTCTTTATTAGGCAACCACCATAGGACACGGGCAGCAACCGCCATACACGATCTCCCTCAACAGCTCTCCCTCTAGGGTTCTGATGATGCACTCCGTGTTCTATTGAAATGCATCATCAGTACTTAAAGGGATAATTACAACACATCTTCCCTTCACAGACCAGTGAGGAAAGAAAACAAAAACGTAATGACAGCAAAGAGAACATAAGTAATAGCATAACAATTTAACTACATATCAACAAGAATTCTATGCTTAGCAGAACAATACTGAAAAGATGGTAACAGTGAAGATTGGGTCATCCTGTAGACAGGAGGGGTATACAAAGAAAATAAAATCAAGACGAAATATAATCATTCAAATAAGATGGCTAGATACTTCTCCTTTTTCCTAAAGGAAAATGATCAACGTGAGTACCAACATTGGAATTAGCATGGTAATGATTAACATGCGTTCCAACACGGGGATTACCTTGTACAAGTTGACCTTCCTCATACCCAACACATTCATGGGTACTAATGTCATTCTTGGAATTCCCAAAAGTGCATTTTGATAGTCTAGACATGCTCCAAATATTGCCAATCTCCAATTCTACAACATTTCGCATCACTCTAACAATGCGTTTGGGACCAAAACATTTTGACATTCGTTTGGGAGACCAAGTTGCTTTTTTGACAAAAACCAGATCGCCAACTTTCCATAAATTCTCCTTCACACAGGATTTAGTGTCATGCCTATTTTTGTACATAGTTTGATAGTTTTTAATTCTCTGATCAGCAACCAATCTTGTATTCTTACATAACCACAATGGCATGAGTTTTGTTCCAGCCAGTCTACCTCTAAGCTTTTTAAAAGGAGATACACCTGAAACACTGTTAGGCGTGTTCCTGTGGGCCCACAACCTTTCTCTCAAAACAGATTTTAATGGAACATTCATCTCTAAGGCAGACTGTGCACTGGCTCTAACTAACCCTATTCATGCTCTCCAAAAGCCAGTGCGATGATGTGTGATAGAGAGATCTCTAAAAAATTCATCCATTTCATAAGAAGAAAATTGTACACCATTGTCAGTGACAATTATCTCAGGAAATCCTTCACAAACGAAAACATCTTTTAAAAATTCAATGATGTTCTTCGTAACAACCGAACTCATGCAACATGCGGAAACCCACTCGGATGTATAATCCACAAGAACAGCAACAAACCTTTCATTAGGTGCTAGAATGTCAAATGGGCCCACAATGTCCAAAGCCACTTTTGACCATGGTCGTTCAGGAAGTACAACAGGTGAAAGAGGAGCGGCACTTGTCTTTCTTGACTTGTCATTATTAGCACATGAAATGCAGTTTTTAACAACATCTTCAACATGACGATCAAGATCCGGCCACCAATATGATTCTCTGATTCTCGACTTTGTTAAACTGCGGCCAAGATGACCTTCGTGTGCAACATTGATAATTTTCTGACACAACTTGGAGGGTGGAAATAATCGATCACCTCTATAGAGATTATTTCCAAAAATGCTAAGTTCATCCCGAACATTCCAACAACTTTTTGCACATTGTGGAACAAGATTTAAATCAGGCCAACCGTTTACAATAAAATCCATGACTGTTTTTCTAGATTCATCTTCAGCCAAGTTTAATTCCCACTCTGATTTATTAAGTGCAGGTTCTTTAACCCACAACACAGTATTGTCCACATTGTTGGGACAACCTTTGTCAAGAGGCATTCTTGAAAGAAAATCTGCAGGAACATTCCTCAAGCCAGGTAAATATTCAACAGTAAAATTATATTCCCACAGACTCTCAATCCACCTCTTGATTCGAGGTGTGGTGTTTTCAACTTTCCTGCATGTAAACATGTGGACCAAGGGTTTATGATCACTCCTCACTAAAAAAGGTAAACCCCAAAGATAGAACCTAAAATGATTAATGGCCCACGTGCAAGCTAGCGCTTCACGTTCAATAACGGAGTAACGTTCTTCTGCTCCCTTAAGTGAGCGTGAAGCAAAACCCACCACTTTTTCCTGACCATCACACATTTGGGAAAGAACGGCACCTAATCCTCTTAAACTAGCATCCGTGGTTAGTATTGTTCTCTTGGTCACATCGAAATGTCAAAGGGTTGGCATGCGTGAAATTTCCTCTTTGACAATATTAAATGCATTCTCACATTCATTCGACCAAACAAAATCAGCACCTTTTTTAAGTAGTAGTCTTAACGGTTGTACAACACTAGCAAAATTCTTAATGAATTTGGAATAGTATTCTGAAAACCCAAGAAAAGACTTTATTTGATCTTTGTTAATAGGTGTGGGGGCTAAAGAAATGGCTTCAGCTAAATCGATTTTCGGACTAAGCCCTTCACCTGAGATGGTGTGACCAAGATAGGACACAGAACTTACACAGAATTTGCACTTTTCTTTCTTTAATGTCAAACCACGCTCCTCAAGTCTCGAAAGAACCTTGTCTAGAGTTATGTTGTGTTCATTCTTATTTATACCAAAGACTAATATGTCGTCCTGAAAGAACAAAACCGACTCAATTCCTTTTAAAACCTCTTTCATTATCCTCTGGAAACATGCAGCAGCTGATGCCAAACCAAAGGGCATTCGGATAAATCTGTAAGCTCCCAGGGGAGTAACAAAAGAGGTCAGGGCCTTTGAATCTTCATGCAGCAACACTTGGTGATATGCTGATGATAAGTCCATGACACTAAAAACTGTAGCATTGTTCAATTTCGCTAAGGCCTCGTTAATATTGGGTAAGAGTTGTCTATCTACCCATATACAGTTATTCAGACTCCTCAAGTCAACACACATTCTGATCTGTTTTCCATTGTCCTTAGGTGCTAAAACTATCGGGGCCAACCATTCAGAGGACTCTATCTCTTCAATCACACTAGAGTCCAGTAATTTATTGAGTTCCTCTTGCAATTTTGCAATCATCAGATTGGGTACCTTTCTTACTCTGTGAACTACCGGTTGAGCCTTTGATTTCAGTATGATCTTGTGTTTAAATCCTTTAAGTAATCCTAACTTGTGACTAAAAACAGATGGAAATTTCTTAAAAATCTCTGAATTATCATCAAGTTGTTCGACTAACATAACTTGTTCACAAGCATTTGGATTTAATATTATCCCTAGATCCCTTTGGTGACGCCAGCCAAGTAAATTGTCACCTCTTTTCGTGATATACACCTTCCCTACAGTAATTCTGTCTTTAAATGTGATGGATTGAGTTGTATAACCAACTAAATCAATGCTCTGCCCACCATAGCCAACGGGATTAATGTCAGGTGGAAGGAGAATAATATTGTTCTTACCACAAGTTAAATCCCAGATTTTATCACTAATCAAAGTGTAAGGTGAGCCTGAATCTGCTAGAACCAAAAAATGCAAAGAACAATGTAGATTTCACATTTAGGCATAATTACAGCATCACAATCAACTTTTGACAAATCTTGTACGGTACAACTGTTGGAGTCAGAAATATGATGAATTATTTGTTGGGCATAAGTTGTCTCTTCATCAATAATATTAACTCTTGAATTCCTGAACATACATGCATAATGCCCAAGCTTACCACATTTCCTACATACCATGTTTCTAGCAAAACAATGCGGGTAATTTGGGCCTTGACTTTGACTACCACATTTGTTACATTTCAGTCTTGTATCTTTGTTAGGAAAACTGTTCCATTTGGGTTTCTCATTTTTGTTTTGAGGTTTTTCTTGTTTGCTGGAATTCTTTTGTATTGCAGCTATCTGTGAATCGGAAACAGCATTCGCAGATTAATTGGGAATAAGTTCAGCAACTGACTCATTAGGAGATATGGCATTCCGCATTTCTTTTACCCAGCTGGAGGTATTTTCAATACTTTCAACGATGCTAATAGCCTCTTTGAGGTTGGGGTTTTTTGCAAGAAGCTTTTCCTGAACTCTAGAATCATTAGTACGACGAACTAGTTGATCTTGGATTAAAGAGTCAGTTAACTGTTCAAATTCACACGTTTGTGCTAACGACTTAAGTGCTGCCACATAATTCCCAACCCTTTCTCCTTGAGCTTGTATCCTCATGAAAAATGTACGTCTTTCCATAGCAATATTTATTCTAGCACCAAAATGTCTTTCGAGCAATACTACAGACATTTCATAAACATCTCCAGGTTCTCCGGCACCTCTACCAATGGGTATAGGGTCTAAACTGTCGTAGATGTTTCTTCCTTCTATTCCTAGATTGTGAAGGAGAACGGCTTGCTTTCTTGCCGCTCAAAATTTCAAAGAGTGGCTTCCACTTTTTCCATGGGAGGACAGGTTCCCCACGTTCTGATAAGAATTGGGGAGGCTGACTCATACCACCCGCTCCATGTTAATTGAGGGTGAAACAACAAATGATCACAATAAGTAAATACAAAAAATTAACAGAAAAAATGTTGAATAACAATCTAACATAATAAATTAAAATAATTAGTTAAATAAAATGGTGGCTTACTTCCTTTGTCCCGATGACAATATGAGGAAAATGTTCTGTTCCAGTTTCTGATACCTCAAGAGAAAAAACAAGAATTAATTATGGACTTCAAAATAAGATTAATGAAAATAAATAAAATAATCTCACAAATAATCAAAAGAAGAACAAATGTCACTGCCACCATAAAATATTTCTGCTTAAATAGAATTCTGAATAGCTTCCATTAAAATGTCGATGAATCAGGCTTACTCAAGTTCCAGTTAGTGCTCTAGTTGTTCTTGAAAGGGATAAAGGAAGTCTGGGAGGTTGATTTCCTGTTCGCGTGAGCTAACACTCCTCACAATGTTCGAGGCACTGAGACGTCAGTCAGATTCCATGTCTGGCAAGGAGCTGGAGTTTGCAGCACGCTGTAAGTTTATTTATAAAAACCTCGTGCGCGTGTTTACTTATGAAATCCACGCGCGCGTACAGTAAAAAGGCAGGGCAATTTCCCAAGCTCGCGCTGAAATGATTTCCCTCAGACTCGCGTTGGACCCCTTCCTCAAAATAACTCACACACAAAAATGGCACGATTGATCAGCCAGTGAATAACTCGCATGAAATAAACGAGTTCATCTCAATGACTCACGCTGAGCCCATATTGAACAACTAGGATAGCTCGCGCTTGTGTCGCGGACTTGAGTGCAAATCTCTTCACAAAGAGTCTTCTAAATACAAAGGTATACACTATAAGGATCCCGTGCCCACACACGACCGACAAATAAACGGTAGTTGTCCGTCACTTTAAGTTAGCGTAAAGTCTTCTATTCGCACGCAGGGTTCAAATGGTGGTGCCAGCTCATCGTCGCCAGTATTATAATGAAGTTTAGAACCCACACCGTAGTAGGAAGATCTCTTTATTAGGCAACCACCATAGGACACGGGCAGCAACCGCTATACACGATCTCCCTCAACAGCTCTCCCTCTAGGGTTCTGATGATGCACTCCGTGTTCTATTGAAATGTATCATCAGTACTTAAAGGGATAATTACAACAGAAACCTTGCTCGATCACCAGGAGTTTACAGACTGGACGAGCCGAGGTCACAGAGACTAGGAACACAGTCTTCAGAGTAAGAATACATAAAGGAATACTGTGCTAGGGTGCACATGAGGAAAGTGAGGACCAAAATCTAGATCTCGCTGTGGCATCGCAAAGTGTTTAGGAGGAAACAAAGGAGTCAAACCTTTCAGAAATTCCATCTAAACAGGTGATTTGAATAGATGGTTCGGTTAAGGTAAAAAGACTGAAAGGACCAATAATGAACCTTTAACGCTTTTCACAGGAAGTCCTTGCTGGACCATAGATTTAACAAATAAACAAATACCAGAACATCAGACAGTTTGGGCAGTAGCAGGTCTGTATCATGGGTGCCACACCAGGCTACAAACTTGTCCCTGCACCTGGCATTGACAGACTTTGTATATGAACACAGTGCAGCAAGGATGACATCCAGAACCTAAGAAGATCAAATGAAGCCACCTGCTGCTGCTCAATCTCCAAGCATGGGCTTGCTGTTGTGGAGGTAGATCCCCCTAAAGCGGTTCTCTACTAAGGAAATGCCCTGGTGGTCCAGACAGATCCAGTGACAAAGTGCCCCCAGCACAGGACCCAGCCCGCCATCTTTGTTGCAGTCCCACATGGCAGTGGTGTTGTCTGTAAGCCCCCAACCAGTCTCCTGCTACTCCAACAGGTTGATGTGGAAGCAGGTCTCTGCTGGAGACGAGAGCCCCATGATCTCCACCTCTCCCAGATGAACTCCCTATCCCAGCAGCAATGCATCTATCCCCACCATCAGCTCTGGATGGGGAAGGGAGAGGGGTATGCCACTGGTCTATTTGTCATTGAGCCACCACTGCAGAACCTTTGCAGTCTATTCCAAAACCTAGATGGAATCAGATAGGTATGGTGGGCCATGGCATGTGCATTATGAAAATCCTTTAGAGTAGCCTTGAAAGGGGCGAACTGTTGAAAATACTGTCCCACTGGGGTAGAAAGTCAGTGGGAATGTCCCATGGCCCAGCTTTGTTTAAAATGTTCCAATGCCAAACCAGCGTTCTCGCCAAACAGGCAGGACCCATCAAATGGCTTGTTTATTAGAGAGGCTTGCATAGCCCCAGAAAAGCCTGTGAATTTCATTCAAGCATGCTGCCAAACCACTATGCTAAAGCCAACTGCTCTGCTAAAGAAGTCAGTGGTGTACAGTAGAGAGTGAATGATGTACTTTGCTTCATCCTAGCCATTTGGAAAGGCTGGAGCAAAAGTGTCTCAAAATGCCTCAGGGACCACCAGCAATATCTTGTCAATCATATTGTTAGAAATGGGATTTCTGGTTGGCTAGGGCATGCTCCTAAGCCAGACAGAAAACACCACTTCAATCAAGGCAAGTAAGTTACACCCCGAAGTTAACCCCTGCTCACCCCCTTGGTAGCTTGGCAGAGCAGTCAGGCTTATCCCAGAGGCAATGTGTAAAGCGTTTGCGCAACACACACACACACAGCAGCGACACACTAGGCAGACCACAAAAGAAACTCAACACAAGGTTATATCAAAAATAGCCTTTTTATTACTCATAAAACTCATTAGAGCTTAATCACATATATACACTGTGCCACCATCATATTATGCAAAAACATATGAATCACATTAGGACCCTCCTAGGCCTGTACCTAATCAGCAGTGCACGGTAATCACTTATTAGGTGCACACATTACTACCACAGCATAAACACATTATGCCTAGACATCGTAGCAGTACTTAGCATAGCAAACATCCCTTAGGAATGCGGGGTGCCTATGCACCAACCTTGGGCATTATCAGAAGTACGCCATAGTCCCACCCTTACTGGGCGTACACATTACTATGTGTGGCTCTGGCAGCTGTCCTCCCTGTCCTGTGAGGCAGCTTCCAAAAGTACTGAGGCGGGCCCATCATGGGCTTGCCCCAAAATGCCTCTTCCCAACACAAGGCCTCCAAACTTGCCCCTTGGCTGCCGATGCAGCAGAAACAATGCTCCTACCTCCAGGTAAGGGGGCAGCTGCCCGCGACCAAGCAGCAGGGCAGCACACGGCTAGACTTGCGGGGCCGTTTACCACCACTACCTGGGTTTAAGTACAAGGGAGCTCAGCCCAAGTCACCACTCCTTGGGGGCTGAGAGAGGTAGACTGCAGCCGTCCGCTGCAACTGGTGACCAATGGTCTTGCTCCGGCCCACCCTCAGTCAGTCGTAGCCTTTCTGGTCTCCTAGGGGGTTCGTGAGGCTCTCCTCTCGCCTTCAGCAGCCCCCTCTGTGCTGGAGTCAGCTGTCCACGCCGCAGCCTCCAAGACTTCGATTTTGGCAACACGCGGGGCTCTCCCTTCTCTCACGGGAGCCCCGCCCACAGCAAGGCTAAGCCTCTGCCTGGCTTCTGGCTGGTTCCTGCTTACGGCCGTGGGCCCTGCCCAAAATCAGGCTCACACGCTGCCTGACTTCCGGCCACGGCGCTCGGTTCTTGGGCACTCTTCACGCACTCTTCACTGGCAAAGTTAGAGCTCCCACCTCAGGCCCTGGAAGCACGCAGGGCTCTCCTTGTAACCACGGGAGCCCCACCCACAACCAGGCAACAGCCACCTGGCTTCCTGTTCTGTGGCTTTTCTGTAACCGGCGCGACTGCGCCCACCGTATTCAAGATCAGAGCCCCCTCCTCTGGCTCAATCAAGGAAATAAAAAGTGCTCATGGGGCGCTGGAAAGCAGGAGCCCCTTTCTAGGGCTCAAAGGGCAATAAAGATGAAGCACTCACAAGGCGCTAATTGCGAAGTCCCATAGGGCAGAGCCGGGCACAGGCAGGCCAGCATGTAGGGACTCCCAGGAGACAGCAGTTGGGTCCCACTGTGGTTCCTCCTGGCCGTCCAGCAGTCCTTTCTGCCAGTAAGCACAAAGTTCCACAAGCACACCAAACATGGGATCACAGCCCCAATATTTATACTGCCAATGTCTTTGTTCTCCCCCTGGCACAGGGCTCTGTGCCCGGTCTAAGTCAGTTTCGGGGGGCACTTAAACATTCCTTTAGATTGCACAACACTCTCCTTTGTCAGTGTAGGCTCTGGCCCTAGACACACCACAGGGGGCAGAGCCAGTATTGTGTAAGGCAGGCACAGTCCTATCCAGGCCCAGTTGCTACTCCTCCCACTTCTCCAAATGCAGATCCGCCTATTCAGCCTAGCCCTGACTCACCCAGCCTCTCTGGAGCCACTGCACCTCCTCAGCCCCTGCCATCCAGAGCCAGACATGCAATACACAACAGGCAGGCACAAAGACACATAGCACACAGAAATGCCCACTTCTAAAAGTGGCATTTTAAAAATAGTGATAATAAATCTGCGAACACCATTATGCAGCATTTATTACCACTATTGCACACATACCAAACTTGACCATGCTACTCCTCTTATATCAGGAATTGCCACTGAAACACATATCAGGGAATCCCCAATGCATTCCTATGAGAGGGCAGCCTCACAGTAGTGAGAAACCAAAATGGCTGCTTGTCACTACCAGTACATGTCACACAGTTAAGACAAATGTCCTACATTTTACCTACAGCACACCTTGCCCAAAGGGCTAGCTAGGGCCTAGCTTAGGGGTGACTGATATGTAGTAAAAGGGGAGTCACAGACGTGTCAACCACTTTATGTGCCACGTCACTGCGGCAGTAAACTGCGCGCGCAGGCTCTGCAATGGCAGAGGCCTGAGACAGGTTTGAAAGGCTACTTTGGTGGATGAAGCAAGGTGCGCTGCAAGCCCATTCATTTTTACTGGCCCCGGGTATATGAGATACCACTTTACAAGGGACTGATAGGTAAATTAAATACTCCAAAAAGGTGTAGACCAATCTTACCATGTATACCATGGACAGCAGATACACTTTAACACTGGACAGCAGTGATAAAGTGCCCAGAGTCCTAAAACCAACAACACCAGGTCAGAAAAAATGCCAGGAGGAAAGCAAAAAGTTCAGGGATAACCCTGCAAAAAGGGCCAAGTCGAACACATATCTCATAAAATAAGGGTATATCTCTCCAGCAAGCTTCTGGCATTGACTGACCGGAGAGCTAACAAGGCTGAGGAAAACATCTGCTTTCAGAAAGCCTTAAGACAATTTGACTGTGTCAGGAGGAGTTGTGGGAAAAAAATTGGGGTTCAACCTACTGGTGAAAGCTTGAACCACCAAACTCTCTGGTGTAGGGTGCTGCGTCAAAAAATTCGGATCGCCTGCCATTGGCATCTGGCAACCTTCTGGTTCACTGCAGGCCAGTGATAGGGCTTTGACCAGGTACCCATAAGTGTGTCAGTCAGAGCTTCATTAAACGGAAGTAATAATTTCAACAAAAGTTATCCTGGTTGCAAATTCTTTTTTAGTATGTTAGTTTTGAATGCCATAGTGGGTCATTGTAAGTCCAAACATTCCACTACATTTCTCATTACTCTGGCTGAGATGGATTTATCTCAGGGAGGATTATGGGAACAGAGTCATCCTCTTGTGCCGTTAGTACCAGGGTCGATTTTGGTGCCATGTTGGAAGTCGGTCACAGCGGAATACAAGGCAGGTTCTGAAGGCACAGACAGTGCAAAGGGTAGACTCGCCACAGTATCTTGACTGGAAGCCTCTCTGGATCCTTAGAACCCGAAAGCTTACCAGAGCGGGAGGAGGAAGGGAGCTCGAAATTCGCAACATGGCTTTTCTGAAGGCCTCAATCTGTTGTGATATCACTGATAGACTCAAAAACTCATGGTGTATCATAATCAGTGGCGGAATCAGCTCTTTAGTGGGAGACAAGAGAGCAAGACCACTAGGGATTTTGACTTCTACAGTTTTGTTCGGTGTTCAGTGATATAGAGCTTTACTTCTTGTTCCAGGATAGGTTTCAAATTCATAAGGGTGATCTTCTCTCAGAACTTGGAGTCATGCGCAAAACACCAGAGGCAGAATTCATGGGTACCTGCCAGGCCAGAGACATCCGTTTGTGACAGTCAATTCAAGGTTTAAAACCTGTAGTTTTAGGAGGGGACATAGTTCCCTTTCATGCTGGAAAAAAAGAATTTTGAAGAAAATACTTGTCAACTGACAAGGAAAAAGTTGGAGCAAGCTCTGAATCCAAGTAGAAAAATGTGGAAAGAAAGGAACGGCCATCAGCAAGCAGAGGTGACACTTATATGCAACTTTATTTGTCAGTTCCAGGGTGGAACAAAGTTAGCCCAGTGCCACACAATGCCACCTATCATGCCCACGAGCAATGCTTTTTAAATGTTTCCAACCCAGTGATTCTCCTGGGGATATTTGAAAGGTGAGGAAAATGCAAGTCACCTGTACACTGTGGCTCTCCATTATTGACATCTTTCATAGATTCACAAGCTTGAATCTTCCATGTTGACAAAATGGACATCTGACAGTAATTATAGTAAAGCATTGTCAGCAAAGCTTAAACAGGTGACATTGTTAACTAGTTCACATCATTTTTAAAAGAACCAAAGATCGACCAATCAGAGAGCAGCTTCTGGAGCAGTCTTTCCCTCCAGTGCCACCATACCTCAGATTTCTCAGCATGAGTGTGTAGGTGTTCGATGAAGTGAGTTCCAATCAAGGAGGAGGGAGGGTCACATGTGAATCCACTAAAGATTTCAATATTGGAGAACCAAAGTATACAGGTAACTTGTGTATTTCTCCAGTACTGAACCTTTCATAGATTCACATGCTTGAATCTGAATAGTGGATTATAGACCACAATGTGTTCTGTCAGGTTATGACAATTCCTTTGCATTGGAAATGGTGCTAAAAAGGCAAATCTGTATACATGGATTAATGAACAAGTTACTTATCTTCGGTAACGATATATCTGTAAGAAACATTAGTTAGTTAGATTCCTCACCTTAGAATATACCCAGGCGTCAGGCTGGATCCGGAAAGATTTTTTCGTCAGCAATACCCTTGCGCATCGCTAGGCGTCGTCTACGGCTCCGCGTCCGTCGTCGGCGTCATGATCGCCGGGATGCCGTCGTCGGAGTACTTAGACGCCGCCCTCGCACGCTGACGTCAGTTCTTGTACATAGCTTTCTGCGCCAGGAACGTAGAGCCATGCAAGAGACCGACACTGGTGCCAAGAATCTAGGGCCCTGAAAGGGATGACCATAACCCTAGATATCGGTTTGCAGAATGGGGAGGATGGGTGGGGCGGTGAGGAATCTAACTAACTAATGTTTCTTACAGATATATTGTTACCGAAGGTAAGTGACTTGGTTCATCTGAAATAAACACGTTAGCTAGATTCCTCACCTTAGAATAGGTACCCCAGCAATACCAACCCCGGTGGTGGGTCTGCGAACCAAGATCACACCAGAAAGTCCTGGAGAACAGAACGGCCGAAGAAGCCGTCTCTCTGGACTTGGCTGTCCAGGCAATAATGTTTGGCAAACGTGTGCAGCGAGGCCCACGTTGCTGCCTGACAAATGTCCTGCAAGGGGACTCCCTGGCACAGGGCAGTGGTCGCCGCTGTGGCCCGAGTGGAATGGGCCCTCAGCCCAACAGGAGGTTCCTTTTTAGCTAAGGAATAACAGGCCTTAATACACAAAACGACCCACCGAGAGATGGTTCACTTGTGCACCGCCCGCCCCTTCTTAGCGCCCATGTAGCCAACAAAGAGTTGGTTGTCCACCCAGAACTGTTTGGTGCGGTGCAGATAGAAGGACAGCGCCCGTTTTGGGTCCAGACGATGGAGCCTCTCTTCCTCTTTCGAGGGATGCGGAGGCGGAAAGAAGGTGGGCAATGTAACAGACTGGCCGATGTGAAAGGCAGTTACCACCTTAGGGAGAAAGGAAGGACGAGTTCTGAGAACAAGAAAGGAAAGGAGGCTTAGAAGAGAGAGCCTGGAGCTCACTCACCCTTCTAGCAGAGGTGAGGCAACCAGGAAAGCAGTCTTAAGAGTCAGAAGACGAAGGGGACAATTATGAAGTGGCTCAAAGGGAGCGCACATCAGATAGGTCAATACTAGATTCAAACCCCACTGAGGCATTACGAAAGGGACAAGAGGAAACATGTGAGTAATGCCCTTACAGAATCGAGAAACAACAGGGGATTTAAAAAGAGAAGGCTGATCAGGAAGCCGTAAGAAAGCAGAAATAGCCGAAAGGTATCCCTTGAGGGTGCCCAGAGCAGAGCCCTGCTGGGCCAGGGAAAGAAGGAAGGGGAGAACCTCAGAAAGAGGGGCGGAAAGGGGATCCACAGCCTTTGCTGTGCACCATGCCACAAATTTGTTCCACCTGCAGGCGTATACCGATTTTGTGGAGGGACGCCTGGCTGCCAGAATAACATTACAGACTTCAGGAGGCAAGTCAAATGGCATCAACTGTCACTGCTCAATCTCCACGCATGGAGGTGGAGGCTGAACAGGTTCGGGTGGAGGACCATCCCCTGCTGCTGCGACAGAAGGTCCTCCTGAAGAGGCAGTCGAATCGGGGGATCGATCAATAGACTGAGTAGCTCGGGATACCAGTATCTTTGTGCCCAATCCGGAGCCACAAGGATGACTTGGACCCAGTCGCGCCTGATCTTCTTCAGCACTCTGGGCAGAAGTGGTATAGGCGGAAAGGCGTACAACAGATTGAAACTCCACTCGCGACGAAAAGCGTCTCCGAGCGAGTGCCGCCTTGGAAATTCCAACGCGCAGAGCGGCTGACATTGCGCGTTCTCTTCGGTGGCGAATAGATCTAACCAAGGCTCTCCCCACTGCCGAAAGAGGCCTTGCGCCACGTCCGAGTTCAGATGCCATTCATGATCCATCATGCACCGGCGGCTGAGTTCGTCCGCCCTGGCGTTCAGAGAGCCTGCCAGGTGTTGAACCACCAGGATGATGCCCTGATGTTCCAGCCATGTCCAGAGGCGCAGAGCCTCCTGACAAAGGGTCCACGACCCCACCCCGCCCCGCTTGTTGCAATACCACATGGCGGTGGTGTTGTCCGTGAACACCTGCACTACACTTCCCTGAACAGAGGGAAGGAATGCCTTCAGTGCAAGCCGGATCGCCCGCAGCTCCAATAGGATGATATGGAGCCGGGACTCCGCCGGAGACCAGAGGCCTCTGATCTCCGCCTCTCCCATGTGGCCCCCCATCCCAGGAGGGACGCATCCGTCACCACTACGTGCTCTGGTTGGGGAAGGGAGAGGGATCTGCCACTGACTAAATCACGGTCCGTGAGCCACCACTGCAACTGTCTTGGAGTGCCCTCTGAGATCAGGACATGGTCGGACAGGTTGCCCCGATGCTGGGCCAACTGGAACTTCAGGTCCCACTGCAGAGCTCGCATCCACCACCTGGCGTAATGTACCAGCAGGAGGCGATCAGACCCAGCAGCTGCACACCAACCTGACCGAAACTTGGGACAAAGGCTGAAAGATCGGAATCAAAGCCTGAAAATCCCGAACCCACTGTTCCGGAGGATAGACCCGGAACTGCGCAGAGTCCAGAACCGCTCCGATGAAAAGGAGCTTCTGGGAGGGACTCAGATGCGACTTCAGCACGTTGATGGAGAACCCCAGCAAATGCAGGAGGTCGTCCGTAGTCTGGAGGTGGGAGACGACTGCCTGGGGCGAGCCCGCCTTCAACAGCTAGTCGTCGAGATAGGGGAAGACTGAAACCCCTAATCTGCCCAGGTGAGCTGCGACCACTGCCATCACTTTCGTGAACACCCGAGGGGCACTGGAGAGGTTAAGGGGAGCACGGTAAACTGAAAGTGCTTGTGGCCTACCGTGAACCGCAGGTAACGCCGGTGGGCCGGCAGGACGGGGATGTGAAAATAAGCGTCCTGCAAGTCTAACGCTACCATCCAGTCTCCAGGGTCTAGGGCAGCCAGAACCTGAGCTAATGTCAGCATCTTGAACTTCTCCTTCCAGAGGAAGGCGTTGACGCTCCCGAGGTCCAAGATAGGGCGTAGGCCCCCTTTGCCCTTCTTGGGAACCAGAAAGTAGAGGGAATAACAAGCACGACCTACTTCTGGACCAGGAATGCGCTCGATGGCCTCCTTGGCCAAGAGGGCCATAACTTAACTTCCTCCTGCAGAAGTTGCAAGTGATCCCCCGAAATTCGGTGGCACTGCGGTGGCATGGCTGGATGGGACGCCTCGAAGGGAAGGGAGTAGCCCCTTCGGACGATTTGCAGCACCCACCTGTCCGATGTGATGGTACGCCAGTGGAGCAGGTGATGGCGAACTCTGCCTCCCACTGGCGTGGAATGGGCCTGAAAGCTCGGACTAGGAGGGCTTCGAGGCAGATGCCGCTGGGGTAGATGTGAATGGACCGGCTCGTTGTCCCCCTGCCCCGCCTCGGCGGAATCCACGTCCGGGAGCATGTTGGGGCTGGTTCTGCGGCCTGTGGCTAGACGGACGTGAGGGGGCGCCCCTTCATTGGCCACAAAAGGGGCGAAAAGAGGAAGTTTGCGGGTGCGGGCCGAAAGGCCCAAGGACTTGGCCGTATCCCTGGAGTCCTTAAAGCACTCCAGAGCACTATCTGCCTTGTCGCCAAAAAGGAGACGGCCATCCACAGAGCAAGTCCATGAGGGTGCTCTGGACATCCCTGGAGAAACTCGTGGACCTTAGCCAGGCGTGGCGATGAATTGCCACCGTGGTCGTAATTGCCCTGCCTAGCGAGTCCGTTGTGTCCAGTCCACATCGGATTGAATACCGTGCTGCATCCCGCCCCTCGGCTAGAGCCTGGGCGAGCCACGTCCAGGCCTCCTCCGGACACTGGGGCAGCACGTCCTCCACCGTATCCCACAGGGAGTGGGAGTAACGGACCAAAAGGCACGCGGTGTTGATAGACCGCAACCCCAAACTAAGGGAGGAGAACAGGTGCCCATCAGAACGTCGGTCAGTGCTTCATTGAACTGCAGCAGAGGCTCCGAGGAGCTTGCCAGCGGTTGAAGCACTTCAGTGAGGAGGTTAGTCCATACATCCATGGCAGGCAGCTCAAGCCCGAGGGCTTCGGCCGCCTTGCGCAGCACCAGAGAATACATAGCGCCCTCCTCCGTAGCCACGGGATGAAGCCAGTGTCAGGGGAGGTATCAGGACCACTGGCATCCCCCAGTTCGTCTGCCCAGTCCTGAGATAACTTCGGACGATTTGCAGCACCCACCTGTCCAATGTGATGGTACGCCAGTGGAGCAGGTGATGGCGAACTCTGCCTCCCACTGGCGTGGAATGGGCCTGAAAGCTCAGACTAGGAGGGCTTCGAGGCGGATGCCGCTGGGGTAGATGTGAATGGACCGGCTCGTTGTCCCCCTGCCCCGCCTCGGCGGAATCCACGTCTGCGACCGCGTTGGGGCTGGTTCTGCGGCCTGTGGCTAGACGGACGTGAGGGGGCGCCCCTTCATTGGCCACAAAAGGGGCGAAAAGAGGAAGTTTGCGGGCCGAAAGGCCCAAGGACTTGGCCGTAGCCCTGGAGTCCTTAAAGCGCTCCAGCGCACTATCTGCTTTGTCACCAAAAAGGCGTCGACCATCGAAGAGCATGTCCATGAGGGTGCTCTGGACATCCCTGGAGAAACTCGTGGACCTCAGCCAGGCGTGGCGATGAATCGCCACCGCGGTCGTAATTGCCCTGCCTAGCGAGTCCATTGTGTCCAGTCCACATCGGATTGAATACCGTGCTGCATCCCGCCCGTCGGCAAGAGCCTGGGCGAGCCACGTCCAGGCCTCCTCCGGACACTGGGGCAGCACGTCCTCCACCGTATCCCACTGGGAGTGGGAGTAACGGACCAAAAGGCACGCGGTGTTGATAGACTGCAACCCCAAACTAAGGGAGGAGAACAGGTGCCCATCAGAACGTCGGTCAGTGCTTCATTGAACTGCAGCAGAGGCTCCGAGGAGCTTGCCAGCGGTTGAAGCACATCAGTGAGGAGATTAGTCCGTACGACCATGGCAGGCAGCTCAAGCCCGAGGGCTTCGGCCGCCTTGCGCAGCACCAGAGAATACATAACACCCTCCATTACCATTAGTCTTTATTCGATTTGACAAAATCATAAAAGACACAAACATAAATCAAAACATTACATATAAAAACACATTAAAATTGTTAAGTTCATCAATAAATAAGTTAAAAAATTGATTCTAAAAAAGCATTAAACTAATCGGACTAACAACAAATTTAACAATATATAATTAATAAACCCCCATAGACTACAGCATTGTAAAAACGTTTTACAGAGTTTCACACTAGGCAACGGCGATGTGGGTTGCATGAGGAGGAATTATCTGTGGTTTGCTAGAGGCTTTCGCCCTTAGATTCCATGCCCATCCCAGAAATTTTGCTAATGGGATAGAAATGGTTGGAGAAGTGCTGGTGCATAGAATTCTTAAAGCAATGGCACAGCTCGTGGTACCCAGGTTCCTACACAATGGTGACAACCACACTCGCCTAGGCACAGCAAATGCTGGACAGACGAACAGTAGATGGGCGATAGATTCTACATGCACCCCACAAGCTGGACAGATCTCTTCATTTGCACTAGACCATCTGCCTGTAAGAGACTTAATTGGAAGAGAACCTGCTCGCAGCTGAAAATACAGCTTCCTGTCTCTAGGCTTTGTGATCAGGTCCCAGTAGGGTTCAAAGGCGGGTGTAAGCTTCGCCTCCAGATAACGACCAGCCATCCCATTAGGATTTACACAACTCCACACCTGGTGGTTAACCCGCTCCCAGTAAATAGCTTTCATAACTTTCTTTGGGGGAAACTGCGCAGTTGTAGGGTCACTCCATAGCCCCGCCATGCCCATGGCTGTTAAGGTCTGTCGGAGCTGCCTCAGCCATTCAATTTTATGAAAGACATCTAGTTCTATGACATCAATAATCCCTTTGGCGTACAAAGAGAGCTCGGGAGTAGTCCAGAGCCTTCGCCAGTATAAAATTGGGCGTAATCTGGCGATGTCTGCAACGGCATTCCTGCCAAGCTCATACCTTACAGGGACCATAGGTGAACTCTGCGGGAGGCTCGTTATGCTACGGAGAAAAGAATTTTCTGCTGTTGTTAGGGGAACCAACCAACTAAACCCCCATAATTCTGCCCCGTACAAAGCTGAACCCAGGGCCTTTGCCTCGTAAACTTGGAGTACAGGTTTAACGGGCTTGGTAAAAGACTTTTTATGTTCTCTTTGTCTAAGCTTCAGGGCAGCGACCTCAATGTGCTTATCCCACTTGCTGGTACTAGTTATGTGTATACCCAAGTAAACAAAGTTGGAGACCATTTCTATTTGTTGCCCATCCAGGAAAAACTTACTCACTCTACGATTTGGATCCGGATTGAAGGCCATGAGTTTAGTCTTGGCCACGTTTACCTCCAAACCATGGCCAAGACAAAACTCCTCAAAAACTTTTAATGCTCTCTGCAAGCCATTTGGAGTTTTTGATACGATTAATGTATCATCCGCAAACATTAATATCGGAGTAGTAACTCCAGCAAGTTTTGGGGCATCAATGGTGGCGTTGAGCATAGCTTGGGCAATCCCATTAATATACAAGGAAAAAAGGGTTGGAGCCATGGTGCAACCTTGCCTCACACCCCGCTCGACCGGAAACTCTGGAGTGACTTCACCTGCTCCTCCCCACTGGATCCTAGCAAAATTAGACTCATGGAGCCTCCTTATCATTGTCAAAATTTCTACCGGGAGTCCTAATTTATTGAGCACAGCCCATAGCCGATGACGAGGGACAAGGTCAAAGGCAGCTCGCAGATCGACAAATGCTACATAGAGACTGCCTTTCCCCAGAGTAACCACTTTCCAGTGGAGTTGCACAAATCTAAAGACCTGATCCAGTGTGCTGGTTGACTTACGAAAACCAGCTTGAAGGTGGGAGAGAATCATATTATCGTCAGCCCACGCTAACACCTGGTTCAATAACATCCTCCCAATGACCTTCTGAATTGTGTCAATTAAACTGATTGGTTTATAATTTCCAGGGAGGGTTCTGTCACCCTTTTTAAACACGGGAATTATAACAGCCCCCCCCCAGGATTTAGGAACTGGAGCACCAACAGCAATTGCATTTGCCAAAAGGGTAATGTATTCGCTCCAGGGTTTTTTGTTACCAAGGAAAAGATCAGATGGAATCCCATCAAGACCTGGAGCTCGCCCAGCTGCTACAGATCCCAGAGCCATTAGGGTGTCTTTAATGCAAAAAGGGCCACTAGAGAAGAAAACAAGGGATATTTCCCCTGTGGGGTTTGCCTGGGGGTCACATGCATATTGGGGCCTAAAATAGTTTACCCAGTCATCTTGTAAGACATGATTTGTTGGTCTATCTGGCGACCCTCCCCTACCCCACTTGATGATGTTCCAAAATAATCGTGAGTCCCTGGCATCACTAGCATCTTTCAGGTCTATCCAATATTGCTCGTCCCAATTCTTTTTGGCCAAAGCTATGCATTTCTTATATAATTGGCGAGCTTCCCTCACGTGACCAATACTGCCACTGGAGAGGGCTGTGATTAGATTAGTTCTGGCACTTTTGCAATCAGCGTCATACCACCGTAAGCGTTTAGAAGGTGGTCGACTACCTCTCCTAGTTGGTTTAAGAAAAAACTGGCGTAGTTCCCTGAAGAAAGTTTCGTGGTGGCCAGTGGCTGCCATAACACCTTGGTCGGAGAGCCTGCAACTTTCAAGCTCCACAACAACTTCGGACAGCAATACATTAATGCTATCAATTGCCTTTTCGTTGGACCTAACCACACTCCACTTAAGCCTGCGCATGTCGTTAGAGGGAAATACCTCAGGTGGGGTAGATGACGCCACTGCTGGTTCTGCATTGCTACTTTTCCACCAGCGATGCGTTACACATAAAGGGTTATGGTCACTTTCTGGTCTGGGAACTACAACCATGTCTTTTACAGATTGCCATAACCTCATGCTGCAGAGTACCTAATCGATTCTACTCCTATATCGGCCATTGTCAAAGGTGTAGTCCCCTTCCTTATCCCCAGGGGTTCTTCCATTCAAAGCCCTCAAGCCTCTTTCGTAGCCACGGATGGAGGAGAGATGAAGCCAGTGTCAGGGGAGGTATCAAGACCACTGGCATCCCCCAGTTTGTCTGCCCAGTCCTGAGATAACTGGCACTGCCGTGCCAGAGGGTCCTCAGACTCCTCCCAGTCGTCTCCGTCATCCGACTCCTGGTATACAGGTGGAAAGGTCGGAGCCGGGCGGTAGATGAATCTGTCATCCATCGGTGCCGGACGGTGCCGCTCTGACGCTGGTCCCGGACCAGGACTAAACCGGGGAACGGCGTCGTCCGAAGGTGGCACCGGGTGCGGCACCGGTGGGGTTGGCGCCGGCAGAGGGGTCGTAAGGTCGACCGGCATCGACCGGGATCCAGGCCTGGATCCCGCGGGGACCTGCAGCGTCGGGACCGGAGTCGACGACGGCGCTGGAGACACCGGCTCGCTAGGCCTCCCAGTCAAGCCCGCAGGGCCCGAAGGCGCGCTGGCAGGTGTCGACGGCAGAGCCAGGCTCCTCATGGCCACGAGGAAGTCTCTGATCTCTGCCGGAGTTGCGTCAGACCCAGGGACCGGAGGGTATGGGGTCAGACGGGACTCCTGCGGCTCCGACGGAGCCGTGTGGTTGGTGCCACCCGACCCCTTAGCCAAGTCACGCGAGGGGAGCCAGAAGAGCGATGTCGTGTCTTTGACTTCTTGCTGTGCTTCGACTTACCGGAATGCGAAGATTTCGACACCGATGAGCGGTGATGGCTGCGGCTCCACGACCGGTCCCTCGACCTCCTCCTTGAGCGGCTGGAGCCGACTGCCGGATCTTGAGCAGCTCGCGGGACCGCTCCCGCCTAGCCTTCGAGGACAAGGCCCGGCAGTCGGGCCCAAGGCAATAGAGACACAGGTGGTGGTGATCCGTGACTGACATCAGTCGGTGACAGGCGTCACAAGGTTTGAATCCAGGCATCCCTACCGGCACCAGAGTCAAGGTCGACTGGAAATAGAACCAAAAGAGTTCAAAAAGTTTAGTCAAAAAGTAACTAAAAGGGTATGCTCTTCCTGGATCGGCGCTTACTGGCGCGGAAAAAAGAAGAACTGACGTCAGCGTGCGAGGGTGGCGTCTACGTACTTCGACGACGTCATCCCGGCGATCACGACGCCGACGACAGATGCGGAGCCGCAGACGACGCCTAGCGACGCGCAAGGGTATTGCTGACGAAAAAATCTTTCCAGATCCAGCCTGACGCCTGGGGATATTCGAAGGTGAGGAATCTAACTAACGTGTTTCTTTTAGATGTATTTTCTATAAGGATAGAGGGGAGCTTAGATCTATGTTGACCATTATTCTGTCCCCCAAACAATGTATTGGCAAAACAAACAACACACAACCTCAAGTTTCATTATTTAGTATATTTGAACTCATATCTAAACAGTAGGCTAAAAATACATTTAGTTTTTTTATTTGATTTTCTCATATAAGACTGTCATATACGCAGATAAAACATGCCCATGTAGTGTTATATCCTACTCCCAACGAGCTGAGGAAATAGTATTCCAGCTGTTAGAGTAACTGGAAAGGCCTTCACATCTACAATGAGGTGCAAAGGTGGGAAAGCTTGAGCCTGAGGGTTGTCACTGGCTCATCCATGTTTATTGCCGTTTCCAAATGGCTGTGGGCCTTTTTTGGGAAGCTTGTCTTGGATAGGTTGTTGCAGGTAGTGTCCTGTACTGTTGTGAGAATGATTGCCGTTAACCATGTTGCAACTGAAGGTAGGACCAAATGCTATATGACTGGAAATTTCCCTTGTAAGAGAACTGCCCCATTCCTCACGTGCCCTAAAAGGGTTGGTAGCAACACTGTTGCAGCACCCCTTAAGTCCTTGCCATCTCTGTTAGTTACAATAGACTGGAGGTGTCAGCAACATGTTTACTATAGAGGTTTGCGCCTTAATACAGCATGTCTGGTTGCTTTTAACCAACCCCATCTTTTTAGGACTGTTGCCCTAGCAATTTGTTGAAAGCCAGTAGAGGCAATGTCTACTGCCAAATGAAATTAAATCAATTCAAATATTTTGACTGATGCTCTCTCTCCTTCTTGTAATATTGCATTTGCTTCCTTTTTAGTCTTCAGGAAAAAATGTTAAGTAATCTGCTTTCAGACCACATTTGTCTGTCAAGAATAGCCAGTGCACTGGAAGCCCTGATGGTTGTGGCAGTCATTGCAGAGAACCTTTTCTCCATGTTGTCTAAATGCCTACCCTCCTTTTCTGGTGCTGCAAAGCAAGGTGTAGTTAGATTTCTCAACCTCCTCTGAGCCGTCGTTATGGCTGAAGAATCTGGACGTGGATCTGTTTAGACATGCCGGTCAATTCTCTGGCGTTATGTACTTTTTATCTAGGCAAGGTATCAACGCTTCTACTGTAGCTGGATTCTTCATCAGTTTTAAGACTTCCTCCCGTATACAGTATACAATTGGAATAACTTTGACTGATTTTCTTGCAGAGTCTTAAAACTATAGAGAAAACATTCTTACTATTTCAATGGAAGATCCCTTTTTTTAGAGGCTTGTTCGAGAATGGCATGGAAGCTTCCGATGTCCTCTGGAGGAGAATTAGCTGGTGGTGGTGTAGCAGGTGTAGAAAGTGGGGTAATCTAATTGGCTCATCCTTCCCCTGTTTTAGGAGTCTGATCATTGTCGTACTTTAATCTCTGTGTCCGCGTAAGGGACAGGGCCCCACCCCTGTCTATCCTGGTATTGGCGAACCGCAAATGGTTAATGCGGTATGTACAAGTGCTTTGTATACCGTTCTAGCTAGAAATGCACTGTGTACACGTTATTCTGCATCACTACGCGGGTTCCATTTTGGAAGCAGTTGCCATCTTGTGATTGCCCTCACATAGGCTATAATGAAGCAAATACGGACCTCACAGCACATTTGCCTTTCCATGACTTATCTGTGACCTGGGCAGCTTGGCTCTGCTGCCCCAGGTCAAACTGGTCTCACGAGCTCCCCTTCCTCCGGCCACCTGTGATTAGCATCAGGGCTTGACACGCCATAAAGTCCTTTCATCCCACACAAGCCCCTGGCTAATCTCTTTCACACCTGACTGTTCCTGCTTTATGACTTGTTTCTATCAACAGGAGCTGCCCGTGTTTTATTGGGGCCTATCGATATCTGATGTGGGATCTGAACCTTGCTGTGTAAATAATTGTGGGCTGGCTTAACTGGAATGTGGGATGGTCATCATGACTCTGCTCTTTTGTTTGAAATGTACACTTGCATATTGCCGTATCATAAACCTAGGAATGTATGCCTGAAGCAGGAAAAAGTGTATTTAAGAAGAAGTCTGTTTCTATGATTTTTAGCAGTCTCCTGAGAACATACACGCTGTTGTATTTCTAGGATACCTGTAATTGGTCTGCAGCCAATAAATGAATCTTTGACTTCACCCAGAAGACTCTGTGTTTCTGTAGGTCTGGAACAGGGAGAACCCAGAAGTCATAGGGTGTGTGCCCCTGCACCGCTGGGCTTAAAATACCCAGTACTTCAGTTTGGCGCCCAACTCGGGACGATTTCAGCGGTACCAGTCCAAGCCAGAGGTTCGTGAGGAGCTTTGTGTGGAAATTCCGGAGGAAGGCCGCCACTTCATCGACCCCTGCATGTCGACGTGGTCCGAAAGTCTTTTCTGCGAGGTTCTCCGCGTCCCGACGGCTACGAAGGACTGCTGCCCTGATTAATCGACCTGTTTTGGACCCTTGACGAGTTTTGATAGAGCGAAACAATCGAGAGTCTTCTGGTGACGCCATTGATCATCAATATTCAGTTAAGTATAAGTGGAGCGTCTCCCATTTGTTTGGTAACCCTCGGGATCGTTTTGATTTGGAAATTTGGAGTTTGCAAACGCCAAAGCCAGAGGACTCGTGTATTCACAAGACTATCGTAATCGATAATCCTTTGACGTTTTGGGTCTAGACTAGTGAGCGAAGATGCCTGGTTCTAGAATATTTGGTAGAATATTTTGTTTGGGTTGTGGAAGAGATTTCCAGCTGGAGGAATCATGTCCGGTTCCTCCGGTTGGAACTCCAACTTATGAGCTCTATGTAAAACATGGCGTAGGCCCCATTGCATATAACGAAGTATGGATCCACTACACCAGAAAAGACGGTGTTTTAAAATGGTCCCCAAATGGTAGTTTCGATACCGATATTTTAGATAATTTGGAAATTAAATTGTTTAAGAAGAAAGCCCGGCCGGCGATGTTTGATTCTTTCCGCTTATGGCGGAAGGAAGCCAAACAGAAGGAAATTAAGCTAGCGAAAAAGAATAAGAGAGAGAAAGGTATGACAGTAATGCAAGCAGCTGTACAATTCAAAGACAATGAGGAGGAGCAGATGAATGAGCAATTGCACAGACAGCGTAAGTTAGGGATCGACAAATGTTACCCAGCTTTACCGCACTCTAAGCAGAATGAGTCCGAAAAAAAGGAGAAAGATCCCCTGATGTCGCATTTGTTGAGTTCGCCACCCCCGTATGCTCAAAATGCCACGGCGCCTCCCCAGCTTGTGAATATGCCACTTCCAGTTAATATACTGCAAGCTTTGCCGCTACCGCCAGCTGCTTCGCAGCCGGCTCCTATTCCTATAGCGCAGCCCTCTCAAGGGCCGCCAGTTGTGTTTCCAACTGCCCCCGCGCTTCCTGCGACTTTGTCTAATTCAGCAGCTGCCTCCCCTGACACTCTTCCTTGCACCACTCCAGTACCTGTTTCTGCATCCTCTTTTCTCCCCTCTGTTTATCCCCCTGTTTTCGCCTCAACTTCCCCTTCAGCGCGACAGCGTTTGGCTAATGTGGTTACTACGTTAATGTCACCTCTCTTTGAGTCATCGGGTGCGACTCCTGGCTTACAGCGTAAGCAATTGCGCAGTCAATTGCCTAACCCCGATGAGAAAAAGGTAATAGATCGCATGGCGCGTAGATGGATTGTTTTCCCTTCACTATATGATGTGGAATCAGTTGTCAACGTTTTCCATCAATGGGATGCCCCAAAACAGAGGTATGTCTTTGAGAAAATGTGCGAAATTCTCTGTGAGGAATTGGATGATAGTGGTAGAGACCCAAGCCCGCAGGAGTTGTGTCGAGTAAGATTTGATTTTGAAACTGGTACCATTGTGGATCGCGATGTAGATAAAGCAGTTGCGGTTGTATTATCCTTCAGGAATGATGATTGTCAACAGTCGTTGTTTGAACCTGATGTCCCTGTGGGAAAAAGGGTAAAAGCACGCCAATATCCGATGCGTGAGGTTCCCCCAGTTTGGAGACCTGCTGAACCAAATGCTAATCCACCTGTCTTAGACATTGCCTGATCCCCATAAAAACCCTACCGGTTATTATAAGGAGTTGTCACAAACTGCAGAATCCTGTGTAATGAATCTGGCTGATATAGATATGCTGTTTGGGAATGTGGTTCCACAGCCTTTGTGGGGATCCATTCGTAATATGGATCATGCTGCAGAACTAGGGGACACATGGGCTAACATCATCGCTGCTGACGCTAGACAGATTGGTGGCGCGAAACCAGAGCCTTTAATAGCAGAACTCCCTGGTAGAATCATCACGTATATGAAGACAATAATGCCCGCGATGCGCGTAAATTGGGACAAGCTATCTGCATGCAAGCAAAAGAAAGATGAGACAGTGTCAGACTTCTTTACCAGGTTTGAAGAAACGTTTATTGACCACAGTGGGCAAGATATGAGTACTGAGGGTGGCCAACGGTTATTTGTGGATAAATTTGTGCAGAATTTACTTCCTGACCTGTGTAAAAAGTTAAAAGATTCAGAAAGTTCTTGGGCTGTTTCCTCTTCAGCGCAAATACTGGCTACTGCACAGTATTATGAAAACAGAGATAAAGACGAGAAAGATAGAACAGAAAAGAAAACGAAAGAACTAAAAACAAAGGTCCTTTTACAGCAGGCCTATCCGCCACGTGGAGGTCAGAATAATTATAGGCAAACCCCAAGGTGTCTATCACCAACCCCAACAATTTCAGAACAATCAGCAAATGAATGGGTATTATCAACCACGTGTCCCTGTAGGTCCCAACCAATGTTCATACTGCAAAGAGGAAGGTCATTTTAAATATAGTTGCCCTAAATTGATGCAGCGTAACGGCAATATGTATGGCACAAGAGGGAGGGGTGGTCAGCAAGCTCCTAGAGGCAGAGGGCGTGGGAATGTTCCCCAGAACGCGCGTCCTCTTCCGCCTCAAAATACCATCAATAGCTTTGATCAGCAAGCCAACGCGATTAGTAATACAGCTCAGTACTACAATAATGATTATTATGCAGAGGACGGCGATGCAGAAAATAATGATTACTAGGACAGCCGTAGACAGAGAGAGGGAGTTGTTTCAGTGCCAGTGGATCAGAGGGACCGTATGTTGAGGTGACTACAGCAAATGTAACGGAGCCCTTTCTGCTAGACACTGGTGCTGCAAAGAGTTCAATCATGCATTCAAAACTCCCTGGCGCACCTTTGTCTGGCGATATAAATGTTTCAGTAGGTTTTTCTGGCGCCCCAGTTAGAAACCCGATTTCTAGTCCCATGTCACTTTCTATTGGACCTTGCGAGTTGAAAGCACCCCTGATCCTAACAACAGGTTGTAATGAAAATTTGCTAGGGTTAGATTTGTTAAAAAGATTGCATGCTACACTGTATTGTTCACCGTCAGGATTACAACTTACATTAGGCAGGAAAGTTATTTCCCCGATGTACCTGTCTAAAAATACAATGCCGCCTGAATTGTCATCCCTTCCGGATGTCGTTTGGGCTACTGGTCCCAATGATGTGGGCCTCTTGGAGATACCGCCATACGTGGTAACTTTAAAAGCCAATGTCAGACTGCCACGTATTCCCCAGTACAAGATCTCTAATGAAGGCCAGAAAGCATTGTTAGACATTGTCAGCGACTTGATTAATAAGGGTGTAATTGAAGAGACAAGAGGCAACGTTTGCAATAGTCCGATTTTACCTGTCTTAAAACGAACGGACCCTTCACAGCCACCTGTTTACAGATTTGTGATTGATCTTAGAGAGGTTAATAAGATTGTTGTGCCACAGTTTCCAGTTGTCCCTGATATAACTGCCTTGTTAACGATGATTCCAGCCTCTGCTGCATGGTTTTCAGTGATCGATTTAAAGAATGCTTTCTTTAGCATCCCAATTGCAGAGGAGAGCAGAGACATTTTTGGCTTCAGTCTGGGAGGCCGAAGCTTCCGCTTCAAACGCGCTCCCCAGGGCTACTGTGAAAGTCCATCAATATACAGCCAAGCTTTAAAAGCGCAGCTTGATGCACTTGTTTTACCTAGTGGCGCTATCCTGATTCAGTACGTTGACGATTTACTAATTGCCGCGGATACTGAGAAGATTTGCAAAGAAGCCACATTATCATTGTTACGTCATTTATCTGCTTTCCATCACAAAGTGTCTCTCTCAAAGCTGCAATATTGTCGACAAGAAGTGACCTACTTAGGTCATCTCTTATCGAAGGAGGGAAGGAAACTGACCCCAGAAAGAATTCAAGCCATTGCACAGTTGATCCCAAATTTTTCCTTGTTGGCAAAACCTTTGTTAGCATTAACATGCAAAGACACACCGAGTCCTATCCCATGGTCTGAAGAGTGCCAGAAAAGTTTTGTGGAATTGCGCAGTGCATTATGTTCAGCTCCTGTGTTGGGTACCCCTGACTACAGCAAGCCTTTTACATTGTATGTTCACGAGAAAGATGGTTGTGCATTATCAGTGTTAACACAGCCTTTTGGTGACAGACCGCGCCCATGCGCATATTTTTCATCAACCTTGGACCCTGTAGCGAGGGCATTGCCAAGCTGTCTGAGAGCGACAGCTGCTGCAGCTATGTCTATCCGACAATCTGCTGGTTTGGTAATGGACAACACATTGATCGTTATGGTTCCACATGCTGTAGACACATTATTAAACAGAACCAAGACACAACACTTGACTAGTGCACGATTATCAGGCTATGAGCTCACACTGTTAGCAAACCACATACACATAAAGAGATGCAACACGCTGAATCCAGCTACGTTATTGCCAAATCCAGCAGACCTAGATGAGAATGAGCAACATGACTGTCTGTTCAGAACAGAAGAAGAGACGAAAGGGAGAGTAGATCTAAAGGATACTCCCCTGACTGAGTGTGATGGTACTTTATGGGTGGATGGTTCGTGTTTCAAGCTCCCTAATGGTGACACGACTGCTGCATATGCTATCACGACTTTACACACGATTGTGGAAACTGCACGTGTGCCACATAATTCGGCCCAAGCAGCAGAATTAATCGCCCTCACAAGAGCATGCGTGTTGTCTGAAGGAATGAGAGTGAATATATACACCGATAGCCAGTACGCCTTTGGCGTGGCTCATAGTTTTGGGCGATTGTGGAAAGAACGTGGGTTCCTGACGTCGCATGGAGCTAAAATTCAGAATGGTAAGTTGGTGAATGATCTCCTTGAGTCACTGACCCTACCGTTGCAAGTTGCGATTATGAAATGCAGTGCGCACAGGAAAATCACAGATGATGTTGGACGTGGGAATGCGTTTGCTGATGAAATCGCGAAAGAAACAGCACAGAGTGTAAAGACTAGAATGTATGTTGCAGGCCCCGCAAGATGGGTTGATGATGTTGGAATGTGTGAAAACACGATAGAGTGTGTGAAGTCGCTTCAAGCTGAAGCTACAGAGAAAGAATTAAGCAAGTGGAGAGAAAGTGTGGGTAAGTTGGATGAGAATGGTTGTTGGATTGATCTGACAGAACATAGGCGATGGTTGTTACCTGATGCATATGTGCTTCCAGTAGTTACAATGGCACATGGAATGGCACACATCAGTACGAAAGGAATTTGTAAGTTGTTGGCTCCAGTATGGCAGAATGCTGGGATTCCCAAGTGTGCAGAGAATGTGGTCAAGAATTGTATGGTATGTCTGAAATATAACCCTGGTAGGGGAACCCCAACTCCAGCTGGTCATTTTGCACCCCCATCATACCCATTTGAAGTTTTGCGGCTGGACTTTATCCACATGGAAAGGTGCAACAACCTGAAATATGTATTGGTGGTTGTCTGCGCTTTTTCAAAATGGGTAGAGGCCTATCCTCTAAAGGATAACACTGCCCTATCCACAGCCAAAGCCCTTGTGAAAGAGTTCTTCCCTAGGTTTGGAATGCCAAGAATGATGTGGTGTGATAACGGAAGTGAGTTTGTGGGTAAAGTGATGAAGAATGTGTGTGAGGGGCTAGGTATTAGGCAGAAGTTCCACGCTGCAAATCACCCCCAATCAGCTGGATTAGTAGAGCGCTACAACGGCGCTCTAAAACTTAAACTGGCCAAAATCCAGGCGAGCACCGGTCTTAAATGGCCTGATGCTCTGCCTTTAGCACTCCTGTCCACCAGAATGACCGTACACTCACGAGTGGGACTTAGTCCTTATGAAGTGGTTTTTGGCCGCCCGGCCAACGTATGGGGTGTACCAAGGCCTACGAAATTCAGTGAGATCGAGCATCCAGTACTACTCGATTACTTGTATGATTTGACTGCTAAACTACGTGTTTTACATCAACAGGTGCATGATACTCTTCGCCAAGTTTCTGAAACTCCTGGACACCCTATCGACCCTGGCACATGGGTGCTGATTAGAAATTTCCAGCGCAAAAGCAACGACGAGCCTCGTTGGATCGGCCCCCACCTTGTGCTTCTGTCAACGAGATCAGCGGTTCGGGTGAAAGGGAGAAAGAATTGGGTCCATGGCACCCACTGCAAGGTAATCCCCTTGCCTCTGCCATATGACCAGTGGGTCCAGGAGGGTATCGCCGACTCTGAAACAGACACTGTACCTCGTTTTGTACCATTCAGTGATGCACGCATAAAGGGCACAGTTTCAGACCAAGAGAGTAGCGATATTTTGCAAGAAGCTGTGCCACCATCAAGTCGATTGGACACCACAGAGCCAGAACTTTTGTTCCAGGATCAAACAGCACCTGGCCGTCTCCGCTATAATTTGAGACCAAGGCCTATGGACAAATAAAGATTTCCTTACTATCTTTTCTTTTTGACATTATAAACTCTCCCATCTGAAGGACTTTCTTGATTTTTGTTTTTCGAACCACCATCCGGGTTCAGCCGCAGGGTCGTGGTGCCAAGACTTTGGGGTACAGGCCGAAGACGTTAGGTCAACGGTTCTGGTTGGTCTAGGGCGTTTCCCTGGACTGACAGGCGTACTCCTTAGCAGAAGAAACTCATCCGCCGCGAGCGGCCCGATTAGAGGATGGAGTTTTTTAAGATGGAGAGACCCGTTGAGGAAATGAACTTTAAAGCAAGGATGTGTAAAATTATAAAGAGTAAATGTTTTGTATTTTTGTGCCTATTTATACTATGTAGTATAATAATGTTCATCGTTGGATTTGTATTTTTCTCCTCTCAAAAGCCCATTGCACCCACTGTACAGCCTATACCTCTTTCTACTGCCTCCTCACACTCTTTTCACCCTCTGCCTGAACATGAACAAACCAGACGATCAGAATTTGTAAATAACTTGTTTATTCAGCTCTTGCACCAACACCAACTAGTAATGAATACAACCAATTGCTGGGTGTGTGGGTTAATGCCACATACCATCAATAAGGGTATTCCCTATCTAGTGTTGCCGTACAGTTACAATGGATCGTCATGGGCATTCCAGACCATGTTTCTCTATGCTCTAGATACGTACTCCCCTCGACAGCCGCGTTCCATCAGACCTATCACCAATAATAAGGCTTTGATGAAAGGAGTTGCCGATATGAGCAGAGATATCGATGCATACTCGTCCATACCCAAGGAAGAATTGAGACCTTATGTAGGATGGAACGCAACGGGGTATAGTATTAGTCTGAGTGAAAGACAGCGAAAAATCTCATCCCCAATCTGGGTCGTACCCCACATAGGTCGGTTCTGCTTACAAGGTAATGGTCAGAATCCTAGAGCTCAACTGGGGAGAAGTGACTGTACTGAAACGTACACTTTCCCATCACAGTTTTCTCCTGCGTTTTTCACTGCCAAGGGCACATATTTCATCTGTAATGACCGAGCATATACATGGTTGCCCCCTGATTTCTCGGGCACATGTTATATTGCGAACTTGCTACTGCCAACATTTACTGCTGCCTCTGACTATCACAAGACTAGAGTTGTGAGGGGCGTGATTAGTAAGGAGGATACTGCCGGTCAGGAAGCAGGAGACTTCTTCTTGGGTTTCCTGCCGTTTTGGGGACCTATGGTAAATAGTAGGAACCTGAGACAACTGACTCGTGTGGTTGAATCCACTGTCAATGTAACGGCTGGTGCCCTCGGTAATTTGACAGCTGAGCTCCAAGCGGATCGCCTTATGACTTTGCAGAACCGCATGGTTCTAGACGTTATTCTTGCAGACCGCGGTGGGGTATGTAAGGTTATCCAATCCAGTTGTTGCATTTTCATACCAGATAACGCTCCAACAGTCTATCAAGCCATCTCCAGACTCCATAAAATATCTGAGTCCATACACGTGGATAAAGGAGATTGGTCACTGGTGGGGTGGTTCTGGGAACTGATATCTGCCTGGGGTTGGAAAGTTCTGATGGTCATTGGAATGATCTTAGCCATTCTTTTTCTGTTCTGTCTGTGCATACAGTGTGCTCCTGCGATATGTGGCCTCTGTGCTACATTATGTGTAAGGAAACCTGTATCGAGGGACGAGCTAAGTAATAGGATGATGCTACAGCAACATCTCCATGACTTTGTGAACATTGACCTAGACTCGGATTAAGATGAGTATAGTGATTGCCTATGTAAGGGCAAAAGGAGGGTCTGTCGTACTTTAATCTCTGTGTCCGCGTAGGGGACAGGGCCCCACCCCTGTCTATCCTGGTATTGGCGAACCGCAAATGGTTAATGCGGTATGTACAAGTGCTTTGTATACCATTCTAGCTAGAAATGCACTGTGTACACGTTATCCTGCATCACTACGCGGGTTCCATTTTGGAAGCAGTGGCCATCTTGTGATTGCCCTCACATAGGCTATAATGAAGCAAATACGGGCCTCACAGCACATTTGCCTTTCCATGACTCTTCTGTGACCTGGGCAGCTTGGCTCTGCTGCCCCAGGTCAAACTGGTCTCACGAGCTCCCCTTCCTCCGGCCACCTGTGATTAGCATCAGGGCTTGACACGCCATAAAGTCCTTTCATCCCACACAAGCCCCTGGCTAATCTCTTTCACACCTGACTGTTCCTGCTTTATGACTTGTTTCTATCAACAGGAGCTGCCCGTGTTTTATTGGGGCCTATCGATATCTGATGTGGGATCTGAACCTTGCTGTGTAAATAATTGTGGGCTGGCTTAACTGGAATGTGGGATGGTCATCATGACTCTGCTCTTTCGTTTGAAATGTACACTTGTATATTGCCGTATCATAAACCTAGGAATGTATGCCTGAAGCAGGAAAAAGTGTATTTAAGAAGAAGTCCGTTTCTATGATTTTTAGCAGTCTCCTGAGAACATACACGCTGTTGTACTTCTAGGATACCTGTAATTGGTCTGCAGCCAATAAATGAATCTTTGACTTCACCCAGAAGACTCTGTGTTTCTGTAGGTCTGGAACAGGGAGAACCCAGAAGTCATAGGGTGTGTGCCCCTGCACCGCTGGGCTTAAAATACCCAGTACTTCATCATGTGTAATTACTCTTTCCTAGGTTCCATATAATCACCATCACTATGCACATAGTCATCATCGATTGTAATGGATGCTAGGGTTCTCAGGTGCACAGATTGCTTCTGTTGAGTACAGGAGGTCCTCCCTTGTTGTTGTAGATGAGGAGCATGTGGAGACATTGTGTGCCGAGGAGTAGCAGTTGGTTGTGGGAGGGGTGGAGGCTTACCAGACTCCAGAGACTTTTTGAGGTAATTCGCCAGCATTTATTAAAGATCAGTTACTAATGCTGTTACCTGCATCATGAGTGCCTGGTAGTAAGTGTGATCATCAAAATTCTCTTCTTATGAGTATTGCTCTTCAAAAGGCTCATAAGATCATGCCTTCCCCTGAGGTCTGTGCTGGAACGAAAATTCACACTCTGAGTACTCACATCCTCTTCGCACTTTACATGGAGTTGGGTTGGGTTGGACTGTACGCCAGGCCAAAAGGGCCTTCGTTGTCCAATTCCTTCAACTCTAGCAGATGTGCTGGTCGGAGAGGAGAACCTTTACTTTGTGAGATCTGAGCTGGATGGATAGAGATCAGAATCCCTTCTTCAGTGATATGTCAAAAACCTGAGGGCAATGATAGACACCACGCTTTCCTTTAAACCGCATGTCAAAGCCTAGGCAGCCACCTGCTTAGGTCTGTAAAAATCCTTGAAAAAACACCTAAAATACCTGCCCCATGACATTCGCAAGGGGGTTCTAAATGTACTTATCAACTCCAGGTTAGACTACTCCTACATAGTCTACCTTAGTTTCCTAAGAATCTGCTGTCTCGCCTACAGCACATACAAAATGCAGCAGTCAGGCTCATCTTGAATATTCCCAAGCATCAGTCCATCTGACTAGGACTCAAAGAACTACACTGGCTACTGCTCAACTGTAGGATAAAACTTAAGACACCTATGATCACGCATAGAGCACTCCACCGAAAAGGCCCCTTCTACATCCAAGACAAGCTAAAACACTTCAGCCCCACAAGGGCATTTCGCTTTGCCACCCAACACCTGCTGTGCATCCCTAGATTCCGCAACGCTAGATTAGGAGGAAGGTCCTTTGTGTTTTTGACACCGGGTCTCTAGAACTCTCTCCCACCCTCCCTTCGTACCATTCCTAGTGAAAGCCTGTTCTAGGCACAGTTGGCAAGCTGTAACCCTATGCTGTAACGCACGCTAGCACCAGAACACTTCTTCTGAAGCAACAGTAGCGCTTTATACATTTTTTTTCATTCAAGTTAAGCCTGTCTGTTTTCTGCCAAACCGAACAGCAGGATTCGAGGTCAGGTTTAACTTATTGAAACCTTTACTATACCTAAAAAAATACTGCCATTATTACTTGTGGTGGACTACCATTCACTCCAACTAATAATCCACTTTATTACAACCAGATTTTGGTTTCATCATGAGCAATGCAGAAACAATATGGAGAAGTGGATACAAAAAAGAGAACAGAGAGAGATTGGAAGAGAGAGATGTGAATGGTGAGTGATAGACAGAGGCCTGGGGACACAAAGAATAAGAAAACAATGAGAACAAAGAATTGATAAACAAAAGGGGGAGATAAACCTGGTGGTACACACAATTTTAAGATGCACACAAATGGGAGTTTAGTGAAAGTGAATGCATGGAGACAGAGGATCAAATAAAGTGAAAAGGTTTGCTAACAGGCGGCTGCAATGGGCCAATAAGAATATATAGAGTGAGGGAGCAGACTGTCTAGCAGGAAAGAATTACAATCTAAATATTTTTAAAGAGGTTTATGGAGCATGGTTCAGGATGAACAAGCAACAATTCAGGAAAAGCAAAAATAGACAAGGACAAAGACAAAATGGGGATAGAATAACACAGATGAACCAGAGAGATGTTGAGGTAAGAGGGAAACAGTAAGCTGGGGAGAAACAATTGTGATCTGAACCATATGCTACTGCATGTCTTAACATATAGCATGTTTACTGAAGATTCATAAGAATTCTCTTTGTTTGACACAATGCCAAACACACATTTTGTTCGTTTGACACGATGCTAAACATTTAATTTTGCATTACTGCTGCCTTCAATCACTGATTGTTAATGTTAGTTGTATTATTTTAACAGTTATTGATTGAAAACTTTATTAATTATTTAAAATAATTATAAAAGAGTGTGACATCATAAGAAACAGCAAAGTTAATATGAATATAAAACATGGTGACATAAAAGAGAAACATAAAAACGCACACAAAAAACAACAACATTGAGAACAATAGATCTTGAAAAGTCTATTCATAAAACCTAAACAATCACAGTAATCCTCAGGGTAAAGCAAAATATCATTAGGAGTTCATTATTTTGTTCCAATAGCAGGCAATTTTAGAAAAGACCCAACAGCAGATGATACAACAGGCTCAGATAGCATTTGGAGATTAAAAAACGCAAAGCTGGTCTATTTTGATAGAAACCTTGAGATTTCAAAATAGGCAAAAGATACCAAAAGACTTAGAAAATAAAACAAAATGCTACAAGGTCTGGAGCGAACTGCCATCACAGGGACAAATCCTTATAGAACTTCGGTCATGTTGCCCAACAGGAAAACAGAGACTGAATCAAATTATCCCCAATCGAAATTTTGTGAGCAGAGATATCTCCCAGTAGTTTCTGACAAGGGAAAGATAAAGCTCAGGGATATTGTTGCTTTTCAGAGTCAGGTAGGCTCTCAAAGTTGATTTCCCCCAGAGCAATGTTCTCTCTAGCCTTAGTAGCATGCTTTAGGAACAACTCTAACTTTCGCTGTGTCTTCTTTATTTCTCAACTGGGGAGTATGACTCAATCATGGTCAACCCAAAGACACTGCGGTGATCCTGATACAGTCTCGCCATTGAATTTTATGACCGCAAGCACAATCAAGACAATCCTGGATCACATCCCTATTAAAAGCAGTGTGTTCACAGCTCCCGACAGGTATCCACAGGAGCAATGGGGAGAGTTTAATAAAATCTTCAATGTAACCAAGATTAAGCTCTTCCTGTATAAAAAAACAAACTGGAGCTGGCAGGACCCAAACCTAACAATCTCCTGCAAAAACAATTCTCCTCACACCTACTGTTGAGGCAAACCTAAAAAGGGTAGCACACACTTGGCTAAATCGCAGACAGCGATTTGTCAGACAGGGTATCAGTTGTTCTGATGGTCAAAAGTGATACCCTGATAAGGGAACACACTCACACTTGCAATAACCTTCCCCAATCTGGTTATAGGCCATATAATAAACAGTTTTTGTATTTGTTGGACTCTATCTTAAAAACAATCTTTGTAAAATGAGGTTCCATGATTTAATGTATACATTTTAAATTTGTATAGTTTGTCAATTCTCTCAGGAGGATAATATCATACTAAAAATAAACTGATCTACAGAGAAAGTTGTGAGATGTGGACACAGGAATGGGTCGAAGGTGAAAGGATAGTCAGAGCCCGAGATTCAGCGATGAAGATGGCGGCTCGCCCTTAGCTCTCCAGAAGAAGTGCTGGCCGCCTGTCCACTCAGACGGTCGAGCAGACTCACGAAGGTCTCAACAAGAGGGGATTGATGATCTGGAGGGCGGAGGAGGAGCGAGTTCTTCGACAATACGGTTTACTGCTGGATTGAGCAAGCTTGTGGTCCTCCCTCCATGTGAGGGGGCAGCCACTTCCATATTACTGAAGACTGTTGGAGGCAGTCACGCTTCAGAGAGCATATACCGCAGTCTTATGACCCAGGGAGGAGTGCCGCGGCCTCGATGACCTGAAGAGGGGTATCTTCAGTAAATATACCCCCACCACAGCATCAGAGTGTGTTGAAGGCCACGCCAGGGTAACTGCAGATTTGCAGCATTAGAGACCATTAAAAGACATCTCATGGCAGGGGACACTTACCGCTATCATGTAGCACGGTGTGGAAGGGCAGATTGTGTTATTGTAATGTGTTCATCATCATTGCTCTGGTATATTTTGGTAATATCGCATACCTGTGTACACACAAGTCAAACAATAACAGCAATAGCAGTAACTGCCTTCTGTAAAAGAGAACCAAGAGCAGCAATTTGTTATTTTTATTTTATTTTTAGAAGTCACTTAGCATGAATTATCTAGCTGCAGTCAGGTTAAAATAGCTTTCAGAAACGCAAACATGATGTCAATCAAACACCAGCTTGCAGTTCTTGAAAAATACACCACTTTTGTCATCTAGCAAACTTTCTGTTGAATGAGATTTGTTCTTTGGGACTCTATCATACAAGAATGTAAGAGATAAAACACTCCTCAGGCTGGAAGCATTATCTAGGGTTACAGCCAAGACACAGATTAAGGTGGGGGTTTTAGAAAAACGATCCCCCATATTGGAGACAAATCATCTGCAGTTGTTTTTAGACATCCATCAGCAGCAGGAATGCTTTACAGAGTGAATTACGTGGTACAGGAACATTTTGGGTGCAGCTTCAGTAAACTAAAAAGGAGCATCTTTCCTGTTTTGGATACCATCTTCTAGTCTGCCCTTTGTGGGTCATTGTTCTTACCACCCCCGTTCGGGGGTCCGGGTCACTAAGGCTCCATCTCCACTCCTGAAGGTCTCTGGATCATTGTGCCGTCTCATCCTCTCGATCTCACCTGATCTCTCACTTGCCTCCTCTCATCAAAATCAAAATCTACGCACCAACTCACATTCCCAGAAGAAAAAGTTACATACATTTGTTAACACCTTATCTGGTAGAGACAAGAGCTAGTTGTAGATTCCTCATCTTATAATTATCACCAGGTGCCAGACTGGATCCAGATGTTTTTGTACAGCAGTACCTCTACACATCATTAAAGGGCTTTGAGGGAATCCGTAGCGACTTCGTCCTCCGGATGCAATGTCGAAGGAGTCCATATAAGCACTCCCCTGACTCACTGGCATCAGTTTCTTCTGTGACTATTTTTCGCGGCGACAATGCAGAGTCACTATAGAAACTGCCCATGGAAACAGAGTGCCAAAAAAGAGACATCTTTGTGTCAAACAATTACAAAGTCCTAAAGAAGGCCATCAGAATGCCACAATAGGGATCTTGTAGGTAACATTACTTACAGTTCGCCGAGTGGGGAGGATGGATGGGTCATTAAGGAATCTGCAGCTAGATCCTGTTTCTACCAGATAAGGTGTTACCATAGGTAAGTAACATTCATCCGAAACAGACATTTAGATTCCTTATCTTAGAATTATATACCCAAGCAGCACAATCCTTGGAGAAGGGTCTGCAAACTGAACTGAGAAAAGATCCCTGAATAGAACTAGATGGTCCTAAATGAGATACAGCAACCAGGCTGTCTAAAGATGAATAGGAGAAGCCAAGAAGACACTCCACCCGAAGGACTGTGGGAAGGCGGCATGAGAAACATGTGGACAACATTACCAAAGCAGAGGTATAAGAAAGTCATGTAAGAAAACACTTGATAGAAACAATAATACTATGTAGCTCTGTTAAAGATAATCAAATATGACTGGGCAAGGCGAAGGGGCCATACCACTGAATTAGAGCTCCAGCTCCTTATTATGGAAACTAGAACTTCATCTAACCCCTCCCTGTGACACAGAGGAAAGGGAATTTCAGAGCACATCCACAATAGAGAGAAAAAAAGACGTCCCTACAATACTAAACAATAGCATTGCAAGAATAACAACCGTTTGGTAGGGACCCCTCTCTGAAGGAGAAAACCCTGGGGCGTGGCTTAGCGCCCGACTTGAATGGCGGCGTTCCTGTAGCGCTCTGCGAGGCCGGCCGTAACAACCTCATCCTGCGGTGCCTCCTTCCTCAACAGTGACCGGTTTTGGATGTCAGAAGATGTGCTGATACGCACGCTCCGTTTCCCGAAGACTTTCTGGACCTGTGGGACACCGAATTAATTCTCCCTATTCGGATGCCAGTTTTCTGCAGACCACAGCCGCCATTTTGTCCCCATGCCGCTCCTCCTGAGGTAAACTCTTGGTGAGGTAATGGCGCTAGCTCTGCCACACGATGTATTTTTTCTTTCCTTCAGCCTCTTCATATAATCTCTCAAATTCTGCATGCTGGTGATGTACTACTTATGGAACCTCCAGGTTGGATTTTTATCTTCGGGAGATATTTTTCTCTACAAATCTCTCTGCTTTGATTATTGACTGGTTCCGGTCACTCGTCTGTTATGTACCCTTGCTAACTTCATGGTCACCATAATTTCCTCAATTTGATGATGAAGTCTCTTTCTCCACATGACTGTTAAGATTGTTTTCGACATTCAATTCCCACCACTGAGTCTCACAGAGCTCTAGCCTGGACACTTGTTTTGATGAAGTGAACTGTGTTTTGCTATGTCTCCATTTCCTGTGCAGCCTTCAAAGTCATTATCACTAATGCTTCCATTATTCTTTATAAGTGATATCCCACATCCCACCCGCAGAGAGAGTGTTGTACTGGAAGTTTTCCCTTGATCTCAGATAATTATCAGGGGAATTGTACGTGCATCATCATCTTGCTTTCAAGTACTGGCATGGTAAGCTTGACCGCATTCACACCACATGCATATGGTATCTTTTTACATATCCTCTTTTATGGGAAGACTTAAAAAGTTGTGATCCTCTACCCCACGCGTCACGCACACGTTCATCAAAAATTCTAGAGTCTTCTCTGAATTTTCAAGGCTGGAGGAGTCGTTGGCACCTGTTTCCAAGACCGCTTCTCTTCTGCCCGCGGGTACTTCTATGGCTGGCAAAGCTGCGTCCAAAAGACTGAAACGAAATCCGCCTTCGCCGCCAAAAGCCTCTTCTCCGGTGTCTTTGGATATATTGTTGGAGGAGATACAGGCACTTCGTCCCTTTATGGAAGATACTACTACTAAACTGCAATTTCTGACGGAAAACTGGTCTCAGATGAATGAACGCCTCACTACAGTAGAACAAGATATCTCTTCACTTAACCACACCCATGAGAAAGTTACTGCGCTTCAGTCCCAGGTCTCTTCCTTACAGCAACAAGTCAAGGAGTTGGAAAACCGAAATAGAAGAAACAATCTTCGCATTTATGGTTTACCGGAGGGCTCAGAAGGGTCGGATTCCATATCTTTCTTCAAATCCTTTCTACCTAAGTTATTGCATTTACCTGAAGGGACTTTGCTTAATATCCAACCAGCTCATAGACTTGGTCGACAACACACAGATGCTTCCTCCTCACGGATGCCAAGAGGGGTCATCGTGTATTTTCTTGAATTTACAGATCTTCTCATGATGCTCTCAGCCGCCAGGTCTACTCAACGTATCTCATGGTCTGGATCTGCTTTATTTTTTGCTCAGGGTTATGCTATCTCAACAGCTAACAGTCGCAAGGAATTTTTGAACACGAGACCTGCCTTACGTGAAATGGGTGCCAGATATGGTCTCTTTCACCCCTGCCTTTTCAAGGTTACATATAATAACAAAACAATGACATATGATGATCCCGTCAAATTGAGAGGCTTCCTCAACTTCTCCAAGACTGCCCCTATGGACTCTTCTGGTGCTTCATCTTCTTCAGCTGTTCTATTGGTTTATATCCTCACCATACTGATCTGCTGTGGTTTGCTTTAGTGACTGGCTCCGTGGACTATTGGTAAAATTTGTCCTTTTTCAGCCCTACCTCTGCCAAGTCACGTATATCAACATGACGATGACTTACGATGATTTTGTCAATTTACATAGTTTTATTAGTCTCAATGGATTTGACTCTATGGTCTCATGTGATTTTTTTTTTCTTCTTAGATATTTAATTATTTTCTTGTTTAATAATGCGAAATTTCCTACGTTTGTTTTTAGACTTTATGGTTTAGTACTCTCATTTAAAATATGTCTTGGTCTTTTTGGTTCATCTGTTTTGTTTGTTCTTGTTATGATAGCACAGTTCCCTTATGTGTGTTTTATCCCTCTATGTTGATGAATATTGTTGTCCTTTATTTTTCTCTCCTCCTTACAGGTCCTTTGATTAACGCACCCATCAAATACCCTAATCTTATTGGGTTGCTGTGTTTTGTTCGCGTCCTCGTCTCGTTCGGTGCGGACACGTCATTCATTCCTAGTGGCCTTCCCCACCCCCCCACTCCCTTGTGATGTCTCTCGAATTAGGTACGTTGTATCCTTTTCAGTGTCAATTCTTTCTGTCCTCACATGTATCTCTACTTTTTTCATTTTCTTCTCTCTACTGTCTTTCCTATTTTCAAGACTTTCCGTTTCTTTTTCCTTTCTCTTCTTTTCCTTCTCTCTTGTTGTTGTATACCACTTTTTTGCCTACATTTTACACTTCCTTTTTCTCTCGGTCTCTTTTTTCTAGCTCACGTCTATTGTTCTTAATTTTTCCTTTCCATCATACTCCGTACTCTTCTGGTTGGATTGTTATATTTCTTATCTTTTGTTCTCCGAAGGTTTTTGCGGGCCTTCCTCTCTTCTCTTTCCTAGCTCATTGGTATTATGTCTTTGAAAATCGTTTCATGGAATGTCAGAGGTCTGAATTCTCCTATCAAACAATAGCGTGTACTAACGCATTTATCTAAATTAGAAGCGCACATTGTTTGCTTGCAGGAATCTCACTTAAATGATATTGAATCTTTAAAGTTGCGCGTTCTCTTCGGTGGCGAATAGATCTAACCAAGGCTCTCCCCACTGCCGAAAGAGGCCTTGCGCCACGTCCGAGTTCAGATGCCATTCGTGATCCATCATGCACCGGCGGCTGAGTTCGTCCGCCCTGGCGTTCAGAGAGCCCGCCAGGTGTTGAACCACCAGGATGATGCCCTGATGTTCCAGCCATGTCCAGAGGCGCAGAGCCTCCTGACAAAGGGTCCACGACCCCACCCCGCCCCGTTTGTTGCAATACCACATGGCGGTGGTGTTGTCCGTGAACACCTGCACTACACTTCCCCGAACAGAGGGAAGGTTTGCCTTCAGTGCAAGCCGGATCGCCCGCAGCTCCAATAGGTTAATATGGAGCCGGGACTCCGCCGGAGACCAGAGGCCTCTGATCTCCGCCTCAACCATGTGGCCCCCCATCCCAGGAGGGACGCATCCGTCACCATTACGTGCGCCGGTTGGGGAAGGGAGAGGGATCTGCCACTGACTCAATCACGGTCCGTGAGCCACCACTGCAACTGTCTTGGAGTGCCCTCTGAGATCAGGACATGGTCGGACAGGTTGCCCCGATGCTGGGCCCACTGGAACTTCAGGTCTCACTGCAGAGCTCGCATCCACCACCTGGCGTAATGTACCAGCAGGAGGCCATAAGATCCAGCAGCCGCAGCACCAACCTGACCGAAACTTGGGACAAAGGCTGAAAGATCGGAATCAAAGCCTAAATATCCCAAACCCGCTGTTCCGGAGGATAGACCCGGAACTGCGCAGAGTCCAGAACCGCTCCGATGAAATGGAGCTTCTGGGAGGGACTCAGATGAGACTTCGACACGTTGATGGAGAACCCCAGCAAATGCAGGAGGTCGGCCGTAGTCTGGAGGTGGGAGACGACTGCCTGGGGCGAGCCCGCCTTCAACAGCTAGTCGTCGAGATAGGGGAAGACTGGAACCCCTAATCTGCGCAGGTGAGCTGCGACCACCGCCATCACTTTCATGAACACCCGAGGGGCACTGGTGACGTTAAGGGGAGCACGGTAAACTGAGAGTGCTTGTGGCCTACCGTGAACCATAGGTAACGCCGGTGGGCCGGCAGGACGGGGATGTGAAAATAAGCGTCCTGCAAGTCTAACGCTACCATCCAGTCTCCAGGGTCTAGGGCAGCCAGAACCTGAGCTAATGTCAGCATCTTGAACTTCTCCTTCCAGAGGAAGGCGTTGACGCTCCTGAGGTCCAAGATAGGGCGTAGGCCCCCTTTGCCCTTCTTGGGAACCAGAAAGTAGTGGGAATAACAACCACGACCTACTTCTGGACCAGGAATGCGCTCGATGGCCTCCTTGGCAAAGAGGGCCATAACTTCCTCCTGCAGAAGTTGCAAGTGATCCCCCGAAATTCGGTGGCACTGCGGTGGCATGGCTGGATGGGACGCCTCGAAGGGAAGGGAGTAGCCCCTTCGGACGATTTGCAGCACCCACCTGTCCAATGTGATGGTACGCCAGTGGAGCAGGTGATGGCGAACTCTGCCTCCCACTGGCGTGGAATGGGCCTGAAAGCTCAGACTAGGAGGGCTTCGAGGCGGATGCCGCTGGGGTAGATGTGAATGGACCGGCTCGTTGTCCCCCTGCCCCGCCTCGGCGGAATCCACGTCCGGGAGCATGTTGGGGCTGGTTCTGCGGCCTGTGGCTAGACGGACGTGAGGGGGCGCCCCTTCATTGGCCACAAAAGGGGCGAAAAGAGGAAGTTTGCGGGTGCGGGCCGAAAGGCCCAAGGACTTGGCCGTATCCCTGGAGTCCTTAAAGCACTCCAGAGCACTATCTGCCTTGTCGCCAAAAAGGAGACGGCCATCCACAGAGCAAGTCCATGAGGGTGCTCTGGACATCCCTGGAGAAACTCGTGGACCTTAGCCAGGCGTGGCGATGAATTGCCACCGTGGTCGTAATTGCCCTGCCTAGCGAGTCCGTTGTGTCCAGTCCACATCGGATTGAATACCGTGCTGCATCCCGCCCCTCGGCTAGAGCCTGGGCGAGCCACGTCCAGGCCTCCTCCGGACACTGGGGCAGCACGTCCTCCACCGTATCCCACAGGGAGTGGGAGTAACGGACCAAAAGGCACGCGGTGTTGATAGACCGCAACCCCAAACTAAGGGAGGAGAACAGGTGCCCATCAGAACGTCGGTCAGTGCTTCATTGAACTGCAGCAGAGGCTCCGAGGAGCTTGCCAGCGGTTGAAGCACTTCAGTGAGGAGGTTAGTCCATACATCCATGGCAGGCAGCTCAAGCCCGAGGGCTTCGGCCGCCTTGCGCAGCACCAGAGAATACATAGCGCCCTCCTCCGTAGCCACGGGATGAAGCCAGTGTCAGGGGAGGTATCAGGACCACTGGCATCCCCCAGTTCGTCTGCCCAGTCCTGAGATAACTGGCACTGCCGTGCCAGAGGGTCCTCAGACTCCTCCCAGTCGTCTCCGTCATCCGACTCCTGGTATACAGGTGGAAAGGTCGGAGCCGGTCGGTAGATGAATCTGTCATCCATCGGTGCCGGACACGGCGCCGGACGGCGCCGCTCTGACGCTGGTCCCGGACCAGGACTAAACCGGGGAACGGCGTCGTCCAAAGGCGGCACCGGGTGCGGCACCGGTGGGGTTGGCGCCGGCAGAGGGGTCGTAAGGTCGACCGGCATCGACTGGGATCCAAGCCTGGATCCCGCGGGGACCTGCAGCGTCGGGACCGGAGTCGACGACGGCGCTGGGGCTGGAGACACCGGCTCGCTAGGCCTCCCAGTCAAGCCCGCAGGGCCCGAAGGCGCGCTGGCAGGCGTCGACGGCGGAGACAGGCTCCTCATGGCCACGAGGAAGTCTCTGATCTCTGCTGGAGTTGCGTCAGACCCAGGGACCGGAGGGTATGGGGTCAGACGGGACTCCTGCGGCTCCGACGGAGCCGCGTGGTTGGTGCCACCCGAACCCTTAGCCGAGTCACGCGAGGGGAGCCAGAAGAGTGATGTCGTCTCTTTGACTTCTTGCTGTGCTTTGACTTACCGGAATGCGAAGACTTCGACACCGACGAGCGGTGATGGCTGCGGCTCCGCGACGGGTCCCTCGACCTCCTCTTTGAGCGGCTGGAGCCGACTGCCGGACCTTGAGCAGCTCGCGGGACCGCTCCCGCCTAGCCTTCGAGGACAAGGCCCGGCAGTCGGGCCCAAGGCAATAGAGACACAGGTGGTGGTGATCCGTGACTGACATCAGTCGGTGACAGGCGTCACAAGGTTTGAATCTGGGCATCCCTACCGGCACCAGAGTCAAGGTCGACTGGAAATAGAACCAAAAGAGTTCAAAAAGTTTAGTCAAAAAGTAACTAAAAGGGTATGCTCTTTCCGGATCGGCGCTTACTGGCGCAGAAAAAAGAAGAACTGACGTCAGCGTGCGAGGGTGGCGTCTACGTACTCCGACGAGGTCATCCCGGCGATCATGACGCCGACGACGGATGCGGAGCCGCAGACGACGCCTAGCGACGCGCAAGGGTATTGCTGATGAAAAAATCTTTCCAGATCCAGCCTGACGCCCGGGGATATTCTAAGGTGAGGAATCTAACTAACGTGTTTGTTTTAGATGTATTTTCTATAAGGATAGAGGGGAGCTTAGATCTATGTTGACCATTATTCTGTCCCCCAAACAATGTATTGGCAAAACAAACAACACACAACCTCAAGTTTCATTATTTAGTATATTTGAACTCATATCTAAACAGTAGGCTAAAAATACATTTAGTTTTTTTATTTGATTTTCTCATATAAGACTGTCATATACGCAGATAAAACATGCCCATGTAGTGTTATATCCTACTCCCAATGAGCTGAGGAAATAGTATTCCAGCTGTTAGAGTAACTGGAAAGGCCTTCACATCTACAATGAGGTGCAAAGGTGGGAAAGCTGGAGCCTGAGGGCTGTCACTGGCTCATCCATGTTTATTGCCGTTTCCAAATGGCTGTGGGCCTTTTTTGGGAAGCTTGTCTTGGATAGGTTGTTGCAGGTAGTGTCCTGTACTGTTGTTGTGAGAATGATTGCCGTTAACCATATTGCAACTGAAGGTAGGACCGAAAGCTATATGACTAGAAATTTCCCTTGTAAGAGAACTGCCCCATTCCTCACGTGCCATAAAAGGGTTGGTAGCAACACTGTTGTAGCACCCCTAAAGACCTTGCCATCTCTGTTAGTTACAATAGACTGGAGGTGTCAGCAACATGTTTACTATAGAGGTTCGCGCCTTAATACAGCATGTCTGGTTGCTTTTAACCAACCCCATCTTCTTAGGACTGTTGCCCTTGCAATTTGTCAAAAGCCAGTAGAGGCAATGTCTACTGCCAAATGAAATTAAATCAATTCAAATATTTTGACTGATGCTCTCTCTCCTTCTTGTAATATTGCATTTGCTTCCTTTTTTGTCTTCAGGAAAAAATGTTAAGTAATCTGATTTCAGACCACATTTGTCTGTCAAGAATGGCCAGTGCACTGGAAGCCCTGATGGTTGTGGCAGTCATTGCAGAGAACCTTTTCTCCATGTTGTCTAAATGCCTACCCTCCTTTTCTGGTGGTGCAAAGCAAGGTGTAGTTAGATTTCTCAACCTCCTCTGAGCCGTCGTTATGGCTGAAGAATCTGGACGTGGATCTGTTTAGACATGCCGGTCAATTCTCTGGCATTATGTACTTTTTATCTAGGCAAGGTATCAACGCTTCTACTGTAGCTGGATTCTTCATCAGTTTTAAGACTTCCTCCCGTATACAGTATACAATTGGAATAACTTTGACTGATTTTCTTGCAGAGTCTTAAAATTATAGAGAAAACATTCTTACTATTTCAATGGAAGATCCCTTTTTTTAGAGGCTTGTTCGAGAAGGGCATGGAAGCTTCCGATGTCCTCTGGAGGAGAATTAGCTGGTGGTGGTGTAGCAGGTGTAGAAAGTGGGGTAATGTAATTGGCTCATCCTTCCCCTGTTTTAGGAGTCTGATCATGTGTAATTACCCTTTCCTAGGTTCCATATAATCGCCATCACTATGCACATAGTCATCATGGATTGTAATGGATGCTAGGGTTCTCAGGTGCACAGATTGCTTCTGTTGAGTACAGGAGGTCCTCCCTTGTTGTTGTAGATGAGGAGCATGTGGAGACATTGTGTGCCGAGGAGTAGCAGTTGGTTGTGGGAGGGGTGGAGGCTTACCAGACTCCAGAGACTTTTTGAGGTAATTTGCCAGCATTTATTAAAGATCAGTTACTAATGCTGTTACCTGCATCATGAGTGCCTGGTAGTAAGTGTGATCATCAAAATTCTCTTCTTATGAGTATTGCTCTTCAAAAGGCTCATAAGATCATGCCTTCACCTGAGGTCTGTGCTGGAACGAAAATTCACACTCTGAGTACTAACATCCTCTTAGCACTTTACATGGAGTTGGGTTGGACTGTAAGCCAGGCCAAAAGGGCCTTCGTTGTCCAATTCCTTCAACTCTAGCAGATGTGCTGGTGGGAGAGGAGAACCTTTACTTTGTGAGATCTGAGCTGGATGGATAGAGATCAGAATCCCTTCTTTAGTGATATGTCAAAAACCTGAGGGCAATGATGGACACCGCGCTTTCCTTTAAACCGCATGTCAAAGCCTAGGCAGCCACCTGCTTAGGTCTGTAAAAATCCTTGAAGAAACACCTAAAATACCTGCCCCATGACATTCGCAAGGAAGTTCTACATGTACTTATCAACTCCAGGTTAGACTACTCCTACATAGTCTACCTTAGTGCCCCCAAGAATCTGCTGTCTCGCCTACAGCACATACAAAATGCAGCAGTCAGGCTCATCTTGAATATTCCCAAGCATCAGTCCATCTGACTAGGACTCAAAGAACTACACTGGCTACTGCTCAACTGTAGGATAAAACTTAAGACACCTATGATCACGCATCGAGCAATCCATCGAAAAGGCCCCTTCTACATCCAAGACAAGCTAAAACACTTCAGCCCCACAAGGGCATTTCGCTTTGCCATCCAACACCTGCTGTGCATCCCCAGATTCCGCTACGCTAGATCAAGAGGAAGGTCCTTTGTGGTTTTGACACCGGGTCTCTAGAACTCTCTCCCACCCTCCCTTCGTACCATTCCTAGTGAAAGCCTGTTCTAGGCACAGTTGGCAAGCTGTAACCCTATGCTCTAATGCACGCTAGCACCAGAACACTTCTTCTGAAGCAACAGTAGCGCTTTATACATTTTTCTTCATTCAAGTTAAGCCTGCCTGTTTTCTGCCAAACCTAACAGCAGGATTCGAGGTCAGGTTTAACTTATTGAAACCTTTACTATACCTAAAAAAATACTGCCATTATTACTTGTGGTGGACTACCATTCACTCCAACTAATAATCCACTTTATTACAACCAGATTTTGGTTTCATCATGAGCAATCCAGAAACAATATGGAGAAGTGGATAGAAAAAAGAGAACAGAGAGAGATTGGAAGAGAGAGATGTGAATGGTGAGTGATTGACAGAGGCCTGGGGACACAAAGAATAAGAAAACAAGGAGAACAAAGAATTGATAAAAAAGAAGGGGGAGATAAACCTGGTGGTACACACAATTTTAAGATGCACACAAATGGGAGTTTAGTGAAAGTGAATGCATGGAGACAGAGGATCAAATAAAGTGGAAAGGTTTGCTAACAGGCGGCTGCAATGGGCCAATAAGAATATAGAGAGAGAGGGAGCAGACTGTCTAGCAGGAAGGAATTACAATCTGAATATTTTTAAAGAGGTTTATGGAGCATGGTTCAGGATGAACAAGCAACAATTCAGGAAAAGCAAAAATAGACAAGGACAAAGACAAAATGGGGATAGAATAACACAGATGAACCAGAGAGATGTTGAGGTAAGAGGGAAACAGTAAGCTGGGGAGAAACAATTGTGATCTGAACCATATGCTACTGCATGTCTTAACATATAGCATGTTTGCTGAAGATTCATAAGAATTCTTTGTTTGACACAATGCCAAACACACATTTTGTTCGTTTGACACAATGCTAAACATTTAATTTTGCATTACTGCTGCCTTCAATTACTGATCGTTAATGTTAGTTGTATTATTTTAACAGTTATTGATTGAAAAATTTATTAATTATTTAAAATAATTATAAAAGAGTGTTACATCATAAGAAACAGCAAAGTTAATATGAATATAAAACATCGTGACATAAAAGAGAAATATAAAAACGCACACAAAAAACAACAACATTGAGAACAATAGATCTTGAAAAGTCTATTCATAAAACCTAAACAATCACAGTAATCCTCAAGGTAAAGCAAAATATCATTAGGAGTTCATTATTTTGTTCCAATAGCAGGCATTTTTAGAAAAGACCCAACAGCAGATGATACAACAGGCTCAGATAGCATTTGGAGATTAAAAAACACAAAGCTGGTCTATTTTGATAGAAACCTTGAGATTTCAAAATAGGCAAAAGATACCAAAAGACTTACAAAATAAAACAAAATGCTACAAGGTCTAGAGCGAACTGCCATCACAGGGACAAATCCTTATAGAACTTCGGTCATGTTGCCCAACAGGAAAACAGAGACTGAATCCGTAGGACCTGGGGTCTCCAGGCCCTATGGGGCGGTAACGTGACACGAGCGGTCAGGCCACGAAAGGTCTGTGTGTAAAGCAACCATACAACACGCACCTCACATGGGACGATGAACACACACAATAAGTGACGCCACACTGGAGGAGTTATGTAAATACTCAAGTTTATCCAAGTAGATCACGTTAGATGCAGTTCATGAGGTAGCAGTACATTTCATAAGCTGATAACACAATTCCTAGCGATATACATGTGAGTCAGGAGCTATAAAAGTTGGTCATACCCTAGATGCAATTCATGAAATATCAGTACTGCCTGAGATACAATTACCATTCACGTATATGTACTCGCGCGCTTCACTTTCCTGTAGCGCCTTAGGGGGGTGATTATAGCGCTAGCCGCGCTAATCGGTGACGACCTCAGAACGGGGCATCTAGCACAGAGAGCTACTCGTAGTCGAGGACATTTAGCACTTCAATATGGAACATGAATAACAGAGCGCTACTCGTAATCAATAGCGCGTAGCACTTCAATATGGAACATGAATAACAGAGCGCTACTCGTAATCAATAGCACGTAGCACTTCAATATGGACCATGAATAACAGAGCGCTACTCGTGAGCAATGACATTCAGCATTTCACTACGGAGCATAGATAACATAGCGCTACTCGTGAGTACGGGTGTTTAGCACTTCAGGTCGGAACAGGGCTATCAGAGCGCTACTCGTACTCCGGGGCAGTTAATGCTTCACACGGGGGCTGTCCGCAGGGAGCGCACGGGACTTGCGGAGCGAGTCTCCCAGCTCCGGTGCAGTTCGTAGGGCACCACGCTTCGGTACTGTTCAAGGGGGCACAAGGAAAGGATCCCTCGGCGGGGTCTCTCCGTCGCGATGACAGGGGGGAACTCCCACGGAGAGGGGACCCGGGCTGAGGGTGCGGTGTGGCTCCCAACCAGTAGGGGGCGCACCAGGGACAATCCCAGCTTCCGGGCTTACCTCGTTCTCGGCGTCGGAAGGCGTCCGCTCCAGCGACGATGGGGAAACTCGGCCCAGGCCTCGCGCACCTTCTCACACAGCTGCGACGGCAGCAGCGGGGCCACGGGCTTCTCACGGGCCTCGCGACTCTGCAGGGCACTTTTTCCGGCCTCCGGGCCGAGGCGGTGAGCGCGCTGGCTTCCACGTCACAGGGGGGTGCTCAAGTTAAGGATGGGGGTTCCGCGCTCAGCGGAGCACGCTGCCGGGGGTCCCAGACCAGGTCAGGGAGCGCAGGGGTCACAGCGCTAACACCTGGTCAATCCCCGGTGGCTCTTCAATCTGCTTTGCATACGGCTTCAGGGGTCAGTCTGGACACGCAGTCTCAGCGCTCGGCATATAAGTTTTAGAGTTCAATCTGGACACGCAGTCTCAGTGCTTGGCATATAAGTTTTAGAGTTCAATCTGGACACGCAGTCTCAGTGCTTGGCATATAAGTCTCTGTTCTCAGATGTTAGATGAAGTCTTGTTGGCGCAGATGTATCTGGCGCCCTTAAAGGGGTTCTGTTACAGGGGGGTAGGGATGGAGAAGGCGACTAGGTCCTTCCTAGTCAGGCTGGGCAGAGGTTCTCTGGGTCCTCCTACTGCTGGGCAAGATCAGTGGATTTCACAGGGTCCCTCACTCACTTAAGAGGCAGCACCTAAATCCTGTCACTCTCAGAGGCATAAGTCCCTGGCTAGGCCCTACCGCCTACACTCCTGGTGGATTCTTCCAGCTCTGCTTCACCCCACTGGCCAACTCAACACAAAATGTTCCCTCCCTCACTTAAGTAGCCCTAGGTCAGGTGACCTCTGGCCAAGGCGGCAAAAGAAAAACCACACCTCCCTTCTAGAAGGTTCCAGCACATTCCAGGAGCTTCCCCACTCTACCTATGGGACAAAAAGGCGGGCTGGAGTCGCAACATTGTTGTGGGGTTCCAGCCAGCCCCTGGCAGCTAGGGTGCTACTATGAAAGACCACTCTGCAGTAGCAGGGGCCTGTGGAAGCCATCTTGGGAGAAGGGAGCACCTGCACCTTAACACTGATTGGCAATAAAAAGGCGCCCGGAGACCTAGTCCAACATAAAAATGAGGGTGGAAAAAATGAGGCACGATCAAAAATAGACGGGGAGACCACCCTAGGGCTGACAGGTCCAACAGAATCAAATTATCCCCAATCGAAATTTTGTGAGCAGAGATCTCTCCCAGTAGTTTCTGACAAGGGAAAGATAAAGCTCAAGGATATTGTTGCTTTTCAGAGTCAGGTAGGCTCTCAAAGTTTATTTCCCCCAGAGCAATGTTCTCTCTAGCCTTAGTAGCATGCTTTAGGAACAACTCTAACTTTCGCTGTGTCTTCTTTATTTCTCAACTGGGGAGTTTGACTCAATCATGGTCAACCCAAAGACACTGCGGTGATCCTGATACTGTCTCGCCATTGAATTTTATGACCGCAAGCACAATCAAGACAATCCTGGATCACATCCCTATTAAAAGCAGTGTGTTCACAGCTCCCGACAGGTATCCACAGGAGCAATGGGGAGAGTTTAATAAAATCTTCAATGTAACCAAGATTAAGCTCTTCCTGTATAAAAAAACAAAACTGGAGCTGGCAGGACCCAAGCCTAACAATCTCCTGCAAAAACAATTCTCCTCACACCTACTGTTGAGGCAAACCTAAAAAGGGTAGCACACACTTGGCTAAATCGCAGACAGCGATTTGTCAGACAGGGTATCAGTTGTTCTGATGGTCAAAAGTGATACCCTGATAAGGGAACACACTCACACTTGCAATAACCTTCCCCAATCTGGTTATAGGCCATATAATAAACAGTTTTTGTATTTGTTGGACTCTATCTTAAAAACAATCTTTGTAAAATGAGGTTCCATGATTTAATGTATACATTTTAAATTTGTATAGTTTGTCAATTCTCTCAGGAGGATAATATAATACTAAAAATAAACTGATCTACAGAGAAAGTTGTGAGATGTGGACACAGGAATGGGTCGAAGGTGAAAGAATAGTCAGAGCCCGAGATTCAGCGATGAAGATGGCGGCTCGCCCTTAGCTCTCCAGAAGAAGTGCTGGCCGCCTGTCCACTCCGACAGTCGAGCAGACTCACGAAGGTCTCAACAAGAGGGGATTGATGATCTGGAGGGCGGAGGAGGAGCGAGTTCTTCGACAATCCGGTTTACTGCTGGATTGAGCAAGCTTGTGGTCCTTCCTCCATGTGAGGGGGCAGCCACTTCCATATTACTGAAGACTGTTGGAGGCAGTACCGCTTCAGAGAGCATATACCGCAGTCTTATGACCCAGGGAGGAGAGCTGCGGCCTCGATGACCTGAAGAGGGGTATCTTCAGTAAATATACCCCCACCACAGCAGCAGAGTGTGTTGAAGGCCACGCCAGGGTAACTGCAGATTTGCAGCATTAGAGACCATTAAAAGACATCTCATGGCAGGGGACACTTACCGCCATCATGTAGCACGGTGTGGAAGGGCAGATTGTGTTATTGTAATGTGTTCATCATCATTGCTCTGGTATATTTTGGTAATATAGCATACCTGTGTACACACAAGTCAAACAATAACAGCAATAGCAGTAACTGCCTTCTGTAAAAGAGAACCAAGAGCAGCAATTTGTTATTTTTATTTTATTTTTTATTTTTAGGAGTCTCTTAGCATGAATTATCTAGCTGCAGTCAGCTTAAAATAGCTTTCAGAAACGCAAACATGATGTCAATCAAACACCAGCTTGCAGTTCTGAAAAAATACACCTCTTGTCATCTAGCAAACTTTCTGTTGAATGAGATTTGTTCTTTGGGACTCATCATACAAGAATGTAAGAGATAAAATACTCCTCAGGCTGGAAGCATTATCTAGGGTTACAGCCAAGACACAGATTCAGGTGGGGGGTTTTGAAAACCGATCCCCCATATTGGAGACAAATCATCTGCAGTTGTTTTTAGACATCCATCAGCAGCAGGAATGCTTTACAGAGTGAATTACGTGGTACAGGAACATTTTGGGTGCAGCTTCAGTAAACTAAAAAGGAGCATCTTTCCTGTTTTGGATACCATCTTCTAGTCTGCCCTTTGTGGGTCATTGTTGTTACCACCCCCGTTCGGGGGTCCGGGTCACTAAGGCTCCATCTCCACTCCTGAAGGCCTCTGGATTATTGTGCCGTCTCATCCTCTCGATCTCACCTGATCTCCCACTTGCCTCCTCTCATCAAAATCTAAATCTACGCACCAACTCACATTCCCAGAAGAAAAAGGTACATACATTTGTTAACACCTTATCTGGTAGAGACAAGAGCTAGTTGTAGATTCCTCATCTTAGAATTATCACCAGGTGCCAGACTGGATCCAGATGTTTTTGTACAGCAGTACCTCTACACATCATTAGAGGGCTTTGAGGGAATCCGTAGCGACTTCGTCCTCCGGATGCAATGTCGAAGGAGTCCATATAAGCACTCCCCTGACTCACTGGCATCAGTTTCTTCTGTGACTATTTTTCGCGGCGACAATGCAGAGTCACTATAGAAACTGCCCATGGAAACAGAGTGCCAAAAAAGAGACATCTTTGTGTCAAACAATTACAAAGTCCTAAAGAAGGCCATCAAAATGCCACAATAGGGATCTTGTAGGTAACATGACTTACAGTTCGCCGAGTGGGGAGGATGGATGGGTCATTAAGGAATCTGCAGCTAGATCCTGTTTCTACCAGATAAGGTGTTACCATAGGTAAGTAACATATTCATCCGAAACAGACATTTAGATTCCTTATCTTAGAATTATATACCCAAGCAGCACAATCCTTGGAGGAGGGTCTGCAAACTGAACTGAGAAAAGATCCCTGAATAGAACTAGCTGGTCCTAAATGAGATACAGCAACCAGGCTGTCTAAAGATGAATAGGAGAAGCCAATAAGACACTCCACCAGAAGGACTGTGGGAAGGCGGCATGAGAAACATGTGGACAACATTACCAAAGCAGAGGTATAAGAAAGTCATGTAAGAAAACACTTGATAGAAACAATAATACTATGTAGCTCTGTTAAAGATAATCAACCATGACTGGGCAAGGCGAAGGGGCCATACCACTGAATTAGAGCTCCAGCTCCTTGTTATGGAAACTAGAACTTCATCTAACCCCTCCCTGTGACACAGAGGAAAGGGAATTTCAGAGCACATCCACAATAGAGAGAAAAAAAGACGTCCCTACAATACTAAACAATAGCATTGCAAGAATAACAACCGTTTAGTAGGGACCCCTCTCAGAAGGAGAAAACCCTGGGGCGTGGCTTAGCGCCCGACTTGAATGGCGGCGTTCCTGTAGTGCTCTGCGAGGCCGGCCGTAACAACCTCACCCTGCGGTGCCTCCTTCCTCAACAGTGACCGGTTTCGGATGTCAGAAGATGTGCTGATACGCACACTCCGTTTCCCGAGACTTTCTGGACCTGTGGGGCACTGAATTAATTCTCCCTATTCGGATGCCAGTTTTCCACGGACCACTGCCGTCATTTTGTCCCCATGACGCTCCTCCGGAGGTGAACTCTCGGTGAGGTAATGGTGCTAGCTCTGCCACACGATGTATTTTTTCTTTCCTTCAGCCTCTTCATAAAATCTCTCAAATTATGCATGCTGGTGATGTACTACTTATGGAACCTCCAGGTTGGATTTTTATCTTCAGGAGATATTTTTCTCTACAAATCCCTCTGCTTTGATTATTGACTGGTTCCGGTCACTCGTCTGTTATGCACCCTTGCTAACTTCATGGTCACCATAATTTCCTCAATTTGATGATAAAGTCTCTTTCTCCACATGACTGTTAAGATTTTTTTCGACATTCAATTCCCACCACTGAGTCTCACAGAGCTCTAGCCTGGACACTTGTTTTGATGAAGTGAACTGTGTTTTGCTATGTCTCCATTTCCTTTGCAGCCTTCAAAGTCATTATCACTAATGCTTCCATTATTCTTTATAAGTGATATCCCTCATCCCACCCGCAGAGAGAGTGTTGTACTGGAAGTTTTCCCTTGATCTCAGATAATTATCAGGGGAATTGTACGTGCATCATCATCTTGCTTGTAAGTACTGGCATGGTAAGCTTGACCGCATTCACACCACATGCATACGGTATCTTTTTACATATCCTCTTTTATGGGAAGACTTAAAAAGTTGTGATCCTCTACCCCACGCGTCACGCACACGTTCATCAAAAATTCTGGAGTCTTCTCTGAATTTTCAAGGCTGGAGGAGTCGTTGGCACCTGTTTCCAAGACAGCTTCTCTTCTGCCTGCGGGTACTTCTATGGCTGGCAAAGCTGCGTCCAAAAGACTGAAACAAAATCCGCCTTCGCCGCCAAAAGCCTCTTCTCCGGTGTCTTTGGATATATAGTTGGAGGAGATACAGGCACTTCGTCCCTTTATGGAAGATACTACTACTAAACTGCAATTTCTGACGGAAAACTGGTCTCAGATGAATGAACGCCTCACTACAGTAGAACAAGATATCTCTTCACTTAACCACACCCATGAGAAGGTTACTGCGCTTCAGTCCCAGGTCTCTTCTTTACAGCAACAAGTCAAGGAGTTGGAAAACCGAAATAGAAGAAACAATCTTCGCATTTATGGTTTACCGGAGGGCTCAGAAGGGTCGGATTCCATATCTTTCTTCAAATCCTTTCTACCTAAGTTATTGCATTTACCTGAAGGGACTTTGCTTAATATCCAACCAGCTCATAGACTTGGTCGACAATACACAGATGCTTCCTCCTCACGGATGCCAAGAGGGGTCATCATATATTTTCTAGAATTTACAGATCTTCTCATGATGCTCTCAGCCGCCAGGTCTACTCAACGTATCTCATGGTCTGGATCTGCTTTATTTTTTGCTCAGGATTATGCTAGGTCAAGAGCTAACAGGCGCAAGGAATTTTTGAACACGAGACCTGCCTTACGTGAAATGGGCGCCAGATATGGTCTCTTTCACCCCTGCCTTTTCAAGGTTACATATAATAAACAAAACAATGACATATGATGATCCCGTCAAATTGAGAGGCTTCCTCAACTTTTCCAAGACTGCCCCTATGGACTCTTCTGGTGCTTCATCTTCTTCAGCTGTTCGATTAGTTTATACCCTCACCATACTGATCTGCTGTGGTTTGCTTTAGTGACTGGCTCTGTGGGCTATTGGTAAAATTTGTCCTTTTTCACCCCTACCTCTGCCAAGTCACGTATATCAACATGACGATGACTTACGATGATTTTGTCAATTTACATAGTTTTATTAGTCTCAATGGATTTGACTCTATGGTCTCATGTGATTTTTTTTTCTTCTTAGATATTTAATTATTTTCTTGTTTAATAATGCGAAATTTCCTACGTTTGTTTTTAGACTTTATGGTTTAGTACTCTCATTTATAATATGTCTTGGTCTTTTTGGTTCATCTGTTTTGTTTGTTCTTGTTATGATAGCACAGTTACCTGATGTGTGTTTTATCCTTCTATGTTGATGAATATTGTTGTCTTTTCTTTTTCTCTCCTCCTTACAGGTCCTTTGATTAACGCACCCATCAAATACCCTAATCTTATTTGGGTTGCTGGGTTTTGTTCTCGTCCTCGTCTCGTTCAGTGCGGACATGTCATTCATTCCTAGTGGCCTTCCCCCCCCCCCCCCACTCCCCCACTCCCTTGTGATGTCTCTCGAATTAGGTACGTTGTATCCTTTTCAGTGTCAATTCTTTCTGTCCTCGCATGTATGTCTACTTTTTTCATTTTTTTCTCTCTATTGTCTTTCCTATTTTCAAGACTTTCCATTTCTTTTTCCTTGCTCTTCTTTTCCTTCTCTCTTGTTGTTGTATACCACTTTTTTGCCTACACTCTACACTTACTTTTTCTCTCAGTCTCTTTTTTCTAGCTCACTTCTTTGTCTATCGTTATTAATTTTTCCTTTCCATCATACTCCGTACTCTTCTGGTTGGATTGTTATATTTCTTATCTTTTGTTCTCCGAAGGTTTTTGCGGGCCTTCCTCTCTTCTCTTTCCTAGCTCATTAGTATTATGTCTTTGAAAATAGTTTCATGGAATGTCAGAGGTCTGAATTCTCCTATCAAACAATAGCGTGTACTAACGCATTTATCTAAATTAGAAGCGCACATTGTTTGCTTGCAGGAATCTCACTTAAATGATATTGAATCTTTAAAGTTGAAGAAGGGCTGGGTTGGGAATGTCTTTTTTTCACCAGGTGATGATAAGCACAATGGGGTTGTCACTCTTTGCCACAAATCCTCAAAAGTTACTTTGCTTTCTCAACATTTTGACGATGAAGGTAGATGGTTATTTACTCAATTACTTGTGGGAGGTGTTCCATTATCTGTGTTTAATGTTTATGCACCCACCAATGGAGATCCTCAGTTTTGGTCCTCCTTGTCTCAACAAATTTCCTCCTACACTTATGTTAACTTTGTCCTTGCTGGTGATTGTAACCAAGTGATGGATCCTTTCATAGACCGAAATTCACAAGTTTCTTTTAAACCTCATACAGCACATAAACTATTTACTCAAACCATTCAGCAATATAAATGTATTGATTCTTGGAGAATTTGTAATCCCACCACTAGAGAATTCACGTTTTGTTTCACATAATATATCCCAAGCTTTAAGAGGCACTGAAATTGGGTCTATTTTGATCTCAGATCATGCCCCTATTTCTATTTAATTGGATCTTGTTTTAAACTCTAACTCACCTAGAAGGTGGAGATTTAATAACTCAGTACTTCTGGATCAAAATTTTCATTCCTCTTTTGTTTAATTTTTTAATTAATATTTTTTTCTTAATCAAACGGACACCCTACATTTTTCTGTTATCGGGGATGCTTTCAAGGCAGCTGCCAGAGACTTTATCATTGGTTTTGTCTCCAAAAAGCGCAAAAATGCTCGTAAAGCTACTAACGACCTTTTGGCTGAGATAAAGAGACTAGGACACTGCAATTACTATTCAAAATCCAAGGATTGTCTCTCACGACTTCTTAAAGCAAAATTTCAATTTAATAAGGGATCAACTAACAACGCCTCCAAATTCTATGGTGGTCAGAATATGGCTGGCAAACTCCTGGGAAATTACTTAAAATTTAAACATAACAAGTTTGATATTGATGCAATTTTTGACCAACAGAACACATTACATACCAAAGACCCAGAGATCCTAAATTAATTTCTTCTTTTCTATAAATCATTATTCTCTCCTCAGACTACACCTTCAGATGCCGACATTATGCATTTCTCTCCGGCATTCATAAATCCTTTAATACTCAAATAGGTTTTACCCCTCTAGAGGCTAAATTTTCACAACAAGAACTACTTTGTGCTCTACAATCACTCAAGAAGGACAAAGCTCCAGGTCCTGATGGATTTACAGTAAAAAATGTGTATTCACTTTGCTCCTATCCTCCTTCCCAAGTTACTCAACCTTTTAAATATTTTTACAAAATCTGGGAAATCCCCAGGTTCCTTTCTAGATGCACTAATTTGTCTAATTCCCAAGGATGGAAAAGATTTGAAATACTGTAAGAACTATAGGCCCATTTCTCTTGTAAATATTGATTATAAAATCTTTCCCAAAGCCCTTGCTATCCGTCTTGATTCGTTCCTTCGCCAATTATTAGGTGCTGAGCAGTCAGGTCTTCTTAAGGGTTGTCTCCTCTCTGATAATACCTGTTTGTTCTTTGATATTCTATCAAAATCTTCGCACCTACCCTATTCATTAGCCGCAATAGCATTGGACGCCGAGAAGGCATTTGATCGTGTCAATTGGTCATATCTATTTCACACATTGAAATGGTTCGGTTTCGGCCCCAAAATTATTTCTTTAATTTCTATCCTATATTCTAATCCATGTGCTGCTGGTTTTGTAAATGGTGGTACTTCTCCCTTTTTTGAGTTAAAAAGAGGGGTTCGTCGAGGTTGCCCACTTTCTCCATTGCTTTTTAATTTAGCTTTGGAACCTTTTTTGTCCAGGATGCGGCAGAACGTTGACATGAAGGGATTTGAATCCAAGGATATCTAGATTAAGTTAGCAGCCTATGCTGATGATATTTTATTATTTCTTTCCGATCCCCACTCTTCTGTCCCGGCCTTCTTACAAGAAGTGGAACGTTTTGCTTCTGTTTCTGGTTATAAACTTAACCGTGATAAATGTGAAACCTTGCCCTTAACGAAATACACATTTAAAGATTATTTTAGCTCTTCTAACTTTACTTGGAACTCATACCACATAAAATATCTGGGTCTTTACTTTACTCCCTTAATATCGACAACACTATCTCTTTGTATGGAGAAATGTTTACATAAAATCTCTTCTCTAACGACTAAGTGGCATCCGCTATATCTCTCTTGGTGGGGTCGTTTAGACACCATCAAGATGATGCTTACTCCACTAGTTTATTTACTACTTCTAATATCCCTGTCCCCATTTCTTCCAAATTCTTTAAAAAAAATTTACTCTGCTATCTTCTTTCTTGTGGAACAAGAAAACACCTCGCCTGTCCCTATTGCGTTTAACGAAAACTAAAGCAAAAGGCGGTGTTAATTTTCCTGATTTCCCAACATATCACAGATCTTTCCTACTTCGCCAAGCCTCGAGATGGCTTTCCGAATCCTCAGTGGACTGCTCTACGTGCGTAACACTTGAGCATTCCTTTCTTTCCCCTTTCTCTTTTAAAGAATGTATTTCCTTCACACGCAGACAGCCATCTTTATCTACTCCTATTCTCAAGTATACTTGCAAGCTTCTGGGTTTTTGCTCATCCCCGTCTCCTACTGACTTAGATTCCTTTCTTAACTCTTCTATATGGCATAATACTTCTATCTTAATTCACAGGAAGCCCTTTTATTGGAAATCCTGGAGACATAGAGGCCTAATCTGAACACATCAGCTGTTTTCTCGTAATAAGATTTTTTTCTTTTTCTGAAGCTAGTCATCTTTTCCATTTACCCCCCCTCCTTTCACTCCAGATATAACTTAATCTCACAGGCCCTTTCTACTGCACATACTCACACCCAGTTACATCTGACATCTCCTACGGTTAATAATTTATAAATGTTTCTTCTTTCATATCCTAAAGCACCCAGCATATACGCCTATATGCGATCCTCGCAACTCGTCAGACTGAAGACCAAGGTTGAGTTGTCTTGGGAGGAGGATCTTTGAGTCGATTGGCCCGCTTCGTTATGGAAAAAAATATGGTCCAAAATTAGGAAAACTTCTAGAGTGGCCAATGTCACCCAAACATTATTTGTTATTTAGAATAGGCTTTTGCTATACCCAGTCACATTACATAAAAGAAATGTCACAATATCGGACACTTGTTGGTCCTGCTCCTCTCCACTAGCTGATTTAAAACACATGCTTTTTACTTGCCCTCATTTACATAAATTCTGGACATCTGTATGGGATCAGATTAACTCTATATTCAATTCCAATTTCCCTTTTTCTTTTACACATTTATTCTTGGGCAACGTATCCCCTATATGGGAGGATCATACTTCCAATACCAAAATTATAGACGTATTGTTGGCAGTTGCCTTTCCACAGATCACTAAAAATTGGAAGGACTTCTCGAACTTGGTGGTATGCAGTATGTTATCATCACAGATTGGACACAGCCTGTGTTCAGCCCATTCATCTAGCCATGAAGCACTCTTATATGGTCACCTGTTACAACGTTTATTGATTGTAGTGCCAAACGCTCTTTTTCTCTATCCCCTGCTCAACAAGAGGTTGCTCCACCTCCATGATATTCCATATTTTAGCTATCAATATATTATACTATGCTGTTATATTCTGACTGTGCTATGTTGCCACATGGCTGTTATTTGCAATGTACTGTTATATAGATAGACTGACTTTTGTATACCTTTTTATTTTGATCTCAATATGTTTAAATAACACTTTCTACTTTTTTGTTTTCCCTTTTTGTTGGTTTCCTTTCCCCCTCATATTGTACTGCACTGTATCAATTGTTCTCTTAATAAACTTATTTTTTCAAACTTGAAAGAAGGAGAAAACCCTCCTAGAGAGAAGACAACCCTCCGGGATTATGACACTAGCCCAGAAGAGAAGGATAAAAATGAAACGCAAAAACAATAACCAATTGAAGGTCAAACTAGAGTCTCAATAGAAGCGCAGTGGTAAAAGCAGATACGCACGCCCTGTGGAAGTAGTTCAGCATAAACATACTTGCAATATATACCTGTATATATGTCAAAACACACACATAAATACACGCCTACACACGTCTATCAGAATACACTAAAAGTATTATCATCCCCACTGGGGAAGCAGCAAACCCCTGGCCCCCCCCGCCCCCCCAGCAAACAGGGAGACTGACCAGTGTAATAACAAGGAAATACCATAGAATGGCTCACATATAAATAATATAAATAAATAAAAAGAGCTTTCCCCAATGAAACCTACCACAAAAGTACTATAGAAGCAGAGTTACGAATCTGCTCCACCCTGACTAGCTCTAACCCTTCGCAAAGTCCTCATGAGCATCTAATAGACAGGTACCATCAAAAGGCATATCAATCAAGGTGGCCTGAACAGCCTTTGAAAACCCTGAGGTGCGCAACCAGGCACACAGACGTTGTGCTACTGAAGAGGCCATAGCCCAACCTACAAAGTCAGTAGTGTCCATACCACAGCAGATAATCAGCATAGTTGCTCGTTGCCCACCCTATACCGGCAGGACAAGAGTGATTCGGGTCTCTTCAGGAAGGAAGGGCAGCAAGCACTCCGAGTCCCATAATGCATGGGAGAAGCATCCAAGGACACAAGAAGTAATGAGAGATCGTAGTGTTGAACTGGTGGAGGTGAAAATATGTCTGCCACAGGTATCTAATTTCCTGGCCTCTCTTTCTGGGGGGACAGCAGGGAACGTCTCAATATTTTGGGTGGTCAAGGCAGCCTGAACCACAAAACTATGATGAGTTGGATGCCTAAGGAGACATGTTGGATCTCCAGGGGCCGGTCGGTATCTGTGAGAAACAGAACGATCCACAGGGGTCCCTGTTTCAGGCTTAGCCTAAGCACCAACAGAACATCAAAAAAAGCCTCACTATATAGATGCACTGGCTCTACCCCTGATTGGCCTTGATACAGAACGCCAATTAATGGTTTCAGCGCCATTTCCACAGAGGGGAGTGTCACTCCCAAAGTGGTCAAAACTCGCTTGAGCATATTCGTTAGGGAGAAGCTCTCCTAAGTCAATCAACCAGCTAGACTCTATAGGAGGTTGAGAAATGGGATGGAAAAACTCCAAACCCTCTCCATTACCTCCATCCCCAAGACATGTAAGCCAGGTGGGGAGACTTCAGAAACAGACAGCTCTATCAATGCCACATCCCACACCGCATCTGACTGGCCCCGAGGAGGAGACGTCTCAGTGTCAGAGTGGGAAAGAGGTGGAGCACCATCACCAAAGTCAGCAGGCCAGTCCCAGACATTGAAGGTGGTAACCCTGAAGGGCGGTGCACCGAAGTCGAAGCGGATTTAGAATCTGTCAATCGGACTGATGCAGAGGGCAAACCCGCCAGCGTGGACACAATCACAGCTTCATGCTTGTACCTCCTTAGGGCCACAGGGAGCTCCAGGAGAAGGGGAGGACCCAAAGAAGTTATGGAGAGAATTATAATATTCTCTCATCTGGGTCAGAGACACCCCGGCTGCAGGGTAAGCTGGAAGGTGCGGTCTAGACTCATGCACCAAGTCTTCAACTGAAGACTGGTAGCAGTCCTCATGTAGCGAAGTCGGTTGCCGCCACGATTTCGACCGCCGGCATAGAGACTTGCCTTTAAATATTGAAGGAGAGTGATGCCCATGGGACCGGCTCCTAGATCAGACACTCGTTCGATCCTTGGAGCGCACAGGGGACCGAGGCTCACATGATGTCTTGGAAGACTACGACAACCGTGCCACTAGAAGCTTCATCCAACGTTTCTTCAGCGCCTTTGGTCGAAGTTGTTGACATGAGTCACACTCCTCGGAGTCTTGGTGCTCTCCCAGCACGACATGCAAATAGAGTGAGGGTCCACGGCCGACATTTGTCGTCCACGGGACTCACAAGGTTTGAACCCTGAGGACATATGAAAGACACAGTATTCAGTTTGACAAAATTGTTGATAGGCCCAAAAATGGCCTGAGGTACTGCTGATCGGATCTGCATTCTAAGAGTGGAAAAGAAGAAAGTGACGTCACTTCATCAGGGCAGGGCTTATATGGACTTAGTCGACGTTACATACGGAGAACGACTTTGCTACGGAGTTGCTTGATGTCCTCCAGTGACGGCCAGAGGTAACGCTGTACAAAAATGTCCGGATCCAGTCTGGCACCTGGGGATAATTCTAAAATAAGGAATCTGCGGCTAGATGTCTCTATTAGATATCTTGGCTAATGCAGCTGAGGTCAAGGAACCATTCTCAGATTCATCCTCAACACCTTTTTTCGAGTCCTCGCTCACCACAATCCTAAATTAATTGGCTGAGATTAAAGGCTCCATTGCACAGATGTCCTTAGCAGTTTCTGCAAAAAAATTCAGAAGTACAGTCCTTATGAAGAGACATCAGCTACTTTCAGGCCAGACTGACAAATGTCGAGGGGTGGCAGATGGATGTGGAATCACACCTAGATGCCATTCAGGACTGAGGTAATAATACCTGGTATCTCCAGCAGAAAGTCGTCAATTCAGAAGACCGCAGCCCCCGCAACAAAATCAGGATTATTGGCCTCCCGGACCGCATTGAGAATGATATGCCCCACCGCTTGGGTTTTTTGATTCCTGATCTTCTGAACCTTACATTCGACCCCACACTGGAATACCACATGGCTCACAGGGTTTGCTCCAATCAAATGCCAGACGACCATCATCCACATTATTTCTTGGCATGTTGTGCACAGCATCAGCATGCTAAACAGATGCTCCAGGAAGCCAAAAAACATGGCCCCCCATCAGCCTGAGAACACTCAAATTCTGTTTGTAGCACATTGTTCTGCATATACCAATGCCAAACAGAAACAGATCTTGGCTCTCCGCCCTTGACATAAAAAGGACATTAAATATGGATTACTGGAACCTGCCACCATCTTCATCACTTTTCAGGGCATACCATCCGAATAGCATGAACCAAAAGATCTGGAGTCTTTTTTGGATGCCTTAGCTCACAGGAGCACGGAGGCTGCTTCCTCTGTGGCTCCCTCAACCCCGCCCCAACAGGACACAACCCAAGGGGATGCCTCCACTTCTTCAGATGAACCTTAAAAGTTGGGACTCAGTCACACAGAAATGGTCGTAAATTGCCCGGCCGCGATCCGGAATGTCTTTCCACCCAACAGATAAATTGAGGTCACCCCTTAAGACTTGATGGGACCCCGATGGTGGTGCTTGCTCTATAATGTGTATTAGAGCCTTGAGTCTTCTTTGGGTAATTGGGCAACCTTTTACGCCCTTTTGTTCTTCTTATTTCAAGATTAATACCGTGAGGGTTAGATGTTGCAGATCATCTGGTATATTGTTACTAATTTATTGCTGATGTTCTTTTTCATAGTTAGGGGGTGACAGAGGTAGTATTGATAAGGTGAATTAGATTGCAGTCCTTCGGTCCTGTGGTGGTCCGCTCTCACTCTTGCTTTCCTGGGCTATCTCCCCTCCCTGCTGTTTCCCCTTTCAGTACATTATTACCTGTCTTACAGACCATAATGAGTTTCCCTCTTCGTCGAGTAGCCCCACTCCTCTTGGTACCGGTACCTCCTCTTGCATCCAGTTTACAGGCTCCATTTTGGATCCTCCAGGGTCCTTTAAGGTCCCATGACCTATTCCCGCTCTAGACGAAGGCTTCTCCACTTCTACTGGACGTTTCTAGTAGTTATTTCTCTCCAACCGCCTCTATCCTTTCCTAAACCCCCATTCTGAGGCACTCCAGTAGCTCAACCTATCTTAGCATTCTGCTCTTGGGGAGCTTCTTGCCTGCTGGTTGATTTCCCTATAGGAACTTCGGATCGCAACACAACAGCATATATCGGTCACATGGCGTATCCCCTGCAGCAAAGACCTTTGAAAGTATTGTTCCTCAACGTACATGAATTGACACATTTCATCAAACAAAAGAACATTTTCATCTTTTTGGGCCAACACAAATCTGACATTGCACTCCAAGATATCCACCTGAACCCGGCAGAGAGCAATAAGCTATGGAGGGACTTGGTGGGCTGGATCCTCCATGCTAGCATCTCATCCACATCATGGGGTCGGGCTGAGGCGTGTGGTCCATGTAGGAAACGGCGAATTGCAATACTTCTCCACAACCATCTCGTACAGAATCCTCCAAACTTGGTCAGACCTCAATGGTAGCCATGTGTTTTTTAAGCTCTCTAAACAGGGGACTAAATGTGGGCTAGGTGTACAGCCCGCAGACATCTAATTCTGAGTTTCTTTCTAAGATAGGTAGGTAACTGACATCATATGGCACTTCTAGAGTCATCACTGGAGGGAAATGGAAAGTAACACTTGTCCCTTTCTTGGACATATCAGGAAGGCCGGACACACACCATGATGGGGAAAGACATGCCCTACGAGACATAATGCAGGATCAGGCCCACTGTGACCTATGGAGACTTGCACCCATGAGCTAGAGACTTTACTTTCGCGGCTTGCTCCCAAAATATTTGGACTCACACTGACTACTTCCATTGTACCCCTTTAGTAAACCAACATTTAACAGATGCAAATATAACCCCCTGTGGGATCTCTGATGATGACCTTGTAAAGCTGCACTTACACCTGGGACTGTATACATCCCGCGACAACATTGGTGCCTTAATACATCCCATATAAGTGCCCGTGGTGAAACGTTACCGCGCAGAAAAAGTAGAAAATATTTGGAGGATAATAAGGGCTTGGTGTCGATGGCGCAGACGTTGTGGCTGGGTGCAGCGAAGACTGTGCTTCACGGAATGCTGATGAGGAATTCACCGCTGACCAAACAGAGGCTTTCAGACTCTAGACAGCAGCTGAAAGCACGGATCGGGTCCCTCACTACTGTCTACTCTTCATTTCTGGAGCCATCCCTTCTCCAGGACCGTCTACTGGCTAAATACCAGTTGAACACACTGTACTGCAGAGTAACGCCTCTTCCGCAGGTGAAAAAGCAGGTAAGCTGTTGGCTTACCAACTCAGCCAGCAAGATTCTTCTAGGATGAGCCCTACCATCCAAGACCTGGAGGCTAGCCTCGTCACCCATTCGGTGACAATAGTGGCAGAAATATGAACGCCTATACATGGCTGGAACGCCCCCAGTCCCTTTCTGGGCAGCTCTGCCTGGTAGCTGCTGCCCCTTGCAGGCTCACTGACCCTCGCTGGTTGGTGGTTCGAGGCCCTCCTCCTTTTTGCTGTTTTTCACTTTTTTCCTCTCTTTGAGCCATGCCCCTGCTCGACTCCACGCCCCACCAGTCTGCGCCTCATCCCCTGTGGTCAAGTGGGAAGCCTGGTAGCTGCTGGCCCTTGCAGGCTCACTGACCATCGCTGGTTGGAGATTCGGGGGACTCCTCCACCCGCAGGCTCCGGCCTGCGCCTTATCGCTGGTGGTCTAGTGGGGAGCATCTTTGCTCGGCTGCTGGTCTGCTTTCTGTCCTTTTGCTTTCTGCTGCTTTGCACTCTTTTTATGCTTTTTTCTTTGTTCGCCCTTTTTGCGGTTTTTCACTTTTTTCTCTCTCTTTGCGCCGCCCTATGCTGCTGCACGACCACCGTGGCCAGGCCCCCCCCTCCTAGTACCGTGTTTACCGCTTCCCACATCCCAGCCCTCCCCCTCACACTACTTATTGGCCGCCGCACCGAAGGCACACCAATGGCAAGCTCGTCTGCGCTCAGCGCCAAAGACCCCGATTTTGGGTATTTCGGGTATGCTCTTCATCAGGCCGGCCCAGCAATGCCAGATAGGCCCCGCGAGAGGGCTCTTGGCAGCAGATCTTTTGTAGAGAAGAGGCAAGTGTCATGGGTGACCTCTTCTACTCCCGAAATCGGTAGTGAGGAGTTACTACTTTGAAACTGTGTACTCTGTTAATCATTAGTACTAGCAAGTTTACACAATGCCCGTCTTAATGCAGATTCCTGGTGTTGGAGATGTGGCTTAACAGACTGTGATATAGTCCATACTTTATGGGAATGTGACCGGCTGAGAGCCTTCTGGTCATAGGTTTGGGACCATATGAGGAGAGATCCTGGGGTAGACAAGCCTTTGACCGCCCAGCAAGTACTCTTGCATGATACTTATGACCTTCCCTCTGCGACGCAACATGTTTAAAAATGGCTCCCCACTGCCCGGGGGTGGTTACATTAGCAATTCTGCAACTCTGGAAATGGACTCTAATTCTCACACTACAGACCTGGTTGGACAACATGTACGACATGGCATGCTTTGAGCACCTTATTTACAAGCTAAATGACAAATTGCAGATATTTGAAGAGGTCTGGGGCTCTTTTCCTAAAGATTGTAGGGCCAAACACACCCATGTATCTAAGGTGTCTACTGTGTACCTCGTCCTGCTTCATGTAGACCCCCATGTTCTGGTCCCAGGCCCCTTCCTACTGAGGTTCACCAGACTTTGATCCCTATTGTTGTTGGCTTTCATTAATGGGGGTTCCTTGGTTTTAATCCTGTAGGGACAGGTCATTGTGACTTGGCCTGGAAGGTGCGGGGGGACAGAAGGCCATCCTATTTTATTTTCTCCAGTGTGGGCATTACCCTCCCCTTCTTCCCTCCCCAAATAGCGGGAGTGTGTTTCCTTTTTCCTTCCCCTCTTGATGGTTGTATTCTTTTTTTTTTTGTTTTCACTGTTTAAGTTGTTAAGTAGTATTTGTTACCTACTTTCCCATTTCCTATGTCTGTTCTTGGAGATTTAAACTCAACTGTTCTTGGTATTTCTCCATCTATCATCTGGCACCAACAGGAGGTCCTGAAACCAACCAGACACAAGACCTGCAGAACTAAAATCAGAGTAAAAATCTTTGCATCATGTCTGGACTGTTCGCAATTTTTTGAGGAGGGGAGTTTTGGGGGAAAGGGTATTGGGGAGGGAGAGGGTGCGATTCATGCGTGCCATATCCAGGATGGGCCCTTGTGACAGTCAATCTCCAAGCTGGAGAGAGGTAGGACTTTTGGAAAGTGGTGCTTAAGACCAAGTCACGGAGGGGAGCCTTCATCTGCTGAAGGTGTTCTTTGACCAGTGCTGGGGAGGATGCTTTAAGTGCCCAGTCGTTTAAGTATGACCATCACAGTGAAGTCACTACAGCCACCAGGCTTGTAAAAACGCATGGAGCAACTGTCAAGCCAAATACTAGAACTATGGAGTCCAACAGGACACCTCATGTAGCATCTGACAGAAGTGCGAGATGGAAATAAGAATCCTGGAGATCCAGGGCATCAACCAAATCCCAGCATTCAGGAGCAAAATCAACTGGCTCAGGGACAGCATCTTGAACTTGTCCTGCTGAATGAACAAGGTCCAAAGTAAGAAGGTAGCCAGCCAGGATGAGATGTACACCTCTCTGCTGCTTGGCGAGGGAAGGAAGTAGAACCCTGTGCACTTTTCTTTCACAGCCACCCCTTCCGTGACACCTTTACTGAATAAGGCAAGGACGTCTACCACCAATATTACAGTAGGTGGAGTGGAGGGAATTAAGGGTAGGGCATAGCCCTTGCAAGTTAGCTGAATGAGACCGCAATTAACCAAAAAACTGCGAAACCTCTACCCCCCCACAGACACAGGAAGGTGATGTGTGATGGGGGAGTGAGGTTTTGAGGTGCCAGAGGATGGTGCAAACTGGATCAGATACTGGTATCCTCTATCTCTGCCCCAACCTAAAAGAGGGTGATATAGCTACAAGGGTTCTCCCTTGTACCATGTACCCCCTTTGTTCCTTGCACTTTGTGTTGCACCTTCATTTGCATTGTCTTATCCCCCTCTGCTCCGTATTGCTCTGCCTCAGCTATTTTGTGTGGAGGGAAACTTGCACTGATGATGGCCATTTGGTACCTCTGCATCGGTTATGCGAGTGCAAGAGATGTATAGACTGCTGATATCCATGTGCTACCAGTTGAGTGTGTGTGTTTATATGTGCGCATACAGAGGAGAAAGTTGGGGGGGGGGTAGTGTTAGCTTTGGCACAATAAACCATTATTACATCCAATAAGTGAACTTCTATCGGAATAAAACCATCAACCAAGTGAAAGTTTACTCTCCTCATCCCCCAAACAAATATGATTTCCAGTATCTACACACTTCTACCACAATACTGATAACATAATACACTATGGTTACACACACAGTTATAATTCTGAACATAATAGACAGACACAACGGGTTTTTATCCCAGCGTTTGCTCAACAAATACGACTTTAATTTAAAACACACATTTTATTTTTGGTTCATTTTGAAAAGCAGCACAAAGGCCTCCAGGCACTGCAGTGCATTTGCAGCGGGTGCTGGCTGGAGGCTTCACCCACATGGAAACGCATCCCGACATGGGTGCCTCATATTACACAGTCTAGTGATTACCCAAGTAGGATGCTCAATTGACGTCCACCGGATCATGTTGGCATTCCTGCCTGTTCCAAGAGTTGGCGCAGTCAAGGACACAAAGCACTATAGCTTAATTAAAATATATATTTATTAAATGTGCAGACAGTGGAACTCAGTTGCTTGGTTTTCCATTGAACGAAAGGTGATCCACCACTTTTTTTTAATCGAAATGTTGCTGAGCGGGGTATTCTGGTAAGTGCTTCGGATCGAAATGCACCCTCCTAAGAGTCGGACTAGCACTTCTTCAAACCTGCACTTCCATTTCAATCTCAGACACCCAAGACAACACTAGAAAAATCAGATATATGTGCAACATATCACTCGAGCAGATGGAACTCCCCCAAACTATTAAGGTTTAGTACCGGGGAAAGACAGCAGTCCTGAAAGTGCCATGTAGATAGAATGAAGTAGGGTTCTTTTCAGACAAAAAAAATTTCCCTTATGACGCGAAAATAACATTCTTGGCACTTTTCCATTCTTCTCCTGATGATGTGCTCGGCCACAGTGTGCACGGTACAGCATCGCGGGTTAAGTGCAGCTCGTTGATTGGCCAACCTTCTAATGACTTCGTTTCAATCCCATCAGGCAAACCACTAAAAGCTTAAAAGGCCTCAGCACCGGAGACGTGTGGGAGAGGTGCCATGCATTATTCACGGCCAAAGCATTGGAAATAAATTGCTCACGTTCACCGGGGTGGGGGTGAAGGGGTCTGACAAAACGGATGAAAGGCTTTGTCCAAACAGTGCAGCTGACACAGTGTGACGGATTACGAGCGCAGGCGGCGGAGGAAGGCCTTGGGGTGGATGTTCACGTGGAAAAATCCTTCAAGAACGGTCATCATTCTGCAAAAGAGAAAAAAACAGGCGCATTTAAAATACTCACAATGAACACAAAGTTCGCATCAAACCCGAACCATCATGCGCAGTTGAGCTGCGAGAAGGCATCTCGCTTCTAAGAGCTACAGCATATCCAGTGCTTTAAATGGGCCGGTACTCACAGGTACTGAGTACCGGCACTTCTTATTTTTATCACTCCGAATCTCACCGGTGCTCATGAAAGGGTAAGCGCATTGGCCTCTAGTGGTGGTAACGTGTCTCTGACAGCCAAAGCACTTCTGTAGCCCTGAGCTGAGCCCCGCTGAACTATGTAGTAGGGGATCATTTGCGTGAAATCCGGGTGTTCGCCATCATGCAGTGTTGCAAGGAATCGAAGCAGCCCAGTGACAGCACAGTGAAGAAAGCCATGGGTCGTAAGGAGGTTAAAATGGTTTTAATGCCACTCGATTCTTTTGTGTGGGTGTCTGCTTATGTTTGCCTGCTTGCATGTGCTTGTTTTTGTGTGAGAGAAAAGCGAGAGAAACATTACAAAACAAAGAAAAGTTAAAATATCAGTGTTTAGCTTTAGTTTTGTATAACGAGTTAAACTGTTTTCTTTATAGAATCGCATTTCTTGTGTGTTTTTTGGTACGTGGTGCAACTCGTATAGAATTCAATAAGCATCGGCATGTCTTGCCTTTAGCCCCGCCCCTTGACCCGCCCACTCGCCACATTTGAATGAGTACCTGCACTATTTTCCCACTTAAAAGCACTGAGCATATCAGGTGGCTGAAGTAGGTCTACTCTACACAAAGTAGCAGCCGAGGCTGGACTGTGAGTCAGAAGGCCCACTCCAGTGAAGTTCAATGCCAACACATATACCACCAGCCAGGGCTTTAAGTGGGATGAAAAAACTGGGGGGGGGGGGGGTCTCTCAAAGGGGCGTGGTCAATGTAATTAAGGGCGCGGCTTAAAAACACAAACTAAAAATCTGTGTATAGCACAGTGTGCCTCCCGACTTGTATTTTGCTGTTTGTCATTGCATCCAGATATATGATATAACAAGTCACATCATACCTACAAGTCAGGACTATTGGCTTTGTCAATGGTCGCTAGTTGCATAAGATAAATAAGCAGCAACTATGGCTTGTATACAATATTGAAAAAAAACTTCCACTTAAAGCCCTGGTGACACCACGACAATGTTGCTGCTCCTGAGTTTCAAAAAGAGAAGGGAAATTCAGAGAGAAACCGACTCTTAAGGACTTCCCGTCCTCCACAATGCTCACCACGCGCACATCGATGTGCCTGCTGTCACTGCAGTTCAGGAAAAACAAGCATTTACAATGCAATGGTCTCGGCATTGTTAAAGTTAGAGCTATTGGCATTGCTCATGACATTATTTTTGTTTATGTTTTTAAAACATTTAAAGAAACGGCATTGTTATTTACAATGTCAATAGCTTAATCACTCTCAAATGCGAGACCTATTGCATTTGCACCCACACACACAAAGCCACCCACACACACAGAGCCACCCACAGAGAGCAACCCACACACAAATAGAGCCACCCACAGAGCCACCTACACACACACACACACGCAGTAGCCCACTGACCTATTTACATTATGTGCACTTTGTGATTTGCATGGTACATGTTCTTTGCTGCAGGCACATTAACCTTTTGTGCTACCTTTCCAGGAGTCAAAACTTCCACTAGACAAAACTCCGATCTCTCTCTAGGAAGAACATTAAACACCAGAGTCATCATGACATTTTTATTGTTGCCGAAAATTGCTGGTGGCCAGGAAGGGGGCAGCAAGCGCTTGTAAAACCTTAATTTACTTGGAAACATAATGTCTCCACCCAAAGTCAGCGCCCGGTCTCACCGGTTGCACTGCCCTAGAGCTGGCCATTCTCAAGGGTCCTGTGACCTAAGTGACAGAGTCACTGTTGTTCTTGGCTGTGCTGCTTCATAGGCCTGCTAGCAAGACTGGAGGTGAACTTCAGTATGGATTGTGGTGGACAAACCTTGAAGGTTAACCCAGACTTGCAGGTGCTAGGGTCTACCTGCTGGTGCTTAGACACCAGCGCTTCTAAGGTCTTGCGAAGCCTTCTAAGGTCTAGAATGGGATCGTGCTCTCTCAGGAAAGTGGTCAGGTGGACTGGTTATTAAGGCTTAACCTGGTTCCCCAGTTCCAAATTCAGCAGCTCTGGCCATAGTGCCACATCGTCTCCAGCCAATGGAGAAGAGGGTCGGGTTCAAGCCCCTCTTCTGAAAAACACTAAATCTCAAGAGCGAGACTGCGCAAGCGCAGCCTTCGCAGCCGAGACCTAAAAAACAGTTTGCTGCGACACCCAATCAGCTTGACCCTCCACCACAACACACACAGGCCCGAGGGTATTTGTGAGTCCTGCTCCACAGCCCCTGGCAAGAGTGGTTTTGCAGGCAGCGATTAGTTTGGAAAAAAAAATATTTTCGGACACACTCTGATATGGGAAAGCCGGAAAGGGGGGGGGGGGGGGGGGGGGGGAGGGAAGAGAGAGCAAGGACCTGGGCAGAGCAGGGGAACGGGGCAGGAGTAGGGAATGGACAGTAGGCACGAGAGGGCATAGAAAGGAAGGTGGGGGCAGGGGGAGAGTGGAGCTGCAGGAAACTGCTTTTGCTGCCGCTAACTTGACCCGAAGGGTTTGGAGCGCTTAGTTACATTACACAAGGACTCATTCCTACACATTCTGAAAATCATCACGTTCACTTTGAAATGTTAAATATTTTGCAAATGCTTGTTTTAGGAAGTCAGTGGGCGTCTTGCCCTTGGGCCTTATTGCATTTTTGTCCTTTTAACTTTGGGATGCGCAGACCCTGCTCGCTTCTGTTAGCCCCCTATCGACACCATTAGGACTCTTTCGAGCACCAAGGGGCAGTCTGTGGCGTTGTGTGCAGAAACTATTAGTCAAAAAGCCCAAATGTGGTTTGTGAAAGTTTTTATCCCCAGCCGTTTGCACAAAGTGTGTTTGCGTTGTGTGTGCACTGGCATTTTGCTTAAGCAGCTGGCAGTAATATTTTAGGCATCCCCTCTGTAGGCACAACTTTTTCAGCAACAGTTAAACTAATCTCCGAGTGTATCCAAACAGTCTATGTGTGGTCTCTTTGTGTAGTGCTTCCTGCTGCCCAGGGACCACTGGAGAGGGGGGGGTGGAGAAAAATCGAACGAGGGCATGGCAGGGGGGTGGGGGCATCATGATATTACGGGATTCCGTGTCTGTTAGCTTTTTATTTTGCTTCTCAGTGTAATGTCGTTAACTATGCCTGAAGAATTAAGTTGCTGAGAAAAGGTAAGGACGAAATAGGTTGTAAAGTGTTTATATATTTCCAGGAACATAGTGAAAAAGCAGCGCACAAAGAGAACGGAGGGCTTTGCCGGCACACAGAACGTGTGGGAGCGGGGGCACAGGCACCCATGTGCGATGCGTTGAAAGGGTCCCCCGAAGCACTCTGATTCAACAGGTAAATAAAATGCTGAAACTGCGAAGCGCTCGTCTTTTAGGATTTCACAGGGGAGCAAATAAAAAGTAGAGGAAAGAGTGAGAACCTCGTCTTGAAGTCACGGTTTTCAGTAAGAGAAGAACTGCTAGACAGAAAGAGAGGGAGGAATGAAAGAGGGGGGGGGGGGTTCAGCTGAAGCGGCAGAGCAGAAGTGGACACTGTATTTTACTTCTCTGGGCAAGAAGGAAAAGGCAGAGTCCTGTTACTTCTCTGCTGCCCGTCCTCGAACGCCATGAAACGCCGAGCTTGAGGGGTGAGGAGGAGGGGAAAGAGTGGGGGGTGGGGGCAGCTGAAGCGGCAGAGCAGAAGCGGACACTGAATTTTTCTTCTCTAAGAAGGAAAAGACAGAGTCCTGTTACTTCTCTGCCGCCCGTGAACCATGTGAAATGCAAGCAGGAACCACATTGTTACCTTAACGCTTTTACTCACTATTCAGAAATCAGTGAGTGCTTTTACCTGAAAGGGGCCTTGAAACGCCGAGCCAGGAAACGCCGGACTTGAAACGCCGATCCAGGAAACGCGGAGCAGCAAGGAAGAGGCGACCCCACGTCCCGCAAAGACCGCGCATAAAATGGCCGAACCTTCTGATGTAAAAAAAAAAAAAAAAAAAAAAAAACACGCCCACCACGTGTAAAAGAGGCAGGGAGTACGAAACGAGAAAGAAGCGAAAAAACACGCCCCCGAATCCGAAAAAGACGGGGCTTGTTTGGAGAAACAAATCTCTTCTCCAATGGCTGACCAGCATTTAAGAGGCCAGCCAATGGAGAAGAGGGAAGAAGAGGGGCGGGTTCAAGCCCCACTTCTGAAAGTCATTAAATCTCTCGAGCGAGACTGCGCAAGCGCAGCCTCCGCTAGCCGAGACCTAAAAAACGACCGCCTGTGCCAGGGCCCAAAACTGAGCCCGATAAGAGACTAGTTTCGATGCCGCATTAAAAAAACACTGCAGGTGCTCAGACTAGGTGAGACCCGGCCCACTTAAAGCCCTGCCACCAGCTCCGAGCACTGTGTAAGGAGGCCCGTGATGGTCGGGGGCTCTTTGAGGTGGTGGGAGTAAACGAAAGGGAGGACGATTCCTGGCAGGGGTGCAGCATTACATGCCCACCTCGTGTGTTCGCATGGGGTCGGGCTGAAATGCACCCATTCTCGAACGGCCTTTACCAGCATGGTTTTCCAGGTGCCGGAACAACACAGCCAGTAAGAATTGTGCACAGCGCAATTCCACACAGGACGTCCGCTCCGCACAGCTTTAATCAGGGTCCTAGAGGTCGAGAGAGCTGAATACATTCTTACTATATAAGAAACTGCCGTCAATGGGGCAGAGGGTTATTTCAGCCAATACAGCTCTAAGCACGTGCTGTATACAAAGAGAACACCAAGGAAGAGTGGCAAGCACATCCGGGGAGAGGATGTGGTTCGTCGGCTTAAACTGCTGACTTTGGTGCAGGAAACCAGGGTTCGAGCCTCGGGGTTGCGTCCACATCCTGTGATTCTGGGCAAATCACGTAATCTCCCCGTGCCTGAATATGTAATGTACATACGGGGCTCATGTACAGCGTTCCAATACCTTCTGGCCAAGTTCGCGCTATATAAAAGAAGCAAAAAAAAAAAAAAAAAAAAAAAATTCTTTGACAACTTACAGGAGTAGAAACCGAAGATGGAGCAACAAACCACTCTGCCTGCTTGGAACACAGCACTTTCTAAGCTAAATTATACCTAAATACCACATTCTCTCAGAGAAGTGAAATGTGACGTAGATGAAAGAAGGTGACTGGTCAGGGCTTTAAGGGGGCTGGGTCCTGCCGGCGCTCAGCACCGGCAGTTTTTAAAAGCAGGTGCCAAGAGGAGTCCCTACCACGCTCTTCATTTTTACCCTCGGGTGACAAAATAAAAACCTTCTGCAAACCGCCACTGCCTCTGATGTCTCTTCAAAGAGACTCGTTTTTCAGTTTTATATAGCGCAAACTTGCCGGTTCTACATGAGCACCAGTTACATTACACAAGGGCATATTCATTTTTTGAATCACAGGACATCAGGCTCGAACCGGTTTTCGCAGCTCGAAGGTCGGCTGCTCTAGCCTCAAGCCACAACCTCACCCTCAAGAGCGAGTGGCATTTTCAATATTATATTCAACGAAGTAATAGTTGCTGTTTATTTATCTTATGCCACTGTCCTGGCTTATTGTAGGTGCAATGTTACTTGTTGTGATATTTCTCTAATAAATGGACAGAAGCAGCAAAATACCAGTAGGGCAGCACACTATGCTAAGCACAGATTGTTTTACCTTAAGTGTTTAAAGCCACACCCTTACAGTGGCCATGCCCCAATGAGAGACCCGCAGTTTGTTCATCCCACTTAAAGCCCTGTGACTGGTCATGGTCATCGTTTAAGGGGGTATCTCAGCTACCTATATAGCCTCCCTCCTCTCACCCCCGCACTCCAAAAGTTTAAAGCGGGGCTCCATTTAGGTTTGAGCAATTCAAGGTGGCGGTTGTGGTGGGGTGACTGCTGAACACGCCACCAAAAGACCGTGAAGGTGTGTGCGGAAGAATACCTAAAATGGCCCTGGTCAGCAGAGAGGAGTTTGGTTAAGGCCCATCTTGAAGGAGAGAGGCAGTAATGGAGGCAGCAGTGAACGCCTGTTACCAGTTGCAACCAGCGGTCTGCAGTGGGACAAATCCTGCAAGTGGTGTGTCAATATATGTGTCCAGAGAGGACCCAGAAGAGTAGAGTTGGAGGGAAGGGGTGGTAAACTGGTGAAATATTGGGTTTTATTTACAATGTTGATATCTGATGCTACAATATGGTTTTGGATATTCCTTCATGTAAATTCTCTTGTGTTTTTGTTAACTAGCACGGTTACCGGTGTGATTCATTTAATCATGCTTATGAAGGCCACAAGTTATATAAATTGCTTTTACAGACACTGGAAGAAAACCGTAACAGAATTCATTTCCTGTTGACGTTTGCTAGGGAAGAAACATGGTGGTTGGCAAACGGGAGTGCTTGTAGAGAAGTGCTCTGTGCGGACAGCCGTCGTCACTGTCCTCTTTCCAAGCAAGTAGTCAACGATACATAACAAGAAGGGACAATGCCAACAGTGCAAAGAAGCATCTATTATAAAGTCATGAAGTGAAACGAGATGACTAAACTGACCGGTTGCGAGATTGTGTTTTGGGATCCAACCAGGGGAACTAGCTGTGAAAGCAAACACTCCACAGGTCTTAGGTCAGCTATTCTTAAAGGTCGTCATGAATTGTACAAGACTGACACGTTGAAAGCTGATCTTTCAGGGAACAAAAACTGCCACCTAAACACACTTCTTTGCTTGGATGAAATCTTCAAAATGATCAAATGAAGTTTCAAGGGCTTCGTTCGAGGCTAACTGTTTTGTATTGTATTGTTTTGCAACATTTATATGGCGCTTATTACTCATATAAATTCCACATGGGTATGTGTGGCAGAACCTAGGAATGTAAGGGAACATCAGTTCAGAGGGAGTAGTAGTTATGAAAAGACTTGACGCCATCTTTTCCAACGAAGAGCTGGCCTCCGTTACTAATATCGTCCCCATCGACTGGTCTGACCATCACCTTATACTGTTCACCATTGCTACCACTGCAAATCTCCCTACTTCCAAAATCAACAGACCTAAGAAATTGACCAGGAATCTAAAATGTATCCCACCTGGTGTCCTTGAGGCTAAACTCCAAGCTCGACTTCTTCTCATTCCCCCCCTCACAAAATGCCAATGAGCTCACTGAACACTTTAACAATAATGTCACCGGTATCCTTGACCATTTGGCCCCGCCTAAACTAAAAAACCAAAGAAACACTCCCTCTAACTCTTGCTTTACTACCGAGCTTAATAACGAAAGACCGTCTCACAGACTGTCCGAAAGAACATGGAGACACCATCCTTCTCCCTCCCATCTTGCACTCCTCAGATGTGCTAGATCCATGTACAAAAAAAACTTATCTTTAAGGAAAAGGCATCCTTCTTCCGCACTCAACTTGATCGTGCCAAAAACAGACCTAGGGAACTCTTCAAAATCATTTGAAACCAAACTTCCACCCGCACCTCCGAATCTGATCGCCTCCTCCGCCAGATGTGAAGAAATTTCCCACTTCTTCTAGGAATAAATAGCTCAAATTGATCAATCCTTCCTTCCCACACAGCTCCCCTCCAACTCCCAATGCAAACCTGTCTTCACCGCCACATCCCCACCACCTGTTGACCCCTTTGCTCTTCCGACCGCTACCCTACCGCTCCCCAGCGACACTCCTCACCTACCTACTTCCCCCACCACCTAACCACTCCTCACACCTATCCCCTACCACATCTCCGGAATCCAACTCCCCTAACTCACAATTAAAGAATAATGCCTCATTGCTCAACTTCCTCCCCATGACTGAGCTATAAGTCCTTAAAATAATTGGTAATCTTAAACCGTCCTCCCACACAAAAGACCCCTTACCCTCTAACCTTATCCCTGCTCATTACCCCCTACTGGACCACAATCATAAACACATTTCTCTCCACTGGCTGTGTCCCCACCTCCCTTTAACTTGGACAACTCTCTCCTATAATCAAGAACCCCAATGCTGACCCCAATGACCTAAATAATCTACGCCCCATCACTAACCTCCCACTTCTCTCAAAAGGCCTTGAAAAATGTGTCCTACTACAACTAGACAAACACATCGAGAACTTCAACCTACTCATTCCCTTTCAATCAGGCTTCAGGAAAGGCTGCAGAACTGAAACAGCAATGCTCGATGTTATCGATGACATCCACCACTCACTCGATAATGGCGAGACTTGCCTTCTTATCCTCCTTGATCTCTCCGCAGCGTTCGATACAGTCAACCATTCAGCCCTCCTTAACGTGCTTCGGACCCGTTTCGGAACGGTCTATAAATGGTTTGTCTCCTACCTACAACACCGAACTCAGCACATCAAAATTCAAAACTGTCTTTCTAACCCCACTCCTGTCTCACTTGGGAGTCCCCCAAGGATCTATTCTCTCTCCCTCCCTCTTTAACCTCTTCATGGAACCCCTCACCCTCATTCATAAACAAGCAGGCATCAACTTCCACCTCTACGCCGATGACACCCAAATCTATTACAAGATTAAAACTCATAATGACATCCTACACCTGAACAACACCCTCACCAAGATCCAAACCTGGTTCCATTCCAATCATCTCAAACTTAGCCCTAATAAAACCGAAATCATTCTCTTCTCCCGCAAAAATAACCCTCTGCCCATTCAATCCTGGATCTCTGACCTTAACGCACTCAACTGCTCACTCACCTTGTCCAACTCCGTCAAATCTCTTGGTATTTCTATCAACAACACCCTAACCCTCAACATCCACATCAAAAACTCTGCTAAAGGAGCCCTCTTCACTCACCGTCACCTCAAGAAAATCAAACCCTTTATACCTACCGATGATTTTAATCTTGTTGTTCAGTCACTTGTTCTTTCACGTATAGATTATGGCAACGCCATCCTCAACGGAATCCCAAAGGTCCACCTGGCTCCAATCAAAGCTATGCTCAAGCTTGCAGCTAGGCTCATCACAGACAGCAAACGTTTCGATCATATATCCCCAGCTCTCAAATCTCTTAAATGGCTCCCTATGTAAAGCAGATCCGCCTACAAAACTACCTGCATTACTCAAAGTCCTCAACCAAATACTCTGCAGTACCTCCCCAAGAAACTCCTCATTGCAGGCACCACACGAACTCTGATAAGCAGCAAGACCCTCCTCCTAATCCCACCACTTCATAAAAAGAAATCCACACAATCACGCTCCTTCTGTGGTAATGCCCCTATCATCTGGAATGCCCTCTCAAAAAACCTGCTCTGTAACCCCTCCTATTCCAGCTTCAAAAAAGACCTCAAAATCCACTTCCTCAATTATTATTGGCGATCCTAACCTGTGACCTGCACTTGATCTCCAATCACCATGTTATATTGGGCCTGTAAAACCTGTCTATTTCCTGAACATCATCTACCCAATTATTTGAAATGTATAGCTTTTGCCCGTTTACCTATTTGATTTGTATATCCTGCATGTTGTCTTCATTATTCCTTATCTACTTGTATGTCATGTTGGCCCAATTATTATTGGGGGTCCTAACCTGTGACCTGCACTTGATCCCCAATCACCATGTTATATTGGTCCAATTATTTGTCCATTTCCTTAACATCATCCACCTAATTACTGGAAGTGTTTATCTCTTGCACCTGTTGATCTGTTTTGATTTGTATACTTTGCATGTTGTTTCATTATCTTTTATCTACGTGTATGCCATGTTTATATTATCTTACTCATGTAAAGCGCTCTGATACTTCTGGGTCTAGCCAGCGCTATATAAAACTTTTAAAATAAAAATAAAATAAAAACTTGATAAAAATGACAAGCTAATACTTAGAAACAACATTAGTGTGTTTGCTAAACATGAAACGTCAACATTCCAAGAGGGGAAAATAAGTACATTTCCAGAAAATCAGAAGTATTTGGAGTTACAGAAAAGACAGTGGTCTCTGCAATATATGAAATGCTGATTTTTGTCAGATAATTCATACTGATCTGACATGTATGTTGAAAATAACGCCACATTTCTTCTCTGCAAGACAAGGGTTACTCGATGCTAAGGTAGCTTTTTCATTAATCACACGGCTGCATGCTCTGATCTATGACAACCTTTTATTGGCAATATCATCAAACTATATTTCTGCCGTTTGAGGCCAGTGTCTGGGACACTGATGCAACTTAAGCAACATGTGTGGTCTTTTAATCTCCAAGGACTCTGCCTGCAGCGCTACCCTGCTCTCTAATGCCCGATATATTGTAATGAGTGTATTTTTCCAGGTACTGCAATTGCCAAGTAGAGTCTTAGTGGAATTATATGATACGATTGATAATCAGCCGTAACAAAGCACTATAGGAAAACAAAAGAAAGCAGGAGGAAGGAAAAAAGGAACAAACATTTTGAAAAACGGTTGCAAATTATTTCAACTTCTAAATACAGACTACATTTATTGAATGTAAAATAGGTCGCCTATTTATTTTTATTCCTGTTCTTTGGTAAATAGTGCTGCAAAATGCAGCCTGGGTCAACTTCTTAGATCTGGCTTGACAGCACAGCTGCCTGCAATAGGTACTGTTACAGATTCCTTAACATATAAAGAGTGGGGGATTTGGCTCCAACCAGAGCAGTATTACTCTCTCAACTAACGTACTTGGCTTTTTGGGCACCATTTCAACTAGCAGGAAGTGCTTCTACTGGAACGCATGAGGGACTATTTTACACCTGAAAAGTAGACTCAATCACCATGCTGTTTGTCATTTTTAATTCCAGTCTCCTATAGGCATTCCATACAGAAAGTAAACCTTTTTCACAACGTTTTCTCTACTCTGTCAAAGTCAATAGGGCTGGCTTTAAAAAGATAAACCGTATCTGTACATGCTACATGTTAACAGCATTTGTGAAGGTCTGTGTTTGCATATGTTGCTGAGACCTACTGGCTTTACCAATGCTTGTTAAAAATGCATCTGGCCCGGACGGCTTGCCTGAACGCCATTAAGTGGGTGTTGGCTTGCTTGGTAAGTCAAGTATTACTGGATGTCTTTTAGTCCATTTCTTTTAAAACTGTGATATAAAAATAAGCATAGGGCTACACTTTCTAAACAGAAATGTTTCGGGGTGCATCGGGTCGGCTTCGTGCAATTCGATTTATTCATGTAACTGAGGGCCTGATCATGCGGTGGCGGTCTTATCGCCATCGGAACCATTTTCACGGCCCGCCACATTAGGATGGTGGGCGGAGGTGCGTGCGGTGGTCAGAAAGACCGACTGTCATGCATCTGACGGGCTCCTTGAGTGTGCGGTGGAGGGGGTTGTAGTCCCTACCATGGTGGCAGTGCTTGCCAGGCACTGCAGTAGGGATTATAATGTCCCTTTCCGCTGTCAGTTTCATGGAGGTTAACATGCCGTGAAAAGTCTGGCATTAAGGGACTTTGGGGGCCTGTAGTGGGCCCCACTTGACCCCTGGCCCCAAGCAGTGGGCACCTATGGTGCCCCCTACATATCCCTGCACCATGTGGCAGGCACCGCATGGTGCCTGACACCTAGTGCAGGAATATGTTCAGTGACCCCTTTTTGTCTTGAGGTGTGTGCTGCAGCCAGCAGCACCCACTGAAATTTGAAATATAGGCATTGCGACCGCCGTGGTGGCGGTCGCATTGTAATGCCTGTGTTGGTACCGCCGACACCCTGTAGGGCGGTCCCATTCTCCGCCCGCCATCATAATCAGCCCCTGAATGCCCATCAGTCGCCAGTGCCTACAACTCACTTCAGTTCAGTTCACTTCAGATAATACAAGACTCTTTTGGTGGCGGGAGGGGTGATGCAACATATTGCCTTCTAAGCTGGCACTCTGAATCCACAGTTATTTTAATCTAAAAAAAATACACAACCCACACAGAAAAGAACCAAAGACCGCTATTACATAAAAAGCTTCGTAAAACATCACTACATTTTTTTCGCCTCCCACTGCATAGTCAGCGAATCATGGAAATAATATGCCTTCATATTCCTTCTGGCTTAAATATGGAAGTTATACAATGAGCTTTACATGAGTTAGTCCCAAATAGACATGACATTGCCTGTAAAGGTGGATCTGAGCTTTAACCTTTCAAAAGTTTTTAATCTCCGAGTCTAGACAAATATAAGCAGTGCAGTGCAGTGCAGAACGCTCATCTAGACAGAAATAATAATATAGCTGCAATGGGGGGGGGCCTAGGTAGTCACTGAGGAGCGACGGCAACTTGCTACATTTTTGAGGAGTGACGCAGAGGCTATACAATGACTGTATCTTAAGAACTTCACACACACATTGAGAGAAAGGAACACTTCCGTTTCTGATCTCTCCAGGCCATATGGGCAAGGGTCAGGCAGAGTGGCAGGGGCATCTCAGGGGACCTTTGGCATTCCCACCGTGTCACAGGACTGGAGGGGCTCTTTCAGCCTTTAGCAACTTTATATTTTGTTAATTCTATCAGCGTTTATCCAGGTTTACTGTGAGCTTTGTGAAAAAAAAGAAACTGCAACTAATGCATTTGCGCATATATTTAATCGGAAATACTTGAGGGCCTAATGGGTTTGGATGCTACAGGTACCCATATGAGATCTCAATACGCTCATATGAAAGAAAACTTGAACATGGTATCTCACACACAATCCTACCTGCAACTGTTTAAGCCCCATTAGAAAACATTCTTTTAACTCGACTAGCAGTCGGTCGGTCGGTGCAGAAGCTATTGGCTTGGCAGGCAGCGCCACCATTAAGAAAGGACTTATCTCCGTTTCTACCCATATTTCAAACTAAATACAGGTACGGAAGAAAATGGTTTTCTGTCTGTGTTTATGGACATGATTCGGCAGCAAGGAAACCTGGGAGCCTTAATTATAATATATCATACTATTAACTGCATCGATTCTACACAGCAGACATTTCTGGGAAATAGTAAAGCCAATTAGCGCACACTCCACCATCAATCGTGCCTAGTAACCAAGATCTAGATGGGTACACAAACCTACAGTTCCAGTTAACCTGCATCTCTTCAGGTTTAGGACTAAATTCTGAATTCCTCCTAGAACCCCCTCAATGCATATTATCCTGTAACTTCGACTACTGTGACTTCACTTTAGCCTTCTTAGGGTTTATTAGGGATGAGCTAATATTCCAGGGCACTTTTCAGCTCTGTGACCAACTAATCAAATGCGACAGACTCCAGTGCTTCCATGTCAATGCAATATGTCGCTTCGGTAAAAAGGACACTGGTCATGCAAACCGCTTACTGCAGTGAGTGAGGCAGACTAAACAAGTTACTCCCTCCAACAACTTACACTCACCAGTGGCATCTTTCAGAAAATCACATATGCTTGAGTCATTCCCAGCCTTCAAGTGGAATTCTAACCGGACTTGATCTTAGCATACCTGAAAGCTTTTTAAAAACATGTTGCACGTTCACCTTAATGAAAAACACCCAAACGGGATTCAATGCGTTGAAATTGCTTTCACCTCCACTGTACAGAGTTCACCACAGCTCAGATTTCAAAGACCAAGAGTGAAATATTAACAAGCAGGTGAGTTTGACAGCGGGGAAAATACACGAGAATACATTAAAAAAAATTCCAATGCTAGCAAAATGTAGTTGCAACTAATTTCCTCAGCAATGGATTTTACATAGATTCACAGGCGTTTGGCAGAATAACAAACTGTACATTTTTGTTTAGTAAACTTCTTTCAAAAAAAGTAGGGCACAAAATTAACTTTACTAGAAAAAGCTGTGGAGAACTGAGTTTCACTTCAGATTCTCTTGCTACTTCTGTGTAAAAAGGGTTGTACATGTATGTTTGTGGTATTTAAGAAGCGCGAACCTAGGAGAAAGGCTAGCACACGGTCGTTGGAATAATAAGAAAAGTAGCTGAATATTGGGCAGCTACTGTACTGTGCGGTAGTGTTCTTTAAAGAGACATGTCTTCAACTCTTTGCTAACTTTAAGAAGCTTTAGAGTAGTCTTTAGGGATACAGGGATATTGTTCTAGATCCTGGGGGCATAAGTGGAAAATGGACTTTAACATTTTGTTTTACACTTCTTAGTCTCTAGTCCGATTGTGGCCTGGCGGTGCGCGTGCCACCATAGACGGTGAGCTTATCCTCAAGATAAGCGGGGGTCCCGGTCATGATGGCTTCGTAAATGACGCACCTGATCTTGAAGATGGTGCAGGCCGGTAAGGGGAGTCAATAGAGTTCTCTCAGGATGGGAGTAAATTGATCATGTCTCTTCCATTGCTGGATCAAACATGCTGTAGAGTGTAGGATGCCCTTTAGGGGTACCAGTGTGAAGTCTGGAAAGCCATGAAGCAGGGCGTGGCCACCATCCAGATGCAAGAGTAAGAGGGCTTGAACAGAAGAGCTCAGCAGTCGCATTCTGGAAGCAACAGTTTCACTTTATTTAGAAAAGAGAGCTGGTACCATGCCATCCTTTGTTTTTTTGGGTACAATGTTCCTATTGGTGTCCAAGTTAAATCGAAGTGACTTGGCATTCAGTGACAGTAGTGTCTCTTAAGAGTTTGCGGACTCTTCCAAGTGGCACTCCGCAAACGTCTACAAGAAGCACTCCTGCATAAAGGGTTACTGCCACTGTTGCACAACTCGATGAGTGTGCGGTCACTTAGCCTTCAGAGAAATGGGTTGGCGTTGGTATGACAAAAGGTGATGGCTGTTGCTTTCACTTGCTTTGGAGAAGGGTGCTGAAATAAGTCTGAAGTGTTTTTTCATAACTATTTGGAATGTAAGTCACCTGTTAATATCCAGTGACTGAAGCACTCTCAAGTGTAGAGGTAAGATCCTGGAAGAAAGCTTTCAAGATTACAGGTCCAATAATGTGGAAGTGTAACAGAAAATTGGGAAAAACATGGGATTTGTCCTCAGGGCTACCATCTCCGTGAAGCCTTAAGAAGCGCATCTTGATAGAAAATGCTTGTATTTCAGTGACTTCACTGCCAGTGAGCAAGTGCACCACTTTTCAGGAAATATAATTGAGGATGGACAACCCCGCGGCCTAGTACGGAGACAGAGGGATTTTCCCCTTCTCTGCCCTTCTGTTTCTGAAGTGCCTTTCTGATCAGCATAGAGACAGCTTGTGCCGCCCCTGGCCACTAGGGGAGAAAATCGGGGGCAGGCAGGTCTAAAACTGCCATCAGCTGTGTGTGACTGCACCCAGAGCAGTGTTATTTTCTGCCTTTGGTTTTGTAGCTAAAACCAGTGAAAAACCCAATTCGCTGAGAGGACCTTTGAACTTCCAACTAACATATTTCGAGATAATACTGCTCAACCTTCTCAGCATGGTACTTTGGACAAATTCGCCAACATGGGCACTGCCTGCCCAATACCATAGCAGGAGGGCATGGAACCTACAGAGGTGACATCTGAGCCTTCAGTCCACAGACATATTACTCCAATCAATACAATTAAATTCAAATAACTTTATTTCGGCTTAAGCCATAAAAGTTAGCAGAGTGTATAAATAAATACAAATCATCCTTAAGCACAAAATGTTATCAGGATTGTCAGTAATTAGACAATCATTAAATAGCTACATTAAAATTCCTAATATAAAATTCACATTATGTAATAAATAAAACACATTTCTTTAAAGTATTATAACAATAGTACATTAATCAACCCTTAAAGTACTTTGTCAGCAATGATGACCCTCCTTTTTGCCCACATCAGCCCCCAGAATTTTGTAAGTGCACAAACATACAAAGGAGATGCATCAGTATGCAATATTCTTAAGGCAATGATGTGGCTTGAGGTACCCAGCAATCTACACACTGGTGCAATTCGTAGATAACAAAACCTACGGTATACTGAGCACACAAATAACACAAGCGGGGTGGTTTCTTTTTGGCCTACACAAAATCGGCACTCCTCACTAGATACTGGTGGCTGCATATTGCCTCAGTTACGGGGTGACCCAGAGCCTACGTCAATAGAAGAGCGGACGCAAATAGGCTTCTAAGGTTACCTTTTTCATGACCAAATCCATAAACAAAGGATGCAAGGGAGTACTAAGTGGAAGCAAAACCAGTTCACTCACAAATGTGTTCTCTGATTTTATGAGGCCTGTGATGGCGCCTAACCCCCACAGCTCGGCACCATAAATAGCAGCTCCCAAAGCTTTTGCTTCATAGATTTTCAAAGCAGGTGAAACCGTCCTAGTGTGAGAAGCAAAATGTTCTTTTAGGATCACTCCAGTTCTCTGCCTATGTTTTATGGTTGCAACATCAATGTGCTGGCCCAAGGATATATTAGACGCAAGTATATGCTGATCCACCCTACAAAACTAAATGTTAATTTTCTGAACCGTACTTTCTTCTCCAACTTCACCCAGGAGGCTTGGGAATGGATGAAGGAGCGGCCAAAGAGGAGGGCCCCCTGGATGCCAGACAAGAGACCGAGTTGAGTGGAGGAGGATGACCAACCACCGACCGAAAGGAAAAGCACCTGACTTGGAGGGGCAGAAATCTAACACGACGAGGTGAGAGAGAGGGACAAAGTTTGGAATCAGGCTAGACGCCACACGAAGGTGAGATGGCTCCCAGAAAGGATGAGATAATCCTCAGGAAACAGTGAATGGAAGGACATGGAGCCCTAATGCCAGAAGAAGACTTGATCATAATGAATCGAGAACAAATTCTGCAAATACATAGTGTGCTGGAAAGGTGAGGTATTGTGGACTGGATTCCATTCAGAGAATACTACGAACTGCCAGACTAACATTACTGATAATGGGCCCCACTAAGAGACAAACCTCGACACCCTCCATTTCAGAATATCTGAGCTGATCTTGGGGATTATTCTTTTTGCTTTACACAGAGGAGTTTTAGGGGATGGCGGAACTTTGCTCTTACCTTTCTTCCTCCGTATGGTGTTTTGACCGTTTATTCATGACAGATACTCCGCTTTATGAGGTATGGGAATGGGAGTTTATGTTTCTTCAGTTCATGCTGTGCAGGCACCGAGAAACCAGGTATATGGTACCAGCTGTAAAATCATACAACCTAACACTTTATGACAGTTGAGTCCTTACTAACGCAACGTCAGGCCCTAGTGGAATATGAATCACGAAATATTAATGGTGTCTTAAACAAAGTAAATAGAGAAGCAGTACTCAATGCCACCAAGTAATGTGGGGCTAATAAAATAATGTTGCAACAAACACACCTAAGAGGTGATTTCTGCCAATGACGCAGCAGATACAGATTCCTCAAAATTTCTCATGTGTAGTCCAAGCGTGGATCGAGAGAGCGATCGATCTTTTAATAAATAACCTTCAGCTAAAAGTGAGCCATAACATGGAAGGATGTCCGAGGAGGTGAAATCATGATGACTGGACCGCTATATAGCAAACAGATCATACTTTGCTTTATCTATGCACCACCTCCACTCTCCAGAAGTTTTGTCACTACCGATAGCTTCATTCTCTTAGAGGCACCAACCGGAATGACAATAATAGGAGGCAAATTCAGTGGACTAGTGGATTATGTGAGCGACAGGTGAGGGCCACCCCTCGCAATGACACTCCAATCGACCCCATTGGCAGACTTCCTAGGAATGATGGGACTCATTGATTTATGGCTTCATTCCCCCCCCCCACACAGGGGGATACTCTTTTCTCCAGGGAACACAAAGATCCTTCTCCCATTTAGACTTCTTCCTAATATCAAACACAGAGCTGCCTGGGCCTAAAGGCATTGCCATCCACCCTTGGTTCTTATCAGATCATGCACCTACTGCACTCCAGTTCTATGATAAACCACACACTACCCCTTCTAGATGGCGGATGAGCCCATAGTGGCTCAAGGAGGAGGTGGTCAGGGATTCCCCATTAGTACATGGGATTCAATACTTTGATATACACAAAAACACAGAAGAATCGCCCATAGTACTATTGGAGGCCGACAAGGGGGTCACACAGGGACAAGTGTTTAGTGCAGTACCATTCCAGCAGAGAGGACATCAACTCACTGAACTCCTATCCAGCTGCGATGCAGATCCTGGAAGACTTTGGTCATCACTTAGGACTTAGTCAACTGGTCCAAAACGAAGCATTTTCTCCTATGTCATATGAATATCTAGGGTCTTGGGTATAGGCCACTGAGATTCGGGTGGACATGTGAATTATTAGAAACTTCCGTGGCTAACTAGCTCACATAGAAGAGATAACACAAACTGCCAACATATCTGCTACAGGATAGAGTACATAAGGACAAACAAAATTGTAGAGCTCTGCCGCTGTCAATGGTAGGGACAATTGCATTAATGAAAAGGATATCCTTCCTAAGCTCCTCTACATGCTACCCCTTTACCCTTCCGCTTGGGCTTCTGGTCACTTTGATGTCCCTATTGCAAGATTTGTTGTGGAAAGGCAGCCACCCCAGGGTCTCATTGCCTAACTGTTGCAAGTCAGCATTTGGCTGGGGCCTAGCTGTCAATATCATATTACAAAGCCTGATTGTAGAGAATTACTGGATCTAATCTCGTCAGATAGGGACAGTGCTTGATCCTGCATATGTGGCAGAGTTGTGGGTGATAAGGGAGGGTTCCCCAATCCAACTCTTATACTGGAGAAGGCTCTAGCCAGGCCGCCCCCTGCGAAGAGGGTGGTGCTAGAAACATCAAAAGGCCTTGAATATTCAAATTGATTGGCTGGTAGAGTGAAGGCCTAAACCTCACGATGGACGGGTCCAGTCTTGCTCGAGGTAACTGCACCAAAGGGCTTTGGTGAATGGGGCAGTCTGGGTATTTCACTATTGGGAGACGTAATTATAGAGGGCACATTAAAATCGTTTTCAATATCAAGGTAGTATGTGGACTGTTCAACACACATTTCTACTGTTATCTCCAACTCAGAAATGCCCTTGCACCCAAATTAGTGGGTCTGGGTGATCTACCTAAAAGCATTCCCCTGGAGGCAAAACTGACTGCTCCCTCCACTCAGGAACATTTCCTAAATAAACACAACTGTAGTTATTAATTCTCCAGGCACATTTCCCGGGACACTCCGAGCTGTGTAAAAGGATATAGACCACTTAGATGCCAAGGAATAGAACTGCACTAATAGCCCCCATGCAGAAGCAATCTTGAATGGATTTTGAATAATATCGTTAAAATATTTACACAGAATATATTTGTTCCCCGAAAGACTTTGGCGCTTCTGGAGGGGCACATAGATTGAGCGTATTAGATGTCGGTCAGAGGAGGGAGATTTTATGCACACAATTTGGGTTCACCCAATACTGAGGCAAGGGATATGCCATGTTGTAAGAAATTGGGTTGTTGGTTGACTACGGTGGGAGCCCTGGTCAAGCAGCAAACACAAACCTGGTCAGGGTGAGGCACAAGCAAACCCTAAATTAACCTGTTCTCAACCCTCTGCTAGCCTGGCACAGTGCAGCCAGCTTAACATAGAGGCCATTTGTAAAGCATTTGTGCAACACTTCAGACAGTAATAACGTAAAAAAACACCACACAAATGGATCCCACAACAAGTTAGAAAAATAGAGGTATTTTTAATAAATAAAACAAGACTGAAAATCCAATCAGTAAACCCAGTGATATGTAGGGTTAAAGATTTTAGTGAAGATAGCGCAAAAAAGCACAAAGCAACTGTCTATATCTGGTCGCACCGTTCTGGGATAAAGTCAAAAGTGCAGGCCGACTGCGATGGAGTGTGGGCTGGCAACAGGGACCCACTTAGTCCTGTTGAACAATGTACCTTAAATCCTCGTTTGCGAAGTATTGCAAGAATCCGCATCAAAGATGCGTCACGCAACTGAGGCGATGCAGCATTCAGAAGTGCAGCAAGGTTGTGATGCAAGGTCCTGAGTTGCCGTAGAGGTTCCTGTCGGCGGGGGCTTGAGATGCAAGTCCGGCTTCGAGGATGCCTCGCACAGTCTTGGTTCTGAGGAGGTGGGAGGCTGCGATGCAGAGTACGGCATCACCACTGGGGCTGCCATCAACTTTCTAAAAGTGGCATTTTCAAAATCGTAAATTAAAATCCAACTTCACCATAAGTCAGGATCTTCCATTACAATTCTAAAGACACCAAACATGAACTTGTCACCAGCTTCCAGTTGGAACTTACAGCTTATTAAATGTAATACTGTAACTCCAATGCTATCCTATGGGAGAAGTAGGTCTTGCAGTAGTATAAAACTAATGTAAGAGTTTTTCACTACTAGGATACGTAAAAGTTAAAAGATGCATGTCTTACTTTTTACCTACATTGCCTCCTGTCCTCAGGGCTGTCCAGACAACGTTTCACAGAATTTTTTCTTTTCTTCATTTTAAATGTCTCCCATTTAAAAGAACATAAATGACTAATTTTCAGTTAGAAATATGTCACTGTGTCTACCAGCCACTGGGAGCAAGAGGTCTGCTGTTTGTAAATGTAACACTTTGAAAATTAAAATGAAGAATTAACTTAATCATTAAGTTAACTCTTCATTGTAATTTTGTCTCATTTAAAAGCATTCAGAAATATCATTTTATTCTCATGCTCCTCCAAAATTGAGTTGAGAACAACTTTATTTAAGAGAGAAATACCTCAGTGCTTTAGTTCTGAACCTCTGTGACCCAAATGGGCTATAAATGTGGGTGAAGCACTTCTCATTCTCAGGCGCTGCTATCTCCAGCCTGAAAATAATGTAAAGAAAAACCATAGCCTTTCCTTACTTTCTAAAAGGAAAATGCACCATTTATTGCAGTTGTTAGTTAAGAATGAACTCAAGGCTGGGAGCTACTCTGAAGACTCCTGCGAACTCATGGCAGCTCGTGATAGGCTGGTTGGAGACACCTGCCCTATAACCTTGATACCCTGCAAAAATTACCCTTACTGCAACTACTCTTACTTTTTTCTTTATCAATAAAAACATTTCTCCTGATTTTATCTTTTCAGGTCATTTAAGTTCATTTGTAATTTTTTTAGAAAATCTTTTCAGCTCATAGTTACAAGTCATTCTCCACTTGATCGCGAGCTGTGGCATGCCAGATTTCGTGTGCTCCTGACAACAGGTCCCTGCTTCTTAAATCAGTATTGGTTACTGATGTAACCTTGATGTAACAAGAGAAGCATTAAAAAGGCCTCTCAAATGATCGCATTAATTTTAATTGAGAGGTTGTCCTGATGAAGCGATATTTTAGTCATCGTGGAAAACATGTTGGCATCTTCATAAAATGGTCAATCAGATTTAGTATTTAAATGAAGTGCAACTAGGAAATGAAACGATTTTCTATGAAATTACAATAATACTTGAATAATTTAATAACAAGAAAAAAAATCAGTGGAAAGGTTTTATCAATAAAAAAATCAGTGGAAAGGTTTTATCAATAAAGCAAATAAAGCAAATAAGTAAAGGATGCAATAGGTGGACCAACTGTTTGTCAAATGTAATTAGCATTAGGTTGCAGGGCAAAGGACCACACCATATGACCATACCTACCACTAGTCCTAACCACGCAAGGCCCATTATGTTTGTCATATACTAGTATGAGGATAATTCTAATTAATGTCCACTTAGAAGGCAGGCATTTATAAACTGGCTCATTCAGTATATATGGGCAGAGGTTAAAACGGCTTAGTTAATTCAGTGATGTATCAAGTCAATAGAGGGCTAATGCATCCCCCATAAAGCTTTCCTTTACTGGGATTGTCTCTTCACCAGCAGTGTGTCTATTCTGGATGAGTGACAGAGGGCTGACTTATAATCCTCTACTTGAAAAAAAACAGAAAGTCTAGTCATTAGTCAGTGTTTTGACAGATCTAGCTGCTCTTCTGAGGTGAGGTTAAAGTAAGTCTTGGTCACCAGGTTTGGGAAAAGAAAACTAAATCGCTATACCCAATCCGGTGTTGGCGGGAATTAGGTCTGGTACAGAGTGGGTATAGACCTGCGAAGTATCCCGATTAGGTAATTATGGGCCAGATGTATTTGAACTAAGGCTGCAACTAGTATTTTTGCGACCAGTGTGATATTTTGCAAACTGACCTATGCACTAATAGGTTGGTTTGGAAAATACTGAATCGTAGTGGGTCGCAATTCGACCTACCTCATTAAAAGCAATGACGCAGTTTGCACAATGCACCCCACTCAGATTCATTGCCATCACAGGGAGGATAGCTTGCTGGGGTCTGCAGACCACCATGTAATTTTAACAAACTATTTTGAAGACTATGCAGTCTTCCATAGGACCACTGTATAGTCTTAACAAATGTTTTTGTCAACATTCACAAAGTACTAGGTCCCTTTCGGACACCCTCCCAGTTTGCATATGATTTACCACTACCTTTCAATAGTCTGTAAAATGTTAATGTTTGGAAACTAGATTTGGGAGGGGCAGGGCAGAACAGGACTGGAACTGGCAAACTGCAATTTTACATTTTCAAAATATACACTAGGAGTACAAGAACAGAATCAAGCTGCCACTGAAGAGACTTGGTATGCTGGTGAGAAATGAAGAAAGTTCAAAAATCATAGGTTTGTTGTGTCAAATGTTTAATGTATGTGATTGTTCTTATGCTTACAAGATCTTTAAAAAAAGCTACAATCTTACTGAAGATCACTGCACTAATCTACAAGAGACATTTGATATACAACTCTATGAGCTGGTCTTTTTTCTTTCTGGGTGGCATACCCGAAGATGGTACCAAAACACCCAATTACGGGGATGGCCGTCAATTTTTGAACATTTTGCATTTAATTCCAATTCCAAGGTTCTTATAAAGAGCATGGCAACCCGAACACGGGCTTTCCAGTACTAACAGGTAACCCGAGTGGGGAAAAGTGAAATTTGAAAGGCTGAAATCAGGAGAACAAGTACGTTTTCAGTCGTTTCTTGAAGATGAGCAGATTATCTTTAGATCTTAGATTTATCTCGAGTGAATTCCAGAGCCTGGGGGCTAAGTAGGCAAAGGAACGTCCTCCACTTCAGGCTTTTATTCTTGGTGTAGCCGGGAGGGACTGATTGTTTGATTGTAAGTCCTGTGTGTTCTGGTAAGGAACAAGGAATTGCTTAAAAATATATGGCCTCTGAACAGGACTTACCTTATGGACTATACAATTCTCTTCCGTATAGGCAGCCAATAAAGTCTTGCCAGCGCCGGTCGTGCTAAATGGGATTTAGGGATATTCAGCAGGACTCTGGCTGCAGCATTTTGTATCACCTGTAGTTTTCTCGTAACTAGCATAGGGCTACCAAAATAGAGAGAATTAGCGTAATCCAAACGTGACATGATGAGTCCTTGGATGACAATTCTATGGATATCAATGGGGAGACATTTCAGTCTTCATAGGGGCTCTTAAAAGTCCAAAGCATGATCCAGCCAATATCTTGGCTTGTGCTGCCAAGGTAAGGGTTTTATCAAATAATATTCCCAGGCTCTTGAACTCATCTTTTACATTGGGAGGATTGCCCAAACCTAAAGGCCAGGAGAAATTATTCCAGAGGGACAGATTATTTCACACTAGCATAACCTATGTTTTACTGCCATTTAGTTTGAGGTGGATGCTGTTCATCCACATTTGTACCTGCTCCAGACATTCCATCAACTTGGCCTGTTTGTTTAATATTTGAGGTGAGAGTGACGATCTGTCTCTCGTCTGCATATGAGACCACCGCAAATCCTGCTAGACAGATGATATCTGTCTGCTAAAGGACGCATATTTACATTGAAAAGAGTAGGGCTCAAAGACGTGCCCTGGGGAACTCCACACTTAAGCTGATGTACTTCGGACAGACAATGTCCCTCCTGGACTTGAAAGCTGCTGTTTTCCAAAAAGGAGACCAGCCAGCTCAGTGCTTTATTTTTTTTTATTCCTGTCATCTCCAGCCTGCTTTGCAGAATAAGACTGGAAACCGTGACAAAAACTGCGCTCAAATCCAAATCCAAATCCAAAAGGATGAGCGCAGCTGAGCCCCCTTGGTTAAAAATTCCCCTAAAAGCTTCAGTGGCTGCTAGAAGAGATGTTTCTGTCCAACATCCTGATCTAAATCACTTTTGTGTTTGATGTAGCAGATCATGAGATTCCAGGAAGTTGGCCAGTTGGCTATCGACCAGCTTCTCTAGAATTTTGCTTACACCCAGAAGCAGAGAGATAGGTCTGTAATTCTCTGTCTTATTTGGATCTAAGGAGGGCTTTTTCAGAAGTGTGTTTCCACCGATTAGGGACCTGGCCTTTTTCCAAGAAAATATTAAATAAATTAGTCAGAGCTGATAAAATAATATCACCTCCTTTAAGTAGAATGTCAAATAGGGGCAGATCGAAAAGAGAACCCGACTTAACTATTTTTGCTATTTCCTCAATTAGATTATTTTTTAGTTGAGAGAACATACCGAAGGTGGGAGAGTCTGGGCTAGCTGGGTTGTGGTCTTCTGTGGTAATTCAGTCATCATCTACTTTGAGATGTTCCCAAAAGAATCATTAATGAGACTGACTTTATTACCCAAGAAACAAGAAAGCTCTCCACAGTCCTCTTTAGAGGGGGGGGGGGGCTGTCCCTGTGACTTTAGGTTACAGGAACGAATTCACTATGCTGTAGATTTCCCTAGAGGCCGGTTGAGATCGTGTAATTCTCTCAGAAGTGTCTTAATCTGGCTTTCCTAACAGCATGTCGATACTTTTTCACAGCTTTGTAACAAGTTTCCTTTTTTTCACTCTCATAATTTCGTCTCCAGTTCCTTTCCTCCTTTTTGCAAAGTTTCTTCAGGTCTCTGATTTCTGGAGTAAACTAGGTGACTTTTAACTTAGAATTATGAGACTTAAACATTTTCCTTGGAGCCTGAGTCTCCAAAGGTAATTCTACTCAGTCCTCGAATGCCTTATAAGTGGCATTGACTTCTCCATCTTGTGGGCACCCAAGGTCTTGGAGAGATTTTCGTGTGTGCAGGAAAACACTTTTTTTCTTTAAAATTACAGATTTAAGAATAGCATTCAGTGCCCAAAAACAGTTAAACACTCTCCTCTGAATAGAAACACTTCAAAATTAGACACTCACGGTTCTGCTTTTCTCTGCGTCCGCGCACATGAGCGCATTAAATTTAGCAAGCATTGTGCATTATTTTTTCACAATATTATGCCATTGTAAAATAGTTTATTTGCACGAAAATCTTGATGTACCTTTGACTCTATTTGTTTAAAAAATACAAAAAAACGTTGTTACATCCATGTACGTTGCCTCACTCTGCATAATAAGATGTCTTGGTCAACATAAAAAAATACTGTTACGTGTGAAAGTGTTCAAGAAACATATTGAAATCCTCCCCCTACCAAAAACAAATAAGTTATGTTGGTATTATCCTTTTCTTTATTTATCCTGCTAGAGCTGCTTTTTCTTTGTATACTAGTCACCAGGTTTAGGCAAGGGAAACTAAATCCCCACACCTAATCCTGTGTTGGCAGGAATTAGGTCTGGTACAGAGCAGGTATAGACCTGCAAAGAATACTGATTCGGAAATTCTGGGCCAGATGTACTAAACACTGGTCGCAAGTTGCAACCAGTATTTATGCGACCAGTGTGATATTTTACAAACCGACCTATGTACTAATAGGTTGGTTCGGAAATACCGAATCATAGTGGGTCGCAATTCGACCTACCTCATACAAATTAATGAGGCAATTTGTTAATTTCACCCCATTAGGATTCACTACCATCACAGGCATGGTAGCCTGCTGGGGTCTGCTGACAAACATGTAAGTTTAACAAAAAAACTGAAGACTAGGCAGTTGTCCATAGGAACACTGTATAGTCTTAACAAATGTTTTTGTCAACATTCACAAAAGGGACTAAGTCCCTTTGGGACACCCTTCCAGTTTGCAAATAGTTTACCACTACCTTTCAGTAGTCAATAAAATATTAATGTTTCGAGACCAGATCCAGGAGGACTGGAACATTGCAATTTTACATTTCCAAAACATACACTTTGACTACCAGAGGAGAATCCATCTGCCACTGAATGAATGAATAACGTTAATAAACATGTATGATTTTTGGTCTCAAATGTTAAATGGGTGTGGTACATTCCTAGGTTAGGTGTCAACGGAATTGTGCACTGGAGTACTAGTGACCAGGGATGACAAATCAGTGCTATTTGAGGGCAAAAATAATTGTTTTTTATATAGTGCACATTGAGGACATAATGGCATCCACCCATGGAACAAATGCAGAAAAGCTATTTTTTGTGGCTGAGCATGGATTTGTAGGAACAAAGATTTGCATCATAATGCCAAACGTGCATCAAGTTGCTGAATGTTCAAAATAGAGCAAACGCCTATGATTCCAGTGCAGTTGCTCCAACACGATATTCTATCTTACATCCTCTCCATTCTGTCACTCAGTTCCATACACTTCACCTACCACTCAACCTTCTGCCTTCTTCCCCACTCCATCCATATTCCTCTATCACCATTATTTCTCTCCCCTCTCCTTTCTACAACATCCAGCCTGACTTACATCACACTGCATACCACCCTAGGTCACCTCAACACACCACTAACACACAACAGCACACCTTAATGCCACTCAGCATCTCACACCCATACCACTTCAACAGATCACAACGTTATATCCATATAAAAAAATACTCCACAGTACATTATCAAACAGAATACAAAATCCCGATGTCGCTTCTAAATTTTCCACTGCTTGCTCTACCTTCCAACATCATCTTTCCCTGTGTCCTCAATCTCTTTGCCTTGCTAATTCCTTCTTCCTCAGTCACTTCTGCTGTGCTGTTTACTTTTCCCGCATTCTCTATCAAATGTCAACACTGCCCTTTCTCAACTCACATCCCCACTCCCATCCACCTCCACCCTCCTCTCTTTCCCTGCCTTCACCAGTACACTGCTACCTGGCCACTGCAACACGATTCACACAAATTAAATGATACTTCACCACAGTGGCAGTCAAATTCCTCACTCTAAACCTATCACCACCCTCACTGTATACCCACTTAACAGCACATCATCAGTCCTATTTTCACTATCAACTACAGTTATACAACCTTAACCTTAAAGCTAAACAGAACCACACCGAATACTGTACAACCAATAGGGTTGTGACAACATGACATTAACAATGAAACTCAATCACAAAACAACCAAAAACTATGCAACACTCCACCAAAACTCGGTACATCACACCATCAAACATATCAACCACAGGTACATACTGTAAGACCATAATACACCCCACACAAACAAACACCATTAACTGAAACATCACCGCTCACTTCGATAAAACTCATCACACTAACTAAATCACAGTATACTGTATCACACCTTACTAACATATATTGTGGTCTCCTACAGCAAATACACTACCCCCAAGTACACCCTACATCATTCACCATACTAGACCATCCAGTCACCACAGAACTTTTTTTGCTACATTTAGCATCATACAACAGTCCTCAATATAACACTGAAACATATTATAAATATCTATTACATTGAGCATAACATGACAATCTTACTACCTACAATGACATTGTTAGAAGGTGACCCCAGGGGAGACAGGGAGGTTGCCTGAACACCCTGAGACCCACCCTCGGGGTAACGTAGCAGGGCACTGGGAGGAGACTCCTCAGGGGAAGAGTCTTGTATCTAGGATCGCACACACGGCACCACACGACAAAGAGACACCACACAGTAGGTTCTTGAGAACAGATCTTTTATCTATTCAATTTCGTCGGATCTTTATGATCACCAAGGTGGATATGTACAAAGAGCACGGGCTCAGAGAGTCTCGGTAGGAAAAGGGGTTAGCGGGGCAGTCTTTGGGGATCCGGATCAATGCAGGGGCGTACCCAACGCACAGCTCACAATCCTCGAGCTGGGGGATACGCTGTGGTCCAGCCGGACCGAGGGAGTCGTTAGGAGCCGCGAGTTACTCAGCAGGGCCCAAGCACAAGTTCGGAGGTCTTACGATCTTCAGGGGAGCCGCGAGTCACTCAGCAGGGCTCAAGCACAAGTTTCGGAGGTCTTACGATCTTCAGGGGAGCCGCGAGTCACTCAGCAGGGCTCAAGCACCAGTTCGGAGGTCTTACGATCTTCAGGGGAGCCGCGAGTCACTCAGCAGGGCTCAAGCACAAGTTCGGAGGTCTTACGATCTTCAGGGGAGCCGCGAGTCACTCAGCAGGGCTCAGAGGTTCCAAGGTTGCCAGGGAGCCGCGACCACGTCAGCAGGGCTCTCCTCGTTCCAGAGTCGAAACTGCCTGATAGTCCTAGAGCACCCCTTGTTATAGGACCACCCCTCTTTGATGTCCGGGGTCCGTGTAGGCAGGAGTCTTAGCGCCTGGGGGCCGCTCGTTGGAGTTTCCTGCCGTTGTCCTTTGGGAATCCTCCCGACCCTGCCCTGAAAGGATCAGACACCCAGCAGGCGAGGAGCCAGCCCTCAGGGAGGCCGGAGGGCCGATCAAAACCCATCTCCCGAGGGGAGGTCAGAGGTGCGATGGAAACTGCTCCTCCCTCTCTCACTCCATGGGAGCGCGATGTTCCCCAGAAGGGGTGGCGCCTCTAGGCCTGGGTTGTGCTGGGGCCGGGCGGCCATCGTAGGGGCATGAAGTGGGCACGCAGGCCCTGTGGTGCGGGGAAAATGGAGGGTACGGACAGGGAAGTCCGGGTCGGGTGTGTGTGGGTCCTGGCGGGCAGGATCGGCTAGGCCGTGTACTGAGGGACTGAATAAGGTGTACGGGTCAGGGGGCGTGACTAGGCGCCCGAGGAGAATGGCGGCGCCGGAGTAGAGCTCCGTCCGAGCCAGGGTTCACCGGCGGTTCGTGCGTCACACGCGAACATTGAAGGGAAGCCTCTGCAGTTTCAAGGTGACGGGCATGTCCTGAGCCCACTTATGCCGCTGTGATGGTCTTCCTTCCGACTCTGCTGTCCCTTTTGGCCCCGGTCGCGGCTCTGTAACGGCCCCGACCGCCATTTTGTTTCATGCATGCCCGAGATCCCTTCAGCAGCGCGTCTAGCGCGCTTTGAAGTCCTGGATGTTTCTACGGACCTGCATTGTTCACAGCACTACGGGCGACACAGATGCCACAGCCAAGCATTTCCAGGTGACTTTTTCTCGACTCGTACGGCTTTTTTGTGACTTAATGGACATTTCTTGTTCTCCTCAAACCCGGCAGCCATTTTGGGACTTCATTCTGCTTCTCCTGGCTCTTGGTATTTTTGTTCTTTCTGGCCTGGCATATTTTCTCGCCAACTCTTTTTAGCTGCCTCTCTTATTTTTCACGCTCTTTTGATCCCGCAAGGTGCCTGTTTCGCTTCCAGTCTCCGGTGTGTCCCCGGTGAACCTGCACTTCATAGACGAGTCGATGGCTGATTGTTCCAGCAAGGTCCTTAAGCGCAATTATATTAAGAACTCCAGGCTTTTCACGGAACTGGCCCAGTTAGAAGCCTCCCAGTCTCTACCTCCCAGTGAGATGACGTCGCATATGGAAGCCTCTTCACAGCCTTCAGCAAAAACGATGCCTAAGAGGTTGAAAAAAGATTCACCTTCGCCTCCCAAGTCCTCTTCGACCATCTCGATGGAGTTACTCCTTGAAGAGATACAGGCCTTGCGCCCTTTTATGGAAGAAACCAACGCTAAGTTGCAGGTTCTTACTGACAACTGGGCTTCGGTGGATGAAAGAGTGTCGTCAGTGGAGCGTGATGTCTCTTCTCTTCAGGACTCTGCAGCCAAAGTCACCCATCTGCATGCGCAAGTCTCCTCTCTCCAGAAGCAGATGGAGGACTTGGAAAATCGAAACAGGCGCAACAATCTTCGCCTTTACGGCCTGGTGGAAGGATGCGAGGGGAGTGACCCTATCAATTTTTTCAAGTAATTTCTTCCCAAGCTTTTACACTTGCCCGAAGACCCATCGCTCAATATCCAGCGTGCCCACAGGCTTGGACGAGCTTCCTCCTCTCTATCCACGCCAGCGAAGCCCAGAGGTGTAATGTATTTTCTGGAATATACAGATCTGCTGAAAGTTCTTTCAGCAGCCAGAGCCTCTCCTAGTCTCACATGGTCAGGTTCCACTCTGTTCTTTGCACAAGATTATGCCAGAGCCACTGCGAACCGGCGTAAGGCCTTTTTGGACATGAGACCTGACTTTCGCTCCATTGGTGCCCGATATGGTCTCTTCCACCCTTACTTATTTAAAGTCACCTACAATAATAAAACCACGACATATGAGGACCCTACACGACTTCGGAGTTTCCTGAACTCTTGCAGCCAGTTTGACATGGAGCTCTCTAGGCCTTCCTCTTCTCTCCCACCGGGACTTTTTCCAAAGTTGTATTATGCTGTTCCAGTTTTCAGTTGTTGCTGATTTTTCTAACTCAAATGTTCTTTGACTTAGGTGTTCTCTTGATGAGTTTATACTTTTTACAGAAATGTTTGTTATTTACGTCATAGTTTCTTGGTTCTCCCTGTCCATTGCTTGTCTAATGTCTTTGTCGTTTGCCGTTGCCTAACCTTGTTATTTTTCTTCCCTCGCAGCTCAATGTTCCGCGTTCCGCCTTGTTCCTCTGGTCGGACGTCTCGCTGACCCAGAGTGTCCTGCCTTCTCCAGTTGGCCCTACCTCCCTCCCCTCGTCTCCACGTACGTTTTTGCATGTTCCTGTTCCTGATCGTACCTCCCCTAATTTACCCCTTGTAAGTATTCCTCATTTCCTTTATGATATGTTTGTTTTTGTTCTATTTCTATTGACCTTGATTTTTTCCTTCATGTTTTCAGGTTTATTGGTGTCATTACCTTTTGTAAGACCTTTTTCCTCTTCTCTCTCTCTTTCCCCTTTTCTCCTCACCTTTCATTGGCTCCCTCGGTCATGCTTCTTTCTCATTATACACTCCATTCCCTTGTCACTTCACTTCTCCTTTGACTTATATTTACTTTCCTCTCCTTTTGGCCGTTCTCTCTCTCATCCTGTTTTTTCATTGGTCTCTTTGCGCATGTTCTTTTTTCTCTTTCATTGGACCTTTATTATTATTATCTCCGGACTTTATCTTATCGTTTCACTGATCTTAGTAACACCTTGGTTTTCCTCTATCTTTACGGTATCTCTCAGTCTTCTCTTCCTCTTCCTGCTCCTGTCCACTCCATTTCTTCTCTACTCTTTTTCTTTCTTTCTTTTTCCTACGTCTTTTATTTTTCACGAGGCTTTCTCTCAATGTTTTATTCCCTCTTTGCATTATTCTTTAAATAATCTTTGTCAGTGCGTATTGTATCCTGGAATGTTAAAGGTCTTCACTCTCCCATTAAGAGGCAAAAAATTCTTTCTCATCTAGCCAAATTGAATGTAGACATTGCCTTCTTGCAAGAAACACATTTGTCTGATGTTGAAGCTGCTAAGCTCAAGAGGGGTTGGGTTGGCGATGTTTTCTCTGCCCCTGGGGATGGTAAAAGAAATGGTGTGGCTGTGTTAGTTCGCAAATCTCTCTCTCATTCTCTCTTGTCTTCTGAGTCGGATCCCGAGGGCAGATGGGTGTATGTCAAACTTTCCTCGAAGGGTATTCCCATCTCCCTTTTCAACATTTACGCACCTACTGGTGGTGACCCCGCCTTTTGGCGCACAATGGCTTCTCGTATTTCTGAATAAGTTGATGATAATTTTATTATGGCAGGAGATTGCAACTTACCCCATGACCCCTTTTTGGATAGGCATTCCAATGCATCTTATGTCCCTAATAAGTCTCACAAATTGTTTGTTCAGGCAGTGTCCCAGCACAAACTCGTTGATGCCTGGCGTTTATGCAATCCTACTACTAAAGAGTTTACCTTTTACTCCCCATCCCACCAATCACAGTCCCGCATTGATTATATTTTTCTTTCCCATCATATCTCTCAGTCCCTCACTCACGCCGATATTGGCCCCATTTTGTTCTCTGATCATGCCCCTGTTCTGGTTAACATTGATGTTTTACCCAAGTCCACTGGGCCAAAGCGATGGCGCTTTAATAACACTCTCCTTCTTGATCCCAAATTCACAACCTCCTTTGTTGAATTTACCACAGAATTTTTTGCCATCAATGATACGCCCGATGTGCCCAAGCATGTCATTTGGGACGCTTACAAAGCTGCAGCCAGAGGTTTCATCATTGATTTTGTGGCTAAAAAGCGTAAAACCGCTTGTAAGCGTACTAGTGATCTCCTCCTTACGATCAAAAAACTGGAGCACTCCTTTTATACCTCCCATTCGCAGGAAAGTTTGACTACTCTTATTGAAGCTAAGATGCAATTTAACAAACAATCCACTGATGATGCTTCGTTATATCTGTTGAAATCTAGTTCAAAATTGTATGGGGGTAAGAACAGAGCGGGGAAGGTTTTAGCCAATTATTTAAAAGTTAAGCAACACAAACTGAATATTGAGTCTGTTTTTGATGCCAATTCTGTTTTAAGGCGCACAGATGCTGATTTTTTAGAAGAATTTTCCCGCTTTTATGCCACGCTTTACTCTTCTGAAACTCACCCTACTCCCCAATCCCTTGCTACCTTCTTCTCCAGCATTCAGGCTCCCCCCAATTTTCCTGTTGACTTATCCACTCTTGAAACGCCCATCTCCAGTTCCGAACTACACACTGCACTTCAGTCACTTAAGAAGGATAAAGCCCCGGGTCCGGACGGATTTACAGTTGAATTTTATTTGCAATTCTCTAAATTACTACTACCCAGATTACATTCTCTTATTGATTCTTTTGTCCTTAGTGGCACTTCCTCTGGCACTTTCTCAGACGCCCACATATGCATAATACCCAAAGAAGGAAAAGATGCCCAGTATTGCAAGAATTATATACCAATCTCTTTAGTCAACATTGATTACAAGATATACGCTAAATCCCTTGCCATAAGACTAGACCCCTTTCTTCCTGAATTATTGGGCCCAGAGCAGTCTGGATTTGTCAAAGGTCGTTTCATCACAGACAATACTAGACTTCTGTTAAATGTCCTGTCCAAATCCTCGCGATTCCAGGATTCGTTAGCAGCAATTGCTTTGGACGCAGAAAAAGCATTTGACAGAGTAGAGTGGACTTTTCTTTTTTCTGCCCTCAGATGGTTTGGTCCTAATTTTATTTCCTTTGTTTCTTTCCTTTATTCCAATCCCAGAGCGGCGGTCTGTGCTAATGGCCTAATCTCTTCTTTCTTCAACTTAGGTAGAGGAGTTCGTCAGGGTTGTCCCCTTTCCCTTTTAATCTGGCCTTAGAACCCTTCCTCTCAAAACTTCGCCAAAATCCTAATCTGCACGGTTTCCAATTTTCTCAAACAAACATTAAACTTGCTGCCTATGCGGATGACATCCTTCTCTTTATTTCCAACCCTGCCATCTCCATTCCTGCATTTCTAACTGAAGTTCACGAATACTCTCAAATTTCCGGTTATAAGTTGAACGACAAATGTGAAATTTTACCCCTCACAAAATTCACCTTCAAACCCGATTTCGTTACGTCCAATTTCACTTGGAGTACCTCACATATCAAATATCTTGGTTTGCATATTACCCCCCCCCCCTTTCAGACACTGTCTCATTATGCCTTAGCAAGTGTACCCAGAGACTGTCTGACCTCATTTCTAGGTGGCACCCGCTTTACCTTTCCTGGTGGGGTCGCCTCGACACGATTAAAATGATGCTCTCCCCAATAGTTCTCTACACTATTTCCAATATTCCAATTCCTATTCCAGCTACATTTTTTAGGAAAATCAACACTATTCTTTCTTCTTTCCTCTGGTCAGGCAAAAAAGCGCGTATGTCCTTGTACAGACTACGACTCCCCAAATCAGAGGGTGGGGTCAATTTTCCAGATTTTCCTACTTATCACAAAGCTTTCCTTCTACGACAAGCTTCCCTTTGGTTGCGAGAGCCTGCTGAATCTCCCCCTTTATGGCTTGTTATTGAGCGTCTTTCTTTATCCCCCTTTACTTTCGCTGAATATCTCTCATTTTCTCGTAAACCCCAGCTCATTTCCACTCCCATCCACAAATTCACCACCAAGCTTCTTCTTTCCACTTCCCCAAGCCCTCCTTCTGTAGCCGAATTTCTCAATACCACCATTTGGTATAACAATAGCATCCTCATTAATCACAAGCCCTTTTATTGGAAATCTTGGAGACAAAAAGGACTGATCTGGGTATCCCACCTCTTTTCTGGCTCTGATTTCTTACCTTTCTCCGTTCTTTGCCATAACTTCAATCTCCCCTCCTCCTCTGCCCGTAAGTACCTCACGCTCAAGAATGCAGTTATGTCCACCTATACCCACCTTTCCAACTCTACCGCCCAACCCGATCCTTCCAACCCTACTCTACGCCTCCACTCCTTGCTTCGCACTCACAATACTGCCTCATTAATTTACCACTCATTTCACAAGACTCTCACCCCCAGGCCAAAATCCAAGGTAGAGGAACAATGGGAGTCTGATCTTGATATCTCTTGGCCCATCTCTCTTTGGGATAAAGTGTGGACCAAACTTCGCAAATCATCCAGGGCTGCCTCCCTTACGCAAACCCTTTTTTTAAATTTACAACAGACTTCTTTTTTCACCCCATATGTTGAATAAGAGGTTTCCTTTAGTCCCTGACCATTGTTGGTCCTGCTCGACACCCAAGGCTACTCTTTTTCACATGCTTTTTTCATGTACTGCTGTGAACAATTTTTGGAAACAAGTTTGGGCTCAGATTAATGCCATATTTCACACTACATTTCCCTTTTCCTTTGTCAATGTTTTTTTAGGAAGTCTCTCTTCCTGCTGGGCAGATGTTGATTTTAATGTGCAGATTGTTGACTTGTTGCTAGCTGTTGCATTCCAGCAAATTACTGTAAATTGGAAAAGTTTTGCTAATATCTCTTTTAGAGCATGGTGGTACAATGTATGCCATAATCACAGGCTAGATACCGTTCTCATCTATCCCCTTAGTCTGGCTAAAAAGCGACATGACCTTTGGCTACCTGTGACTTTGTACCTTGATATTTGCGCTAAGCGCTCATTTCATTTGCCTCCCTTTCAGCAGGAGGTCCCCAAGCCTCCCTGATTGACCTTTTTTGTTCCTTTGCATTTTCCATAATTCATTTTATTGCATATTATTTCCAGTACTGCTTTCTGTTATATAGCCTCAATTATTTGTTATCTCTTAGTTTATTGTTTATTTCCACAGACATGTTTATTCTACTTATTATATTGCTGTTATGTTTTAGTTTTTCTTATGTATCGACACCTTTACTTCTCTAATAAAGATCTTTTGAACTTAAAAAAAGGTGTACGGGTCAGGGGTGGCCACGCCACAAGGCCGGGTCTAACACGCGTCCCCCCCAGCTGAAAGCCGAAGAGAACTACCCATCCTCTTGGGGGTTCTCTTCGGTGAGGCGGAAGAACCGGGAGAGGCCGTCAGCGTGGTCAGTACCAGGGCGGTGCTCTACGGTGAAATCCATCCCCTGGAGGGAGATTGACCACCGCAATAGTTTGGGGTTTTCCCCCCGCATCTGCATGAGCCATCGCAGGGGGAGATGGTCGGTTTGGACTTTGAAATGGGTACCGAACAGATAGGGTCGTAATTTCTTGAGGGCCCAGACTACGGCGAACGCCTCACGCTCAATGGTGCTCCATTTCTGTTCTCTGGGTAACAGCCTTCGGCTGAGGAAGGCTACGGGCTGGTCTACGCCTTTGTCATTCACCTGTGACAGGACTGCCCCAATGCCATGCTCGGAGGCATCAGTTTGTACCACAAACTCCTTGGAGTAGTCGGGGGCCTGGAGCACGGGGGCAGTACACATGGCCGCTTTCAGGGCATCAAACGCCTCCTGGCAGGCAGAGGTCCACTGCACTTTCTTGGGCTGTTTCTTGGACGTGAGTTCCGTGAGGGGACCGACAAGGCTGCCGTACCCCCGGATGAATCTCCGGTAGTAGCCGGTGAGGCCCAGAAAGGCTCGGACCTCCGTTTGGGTAGTGGGTGGTTCCCAGGCTAGGATGGCGTCGATCTTAGGCTCGGTGCCCTAGGTAGACCACCGAACCTTGCCCAATCTGACACTTGCTGGCTTTTACTGTGAGGCCTGCCTGGCACAGGGCCGTTAGCACCCTCCTGAGGTGCTGGAGGTGCTCACTCCATTCGGAACTGAAAACCGCGATATCGTCTAGATATGCGGCGCTGAACTTTTCCAGCCCGGCCAGGACTCTATTTACCAGTCGCTGGAAGGTGGCCGGGGCATTTTTCATCCTGAAGGGCATCACGCGAAAGCGATAGTGCCCATCCGGGGTGGAGAAGGCGGACCGCTCCTTGGCTCCCTCTGTGAGCGCAATTTGCCAGTACCCGCAGGTTAGATCGAATGTGCTGAGGGAATGAGCCGACCCGAGACGGTCAATGAGGTGAGCGTCAGCTCGGGTGACTTCATTGAGTCCCCGGTACTCCACACAGAATCGGAGTTCTGGGGCGACACCGGGAGCCGCTGCTTTCGGGACCAGTACCACGGGGCTGGCCCAGGGGCTGTCTGAGGGTTCGATCACCCCCAAGGTCAACATCTTCGAGACCTCGGCCTGGATGCAGGACCGGACTCGATCAGGGACTCGGTAGGCTCGTGCTTCACCGGCGGGCTGTCGCCGGTGTCCACGTCATGGACACCGCAGTCGGTGACTTTGGGGACGAGGGAGAATAAGTCGGGGAACTGCCCTAAGAGCTGGCGGCAGTCTTCGCGTTGCTGGGAAGTGAGGGATGGAGAGAGGTTCACTCCTTCCACGGAGCCATCCTTCTCCTTGGTACACAGGAGGTAAGGGAGGGGATCTGACTCCTCCTCGGCCCCGTCATCGGTGGCCAGCAGCAGACTCAGCTCCGTCCGCACGAAGTGGGGCTTGAGGCGGTTCACGTGAAGGACCCGAAGGGGGTCCCGAGGTCACTGGACGTCCACCAAGTACGTTACCTGGCTCTTCCGCTCAACGACTTTGAAGGGCCCGGTCCATTTATCCTGGAGGGCGCAAGGTTTCACGGGGGCCATGACCCATACCTGCTGGCCCGGCTGGAACTCGACCAGAGTGGCATTCTGGTCGCACCAGCGCTTCATTTCTTCCTGGCTCGCCTCCAGGTTGGCCTCGGCCGTCTCTCGAAACTTCCTAGTCTGGTTTCGGAGGGTCAGAACGTATCGGAACACATCTCGGGGGGGGGGGGGGCCTCGGGGCGCCGCCTCTCACCCTTCCTTGACCAAGCTGAGGGGCCCCCGGACGGGGTGCCCGTAGAGTAACTCAAAGGGGCTGAACCCTGGGGATTTCTGGGGAACTTCCCGGTAGGCGATCAAAAGGCAGGTGAACAGGACGTCCCACTTGCGCCGGAGGGGCTCTTCCAGGCCCGCGATCATCCACTTCAGAGTCCAGTTAAACTGCTCTACTAGGCCATTTCCTTGGGGGTGGTACGGTGTGGTGAACTTATAGGACACTCCACATTGTTGCCACAGGGACGTCATGTATTTAGAGATAAAGTTTGTCCCGCGGTCGCTTACGACCTCGCGGGGAAAACCCACACGGGAAAAGATCCCCATCAACTCCCGGCCCACCACGGGGGCGGTGATGGTGCGTAGGGGAATGGCCTCCGGGTATCGGGTGGCATGGTCCACTAGGACGAGGATGAAGCGGTGACCTTGTGAGGTTGGGGGGTCCAGGGGCCCCTCGATGTCGATCCCGACCCGTTCGAACGGGGTATTGACGACAGGGAAGGGTTGGAGGGGAGCCTTGCGCTTTCCTCCACTTTTCCCACTAGCCTGACACGTGGGACAGGACTTGCAGTGGGTTTCGACATCTGTTTTCATTTTCGGCCAGTAAAAGTGAGTCACTAGGCGACTGTAGGTTTTGTCTTGGCCCAAGTGGCCTGCGAGGGGGACATCGTGGGCCAAGCCCAGGAGGAAGTCTCGGAAGCGTAGGGGTACCACCAGCACCCGGGCTGATCCTAGCTCCACCGACTTCTGCTCGCTGTACAAAAGGTCATTTTCCCAATATAGCCGGTGTGTTCCAGATTGGTCGCCCGCGGCTTGGGTCTCTGCTTGCCGCCGGGGTCCGACCAGGGAGGGACAGGTAGCTTGCTCCTGGCAGAACTCCTCACGGGAGGGGCCCCCCTCGTGGCGCCACTGGGCCAACTCGGGCAGAACGCCTAACTCTGCGATCTGTGCGAGGTCGGACGGTAGGGGTTCGTCGTTGGTGACAGATTCTCCACGTGGGGGACCTCGGCTGGGACCATCCTGTCCTCGGGGACAGGTGCGTCCTCGACTTCCCCAAGGGGGGGGGGCAGTCGGGCCGCCATAGATCGGGTGGTGGCGCACACCCACTCGGGGAGACCCATCATTCCTAGGTGGGCCTTGCGCTCGACTTGCTGCCAGGGGGAACTTTCCAGGTCGTTCCCTAGGAGACAGTCGACCGGCTGAGATGTCCTCACTGCTACTTTCAATTTACCGACCACTCCGCCCCATTCAAAAGGCACCAGGGCTACCTTACAGAGAATCTCAGTGTTGTCAGCTGCAATTACAGGGCAAAATATATTTGGGAGGATCTGGTCTTCATGGACTAAGTGGCGGAGGACACCGGTGATGCTCGCCCCGGTGTCACGAAGGGCCTTTACCTGTTGGCCATTGATCGTCACTAACTGCCCATATTTCTTCGTGTTGGAGGGCAGGAGGCTCCCAGGGACCATTTCTCTGTCTCCTAAGGATACCAAGGCCATGGCGGCGGGTTCCCATTCTACGGTCTCCTCAATCTCCTCCCCTAGGGCTACATTGGCTATCTGTCTGGCTGGAGGGGCTGTAGTGGGGACGCGCAGGGCCATGGGGCATTCGGGGTCATTGGCGTAATGCCCGGGCTTCTGGCAATGGAAACAAGTGATGGTCACCCGGTGCCCCCGTCTCACGGGTGGACCGGATACAGCTGGTGGGGGTGCCGGGAAGTGTGGAGGTTGGCTTTTTGGAGGACTGGACTGGGATTCCCTCTGCCCTCCCTGGTCCCCCCCCCCTCTCTGGCGGGGTGGTCCCTGACTGGCTCGGGGGAATTCTCCTACAGGGCCCCGGGAGACCCGGGTTTTGGTCCAGCGATCTGCCTCGACAGCCAGCTTCCTCGGATCCGTGAGCTTGCTGTCGAGCAGATGCTGGCGTAGGTCCACAAAGCAGTTCGCCGCCAGGTGTTCCCATAACATAAGGTCGGTTAGTTCGTCCAGGGTGGTTACTTTGCTGCCCTTAATCCACCCGTCGAATGCTCGGCTGAAAAAGTTCACATACTCCACCCACGTGGTGCCAGGGATCTTCTTGCAGTCCCGGAACCGCTGTCTGTACATCTCCGGGGTGAGGCCGTACCTTGTGAGGAGGGCCTCCTTCATGTGGCTGTAGGAGCTCTGCATGGAGGATGGTAGGTCGAGCAGGGTGTCTCTCCCCTCGCTCAAAAATCAGCCCCACAGCCCAGCCCCCCAATCTTTCTGCGGAACTCGGTGGGAGGCCATGGCGACCTCGTAGGCCTTGAACCATTGTTGGATGTCATCGTTTTTGTAATATTCCTTGACCACATCTTTGGGGATGTGGACCTTCTGTTCCGCCGGTGGGGGCGCCCCCCGGTTCTCTTGGGGTCGAGCTTCTTCGCTCTTTGCTTTGAGCTCGATTTCTTTCAAGCTGCGCTCGTGCTCCAGTTGAAGTCTTCGTCCTTCGTGCTCTCGTTGGAGTTTATTCTCTTCCAGTTCGCCTTGTACTCGCATCTGTTCTACTGCTAGCTTCTTCTCAGCTAATTTCAACTCGCCCTCAATTTTCAGTTTGGCCAGTTCGAGTTCGTGATTGCGACTTCTCTGTCTGCGAGTTCTTCCGGGGATAGACCCCCGTCTGGTACGAAGCTTCGTACCTGGTTGCTGCCGCTTTCTCTTGGGGAGGGTCCAGCTTCGTCGTGGAGCTCCACCGCTCCTTCTGGGCGGGGGGCTCCGGATTCCACCCAAGCTTTCAGTGCCTTCTGCATATCTTCTTTGGTGTTGAGACCAGTGGTAGCGATTTTTAGTTCTTTGCAGAATTGCTTCAGTTCTTTGTGTGTGTACTCTTCTAGTTGTTCCGCCTGGAACACGGCACTCGTGTTGGTTTCTGTGAGTCTCATGGCGTTTTCTTCTGCCGTCTTTGCCGGTAGTGCGTCAGCTGCTTACGGTACGATCTCTAGATGATGGGCCCGAATCCCGTCGCTTGCCACCAATGTTAGAAGGTGACCCCAGGGGAGACAGGGAGGTTGCCTGAACACCCTGAGACCCACTCTCGGGGTAACGTAGCCGGGCACTGGGAGGAGACTCCTCAGGGGAAGAGTCTTGTATCTAGGATCGCACACACGGCACCACACGACAAAGAGACACCACACAGTAGGTTCTTGGGAACAGATCTTTTATCTATTCAATTTCGTCGGATCTTTATGATCACCAAGGTGGGTATGTACAAAGTGAGCACGGGCTCAGAGTCTCGGTAGGAAAAGGGGTTAGCGGGGCAGTCTTTGGGGATCCGGATCAATGCAGGGGCGTACCCAACGCACAGCTCACAATCCTCGAGCTGGGGGATACGCTGTGGTCCAGCCGGACCGAGGGAGTCGTTAGGAGCCGCGAGTCACTCAGCAGGGCTCAAGCACAAGTTCGGAGGTCTTACGATCTTCAGGGGAGCCGCGAGTCACTCAGCAGGGCTCAAGCACCAGTTCGGAGGTCTTACGATCTTCAGGGGAGCCGCGAGTAACTCAGCAGGGCTCAAGCACAAGTTAGGTGGTCTTACGATCTTCAGGGGAGCCGCGACCACATCAGCAGGGCTCTCCTCGTTCCAGAGTCGAAACTGCCTGATAGTCCCAGAGCACCCCTTGTTATAGGACCACCCCTCTTTGATGTCCGGGGTCCGTGTAGGCAGGGGTCTTAGCGCCTGGGGGCCGCTCGTTGGAGTTTCCTGCCGTTGTCCTTTGATCCTTTCAGGGCCGGGCCGGGAGGAGTCCCAGACACCCAGCAGGCGTGGAGCCAGCACTCAGGGAGGCCGGAGGGCCGATCGAAACCCATCTCCCGAGGGGAGGTCAGAGGTGCGATGGAAACTGCTCCTCCCTCTCTCACTCCATGGGAGCGCGATGATCCCCAGAAGGGGTGGCGCCTCTAGGCCCGAGTTGTGCTGGGGCCGGGTGGCAATCGTAGGGGCATGAAGTGGGCACGCAGGCCCTGTGGTGCGGGGAAAATGGAGGGCACGGACAGGGAAGTCCGGGTCGGGTGTGTGTGGGTCCTGGCGGGCAGGATCGGCTAGGCCGTGTACTGAGGGACTGAATAAGGTGTACGGGTCAGGGGTGGCCACGCCACAAGGCCGGGTCTAACAGACATAGTGTAAGTCACATACACACTCAGTCACAGCACACCATACATACTACACACCACCAAAATACACCATTCCACAATTACAAATCTGAGTTGTCATATGACTTGCTTGATTCGAGAAACTGTGGATGTTGTCTTACAAAAATTCTATAACATAAAAAATAATGCATAACACCTAATTACAGGACACATTACTCAATTATAAACATACTCCAACACACACCACATTGCACACCCCAACAAACACTTTATTTCAACACATCCATTCACCCAACACACCAACAACGCACCAATCTCTCCTATTTTGGTCTAAAAAACATGATTTCACCAACTAGACAATACATACAACAGTAAAACGCATCAACCAAAACGAACAATCCAGCATACTCCTACCAGGTCCCAGGCACATAAAACGATGAAAACCTGCGTTTGGAGGAGAGTTGCAAAGCCCAGCTCTGCCTGCAGAGCTCCTCTTAAGTGACTACCTGCAACACCCAACACGTCACCATGCTGCTAACCAGCTGGCCCTAAAAGGAACCTTGCATGATGGATAAGGCTACCGATTGCAGAAGGCCATCTTCAAAGATGCTTCAAAAGGTCTCAGATGGCATGTTATTGGTGAGCACTTATCTAAAAGCAAATTCCTAACAATTGTGAAACCGTTTATTTAAATTCAAAACCTGGATGCGAGGAGCTGAAACACAGTGAGTCAAAACGACTCTGTTTGTGAAGTGTTAATGCTGCATACAGGGCCATCTTATAGGATTTTAGGGGCCTGGGGCTAATGTATTTTGGGGGCCCCAGCTTTGAATTTAGGATCCAGTTTCAGCTCTTTCATGCCCTCTTTGGCCAGGTCACTGACAGCGCACGGGCACACTGGTCCAAATTCTAAAAGTGTTTGCATTCAATATTCAGGGATAGTGAGTGACATAGGTTTTCTGTTTTGTATCACAGCTGCAGCTCACTCATATTTTTTGCAATCTCTTGACCCCTCCCATTTCTCGTATGTGCGGTCCTGCTTTGATCCAAAATGAAAATGTTTTAATTAATGTTGCTAGAAACAAACACAAAGTTTTTCAGAATATTTTTTGTAATACACTCCAACGCATCACTAACATTAAAAACAAATGAAAGGAAAACAGCATTTAAAATAACCTGTTTAAGAATTATTCAAGGTCAGCAGCATAACATTCTCTGCAGAAGAGAGTTGGCTCTTTCAGGGCTTCCTCTGAAAGACTGGGGCCCTAGGCCAGGGCCCACTTTGGCCACGCCTTAAAACGTCTCTGGCTTCATACACTTGTTTCTCTTGAAAATAAAGGCGTGGTAAATGACGTTACGTCCTCGTGAATTATGTTTAAGTAACGGGCTGTGAACACGTCACAAATATGTAACATCAGTTATATATATCGTAAAAGCTTGCATGCTTCAGATGCGCAGTGATGAGAAGGCTATTTTCGAAGACTGCTTTTTCTACACTTCTATACGCATTGCTGTAGGTGAGCATAATGTAGTTATTGCATAACTTATGCCAACATCCTTTCTGAGATAGGCACGAGTTAGGCACCAAAATACTGCAACAAAAGCTAACCATTTCATGAAATTCATAAGTTTTGTACTCCAATTTCAAGAGGTATTCAAATTAAATACCAAGCATCGTTATTCATCAAGCTTGCTGGGATTCAAGGTTTAAGTAATGCTTTTAAGGGACTGGTGCAATTTCCTCTTGAAAGAATTCTTCCATTAAATATTTAAACCTCAGACATTAGCAGGTGAAGCACATTTGCTGCCCTAATTGCTTGAAAATGGCACAACCGTGTCAGAGATGGAAAATACTGTGCTTAATGTTTAGGATGAAAAAATACATTAATTGGGAT